>NC_081410.1:252759532-257559532 GCF_030272615.1 Cryptomeria japonica
ATTGAATACACAAAAAAATTAACATACTATTAGTTCATCTAAGATATAAGAACAACACTAGATGGCAATCCCCTATGTGAAGCTTGTTCCTATAACTGTTGCGTCAAACATGGCATCGTTCCATCTTTTTTCAAAGTCATGCTGGAAGGGAACTTCACCAAATCGGTACACTCCATATTCCTTTAACAAAAATCTCTATCCTCTAAGTTATTTATGTTGTTACTAGCTACATTTTTTTACTTCCTCTTGTTACTTTTCTAGAGAATGCCATTACCATTTCTAACTGTCATTTCCAATGTTGTGAATACATATGTGATTTTGCAAGGGCCAACGGGCATTCAATGGGACATTCTCCTTCTCACATACCAAAATATAGCTCGATTTGACCATGGATGGGAACAATTTGTGATTGATCATAACCTAGAGCATGGTGATTTCCTTGTATTCAAATATATGGAATCCTCCTTTTTCAAAGTTGTCATCTTTGGAAAAACTGGCTGTGAAAAAAACTCCCCTTCTAATTATGATCACACCCATTCGCCACTCAATCAAATTTCCACACCAACAGTTACACCTATATCATTTCATGGTCGTGATTGCAACAATAGTGATCTTCCTATTTCTTCCAACATCAACTGTGCATAGCACTCCTTATAGAAGCATTGTTCTCTTGGTTAGAATACTCTATTGTCCCCGTCTTAGACAAAATTAATGTTTGTGCACTTTTTGCAACGCTTCCCACTTTCCCTTTAGAATTTAGAACTAATCACTTTCTCCTTATTTTCATTTGTACCATGTTCAACTCAACAACACCTGGACCTGCAACTCACTTCATTTCAAAGAAACCTTATACTGCAATGGTTATAAAGCAATGGAATATTGGTGACCCTTTCTTGATGGTAAGCAATTGAATATTGATTTCTCTACTATGTCTCATTTTATGTAATATTTCCTGATATTAAATTGTTATTCTAATTCCTTCTTGCATAAATTTCCAAAACATTTGGCATGTGCACTACACCTGCCTCATTATCAAACACAAATAACCCTTTGAATACAAGATGACCATTCATGGCCTATCAAATATATTATTGATAATGGTACACCAATATTCTCTGCAAGTTGGAGAAAGTTTGTTTATGAAACCAAAATAAAAGAAAGCGATGTCTGCATATTTAAAAATCATGGTAAAAGCACTATCCACGTCCACATCTTCCCTTTTCATATGTTAGGTAATCATAATACATTTCCCTATAAGACTTTTACACATATATATCGGTATCAAAAAAAACATTCACATTCACAATTCCACATATATTGCAGGATACTAATTCTTTCTTTATGCATGCAAGATAAATTCCTCCACCATGCTTCACACCTTACTTGCCATTGATGCACCATCAACCATATAAATGTTTTATGTAGTCACATTGTTCATCGACTACATTGTCCATTCTATTTATTGAATTGTCCATCAGTTTTTGTGGTTACGAACTCTGTTCATTGGACGATACTTTATCATATAATTATTGTTAACCTGTATGTATTGTTTGTACTCTACAATTACTTAACAACAAAGTGAAATGATACTTTCCCCAAACAATAACTGTTTATTGTGCTATTTTCCTAGTCGTATGCACTCTCTTTATTATGATAAAGAGCTCTATTACCTTGATAAGTTTAACTAGTTGTGCAATCTATTTCGTTGGCTGTATTACTATTCTTTAAATTGCCACACAAATATACATCTTTTTTTTGCGAAAAGTTAACTATAGTTTAACCATGTTCAATTCTATTGTTCACCACAATGTTATATATTCTTGCATCCCACACTCTCTAAACAATGAGTATCTTTAACTATTTACTCTTTCATTGTGAATTCTCACCATTAAAATTGCTGGTCTACTTTGTTTTCTACAATTGTCCCCGCATTTGCAGATTCTAGATCTACAATATTGCCTTCTTTACTATATTCTTCCAATCCTTGATAATTTGTTCCTATTGCACGTCCTTGTCAATTCTCTATGTGTCTTACCTTGTATGATTTACCCATGCTCTAAATTATCTATATTGATCAATCTCTATAGGTACACATTAATAGGTTTAGTTATCAGCTTAGCAATGCACACACAACAAATGTACATTCAGGTAAAGGATGCAATGTCTCTGCATTCTTCTTTATTTTTTTGTTCCATACTTCTCATAATTTTTTAACTTGCTTGGTTTCAAACAACCTTTCCTCATTTTAGACCAACAAAGCCTACTCAAAAAATATTCCTGCTTTCACTACATATCGATATGCATCCACTATTCAACTACATTGACAAGTAAGTCACTTTCGATTCAATTACGTTCTTTACATGTTTTTTGTCATTTTCCATTTGCTTAAACTCTTTCTATGTTTGTTCTTGTTTTAGTTCATGTTTTTTGTAGGTGTCCTCCCCAGGCCAAACTAACCTTTTTCACATTTTTTATGCTATGATAGGTGACAATAATTTGATCTTTGCACCAAACACCTCTGTTATTTTCTCTTATTTGGTGCAGTCACTAGTTAGGAGGGACCTCAAAGAGATCAATCCGAACTGGGCAGCAAGAGTAAACACAATGGAAACAAGAGGATATGCTAGAGGCAATGCAGAACTAGATGTATTAGATCATGGAAACTAATTATAGATAACCGATAACATTCGAGTTACAAGATTCAGCTCACAGGCTTGCCACATACATGCTCAATTACAAAATTGGTCAGCTCCAAACCTCTAAAGCTTAAGATATATCTTATATGTTTGATCTCCTGCTCTCTAATGCTCTATTACAATGATTTATATGATCCCAAAATATCTGGTCGGTCCAAAAGGGATCAAATGCCAAAAAACAAGATCAAACGTGTAAACCAATAGGTCGACCTTCGCCAAAGAGATTCCTCTGGAAAATCCAAAGGATGAAGTGTGGATCAAAGGGAAGGTCAACAAAATGCCAAGGAACATTGGAAACCATGAACAAGGGCTCTGCAAGCTATGGAAAGGGTCCGCAAGATTCTCCAATAGCAAAATAGGTCCAAGCGGTTCCAGTGTCCAAATCCAAAAAACTGTCTCGGTATACGGAATCAATAACTTGTCAGAAAATGATCCAAATGTTCTGTGGTTTAGGAATAAGGAAGATGATCATGTCCTTAAGAAAAATCCATCTCCGCAAGATCCAGTAAGACAATACAAAAAGAAATGTTGAAACTGCTAAACAAAAAACAAACTGAAAAGGAAATGTTTTTGGTTGATGCAAGATTGCCAAGAACTGGGGATGCTCCTGCATTAGACATCCGGGGTTGTTGAAAAAGTGAGTCTCTCACTTTGTGGGGGGCAGAGAAAAAATAATCTATCCTCTTCCTGAGAAATCCAAGATGAATCTTCAACCAGTCTATCCTTCCATTTCACTAGATACTCTTTGTACTGACTACTCCGGGTACTACCACCAATCCTACTATCCAAAATGTCTTCAATCTGATCTGGTTCTTTCTGGGGCAACTATTTCTCCAAGTCTGCAATACTGTCTTCACTAAATTCTAATTCATGATACTGATGTAGATCTCTAATGTTGAATATAGGTGAAATACTCAAACTATCCAGTAACTCCACTTCATATGCATTTCTAGAATTGAACTTCTTCAAGATCTTGCAAAGTCCAAACTTCTTCATCTGCAACTTGTTATAGGTTCCAACTGGAAATATCTCTTTTCTAAGATACACCATCACTTCATCACAAACTTCAAATTCTTATGTATTCTCTTCTCATCTGCTTTCTCCTTAAACTTGTTGTTCATATCCTCCAAATGTTATTTGAATTGAATATGTAAGGCCTTCATGTGATCTGCAAATTCTTCTACTTCTGCACTCCGCTTATCTTCATTACTAATATCTCTCAATTTTGATATACCTCTAGGGTGTGCTCCGATAACAACCTCAAAAGGTGTTCTTTCGGTACTCTTGTTCACTAAATTATTGTAGGCAAATTCTGCTTGTGCAAGAATCAAATCCCAACTTCTGGTTTTCTCTCCAACTAAGCATATCAACAAATTTCCCAAGCTCCGGTTAACTACCTTTATTTTTTCATCAGTCTGTGGGTGAAAAGTAGAACTGAACTTCAAATTTGTCTTCATCTTCTTCCAAAGTGTTCTCCAAAAATAACTAGCAAACTTAGTGTCTCTGTTTGAAACTATGCTTTTAGGTAATCCATGCAATCTCACCACTTCCTTGAAAAATAAGTTGGCCACATGCACTGCATGTGATGTTTTCTTACAAGTTATGAAATGAGCCATCTTCAAGAATCTATCCACCACCACAAATATAGAATCATTCCCTCTTTGTGTCTTAGGTAATCCCAAGTATGAAATCCATGCTTATGTCCTCCCAAGGTCTCTCTAGTACTGTCAAAGTTTTATACAATCCCACGTTCTGACTACTACCTTTTGCAACTTGAGAAACTCTACAACTCTACACAAATTTCCTAACATCCTTATGAATCCAAGGCCAAAAGTAATGTTCACTCATGAATGCTACTATTTTTTCAATACAAACGTGTTTGGATAATCCTCCACTATGCTTCTCCTTTATCAAATTCTCCCTCATAGAACTCTTAGGTATACACAACTGAACTCCTCTGAATAGCATCTCATCTTGAATGAAATAATCCAAGCACTAACTTTTGCCCACCATAAATGGTGTTCTACATGCTTTCCAAGGTTCTGCAAAATCCGAGTCATCATCATACAAGGTCTTCAACTCCTCAAATCCTAATACTGTCACTGTCATCTCAGTCAACAAATTCCTTCTCCTACTCAATGCATCAACAACTTTGTTTGACTTCCCACTCCAATGGTTCAACAAAAAGGTGTAACTCTGTAAGAATTCTACCCATATCATATGTCTCTGATTCAACTTATTATGACTGTTCAAATACTGTAAGGCTTGATGATCAATATGTAACACAAACTCCTTAGGCAACAGGTAATGTCTCCACTTCTTCAAGGCTTGAACTATGGCATAAAGTTCCTATTCATACACCGAATATCTCCTCCTAGCATTATTCAATTTCTCATTGAAATAAGCTACTGCCCTTCCTTCCTGACTTAACACAACTCCAATTGCAGTTCCACTTGCATCACAATCTACTTGGGATACTTTGTTGAAATTTGGTAAAGCTAACACAAGCTGCTCAGTCACTTTCTGCTTCCGCAATTCAAAACTTTTTTTTGCTCTAGTTGTCCACTTGAATTATTTCCCGTCTCCTCTCATTGTCTCAGTCATATGGCTACAAATAGAACTGAAATTTATGATAAAATTCTGGTAGAAACTAGACAATCCATGAAATGATCTAACCTCTCCAATGCTTTTCGGTGTAGGCCATCCAACAATTGCTTTCACCTTCTCAGGGTCCATCTTCAATCCATCTACAGATATCACAAATCCCAAATAGACTAACTCTTCCTTCATGAAAGTTCATTTCTTAATGTTTATCAACAACTTTTCTTCTCTTAACCTCTGCAAAACTTGCCTTAGATGCAACAGATGCTCCTCTTTTGTCTTACTGAAAATCAGAATGTCATCCAAATATACAATAACAAACTTACCCAAGAATTTCTTCAAAACCTCATTCATCAATCTCATGAAAGTACTTGGTGCATTAGTCAACCAAAAGGCATCACCAACCATTCATACAATCATTCATTTGTCTTGAATGATGTCTTCCACTCATCTCCTTCTTTGATTCTGATCTGATGATATCCACTCTTAAAGTCTATCTTTGTGTAGTACTTGGCTCCACTCAAACAGTCCATTATGTCATCCATCCTAGGTAAATGAAACTGGTACTTCACTGTGATCTTGTTTATTTCTCTAGAATCAGTACAAATTCTCCATTCTCCATTCTTCTTAGGTGCTAACACTGCTGGTACTGCACAAGGACTCAAACTTTCTTTGATCGGACCTTTCTTCAATAATTCCTACACTTGTTTATTCAACTCTTCATTCTTTGCCGGTGTGCAGCTTTATTGGGCAAACTAGCCGTGGGAATCAAGTCCATGCAATGACTGATACTCCTCATAGGTGATAATCCATCATGCATATTATCTGAAATGATGTTTGTGTGTGTGAAATTTGGGGAACCTGCAAAGGCACAAACACTTCAATAAACCATTATTTGCATGGGCTAGTTAATCAAAAATAACAAAATGAAATCCATTGCAAGTTGGCCTATTGCCTCCTAGAAAGTGCGAGTGTGGATTGCTCTCAAATTGCTAAGCTATCTAGTGACTAGACTACATTGAAACGAAGGATTTTTAAATGTGTGCAACTAGGCGAATGCAAGATCGATAATTAAGTGCAAGATTAATTGATTAAGCGAAATGAGATTATCAAGCTAAATGATAAAAACTCTAAATGAAGCTAAGCTAGATTATATGCAAGAAATTGAATCTAGATAAGAGAAATGAATATAAGCTAATGAACTAGAAATCTAAATAAATCTAAGATTAAATGAAAGCTAAATGAAAACTAAATTGATTGATGAATTAAATATGAAAAGCTTCTTCAAAATTTCCTCGATAAACTGCAACACAATATTATCATATTAATGATGTAAAATTGTCGGATGTTGGTTGAAGAATGAGAGCCTGAATTTATAGGAAAATCAAGAGGGAGACCAAAGGTTAGGATGGATCTTTAATGTACGGCTGAGATCAATTCGAAGGAAGCACAATTCAGGTGAAATGATTTGATTGGACAATTTAATTCCATTTTGGAGAGATAAGATTGATTTCAAATTAGCAACTCAGATTCTTTCCATTTTTCTTGAGTTCAGTCAATTTGTTTCCTTTTTTGAATTTTTGTGCTCATAATTTCCAATTTATTTTTCAAATTAATTCCTCTTTCTTAATTTGTTTCCTTTTTTTAAAGATTTATGGCAATTTTTATTTATTTATTAAATATGCAAAAGATATTTAATTAAATAAATGAGATATTTGATTTTAAAAATATTTTCTATTTTGAATTTTGAATTTGATCAATTAATTAAATGAGAATTTAATTAATTGTAATTGCCATGTTGCATTTTTATACCTTAGGAATTAATTAATCAGGCTCTCATGATTGATTTAAATTGATTATTTGATTCAGGAACTTGATGAATTTTATTGAATCTAAGCACATTAGTCGAGATTAGGGGCCCATAGTTTCGGATGACCATTTTTTAGGGTATTGCATTTGCCCCTCTTTGAATTGATGTGTGAGCAGTGCGTTGATTCAAAGAACAATTGATATCTAGGAGATACCAGTTCTGAACCTGATTGACCACGAACCAGATGAAGAGCGAGGTATTCAGTTTGTTTTGAAGCAATGAAACTGAACAGACTGATTGAAAGTGATACCGATCCCGAACTTGATTGAACTAGGACTAATGAAGAGAAAAGATACTGAACTTGAACTTGATGGATCAAGAAGCGGATCTTACTGATCTAGAACTTGATTGAACTAGACACAATGAGTGAAGATAAAACCGATCTTTAACTTGATGAATCAAGACACGATGAGCGAAGATAAACTATCCATCTTGATTTGATGCGATGAAACTGAACACCTTCTTAGATTGAGTGTGTGATCAAAGATACTTTTTAAACCTTTGATTGAATTTAAATGAATAATTAGCTTGATGAAAAGCGATGAAATTGATTAACATTAAGAGACTGATTCAGATGAAGACAATATCAGCTTGATTTGATGCGATGAAACTGGTATGCCCCTAGAGATTGATTTGATTTAGATGATCGAGAAATCTCAACTTGATATGAAGTGATGAAGCTGAGATGCCCCTAGCGATAAGGCCTTGTTTGATGTTCGGTAAAGATTAGCTGCTCGACTTGTAATGAATATTTTGAAAGAAATTCTTGACTTTGAGGATGTGATCACTGATGATGATGATGTCATGAGTATGCCCCCTCGGGAGCGAAATTGAAAGATCGACAGGTTGCACAGTGATTTCAAGCAATTTGATAAAAAGATTAAGTGATTAATGATTTGAGCACAAAGAATGATTCAAAGGGCCATTTGAAGATTTAACGTTGATTGATGAGAAATTGAGCGCAAATTGAAGAAAAGAATGAGCATTTGATGAAAGTGCTAAGTGGTCACAGTTGTCCGAAAATGACTAGGAAGATGATCTCGGATTTCGATTTTGATCCCAAAAATGGAATTAGGATGGTCAAATTAACTAAGGGTGCAATTTTCACACCAATCAGAGCAAGTTGAAAATTAGGGTTTTGACCACTTAGTCATGAAGAGAAGGTTGATTTAAATTCAAGCTCCAGGTGAAGAAGACCAAAATCATCGTTAGTATGCCAGATTAACCATGCAATGCACAAAACTTAACATGAATGCAAAAGATGCAACTAGGACCTAGTTAATGGATTTTGATTCGCTTTCTTATCATTATTGGGCGTTAAATGTAGGAAATAGACATAAGCATCAAGGAACAAAGAGCCAGGATGACCTGAATGTCCTATCCTCTTTGATATAGCAGTCAAACATAAGCACCAAGGCAAAAGGAGGCCAAGATGACCTGAATGCTTCTTGCATGCAAACACAACATACACTTAAAATAGACAAGGAAATAGTTCTGACCTCACTGAAGCGTACATATAAATGAAGTCGAGGTATGTGAGGCCATTTCACCTTAATGCGAAGGCTCTTATCACAAACGCCCAATTTATAGAAGGTTTTTTAGATCATTAGAATCACATCCACAAGCAAACAACAAAGAAAGGTATTATGCCCCTAGTCCTTGTACCTCTTAGTCAAGATAGACTTCCTTGAGTTACTTAGAGGGAATAATGAGTGAAAGCCAATATAAAAGAAATACAAAGAAAATGTCAGCATAGATCAAGCGGTTTGAGTTGTTGTTTTCAGTTGTTCTTGTGTTGCATGTTTGATAGGGTGCTAGTGATCAAAACTCTGTATAAGGTAGGAGACAGATGACTAACTCAAAGTGAACGATCCAAACTTGATTGCCACAAGGATGGCTTGGTTGAGCTACTAAGGGATTTAAGATTGAAGTGCCCTAGGACTATAATGTTGATTGATTGCAAGCCATGAGGGTTCTAAGGAGAACCAAGGGGGGTCACGAAAGTGACTAGAGATTATGCACAAGAAAAAGCAAAGCAGGAAAGTAAGGAATGCCAAAGTTACGTTGATAAAGGGAGCGCTTGTGAGTACAAGAGGTGTCTGTTTACCAAGTTTTCAAGTTACGTTGATAGAGGGAGCGCTTGTGAGTACAAGAGGTGTCTGTTTACCAAGTTTTCACCTTCTTGGCAGAGATCTTTCTTTTTTTCTTTTTTTTTTATAGGGTTTTTTCAGGACATTTTATGATTTTTATGATTTTTTAAGGACTTTTTATGATTTTTTGAATATTTGCCCCTAGTGTCTAGCAAGGCAAAAGGGATTTTGAGCGGATGAATGAATAAACAAGACATAAATGGATAAGAAAATGATGGAGAAAGCTTATGTGATTGTCAAGGACTATCTCACAATAGGGTAACATGTTAATCCAAGCTCAAGGACTGGATATAGCAATGTAAAGCAAGGGTATCGTGTAACTAATGTCATATGGTCCAAAGAAATGACCATGTCAAGAGGTTTGTAACATTTTATGTCCTTAGTTTGGATCAAGATCAAGGGATAGATTTGGCTAGGAGGTAGATAGGATACACAAGATCAAAGGGTGATAATGAAGCATAGGAGTTGAAGGGTATGGATCAAGTATAAGAGATAGGACACACAAAGCCTACAAAGGTCCTTAACCTTGTCAAGATCAAAGGTGAAAATAGGGATATGTATGAATATAGAGTGAATGAGGGATAATGGAGGCTGAGGGATAATAAATGGATGTGGCAGATAAGATAGCATGGACGGAACTTGCCCCCAGTGAATAGTGCAAGAAGATAATGGATTATGCATGACGCTTGTTTGCTAGGTTTTCATTATGGTACTTGCCCAAGGTGCCTGTTTACTAGGTTTTCACTAGTGGACGATATATTTTTCTTTACCTTTTTTTTTTCACCCCTTTTCACTTCAATAAACCATTATTTGCATGGGTTAGTTAATCAAAATCAACAAAATGAAATCCATAGCAAGTCGGCTTATTGCCTCCTAGAAAGTGCGAGTGTGGATTGCTCTCAGATTGCTAAGCTATCCAGTGACTAGACTACACTCAAACAAAGGATTTTTAAATGCATGCAACTAGGCGAATGCAAGATTAATTGATTAAGCGAAATGAGATTATCAAGCTAAATGATCAAAGCTCTAAATGAAGCTAAGCTAGATTATATGCAAGAAATTGAATCTAGATAAGAGAAATGAATCTAAGCTAATGAACTAGAAATTTAAATGATTCTAAGATTAAATGAAAGCTAAATGAAAACTAAGTTGATTGATGAATTAACTATGCAAAGCTTCTTCAAAATTTCCTCGATAACCTACAACACAATATTAGCATAATAACGATGTAAAATTCTTGGATGCTGATTGAAGAATGAGAGCTTGAATTTATAGGAAAATCAAGAGGGAGACCAAAGGTCAGGATTGATCTTTAATGAACGGTCGAGATCGTTTCGAAGGAAGCACAATCTAGGTGAAATGATGTGATTGGATAATTTCATTTCATTTTGGAGAGATAAGATTGAGTTCAAATTAGTAACTCAGATTCTTTCCATTTTTCTTGAGTTCAATCGATTTGTTTCCTTTTTTGAATTTTTGTGCTCATAATTTCCAATTTATTTTTCAAACTAATTCCTCTTTCTTGATTTGTTTCCTTTTTTTGAAGATTTATGACAATTTTTATTTATTTATTAAATATGCAAAAGATATTTAATTAAATAAATGAGATATTTGATTTTAAAAATATTTTCCATTTTGAATTTTGAATTTGATCAATTAATTAAATGAGAATTTAATTAATTGTAATTGCCATGTTGCATTTTTATACCTTAGGAATTAATTAATCAGGCTCTCATGATTGATTTAAATTGATTATTTGATTCAGGACCTTGATGAATTTTATTGAATTTAAGCACATTAGTCGACATTAGGGGCCCAAAGTTTTGGATGACCATTTTTAGGGTATTACAATGTCTCTATATTCTATCAACAATTTTTTTATCTCCTCTAGTTGTTCTTCTTTAGGCTCCGAGTTCTCGGTCTTTTTAGGAACTGAGGCAAAACAAACATTCTCATGTCTCATTCCTTCCATCCACCAAATAGATTCTAGCATTCGTATAGACTTCACTCTTCAAAGGCTCCTCCAAGGGTAACAAGGTTTGCTTCATCTCGTTGGCTACAATAGTATATATGTTCTTTCTCCCATCATGTATTGCCTATCTATCAAACTACCAAGGTCTACCCAACAAAAGGTGACAAATGTCTATAGGCATAATATCACACAAGACTTCATCATGATAATTCCTGATTTTCAATTTCACCAAACATTGCTCACTCACTAACAACTTATGATCATCCTAAATCCATGCTATCTGATAAGGCTTAGGGTGTTTCAATCTTTCCAACTTCAATTTATTCACCATTTCTTTTGAAACAAGATTATCCGAACTACCACTATTAATAACAACTTTACAACACTTATTAGATACCTTACATCTGGTCTTGAACAAATTTATCCTTTGCAAGGGTTCTTCATCTTCTCCAGTATGACACAAAGCTCTCCTCATCATCAACAATTCTCCATCTTCCGATTTGTTAGCTGATCCAGTGGGGCTTTCTTCTACCAATGTTGTTCTCCCCAGTGTTCTATGTCTTCTTACATTCGAAAGCACGATGTCCTTTTCTTCCACACTTAAAACAAGTACCTCTAAACACTCTCTTATCTTGTCTTCTTTCATCTTTTACTAAATTTTCATTCTAGTAGCCATCAGATTCTCTTCTCCAGTAGAAGTTTCTATCATCCTTCTGGCATGAACTACCATATTTTCTTACTTCCTTGTCATTGTTCTGATTTGTACATGTTCCTCTTCCTCTGGGATATCCTCTTCCTCCTTGAAATATTCCTCCGAAAAACCTTCCACCCCTACCTCTCTGTCTCTGCTCATGTCTTTTGTTCATCTTCTCTTATGCTTTCAAGGCATATTGGTAAGCTTCTTCAACACTCTATAACTTGATCAAACTGAGTTCATGCTATATAGACATTCACAATTCATTCAAATATCTTGCAACTTGTTCAACCTCATCATCGACATGTCCGAACCTGATATTTAGCTTGTAGAATGCTTCGGTATACTCCTTCACACTAGATTCCTTCTGCTTCAAGTTTCGCAACTTCCAAAATAGATTTACTTGGTAATTAGCTGGCATAAACTTCGATTTTAACTTGGGAACCATCCACTCCCATATTTTAATCTTCTCTTTACCTCTTCTTTGTCTATCAACCTGCAAATGTTCCCACCAAAGAGATGCATGACCTTTCAACCAGGTACAAACATATTTGACCTTTCTTTCTTCTATGATGTTTTCAAAATCAAAATACTTCTCCATTTTTGAGATCCAACCAATCAATTCATCCAAATCCAACTTTCCATCATACTCTAGTGGGGTAAAATGTGGTTTAGTGTTCACCCTACTTAAAACCCTTAAGAACCTCTCTTCTTTTGGATTGATCGCTGGTGGATTTGCTACATGTTCTGCCGATGCTTCTTCTTCTTCATCTTCGCTCACATCTTCAATATGTCAACCTCTTCTCTGGGTTGTCTCCACGGCTTCTAACCGGGCTGCAATTCCTCTCAACATTTCCATCACAACAGGGTTTGCATTCCCACGCGCCCACCATTCCTATTTCCTCTTCACACCATCTTCACACCAGTCCTCTGCAGTTGCAGGTCAGATCCATAGTTTGTTACTATTTACTAAGTTGTCATTAGTTTTATGTTCAAAGTCATCCTATATACTCTAGTCGATAAATACTACCGAAATACTCAATCGGTAAGCATTAAAGCAATCGGTTATAGAAGAAAGAAGTCATAGAGTTTAGTATACACCGAGCTGTCTACCGAGTAACGTTCTATGTCTATTGAGCAGCAAAGATGGTATACCGAGTGAAACGTGTTACCAGATTCATTGAACCTGGAAACATATGTGGAAACGTGTTACAAGATCGAGGAACAGGGAACCGTTATCACATAGGAAATTGCACCTTAAGATTTTGTATGATTTTGAGGACATCTATACAATGAAATAATTTGTATGGTTATTCATTTGATGAATCATGTTTGTAAGATCAAAGCATGAACATATCACCGTCATAAGAGATCTATTTATACAACATGAAATGAGGATCAAAAAGTATGAAGCAAGACATGTGTGATGGATAAGCTGAAAGGCAAAATCATGAGAAAGCACAATGTGTTGTGACTGTTACGATTGACATAGATATTCAGAGGTCACTGAGAAAGATTTCAGAGAATAGTTAAGGAATAGAGTAAACATAAGGGTTTACCGAGTTGATTCATCAATTACTGAGGTATGTTATGAGCAGGGTAATTTCATATTGAGCACATAGAATCTGTTATAACATTTCAGATGTGAAGTTGCAGATATTTTGTAAAGATTTTGATTGTATTATTTTGAGTTGTAAGAGAAACCTTTGACAGGGTAAAAGACTCTAACAAAGTTTATAAATTGTAAAGCCTTTAACCAGGTACAACATTTAGTATAAGTGTTGTAAAATCCTTTAGCAAGGTAGATCTAAAGATCTTGATACTCCTAACAGGGTAAGCTATCAGAAATAGCTAAACATGTAGCTCTAACCAAACAACATTTATTATTGCAGTAGTGAAGTTGTGGGTGCCATCCCCACTGCAGTTTTTCTCTCTAACCAAGAGTTTCTGCATAACCAAAATATATGTGTTATGGAGTGAAACATGTATGAATGTTATTTATATGTTTTAGCTTTATATTATGTTTCAGCAATATTCAGTTTATGCTTAACAGTAAAGTTTCTATTGAAGAAAAGTTTTGAAGTACTGATTCACCCCTCCCATCTCAGTACATTAGCTTTCCATATTGGACCTAACAATTGGTATCACAGCTTCAATCTTGAAAAAGGGTTTAACTACCTAAAGAAAAAGATCTTATCAATGGAAGGCTACAAACAATCTCGAAGAATTGTGAATCTTCAAAATGAATTGGATCATGCTAATCAAGTGATTGCAAACATGCAGAAATAAATGCAAAGATCACTAAAAGTTAGAAGAAGATTGTTTGATGATTTGCAGGACTCACAAGAGCTGGTGGAACAAATTGAGACATCATCTGAGAACAGTATATCTGAAGAGACTGAAGAAATTATTGGAGAACTGAAAGAAAAGAATAAAACATTGAATGAACAGCTAAAAGCAATGAAAAGAGATCATGAGTACTTCAGCACATAGATGACTGGAAATCTTGATGCATTGAGAACAACTAAGGATAACATAAGAGATATGGAAAGGGAAAAACAATAGCTAGATGCATTGGTGTCTGAAAAGAATGATGAAATCACAAGGATGACTGGAATTCAAAGTAATCTGTCTGATCAATTGGGTTATGCACATCATGAAGCAAATCTAAAGGAAAATGAGAATCAAACATTGAAACTTGAACTATCAAGATTGACCGATGAACTTGAAGTAGAAAAGAAGTCAAAAGAAACACTAAAGAAAATTTATGAAGCATCAAGGATGTTGGATGAGCAACTAACTACGAGAAAACCCAACAAAGATGCAGGACTCGGTTACAAAGGAAAAGACTCTACCGAGAAAGGAATCCACATCATCGAGAGAGGAGAATCATCAAAACAAGTTGGAAACAAGAAGAACATCAAAGGAAAGAAGCCTATTTGCAACTATGTGGAAAACAAGGACATACTGCCAACATGTGTCAAATCAGAAAAGGTAAGAAACCAAATGTCACTAGGTCTAATGGTTATCGTTACAATTGCAATAAGTATGGTCACACATCTATTCGATGTAGGACAAAGTCTGTTAGCAATTATCAGAAGGCAAAATTCAAGGGGTTTTGTAAAAACTGCAATAGATATGGACACAATACCGAGAAGTGTTGGTTTAAGCAGAAGAACTATATGTGGTCTGCACACCTAGCAAATACTAGAAGTTACCGAACTTACACAGATCCTAACCGACAGTATACTGCAATACCATGGGATTACAATACAAGGATATGGCGTGAATGTTGTGGAAGATATGGACATATAAGTGCCAACTGCTTTATAAGGTTTGGAATGAACAACAGAAGATCATGGAGAAATCCTGGTATGGCATGTTTTCATTGTCACAAAGTTGGACCCTTGGCTAGAGACTGCAGAGACCCAGAGGAGATACTGAGGAAATAAGAAGCAAATTACAGATGATTTGGAAAAAGAAGGAAAATGTGTCAACTAATAAAGAAAGAACCTTACCTACCGAGTTAGGTGCCTCTATTTCAAATTAATCGATAAAGGTATGAAGGGACTGCATTCT
The DNA here is from genome assembly GCF_030272615.1 of Cryptomeria japonica. Classification (NCBI taxonomy): domain Eukaryota; kingdom Viridiplantae; phylum Streptophyta; class Pinopsida; order Cupressales; family Cupressaceae; genus Cryptomeria; species Cryptomeria japonica. Next base: position 252,775,095 of record NC_081410.1, read on the forward strand.
CTCAAGGTTATATCTTAACAGTTCCTATTTTATCATGTACTTAATTCCCAAATCTGCATAGCTAAGATACAATAGCAAGTTTGAAATTTTATCTAGTCTTTTGGAGTACCAGAGAAGTCAGTAAATGCAGGAAGCCTGTCTAGTCGGTAAAAGCATAAAAAGGAAGGTAATCGGTTTAAAGGAACTGAGTGCATTTAATGTTTTCTTACCTAACTGCACGGAGCTCGATAAGGTAAAATGTGTACTTAAAGCCTTTTGCACGGTCATTTTACACTTACCAAGTTTTCAGAAAGCAGAGCTAAGCGATTCAAAGGCGATCAAACTCCTCCCGAGCAAATTTCAAGGTATTTATCAATCCCAATGCATTTTTCAAGCAAGTCACCGATCATATTAGTTGAGAATACCTGCTTTATATTTACTAAGTCGAAAGCGTTTGCTGGTTAAGTTTCAAACCCTAAGCCTTTTTCATTAGTAATTATCCAAAGTTTGAAATGGCTCCAAAGATTCAGAAACCTGTTGTTGTTGAAACCATTGAGAAGCCCTCACTGAAATATTCCTTACCTCCCAAAGTAGCATCCGAACCTGACGATAAAACAACATTTTCTCTCATTTCTGACAGGGTTCTATTGGTTGAGGATGTCAGATTCAACACTAAGTGTCATGTTGAGGAACTAGATCATATTGAGATCAAGGACACGTATGATGAATTATGTACCGATGGAAATCTGGATAGCAAATATGAGCATATCAAAGTCAAGGGATTGACCAAAGCCCTAACCTACCCACGAGTCTTCAAACCCCAATGGGTTAAATTTATTTTGAGCAGAGTTCATGATGACTTTATGTGGTTAGAGGAGCAACCATTCAAAATCACTAAGGAAACCATTCACTTAATCACCGGATACCCATATTCGAACATGCCCAAGCTCAGAAAATGATTTCATAGAAAGAATTGATCACTTTAACCGAAGTTGAATCTGATTGTGAAGGTCTAAAATTGAATAATGTTACAGATGTAGAGCTGAAGTTTGCAATTAGAGTCATAGGTTACTATTTCTTTCAGTCGGCAAGGGAAAACAGTGTACCATGTGCAGCTGTTGATTTAGCATACAAAATTGTGAAAAAGGGTATGAAGATTGACCTATGCGAAGTGTTGTTGAAAAATCTTTTTGAAAATCTCAACACCATAAGGAAGCCGAAGAAGAACAACTCAACAAACACACTAAAGTTTGGGTCACTCTTAGTATGCATGTTTTTCTATTTTTAGAAATTCTTTCCATCAGTCGGTAACGTAGTTTGGGAGCTACATCGACCAATCACCCATCAAATAAATGATTTTATCAAACAGCTAGGTGATAATTTCAATGATATAATGGATGATTGTTTTAGCAAATTTCAGGAAAAGATGCATAACAGGCACAGAATACCACCCCAGTTAGTGGAGAAATACAAGGATGGTATATGTTTTGAAGTGGACACCGACTACTGTTATGTCAATGCAGTAGAACCAAGAACTCAATCTTTGCTGCCTATGGGTTATGAGATTGATTCTGACATTACACAGCAACAGATAGATGCCTATCTTGCACTTCCAAGGCATGCTACTGAGATCAGGTATGATACCTATGAAGAGGTCAAAGAAAAAGTTAAGATGAGCATTGTAGTACCTAAGGCTACAAAGAAAGCAACCAAAATGATCAAAGTATTAACAGAGAAATTTGGAGAAGGTTCTTCCTCCACTCCTGTCAAGAGCGATCAAGTCATCACTGAGGAGGAATCTGAAGCCCAAGAAGCAGCAATTACATTGAGCATCGAGTTGCCAAAAGGCCAAATTTTGAAAAGGAAGAAACATGATACATCACAGGTATCACCTACTCCTCCAGTGAACCACCCCAATACTAGATCATCTGCAGTGTCACCGAGTAAGAAGCAGAAAAATGTTGCAATGCCTGAGGTAACAAAAACTTATAAGAAGTCTACTCGGAGACTCATTTTGAATAAAGAGTCAAGTGACACCAAATCTGAAGACAAAAATAAATTTTAGATTGTCAAAAGCACAAAGGAAAATGTACATAGTGTTGATAATTTTTGTGCAAATCTGAAACAATATGGTGGATTTGGAGTGTTCAGATATGTAAAATATGAATCTAGAACTGATGCAAAAAAGAGGCAAATTGAAGAAGCTGTAATTTGCACACTTCTTAAATTCCGATTAGTCCCATTGGAAGTAACTAATTCTCTTCCAAAAGCATTGTACTTACACATTGATAATAGGTGGAAATATGCTATGGACTCGAAAAAGCAGATAAGAGAAAGAAGTTTGGTACATCTCTTTTCGGACATGTCGGTAGATGAGATAAGCAAACATCTGAAAAACTCCCAGACAAACTTCCTAGTCAAGCAAAGAGCCTTGAAACTGATGAATGGCCTTTATCTTGAAGTAGAGAAAGAAACAAAAGAAAAATGGCAAGAAATTTTTTGAATCAAGAGTGCTGATGAACAAGGTGAAGTTGAAATAGTTGATATCACCGAGCAAGATCCTGCTCATACTATAAAACTTGATGGGGATATCATGGACACCGAGGTATAGGAACATGAAATGATAGAAGGGAATGCCTATGCCAAACTAGTATCAAGTGAATCAGTTTTGGAACAAGTCAAGTCCTATCCTCCGGTAACTCAACATGTTTCAATCGAGACACCTCAGGACACTGAACAAGGCAAAGAGGGTCAACAATCTACCAAAGGAGAAGCTACTTCTCAGACCACTAGGGTACAGACTTCTCAAGCCCCAACAAGCACTGAAACTGTTGCCACTGAGACCCCAAGCAAGGAATCATCGAAGGCTACATCTGAGGCTAAAGAAACCGACAAAAGTGTTGCCTCTACCGAGCAACCTACCGAGGGTGAACAAGCCTCCCAAGCCATTGTCCTGGTTCAACCGATGAAAGCCTCATCATATAAAGAGAAGAAAATGAAGAAACATAGTTTCAAGCTAGATCTGTCAAAGCCGATTGTGTTGCCAAATGTAGACATTTCAAAACTGAAAGGGCAAGCACTCATTGAATTTGGGGAACTATGCAAAGCCAAAGCAGAACAAGAGAGACAAATGGCTATACAAAAGAAAAACAGAGTACTTCAGAAGGTTAAAGCATTATTAACAGAAATGCTACCTGAAGCTACCGTGACAAAAGATGCAACCATCCATATTCAACTGGATGAACTCCTCACTAAAATAGAAGCATCTGAAGTAGACGCATCTGAATACCTAAGCAAATTGAAGGACAAAGAGCTCACTAGCAAAATAATTGAAGAGGTACGGAAAGCCATTGCTACCAGTAAAGTTAAGCTAGCCAGACTCATTGCTGAGTTGTCCCCTCAACTCAAACATATTCTTTATTCATTAAAGATATCGAGAATAAAACCGAAGTTATTGAAAAAGAGATCACCGATCTCTCAAATAAATTGACCATCGAGCCCAATTCTATTCAGAACTTCTATACCAAGTTACAATCTCTCATGGCTCAACAGTTGGAACTTCAGAATGAAGAGCACAAAATAAGAATGGATGTCATGACTCTTCAGACCTTATTCATTCCACACTTGTCCTCTGTCCAAGAGCAGATTAACCGAGCTACCTATTTATCCACTCAACAAGAGGGAATCACTTTAGATGGTCTGATTTCACTGTTAGCTAATGTTAAAGCTCATAATTCCCTAATGGATAGTGTCAAGAGTGCCCTTACCAATGCTCTCACCAATGCTCGAACTAAGTACAAATCTATTTTTGACCAGTTGCCTCCACCGAATGGTAACTAGTTTTGATGTTTGACAAAAAGGGGGAGTTTAGTGTATACAAGAGGAAGTATGCCGAGCAAACCAGAGTATCCGGGTGTACAGGTAATTTTGACAGGGGGAGCAGTGAACACCGAGCAGTGAATACAAAATAGTAAAGCTGCATGCGAAATCAGAGTTATGTACAGTATATTGATAAGGGGTTTTATATCTGAGTATACTATTTATTGACAACTGTATATACTGTCAATTTAGTCAAATTTTGTAAGTATATAGATTTTTGAGCTATGACTTTGAAAGGAGTTTTGTCAAACATTTCAAAACTAATGTCAAAAGGGGAGATTGTTACTATTTACTAAGTTGTCATTAGTTTTATGTTCAAAGTCATCCTATATACTCTAGTTGGTAAATACTACCGAAATACTTAGTCGGTAAGCACTAAAGCAGTCGGTTATAGAAGAAAGAAGTCACAGAGTTTAGTATACACCGAGTTGTCTACCGAGTAACGTTCTATGTCTACCGAGCAACAAAGATGGTATACCGAGTTAATATGAACCGAGTGAAACGTGTTACTAGATTCATTGAACCTGGACACATATGTGGAAACGTGTTACAAGATCGAGGAACAGGGAACCGTATCACATAGGAAATTGCACCTTAAGATTTTGTATGATTTTGAGGACATCTATCCAATGAAATAATTTGTATGGTTATTCATTCGATGAATCATGTTTGTAAGATCGAAGCATGAACATATCACTGTCATAAGAGATCTATTTATACAACATGAAATGAGGATCAAAAAGTATGAAGTAAGACATGTGTGATAGATAAGCTGGAAGGCAAAATCATGAGAAAGCACAATGTGTTGTGACTGTTATGACTGACAGAGATATTCAAAGGTCACCGAGAAAGATTTCAGAGAATAGTTAAGGAACAGAGTAAATAGAAGGGTTTACCGAGTTGATTCATCAATTACCGAGGTATGCTATGAGCAAGGTAATTTCATATTGAGCACATAGAATCTGCTATAACATTTCAGATGTGAAGTTGCAGATATTTCGTAAAGATTTTGATTGTATTATTTTGAGTTGTAAGAGAAACCTTTAACAGGGTAAAAGACTCTAACAAAGTCTATAAATTGTAAAGCCTTTAACCAGGTACATCATTTAGTATAAGTGTTGTAAAATCCTTTAGCAAGGTAGATCTAAAGATCTTGATACTCCTAACAGGGTAAGCTATTAGAAATAACTAAACATGTAGCTCTAACTGAGCAACCTTTATTATTGCAGTAGTGAAGTTGTGGGTGCCATCCCCACCACAGTTTTTCTCTCTAACTAAGAGTTTCCGCGTAACCAAAATATATGTGTTATGGAGTGAAACATGTATGAATGTTATTTATATATTTTAGCTTTATATTATGTTTCAGCAATATTCAATTTATGCTTAACAGTAAAGTTTCTATTGAAAAAAAGTTTTGAAGTACTGATTCACCCCTCCCCTCTCAGTACATTAGCTTTCTATATTGGACCTAACATACTCTGCCACCCTACAACAAGATTCTTAGGACAATGCAATCTCCAAAATGAAATCTCGCTTTGATACCACTTGGCGCAGTCACTGGTTAGGAGGGACCTCAAAGAGATCAATCCGGACCAGGCAACAAGAGTAAACACAATGGAAAACAAGAGGATATGATGGAGGCAATGCAGAATTGGATCTATTAGATCATGGAAACTGATTCAGATAACCGGTAACATTCGACTTACAAGATTCAACTCACTGACCTGCCACATACATGCTCAATTACAGAATTGGTCAACTCCGGACCTCTAAAGCTTAAGATCTATCTTCTATGTTCTATCTTCTGCTCTCTAATGCTCTATTACAATGATTTATATGATCCTAGAAGATCCGGTTGACCCAAAAGGGATCAAATGCTGAAGAACAAGATCAAACGTGTAAACCAATAGGTCGGCCTTCGCCAAAGAGATTCCTCTGAAAAATCCAAAGGATGAAGTGCGAATCAAAGGGAAGGTCGACCACATGCCAAGGAACATTGGAAACCATGAATAGGGGCTCTGCAAGCTATGGAAAGGGTTCGCAAGATTCTCCAATAGCAAAATAAGTCCAGGCGGGTCTGGTGTCCAAAGCTAGAAAACTGTCTCGGAATCCAGATTCAATAACTTGCCAGAAAATGATCCAAATGCTCCGTGGTTTAGGAATAAGGAAGATGATAATGTCTTCAAGAAAAATACAGCTCCGCAAGATCCGGTGAGCCAATACAAAAAGAAATGCTCAAACTGCAAAACATAAAACAAACTAAAAAGGAAATGTTTTTGGTTGATACAAGATTGCCAAGAATTGGGGATGCTCCTGCATCATTATTCTTCTTTTTGTTCATTGTAATATTTTACAATTAACCATTACACTTCTTTCAATTTCTTTCACCTAGGTATTCTAACATCACCACCTATATTCCACTTGACCTTTTTTCCTATCTATTTTATCGAAGCTAACCATCACAGATTATTTTTTCTGACAACAGGTAACGATGATTTGATCATTCCAAAAACCTCATTCATTGTCAACATTACATTGCAAGAATACTTCTTCTACTTGCAATGCAACCCTTTGTTATTACACAACTCTATCAGATCATTGAATTGTACAGGTTCATTTTTGCTTTCACATTTATTCTTTTTAAACAATATAGCTTTCAACACCTGCCAACGTTTTTTTGTACATAGAATTCATTTAACCCTTGCACTAATCATCTTGTCTACTTTGTTTATTCTTATAGCTTTGAAGAACAACTTGCCTAGAAGATTAGTTCTAAGCCTTCCATGAATTCTTCTTCCAGGATATGCTACCTCACTCTGTAAACATGTAAGATCACTTGCTTGGTCATTGCAACGAAATGACATTCCATTCCATTTATCTCCCATATTTAAATCTTAGTTGCTTGCATTCATTACTTTTATTGGTAACTTCTTTCAAGGTTATGCTACCTCACTCTCTAAACATGTGACTTCCTTCTTACATTTTATTCCCGTTTTCATTAAATCTCTTACTTTCTTTCTTCTTTCCATACACATAGGATCACTTACTTTGCCATTGCTACGAAATCGCATTCCATTCCATTTGTTTGGCAAACTTAATTCTCACATGCTTGCACTTTTTTCTTTAATTGGTAAGTTCTTCTTTCAAGCTTATGCCAACTTACTACTTTTATTGTCCTCTTTCTACTCAACATTAATACTTGCATTTTATCTTTGATATTGTAGGCACCAAGAACTTTGTAGCTATCCTAAAAGCACATTCATGGGAGCTAGTATCAACTCCATTGCTATTAGAGTTTTCCACAAATAAATATTACTATGTCTTATGTTGTTCTCATTGGCTACAATGGACTATATCAAACATATTATTTTACACTGTTTTGACCTTACCAACATAGCTTTCCTCTTCTCTAAATACCTGCGCAAAATATGTATTGTTATTTATTTTTAAATTCTATATACAGGTTTTAGATTCACAATGTTCTGAAGCTTTAGTTTCATACTATTTGCTTTTACTATCTACATTAAATATTTTAAAACATCCAATATATATAATTCGTTTTTATATCTTTCCTCTCCCACTCTTTTTCTGACATTATTATTAATATTTTTTACTTTCTTTTATGCATCACTCAAAGATCTACACTATCTATAATAAGAGCCTTCAATTGCTTCCAAAAGATTTTACATTTGTTTGATAATTAAACTTTAAATTACTCTTTTCTAAATATCTTAAGTATTTAGACATTTTTTTTTTTTTTTTTGCATTCTACATGCACAAAATGAAAAAAACTTCTTTGTTTCTACAAGTTCTATTCAATTAATAATTTGAAACAAAACAAAGCTCAAATTTATATATTAATATCAACTTCTCATTGTTTACAATTGACATAAGTATACATTTAATACCCTTTTTCAATTGTTTAAAATTAACACAAATCCATTTAACTCTCCAAGTAAACATGGTTCGCTCAATTTCCAATCTAAACTAAAAATTATTCAATTATCTTTATTTACATTTTACATTTGAAACATCTTACAAATTCAAATACTACATAGAATTATCTCTTTGTATCGCCAAAACTTAAAAAAATCTTGTTCCAATTAAATAAAATATTACACTGCTGCAAGATAAAGTAGATATATAATAAAACAAATAAAATAAAAAGAAAAAAAATTCCTCATGCTTTACACATATTTTTAACTCAATAGCAAACTCCATATTATACGCATATAGAGGTCTACTAATCATACAAAAACATCAATTTGCTTTCGAACCAAAAAACAAAAAAACAAAATGACACTTATTTAATATAACTTTTTGTCTACAACACTATTCAAAAGACAAAAAAATCCATGCCCTAACAAACCTGCAAAAAAAACTATTCTCATACATCCACCACCCAAAAAATAAATAAATAAACAAAACAAAAAAAAACAAAAAGAACTAAAAAAATAAACGCTGATCCCCCTTCCTACCTTCAATTACTAATCATCACCTAAACAATACTAAGAGAAACATCAATTCCTTTGCCTATGAGCTTCCCGTTACATGCAAACCATGAAATGCTGAAAATGATACAAAAATTGAAAATGAATGTGAATGACAAAGAACAAGAACATGTACACCATAAATTTTAGATTTACAATTTTAAAAATTAACTTATATCAAATTCATAAGTATAAATACAATCTAAAATAATAAAAAAAAATGTACATATAAAAAATTATTATTCACAAACTAAGAAAAAAAATACTTACTATATTTGAAACATTTTAGTAAAAAATGAATCTAAAAATACATGCCTACAATTTTCTTCCTTACATTTTGAAAACTCTATAATCATAGAAAAATGTCAAAATTTATTACTTAAAAAGCTTGGGAAGAAAACTTTTGCAATATTCCGAGCCCTTCCTTAAATAAGGCATTTAGGTACAAGTACATGAAAAAGAGGATAAAACGAATATGCACGGTGATTGAGAAAAATAAAGTAGCTTTGGAGCACATTGGCATGTCCCTTTAAAAGGAGGTTGATAAGTGGCAAGATATATAAAGATTAGAATATAGGATGCTCTTATCAAATTGCAAGTGGGATCTACATAGAGACAAGATATGGGTAATGATATCTTAATGGAATTTGGTATATTCTCCAACAAGCGCAAATTCCCAACAAAACAGATTTCAATCGTTTTAAATTAGGTTCTCACTCTAGGTACAATACAACTTATAAGGTAGACGAGGAATGCATGAATGGTTTAGCGGGTGGGAATTCAAACCGCCTTTGGGTATTCCGGGAAAGGACGGAAGGTACTAGTGATAAGTTGTTTGTAAAACGTATAATCAATTATATAAGAGTGCAGAGATGCATTCTGTTTTATGCATGCTAACGAGCGTGAATAGACCACCGCCATTGACGTTGCGTTAAAGGCGGGTTCGAATTCTTTTCTAAGAAATTTTCTATTCGTCAGGATTGCACCAAGATTCATGGCATTGATTTTCAGTGTGCCTGCTGTGAGTATTTTTGCAAAACCTATGTGCATGCAAGCGCGAATTTTATAGGAAGGCGTGGTGTGGTGGTTTTGCAGTGGGGGTAAGGAGGAATTTGATCCGATCCAGCATAGGGGTGTGAGAAATCGGAAGGGGAAGAGGCATAGGAGAGCCTAGGAAGAGTTGTGTGGAAGGTGGAGCGGGCCAGGCGTTGAGGCGTTGGGGGGCTCAGAGGCTTGCTGTATGTCAGATAGTAAAAACAGCAGCGGCAGAAGTAGAGAGAGAGACGGCTTCGGCGCACTTGCAAACCCATCGCAATGGCCTCAGCTCAGAAAAAAACGACGGTATGCTGCTCGCCAGCCGCATCATCCCCTTCCTCTGACATCTCAGGCAAGGCAAAGGCAAAGGCACAGGCACAGGCAACGCCAGCGCCAGCGCAGGCTGCCTCGCTGTCACTGCGGCGCGAGGCTGCTTCTGGTGAGGTGCCACTGGCAGCAGAATGGGCCGACGTCAAGGGAGATATCATCGGAGATCCACGACAGAGGAATGTCGCCTCTAGAATGCCCGATGCCTCCAAGCCTGCTGCAGGCAAAGGTAAATCTTCAGCAACTCTGCCTTTTTTACTTGTTATTTCGTTTTTCTTTACAGTTTTCGTGCTCGTCGCGTAAGTTTGTCACCTGCTTTCTTTCCGTGGTTAAAAAATCTCATCGGCGTAAGCCGTTTTGCGTATCATCTGACGCTAACGAGATAAATGACTCTCATTTGGTGCAATTTTGAACAAAGCTTTCCAACCTTCTTGTTGTAGATTCTCAAAGATATGGTCGGATTTGTTCATTTGAAGCGTTTTGCTGGTTATTTTATACGTTCGTTATCTGGCTTCTCCCTTAGAAGTTTCCCTGCACTGGATCTTTCAAGAAAAAATAGTTTTCAAGATTCTTGCCCTCAAGATTTTTGCATTCAAGTGTTTTGCCGTTTATTGTTTTTGTTCATTAATCTAATCTACCGTTTTAGTTGAAATTTACTGTCCTTGGCAACTCTGTAGTTATTTTATCGAGAAGAAAAAACAAAACTTTTAGGTATTTAAATGTATCTTTTCCTGAAATTAAGATAATCGTCGTCCTCGACGATTTATTTTACGAAGGGTGTCCTTTATTTTTGACCTTTTCAAAGTTTCAGTCTGTTTGTTTAGAAGCCCGTTATAATGCAAAGTCTAGGTTTGTTTTGTTGTATTATGTTGCAGCTTTAAAAATATTGTTAAAATAATATTTTCTAGGGAAGTTAATTGGTCAATTATCTGTTTTGTATAATTTAAGAGATCTGACTTGTTATTTGAATCAGTCCTATATAAATTATCCTATTTGTTCGCTTAAAGATTTTTGTTTCTCAGTCTGTGAGTGTTTAATGTGATTTTGAAATAAATGCTTGTTAGGATCGTTTGCATCTCTTTGAATGGTATTTGGATTACCGTTTTCATCTTGTTAATGATTTTTTCAAAGAAGTTTGCTCCTCTGTAAAGTTTCGGTTGGTTGACTTGCATTATGCAGATTGATTAGTAATAAATGCATCAGATTCCAACATGTCTGTCGCAGCAGGGAATCTTTAACCCGATAGAAAAGTAAATGCATGTAATTGTTCTAAGACATGCTCTGCTTCACTCGCCTTTTGTCCAAGAATTTTAGTTTTTTAATTTGGGCCGATTAATATTGATAAGTAGCCTTTTTTTTTTTAATTAGGCACTCTTTACTACAGATGCAGTGTTTTTATCTTTAATTTCACTGTCAGTTCCCGAGCTTTACCCATTATTTTTGCAGTTAGTAGGCCCTTACTGATTTTCCTTGTATCACCACTTTCCTGACGTTCAATGATGTAAATGTTATTATGGGCTTATATTATTTAGGAATTACAATGAGTCAATTAGCGCTCTAGCAATACAAATTCAATTAGAGTGTAATATCTGGAAATAAAAAATATGGGGATTGACCTTCCAAGAGGCACCTCTCAAGTCTGGAGTGATTTATTTAATTTAATTAGTATCGTTCTGTTTAGGGATTTCTGGGACTTCCACGACTTGATTGGGATGCAGTTGTTGCTTATCTATGTCTCGTTGAAGATGTGTGCTCCTGTTGTATGAAGGGGTTGGCCTATAAAATTAATTTGCATTTTTTTAATAGGAAAATAAAGAAAAGTTGGATAGTTTAAGTTGCTATTATGTAACAAGGGAATGGTTAAATATGTATTTTGTGAAGTAGATGGGTACAAGTTATTCGATCCATTAGTGAATTTGTATTCCAATGGCATCTGCTCGGAGTTATTGTTCTTTATCTTTGGGAAGGGATGTGCCTTTTTGTGATGAATGCTTCAAAACATCACTTTCCCATGTTCTTATTTTACCGATTGTTTAACTAATTAGTAATTGCTGCAATAATGATTCCTTCCTAAAGGTCGCTTACAGGTATGGACCTGTAACCATCAAACAAATTTGGATTGTTGGGGCTATATTTTTTTTCAACGTGCTGATTGATTTCATTAGAGCCATCAAGTGGTATTAGCTTTCCAATCTTAATATTCTAATTTCTGACAGACATTATGTTATATTTGTTCTGTTGTTGTAAAAAGTTGAGGGAAGATTTAATTCTGTGATGGGTGGTTACCTCAGATTAGCGAGACAACCTTTAAGTATTCTACATCTGATGGAGGATGATGAGGATATCTAGCAGATCTTAAATTGGCTGTTTAGCTCAATTTTGCAATTCTGCCGTGTCTTGCCTGGACCTGTATTTATTGTACATTTGGTTGGAGGTCAGAGTATATCTAGCAGATCTCAAACTTATCAACTTCGCTTGTTTTAATGCATTTTACTTTGCTTGATATTAAGTCCTTCTGTCTGAACGTTACCACTCCTGTCAAATAGTGTCTTTGATGGTCATGGAATATCTATGTTGCTTGGGCAGCAACTAGAGCCTACAAGATGCAACCAAGGTTTAATTAATGTCATTCAGTTTTTCTTATATGCAGTCTTCTTTGCTTTTTAATAGAGGATGCCAAATAGATGACATTGTTCTTGTTTGTCTGACTGCTGCTGCTTGTAATCAATTTTATGATAATTTGGTCATTGATCTGCTTTGTACTACACTCTTGTATATCTTGTAATTTGGCTTCAAGCTTGCTTGCATTTTGTTTCATGACTTGGAAATTGTTAAAAAGCTGCCTTTGTTGGAAGTGGTTGAATATCAGCTCTAACTTTTATACCAAAGAGAATTTGTTAATACATGTGCTTTATCCATCCCAAGGATTTGATTGTACTCTGTTTTTCTTGTTTTGTCCCGAATAACTTGAGAGGAGAACATTTGTATTTCTATTTGCTTTGATGTTTTTTGTATTACTGGGCCCAGTTTCCTTTTTAATGGCTGCAGCCCAACTTGAATAGCCTTCAGCATGACTCTGTTCCCTGCTTCTTTGGCATGGCTTGCATCGGTTAACATGCTAAATGTTATTTGTGTAAATAGGTAAATGCTGCTTGTTGCTTGTCTCAATAGGATGTATTTTTATTTTAATCTTTTGAATTGTTTGCCTGCTTGGTGCTTTTCTGTTTGACTATTATTCTTGTAAAAGTTGTTAGAACTTGTTGGCTCCATTCAATTTCTGGTAATGAAATATTTGTTGGCTGATATAGAGGTAAAAAGAACTAAAGAAATCAGTAGATAAGTGCTGTCAGTTTCACCACACTTAAATATAATCAGATTCTTCTAAAAAAATTATTTGATAATACAGAGGTAAGAATGACCAGAAGAAATCAGTACATCGCTGTTCCATGTCTGCCCACTTAACTGGCTACCTGTTGGTCTCCAACTTAGGCCTTTATAAACCAGTCATACCAGCACTTGAATGATAGCATGATTCAGAGTGGCAACTAATGTGCTTTCTCTCAAATTCCGTTGCGTAGGTACTGGAGTGCAAATGATGCGAGCTGAAACAAAACATCCTTTAGATCCATTGTCTGCAGCTGAAATTGCTGTGGCAGTTACAACAGTCAGGGCAGCTGGGGAAACTCCTGAGGTTTGTTTTATATTTCATAATGAGAAAATTATTGTTTAAAAATTTAAATCTTAACTTTATGTGTTTACATTGGTAAAATACTATGTTAGATGCTTTAAAATGCAGAAATTGCATTCAGATTTTAGCTGGTAAATTTAGTGTTTCTATCATTTTCAGGTGCGGGATGGCATGCGATTTATTGAAGTGGTTCTTAAAGAGCCAGACAAGCACATTGTTGCATTAGCAGATGCCTACTTTTTTCCACCCTTTCAACCTTCACTACTTCCGAAAACCAAAGGTGGTCCAGTGATTCCTCGTCAACTTCCTCCTAGGCAAGCTAGGATTGTTGTTTATAATAAGCGCTCAAATGAGACCAGTGTTTGGACTGTTGAATTATCGGAGGTTCATGCAGCAGCTCGTGGTGGTCACCATAGAGGGAAAGTCATTTCATCAAAAGTTGTTGAAGATGTACAGCCACCTATGGTATGTCCTATGTACTTATTTATGAGTGATCTATTCTGGTCACTTGCAGACACAAATATAACTGGTTTCTTTCTTTCTTTCTTTCTTTCTCTTCTAATATAGGGAAGTTTATATTTTATACGCTTAGGCAATATTGAGGTTTTTTCTTGAGATTTTTTAGCTAAGCCATTCCCTGATTTGAGTTTTAGAGGTATCTCTTGATGTTACTAAATTATTACATGGCTACTTAGCTTAAGCCATTCCCTGATTTGATTTTTAGAGGTATGTCTTGATGTTACTAAATCATCACATGGTTACTTGCTATTTTCTGATACATCTATAATTCTTCTTGGTTGGGATTTTAGTGATGGCATTTTTAGCAGATGCATGTCTATCCTTTAATGTTCATGGAATTTAGGTTCTAGTCTTGCGATGCTGGTATGTGCTGTTTCAAGACTTATTTATTATGCTTAAGTAGTTTGTTTGCTTCATATTCTTTTTTCCTTTGTCTGTTTTTACAATTCTTGACTTCATAGTTTTTGTAATACAGGCTGGATTACAAATGGCTGCAAGTAACAGGTGTCAATGTTATCGATTTGACCTTTTAGTCTTTTACAGTAAATTGTATAGTGGGCAACATCCTTGAATTATCATATTGTTAAGTAGCCATCTCTAAGTTTTGATATTTGTTGTTTTAAGGCTGATCCACCTTCATTGATCTTCTCGGGAGTTGAGTTGATATCTATGAACACATTGAGCAGAGCATACATTATTTTTATGCGATATAAAGTTGTGAAGCTGAACATCCTATAGGATAGTGATGATTTGTCAAGAACCAACTGCGTAGGATATTTTGTGCTGCCCTCAGATTGTGTATGCAGAATGTTTCAAGTGAAATTTCACACTAATTTGCTAAGTGTGAATAATAACCATTAGCCAAATTTCCACATTGTATATACTTCAGAATTCTAAATGCTTCTGGCAGTGCAGCTCTGCAGCTTTTACACATGATGTTGAATGATATGAGAAGGTATAACTTGCAATTTTAATTCACCTCATGTATATTGCAAGGGCAAAATCTAACATGTTCTTGCATTTTCTAATCACTTTATGTCGAAGGCCAATGCATATATTGACTTCCTGTAATATTTAGGTTATTGGCCCCTGGTGGCCAAAGTAATATAGCATAGATGGCACGAGGACAACTGTTTGGTAAACTATTCATCTCATTTTTCATTGGAATAGTACAGCTAAATACTCAGTTGACTGGATACGTTTTCTATCTGAATATTAGCAGGAATTCAAATCACCTCTGAAGTGGGCTTCTGCACACCACAGAGAATGAGTGTAAGCTCTCCTATGATTTGTATCTTCTTGTTTTTATTCTTTTCTGTTGTTGCTTCCATAATCTGAGCACTAACAGGACTTGGGAGCAACTATGAATTAGACTTCTTTCTGTCAATTTCTGAGTGTAAATTTTCCTGTTATCGCATTTACTTTTTAACCTCTTACTTTTTGCTTAATAAAAATCTTAGGTGATGTTGTGTCCGACCTTTATCAACATTTTGGGAGTCTGTGAGAACCATTCTTAGGATTCTGTACTTGGGTCACATGTGCTTATACCCCATTGTTGTTATGTCACAATCTTCCACAAACAACCTTGCTAAATCTTTGCCCAGTCGATGTCCCATTGTATTACGATGAGGAAGATTGGAAGTTGGGCCCTACTTTTATGAGTCCCCCCCATTACAATTACATTATAACCCTGTTGGCATTTTTAAGCCCATTCATGCTCTTTGCCATGACACTCCTTTTAACACTAATTGACACCAATTTTCTGCACTCTTTCACTTTGTCTTTTTTGAATAACATAAATGAAATGTGAGAAACCCTATTTCTTGAGCAGAAATTATAGTACATAGAGGATGAACTCGTGATATAATTCTTCTTTTTCCATTCTATTTTCTCCTTTGGTTATGTTTTCATTGTTTGGCCTTCTAATATTTTAGAGCTTTTAAAAAGCTGGAACTTGTGTTTCACCTCTCATTTTTGTTCATGATTATTAATTTATTATTGGAACCAATTGGTGGAAGGTCTCTTACATTGTATTGCCATTTCTTCTATTTTAATATTACATTTTTTGCTGTTGTTTGTTTATTCTATAAACTTTTGTATTAGAAATATATTTTCATTGTGTTGAGCAGGGAAGGATTTATTATTTAAGGTATAGAATGAGAAGTTTATGGTTGAAGCCTGTTGCAATGCAGCTTTGATGGATAATGAGTGATTTTTAAAAATCTCTTGGATTTGGTCCAGGATGCAATGGAGTATGCTGATTGTGAGTCTGTTGTCAAGGATTATGGCCCTTTCAAGGAAGCAATGAAGAAGAGAGGTATTGAAGATATGGATCTGGTAATGGTGGATCCATGGTAAGTTGTCTATTATTTTCTGCATTTTTTTGTAATTTCATGCTTTTAGCAAATGTTTTACTTACGTTAGCCAGAATGTGTGCCTTTAGCATCTTCCATTTAATAAATGTCACTGGATTAAATCATCATCTTTTCAGGTGTGTTGGATACCATGGTGAAGAAGATGCTCCAAGTCGAAGGCTAGCTAGGCCACTTATATTCTGCAGAACTGAAAGTGATTGCCCAATGGAGAATGGATATGCTCGACCAGTGGAGGGCATACATGTTTTGATTGATATGCAAAAAATGATGGTGATTGAGTTTGAAGATCGAAAATTAATTCCTTTGCCACCTCCAGATCCCCTCAGAAACTATACTGCAGGAGAAACTCGTGGAGGAGTGGATCGAAGTGATCTCAAGCCTTTACATATTGTGCAATCAGAAGGACCAAGTTTCCGTGTCAATGGCTTCCATGTAGAGTGGCAGAAGGTTGCATTGTTTTTCTTTCTTTTTGACCAAATGTTAAGATGCATGATATTTATTATTCAGAATATATAAAAAATTTCAGTGCTGAAATTGTATCTCCTGTCACATTCAGTGGAATTTTCGGGTAGGTTTTACCCCAAGGGAGGGACTGGTTATTCATTCTGTTGCATATGATGATGGTAGTAGAGGTCGTAGATCTGTTGCACAGAGACTGAGTTTTGTTGAGATGGTTGTTCCTTATGGGGATCCAAACGAGCCACATTATAGGAAAAATGCGTTTGATGCTGGAGAGGATGGTCTGGGTAAAAATGCTCATTCTTTAAAGAAGGTAGTATACAAAAAACTATATGAATTTTGTTTTTAATTGCTTCAATATCTGTTCTATAAAATGTAGCAGGAATTGCAAGTTTTGTACAAATGCATTTGTTTTATAGAAGATGTGAGAAACTAGTTGTTTTCTTTCAAATATACACAAAAAAACCTTAATAACAAATGTCAAATGATATTGCTTGTGTTAGGGGTGTGATTGTCTGGGTTATATAAAATATTTTGATGCACACTTCACAAATTTCACTGGAGGAGTCGAAACTATTGAGAATTGTGTCTGCTTGCACGAGGAAGATCACGGGATTCTTTGGAAACATCAGGATTGGAGGACAGGCTTAGCAGAGGTTCGCAGATCTAGGCGTCTAACAGTGTCCTTTATATGCACTGTTGCAAACTATGAATATGGCTTCTTTTGGCACTTCTATCAGGTACAAATTTGGTTTCATTTGGAATTTTCATCAGGTTTTGATTCCATTCTTTTCTCTTGAAAGTCTACGTGATGACCAACATGTTGCTACTGTTTTGATATATAGAGATAAGCATCAAGCATTCATAATAAGGAGAACTAATAAGTTGCAAACATATAAATGCAAAGTTGGAATCGAAGAGAATGGATGGCAAGAATTTAATTCAGTTTATTTCGACTCATAATTTATTAATTTATAATGATATAATCTCAAAAGATATAATGGTAATTTAGAAAACATATAAATAAGAGGAGCATCAATGAATTAAGAAAAAAATACTAATAATTAGTTTTTAACTTTGAAGTCTACAAGAAAAGTAGAGTTTTTGAGCTATTCATGTTTGTTCCTTCGATTTAAAGGAGTTTCTTTATGTTGAAAAGTTTATGTACACGAGTAATTTTTAAAAATAACTAAAATTAATGATATTTATTATTTTTTGAAGTTGATTTCTCTTTATTATTTTAAATGCAGGATGGTAAAATAGAAGCAGAAGTTAAACTTACGGGGATTCTCAGTCTAGGGACACTACAGCAAGGTGAAACAAGAAAGTATGGAACAATGATTGCTCCTCGTTTATATGCACCTGTGCACCAACACTTTTTTGTTGCTCGTATGGACATGGCTGTAGACTGCAAACCTGGTGAAGCAGTGAATCAGGTTGAGTGTTTTGTATATTGAATTTAGAATTATGGTATATGAAGGATTTTGGGGTCTCCTTATGGTATTGTGTCATTGGCTATACCAAGAGATTGTGCCATCTCAACTAATGATATTTTTAGTGTCTGCAAATGTATTTAGCTTTACTGGGGTTAATATATCAATGGTAGACTTCCACAGTTGGAATGTTTTGGAGAAAAAATAATTTGCTCACCTTTGCATTGTATAGTGATACTTTCTTTTTGTGGTATCGTTAATAGATAAAAAATTTGCATGTAGGTTGTGGAGGTGAATGTTGAAGTTGAAGAACCTGGTGCCAATAATATTCACAACAATGCATTCTATGCTAAAGAAGAGTTATTACGAACAGAATTGCAAGCTCAGCGAGACTGTAATCCATTGACTGCACGCAGCTGGATTGTGAGAGCTCTGCACCCCTTGGAAATTCTTTAGTGCAAGTGGTTTTAAAAAAAAAGTTTTTTATTTTCTCTTGATGCAAGAGTTTTTACAGATTCATTGCTCCAAGAGTAATTATGCCCTTTTGATTATTTTTGTGGTCTAGTATAACTCTTCCCTTGAGCTTATTTTTATCTGCCATTAAAAAAATTAATTGCTGGCATGATTATCTTTTTTTTGGAATTTTCATGTAAATGATTTTGTTTTAATAGTTTTTCTCAGATTATTTTTGATGTTTTTGTTTCTTGATCTCCCTGACATTTTGGTTATCTTCAATGGCCCCACTGTTTTAGGAAATCTGTTCAAGGCCATAATCTCTCACATGCATGGACACTTTATTACTTGGAACATGACAAGTATAAGATTGAATGATATGTAGTTCTTGTGAATGATATTCATATGAGCTATTGTGTTTTTCCCTAGGGAAGCCTACAAACTATTTTTACTCCACAGAGTGATGGTATCTTCAAACAATCATATTATGTTTACTATAGATGAACTATTTTACCCTTTTGTGATTAATACCTTTATTCTTTTATATGATGTTGGTTGCAATGCTGGAAAGTTGGAAACACCTGGAGACTCCATTTGGGAATATGCTGGGAAGCACAATTCTCCCCTTTTTTGGTATTAATGCCTTTATTCTTTTATATGATATGGGTTTACTGGAAACACCTGGAGACCTGGAGACTACATTTGGAATATGTTGGGAAGTAGGAATGGTTTAGTAGGTTTGGAAACTTCTGGAGGCCTAGAGACTTCATATGGGAATTGATTGGGGAAGTAGGAAGGAATGGTTTAGGAGGTTTGGAAAGGTCTGGAGGCCTAGAGACTTCATTTGGAAATCAGTTGAGGCAGTAGGAATGGCTTAGGAGGTTCTTGCTGTCCTCAAAAGTGATTGACAAACTACATGGATGGGAAAAATAATTCAAAACCCTAGGAATCTTTATCGTCCATTTTTGTGTCAGTTTTCCATTTGTAACAATGCCCTACCCAAGTTCCCTTCTAGTAGTTGACCTAGGCTATTTCCATTTCACTTTCATTCCTTGGGGAAGTTATGTTCTGATTTCTTCTGCAATTTTGCCAGTCAATTCTGTGCTTTATTCTCTGAAATTGCTTAGGTCATTATATTGATACAATGATATTACTTAAGATCAAATCCAATAGTTATACACTGAAAACTAAGGGCAGGTCCTATGTATAAGCTGGCTGGTAATAGCTGGGGTTTTGATTTGTGTTTGGATGGGTTTATGTAACAACCCTCAAATTGCAAACCCAAAATTTTATTGTTTATAATTAGTAGTAATCATGTTAATAGTATGTTACTACAAGTACAAATAGATAAATATTAAATATAAAATCATTCTTACAACAAGTTAACCTCATAAATTTGTCCATGGATTAACTAAAATATTAAAAACTAAGTACAATCAGATGAAGGTACAAACAGATGAAGGTACAATCAAATCATATTATAACCAATGAATAATATACAACAATATAGGCTTCAGGCCCCATAACTATGCAATAGTTGCTAATTACAACAAGTACAAATAGATAAATATTAAATATAAAATCATTCTTACAACAAGTTAACCTCATAAATTTGTCCATGGATTAACTAAAATATTAAAAACTAAGTACAATCAGGTGAAGGTACAAACAGATGAAGGTACAATCAAATCATATTATAACCAATGAATAATATACAACAATATAGGCTTCAGGCCCCATAACTATGCAATAGTTGCTAATTACAATAAGCTCAAAATACAATGTATGTTAGATTGGGCTTAAAAAGATTTATCAAGAAAGCTAAAAGAAAGCACAAAGGATGAGAAGACCAATATGAAAGAATGATAGCATTCCATTCAAGGATGCATATGCAAAAGATATCGATCACAAAATACAAAGAAGACCATGCTTATATAGAACAAGACAATATGCATCAATGGCGGAAACTAAATAAAGGTAGACATTAATGATAGATGGATCTAACTAAAGTCAGACATGCATGATAGGTAGAGATAACTAGATGAACTAACATGATAGGAGTGTAACTCAACTAAAAATAGAGATGAGTTTCAATCAGGTAAATAAGACATCAGCATGACTGATTGACACAACTATGAAAGTGAGCATATCCTAACTAGGTGCATATAATGCAATATAGAAATATATAAACTAAATTTAAGAACACAATGCACCAGCAATGTAGTGATACTCCAAGTAATGTCCAACTCCATCCTAAGATCCAACGGCATATGCAGAAGTTGATATGAATGAGATGAACCTTATCCTCCCCTACTGCCAACTTGGATTGAAGTGGTAAACAAACAGTCTAGTCCATGAAGCAATACTATTAAGTTACAAGGATTATCTTTCTTAGATTCATTCATAGCCATGTTCACAAACATATATGGCCATAATTATAAGTGTCAACCAATCAAATAATCATTCACAACACTTTACAATACTATTAAACACATCATAAGCAAACAGCACTTTACAATTCACATATAAAATCAAGAACACACATTAAAGACATACACAAGAACACACATTAAGGACATACAAAAGATAACGAAACAAAGTCTCCTAACATGTTACAGGAGTAACATAAATATCACAAGACTCCTAATGGTATCTCAAACAACATTATGATCCATTTCCCATCAAGTAGTCAATGACTTATTCCTACACAGAATGATATGACAAAGTGCTTTGCCTCTCTCAGAGCACTTTACCTCCCAGGTAGAGTTGGCTGCAGTTCATTGATAGCTCATAGGTCTTCACATAGAGGATCTCTTGGCATATGGTAGTAGATGGACAACTAATGCAAAAACGATATATGGACCTATCCTCTATTCCACTATGACTATGTGTCATGTGATGTGGTGTGTTTATAGCAAGAAGAATATCTTAAGCGACATAATATGTAGTAGCAGAATCATCGTCCACTACAAGGATATTCACACACATACATCTCAAAAAGTAGTAAAATATCAAAATCTCACAAATGGAATACTATCAACATTCCACTTTGATTGAAAATTAGATTAACGTCTAAGATTACATCTCATATACTTTTTCCATTTCAAAGCCCGTAAAGAAAGTACTTGTTTTACGATAGAAGTTAGAACAACAATATTTTTCCAAAAATCAAACACTCAAAATAAGAAAGCATTCATTTCCAGCCAAACTTTGACAGTTTTGTGGTCTCAACCTGAACAGTGCAGTCTCTACCTTAAAATTGCAGTCTTGTCATAAGGATTTTCTGTAATTTTCTGATCAAGACTGTTACACAGGGTTTCTGTCAAAATCTGATCAACTAAAAAACCGAATAGGACAAAAAGAAATTCAGAAAATAGCAAAACAAAGACACAAATATCAAATAGATTCTTCCCAAAAAGATACCAGGCTCATATTTCCCTTAGACCCTTATATAACCTCCAAGAAGAACAACAATCATAAAACACTCAAATCATTGAGTAGAAAGTCTTCAATTGAACACAATTTTAGAATTAGCTCCTTTTTAACAGAAACTCAACTCCCAATGCAATTCAGTAAACTGAAATCACCACAGGGTTTAATTCAGTAAACAAATCAATCACAAGTACAATAGAATCAATTAGAATCATTCCCAAGTTCCAATTGGTATATTTTCTTCTCCCAAGATTTCAATTATCTTTTCTCTTTTCTGATTTCACTGTGCCCGGGGTTTTAAGATTGTTTTGATTTCTATTCTAATTCATACAAAATCAGTCTAAAATGCTCCTAAATCATCATGTTTGGTTTGTAGTTTGTAGAATCAGTAAACAAATCAATCACAAGTACAATAGAATCATTCCCAGTTTCCAATTGATATAGTTTCTTCTCATAAGATTTCAGTAAACAAATCAATCACAAGTACAATAACATCATTCCCAAGTTCCAACTGGTATAGTTTCTTCTCATAAGATTTCAATTATCTTCTCTCTTTTCTTATTTCACCGTGCTCCAGGTTTTAAGATTGTTTTGATTTCAATTCTAATTCATACAAAATCAGTCTAGAATGCTCCTAAATCATCATGTTCAGTTTGTAGTTTGTAGATCATCTCCCTTCTCACTAGTTTCCATGAATGCTCTTTCCTAATTTTTTTCTTCTCAAGAAGTCCACTATTCATCTGCTTTTAACAATTCGAATTCAAATATAAATCTCTTAAGTATATTATAAATCCAAAATGAAAGTATATTCCAACAAGTATTTCATGATGAATCAGGTCAATGCTTGCTGATTATCCTTGTTGAAACTTGTGCTCTTGTGAATGGGTGGGTAATGTTCTATTCTTTTCAAAGCTTTTAATTTGTTGAATACCAAAACTCATCCACTTGTTTGTTTCCCAAGAAACCTAAAATTAGAAAAGTTAGTTGCTTTCTTCGCTTCACTTGAGTTTCTAATTGAATATAATATTTCAATTTTTCAAGCTTCTCTAAATAATGGAAAAAGAATATCTAATTAATATCTTTTATCTTTTTATAAAAGTTGTCTTCAATCTAATTCTAAATTAGATTTGTTTTTATTTTACTAGAAGAATTCTTTATTTAATTAGTTTTAACTTTTAATTATCATCAAATAAAGTTTGCATAATTGAACTTAATAAAGAATAACTATTGGCTTTTCAGTTCAAGTCTAATTTAGCTCGTTTTAATTTATTGAAAGAAAATAAATCTAATAATTTAATTTTTGGTTCTGTTAAGGGGCACCAGCCCTACTAAACAGCAAAGATAACTACATGAACAGCCTAAGGTCAAGCATAGATTTTGAGAGCAATAAACTCAGAGAGCAAAGTAGAGTAGCCATAGACAGCCTATACATGCCACCATATCATACTAAGCAAAAGCAACAAAGCCATCATAATAGACTAGAGACAGACGCCATTAAACCTGACATCCACAGCAACATCAAGGGAAATCTAATTAATTATTTATTCTAATTGTCTTAATTTATTAAAACATACTTATAGCTTCATAACTGGAATTGGACGTTTACAAATTTACCTGGCAAACCTGGTTTTGCCTTTCCATATTACTTGTTTGTGGAACACCATAAACATGAAATAGTAGCATTTGTTTAGACAATAATAATCCAAATAATCCAATATTGAATAACTACACATACAGTAATGCATATCAAGAACTCCACTGAATAATCAGTGGACAATCAATGATTCAATCATCAGAACAAGGTGGTCTATTTCATAGAATAAAAAGTAGTATAATCTCATGCCCCAAATCACAATGGGATGGGTTAAAAGAATAACAAGTCAAAGCATCAAAAGAGATCTTAAAACGGGATATCACAAATTACTAGCTTTTGGAAGCTTTTTGTTGTTGGTATTGGGCTTTGTGGCCCGATTTTCTAAAAGTTTCAAATATAACATAAACTTAAGCTTTATATTTTTTAAACAAGTGTTTATTGTTTAATTTTTTATTTTTTAAAAGTTTTATTTCTCTTTTGATGAGTGTTAATTGTTGTGCATTATTTGTTACAGGTCAGGAACACTAGGACTGTAAACAGAACGGGACAGTTGACTGGCTATAAACTAGTACCAGGTTCAAATTGCTTGCCATTGGCAGGGTCTGAAGCTAAGTTTCTTAGGCGAGCGGCCTTTTTACAACATAACCTTTGGGTCACTCAGTATGATAAAGATGAACAATTCCCTGGAGGTGAATTTCCCAATCAAAATCCTCGTGTTGGGGAGGGATTAGTTACCTGGGTGAAGCAAAATCGACAACTTGAAGAGGCTGATATTGTTCTCTGGTTAGTTAGCATGTCCACCCTTGGCATTGATCATGAAGTACTTGTATCTTAGTATAGTGGGGTTATTTAATTTTACAGTGGTATTTTGTTATTTGATGTTCATATTTTATAACTACTTTATCATGTTAAGGCGTTTCCTACCCTAATGTAAATGTATGAAATGGAATTGGATGAATTTTCAGTCAAATAAACATCAATCTAATGTTTGCAAAGTAGGGTTTAGGGTTCTGGAGTACATTTGACTGTACATTATAACCCCTTCTCACTTACATATTTTTTTCTTTATTGTAAACACTGAGAGAAGCCAAAAGAAAAAAATAAACACAGTAGTATCCTTCCTTTTTCCATAGGATGGAATGAATCCCCCTTTCCATCGAAGGGAACTGTGTACAGCTTTCAAGATGCTCTGCAAATACAAATTCAAAGAAAATTTATACTTTTCGGCCGATAACATATAAAGGAAATATTTTCTAATTTATTATCAGAAAATCTTCGTATCATATCAGATCATATAGGATTGTTCTATCTGTAGATGTTTCTTAGCTTTTAAAAATTTAGGAATTGGTGCAGTTCGAACTTGATATGCTCGTCATAGGATACCTAATGAAAAAGCATATAATGGAACTTTTTATTATAGTTCAAGGATTTGGTAAGTTTTATTGGATACCATGCCATAACTATTAGGATGCTTTATAGCATGACTACTTGGTAGGTAGGAAATATTCAACAGATCTAGGTTTTTATGCTATTTAATTTCTTTTGCATTCTTCCCAGAATGAAGCAATGAAATATGGATCTATAATCAAATCCCATGTTTTTTCAATAGAACCAAAATGAAAAATCTAGATTACATAAAAGTTTAAAACAAAATAACTGCTGGAGGCAATCTACAATCAGCTTTTAGAATGTGGGGTTAATTTTGTGGCATCATGGACAGAAACCCGATTTATTCCATTGAGGCCCTTTCTATGTTCAAGACTCCCATTTTTGGTCCTTTTGCGGGATTGACTAATCCAGATGGTTTGAAGCTAAGTTCTTTGAAACAGAAACTAGCAAAGTTTTTGAAGCATTGCTAGTTTTGACAATGGAGAAAAGTAGGGTTATGCCACATGTAACATAAATTTTAGAATGTGGGGTTAATTTTGTGGCATCATGGTACAGAAACCTGATCTATTCCATTGAATCCTTTTTATATTCAAGACTCCCATTTTTGGTCCTTTACTAATCCAGATGGTTTGAAGCTAAGTTTGAAACAGGAACTGGGAAAGTTTTTGAAGCATTGCTAGTAGTGACAATGGAGAAAAGATAGGGTTATGCCACATGTGTAACATAAATTTTAGATGCTAATGATAATTAAACACAATAGTAGTGGATAATGCCAAATACAGAGGACTGAGGAGGGATATTAATTATAGACCATGTAGATTGCCCTCTTATTTTGTTTTTTTACTCATTAATACCTTCTTTCCTTTCGCAGAAGCCATTTAACAGTTTAGTTTTAAAATAGAGTTCTTGTTAAGGATCTCATTTAACAAAAGGTCGAGGTCTCCCTGAAGAAATGTGCCGACGTTATCATGAATAGCTGCTACTGGCTTTTGGTAGCAATAGTGGTCCAGGAGCACCCAGTTTTGGTTGCATTTTCAAAGTTTTCAACAATTTTGGTGTGATTAGGTTCAAATGTGTGTTTTCTTAGTTTGAAATGGCATCTCATAAGTGCATTGGGATAACCTATTCCGATGGGTTGTTTGTTGGTGAGTCATCGGGTATCGGAAGGAGCCGGTACAAGTTACCTCGATGTTCTGATGAGAAAGCATTGGCTTGGAGCGCGTTCGCTGGATGGAGTATCGGAGATCGGCAAGAGGGGTTTTCACCCTACACCGATCACCCGATGAGACCGACTCCCGTGCTAAGTTGTCATCGGCCATCGGAAGTCTGGCTGTGAAGTTTCCCCGCTGACCCGATGGAAAGTGCAAAGCGATGTGTGTCGCCATCGGGCATCGGTAGCCCCGTGTTAGTGTTACGCCGATGACCTGATGGAAAGCGCAAAGCGGTGTGTTGCCATCGGACATCGGTAGCCCCGTGTTGATGTTGCGCCGACGACCCAACAGAAAGCGCGAAACAATGTGGGAAGTCATCGGTCATCGGTAGCCCTGTTCTGATGTTACACCGAAGACCCGATAGGAAGTGCGAAGAGTTGGAGGTTGTCATCGGACATCGGTAACCTTGTTGGATGTTACCCCGATGCTCCGATAGAACCTGTCCGACAGTTGCTGGAAACTGTTGGTAACAAGATCAATCTTGTCCAATAGGAGGAGTTCACGACAGAGGATGGAATGTATAAAAGACCCAACGCGCATCTGTAAAAGGGTTGTTGTTTTGAATGTGGATTGTTGATTGCCACGGAGAACACATCTGTTTTCTTGAATAATAAAGAGAAGTCTATTTTCTGGTTTCCATTCAGTGTTTGATTTCTGTTTATGAATTGCAATAATGTTTTAGAATCTTTAAGTTCACTTATGCAGTCAATGTAAACGCTTCATTTCTCTGTCTGTGAGTTAGTGGGTTGAACTCGGGAATAAGCTCGGAATCTGTATAAGTTTTCCTTTTTCAGTTTTGGTTCTCTGTTTGTAAATAACAACATGGCTTTGGCTTGAATCTCCACACGACCATTGGAGGTGGTCAAACAGAGCCAATCATGTACAACAGGTTTTCATTTGTGGAAGTCCAGGAGATGGCATTAGCTATTCCTGCAAACTGGCCCTAAGCGAGCTTGGTGATAGTCCGGCTAGGTGTCAGTAGTGTGAAGGAGATAACTTGCAGGGGAGGAATCTATTGAGAATTGGAAGAAGATCCAGAAGGCTATAAGCCTTGGAACTTAGTCATTTTGTAACCAAAAGGAGAGAGTTTGCCAAACCAAACATGAAGGGTGGTTTTGCAAAGAGAGAGAACAAGTGTTGACTGTCCTGCACCCTTGCAAGGATATAGTGAGCAAGCTTACCTTGTGAGCTTGAGGAAGGTGAAACAAGAAAACTATTGGTAGGGGAGTACATAGGAGAAGACTATGGGCCCTATTAGAGAATAGGATTACACCATCAAAGAACTCTAGTTGGTGGTAAATTAGGACTCTCCCTATCAAATAGACAAAAATATTTAGATTCAAATTTAGTGATAAAGAATGTGACATAGATTCAATCCATTGCAAGCTTGCTTTTTAGAAAATCATTTTATTAAAAGTTATATATACTTCTAGTTTGTTATTTCTTGTAGACTACATTTTGGGACTTGAAAGTTCTATATACTGTAAGTTTGTTATCTCTTGTATACTATCTTTTGGGGAGGGAAGTTGAGATTAGCTATATTACATGTACAGTCAACTCCCCTAATTGTATTTTTTTATATGCTTAGCACTATACAGTAATCAATTTATACTGTTGTAGAGTTTGTTCTCCTGCAAAGTATCATCCAATCTCAGTTGTAGCTACCATACAAGAGTCCTAGATTTTGAATTAATCTACTTTATTGTAGATCTATGTTTTTTTAATGTATAATTTTGACCAAAAAAAACGATCTTTATGGGTGGACAGGTATGTTTTTGGTGTTACTCATATCCCTCGTTTGGAGGACTGGCCAGTTATGCCTGTTGAACGGCTTGGATTTATGCTCATGGTAGGCAATTTCTATTCTCTGTTGTCAGGTTTACATTTCACTTGCAGGATGGTTCCTTTTTGAAACTTTTGAGGCTATATTCTGTTGATAATTTTTTGCTTGGTATATTGTGGGCCTAGTGTGTTTTAGTTTAGTATGATTTCGTGTTCCTCAATATGGCCAATCACATCTTCAATCCCATTGCTTTAACTCCTATCTTGGACCTCAAGCCTGCAGTTAGCCCATGCTTTTTGAACTTGAGACCAAATATTGACCTATATTTGCGTTGATTGTGCAGGTTACCAACTTTTGGGAGTCAAAATGATATATGGTTATAGGACTAATTAAAAATGCAATATTTTAATTTTGCAGTATTGTTCTGAAATATTGATTTAGAGTTGCATCCCTTAAAATGTCTCTTTTATTGTCTTTTTGGCTTTGGCTTTGTTTTAATTTAGTATGACGTTGGGTTTCTCAATATGACTAATCACATCTTCAATCCCATTGCTGTAATTTCAGTCTTGAGACCAAACGGTAACCTATATTTGCGTTTGAGTGTGCAGGTTCCCAAATTTTGGGCGTTAAAATGATATATTTATAGGTTTAATTAAAAATGCAATATATTAATCTTGTAGTATTGCTCTTAAGTATTGATTTAGAGTTGCATCCCTTAAAATGTTTCTTTTATTGTTTTATTGGCTCTATTTATTAATGTTCATTTATACCTAATTTTAGTGCATTATTGCATTTCAGAACATTTATATATTTTTGGAAAATTTTGGACTAAAATGAAACAAAATCATGTAATTTTTGTGCAGCCTCATGGGTTTTTCAACTGTTCCCCAGGGGTGGATGTTCCTCCCAGCGTCAGTGAGAGTGACTTGAAGGAAAATGGTGGACCAAAGCAGAATGGAATAATCTCAAAGCTTTAAAATTATGAAGTGATGTACTATGTGATCAAGATAGTGAAAACAAGTAATGAATTTGTTTCTTTGAACATAATGATTTTCGTAAAATTATTAGCAGCTGGACAATCAATATAATGGGTATTTTGGAATTATGGAGTTATGCTGAAGTTTGCTAGTGAAATGATTATCATTCAATGGAATTAATGGGACCTTCTTTGTTCATGGAATGTATTGACATGAAGTATTTAGTGTTATTCTACATCTTCTACGAATAGATGGACATCTTAATGTGAATATTTAATGTAGTGTATATTATGCCCATTAGTGTAATAATCTGATATCTTTGATATTTGCTATCTGTATAATAACACATTTTGCTGACCTTTGTTGCTTTGCATCATCTTTTTGATCAACTGACCATTATCGTTGTTTTTCTGTTTCAATGAAGCTAGTAATCATTTCCAACTAGTTATTAGTTATTGTTTCCTGAATACTTCTCTTTTGAAGTTCTATTAGATACCAGTGTTTTATCACAGCTGAGTTCAAGATTCTTAGGAATCCATTCATCTTTAATGAATTGCAAGGGATCATTGGGTTTTTTTTGTTGTATGTTTACTTCTGAGTAGGTAACAGTTGATGAGCTTGTTTCCTAAATATTATTCATATGATACAGTTTGATTGTATTTTCTCTGATCTATTCCATCTGTGAGATATGCCATTGTATTAAATTGGTTAGAAATATGACAAAATATGACAAAATATTAAATAGCTGCAAAATAGAGTGCACAGAGAGATGCTATGGTATAAAAGAGAGCTTAAAAATCACCAAAATGTTGTATAGATTTCTTATGATATTAAGTATAGCTTAGAATAAAATTCACCGATATGCCACTGAATAGCTTTGAATGAAAGAGATGCCACGATATAGCCAACACATCTACCTGGAGATCTTGATTTTATATCATAGGAAATGCCCCCTGAATGAGGACCTTTTTTTTGTCTTTTAAAACTTACAATTCTTTTTGAATCTTTTCTCTTGTTTGACAGGAAGCACAAATGGTGATTGAGTTTCTCAGATAAAGAACTCACAAAAAGGTTGATTATTCTTGATTTATGACATTGTCTTTAAGTTGATTTATTTTCAATAATATTGGCGTTGTGAAGATGGCTCGTTGACAAGATGGACATATATGTTCACGTGCCGGCTCATTCACAAGCTACATATGTATATGGACACCTTTATCTCATTCATGCATATGTATATGGACACCTTTATCTCATTCACAAGCTACAAATGCATATGGACACCTTATATAGAAGTAGTGAACAAGGGCATCGTAAGCATGCATTTTTATTACATTCCAATCACAGGCCCACCTATCTTTTTACAGAAGTAGTTATCTCACTGCTCTTCCCCAGCCTTGATATACATATAGTACTTGCATTGGAAGGCATGCAAGGGTTATACTATAAGTAAGTAAATATGATAAGGAGGAACATTTTTTATTGTCCATGTAATGTTGTAATAAAATTTTGAAATACAAGTAATAATGTCTTGACATTTGAAAAATGTTTACATTATCTGAAAAATATTTGTATTAAATATTAACTTATAGTTAATTGAAGGAAAGATTTGTAACATTTTAAATTTGTAGAAATTGTAGTCTATAATTCTCTTTGCTTGTATGAAATGAATGTGGAAAGAGTTTTTTGCTTGTTCATTTTCTTCGTTCGTGCATGTTGAAATATTAAGATAGTGGACTTATATTATAAATACATGGTTGGTCTTATGTTAAAGGTATATGGTGTAGAAAACCAAAAATCTGTTAAACAAAAGATTATAAGTGAGAAAATCTTCTATCAAGGTAACATGAGAAAATTGTTGAATTTGTGGTCTTCCATAGAAAATAAGGACCTAATTTCACTTTAAAAGCTTTGTCCTAGTAATTTTAACACATCTCTACATTCTAGAGCATTACATTAGTGTCAAAGGTCCTAAGGTCGATTGAGGAATTTTCATGGTTGTTTGAAATGTATTTCAACCAACTTAAAGCTATCAAAAGTGTTGAGGATGTTTCTTAACAAAAGATCAAAATTATGGATTTGGGATTGAATTTAAAGTGCATGGTTTACTTCTATGTATAAGATGGAACCTAGAGAAAGCACATATTATTTTGTAAATTATCATTGTTTGATTATTTTAGATAAGAAGTAAAATTCAAAGTAGATATGAAAAACAACTTACAAAAAAAAAGTTAATACATGTCCTAAACAAAATAAAATATGTTAACACATTAAAAATATATCTGTATAATATTTTTTAACTCAGATCGTTAATTTAAAATAATCCACTTTTTAGACTTCATTTATCCTCAAATTTATTTAAATGAATAATTTTGTTTATTTTTAATAACATAGACTTCATTCATTATACTCAATATGGTGAATCGGTCGGGAAAATATGAATAACAATGTTTATAACATTTTAGGTTGGAGCACCAACACCTAAAGGATTTGTAGAACTAAGGCACACTACCTTAGGCAAGATAAAAAAGGACTCGTACAGTTGAAGAATATTTTTTCTTTAAGACAAGATGCAAAACATTGTCGAAGGGCTTACTATTAATCAACAACAAATGAATAGTTAAATTGAAATTGAGAAGGATTCTCTTGATCATGAAATCATACTTGAACAATAATCAAGCGATCGATAACATGACAAACATCTGTGATGATCTACACTGTCACAACATTATGTTTGGCAGAATATATCAGTTTCAAAGTTCTTCTCAAACTGTTTTTCGCATCACTACAGGCTCAAATCTACTTGCAAATCATTCACATACACTTCTCACACAATTCACTTCTCATCCATACTCAATTCATCCATCTGCTTTTATTATATATGAGATACAACATTGAAATTCAAATTAAGGATCAATCAAAATAGAATAAGTAATATTACATAAAATAAGTCACCCAGACTTTAAAAACTTAGATTGGTCCACTCTAGGAAACAGAGAGAACCAAAATATATCATTACATCATCCCATGAATGATCTGACAAACCACACATGCTAACACATCCCAAAAGACGTTACAAAGTATAATGTGTAGATATAATCAACCAATCGACGACATAAACACTTCTGATGAAGAATACTTCATGTAGATCTCCACAAACCAGAGTGACACCCAAATAAACATCTCAACACATCTTTCCAATACATATTTGGACCAAAAGAACATGATCCACTTAAACACAATGCAATTAACAACATATTTAGAGGGCACCAAAAGCATTCTAAACCACCCTGAATATAGGATGACACAACCAACACCAAAAGAGTAACCAGATCAAACTTAATCCAGATAACCAAAGTTTGACAAAGCATATCCGGACCAATATCCAATATCCATCCGGATAACTAGGTTTGACATCAATGACAACCATAAAATCTCATGCTAGCAACAATCTCTAACAATGTTGACATTCATTCCTTATGGTTGATGTTCCTTTACATGGGAATTTTTTTGTGGAAGAAAAAGAGAGAAACCATGGTTGGTATTTTTAATCAAAGGTAGAAATATAGAAGCACTAATAGTTAAAATATTATACTTATTTTGATCCCATTTTTCATTCAAAATGAGTGCACTTTGACGAACAAAACATGATACTGAATTTGCAAATTTAACCATGTGAGATATGTTTGTGCATAGGTGTAGATGTGTAGGAAAAGTTTTGTTACACATGCTCATAGATTTGAACTTGTAGTTGTAAGAGAGTAGTCTCAGTTCGCCCCATTTTCTATTGTATTTTATTTGATTCTAAAACAATTATGTTGTTTTGTGAAATGAAGGTACTAGGTTTTGTGGTTTTAGTTGGGCAATTATTGGGTTTCATCAAAATGATGATTTCCTTAAATGCTCTACAAAATGCTCTCAAATGGAATTATTGAAAAATATCTAATGGAGAGAGAAAAGCTACTTTGAATGAGGTTTATATATATATATATATCTTAATGAGGATTGACATAAGTGCATTGTGCATTGAGATTGTAGATACTAAAAATTATCCTAAGTCTTTGACAACACTTTTCCCTGACCTTTTTCGTCTAAATTGATTAAATAATTTTAATTATTTAATTAGTACTAATTTTCTTCTTCTATTTTCTTATAATTAAATAATTCTTAATTATTTAATTATTGTTCTTTTAAACTATTAATTAAATAATCTTCATTATTTTATTAATATTCATCATTATCTTTTTCTAATCAATTAATCTTGATCTTAATCGGCTAATCCTAACTATTCCTCTTTGATTAAATAATTCACTTAATTATTTAATCCATATTCTAAGCTAATTTATTCTTCCATGATTAAATAATTATTTTAATTATTTAATCCTCTTTTTCCAATTGTTCTAATTATATATATTTTTAATTTATTTAATTGTTATGTGTGGGTGAAATAAAATTTATTTATTTATTTATGACCCCACTTATCTCTTCCACTTTCTAATTTTTGCTAATTTGGTATTTATGAGAAGATAATTAAAGGTTTTAAATATTTGTTCTCATAACATCTTGTTTTCTTTCTTCTATCTTCATCCTTTCCCGAATGACAACTCTACTGTACACTCAATCTTGTCCGTTGATTATTTTCAGTCTCAAATCAATCTTAGCCATTCAATTAATCCTCAATTTTTCTATAAATTGTTCTATAAATTGAGCTCTCATTGCTCATTTTTAACAACCACATCTTAAGTATCCTCATGTTGGCAATTTTGTTATCATCTTGCATTTTGTAGGTGAGATCCACAACACATTTGGAGGAAAAAGAGAAACACTGGAGGTCAAGGAAGCAGATTTCTATATGTGGTTTGCGCTTTTGTTTTGAAATATTGTCTTTCTTTCTTTCATTGAATGTATTAGGATTAACTTCTGAGCTTGTTATGTTTTGTGGTTGCATAACTTAAGCTTTGATATATTATTCCAAATTCCTAGTTACAGAGATGAAGGCAAAAAATGTGATGTTGGATTCAAATTGCCAAAGTTATAGAATGTGAAAGATGAGGGTACAATACTGCACTAGCAAGAACAATTGAGTACATAGCATTAGAGGCTATAACAATTGAACACAATTCTAGAGTGGTGAAATAGGTTTGAGACTTTCATAAGATTCTTGATTTGGCCTAATGGTGTTGTCATGTCCCCAATTTTTACCCTTCCTTAGTGACAACATTTTTAGTAGGGTTGGTGTATTATCTGGTTCCTGTAGGCTAATCGAGCCTTTTAGGCATTTTAAAGCAGTTGACAACAATTTCCTAAAATTTAGGAGGGATCCCTATTTTTTAGGGATTGATTGGGAGTGGTCGGGCATTCAGAGACCTTTGGGAACGTTTTGGAGACTTTGAGTGCATCATCTATTTTTTAAGAGGAACTTCCAGTTCACTAACAGACACCCCGAATGTGCACACAACAGAGGGGAACCATTGAGATTCAATATCAGGTTGATAGGTCCAGCCTCCTAGTTTTTAGGAGCATCCCTAGATTTTAGGGGAAAACTACCAGTTGGCTTACGTGGCTCAGGCATTATCCATAGGCAGGTGGCTTCAATTAGTTTATAGTTCTGAGTTTATTTGAGCACTTGATGAATAAAATAGGAAATATTAAAATATTTCCTAAGTTGATTAAATAATAAAAAGGTGATTATATTAATTACTTATCTTATTATATCAATAAATAAAAGCCATAACACCTTTCCTAAGCGTGGCAACTTGGAGGAGTTGGTTTAAGTGATTTTGGGTCCATTCAATGAATAATTGACACCTCTAGCCAATCGAACTTCTAAAGGGATTGTCTTGCAAATAAAATAAAGTTATTTTACTATTAAAAAGGGCAAATGAAACCCTAATTCAAAATTAGGGTTTGGGCTGAAAAAAAGGTGTTTGGGGAGCCCATTTTGCACATCTATGGTTGGGAATTTACACTTATAGGTAATTGAAAAGCTTCAGGTTTGGAGTTTTCAAAGGATTGAGGATGAAACCCCTTGATATTGAGCAGCTTGGACGATACCTTATAGCTATAAGTATTTGTAATTGTTAATGATAAGTTGTAACATTGAATTGCTTGGACATAATAGGTTGGACATCTCCCTAACTTATTCCTAGATTGAGAATTAATTGTTTTATTAGCTTGGAGAGAATTTTGTTTATCAGAATTGTGGAGAATTTACAGTTGTGGATAAGAAATCAGAGGTTTATTGCAGATCAAGGAAGAGAAGCAATAATTAGTATCAAAATCATTCCCAGCTATATCGTACTTATCCATACAACTGGCGTCACCTTGTAAGGAAGGGTTTTCTTGCATGAAGGTGCCATTATCAGCTACTATTTAGATTGGTCACTCCTGGAGCATATTTTAAGCAAGTTTAAAATTCATTACATTCCCTCTAGGGCCATGCAAAACCTAGCTATAGCTAACGTCAGCTAGGGCATCATCCTATAGCAAATTTATACCATATGGTGCTTGTAATCACTCAGATAAAAACATGAGAACTCGGTGACTTGGAAAAATCAGTAATATTCACTCTTGTATTCAAATTACCTGGTACAGTTCCTATTTGTCATTTTGGTGCCAATTAATTAATTAATAGGTTGCTCCAAAAAGCCATTTGATGGACTTTAGGGAGTTGGTATTATTTTAGACCTGTTAAACTTTGTAATCAGAATTGTTTTGATGATAATGGAGACATATTTGTCATAGAAATTCTATTGTCTTTGAATGCAAAATTATTGTTCATGTACTTTAATTTGGCATATGTGAAAACCCTCTTAAACAAGCAATAAAACCAAGCATTACTCTCAGAGATCAGAACACAGTGACCTTGCACGAAAAATGTTTGCCGAAATCCCAACACACTTAAATTGAAGAAATCATGATAGAATTGAGTAGGGATCTTTAGTGGTATCAGAGCATCGAACCTGCCAGCGTGTTGGGAAAAATCAGTTCCACTATAGGTCTGTACAATGGCTAGAATTAAGAATGGGAGATCAATACCTATTTTCCTTCCCGCCTCACTAACGAAGGAAAAGATACATTCAATAAAAAATGGGCACTCAAAGATTTCACCTCCACCAACAAGTACAAGTAAGATGCCCTGTGCCAAGGCATCCAATGATGCAATTATAAGAAACCACCATAACTATTGTACTCTTCCTAAGAAGATACATGACCTCCTTTCATTCACACAATTTGTGGGTATACCAGTTGAGGATGATGATTTGGTACCTACAAGTTCATATCAGTGGCAAAGAAGGAAAGAAGAATCAAAGGATAGTGTAGAAAGCATTGGGAAAGAAGAAGAGTCAAGGGTGCAAGAATAAGGTGTGGAAACATAACTAATTGAAGGGCATATGCAATCTACAAATGAACACAAAGAAAACAGAAATTAAACATCTTATGGGAGATTGGTTTTTGAGGAGCTACAAAAGCATCAACCCCTTGGGGCTGTTGATTTCATGACACATAGACAAGACTATGATTTTGATTTTTGTGGCAGCGGTTATACTTCCATGCTTCATCATGAGTTGACAGTTAATTCACTAAAGCACATTAGTGTTGGAGCGTCTCCTAGTGTTGGTACTCAAGATTTGGGTGTTAAAGGTGAAGTATGTACAATGGATTCATGTCACAAACAATCACCTTTGGTATATCAGACCTTGGAAGAAAGTCACCAGTTGATAGCCATGAGTTTCTTGGTTGGGAACATAGAGGTCGAGTTGTCTAGCATGAGTAATCACACAAATTCTTTTGAAGACGCCTCCCAATTAGCAAATGAAGATGACTACATCCTTTATGAGCGCTGATGCTTATGTTAGTCCTGGTGAACATGGAGTTGATGAAAATCAGTTATCTATTGCAACTATGTCTGAGGAGGAAGCTTCTTTGGTTAGCGCCATTTTCAGTCATGTGGAAGATATAGCAGCTGGTATTGAAGATGAAAATCAGTACGAGACTCCTTGTGGATCAACACCTATTGATGTTTGGGATGGTTCTCTCTAAACAAAATTATGTCCTAACTTCTTCTGAATAGTTACACCCATCATCCATCTCATTCGTTAAATCCAATGTGGTTCATAAGCCAAATTTGGAGAATCAATTGAAAGTGAGTGAATATAAGATTCTTGCAACACTTTATCATTTTGATAGTACTCACAAGTTGATAGAAAACCATCTATGGAAGGTCAACTTGGGAGGAGACAAAAATATGTTGAAGAATATTCTCATCTAGATGTTCAAGTGATCATAACCATAATAGAACTAATGAAATCAAATTATCTGAATTTACTATCAGATCATGATCACATCCTTAACATTGTTGCAATCTATTTTGAAGCATTGAAAAGAGAGAAAGAGGAAGCGGATAAGATAATCTTCAAGCTTATGAACACCAGGGATTCCTTGGAGACCACTCAAGTAGCTCTTCAAGAAATGAAAAATCAGTGGGAAGAGCGTTGTGTGGAGCTGAGTCTAGTACATTCTACTTCAGCTCAATCAGAAAACCTGCCTCTTGCACTAGCCCTCTCAGATGGACAACATATTCATGAGGTGAATGAAGAGAAGGAACCATTTGATGATACATTATCCAATGATACCAGTAGTTCCTTTATTACTGAGGATATACAAGATGATTCCAAAGAAGATATAGAGGAGGATTCTGAAATTCTGAGTTGGGATAGCATCAATTTACCTTCCCATTCTCATGAGTTTGCTGCCTATAACCTTAAAGAAGTTGATGACATATATTCAATCATTGCTGATAACACTCTTTTCGAGATGAGTGATGAATTGAGTTTAGATAATCCACTCTTTGAGTTGGACGATGAGGAGGTCCTTGATCTTGATGACACAAATGATGTGCAAAATGATATGTTGAACATACACTTAGTGGACCAGCCACTAATGTCATGTAATTACATGCAAATAAA
This sequence comes from Cryptomeria japonica, assembly GCF_030272615.1. NCBI lineage: Eukaryota > Viridiplantae > Streptophyta > Pinopsida > Cupressales > Cupressaceae > Cryptomeria > Cryptomeria japonica. The sequence goes on from NC_081410.1 coordinate 252,813,087, forward strand.
GACATCCATAATGCAAATTTGGTTGAGAATTTGATTATTCATGGTGAGTTTGAGGAGTTATCTTTTCTAGATGCTCACATAGTAGAGAATATGTCTTTTAGCACCAACCTGGATGACTCCAAAGGGATGGATACAAGGGAAATATTTAGTCCTGATTTTTAGATTTATAATAGATGTGGTTCATTATTCTTTTTTCATGACATAGGTGCATATAATAATGGGGAAATGAGCCACAATAAATTTGCAGTGCTTGGTACACATGATGCATGCTTTGATTTTTCTCATGATGGCAGACATGCTTCAACTTTGAGGTTGCCAACATTTACTCTTATGTGGCAACGTTATCCTTGTTGTGTGATGGTTTATTTGACATCATACTCTCCTACTTCAACTCCTACAATGGATTCTTCATCTTGGTTCGGAATCCGGGTATTGAAATGTATAATACATTCCTTTGGTGGATTCATGGTGTATTGCTACACTTTGGGGATATTGATGTTTATATTAGAGTAGCGCAACGGATGGGTGATGCGACATGCCTCGGATTGGTATGGGATTCAAGAATTGATGTGCAGTATGTAGGTACATGATGCTTGAGGACGAGAAATATTTGGGAAGGGAGGACTGTCATGTCCCCAATTTTTGCCCTTCCTTAGTGACAACATTTCTAATAGGGTTGGTCGATGTAGACACTTAAAAATAATTATTTTAATTATTTTTAGTTCCTCACATAATTAATTAATTAATTATGTTAATTAAAATTCTTCTCAATATTAGTTAAATATAATTAATATTGTCACTATAGCATATGATTGATTAAATCAATCCCTTTCTTTATTCTTCTAAAAAATCAAATCCCCACAAATCTTCCTCTTAGCTAATTAATTTCAATTAATTGGTTAACCTACATGATTCCTACAAATCATCTTCTTAATTCATCATTAACCTAATAAATTCTTCTAGAAACTCCCTAAACTCACTTAACATTATTCTTCTAATTTTTTATTCCCTCCACTCATTCTCTCTCCTAGTCAAATTCTCCTACAAATATAAATCCCACCTAACATTCCCTCTAATTCCCCTCCTAATGAGTCGTTAATGGCTAATCATCATGATTAGCCACAAAGTCAACTCTTTGTCCTTTCATCCGGCCACTAGCTATAAATGCTCTTTTTCTAGATGAATGTAAGATTTTTGAAATCTCACATTCCTCTAGGCATTTCCCTCTCCCAAGGAATTTTTAATTCCTTTTTATTCTTCTAATCCCCATAATATCCATTTTTGGAGAATTTTTAATTCCTCCAATGCATCTTGTAGAGTGTGGAGATACGAAATGCTTTTAAGGCATATTTCTTGGTCTCCACACCCTCTCTTGGACCTTGTGTGACCTCACAAGTAAATCTTAGTCCTTCATCTCGAATTCATCCTAGCCATCCGTTTTCCTCTCCTCTTCCTATAAAATAGGGTTCCATCCCTTCATTCAAAAACATCTTGAAATCCAGTAAGCTTATGCTGCCCTTTTGAACCCAGGAAATCATCTTGGCAACTTGATCATGTCATCCTTATCATTTATCCTAATCATTTGTGCACAATATTGAAGAGCCATCCACATCCAACAATCAAAGGAGCACATCAAGTGGAGCATTATCAAGGGGCGCCTTCACTTCATCAAGCTCAATCCGAAGGAGAAGGTAAAATAGCAAGGTGAAATGGTCTTTTAATGATATTTTAGCATTCTGCATGTTTATTTCATTATGTTTTGATCAGTTTACCTTTCAAATCTATTTTTCCCCTCTTCATTTTGGCACACCTGGTGGGACCCACGTCCCTAAGAACTAATGTTGTTGTGTTTTTAGGTTTTTTGTGAGTTGTGAGACGGAGGTTCCAAAATAGTGACTGCAGAAAAAAAAAAAAAAAAATTCGCAGGTTCTAGAATAGCGGCTCTGCATTTCTGCGCGATAGCTCCTCCTTATTTTTTTACTTTTATGTTTTCTGTTTATTTGCTATTTCTGTTTCAGCATGACAACTCTGTTATCTATTCTGTTTATTTATAATCTGTGTGAAAGTAGGAGAGTATGCTCTTGTCTATATAGACAATCAGAAATCTGGACCTTTGACACTTTTCTATTCTGTTTAGCGCGACTGTATGCTCTGACCGCAAGAAAGTGTTAAAATAGGAGAGTATGCTCTTGTCTATCTAGACAATCAGAAATCCAGACCTTTGACACTTTTCTATCAGTTTAGTGCTATTGTCTGTTCTGTTAATATGTTTGAAATTTGTTAGGTGCTAACAGTAGTCTGCATTTTCTTTTCATTTCATGTTATTTTCTCTGTTTAAATATAATCTGTCTGACCGCAGGAAAGTGTGAAAGTAGGAGAGTATGCTCTTGTCTATCTAGACAATCAGAAATCTGGACCTTTGACATTTTTATTTTATTCTGTTTAGTGCGACTATTTGCTCTGTTAAATCTAGGGTTTCTGTCTGCTCTATTAAATCTAGGGTTTTTGTTTTGTTAAATTTAGGGTTTTGGTTCTGTTAAATTTAGGGTTTTTGTTTTGTTAAATTTAGGGTTTCTGTTCTGTTAAATTTAGAGTTTCTGTTCCATTAAATCTAAGGGTTAAAAAAAAAAAAAGAAAAAAAAAGAAAAAAGAAAAAACAAGTAAATTTTTTCTATTTTTTCGCCATATCTTCTTTATTTTGACTCCATTTCCCTTCAAACTTCACCAGATTCTCCACATTTCCATTTTCCACATTTTCTTCCTTGGAGGCCTTATCTCAAAAATCTACTTTTTGAAGCCCAAAATCCCATATTTCTCTATTTTTAGGGTTTGCCATAACTTCTTCCCTTTTCATCCAATCACCTCCAAATTTTTCCCATATTATCCATCTTCAACTTTTGCTTCTTTGTCCCTCTTGGACAAATTTTCCCATTCCTTCATCTCTCCTCCAAAATGCCCATTTTTCGCTTGCCTATCCCTTAGAAAGTGGTAAAAACCTAGTCAAACCCCATTTACCCATCAAAGCTTTCTTCAAATCCACATTTGTCATTAGTAAAAAAGTTTTTATTCATGTTTTTCTATTCATTCCCCAAAAATAAAAAAAATTAATATTTTTGTCATTTTGTTGATTTTTGCAGGACGCTTGTTGAAGACTATTTTTCCAAACTACTAATCAAGTTGTTTTGCATGACACTTTTTGAAGACTCCATTTTTCAAACTACTAATCAAGTGGTTTTGCAGGTTGCCTAGCTAATTCAACCAAATATTGTGCATTTATTTAAATTAGGCACCTAGATATTAATTAAAATGGAATGAACCATTGTCTTATGTGTCTTTAAGAAAAGCGTAAAGGTAGGGAAGTATGCTTTTGTCTTACTAGACGATTAGAAATCCAGGCCCTCCAACCTTTTCTTGTTTGATTGTGTGTTTACCTCTAGCAGGCCTGCCCTCCCAACTTGCTCTTTGAGAAGGTAAGAGGGGAATGACCCAAGTGAGTACACCTGGACCTGGGGTTCCCAACTCACTATAATAAATAGGCCATTGACTACGAAAGGGTTAATGGTTGGGGCTATATGAGAGTTCACTCTCACATTGGGTGCTAGTAGGATCCTAGAGATCTCAATCATGCTTGCGTGACTACTAAGTTCTTGGTGCTTCATTGGGCTATAGGCCTCAATTGCGCTTGCGCAACTTCGAAGGGTAGCTCCTAACGGGAAGACTTACTAAACACCTTGTTCATAGTGGCCAAAAACCCTCTAGTCATTGGTGCAGGAGGTCGGACCTCTGAAGCGGCCCATATTCTTACGGCCCTTAGTAGAGACATAAAGTTCGCCGTGGAGGGGAGCCAGTGGGGTCAAGCATCTAAGTGTCTGCTCTGGGTAAGCGTAGATGGGAAACCAATTGGGATTCAATGACTATTGTCCTTGCCAACCTTAAGAATGTTGTATATGAGCATGAGTGTCTTTGAGATAATATGCATTTAATCATTGTGTTTTCTTTGTTTGATACATACTTGCCAAGAGTAGACTAAAAACACATCACTATCCCCAAACACTTTGCAAAAATATTTGTCAAGACACAAACAAATTGTCCAAGTCATTACCCACACCAAGTCCAAAATTGTGTCAAAACTCCGTCCATCCCATTTTTCATAAGCCTAAGAGAGAAGCTAAGAGTTTATCCTCTACGTCAACATTCAAGTTTGTCCTTTGAAACACCTACTATCGTCCAAATCAGGGTGGTCATATCCCTTCATACAACTTGTCATTTAAATAGATCCTTCATGTTCATGCCAAAGACAACCTAGTCATCAAGTTTTCTTTTAAACCATCACTACCATACCTTCTTCATCAATCATCCTCAAATTTCTTAAGTCCTTTCATCACAAATTTCTTAAGTCCTTTCATCCTCAAATTTCTTAAGTCCTTTCATCACAGATTTCTTAAGTCCTTTTATCCTCAAATTTCTTAAATCCTTTCATCACAAATTTCTTAAGTCCTTTCATCCTCAAATTTCTTAAGTCCTTTCATCACAAGTTTCTAAAATCCTTCCATCACAAATTTTCTAAGTCATTTCATCACATTTTTCCCTAAGTCTTTTCATCACAAATATCGTGTATGGTCGCAACTCGATCCCAAAAGAAAAAGATGGCTAATCAACAATATGGCATGCCAAACATTGGTGTCCTATATGAAGATCTCACACAAGATCATACACAAAGTGGGCAACCAAGTGATCAAGATCAAAGCCCAAATCTTGACATGGTTAACCAAGATGAACTTTGTCCGGAAGTGCAAACTTTCCTAGCGGATTCTTATAACCAAGAGATGATGGAAAAGTTTATTAAACACAATCTTACTGCACTTCTGAAAACTCTTCTTGAACATGGAGCTCAACTTCCACCTAAATTTAATAGATATGCTCTCGTCCAACAACCACAAGGAGACCTTGCTCCCACACAAAGTGTTGCACCTACTATTCAAACTCAATCAATTGCAGCCCCATCAATCATCCACGCCCAATCAATGCCACCTGCGACACCTCCCACCACGGTCTCCATCCCGCCTTCTTCCTCCTTACCATCCATACCACTATCAAATCCAATCTCATCCATTCTCCAACAAACTTCTATACCACCTCCTTCTACTCAACCACATATTTCTATTCCACAAACTTCCTTTTCTCCCAACAATGTCGCAAATTTTATCTAGACCGCATTCAATCCTGTCACAACAGTTGGCGGACCGCAACCAACTATCACACAAACCCCAGTGACATCGGTCATCACATCCCACGTTCCCACCTCCTCATCATATCAATATATTGGTGATGGTGCACCTTCTTTGGTTCATCCAATTCTTGGGGCAAATACAATCCATGAATATCAAAGTCCACAACAAGACCTCATCAAGGAAATTCAAGACATGAAGAATATCATCAAAAACATGAAAGAAAAGACTAATAAAAGGAAAGCTTACTCATTCGAAGAGTTTTGCCCTTGTCCTTACGACCCATCTATATCAGTTGCACCGTATCCCCCGAGATTTGAGATCCCTAGAGATTTGAGATCCCTAAATTCACCAAGTATGAAGGCAAAGGAGACCCCCGCGACCATGTCCGAGAATTCCACATCTTATGCCAAGAAGTCTCCTATAGTGACCTTTATCTTCACAGACTCTTTCCCAAGAGTCTCACGGGAGACGCCGTGGCATGGTTCTCATCTTTACCATGAGGTTCCATTGTCTCTTTTCTAGACTTGGCAGAAAAATTTGTGGCCCACTATGCATACAACATGGGTAATGATGTTTCTATGATGGACCTATGTAATACAAAACAAAGGCCTGGAGAAACCTTCGCCAATTTCCTACAAAGATGGCGACATCTTATCAAAAAATTCCAGTGGGACATGCCAGAACAACATCAAATTGAACTATTTCAAAAGAACTTGGTGCCTGAACTTTCAAGACCTTTAATATCTCAATGTATCAAATCCTTCCAAAAATTGACCGATAAGGGCCTCGCCCTCGAATGTGTCTTGTTGGAGGAAGGAACCTTGAAACATTACCAGAAGTCATCACAAAGTTCTTCCTCTTATCATAACGACAAGCCAAAATTTTGGGCTAAAAATAAAAATGTGGTCAATGATGGTGTAACTGATGCAAAGCGGGTCCAAATCATGGCCGCTCCCCCAAAATCCAACAATCAAAACAATTCAAATCAATCTCAAAAACCTCACAATAATGTCTCAATCCAGGGACGACCACCCTGATCGAATAACAACACTCCAAGAGATTTCACTCCTCTTACTGAGCCTATTGAAGTGGTGTTTCAAAAACTTGTCCAAGCAGGTATAGTGGTTTTTCCAATCACTCGCCCGTTTGATCCCAATCAACCTAAACCAAGATGGTATAATGAAAATGAGTATTGTGAATACCATCGTATCAAGGGACATGATACATGAAAGTGTATGAAACTGAAGATCTACATACAAGATCTCATTGATAGAGGTGAGATTGAGGTAGCAAATGCAAAACCTGGTAATAACAATGACAAACTCAAAATGTACCAGGAACCCTTCCCAAAGCATGATAAAGGAAAAGGCTCATCATCTAACGCAATGGGTTATGACTACACAAATCACGTAACCGGTTTTGATTTTTTAGTAAGTCGCATTGAACCTACAAACAATCATGTCAATGTCATAACCATCCAAGGAGTTAATCCTTCTTCTTCCCAAAGCAGACCAAATCTGGCTAGAATAGTCATTCAAGGTGCCACGCCTTCCACCTCCCATTTCTAGAATGACTGTAATGCAACTACACGCCGAGGAAGAGTCACCATCCAAGGAGTTCCTCCCCCACCAAACCCCCCACCCATGTCTTCCACCCGCCGATATGACCTCCTTGATCAACTTGGGAAGACACCCGCACAGATCTCCATTTTGGAACTTCTCAAGACTTCTTTAGTCCATAAATAAATTTTGGAACAAGCCCTTCTCCAATCACGTGTTCTTGATAACATCAACACCACCCAATTTTAAACCCTCATTGGAAACCTTGCTGCCCAGCAACACATTGTATTTAACTCCAAAGATGCTCCCGTAGATGAGGACCATAACAAACCTTTGCACATCGAAGCTCTCATCCACAAGCACAAGGTCAAACGTATCCTAATAGACGGTGGATCCGGGCTTAATCTGTGTACATACAAATTGATAAAACAATTGGGACTTTCTGAGGATCTGATAGACACATCAGGAAGGATCACAATAAAGGCATATGATGATGCAGAAAGAATTTCAAAGGGCGCGATCACCTTACCTCTTCAAGTGGGCCCCATTACAATTGAAAACCCTTGCCAAGTACTCGATCTTGATCTCCCCTACAACATTCTCCTCGGGAGGCTATGGATTCATTCCTTGCAGGCCGTACCCTCCACCTATCACCAATGCATCAAATTCCCCTATAATGGAAAAGTGATCACTATCAAAGGTGATCCCCAACCTTTTCAATATTGCAAACTATTAGAAGGGAAGCATCTGTATCATTGCCCGCTAAATAGACCTTCGCCAACGCCTCCATCTGACACATCAAATGTTGCCTTCACATCATCCCAACCAAATAATCAAATCAAGATCTTGGAAAATGGCTGTAGAGAATACATATTGGAGGACGTCTTATTAATAGGCAACCTCCCTCTCTCTCCTAAGTCATTTGGTAAATCAAAAGAGCTAAAAAAGGACCCGAAACCAGTCATGCAATGCCAAAACACCACCTTCCAGCAATGGGGCCCACTTGATAATGAGAACCTTGAAGCAGATATTTCCTCATGGCTGTACCGGGAAGAGGATGATGATCCAACAAGAATATCCAAAGAAATGTACCCAAAAGCATTTGCCATAGTTGAAAAAATGGGTTACAAAGGACACGATCTGGGACTAGAGGAGAAAGGAAGAAAAGCACCCACAAATCCTATCTCCTACAGATACAACAGAGGCTTGGGGTACACCCCGGTGCCTAAGATTACTATCGTCGGTGCCCCTTCTAGTCCTTCTTCGGATATCGAAAGCGCCAACGAAGAGGAATTCCATGAAATGCCTTATGAATACGAGAAAGATACCTTCTTCGACACTTACATCAATACCATCACCCTCGTAACCCCTCCCACTTCACATGAGCTACATCTTGTCCATCCTGAACTCATTAACTGGGGCCAATGAGACAAACCCACTTTAGATATCTGCGCTGACGATAATACTCTCATTGCTCTCCTAACAACGCAAACTATGAAAGATTGTAATAGAATTGAGGGTATTCAACTACATGAAAAGGGATACTTTGGTAGTCAAGTCAATGCCCTTATCCACAAAAAAGATAATAAAAGAAAAAGATATGATTTCCTAGGTGAAAACCTCCCTGAGGCGCCTTTGGATGAACAAGAAATAAAAACAAAGGGCATATTTGAAAGTGAAAACCTGGAAAAGGCACTTGACGATGAGGGATTTGACCTCCCTACCATTGGTTACCTTCCATAGGACAAATCAAATTTGTTGATAGAAGAAACAGATAGCATCAACATGGGCACTGAAGTCATTCCAAAAAATGTGCTCATTGCCAAATCCTTCATCGAAATCGAGAAACAAGACTTCATCAACTTCCTTACAGAGGTTAAAATCAATTTTGCATGGTCCTATTCCGATATGCCAGGGTTGGATCCTGCCTTGGTGGTTCACAATCTCGCCGTCTGCCCAGATGCAAAACCTGTAAAACAAAAACTCTGCAAAATGCACCTGCATATTGCTCTCTTGGTCAAGGCAGAACTTCAAAAGTTGTTAGACGTAGAATTTATCAAACCCATAGACTACGTTGAATGGGTCTCCAACATTGTACCTATCGGAAAACCTGCTGGGGGCATCTGCATTTGCACAAATTTTTGAGATCTAAATATAGCTTGTCCTAAAGACGATTTCCCGCTCCCAAACATAGATATGATTGTGGATCTTACAACAAGACATGAAATGCTATCGCTAATGGATGGGTTTTCTAGATACAACCAAATCAGGATAGCAGATGAGGATCGGCATAAAACTGCATTCACAACACCATGGGGTACTTTCTGTTACCGGGTCATGCCTTTTGGCCTTAAAAATGCTAGAGCTACATATCAACAGGCAATGACAACAATTTTTCATGACCTCTTGCACAAAATTATGGAGGACTACGTGGATGATCTGCTAGGCAAATCCAAGACAAGACAAGAGCACATCCCTATTCTAAAACAGATCTTCGAAAGATTGGAAAAATACAAACTACGGTTGAATCCAAAAAAGTGTGTGTTTGGCGTCACATCAGGAAAACTACTAGGATTCATTGTTTCCCATAGAGGCATCGAGGTTGATCCCGCAAAGTTAAAAGCTATTATGGAAATGCCTCTGCCAAAAACTCTAAGACAACTACGCAGTCTCCAGGGAAAACTCCAGTCTGTCAGGCGTTTCATTTCACAGCTAGCTGACAAGTGCCATCCATTTGCACCTGTTACGTAAAGACACAAAATTCAAATGAGATTACCTCTGTCAAAAGGCCTTTGAAAAATTAAAAGAATATCTAGCATCACCTCGAGTTTTGATGCCACCTACCCCTGGAAAACCCCTCATTTTGTACATATGTGCTACTACAGTGGCATTAGGGGCATTACTGGCACAAACAGATGATCAAGGGAAAGAACACGCCATTTACTACATCAGTCGGACGTTGGTAGGATATGAACTCAATTACACCCCCATTGAAAGAGCATGTTTGGCATTAGTGTTCAGCACATAGAAACTATGACACTATATGCTAAATAATAAGATAAAATTAATTGCTAAAATTGATCCACTTAAATATCTCTTGTCCAAAGCTGCTCTCACTAGCAGAACCGCCAAATGGGTCATGCTCTTAAGCGAGTTTGACATTGAATATGTGGATAGAAAGGCAATCAAGGGACAAGTCATTGTAGATCAGTTGGCTGAAGCTCCACTTCCAGGCGACCATCCTCTTCTCACAGAATTACCAGATGAGTTCATTATGACTGTTACCACATCCTCCACATGGAAATTGTATTTTGATGTCTCCTACACTCAAAATGGATTGGGGGCAGGAATATTATTGGTCACACCTCAAGGAGATGGCATCCCCAAATCATACAAGATAGCCTTTGCATGTACTAATAACATAGCAGAATACGAGGCCCTCATCATAGGTTTACGCTTGGCTATCCACTGGAAAATAAAGGAATTACAAGTCTATGGCGATTCCCAGCTCGTCATAAAACAAGTCAATGATGAATACCAGACAAAAGATGATAAAATCCTTCCCTACCGTACCATGGTTGAAGATCTTAAGCAACATTTCACGGCAATCAAGTTTGATCAAATCCCATGAACAAACAACAGGGCTGTAGATGCAATGGCCACCATTGGCTCCCTCCTTCAAATGACAACACACAGTCAGAAGTGCGAGTTCTTGGTCAAGCAATTATTTATACTAGCATACAACCTACCAAAGTCTGAAATGGTGTGTGTTCTTGTTGGTCCCAAGTCCCCTTGGTACCAAGAAACCTTCGTTTTCCTCAAAGACAACACCATTCCCCCACATCTCACCAAAACCCAACAACAAACTTTCATCCGCCGATGTGCCTGTTACACCATCCTTGCAGACACCTTTTTCAGAAGGCATTTTGATGGTTCCCTCCTAAGGTGTTTAGATAAACAAGAATCCGAATGGGCATTATGCAAAGTACATGAGGGCATCTGTGGGGCACACTCAAGTGGACTCACATTGGCTAAAAAACTTTTGAGAACAGGATACTATTGGCCTAAAATGGAAGAAGATGCATACAACTATGTGAAGAAATGCATCCCTTGCCAGCAGCATGGCGACAAGATTCATGCACCGTCACAAGAATTGCAGCCATTCATTACACCATGGCCCTTCTCGCAGTGGGGGCTCGATCTCATTGGAAAAATCCACCCTTCATCTTCCAACGGACATAAATTCATTATCACCGCCACCGAATACTTCACCAAGTGGGTAGAGGCTATCCCTCTTACTTTCACCACTAGAAAGCAAATATCCAAATTCATCTTGAACTACCTAATCTGCCGATATGGCATCCCAAAAGTTATCATCACAGATAATGGTAAACAATTTAAAAACCAGGATGTCAAAGAACTCTGCCAAAAATTCAACATCCAACACCGTTTCTCCACTCCATATTATCCCTAAGGCAATGGCCAAGCTGAGGCTTCTAATAAAACCCTAATAAAAATCCTCAAAAAGACAGTCAATGAAGCGGGCCGTGATTGGCACCTCCAAATCCATCCTGCATTGTGGGCCTACTGCACCTCTATCCGCACCCCCACAGGTGCCACTCCTTATTCCCTAGTATTTGGTTTCGAAGCTATCCTTCCCCTTGAGATCGAGATCCCCTCTCTAAGGGTATCACTGCAAAACATCCTACCAGACGAAGAATACAGAATTGATCGCTTACAAGAGCTAGAATTATTAGATGAAAGGCGCCTCAAGGCCTTGAATCATCTCCGAGTATATCAAAACCGTCTGTGCATGAGTTATCATAAAAAAATCAGAACCCAAGAATTCCAAGTTGGTGATCTTGTCCTCATAGAGAATCAGAAAAATCTACAAGAAAGAGAAAAGAAAGGCAAGTTCGAGCCTAATTGGCTTGGACCATATGTAATCACAGTGAAATATGGATCAGGAGCTTATCAGTTGGCTACTCCTGAAGGCGATCCTTTGGATGATCCGATGAATATCATGCACCTTAAAAGGTTTTATGCTTAGTCCTCAGAAAGTCTTAAATTGTCAAAAAAAAAAAAAAAAAAAAAAAGATCCTGAAAAAATTGTCACTTTGGTGCAAACCTGGAAAATAGGCACCTTATGATACAAAAAAATTAAGAAAAAAAAAGGAAAAAAAAAGAAAAAAATTAGAAAAAGAAAGAAAAACAATTCGTGGCGTTATGGGCAAGTATCTTGGTGAAAACCTCTGTGCAGGCGCCAAGGTAAATAACCGGATCCACTGTCTATCATGTCGATACTACAAATCATCTACCATCCAACCCACCCATGCACAACATTCTTACTTTTCCACCTCCCAATAAAACATGCGTATGATGATGAGTCTTCGCCTAAGTCATGAGCAAGAAATGTCCTAGTGAAACTGAGCTTTTATGCCTTTGTATAAGCTTCAAGAAGTCTTGAGAAACAATCCCAAGTCCATCCTAGTTCTACTCTTGGCAAGAGGTATCATTCGGTCACAAGGAAGAGACTTGTTAGATTTTGTTAGATCTTTTCATATAGGCTTGCATATTTTGCCCTACAATTGCCACTATTTACGACTGCCTGGGTTCTTCCATATCCAGATATGTTATGATAGGTGCATACTGGGGCATATTTCATAATATGACATGTTTTGGATCCTTCTTGTATAAACCGGCGACCTGGTACTAGTGTTTATTAACACTTACCTTCTCGTGTACAAGAGGTATCAGTGTGTTTGAGGGTTTCCTTGCACGAACCCACAACTTGGTATTAGTGTTTCTTAACACTTGCATTGTTGTGTGCAAGAAATTCCCGTTTGTCTGCAGAGTCAGTCCACGCCCTACGCTTCTCATGGCATACTGATTTCTATAATTAGTGGTGCAAGTCACTCAGGGCAACATCAAACTAGGTTGGCTCTCCACATTTATTGTGCAAAAAATCTCACCATCATTCCATCAAATCCTAAACTCAATAATCCCATGGAATTCTCAATTGCCCCCATTTTCCTCCGCGGTCTCACATCCCTTATTCTTCTTTCCAAATACCTCATGACTACTTCATATACCTTCCTCATTTATCCCTTCCACCCTAATTTTTCTTCTTCTATTTTTCTTTTTTTTCATCACATAATCAATTCTTATTCTAATTCATGTCTTATATAGGATGTATCCCTCCTGAAACCAGATGTTGTGATCTGATCATGTCTTATATAGGATGAATCCTTCCTGAAACCAGACATTGTGATCTGATAATGTCTTATACAGGATGACTCCTTCCTGTAACCAGACGTTGTGATCTGATCATGTCTTACATAGGATGAATCCTTCCTGAAACCAGACGTTGTGATCTGATCATGTCTTATAAAGGATGAATCCTTCCTGAAACTGTGTAGGGGAAAAAGCAAGACTAGGCTAACATGCCCTAATCCTACCTTTTGACACACATTGTGGAATATGAAAGAGCCTAGAGGTATCACACAATTGGCTACTTCTTCTTGTGGAAGAGAGAGCCACGAGATACCTATTAGGGTTTCTATTCCTTTGTTGTAATTGAAAGATAAAATGATGCAAGTTCAATTCCTAACCTTAAAGTGCAAGTATGAACTAATAACAAGATTGCAGAATTGAGATTAAACAATGGAAAGCTGTAAACACAAGGACAAGACAAGAATGCAGATGCATACCTAGAGTTAAAATATGAGTGAAAATGTTTGGGATGGGGGCACAGGCGCCACTGTCCTGATTCTGCTCTTGAAACTGTTGTTTTGCAACCTAAAAAGCTGTCGAAAATGCCGAAACTTGCTGTCTGATAGAAGGACCAGGGCGCCCAGCGCCCCTGTCCTAGGGACCAGGGTGCCTAGCGCCCCTGTCCTGGTAGGACCAGGGCACCCCACGCCCCTGTCCTGGTCTTTTGTCCTGAAATTTGGTGTGTAGCTCAGTTTCTGTCTGCTTCTGCCGGATCTGCAACTTACGGCGTCGTCCGAACCTGAAATCTGCACTTATATCTGAAAAGGTATGGTGGGTGGCTATATAGGGTTTTGCCTTAGTCAAACCCCCGCTTTGGTGATTTCCACCTCCACGAATAGCCAAGTTGTATTGTAAAAGTAGTGTGTGTGCAAGATCCTAAAATGCAAGTAAGCAAACTAGAGCAACCTAGAAAGTAAACCCTAATTGCTTGTAAATGATAATGTAAATGCTCTAAATCAAGATGCAAAGTGATCTAAAGTATGAATACAAATGATATAATGAGGCTTATGCAAAGACATGAAAACAACATGAAATCATACCCAACCCCAAGGGAGGGGTACAAGCCAATCTTCAGTCGGTGATCCCCTATTTCTCTTCAATGTCTTCAAAGCCCTAAATGGATGAATGAAATTGATGAATGCTTGATGGGTGGGTGTTGAATGTTGTTGAAGTCTTCAAAGATCTACTCTTTCACTGTATAGAAGGTCCCTTAAACCAAAAATTTGGATCCTTTCAAATGAAGAAAGAGAGCTTTTATATATGAAACCCTAGGTCTTAATTTCAACTTTTGGCCGGCCCAGAGATTGAATCTCCCACCAATTTCTTGGGGTTAAGCTTTATTTTATGATTGGATTGCGCTCTTAAAATTTCGAGAAAAATGTCGGGGACCATGTGCACTCCGGGCGCCATGGTCCCGACAACTTTTCACCAAATTTTCAGGGTCATTGGATATGATAATTTTAGAGAGAATCCCGAAGTTACAGGTGATTTTGAGATGTTTTGACCCCCGAAATCAAGCCCCCAAGTTCAAAATAGGACCTAATTAGGGTTTTTGATTAAATGATGTATTGGAGGAATAAAATGAAAGGGGCACACTTTAATGAAAGGGCCCAACTGGAAGATGATGAAATAAGACCTTAGACTTAATTAATTTGATTAATTAAGTGCTAAAGGAAAATGCGATGCAAAGTGCAAGATGCGCCAAGGCGGGAGCTAAACCTAGTGTGAGATTGTACCACCCTAGCAAGTGCGTACAATTTACGATGCTACATTTAGCCCCCACTTTAGTGGTCATATGAGTACTACGTGCATATGCAAGCTAAATTACAGGAAAGTAAACATTATTTGAAAAAGGATATATCCATAAGTCTGTCGAACGAAGCCCCCAGCGGTATCTGCAGTACACAGTTAGGAACCACACCCTACAAAACACATGTTAGATCACAACATCACCTAATGCTTACTAAGGAAAGTGATGAAATTTGCGAGTAGCTATATGCCCCCCTTGTTTCGGCTTGCTTATTAGGGAGGTGAAACAGGATAACATGTTTACTTACGACAAATTGTGTGAGAGATTATTGATGAGAGATGTTCACTGAAGAGGCTTCATCAGAGCACATTTTGGAACATCCATGGAGTAAGGGAACAAAAATACGATTCCTACACAACAAACGGTTTGAAAATCGCATCTCCCAAACTCAAGTTATGATGAAATGAGTGATAGAGGAAATTTAGGGTTTTGAAATCAAAGGTAAAGGAATGAAAATATATACCTCGAAAGTGACTATTGCATTTGTCACTTTGTTGATTTTTGAGTATTGTTCATTGCAGTGGAGCCCACATAGCCATCATCATGCCTTCACAAAGACCGAAGCATCCCACGAGGATGGAGATCATGCGACAGGCTGTGATCGGTGACAAGCCACTGGACGAGGTGAGTTGACTGAACTTTGACTTTGACTTTCTGCATTTGTGTTGACTTTGAGTTTCTGTGATCGAATGCGGACCCTAGAATCTGACCCTAGGTCCCACCCAGGGTGCCATGGTCCTATCAGGGTGCTATGGTCCC
Source organism: Cryptomeria japonica (assembly GCF_030272615.1). Classification (NCBI taxonomy): domain Eukaryota; kingdom Viridiplantae; phylum Streptophyta; class Pinopsida; order Cupressales; family Cupressaceae; genus Cryptomeria; species Cryptomeria japonica. The sequence goes on from NC_081410.1 coordinate 252,828,719, forward strand.
TGTGGGGCACCATGGTCCCTAAAGGGCGCCATGGTCCTCTTAGGGCACCATGGTCCCCTCAGGGCGCCATGGTCCCAATTAGGACTTGGCAAGGGGTGTCAGGGTTAGCTTTCAATGTTCGATAGTTTTTGTTTTTCGTGTAGATGATTTTGATGATTGAGTACTGATTACACTGATGTTTTTGCATTGCAGGATCTCCCATACATGAGAGAGCACACTATGGGGCAGATTCTTCGCAGTCTACGAGATCAGATTCCCCGGCTGACTCAGGCAGAGAGGGATACGTTATCGATAGTGGGTTTATGGTATGCGATCCTCATGCCGGCCATTCGATTCCATCCTGCGATGTTGATGGCACTTATGGAAAGATGGGATCCTGATGCATGTACATTCCATCTCCCAGTAGGAGAGATGACGGTTACACTTGAGGATGTGTACCGCATACTTCGCCTACCTATCAGAGGAGCCACCGTGACATACGCGACCGATCGGTCAGTGGAGGACCATCAGAGGGAGCAGATATACTGCATAGGGAGAGTCATGCTGAGTGAGATGAGAGGTCACATCATGATCAGTTGGCTCTTACATCCTACAGGAGAGGTGCCCCTTGTGAGACGTCTTATGATTGCCATCATTGCACTAGCTGTCTGCCCTAATGGGTGAGGTATGCACATGCATGGGGGTCTCACATGGTGCATTAGGGCTATCGAGAGACATAGGAGAGTATATGCTTGGGGTCGGAGTATGCTTGCACATCTCTATCATGACCTCGAGGAGTATGTGTTTGGACAATGTTGTAGCTTGATGACATGCACACTTCTGCAGGTGTGGATATTTGAGCACTTCACATGCACCAGGCCTGTCGGCTATCCGATGAGTGCAGCTAGCGAGCGACCTAGGGTGTTTGCCTATCCACTTACCAGCAAGTGGAGATTTAAGGATCTACTATATTGGAGAGTGACATTCGATAGATTGACAACTGAGGTGACAGTATGGAGACCATATCTGCGGATGCACAGATGGGATGGAATGGAGAGGCAGCTAGCATGCTTACAGAGGAACCGCCTACTAAGAGGATGATACTCACATATCATAGTCCCATTCTACTTTGACCAAGTACGGAGGCAGTTTGGGCTAGAGCAGTGTGTTCCAACCGATGTACCTATCTATACTCGACACTCACGAGTCCTTCCCAGACCCAGAGCAGTAGCGAGACCTACGACAGATGATATCGAGATTACAGATATAGAGGGGTCCGATCAGGATGTGGTCACTGATTACTCCGCAGATCCCGGAGCACAGCGCAGGTATCTCTCATGGTTTGTGAGGACATACCTAGGGCCTATCTTTCCACCAGATTATCCGATAGGCCATCCAGGTCCATGGAGACATGGAGACTGAGATGAGGATCAGGGATCCAGATCGGAGGAGCCAGAGGAGGGAGAGGGTCATGAGGAGGCAAGAGATCCTGATCCACCCATAGGAGATCAGCCTAGTGCCGAGGAGGAGGAGGAAGGAGAGGAGGATGAAACAGATAGAGATGATGATGAGGAGAACGAGGATGTGGGTGAGGATGCGGATGAGGATAAGGATGATGTGGAGGAGGAGGATAGAGATGATGAGGAGGAGTCAGATGCAGCTCCACACCACTCAGGAGATGATACCATAGCCTTGGATCCTCCTCATATTCCCCAAAAGGGGGAACACGAGGCGATACGGAGACCTGTACCCATCGTGCACAGATCATTTGAGCGTGGGGAGCCTAGTAGTTCCCAGTCACAAATGCTACCATATCACGATCCCTACTGGCACAAGGGAGATCCAGGTATAGTAGGCTTATATTGATTGATTAATGTTTTGATAATATAGAATGGTACTAATACAAAACCTATTCTACTGCTATAGCTAATGTACAGGAGTGGCGCTCCTTGATCTAGCAAGCAGTGACAGATATTTCCATGATGGCACAGATCCCTAGTTCCTCATAGGTTGCTTATAGGCCTCAAGGGAATGCGGGTCGGCATGAGGACTTGTTTTCTCCATTTTGAGTACAGGTGGAAATATGGAGGGAGAGAGAGAGAGTTCTATCAGAGAACCTTCAGCGAGCATAGTGTGACCTAGCAGCAGCTCAGGCCAAGGCTACCTCGTATTGCGTGATCCTTATGGATAGGGATCGTAGGAGTTCCTCTCGGAGTCATTCACGGTCTATATCACACTATACACCTATGGGTCCACCTTCACGGCCGGATCAGGAGGGAGCGTCTAGTCGTCACTCTCCAGCCACTAGCCCTAGGGATAGGAGATGATTTCATGTTGTAGGATAGGTCACATTTTGGATGTATAGTGACCTACTTTTGTATATGAAAACATGATCCACATATATATATATATATATGCTTCTCTTTGTCTCAAATGTGTTATCTTTAATGCCTAAAACAATGTACATTTTGATTAAAGTTAATACATTTGGTAGATGTACATGTATGTTCTGAATTTAATTTCCATGTGATTGATTTCTCAATGCTCCATGATTAAATTGATACATGTGTGACTTAATTAAAATAAAATATTTAATCAAGTACTACATTGATGATAGAGAAGAAATATGTGTTAATCCTAAGAATCATACAACTAATGTGATTTAACTAAAACACAACATGATACAATTCTACTTAACACATAAAGACATTGTATAATATGCCAGCATAATGGAAATGTAAATCTTTTGCAATTTACATAAATGAATTCAAGACAAACTATAGAGTAAAGGAACACGCTTTTCAAGAACAAAGCAATATAGATTAAACAAAATATCATTTAATTCTATTTTCTCTAACAAAGATATGCTAACATATTATCCAATTTTGAAGAAGTGAAAAGAAGATAGATGAAATGAAAGATAAGGAATGAGGAATTAAGCATAGTATCTATGCAAGTGCATAGCATCTATAGGTTCTTTAAGAGGCCTACCATCTACATCCGCTATTTTGTAAGCACCTGATCCATAATCTTCAATAACAATATACAGTCCAAGCCAATTAGGACTAAATTTTCCCTTTTCTTCAGGTAAGGCATTCACATTGCGCTGATTCTCATAGAGAACTAAGTCACCTACTGAGAAGGAACGTTGAATAACCTTATCATTATAGCTTCATTGTAGAGTTTTGTGATACGCTTGAATATGCTCAAGAACATTTATACGCTATTCATCAAGCATCTCAAGCTGTTGAAGTCTTTGTTCTCTATAAGAGTCATCATCTACTATACCTTTGAGAGAAACTCTAAGTGATGGAATCTCTAACTCTAAAGGCATAATAGCATTAGCACCATAAACAAGATTATAAGGGGTAGTTCCTGTAGCAATTCATACACTCGTTCGGTAGGCCCAAAGAGCATAGATTAGCTGAGTACTCCAATCCTTACCATGCTTATTCACGGTTTTGCGAAGAATTTGTTCAATTATCTTATTGGATGATTCAGCTTGACCATTTGATTGAGGATAGTATGGTGTAGAAAATTGATGTTTGATATGATATTTCTCGAAGAATTTCTTCACGTCCTTGTTCTTAAATGATGTCCCATTATCTGAGATTATAGTGGAAGGTATCCCGAATCAAGAAATAATGTTTTCTAGAAGAAATCGACAAATCACTTCAGCAGTAGTACAGCGAAGGGGAACAACTTCTACGCACTTTGTAAAGTAATCTGTTGTGGTTATAATGAAAGTGTGTCCTTGAGATGAAGGAGGAGAGATTTTACCGATGAGATCCAACCCCCATGCAGAGAAAGGCCAAGAAGCTACATGAGAACGAAGTTCTTGGGTAGGAGCATGAATCAGATTATTGTGTTGTTGACATTGATGACATTTCTTAACAAATGAAAAAGAATCCTTCTGCATAGTTTGCCAATAGTATCCCATACGAAGCAATCTTTGAACCAAGGATTTGCCTCCAAAATGCCCCCCACAGGCACCTGAATGTGCCTCTTCAAGAGCAATAGGGATTTTTGATTTGTTAAGACAGCGAAGGAGAAGACCGTTATAACCCCTTCGGTAAAGAACATTAGAAAGAATGATATATCTAGCGGACAACTTGCAGATTCTATCCCTAGTGTTCCTATTGGCGGAATCAGGAAAGGTACCATCGGTCAACTATCTTACGATATGCGAATACCATTCATCTGAGTCTATAAAGTCACAACATGTCACCAAGCTAGAATCATCTACAATAGCTGGAGAAATAAGGTTGTGAATAACAAATTTAAGATCAATCATAGGGTCCTCTAGAGATACAAGAGAAGCCACACATGCCATTGCATCCGCATGTCGACTATCTTTTCAAGGAACAGGTTCCATGGTATAAGAATTGAATTTTTGTAACAAAGAGATAGCAAGGTCTTTATATTGTGATAATTTGTCTTGTTTTGCTTGATACAATCCTGTTACTTGTCTTATAATCAATTGAGAATCTCCATAAATATGTATGTGCTTTACATTCAAAGCCAAGGCTGCCTTTATTCCTGCTATAAGAGCCTCATACTCAGTAATGTTATTGGTACATAGGAAATTGAGACGATAAGATAAGGGAATGGATTTCTTTGTAGGAGAAATTAGAACAACACCTGCCCCCAATCCCGTACGACACTTAGAGCCATCAAAGTACAACTCCCAAGTTTCATCTTTCCCTATACAAAGAATGAAGTCATCGGGAAAAGACTCAGGATTAGGGAAGGAGAAAGGTGAAGGGGCCTCAACTAATTGATCGGTCAACGCTTGCCCTTTAATTGCTCTTTGTGAAACAAATTTAAGGTCAAATTTAGTTAACATCATAACCCACTTAGCTAGGCGTCCTGATAAATCAGTTTTAGAGAAAAGATGCTTCAAAGGATCAAACTTTACCATTACGTGGACTTCTGAATTTAAAAGATAATGTCTCAATTTCTGAGTCGCAAACACCAAGGCCAAGCATTGTCTTTCTATCGCGGAATATCGGGTTTCATAATCGAGTAAGGTATGACTTATATAATAAATCGGACACTCCTTACCATCTTTATCATGTTGTGCCAATAATGCTGCAAGAGCATGAGGGGAAGCAGCTGTATAAAGAAGAAAGGGTTTAGAAGGTTCGGCGGGTTGAAGGATAGGAGGATTAGCCAAATATACTTTTGAATCTTCAAATGCTTGCTGACAATATTCGTTCCATTGAAAAGTGATATTCTTTTTGAGAAGTTGAGTAAAAGGAAAAGTACGATCCGCAAGTTGAGATACAAACCTACGAATAGCTTGAATCTTTCCTTGTAAGCTTTTGAGTTGAGACACATTTCTAGGAGGTGGCATGTTGACAATAGCATCTATTTTCTTAGTGTCCACCTCAATCCCATGATGCGAAACTATGAATCCTAATAGTTTTCCACTATCCACACCAAAAACACCTTTTCAGGGATTCAAGCGCATGTGATATTTACGAATTCTTTCAAAGATTTGACGAAGGATCTTAATATGATCTATACAGAGAATGGATTTGGCTAAAATATCATCAACATAATCTTCTAAAATCTTATGCATATAATCATGAAAGATAAGGGTCATCGCTCGTTGATAAGTTGTGCCAGTGTTTTTAAGTCCAAAAGGCATCATCACCGAACAAAACGTACCCCAAGGAGTGGTGAAAGCAGCTTTGAATTGATCTTGAGGATTAATGAAAATTTGATTGTATCTTGAAAAACCATCCATGAAGGATAACAAAGCATGTCCTACTGTAGAATCAACTATCATGTCAATGTTTGGGAGAGGGAAATCATCTTTTAAAGAAGCCTTATTTAAATCTCGAAAGTCGGTACACATTCTTATTTTATTATCTGATTTAGCCATAGCGACAATATTTGAAATCCACGGGGAATAATCAATAGGGCGGATAAATCCAGCCTCCAATAATTTTTCAATCTCAGCCTTAACAAGCAAAGCTACCTTAGGATTCATTTTTCAAATCTTTTGTTTCACAGGCTTAGCATCGGGAACTAAGACAATATTATGAGTAACAATCTTAGGATCTATACCAGGCATGTCAGAATATGTCCAAGCAAAGACCTCAGGGAATTCACGCAATAAATCTGCATATTGTTTTTGTTCTTCTTCATCCAAACACTTTCCAATTTTAATAACTTTTTCTTCATTGCAAGGATCGATCTTAACATCAATGGTGTCACTTATGAGAAGATTACTTTGTTGAGGAATATCCTTTAATTGAGGGAACTTTTCCACAATCTCATCATTATCAATCTCTCTTCCAAAATAAGCTTCAGTGTTCAAACAATAAGGAAATCCTCTATTGTGATGATAATGAGGAAGAGTATCATATGCTCCTAAAAACTCAGCTAAAGCATCATCGGTAGGAAAGACATCTAAAGCATAGGCACACGAAGGATCCCCATCAATATACTCAGGGTGTCTCATTGGTAGAGATGTAGAAATAACATTAACACTAACACATGGTCTCTTAGAAGCTTTAGTGCGCTTGTAGGGATTATAACCAAGTCCAAAGGTCTCATCATAAAGATTATTCCCTAGAGGAACCTTTATCCCTTGTTCATGAGCGCTACAACCATTTCCATTATACCCATACTTAGCTAAAATATGAAAACCATGACCATAACGATTAGCCATTTCAGAAAGAGAAGGTGGTTTTTCATAAGACAAAGAATCAAATCCTTCAGAATTAGAGGTGTGAGGAGAAGAAGTTTGAGAAGCGGCCACAAAATTATTGTTCATAGGTTCAGGTAAGATTGATTGATTTTTAGTTTCTTCCTTCTTTTTAACTTTAAGCTCTCTAGGAGGAACCCTATACTCACCTACAAAGGTGGGATTAAAATCAAGAGATCCCCAATCATCTTCTGCGAGAACCTTCTCAAGATCAAAAGCCTTTTCATGTGTAGATTCAAGCTGAGATGAATCTTCTTTAGGAACTTCAGGCTCATCCAAAGAATTTTGATTATCAGAGGATGATGATTCATCCATAGGTATCTTGTTTAAAGAGTCATCACTAGAAGAGGAAGGTTCAGAAGAACCCCCTTTGGAAGTAGATGTTTGCAAACAAGCTTGAAAATTAGTATCACCTATCAAGGTATATGTCTTATTGTTATAAATAAATTTAACTTGTCTATGCAATGTAGAGGGGACAGCTTGCATACTGTGAATCCAAGGTCTCCCTAATAACAAGTTGTATGTTAGATTTCCCGACATAACATGGATAGGAGTAGGCAAAGTAACAGGTCCCACTATGAGGGGTAAGGTGATAATACCTAATGAAGACTTAGCCACATTATCAAAGCCTCGAATGGGATGAGAGTCAGGCTCAATAAGGGATGTATCCACATTCATCTTATGCAATAGATTAATGCTACACACATTAAGGCTAGAGCCATTATCTACCAGTGTTCGTCTTATAGCAGTGTCATATATGATAACCACAATCATCAAGGGATCATATTGATGTTGAATTTCACTAGTAGGCAATTCATCTTGAGTAAACACAATCTAAGCTTTAGGATTCATCACAGAGTTAACCAAAGACACTATATTACTAGATGTATTAGGTGGAGGAACATTCAAATCTTTCAAGGCATCTTGTAACATTCCATGATGAGTGGAAGAAGTTTGGATCAAATCCCAAAGGGATATCTTAGCAGGGGTATCTTTAAGTTGTTCTATGAGATCATATTCCTTACCAAGAACTTGTGAAATACGTGGAGCTTGCGGAAGAATTGGTTGAGGATTAGGAAGAGAAACTGGAGTAACAGGAGGAGGATTAGGTTGCCTATTATTTCTAGTATGATAAGTATGGGCAACCACATTATAACTCTCTCTAGTTAATTGCTTGGCATAACTATAAGGACTTATAGGTTTTCTTCCTTGCACAGTGATGATAGGTTTATTCGGAGTAAGAAAGGAATCATGACCATACCCTCCTTGGACAGTAAGGAGAGGTGATTTAGGAACTTGAAAGGTGGGAGAAGGATAAGCACCTTGGACTTCAAAGAGAGGCTTATTATGCTCTTTCAGGTTTATCATGTTAACTAATTTAGAAGTTTTGTTCTTGTTTAAAGATTTTGATAAAGCCACAAAGTCATCAAGAGCATCATCCAACAAAGCATGATCATATCTATTAAAAGGTTTATCTTTTGATTCAGAAGGAGACATCTCTTCATAGAGGGGATCATTGAAAACAACCATGTTACTAGATTTAGTGGAAGAGTTGATAGGAATGTACCCTTGAGAGGAATCATTCGACTTATCTTTCTCATCAAAACGAAATGGCATAGTAACAATGTTTATGAGTTTTTGGTAAAATGAAGGTTTGGTATCTTTAGGGTTCAAAAACTCATCTAAAGCTTCATCTAATTCATCTTGGCTATATTCATAATCAACATAATTGCATACATCATCATAAATATGAACATCTTGCAAATAAAAATCTGAAATTTTGAAATAAAGATTGCATAAAACTTAAACACACAATGCAAAGAAACACACTCTTTCTTTTCCCTCTTTTTTTTTTTTTTTTCTCTTTTTTTTTTTTTTTTAAATGAAAACGAAACTTAAACGAAACACATTAAATCTAGATCTAGATCTAACAAATGTAATGCAAGAGAAATCAATAATAAGATTCACGTCGGGTTCACCAAAATGTGTAGGGGAAAAAGCGAGACTAGGCTAACATGCCCTAATCCTACCTTTTGACACACATTGTGGAATACGAAAGAGCCTAGAGGTATCAGACAATTGGCTACTTCTTCTTGTGGAAGAGAGAGCCACAGGCTACCTATTAGGGTTTCTATTCCTTTGTTGTAATTGAAAGATAAAATGATGCAAGTTCAATTCCTAACCTTAAAGTGCAAGTATGAACTAATAACAAGATTGCAGAATTGAGATTAAACAATGGAAAACTATAAACACAAGGACAAGACAAGAATGCAGATGCATACCCGGAGTTAAAATCTGAGTGAAAATGTTCAGGACGAGGGCGTAGGCACCACTGTCCTGATTCTGCTCCTGAAACTGCTGTTTTGCAACTTGAAAAGCTGTCGAAAATGCCGAAACTTGCTGTCTGACAGAAGGACCAGGGCGCCCAGCGCCCTTGTCCCAGGGACTAGGGCGCCTAGCACCCCTGTCCTGGTCTTTTGTCCTAAAATTTGGTGTGTAGCTCAGTTTCTGTCTGCTTCTACCGGATCTGCAACTTACGACATTGTCCGAATCCTGAAATCTGCACTTATATTTGAAAAGGTATGGTGGGCGGCTATATAGGGTTTTGCCTTAGTCAAACCCTCGCTTTGGTGATTTCCACCTCCACAAATAGCCAAGTTGTATTGTAAAAGTAGTGTGTGTGCAAGATTCTAAAATGCAAGTAAGCAAACTAGAGCAACCTAGAAAGTAAACCCTAATTTCTTGTAAATGATAATGTAAATGCTCTAAATCAAGATGCAAAGTGATCTAAAGCATGAATACAAATGATATAATGAGGCTTATGCAAAGACATGAAAACAACATGAAATCATACCCAACCCCAAGGGAGGGGTACAAGCCAATCTTCAGTCGGTGATCCCCTATTGCTCTTCAATGTCTTCAAAGCCCTAAATGGATGAAAGAAATTGATGAATGCTTGATGGGTGGTGTTGGGTCTCAAATAAACAGATTGGATAGGTTCTAAGAAAATGCCAACTCCTATGATCAAACCCTCCAATTGACTTGGCCAACTTATAGAGTGAACCTATTTGGTTACTAACTCTCTCACTTTAGGCTCTGCAGGACCTAGGCGGGTATACCTACTCACTAGTTGTTCCTTCAACCAATGCTTTTTATAGTAGATTTAGTGTCTTAATTTGATATCTCCTAGTCTCAGAATGGCATAAGTTTCTTAAACAGATCGATTTCAGATGTGTGTATTGATCTATGTATCTTACAAAAGTATATATATTACACTTTGGCTAAATTACCTACTATACCTACTCTACTAATCCTAATGCTTAAAATTAAAGGGTAACTGGTATGGTTAAAGGGTTTGTTTACAAATGATCAGTGTCTTTCCTCTTATTTGGGCTACAGAGTCTTATATTTCATCAAGACTTATTGTGTAAATTTATGAGACAATTTTTAAACCCACCCCCTCTGGGCGAGTTTGTTAGTTACTGTTTCTTATGAGCTCTACTTCAATGTCTATATTGTAAACTGCTTGAATGAATTTAACCCTAACTTTAAGAGACCATCCAAGGAAGAAATACATGGAACAATTACAATTCACAAGTAAATCTTCTTTTATCCAAATCTACAATATGAAACACAAAATTTCACTGGAAGAACACAAATAACCTTATCTCCTTTAGATAATATCACAAGCAACTGCCTTCTAAAAATATGTTAACTCTCAACACATATGAGAAAGAAAATGCAACTGGTTATTTTTGATAAAAAGTTTAAAAGTACAAAATTGCCTCCACCTCTTGTATCTCTATTCTCTCCTTTTCTCCTCTCTTTACATTTTACATCACACATATATATGTATTTGAATGGTTTTCATACCCCTTTGGGTGAAAAGACACCCCCCTTTTAAATAAAAATAATTCCAAATCCCGAAATTGCCTTAGTTTATGTAATTAATTGTCACTTTACAAGTTGTTTAGGCATATTAGAGGTATTTTAAGGCTATTTTATGGGTATATAATGGATAAATGGTCTTTAAATGATGTAAATACCCCCTTTGGTGCTTCAAACTCCATTTTTTATGCCCATTATTGTGTTTATGTTATGGTTTCATATTGTGCAACAAATATAAAATATATTACTTGTACCTATTCAATATATATATATATTTAGAATTTTTCTTGCTCCTTGTCTTGGAATTTGGAATTCTAAAAATTGCAAATTTTAGGGTTCCAACAGGTGGATGTTGAATGTTGTTGAAGTCTTCAAAGATCTGCTTTTTTGCTGCATAGAAGGTCCCTTAAACCAAATTCGGATCCTTTCAAATGAAGAAAGAGAGCTTTTATATATGAAACCCTAGGTCTTAATTTCAACTTTTGGCCGACCCAGAGATTGAATCTCCCGCTAATTTCTTGGGGTTAAGCTTTATTTTATGATTGGATTGCGCTCCTAAAATTTTGAGAAAAATGTCGGGGACCATGTGCACTCCGGGCGCCATGGTCCCGACAACTTTTCACCAAATTTTCAGGGTCGTCGGATATGATAATTTTAGAGAGAATCCCGAAGTTACAGGTGATTTCGAGATGTTTTGACCCCCGAAATCAAGCCCCCAAGTTCAAAATAGGACCTAATTAGGGTTTTTGATTAAATGATGTATTGGAGGAATAAAATGAAAGGGGCACACTTTAATGAAAGGGCCCAACTAGAAGATGATGAAATAAGACCTTAGACTTAATTAATTTGATTAATTAAGTGCTAAAGGAAAATGCGATGCAAAGTGCAAGATGCGCCAAGGCGGGAGCTAAACCCAGTGTGAGATTGTACCACCCTAGCAAGTGCGTACAATTTACGATGCTACAAAAACCAGACGATCTGATCATGTCTTATACAGGATGAATCCTTCCTGAAACCAGATGCTCTGATCATGTCTTATACAGGATGAATCCTTCCTGAAACCAGATGTTCGTTGTGATCGATCATGTCTTATACAGGATGAATCCTTCCTGAAACCAGATGCTCTTATCATGTCTTATATAGGATGAAACCTTCCTGAAACTAGACATTGTGATCAATCATGTCTTATATAGGATGAATCCTTCCTGAAACCAGACACTTTGATCATCTTTGTCTTATACAGGATGAATTCTTCTTGAAACCAGATTGAATCTAAATCTTATCAATCGAATCAAATCAAATTTATTGGGATATCAATTTCGCAAAACTCCAAAGATCAAATACCTCAATTGATCTCCTGAGGGGGCATCACCATACCGTAATCTATAAATCAAGAGTCGGGGCATCCTATCAAACCAATATCAACATCAAAACAAGATTATTCTTTGAATCAATGCGTCATCACACCTTGCTTCAAAGAGGGGCAAAATGTAGACACTTAAAAATAATTATTTTAATTATTTTTAATTCCTCACATAATTAATTAATTAATAATGTTAATTAAAATTCTTCTCAATATTAATTAAATATAATTAATATTGTCACTATAGCATATGATTGATTTATTTAATAAATCAATCCCTTTCTTTATTCTTCTAAAAAATCAAATCCTCACAAATCTTCCTCTTAGCTAATTAATTTCAATTAATTAGTTAGCCTACATGATTCCTACAAATCATCTTCTTAATTCATCATTAACCTAATAAATTCTTCTAGAAACTCCCTAAACTCACTTAACATTATTCTTCTAATTTTTTATTCCCTCCACTCATTCTCTCTCCTAGTCAAATTCTCCTACAAATATAAATCCCACCTAACATTTCCTCTAATTCCCCTCCTAATGAGTCGTTAATGGCTAATCATCATGATTAGCCACAAAGTCAACTCTTTGTCCTTTCATCTAGCCACTAGCTGTAAATGCTCTTTTTCTAGATGAATGTAAGATTTTCGAAATCTCACATTCCTCTAGGCATTTCCCTCTCCCAAGGAATTTTTAATTCCTTTTTATTCTTCTAATCCCCATAATATCCGTTTTTGGAGAATTTTTAATTCCTCCAATGCATCTTGTAGAGTGTGGAGATACGAAATGCCTTTAAGGCATATTTCTTGGTCTCCACACCCTCTCTTGGACCTTGTGTGACCTCACAAGTAAATCTTAGCCCTTCATCTAGAATTCATCCTAGCCATCCATTTTCCTCTCCTCTTCCTATAAAATAGGGTTCCATCCCTTCATTCAAAAAACATCTTGAAATCCAGTAAGCTTATGCTGCCCTTTTGAGCCCAGGAAATCATCTTGGCAACTTGATCATCTCATCCTTATCATTCATCCTAATCATTTGTGCACAATATTGGAGAGCCATCCACATCCAACAATCAAAGGAGCACATCAAGTGGAGCATTATCAAGGGGCACCTTCACTTCATCAAGCTCAATCCGAAGGAGAAGGTAAAATAGCAAGGTGAAATGGTCTTTTAATGATATTTTAGCATTCTGCATGTTTATTTCGTTATCTTTTGATCAGTTTACCTTTCAAATCTATTTTTCCCCTCTTCAGTCAATTATCTAGTTCCCATAGGTCAGTAGAGCGTGGAGGGAACCAAATCAGGGGCTTAGAGAGTCATGCATGAGTTTTCAGGTAGTTTGGAGCCGTTGATAGCAGTTTCCTAAAATTTAGGAGGGATCCCTATTTTTTAGGGATTGAATGGCAGTGGTCTTGGGGGCATCCAGAGACCTCTTGAAACATTTTGAAGACTTTGAGTGCATCTCCTATTTTAAGGAGGCGCTCCTATTTTTTAGGAGGAACTCCCACTTCACTGACAAACATCTCGAAGGTGCACACAACAGAGGGGAACCATTGGGATTCAGTTTTAGGTTGATAGGTCCAGTCTCCTACTTTTTAGGCGAATCCCTAGATTTTAGGGGAATTATAGCTGTTGGCTTACATGACTTAGGTATTATTCACAGGCAGGTGGCTTCAACCAGTTTGCAGTTTTGAGTTTATTTGAGCACTCGATGAATAAAATAGGAAATATTAAAATATTTCCTAAGTTGATTAAATAATAAAAAGGTTCTTATATTAATCACTTATCTTAATATATTATTAAATAAAAGCCATAACACCTTTCCTAGGCATGGCAACTTGGAGGAGTTTGTTTAAGTGATTTTGGCCCCATTCAATGAATAAATGACCCCTCTAGCCAATCGAACTTCTAAAGGGACTGTCTTGCAAATAAGATAAAGTTATTTGATTATTAAAAAGAGAAAATGAAACCCTAATTAGAAATGAGGGTTTGGGCTGAAAATAAAAGGTGTTTGGGGAGCTCATTTTGCACATCTATGGTTGGGAATTTACACTTATAGGTTATTGGAGAGCTTCAGGTTTGGAATTTTCAGAGGATTGAGGACAAAACCCCTTGATTCTGAGAAGCTTAGATGATACCCCATAGCTGGAAGTATTTGTGATTGTTATTGAGAAGTTGTAAAATTGAATTCCTTGGAGAGAATACATTGGACGTCTCCCCAACTTATTCCCAGATTGAGAATTAATTGTTTTACGAACTTGGAGAGCATTTTGTTTATCAAAATTGTGGAGAATTTATAGTTGTGGATAAGAAATCAGAGTTTTATTGTAGATCAAGGAAGATAAGCAATAATTGGCATCAAAATCATTCCTAGCTATACCGTACTTATCCATACAGCTAACGTCTATTGGATATCCTTGGCATATGATGAACCGGTATGTTGATATGATGATAATGTATGTTGTCATTAATGTCAATAAGTGTAAGTGAATCGGTATGTAGATTGAAGAAGTTGGTGAACTGGTATGAAGAGGCATGAGGAGATTTAGTGAACCGGTGTCGGGGTTTCACTAAGTGTGATTACCGGTTGGTAGTCTCAGCTCTATGGTTATCGGTTTGGCGATCCATCTTGTGTGATGAACCGATGATACTCTGTGATCGAGGTGTCACGTCAGCTTTGTGCACGTGAAGGATTGAGGCATAAGAAGATTGATTGCGTTTGAAGTCTACCTCGAGAATGATCATTCTTCTTAGTGGCATAAGAAGAAAGCGTGATGGGTTATTGATTCCCATGAGCGGTGATGAATGAACGATGCAAATTGTCTTGTGATCTGTTTGAAATTGTAATGCTCTATGCAATATGTTTGGATGGTCAAGATTGGACCACCTGTGTTGTAAACCTAAGCATTTTAGGGTTTAGGGTTTATGCTACCGACCTATCTGTTACCTATAAGTTTGATGATGTCTATATTGAAAAGTTGTTAGCAAATGTTGTGTATGTATCTGAGTGAAGAGATACTTGATACTTGCCAGACCAGTAAGAGGGAAACTGTAGAGTGTGTTTGCAGAGTAGAGGATATGAAAAGGATCTGCCTTGGCATATAGTGCTATTATCAGATCAAAGTTTTTACTTGTTGTCTTCTAATCATTTCAACAGATGGAAAATCCCTTTACTGGGTAGCTTTAACAGGATTACTGTAAAACCCATAACCAGGTGACTCAAGATCATTGAGTTCTTTAAATCCTTTAGCGAGGTAACCTTTAATAGGGTATATAGCCATCCCTTAACCGGGTGATCTCTAACAGGATCGGTTCCTAACAGAACCTTATTGTAAAGTCTTTAACTGGACTAGGCTCTTAGCAGGGCGAGCTTCAAAAGAGTTCAAAACAAGCTCGTGGGTATTCATCCCCACCGTGATTTTTCCCATTTGGGTTTCGACGTGAAAAATCTATGTGTTATGTGTTATGCATTTTTCATGTGATGTTTATAAAGTATTTGGTTGAAGGATTATGCATGCAGGGTTAATAGGTTATGGTATTTTTAGTATACCACATGCATATGTTTATGGGGGAAGTTGATGTTGCATAATTGATCATATTTGAAGTATTCAAATCTATCAATTTATGGTGTCTGGTGTCTACTGTGTTTAACCAGTATCGCCATGGTTAAGTTCAGTAATGGTGATAACTAGTTGGTTTTGCTTTAGCTAGATAAGTTGTTAAGTGAGTTTTTATCTGTACCGATTCACCCCCCCCTCTCAGTACTAGTTGGGGTATTTGTTGTTCATCATTATTCATCAATTGGTATCAGAGAACCTCCAAGTCCTTGGTGATATAAGCTTAACCGCTTGAGGTAAAAGATCCTACTGTAATGATGTAGAGGGAAGGTCCTAAGTTCAATAGAGATAACTTTAAGATATGGAAGGACAAAATGAAGATTTACATCAAGAGTATGGGTGCTCAACACTGGAGCTATGTTGAGAATGCATTTGTTATTCCCACTGACACTTTAACTGATGATCAGAAGAGAGAAATCTAGGAAAATGGGCAAGTCATGGAAGCCCTTATCAGTAGCTTGTCAGACATCAAGTTTATTGATGTTCAAGACAAGGACACACCTAAGGATGTATGGGATGCACTGGAAAACATCTATGATGGTGATGAGCATGTAAAGCAAGCTAAGGAAGAAAGCCTTAGAGGTAAATTTGAGGATATGAGGATGGTTGAAGGTGAAACCATTCAACGGTATGGTATTAGGATTAAGATTGTGGTTGGTGATATCAAAAGCACTGGTGGAACTATTGATGATACCACTGTTGTTAGTAAAGTTCTTATATCATTATTACCAATCTATGCAATCAGAGTTGCTGCTATCCAGGAGCTAAGGTCTATTGATAAGACAAAGGTATCCCTTGATTTTATTATTGCAAAATTAACTGCATATGAGTTGAATAGCTATGATGGTAGTGTTCAGAAGACTGAGTCAGCCTTTAAAGCATCTACTGCACCATCCAGAAAAGGAAAAGAAACTAGTACCAGTTATGAATCCAGACAATGCAAAGATATGGATGATGAAGAGATTCTGATGGAGTTTGAAGCACTTCTTGCTAAAAGACTTCCGAAGGGAACTAGGAAGTATAGAGGTAAACTTCCTTTGAAATGTTTTTCCTGCAACAAGATAGGACATATAGTTGTTAATTGCCCTAACAATGACAATAAGGATAAACCGGAGAGGTTCAAAAAATATAAAAGTGGAAATAGAAGAAATTGTCTAGTTGCTATGGATGAAAGTGTCACTGATGAAGAATCAGAGGATGAAGAAAATGAAGACATAGTGTTTGTAGCAGTAAAGGAAGAAGTGTCCGACAAGAAATCTCTTGTCTCTCAAATTGACAATTCCAATGAGTGGATAATTGATAGTGGTTGTTCTCATCATATGACTGGTGACCGGAGAAAGTTTCTGTCTTTGGAAGAATATGATGGTGGTGTTGTCAGATTTGGCAATGATGCTCCATGGTTGGTGAAAGGTAAAGGATCCATCTCACTGAATGGTAAAAGCAGTGCAAATAATGTTTACTGGGTAGAAGGCCTTAAGTATAAACTTTTGAGTGTTGCTTAGCTGAATGACAAAGGATTAATTCTAGAATTCAAAGGTGGAATTTGCAGTATAATTGGGAAAAGTGGTGAAGTTATTGCGACCGGTAAGCAGACTAGAGGTAACCTATTTCAGTTGAATGCCAAGATAAGTTGATGTCTAATGGCTAAGTTTGATGACAGTTGGATATGGAATAGGAGACTCTGTCATATGAACTTTGACGACATTATTAAAGCTGGTAAGATCAAGGCGGTAAGAGGATTACAATTGTTGGACAAACCTGAGAATTCTTTGTGCAGAGAATGTTAACTTGAGAAGATGTCTTCCTCAAATTTTAAAGGTAAGTCTTTTTTAGCAGAAAATTTACTTGATCTTGTGCATACTAATTTGTGTGGTCCTATGAAAACTAGAAGTATTCAGGGGGATAGGTATTTTATGATTCTTACTGATGATTGCTCAAGAATGATGCGGGTCACATTCCTGAAAGATAAATCTAAAGAATTTGGAAAGTTCAAAGCTTTCAGAGCATTAGTAGAGAAAGAAAGTGGTAAAAAGATAAAATGCCCGAGAACTGATCAAGGAGGAGAATTCACCTTTGATGAATTCAATAAGTATTGTGAAGATAACAGTATTAAGAGGCAACTATCTGCCCCAAGGACACCACAACAAAATGGCATAGCAGAAAGAAATAACATGACTATAGTTGAAGGGGCAAGAACAATTCTGATCCAAGGAAAGGTTGCTCACACTTTTCGGAGAGAAGCGGTGAGCACTGCAGTCTACACTATGAATCGGGTACTCATCAAGAAAGGCAAAAATAAAACCCCTTATGAGTATTGGATAGGGAAAACTCCCACTGTAAGTTATTTTAAAGTGTTTGGTAGTAAGTTCTATATCAAGAGAGGTGAGCATTTGAGCAAATTTGATGCAAAATGTGATGAAGGAATATTTTTGGGATATTCCACTAAGAGCAAAGCTCTCAAGTGCTACAACAATAGAACTTAGAAAATTGTTGAAAGTATCAATGTCAGGGTTGATGAATCCCCTGAGGAACTTGAAGAAACATGGAACGAAGAAGTAGAAGATGAACCGGGTATAGCCTTCTGGGAACTGGTTAAGAAAGAAACTTGTAAAGATCTTAGTGTTCCTATAGAAATTGCAGTAAGAGAAGAAGAGGTCAGTGAAGATGAAGAATAAAAGCTAGTAGATCAGGCTAGAGTCATTCCCAGATATGTGAAGTTGCATCATGATCCAAAGAAAGTCATAGGAGATAAAGATGCAGAGATACTCACAAGAATAAAAGTGAAGGAGAACTCTTGCATGATTTCTGAATTTGAACCCAAGACTTCTAGATAAGCTCTTACAGATGAAGACTGGATTAAAGCAATGGAAGAGGAGCTAGATCAGATAAAAAAGAATGTAACATTGTCTTTGGTACCCAAACCCGAACATAAAAATGTCATAGGTACCAAATGGGTGTTCAGGAATAAGTTGAATGAAGAAGGCAGAGTTGTTAGAAATAAGACCAGACTTGTATGCAAGGGATTCGCTCAGGAGGAGGAAGAAGACTATGGAGAAACTTTTGCTCCTATGGCTAGCCTAGAAGGTGTTCGCATTTGCAACATTTAAGGGATTTAAGGTTTATCAGAAGGATGTGAAGTCTGCTTTTCCAAATGGAATCCTAGAAGAAGAAGTGTACATAGAGTAACTAGAAGGGTTTGCCTTATCAAAAGATAGTGACATGGTGTGTAGATTACACAAAGCCTTGTATGGACTAAAACATGCACCTAGGGCATGGTATGAAAGACTACACTTTCATCTTGTGAAGATTGGATTTCAGAGAACAAGTGAAGATAGCAACATCTACTTGAAATCAGAAGGTGATCAGATTCTGATTTGTGAAGTGTTTGTGGATGACATAATCTTTGGAGGAGATGATAAAATGAGTCATGTGTTTGCAGATGAAATGAAGAAATAATTTGAGATGTCTTTAATAGGAGATAAAATTCTTCATTGGTTTACAGATTCAATAAATGAAAGAGGGTATCTTTATTACCCAGTCCAAGTATGTCAAAGAGGTATTGAAGACTTTTGGCATGGAGGAAAGCAAACCGGTTAGTACACTGATGGTAACTGGCTGTAAGCTGACCAAGGAAGATGATTCAGCACTGGTGAATGAAAAGGAGTATTGGTCAATGATCGGTAAACTGCACTATGTGGTGCACAAAAGACCAGATATTGCTCATGCAGTGGGCATAGTAGCTCATTTTCAGAAATGTCCAAGAGAATCCCACTTAGTAGCTGTGAAAAGGATTCTTAGATATTTGAAAGGAACAATTGATTATGGATTGTGGTATCCATATAATGGTGACTATAATCTCAAAGTATATACCGATGCCAATTGGGCAGGTAATGTGGACGACCGGAAGAGCACAACCAGTGGAGCATTCTTTCTCGGTGGAAGATTAGTATCATGGACAAGCAAGAAGCAGAGCTATACTTCTCAATCTACATCTGAAGCAGAATATGTGGCAACATTAATGAACTGCACTCAAGAAATTTGGATGAAGCATGTATTGGAAGGTTTCAAGGTACCTGTATCTGAACCGGTAAACATATTTTTGTGATCACAAGTGCAATAAACATTTCCAAGAATTTGGTATTGCATGCTAGAACTAAGAACATTGAGCTTAAATATCATTTCTTGAGAGAGAAATTTCAGAGTAAGGAGGTTGTATTACAACATGTTTCCAGTAAGGAGCAGCTAGCAGATATATTCACTAAGCCCTTACTGAAGACTACATTTACCTATTTGAGAGGTGAATTAGGGGTTTTGCCCCTTCATGAAGTCAAATAAGGTTGTGTGCTCCGCATCAGTCAAGTACTACAAATGAAAATCCTTCAAGATTGATGTGTTGCAAGATGCTACTCCTTAGGGGGAGCAACATAGTAGATTTTGGAAGCTTATGCCTCCACTTTGGCATTGTTGTCAAAGGGGGAGAAGATATGATAGATGTATGGGGAGAAGCTATCTGATAATGCAGATACACTAGTCTATGAGGTTTTCAGTTGCAATGCTACACTGAGTATTGCCATCAATGCCAAAGGGGGAGATTGTTGGATATCCTTGGCATATGATGAATCGGTATGTTGATATGATGATAATGTATGTTGTCATTGATGTCAATAAGTGTAAGTGAACAGGTATGAAGAGGCATGAGGAGATTCAGTGAACCGGTGTCAGAGTTTCACTAAGTGTGATTACTGGTTGGTAGTATCAGCTCTATGGTTATCGATTTGGTGATCCAGCTTGTGTGATGAACTGATGATACTCTGTGATCAAGGTGCCACGTCAGCTTTGTGCATGTGAAGGATTGAGGCATAAGAAGATCGACCGCGTTTGAAGTCTACCTCGGGAATGCTCATTCTTCTTAGTGGCATAAGAAGAAAGCATGATGGGTTACTAATTCCCATGAGTGATGATGAATGAATGATGCAGATTGTCTTGTGATCTGTTTGAAATTGTAATGCTATATGCAATATGTTTGGAAGGTTAGGATTGGACTGCCTATGTTGTAAACCTAAGCATTTTAGGGTTTAGGGTTTATGCTACCGACCTATCTGTTACCTATAAGGTCGATGATGTCTGTATTGAAAAGTTGTTGGAAAATGTTGTGTATGTATTCGAGTGAAGAGATACTTGATACTTGCTAGACCAGTAGGAGGGAAACTATAGAGTGTGTTTGCAGAGTAGAGGATATGAAAAGGATCTGCCTTGACATATAGTGCTATTATTAGATCATAGTTTTTACCTGTTGTCTTCTAATCATTTTAACAGATGGAAAATCCCTTTACCAGGTAGCTTTAACAAGTTTACTGTAAAACCTGTAACCAGGTGACTCAAGATCATTGAGTTCTTTAAATCCTCTAGCGAGGTAACCTTTAACAAGGTTTCAACCTTTAACAGGGTATATAGCCATCCCTTAACTGGGTGATCTCTAACAGGATCGGTTCCTAATAGAACCTTATTGTAAAGTCTTTAACTAGACTAGGCTCCTAGCAGGGTGAGCTTCAAAAGAATTCAAAACAAGCTTGTGGGTATTCATCCCCACCGTGGTTTTTCCCATTTGGGTTTCCACATGAAAAATCTATGTGTTATGTGTTATGCATTTTTCATGTGATGTTTATGAAGTATTTGGTTGAAGGATTATGCATGTAGGGTTAATAGGTTATGGTATTTTTAGTATACCACATGCATATATTTATGGGGAAGTTGATGTTGCATAATTGATCGTATTTGAAGTATTCAAATCTATCAGTTTATGGTGTTTGGTTTCTTATTGTGTTTAACCAGTATCACCATGGTTAAGTTCAGTAATGGTGATAACTAGTTGGTTTTGCTTTAGCTAGATAAGTTGTTAAGTGAGTTTTTATCTGTATTGATTCACCCCCCCCTCTTAGTACCGGTTGGGGTATTTGCTGTTCATCATTATTCATCAACGTCACCTTGTAAGGAAGGATTTTCTTGCATGATTTTGCAGTGTGAAGGTGCCATTATCATCTTACTGTTCAGGTTGGTCACTCCTGGAGCAGATTTTAAGCAAGTTTCAAATTTATTACATTCTCTCTAGGGCTGTACAGTACCCAACTATAGCTGACATAAGCTAGGGCATCATCGTGTAGTAGATTTATTGTTATTTAGATGAGAGGGGGGGGGGGGTGAATTAGATAAACTCACAATTCAGTGATCTCATTAGATTCAACCTTGGTAGAACTTACTTGATATGCAACTATGACTCTAAATCATTCAAACTCTTAAACTAATAAACTTGAAACAACAAAACACATTTAACACCAGATTTAATGTGGAAACCCAAATAGGGAAAAAACCATTGTGGGATTTCAGACCCACTAAGAAAATATACTCTTCTAGAGTATGCTTGGTTAAAAACCAATCCTGTTAAAGATTACATAAACACATTGCTAGATGTGACCCGGTCAAGGGATTTCCCTCAAATCTATCAAAATCTTGCACTTTGTTAGAAGTGACCTTGTCAAAGGATTTCAAACACTCATTCAAAATGTTACCTTGCTAGAGGATTTACAAATAAGACTATTAGGTCCACTCAGTTAAGAGATTTCTTGTCACGTACAAAATAAATAACAGTAATAAAATATATTTGCAACTTCACATCTGAATGTTAAAGCAGACTCTATGTGCTCAAAATAATCTTGTCATAAGACTTATCTTCCTCCTTGCTGGGCTTTTCAATCTGTTTATCAATTAGATCTCCAATCTTCTGTACTCGGTAATCATCTTTGTAGTATCACTGCTCTGCTATTTGCCCGCATCTTTTGTTCATCAACTTTTCCTTATTTATAAGCAATTCCAAACCGCTTAATCTCCTTAATCACATTTCCCATGATTAATCTTAGCCATCAAATCTTCAAACTTGACTAGGTTCATTGAATCCTTCAAACTGAAAAAAATTTTCTCTTGCCTTGGAACTTGTATACCTTCCTTGGTACTTGTGCTCGGTTATGACTGTTCAATCTGCGCTGTAGATCTAACTCTTGAATTTTCATTGCTATTGATCCTTAACAAACTTCTTGCATGACATTCCAATCTCCTATAAATCTCTAGCTCATTGGCATCCTTCATTTAATAATGTATTTAATCATCCAATGCATTCTGTTACTGCTCGGTTGATACTTGGTAAATATGGACTTTACTCGATAGACATTCTTTCTACTTTAACCGACACTGATAACCTTGGTGTTTATCGACTAGCTCCTTGCTCGGTAAAATAGAATAGTATCAAACCTTTACTCATTCTGATGCATGAAATCTTTTCTCCTTCATATTCAGTCTTCGAATACACATATATATAGGATATCAAAACAATCAAAATAACATAATCTCATCACTGTCTAACTCGGTAATAGTTGCCCATTGAATAACTTATTACTCCCCTTCATTTTCACATTCTTTCTGTGTCACTTACCGACATCTTTATACTCATCAAAACATACTTTTTAAGATATGGCAACATCATACTGAATCAGAAAATCAATTGCTTGACATCAATGACAAAATAATATTATTAAGACAATAATCATCCTTCATCAATTATATCAACAAACTTAATGTAATGCCAACATTTATATCATATGGTGATGGTAATCACTCAAATCAGAATGCATGAGAACTCAATGACTTGGAAAAAATAGTAATATTCACTCTTGTATTCAAATTACTTGGTACGGTTCCTATTTGTCATTTTGGTGCCAATTAATTAATAGGTTGTTCCAAATAGCCATTTGATGGACTTTAGGGAGTTGGAATTATTCCAGACCTGTTAAACTTTGTAATCAAAATTGTTTTGATGATAATGGAGACATATTTGTCATAGAAAATCTGTTGTCTTTGAATGCAAAATTATTGTTCATGTACTTTAATTTGGCATATTTGAAAACCCTCTTAAACAAGCATCAAAACCAAGCATTAAACTCAGAAATCAGAACACAATGACCTTGCACAACAAGTATTTGAGAAAATGCCAACACACTTAAATTGAAGGAATCAAGATAGAATTGAGTAGGGATCTTTTTGGTGCACTGATAACTTGCTTCAACCTATATTTAATGAAATTCAAGGTGGTGGGAGGAAAAATTCTAATGTGTTCCAAATACTAATTTAGATATTTTAGCATTGATTTGGCATTGCATAGCTAGAAGATTTGTTTTTGCATTGATTTGATTTTTATTGTTGGAAGATTTGATTTTGCAAAGATTTGATTTTTATAGCTTGTATATCTAGAAGACCTAGTTTTGATTTAATTTAAAATGGGCTTAATTTAGGAATCCTTTTAATATATCCATTACAATTTCCACTATAATTAGTAAAACCTTATTTTAAATATGAAAAAGAAAAATATTAAATAAAAAAGGGCCGAACCAATTATGTTGTGAGTTCACATAATGTCTTAGAATGTTTATGTTGGGTGAGCTGATTTTATAATAAGGCAAAGTGCAAAACTCATTTTAGAGTAACTCATTTCACCTTTTATAGATTATGCTTAAATATCATAAATTTTACAATTAAATCAAATTTCATGATATGAAAATATAGATCCAAAATAATTAGAAAAGACAAATCCACAACAAAACAAATTTTAAATAGTGTCTTTAGATCACATGCAAAAGTATGGTGTATTTTAATTGTTGAATAATTGATCATATAATAATGTAAGTTGCAACCACTAAAATTAGAGAAAACCCATTTCAATGGGGATAAAATCTAGAAGAAGGCCATTTTAATTCTGATAAGCTTATAATTACACACTACTATAATAAAAATCTTGCATTTTATGAAACAAAATATTGTGATTTAAATTGAATAAGAACTAAAATGAGAGAAAAATAAATTCTAATTATTAAATATCTTAAACTCATGTATAATCTTATCATGTTTAAAGTGTGGTATGAACCTTTGATATTATACTTAAAATAACTTTTAAATACTGTTGAAAAAACATCCATAATTTATGACCTTATCTTTAAATCATGTTCAAATCAATGTTTTGAACTTTACAAGTTACATTTAAACAAGTGTTGCTAAACTCAGTAAATATGAATGGTGTTAGTTGCATGTCTTCCATGTTTGGCTATACTATGAGGAATGTTCATATGTCATCTATGCTTCGTTTAATAGCTTTTCTATTGTAGGATTATCTATCTAGTCTATTATTTCAGATTCTATTCGTTGTGAATAGCTTGAAGCAAGTCTAGAATTTGATGGTCTATATGACAACTTAAAAATTTATTAGACCATACGAATTGAAATGATATATTTTCATAAAACTGTATATATAACACTTTAAGTTAATAATAAATAAAAAATATTTGTTATAAATAAAAAAAACATAGTATTCTAATTTATAATATTAATATATTATGAATAATATATTATAAAAATAAAAATTAATTTAGAATGCTTTGAAAATATAATATATAACTGTCTCTAATTTTTAAAATATTTCAATATAAGTTTTTAGAATAGTTTCTATTTTTACATGAATTTAGAAACTTGATAAATTTAAAAAAAAGAAAGTATTTTTAATAATATTGTCTTAAATATGAATTGGGAAACTTAACATAATAGACAAAATTAAAATTTTGATTTATTATTAATAATTATTAATTGATTATCATTTAAATTTAATATATAATATATATGATTCTATAATATTTATTATAAACTTATATTAATTTAGAATTTTTTCAAAATAGTATAATTAATTTAGAGTTTTTTCAAAATAGTATAATTGTTAACACCATTATTTTGAATATTTTTATATGAATTTAGAAATTTAATAAATTTAAGATTTTTACATATTTCATTAATTTATCATTATTTTCTAATTTTGCATTCTTTTATATTTTTTGTACAATTAATATTTTTCTTAAGACGTCAAATGAAAGGCATTGAAATGGCCAAATTGTCATAAAAAAATCATGTGACAAGTAGGGATGACCATCAAATTCCAGGCTTGGCTTGAAGCTAAAGCTGTAGGAAGACTAGGCCGGGCTTAACCAACACACACTAAGCTGATAGAGCTTAGGTGGCTAGGCCCACAACCTCCCTTTAAACATTACCTTTCCCATCCCCTTTGCCATTCTTGTTCGCATCAACTGTTTAGAATGGTTTTATTTTCCATTTCCTTTAAGCCCTTGCCATTTGATGTCAGTTTGTTGCACAAAAGAGCAAGTAGCCTATTTAGTGAGCAAGTAGCCTATTTAGTATGTCCCACATCTGTAGAACGAGAAAAAGAAAGATAAAAGGGCAATATAATTATACACTTCAAACAACATGTATAAATTATCTGTATAATTAAATTTGAACTAGGTGAAATACAAAATCCCTCCTTTAATTATGATAAGGAACAATATAAAGAGTGAAAATTAGGTGTTGTAATGATTTCAAATTATTTTGTTTACTTCAAAAAAATATTTTATTGTAGCAATTATTTTATTATATTTATATTATTAATTATAGTATATTTATTTAATATTAATTATATTATATTTTTTTATTGTAGCTAAGAGCCAAGGTTTGAGGGGTATCCATTCTTCCAAAATCCTCCAAGGACACGTTGACATAATAATTAATTTTGAGGTATAAAATATATAAATAAATAAGTGGTTGTAAAATTTAACAACCTTACAATTGATAAATATCTTAAATATGTCTATCTTAATAAGGAATTTTTTCTTATATTCAATTTTTTTTTTTTTTTTTTTTTTATAGACATCATAAATTAATACTCTATTAATAATATTTAATTGTTAATCAATATTATGTAAAATTTGATTTTTAAATTATTTTTCTATTAATAATTTATTTAATCTAATGTTTTAATGTTTTAATTTTTTCTATATGTACTTGTACAATTCAAATTTTAATTGACTTGAATTAATGCCTTTAAATGTCTTTCAAGTAAGTATATGTATAGGTTGTTGGTTAACAGATTTGTCCAGACTTATCACCTAACTCTCTATTCTCTCGCCCATGGAGGTGACAACTAAAACTAAAATTTGCACCAAGTGTAATGATATTTTACAAAGCGTAGCTGCCTTCTAATAATACACAAAGAATAAATTCCACACATGCTTTTAACTAGAAAGAAAATAAGGCAAAGCTTTTAACTAGAAAGATTTAAAAGGTGAAAATCATAACAAAATTATAACTGAGTGGGATATAAATATTCTATCTAAAAACACTAAGATCTATCATCCAAAACATCACCATTCGATTTGTTCAAAGACAAAACATTCATAGCAATGTGCATATAATATTTTCATAAACCATCTAATAGATATCGAGGAAAGATAATCTGAATAGTAGAGCTTTCAACATAAGAAGAATGATCAATCATCCCTTAATCATAAGTCAAAGTTTATGATCCATGAATCTACATTCAGATTTGTTTCATCAACATTCATTCAAAAGTAGTCAAATATATGGAAAACAACCAAAAGATTCATTTCATAAGAATTTATCTAACATATATAGATATCTTTGCGTAATTGTATTGAAACTCATGGCCTCTTAAAGATGGCAATTTCTAAAGCAACTAAAAAGTCTTAACATAAATTAAAACAAGGTAATAGCCCTCCAGAGCCAATAGTTTTGAGTACCCCAACAAGGAAGAAATATAGAAACAATAATAAAACAACAAATTAAGAAATGATGATATCTCATCCACCCTTAGCTCCTTCTCCATGTGGTGCCTCCTTCGCAACATTGTTCATAGGCGCTTCTTGCGTTGCTCGTGCTAGCATTTTTACTCTATATACCTTGCATTTGAAAACAATCAGTGTAACTGATCTAGCATTAGGATTTCCTATTATATTCATCCCCATCTTGTATTTACTTAACTTTTTATCTACTTCTATGATTTTCAAGCATACATCATCAAATTTTTTCTTTAAGGTTGGGAGAGAAGATGCCAAGTTCTTCGGAGTTTCCATTGTCTTTTAACTCACCATTTTGGTAAACAACTTTTCATTTATTCTTGTCTTAAAGGTTTGGGATACTTTAGTACTATCTCCATCTCCTTCAAATATATTTACCTCTAGAGTGAACAGGTGTTTCTTTAAATCCTTGATGTCCACTCGGGACTGTGTCAGGTTTGATCTTATTTGGGTGTCCACTTCATCGATTATGGAGAGTTCCACTCCAACATATCTACTCACATGTCAGACTCATTCTCACTCTGATTGCTAATCATTCCTTCATTAATGAAAAGGGGCTAGGGTAACTTTTAAAATTTTTGCAACTCATGAAGAATCATTGATAAATTATTTTTTGCCCTTTTCACATTTTGTAGGTCATTGTTCCTATTACCAATTGTTTATCACACCTAAATTTGGTGACCTGTTACAGACCTTATATATTGCAATTAAAAGAGGTACATAAAGTTTTTCAATTTCATCTTTACATCATGGTTTGGAAGTCATTTTTTTTTTCAAGATATGCAAGAGTTTTAATGAAATAACAACAAGATTGCAATGGAGAGATGTGGAAACATATAAATTTCTGATTGCATTAATAAATAAACATGTATGTTATACAAAGTATTCATTTTTAGATGTGCAATTGTTTAAACCAAATAAGAGATATTCAAGTTCAACATTGCATACAATACATATTTATTTATGAAAACAAATTGTTTACAAGATCCCACACAAGCCGTGAGAATAGCTGAGAAAAGATCTCATTGATCATAAAAATATAAACACAAAAAAAAGAAGAAGAATGTATGAAGAAGGGAAAGAAAGAACCCATCATTGCCTAGATATGTTGATGAGTTCTGAAGAAGATTCTTCTGATTAGCTTCATTGATCCAAGCATCCCACTGTCCACTCCATGTGATGACCTGAAAGAGAGAGATAAAATGGTTTTGTTAGAGCTCCGGGTTATTCCTTTCACTCCTACATACACAATGCTACTCCTAGTGTGCCTATGCTATTGTATTAGATTCAAAAAAAGAAGACAAATAGTGTAGATATGATGCCATGACTGTGGGTTAAAATGGGCTCCCGAAGGGGTTGAACTCAACATACATGTCACTACTCACAGGGTGACACTAATCAGCTATCAAACATAAACACAACTGTATTCAAAGTTCTATGTATTATCACTCAATGATAGTAAAAGATTCCTTTCAATGACAACACATACAACAATGAATAGAATTGTATTCCATGGCCAACACGCGACTAAAGCTATCACATGGGTAAAGGCAAGCATGCAGTGCTCTGAGCTACAGATCATGATTATCAAGAAAGGACAAAATATCCAATGAAGCATGTGACAATCATCATATATTGAAAATAACAACACATAGTGCAACCTCAAAGCGCAAATGAATATATTCAAGAGCAGTAAGAAGAGAAATTATTAATTCATGTCAATAATAGTATAGTATTAGAAATGCCATTAAGAGTCCTAGTGATAATAAATGTTGCAGACACCAAGCATATGAGCAACCATTAGTGAATCCCATGAAAATCTAAGATAGAAAAGGAAGACTCAAGAATATTACTTTCTTGTTTCAGATGAGCAGTCCATGTGGCTGTCATAAAACAAATATTTATGCAAAAGACATCACTCATAAAGCTACAATGGTTGAGAGATATCATAGTCTCAAACCATAGTAAATAGTAAAACAAGAAGGTTACATCCTATGGACAACCTCAAGCATCAAAAGGTCATAGTCATAAAGCAATATACAGTCAGAACAATGATGGTTCAAGCATGAAAAAGACCTTAGTATTATCTAGGGAATAGTCACATCATTATCCTTTTGTCAGCAAAGAGAAACATCACAAGTATTGTCACCCAATATTTGGAGATACCCAAAAAAGAATAAGAACATTCTTGAGAAACAATGAACAATGAATAAGGGTTTAGAAAGAGTCAAGAATCGTTACAGTCATTTTCACTTGATACATTAAAGTGGTGCTAAACATAGTCATTTGGCTATATAGGAAGGAGAAATGACTGTCAAATCTTAGTAGGATCACTATTAGGATTAGCAAAGGAGAGTATATAAAATAGTAAATATGATGTATGAAACCTGTTTTCCAATGGGCAATATAACAACATAGCACAATGAATATCAAAATGACTCCAATCACAAGAGTAGTTTTAAAAAACTATTATGTTTCAAAGATAGAGGTATATGAAAGATGAGAACTTTTGTCATGATAGAGTATCTAAAGTGTTTGGCATCAAAGCACAACAATAAAAATAATGAACAATGTCAACATCATAGAAGGTTTTAGACCTAGTTCTTTGTGCATACAACAAAAATATAGTGAATACAAAGAACTCTACAATTTATGGCATGTCTTGTATAGTCAGAAGTGCAGGTCAATACAATAGACAATGATATTTAGCAAACAAACAAATAAATGTAGGGTGATACCCTTACATTCTGTAATAATATCAATCTTCATATAATCACCAACATTCATAGTGCAGGAATGATCCATGATAGAGATCCTGCAATGCCATTTAGAGGAAATAGTAATAATAGCAATCAAGGTTGCATGCAATAAGATTACAGTAGTCAGTTATAAGTTGCAACTAAGTTAGGATATCACAGACATCAATCAAAGGCTCTAACACCATAGATATTCATCAATTTGTAGTGAATATAAATAGTTTAAGCGGTGTATTAACAACCACATGCATGTTACAAAATATAAAGGCTCTAATGTCTCAAAACAACCCTGTAATGACAGAGAGGAGGACAAATATCAATACTGAATCCTTATAGTCATGAAGAAAAATAATAAAAAATGATTGATACATTAGTATCAGGGAGGTAGAGATCATTTGAAATATCAAGATAACTATCAAGGCAACCATGATCAATAACTATTCTTACACCATGCACAATAATCTTGTCACAAACAACATAAGAACAATGAATGCAAATATGATGAGTAGTATATAAACAAAAGTAATAAAGAATGATAATCATAGCAAGGATCACAAATGAGTTCAATAATAATCATTCTCCATAGTTCACTGTCTAGGGCAATCTAAGGCATCCATTAATAAAGAGCATCATTGAAATATTTTGTGTTTATGTACAAAATTAATATCAACATTTATAAGTGCAATGTTTTTATTTACAACAGAGGATATTCTCAGTTACAAGTCAATTTATTGTCTTAACAATAAGAGAAGGGTAGTTAATATCACTATCAAAAGGATATTGCACTATGGTCACAAAAGGAAAGTCATAGTATTCATACCATATCTACAGGTCATGGATAGTATCAAACTAGTGAATAATGAAAGAAAATTCATAGAACAATGAATATTCCTATAGTCATTGTTCGAAAATAGTTAGAAAAGAGAATAATTAAACCACGAGATCAAAATACAGTGATTTGTATAAAGGCAGTCTTCAAATCATGAGTACCCCAAGCAGTGAATGGTGTGTGTGTGAAAAGTGGACCTGTATTTGTATCTGGAATACACAACACTTCAATTAAGTCATTACATGCATGGTTAGTCAATCAATAATCAATGAACAATAAACCATTACAAAGTGACCCATTGTCTTCTAGTAGATGTGAGTTTAGATTGCTCTCAGATTGCTAAGCTATCCAGTGACTAGACAACACCTAAACGAAGGATTTTTAAATCTATATGAGCATGGATTTAAGCTAGATGAATGCAAGATTAATCTAACAAGATTTAAGCAATAAATGAGATAAAGGATCTAAATATGTATGCAATAACTAATATATGAATATCTGAGTGCACAAATATCAATGAACCTAGAGCAAAAACAACATAATAACAATATATTCTCCAGGATTTTTTAATGAGAGATGAGAGCCCGAATTTATAGAAAATTCAGAAAGCAACCAAAGGCTGAGATCAAATGATGATGAGCGGTCAAGATTTTCCAAGAGGAAGCACAATCCAAGTGAATTGATGTGATTGGATGCTTTTCTCAGTTTTAAAGGAATTTGAACTAAAATTAAGATAAAATGAGAAAAAACTGATTTATTCTCTATTTCATTCAATTTTAAGATTTAATTGTTTTAATTGCTTTCTTTGAGATTATTTATCAATTTATAATTTGTTTTTCAAGATTATCTCCAATTGATCTCTTTTCTCAAATTTTTAATTCCTTTTTTGATTTATTTCTATTTTTGAATATTTGTGCTCATAATTTCCAATTCCTCTTTCTTGATTTGTTTCCTTTTTTGAAGATTTATGGAAAATTGATTTATTTAATTAAATATGCTAGGATATTTAATAAAATAAATAAGATAATTGTTTAAAAATGATTTACTTGGAATGATCAATAAATTAAATAAATATTTAATTAATATTGAGTGATTGATTTTGCCATGTGACATTGATGATTTTAGAGATTAATTGTGTGCTCAAGATTGATTTAATTGCCTTTGGTTAGGACCTTGGTGACGTTGTCGATATTAGGGGCCCATGGTTTAGATGACCATTTTTAGGGTATTATATTTGCCCCTCTCTGAATTAATGTGTGAGTAGTGCGTTGGTTCAAAGAAAATTTGATGTCTAGGAGATACCAGTTCTGAACTTGATTGATCACGAACTAGATGAAAAGCAAGGTGTTTAGCTTGATTCAAAGCGATGAAGCTGAATGAAGTTTGATTAAAGTGATACTATTCCCGAACTTGGTTGAACTTAGGAACGATAGAAAACAAAGATACTGAACTTGAACTTGATTGATCAAGAAGTTGAGCTTACTGATCTAGAACTTGATTGATCTAGACATAGTGAGTGATGATAAAAATCGATCTTGAACTTGATTGATCAAGATACAATGAGCGAAGATAAATTGTCTAGCTTGATCCAAAGTGATGAATACTGAACACCTGCTTAGATTGAGTGTGATCAAAGATACTCTTTAAACCCTTGATTGAGTTTAAACGAATAATCAGCTTGATGAAAAGCGATGAAACTGATTAACGTTAAGAGATTGATTCAGATAAAAGACAAATATCAGCTTGATTTGAAGCGATGAAACTGATATACCCCTAGAAATAGATTTTATTCAAATGATCGAGAGATCTCAACTTGATATAAAGAGATGAAGATGAGATGCCCCTAGCGATAAGAATTTGATTGATTTTCTTTAGTTGAAATAGATTTTTTTTTGCTCAACTTTTGATGAAGATTTGAAAATTTTCTTGACATTTGAAGATGTGAGGTCATAAGGTCACGAGTATGCCCCCTTGAGAGAGAAATCAAAAGATAGCGAGTGTTCATGATGATAGGCAATTTTGAGCGATGACAATGATTTGATCACAAATTGATGTAGAGGATTTTTTTTGAAAATTTTGCGTTGATTGATAAGAAATTGAGCGCAAAGTTGATTTGTAGAAATTAAATTGAGATTCAGCTTTGATTCATGAGAAATTGAGTGCAATTAGAAGAGAGAATGAGCTTTTGATGAAAAGCGCTAAGTGGTCCAAATTTTGTGAAATTTCGATGAGAGAGTTGACATCAGATTTTGATTTCGATCCCGAAAATGGACTCAGGACAACCGATTTACAAGCTTGTGATTTGATTTCATCATACTTGTGTTGATTGATTATGAGATGTTGTTCTATATGCTTTATTCTATATGTATACATTTCTTTTCAGTATAGATGAATGAATGTAAATGGATTATGGGTGTTTATTTTTGTCTTTTTATGCAAATAAATGATGATGCAAATAAATGAGGAGAATGGGTAACTAGTAATGCAAATGTTTATTTTTCTTCATGCAATAATATGAATGCAAATAAGTATAAAATGAAATGTATGGATCTATATAAGATGCTCATGTATGCAACTAACATCTCAATACACAAGTACTCGATTAGAGAAACGATGATGAAAAAGAGACCACTTAGCTAAGAAATGACAAAGCTTCCAACTCTCATTCAGAAGATAAAGAGAGCATTGTTATTATACCTAAATCACTCTAAATTCACAAAATGTAGAATGAAATGCAAAATGAGATGCAAAATGAGATGCAACCGAAACCTATTCACTGGATTTGAAAAGCTTAATTTTCATCATTGAGCATTTTACAATTATAGCAAGCAGAGCAGAGTTCCTTTCTTTGCATGTGCAATATTAATTATCTTGTCCACAATGACCCTTTTTTTTGTTCATATCCTTGGACAAATTATGTATGGACCCGGATTGCACAATAAAGAAATTCCCTCAAAAAAGACAAAGAAATGATGGGAACCTCCCTGTGGCATTCAAATAAGCGGAGTCGAGGTATGTGTGGCGATTTCACCTTAATGTGAAGGCTCTTATCACAGACACCTAGCTAATTTAGATGTTTCTAGATCATTGGGATAATTCCTACAAGCAGAAAACAAAGAAAATATTATGCCCCCAATCCTTTCTCCTCTTAGTCACAATAGACTTCCTCGAGTTACTCAGAGGGATAATAATCGAAAACCAATATAAAAGACAGGACACAAAGAAAATTTCCATGCATATCTCAAATAGTTTAGTGATTGTTTTCAGTAATGTTTTGCTTGTGTACTCAGTGATAAAACTCTTCAATAGTCAGGAAACAAGTGACTGACTTGGAGTGGATGACCGTGTATCATTGATGTAAAGATGACTTGGTTGATACTACTTAGGACATGTAAAGTGCTCGGTTGATTAACCTAAGACTAAGACATTGATCAGTTTCAAGCCATGAGGGTTCCAATGAACCATGATGTCACAAAAGTGACTGAAATATGTACAAGTGAAAGCAAAGATGCATGAAAGTGGGAATGCCAACGTTGCATTGATAGATGGAGCGCTTGAGTATAAGAGGTGCCTATTTGCCAGGTTTTCACCTGCTTGGTAGAGATTCATATATTTTTTTTACCAAGGTGCCTATTTACTAGGTTTTCACCAAGGCATTTTCTCTCTTTTTTCTTTTTTTCTTTAGTTTTTCCTTTTCCTTTTTTTTTCTTTTCTTCAGGACTTTTTCTAATTTTTATGATTTCTGCAGGACTTTTTCTGATTTTAAAGATTTTTTCAGGACTTTTTCTAATTTTTAGGATTTTTTCAGGACTTTTTCGCTGTATAGGCTGCTAGAGCAGAGCATATTTAAGTGAAGAATTTCTTCAGATGGATGGTGTTGATCAGTTCATGAAGCTGTTCTCCTTTCAATGTTGAGAGTTGATAGGCACCAGAGCCAAAAGCTGTAGTAATGATATAGGGACCCAACCAATTGGGTTCGAACTTCCCTTTGTTCTCTCGAAACTGTTGATTTTTAGGATTTTCTCTTAGAACTAGGTCACCAACCTGAAATTCTCAATTTCGAACCTTTTTGTTATATCCTCTAGACATTCTCTTTTGGTACACTCTGAGATGATCAAACATCACTTGCCGATGCTCATCCAGCAATTCAAGCTCTTGTAATATAGATATTCTATATTCTTCATTAGTAACGAGACCTTGCAATGAAACTCTTAGAGATGGTATTTCCACCTCAATAGGTAATACTGCTTCGGACCCATACACCAGAGAAAAAGGTGTAGCCCCAGTAGGTGTTCTGATACTTGTTCTATAAGCCCATAATGCAGGATTGAGCTACAGATGCCAATCCTTCCCAAATTTGTTCACTATTTTGTGCAAGATAGTCAGTAGGTTTTTGTTAGATGCCTCTGCTTGTCCATTACCGTAAGGATAATATACTGATGATCAATGTTATTTTATTTTAAATTTCTCATAGAGTTCATCTAGATCTTTGTTCTTGAACTGTTCTCCATTGTCTGTTATAATGGATGAAGGTATACCATACTTGCAGATGATATAATTAAGAATAAAGAGAGCTACTATTTTGCTGGCTGCCTTGATGAGCGGAACCACTTCCACCCACTTAGTGAAGTATTCAGTGGCAGTGATAATAAATTTGTGTCCGTTAGATGATGCAGGATATATTTGGCCAATTAGATCAAATTCCCATTGTTGGAAGGGCCAATGTGTCACAAAGGGTATGAGATCCCTTGCTGGAGCGTGTATAAGGTGCCCATGCAGCTGGCACTTTTAAGAGGTTTTAGAAAATTTTATAGCTTCTTTCTCCATGTCTGGCCAGTAGTAGCCAACCCTTAGTAGTTTTTGTGCTAAAGTTAGACCATTCGAATGGGATCCACAAACACATTCACGAACCTCAGATAATGCGCGTTGGGATTCCTCAGTTTCTAGACATCTGAGAAAAGTATTATCAAAACCTCACCTAAATAGGTCGTTAGCAATGGTGACGTACCGTCACATTTCAGATTAGGTTCCCTTTTTCATTTTGAGAAAGATTAGCAGGGACAACTTGGTCACGCAGGTAAGAGTAAATGGGGCTATAACGAGGTGAGTCATGTCCAATAATAGAACAAACCATCTGGGACTTGGGAGAATCATAGGCAGGATAATGTAACTCTTCCACCAGGAATTCAAAGAAAAAATTAGATTCCTGTAGTTGTGGTATAGATGCCAAAGTGGCCATTGCATCCATTGCTCTATTTGCTGTTCTGGAGATCTGCTGAAATGATACAAAGGTAAAGTATTTCTTGAGATCATCCATCATTCTCTTATAAGGCATCAGTTTCTCATCTCTTGTCTACTATAGGTCATTGATTTGGTTGATGATGAGTTGAGAATCTCCATAGATGTGTAATTTAACAATCTTTCACTTGATGGCCAGCTTGATCCCATTTACCAAAGCTTCATATTCTGCAATGTTGTTTGTGCAAGGGAAGATAATTTTGTAAGCTTTCAGAATTGAATATTTTTGAGGAGTAATAAAAAGTATTCCGACACCAGAACCATGTTGAGTGAAAGACCCATGAAAGAACATCTTCCATGATTGTTCGGTAAGGTGCATGATTGATTCATCTGGGAATTCTATATGCAGAGGTTGACTGTCTTCAAGTGGAGCATCAACAAGTTGGTCTGCAATAACCTATCCTTTGATGGCTTTACGTTCCACATATTCGATATCAAATTTCATAAGAACCATGACCCATTTAGCCAGTCGTCTTGTAAGCGTTGCTTTACTGGGAAGATATTTGAGTGGATCAATCTTAGCTACTAGTTTAATAGAGTGTGCCAACATATAGTGCCTTAATTTTTGTGATGCAAAGACCAATGCCAAGCATGCTTTCTCTATTATAGTATAGTTCATTTTATACGACACCAATATTCTGCTGATGTAATAGATAGCTCGTTCCTTTTTATTATCATCTTGTTGTGCTAGAAGTGCTCCCAGTCAAGTACCTATAGCTGATATGTATAGGATCAGTGGCTTACCTTGAATCGGTGGCATTAATATGGGTGGATTAAAAAGATATTCTTTGATTTTTTGTAAATGTTGTTCACAATCTTTATCCCAGTTGTATTGAACTCCTTTCCTTTAATACCTTTGTGAAGGGTTGAGCTTTATCTGCTAGCTGAGATATAAAACGTCTTATTGATTGAAGATGACCCTGCAAACTTCTCATTTGACTGATATTCTTAGGTGGAGGCATTTCCATTATAGCTTGGACCTTTTCAGGGTCAAACTCAATTCCTTTTTTTGAAATTATGTAAGCAAGCAATTTTCCTGATGTTACTCCAAATGCACACTTTTTAGGATTTAATCAGAGCTTGAATCTTTCCATTCTATCCAGTATGAGGTCTAGTTCTTGGATATTCGTAGATCTCTTCATGGTTTTTACCAGGGTGTCATCAACATAATCTTCCATATTTTTATGCATCATATCATGGAAGATAGTGGTTATTGCTCTTTGGTAAGTTGCTCCTGCATTCTTTAGACCAAACAACATAACATTCTAGTAGAAGGTTCCCCATGCACATGTGAAAGCTGTCTTTTCTTGATCTTCATGTGCTATCTTGATCTGATTGTAAACAGAGAATCCATCCATTAATGAATACATCTCATATCCAGCAGCCATATCTACTATCATGTTAATGTTGGGCAATGGAAAATTGTCTTTTGGACATGCCTTGTTGAGATCCCTGAAGTCTGTGCAAACTCTAATAGATTTGTCTACCTTTGATACAGGTACTATATTTGATATCCATTCTGTGTAGTCTATAGCTTTGATGAATCCATCTTTCAGCAATTTTTCTAGTTCAGCTTTGACTAGTAGTGCCACATGAGGATGCATCTTACGGAGTTTTTGCTTGACTAGTTTAACTCTTGGTGTAATAGAGAGATGATGCATGATGAGATCAGGATCTAGTCCTGGCATATTTGAGTACGTCCATGCAAAGTTGATCTTTTTTTCTAAAATAAGGTTGCTGAAATCTTTTAACTCTTCTTCTGATAGTGATTGAGCTAAATGAATGATGTGTGGTGTCTCTTGACTCCCAATGTTTACTGGCTGAGTTGGCTCGATCAATATGGAAGATCTCTCCTGAAAATGACTTGGTAGTATATCAAGTATCTCACCTTCAGGCACCTCAGAGAGGTTTTCACCTTTAGGTACATACTTAATTTTCTCTTTTTTATATTCTGATACCGCCACAATGTGGTTTTTGCCATCAGGTATTTTATTTTTATTTTTCTTATTTTTGTGACTAAGATACCTGATATCTGTTTCAGTCCTATTTTTACTCTGTTCACTGGTGGAAGAGTTCATGGGTTTGACGACATTGAGATAATAGGCTAATGTATAATCATTGGCAAAAGTAGGTACATTCAAGGGTTGGTTATAAAGAGTACAATCAATCAGTTCTGGATGCATTAAGGATAAGGTTGGAATAGGCTCAAGGGAGTTCACAGTACTATCATCATGGCTTCGGACCAACCAGTCGAGTTCCAGAAGACTACCTTGCGTATGTGTCTCGAGACCAGGAAGAGTCATGAAATGATTATCAAGATTCATGTTAGTATTTAGTGGACCTAACCCAACTGACCTACTTCTAGCATTGTTACCTACTTCAAACTGGACTACATACCGTGATGTGACAATAACAGGGTCAGCGGACAACATCTCAACATTCATGAGAGAGTAATCATAATGTGTTGTTGAATAATCCTTGTTATAAATAGAGCTCCTATCTGAGTTATCAGAGTCATAAGATGAAGGTTCTGACTCATCTTCAAGTGGCTTAGTAAAAGTATATATAGTATCAATACCCACATCTTTGATGCTGCAAGTTCCTTCGGGATTCAGTTCATTGATTACTTGTATTTGACACACCTGTTGGACATAACCTTGATGGCTCTGTTAATCCCCGTCGTCTGTTCCATTCAGCTTCCTCTGGATTGATGACTGGTTTTATTTCTATAGCTTCTAATTCTTCTTTTGTAGTTCCATACCTGATTTGTCTTATCTCATTAGAGGGAGAGTTAGTAGGTGAAGAAATTGCTCATGTCCTTTCTTCCACCATCTATCATTCATAGTCCTCTTGTCATTTTAGTTCGATTTCTTCCATTTTCTTTTGCATTTTTAGGTGTAGAAGCTCTTATGCATCATCTGTGATATCACTAGATTCTTCAGGGGTTTCTATAGTAGATGTATTTGAGAGATGGTCAGGACCCCATTCATA
The DNA here is from genome assembly GCF_030272615.1 of Cryptomeria japonica. NCBI lineage: Eukaryota > Viridiplantae > Streptophyta > Pinopsida > Cupressales > Cupressaceae > Cryptomeria > Cryptomeria japonica. Next base: position 252,867,891 of record NC_081410.1, read on the forward strand.
CTCATTTGAATCAGTTTCTGAATCATCTACTTGTTGTCTGCCAGTATATATGACCGAAATGTTCAGCGGTGCAAATAATTCTCTAATTCTATATACTTCATCTCTCATATCCTCTAGGACTTCTACTTCCTATGGTATTATAGCCAATATAATTGGAACTTGATTACCATCTGTTTCCTCTCTCTGGGTGGGCAATTCTTTTTGTTCATCGTCACACTCTTCCTGAGTTTGTTGAGTATTAATTTTTTGTGTTGTTAAAGGTAGTACCTTTTTCTTCCACTTACGTTGATGGTGGGATGTGTGCTTCTGATCTGATTGCTTTCTTGGATCATATCCCAGTCCAACTTTATCATTAGCAGACTTAGTTTGTAATTGAATAGGTTCAACAATACCTTTTTGACATTTGCCTAGAGGACTAGTACCTGTATATCCCATGCATTGAAGCATCTTATAGCCTAGACCATATTGTGTCGGGGAAATCTCACAATGTCATATTTCTTTATTTGCACTATCTTCTTTGAAAAGCAATTTGAGAACATCATCCTCTTCTATTTCGCCTGCAAGAGAAGTAGAGGACTATATAAAGACACCATCATAAATGACTTTTGGAGTTGAAGTTTATGGCTTCATAACCTCTGATGGTTTTCCTGACTGTCTTGGTGATGAAGGAAGAGACATTAGTGAGAGTATAGGCTCTATCTTGTAGCTGTCCATGCCAACATTTGTGATTTTCGATTTCTTTTCTAAATCTTTCAGCAAAGATTCTGAACTTTTAGCTATAGAGGCTGCTCTATTATGAGAAACAAAAGCATCAACACTCTACGTTAATGCATTGCTGGTATAACTTGTATCAGTAGGAATAGTGACTTCAACTCCATTATAAAGAAATTTCAGGCATTGATGATACATAGATGGTACTACTTTCATTTCATGAATCCATGGCCTGCCTAGTAAGATGTTGTATGAAAGATGAAGATCTAGGACTTGAAAAATGACATCTCTTTCTACAAGTCCTACCTTGATCGATAATCGCACCAGACCCTTAGAGGTTCTTTCTTCTTCATCATAAGCCTTGGTTGTTATTTTCTTTGTTGGATCAGTAACGTTTGCAGAAAATCTCAGCTGTGTCAGTAGATTGTATGTACAAATATTAAACCCAACGCCTCCATCTATCAAAACACGTTTAACTCGGTGTTTATGGATCATGGCTTCAATTTGCAATGGTTGGTTATGTGGGTGACTCAGCGAGTTATCATCTTCTTCAGAGAAAGTGAGGTAATGAGGTGAGGTCAAGTGACCCATCATAGATTGAAACCGATCTACGTCTAAATCTTTAGTGACACTGGTGGTAAGTAGAGCCTTGTCCAAGACCTCTCTATGTGCAGAAGAGATATTAAGCAGTTCCAAAATGGAGATTTGAGCATTGGTTCTCTTCAATTATTCGATAATACTATAACTAGGAGAAGATGATGAAGCCAGTTGTTTTGATTTGGCCATGATTGTGTTTGTTTGTCTATTTGGTAGATTTGATTTTGTTTGATCGAAAGTTGAGGAACTAGCTCCTGGGAGAGTAATCTTCCTTTGAGCGCGAGTCATGGTATTAGCAGTTTATGCTTGACTTTGGTGATCCTGGACTATAATCACATTGCAATATTCAGGTTGAGCAGATTCAGTCATGTTGATCACATTATTGTTGTTAGTGTAGGTATAATTGACTCTAGCTCCTCCCTTGGATTTTGAGGAATCTCCTTGTTCATAAGTCGATAAGGGATCTTTAAAGGCCTTATGATCAACATTAGTCGTGTGATTTACAACAAAGATCTTTCCTGCATCAATGAGATCTTGGATTTCATGTCAGAGTTTCATGCAGTTGTTTATGTTATGTCCCTTGTTCTGATGGTAGTCACAATATTCGTTTTCTCTCCACCATTTGGGTCTAATTTCTGGGTCATATGGTCTAGAATTGTCTAGCAATGTTATCAGATTATTTGCCAATAACATTTTGAAAGCTGATTCATATGACTCATCTAGAGGAGTAAAATCACACTTAGGCTTTGAAAGCCAAGGCTTTTCTTTAAACCATTCTCTTGTATTCTTTGTAGGATTTTCTACTGCCTTGAGTGCTTGCGTGCCACTAGCCTAGTTAAATATTGTGGATTTTGTTTTTGCTTGGACATTATCTACCACTCCATCACTAACAATGTTCCTGTTATTATCTTTGCCGTATTTCTAGTATTTACTCTTTTCTTTAGAGCTAGAACCTTGCGATGTTTCTTTCCAAAGTGATATATCTCCCTTTTTTATAAGCACATCTTCCATTTTGAGGGTGTTATCTACCATTTTGTTGAATGAAGGATGTACTTGCATCTGGATACTATACTTTAATTCAGGGATTAGGTTGTTGACAAAGATATCCATTTTCTCAAGATCTGGGATAGTCCGTGAATATCTAGAGAACATCTTTCTCCATCGTTGGAGAAAAGTGAGAAAGGGTTCTCCTGTCTTTTGTTTGGTATTGCAAAGCTCTATCATAGTCACAAGATGTCGAATTTTGTATGAGTATTGTTGTAAAAATAGTTGGATTAGTTCTTCAAACATTTTTATTCCTTTGGGTAGACTTGAGAACCATTCCATTGCTTGACCCCCTAAACTCCTTGGGAAAAGGTGCATGAGATACGTTTGATCGTGCATGAACTCCATATAGGCGGCACAAAATTCTCTGACATGATCTTGAGGATCTGAGGTACCATCATATTTGTCAAATTTTGGGATCTCAACTCGTGAAGGAAATGGAGGCATGTAAAGGTTTTTGTCAAAAGGGAATGAGCATATTGTGTCCAGAGAATATTGATTTGGCGTTTTATCTTTGTTTTGTAGTTTTGTGACCGCAGTTTGTAATGTTTGCATTTGTTTGCTTATTTTTCCCCATGGTACCTCTTCCTCTTTAGTGATGAGGGCCTCCACATTATAACCAGTAGGGATTTTAGCGCCTTGCTTTGCTAATTCTAGGAAATAGTCTTCTTTTTCCCTAGCCATGATGACCTTCATCATTTTTCGAAACTCTTTATCATTCTGACATCTATGTACTTCAGCTTTGGGAGATTCAGGAAGCTTAGATTTATTCGATGAGGAATCACTATTAGTGGCATGATTGCTGAAGTCATCGTGAGTGTCTCGTTTACTAGCTTCTCTTTCTTGTCTTTCCCTAGACATGGTGGGAGATAGGGGCTGACCAAAGATTGGTAGATCATAAACTGGTATTTGTGATGAGGACGGTTTATTGTAAAATGGGTTTTCTACAAAGAATAGATTGTCTTTTGATGAAAAGGGTGTTTCTTTTCTTTGTCTCTTTTGCTGCGAGAATTTCTGGTTTGAATAGGCATTTGTAACCAGCAGGATTGAGAGCTAAATGTGTTGTAGAAGTCAAGATCAAATTGTAGCTAGTAGTTTGTTTTAACGTAGTGATTGAGTGAAGTTACTAAGATCTGGTCTGGTTTCAGGAATGATCTATCCTGTGTAAGACGCTATCTAAGTTAACTTAGGTTTGATAAGATGTCGTTTGAACTAGCTTAAAGATGATCGACAAAATCATGCAATGCAACGACATAGGTACACTATCAAGGTTGTTTATGCTTAGGAGGATGATAACCAGTTTTAGGCTCATTGTAGACTTTTTTAGACAGGTTTGACTGTTCTGGACAGGCAAAATCAGACACTTGTATGACAAAATTTCTGAGACCGTAAGATAGTATAACAGCTTCAGGACGACAACAGTTTTGTTTCATACGAGTTGTTGCCTAGTATTGTACGACAAATGGGTAGGTCCCGAACGACAAAAGATTTAGTGCAGTTCTGTCTCGTACGATACAGGATTTAGCTTAAATGACAGAATGTTGGGTCTTGTATGATAGAGGATTGAGCTTGGATGACAAATTAGAAGACTCGTATGACACATGATATGGTGCAGGATGACAAATGATTAGGTTCGTACGACTGTTAACAGGGCAGAGATAAAAATTCTGAGTTTTTTAATAGCTGAGTATGACAATTGAGTATGCCCAATTTTGAGGTGGACTAATTTTTGACTGGGATAGTGTAGTTTTTGACACGGATAGAGTTTTATCACTGAGTTGTTGGTTTGTTTGATTTGTTTTCTCCAGTTTTGGTATTCCTATTTTAGTTTTAAGGGATGAAAACATAAAAAACACGCAGTATGAATAGTAACTCCAATCACAACACGCTAACCCTATGGAAGTTGGCTTAGAGAAGAAAACCTTTGCTTGCTGACTTAGGTACACACCTAATAGCTAATTAGAATATGACCGTTGAGTCTCATGCAATGGATTCTCAGTGCCATATTAGCTGACTCCAAACGCTAATGGGGGCACGATATGGCAAGTGTCTTGGGAGAGTTACTATCTCTCTTGCACAAAGATTATCAACCTTTCGGAGGTGAACTAGGTAGCTTCCAATATTATAGTTCTTATTCAGGAATTCTGTTTGAAATTACCCCTTGAAGTCATGCAAGCATGATTGAGGCCTATAGCTCGACAAGGTACCAAAACAAGCTATAGTCACGTAAACGTGATTGAGACCGTGAGACCCTACAAAATGCTCGATATGAGAGATCTCAAAGAGAAAACTCAAATAATCCCATCCTCTGAGACTTTAATCACTAGAGGCCTATTTATTATAGTGAGTTGGAATGCTCAGGTCCAGCTATACTCACTCGGGTCATTCTCATAGGCTGATTACTTTTTCCCACTATGACAGGCCTGCTAAAGGTACACAAATCTCAAAACTTAGAAAAAAGCTTCGAGGGTCTAGATTCTGATTGTCTGTAAAAGACAAGAGCATACTCTCCTAAATCTCAGTTTTTTTTGAAAACACAAAAGACAAATTTGTTCATTAACTAGATAGCAAGTTAGGTGCCTAAAAAATTAAAGAATACACGATGTTTGATTGATTTCTCTTTAGGCAACCTGCAAAAACAACGCATCAGTAGTCATCTTGTTTTTATTCTTTGACATGCGTATGTTTGATTGATAACTTCTTTGACAAGCATCCTATAAGAAACTGGTTAGGCTGTGAAAATACCAGGCAGATAGAAGACTATTCAGGGTTAGCGTTAGTGTAAATCAAAATTTAATTAAAGAAAAACCCCAAAAAGTGAAACTTTCTTTTAATCTAACAGAAAATAGAATCGTACGACAATTCTCATAGAATGAAACGACAAAAAGATTTTATCATACGAGTCAGAAATGAGCATTAGATGATAGAAGATAAAATCAAATAACCAGAAACAGTATGTCGTATGAGTGCATCTTCCGATTCGTACGATAAATAACGTGATTTAATATTACATCGTACGATAAATGACAGGCTTCAATATAATGTCATACGATGCAGTGAAACTACTCGTACGATATTTTGCAGAGATTGTATGGACAAAACCTGCAGGATAAAAATAATGATTTTGAGGCCAAAAAAGTAGTTTTCTGCCCCACGGTGGGCACCAAAAATGTGTGTGTGAAAAGTGGACCTGTATCTGTATTTGGAATACACAACACTTCAATTAAGTCATTACATGCATGGTTAGTAAATCAATAATCAATGAATAATAAACCATTACAAAGCAACCCATTGCCTTCTAGTAGATGAGAGTTTAGATTGCTCTCAGATTGCTAAGCTATCCAGTGACTAGACAACACCAAAATGAAGGATTTTTAAATCTATATGAGCATGGATTTAAGCTAGATGAATGCAAGATTAATCTAACAAGATTTAAGCAATAAATGAGATAAATAATCTAAATATGTATGCAATAACTAATATATGAATATCTGAATGCACAAATATCAATGAACCTAGAGCAAAAACAACATAATAACAATATATTCTCCAGGAGTTTTTAATGAGAGATGAGAGCCTGAGTTTATAGAAAATTCAGAAAGAAACCAAAGGCTGAGATCAAATGATGATGAGTAGTCAAGATTTTCCAAGAGGAAGCACAATCCAAGTGAATTGATGTGATTGGATGCTTTTCTCAGTTTTAAAGGAATTTGAATTAAAATTAAGATAAAATGAGAAAAAACTGATTTATTCTCTATTTCATTCAATTTTAAGATTTAATTGTTTTAATTGCTTTCTTTGAGATTATTTATCAATTTATAATTTGTTTTTCAAGATTATCTCCAATTGATTTCTTTTCTCAAATTTTTAATTCCTTTTTTGATTTATTTCCATTTTTGAATATTTGTGCTCATAATTTCCAATTCCTCTTTCTTGATTTGTTTCCTTTTTTGAAGATTTATGGAAAATTGATTTATTTAATTAAATATGCTAGGATATTTAATAAAATAAATAAGATAAATGTTTAAAAATGATTTACTTGGAATGATCAATTAATTAAATAAATATTTAATTAATATTGAGTGATTGATTTTGCCATGTGACATTGATGATTTTAGAAATTAATTGTGTGCTCAAGATTGATTTAATTGCCTTTGGTTAGGACCTTGGTGACGTTGTCAAGATTAGGGGCCCATGGTTTAGATGACCATTTTTAGGGTATTACAAATGGTACCAATAGATCAAGAGAAGCTTTGTGTAAAGAAAATAATCACCACAACACAAATCTACATGAAAAGATCACTGTCCATGGTAACCAAGGATTCAAGAGCACAATATATATTGAGAAATAGTGACAATAACATTAAAGGGAGTGCAACATTCAAAGGGGTGTGATCATAGATACACATGAGTCCAAATAACTCAATGGATAGAGTAAATGCATCATACAAACCTCAAAATCATAAAGTATGTACAAAGGATTGTTTGAAAACAATGTCTTCATGATCATTAAAGGAAAGTAGCTATGGAAGGAGCTTTAGAAATAATGAAAATACTGTCATAATACATAGTCATAGAATGCATAGCCATTAGTGGCAATACACATAGATTAAAGATCATTATCAAAGTGTAGTGAAAGGAAAAAGACCTCAAAGCAAGTTTGAAGACTATAAAGTGCCTATCAAAGAGAGGTATAGAATAATAATGGTCAAAGGTTATAAGCACTCAGCCTGTACAAATCAGCCAAAAGAAGAATAAAGACACAATACGGTGACTGATAAAACTTTAAATTCACAATAAAGTCTCTGCGTCAATTTTGGAAGTAAAAAAAAAGAGATATAAGAGCCAAGATCATCCAACACAATGAATATATAGTGAAATGGAGTCACCAGATTCTTGTTATGGAGCAAATAAATCTGATATAGAGCTAAAAGCTGGTATTTGACCTGGAAGTGTAGATCTTTGTTCACTGCAACAATGGCAAAATAATAGTGAACAAGGAGGTTCCTCCACAAACAATCATAGAGGGCACATGCCACATGGATTTGCAGACAATAGTAAAGATATTTGACAGTCAAGAGTCACCAAGAACAGTCTCAAACACAATGACAACCAACAATAGTCAAAATTATAGTCATAACACAAAGAACTTGTAATAGACAAAAGATAAGACTGTCAAGATATGTATTATTATTTTAGCCATATATCACCAAAGATACAAGTAAGGTGCAACCTCTTTATCTATCACAGAACAAAGAGATAGGATTCTTGACAGAGAATAACAATTGTCAAATAACCTATAGTGGCCAAAAGGAAATATCTTCATTTAATTTCAGCACTATCAATTAGCGGCACTTAGTTTGTCATAATAGCAACATGTAATCATTTCCAATAGTGCAAATATAAAAGTGTAGAATATAATATTGACCCCAGGTCAAAAATAGTTAACAGTGCATACCATGATATCAATAGTGATTTTTGCAGCAGGTGTGAGCTATTAATTTCATAGCAGCAATATAATATAAGATTACCAGAGATACACTGCATTCAAGAATGATGATAAGAGATATTTCACAATCAAAATCTCTAACCATGGACCGTATGGTGAAGTTAAAATAGCACAGTCACTCATGACAATCATGATATAGAACAAGTGTAGAAATGAGATCTCAGTGATCAATGTGCAATGAAAACCCTAAGGCAAAAAATATCATTCAGAGAAATCACAGTCATAACAACAATATATTAGATAAGAATATTCAACATACCACACAAGGATCTGCCATACAACAAAAATTTTTCTGATCTTTTGTGATGTCGATAACCATTTTTATGCTTTTATTATTCTCTCTTTAAAGAAATATGGCTGTTAAATGATGAAGTCCCATCTAGGGTTTCACAGGAAACTCAACATTTTAAAGTTTTCAACATCAAACCTAGATGTCTCAGTTCAAGAAAAGGATTGATATTAGTGAGAATCGAGGCATGAGATGTTAGAAAGGTAAAATAAATCATGAAAATAACCAATCAAAGAGTCAGTCACCAAATGTGAAGTATTTGATAAGTTTGAAAAGTCATCAAGACAACCCTTCTACATGGTCGTGAACAAATGTGCCTCAAAGCTACAATGTCATGAAACCCTAAGCTAAAAGCCGCTGCTAGATTACAAGTATGAACAAGCAAAAGATAGTGAATGCCCAAATAAATGGCAACTGCTATTACAGTATTAAGCAGAAAAATGGATTTTTTTTTTCTACATACAAAAACCCTAATACGGGTATAAAAGAAATAAAAGGTAAAAAATATTAAAGAATGGAGTGCATACTGAGCTAGAAAATTTTGAGAGCCTCAGCTAACTTCACTGCAAACCCTCATAATACAAGCATCCATGGTAGGCAATACAGAAGTCTTCACAGAATGCAAGAATGAGAAGATGCAAATATTTTAAGGTTAGAGCTTTACAAATTTGCATGCCCTAATTCCTTGTGGAATTATGATGGGATTTTCTTTAAATAAAATCTTCTTATTATTTGTAATATGTTCGAGTTTGGAAATTCCCAAAAGGACTTTTAAGTCCTAGTTCTTGATAGCCATGGGGGGCTTAAAACCCCTAAAATCTTATTTTAAAGTACAAAATACTTTTATTTTTATTAACTATTATATTTAATTATTAATAATGGTAAAAAAAAAAAATGAAGAGACACATATACCATTATTAATAGATAAATATAATAATTAAATAATTAATTATTTTATTTACGTAAATAATACATACGAAAAGATAAATAAAAGAATACTTTATTTATTTAAATGAAATAATTAATTATTAAATGCACTTAGGATTTTCAGCTGAGACATTTGGTTTGGTATCTTGGAGTTCTATTTTTGGAGAGGGAGTGCTTTTTCTTTTTGGAGGTATTCTTGGCATCAACAACATGCAGATATTTCAGATAACATAGTGTTTTTAGGGGGGCTATTATTAGCGGAAGTGGCAGTTCTATCTTTAGCAGGAGGTATCTTTTTCATGTAGTATTAGTGGCAAACTCATTTTTGGTAGCAAAGACTATTTTTGGCAGGGTTATGCATTAGTTTATTATACTATTCTGGGCAAATTCGCCCAAGGCTTTTTATCATGCTACTTTTTCTATTTCAGGGTTTTGGAGGAGATATTCTTCATGATATCTATATATTCTTCTATTCTCTTTCTTTTTTCCCTCTGGTTCTTTCTTTTTGCTTATACATACAACAAAAAGCATTGTATCTCAACACTTATCAGTTTTCGGTCATTGTAATAGAGTTATTTTCTTTCAATTTGTAATACAGAGTTATTTCCTTATTAGTATTTATTGCTTTTCTCATTGTCAGGTGAGCGATTTGACAGAGTTATTGTGATTTTTACAATCCTTTGCTCCGTCTCGCTTTTTCTTTGTAGAAGTAGGATAATTTTATAGTGATTCAAGTTGTTGGTTGTGTTCACCTGGTTTTTCACCTTCTTGCATGTTGTGAAAAATTCACTTTTCCTACATGCAAAAGTTGGATTGCTTCGAACCTTTTCACAAATTGTTTATGAATTAGGTGGTCTAATTGATTTTTGAAGTGTTTCATTCAGTATTGCAGCTATTATAGTTTTAGTGTAGTAGTTTAAAACTCCATAATTTTGGTGTATCACCTCCATTAGGATAGGTTTTTTTCATCACATGCAAGCCTTTTTACCTTTTTCTCATAAGAAGTTAATTGTAGGAGATCCATCAAAATAGGAAGCCGACCTAGTCTCCAGAGGTCTACTTTTAGTGTATGCAACCCACAAGCCTAAAAGTATTCACATGTTTCACAGTATTACTGAGTTCCATACCTAGCCATCATGGGCACAATCCTGTGTGACAATAGTTTTTGGTACGCCCAATGGGACTCGTTTGAGATATTACAGCTCCGAAAAGCTCCATTTTGCTATTGTTTTGGTATTGAAAGTAGTATTACAACCTTTTGAGGCTATTTTTCTAAGTACTTGGCGACTCTATTTTTCTAGTTTTATGTGCATAACATGTCTTAATAACATACAAAAAAGTATCAAACCAAATAGAGCAAGGATCTGGTTGAGCATACTGAGCTACCACCATCATGTTGGCATTGTATTTTCATTGATGTCAATTGGTAAGTATATCAACCAGTATGCAAGATGTTGTTACCAACATTGGAGATTGTTGGTATGTTGATGTCAACTGGTAAGCAAGCAAACCCGGTAAGTAAGTGTGGTCCGATATAACATGTTCTAATTGGCAGAACAGAAAAGTTCATGATATGAAGGTTAACCGGTTAGTGTATACTATTAGCATGTTTAGTCGGTCACTAAGTTTGAACCGACACAATCAAGTAAGCTGGATACTGATAGAGATGTCATGTGGACTCCAGGTGGCAAACATGGAGTGGTAGGTGAATGGTGCGTTGACGAGATAGTTGCCGACTAGGTCGGTATTAAATGTCGACTGCAAAAAACACAGATCGGTTGTAGAGGACTGTGGCTCAAAGTAGATCGAAGGGCAGAGATTTTATTCTTTAACATTGTGATCGAAGCAGGATATTTGATCGTCTTACTGAACTAGAGAAGGAAACTACTAGATCATTTATTGTGATCGACAAAATCAAGACTGATGAACAGAGTCCAGTTTGTGAAATATAGTAAATGTTTATATGAAGAATAAAAAGAGGACAAATATGTTTGCTGAACTCTTGTAGGTTGTTGATTCAAGAAGATGAGATCCAATTTGATATGGATCTAAGTTGGTGAAGAAAACCCTAAGTGTGTGAAGTCTGAGTTTTCATTTTTGTGGGAAAGCATGTATATAAATATGCAGATAAAAAACTTAAGCATGTTGATAGAAGATGCTGGATAAGAGATTTATGATAAAGTGTATCTCTGTGAGGCAAGAATTGATCAGTTTGAGTGTGATAGAAAAATATTGAAGTGACTGAGTGTTGGAGAAGAACCGATAAGATAGGTGTTACTGGCAAGGGTTAAGGTAACCGGTAAACTGTTATAGAGTATGACGGTCTGTTAAATTGACAGTGTCTGAACCTATAAGATTGCAATAGAGAGTGAAGGAGAGCATAGTGAGTTTTAGAGAAGATCCGACAAGGCACAAACTGATTTGTTGAGGATTCAGATAGTAAGAACAGAGGACCGATAGAGAAGAGAAGTAGTGTGATAGAAAAGAGTTTAATCGACAGAGAGAATTGTTTCCAGGTGTTACAAAACTCATTTGTAACTAGGTGTTTATCATTATACTAATTTTATATCTCATTGTATTTCACTGAGTGGGTGCTTGGTGCAGGCGTTGGTGCTCCTTGAGTTGCTGCTCATAATAGAATAGGGGTTGGTTCTCCTTTGGGTAGGTGCCCATAAATTGTTAGCGGTTGGTGCTCCTTGGGTTGGTTCCCTAAACATTGTAAAACTATTATTTCATTGTGAGGCTGGATTGGAGCAGTAGATCTCCAACAACACTTCTCACTGAGGTTTTTCTGACATTGGGTTTTCCTCGTATATCCGATGTTATGTGATGTGCTCTTGTGTTTGGTTGCTTGTTAGTGCTTTTGTTATCCTACTGGTTGCACACATTGTTTAAAATTATTTATAATCACTGATTCATCCTCTCTTTTAGTGATATCTTGTGTTCTACAATTGGTATTAGAGCCTTAGGTTTCCGATTGGTCAAAACCTTTCTCTAGCTTGGGTAGATTTTGGTTGAAGAACACAATGGAAAGGAATGAATCCACCTCCTCCAAAGCTCCCATGTTTGATGGTACCAACTATGCCTTATGGAGAAGAAGAATGGAAACCTATTTGTCCTCCCTATGTTTTGATGTTTGGATGTCTGTGAACAATGGGTATACTGTCCCTAACGCTACTCCGACATATCCATATGCTAAGAAGGAGTATGAAAACAATGCCAAGGCCAAGCATGCTATTCTCAGTGGATTGTCTGATAATGAGTTCGTTAAGGTTATGCACTTCTCATCCGCCAAGGAAACTTGGGATAAGTTGAAAATATTGTTTGAAGGAGATGTCAAGGTCAAGGAGGCTAAACTGCAAGTACTAATAGGTCAACTTGAAGGCTTGAAGATGAAAGATGAAGAGAAGATTGCTAATTATCTTCAAAGAATTGATGAAACAGTGAACACTATTAGAGGACTTGGAGAGGATATAGCTGATGAAGTCTTTGTCCAAAAGGTACTTAGATCACTCACATCTAAGTATGATACAAAGGTCTTTGCAATAGAAGAAGCCAAGGATCTGAATTTTTTTTCAATGGATGAGTTATTTGGGTCCCTATCCGCTTATGAGATGAGAACAACTGGTGAAGGAACTTAAAAGAAAGAGGCTACTTTCAACTCCATCAAAAAGGGTAAGGAAGAAATTACTCATGGAGAATCTTATAAAGATTCGAACATAGTGGTAGCAAACTTTGTAAGGAAGCTTAAAAGAGGATCCGATAAGTAGAAAGGAAAATTACCTCTCAAATATTTTAACTGTGGTAAAATAGGACACTTTTCTCAAAATGTCCCTATGGTGAGAATGCTGGAGAGGAGCAACAAAGCACCAATAGACCTTCGAGTAAGGATAAAAAAAAGAAAGCCTATGGACAAGATAGAACAAGCTACTAGAAGCAAAACAACCTATATACTTTTGAAGATGATTCCATAGATGAAGAAAGTGCCTCCGAAAATGAATGTTGTGAGGATGAAAGAGAAACCAATCTCTTTATGGCACTAGATGAATTAGTTGATGAAGCTAATGAAGATGAAGATATTGAAGTTGAAGTGGACTTGGAAGATGAGCTCATAAGTGCTCTTGAGGAGTTGATTAAATCAAGAAGAGAATTCAAGAAGGTTAAGTGTGTTGCTGCTGAAGAACAAGACCATTTGAAGCAATCCCTGGATGAGTCCAAGGAAAAAATTTCTGGTTTGAAACTCTAATTGGAAGAGGCCAAGAGGATATGTGAAGTTACATCCTCCGATTTGATAAAGAAGGAGGAGCATCAGAATTTGGAAGAAGAAATTGTTAGGCTCAGAAAGGAGCTTGAAAAGAGCAAGGATGAGTTGAAGATGAGGAGCAAGTATGAGGGAAACACTAAAGCCTTGGAAAAGATGTTAAGTAATCACAAGCACTCTAAAGATACCAGAGGTATAGGTTTTGAAGAAGGACAAATTTCCAACAATAAAGACACATCAAGCAAGGAAATACATTTTACCTCTTCAAGTGAAAGTAAGGAAAAACAAACCTTTACTATCAGCAAGGCTACTGAGAAGAAGATCTATGCTGAAGCTACAAGAAATCCGCCTATGAACTGGAATGCTCAGAATCGGAAGGCTCACACATCATACTAGCATGCAAACCATAAAGGAAAGTTCAAGATTGATGAAGAGGGATTCACTAAAGTCAATAGCATGAGAGGAAGGCATCTGGTGAGACAAAGTTTTTCCTATCCAAAGCAACAAGATTGGTATGTACCCAAATTCCATGGTTACTGTTACCGATGTAATAAGTTTGGTCATTGAATTGCTAATTGTAGTTTGTTGCGTAAGCCCCCTACTAGTTTGTAAAGTAGAAATTTGTTTGCTGCACCCCGGGAGATGAATGCAATTTGTTATCAATGTAATGAGTTTGGTCATAAAGTAATGATTGCAGGAGAAGTCAGCCGATATCCTACAATAGTTTTTCAAGTTCATCTTTCCATGTCAATGTAAAATGCTATCATTGTCAAAATGTTGGCCACATTGCAAAGCATTATGAACTTCGAACATCTAATAAAAAGAAGTTAGTACTGGATGAAAGACCGAAAGAAAAATTGGAGCATAAAAGTGCAACTGACAAGAAGAAGGAAGCCAACCCGATTTGGGTTGAGAAGGATAAGAATAAAGGAGAATCAAGTTTGCTTGTCCAGACTGCCCGGCATGCAGAAAGAAGAAATTTATGGGTTGTAGATAGTGGATGTTCCAATCACATGATAGGAGACAAAAATAAGTTCATTAAGTTTGATAATTGGAATGGAGGTTCGGTGAGGTTTGGAGACAACTCTTCCATCAAGATAAAATGAAAAGGAACCCTGAACATAGATGGCAAAATAAAAGCACATGAAGCACCTTTTGTGATGAATGTCTAAGAGGTAAGAAAAGTAAGGTAACCTTCAAGAACAAATAACATAATACCTCAAGGCCCTTAGAACTTGTGCATACAAATCTGTGTGGTCCAACTAGAACAAGAGATTTAGCTGGTGAAAGATACTTCATGCTGTTCATTGATGATTTTTCAAGAATGACATGGGTCACTTTTCTACATGACAAATCAAAAGCATATGAAAGGTTCAAGATCCTTCAGAAGATGGTTGAGAGGGAAAGTGGATGCAAGCTAAAGTGTTTGAGATCAAACTGGGGTGGTGAGTTTGCATCAAATGAGTTTGTAGACTACTGTGTGAGACATGGAATCAGAAGACAATATTGAGCCCCAAGAACACCACAACAAAATAGTGTTGTAGAAAGGAAAAACCAGACTATCAAGGAGATGGCGAGAGCTATGTTGAATGAAGAAAACAAACCGGATATGCACTAGAAGGAAGAAGTTCATACTTCTGTATATACACTAAACCGGGTTTAGCTGAGAACAAATAGAAGAATGACACCTTATGAACTATGGTATGACCGGAAGCCATTAGTTAAATATTTCAAAGTTTTTAGAAGTAAATACTTCATAAAGAGAGATGAAGATAGTTTAGGTGGTTTTGATTATAGGAGTGATGAAGGTATTTTCTTGGGTTACTCTACTCACATAAAAGCCTACAAATGCTACAATAAAAGATTGAGAAGAGTCATTGAAAGTGTGCATGTAAGAGTTGATGAAGATCTGCATAAAGACAAACAAGCACAAGAAAACCTGTATGATGATTCATGCGATGAAGATGAAGTTCAGTCAGAAAATGAAGCAGGAGAAGCACCCAACAAGACCCCTAACAAATATGTGCATAAAAATCACCCGAAAGAGCAGATTATAGGAAATAAAAGTGACGGTGTACAAACAAGAAGAAGACTTGTGGAATAATGAACAAGTGAATTTCTACCTCATGACAGAAATAGAACCCAAGACATTCAATGAGGCCAACAAAAGTGACAAATGGATGGATTCTATGGAAGAAGAACTGTAGCAGATTGAAAAGAACAAGAATTGGGAATTAGTTCCTAGACCAATAGATAAAAATGTCATTGGTACTAAATGGGTCTACTAGAACAAGATGAATGAAGAAGGTAAGATTGTTAGACATAAAGAAAGGTTAGTGTGCAAAGGGTTTTCTCAAGTAGAAGGAATTGGTTTTGAAGAAACATTTGCACCGATTGCAAGTTTTGAGGCTATTAGAATGTTCTTAGCATTCTCTACATTCAAAGAATACAAGGTATATCAAATGGATGTTAAGTCTGATTTCTTGAATGGCAATTTGGAAGAAGTCTACATAGAACAACCGAAAGGTTTTCTGCTGCATGATGATGAAAATTTTGTATTTCTGTTGAAGAAAGCATTGTTTGGTTTAAAGAAAGCTCCAAGAGAATGGTATTCAAGGTTGGATAGATATCTTAAGGAGAAAGGTTTTAGAAAGGGAAGTGCAGATAGTAATCTGTACATCAAAGCAGATGGAAATCATTTGATTATTGTTGTTATATATGTGGATGATATAATATTTGGAGGCAACAAGGATATCTTGTGTAAAGAGTTTGCTGATCGGATGCAATCAGATTTTGAGATGTCAATGCTTGGAGAGATGTCATATTTTCTTGGTTTGCAAATTTCACAACAAGATAAAGGAATATTTATCTCTCAAACCAAGTATGCTAAAGATATGTTGAAGAAGTTTCAGATGGAAGATAACAAATTGGTAAGTACCCCCATGGTGACTGGATGCAAGTTGAGCAAGGTTGATGAGTCACTGGAAGTGGATTAGACCCTGTATAGATCCATGATTGGTAGTCTATTATACCTTACTACCTCAAGACCAGATATAGTGCAGGCAATATGTATGGTGGCAAGATTTCAAGCTGCACCTAAACAGTCACATGAGAATGCAGTTAGAAGAATCTTCAGGTACCTACAAGGAACACTTAATTATGGCTTATGGTATCCAAAGAAAGGAGATTTCATTTTATAGGTCTACACTGATGCTGATTGGGTAGTCTGCATTGATGACCAGAAAAACACAAGTGGTGGCACATTATTTTTAGGTGATTGATTAGTTTCATGGCACATCAAGAAGCAGGATTTAGTCTCCTTATCTACTGCCGAGTCATAATATATTGCTACTGCTACATGTTGTTCTCAGGTGTTATGGATGAAGTAGACCCTCAAGGACATTCAAATAAAAATATCTGACCCTATTTCAATCTGATTTGATAACTCAAGTGCAATCAACATTTCAAAGAATTCAGTTATGCACTCAAGGACAAAGCACATTTCTATCAAACACCACTTTCTTAGAGAGAGGATTGCAGAGCAAGAAGTGAAGGTAGAATATTTTTCTACAAGTGAACAAGTTGCTGATATCTTCACAAAACCTCTACCAGTAAACACATTTGAATATTTAAGACACAAGTTAGGAGTTTTCTCACTAGCTTTATGCACTTAAATGTGTGTGGAGATCTCTAGTTCAGGGGGAGTTCATAGCCATAAATTTTTGACTCTTGGACCATATGCTGGACACAGGGGGAGATCAAATGTCTATATGGTAGTACCAACTGGTTTGAAGCTTTGGGAAGTTATCTATTAAATTTGTTTATCTACCAAAGCTGCCATCGGCTTGACCAAGAGAGTAACTTCATAGGGGGAGAACTTGATCATCAATCCTCGTTTGTGAGTTTTATAGTTGTCTATTCAATTTGTCTATCTACAAAAGTTGCAATTGGCCTATCGAGAGACAACATAGAGTGGTATGGCCACCAAAAATTGTTGTTTGAGCTCTTTGTCATTATTGTCAAAGGGGGAGAAAGAAGTGTAGTTGGAGATAGTGCATATTGTGAGTCTTGGTTGTGGAGGTCAACCCAATAATATGGGTGTTGACATCAATGCCAAAGGGGGATATTGTTGGCATTGTATTGTTATTGATGTTAACACGTAAGTATGTCAACCAATATGCAAGATGTTGTTAGCGACATTGGAGATTGTTGGCATGTTGATGTCAACCGGTAAGCAAGCAAACTCGGTAAGTAAGTGTGGTCTGATATAACATGTTCTATCTGACAGAATAGAAAAGTGCATGATATGAAGGTTAACCAGTTAGTGTATACTGGCAGCATGTTCGGTCTGTGACTGAGTTTGAAATACACAATCAAGTGAGATGGATACACTGAGATGTCACATGGACTCCAAGTGGCGGACATGGAGTGGTAGGTGAATGGTACGTCGCTGAGATAGTTGCAACTCAAATCAGATCAAAGGGAAAATATTTTATTCATTAACATTATGATTGAAGCAGGATATTTGATCATCTTGCTGATCTGGAGAAGGAAGTTGCTAGATCATTTATTATGGTTGACAAAATCAAGACTGATGAACAGAGTCCAGTTTTCTAATTATAGTAAACGTTTATAGGAAGAATAAAAAGAGGACAAAGATTTTTGCTGAACTATTGTAGGTTGTCGATTCAAGAAGATGAGATCTGATTTGATATAGATCGAGGTCGGTGAAGAAAACCCTAAGTGCGTGAAGTCTGAGTTTTTGTTTTGGCGGGAAAGTATGCATATAAATATGCAGATAAAAAACTTAAGCATGTTGATAGAAGATGTTGGATGAGAGATTTATGATAAAGTGAATCTCTGGGAGGCAATATTTGATTAGTTTGAGTGTGATAGAAAAATATTGAAGTGACTGAGTGTTGGAGAAGAACCGATAAGATAGGTGTTATTGGCAAGGGTTAAGGTAACTAGTAAACTGTTACAGAGTATAATAGTCTGTTAAACCGACAATGTCTGGACCTGTAAGATAGAAACAAAGAGTGAAGGAGAGAAGAGTGAGTTTTAGAGAAGATCTGACAAGGTAGAAACTAAGTTGTTGAGGATTCAGACAGTAAGAATAAAGGATCGATAGAGAAGAGAAGTAGTGTGATAGAAAAGAGTTTAACCGATAGAGAGAATTGTTTCTAGGTGTTACAAAACTCATTTGTAACTAGGTGTTTATCATTGCATTGATTTTATACCTCATTGTATTTAACTGAGTGGGTGCTCTATGTAGGGGTTGATTCTCCTTGAGTTGGTGCTCAAAATAGAATAGGGGCTGGTGCTCCTTTGGGTAGGTGCCCATAAATTGCTAGGAATTGGTACTCCTTGGGTTGGTGCCCTAAACATTGTAAAACTCTTATTTCATTATGAGGCTGGATTGGAGCAGTAGATCTCCAACAAAATTTCTCACCGAGGTTTTTCCCACATTGGGTTTTCCTCGTATATCCGGTGTTATGTTATGCGCTCTTGTGTGTGGTTGCTTGTTAGTGATTTCATTATTCTACCAGTTGCACACATTGTTTGAAATTATTTATAATCAGTGATTCACCCCCCTCTTAGTGATATCTTGTGTTCTACACATCACAGAGGAGGTCAAGGACAATGAAAATGATAGAGAAAGCAACAAATTCAGCAGTTGAATTTTTAGTAGATTCATTAGCTGAAGATTTTCTTGAGATCTCAAATTATAATTTTCTGTCTAATTCTTCTCCTTCATCTAATTATCAGCCTAATTTTGCCACCCTTATAAATCCTATTTTTGCAATAACTCCAGTTGAGCCATTCATTACCCAGAATCTACCAATTAATCCACCAGTAAATCGTCCAGTAATTCCAATGGCCATACCAAGAGCACATGCTTTTGTACCCTTTAATGGAGACATCCCTTTAAATATGACCCAACATGATCCCATACTAGGAGAAGCTCTGAAAAGTATTCCTATTTTCACTAGTGAAGACCATGTCACACCCATTGAGCACATAAGAGATATTGCATTCCTATGTGCAGTTCATCATATAACCCAAGAGAACATAACACTTAGGCTAGTGACAATATAATTCAAAGGCAAAGAACTCCAATGGTTAAGAGGTTTTCCAATTATTTCATTTGGTGATTGGGATGATTTAGGTGATAAGCTAACAAAACAGTTTGCAGATAAGTCAGATCACCTGTCATTGATTGAGCAGATGACCACTATTAAGAGGGCTCCTGCAAGAGCAGATGACTGATTTCAACTACCATTTTGAGAAAACCTAGAATAGAATTCCTACAATGGTAAAAACCTTTGTTGAACATGCATTTTTATATTATTTGAGGGCTTTAAACAATGATATTGCTGTTATGATTCATTCTATGGGTGGGGTTACATTACCAACAACTTATGACATATCTAGTAGAGTAGAAAACAACCTTATACAAGCTGGTAAAATTGCCCCTAGGCCTCCTATGCCTATTTTTTTTTATATTCAACCTTTAATGCCTTTGAAAGCACCCCCTTTAGCTGCATTACCTGCTGTTCCAACACTAGGATTCCAAAATTTTGATCATAACAATGCTGTTACAACAAATTCAGAGCTGCAAGAGCTCAAGGGTACCCAAGAAAAGATGACAAAATTATTGCAGACTATTAGCAATGATTTAGTGAGCCTTAAAAATCAGTAACGTCAAAATTACAGACCTTACCAGACCCAATTACCAAGCTGACCCTCAGAATCAAAGAAGAAACTATAATAACAGGCAAAACCAACAATATAACCATAATACTACCAAAAATTTGAAAGAGATTGTTCTTGTTCAAAACAACTTGGCACAAGATTGGTGTTTTCCATGCCAACACGCCCATAATCAAGCATCCTGCTTGAATGCAATGCATGCATAGTCATAGGCTTTGATGGTACAAAATAATTCTATCTTTTCGAGATGCAGGTGTTATTGAAGAACCAGAAGGTCCTGAGGTTGATTTAATGAATTGACATGGTGAAGAGTTTTGTGGTGTTAATCAGGCACAAGTGCAAAATCAGCCTCATACACATTGCAGCTAACACAAGTTCAAAAAAGCGTGCTATTGACATTGGACAACAAGCTGCAAATCATCAACAACAAGTTGAAAATCATCAACAACAAGCTGTAAAGAATGGATAGTAAGCTGGAACTAGTCAACAACAAGCTAATAAGGCAAAACAATAGCAAGACAAATCAAAACAACAGGCTTCTACAAGCCAACAAGCTACTAGGGTACCTCCACATATCCAAAATATGCAAATTTTACCAAGAGGACAACCTACAACAACAAGACAACACCAAAAAGTACACTTTCAACCTAAACTAGCTTAACCAGAGCCTACTGTTCCAAAAGTACAACAAAAGGTTAGTGGTCCATCTTTCAATATTGTTGAATCTATGAAAAAGACCACCGTTTCCATGTCTATGATATACACTTTGCACATTATCGATCAAAAGGACTTGCTGCAGGAAGCCTTAGCTAATCTTTCCTTGACCAATGAGCCACAAAAACATTAGCCTAAAGTTGTGCTAACCAATGATACTCAGGATAAGAGTAGTCATCCAACCCAAATAGAAAAACCTCCTCCTTTTTATGTGACCTTAATAGTAGGCCAATATCTAATCCATAATTGCATGATAGATTCAGGAGCCAACCATTCTATAATGCCTAAACAACTAGCTAACAAACTCGGTTTGACATAGATTCCCTTTTCTAGAGGAGGTGTCTAGCTAGATGGTATGACAATAAAGTTAGTTAGAGTTATCAAAGGCCTTGGTATGATTTTACATGCCTATCCTAACTTCATAATTCCTCAGGATATCTATATAATTGATTTACCTCCATATTTTGCTATCTGCCTATTTAGAGATTTCACAACTAAGTTGGGAGGTTACCTTTCCTTTGATTGGTCTCACATGTTCTTTAGAACCAGATATGGCACTAAGGTGACCATAAAATTAGAACCTTTGGCCAATGACCATTTTGAAACATACACACGAAGTCCCATAAATGAAGATCTTCTTGTTCGTGAGCATGAAGAAGTACCCGCTGTTCAAGATCTGAACACACCTATTGATGGTAGACCTAATGTAATTTTGGATGAGTGGGAAACTTATAATACTAAAGAAGATCCTTTCAGAAACATGGATGAAGTAGGACTTGGTATATACATGATTCATGAGGAAGGTATTTTTGTTCCTAACCTTGCGAAAGATGAAAAATAGTAGAACCAACAATCAGAAAAGCAAAAAAATCAGGTTTGGCAACTCTACTTTGATGGTTCAAGAGGTAAAAATGGTTATGGAGGTGGTGTTATGCTTGTTTCACCGAAAGGTATGAAATATTTCATTGCTTTCAAATTTTCTTTCAGCTGCACAAATAATACAACAGAATATGAGTCACTTGCACATAGTCTAGAATGGGATAGAAAGAAAAATATTAAGTGTTTAAAAGTCTTTGGTGACAATGAACTACAGGTAAATCAAGTTAGAAACATTCATGCGTCACCCAAAATGATGTTTTAAAGATATATAAGTATAGATTCTGGGATTTGATTGAAGATTTTGAAGCGTTTAACTTGCTGTCCATACCTAGAAATCAGAACAAAGAGGAAGATAGGCTTGCTGCCTTAGGTTCTCAATTTGATATTCCAAAAGAGAGAAAATATTGATAGACAACAATATGTTAAAGTTGTTGTAAGGCCCTTAGTTCCGGATAATACTGTTAATTGGTAGGTTTTTGACTTAGATGGGCAAATTGCTAACTTCCTAATTGAAGCTAAGTTTTTTGCTGGAAATCACCGTAAGTTCAATGAACAGTATGAAAATCAGTTTTTTCAACTGAAAACTAACAATCTGCCCAAGGGTTTGGTAACCCTTGAATCTATTTTTAATATAGATGATTAGGTCAGAAAGGACAAAGACAACATGTTTGTGAAGGAGGAACACTATGAGCCCATTGAAATATTCAAGGACAAGCTACTGAAAATTGGCAAGGTATGTACTTCTGAAGAAAGGCATGCTTTTGTATTACTTTGTCAAGAATTCAGTGATATATTTGCATGGAGGTATGAAGACTTGAAAGGATTTTATCCTCACTTAGCTCAACATACCATTGAACTGGTAGACAATGCAAAATCAGTTAGACAGAAACAAAGGCCTCTTAATCCAAAATTAGAGTATCTTACGAAGACTGAAATAAATAAGTGGATTGAAGGAAATATCATATTTCCAATCAAGCACACAGCCTGGGTGTCCAATCTAGTTCCCGTTAGGAAGAAAAATGGAGAACTCAGACTATGTGTTGATTTTAGAAACTTGAATAGAGCCTCTGTGAAAGAACATTACCCACTGCCCTCAATGGAGCAAATTTTGCAGGTTGTATTAGGTTCAGAGAGATTTTCATTGCTTGATGGTTATTCAGGATATAACCAAATTTTGGTCAAAGAAGAGGACTAGTATAAAACAACATTACCACCAAGTGGGGTACAATGGCTTATAATAAAATGCCCTTTGGATTGTCCAATGTAGGGGTGACATTCCAGAGAGTAATGGACATGGCTTTTCAAGGCTTGATTAACAAGTTTGTTTTGGTTTACCTAGATGATGTTACTATTTTTTCGAAGAATGCTAGTGAACATCTTGACCATCTCAGATAGGTATTTGAGAGATGCATGGTATATGGAGTTTCATTGAATCCCAAGAAGAGCATATTTATTGTCCATGAAGGCAAATTGCTGGGATATACTGTTTCTAAAAATGGTATTACCATTGATCCTGAGCAGATAAAAATCATACTTGCATTGCCACTACCAACACATAAGAAGGGACTTCAAAGATTCATAGGTAGGATTAATTTCATCAAAAGGTTTATTCCTAATATAGCAACATTAATGCATCCACTTACAACCATGCTCAAGAAGAATATACCATTTTAGTGGACTAAAGAAGGTAAAAACAATTTTGAAGAGATTAAGGAGGCAATTGCAACAACTCCTACTCTCATTAATCCCAATTTTGAGAAATATTTTATTTTATATGCTTTTGGGAGTGAGAATACTATTTCTGTAATGCTGTGCCAACAAAATGATGAAGGCTAAGAACAACCAATTGTTTTCTTTAGTTAGATTTTACATGATTATGAGACTAGGTACTCATTTGTAGAAAAACATGTACTTGCTGTTATAAAAAGCCTTAGGAAATTCAGGCACATGCTTTCTAACAATAAGATTCAACTTTTGGTTGCTCATCCAACAGTGAAAGAGTTTCTGCTCAACATGGACATAAATGATAAAAGAGAAGGTTGGATTACTAAAGGAATGGAATATAACATTTCCATCAAGGTAAAAAAGCTGGTTAGATGCAAGGGTTTGTGCGAACAACTTGCTGGAAGTGCAAAAAATAACAAAGAAGAGGAGAAAGTGTGAGATTTTACCAAGATCTAGAGGCAATGGAAAGCATAAATAAGAGAGAACAAAATATTGATAGGAATAAACTGTATTCTATCAAGATGAAAATACTAATCAACTGGATCATCAAGCGTTACATACAATGAATATGAGCCTGCTTATATAGGCAAGGCTATATGGATATGTGAGCACACAAACATGACATGTGTTTCAATAAGAAACAAGGGTAGGTAGGAAATAGGTATGGTAGGTAGGAGAAACGATATAATATTCCACATGAGGTGGATCACCCACCGAAGGTGGAATTATCATCCCACAATAAGTGGATATGATAAAAGAATAACAAGATCACAACATAAAAGGTGGAAATTCTCCTACACACTATCTCAATGTGGCACAAACACCCAAGTGTCTCATACCCAGACTACTATGATATGCATGTACCTAAGTAAACTTAAGTAAGGTGTAATAATATCCAACATGAATAAATAATTACACCAACACCCCCCCTTAAGTGCAACTTAGGGGAATACACTTAAGTCTACAATGCAACTAAGAAATGCAAGATGGGTCCCAACTACATGGCCATGTTAGGTACCCATGTAGAAATGCATGCAAACCAATGCAATGAAATCTCTCACAAACGAAGAAAGAGAGAAAAAACACATGGGAAAAAACTCCCCCCCAAAAGAGAGATGATGAAAGCACACAATGCTCTCAATGATGAATAAGAGAGAAGAAGAGACCATGAAGCCCTGCACTCAATGTAAAATCTCCTGCAAGGATGGTCCAAGATGTTGACCAAAAATACCTCCCCATAAGGAAGAAAGAGAGCCAATGCTGCACCAATAATGTCAAAGCGTGACAAAACCAGATACCAAGTCGATGACAATGAATCACTCGCTGCAACAAAATGAAGATTAGGCATGGAGACAACCTGCTTTAAGCATCAACTAGATACTCGTAAATGGCAGAAATACTGGTACAATCAAAGTCTCACAGGAGCCATGCACAAATGTGTACAATCTAAGTCTCAACTAGAGCCATGCACCAAGTCTCACAAGATATTCCTAATCTATGTGTACAAGAGGATTACAACAAAATATGTCATCAATGACAAGATACAAAGAGGTGTGGCACTTTATGATAGTGCGAGTACAAAATTGCTCATGCAAGAGCATACAACATGATATAGTGCAAATCTAGAAATATGAAGATGATGCCACCAAAGAAGCCTTGTAGAATACTACAGATGAAGATGCCTCCGATTGGGATGTTGCCAAGCAAAATATAGGAGCAATAGCCCCCCCCGGTTGCCGGTTGGAAGCGCTGCATGCAGGTATGAAGTGATAAGAAAAAATAGTGGTCCCATTTTTGCTTATTAAATGATATTTTTAAAAGATTTAAAAAATCTCATTAAAAATAATTATTAAAATGCCCATTAAAAAAAACTTTATTAAAAAATAATAAAGAAAAAATTAAAAAAATCATAGGTAATATTTTATTTATTTAAATTTTGATATTAAAAAAAACTTTAATAAAAATTAATTAAAGAAAAAACTTTGAAAAAGTTTTTTTTTTATTATTTAAAAAACATATTAAAAAGTTTATTAAAAACTTTTATTAAAATTTTTATAAAAACATTTAAAAAAAAAAAATTGGGGCCCACGTAGGTTTGTGGTACCCATAGGTACACCTATGGGGCCGCAGGGCCCTACGGTAACCTGAAGGTACACTGCGGTAACTTGCAGAAGCTACAGGTTCCTACAGTACACCGCAGGTACACTATGGTACCCGCAGGAGCCTGCGGGCCCAAAAAGTGCCAAATTTTTTTTAATAATTAAAAAAAAAAAAAAATGCCACCCCCCCACAATTAAATTCGAATTTAATTTTTCTTTTTTTTTTTAAATTTTTGAAAAAAATATAAAAAAACAAAAAACAAAAAACAAATTTAAATTTTTTTTTTCAGACCTGTACCTACAAGTCTGTACGGTGGGCTAGGAGGGGAATTTTTTTCACCTTGGGGTGACGAGCTTTGATTTGGATGAATGGACAGGTGATCTTGTGGTTTTTGGGCCTTCCAAGCGTGATGGTGATGACGAATTTGGCCAAAAATGCTATAAAATTGCAGATCGCTCTTGGGACAAGTCACCACCCTCCACCTTCAAACAACTCTAGATTTGGCCTTGGATGTCGGATTTGGATGAAATAAAAGGCGGTTATGACTTTCTCAAACCTCCTCAGTCCAATGGTGACCTCATATTTGACCCAACAAGCTCCAATAATAACTTGCAATAGAAAGCTTCAAAATGCAAAACCCCAAATTTTTGTGAATTGGCAAACCAATGGCACTCTAATGGCTCTGATACCATGTGAGATTTTGCAAAGATCTAGAGGCAATGGAAAGCATAAATAAGAGAGAACAAAATATTGATAGGAATAAACTGTATTCTATCAAGATGAAAATACTGATCAACTAGATCATCAAGTGTTACATACAATGAATATGAGCCTGCTTATATAGGCAAGGCTATATGGATATGTGAGCACGCAAACATGACATGTGTTTCAATAAGAAACACGGGTAGGTAGGAAATAAGTATGGTAGGTAGGAGAAACAATATAATATTCCACATGAGGCGGATCACCCACCGAAGGTGGAATTATCATCCCACAATAAGTGGATATGATAAAATAATAAGAAGATCACACCATAAAAGGTGGAAATTCTCCTACACACACTATCCCAATGTGGCACAAACACCCAAGTGTCTCATACCCAAACTAATATGATATGCATGTACCTAAGTAAACTTAAGTAAGGTGTAATAATATCCAACATGAGTAAATAATTACACCAACAGAAACAAGTAGAAACAATGTTAAATAATGAAGAACAACATGATGTCCCAACTGTACCAACAACTTGTAATCAATAGATTGCTCATTATCTACAAATAGGTGACTATTTGGAAGGTTTAGACAGATCAAAGAGAAGGTATTTTAGGCTTCAGGCCATTCCTTATGCACTAATTGATGGTATTTTATTAAAAAAAGACTCCAATAATATTTTTTTAAGATGCATTGAGCCATATCAGATTGATAAAGTTCTGCAAGAATTTCATGAAGGACCTGCAGGGGGTCACTTTGCAACAAGAAGAACAACTCTAAAAGTTATGAGATCGGGTTATTATTGGCCAGATTTGTTTAAGGATTCTCACTCATGGGTGAGAAAGTGTGAAAAGTGTTCATTGTTTGCAGACAAATAGAGGCTTGCAACCTTTCCTTTGTAACCAATTGAAGTTGAATAGCCCTTTGCAAAGAGGGGGCTTGATTTTATAGGACCTATTAATCCACTTTCTAGTGCAGGTCACAAGTGGATTCTTACAACATCTGATTATTTCACAAAGTGGACAAAAGTAGTACCATTGAGAGAAGCTATGGAAACATCTGTCCTGAACTTCTATCAAGACTTAGTGTCCAGGTTTGGTACCCCAGAGTCAATAATTTCTGATAATGCTTTAGCTTTCATTGGTCTTAGAGTTTTAGATTGGTCAGTTAAGAACAATATCTATTTGAATACTTCATCCAATTATTACCCTCAAGGTAATGGACATGCTGAATCAACTAACAAGAACTTGATCAACATCATTAAGAAGACCATTGTTGAGAATCAGAGAACTTGGCATGAAAAGCTCAAGTTAGCCCTTTGGGTTGATAGGATTACACCAAAGAGATCAATAGGTAACTCACCTTATGTTTTGACTTATGGCAAAGAAGACAAGTTACCTATTTCAGTTGAATTGCCAACTTTAAACTATGTAAAGGAGTTAGAGCTACTTGAGGAGAAACCAATGCAGATTAGGCTTGCTCAACTTATGGAGTTAGAAGACACTCGAAAGGAAGCATATAGAAAGTTATAAGTTCATCATGCTTAGATGAAGAGAACCTTTGATAGAAAATCTTTACCACACATATTTAATAAAGGTGATCTTTTTTTCAAGTGGGATGAATTGAAGATTAGACCTGGTAGACATACCAAGTTTGAGGCCATGTGGGATGCCCCTTATGTTATCACAAAATGCAAACATAACAATGCATTCCAACTTGCAAAGTTGGATGGAGATGTGTTGCCAATCCCTGTCAATGGGATTCACCTCAAATTGTGCTACTGAGTACTAACAGTTTGCATATGTACACAATAGAGTAGTTTCAATTTTAATTTTAGCAGTTTGCCAGGCCCAACTATAAGCCGAGCTCTAGTAGTTTGATTTAAATAAGTGTTGTTCAACAGTTTGTAGTTTCAGTTCTCCTATTTTGAGTGTTTATTTTCAGATTTCAGCAAGTTTCAGTTCAATAAGTGCTTTGAACACATTGTTATTTTTTAGTTTTCAGTATCAACTCAGTTTTCTTTGTAGTTTTCTATAAGTGCAGATTGCATAGTGTGTAGGCTTAGCTGTATGCAAAGCCTTTGTAGTTTCTTTTTTAGTTTTGTTTAAGTGCTGAGTTGTAGTTCCAGATTTTGAAGAGGGCAAATTTGAATCAATGCCTAATGTTTATGCTAGGCTAATGGATTCTACGTGTTTAGCAGGAAAACACCCCTAAGAGGTCACCAAATTTTTATCAAACCTAAATTTGCAGGCCTTATATATTGCAATTAAAAGAGGTACACAAAGTTTTTCAATTTCTTCATCTTTACATCATGGTTTGGAAGTCAAACTTTGTTTCAAGATATGCAAGAGTTATAATGAAATAACAACAAGATTGTGTTGGAGAGATGTGGAAAGATATAAATTTCTGATTGCATTAACAAATAAACATGTAGGTTATACAAAGTATTCATTTTCAGATGTGTAATTGTTTAAACCAAACAAGAGATATTCAAGATCAAGATTGCATACAATACATATTTATTTATGAAAACAAACTGTTTACAAGATCCCACACAAGCCATGGGAATAGTTGAGAAAATATCTCATTGATCATAAAAATGTAAACACAAAAGAAGCATAAGAATGTATGAAGAAGGGAAAGAAAGAACCAATCATTTCCTGGATAGGTTGATGAGTTCTGAAGAAGATTCTTTTGATCAGCTTCATTGATCTAAGCATCCCACTGTCTACTCCATGTGATGACCTGAAAGAGAGAGATAAAAATGGTTTTGTTAGAGCTCTCAGTAATTCCTTTCACTCCTACATGTTCACAATGCTACTCCTAGTGCACCTAGAATGTTGTATTAGATTCAGAACATAAGATAAATAGTGTAGATATGATGCCATGAGATATCAGTGAACACCACATTTTTTATCTACTTTTTTATTTCATGTGCAGATACAGATTTTCATTTCAAAAATATCATGTATGTGGGTTAAAATGGGATCCCGAAGGGGTTGAGCTCAGCTTACATTTCACTACTCATAGGGTCACACTAATCATCTATCAAACAGGAACACAACTGTATCCAAAGTCCCATGTATTATCACTCAATGATAGTAAAAGCTGCCATTCAATGACAACACATACAACAGTGAATAGAATTGTATTCCATGGCCAACAGGTGACTAAATCCTTCACATGAGTAAAGGAAAGCATGTAGTGCTCTGAGCTACAAATCATGATTATCAAGAAATGATAAAATATCCAATGGAGCATCTGATAATCATCATACATTTAAAATAACAACACACAGTGCAACCTCAAAGAGCTAATGAACATATTCAAGAGTAGTAAGAAGGGAAATTATTACTTCATGTCAATAATAGTATAGTCTCAGACATGCCATTAAGAGTCCTAGTGATAATAAATATTGCAAACACCAAGCATATGAGAAACCATTAGTGCATCCCATGAAAATCTAAGCTAGCAAAGGAAGACTCAAGAATATTGCTTTCTTGTTTCAAATGAGCAGTCCATGTGATTGTCAAAAAACATAGATATTTCTGCAAAAGGCATCACTCATAAAGCTACAATAGTTGAGAGATATCACAATCTCAAACCATAGTAAATAGTAAAACAAGAAAGGTTACAACCTATGGACAACCTCAAGCATCAAAAGGTCATAGTCATAAAGCAATATATAGTCAGAACAATGATGGTTCAAGTATGAACAAGACCTTAGTATTATCTAGGGAACAATCACATCATTATTCTTTTGTCAGCAAAGAGCAACATCACAAGTATTGTCACCCAATATTTGGAGATACCCAACAAAGAAGAAGAACAATCTTGAGATACAATGAACAATGAATAAGGGTTTAGAGACAGTCAAGAATTGTTAAAATCATTTGCACTTTATATAGTCAAGTAGTGCTAAATAGTCATTTGGCTATATAGGAAGGAGCAATGACTGTCAAATATCAGTAGGATCATTGTTAAGATCAACAAAGGAGAGTAGCTACAACAATAAATATGATGTATGAAACCTATTTTCCAATAGGCAGTATAACAGCAGAGCATAGTGAATATAAAAATGACTCCAATCACAAGAGAAGTTTTAAAAATCTACTATGTTTCAAAGACAGAGGTATATGAAAGATGAGAAATTTTGTCATGATAGAGTATCTAAAGTGTTTGGCATCAAAGTACAAACAATAAAACTAATGAACAATTCCAGCATCATAGAAGGTTTGGGACCTAGTTCTCTATGCATACAACATAAATACAGTGAACACAAAGAACTCTCCAATTTATGGAATAAGACCGCTACAGTAAGAAGTGTAGGTCTTTACAATAGAAAATGATATTTAGAAAATAAACAAATACATGTAGAGTGATGTCCTTACATTTTGTAATAATATCAATAGTCATATAATCATCAACATTCATAGTGCAACAATGATCCATGATAGAGATCATGCAATGCCATTTAGAGGAAACAATAATAATATTAATCAAGGTTGCATGAAATAAGATTACAATGGCCAGTTATAAGTTGCAGCCAAGTCAAGATATCACAGTTGTCAATCAAAGGCTCTAACACCATAGATATTTATCAATTTGCAGTGAATATAAATAGTGTAAGCAGTGTATTAACAACCACATGCATGTTACATAATACAAAGGCTCTAATGTCTCAAATAAACCCTGTAATGATAGAGAGGAGGCTAAATATCAATAATGAATCCTTATAGTCATGAATAAAAATAACCAAATATGATTGATACATTAGTATCGGGGAGGTAGAGATCATTTGAAATATCAAGATAACTATCTAGGCAACAATGATCAATAACTATTCTTACACCATGCACAATAATCTTGTCATAAACAACATAAGGACAATGAATGCAACTATGATGAGTAGTATATAAATAAAAATAATAAAGAATGATAATCATAGCAAGGATCACAAATGACTTCAATAACAATCATTCTCCATAGTTCATCATATAGGGCAGTCTAAGGCATCCATTAATGAAGAGCAGCATTGAAATATTTTATCTTTATTTACAAAATTAATATCAACATTTATAAGTGCAGTGTTTTTATTTACAAAAAAGGATATTCTAAGTTATAGGTCAATTTACTATCTTAAAAGTAAGAGAAGGGTAGTTAATGCCACTTTCAAAAGGATCTTGCACTATGGTCACAAAAGGACAATCATGGTATTGATACCATATCTGTAGGTTATGGATAGTATCAAACTAGTGAATAATGAAAGCAACATCATAGTACAATGAATATTCCTATAGTTGTTGTGTGTGTGAAGTAGGGTACCTGTAGCTGCAACACAAACACTCAATAGATCATTACAAGCATGGTTAGCCAATTAAAAGAAAATTAAAGATAAACCATGACAAAGCGACCTATCACCTCCTAAGAGATGCGAGTATGGATTTTCTCTCAGATCTGGATAAGCAATCCCAATGACTTGACTACACCTAGACAGAGGATTTGAAATGATGATGATATGCAAGCTAGATGAGATTGATTATTCTATATTGATCCAAGAGTCTAATCAAGCTAATGATATGCATGATTAAGCTATGATGATGCAATTAAGCAAGAAAAGAGATTGATTAAGCTACATGATTCAACAATTATGCTAGAAAATGATAAAATTAAACTAGATAATTGCCTATAATAACAATGCTCAAATGATATCCTAGAATGGATATGCTTATAATAATAATGCATAAGATGAAAATGAGATAGGATCCTCTGTGCTCCAAAATGGGGGATATTTATAGGATTTCCAAGGCTGGGCTGAGGTCGCAGGAATCAACAGTCAAGATTGAGTCTGAAGATATCAAGGGTGAAATTGGAGGAGGTTGGAGGAAGGGACACTTGTTATCTACATGGTGACAAGTGTCAAGGAGCCTTTCTTATGAGAGGGAAAGTGTCCAAGGGAGGAGACATGTGGCCAAAGTGCCATGTGTCTCAAGGGGAGAATATCCAACCCATAGGAGGCTAGGATAAGGAGGTTAGGATGTGCAAGATAGGATAGGGTTAGGTGGAATGGGTTAGGTTAGGGGATGGTTAGGTTAGGTGGTTAGAAGTTAGGAGGCATGTGGTTAATTTGAATTTAAAAATTCAAATAATAGTAAAAGGATAATTAACTTTCAACCACTCATAAATTGATTTGTTTTAATTAATTAGGGGATTAGAAGGAATAAATTAAATGGGGGGAAGATTAATTAATTTGGATTAACTAATCAAGGAGGACTATTGAAATGAACCTATTAAATAAATCCTTAGATTTATTAATAAGTAGATGAAAGGGATTTAATCAAATTGCTAATGAATTCAATTAAATTAGGAAGTCGGATTAATTAAATAATTGCTTATTTAATTAATTATCTTCAGACCATGTTTTAGGTGTATACATTTTGCCTCTCTTTGAAGCGAGGTGTGATGACACGTTGATTCAAAGAATAATCTCATTTTGATGATGTTGCTGTGATATTGGTTCGATAGGATGCCCCAGACATTGATTGATAAATTGGGGTACGATGATGCCCCCTCAAGAGATCAATTGAGATAATTGGTCTTTTGGAGTGTTTGGACGTTTGCGAAATTGATGTCCTGATTAGAAATGATTTGATTTCTACAATGTTGATTGATGAAAATGCGTGAGTTATTTGATCACGGTGTTGCAGTTCCTGATGTGATGATTGATAGAGCTTGATTGAATTCAACAAGATTGATTATATTGATAAGATCAAGATTTAGTTTGGTTTTAGGAATGACGCCTCCTATATAAGACAAAGATGATCAAAGCATATGGTTTCAGGAATGATATATCCTATATAAGACTTGATCAGAACCTCTGGTTCCAGGAAAGATACATCTTGTATAAGACATGATAAAATAGATTAGATGAGATCAATTGATAGAATTGACAAGGTTGATTGGATAAAGAACTGACATTTTGTTGATATCAAGTTGTAGGAAGATTCAGATATGTTGATGTGGGTTCATTTGAGGGGGTAGCATAAAATTTGCACTAGGTCAACAATATCTGGAGAGAGGTGAGCCATCGATCTAATTGTGTATACACCTATGATGATATATTGATGATTCCTGCAATAGATTTTGGCCTTGGATAAGATGAGCTTTTGTGATGCCATGCAAGAATGAAATGCAAGCTAAATGCAAAGCCATGATTAGACCAATCACTGGGTTATTGCGTTTTGTCATCATTGAGCTTTTTAAAATGTGGGAAGTGAGTGCAAACATCGATGGTATAATTAAACCATGATGACCTGAGCACTACTTTCTTGGATTTTGATAGTGTAAGTTAGCACAAGAATCAAGGTATAATTGAACCAAGATGACCTGAGTGTTGTTTGCGTAAAATAGGCAATAGCAACCATTTCTATACACAAATCAAAAATGTCTTTGATGATACTCTGATGATCATATCCTGAGACAAATTTGCACATATTAATGATTAATTTACAGACAACAGACAAGAAAAATATCATGTTCCTTCCTTGTTCCTCTAGTCAAAGACATCATGGAGTCACTCAGAAATTATGATAGCAAAAATCAAGTAGAAAAGTTGAACAATCATGTTAAAATCATTAGTCAAAAGATATCATCCATTGATATGTGTGTGATGTGCTTAGACTGACATGTGATAGTTTGATGGTGTACAATTTGATCTTGTGTTCAACGTTGGATGTGTCTTAGTTTTCGCTTGACAAGTGTTGCCTAACTATTGTTCTACCTATTTGATTAAGCTCAAAATGATCAAAATTTTTGCCCCTAGCTAGGTGCAAGATTTCGCCCCAAGCCTAGAAACAAAGTCATTATGAAATACCCAATGATCCAAACCATGGTGAGAAATCAGCTGTGATGCCTGTGCATGTACAAAGGTTTATTATGGATATGAACAACGGTGATGGAAAAATGAATGCAAGCGGAAGGATGCATGATCTAATAGATGGAAGAGCTAGCTGACAAATAGCACCTATTTGCTAGGTTTTCACCATCTATTTTTATTGCACTTTTTCTCATATTTGATTTTTTTTGTTTTATTTTTATTTTTTATTTTTATTTTTTTGTGTTTTTTTCATTGTTTTTGTTATTTTTGTATTTTTTGATTTTCCACTGTTTTTGATTTTTTTGTTTTTTCACTATTTTTGGTTTTATGCTTTTCCACTATTTTTTGGATTTTCCTCTTTTTTCAGACATAAAAATTCTTCACATGCATGCCATTGATGGGTTCCTTGAGCTGATCTTCATCCTGTGTTGATAGTTGATATGCTCCTGATCCAAATACTACTATGACTACAAACGGTCCTAACTAGTTTGGTTCAAACTTCTCTTTGTTTTCTCGATCTGACTGGTTTCGTGAATTTTCCTTTAGTACTAGTTCCCCAACTTGAAAGAATCATGGTTTGACCTTGTGATTATAACTTTGACACTTTCTTTGCTGATATACCTTTAAATGATCAAAGGCATTTTGTGTTCATTCATGAATCAATTCTAACTCTTGTAGTCTGGATACTCTTTGTTCTTCATCAGGGATAAGACCTTTTAATGATACTCGTAGAGAAGGTATCTCAACTTCTATTGGCAGTATTGCTTCTGATCCATAGACAAGAGAGAAAGGTGTGGCACTTGTTGGTGTGTAGATACTGGTATGGTAGGCCCATAGAGCAGGGTTCAATTGAATATGCCAATCTCTACCATCATCATTCACTTTCTTTATGAGGATTTTCAAAATAGTTTTGTTTGATGCTTCTGCTTGCCCATTCCCTTGGGGATAGTAGGGTGTTGAAAATCTATGTTGGATTTTGAATTTCTCAAATAGCTCTTCAACATCCTAATTCTTGAACGGTTGCCCATTATCAGTGATAATGGTCATGGGTATTCCATAGTGACATATGATGTAGTTCAAGACAAATGCAACAATTTTTTTTCCAGTGATATTGATGAGAGGTACTGCCTCAATCCATTTTGTGAAATATTCGGTAGCTACAAGGATGAATTTGTGACCATTGGATGAAGAAGGATTTATCTTTCCTACTAGATTAAGATCCCATTGGCAGAAAGGCCAAGATTTTGCCAAAGCATGAAGTTCTTGTGCTAGTGCATGAATCAAATTCCCATGGATCTGACATTGTTTGCATGTTTTAGCTATCTGAAAAGAATCTCATTCCATAGTTGGCCAATAATAGCCCAAGCATATGGGTTTTTTTGAAAGGGTAATATCACTTGAATGAGTGCCATAAATACTGTTATGGAATTCATTTAAGGCCTTCTCATATTCTTCTTGCTCGAGACATCTTAAAAGAGTACTGTCCAGACCTTGTTTAAAAAGGGTATCCAGGACGAGAGTATAATGGGAGGATTGGCGAATAAAGTTTCTCTTTTGGTTCTTTGATAAGTCAGGAGGGAGGATATTATCTTTTAGGTATGTGTAAATTTGGCCATAGCAGGAGGAATCATGCCCAACAAGGTGACAAATAGTTTGGGAATCAGGGAAATTATGTGCAGGGTAAAACAACTCTTCCACCAGGAATTCATAACGCTCTTGATTTTCCTATGTCTGAATTAGAGAAGTATTGCCATGGCATCTGCTACTTTGTTGTCATTCCTCAAAATTTGCTAAAAACTTATTTCGATAAATTATTTCTTGACATCATCAACCATTTTCTTATAAAGCATTAGTTTTTCATCCTTTGGTTGATAATTGTCATTAATTTGATTGATGACAAGCTGAAAGTCTCCAAAGACTTGAAGTTGTATAATGTTCCATTCTATAGCCATTTTGATACCTGTAACCAAAGCTTCATATTTTGCTATGTTGTTTATGCATGGAAAACTTAATTTGTACGCTTTTGGAATTGTATGAAATTGTGGCATGATGAATAGAATGCCTCCTCCTAATCCACGTTGCATATGTGAACCATAAAAGTATAATTTCCATGTTTTTGTGGTGACCGTTAGGGTATCAACATTAGGAAATTCAATCTGTAAGGGACAATCATCTTGAAGCTATGCCTCTGCTAGTTGGTCTGTAATGACTTGCCCCTCGATATCTTTTCTGTCCACATACTCAATATAAAACTCACTCAAGATCATGATCCATTTTGCTAATCTTCATGTTAATGTTGCCTTGCTGAGGAAATACTTCAATGGATCAATTTTAGCTATCAACTTGATGGAGTGGGATAGTAGATAGTGTCTTAATTTTTGAGAAGCAAAAACTACCACCAAGAATGGTTTTTTTGTTGGTGAATAGTTGATCTCGTAGCCTACTAATGTTCTATTGATTTAGTAGATGGATCATTCTTTTCCTTCATTATCCTGTTGTGCAAGAAGAACTCCTAATGATACTTCGGTGGTTGATACATAGAGTAACAATGGATTTCCTGGAATTGGTGACATTAGGATGGGTGGTTGCATGAGACATGCCTTGATTTTATTGAAAGCATCTTCACATTGATGGTCCCACTTGAAATTAACATTTTTATGCAATAGATGAGTAAATGGTTGGCATTTATCTGCTAGCTAAGCAACAAATCTTTTGCTTGACTGTAGTCTGCCTTGAAGTGATCTTAGTTGACTGATATTCCGGGGAGATGCCATTTTCATGATTGCTTTGACCTTAGCTTGATCTACTTCGATACCTCTAGCTGAGACAATATAGCTCAATAGATTACCTGAAGTGACACCAAAGGCACATTTCTTGGGATTGAGCCACAACTTATACTATTCTAACCTATCAAAGAGCTTTTCTAGTACTCCTATATGGTCTTCTCTTTTGTATGATTTGGCCAATTTTTCATCCACATAATCTTCCATGAATATATGCATCATGTCATGGAATATCGTTGTCATCACTCTTTGATATGTAGCACCAACATTCTTTAATCCAAAAGGCATGACGTTCTAGCAGAAAGTACCCCACAGACATGTGAAAGATGTCTTTTCTTGATCTTCAGGTGCTATTTTAATCTGATTGTATCTAGAGAAACCATCCATTAGAGAAAAAATGGAGTGTCCAACAGTTAAATCCACAATGATGTCAATGTTAGGAAAAGGAAAGTCATCCTTTGGACATGAATTATTAAGATCTCTGAAGTCTATGCATATTATGATACTTTTATCTAGTTTGGACACATGAACGATGTTTGATACCCATTGAGGATATGCTATAGGTCTGATGAATCCTACATCCAGTAATTTCTTTAATTTTGTTTTGACCAGAAGGACAATATGAGGATGCATCTTTCTTAATTTTTGTTTATCTAGTTTGGCTCACGGACAGACATTTAAGTGATGCATAATAAGATCTGGATCCAACCCTGGCATGTTTGCATATGACCAGGCAAAATTAAATTGTCGTCATTTGAATAATTCTATATATTGTTGCATTTCTTGTTCAAACAGAGAAGTCGCTGGATGTAGAATCTTTGGTTTCTCTATTGTGGCAATGTTAACTGCCTCTATTGGTTCGATCAAACTGGATGACCTTTCTTGACAGTGCTTAGGTAAAGTGTAAAATCTCCCATCTTTTGGTGCCTTGAGGAGGTTTTCACCATTAGATGCATCCTTTCTTTTTACTTCTTCTTGGTCTAATGTTGCCAATAAATGGTTTTCAACATTAGACCTCATAGTGTTTTCTTTATTTTCCTTTTTGCGACTGGGAGATTTGGCACCCACTTGACTGGAAGATGCATTGTTGAAATTCCTAGGGAAAGTTATTGCGGGTTCGATTGCATTAAGATATACGGATATGGCATGGTCATTGGGAAAGATATCAATGGTAGTATGTCTTTCATTTTCCCAATCAATAAGTTCATGGTGGACTAGAGGTAAGGGGTCATCAGGTTGAATTGTTTTAAATATATTAGGGGTCATGATAGAGATGTTAGAGCTTTCGATATGCACTTCAATTTCTGGAATGATACTCTTGTCAGAATGACCTTGCACAAGTATCTCTTGATTGTCCTCGATTAAGTCCAACTTAGCCAAATGTGATTCTGATTCAAGTGGGCTAGTTCCTAACGTTTGTCCTGCATATGCATGAACTACATCGACTCCTACATCTTCTTCTTCCCTTTCAATTTCAAGTTGCTCTTGTTTTATTTTCCATGATATAAAATACTCTCCATTCCCTCGATCTCTTAGCTGCATTTGTTTTTCCATGCTTGACAAAATTGATGCTAATGATTGTTCCTTGGATTATGTGCATGAAGATGCCACCTCTATGTTATGTGGAACAATGAATTCTTGAGTTGGTTTTAGATTACTACAACACTGCAATGAATTTGAGTCTGCTGAGATCGTGATTTCCTGCCCATTGTATGGAAGTTTTAGGTACTGGTGATATGTTGATGGAACAACTTGTATGTCATGTATCCATGGTCTTCCCAAGAGTATGTTGTATGGTAAGTCCAAGTCTAGAACTTTGCATGCTGTGTCTTTCTGCAAAGGTTCAACTCTGATGGGTAATACCACAATTCCTTTCAAGGAATGCTCTTCTTCATCATATGTTCTGAATGTGATCTTTTTCTAGGGATCAACTGCATCTTCAGAATAACCTAGAGCACATACAAGATTCAATGAGAAAATGTTTAAGCCATCTTCCCCATCTATTAGGACACATTTAATGAGTGTTATATGAATGAGGAATTCAATTTGCAAGGAAGTGTTATGGAGATGTTGCATGGAATAAATGCTTGGATATGAAGGAGATGGGCTTTGAATAAGATCCTCTGAAATAGGTTTGATGGCAATTATGGATATGCCTTCGGGAACTTCATCCTTGGGTGTATTTTTTGGTGAAGGTTCTATGGAAGGTTTTTGCAAGCTTTCAAGAGGTTTAGGATTAGATGCCTTTGGAGAGTCAATTTTCTTATGGGGGGATGAGCCATTGCTAGACATAGGTGCGCGATTTGGATCTTCCTTAGCAAAATCCCTTAGGGTTCTTTTTAAGAGCTATATAAAAGAGCCGCCTTTCTTTGGAGATGAATTTGAATCCTTGTTAGGTTTTGACATAGTTGGATTTTGATTTTGGACTTGTTTGATTTCTCTGATATGTTGATCTATTAAGTCTTCTTCTTGTATTTTGCTTTGGTATTCCATGTTGCTATGATCTTAAGCTATTTCAAAAGTTTCAATTTTTGTTTCACTGATCTTATGTCTCCGCGCTCTAGTTAAAATGGGCATACACGTGTGTTGAAAGTTGTGCAAGGATTTGATTGTCTAAGAGGTGTTTCGATAAGTGACCAACTGTAAATGTAGATATGATAGAGTGATATGACACGAAAAAGATAATTCAAGTGTTTAAAAGTTTGTAAGTTTTTTGATCTTCGGTTTTGGAGTGCAATGATGATGATTTCGATAAAACCAAGTCCAATAGGAATGATATCCTATGATGTGGGACAAGGTTATCTTGACTAAACGTTGTAGTTTCATGATAGAGGATGATAGATCCTGATGAGAAACTATGTTTTGATTGATCAGTTTATCAAAGAGGGTGATAATTCACGTTGAGATGTTTAGATCTTGAACTTGTTGAAGGTGATTACTTGAAAATCTTGAGGTGTATATTTCTAGAATCCAATTTGACAGAAGATAACTTGACCAAGCGAACCAAGAAATAAATCTAAGCACAAAATGACAGATATCAGGTGTTTATGCTCATTGTAAATTTACCTAGCAAACATGATAGGTCTGAAAAAGACATGCAAGAAGATAGCTCTGGACTCACAGAGACATAAATTTGTACGATAGTTTAGACAAGTCCATACGATAAACCAGAAATCTCGCACGACAAAGGCATAAATCATACAACACTTACCATAGAACCAGATGACAAAAGATAACAAAAAAGCCTTTGCAAAATGACTCGTACGACAATTCTCACTGAACCAGATGATAAACTATATTTCCCGTACGACAAACTAGAAATCTCGTATGATTGAGGGTAGAACAGAGACAAAAATTTTATTTGGAGAGATTTTTGATCAATGAAGTTTGATGTTTTGATTCTGTTTTCCAGTTTTTAGATGTCTGATTTTCTATTTCAGGGATGAAAACACATAAAACAAGTGATATGATAAGTGACCTCAAGAACAACATGCTAAATCCTAAGGAAGTTGGCTAAGAGAGAAAACCTTTGCTTGCAAACTTAGGTACACACCCAATAGCTAATCAGAATATAGCCACAGAGCCTCACACAATGGATTGTCAATGCCATATTATCCGACTCCAAATGTTAATGGGGGCACGATATGGCAAGTGTCTTGGGAGAGTTACTATCTCTCTTGCACAAAGATTATCACCCTTTCAGAGGTGAATCAAGTAGCTTCTATCTTAGGGTTCATAGTAAGAGTTTCCGTTTCAAATTACCCCTTGCAATTACATAAGCGCAATTGAGGCCTATAGCCCAACAAGTTACTGAAACAAGAAGTAGTCGTGCAAGCATGATTGAGACCACGAGGCCCTACTAAATGTACGATATGAGAGATATCAAAAGAGAAAACTCAAATAATCCCATCCTCTGAGACTTTAATCCTGAGAGGCCTATTTTTTAGAGCGATTCAGAAAGCTTAGGTCTAGCTGTACTCACTTGGGTGATTCTCACAAGGTGATTACTTTTTCCCACTATGACAGGCCCGGTAAAGGTAATCAAATCTTACACATAGAAGCACTTCAAGGGTCAGGATTTTGATTGTCCAAATGGACAAGAGAATACTCTCCTACCTTTTGGACAACTTCTCAAACATAGAAAAAAAGATGTTCATTTACCATTAGCAAAATAAGTGTGCCTAGAAAACTTAAAGAAGACATAAAGTCTGGTTGAGTTCTCCTTTAGGCAACCTGCAAAATAGATACGTTAGTAGTCATGTTGTTTTGATGAAATGAAGCTTTGACAAGCGTAATCTTTGACAATTGTCCTACAAAAACTAGTTTGGCTGCTAGAAAACTTACAAATAGACTAGGGTTAGCATTAGTAATAGCCAAATTGAAGCATAAAAATCCTAAAATGCAATTTGTTTTGAAGACACAGAAGCAGAAATTTGTATGAGTATTCTCACTTGCTCGTACGAGTATTCTCACATACCCATATGAGTGCACAAAGAATTCATACCAAACTATAAAGGTACTCGTACGAGATTCTAAAATAGACCCAGCCAGAAACCCGTGAGATTGAAGATTTGATGATGAGAGAGACCAATAAATTAGATTTTTGGCCCCACGGTGGGCGCCAAAATGTCGTGTGTGAAGTAGGGTACTTGCAGCCGCAACACAAACACTCAATAGATCATTACAAGCATGGTTAGCCAATTAAAAGGAAATGAAAGATAAACCATGACAAAGTGAGCTATCACCTCCTAAGTGATGTGAGTATGGATTTGCTCTCAAATCTGGATAAGCAATCCCAGTGACTTGACTACACCTAGACGGAGGATTTGAAATGAGGATAATATGCAAGCTAGATGAGATTGATTATGCTAGATTGATCCAAGAGTCTAATTAAGCTAAGCATATGCATGATTAAGCTATTAAGATGATATTAAGCTAGAAAAGAGATTGATTAAACTACATGATTCAACAATTATGCTAGAGAATGATCAAATTAAATTAAATAATTGCCTATTATAACAATGCTCAAATGATATTCTAGATTGTATATGCCTATAATAAAAATGTATAAGATGAAAATGA
Source organism: Cryptomeria japonica (assembly GCF_030272615.1). Classification (NCBI taxonomy): domain Eukaryota; kingdom Viridiplantae; phylum Streptophyta; class Pinopsida; order Cupressales; family Cupressaceae; genus Cryptomeria; species Cryptomeria japonica. The sequence continues at coordinate 252,909,813 of NC_081410.1, forward strand.
GATGGGATCCTTTGTGCTCCAAAATGGGGGATATTTATAGGATTTCCAAGGCCAAGTGTGAGGTGGCAGGAATCAGCGGTCAAGATTGAGTCTGAAGATATCAAGGGTGAAATTGGAGGAGGTTGGAGGAAGGGACACTTGTCATCTCCATGGTGACAAGTGTCAAGGAGCCTTCCTCATGAGAGGGAAAGTGTTGAAGGGAGGAGAGATGTGGCCAAAGCGCCATGTGTCTCAAGGGGAGAATATCAAACCCATAGGAGGTTAGGATAAGGAGGTTAGGATGTACAAGATAGGATAGGGTTAGTTAAACCTAGGGTTAGGTTAGGGGATGGTTGGGTTAGGTGGTTATAAGTTAGGAGGCATGTGGGTAATTTGAATTTAAAAATTCAAATAATAGAAAAAGGCTAATTAACTTTCAACATCTCATAGATTGATTTGTTTTAATTAATTAGGGGATTAGAAGGAATATATTAAATTGGGGGAGGATTAATTAATCAAGGGGGACTATTGAAATGGACCTAATAAATAAATCCTTAGATTTATTAATAAGTAGATGAAAGGGATTTAATCAAATTGCTAATGAATTCAATTAAATTAAAAAGGGGGATTAATTAAATAATTGCTTATTTAATTAATTATCTTCATACCATTTTTAGGTGTATACAATAGTCATTGTCCAAAAATAGTTAGCAAAGAGGATAATTAAACCATAGGATCAAAATACAATGATCGGTATAAAGACAATCTTCAAATCATGAGTACCCCAAGCAATGAATGGTACCAATAGATCAAGAGTAGCTTTGTGTAGAGAAAATAATCACCACAACACAAAATCTACATGACAAGATCACTATCCATGGTCATCGAGGATTCAAGAGCACAACATATATTGAAAAATAGTGACAATAACATTAAAAGGATTACAACTTTCAAAGGGGAGTGATCTTAGCTACACAAGAGTCCAAATAACTCATTGGATAGAGTAAATGAATCATACAAACCTCTAAATCATAAAATATGTACAAAGGATTGTTTGAAAAAATTGTCTTCATGATCATTGAAGGAAAGCATCTATGGAAGGAGATTTAACAATAATGAAAATACTCACTATCATAACACACAATCATAGAATGCATAGCCATTAGTGGGTGTACACAAAGATTAAATATCATTATCAAAGTGTAGTGAAAGGAAAAAGACCTCAAAGTATATTTGAAGACTACAAAGTGCCTATTGAAGATAGGTCTACAAGAATAATGGTCAAAGGTTATAAGCAATAAACTTGTACAAATCAGCCAAAAGAAGAATAAAGACACAATATATTGACTATTAAAACTTTAAATTCATAGTGAAGTTTCTATCTCAATTTTGGAAGTCACAACAAAGAGATATAAGAGCCAAGATCATCCAACACAATGAAATGCAGTTGATAACTCAATGATGAATAGATAGTACCAAACTGGTATTGAGAGGGGGGGTGAATCAGTATAGGCAAAAATCCCAATCCTAAATCGGTTTGTCAGCAGACACTATGCTTTTACAGACAAACAGTAACCTCAGTCTTAAACAAAGTACAACGACAAAACCCAGAATAACTGAGACAAGCATAAACCAGTTGACACTTATCTTCTCACACAATCTAATACTTCATTTCCATTTCATCCTAGTGCATGAACAGGTAAACCATCATCAAAGATATATAAATAGCTAGATAAACATGATTTACCTTCAGACACACATCACTTAAACCATCACATGAATAAAAACACACATGACACACATATTTTTCATGTGGAAATCCAACTGGGAAAAACCACGGTGGGGATGAATACCCACAAGCTATTTTTGAACTCTTTAGAAGTCCGCTCTATTAGGAGCCTTGTCCAGTTAAAGACTGATACAATAGGTTCTGTTAGGAACCGATCCTGTTAGGGATCACCCAGTTAAGGGATGGCTAGAATACCCGGTTAAGGGTTAAACCCTGTTAAAGGCTACCTTGTTAGAGGATTTCAAGAACTCAATGGTTTTGAGTCACCCTATTAAAGGATTTACAGTAAGCCGGTTAAAGCTACCCAGTTAAGGGATTTCCCAACTGTTGAAGTGGTTAGAGATCAATAGGTATTACAATGATATGGTAACAACACATAATGCCAATGCAGATCCGCTTTAGCTCCTCTTCACCTTCTGCACTTACACTCTGTAGGTATCACTTCTCTCCTCTGGTCTGGGAAGAATCACATATCCCTTCACTTGGATACACACACACAACGTTTGCCAACAACCTCATAAAGAAACCCAACATTGACCTTATAGGAAATAGATAGGTCGGTAGCTTAAAACCTAAACCCTAAACCTGTTAGGTTAAGGAATTCAAATGGTTCAATCCTGACCATTGAGTACACTACATTAAATGCAACAGTCTTGATCAAATCTCAAGACATTCTCCATCATTCGTTTTCCACCAATTTCATGGCAACTGATAACCCATCACACGTTATCACTATTTACAGACTTCACACATTCCTGAGGTAGATAGGAATAATCTCCTTCATGCAAGATCCTTCACGCGCACAAGGCTAACATGGCACCATGATCTGTTCTTCATTACAATGCTAACTCATCACAAAAAGTCACCGATTGAGTCACACAAGCTTGAGACAGTTCAACTAGAAACCTTGAAGTTGTGACTACCAACTGGTAGTCATACAAAGCTTCCATGTGCTGGTTCCCATAACCACATGCCGGTTCACCTTAAGCAAACACACTGCTTTACTTTGGCACAAATGCCAGTTCACAGTGTTATACCGATTCTCATATATACCGGTTCTCTCCTCTTCAGCATATTGACATCAATGACAACATACAATTTCATTATGTCCTCATACAAGTTCACATAATTCCAACAATCTCCCCCTTTGGCATTGATGGCAATATACAAAGATATCTCTCCACTTCACATCTTCTCCCCTGATTTCTACAGATATCTTCTCCGCTTCTCTTCTTCTCCCCCTTTGACAACAATGCCAAAGTGGAGGCACAAACTTCCCTGTTTCATTATGCTGCTCCCCCTGAGGAGTAGCATCCTTCAACACATCAATCCTGAAGAAAAATTTGACTATGCAATACCTGACTAATGTGGAGCATATACCTTTAGTTTACTTCCTGAAGGGGCAACACCCCTAATTCACCTCTTAAGTACATAAATGTAGCCTTTGGGAGAGGCTTGGTGAATATGTCTGCTAACTGCTCCTTACTGGAAACATGTTTCAGTGCAATCTCTTTGTTCTGAACCTTTTCCCACAAGAAATGATACGTAAGCTCAAAGTGCTTGGTTCTTGAATGTAAAACCAGATTCTTGGAGATGTTAATTGCACTAGTATTGTCACAAAATATACTTACCAGTTTAGATACAAGAACTTTGAAGCCATTTAATACATGCTTCATCCAAATTGTCTGAGTCCAATTCATGAAAGCTGCAACATACTCTGCTTCTGCTGTAGATTGAGAGATACAACTCTACTTTTTGCTCATCCATGAGACCAGTCTAACCTAGAAAGAATGCACCATCGGTTGTGCTCTTTCGGTCATCTACATTACTGGCCCAATCAACATCTGTGAACACTCTCAGGTTAAAATCATTATTGTATGGATACCATAACCCATAATCAATAGTTCCCTTCAGATACCTAAGAATCCACTTGACTACAACCAAGTGGGATTCTCTTGGAATTTTCTAGAACCTTGTAGTAATGCCAACTACATGTGCAATATCTGGTCTGCTATGCACTACATAATGCAACTTACCAATCATTGATTGGTATTCCTTCTCATCAACCAATGCTGAGTCATCCTCTTTGGATAGTTTACAATCAGTCACCATCGGTGTACCAACCGGTTTGCTATCTTCCATGCCAAAGGTCTTCAACACCTCTTTGACATACTTGGACTGAGTGATGAAGATTCCATCTTTCATCTGCTGAATCTACAGTCCAATGAAGAACTTAATCTCCCCTATGAGTGACATCTCAAACTCTTTCTTCATCTCATCTGCAAACTCATGACTCATCTTGTCATCTCCACCAAAGATAATGTCATCAACAAATACCTCACAGATCAGGATCTGATCTCCTTTAGACTTCAAGTAGATATTGCTATCTTCACTTGTTCTCTCAAATCCAATCTTCACAAGATGGGAATGTAGGCATTCATACCATGCTCTAGGTGCCTGCTTTAGACCATATAAGGCTTTATGTAGCCTACACACCATGTCACTGTCTTCAGATAGGGAAAATCCATCTGGTTGCTCTATATACACTTCCTCTTCAAGTACACCATTTAGGAATGCAGATTTTACATCCATTTGATATACTTTGAATCCTTTAAAAGCTGCATATGCAAGAAGCATATGAACTCCTTCCAATCTGGCTACAGGAGCAAAGGTTTCTCGATAGTCTTCTCCTTCTTCTTGGGCATATCCTTTACACACAAGTCTAGCTTTGTTTCTAATCACTATGCCATCCTCATTCAGCTTATTTCTCAAAACCCATTTGGTACCAATGACATTTTTATACTCCGGTCTGGGTACCAAAGACCATGTACCATTTTTCTCTATCTGGTCAAGTTCCTCTTCCATTGCCTTGATCCAGTCTTCATCTTTATGTGCCTCTTTGAATGATTTAGGCTCAAATTCAGAGATCATACATGATTTTTCTCTGACCTTTCTTCTTGTAAGGATTCCTGTATCCTTATCTCCTATGATCTACTTAGGATCATGATTCAGCTTGACATACCAAGGAATGGTCTTGATAGATTCCTCTTGCTTTTCTTCTTTATCCTCATCTCCATCAGTATTAGCATCTATATCTATCGGTGTAGGAACACTATTACTGGTACTTGGTTGAATGACAACTGGTTCCTAGAAGGTTACAACTGGTTCATTTACCGCTTGCTCACTGCCGGTTTCCTCAATTTTCTCAGAGGTTTTATCAACTCTTACATTGATGCTTTCCATAATTCTTTGAGTCCTAATATTGAAACACTTGAGAGCTTTGCTCTTGGTGGAATACCCTAGGAATATTCCCTCATCACATTTCACATCAAATTTGCTCTGGTGTTCGCTCCTCTTGATGTAACATTTGCTACCAAACACTCTAAAGTAGCTAACCATAGGTGTCTTACCGGTCCAATACTCATAAGGAGTTTTATCCTTACCTTTCTTGATGAGTACCTGGTTCATTGTGTAGACTGCAGTGCTCACTGCTTCTCTCCAAAAGGTGTGAGCTACCTTTCCTTGAATCAACATGGTTCTAGCTGCTTTAACCACAGTTCGGTTATTCCTCTCTGCTAGGCCATTCTTCTATGGAGTCTGGGGGGCAGACAGTTGCCTCTTGATGCCATGTTCTTCACAGTACTTGTTGAATTCACCGGAAGTGAATTACCCTCCTTGATCAGTTCTCAGGCACTTGATCCTTTTGCTGCTTTCCTTCTCCACTAATGCTCTGAAAGCTTTGAACTTTACAAAAGCTTCAGACTTATCTTTCAAGAATGTGACCCACATCATTCTTGAGCAGTCATCAGTGAGAATCATGAAGTACCTATCACCCTGCATACTCCTAGTTTTCATAGGACCACACAAATCAGTATGCACAAGATCAAGCAAATTGTTAGCAGTGAAAGGTTTACCTTTAAAGGTTGAGGAAGAAATTTTCCCCAATTGACACTCTCTGCAGAAGGTATTGTCCAGTTTGTTTAGTACCGACAACCCTCTAACTACCTTGATCTTACTGGCCTTAACAATATTATCAAAGTTTACATGGCAGAGTCTCCTATACCATATCCAGCTATCATCAAATTTAGCCATAAGACATGTACTTATATTTGCATTCAGCTGAAATAGATTACCTTTGGTCTGCATGCTGGTGGCCACGAATTCACCATTCTTTCCTTTGATTTTGCACACTCCATTCTTGAATTCTAGAGTGAGACCACTATCATTCAGCTGGGCAACACTTAGAAGGTTGTGTATGAGACCATCAACCAAATACACATTGTCAACACTACTCTTTCCATTCAGAGAGATGGACCCTCTGCCTTTAACCATACATGGTGCATCATTACCAAAATGAACCACACCACCATCATATTCTTCCAAAGATAGAAACTTGCTCTGGTCACCAGGCATATGGTGAGAACAACCACTGTCAATAATCCACTCATTGGAATTATCAAACTGGGAGACAAGAGCCTTCTTGTCTAACACATCTTCATTGACAGCAACAAACACAATATCTTCATTTTCTTCATCTTCTGATTCCTCATCTGTGACACCTTCATCAACTGCCACAAAATAGTTTCTCCAGTTTCCTCCTTTGAATTTCTTGAACCTTCCCTGTTTGTCCTTGTTGTCACCATTAGGACAGTTTACAACAATATGTCCTATCCAATTACAAGAAAAGCATTTCAAAGGGAGCTTACCTCTGTATTTGCTAGTTCCTTTAGGAAGTTTGCTAGCAAGAAGAGCTTCAATTTCCATCAGAATCTCCTCATCATCCATTTCTCTACTCTATCTTGGTTCACCACTAGTGCTAGCTTCTTTTCCTTTTCTAGATGGTACAAAAAAAGCTTTAAAAGCTAATTCAGTCTTTTGAACACTGCCATCAAAACTATTTAGCTCATAGGCTGTCAACTTTGCAATGATGGAGTCTAGGGATACCTTAGTCTTGTCTATTGATCTCAACTCCTGAATAGCAGCAACCCTTATTGCATAGACCAATAATAAGGATCTTAGGACTTTGCTCACCACAGTGGAATCTTCTATTTTACCACTTGCACTCTTGATATCTCCAAGAATGGTTTTGATTCTTATTCCATGTTGTTGAATGGTCTCACCTTCAACCATCCGCATGTCTTCAAACTTCCCTCCCTCTAAGGCTTTCTTCCTTAGCTTCTTTTACATGCTCATCACCACCATAGATATTTTCAAGAGTATCCCATACTTCTTTGGGATTTACCTTATCTTGGACATCAATAAACTCAATGTTAGATAAACTACTAATTAGGGCTTCCATGACTTGCCCATTCTCCTTCATCTCTCTCTATTGGTCATCCGTGAGAGTATCGGTAGGAGCAACATAGGCATTCTCAACATAACTCCAGTGTTGAGCACCCATGCTTCTGATGTATATCTTCATTCTATCTTTCCATATACTGAAATTTTCTCTGTTGAACTTTGGACCTTCCCTCTTCATCATTAGACTGGGATCTTTACCTCAAGCGGTTAAGATTATAACACAGAGGACCTGGAGGACGCTCTGATACCAATTGATAACTCAATGATGAACTGATAGTACCAAACCGGTACTGAGAGGGGGGGGTGAATCAGTACAGGCAAAAATCACAATCCTAAACCGGTTTGTCAGCAGACACTGTGCTTTTATAGACAAACAGTAACCCTGGTCTTAAACAAAGTACAACCGACAAAACCTAGAATAACTGCGACAAGCATAAACTGGTTGACACTTATCTTCTCACAAAATCTAATACTTCATTTCCATTTCATCCTAGTGCATGAACAGGTAAACCATCATCAAAGATATATAAACAGCTAGATAAACATGATTTACCTTCAGACACACATCACTTAAACCATCACATGAATAACAACACACATGACACACATATTTTTCACATGGAAATCCAACTGGGAAAAACCACGGTGGGGATGAATACCCACAAGCTATTTTTGAACTCTTTAGAAGTCTCCTTTGTTAGGAGCCTTGTCTGGTTAAAGACAGATACAATAGGTTCTGTTAGGAACCGATCCTGTTAGGGATCACCCGGTTAAGGGTTAAACCCTATTAAAGGCTACCTTGTTAGAGGATTTCAAGAACTCAATGGTTTTGAGTCACCCTGTTAAAGGATTTATAGTAAGCCAGTTAAAGCTACCCTGTTAAGGGATTTTCCAACTGTTGAAGTGGTTAGAGATCAACAGGTATTACAATGATCTGGTAACAGCACATAATGCCAATGCAAATCCACTTTAGCTCCTCTTCACCTTCTGCACTTACACTCTGCAGGAATCACTTCTCTCCTATGGTTTGGCAAGAATCACATATCCCTTCACTTGGATACACACACACAACTTTTGCCAACAACCTTAGAAAGAAACCCAACATCGACCTTATAGGAAATAGATAGGCCGGTAGCATAAACCCTAAACCCTAAACCTGTTAGGTTAAGGAATTCAAATGGTTCAATCCTGATCATTGAGCACACTGCATTAAATGTAATAGTCTTGATCCAATCTCAAGACATTCTCCATCATTCATTTTCCACCAATTTCATGGCAGCTGATAACCCATCACACGTTATCACCGTTTATAGACTTTGCACATTCCCCAGGTAGATAGGAACAATCTCCTTCATGCAAGATCCTTTACACGCACAAGGCTGACGTGGCACCATGATCTGTTCTTCGTTAAAATGCTAACTCATCACACAAAGTCATCGATTGAGTCACATAGGCTTGAGACACTTCAACCAGAAACCCTGAAGTTGTGACTACCAACCAGTAGTCATACAAAGCTTCCATGTGCCAGTTCCCATAACCACATGTCGGTTAACCTTAAGCAAACACACCGCTTTACTTTGGCACAAATGTCGGTTCACAGTGTTATACCGATTCTCATATATACCGGTTCTCTCCTCTTCAGCATATGACATCAATGACAACATACAATGTCATTATGTCCTCATACTAGTTCACATAATGCCAACAACTGTCACCAAAATCTTGTTATGGAGCAAATAAAATAGATTTAAAGCTAAAAGCTGGTATTTGACCTGAAAGTGTAGATATTTGTTCATTGTAACAATGACAAAATAACAGTAAACAAGGAGCTTCCTCCATAAACAATCATAGATTGAACATGCCATATGGATTTTCAAACCATAGTAAAGATATTTGACAGTCAAGAGTCACTAAGAACAGTCTCAAACACAATGACAACCAATAGTAGTCAAAATTATAGTCATCAAACAAAGAACTTGTAATAGACAAAAGATAAGACTGTCAAGATATGTATTATCATTGCAGCCATATATCACTAAAGATACAAGTAAGGTGCGGCCTCTTTATCTATCACAGACCAAAGAGCTAGGATTCTTGACAGAGAAAAATAGTTGTCAAACAACCTATAGTGGCCAAAAGGAAATACCTTCAATTAGTTCAACACTGTCAATTAGCGGCACTCAGTTTGTCATAATAGCAGTAAGCAATCATTTCCAATAGTGAAAATATAAAAGAGAAGAATATAATATTGACCCCAAGTCAAAAATAGTTAATAGTGCATACCATGATATCAACAGTGATTTTTGCAGCAGGTATGAGCCATAAATTTCATAGCAGCAACATAATATAAGATTATCAAAGATACACTGCATTCGAGAATGATGACAGGAGCTATTTCATAATCAAAATCTCTAACCATGGACAATATGGCAAAGTGAAAATAGCACAATCACTCATGACAGTCATGATATAGAGCATCAAGTGTAGAAATGAGATCTCAATGATCAACATTCAATGAAAACCCTAAGGTAACAAATATCATTCAGAGAAATCACAGTCACAACAACCATATAATAGATAAGAATATTTGACGTACCACACAAGGATCTACCATACAAAAAAATGTTTTTCGATCTTTTGTGATGTCGATAACCATTTTTATGCTTTTATTATTCTCTCTATAAAGAAATATGGCCATCAAATGATGAAGACCCATCTAGGGTTTCACAGGATACTCAATATTTTAAAGTGTTAAACCTCAAACCTAGATGCCTTAGTTCAAGCAAAGGAATGATATCAGTGAGAATCAAGGCATGGGATTTCAGAAAGGTAAAAGAAACCTTGAAAAGAACCAGCCAAAGAGCTAGTCGCCAAATGTGAAGTGTTTGATAAGTTTGAAAACTTATCAAGACAACCCTTCTACACAGCCGTGAACAAATATGCCTCAAAGCTACAACCTCATGAAACCCTAAGCTAAAAGTCGCAGATAGATTACAAGTATGACCAAGCAAAAGATAGTGAATACCAAAATCAATGGCAACTTTTGTTACAATATTAAGCAAAATAATAAGCTGAAAAATGATTTTTTTTTAACATACAGAAACCCTAATATGGGTATAAAAGAAATAAAAGGTTGAAAAGATTAAATAATGGAGTACATATTGAGCTAGAAAAGCCTGAGAGCCTCAGTTAACTTCACTGCAAACTCTCAGAATACAACCATGCATGGTAGCCGACACAGAAGTCTTCACAGAATGTAAGAATGAGAAGATGCAAATATTTTAGGGTTCGAGCTTTAGAAATTTGCATGCCCTAATTCCTTTTGGAATTATGATGGGATTTTCTTTAAATAAAAGCTACTTATTATTTGTAATGTGTTCGAGTTTTGAAACTCCCACAAGGACTTTTAAGTCCTAGTTCTTGATAGCCGTGGGGGGATTAAACCCCTAAAATCTTATTTTGAAGTGCAAAATACTTTTATTTTTATTAATTATTATATTTAATTATTAATAATGATAAAAAAATAAAATTAAGAGACACATATACCATTATTAATAGATAAATATAATAATTAAATAATTTTTTATTTAATTTTACGTAAATAAAAGTATATGAAAAGCTAAATAAAAGAGTACTTTTATTTATTTAAATGAAATAATTAATTAATAAACACACTTAGGATTTTCAGCTGAGACATGTAGTTTGGCATCTTGGAGTTTTATTCTCAGAGAGGTAGTGCTTTTTCTTTTTGGAGCTATTCTTGGCATCAACAACATGCATATATTTAAGATGACATAGTGTTTTTAGGGGGGCTATTATTAGCAGAAGTGGTAGTTCTATCTTTAGCAAGAGGTATCTTTTTGATGCAGTATTAGTGGCAAACTCATTTTTGGTAGCAGAGACTATTCTTTGCAGAGTTATGCATGAGTTTTTTATGCTATTTTGGGCAAATTCACCCGGGGCTTTTTCTCATGCAACTTTTTCTATTTTAGGGTTTTGGAGGAGATATTCTTCATGATATCTATATATTCTTCTATTCTCTTTATTTTTTCCCTCTATTTATTTGTTTTTTCTTACACATACAACAAAAAGAATTGTATCTCAACACTTATCAATTTTCAGTTATTGTAATAGAGTTACTTTCTTTCAGTTTGCAATACAAAGTTATTTCCTTATCAGTATTTCTTGCTTTTCTCATTGTTGGGTGAGCGATTTGACAGAGTTATTATGATTTTTACAATCCTTTGCTCTGTCTCACTTTTGCTTTGCAGAAGTAGGATAATTTAACCATGATTCAGGTTGTTGGTTGTGTTCACTTGGTTTTTCAGCTTCTTTCATGTTGTGAAAATTCACTTTTCCTACATGCAAACGTTGGATAGCTTCGAACCTTTTTCACAAATTGTTTATGAATTAGGTGGTCTAATTGATTTGTGAAGTGTTTCATTCAGTATTGCAGCTGTTATAGTTTTAGTGTAGTATTTTAAAACTCCATAATTTTGGTGTATCACCTCCATTAGGATAGGTTTTTTTCATCACATGCAAGCCCTTTTACCTTTTTCTCATAAGAAGTTAATTGTAGGAGATCCATCAAAACAGAAAGCTGACCTAGTCTCTGGAGGTCTACTTTCAGTATAGGTAACCCACATGCATGAAAGTAGTCCCATGTTTTACAGGAATACTGAGTTCCATACTTATCCATCATGGGTGCAATCCTCCGTGACAACAGTTTGAGGTTTTCATCTTATCTGATATTAGATCGTATGCTCTCATAGATTCCCCATTGCATATTATTCCATCCAATATAATTTTATTGGCCCACTTATCTATAGTTGAGGTGACATATTGATTTCTTTTGATTTGTTTCAATATATTGGGGTCTAACTCCTCAATAAGGATACTTGTAGTTTGATCCGTGGGTTGGTAACTTATTTTCAAAATGGATTGAATAAAGGAAGTTAAAGTGCTCGCCTATTTTTGCAACACTAAATTCTTTTGCACCTTGAGTTTGATTCATTTTTATAAAGCACCCATAGAGAAATTCGCATGATTGATATTCTTTTAAACCTCAAGTTTGATTTATTTTGACAATGCAACTATAGAGAAATTCACATAATAGATATCCCCTTGAATAGTAGCGAGACCCTTATCCACTCTACTGAGGCTGAAGTCTAGCTTTGTGACTTCATCTTCATTTTTATCTCCGATGGGGTTTGTGATTTCCAAGAGTCTGTGACCTGAGATAGGATCAACAATCATCTTGGACATTCTCCTAGCCTTGTTAGGATTGGTACTTTCTTGTACCAGTTTAGCCATTATGTCCACTTACATGTTTGTCATAGAAGTATACCTTTTTTCTTCTCTACAACTTTATTTGTCCATGAGGGTGAGGTAACAACAGATGAACTAGGGACACTAGTTATTGCATTGGTTGGTGGAGGTGCATAATTAGTAGGAGTAAAATCACCGAGTATGGAGAAATCAGAGCCATCAAATAATGTGTTGGCAATATTATCTCCACCAATTTGGTTAAAGATAAAAGAAACATTTTCTTGGGTAGTGCCTACAATAGTTGATAGGTTGTTAGGTGTGGGGGAAATAGGAACACAGGTTTCTTTGTTTGCCTTTCCCTTGGAGGAGGTCGATGCATCTTCTTCACATATGGATTTAAGCTTCATAATATCCTCTGATTGTTCTCCATCTCCTCCATACTAGGTATTACTTCTTTGGGGAGTGGGATTTGAGATAGTTCGAGCCTCAGAGGTGGCAAAATTATGGGATGCACTCTATTTCGGGTTTGATGTACCCTTTGATGTAGAGGAACCAATACATTCCATTGTCTTATTCTCAACCCACCTCCTTGTTTTTTCTAGCACATGTCAGGTCTTGTTCTCTACATCCATGGTATTCTTGTCTAACCAGGAGAGTGGCGGGAGGGGTATAATAGAAACATTTTGATACATTTTATCAACCATATTTGAACCATCGTCAATCAAATTTTTAGGAATATAAAGAGGTAGCTTAAAGGCCTTGACTTGATCTAGGGTCAACCTCATATAATCCCTTTTCTCTACCTCCCTAATATCTAGGCAATCTTCCTAGTAGTCTTCAGTTGTAGGTGATGTAGGTATGTCTTACCTCCATGAAAATGGCCTCGAACACAAGACATTACTATCATAGTAAGGCCTCCATGATATAAATTAAAAATTGAATTTCAATAAAAAATTTCCTACCGTCTTGGCAGCCTCATTGCTCTTGCAAGTGAAATCCATCAGGAAAATGGGAAATGAGTACCCGTTTTTCTTCATGTTCTCTATATACTTGACATTTAACTTAGCCATCTGGTGACATAATTCCAGAAACATAAAATAATTAGAAACATTTATGGGCAATTTACATGGGGCATCTTCAAAACCACCAATCCTCAAGTAGGAGAAACTATCAAATTGAATGAAATAGCTGCCATACTGAGTCACTGTGAGGCCCTACCCCGATTCAGTTTGACATTTTCAGTTATTTGCATATTGAGACTATTATGGATGCTTTATTTTATGCATTATGGACTTAGAACTTATATGATTCCATGATTTGGATCACACTGACATTTGTTGATGCTTTATTTCATGCATGATGATTATGAAACCTTAGATATGTTACTAGAATAGAATTACATTATGATGGTGAATGTCATTTGCAGGATTTTATTTTGATGAAAGAAAAATGATGCATATTTATGAATGGTTCATTTTTGGGAAAATTATGTTGATTGCTTATGTGAAATTGAAATGTGAAAACAAATGAGAAATTGAAATATTGTTGCCTAATGTATGAGTGTTTGATTTGCAATGGAATCCATGTATTTGATTATGAATAATTGTGATTAATTGGAGTTACTAATGTGTTAATTGAGATGCGCAGGAAAATTATCCATGTGACCATGGAATTTAATGGAGAACCAAGTCTAGACCAATGTGCGTTTGTTAAGCCGGGAGTTGTCTATTTGGAGAGACAACACCCCTCCCCTTGTAATGTATTTTATTTGTGATGTGTATAATGCTTGAGTGTAAAATTTAATTTATATGTAATTATGTAGTCCTTCAAGAGACCAATTTTCCATGTGTGATTTTTATATTATATTTTTGTTGTGTCACTTGACACATGTGCTGATTAAGTGTCATTGATGTTGACTTGTCTCTTGGAGGGAGTTTTGTTTCTACCAAAGCCATTCAAAAACATGAGTGTGGTCCCAAATTTGTCTTGGGTAGGGAGTCATGGGAGTGGTCAACTCAAGCTTGACCCGTAGGTAAACTTCAGTGGGGTTTCCAAAGGGTTTAATGGACTCCTAGGGTAAGTTTTTAGGCTTTTCCAAAGGTCCTAAGGGTATACCTATGGGTTAGGGGTGTTTTGCAACATGTGGCTTCTCCCATGTGACTATGAAGTCACTTAAAAAAGTGATAATTCCAAGATGCACGAAAATTGAACTTAGAAAGTTCTCCCTAGGATAGAGAACCTTCCCTTTAGGAGTTAAACTCTCTTCCCCATCCTCTTCCACCTTTTCCCTTTCCAATTTGAGTAATGTGCAAGAGTTTGGGAAGGGCAACCAATGGGAACTCACACCTCACCCAAGGGGTTGGGAAGTGGGTGAGAGGCCTTCTTAGGCAAGAATTTGCAAACTTAGTGAGTAATCACCCACTCTCCTTTCTTGGAGATTTTGCTTGTTTTGAAAAAGTTAGTAGGAGTTTGGCATTTTTAGTGGAATTTGGGAGAAAAGATAGTGGAAATTGGGCAGCTCATCCCCAACTAAAGTTAGCAAACCTTTGGCAGAATTAGGTTGGTTACTCCCTTCTTTCTCTTATTATGTTGCAAATGATAGTTTATGTTGTTTTGTAAAAGAAAAGAGTTGCTTGAAAGATTGTGTTTTATGAAGTTTTTGTGTTGAAGTAAAATGTGTAGTTTTCTTTTCTATGTGTTTGTTTTGTGTTTCTTGTTGTTTTTGGGAGTGTCCAAGATCTCCTATCCTTGGGAGGGTAGGAAGATCTTGGGGTGGAAGAAGTATGACAGCCATGGGTGAGAGGCTCTCCTTGTGGAGAGTGTTCTCAAGGGTGTCCTTGGTGGCCCTTGATGCATAGCCTTGTGTATGCATTTGGGGGTCATAAGGGGAGCATATATGGCCTTGAGCCTTTTTGGGGGCATAAGGAATGAGGGAGTATTTTTGGTTGCATTTGTGTTGCCATGAGGTGGCTTATGTTGTAATGTTTTGGCATGCATTCTCCCCATAGGTACTTGGTCCACTTCCACCCATGGAAGAGTCACCATGAAAGTGGTGAATGTGTAGCTTGGGAAGGGATACTTTGAATGTAAATGTGTTTCTATGTGGTTGTGGGTTTCGCATGTTTGTAACCCGTCTAGTGCTTGGTTCTCCAAGCTCGGGGGTGGCTTCTAGTAAGCCTAGGCTGGGAGGTGAGCTTCCCATGGTCAAAATGTGTTGTTTTGCAGGTTGCATGGGAATGGGAAAAGAAGGATTGAAAGACCATGTTGCTATTTAATGTTGCAGAAATTAGTTATTATGGCTATGTATTCTCTTGGGAGTTGCAAATGAAAAGAAAGAGCTAGAATGTGTTATTAATATGGAAGGAGGTTAATGTATTCCATGATAGCTTGTAAAAGAAAGAGAAAGGCATTGTGTGTTGTTTTCAAAAATAATGTAGCAATGTATTTCTATTATCTTGAAAAGGGGGAAATGTAGATGTTTTAAACTTCAAAATTTCTTGTAACCATGCTCATTGTATTTAAATCTGTTAAAGAAATACATGATGTTTTCACTATTTTAGTTAGTTGCAAATGAAAGCATTAGTGTATTAGATTGTATGAAAATTTGTGTTTAACTAGGGTGGAAAAGTAGATGCATTATATATTTTTTTTTATGTATTCTGCAAATAAAAGAAACCATGTTGCTGTAAATTTAATAAAACAGTCTTTTATTTTCTGGTTATTGCAGAAAAGGAATTTTATTAAACAAGCTTATCCTTTGCAAGGAAAAAGAAAACATTTAGCTTTTAATATATATTGTTTTTTTTGTGTTGTTGCACAAACTGATTTACAAAAAAATATATATATATACATATAGGCTCTCTTCTCATGAAGCAAATCTGCAATGAATACATGAATGACTCTTTTATGTTTTTAAAAAAAAAAAAAAAAATATACACTACCCAAAGAAGTTAAAATAGTAATATACAAATATATATATATATATATATATATGTATTTTACCTATTGCCCATCAAAATCAGTATAACAAGAAAATACAGTGATGATCTTTCAGATCTGATATAATACTTAGTGAAGCAACTGATTAATCCTCCTACCTTAGTCAGCCAAACACAATATATATACATATATATATATATAAATAATTAATATATATATATATATAGATATATATATATATATATATATATATATATATATCTTTTATTACTGGATATGAAACCTGTTTATTCCATGTTTTACTGTATCACTTTCAGTTCCTGCCAAATACACACACACACACATATATATATATATATATATATATATTTAGGTATATTTATTTATGAGTATACAACCAACAATATCTTAAACAATGGAGTTTATGCATTGAAATAACCGAACAAAAGAAATTATTTAAACCACACCATGGATTTCGGGGGGGATCAAACCCCGTTTTAAACCCCATCGCAAAAGCCCAACAAATAAAAAGGATTTAACAGCGCGCTGGTTTTTTTTGGGGGCCCCAGCGCCCCGGGCGGCGGCGCCCACAGACTGCGGGCAGCGACGCCGCATCCTGCGGGAAGCCGCAGCCTGCGGTGGCGCCGTCCGCAGCCGGCGGTGCCCCGCAGCGCCGGCCTGGCTCTCTCCTCCCCGCTCCGCCCGACTCCCCTCTACGCCACGTTAAGCAACAGCCAAACAAAGAAACTCTCTACCTCTTGCAGTTCGGCTGGGCACGAAGGTTTAATGGGGGGGTTGGCGGGGTTGGCTCCTGCACGCTGCCTCCTTCGGCCGCCGACTCCCCCCTGCGCACAACACTCTCGTTTTCAAGAAAAAAAAAATGAGAAAGTAAAGCAAAAGGGCTGCACTCGCCCTAACCCTAAACTTCGGGTTAGGGCAGAGGCAATAAGATTTTAGTGATGATATTATTTTTAAAAAGTGAGGGAATAGATAAAAGGGGGGGGGAAGAAGTATTATATCAAATAAAAAAAAAGGGGGGATCAAATCCCCACAATTCTCTTGAAAAAAGAAAATAAATTTAGTAAATGGCAACAATGTAGAATAGTTAGTTATGTATATATATATATATATAAATGTGTATATATATATATATAAATATAGATATATATATATATATATAAATATAAATATAAATATATATATATATATATATATAACTTTGTGTATAAATAAATTTGTAAATATATATATATATATATATATATATATATATAAGTAGGATTGTAATGATATTTAATTCGAATTAAATTGCTAGATGTAAAATAAGTTTTGATTACTTGTTAAGCAATGGGCAACTGTAGGAGAATACTTTATAAATGATTTAATTACTTAGGTGGTTTAGATCTAAAAAAAATAATAAATAATAATTAAGAGGTAAAAACATTAAGTTCCTTGTAGGGCCAAGAGGGCCAAATCAAGTAAAAGATTATAAAGTGAATTTTAAATATAGAGGATTCAATTAAATAAAATGTTTTTAAACTACGAGGATAATTGAACTTAGAATTCTAATGGACTAAGGAGGATAAGATAAATTTTAAAACGCTTATATTAATCGTTGTATTTAAGATTTTAATTTATTAATAAAGCTTAGTGATTACCCCTTTTTGGGAAAATATTAGCTCATTGGTAGCTGAGTAAACCTAGTTTCTAAATTGAATTTAAATACCCGATTGACACAAATGTAATTAAGACCAAACCCAAGATGCATCATTTTATATAAGATCATTGCACTTAGTTGATTAAATTAGTTAAGTAGGTCGTTAATTAGTTAAGTATTTTCAAAATTTTTTTTTTCCCGTTCGTGCCCAAGAGTTGGGCATGACATTTTGGTATCAGAGCAAGGTTGCCAACACTAGGGAACCTTACTCCATTACGTTTCGCTATAATTATTTAATTAATTTAAAATTGTATTCAATTTTATTTTTGAACTAGCTAAAATATTTTCTCCTAAAATAGTTATTTATTTCATTTTATTTTATTTTCTTAAAAAGGATGCCTCCAACTACGCGACAAGCTCGCAAACGTGGTAGAGGCCCTAGGCATGCACACATGGCACGCGAAGAGGTCATTAGGGAGGAATCGGTTCAGGAAGTGGACCCAGCAGCTCCTTCCGAACAACCAGTTGACCCAAACCGAGACATCTTGGTAGCTCTTCAGAACCTGATTGGACTAGTTCAGGATAGGATTCCAGCAGTAGACCACAATGTTGAGAACCAGAACTCAGGAAGTCATAGAACAGTGGAATGGGAACGGAGTAGGAGTCCACCTCCTAATCCCGTAGAGAGTCAGGCTGTGCATGAGCCCGAACCCATTCACCTTCCAGCACCACCTCCAGCCGTAGCACCAGTGTATATCGAGAGGGCACGTAGAGATCCAGGGGATCTAATCAGAGAGGTTATGCGTCTTCAGCCACCATCATTTGGGGGATCTACCGATGGGGTAGAGGCAGAGGCATGGCTTTTAAGCCTAGATAGGTGCTTTGCATTGCGCTCTTATGAGAGCAATCTAAAAGAACGTGCAACGGTTCACCTGTTGCGAGGAACAACCTCCACATGGTCGAGACAGGAAGAATATAAGTGTGGCTTAGAGATAGAGACCCTCACTTGGGAGATTTTCACAGAGAGATTCAAGGAGAGGTATCTATCAGAGCATTTCAGACAGCATAGGGTGGATGAGTTTCATGACCTCCAGCAGAAGAGTATGTCAGTGACACAGTACGAGAACAAGTTCTTTGAACTATTACCTTATGTAGATTACCTGAAAGATGAAAAGCTTCTCGTCAACCGATTTATCAGAGGATTGAATTTCGGCATAGCAGGACCAGTGAGGATGGCCGCTCCAGGGAGCCTTCGGGTTGCCGTGGAGAAGGCTTTGATAGCCAAGGAGATTCAGACCAAACCTCATGACTCGAAGGATCGGTTTCAGAACCGTAACCCTTCACCACAGACTTATGGGTTTCAGAAACCCCATTGGAAAGGTAACAACAGGCACTCATCGGGGTTCTCCAAACCCCCTCCTCCACAGCAGTCACAGCAAAATCAGAGACAAAAGCCTCCGCAGAATCAGCAGGGCACAAAGCCCAAGTAGTGGCAGTCACAGGGTCAGAGGCAAGATCAGAAATCTCAGGCTCCTTACACACCTCCAGCTAGGACTCAGTAGTCCTCTAGAGGAGGGTACAGTGGTTCTAGTAGGACAGGGGGACAGTCTTTCTCCAGACCACAGAGAGTACAGTTTCAGGCACGAGGTCCTTGCTTCACATGTGGAGCCATGGGACACATAGCGAGGGAGTGTCCTCAGGGTCAGATGACAGGGAATCAGAGGATGGCAACATCAGAGCCGACAGTTGGGGACATGGGCAAGTCCCACAGAGTTTTCGCAGCGGTTGACAACCGCCAGGCAGAGCATCAGGCCACGGTTATTGAGGTAGCAGGTATGATCAGAGGTAGCAGTGTATCTATATTATTTGATTCAGGAGCTACTAATTCTTTTATATCTCCATTGGTTGTGGAGCGTTGCGGGCTAGTGGCAACTAGGCAAGAGGTCAGTTGGGAAGTGGAATTAGCTTCAGGGGCTAGAGTGTCAGTGGAATCAGAGGTTAAGGGATGTCAGCTTCAGATTGGCAACATCACCACCTTAGTAGACCTTAGAGTTACACCACTTGGATCTTATGGCGTTGTACTTGGCATGGATTGGCTTTATGCCCACAGAGCCAAGATGGATTGTCACCTGAAAAGGATCGAGTGTGAGGATGATCATAGCTCTCCTATAGTGATCACTGGAATTCAGAGACCCGTGTCTCTTCGTATGATCTCCGCCATGCAGCTTAAGCGGAGCATGCGAAAGGGATGTCAATTATTTGCCATCACCATTAGTGATAGAGAAGAAGAAGAGGAGAAGGAGCCATCTATTGACGACCATCCTATCCTTAGAGAATTTGCAGATGTCTTTCCTTCAGAGTTACCTGGTATGCCGCCCCATAGAGAGATTGATTTTCATATAGACCTTGTTCCAAGAGCCGAACCCATTTCAAGAGCACCTTATAGAATGACTACGAATGAGCTTAATGAGCTCAAGATTCAGCTAGAGGAACTCCTAGAGAAGGGCCACATTCACCCTAGTGTATCCCCTTGGGGTGCACCAGTCATTTTCGTGAAGAAGAAAGATGGATCTCTCCGATTATGCATGGACTACCGTCAGTTGAACAAAGTAACCATCAAGAACCGATATCCATTGCCCAGGATCGATGACTTGTTTGACCAACTTCAAGGTGCCAAAGTATTTTCCAAGATTGATCTCAAATCAGGGTACCATCAGTTGAGAATAGTGGAAAGTGATATCCACAAGACCGCATTTCGCACTAGATATGGCCACTATGAGTTCACTGTGGTCCCATTCGGTCTTACGAATGCTCCAACAGTTTTTATGAGTCTCATGAATGGAGTATTCCGTACATTCCTCGACCGATTTGTGATTGTGTTTCTTGATGACATTTTGATATATTCACGAAATGAGGAGGAACATGAGGAGCACTTGAGACAGGTTTTGCAGTGTTTGAGGGAAAATTAGCTGTATGGCAGTTTGTCGAAGTGTGCTTTCTTTAGGACAGAGATCAAGTACCTTGGTCATGTTATATCCGGTGATGGGATCTCAGTAGACCCATCAAAGATCAGAGCCATTATGGATTGGCCAGCACCTACCAGTGTGACAGAGGTCAGGAGCTTCATGGGCTTAGCAGGTTATTACCGACGTTTTGTCGAGGGATTCTCTAGAATTGCTCATCCTATCACTTCTCTTCAGCGCAAAGGGAAGAAGTTTGAGTGGACGGAGAAGTGCGAGAAGGCCTTTCAGGAGCTTAAAAAGGCACTTACTACCGCACCTATTCTTGTAGTACCGGATCCTTCAGCTGATTTCATGGTTTGCACAGATGCTTCCCTAGATGGTTTAGGAGCAGTACTTATGCAGAATGGTAGAGCTATAGCTTTTGAGTCTAGGAAACTCAAGACTCACGAGCTTAATTACCCCACTCATGACCTTGAACTTGCAGCCGTAGTGCATGCACTTGTGAGATGGAGACATTTCCTTTTGGGTCATCACTTTGAGTTGCACTCAGACCATCAGAGCCTTCAGTACATATTTACTCAGCCAAATCTTAATGCACGTCAGAGGAGATGGATGGAATTCTTGTGTGAGTATGATTTTGACGTTCACTACATCAAAGGGAAAGAAAATGTAGTTGCAGATGCTTTGAGTAGGAGACGTCACGAGGTATTCACCATGTCTATGAGCACGGATTTGAGAGATCGGATCATGCAGCGATTGCCAGAGGACAAATGGTATTTAGAGGTTTGCCAGGCTATTCGATCTCAGGAAACTTTAGAAGGGAAATATGTGGATTATTCCTTAGAGCCCGATGGTTTATTACGCCATAGAGGGCGCATCTATGTACCTTCTTCCGGGGGATTGCGGGAGTTCATTATCACAGAGGCTCATAGAGCTCCTTATGCAGCACATCCCGGGGTCAAGAAGTTGCATGCAGACTTGAGAGAACTATATCATTGGCCAGGAATGCGACAGCTTATCGCCAAGTTGGTAGCCCGATGCCTTGAGTGTCAGAGAGTCAAGGCGGAGCACAGCCATCCAGGTGGGTTGCTCCAATCTCATGCTATACCAGAGTGGAAGTGGGATACTATATCCATGGACTTTATCATTGGTCTCCCTATGTCATCTCGCCGCCATGATGCCATCTTGGTGACGGTTGACAAGTTGACCAAAGTGGCTCACTTTTCACCAGTTCGTACCACTTTCACAGCACCAGCAGTAGCACAGGTGTTTTTGCGAGACATTGTCAGACTTCATGGTGTTCCACGTAAGATCATTTCCGACAGGGATTCCCTCTTCACTTCTTCCTTTTGGAAGGCATTGCAGGAAGCTATGGGTACCAAGCTCAATTTCAGTACAGCCTATCATCCAGAGACGGATGGCCAGACAGAGAGAGTTAATCAGGTGTTAGAGGATATACTCCGCATGTATGTCATGGATCACCAGACCAGATGGGAGGAGTATCTTCCCTTAGTGGAGTTTGCCTATAACAATGGGCATCACACGTCCTTGGGAATGCCACCCTATCAGGCATTATATTGCAGGCCTTGTAGGACACCATTGAGTTGGGACCGCATAGAGGACAGAGTTGCTATTGGTCCAGAGATAGTTCGGGATATGGAACAGCAGGTGGTTTTGATTAGGCAGCGTCTTAGAGAGGCACAGGATAGACAGAAGAAATATGCAGATGCAAAGAGGGTTGATCGTAGCTACTCAGTTGGAGATAGAGTCTTCTTGAGAGTGCGACCGCATAAGAGTCCAATCCGTTATGGAAAGGGTTCTAAGCTCGCACCTCGGTTTGTAGGACCATTTGAGATCCTTGAGAGGATAGGGCCAGTTGCCTACCGTCTAGCATTGCCACCTAGCCTGTCACGCATCCACGATGTGTTTCATGTTTCAGTTTTGAGGAAGTATATCTATGATGAGTCTCATATTCTAGATTGGGATGCCTTGCAGCTGGAGTCGGACAGGCAGCTAGCTTTGGAGCCCATTCGCATTTTGGCATGCCGGACGCTGAGCCTTCGAGGGCGAGAGCTGGACCAGGTTAGAGTCCAGTGGGATTGCTATGATGAGGTCACAGCCTCATGGGAGGATGCAGCACTTATGAGATCACAGTACCCCCACCTTTTTGATGAACTCCAGGAGGAAGTTCATGCCTAGAGGGGCAGGGTGTGAGGCCCTACCCCGATTCAGTTTGACATTTTCAGTTATTTGCATATTGAGACTATTATGGATGCTTTATTTTATGCATTATGGACTTAGAACTTATATGATTCCATGATTTGGATCACACTGACATTTGTTGATGCTTTATTTCATGCATGATGATTATGAAACCTTAGATATGTTACTAGAATAGAATTACATTATGATGGTGAATGTCATTTGCAGGATTTTATTTTGATGAAAGAAAAATGATGCATATTTATGAATGGTTCATTTTTGGGAAAATTATGTTGATTGCTTATGTGAAATTGAAATGTGAAAACAAATGAGAAATTGAAATATTGTTGCCTAATGTATGAGTGTTTGATTTGCAATGGAATCCATGTATTTGATTATGAATAATTGTGATTAATTGGAGTTACTAATGTGTTAATTGAGATGCGCAGGAAAATTATCCATGTGACCATGGAATTTAATGGAGAACCAAGTCTAGACCAATGTGCGTTTGTTAAGCCGGGAGTTGTCTATTTGGAGAGACAACACCCCTCCCCTTGTAATGTATTTTATTTGTGATGTGTATAATGCTTGAGTGTAAAATTTAATTTATATGTAATTATGTAGTCCTTCAAGAGACCAATTTTCCATGTGTGATTTTTATATTATATTTTTGTTGTGTCACTTGACACATGTGCTGATTAAGTGTCATTGATGTTGACTTGTCTCTTGGAGGGAGTTTTGTTTCTACCAAAGCCATTCAAAAACATGAGTGTGGTCCCAAATTTGTCTTGGGTAGGGAGTCATGGGAGTGGTCAACTCAAGCTTGACCCGTAGGTAAACTTCAGTGGGGTTTCCAAAGGGTTTAATGGACTCCTAGGGTAAGTTTTTAGGCTTTTCCAAAGGTCCTAAGGGTATACCTATGGGTTAGGGGTGTTTTGCAACATGTGGCTTCTCCCATGTGACTATGAAGTCACTTAAAAAAGTGATAATTCCAAGATGCACGAAAATTGAACTTAGAAAGTTCTCCCTAGGATAGAGAACCTTCCCTTTAGGAGTTAAACTCTCTTCCCCATCCTCTTCCACCTTTTCCCTTTCCAATTTGAGTAATGTGCAAGAGTTTGGGAAGGGCAACCAATGGGAACTCACACCTCATCCAAGGGGTTGGGAAGTGGGTGAGAGGCCTTCTTAGGCAAGAATTTGCAAACTTAGTGAGTAATCACCCACTCTCCTTTCTTGGAGATTTTGCTTGTTTTGAAAAAGTTAGTAGGAGTTTGGCATTTTTAGTGGAATTTGGGAGAAAAGATAGTGGAAATTGGGCAGCTCATCCCCAACTAAAGTTAGCAAACCTTTGGCAGAATTAGGTTGGTTACTCCCTTCTTTCTCTTATTATGTTGCAAATGATAGTTTATGTTGTTTTGTAAAAGAAAAGAGTTGCTTGAAATATTGTGTTTTATGAAGTTTTTGTGTTGAAGTAAAATGTGTAGTTTTCTTTTCTATGTGTTTGTTTTGTGTTTCTTGTTATTTTTGGGAGTGTCCAAGATCTCCTATCCTTGGGAGGGTAGGAAGATCTTGGGGTGGAAGAAGTATGACAGCCATGGGTGAGAGGCTCTCCTTGTGGAGAGTGTTCTCAAGGGTGTCCTTGGTGGCCCTTGATGCATAGCCTTGTGTATGCATTTGGGGGTCATAAGGGGAGCATATATGGCCTTGAGCCTTTTTGGGGGGCATAAGGAATGAGGGAGTATTTTTGGTTGCATTTGTGTTGCCATGAGGTGGCTTATGTTGTAATGTTTTGGCATGCATTCTCCCCATAGGTACTTGGTCCACTTCCACCCATGGAAGAGTCACCATGAAAGTGGTGAATGTGTAGCTTGGGAAGGGATACTTTGAATGTAAATGTGTTTCTATGTGGTTGTGGGTTTCGCATGTTTGTAACCCGTCTAGTGCTTGGTTCTCCAAGCTCGGGGGTGGCTTCTAGTAAGCCTAGGCTGGGAGGTGAGCTTCCCATGGTCAAAATGTGTTGTTTTGCAGGTTGCATGGGAATGGGAAAAGAAGGATTGAAAGACCATGTTGCTGTTTAATGTTGTAGAAATTAGTTATTATGGCTATGTATTCTCTTGGGAGTTGCAAATGAAAAGAAAGAGCTAGAATGTGTTATTAATATGGAAGGAGGTTAATGTATTCCATGATAGCTTGTAAAAGAAAGAGAAAGGCATTGTGTGTTGTTTTCAAAAATAATGTAGCAATGTATTTCTATTATCTTGATAAGGGGGAAATGTAGATGTTTTAAACTTCAAAATTTCTTGTAACCATGCTCATTGTATTTAAATCTGTTAAAGAAATACATGATGTTTTCACTATTTTAGTTAGTTGCAAATGAAAGCATTAGTGTATTAGATTGTATGAAAATTTGTGTTTAACTAGGGTGGAAAAGTAGATGCATTATATTTTTTTTTTTATGTATTCTGCAAATAAAAGAAACCATGTTGCTGTAAATTTAATAAAACAGTCTTTTATTTTCTGGTTATTGCAGAAAAGGAATTTTATTAAACAAGCTTATCCTTTGCAAGGAAAAAGAAAACATTTAGCTTTTAATATATATTGTTTTTTTTGTGTTGTTGCACAAACTGATTTACAAAAAAAAATATATATATACATATAGGCTCTCTTCTCATGAAGCAAATCTGCAATGAATACATGAATGACTCTTTTATGTTTTTTAAAAATAAAAATAAAATATACACTACCCAAAGAAGTTAAAATAGTAATATACAAATATATATATATATATATATATATATATATATATATATATATATATATATATATATATATATATATATATATATATATATATATATATGTATTTTACCTATTGCCCATCAAAATCAGTATAACAAGAAAATACAGTGATGATCTTTCAGATCTGATATAATACTTAGTGAAGCAACTGATTAATCCTCCTACCTTAGTCAGCCAAACACAATATATATACATATATATATATATAAAAATAATTTATATATATATATATATATATATATCTTTTATTGCTGGATATGAAACCTGTTTATTCCATGTTTTACTGTATCACTTTCAGTTCCTGCCAAATACACACACACACACATATATATATATATATATATATATATATATATATATATATATATATATATATATATATATATATATATATATATATATATATATTTATATATTTAGGTATATTTATTTATGAGTATACAACCAACAATATCTTAAAGAATGGAGTTTATGCATTGGAATAACCGAACAAAAGAAATTATTTAAACCACACCATGGATTTCGGGGGGGATCAAACCGCGTTTTAAACCCCATCGCAAAAGCCCAACAAATAAAAAGGATTTAACAGCGCGCTGGTTTTTTTTGGGGGCCACAGCGCCCCGGGCGGCGGCGCCCGCAGACTGCGGGCGGCGACGCCGCAGCCTGCGGGAAGCCGCAGCCTGCGGTGGCGCCGTCCGCAGCCGACGGTGCCCCGCAGCGCCGACCCGGCTCTCTCCTTCCCACTCCGCCCGACTCCCCTGTACGCCACGTTAAGCAACAGCCAAACAAAGAAACTCTCCGCCTCTTGCAATTCGGCTGGGCACAAAGGTTTAACGGGGGGGTTGGCGGGGTTGGCTCCTGCACGCTGCCTCCTTCGGCCGCCGACTCCCCCCTGCGCACAACACTCTCATTTTCAAGAAAAAAAA
Source organism: Cryptomeria japonica (assembly GCF_030272615.1). Taxonomy (NCBI): domain Eukaryota; kingdom Viridiplantae; phylum Streptophyta; class Pinopsida; order Cupressales; family Cupressaceae; genus Cryptomeria; species Cryptomeria japonica. Next base: position 252,936,636 of record NC_081410.1, read on the forward strand.
AATGAGAAAGTAAAGCAAAAGGGCTGCACTCGCCCTAACCCTAAACTTCGGGTTAGGGCAGAGGCAATAAGATTTTAGTGATGATATTATTTTTAAAAAGTGAGGGAATAGATAAAAGGGGGGGGGAAGAAGTATTATATCAAATAAAAAAAAAGGGGGGATCAAATCCCCACAATTCTCTTGAAAAAAGAAAATAAATTTAGTAAATGGCAACAATGTAGAATAGTTAGTTATGTATATATATATATATATAAATGTGTATATATATATATAAATGTGTATATATATATATATAAATATATATATATATATATATATATATATATATATATATATATATATAACTTTGTGTATAAATAAATTTGTAAAAATATATATATATATATATAAAAGTAGGATTGTAATGATATTTAATTCGAATTAAATTGCTAGATGTAAAATAAGTTTTGATTACTTGTTAAGCAATGGGCAACTGTAGGAGAATACTTTATAAATGATTTAATTACTTAGGTGGTTTAGATCTAAAAAAAATAATAAATAATAATTAAGAGGTAAAAACATTAAGTTCCTTGTAGGGCCAAGAGGGCCAAATCAAGTAAAAGATTATAAAGTGAATTTTAAATATAGAGGATTCAATTAAATAAAATGTTTTTAAACTACGAGGATAATTGAACTTAGAATTCTAATGGACTAAGGAGGATAAGATAAATTTTAAAACGCTTATATTAATCGTTGTATTTAAGATTTTAATTTATTAATAAAGCTTAGTGATTACCCCTTTTTGGGAAAATATTAGCTCATTGGTAGCTGAGTAAACCTAGTTTCTAAATTGAATTTAAATACCCGATTGACACAAATGTAATTAAGACCAAACCCAAGATGCATCATTTTATATAAGATCATTGCACTTAGTTGATTAAATTAGTTAAGTAGGTCGTTAATTAGTTAAGTATTTTCAAAAAAAAAAAATTTCCCGTTCGTGCCCAAGAGTTAGGCATGACAGTCACCAGGGCTACATATTCTGAAGATGACCTTTTATCTAATGACCCTTTAATCCTCTTAATTACTACCCATAGAAAGGCATCATTGACATGAAGATAATATTTCATCCTTGCTTTCTTCCGTAACTGTGGGATTTAATCGTAAATAGGCATATCTGCCATTAGAGACTCTAGGGTTTGCAAGTCGAGCTAGATTATTTCTCTACTTGCAAGGATGTAAATCAGCAATGAACACATTTGGAAATAATCCCTCTAGCTATAACTAGTAGATGTTTATGAAAATGTTGGCTTATTAACCTTGCCCAATCAATGTAATTATTATCACCACAAATGACTATTATGAACTAACACATGCAGAAAGGAAACTCTACTGATTTGGCACTTCCTACAACACGGTACAAAAGGGTAATTAGGATGTATATTGATAATAACCGCATATGAAAAGAAGCCCTTTGGTTATAACTAGTTAGTTGTTCATGCAATTTTTGGCTTATTAAACTTGCCCAATCAATGTAATTGCAATCACCATAAATGACTATCATGAACTAGCTTTTGGAAGAATGTGTCGCTGTGGTTTTCATTGATGTCAAATTTATTGTTTTAGATAGTTGTTGGTCAAGAATGTCTGCGGTGCAGAGATATCTTGCTGTGTTGATGTTGCAGTTGTTTTATTGGTTGTTTTAGAAGTGTTTGGGCCCAGAGAGTGTTTTTGACATTGTTTGATGTTGTTACCTTCTTTGGTTATGGTTTTATGGTCAGGAAATATATTTGTGTTCTCCAGAAGTTGTGGTATATTTCATAGCAGGTTGTGATATTATATTCTAGACCTATCTTTAGGTTTGGATATGTTTTTTGGAAGGTAATTTGATGTGTTATGGGTCTCACCATAGCATGTGGATATTTGAATTAGAGTTATTTGCACTGGAGGATATATTTTGATAGTTAATTGCATATATGGATACGTAGCGTGTTGGTATGTTGTTGGTTATGTTTCAGTGATTGTGGATCTGTGAATTTAAATTTGGAATAAGCGTTTTGGTCCCCTCTTTCTCCTAGAGTGGATCAGTGTGTGTGTTTTTGGTCGAGAAGGTATAGTTTGATTCAAGAAGACTTAGTTCAAGTGTTGATGATCTATCTTGTGATGCTTTGTAAAAGGATGTTAGGAAGACACACAAACACAAGGAGCAACTGAAAAGTTAGTGTTAGTGTCATAAATAATAAATGAAAGACTATCCTAAGCAAGCATATCAAGAGAGATACCAAACATAAAATGGAAAGCTTAACAAAAGGAAGGAATGCAATGAAACATCCCCAAATGCCCTCCAACATGCTTGTAGTTTCTCCTCCCTTGTTCCTCTCCTCTCCAAGTTCCAAATGAGTGTAGCTCTCAGTAGGTTTTTGCACTATTCTGGATGTCTTATGGAGATTCAAGATTGAAATGATTAATTATGCAAATGAAAGTGTAAAACAAGGTAAATATGAGATGTTAATTAAAAACTAATGTTAATTTTAGCCAAAAGACAATGTGGATTTATGAATTTAGTCTAAAATGCTCTCTCAAATTCACTATAACTTAGATGCATAGAAGATTTCAGGATCTGGATTATGAATAAATGAGCTCTATTTATAGGAAAAAATGGAGCAATGGAGGGTTGCGATTGAGTAATCTCAATAAGGGTCAGGATTGATGGGTTTATGATCCATGTGAGGGCTTTCAACCCAATCCCAAGATGACAAATGTCAACATGAGATGGGTTGAGAGGAGATAGAAGAAGCATTAAATGCTTGACATGACTTGAAGGTTAACTTGGGAGGTAAGGTTAATGTCGAATTGAATGAATAAAGCCATTATCCAATAAATAATGCCTTTATCCAATGGATAAACTCTTGTGCAAGAGTTAGTGAGGATAACCATGGTCAAAGCAATAAATGCTTGAAGAGACCCATGAGTCAAATGATGGTTGAGTTAGAGGGAAAGTCTCTAACTATGTGGGTGAGTTGAGTTAACCATAAATGGTTATGTAAGAGACATTAATGGTCATGTAAGATCCATTAGTGGTTTGGAAGACTTTAGGGGTTAACTTGTTGAACACATAAAGCATTAAATGCTTTTCAAAGACTTTGAGGCTTTGAGAAGTGACTCCAAGTTGCTTAGGAATGTGACAATATTTAGGATATGGATTAGGCTAATTAGGAGTGTTTAGAAGAACTTAGAAAGTGGTTAGAAGAGTCTAGAAGGGGATTTAGGACTACAAGTGGGTTTGGTGGGTGAGGGAAAATAGTATTTTAATTAAAATAAAATAAATTATTTTATTTGTGGTTGCAACTTGCATTTGTAGGAGAATGCGAGTGGGGGAGGGGGGGTGGTAGTTTGGGGATTTAAATAAATATTTATTTAAAAGAGGAAAGGGGGTTAAATTAAATAAATATGATTTATTCATTTAATTGATTTAGAGGTGTGGTTTAATGAATTAATCTAAATAAATTGAATAATTTATTTAATTAATAGGAGAAGAGTTTGAGGATGAATTAATTAAATATTAATTTAATTAATTGATTATTGAAGGTTAGATAATCAAATAAATAGTAAATATTCAGTCAATTAAGTGGACAGATTTATGTGACTACATCTTGTATATAAGCAATGAATGTGATCAAGTTAAGTAAGCAATGAGGCATTGAATGTAGAGAGAGTGGGAAGAACATTGTAGAGAATGTGAAAGGAAGTGTGCGAAATTCAGTGAAGAGTAGAGAAGAAGAGTTGTGTTTGGATGATATGCAAACTGTTTTTAGATTGTGGCAGATGTATGAGATAGAGTGTTGATAGTGGAGGTATGAGTTGTGTCTGTTGATTTTGGTCGCTTGATGCAGAGTTCAACGACAACTTCATATGATCAAGAGATCCTTCTTTTAAGATCAATTTTGTATCTTGCCTTTTTGCAGTTAGCTTCAAGTTTTGCAAGTCCTCTTTTGTATATTGCCCCAAGAACAATTAGCCTTGGTTTGCAAGTCTAGAGTAGTGAGCTCTTTTTATTGTAATTTTATATACATGGTGGATATATTTTTTGGGTAGGTTCTCACCGTGGTTTTTTCCTGTTTGGGTTTTTCATGTAGAAAATGTTGGTGTTCATGTGTTGTTGAATAATTATTTATGTTTTGCATTGAATTTATATTTAGACAGATTCACCCCCCCTCTTAGTCTTTCCTTGGGTTCAACAATTTGTATTAGAGTAAGGTTCCTCTTGCATCACCTTAATCACCTGAGGTAGATTTGGTATGGCACAAGACGTGCATTACAAAGTGCCAATATTTGATGGTACAAATTTTCTGTATTGGAAGGAGAGAATGGAGTCACATTTGGAGACAACATGTAGAATGGAATATGGGAAATCATTCAAACTGGATATACACCCCCATTGGGTGGTCCTCAAACAAAGCAAGCTAAAGTTGTATGGAACAAGTTGTGTTTGGAATATGAAAGATATTTGAAGACAAAGCAAGCTAGGCTGATGAATCTGAAACAAAAGTATGAGTATATGAGAATGCTTGAAGATGAAGGCGTTGAGAGCTATATTTATAGAGTGAATGATCTTGCTAATGGTATTAGAGTTGTCGGTGGACATTTGGATGAATGTGATGTTGTTCAAAAGATCTTGTTGACCTTACATAAATCCTACAAGCCAACAAGGTGTGCCATGTAGGAAATAAATGATTTGAGTAAGTATACTATTTATTAGCTTATTGGTACCTTAGTAGCTTTTGTAATTTCAAAATTGGAGGAAGATAAAAGAGAAGAAAGAAGCAACATTTAATGTGTCAAGACACGATGATCCATAATGTAGTGGAGATTTGGATGAAGCTGAAGCAAACTTTGTGAGAAGATTACAACAAGGCATTGGAAAGTATAAAGGTAATTTACCTCTAAAATATCTCTCTTGTGGTAGAATTGGACATTATGCTTCTATTTGCACTTACAAAGAAGACTATAAGCGACTAGATGATGATGAGAAGAAAAATAAATTTAGAAGACACAACTTTAACAAAAGAGAGAATAAGGCTTATGTTCTATTGAGGAACATATATCTAAAGATGAAGTTAATGATGACTTGAATGAAGAATCCTTGTTTCTATCAATTGAAGAAAAGGAGAATGCTTTGGAGAAACTCTAAGAAGAGAAGACAATCAAGACGACATTGCATGCTAAGATAGAACCGAGTACATGGATTATTGACTTCGGATGTTCAAATTATATGACTGGTGATAGGTTTATTAATCTAAAAAAATATGATGGTGGATCAGTGAAATTTGTCAAAGAAGATGGAGCAGGTATTTGAGGTATTGGAAGTGTTTCTGTTGGTGTAAATAAATATTCATTTTGGATATTATTACACTTACTTAAGTTAACTTAGGATAATGCATCTCTTCATAGTTTGGATTTGAGACACTTAGGGAAGTGTGCACTTAGGGATAGAGCTTGTAGGAGAAATTCCACCTTTTGTGGTCTTATTTTTCTATTACACGCCACATTCGGTGGGTCATCCACCTCTTGTGGAATATTATATTATTTCTCCTACCTACCCTTAGTATTTCTTACCTACCCTTGTTTCTCATTGAGCCACATGTCATATTTGTGTGCTCATACATCCATATGGCCTTGCCTATATAAGCAGGCCTCTATTCATTGTATTGGTTAATCCAGTTGATCATTTGTATATTGATGAGAATACAGTTTGTTCTTGTCATTCTATTGTCTCTTTTATGCTTTTCGTTGTGCCCTTGATCTTGGCAAAATCCTACATGGTATTAGAGCTATTGGGGCTTCGTTGATCAGTTTTTGGAGACATCGTGGAAGGCTTCTACTTTCGGATTTGGGGATCTTTATTTTTTGGGGGCTTCGTACAGCAATTTGAACATCACCGTTGAATCCGGGAGGCCATTTCCATAAATTTCGATTATAAAGTTGACCTATTTTGGTGAGAAATTTTTTTTCCCCATTTTGGCTATTTTCGTACAGATTTCAGAATTTTTTTACAAATTTTTTTTTTTTTTTCAAAAAAAAAAATTGGAAAAATTGAAAAAATCAGAAAAAAAAAGAGGGGATTTTTTTAAGGGTTCCGCAGACCCCCCGTACTTGGCCGTACCCGATGTGCGCAGGTTGCAGGTACCCGCTGCAGCGCCGCAGACCGCCGTACTTGACGGCGCCGACGTCTGCAGGTCCTCCCGCCACCACGCTGCCGCCGCAAAGCGAACCGTGCTCGCCGCCCGTACCCGTCGCGTTCCCCCGCGCCGTAGTCACCGTCACCGCCGGCAGCTCCGAAAGCCCAGGCCCGCAGCGCCCATCTTCTCCCGCCGCCGCTGACCAAAGATCTCCGGCGATGCATAGACTCCCGCCACCGGCCAAAGACTTCCGGCAGCGCCACACTGACATCCAGTCAGCACCCGACCCTGCCACATGGCTCAAAAACAGCCTTCCATACGCCACGTCTTCGCGCCACCTCGACCATACGACTTGCACAGTCACAGAGCCACGTAGATGTCTATACAGTGCCACGTCATCCATACAGTCTGCACAGTCACCCGCACAGTCAGTAGTCCGTACAGTACGAACGCCTAGTCAGCAGTCCATACAATACGAACGCTCAGTCAGCAGTCCGTACAGTACGAACGCCCAGTCAGTAGGGAGGCGAAGTTTTCATGACGGTCATACGGCTGTCAAATTTAACATAGTGACTTGCTAACGTCAGCGCCACATCAGCATTTTTTTGACCCCTCTCCATTGGGCTTTTCAGTTTTGCAGTCCAACTTTGGAAGGCCATATCTTGCTCATTTTTGCTCCTTTTTTGGTGCAATTTTTTTTGAAATGAGCTAAAATTTCATGATCTTCGCAGTGGTGTGGTTATTTTCTAATTTTGGTGAACATTTTTTTCAAAATTTTCAGATTCTCTCAGCTGTACCTGTCCAATCCTCAATTCTGCAACTTCAAAGGCCTCGTTTGAGCTCATACGACCTCCTTTTCAGGTACCATTTTTTTTGAAAGTGCTTATTTTTTTGTCTACTTTCAGAATCTATGATCAAATTTCAGAGATTTTGAGTGAAAATTGTACTTTCAGATATTGGTCTTATTTGGCCTATTAGGTACTTGTAAATTGCTTGGATCTTAGTTAGATATCTTGCATTATCAGTTTGAGACTCTTTTGGCCTTATTGAGGCAGTTATAAAATTGTAGATCAGAAGTCCACTTTGCCTTTTTTTGCAAGTGGCCCATTGTATACGCACTACTTATAAAGTGCCAAATCATCACATTTGGGGGGGTGTCTTGTGTGATTGTGCCTCTCTTTATTCTCTTTCCATTCTTGTTGCAATGAGTCCTAATAAGTTTCCACCATTAACTCCACATAATTATGCATCATGGAAAATTAAAGTATGGAGTAAACTAATGGAAAAGGGTCTCACACACTACATAGATGGAACAATAACAACACCACCTAATCCTAAGGCTGATCCAAATGCTCAATTAGAATGGCTCACAAAGAATTGCATGGCTCTTGGAACCTTACGCAAGTATGTATCAGATGACCTCATTTTCCACATTGAGAAGTGTAAAACAATTAAAGAGGCTTGGGATATGTTTCAAAAATTGTATGGACAAGTTGATGAAATCAGAGGCTATCAGATTGACAATGAGCTCACCAACTTAGATCCCAAGAGTTTTGATACAATCCAAGATTATGTAATCAAAGCAAATGAGCTAAGAGCAAAGCTAAAGGATTGTGGAATTGACAAGAAGGATGCTCAATTGATATTCAACTTGTTGGACAAGCTTGCACCAGAATATGCAACATTTGTATCTAGCTTCCAAACTCATCGTTTGACAGTGGGGAGTTCTTATGTTATGCCTTCATTTGATGCTTTCACAGAAATGTTAATATTGGAACAATCTAAGTTGTTGAACATGGGGTTTCTCAAGTCTTCAAAGTCCAAGGCTTTGGTAGCAAATCAAGGAAATCAAGGAAGTCAAGGTAGAGATTCTAACAAGAAGAAGAAGCAATCCAAGTCTAAGCCACACCAGGAAAAAGGACAATCATCCTCTCTATCACAAGGCGATTTTTCATCCTCTTCCAAGAAGGGGACACCACCTAAGAAGGATAAACCAACTTGTGCATATTGCAAAAAGTATGGTCATGATGAGCATCGATGCCACACAAAGCAAGTTGATGAGTTAACCAATCTTCTCAAGAAAAACAACATCAACTTGCCATCCGCCTACACAAAGAAGGATTCAACTCCTTCCTCTTCCTCACAGTTTAAGGGAAAAGGGCAAGCATTTGTGGGTACAACAGGTTCTTCACAACAGTGGATACTTGACTCAGGTGCCTCATATCACATGGGTTCTACAAAGGAGCAATTTTCTTCATTGGAACCATCTAAGGTACCTCACATTTACATAGGTGATGACACACAAGTAGAGGTTGAAGGGAAAGGTTCAGTTGACATGGATGATGGAACATTTGAGAATGTTCTCTATGTTCCTAACTTGTCTACCAACCTTCTCTCCATCTACCAAATCACTCACTATGGGAATGGGAAAAAGGTTGAGTTTACACAAGATTCAGTTGTGGTAAAGGAACTTGATGATTATGCCTTGGTAGCAGTGGTACAAGTCAATGACAACTCAAGGCTTTATTCATTCTCCCACTTTGTGCCAAGTTCACCTTCTAGGGCCTTGCTTACTCATTCAAATTCAGAAAGCAAGCTATGGCATGAGCGGTTTGGTCACCTCAACTACCACTATCTTCAGCAGCTAAGCACTAAAGACGTGGTCACAGGTCTACCTCGAATCAGTTTTTCAGAGGGTGTATGTTCAGGTTGTTCCATGGGCAAGCATCCCGAAGAGAAGTTTGATAAAGGGAAAAATTGGAGAGCTTTGGAAGTTCTTCAACTTGTTCACAGTGATGTAGCAGGTCCATTTCCAGCACCTTCATTCAGTAAGGCCTGCTATGTTCTTACCTTCATTGATGACTACTCCCGCTTCACTTGGGTCTACTTTCTCATTCATAAGAGTGAAGTATTTGACAGATTTCAGGACTTCAAGACTCGTGTGGAGAAGCAATCAGGGAAAGTGGTCAAGATCCTTCGCACAGATAATGGAAGGGAATATGTGAACAAGAGACTTGAGGATTTTTGTACATTTGAGGGAATTGATCTTCAACATTCTGTAGCATACACTCCACAGTAGAATGGGGTTGTAGAACGCAAGAATAGAACTCTCAAAGAAATGGCTAGCTATATGATACATGCACGTTCTCTTGATCCCGCCTTTTGGGCAGAGGCTATCAGTTGTACCACACACATCTAGAATTGGGTTCCTCACAAAGCTTTACAAGGTATTACTCCTTTTGAAACTTGGGCTGGTAGGAAACCGATTGTGCGACATTTCAGAGTCTTTGGGTGTCCAGCATGGGCTCACATACCTCCATAGAAACGCAAGGCATTGGAACCTCAGAGTCGACCTTGCATATTTGTTGGATATCCTGAGGGTGTTAAGGCATATAGATTGATAGATCCAGAGACACATGAGGTATTCATTGAGAGGAGTGTTCACTTTGAGGAAAGCTCTCTTAGCTTAGCCTCTCTACCTCCTCCACCTTCCTCCATTGTGGATAGTGATGTTAGTGATTCAGATGATGAGACTCCCTCAACTCTGACTCACAAGGTTCCACCTCCGTAGGGTCCACTTGTAGTTGAGGAGCCTCATTCTCCACCTCCACCTAGACCTCGTTGGGCTCGATAGACACTTGAGTCCATGGGTTCTCTTGTTGGGGATCCTTTGGATACACGGAGAACTCAATCACAACATCAAGATCTTCCACATGCATTCATTGCTACCGCTTCCGATCCATAGACATTTAGGGAAGCATCAGGGGTTCCTGAGTGGGACCAAGCTATGGAGGAAGAGTATAGTTCCTTGATGAGGAACAACACATGGGATCTAGTCCATCTCCCTAAGGGGAGAAAGATGGTTCGATGTAAGTGGATCTATCAGACCAAGTTTGTAGCAGATGGTAGTGTGGATAAGTATAAGGCTCGGCTTGTTGCAAAAGGTTTCTCGTAGGTTGCAGGTGTTGACTATACTGAGACCTTTGCATCCATAGCCAAGATGAACTCCATTCATTTGACACTTGCTCTTGCTGCAGCTCATGGTTGGGCTGTACATCAGATGGATGTGAAGAGTGCTTTTCTTCATGGTGATCTTGATGAGGAGATTTATATGGAGCAGCCACAGGGTTTCATCCAAGATACTTCCTTGGTTTGCAGACTAAGGAAATCTCTCTATGGCCTTAAGCAGGCCCCCAGGGCTTGGTACGCCAAGATGGATTCCTTTCTTCTCTCCACCGGGTTCACCAGGTGTCATTTCGATCTGAATGTATACATTTTGAGACAGGATGACTCTCACTTGATACTTGTGCTCTATGTTGATGACTTGATCATTACAGGGAGTACTTCATCCATCATTAGCAGGGTCAAATCTGCTTTGCATGAAAGATTTGCTATGACTAACTTGGGTCTTTTGCACTACTTTCTCGGGATAGAGATTTCACAGTCACCTTCCAGGATCACACTATCACAGCCCAAGTATGCTCTTGATCTACTTGCACACTTTCATATGGCTGATTGTAAGCTTGTGCCGACTCCCTTTCTTTTAGGAGTCAAGCTTGAGGCTCAGTGTTCTTCACCACCAGTTGATGCCACTTTGTATCGTCAGCTTGTGGGTAGTCTCATCTACTTGACTCATACACGCCCTGATATTTCATTTGCAGTTGGTATGGTTTCCCGCTTCATGCAGGATCCACATGAGCTTCATTGGAAAGCCACCAAATGCATTCTTCATTACATCCAGGGTACACATCACTTTGGGATTCACTATGCAGCAGGCACAGGATTTCGCTTGGTTGGTTACATAGACTCCGATTGGGCTGGCGATCTAGTTGATCGTAAGTCTACTTCTGGTTACAGTTTTCACCTTGGTTCGGGCCCCATTTGTTGGCAGAGCAAGAAGCAACATGCTATTGCTCTCTCTTCGATTGAGGCTGAGTATCGAGGTGCTGTTAATGCAGCGACTGAGACCATTTGGCTCCAGCAGATTCTCACAGAGTTTGGTTTCACCACTCCACGACCGACAGTTCTACATTGTGACAATCAGAGTACCATTGTGATCTCGAAGAACCCGGTCCAACACCAGCGGACCAAACACATCAAGATTCATATGCACTATATCTGAGAGCTCATCTAGGAGTAGGTCATTGATTTGCAGTATTGTCCTACAACAGAGCAGGTTGCTGACATATTCACCAAACCTTTCATCGAGAGTAAGTTCCAGCAGTTGTGAGCTCTCTTGGGGGTGCGGGATGTGTCATTAGGGGGGGTCAGCTGACTTCTCCTTCCTCTCTTATGGGGGGGACTTTTCCTTTTTGAGGTTTTTTCCTTCTTCTTTGAGAGTCTTTTGTACATTCATCTCTCTTTTGGGGGGGAGTTTTTTCCCACTAGGTTTACTCCCTTTCTCCATTTGTGAGAGATTGCATTGCATAGTTTTGCTTGCATTTGCATATTGTACATGGGTACCTATCATGGCCTAGTAGCTAGGACCCATCTTTCATTGTTGACTTGAGTCTTCATTCCCCTAAGTTGCACTTAAGGGGGGGTGTTGGTGCAAATAAATATTCATTTTGGATATTATTACACTTACTTAAGTTAACTTAGGATAATGCATCTCTTCGTAGTTTGGATTTGAGACACTTAGGGATAGAGCTTGTAGGAGAAATTCCACCTTTTGTGGTCTTATTTTGCTGTTACACTCCACATTCGGTGGGTCATCCACCTCTTGTGAAATATTATATTATTTCTCCTACCTACCCTTGTTTCTCATTGAGCCACATGTCATATTTGTGTGCTCATACATCCATATGGCCTTGCCTATATAAGCAGGCCTCTATTCATTGTATTGGTTAATCCAGTTGATCATCTGTATATTGATGAGAATACAGTTTGTTCTTGTCATTCTATTGTCTCTTTTATGCTTTTCATTGTGCCCTTGATCTTGGCAAAATCCTACAGTTTCTATTGATGGTAAACATAAAACTGATGATGTTTATCATGTTGAAGGTGTTGGTTCCCAAATCAACATATTGAAAATCCCTAAGAATTTGCCAAATTCTATAATCTGATTATGCAATTGACTTTGGCCAATGAACAAGAAACTTCTAAAATAAGATATCTTCTACTCTTCAGGATTCGTTAAACCTTGGCAAGTGTACCTTTTGGCAAATAGGGCATATTTGTAGCTTTATACTGAAATATTGATTTAGATCCATTTAGTATGGCACATATACTTGAAGTAAATGTTTGATACCTTATTTCTCCTAATTCTACCCACTTCTTTGAAAAAAAATAAAAGAAAAATGAATCTTCAACTAAAATTATTTAAAAGATTTAAGATTAGTGCATTCCTTCAAGGCCACATAGTCACATACATTCAATTTCTGATCATAATTCAAGTTACTTGGCATACAAATGTGTTTATATCTTATATAAACATGCACAATTATAATATTATCAAGTTCTTATTTTTAATCCAATTATTTTCTTCCAAATTGCTGTAATTTAATTAAATGAAATTTACTTATGTCTTACCGAAGCCAATTAACCAAATCACACAGAGTAGGGAAAGCTGCTTTGATAAATTAAAAATACCCTTTTGATAATATGAATAAAAAAAATGAGAAGGAAATGAATTGGAGACAACCATATAATATTTTATCATCCACAATTAACAAATAACTGAGAGGAGGAAACTTGGATTCTTGTATAATTCTTTGTCACTATAAGTAAAGTACAAATTTTTCTTGCAACTACTATTGCTTGTATTCTATAGATTTTTTTAATCATAGTTTCTCCCTTATATATCAAAGTCAGAAGAAGCAACAAGCTTCAGACCATTACAACATAACCATTCATAGCTATTCAATATAGTTTAACAATAAAAGGACTTAATCAAAGTATTTTAGAAAGTTTTTGTCAAATAAGAAAAGTACTTGATAATATGGAATAAAATAAAACACAACACATTTTCAACCGGTGAATATAATTAAGCCTTTTATCATCATATTGCAAGTAGCAACCCATGACCCTCGGGTCTAGCAAGGTTCCACTTCCAGTGAAGGCATCCTTCATATTCATTGGTGGTCTTTTGTTGCTCTTGTCTCGTGAGGCCTTCAGATAAGTGGTTTTAGATTCGTACACCTCATAATCACTTGGCCATTTGAAGCTTTGGATAGCAAGTACATTCTTAGGTGATCTTTCCACCCTTTGTCAGTCATTACTCACCCTTTGTGAATTTTTTTGAATATCCTGTTAGTGATTTTTCTTGCTACTTTCAGTCCTAAGGAGATACACAACACCAGACTATGGGATTGGTAATCTAGGATATAAAATCAACACTATCTATAGACCAAAGATCACAATAAAATGTAACTGAACAAGGCCATACAAGCCTTCTACTCTTTGAGCTCCACTAAACTCAAGAGGGTGATCCTATTGCAGGTCTAAAAATGACAAACTTATACAAACTAAACAACAAAACTATTTAAAAAAGGTGGATAGTTCTTAGATGCATGATAATGGGTTCTTGATATTTCACCATTACCTGAGCATAATCCCATTTGCTCTTCAAAGTGCTGAGAACAAAAACTAAACTAACCCTAATCCTAAGACATAAAGGAAAACATAAAATAAAATGATATTTTTAAGAATAAATGGGACCAACTGAACCTGAACATGCAAAGCATTGATTAGTGCCAAAGAGAGGGCAATAGAGTCACATGAAGAGCCACCTATTCTGTTATATTCAAACATGTTTTTAAGATCTTCTTAATGTCATTAACTTGTAATAACAAGATCACTGAGACAATATGATAACACAATGATGAATGAATAGTACCAAACTGGTACTGAGAGGGGGGGGGGTGAATCAGTACAGACAAAAACACACTCTTGAATCAATTTGTCTGCAGACACTGTACATTGATAGACAAACAGTGACACCGGTCCTTAAACAGAGTACAACCAGCAAAACCAAGAATAACTGAGACAAGCATAAACCGGTTGAGACTTATCTTCTCATACAATCTAACACTTCATATCCATTTCACCCTAATGCATGAACAAGTAATCTACCATCAAAGATATACATATAAGCAACTAGATCAACATGATTCATTGTTTGACAGAAAACAATATAGCATCACATGAAAAAGACATCACACATGACACACATATTTTTCACGTGGAAACCCAACTGGGAAAAACCACAGTGGGGATGAATACCCACAAGCTTGTTTTTGAACTCTTTGGAGGTCCGCTCTGTTAGGAGTCTTGTCTGGTTAAGGACTGATACAATAGGTTCTGTTAGGAACCGATCTTGTTAGGGATCACCCATTTAAGGGATGGCTAGAATATCCGGTTAAGGGTTAAACCATGTTAAAGGTTACCTTGTTAGAGGATTTCAAGAACTCAGTGGTTTTGAGTCACCCTGTTAAAGGATTTACAACAAGCCTGTTAAAGCTACCCTGTTAAGGGATTTCACAACTGTTGAAGTGGTTAGAGATCAACAGGTATTACAATGATTTGGTAACAACACTCAATGCCAATGTAGATCTGCTTAAGCTCCTCTTCACCTTCTGTACTTACACTTTGCAAGTATCACTTCTCTCCTATGGTCTGGCAAGAATCACGTATCTCTTCTCTTGGATACACACACACAACTTTTGCCAACAACCCTAGAAAGAGTCACAACATCAACCTTATAGGAAAATAGATAGGTTGATAGCATAAACCCTAAACCCTAAATCTATTAGGTTAAGGAATTCAAACGGTTCAATCCTGACCGTTGAGCACACTGTATTAATCTCCATCATTCATTGTCCACTGATTTCATGGCGGCTGATAACCCATCACACGTTATCACTATTTACAGACTTCGCACACTCCCAAGGTAGATAGGAACAATCTTCTTCATGCAAGATCCTTCACGTACACAAGGCTTACGTGACAACATGATCTGTTCTTTGTTATCATGCTAACTCATCACACAAAGTCATCGGTTGAGCCACACAGGCTTGAAGCACTTCAACCAGAAACCCTAAAGTTGAGATTACCAACCGGTAGTCATACAACGCTTCCATGTGCTGGTTCCCATAACCATATGCCGGTTCACATTGAACAAGCACACTGCTTCACTTTGGCACAAATGCCAGTTCACAGTGCTATACCAGTTCTCACATATGCCGGTTCTCACCTCTTCATTATATTGACATCAATGACAACATACAATGTCATTATGACCTCATACCGGTGCACATAATGCCAACACAATATCAAATGACCATGCTTATAAATCCATTTGAAAACACAAAAATCCCATTGTATTCAAGAAATAATTTACTCTATCCCTTGGATAGAAAGCAATCAAAGGAAATATTACTCATGATAGAAAATGTGTCTAAAGAATGAAGACAATCCTTAATTATTTCACTCAAAGAAGTTTACATCTCAAAATGGAGACAATCATCTAATAATATAAAACCATGAAGCACATTTCAAAACACAAAAACTTCACAACATTAGGCAAACCTTCATATACCTGAACCTAATTAAGAACACCTTACAAACCTTTTTACAAAGTTTCTATTTGCCTTAGTAGAAATCAGAATTGGAACCCTTCAAAATGAGGAGAAAAACAACTAAATAGTAAGAAGAAAACCCTAAAATGAATCCCTAAAAGATTCCAGAAAGTCACATGTTTTGTTCATTTTGATTTTTAAATCAAGATATACACTTTTCTCCTCCCGAAATCTGCCTTTGATCTGCACTCTGAATCTGAAAGTGACTCTTCAAAATCTGGAAAAACAACCTTCAACATTCATCACATTTAACCCTTGCGCACTTACCAAAAATTACCTTTTATGCACCTCTGTCAATCTCTACAAACAACCCACTTTTCCAATTAAATATGAAAATAGAAAATTTTCCCCTTTTGGTTTGCTGAAGCCCTAACTTATATTGCATTCCTTTTTTACTGAAAATAGCAATATCTCCCTCTAGCTAGAAGATGCCATTTTCTGCTCATTTTTTGTATGCTTTCCTCCCTCCCAAAAAGATTCCATTTTTGACAGAAAATATTTTACATGCTACATTTATCATTTTCATTTACGCAAATAATAATCTTTATATGCCCTGCTTTTGTGGGTATTCTTACTTTGAGTAAGAAACAATCTCTTTGATGTTGCAGTTTTACCCCCATTGAGTGAAAAGTAACTTTTTGTATCTTGGGAAATATTTTACCCCACTAAAATCTACATCCGAGTGAAAAATAATCACTTCCAAATGAAAGTGACCTTCCCTTTTGATAATTTCTCTACACACTTTTATTTGCAATTTTGCCAACATTTTCTCGTGAAAAATCTCACATCCTTTTATTCCATAAAATGTTACCTGTGCATTGTGATACTTGATTGATCTTGCCCTTCAATAACTGTTTGTTCTCAAAATATGGACATAACCTACCATGTTTAAAAATGCCCCTTAGTGCCGCATTCATTCAAATATTTTTCCATTCTGCATATATCTTAATTCAGCTATAACCACATCTAGTTAAGAATTTTGAATGCCACATCAATATTCACTTCATGCACATACTGCAATCGTGACACTCTTCAGACTAAGTTTCTTTGGGGCATCTTTCATATTATTCACACATTCTATCCATACATTCACATTTTGCAATCTTGACAATTCCAACCATAATATTTGATAAAAACCCAACTCGTAAATGTTTCAATCGGCATCAATCTTCTGTTACAAACCTTAGGCCACAACTCCTATACTAATATGAACAAGAAGAAAAGATTGGAGAGGTTGCAGATCTTTTCTTTAAAACTGCCAGATGCATTTCTTGAAATTTATAAAGCTTTTTAACGAAATATACCTTGTGTATATCTCGCACCCACACCATCAATACAGACTCAAACCTGCTACAAGTAAGCCTTCACATAATGATAGTTACATTCAATACACCAAAGTCTTCAATGAGCATTTCTAGTGAGCAATACCTACCATGTAACTCGAACTAGCAATATTATGAAAGTTTCTTTCACATGCACTTGATAAAATAATCTCTCATATTTTAGGGTACGACCTACACATGAACCTTGTGTAATGCTATGTTTCTCAGGCATAAGAACAATATGTTCAAATGGCCAAACATTGCACAAGAATTCATCAACATTCCAATTGGGCTGCTAGTTTGTAATAAAGCGATCACATTTCTTCACTTTTGTCGCACCATGTTCTTAGCCCCAGTTTAAACCTTCTTCTTACTTGCTTTGCATATGGGTTTATACCTGCTAATCTGCATTTGCTTGAGAGTTTTTGAAGTTATTTCAACCATGGTGTCCCTATTTAGCATTATTGCATCATGATTCGATCTGCTGTGTAAACATACTCCATTGTGTGATATGAGAATAACACTGGCTTGATGATTGTACCATTGATCTGCTCCCGAAGCATGCTCTTGATGCCCAACAACCATGAATGTTTCCTTCCTTTGCATAGTTTACTATTCCAACATATAACTCCCTGCATCCCCATTCTTCTATGCGTTCTACATTTTGTTACTTTCTAGAACCATGCTATATGTCTTTCTTGCCCAAATAGAAATAAGGACAAGATACATGAGTCCCAACCGTGCCATCAAGTCGACAATGAAATATAGTGACCATGGATCTTGATTAAACTATGAGAGATATTGAACTTGTAAGCACAAATCCTCTATGTGTAGTGTCTATGTATTCTCATCAATGAGCAACAAACCATCGATAAATTGAGGTATACAAAGCCTTAAAATCCACAAAATTTGGCTCTCAATAAACCAACGAAAAAATCCTAAAATCTCATTTACTTTTACAACTAAACTTTCCCCTAATCCTTTTATCTCTGACAATATACTTTACATTTTTGCCTTTGATCATTGGCCTCTGCTTATTACCCCACAATAATCGTCCTTGACACTCACCTCCCTTGCAGGATGGCCAGAGCATTCCTTCCCTCCGACTGCATTCACCCCGCAATGCTTTTCTCCAACTCACTTTCGAGCTATGGGGTGGTTGGGGGAGGACTAAGTCTCCTCGCTCTCTTACCCTATGGCTATTTCCTAGGTGCTTCAGTTAGCATGTGAGGTGGTGGGGGAGTATTTCTACTCTCCCTGTGATCTCGCACCCCTTCTTGGTAGCTTGCGCTCACCTTGCAGGACTATTTATATAACAAGACTTCATAGTCTTTGAGTTTTATATTGTCCCCTCCCGCCCCTCCCTAATTGCATACTACTTTTATGAGGGCCTACATATTCACCCACAGTCCTCATCTCCTTACAAGGATATATCTTTTGATTATACTTGCAGTATATTTTTAAATTTACAACTTAATTTTCCCTTCCACATGAGGAGGCAAATATATGTTCTGGAGAAATGACTCAACTTAATTCCCTTTACTTCATATGGTGTAATTATTTATTCATCTTGGATATAATTACACTCTTCTTAAGTTTACTTAGGTACATGCATAACATTGTAGTCTGCATATGAGACACTTAGGGAGATGTGCATACATTGGGAGTGTGTATGTAGGAGAATTTCCACCTTTTATGGTGTGATCTTGTTATTACTTTATCATTTCCACTTATTGTGGACTGATAATTCCACCTTTAATAGGTGATCCACCTCATGTGGAATATTTTACTATTTCTCCTACCTACCTCTACCTACCCTTACATCTCATTGAGCCACATGTCATCATTGTGTGCTCTCTTGTCTCTTAGCCTTGCCTTTATAAGAAGGCTTATCTACATTGTATGAATAATCTTGATGATCCAGTTGATCAGTATTTTCATCATTGATAGGAATATAGTTTATTCTTGTCACATTTTGTTCTCTCTTATTATGATATTCAATGTTCTCTTAACCTTGGCTATCTTCAACAAATTCTCACATGGTATCAAAGCCATTAGAGTGCCATTGGTTTGCCAATTAAGAGAAATTTGAGGTTTTGCATTTTGGAGCTTTCTATTGTAGGTTAATATTGGAGCTTATTGGGTCAAATCTGAGGTCACCATTGGATTCAAGAGGTTTGAGGAAGTCAGAATCACCTTTTTTTTCATCCAAATTCGACATCCGAGGCCAAATCTAGAGTCGTTTGAAGGTGGAGGGTGGTGACTTGTCCCGACAACGATATACAATTTTGGAGCATTTTTGGCCAAATTTGTCATCACTATTACACTCAAAAGGTCCAAAAACCCCAAGATCGCCTTTCCATTCACCAAAATATGAGTAATTGAAAGGGAGTTGAAAAAAATCCCCCTCCAAGGCTTGCTGTATGGACTTCTTTATTGCAGGTCTGAAATTAAAAAATAAATAAATTTGTTTTATGTTTTTTTATTATATTTTTCAAAAATTAAAAACCTAATTTAATTTGGGGGGGGGGGGGTTTTTAAAGTTTATTAATATTTTTTCGGTGGTTTGTTGGCCCACAGGCATTGTGGGTACACCGCAGTCAATGAGAATACCACAGTGTACTTACGGGTACACCGTAGGTGGTCCCTATGGCCCGTAGGCCACCTACAGGTACGCAAGTCACCTGCACCCATAGGTGGTCCCTGTGGAACCCCTATAGGGGTTTTATTTTTTTAAATATTTTTTATTAATGTTTTTAATAAAAATTAATTTTTTAAATAAAGTTTTTTAATAAAAAATTAAAGAAAACACACCATGTTTTTTCTTTGTTATTATTAAAGTTTTTTTTTTAAACTGAAAAATTAAAAAAAAATCATGTTGTTTTTTCTCTTTTTAATAAATTTTTTTGTCATGGGTATTTAATAAATGTTTTTCTTAAACTTTTGATAAATTTTTGTAAAAACAACATTGTTAATAATTAAACAAAATTGGGAACAAAAATTTTCTGTCCACCTTTCATACATGTCATGCAGCACTTCCAACCGACAGCCAAGGGGGGGGGGGGGGAGGTCAATTTTCTCCTTTATATCTCTTGGCACTATCCCAATTAGAGGCATCTTCATCTACGTATTCTATAGGGCATCTTTTTGGTGTCGTCATCTTCCTGTTTCCAGATTTGCACTATATCATGATGTATGCTATTGCATGAGCTATGTTGTACTCGCACTATCATAAAGTACCACACCTCTTTGTACTTTGTCCTTCATGACATATTTGATTTAATCCTCTTGTACATGTATATTAGGAAATATCTTGTGAGACTTGGTGCATGGCTCCAGTTGAGACTTAGATTGTACACATTTGTGCATGGCTCTCGTGAGACTTTGATTGTACCAATATTTCTGCCATTTACATGTATCTAGTTGATGCTCAAAGAAGGTTGTCTCCATGCCCGATCTTTATCATGTTGCAGTGAGTGATTCATCATCATTGACATCAATACCTGGTTTTGTCACACTTTGACATTAATGGTACAACATTGGCTCTCTTTCTTCCTATTGGGGAGGTATTTTGGTCAACATTCTTTGACCTTGTTTTCAGGAGATTCTACATTGAGGGGGGCCTTCATGGTCTCTTATTCTCTCTAATGGGGGGGAATTTTTCCTCACATGAGGTTTTGTTCTTCTCATTCATCATTGAGAGCATTGTGTGTTTCCATCTCTCTTTTAGGGGGGAGTTTTTTCCCATGTGGTTTTTCTCTCTTTGCCCGCTTTATGGGAGACTGCATTTACATTTGTACATGGGTACCTAACTGTTGGCATTACAATAAGTTGGGAGATTGTTGGCATTACAATAAGTTTAATGGTTGATGATATTGAGAAAGTTGTTGGAGATGAATGAAATAATTGATAAAGGATGATTATTGTCTTAATATTATTATTTTGTCATTGATGTCAAGCAATTGATTTTCTGATTCAGTATGATGTTGTCATATCTTAAAAAGTATATTTTGATGAGTATAAAGATGTCAGTAAGTGACACAGAAAGAATGTGAAAATGAAGGGGAGTAATAAGTTATTCAATGGGCAACTATAATCAAGTTAGACGGTGATGAAATTATGACGTTTTGATTGTTTTGATATCCTCTATATATGTATTAGAAGACTGAACAAGAAGGGGAAAATATTTCATGTAATAGAATGAGTAAAGGTTTGATACTATTCTATTTTACCGAGCAAGGAGCTAGTCGGTAAACTCCAAGGTTACTGATGTTGGTTAATGAAAGAAAAAGTCACCGAGAAGAGAATGTCTACTGAGTAAAGTTCATAATTAACTGAGTATCAACCGAGCAGTAACAGAATGCATTAAATAAGTGTATACATTATTAAATGAAGGATACCAATGAGCTGGAGGTTTATTGAAGATAGGAATGTCATACAAGAAGTTTGTTAAGGATCAACGACAATTAAAATTCAAGAGTAAGATCTACAACATAGATTGAATGGTCCTAACCAAGCACAAGTACTAAGAAAGGTTTACAAGTTTCAAGGCAAGATAAAACATTTTTCAGATCGAAGGATACAATGAACCTAGTCAAGTTTGAAGATCTGATGGCTAAGATTAATCATGGGAAATGTGATTAAGGAGATTAAGCGGTTGGGAATTGCTTATAAATAAAGTAATGTTGTTGAAAAAAGTATGCAGGAAAACTAAAGCATAGTGATGCTATAGAGGTGATTACCGAGTACAGAAGGTTGAAGATCTGATTGAAGAACATATTGAGAAACCCAGCAAAGGGAAAGATAAGTCTTATGACAAGATTATCTTGAGCACATTGAGCACATTGAGCACATAGAATCCGCTTTAACATTTTAGATGTGAAGCTGCAGATATATTTTATTATTGTTATTTATTTTTGTAAGTGATAGGAAATCTCTTAACCGAGTGGACTTAAAATTCTTATTTGTAAATCCTCTTGGAAGGTAGCATTTTGAATGAGTGTTTGAAATCCTTTGACAAGGTCACTTCTAACAAATTGAAGATTCTAACAGATCTGACGGAAATCCCTTGATCGGGTCACATCTAGCAATGTGTATGTAATCTTTTACATGATTTGATTTTAATCGAGCATACTCTAGAAGAGTATATTTTCTTGTGGGTCTGAAATCCCACAGTGGTTTTTTCCTATTAGGGTTTCCACGTTAAATCTGGTGTCAAATATGATTTAATGTTTCATGTTTATCTGTTTATGAGTTTGAATGATTTACAATCATAAGCTGCATATCAAGTAAATGCTACCGAGGTTGAATCTGATTAGAGTAATTATCATTGAGGTTATCTGATCCACCCCCCCTCTCATCTAACTAACACTAACATGGCCTTGTAGCTAGGACCCATCTTGTATTTCTTAGTTGCATTGTAGACTTAAGTGCATTCCCCTAAGTTTCACTTAAGGGGGGGTGTTGGTGTAATTATTTATTCATCTTGGATATAATTACACTTTACTTAAGTTTACTTACGTACATGCATAACATTGTAGTTTTCATATGAGACACTTAGGGAGATGTGCATACATTGGGAGTGTGTATGTAGGAGAATTTCCACCTTTTATGGTGTGATCTTGTTATTACTTCTTCATTTTCACTTATTGTGGAGTGATAATTCCACCTTCGGTGGGTGATCCACCTCATGTGGAATATTTTACTATTTCTCCTACCTACCTCTACCTACCCTTGCAACTCATTGAGCTACATGTCATCATTGTGTGCTCTCTTGTCTCTTAGCCTTGCCTTTATAAGCAGGCTTATCTACATTGTATGAATAATCTTGATGATCCAGTTGATTAGTATTTTCATCATTGATAGGAATATAGTTTATTCTTGTCACATTTTGTTCTCTCTTATTTTTCTATTTAATGTGCTCTTGATCTTTGCTATCTTCAACAAATTCTCACACATACCTAGAAGCTCAACCATCATACTACTTTTGCCTAAATGATTGCATAAATCAACAAATTGAATTAAAATTTTTCTTGTGCTTCCTCAGTGAAATTTAATTAAAATATAATATTATTTAAATCAAGCTGTTTATAAATAATAGATATTTAATAAAATAGGCTTTAACTGTTCACACTGGGTAACAGCCTTGGTCGAGCCCCAAAGTGGGCATGACTAATTTTTTTTCATTTCTAAACCACCAACCTGTTGTGAATGATCTAAAACACTAATTGGATATGCTTGGGATGTGAAAACGTGAGGGAATGTTCATTAATTCTGACTTTTTTGCAACTTTGAACTTTTGCCCAAAAAACCTGAGTAGCCTATCAGTTTCAAAAACTGACCAAAACACCTGATTAGGGCTTGCAGGTTGACACACTGATAGAATGTAATACAAAGAATTCGTGGCATCAGACATATTCCCAAAATGATATCCAAGGAAAAATTTATTATCCTTCAAAGTTGCCTACTCAAAAAATATGGAAGGTGCTGCTTGAGAAGCCTTGAAAAGTTCATTTGGAATGAGCTTTGAAAATTGAGTAAATGATGAGTTGGGGGCTACAACCCGGGAAAATGGTAAATAATTTTATAGGGAATCATGGGGTACACTCATTTTTAAGTGTAGGTCAACTGGGTGTGAAATAAAAATTCACAAAGAGGGCTACTGATTGCTGTTTGACACAATCCAGTTTGCAAAACTAAACTTTTTGCAAATGGAATCAAACTTGAAACCTTGTCAAACAAATTCATGGGGATATGTCACTTGGCATGGGGATTCAAAAAATAGTAGAGAACCATGGGAAATAATCATCTAGCCTTTACAATCATCTGACACAAAGATACAATGCCTCAAAGAGGGCTACTTAGAAAAGGTAAACTATTGCAAATCAACAAGCCAACCTTTGGACCTCCAAAGGGACTTCACAAAATTATCAAATCTAGTCCAAGGAAGTTGCAAATGGAATCATAACATCTCTACAAGATTACTAACACTTCTCCAAAGGTATTTCTCATGAAACTCAATGGGTTCAAAATTTTGAGCTATCAA
Organism: Cryptomeria japonica; assembly: GCF_030272615.1. Lineage (NCBI taxonomy): Eukaryota > Viridiplantae > Streptophyta > Pinopsida > Cupressales > Cupressaceae > Cryptomeria > Cryptomeria japonica. The sequence goes on from NC_081410.1 coordinate 252,960,739, forward strand.
ACATAGCAACTTAAGCCTATTCTACAAGAGCAAATTTGCGTGCATTTGAACAAAAATTTACATGGGCCCTAAAAAATTATTCAAAAGTTTTGAGGTCCCAAAAGTGGCTCTTTCTCGGGGATGCATGCCCCTCGTGGGCATGGCAAGATCTTAGATCTCTGGGGGGAGTAGACCGAGTGCCTTATCCATTGGGCCACTCACCCACTGTGTTATTCACTCTTAAAATTTGACTTTATCATCTATTGGATGGTCACAGACCACCAAACATGGAGAACCAACACTTACCCTTGTCAAAGATATGACTCACTTGATTCCATCATGTCTAATCTAAAAATACCCTTGAGAATATATTGATCATAGGCAAAACAATCCCCGTTAATAGCTTGTTTCTTATTCATACTACTGCTACCATCACCTTTGTCATCTTGCATCATAGATCCACCCAACAGATGCAAGTATTCATGATGAGTCAACACATGGTTGTTATGCTCTTTGAATGATACACATCCATATTCATTATAACATCCATAATGACATACTTTGGATGTGTGGTTCATCAAGAGGGTACATGGCTGTCCCAAAAACTAAGAACACTTATGTGTAATGCCCCTACCCTAGTTGGACTTGTAAAACCCGTTTGACCTTGGTTGACTTCCTATGTGGCATTCTTGAATGGTAGGTTAACTGTGATGCGATGTGTAGTTTAGATAATATAAATAATTGTGCATACTTATTATTGTGCTTTTGCATCGATTCATGTGTAAATGTAATTGTTCCTAACCCTTGTGATAAATCTTGAGCTAACGCCTTCATTGAATATGTATATATATATATGTATGCTTGCGTGATTCATGGGTGCAGAAGATTGCAGGTACGACACTGCCTAAGGCGAGGTTCATCTCCTTCGGGGTTCGCAGGTTTGAGTAAACCTCCTTCCTCCTTAGAATTCGGATTTGGGGGTCATTAAACTCTCATTTTGCCTTAGCCATGGTCAGGTGAGCATCGTGTGTGGATTTGTGGGGCTTTCTTTGCTTTGGGTTGCGTGTCATGTGATTTGGTGGACTTTATCGGTTTGCGTGCCTTGCGCGGGGTAAGTGGAGTTTGTTATCCTAAGTATTAAATTCAATTTAATGAGTAGACGTACACATTAGTGATATAGAAATTTAAATAGGTAGTTTCCTTTATACGAATAATCGTTAATTTAAAGAGATTGCTTTAATTATTATTGTAGCAAGCTTAAGGTATTTAACTTGGATTAATGTGCTCATTTACGCATATGTAGTTGAGAAATTAGAATAAATAAGACCCTCGCATTAGATTAGTCATTTATTTAAAAAGGTCACTTTATTATGTTATAGCGAGTCAATTTAATAGTTAATTTTAATAATAACGAATTTAATGAGATATGCGTTTTAAAAAGGAAAGATTTAAGTCATTTGGGAAAATAGAAATAAATTAATCATTTTCGTATTTTGGAAGAGAAAGGGAGAAATTTATTATTTAAAGGAAATTATTCTTTTTTTAAAAAAAAGTTGAAAAAGTATAAATGATTGATTTTTGAAATTTAAATTAATTTAAATATCTTAACCCTTGTTAGTAATTCAAAATATAAAGTGTTGACTAAAGTAATATGAAGAAATTTAAAATTAGAGTTAAATAAGAAATGGAAGCTTTTTAATTGAAAAAGAAAAACTAATAAGAAGTATTGAATAATGGAAAGGAATGATTTCCATTTTTCATTCTCTTTTACTTTAAAAATAAAAATGCCTAAATTCGAAATTGAAAATTAGGGCAAAAATAGGGTTTCTCATTTTTAACCTAGTTGGGAAATGTTTTTGGGGGTTCTTTTCTTTTGGGGGTGATCTTTTTGGAAAAAAAAAAAAGGGGTTTTTGGAAGAGAGCTTGGAGATTTTGGACAAGATGGAGTTTTAGAGCAGCAGATTTGGGAGCTCTTCTTCAAAATATTCTTCCCAGAATGCGTTTTGAGGTAGGAATCTTATCATTAGCTTGATTAAAATGTTTACAAAAAAAAGAGGGTTTTGTATTTTTCTTTCTTGCAACATTGGTTTTCAGATTTTCCATTGATGTTTGTGATTGAGTTTTATTGTAGAAATCTGTAAAATGATAGCTATGTTAAATCTTTGTGAGGGAGGTGAGTTTCCTGGTGTCAAAGATTCTCTTGATGGGTGGGTTATTCAACAATTTCCTCTCTTGTTCTGAAAACCTTGACATTCTGAAAAAAAGAAAATAAATGTGTATGTGACTGTGATTTTCTTTCAAAATGGGGGATTGCTGTTTCATTCATGTTTATTTCAAAAAAAAATATATAGTTCCCCACTTGGTTGTTGGTTTTGAGAAATCTGGAAAATATATGACTGTGGTTTTCTTCCAAAAAGGGAGATATCTGGAAAATATATAGGCTGGGATTTTTCTTTCAAAAAAAAATGGGGGATTGCTGGATGAGGCTTTAAATCCCTGTCTCAGGCTGCTTGGGGTGTATTTGGGAATCTGTTAATTATTTTTTATTTACTGATTTTATAGGTTATAAAAAGAAAAAAAGAAAAAAATTTAAAAAATAAAATAAATTGCAAACCCCATGGCTGCTGGTAGCCACTGCTACCAAATGGTAGCAGCGCTACCAGAGGTAGCGGCCTGCTACCAAATGGTAGCAGCGCTACCAAAGGTAGCGGCCTGCTACCATTTGGTAGCAACGCTACCAATGGTAGCTTGGGCTGCCAAGGGGGGGGGGGGCCACGTGGGTGTCCACGTGGGTACCTTCCCTCTCTTTTTTTGAAAATTAAAAACAAATTTATTTTATTTTAATTTTAATTATTTCTTTTTTTTTTATTATTTTATATAATTGTTTAAAAAAAATACATATATGTATATAATATATAAAAATAAAGAAGAATTCAGATTTATAAGTGAATTTAAAATTTGTATAAGGGATTCCTTGATATTATTTAATTTTAAATTCAGTTTCTTATCCTATTTAATCTCAAATTAGTAAATAATATATTTGGATTTTAGAGAATCAACATTAGGTAAATCCATACTTTAATACAGTTTTTTTTTAATTTCATATTGTTCACGTCATACTCGAGTTAATATTTATTATTAACATGGACTAAATAGTAATGGTGGACTAATATGAATTTTTAAATAAAGGTTAATTTATCAAATCTAGACTTGATCGACATTTATGGTTAAAAAGATATGGTAAACTTGATCGACATTAAGGGTAAGTCTTGATATGCTAGTGGTTTGGTCATAAGTCGGTCAAGCCTCTAGTTAGGGTACCGTCAAACAAGAGGATCTAGGTTTTTTTTTTTTTTTGATTCAATTTGACCCGCTTCTAAAAGGGATCACTATGTAATGATCAATCGAAGTAGATGTTGAATAGTGTATGTGATCGCCTAAAGGGCAGAGATGTAAAGGACATGTAAATTTGTAATCTTAACTATATTAAATGCCAGAGGGGTCTTGCAGTTGAGCAAACCCGGAGATGTAGCCCCTTAGGGGTGAACTCCGAGATCATATCTGTGTTATGCGATGTTTTAGTTTCCTTTATTTCATGCTTTAAGTTATCATGTATGGTTGTTATCTTGTAAAGTGTACGATGGAAATTAACGAATTTAAATCTAAGTGCATAAAATTATTCATCTTGGCAAATGTAGTAATTAGGTTCATAGAGGATTGTAATTAAGATTATGGAAAGTATTTTGATAATGTGAATTAAAAATTGTAATAGTGGAAAGAATCTTGCTAGGTTACATCATTGGATTAACTTGTTATTAAGCATGTAAATTGAACAAATGTGAATGGGAAACAAAGTTAGAATTAATGTTATAATTTCTAAGTTGAAATCTAAAAGATGAACGTCATATAGGTATTTACTTTTATCTTCTTAAATGAGTAATGCCATGCTAACTATGTTCACGACATTGGATGAAATTGTTTAGTTATTTCACTTTTTAATCTTAACAATAATCCTTACCAAAATTAACTTGAAAATTGGATGAACTCAACTATTTATCCATAATTATAATCCTAATAAAAGAATCTCTTATGATTGCTAAAATTGAACTAAATGGGAAGTATTCATATATTGTTTAGATCTTAATCTTGGTAAATGTACCTTTTCATATTAACTTTATTTAACCAAAAAGGAGTGATATGCAATAAGATAATTGTATTTTAATCCTAATGGAAGAACGTCACTATGAACTTATATTCTAATCTTGAAATGATGAATATCATCTTGCTAACTATATTTTAATTTAAAGGATGCTCTCATGTGTCCTAATACATTTTCACCTTAATGAATTTAGCCATCTATTAGCATCATTAAAACTTCAATGAATTCTATGGCTACTCACATTTTGTCTTTCATAAAAGAACTACAACTTATTAGTTGGCTATGCATGAAATCAAACGAAGGGTTCACACTCTATTAATTGTAGTTTAATCCTTCGTGAATGTATCTCAGCTTATTAGCCATATTTTTAATATTAAAGGATGATATCAATTGTGAATGGGTACCTTAAACCCAATGAATGAACTTCATTATATTAAACGCTTGAATCCTTTTGGAGGCCTTTGAATGAAATTGTGAATTTAAGTGCATTGAATAAATAACCTCTCAATGGCCTCCTAACCACCCAAAGTAAATGAACACTTCCTAAAATTATAAGATGTCAAATCATTGAACATATGTATAAGCAAGTCTTATGCATTATCTCGTGATTAAGTTATCCAGCTCATTGGATCAATGGACGCGTGTTGAGTTGGGAGTATGGTTATGTAATTGCGTTGGGAAACTCCTTAGGATCGCTAGCCTTCCGCTGTGTTATCTAGTTAGAGATAACTCCAGAATCATCTTAATGTTGTAACTAGTCAGTAACTTTTCATTAACGCTCTTAATTATTATTTTAAGAAAATAAAATTTACACTCTATTTGAGCGTTTATAACTTAAACCCTTAGGGGTTTCCTGGTGGGGCATTACACTTGGTATCAGAGCCCATGTTGTAACACTGGGATCTCTGGTTTCGCTTGTGCCCTTAGTTGGTGTGTGTGTGCCTACCTTATGTTGTATGCTTGTCCACCTTGATGTGAGGGTGTGATTTATCAATCCCCGCTTGTGTGTAACGTGTGTGTTCACACCTTGTTTTCACCTTATTGATGTGGGTGTTTTGTCTGCTTATTGAATTCTTGGTCTACGATTTCTCTTACCTTGAAAGGGAGTCGTATGTACCATCATTCTTGATTTGTTTTACTGTTTTGACTAATCCATCTGTGTTGATTGGTAATATCTTGAATCTAAAAGTATGAAATGTGCTTGTTTATGGTATTGATCGATTTTAATGATTGTCCACTTGAAAGACTAGTATGGCAAATGTTAATGCTTATTATGTAGTACATTGAGTGATTATGAATCGTCTTCTTTTCTCTCTCTAGTAAGTTAAAAGGAATTGATATGTGTAGTTATCTCTTATTTAAGTTTTCTTATTGCAAGAGAGAGGATGATATATCTTGAGCCCTTGTGTGAGCCTCATAACGTTTTGTGTTTTAAATTGTGAAAGGGATTGGTTTAGGAGTTAATTTTTGGTTAATGATAGAAAATGGTATGTTTGCATTAAAGGGTTCTCCATGTGCTTGGTAGGAGTAATATAATTAATTCCCATCTTAAGTAAGGTGCAATAAAATGCGTATAGTTGATTTTGTGAAAATTGCTTGATGTGAAAGGAATACCAAAAGAGGACATGTTGTAGTAGCTTCAGGAGTGTATTAATGTGTGCCTCAAAAGATGGTTTTATGTGCTTATTCAACCAGTGTGATTTAGGACCTATTAAGTGACGCACCATTTAACTTGCTTTGGATATAGAAAATTGTCTTATTATGTTTCCAAAAGAGTAAATGAAAGACTTGTTAATTTGTATGCATTAAACGTGTAATATCTAGTAGGTAGCTCTTCATTTACCTCCTTGTCCTCTTATGAAATTTCAATGTTAAATTTGAAGTATTATTGTATTACGAACAGTGATTGTCTCAAGAAGACTTGTATTACAAAAGAAAATTTGGTTGTCATGAATTCTTGTTTGGAAAACCAAAACATTATAGTGCAACAATAATGATTAGAAATGTCATGTTAGGATGCTTTGACACCTTCCTAAAAGATAGCGAAATGGGAACCGTGCAACTAAAATGATAGACTTATATCCGAGCATATGGTGTGATCTTGAAATTCTTGTGTATTCGTAGGAAATAGTCGATTGCCAACTCTCTCCCTCCTCTTGTCTAAAATATAGGAATTGTTGTTTTTGAAATACTATTTGGAATGCAGTGATTTAAGGAGAAATTTTGTTATAACGCATATGAAATTGTATGTTGCTTTTGGCTTCTAATTGAAAGGGGAAAATTTTTCATCTTGAAAAGGGAAATTGCATAGTTAGTAATGTGAATGAAAATGCTTAGGGAAGATTGAGAAAGATATCAGAATGATGTAATTTCTTTGTGTAAATTTGAATTGTTGAGAATTTTAGAAGGTGTATCTAGGGTAAACTTTGTTTGGTGATTCATGTGTAAAGCATAATTAAAACTTCCCTTAAGTATATGTTAGCATAATGTAAAGTACTCCCCGTAAATGTGACTAAACCAGTAATGGTGCTATTCTGTGTGTGTTGTGAGAAACCCTGTACTTGTTTTGTGTGCCCATGGGATGGTGAAGTAATCAACCATGGGGAATATGTTTGCTTATGAGTATGGGAAACCATACCTATCTATGTGATGTTGCTTATTTGTTTCCTTACTGAGTGCCAACCCACGAGTTGTTGATAAGTCAGTATGTGAAGGGGTAGTAGTAGAAGTCACCATTCCTTGAATAGTATGAACAACGTATGAGTAATGTCGACGCGAAGCGACTTTAGCTTCCCTATTTTGAGGAAAAGTATGGTTTTGTAATGAACTGTAACCTAGGTGTACTCTATACTTCCCCTTGTGATGAACCAATTTACGAGGTTCATGTGTGCCAGCCTAATCCCTATCTTTTATTTTGAGCATCTAGATGACAGTTCTTGAGCATATTGATGGTTTTATTGGAGCTTCTATTGCCTTGTCTTCATGAGAGGCGTGTTATATTTTCTTACATGAGTTGTCGATGGACTAGTGTTGGTAGACTTGTGGGTAGACCTTAGCCATGTATACCTCTGGCATACGGAGAGTATCCTGAGAGGAACATCGCTATGCAGGGTGTGACCGACGCATGCCTTATCTGCGGGGTGCACTGCCATGCGGGATACATCCATTGCATGCCTTGTCCGCTTGGAGTATTGCCATGCCGTACTGGGACATGATGCGGGATGTAGTAGACATTCCATGCGGCCTACCAATAGGTATAGGGTAGAGCCATGCCGCGTGACGACGTGATGTGGGGTGATGCTGAGGTGCACACTGCCATGCCATGCAGATGTGTGACTTGGCCACACCACATGATGAGCTACTAGGATAGCTAGACGATTGTTCCTTCCTTCCTCGTTGGTGGCTAGCTACTAGTCACGTAGTGATGTAATGTGCACTTATGATTTTCTTTTATTTATTTATTTATTTCCTTGTGGGCCAACAATTTATTTTACTTTGACCTTGACAGTTTAGCCATGATCTTGCAATCTTGATCTTACTTGATTTGATGTTGCAAATCCGGAAATTATTTTCTTGTCTTATTGTTGGAATTGACAATTATTATCTTTACTCTTTTGTACTTTGGTGGCTAAACCGGTTTATCCTTGTTGTTTTCGTATGCTGGTCTTGTGTTGTAATGTGAATTCCTCTCCAAGAACGTAGGAGACGGTCTTGGATGAGTGTATACGAGGAAGTAGACGCAGGGAACCTTGAGGATGGAGGTATGTGAGGCTGTGAAAACAGCTAGGATCCACTACCTACCTATGAGTGGTGACTATCTCTTGGAGGCTAAACACCTTACACAACAAGGGATATTCACGAGGGACTTGTATGGAAGGTAGCACCGCTATGGTGTACCCTAGCACCATCAAGCCCTCGAGTGAGATGTTGGACATTTGTTGATCATGTATTTATTCTGAGAGCAGGCATAGAGATGTGGATCATATATGTTACCTTTGACCGAGCATTAGACATGCTCACATGTGGCCTATTGTGTTGTGCAAACCAGTCTTGTGGATGGATATTATGTGCAATCATGGAATAAATGGTATTAACTTGTCACTATGTTATGGGGCATAGTCATTGGAAAGGTTCTTGTATGTCTGAAGAGTGTAAAACAAATGAGTTTTTACGTTGCTCTTATTTGACGGAAGTTAACTTGGCTGTAGAAATTGATATTTGGAGCTAGTTCTATACGATAAATTTTGTGAAAGAGATAAATTGGTGAAAGAAATTGACCTTGAGAGCATATTTTCTTGTCATGTTTGATAAATGAGTATGATAACTGTGTCTATATGTATTTTAATTGCTTTAATTTGGTGTAATAAGAAGGGAAAATTCTCGTTTCTCTACCATGGTTGTGTGTAAATTCTAGAATATTCTAAGATGTGAATGATGTTAGATGCATTTTGTTAATGAATGATGACACTCGTAGAGGATTTATGAATAATGTTCTAAGAGGATGGCAAAATAGTAGGTTGTGCAAATTGATAATTGTTAATTGAATTTAAGGGCTAATAAGTGTTGCAGGACTTCCGTTTAGCTTTGCGACTTCCAAGAGTAAGTCGGAGCCTAGGGGGGGAGAATGTAATGCCCCTACCCTAGTTGGACTTGTAAAACCCGTTTGACCTTGGTTGACTTCCTATGTGGCATTCTTGAATGGTAGGTTAACCGTGATGCGATGTGTAGTTTAGATAATATAAATAATTGTGCATACTTATTATTGTGCTTTTGCATCGATTCATGTGTAAATGTAATTGTTCCTAATCCTTGTGATAAATCTTGAGCTAACGCCTTCATTGAATATGTATATGTATATGTATGCTTGCGTGATTCATGGGTGCAGAAGATTGCAGGTACGACACTGCCTAAGGTGAGGTTCATCTCCTTCGGGGTTCGCAGGTTTGAGTAAACCTCCTTCCTCCTTAGAATTCGGATTTGGGGGTCATTAAACTCTCATTTTGCCTTAGCCATGGTCAGGTGAGCATCGTGTGTGGATTCATGGGGCTTTCTTTTCTTTGGGTTGCGTGTCATGTGATTTGGTGGACTTTCTCGATTTGCGTGCCTTGCGCAGGGTAAGTGGAGTTTGTTATCCTAAGTATTAAATTCAATTTAATGAGTAGACGTACACATTAGTGATATAGAAATTTAAATAGGTAGTTTCCTTTATACGAATAATCGTTAATTTAAAGAGATTGCTTTAATTATTATTGTAGCAAGCTTAAGGTATTTAACTTGGATTAATGTGCTCATTTACGCATATGTAGTTGAGAAATTAGAATAAATAAGACCCTCGCATTAGATTAGTCATTTATTTAAAAAGGTCACTTTATTATGTTATAGCGAGTCAATTTAATAGTTAATTTTAATAATAACGAATTTAATGAGATATGCGTTTTAAAAAGGAAAGATTTAAGTCATTTGGGAAAATAGAAATAAATTAATCATTTTCGTATTTTGGAAGAGAAAGGGAGAAATTTATTATTTAAAGGAAATTATTCTTTTTTTAAAAAAAAGTTGAAAAAGTATAAATGATTGATTTTTGAAATTTAAATTAATTTAAATATCTTAACCCTTGTTAGTAATTCAAAATATAAAGTGTTGACTAAAGTAATATGAAGAAATTTAAAATTAGAGTTAAATAAGAAATGGAAGCTTTTTAATTGAAAAAGAAAAACAAATAAGAAGTATTGAATAATGGAAAGGAATGATTTCCATTTTTCATTCTCTTTTACTTTAAAAATAAAAATGCCTAAATTCGAAATTGAAAATTAGGGCAAAAATAGGGTTTCTCATTTTTAACCTAGTTGGGAAATGTTTTTGGGGGTTCTTTTCTTTTGGGGGTGATCTTTTTGGAAAAAAAAAAAGGGGTTTTTGGAAGAGAGCTTGGAGATTTTGGACAAGATGGAGTTTTAGAGCAGCAGATTTGGGAGCTCTTCTTCAAAATATTCTTCCCAGAATGCGTTTTGAGGTAGGAATCTTATCATTAGCTTGATTAAAATGTTTACAAAAAAAAGAGGGTTTTGTATTTTTCTTTCTTGCAACATTGGTTTTCAGATTTTCCATTGATGTTTGTGATTGAGTTTTATTGTAGAAATCTGTAAAATGATAGCTATGTTAAATCTTTGTGAGGGAGGTGAGTTTCCTGGTGTCAAAGATTCTCTTGATGGGTGGGTTATTCAACAATTTCCTCTCTTGTTCTAAAAACCTTGACATTCTGAAAAAAAGAAAATAAATGTGTATGTGACTGTGATTTTCTTTCAAAATGGGGGATTGCTGTTTCAAAAAAATAGTTCCCCACTTGGTTGTTGGTTTTGAGAAATCTGGAAAATATATGACTGTGGTTTTCTTCCAAAAAGGGAGATATCTGGAAAATATATAGGCTGGGATTTTTCTTTCAAAAAAAAATGGGGGATTGCTGGATGAGGCTTTAAATCCCTGTCTCAGGCTGCTTGGGGTGTATTTGGGAATCTGTTAATTGTTTTTTATTTACTGATTTTATAGGTTATAAAAAGAAAAAAATTTAAAAAATAAAATAAATTGCAAACCCCATGGCTGCTGGTAGCCACTGCTACCAAATGGTAGCAGCGCTACCAGAGGTAGCGACCTGCTACCAAATGGTAGTAGCGCTACCAAAGGTAGCGGCCTGCTACCATTTGGTAGCAGCGCTACCAATGGTAGCTTGGGCTGCCAAGGGGGGGGGGTGCACGTGGGTGTCCACGTGGGTACCTTCCCTCTCTTTTTTTGAAAATTAAAAACAAGTTTATTTTATTTTAATTTTAATTATTTCTTTTTTTTTTAATTATTTTATATAATTGTTTAAAAAAAATACATATATGTATATAATATATAAAAATAAAGAAGAATTCAGATTTATAAGTGAATTTAAAATTTGTATAAGGGATTCCTTGATATTATTTAATTTTAAATTCAGTTTCTTATCCTATTTAATCTCAAATTAGTAAATAATATATTTGGATTTTAGAGAATCAACATTAGGTAAATCCATACTTTAATACAGTTTTTTTTTAATTTCATATTGTTCACGTCATACTCGAGTTAATATTTATTATTAACATGGACTAAATAGTAATGGTGGACTAATATGAATTTTTAAATAAAGGTTAATTTATCAAATCTAGACTTGATCGACATTTATGGTTAAAAAGATATGGTAAACTTGATCGACATTAAGGGTAAGTCTTGATATGCTAGTGGTTTGGTCATAAGTCAGTCAAGCCTCTAGTTAGGGTACCGTCAAACAAGAGGATCTAGGTTTTTTTTTTTTATTATTCAATTTGACCCACTTCTAAAAGGGATCACTATGTAATGATCAATCGAAGTAGATGTTGAATAGTGTATGTGATCGCCTAAAGGGCAGAGATGTAAAGGACATGTAAATTTGTAATCTTAACTATATTAAATGCCAGAGGGGTCTTGTAGTTGAGCAGACTCGGAGATGTAGCCCCTTAGGGGTGAACTCCGAGATCATATCTGTGTTATGCGATGTTTTAGTTTCCTTTATTTCATGCTTTAAGTTATCATGTATGGTTGTTATCTTGTAAAGTGTACGATGGAAATTAACGAATTTAAATCTAAGTGCATAAAATTATTCATCTTGGCAAATGTAGTAATTAGGTTCATAGAGGATTGTAATTAAGATTATGGAAAGTATTTTGATAATGTGAATTAAAAATTGTAATAGTGGAAAGAATCTTGCTAGGTTACATCATTGGATTAACTTGTTATTAAGCCCTTAAATTGAACAAATGTGAATGGGAAACAAAGTTAGAATTAATGTTATAATTTCTAAGTTGAAATCTAAAGGATGAACGTCATATAGGTATTTACTTTTATCTTCTTAAATGAATAACGCCATGCTAACTATGTTCACGACATTGGATGAAATTGTTTAGTTATTTCACTTTTTAATCTTAACAATAATCCTTACCAAAATTAACTTGAAAATTGGATGAACTCAACTATTTATCCATAATTATAATCCTAATAAAAGAATCTCTTATGATTGCTAAAATTGAACTAAATGGGAAGTATTCATATAGTGTTTAGATCTTAATCTTGGTAAATGTACCTTTTCATATTAACTTTATTTAACCAAAAAGGAGTGATATGCAATAAGATAATTGTATTTTAATCCTAATGGAAGAACGTCACTATGAACTTATATTCTAATCTTGAAATGATGAATATCATCTTGCTAACTATATTTTAATTTAAAGGATGCTCTCATGTGTCCTAATACATTTTCACCTTAATGAATTTAGCCATCTATTAGCATCATTAAAACTTCAATGAATTCTATGGCTACTCACATTTTTTCTTTCATAAAAGAACTACAACTTATTAGTTGGCTATGCATGAAATCAAACGAAGGGTTCACACTCTATTAATTGTAGTTTAATCCTTCATGAATGTATCTCAGCTTATTAGCCATATTTTTAATATTAAAGGATGATATCAATTGTGAATGGGTACCTTAAACCCAATGAATGAACTTCATTATATTAAACGCTTGAACCCTTTTGGAGGCCTCTGAATGAAATTGTGAATTTAAGTGCATTGAATAAATAACCTCTCAATGGCCTCCTAACCACCCAAAGTAAATGAACACTTCCTAAAATTATAAGATGTCAAATCATTGAACATATGTATAAGCAAGTCTTATGCATTATCTCGTGATTAAGTTATCCAGCTCATTGGATCAATTGACGCGTGTTGAGTTGGGAGTATGGTTATGTAATCGCGTTGGGAAACTCCTTAGGATCGCTAGCCTTCCGCTGTGTTATCTAGTTAGAGATAACTCGAGAATCATCTTAATGTTGTAACTAGTCAGTAACTTTTCATTAGCGCTCTTAATTATTATTTTAAAAAAAAAAAAATTACACTCTATTTGAGCGTTTATAACTTAAACCCTTAGGGGTTTCCTGGCGGGGCATTACATTATGTACTTCATTTTGGTCAACATTAAGGGTTTCTACCTCATCACTCAGTAGCAGATCCAATTCAGCTTTTGAGTCCACTTACACATTCCTATAGGACCTTTCATCAAAGAGTTCATTCATTCTCAGCAAGGTCTGATCATCATAATCAACATGAGAGTCCTTTTGGTAGTGATCAATATAGTGGACCTCATAGACATCTTCATTTTCAGCTATGTGATCATACACCTCTGAACCATTATCAATAATCACATCTTCAGGTTCATCATAGCTTTCATCATGAGATTCAAACAATCCTATGCCTTCATAGGCATCACTAATTTATTTCACCTCATGGGCATAACTTCTATCAGCCAAAGAGTATTGGCAATCAAGGCTATTACTGATCCCATTATCTGACTCTACACATGAGTCTAAAATTTCCATCACATTAGCTGGCTCTATGGTATAATGATCTTGCATGCGTTGTGTTCCTTACTCATCCACTTCATCATGATACATGGGTGATTCATCCCATGAAGAACACGAAGCATCAACCTCTTGCACATTAAAATCATGCTCATTTGGAACACATAAGTTTATCTCTTCTGCTTCATGGAGGTTATATTCATAAATTGATAAAACATCCTCTTCACCTAAAAGTGAGTCCACCTCTTCATATAGTGGATTTGAGATCACATGAGAATCAAAACACACAAGCTTGGTCATATCATTGGTATCATTATTCAATGAATTCTCAATCGTACATACCATGTTCATGTGCTGATCATTATATGTAACCTCATCTATTTTTGGTGTATCTGGCTCTTGGAATTCACTCATGTCACACTCATGCACGATGTCATAACTTTGAGCAATAAACTCATCATCAACATTATCATCTTCATAGGTGTAAGTAGGACATGAAGTTTCATCCTCTTCATTGTGCATTTACTCATGCCCATCAACATTTCTCAAATCTGCAACCCTCTCATACATTGCAAGAGAATCAAAATCTATTTCATAATCATTATTTTGAGCATTAGGACAGCAGACCATGTGACTCCAATCATGGGAATAAGCTGCATTATCATAACCATAAGCATGGGGATCATAACCGGCATGGGTTTCAACACTTGTATGCACATAATCAATACTATGTCTTCCTTGTTCACTTGCTAATTGAGACGTCATGTTATAGACATCCATATCACCAAACATTCCTCTTGAATCAAAACTACCTTAGGGCTACCAATGAGTCTATGTCACTGCCATGCCTTTACTTCTCATAACCATCTCAATGTTATTGCTGATCAAAGATTGATCATACACCATTGGGTTAATGGAACCTTCACATTGCTGGTAAGAGCCATAAGGCTCAACCTAATATTCATTTATGCATGCCACTGGATTTGGAACAAAATGTTCATAGTGATTTAGAATGTCATTTTTGGGTGCATACACATAACCTAGCTACTCATAGGTGTAACTTTTAATAGGTGCTTGAGGCATAGACATTTCTTGAGGCATACTTGCTTCAATTATACACATTGGAATAGCTCTAGGCTCATATACAACTGTAATACACTAAAAATTGTCATCTAAACCATGGGCCCCTAATCTCGACAACATCACCAAGATCCTAACCAAAGGCAATTAAATCAATCTTGAGCACATTATTAATTCTTTAATCATCAAATATCACATGGCAAATCAATTACTCAATATTAATTAAATATTCATTTAATTAATTGAATCATTTCCAAGAATATCATTTTGATCAATTATCCTATTTTAATTTATTAAACATCCTTGCATATTTAATTAATTAATAAAATTGCCATTTAATCATGCAAAAGGAATTAATTTATTACAAAAGAGGAATTAGTTACAAAACAAGAGTTGAATTGAAATTAAAACAAAAAGAATTTAATTGAGAGAGAAATCAAACTTGAGATATTATTTCTTTTTTTAAATTTAGAACTTGAAATCAAAAAAGCAATTAATTGAATTATTGAATTATTCTTCAAATTGGAACTCAAAGCTTTTCAGAAAAAGAAGTTCAATTGCATTGAAAAGACTCTTTTCTTGAATAAATCTATTTTTATCACAAATGCATGGAATTAATTTATTATTATTTCCAATGCAACTTGGACTTCTAATTTGAATATTTTTCAATTAAACTATAATTGGAATCTATCTCAAGGTTAACTAAACCTGATTTCTCAATTATTTTCATTTAATCCTAAATTGAGCTTTTTTCAGCTTTTCTCTTGTAATTCTCTATAAATTCAGTCTTCAGCTCTCATTCCAATTCACCCCAGAGATTTTTGAGAACACGCTTGGAGATTATTATCAAGCTAATTTTGCTCTAGAGTCATTGAAGATCATTATGCTTTTTAGATTATTTGCATCCATTTTACATCCATCATTGCTTGAATCCATATCGCTTGAATTGATTATTTTCTTGAATTATTCATCCATTGTTTTGCATCCATATAGTTAATAATAGATTAAATCCTTTGTCTTGGTGTAGTCTAGTCACTAGTATTGCTTATAAAAATCTAAGAGCAATCTTGTACTCGCATTTGTTAGAAGGCAATTAGTCACTGTGTTATGGTTTATTATTGATTGATTATTATTTACTAACCATACATGTAATGACTTAATTCAAGTATTGTGCTTGCAGCTACATACCATTTTTTCACACACACATCTCTGGTGCCCACCGTGGGGCAGAAGATTACATTTTTCAGCCTCCAAGACTTATTGCTTATTTTTTTTGTTATTTCCCAGATTTCAATTTTTTTGATTTTTCATCCGTACATCTCGTATGAAATTTCCCACAGGCTGAAACGACAAACTGCAGGTGTCATACGAACTGGAATCCTGTCTTGTACGAGCTGGGATCCTGTATCATACAAGCTTTCATACTTTCGTATGACTCTGTATTTTCTGAATCTTTCATAGCCTAATCAGTTTTTACAGAATGCTTGTCAAAGAATATGCTTGTCGCACAAAGACAATATGACTATTGATTCATTGTCTTTGCAAGTTGCCTAAGGAGAATCGACTAAACATCGTGTCTTCTTTAAATTGATTTTTAGGAACCTAACTTGCTATTTGGTTAAAGAACAAATTTGTCTTTCATGTTTTTAGAAGATTCTGAGAGGTAGGAGAGTATGCTCTTGTCTTTTTCTAGACAATCAGAAATCCAGAACCTTGAGGCTTTTTCTTTGTTTGAGATTTGTACATCTTTAGCAGGCTTGCCCTCCCAAGGGGTTGAAAAACTCTTAAAGCCATTACGATCGGTGTGAGGGGAATGACCTAAGTGGGAATGGCTAGATGCCAAGTACTCCAACCCACTATAAAATAAACATGATTTGATGAAAATCAAGTCAACGACAGTGCTCGAGAATAGATCTCCTCCGTAACTTCGGGTATATTAAACCTTGGTTTTCAAGGCTGGGAGACCTCTTAATTGATTTTATACCTCGATGCGCCAAATGGATCCCTGACTAGTTCCAATTAAAATTAGAAGCTACTCGGTTCATCTTCGAAAGGGGGATAATCTTTGTGCAAGAGAGATAGTAACTCTCCCAAGATACTTGTCATTTTGTGCCCCCATTAGTATTTTGAGTCGGATAATACGACATTGAAAATCCATTGTGTGAGACACAACAACCATATTCTAATTAGCTATTGGGTGTGTACCCAAGTCTACAAGAAAAGGTTTTCTTTCCTCACCAAATTCCTTAGGGTTTGCATGTTGTGATTGGAGTCACTATACAAACTACTTGTTTTCTGTGTTTTCATCCCTGAAACAAAAAAACTGAAATACCAAAATTGGAGAAGACAAGAAACCAACTTAGTGATTAGAAACTTTGTCCGTGTCAGAAACTAGTCCATCCTAAGTCAAAACTTTGTCCATGTCAGAAACTAGTCCATCCTAAGTTGAAACTCTGTCCGTGTCAGAAACTAGTCCATCTTAAGTTGAAACTCTATCCATGTCAGAAACTAGTCCATCCTAAGTCAAAACTCTGTCCGTGTCAGAACTTGTCCATCTTAAGTCAAAATTCTGTATCCTGGTCAAAAATCAATGCATCTGAAAATTGGTCATACTCAGTTATCATACTCAGCAATTGAAAGAACTCAAAATTTCTAGGCTCTGTCCTATGAAAAGTCATATGAGTCTGATAATTTATCGTGCTACACTTGATCCTGTGTCGTACGAGTCTTCTAGTTTGTCATCCTAGACCTGATCCTATATCATACGAGTTGATTTCATCTGTCGTCTGGCTCTGTATCCTCTGTCATACGAAACAGAACTGCTCTGAGTATTTTGTCAACCTGCACATACCCATCTATCGTACGATATGAGGCAGAAACTCGTATGAAATAGAACTATTGTCATCCTATACCTGCTAAAATGTTGTTGGGTTCAGAAAATTCTATCATACGAGTCTCTGGTTTTGTCAGAATAGAACAGTCAAATTTGCCTAAAAATAGTCTACAACAAACATAATAATGGTTATCATCATCCTAAGCATAAACAGATCAAGATAGTGTAACTCTGCCATTTGCGTTGCACGATTTGGTCGATCATATTTTAGCTAGTTCAATCAACTACCTATCAAATTTTAGTCACTTAGATAACGTCTTATACAGGATAGATCATTCCTGAAACCAAATTGAATCTTACACTACTCTTAGAATCAACTTAGAGAAATGTCTTATACAAGATAGATCATTCCTGAAACTAGATTGAATCTCAGTTGTTTCTCCCAAACAATACTCTAAACAGAACAACTAGCTTTGAAATTGATCTTGACCTCTGCATCACAAACAATTTTAGGGTGCACCAATCCATAAAAATGCCTACACAGACCAGGAGTTCATGTAAGAAAGAAGCCAAAGGAAGAGGAATACCCTTTTCATACACCAACAATCCATTTTACGAAGTGGATCCACTCACCGACGTAGCATCATCAGTAGGTGAGCCAATTTTTGATGAGCCTAAATCTCCCACTATATATGAGATGGAACACAATGATGGAAACAAGGACGATAATAACATTCCTGAAAATGATAATGATTCCTCATCATCAAGTGAGATTGAAGAAGATATTGAACCTCTAGAAAAAGAAATTCGTGACTATCAAAATGACAAAGACTTTAGAAAAATGATGAAATCTATCATGACCTGAGAGAAGGAAGACTATTTCTTAGAACTAGCAAAACAATGTGCCAAACTTCCTACTGGCTATGATGTTCAGACACTCGCTACTAAAAATAAAGAATCACCTATACTCATGGTACACAAGTAGTTACTAGCCTTATGGATGGAGATCACAGAATTGAAAAATAAGGACAAGTCCCCAAAACAATATTCTCTGGAAACCATATGTCGCTTTCCATTTGACAAGAATCTATACATGCCTCCTGTTGTCTTCAAAATCTGATTCCCTTTAACATCCTCAAAATAATATGGTTTAAAGCTTGGTGCAGAAGAGACATCAAAGATAAGGAAATTCTCAAGACAACATATGACAAGGTTTGATTAGACCTTCTACACTTTGAGCTCACTCAGAGCCCAGGTGGGTATACCTTTGTGAATTAAATTCATGCTTTCAAACATAAACCCACAGCAAACCAGTCCAGAAAACCAGTGGATCTATTCACCTTGAAATCAACTGAAAACAAAGAATAGAAATTGTACTTAGGTTCAGCATTTCGATCAACAAAGCATGCAATAAACAACTTCAATTAATACTAGTGCCTTATCCAAGGTCACAGAGTCATCTAAACTCAAATAAGACTCCTCAAACAAAACATCTTTATGCTTCCCGTCGGCTTGGTTTCCATTAATCCTTGTATATGCCTGACACCTACAAGAATTCAAGCATTCCAAACCAAGCTATGGTCATCAAAATTCAAAGTTCCTTCCAAAGAGTTTACTGGTATGAGTGATCCTTGCCTCTTTAATTTCCCTCCTAAAGAGAAAAGCTAACGAACACTTCTACTAAAATTTGCTTTGCAATTCCATTCAAACAAAATAATCCTGGATTATTCAAAATGAAAGTAGTAAACAAATTTGTAAACACATTCGAAGACAACACAAAGATTTACTCAAAACGGATGGTTTGTATATTGATATTTAGTTCAAGAAATATTACAAGAAATTTTGAGTATTCTCCATTAGACTTAGAAAAGCTCAGATAAATTTCTGCAGCATTTTCCTACAATTTTTGCGATCTCTCTTCCTCTAGTCCTGGTATCCATTTATAACAACATGGATGCACAAAGCTTTGAACTTCTCGAGGAGAGTTTTTTACAATCATTTCTTTCAAAATAAAGAGGTTACAAGATTTTCGCAAAAGCAGTTACAAGCTCTTTTTCAGCCTCTGCAGTTTCTTCAACAGGTTGTTCGGTTGCAACCTCTTCTATCCTTTTGGGGGTGCTCTCCAACTATTCCGGATCATGGGTGGCATATTTAATTGTCCACTCATTATACACTTCTTCTGTTGGCCATGAAAAATTAATCGCTTTATCTTTATTCTTACTCAACCTTTTCCAAGAATTTCTCATTTTGTTGACTTCTGAATTGAGAAAAGCATAATGTGACTTAATTTTCTCTATCTCTTGAATTTTCACAACAAAGAAAGAAGCATCATCAAGATCAATAATTCCTTTAACTCTTGTTGACAGTTTAGCTTCTATCTCCTTAAGCCATATTTGTTTGTCTTTTAACTGATCGGGGCTAGCAAAAACTCCTGGGAGCAACTCAAAAACTTGGTCAGTGTATTCCTTCTTGCACAAATTGACCTTCCTATCCACATTATCCACCTCTGCTGCTAATTGTATTAAGATTTTAGTGACATCAGAAGTGGATTTAATGATGGGATTGGCCCTTGCTTCATCGCAGGATACACACATAAACTCTAAATCTTGCTCTCTAGGCCTCCATCTGTCAAAAACAGGCATCAAAATGGCCTTGTCTCTCCTAAGCTCATTCCATATTTCCATAATTTTACCTACATTGTTGTAGAGCAATGAGCCATTTATTGTATCTGCAAAATTGAAAATTGTAGCCTTTACTTTCTCCTCATATTTCTTTGCATACAAGGCCTGAGCCTGTTTCAAATTTTCTAATTCTTGGGGAGCGATTTCAATCATTTGAGAGCTGGAGGGTGCTGGAGATGGTGGAAACTCAATGATAGGGCTAGTAGGTGGAGGTCTTGCACGAGAAGAGGAGATCATCAGTGTTGAAGACTCACCTTGATGGTATTTTCCAGTCAACTGGCTCTGCAGCTTGGCAATGATGCTATCCTTACCTCTTACTTCCTCCTTGGCATTGTTATAGGCCTTTAAAACTGTTTCCAACTTGATTTGGAGGGCCTCTTTCTCTTTGGCTTCCTTCTCTACTACTGCAACACTAAATTTTGCAGTCTCTAACACAGTGCTAGCAGCCTCCACTACCCCTGTACTCTGCACTCTCTTCACCATCATTCCACCAAGGTAACTCGACCCTGGGGTGTCTTTGCTTTTCTTACTCTCATTTCTCTTGAGAGACCACATGAAAAGTGCAACATTGTCCTTATTGAAAGTAACCCCCTCCATAGGTTTTTTCTCTTTTCTTACTGCATCTAATACCAGGGCATCTGCAATATCCCATTTAGGTAATATAAGCACTCCAGCTTGTGCTACCATGTCTCTTCCCTACTCAGGGGTGATGGTTTTGAATTCTTCCATCATCTCTTGCTTTATTTCCTCTTCCACCAAGGCTAGATCTTTATTGGGCTGCTCAGCCTTTCTTGTTTCACATCTAGCATTATATGTATCTATGTGCTGTTTCCATATAAACTGCATGAATGCTTCTGATGTGACAAAATTGTTATCAGCTAGAAAGGCACTACTTGCCTGCTTTATCTTAGGATCCCACTCCTGGCCTTTAAGTTTAGTGGATGTAATATCCATTCCAGCAGCAATGGGCTCTTTCGACATGCCTTCCTCCACTTCATCATAGGTATATGCAATTTCCCCTAGACTACCCAATTGTAGGAGTTGCTCAGCTGCTGCTTGCTCATTTCCTATATGGATAGGGGATTGGGATGGGGAATACAAAGGTGTATCTGATTGTATTTCTTTCCCTACCCTTTGCTTCTTTGGGCTCTCTTGGATGTCGATGACATCTTGTATCTTCCTCTTTCCTTTGGAGGTAGAGGGCTCCCCTGTTGTAGGCACCAGCACACTATAACCCGATTTCTTATGCAGTGTGTAATCATCAGGAGGGATTGGCTTGCTAGAAGCTAACCTACTAAGGATCATTCTTGCCTTCTCAAGGTTGCTCTTAATTACAGCTTCCCTTTTCTCCTTCAGTGTCTGCATGACATCTTCAGAACAAACAATCAAAAACTTTATTTTTCTTCCAGTGGGAAAAAAGATAGACAATGGGTCATAGCTAGCATCAAATTGATGCACAAAATCCAGGGCTTTTTTATAAGCCACCCACTTTTCTTTCCTTATCTCCTGCTCATCTAGATCAAATTCATTTCTGATGTGGTCTTCAGGAAATTGGAATTGATGAGGCCTACCTCTGCATGCTACCTTCTTCCTAAACATACCATTGAAGAAGTCCTATGGATCAGCACACCTGGACACTGCAGTGGACAAATGATAAGGTTTGAGGAAATCCTCAAAGCAATTCCAGCCTCCCTTTGTTATTACAAATTGGTGGGCTATGGTAGCTGCAGGGAAAATAGTCCCTTTACCCCTGCCTGTCAACTCTGCCTCTTACAAGCCACCAATTTGTCTAAGGATCTCTACGATTCCCACTTTGAGAGGGACCTAGTATGGTAACAAAAATGGGGTGCCCCTGAAACCAAAAACTCTAAAAACTGTGGAGACAGGATATAAATAAATGTCACCCTAGTTATGAAGAATTTTTATATTCTCTGTGAATTCTTTTGGTCTTACGAATTCCAGAAGAACCTTGGGGATTCTTGGGTTATCAGAGCAGAGGAGAGTCCTTATTTTGGATGCAAAATATTTATCAAACTTAAAAAAACTGGCATCCTCTCTATCCCATGACAACACAGTACTCCATAATTGTACTAGCATTTTCTCTCCTTCCTTCTCCTTAACCAAGTCTAGTCCACTGGCAAAGTAATCACCTCCTTTGAAGAGAAAAATATGCATTAGGAGTGAGTACCATCTGAAAGGCCTGTCCACCTTTCCATTCTTTATTCCTATCAATCCTCCATGGATAGCATCAGCAATAAAAGAGGCATAATCAAATGTGATTGCAACAGAAGGATTCAGAATCTGGGCAATCATCAACAAGTAATGATTCGGCATATTGGCTTCAGCATCTTCTCCCAAAACTTGGCAAAGTGCCCAATACATTCCTTTAACCCTTAGGGTGAACATACTTAATGAGAAGGGCTCTTGTGTGTTGGGTCCTACAACTGTTAACCCTCCTATTTTCATAAAAAATTCCTTGAGAGGCCCATTCCTGAGATGACTCCTCTATGCACCGTAAATTTGGGCTAATGCTGTGAAGTTTATAGGTTCTAGAAAGTTTGTAAACTCATTAAGCCCAAATGCTGTCCTAAACTCTTCAGCATTAATTTCAACAAGGGTTTTCCCATTTACATCCCGAATGCTCCTTGTGACTGGATCATAGTTGAGCGCAATTTGGGTTAGCAAATTTGTGTCCATAAATACTCCTAGGACAACTAATTTCCCGACATCTAGTTCCTAGATATAGTTTTGTGGGGCAGGAGAATTTCTCATTCCGAATCCAACTTTAAACAACCCCAACCTAGACAATCCAACCTATGGGTTTCTCAACCAATTACCCTTGTCATATAATCCTTCTCCTATCTTTAGATGGGGAGCCTTGGGCACTAACTCTTTTGCCTTTGATGCCTGATTAGTTGACAACATCAACTGTTCTAAAAAATCATCACAAACACTCCTCTCTGAATAGTTAACCTTACCAAAAAATTCTCTTTTAGGATCCATTTTGAAAATGCAAGAAATGAATGCCACTCTTAAAAAATTCTGCGACGAATCAATTATCTTATTTAGAACACTGCACAAGAATTGCTACACAAAAATATGAGAGAACCTGTTCTTTGCTTGAAGGAATTTGCTCTACAACTAAACCGACTTGCTCTGTATCTAAGGAAAATAACTCTGCGTCTGCTCTTCTGCAAAATCCTTTAAAAGATATCTTTACCCGGTTGTTAGGAAATCAAATATTTGTACTCAGGGCCTTAACTACAACATTGATCCTGCATGCTTCGGCCGTCCCTTCAAAATTGAATTCCTACAAGAATTCGTATTTTCGCTCCAATGGGTCACAACATTCCTGCAAGTGTTTCATTCTGCTCTTTTGCAACTTCACAAAGCATAACTATCGGGCAACTTAGTCCTACGAAATAGCGCCGACCATCCGATCAAAAGAAACTTGGTCAAACGTTAGATAACTAACAACTTTGGCTCCACACCGGGTCCCGCTTCTCTATTGGCTATATAATACCACATGGCACCCAGTCATTGGCTTTGAAATTCCTTCGTAGTCAACTTAACACCGACCGCGTGTCTTTTCTT
Source organism: Cryptomeria japonica (assembly GCF_030272615.1). Classification (NCBI taxonomy): domain Eukaryota; kingdom Viridiplantae; phylum Streptophyta; class Pinopsida; order Cupressales; family Cupressaceae; genus Cryptomeria; species Cryptomeria japonica. The sequence continues at coordinate 252,984,472 of NC_081410.1, forward strand.
TATACCGCTGGTTCCACCTTGGCAGGCCCACACTTTCTTCTTAGACCACGTGTCATCATGACACGTGGATGACTCTCGTTCACTCTCACTATTTCATGGGGTATAAAGAACGTGCATCTTACCCTTGCAAAATAGCACGGGCCGTCAGATCATCTCTCAAGTTGATCTGCTTTTAACTGCTTGAAAAGGCTCTCAGGAGGGGTGGGCCCGCTGACTCATTGGGAACACCTGGCGCCCAGTCACTTTCGGAGCTGACTTGTCACCATGTTATTTTCCAAAAGGAAACCATGAGGCCCCACTTTCTTCTTAACAGCTATATCCTCCAGATCATCATCATGACACGTAGACAGCTCTCGTTCACTCTCGCTGTTTCATGGGGTATAAAGAACGTGCATCTTACCCTTGCGAAATAGCATGGGCCATCGGATCATCTCTCAAGTTGATCTGCTTTTAACTGCCTGAAAAGTCTCTCAAGAGGGGTGGGCCCGCTGACTCATTGGGAACACCTGGCACCCAGTCACTTTTGGAGCTGACTTGTCACCCTGTTATTTGCCAAAAGGAAACCACAAGGCCCCACTTTCTTCTTAATAGCTATATCATCCAGGTCATCATCATGACACGTGGACGACTCTCGTTCACTCTCTCTATTTTGTGGGGTATAAAGAACGTGCATCTTACCCTTGCGAAATAGCGCGGGCCGTCGGATCATCTCTCAAGTTGATCTACTTTTAACTTCCTGAAAAGGATCTCAGGAGGGGTGGGCTCGCTGACTCATTGGGAACACCTGGCACCCAGTCACTTTCGGAGCTGACTTGTCACCCTATTATTTGCCAAAAGGAAACCATGAGGCCCCACTTTCTTCTTAACAGCTATATCCTCCAGGTCATCATCATGACACATGGACGACTCTCGTTCACTCTCGCTATTTCACGGGGTATAAAGAACGTGCATCTTACTCTTGCGAAATAGCGTGGGCCGTCGGATCATCTCTTAAGTTGATCTGCTTTTAATCCTTCAAAAAGGCTCTCAAGAGGGGTGGGCCCGCTGACTCATTGTTAACACTGGGCACCCAGTCACTTTCGGAGCTGATTTGTCACTCTGTTATTTGCCGAAAGAAAACCACAAGGCTCCAGTAAGTTATTAACAGCTATACCCGCCAAGTCATCTCCACCTGTGACCTGACTCACCTCTGGGGCCTGCCTTTTAGCCTTTAATCCTGACCTGCTGACTGTTGTGACTTGTGCCACATGCCACCATTTTACTCGCTGTCAACAACTAGCTGGACCGTCTATGTGGCATGCCATGTGATTTTTGCAACTTCGCTGGTTTTAAACTATGCGCAACTTCGCCTAGCGAAATAACGCAAGCTGTGGATCCATCTACGAGATGCGCACTAGTTACTGGGCCTGACAACTTTAGAAGAAAAACATACAAGGCATAAATTTTTTGATTAATTAACATAACCGCTTAGGCAAATAACAAAGGGGGACACTTCCTATGACCCCATGACCCATTACTTAAGTGAATAAAGTAATGAAAGATTAGAAACCAGAGGGTTTAAAATGAAACACAAGAAGATCTAAAATCAAAACCCTTAAAACCTTGAGGTCTAGAACAAAGCTGAAGCATTTGGAACTACATCCTACTCAAAATTCAACAAATCGATAGCCAATCATGGGGAAAGAAAAGCCCATTTTTAACCAGTGATAACACCTCCATTTCCTTCACAAGTGGAGATCCCAAAATTTGACAAATATGATGGTACCTCAGATCCCCAAGATCATGTCAGAGAGTTTTGTGCCGCCTGTATGGAGTTCACACATGATCAAATGCACCTCATGCGCCTTTTCCCAAGGAGTTTAGGGGGTCAAGAAATGTAATGGTTCTCAAGTCTACCCAAGCGAATAAAAACATTCAAAGAACTAATCCAACTATTTTTACAACAATACTCATACAACATTCGACATCCTGTGACTATGATCAAGCTTTGCAATACTAAATAAAAACTAGGGCAACCTCTTCTTACTTTCCTCCAATGCTGGAGAAAGATGTTTTCTAGGTATTCTCAACCTATCCCAGACTTTGGGAAAATGGATATATTTTTCAATAACTTGGTCCCCGAATTGAAGTATACTGTACAAATGCATGTACACCCATCATTTAACAAAATGGTAGATAATGCCATTCGAATGGAAGATGTGCTCATAAACAAGGGGGATATCACACCTTGGAAAGAAACACAACTAGGATCTATCTCTAAAGAGAAGAACAAGTATTGGAAAATTGGCAAAGACAACAACAACAATGTTGTTAACGATGGAGTAGTAGACACTGTCAAAGATAACTCAAAGCCCACAATATTCAACTTGGATAGTGGTACACAAGCACTTAAAGCTGCTGAGGCTACAGCAAAAAATCCACCAAAGAAAACAAAGGAACGGTTCAAAGAAAATCCTTGGCTTTCCAAATCTAAGCGTGATTTTACTCCTCTCAAAGAATCGTATGAATCCTCTTTTAAAACTCTATTGATAAACAACTTGATAACACTACCAGATAACTCCAGACCATATGATCTAGAAGTCAAACCAAGATGGTGGAGAGAAAATGAATACTGTGACTTCCATCAGAATAAAGGTCATAACATAAATAATTGCATGAAGCTAGAACATGAGATTCAAGATCTCATAGATGCTGGTAAAGTTGTTGTTGGGAATCATCTGACCAACGTAGATCATAAAGCATTTAAGGACCCTTTGCCTATTTATGAACAAGGTGATTCTTCAAAGACCAAAGGAGGTGCCAAGGTAATTATACTTATACCAGTTAGGACAACATTATCAACATGATTGAGCCTTCCCACTCGGAATATTGCAATGTGATTATAGTCCAAGATAAACCAAATGAATCATGATATGCAAGAGCTCTTACCCGATCTCAAAAGAAAGTCACCCTCCAAGGAGCTAGCTCTTCCAACCCAGCTCAAGCAATATCAAACCCACCAGCCTTGCCAAACAAACAAAAATAATCAACCTTAGACAAATTTAAAAGGTTAACTTCATCATCATCTTTTGGATATAGTGTCATTGAACAGTTGAAAAGGACAAATGCTCAAATCTCAATCTTTAAATTGCTAAAACTCTCATTTGCTCACAAAGAGATCCTAGACAAAGCATTGCTCACCACCAATGTTCCAAAATATTTAGACATTGATCAGTTTCAGTCTATTGTGGGTCATCTAACTTCACCTCACTATTTGACCTTCTCCGAAGAAGATGACAACTCGCTAAACCATCCACATAACCTGACATTGCATATTGAAGCCATGATCCACAAACACAGAGTCAAACATGTTTTGATAGATGGAGGCACAGGGTTGAATATCTGTACTTATAGTCTGCTTACACAACTAGGATTCTCTGAAAATGTCATTGATCCTGGCAAGAAAATAACAATAAAAGCCTATGATGAAGAAGAAAGGACTTCTAAAGGTCTGGTATCATTAACTATTAGAGTGGGACCAGTAGAAAGAGATGTCCTTTTCCAAGTACTTGATATTCCTTTGCCATATAATATATGACTGGGCAGGCCATGGATTCATGACATGAAGGCAGTACCGTCAACATACCATCAATGCTTCAATTTTCCTTATAACGGAGCTAAAGTCATTATTCCTATTGATACAAATATCATCTGTAATGCATTGACAAAAGGTGCAGATACTTTTGTACCTCATAATAGGGCAGCCTCTCCAAATGTAGATCCAAAAACACTAATGAAAGACTTAGAAAAGAGATTGAAGATTACAAATACCAACATGGATGGCTACAAGATAGAACTGGTACTTTCATTAGTTTCTCTCCCTCCATCACCAAAACAATTGGGCAAGCCATTAGAGGCTATGAGAACACAAACTTCAGCTCTGAATACCATATATGATGGTCTCTTTGTATAGTCTTCTACCTCCTTGGTAGATGAAATAGAAGAGGATGTTGTTCTTAACTGGCTCTTTAAGGAAGATAGTCAAAATGAGGAGGTACGACATTGTGAGATTTCCCCTAACCAATATGGTCCTGGCTACAAGATGATTCAATACATGGGGTACTCAGGTACTGGTCCTCTGGGAAAACAAAAGGAAGGTATTACTAAACCAATTCAGCTACAAACCAAATCCATAAATGATAAGGCTGGACTAGGATACGATCGGAAAAATAAATCAGATCAAAAACATGTTTCTAAGTCTAAGTGGCGGAAAAGTATATCGCCTTTAACATTACAAGAAGTAGAAATTCAACAAACAAAATTAGAGTGTAGAAAAGAGAAAGAGGAATCAACAGTCAAGAAAGAAGAAACAGTTAGTGCTCAAGCTTCGATGGTATCAGCTACAATAATACAGGAAGTTGAGGTCCCTGAGGATATAAGAGATGAAGTAGTAAGAATCAGAGAATTATTTGCACCACTAAAAGTTCCAGTCACATATACTAGCAGACAACAAGTAGAAAATTTAGAGATTGATTCAAACAAGTATGAATGGGGTCCTGACCACCTCTCAGACACATCCACTATAGAAACTCCAGAAGAGTCTAGCAGTGTCATAGATGATACTCAAGAGCTGATGCACATAAAACTAGAGAAAGAAATACATGAAATTAGACAAAAGAGACAAGCAAATTATGAATAAGGACTGAAAGAAGGAAGAATACCAGAAAGCTTCTAATCTATGTACCCCTATCCTAGAACAGAACAAATTAGGTATAACACTACACAAGAAGAGCTAGAAGCTACAGAACAAGAACCAGTTATCAGTCCAGAGGAAGCTGAATGAAGTAGATGACAACAAATCATAGAAACAACAAGATCATGTCAACATGTATGTCAAATACAAATGACAAATGAACCACAACATGAAGGAACTTGCAGTATTAAAGATGTTGGTGTTGATACCATACATACACTTATTAAATCACTTGAAGAAGACTCAAAAATTTCACCTGATGACTTTGATGATAGTCCTATTTAGGACAATATCTACTCAGCCTCAAATTCTGAATCAGCTGATACAAACAATGAAAATCTGTCTATTGATCTTATCATTGTTCAACCATGATATGACGTCCAGTTTGGTGTAGTGAATGACGTTACAAGTATGTCTATCAGATTAGATCAACTAAATATTAACATGAACTTTAATAATCATGATCTAACTCTTCCTAGTCTCGAGACACTTACGCAAGGTATTCTTGTGGAACTCGACTTTTCAATCCGCCACTGTGATAACAATACTGTGAATGCTCTTGAACATATCCAAAATTTATCCTCAATACACCCCGAATTGATTGACTGTACTTTACAAAACCAGCCCATGGGTATACCTATTTTTGCCAATGACTATACGTTAGCCTATTATCTCAATGCAGTCAAACCTATAGACTCTTCCACCAGTGAATAGAGTGAAAATATAACTGAAGCGGATATCAAGTATCTTAGTCACAAAAACAAGAAAAATAAAAATAAAAGATCTAATGGCGAAAACCACATTATGGCAGTATCATAATCTAAAAAAGAGAAAATAAAGGACATACCTAAAGGTGAAAACCTCTCTGAGGTGCCTGAAGGTGAGATACTTGATATACTGCCAAGTCATTTCTAGCAAAGGTCCTCCATATTGATCAAGCCAACTCAGCCAATGAACATTGGGAGTCAAGAGACACCACACATCATTCATGTAGCTCAATCACTATCAGCAGAAGAATTGAAAGAGTTCACTTAGCTATTCTTAGAAAAGAAAAGAAACTTTACATGGACGTACTCTGATATGCTAGGATTGGATCCTAATCTCATTATGCACCATCTTTCAATTACACTAGGAGTAAAACCAGTTAAGAAAAAACTCTGTAAGATGCACCCGCATGTAGCGCTATTAGTCAAGGCTGAACTAGAAAAACTGCTCAAAGCTGGATTCATCAGAGCTATAGATTATGCCAAATGGATTTCAAACATAGTACCTGTGTCAAAGGCAGACAAGTTTATCAGAGTTTGCACTGACTTCAAAGATCTTAACAAAGTTTGTTAGAAGGACAACTTTCCATTGCCAAATATTGATATGATAGTCGACATGACTGCTGGGTATGAAATATACTCACTAATGGATGGATTCTTCAAATACAATCAAATCAAAATATCTCCTAGAGATCAAGAAAAGACAACTTTCACCTATGCATGAGGAACCTTTTGCTAGAACGTCATGCCATTTGGGCTAAAGAACATAGGAGCAACCTATCAAAGAGCAGTTGCAACTATTTTTCATGATATGATGCATAAGAATATGGAAGATTATGTTGATGACACCTTAGTGAAGACTATGAAAAGATCAATGCATATTCAAGAGTTAGGTCCTATACTAGACAGAATGGAAAAGTTCAAACTCTGATTAAATCCAAAGAAGTGTGCATTCGGAGTGGCATTTGGTAAACTACTTGGCTACATCATTTCAAAGAAGGGAATCGAGGTTGATCCTGAGAAGGTCCAATCCAATAGACAAAGCTCAACCTTTCACAAAGGTATTGAGAAAAGGAGTAATATACAACTGGGATTAGCAGTGCGAATAACATCTTCAGCAGATAAAAGAATACCTGTCAAATCCATGGATATTGATGCCATCGATTCAAGGTAAACCACTAATCTTATATATATCAGCAACTGATTCATCACTGGGGGCACTTCTGGTGCAACAGGATAACAATAAAAGGGAATGAGCTATTTATTACATTAGTAGGACATTGGTGTCTTATGAAATGAACTATACTATAATAGAAAAAGCATGCTTGGCGTTAGTCTTTGTATCACAAAAATTGAGACACTACATTCTAGCATATTCAGTCAAGCTGGTGGCCAAAATTGATCCACTCAAGTATCTTCTCAATAAAGCAACACTTACAGGAAGATTGGTGAAATGGGTCATGATCCTTATAGAGTTTGATATTGAATATGTGGAATGCAAAGCCATAAAAGGACAGGTAATTTCTGATCAACTTGCTGAAGTTCCGCGTGAAGACACTCAACCACTACACATAGAGTTTCCAGATGAATCTATAATGCACCTTACTCAAAAACCTTGGAAGATGTTCTTTGATGGGTCCTTTACCCAAAATGGTTCAGGTGCTAGCATATTGTTTATTACTCCTCAAAAGTATTCAATCCCAAAGTCTTATAAGATTCTATTCCCCTGCACAAACAACATTGTAGAATATGAAGCTTTGGTGAACAAGATAAAACTAGCTATTGAATGGAAGGTTACTGAATTGTATACCTATGGAGATTCTCAGATGGTGGTTAATCAAATCAATGATACATATCAGACTCGAGATGAGAAATTGATGCCTTACAAGAGGATGGTTGATGATCTTAAGAAGAATTTTTCTTTTGTATCATTCCAGCAGATTCCTAGATCCACAAACAAAGTAGTAGATGCTATGGCTACCTTGGCATCTATACCTGAGTTAAAAGAGTCCAATTTTCGCTTTGATTTCCTGGTGGAAGAGTTATATTACCCCGCTTATGATTCTCCTAAGACTCAAATATTCTGTTCTATTATTGGACATGACTCATCCTAATACAACCACATCTATTCCTATCTATGCGACCAAATTATCCCTGAAAATCTTACTCGAAATGAGAAAAGAAACCTAACTCAGAATGCTTCGCGGTATGTTATCATAGCTAACTATGTATTTAGATGAGGTTTGGACAATACATTGCTTAGATGTCTAGAAATTGAAGAATCTAAACGTGCATTATCGGAAGTCCATGAAGGTATTTGTGGATCTCATTTGAATGGCCTTACTTTAGCTCAGAAACTACTACAGGCTGGCTACTACTGGCCATACATGGAAAAAGATGCCATCAAATTTGCTAAGGCTTGTGAGAAATGTCAGCTTCATGGAAATCTCATACATGCCCCAACAAGGGACCTCATACCATTTATTACACACTAGCCTTTTCAACAATGGGCCTTTGATCTCATTGGTCAGATATATCTTGCTTCATCTAACAGACATAAATTCATCATAACTGCTACTAAGTATTTCACCAAGTGGGTAGAAGCAGTTCCGCTCATCAAAGCAACTGGTAAACAAGTCGCCTTGTTCATCCTAAACTATATCATTTGTAGGTATGGGATACCTTCGTCCATCGTGACTGATAATGGAGGGCGGTTTAAGAATAAAGATCTGAATGAGCTTTGTGAGAAATTCAAAATAAGGCAACATTGGTCATCGATATATTACCCTCAAGGTAATGGACAAGCTGAGACATCTAACAAAAACCTACTGAATATCTTGCACAAACAAATGAACAAATCTGGGAAAGATTGGCATCTGCAGCTCAATCCTGCACTATGGGCTTATAGAACAAGTATTAGAACACCTACTGGGGCTACACCTTTCTCTTTGATGTATGGGTCCGAAGTAGTACTACCTATTGAAGTAGAAATACCATCTCTAAGAGTTTCTTTGCAATGTCTTGTTACTGATGAAGATCATAGAATATCTAGATTGCAAGAACTCGAATTGCTGGATGAGCGTCGACAAGTGGCATTTGATCATCTCAGAGTGTATAAGAAGAGAATGTCTAGAGGATATAACAAGAAATTTTGACAAAGAGAATTTTAGGTTGGTGACCTAGTTTTGAGAGAAAATCCAAAAAATCAATAGTTTCATGACAATAAAGGGAAGTTTGAACCCAACTGGCTCGGTCCCTACATTGTTACTATAGTATTCAGCTCTGGTGCCTATCAACTCTCAAACTCGAAAGGAGAATAGATCCGTGAACTGATTAACACCATCCACTTGAAGAAATTATTCACTTAGCATTCTCTGTGCTATCAACACGTATAGCTAGAAAAAGTCCTCAAGAAATCCTAAAAATGGGAAAAAGTCATGAAAAAAATAAAAAAAATCAGAAAAATCATAAAATACAAACAAATCAGAAAAAGAAAAGAAAAGAAAAATATAAAGACAAAATGCCCTAATGAAAACTTGGTAAAAAGGCACCTTGGTAAAAAATAAAAATGAATCTCTACCAAGCAGGTGAAAACCTAGCAAACAGGCACCTCTTGTACTCAAGCGCTCCATCTATCAACGCAACGTTGGCATTTCCTATTTTCATGCATCTTTTCTTTCACTTGTACATATTCTTTCAATCACTTTCATGACATCTTGGTTCGTTGGAAACCTCATGACTTAAAATTGATTGACATCCTAGTCTTAGGTTAATTGATAGAGCACATTACATATCCTAAGCAGTGTCAACCAAGTCATCTTTTCGTCAGTGAATCCTGGTCGTCCACTCTGAGTCAGTCACCTATCTCCTAACTACCAAAGAGTTTTTATCACTGACTAAACAAGCAAAACAACATAATGAAAAATAATCACTAAATAGTTTGAGCTATGAATGAACAATTTTCTTTGTGTGCTGTCTTTTTATATTGGTTTTCGATTATTATTCCTCTGAGTAACTTGAGGAAGTCTATTGTGACTAAGAGGAGCAAGGATTGGGGGCATAATATTTTCTTTGTTTTCTGCTTGTAGGAATGATCTCAATGATCTGGAAACATCAAAATTAGCTGAGTGTCTATGATAAGAGCCTTCACATCAAGGTGAAATCACCTCACATACCTCGACTCCACTTATTTGTATGCTACAGGGAGGTCCATATCATTTCTTTGTCTATTTTGAGAGAATTTCTTTATGATGCAATTCAGGTCCCTACGAAATCTGTCCAAGGATATGAACGAAAAAAGGGTCATTGCAGACAAGATAATAAATATTGCACATTGAAAAAGAAAGGAACTCTAACCTGCCTGTTGTGTTTGTTATGTTTAGTGATGAATCTTAAGTATTTTAAATCCAATGACTAGGTTTAGGATGCATTTTTCATATCATTTCACATATCATTTTGCATACCATTATGCATTTTTTTGAATTTAGAGTGATTTTAGTATAGTAATAATCTCTTTATCTTCTGAATGAGAGCTGAAAGCATCATCATTTCTTATGCTAAGTGGTCTATTTATTATCATTTCTTCGATCGAGTATTTGTGTTTTTGAGATGTGTGCTGCATACATAACATTTAATATAGCTTCATACATTTCATTATTCACTCATCTGCATTCATCTTATTACACAAAAAAAAAAATTGCATTACTCATATTACTTAGTTGCACATTCATTTATTTGCATATGAAAAGAAACAAAAATAGACATCCATAATCATTTGCATTACATACATTCATATTGAAAAGAAATGCATACATATAGAACAAAGAATATAAAAGACATCTCATAAACAAATCAACACAAGTACGATGAAGTCAAATCGGATCTCATATATATATATATATATATATATATATATATATATATATATATCATGTCAAGTCTAAAGGTACAAAATGATGTCGAATGACATATACAAACTCCCATCGGAGCAAGAATCGTATAGGCTACAAAAAAAATGGGTGTGTACAAAAAAAAATATATCCGAGCTACAAGAAGAATATCTAGCTCTGAGCCTCTCCCTCATCACCTGGTGGAGGAGGAGGAGCTTGATGACCGGGATCATGTCGAGGTGCCTGAGCTCCCTCAGAATGTGCCATATATTGAGAATAAGGGATCGCCTACTGAGCTACTAGAACTGCCATGCTATATGTTGCGACATAGTAGGATGCCCTGCTTTTCTGATGTAAAACCTCCTGCTGGAGGCTGTCTCACTCTGCTCTCATCACAGTGACCTAATGATTACACTCTTCTTTAAGCTCCGTAAGCTAACGATCTCGCTCTGCCAGCTGAGTCTGAGCCACTATCAACTGTGACTGCAACTTTGCAAGATGTGCTCTCATCGACCATCCTGTGTCTGTTCCCTACTCTCTCACTGACTCTCCACCCCCATCTCCACCTCCAGTACCACCCTGCTCCTCTTGTTGCTGTCGGACCTATCTTGGAGCTGCTCGTTCCTCCTCAGCTCCACCCAATCTCACTCCTACTCTCCCAAGGGATCCTCCCTCACCTCTCTGTTGTCCACCCTCAGCTAGAACCCTACTGCTACTATCACCAAGATCCCCACCTATCCACCTTGGAGCCTCTGCTATCTATCCATGTCCCTATCTCTGGCCCTGTCTCAAACCTTGTCCCTATACCTATGCACGAGCATCATCCTCCATATCCTCAATGCGCTATGCCTGATCACTCAGATCAGTAAACCTAGGAAAAGGATGCTGCTGGAACCACTCTCTCTATTGTGGCAATACCCCTGCATCTGCTACATCATCCATATAATCCCATCTGAGGCACCATAGACCAGTCAGCTATTGCATAACTAAGGCATAAGATAACCATGGAGACCATCCCTGTCTCTCCTCATCCACATAACGCACATACGCTGTAAACTCCTGCGAGATCCCCTAAGGCTGGCCATGCTGCCTCATCACTCGAGAAATGACGAACTGCTCCACAATAGTCTATGATCTCCCAATAAGAGGGTGCGTAACAAAAAGTTCCCTGCCGATAAGCCACCAGTCATCCCATGGCTCCAAACCTCTATACGGTCTCCACACTATGGCTATCAAATCATCTAACTGCCGCCGCCAAAAATCTGTCTTGCCCAAATCGGGCTACCTAATATAATCGGTATACTTGTATATAATCGGCTCCTTGAGCTCTCTACTATCATCTACCACTAGCCGACAAATGGGAAGATGCTCCCAAGCCCAAACCTATAAAATATATACACCTGCGGCCATGCTCCTACCATCTCTATACACAATCTCATGTATCTCGCAATACATGTGAGCCAACAAGCAAGAAGCCCAGCCAAGCCTTTGAGGGGTCTCCATCAATCTCATCAACATCCTGCCCAACCACACTGGAAACCTTACTGCCCTCTATCTGGCATCAGAAAACAACCTATGAATCCTACTAGAACACATGCCAGAGGAAACTCCTCACTGTATCTGCTCATCAATATTTCCCAACTAATAGAACGGGTCAAAATATCAGGATCTCTGAAGACATGCCTCACTACCTGTAATCCTAGAAGGTGCCCTGAATCATAATCCACCTTATCCCCAGCAAAAGGGATACGGAGGATCCTATATACATCTTCAGGAGTGATAGTCAACTCCCCCACCAATAGATGAAAGGTGTTATGCTCTGAATAGAATCTCTCTACCAATGCCGTGAGCATTCCATGATTCACATGGATATCTAGCAAACTAAGCAGATGAGTCAAACCACATACATCAATATGAGCCTGCTTAACCTCAGATAAATGTCAAACTAATGCCATAGGAGGAGGATAAACGCATCTAAAAAGAATAGGAGGTAATCGAACCTGCAAAAACCCAACAAAGAAGCATCATAAAACATTCCAAATGAGCCTACAAGAGAAGTAAAACATCACGCAAGACGTGCTAAGTCAAATGCAAAATCAAAATTTCACATTTAGACCTTAAAAAATGCTCACTATCTCCCGCACGACAAAACATAGAGGGACATAATCTTGTACAAGTCAGGAATAGTTCTCATACGACAAAACAACCCCAAATGACAATTTATTAGACTTCACACGACAAAATGGTCTTTTTACAAACCTGTCGTACAATACAAGGGTGCATCCTGAATGACAATTCTAATGACTTCAAATGACACAAGATAATTTACCAGTTACTCATACAAGACAAAATCCTATCTCACATGATAAAACATGAAACCCGACCCCAAACATCTGAAAAACTTGAAAAATGAGCAAAAAAATTCAAAATTGAAAACATTAAGAGGCTTAAGATCGATCACCTACCGCTAGCTCATAGTTTCAAGGTCAATTATGACGTCTGTGGCACTCGAATAGATGCTGATGAGTAGGGACAACCATTTTCTTCACAGAAGGCTTTTTGAATTTTCAAACTTGGAGGGTTAAAGTGATTTGAAAATGACACTTTTGTCCCTTATATAGCCAAAAACCTAATTTATCAACTTGCTCCAATGGACATGAAAATTGTACCCTTAGCTAATTTGCCCGTTCTGATTCCATTTTCGGGATCGAAATCAAAATTCAAGATCATTTTGCTAGTCAATTTCACAATTTTGGACCACTTAGCGCTCTTTTCATGAAATGCTCATTCTTTCTTCAAATTGCGCTCAATTTTAACGCTGAATCTTAATTCAATTTCATTTATACACATCAATTTTATGATCAACTTTGCGCTTAACTCATCAATCAATGCCAAATTTTTTAAATATTCCTCAGAATTAATTTGTTCTCAAATAACTTATTTTCGCCACACAATTGCCTATAATCATCAATTCCTTGCTATTTTTCGATTTCACTCCCAAGGGGGCATACTCACGACCTTATGACTTCACATCTCACAAGTCGAGAAATAAAATTTTCAAATCTTCATCAAAAGTCGAGAAAAATCAACTAAAGAAAATCAATTCTTTTGCTAAGGGGCATCTCAGCTTCATCGCTTCACATCAAGTTGAGATCTCTCGATTATCTGAATCGAATCAATCGCTAGGGGCGTATTAGTTTCATTGCTTCAAATCAAACTAGTATTTGTCTTTCCTCTGAATCAATCTCTTAACATTAATCAGTTTCATCACTTTACATCAAACTAATTATTTGTTTAAACTCAATCAAAATTTTAAAGAGTATCTTTGATCACGCTCAATCTAAGCAGGTGTTCAGTATTCATTTCTTGATCAAGATGGATAGTTTATCTTCATTGTATCTTGATCAATCAAGTTCAAGATTGATTTTTATCATCACTCATTATATCTAAGTTCAATCAAGTTCTAGATCAGTAAGATCCGCTTCTTGATCAATCAAGTTCAAGTTCGGTATCTTTGGTTTCTATCGTTCCTCAGTTCAATCAAGTTCGGGAACAGTATCGCTTTAATCAGACTTCATTCAGCTTTGTTGCTTCGAATCAAGCTAAACACCTTTCTCTTCATCTAGTTCGTGATCATTCAAGTTCAGAACTGGTATCTTCTAGACATCACACATTTTTTGAACCAACGTGCTGCTCGCACATTAATTCAAAGAGGGGCAAATGTAATACCCTAAAAATGGTCATCTAAACCATGGACCCCTAATCTCGACAACAGCACCAAGGTCCTAACCAAAGGCAATTAAATCAATCTTGAGCACATTATTAATTCTTTAATCATCAAATATCACATGGCAAATCAATTACTCAATATTAATTAAATATTCATTTAATTAATTGAATCATTTCCAAGAATATCATTTTGATCAATTATCCTATTTTAATTTATTAAAGATCCTTGCATATTTAATTAATTAATAAAATTGCCATTTAATCATGAAAAAGGAATTAATTTATTACAAAAGAGGAATTAGTTACAAAACAAGAGTTGAATTGAAATTAAAACAAAAAGAATTTAATTGAGAGAGAAATCAAACTTGAGATATTATTTCTTTTTCTAAATTTAGAACTTGAAATCAGAAAAGCAATTAATTGAATTATTGAATTATTCTCCAAATTGGAACTCAAAGCTTTTCAGAAAAAGAAGTTCAGTTGCATTGAAAAGACTCTTTTCTTGAATAAATCTATTTTTATCACAAATGCATGGAATTAATTTATTATTATTTCCAATGCAACTTGGACTTCTAATTTGAATGTATTTCAATTAAACTATAATTGGAATCTATCTCAAGGTTAACTAAACCTGATTTCTCAATTATTTTCAATTAATCTTAAATTGAGCTTTTTTCAGCTTTTCTATTGTAATTCTCTATAAATTCAGTCTTTAGCTCTCATTCCAATTCACCCCAAATATTTTTGAGAACACACTTGGAGATTATTATCATGCTAATTACGCTCTGGAGTCATTGAAGATCATTGTTCTTTTTAGATTATTTGCATCCATTTTACATCCATCATTGCTTGAATCCATATAGCTTGAATTGATTATTTGCTTGAATTATTCATCCATTTTTTGCATCCATATAGTTAATATCATATAGATTAAATCCTTCGTCTTGGTGTAGTCTAGTCACTGGTATTGCTTCTAAAAATCTGAGAGCAATCTTATACTCGCATATTTTAGAAGGAAATTAGTCGCTTTGTTATGGTTTATTATTGATTGATTATTATTTACTAACCATACATGTAATGAATTAATTGAAGTGTTGTGCTTGCAGCTACAGACCACTTTTTCACACACACAACAACCTCATGTGAAAATTTCCGATTGGAATTTTAGAAAGACATACACGAGGGAACAACAAGTTGGGAATTATTCCTAACTTCATGTTGGTAAACATATTTGTCACTGTGAATTGTCCTTCAAAATTGACTCTATTTGCCCAAAGAGCAGTGACAACTGTTCCAACAGTTGGAGAGATTGCAATCAAACTGCAATCTTCCTCTGCGTTTGAGAGGGGAAGCTCCCTTGTATGATGGGGGTATTTTGGAATTTTTGTGTACTTTTAACTTGAAAGTACATAAAGGAGAAAACAAAAAACTAAAAAGAACTAAAAGATAGTAACCCCAACAATAGACATACGAACGTCAACTGAGATTTATCAACATTTGAAACAAATTACAAGGGGAGTTTATAACATAATATGCTTAGCCATGAGATGACGATAAAGAAGAATGACAAATCTCAACATACACAGAGATAAGATACTTCAACACATTCAAAGTAAGATACCAAAGGTTGCTTGTGTATCATAACATCAATTGT
Organism: Cryptomeria japonica; assembly: GCF_030272615.1. Lineage (NCBI taxonomy): Eukaryota > Viridiplantae > Streptophyta > Pinopsida > Cupressales > Cupressaceae > Cryptomeria > Cryptomeria japonica. Next base: position 253,000,240 of record NC_081410.1, read on the forward strand.
ACAAATCAAATATGCATAAAAAGACTACCAATTTGACATACAAGAAATCAACAATGATAACACATGAATACATTTAGAACACACAAACTAAGATGTATTCTTCACTATCCTTTTGGAAATATACAAGTCCAAAATCATTTCTATACATAGTGCAAATCAAAATGTCATTACAAGTTTCTCCTAGAATTTCAGCAGAGTTTCCCCTTTGTAAAAAGTGTGCCCCCAAATGAAAAAGCCTTGTATTTATAGGCTAACAATCCATAACTACTTAAAATAACCACTTAGGTTGGCCAATTAGGGTAACTACCCAGGTTAACCAGTCCTAGTAACTACCTTTTTGGAGACAAGTTAGGATTAGCCTAACTTTTAGAGAAATTAAGCCTAGAATATAACATTAATTACAATGGGTGACATAAGTCACTTTTACAAAAAGTTAAGTGGAAACACATGTTGAAAATATGAGAAAGTTATCAATTTAGTTGAAGTGATGAACCATGTCATCCTCTAGACATGAATAACTTGATCTTAGAGAAAAATCACTCCAACTCCAACTTGAGAAGTTGCTCCTTCCTATGAAATCAACCTTCTATAGATCCATCCAAATTCTCATTGGAGCTCTTGAAGTTGTTAGACAGTTCAAATAATTGAAAGACAACTGAGAGGGGGGGGGGCTGAATCAGTTGTCACCAGATTATCAAAACCTTATGCAATTAAAAATTTAATACTAGAACCCAAAAGATCAATATCGAAATGCATAAACCAATTACTAAAATAGCAGATATACCAATTAAGCATAAACAACAATTAGAAAATAAATACCATCCACATGACACCAAGATTTGTACGTGGAAAACCTGGTAAAGGGAAAAACCATGATGGGAAGCCTACCCATAGTCAGATAATACTTTTGTAGTAAGTATGTGATTACAATTCAGGGGCTTGCACTTGCAGGAAGGCCAATAGCCTAGAGCACACTGCTCATCAGAAAAGGAGTCTCACTAATTACATAGAAATCCATACTACAATCCAGAAGAATGAATGAACTGCAATGATATCATCTCCTATATATGCATGAGTACAGTTCCGATTAAGCTCAATACAAGAGGACTAAATACTCTTACATAAAACCAACTCGATCACCAATGATCAACCAAATCTTCTGCCTGAATGATAATTACATTATTCGCTCCTATACCACATTCCCATATGATATACAATGAGATCTTATATCATATATATACAAACCCTTGATCAAAAACAATAAGGTCGGCCACTAGACAATAAATCAATTACATAATTACAAAACATGTCGGCCTGAGACCAAAAAAAATAATATCCAATTCATAAGACATCCCAGAAACACATTGAGAAGTCGAATCCACACGTTATATTAAATCGGTCCATAACCTAGATAAACTGTGACACAATTTAGGTCCACACACGCTAAAGAAATGATCCCAATCAACCAAGTCTCGAACAAGATTACCATCAACATCCTGAATCTCTACTAGAAGCTGCACCAACACCACTTATGCATAAGATCAAAGATCTTCAATAATGCTCTACTGGTGAAACCCTCACTGGAACAACAAACCAAGCTTGCCAGCATACATGATAGCATCCGATCACTAGATCAAAACAAACTAACTGAACATGAATTTGAGTAGCATGAATAAGCCAATTCCATAACCCAGACACACCAGAGCATATCGGATCATCATGATCTAATCCAAATAGAAACCAAACAACTTACCGAGACCAACCACATACCGGTAAACAACCAAAAAACCTAGTGTTGACATAAATGACAAAAAATAAATGCAACACATAATCAATTCCTCCAAATGGCCAACAAAAGTTAATACCCCAAAAAGGATTTACAAAAGATGCATCTTTACTAGAAGCTAGTAAAAGGAGTAATAGTCAAATCATTCCTTTGAAAGTTAAGATCATGAACAACATCTCCCAAATACATTTTAGATGTCATTGCTATTCTTTAATAAATTGTCCACATCTGTACTCACCGTATACATCCTATATAGTTAAAAGTTTAGTACCAATGAAATGGAGTACAAAATTGGTTGTTCTAAATGCTCTCAAGATCTTTGACACTATAGATATCTTGTCAATTTTGAGCTCTTCTCCAAAGATGTAGTAATGCTTGACTAAACCCACACCCCAATCAACATACTACTAATAAAGAGAATGCAAGAAAGCCATACTTTCCTCCATATTTGTATTCATATTCATGAAGCACTTTGGCATCCATCCATATCTCTGCTCTAACTTCATTTTAATTTCTGAGACGACATCTCCTTTGATTTGATCTATCAAAATTTTTATGGAGTTTGGCTTTATACCAACTGATTGCATCAACTTCACATTTGAATTCTTCATTTTGTGCATATCTTGCAATCATCATATGCCATGAGACTATACATTCTATAAAACCTTTCACATTCCTTGGCTACGGTCACACGATTTTCTCGTCTTTCAACTAGAGCATTGCCAACTTTAATGTTTAACAAAATTTCCACTTTGATGGATGTCCATGACCAGTTTTAAAACTTTAATATCAGTTTGTGAGTAGAGAGGGTGCATACAATGGTTTGTGGAATGCGACTTTACACCTGCTGCATGTATTTTATTTAAAACTTTGAAAGCCTTTTCAACAATACATTGTGTGCATATCCTTCAATTATTGCATCACATGAGATGATATCTCTTATATACATTTTGTCCAATAGTTAACATGCATCGTCTATGCCCCCACATTCTGCATGAAGCATTTTATCAAACAGTTCGCGTGCAGTGTTTATGCTTACCGCATTCTACATGAAGCATTTTGTCAAATTGTTCACATGCGGTGTCTATGATTCATCCTTTATATTATCATCCAATGATCATGCATTCCATCTCGTGAGATGATGTCTCTTCAAATTGTTATGTTTGAGCTTCTCCCATACGAGACCATCCCTATGACCATGGCTTGCCACCACACATTTAATGAAACACAGTATTTGCAAGGAATTATGCTAAGTGTTCGCATGCTTGTCTTTTGATTCCATGTTTTTCATTAGTGTCTACAAAAGATTTTCCAACCAAAATATCTGATGAACATCTTACTACCAATATGCTCGAATAGAGAGGATGTTGTCAAAGTGTGAGTTTGGTTTTGCGACTGCCGATTGCATTAGCTTGAATGTTTATAAACCCAATTCAACAAATCCATTTAGCTCTATTCTAAAATCATTGCATTTCACTTTCTGGTGATAGTATCTCTTTGAGACATTCGGTCGAATAGTGTTGTAATACCCTAAAAATGGCTACCTAAACCATGGGCCCCTAATCTCAACAACATCACCAAGGTCCTAACCAAAGGCAATTAAATCAACCTTGAGCACCTAATTAATTAATTCTTCAATCATTAATGTTACATGGCAAATAAATCGATCTATATTAATTAAATATTTATTTAATCAATTAAATCATTCCAAGTAAATCATTTTGATCAATTATCCTATCTATTTAATTAAATATCCTAGCATATTTAATTAATAAATAAATTTTCCATTTAATCATAAAAAGAGGAATTAATCTGCAAAAGAAAGAGTTAAATTGAAAACAAAAGAAAAGAATTAAATTGAGAGAAGAAATCAAACTTAAGATATTTCTTTTTCTAAAATTGAGATAACTTGAGAAATTAGAAAATCAATTAAATTGAATTAATCATTTTCTCTAAAAATAAAACTTAAAAGCTTTTGAAGAAAGAGGTTCAGTTGCATTGAAAAGGCTTTTTATAAATAAAAATCTTGAGCAAATTAAAGAAAAGTGCATGGAATCACCTAATTTTATCTCAAGTGCATGGAATCAACTAAATTTATCTCCAATGCAAACTCAAACTTATAAGCTGCATGCATTCAATCAAGCTATAATTGGAATTTATCTCAAGATTAACTAGAATCTGATCTCTCAATTATTTCATTTATCTTGAAATGTGCTTTTTATTGTGGAATCTCAACCGCTCATTGCTAATCAATCTTGACCGCTGGTCTCTCTTTTGAGTCTCTATAAATTCACCCTTCATCTCTCATTCAAAACACCTTGAAGATTTATTGTTATTATGCAGTTTTTGCTATGGAGTCATTGAAGATATTGTGCTTTGAGATTATTGCATCTTAGTTTATCTTTTTTTGCATATTTAGTTTAATTATTATTGCTTGAATTCATAGAGATTAATATTCATTAATCTAGCTTAATATTCATTCATAGAGCTTAATCTTGCATCCACTTAGTTTAATTCTTGTGCTCATATAGATTAAATCCTTCATCTTGGTGTAGTCTAGTCATTGTTATTGCTTATACAAATATGAGAGAAAGTCTATACTCACATCTTTTAGAAGGTAATAGGTCGATTTGTTGTGGTTTTTATATTCATGATTATATCTGTCTAACCATGCATGCAATGACTTAATTGAAGTGTTGTTACAACTTGCAGATACTTATCCACTTTTCACACACATTTTTGGTGCCCACCATGGGGTAGAATACTACATCTTTTGACTATTTTTCAAATTTTTTAATTTATTTTTTCCATACAGTTACTGCAAAAACTCATACAAGTTTTCATAGAGACCCGAACGATGAACTGCAGGTATTGTATGGTCTGTTGCAAATCATCATACGACCCGATGTGAATACTCGTACAATATTCTAGTATTTTGTATTAAAACAGATTGCATTTTTGGGGGTTTTCTTATTGAATTTTTATGGTGCTAATGCTAACCTTGGCTTGTTGTCTATTTGTTTGAGAAATTTTGACAACCTAACCAATTTTGTAGAACATTTATCGAAGAACACGCCTGCTACACAAAAACAATATGACTACTGATTCGTTATTTTTGCAGGTTGCCTGAGGATATTCAAGTGAACATCATTTATTCTTTAAATTCTTTTTCAGGAACATAAATTTCTATCTGGTTAATGAACAAATTTGTCTTGTGTTTTAGTAAAAATCTAGGAGATAGGAGAGCATTCTCTTGTCTGCACAGACAATTGGAAATCCAAACCCTCAAAGATTTTTCTAAATTGGAGATTTGTGTACCTTTAGCGGGCCTGTCATAGTGGGAAAAAGTAATCACCTTGTGAGAATGACCCAAGTGAGTACAACTAGACCTGGGCATTCCATGTAATGCCTGCCAAAATACCCCAAAGAAATATAGCTAAATACACACCAATTTAACTTTTTTTTAACAATACAACAGATAACATCACTTAAGCAATGTATCAAGCACACAACAACATTTAAGAGTTATGAACATAGAATAATTCACTCAATATATTAAAACAATTACACAAGCGGAATACAATAAATCATTACTACTAACTCCCTAGGGTATCTCAATGCCATTACTTAATCTACCTACATAAGCAATAAGCATTTACTTTCTTCTAGATCAATACCTCATAATCTTAACCATTATACACACATAGGTGCAACATAGCAATACCTAACACTCATGCTATGTAATCTACTTAATCTTTCGTTTAATATGAGATTCTATCTTTCAATGCATAGCTACTTCCCTTTTTCTCTTAGGTTCATTTTATACACCAAATCCAAATGTTCCTATTACCTTTAACCAACCTTCGACTATAAACATCACCATACACATACCAAGATTAACCCTTATATTATATTAACACAATTTCCATCTACGATTAACTTCCACATAATCATTTATGATTCTATGCTCCTAGCATTCTTATTACTTCATCATGATTCCCAAAGTACATAAGGCAATAATAACAAAGTCTTCCTAAACATTTAACCCATAGCTCATTTAATACTCCTAAAATCTCTTACACTATATCAATTAACCAACAATCATCTTATTACAAATCAGGTAACTACATGAATTCATCTCAACACAAACTAAGATACATATCCTAATTCCATAACAACTAATAGCATCCACCAAATGGAGATATAATCCTAAACCATAACACATGATACATTATAATCCTTTTTTAAAAGACAAGCATTCATTTTACCGTCTACCCATACACTTACTAGTAATTTCCATTAATAAGATTAGCAATTAATTCATTAAGAACATCCATACAATATTTTCATAAGAAACATTCAACTACATCCCAAGCATTATAAGATTTCAATCCTACCATTAGATCACTGACTACGAAGTATGATACTATAAGTTCAAATTCTTCAATCACAACTCATAAACATGTCCTAAGTTATCTTCTAATATTACTCATACTCATACATCCTACCAAGGCATAGCATTTCTTCTACTTAAAGCATTAGTTAAAGACATCATTCAAGACTATTACCATTATCATAACATTTACACAATTTCCTTTTAACATGGCTAATCAAGAATACAAATTGCATCATTTAATTCCAAACCATAATACTTATCCACATCCCATGCATCCATTTCATTTAATATATATGCATTACAATACAACTCAAGGTTCATCATTACATTCATATACCATAATCAAAAGCTATCACTATAACTAGAACAACATAATCATTTCTCATAAACATGAATTCTTTTACAACCATTACATAAGAATTTCATTACACAAATCACATCATCATCTATATTCTTGCTGCACCTATTATCCATGAACTATGTGAAGAAGCATCCTCATCCATGCAAGAGGAATCCAAAAATAGGAACATCCTAATGGTTTAAAAGCACCAACCACCCAACCATGTGGAACCAAAGGAACCACCCCCCATGCTAGGAGATGATACAAGGTCCCAACACACTCTACATCTAGGCTGACACTTAAAACTAAAGAGACTAAACAAGACAAGGACACCCAAGCAAGAACCATGATAAGATAGCACAAATAGAAAACTCCTAGAGGCGCACAAATAAACAAGACATCAATACATCTCAAGCAAAGGACACATGTAGGAGCAGAGTGTCATCACATGCTATCCTCCCCTATAATATTGCCAATACACAACTCTTCACGACATAACCCCGATAGACATGCATAGCCATTTCTACCCATGAGAGAACCAAGGGAGATTTGACTTACCATCTTCATAGCCTTCTCATGCTTATCCTAAAATATCCTCCCTAGGAATCAGCCATGAGGATCAAACTATTAATTATCTTGTTTAAATGAGATCTAATTACCCATTCCAATTAATTCATTATTAATGTCATCACTTGTTTAAAACAAAGGAAAACCCCCATGTGCCTTGGCAGTCTAGACTTCATGTATCCTTACAAGCCTATCTCTCATGACTCTAATCATCACATGAAAGCCCACTCCCCCTACCATGCTCCAAAACAACAATAGAAAAGAGGCTCCAATTCAAATTCCAAGAAGAGATCCACAACTTCATCATGTAGCCCAACACCACATAAAACATACAAGAAAAACCATAGCTAAAGAGCGAAAAGGGCTTAAATCCATTACAATGCAAAATGAACCTCAAAGCGGAAATCCATATCATATAAGAAATATTCCATCAATAAAACATATCAATTATGTTGTCTCCACAACAATATCATCTTGCTATCTCCACATTAATAACATCTTGTTGTCTCCACAACAATACCATCTTTGCATTGCAATATCTCAATATAAGAAAAGATTCAAATCTTCAACAATAAGCCAAGAATGTTTTCAGCATATAAAACATAAAATCACATCAAACTAATAAATAACGGTAGTTGGAAAATGTCTACAAAATTCCCAAAAAGCCTCTAGAATGAAACTGTAGACACCTAAAAATGGTCAACGGTTGCGGAGTCATAATTTAACATTTGCGCATTGCCTCATTTTAGGTTTTTTGCGTCGCATTAACATTTCTCCTATGTCACACACTTGGTTTTTATCATTTGCGAGCATCAAGTCATTCTTCTACATTCTTTATTTATCTTGCTCTTGAATTTGGTCTTGTCGACAACACTATCCAGTCATGATTTTAATCGATCTTATCCTATTGCATCAACGTGCATGCTTATTTGTCATCATTTTGGACATCGTCAATCCTAATTAGGGTTTTGTCCTCCTGTCAATCTGGTGATCAATTTGTCATCGATCGTTGTCCTCTTATCAATCTTGTCATCTGGCAATCGATTTATCATCAATCCTTCAATCTTGTCGTTTAACGATCGATTTGTCATCGGTCGTTGTCATGTTCGATCTTGTCATTTTGCGATCAATTCGTCATTGATCGTGGTCATTTTCAATCCTGTCATTTTGCAATCTATTTATCATCAACTCTTGTCATCTTGTTCGATCTTGTCATTTTGCGATCGATTTGTCATCGATCGTTGTCTATCTCAAATATGTCAATTTGGATCAATTTGTCATTGTTCCTCATCAATTGGCACATTTTCTCAATCAAATCATTTATCACATTGGTCATTTATCAATCCAAAATCAAATCATGATCGAGTCAATTATCTTTCATCAAGACCTAATTCATCTTCTAGGGTTTTATGATTTAATCATTTGACCTTGTGTGTCATTTTCTTCCTTTAGGATTAATAAATTGTTTATTTATCCTAAGTCTTCTCATTACAATTAAATGTTCATTTAATTGGCTAATTATTCCTCTTTGTGAATTAATTAATAAATGACAAATTATTAATTAATTTACCTAATTTCTAATTTCCATCAATTTCCTAATTTCAATTTCCTCCTATTTCTCTCCCAAAATTCATGGAAATGACATGTCAATTTGTCATAAATTTGTCATAATTGACAATCAATCAATTTTGACATAGAAGTTGTCATAATTTGTCATAAATTATCAATCAACAAATTTTGCATAGAAAGTGCATAATTTGTCATAATTTGTCATAATTGACATAATTGATTTGCAATTTCCATTTGAATTGAATCATGCTAATCTTGTCATCTCTCCAATTCTTCTATAAATTGGATGAATTTCTTCAATCAAACCCTTAATTAATAATTTGTAATCAGACTATCAAATTTACGCTTCTAGTACTCTTGATCAAAAATCTCATCTACTTGCTTTCAATCATGTATGTGCACTTGTAGGTGAGATCCACAACCAAACCATTTGGAGAGGAAAGAAGAACAATGGAGCCGCATGAAGGAGCATTCAAATCACATCTTTGGTTTGCATAATATTTAGTTTTTGAATGTTTTTATCTCATGTCTCTATTGAATGTTGTTTAGGATAGATTCATTGCATTTAGTTTTGTGATTGAGCTATTACGTTTATCTTGTTTGTGATGATTTCCTATTTCCTAACGTACATTAATTGGTGAACCTGATGTGAACACTAACCTTCTAACCTCTTTATGGTGTTTTGAGTGCTCTCAAGTTGATTTGCAAGCCAAAAAACCCAAAAACAAGGTCATGCAGGGTTTTCTGGAGACTTCTACGCCTGTGTCTTGCATCTTGTGCCTGTGTTGAGCATTTTGCACCTATGTAGAAGACATTCTGCACTTGTGTCCTACATTTTGCGCCTGTGTCATGGGTTTTGCGCCTGTGTAAAGTCCAGAATAGAGGTAAAAAAATGTAGTGTTTACTTGAAATTTGTTGTGTTTTTGCATTCTGTTCTGTGCTTTGGATTTTGGTACTAATTATCTGTGCAGAATCTTGGCATACGCATGGCAAAGACAATAAATCAAACTACTAACACGCTTTGTGCAGATTTGAAAGTCAAAGAATAAGCGTATCAAACTTCTAACTTGGGTTTTTTGCAGGTTGCCTTGGAGAAACAACCAAACTTTGTGTTTGTGATTTTTAATTAGGCACCTAGTGATTTCTAAATAGGTTGGAATGAACATTTGTTTGCTTTGATTGTTGAGTATGACATTGGAGTAGAAGAGTATGCTCTCATCCTTCTTAGGGTGATCAGAAATCCAGATCTTCGATACCATGCTTGTGTTGTTGATTGTGTGTCTCCTTTAGAGGGCTTGCCTTCCCGACCACTTTGCTTTTGCAAGCAAGTGATAATCATGAGAAGGGAACGACCCAAAGTGAGTATGGCTAGAATTCCTTGGCATTCTAACTCACTATAAAAAAATACCCGATGAGTGAAAGCTTTGAAGGAAGTGTTACGTGGGAATTGCAGTTACTTGGGAAGTGATGACCCTTGAACTCTTTCTCATATCAACATCTAAGTAGGGCCTCTTGGTCTAAGTCATGCTTGCGCGACTACATTTGTTTGGTATCTTGATGGGCTTAATGTCTCAATCATGCTTGTGTGACATCAAGGAGTAATGCTTAACAAAAATCCTTACTAAACACCTTGTTTTTAGAGGCCAAAAACCCTTCTAGTTGCTTGAGAAGGACAAATTCGGATACTTGGAAGAGATACTAAGTTCGCCATGGGGAGATTTCCATGGGGACTGATGCTTGTCTGCCCTGAGAAGTGAGTGCCGTGGAGGGGAGCCCGTGGGGTCAAGCATCTATGTATTCTCCTTGAATCTCATAATGAGTCTACCTCTCAAGTACCTAATGTCTTTGCCTACCATAAGAAATGTGGGAATGAGCATGATTGTCTTGAGTCTAAGTTGCAATATCTTGTATTCTTTGCTTGTCAAAAGTTGAATTGCATCCCATTTCAAAAAGCAAAACAAATTGATCCAACATAAGTTTAAACACAAGAGACATTCATCCAACAAAAGTTTATCAAGATTCAAAACTCATCTTCAAACATGGTTGTCAAATATTGTTCAAAATCTTGTCTCAACAAGCATGTCACTTACATTTAGGTTCATCCTAGGTTGCATTTTGCAAAGTTTATTGTCAAGTACCAAGGTTAGGTTTCACCTAAGTCATACTCCTTTGCATATCAATAAAGTTCATCCATTTGCATATGTCCTCTTGCATTAGAGTAATACCATTGTCATACTTTGCATACCCTAGGTCTCTTCATTAAGCTTAGGTCATTATCATATCATATTAAGGTCATTTGCATATTAATTGTCCTTTTGCATATAGTCCCAAAACTAGGTTTTGTCATACTTGAGTAATCCAAATCTTTGATAAACCCTAAGTCATTGTTAGGAGGTCTAGACCTTATCAAACCTTTTCTCTTTATGTCATTATTATCATTTGGTCAAACCTAGCTTAGTATCCAAGCATATAGGGGAGACTTTGTCATTTGTCCTTTTGTCACTTACGTCCTTTTGTCCTTTAAGGTCTAGATATCATTCCAATTTCCTAAGGGTCCCTCTCTTAGATTTACATTTCAAAAGTTTGTCAAAATCTTTGAAAACAACTAAAAACATAGATTGCATGCTCATCTATATAGTTTGCATTTAGTTGCATATCATACATTATCTTTGAAAATTCCAAAAACATTGCATTTGCACAAGTGACATGCATGTTGAGACAAGATCAAAATCTAAAAAGATGGGCGAACCAATGTATCAACCCATGGACAACATAGCAAATTCGCAGTTTCAAACCAGTCAAACAGTACAAATTGAAGGTTCCTCAAACACATCTCTACCACCATATGGAACGGTTCAACTTGGGCCACCTCCATTATATGAACCAGTGTTTGTACCTATGAAACCAAGACATGGGAGTGTTCCACCAACTCCAAGAGGAAGTGCGCCTTTCAATTTCAATCAACCACACCTGCAACATGACATTCAAAATCAAACATTATATGAAGAACAAACCCTCTCACAAGGATTTGGTTCAGATCAAGGCTTTCACCAAGAAACGAATCCAAATGTCCAACCAGATTCCTCATCCAATTCCGATACATCTGACGATGTTGACATGTTCCTTCAAGATCCGAAGATAACAAAAAAGATGGATAAGTTCTTGAACAAAGTTTTTAAGATGTTTTCACAAAAGTATCTTAACATGATGAGTAACGTGACATCTTCAAGTGACCAAATCAATGTGCAAGAACAACAAGGTGGTGAGTTGTTAAGTTTTTCCCTGCATCCAAATGAAGAAGATGCACAACAAGCAACTCAACCTACCTTGATGAGTAAACATGCTTCAAAGGCATTGACAGTGACTATTCCTCAAAATTCACCATTTGAAACGATAAATAATCCACTATTCAACACAACACCTGTGACGCAAGATCAAATGAAGAGCACGCAAGTATTCACAGCTGTCCCTCAACAAGAAGTGGTTCCTTACATGCATAAAGTGGGATCAAAATCTAAGATGCAGGAAAGCTTCACAACTGGAATGCCTAATGTCACCGATGTCCAAAATAATTCCATGATGCAACAAAGTTCTTATGTCCCCTTAAGTTCAATATCTTTGCTGAATACTATTGCAACAAATCCTTCAATAATGGCAACACAAAGAGCTACAGATAGTGGTTTGCACCAACAACAATTGTTGCAACAATTGAGTAATATACAAAAGGTACAATCAAATGTGCAAACAAGTAATGTGCAACAACAACAATTTCACATTCGACAACAAATTGCAGCGCCTTCGGCACCATTACAAGTTAATGCAAACTTGCAACCATCACACTGGATTGGACAAACAACACAGCAAGTTAATGCAAGTGCTATACCCCATCCTAAGGAGAAGCAATGAAAAGTGCCTAAACAAAGGTTTTTACAAATGATGGGATATACACCACGATGACAATTGGCACAAAGTCAACAAGTTCCATTCCGTCAGCCTCAACACCAACATGTGCCACAATATGTGCCAAGACAAGCAAGCTATCCTACTTTACAACCGCAATTGGCGCCTGTGCAATATCAACAACCTACTCAATTGCAATATCAACCTAGGCTCCAAGAAGCACAACAACAAGGTCAATATCAAGGCATAGCACAACCGCAACAACAAGTGATGTATCAAAAACTTTATATGCCAGAAACACCAAAAACGGCCATTCCAGAGTATCAACAACCGATCAAAAATGCGATGTATCGACAAAGGATACCAACTGGGATTAATGATGGACCTCTAAATTCTGATACAATTGCGCAACAACTTGAGAAGTTGCAACAAAAAGTTGACGCATTAGAAACTAAAGGAACAAAGAAGTTGTATATAGATCAAGATTTATGTCCTAATCCATTTGACAAGAGTGTATACATGCCTCCATTCCCTAACCATTTTGAGGCACCTAATTTTGAGAAATATAAAGGGAATGGCAATCCAAAAGATCACATTCGAGCATTTTTCGTGGCATGTACTGAAGTAAGCTATGAGGAGACATATCTAATGTGATTATTTGCCCGAAGTCTCACGGGACAAGCTATGGATTGGTATTCACATTTGCCAGGAAATATAAAGACTTGGTCTGAATTGGATCAAAAGTTTTTATCTCATTTTGCATTCAACATCGACAGTGATGTGACCATGTCAGATTTATGCAACACCAAGCAAAAGCAAGGTGAATCATTAGTGACTTTCTTGCAACGATGGCGAAGCTTGTATAGTCATTCTTCTCTTGATATACCCAAAGAACAACAAGTGAATCTGTTTATCCAGAATTTGGTCCCAGAAATGATGTATGAGCTAAAGTTGAAAAGTCCCAGTACTATAGAGAAACTTATTAAGAAGGGAATGAGCATTGAAACGGCTCTGGTAGCTAAAGGAATTATCAAGCTCAATAAAAACAATGACAACACCAATTATTCGGGGGATAGAAATAGATTTTGGTATAAGAACAAGAATGTCACTAATGATGGAGTTGTTGATGCAAGAGCGGTGAATGCAAATCAACCCCCATTCACGATCAAGAAATTGAGTGTTCCTAATATGTCAACTATGGATAAAAAATCCAGCACCAATGAGTAATGTTACTCAACAGTCGCAATATCAACAACATGCTCAACAAAAGCAATATCAACAACATGCTCAACAACAACATACTCAACAACAAGGCCAACAACAAAACCAGCAGCACAAACCCTTCCGATCGCGGGATGGGCCTCCTCGACAATTTACGCCATTGGGAGAGCCTATTGAGTCAGTAATGAGACAATTGATACAAGCAAAATTTATTAAGCTACCAGATATCAAGGTAGAACCAACGGTAAAACCGCATTGGTGGAATGATAATGCGTACTGTGAATATCATCTGTCTAAAGGACACAAAACTGCATCCTGTTTCCAATTGAAACACATGATTAAAGATTTATTAGAGCAAGGAGTAATTGAGATAGACCCACCCCATCCGACCTCTAACACTGATCATACTATCTTCAAAACTCCTTTGCTTGATCATGACAAGGGAAAAGCGTCTTCTTCCAACTCTGCCCAAACGGCCAATTATGCAAGTTCTGGTTATAATAATGTCATTAATTGTTTTCATGCATCAAATGAGTATGTTTCTACCTTGAGAATAAAGGGACAAGATCCTTCTTGTGCAGTCACCACTCGTCGATCCAAGATAGTCCTGAAAGGAGCTCCTGCAGCTCCTCCCAAGCCAACTCCTGCAAGTCAGTATAATCTTTTGGATCACCTAGGAAAGACACCTGCACAAATATCAATCCTTGAGTTATTGAAAATGTCTCCCATGCATCGTGCAATCCTGGATAAAGCTTTAATTGAGTCCACTGTTCTGACAGATATTGATGTTGACCAGTTTCAAGCCCGGATTGGACATTTAGCCGTTTCCCGAAATGTCGCATTTTCTGACAATGATATCTCACCCGACAAGCTCCCTCACAATGATCCTTTACACCTTGAAGTCTTTGTTCATAACTGCAAAATCTGATGAGTCTTGATAGATGGCAGAGCAGGTCCTAATATTTGTACTTTGAGAGTGGTTATTGGCCTTGGGTACACAGAAAATGACATTGATGCTTCTAAAATAATAACAATCAAAGCATATGATGATGCTGAGCGCCCATCCAAAGGGATAATTACATTGCCTATCAGAGTTGGTCCAGTGACAGAAAACACTTTCCTGCAAGTCCTCGACCTTGATCTCCCTTATAATATGATCCTTGGCTGTCCATGGATTCATGCAATGAAAGCAGTTCCATCCACCTATCATCAATGTTTGAAATATCCTTACAATGGAACTGAGATAACAATTCCTGGAGATCCTAATCCATTTCAATTTTGTGCTACTCTAAAGGATACCCCTCAGCGGCAAGTCCCATTCAACAGAGAGGCCAAATCACATAGCTATGTGGATCCCAATCAATTGTTAGAGGCTGTCAAAGGAAAATTGAAGATACAAGACCAAGGATGTGGAGAATATTCGATGGATCAAACATTCCTCATCAGGAATTTGCCAATATCTCCAAAATCATATGGCAAACCGCATTTATTGCAAAAAGAACCTAAGGTCACTATTCAATATCAGCCTCCTACTACATTTACCAAATGGGGTGAACTTGACAAAGAAACTGTAGATGATGATGTCATAGATTGGATTTATAAAGATCCAATTGAGACCCCACCTGTCAGATTGCCAGTGGAACGATATGGCAAAGGATTTACCATGCTACAAAAGAAAGGATATGATGGTTACAGTGGCTTAGGCTTGAACAACAATGGAAGGCTAGAACCTGTCATACCCAAGAGACGACCTCCAACTTTAGGGTTAGGTTTTGTACCATTGCGAATTGGATCCACATCTACCAAAGTGCCCACATGTCGAAAAGGGTGTGATTCTGACGATGAAATAACACCTGAGGATCCCCGACCCGAAACTGATTCTAATGAATGGGAGTGGAGTTCTTTCTCTTCTAGTTCCTATGCCCTCGATAATATTTTCATTGACCCTGATAACTTGCCTATGGAAGACAAACATGAAATAACTCCTCTTCCTAAAACCTGTCCTCATGCTTGGATAGAGACATTTTGGGATCCAAGCTCCGAATCAGATACAAGTAGTCCGGGTAGTGACACTATAGATGTTCATATCTTTACCATATCAGCCCTCTCTCTCCTTACAACTGATGATGACATGCCCCTCATCTATCCCCAGCTTATCCAACATGACCAACAAGAACCGCTCACATTGGACTATTTTCAAAATGACGAAGCAATTGCAGAATTCCTTGGACTACGGGAAGGCATACCACAAGGTGATCATAAGGCAGGATTTGCTATCGACCTGGATTCCACGACATATTTTGGGGAGTCAACTCCCTCTTCTAGTCATCAAAATGAAAAAAAAAAGAAATAATAAAAAATCAAAAGAATAGATCTTTGGGTGAAAACCGTAAGGCACTCTCTGATCATACAAAAGTAAAAAGAAAAGACGTACTTGCGGGTGAAAACCTCTCTGAGGTGCCCAAAGGTGGAAGAGTGGACATACCCCTATCAAGTCAGGACAAATCAACATTACTTGTGGAAATGACTAAGGAAATCAATTTGGGTACACCTGACAACCCTAAGGTCATTCATTTTGCTGCTTCCCTCTCACAATAGGAAAAAATAGATTTTGTCAATTTCTTTCTTGAGAAGAAGATCAGCTTTGCATGGTCCTATGCAGATATGCCTGGCCTTGATCCAGAATTGGTTCTTCATCATTTTCCACTAAAAGCAGATGCCAAGCCTGTCAAACAGAAACTTAGAAAGATGCATCCTCAGGTGGCTCTTTTGGTCAAAGTGGAATTAAAAAAATTGCTAGATGTGGGCTTCATCAGACCCATTGATTATGCAGACTGGATTTCAAATTTAGTGCCAGTTAGCAAAGTAACTGGGGGCATCAGAATCTGCACAGATTTTAGGGATCTCAATAAAGCATGCCCTAAAGATGATTTTCCATTGCCAAACATAGACATCATAGTGGACATGACGGCTGGATATGAGATGCTTTCATTGATGGATGGTTTCTCCAGCTATAACCAAATTCGCATTGCTCCTGAAGATCAGCATAAGACAACATTCACCTGTGCTTGGGGTACCTATTGTTGGAATGTGATCCCCTTCGGTCTTAAAAATGCAGGTGCAACATATCAAAGAGCAATGACGACAATTTTTCATGATTTCATGCACACTCTGATGGAGGACTATGTTGATGACTTGTTATGTAAATCTGTCACTAGAGACAGTCATCTGGCCATCCTAGGCCCAATCTTTGACCGAATGGAAACCTACAAACTCAGGCTCAATCCAAAGAAGTGTGTATTTGGTGTCACAGCTGGCAAGTTACTAGGATACATTGTTTCTCACCGTGGCATTGAGGTCGACCCTGCCAAAGTCAAAGCAATAATGGATATGCCTCCACCTTCAAATCTATAGCAATTAAGAAGTCTGCAAGGAAAGCTCCAGTCAATCCGCCGCTTCATAGCTCAGTTGGCCGACAAATTCATCCATTCCAGCATCTATTGCATAAAGGTGTTGCTTTCAAATGGACTGAGCAATGTCAATCAGCCTTTCAAGCTCTTAAAGAATATTTGCTGTCGCCACCTATTCTAATGCCTCCAATAGATGGAAAGCCATTTTTATTGTATATTTCTACAACTGAAATGGCATTAGGAGTTCTCTTGGCCCAACAAGATGAGAATGGCAAAGAGAGAGCTATTTACTATATCAGTCGGACACTGGTAGGCTATGAGCTAAATTATTCAACTATTGAAAGGGCATGTTTAGCAGTGGTGTTTGCAACACAGAAACTCTGACATTATATGCTGAGCCACCAAACATTGTTGGTTGCAAAAATTGACCCCTTAAAATATTTGCTTAGCCGAGCAGCTTTGACGGGTCGCATAGCCAAATGGGTCATGATTCTCAGTGAATTTGACATTGAGTATATGGAGCGAAAGGCCATAAAAGGACAAGTCATAGCGGATCAACTTGCAGATGCTCCTCTTTCTAATGATCATCCCATGTTGACCGATTTTCCAGATGAATCAGTCTTTGCTTTCACATCATCTACTGAATGGAAGTTATACTTTGATGGGTCCCAGACCAAGTTCGGGTCCGGAGTAGGCATCTTGTTTGTCACCCCTCAAGGTGATGCTATTCCAAAGTCTTACAGAATAACTTTCCCCTGCACCAATAACATTGCAGAGTATGAAGCACTAGTCACAGGACTCCGAGTAGCAGTCCACTGGAACATCAAGCATTTGCAAGTCTATGGAGATTCTCAATTAGTCATTCGACAAGTGAATGATGACTACGAAACAAAAGATGAAAAGCTTATTCCCTATAAGCATATGGTAGATTTCTTCAAGACCAAGTTCACGGCTATCCATTTCAATCAAGTTCCAAGAATGCAAAATAAGTCGGCAGATGCAATGGCTACGATTGCTTCCATGTTGAATATGCCAAGCAATATGGACAAATGTGAATTTTTAGTTGAACAATTGCTGGTTCCTTCTTTTGACATTCTGACAGCGGATGTGATGTGCATTCTTGTTGGTCCCAATTCCCCATGGTACAATGACGTCTATCAATATTTGAAATCCCAAACCTTACCACCCAACCTTTCCGCTAACCAACGCCGAGCCTTTATCCGACAGACAATCAAATATGTCATCATCGCCGACACCCTTTACCGCCGTTCCTTTGACCATACCCTCCTCAGGTGTTTGGATTCTGATGAAGCACAAACGGCTTTACATGAGGTTCACGATGGTATATGTGGGGGCCATTTCAATGGTCTAAGCTTAGCTAAAAAGTTGATTCGTGCTGGGTATTATTGGCCCACTCTGGAAAAAGATGTTCATGATTTTGTTAAGAAGTGCTACAAATGCCAGATTCATGGAAACTATATTCATGCACCAGCCCAAGAGCTTCATTCTGTCATATCTCTATGGCCTTTTTCTCAATGGGGATTGGATCTTATTGGCAAGATTCACCCGACCTCTACAAATGGACACAAGTTCATCATTACAGCCACAGAGTATTTTACAAAATGGATTGAGGCTATCCCCATGACCTATATCACGGGTGTCCAAATTTCAAAATTCTTGCTGAATTATATCATATGCCGGTACGGGGTTCCCCTTGCCATAGTCACTGATAATGGTCATCCTTTCAAGAATAAAGATGTTAAAGAGCTTTGTGCAAAGTTTCATATCCAACACTGTTTCTCTAGTCCATACTATCCATAGGGGAATGGTCAAGCTGAAGCATCAAATAAAACCATTATCAAGATCTTGAAAAAGGTTGTCAATGATGCTGGTCGAGATTGGCATGTGCAGCTGAATCTAGCACTATGGGCTTATCGCACTTCTATCCGCACACCTACTGGCGCAACACCTTATTCCTTGGTGTATGGTGCGGAAGCTATTTTACCTTTGGAGGTGGAGATTCCTTCCTTGCGTGTCTCCTTGCAACATCTGATTGATGACGAGACACACAGAGTCTCTCAGCTGCATCAGCTTGAGATGTTAGATGAAAAACGTCAGACAACTCTGACACATTTGCAAGCATATCAAAACCATCTCCGTCGCTCTTATAATAAGAAGGTCAAAGGGCGACACTTTGAAGTGGGAGACCTGGTTTTAAAGGAAAACCCTAAGAATGCACAGTCTACTGACATCATCAAAGGTAAATTTGAACCTAATTGGGTTGGTCCTTTCATAGTAACTGCAGCATATGGCTTGGGGGCATATCATCTTGCTACCCCGGAAGGTGACCCTCTGTCCGATCCTATAAACAGCATGCATCTCCGCAAGTACTGGGCCTAATTTTCTATTAGTACTTCTTCAAATATGATCCTGAAAAAATACAAAAAAATGAAAAAAGAGAAAAAATACAAAAAAATGAAAAAAATGAAAAATAC
Source organism: Cryptomeria japonica (assembly GCF_030272615.1). Lineage (NCBI taxonomy): Eukaryota > Viridiplantae > Streptophyta > Pinopsida > Cupressales > Cupressaceae > Cryptomeria > Cryptomeria japonica. Next base: position 253,019,924 of record NC_081410.1, read on the forward strand.
AAAACAATGAAAAAAGAGAAAAAAGGAAAAGAGCAAAAAGAGCAAAGAAAAATGATTCGTCCTCTAGTGAAAACCTGGCAAACAGGTGCTTGGGGCAAGTACCTTGGTGAAAACCTGGCAAACAGGCGCCATGTGTAAAATGAGATCGTTGCTCCGTCATCTATCATGACCTTTAAGCTATGCTTTTTCTCGGCCGGTTCCTCATGTTTATCTTTGTCTTGACCCGATGTCCTATTTCAGGCTCGTTATTGGTCAACATCATTGTCTTACATACCCCAGTTCTTTGTCCATATGTTTTGGTCCCGGTCTATGTATGTGTTTCTGATGCACATTGGGTGCGTTCCCTTGTCATGATCGATCACTGGAACTTTTGCATTTAAAAATGTCCTGAAAAAACTCAAAAAACATTGAAAAATGTCCTGAAAAAATTCAAAAAAAATTGAAAAATGTCCTAAAAAAATCTCAAAAAAATTGAAAAATGTCCTGAAAAAATCTCATAAAAATTGAAAAATGTCCTGAGAAAATCTCTTAAAAATTTAAAAATGTCCTGAAAAAATCTTCCAAAAACATTTTAAAACGTCTTGAAATAATTCACAAAAAAAATAAAAATTGAAAAATGTCCTGAAGAAAGATCATAAAAATCGAATAATGTCCTAAAAAAAATCTCAAAAAAAATCGAATAATGTCTTGAAAAAACTCCCTAAAAAAAATTGAAAAAAGTCTTGAAAACAGTATCTAAAAATCAACAAATTGAAAATCCCTAAAAATCATAAAAAGTCCTGAAAAGATGAACACAAATTTTTTTTTCAAAACATTAAAATCCAAAAACAATTCCTTTGGCATTTTGCATTTTGCAATAAATGATCCCTTTTTGTGCATAAGACAAATCACTGAGCATCCCTCCAACGACACGCAATCACACATTGTGCTTTACTGAAATCATGCATAAATAGATAAACTTTTTCCATCAAACCAGACATTCAAATTGATCAAAATTGTCATATCAATCGAACGTTACCCTCAAAATCATTCGTCCTTGGCACATTATCATGGGTCTTATACAGGGTGTGGTATACTCGAAACCAGACTGTGTCCTGTCTTAGACGGGGTACCGCATTTCCTGAAACCAGACAGCATGATCATCCTATCAACGCTTTCAACTTTTGACAATGAAGATCAAGATGTTTGTTTGATTTGTTGGAATTTGTGCATCTTATCTTTTTACTGATTTATCTTTGGCTTCGGTCATGTTCCTATGTTGCTCGATGATGTCACTGAGTGATTTAGAGTGACCGGGATGGATCATGGTCCTTTTCTTTTTTGATTGTGATTGTTGTTTGTCTATGATGTGTCTGTCTTTTGCAAAAAGGGTTGCATTTCAGCTCTAGCCTTCAATGCCATGATGCTACGCATCCGTTTTGCTACATAAAAATAAAGGTTCTCACCTACAAAGTGCATTACTGAAAGCAAGTTTTCTTCATCTTTAACTGTCTTTTGTCTCCTTTTCTTCTTGCTAACATTTCTTCCGTCAATTTGGATAGTCAGTTCAGTTTAGTGCTTCGATTTCCCCGCACATATGCTGCATCCTGCATCCATTTGGTTAGTACATTTGCATCACATCAAGCATCTTATCCATTTCATATTATAAATGCATCAAAAACGCATAAGCAAAAAAATATATATATATACATATTCCACAAAGGTCCATCAACATACATAAGCCATCCATACATGGAAAATCATATAAGTCATTTGCATCTAATCATATTGATGCATATCATATCATATGTCACAATAATATTGGAGTACAAAATCGGACTGTCTATCCTAAGTATGGCCCGCAGGCTGACTACAAAATGTCAAACTACATAATTTCCACTGTCTGTCTAAGGAGCACGCACCTCTATCACTGGGTGCTCCCTCAGTCCTCCTCATCCTTGCAATGTCTTGCGGATGATGTCCCTCCTGGTCCTGGTTGTGGTGGTCTCATTGGTCCACTCACCCCCATGCTACTCAATGACCTTCGAGAGCGTGCCCTGCTCTCTGTCCTTGATCGTGCCTGATATGAAGGTGCTCTCTGCTCTGGTGGAACTGCACTCTCATATAGTGACCTCCAATGGCGTATCTCCTCTTCTATCTCTACCAGCATTTGTCCTAGCTCCCATACACTGGCATCCCGAATTGACTCAATATACTCAGTGACTCTCTATTCCTCTCGCTATGCCTGAGCCATCGCTGCATCTCGAGCCGCTGTGAGTCTAGCTATCTCCACTCTGAACTGATCATGTTCTCTCTCTAAAGTCTCAATGTGATCCTACTGACTCGCTATGGTAGCCCTGAATATCTCCATCTCCTCTATCCTAGCTATCCCTGACTCTATGGGTATGTCCTGTAATGCCTCATGATCACCTGAATCTGGCTCATCCTCCTGCTCCTCATCATCCTCATCCCCGCCGTCCTCATCTCTATCCTCATCCTCGTCTCTATCCTCATCCCTATCCTCATCCTCCTCATCCTCATCATCTCCCTCCTCCTCTCCTGTGAGTGGGAAGTCCTCCTGTCTCCTCGGCACTGGAATATCCGGATCTGTCAATGGCACTGGCCGTCGTCGTACAAACCATCTCTCATACTCATCTGTCATCCCGACGTCTGCCACATCTGATCTCCAATCCCACTGTGACTCCACAGCTCAATGTCTGCACTCCCTGATATGCTATCTGATGCAGCTGAAAATAGAGCATAGCTAGTACACATGGTCCCCATGCGTACACTGTCCCCTCTGTCATCATCTGCTCTAGCACTCTTCCCCATCCAATAGGGAATCCATGTCCTCGTTTGTCCCCTACCAGTAGACATGCTATCACCACTGCTATCACCACGTATTGTCGATCATACTCTGATGCCATCATCTCCCAGCCAAGCTCCCTCTTGACGATATCCAACTCATCTGCGTCACACTCAAACAATCTGCACAATGCGTCTCTCCCTGTCACAGGGTCATACTCTATCATCTCTCCGTGAATCAGAATGCGGAGGATACGCCATACATCCTCCAGTGTTACCGTCGCCTCTCCAGTCACCAAATGGAATGAGGAAGTCTCTGAATGCCATCACTCTGCCAATGTGGTAAGCAATCCTGTGTTTGCCCTAATCTCAGGCATGAATGTGACATAGTATATCCCAAGTCCTGCTAAGGTATCTCTCTCTGTGCTCCTGAGTCTATGTCGTAGCATAAAGCAATCTGGTCGGTTCTCCCGTGTGATCAACAGATACTGTCGACTCTACATCACAATTGGGGCAAATTTTGTCAGTTTTAGGGTTTGCTCCTATGGGTTGCATTTCCTCATTTTCATGTCTAATCAGGGTGTTTTTCATCTCATTTGACCTATCCTATCCTTGTCCCCCCTTTCTGAAGCATTTGCATGCCGTTTTGACCAAAATTAGGGTTTCTAATGCACACTTGCGCCTGTGTCCAGGAACCTACGCTTGTGTCAGGTAACCTACACCTGTGTCTCCCTACACAAGTGCAGAAGACCCTACACAAGCGCAGGATTTGCCCTACACAAGCGCAGAAGTCAGTTTCTGCATCCCCTGTGGGCCCCGCAATGTCCCGCAAGCAATCAAATTTCATGAAATTGAAAACATGGGTATTTAAGATCCATACCATTGCTCCTACATCATTCGGTCGTCTGAATGTGCGTACGCGTTCCCCGAGGTGATCCGCCATTGGAATGTTCGCCATCTATCTGCAAGTGTTCTTGTCCAGAGCAACAAATTCTCCTCCTTGGCTAGTGCAAATGAGCAATTTTCCCTCTCTTGGTCTCATTTATAGATCTTGGTCAGTGCATAGATGGACGTGCACCCTCTCCATCTTATGTTGGTCACGGTCTTTTGCATCTTCAATTGCTTGTCCTTCATGCATCCGGTATCCGATTGTCAGTTCGTTCGATTCTATCCTTTTTATCGATCAATTGGCCTCTTTTCTTGACATTTCCGGCCAATTCCTCGAGGGGGCATGCATATGTCATTATCATTGTCTGGGGCATTTTCATTACTGTTCTTTGAAACAATGCTTAAAATCGCATTGTCTCAAAGAGGGGCAAAATGTAGACACCTAAAAATGGTCAACGCTTGCGGAGTCATACTTTAACATTTGCACATTGCCTCATTTTAGGTTTTTTGCGTCGCATTAACATTTCTCCTATGTCATGCACTTGGTTTTTATCATTTGCGAGCATCGAGTCATTCTTCTACATTCTTTATTTATCTTGCTCCTGAATTTGGTCTTGTCGACAACACTATCCAGTCATGATTTTAATCGATCTTATCCTATTGCATCAATGTGCGTGCTTATTTGTCATCATTTTGGACATCGTCAATCCTAATTAGGGTTTTGTCCTCCTGTCAATCTGGCGATCAATTTGTCATCGATCGTTGTCCTCTTATCAATCTTGTCATCTGGCAATCGATTTATCATCAATCCTTCAATCTTGTCGTTTAACGATCGATTTGTCATCGGTCGTTGTCATGTTCGATCTTGTCATTTTGCGATCAATTCGTCATTGATCGTGGTCATTTTCAATCCTGTCATTTTGCAATCTATTTATCATCAACTCTTGTCATCTTGTTCGATCTTGTCATTTTGCGATCGATTTGTCATCGATCGTTGTCTGTCTCAAATATGTCAATTTGGATCAATTTGTCATTGTTCCTCGTCAATTGACACATTTTCTCAATCAAATCATTTATCACATTGGTCATTTATCAATCCAAAATCAAATCATGATCGAGTCAATTATCTTTTATCAAGACCTAATTCCTCTTCTAGGGTTTTATGATTTAATCATTTGACCTTGTGTGTCATTTTCTTCCTTTAGGATTAATAAATTGTTTATTTATCCTAAGTCTTCTCATTACAATTAAATGTTCATTTAATTGGCTAATTATTCCTCTTTGTGAATTAATTAATAAATGACAAATTATTAATTAATTTACCTAATTTCTAATTTCCATCAATTTCCTAATTTCTTAATTTTCTAATTCCTAATTTCAATTTCCCCTATTTCTCTCCCAAAATTCATGGAAATGACATGTGAATTTGTCATAAATTTGTCATAATTGACAATCAATCAATTTTGACATAGAAGTTGTCATAATTTGTCATAAATTATCAATCAACAAATTTTGCATAGAAAGTGCATAATTTGTCATAATTTGTCATAATTGACATAATTGATTTGCAATTTCCATTTGAATTGAATCATGCTAATCTTGTCATTTCTCCAATTCTTCTATAAATTGGATGAATTTCTTCAATCAAACCCTTAATTAATAATTTGTAATCAGACTATCGAATTTACGCTTCTATTACTCTTGATAAAAAATTTCATCTACTTGCTTTCAATCATGTATGTGCACTTGTAGGTGAGATCCACAACCAAACCATTTAGAGAGGAAAGAAGAACAATGGAGCCGCATGAAGGAGCATTCAAATCACATCTTTGGTTTGCATAATATTTAGTTTTTGAATGTTTTTATCTCATGTCTCTATTGAATGTTGTTTAGGATAGATTCATTGCATTTAGTTTTGTGATTGAGCTATTACGTTTATCTTGTTTGTGATGATTTCCTATTTCCTAACGTACAGAAACCAAACTCAAGAATCCAAATCTAACTGGAAAAATAGTGAAAACACCAAAGACAGGTAGAACAATGCTTTTGGATTGAAGTTTAGCACTTTTGCATTATTGGTTAGCGCCTGTGTTTAATAGTTTAGCGCCTATGCAGTTTAAGACAACACTTTTCCCCAAAAGACAACACATATACATCAAAGGACAACACAAATGCAATAACAGACAATGCAAATGCATGAAAGAACAACATAAATAAATGAAAGGACAACGCAAATGCAACAAAAGACAAAGCATATGCAAAGTCATCACTTTTGCATAAAAGACACGAAAAAACATAGAACTTTCGGCAAATATTAAAAAATTAAACTTGAAACATAAAGCTTCAAAAAACATACACATAGAGTTGCCCAGAATCAACAAGTAAGAAGAAATAAATAGAATAAAGTTTAATAAAATATAGAGGGAGAAATTCCAAAACATATCCACAACTGGGAGACCCAGAACTCACCCATAGAGACTTCTTTTGAGTCTAAAAATCATAGATAACTCTACAAACAACAGATACAACCAATACTACACCAATCATATGATCCAAGCAATGATACAGGATCTCACTACAAGCAACCATGAATCCAAACTTGTCAATGCTATGAACAACAACATACATGAGACCAAATATTTCTCCAATACAACCACACAAACACCCATATAATATAAATTTTTCTCCACCATATATAAATCTGAAAACTACAATAAACCAAATATTTCATCCCTAACTCCCGAAAGACATTTTCAAACACAGAGCATACATAGAGAAATTTTAAGGCTAGAAATAAACAAAAGACAAGGAACCCAACCTGCATCTTGAGTGATGGATAAAATTTGAGGTAGAGCTCCAACCAAATCCAAAAGCTAAACCAAGAAACTCCAGCAACAATCCAAGCCAAAACCCAAAGGAAACTCTTGTAGAAAATATTTTTGCAAAAGAAGAAGCGAAATCCAAAAACTTCATGGGAAAGAAAATAAAAAGCCAAACAATAACCAAAAACCCTAGCCTCAATCTCGGCCATTCAAAATATTCCAATCTATAATATATTTTACTAACCCCACCATATAATGTAATTTTACCTCCCTTTTCAAATTCAACCAATAAGAGAAAAGGGTAGGTAAGGTAAATATAAATCATGCTTTTACAATTAGGTGGGAATGTTTTATCATTTTATTATTAAGTGTATTTATACAACCCACTTAATATAAAAGTCAAACAAATAAATAAAACATGAGCCACAATTAAATAAATCAAATGGGGGAATTAAATTAAATAAACCAAAGGCTTATAAGTGAATTCACTATTAAACCATGGACTCCCAGACAAATATTAAGTTAATACCAAATAAATATTAAACCATAGATGATTAAATAAATAAATAAATAAATAAATAAACAATTAAATACCAATAAAAGGTCAAATCACAAATAAATATTAAATCATCATTAAAAAAAATAAATATAAATAAATATCAAATAATTAAATACCCCAAAAAGGCAAGAATCTAATAAATTAAATTAAACATTAGATAATCAAACAATCAAATCACTATTGATTAAAATAATTAAAATAAACATTATTAACTATTTAATCTAGCATCAATAATCAAATAATCAATCTTGACATAACAAGATTAACCAGCCAATACTAACATACTCACAACACAGAAGAAACCAAGCTTACTAATTGACATGGCGACCTGCACCAAGATGCTGACGACTCACAGTGAATAACTTAGACCTAGAGTATGTGAGGGGAACTTGTGTCAACTCCGAACCACATACCATTGGGATTTAAAGACACGCTCAGACCTGTGGAGCCAGGTGGAGTCGGTGTCTGGTACCTACAAATCCTGCATCCACAAAGCAACAATATGCCATATATATATATAACAGACAAGGGTTAGAGAATCGCAACGACATATCCCGCTCACAATGAGTGATGTGGCATTGTCTCTATCCCAAAGACAACCATACAACAATCAAATACACCATAAGATCAACTCATCATAGATAATCATTAAATATGGTGAGTACATAAAAACATCATCAAGTGCATGATTAGTATAATTCATGATTATAGTAAGGCATGTAAAATCCATCAACACTTATGCTCATCAAATCATATAATAAGTATATAGTGTCTAATAAATCACACGATCAATAATGATAGTATCAACATCATATAAATCATCTGAAATAGCCTATTCCCAATAATGTCTATCATGCATGAATTAAAAGTCAACTCTAGTCAAAACAAGTCGAGTAAAGGGTGTGTTATCACTGTTTTAAATTTGTTGGAAGTCTTGCCTTTTATTTTTAAAAATCTTGCAAAATTTCAGATTTTGGTCCTTGTCTGGGAGTCAATGGCCAAAAGGTTTTAGGGTTTTATATTAAATTTCAAAATCTTTCAAAACATAAACCTTTGTGTTGCTTTATCTCCAAATCTTTTATTTCAGCCCGTTGCTTTTTCCAGTTAAGTGGAAGGGTCATCCTATCGTCGAAAAGGGGGCCACTTGGTGTTTTAGGCTTAGGCGGGTTCTATTAATCTTGAAATATTTCATGTATTTTCCTAAGTCCTATGTATTTGCTTATATATGTGTCGGGTTCTTAAAGATCGAGTAAGTTCTTGTTTGATCTCATGGCTATCGCTATACCGCAACAAAAATTTGCATGATGGATATTCGTAGCGACAAAACACTAGCAGCATCAGTTAAGTCCATGGTCAAGGCAAGCGGTTATGGTGAACAGTAAACTGATGGTGGTTAAGTGATAATGAATCATAAAGGTCGAATAGTTTTGAGAAGATCTCACAACTGTCGCTATACCGCAACAAAAAGTTGCACGGTGGATATTCGTTGTGACATGGTGACAAACTGTGGGGCCCATGAGAAAAGAGTGGCCAAGGCATGCTAAAGATCTGATAAGATAAGAAAAGATCGATGATGGTCGCTATACCGCAAAGAAAAGTTGGTCGAGTGATAATCGTAGGGACATAGTGACAAAGGGCGGATAAGTGACTAGCCAATGGGCCCACTGAGGAAGTTGTTGTTGTTAATGAGTGTGTTAGTTTTGTAGGATTTGATGGCAGTTGCTATACCATAGTGGAAATACATTCGAACTTTAACCATTGCGGGTTGGCGACCAAAAGAGAAATGTTCAGAGGGTGCCCTTCTGGGCTGTTGAAGCTAAATTTTTGAAATATCAAAAGGTTTAACTGCAGAAGTGTGCAACTTTATGAATTGGTAATCAATGCTCAGTTATTGTTAAGGCTCATTGATAAGATAGTGTTCAAAATTCAACATAGGGCGTTCGAAGAAATTTTGTGGAGCTATCTGAATTCTCTCAAGCTACAAGTAAGTTTTTCTGTGAATCTGCTCTGTATCTCTTTCTCTTGTGGTGCTCAAAATTTATAAGGAATTATCAGAAATAGTGATTGTGGTAGGGATGGTTTTTAAAATGGCACCATGAAATGAACCCAGAGGAAAGGTGGATTACCAAGAATGAGCTATCTGTGATGATTTCTTGGAGCAATTGGCTCAATCCACCAATAGTGTAGCCAAAATAAAAGAACTTGTGCCTAAAGCTCCCCATCTGAAAATTGGTGATGGGCTATATGATAAAGGTTGTTGGTTGAGGGATGCTCAAATAGACATGGCAAGTTTAGGACTATGTAGAGTAGGATTTAGTCAGTGAAATTCACTTGCCCCAATTAACAGTATATGGGAGTTGGATGTTGGAAAACTTGTGGTGCCCAGTGTATTCATGGATGTTGACCTGCTGACTCAGATTGCCAAAAACTATGACCCCATCACTGAAACTATGAGAAATATAAATGGGGGAGTTTTAATTGAAATCAATGATGATGAATTCAGGAAAGTCTTTCGGCTAAGTGAGGCCTCAAACTATTTGGAGCCTATTGATTTTGACATGCTTAAGAAGGTCTATGATGCACAGAAGGATCATCTTAAGAGTGGGCCATTGAAAGAATTCTTTGGAAAAATAGGAGGATTGACATTAGTAGGCCCAAGCACAATGGAGCCTCTCCCTTTGAATTTATTTACTTTGAGGGCTAAGGGAATATACTGGTCTTTATGTCAGATTCTTGGGGAAGATGTAGAAAGCACCATGCCAACCCACTACATGCTTATGATGGCATAGATTTTGATTCCATCCTTGGCAGTGACCTTTGATTTTGCACCCTACCTTATTGATGCCATTCATGAAGGCCTAATTGGAATAAAAAATGCTAAAGTAGATAGACCTTTTGGATGGTATTCCCTGCTTATGCACATGTTCTTATTTAAATATGCTGAATATTTTGCAACTGAGATGGACTTGTTAAAGGAAAGAGAGGGAGTGCCTATTCAGTTATGGAGCACCATTTTGTCTTGGGACAGAGAGGATGAAAGTTATTTGAAATTTGATAGATACATTGCATCTAGGCTCAGAATCCTTTTATGTCAAGAAAACCCTAGGATTCCTAAGGCTCTCTTCATTAGACCCAAAGAGTTTGCTGAAGGTATTAAAATTGTGCATAACTGGGGGGATATCATTTTGTACCCTGTTTCTACTATTTTCAGAGTGTATGGTTTTAGGGGAACTCCATATTTGCTCCCCTACCAGGTCCCTTTGAAGGTAGGCATAGCTGAGATCTTGAGGCAAATTGGAGACCTATAGGAAGCAGAGTTGACAAACAAAGGAAGGGGGACCATTTTACCAACAGTCACAGTGGCACATTAGTTTGTAATCACCAAGAGTGGATGGGTACATTTTGACAAATTTCTTCAGCCATATAGGTTACCCATTGCAGTTGCTAGGTTTGTTGATCCAGAGGATTTCTTCAACGGTATGTTTAGGAAGAAAGTTAGATGTGGGGGAAAGGCTCATCAATTTCATTTCCCTAAAGACCTAATAAGGAATGAATTTAATCTGGATGAACAAGAATTAAGGAAAGAGAAATGGATAGTATTCAGTAAAACTCTAGATTTCATTCAACATTTTGATAGAAACTATGATCCTGTGGCTAGTTTTAATCCTTTTGAAGAAAAGATTAAGTTTTTGGTGGTCTATTTTGAGGATCTAAAGAAGAATTTAAAAGAGAAAAGGGAGGTTGTAATAGGAGCTGATCTTGAGAAAGATAAACTTGTTTTAGCTAAGCCTGCTTATGCCAAGGTGGTTCCCCCTGGTGAATATGTGATGTACAAAAAATCAGGGTATAATATAGTAATGCCCAAAAGGGATGAGCCCTCCACTTCGAAAGGAAAAGGCCACTAGAAGATGTTACTAAAATCCAAGACTCTCCAAAAAGGCAGAGGGTATGGAAAGAAGTGCAGACAAATGAGCCCTTATATTCTCCTTCCCAATCCCTAATACACATAGGAGATGAGCATGCAATATTTGAGTAGTTGTTGCAATTAGGGAGTCTTGGAGAAATTGCCTACACATATGGAGAGCTACAAGAAGGAATGCCAGAAGATCTAGCAAGTGCCAAAATGGACTTGACTATTGAAGAGTTTAAAGGTAAGGAACTGGACCCTGTCACTAAGTAGGCCAGTGAGGAATTTTTGGCAGACAACAATTTTGTTAAAACAAGAGCATTTTTACAGTTTGTTTGGAGAAAGAATATAGATCAATTCAAGGAGAGATGTGAGAAGGGGAAGTTTGAACATCCCCAAAAGGATACATCTATTGTTGAGGCAAAATTAAAGTAGTAGATGTTAGTAGAATTTGAGGCAATTACCCCTGACCAGGGAAGGAAAATGATTGCAGAAGCTGGAGTTTTGATTCTCCCTGAGTGGGATATAGTTGATGCATTGATTCTTGATGCAGTTAGAAAAGAGACTAAGCCTCTGGAAGGAGTAACTTACAGCAATGACCATGCGGCCTTAGTTATGTGGTCATTAAGAAGAGAAGAAAGCAAAAAGAGGAACGACTCCTCAAAATCCAGTTATTCAGGAGGCATGATTGTCAAGAGAGTGAAGGACACAAGGGTGATAGAGGCTACCTGTATAACTTTAGAATCTGCAAAATTCAGTATGGCAGTGGCTGAGAAAGAAGCCAAGGAGAAAGTTGATTTCTAGGTGAAGTTAGAAGTAGTCCTAAAAGCCTATAATGAAGCTAAACTTGAGATAGCTCATAAGGAAAACATAATTTCCAAGCTGAAGAGCCAGATGGCAAGACAACAATAAAAAGGTGAATCCTCTAATTTGATGATTGCCTCTTCTTTGGCAAGACCTCCTCCTACTAGCCCAATTATTGAATTTTCTCCTTCTCCCGAGATTGCTAGTTTTCAATCTGCTGAAAGTATCCAAGATGAGATGGAAAGATTGAAGCAAGCTCAGGCCATTTTTGTGAGTAAATATGAGGAGAAGATTAGGGGAACAATTTTTAAATTTGTTGATATAGTTGGGGCTTCAATTGTGTACATAAATATGAATATAATTGTGAACCTTTTGAATTCATTGAGAGATGATGAGACTATTTTGGAGCCAATTTTGGATAAATGGATTGCTAGGGAAGCTGATTTAGAGCTCATATACTTATCCCAAGAGGAGGAAAATGTTGATGCCACTATTAAAGCCAAACATGAGTTGGTAAAAAATATGTCCAGGTTAGTAGAAGGAAGGGTTCATATAGAAAGAAAGGTAAACTTATATAGAAAAGAATATGCAGGTCAAAAGCTTGAACTGTTCCCTGGAGGTTTTGTTAATAATGACAAATTGAAAGACAAAGAGGAATGGCTTGGTGAGTTAGGCCATAAATTGTCACAATGAATAAACGAATCATAAATTCAAATAACACCCCTTTGTTCATTCAAACTATTGAGGAGATTGAAAAAATAAAGTCACATTTTGGGTTTTTGGAAGCGGAAGTTAAGCGGTTAAGGAATACATGGAAAATATTAAATAAGTTGAAGAAGAAAATTGTTAACTTTTCCTGGCCTAGTGATGACATATTCAAATAATGGGAAGATAAATAAGTGATGCAAGAATCAGAGGTTTGAGAAGAGTTAACCAACATTGTAGCATGTGACAACCCTCGGGAAATTGGAAGCAGTTAGCTCTTGTAATAGATTATTTTGGGCTAATTGGATTTTTGAAGAATTGAGGACACCTGGCGCTTGACCTGTGAATATTGAGAAGTCATTTGGCCTTTCTCCATCTAGTTAACTAATTTTTTTTTCTCCTATTTTCTTTAGTAAACAATGTAACCCCTTTTGAGGGGGAATTATGGTTAGAACAAAATATTTCTAGGGAAGTCCGAAGCTTGTTGCATCCATATCTCTATAAATGGATACCAGGACTATTTAGAAAATCATCACAAGAATTCTGTAAGAAAGCTCTGGCAAAATGTATTTAGGTTTTTCTGGCTTTTTGGAAAATCATTCTGAGTTATGTAGAATTTGATGGAGAATATTAATATATAGACCAGAACATTTTGAGTCTTGATTCCTGTTGTCTTCATGTCTGCGTGATTGGATACCATTTTGATTAAATGATCTAGGATTGTTTAATTGAATGGTTTTCAAACCAATTTACGAGAATTTTTTTAGGTTGTTCCCTTAAGGAGGGAAATTAAATATACTTAAATCCTTTTCGTTGGTAATCAGTGATTCTACTTGAATTTGATGGCTAGGTTTAGCATATGGTGAGAGTTTATACATGTCAGGCATATATAGATTTAGTTAAACAAATGTAATGGCATGTATGTAAGTTTCTTCTGTCAGTTATTCTCCAATTCTAAATGACTCTAAAGCCCGAATAAGGCACTAGTATAGCTTGTTGAAGTTTATGACCTTCTTGATGATCAATAAAAAATGAATACGAGTCTTTCTTTTATGTTCAATTATGTTTAAAGTGATAGGGTTTGCAAAAGTTGGCATTGGTCTTCTGTAAGTTTTCAATTGCATCTGTGAAAGAGAGATCACAAAGGTATACCCGCCTAAGCTAAGTGGAAGCTTGAAGTGTAGAAGGTTTTTGTATAAAACTTGTTAATTGTTGTCTTATATTTCTTTTTTCCTTATTGTTCTCTCCATATGCAACAAAGGCTAGAAATTCTTATCGAGAAAACAAAGCAATCAAAAATTGAGACCAACAGGGTGGACACTACATTCCAACTCACTATAATAAATAGGCCTTTGATGATTAAAGTCTTAGAGGATAGGATTATTTGAGTTTTCTCTTTGAGATATTTCATATTGAACATTTTTTAGGGCCTCGCGGTCTCAATCACGTTTACATGACTACAACTTGTTTTGGTACCTTATCAGGATATAGGCGTTAATCATGCTTGTGTGACTTCAAGGTGTAATTTTGAATAAAATTCCTGACTAAGAACTATAAGATAGAGGCTACTCGATTCACCTCTGAAAGGGGGATAATCTTTGTGTAAGAGAGATAGTAACGCTCGCAAGATACTTGCCATTTCATGCCTCCATTAGCATTTGGAGTTGGCTAATATGACATTGAGATTCCATTGTGTGAGACTCAACGACCATATTTTGTTTAGCTATTGGGTGTGTACCTGATTCTGCAAGAAAAGGTTTTCTTCTCTAAGTCAACTTCCATAGGGTTAGCATGCTATGCTTGAAAGTCATTATACATCTTGCATGTTTTCTGTGTTTTCATCCCTGAAACTAAAACTAAAATATTGAAACTAGAGAAAACAATAAACAACTCAGTCATCAAAACTGTGTCCATGTCAAAAACTAGTCTATGTCAGTCATCAAAACTCAGTCCTAGTCAAAATATGGTCTCTATTAGTCGTCAAAACTTTTTCTATGTCAAAATCTTATCTCTATCTAGTCCTTTGTCATATGAGTCTACTGAATTATTGTCTGGCTATATACCTATTGTCGTACGAGTCTTAATTGGTCATGTTAGTTTATCGTCTGGCCCTATCATAATTATCGTTCGGGTATACAAAATTATCGTTCTGTTACTAAAAGATTGTTGTCTAGGATTTAGTATATTTTCATACCAATAATCATCATACTCATCATATTGTCATCTATAGAGCACTAATCTATCATGCGAGTTTAGGTAGAAACTCGAACGAGAAATTGTCTATATTGTTTGAGAACTATCATATTGTCGTCTGGGTCATAAAACTCTGTCGTACGGATTCCTGATGTTGTTAGTCCAGAAACTTGTCTGTCTACACACTTTTCCTAATAAGTCTACAATGAGCATAAATCTGGTCATCATAATCCTGAGCATAAACAATCTTGATAGTGTACCCTTGCCATTGTGTTGCATGATTTTGTTGATCATCTTTCAACTAGTTCAATTAATTACTCAAATCAAAACTAAGTTACTTAGATCACATCTTATACAAGATAGATCTTTCTTGAAACCAAACTGAATCTTAGTTACATCTCTTAATCACTGCGTCAAACAAACAACTAGCTTAAATTTGATCTTGACTTCTGCATCACATCTAGTTCTCAGTCACATTAGTTATAAATGCCTACAAACCAGAAGTTCTCACAAGAAAGATACCAAAGGTAAAGGATCATCCTTTTCATTACAAGATAATCCATTCTTCATCGAAGACCTCATCTCTAATAAACCATCATCGTGAAATTTACAAATTTTTTATCAACCCTTATCTCCCATCATGTCTAGAGAAAGGCAAGAAAGACAAGCCACTAAACACAATACTTATGATAATATCAACACCCATGCTAATGACAATGATTCCTCATCTAGTGATTTTCAAGCCTCTGAACCTATAGAAGTTGTTATAAATAGCTATCAAAAGGATAAAGATTTTTGATAAATGATGAAGATTATCATGGCTAGAGAAAAAGGGGATTATTTTCTAGAGCTAGCAAAACAAGGCGCTAAACTTCCTATTTATTATAATGTTGAAACCCTTATCACTAAAGAGGAAGAGACACCCTTAGTTCTGGTAAACAAACAATTAAAAGCATTACAAACTAAAATCATAGAAATGAGAAACAAGGATAAATCATCAAAGCAGTATTCTTTAAACATGATCTGATCGTTCCCATTTGCAAAAAACCTTTACATTCCTCCATTTCCTTCAAGAGTGGAAATTCCTAAGTTTGACAAATATGACAGTAATGCAGATCATCAAGACCATTTTTGAGAATTTTGTGCTTTATGTATGGAGTTCATGCACGAACAAACATATCTTATGCACCTTTCCCCGAGGAGTTTAGGAGGACAAGTTATAGAATGGTTTTCAAGCCTACCTATGGCAATTAAAACTTTTGAGGAATTAATCGAATTGTTTCTCCAATAATACTCCTGTAACATTCATCATCCAGTCACTATGATCTAGCTTTGCAATACCAAATAGAAAATAAGAGAAACTTTTCTCACTTTTCTTCAACGTTGGAGAAAGATGTTCTCTAGATATTCAGAACCTATTCCAGATTCTAAGAAGATGGACATTTTTGTCTATAACCTGATCCTTGAATTGAAATACAATATCCAAATGAAACTATACCCTTCATTTAAAAAAATGGTAGATAGTGCCCTCAGAATGGAAGATGTGCTTATAAATAAAGGAGATGTATCACTTTGGAAGAAACACAACAAGGCTCTAGATCCAAAGAAAAGAACAAATACTGGAAATACAACAAAGATAACAACAGAAATGTTGTTAATGATGGAGTGGTAGACAAAGTTAAAAAAAATTCAAAACCCACAATATTTAATCTGGCTAATGACACACAAGCACTCAAAGCAGCTGAAACTGCGGTAGAAAATCCTCCAAAGAAATCAAAAGAGTGGTTTAAAGAGAAACCTTGGCTTTCAAAGCCTAAACATGATTTCACTCCTTTGGAAGAATCATATGAATCAGCTTTTAAAACTTTATTAGCAAATGATCTGGTAACATTAACAAACAACTCTAGATCATATGATCTAGAAGTTAAACCCAAATGGTGGAGGGAAAATGAGTATTGTGAATATCATTGAAAAAATGGTCATACAACAAGCAACTGCATGAAACTCAAACATGAGATTCAAGACCTCATCGATGCTGAAAAAATTGTTGCTGGAAATCATATGACTAACACTGATCACAAAGCCTTTAAAGATCTCTTGCCTGCTTATGAATAAGGTGATTCCTTAAAATCCAAGAGAGGTTCCAAAGTCAATTACACCTACGCTAACAATGACAATGTGATCAACATGATTGAATCTTCCCAATCTGAGTATTGTAACATGATAATAGTCAAAGATAAACAAAATAAAATGCAAACTACAAATGTTGTGACTCATGCTCAAAAGAAGGTTACTCTCAAAGGAGCTAGATCCTCAACTCCTGATCAAGAAACAACAAACCTACTGAATTCTTCAAACAGACAACCAGATACGATCATAGCTAAATCTAAGCAACTGGCTTCATTATCATTTCCTAGTTATAGCATAGTCGAACAATTGAAATGAATTACCACTCAAATCTCCATTTTTGAACTGCTTAAGATCTCTTCTTCTCATAGAGAGATCCTGGAAAAAGATTTGCTCACTACTAATGTCCCCAAAGATTAAAATGTAGATTGGTTTCAATCTATGGTGGGTTACCTGACTTTGCTTCATTACCTCACCTTCTCTAAAGAAGATGACAATTCACTGAATCACCCACATAACTAGCCATTGCACATCGAAGCTATGATCCATAAACACTAAGTCAAACATGTTTTGATAGATGGAGGCATTGGGTTGAATATTTGTACCTACAATCTACTGACACAGTTGGGATTTTCTAAACATGTCATTGATCCAACAAAGAAAATAACAATCAAAGCTTATGATGAAGAAGAAAGAACCTCTAAAGGTCTGGCACTATTACTGATCAGGGTAGGACCTGTGGAAAGAGACATTATTTTTCAGGTGCTTGATCTTCCTCTTTCATACAACATCTTGCTAGGCAGGCCATGGATTCACGAAAAGCAAGCAGTACCATCTACCCATCATCAGTGCTTGAAATTTCCTTATAATGGAGTTGAAGTCAGTATTCTTGTTGATACAAGTTACACCTATAATGCATTAAAATAGTGTACTGGTACCT
Source organism: Cryptomeria japonica (assembly GCF_030272615.1). NCBI lineage: Eukaryota > Viridiplantae > Streptophyta > Pinopsida > Cupressales > Cupressaceae > Cryptomeria > Cryptomeria japonica. The sequence goes on from NC_081410.1 coordinate 253,037,653, forward strand.
TTTTTCCTCATAACAGAGCAACCTCTCTAGCTGAGAGTGCAGAAACTTTGATGAAAGATTTAGAAAAGAAATTGAAAATCATAGATAGTGGCATGGATGGATACAAAATAGAACTTGTACTTTCACTAATGTCTCTTCCTCCATCACCAAGATAGTCTGGAAAACCATAAGAGGATATGAAGCCACAAACTTCAACTCCAAATGTCATTTATGATGGTATTTTGTACAATCCTCTACTTCCCTTGTAGATGAAATAGAAGAGGAGGCTATTCTCAAATGACTTCTCAAAGAAGATAGTGAAAACAAATAAGTACAACACTGTGAAATTTCCCCTACACAATATGGTCTAGGCTATAAGATGATTCACCGCATGGGATATTTAGGTATTGATCCTCTAGGCAAATGTCAAGAAGGTATTGTTGAACCTATTAAGATGCAAATTGAGTCTACAAATGACAAAGTTGGACTTGGATACCATTTAGAGGAGTCATCAGATCATAAATATACTTCTCATCATTAGTCTAAGTGGAGGAAAAAGATACCACCCTCAACATCACAGGAAATAAATACCCAACAAACTTAGGAAGTGTATGAAAAAGAACAAGAAGAACTGACAATCAAGAGAGAAGAATTAGCTTGTAATCAAGTTCCAATTGTATAAACAATAACACTACAAGTAGCAGACGTCCCATAAGACATGAGAGAAGAAATGGAAGGAATTAAAGAGTTGTTTGTACCACTAAACATTCCAATCACATACATTGGTAGAATGCAAGTACATGATTCAAAAACTGACTCAAACGAGTATGAATTGGGTCCAAAGAATATGTTAGATGCATCTATTGTAGAAACTCCTGAAGAATATAGTGATATCATAGATGAAGCACAAGAGATAGCGTGCTTAAAACTACAAAAGGAAATAGAGGAAATCAGACTAAAAAGACAAGAAGACTATGAACAATAGCTAAAAGAAGAAAGAGCACAAGAAAATTCTTCACCTACTATATCTCCCTCTAATGAGATAGATCTAATCAGGTATGGAAATACAAAAGAGGAATTGGAGGCTACAGAAGTAGGGCCACTCATTAGTCCTGAGGAAGCTGAATGGAAAAGATGATAGAGACTAACAAAGTCATCAAGGTTATGTCAACAATTATTTAAAATACAAGTGATCATTGAACCAAATCATGAATGAACTTGCAACATCAAAGATGTAGATATTGATACCATACATACTTTCATTAAACCACTTGAAGAAGAGTTAGAGGCTTCATCTTCTAACTCTGATCACTCTGACATAAGCTCTATTTAAGACTTGACCTACTTGACACCAAACTATAACTACTTTGTCATGAATGTCGAAACTCGATCTGCTAAACCTATTATTGTCAAACCATGATATGTAGTCTAGTTCGAAGTAGAAAATGATGCTAGTGGTAAGTTTGTTGGGTTAGGTCCCCTAAATATTAACGTACACTTTGATAATTGTGTTGCAACTCTTCTTAGTCTTGAGACACTTACGTAAGGTAGTCCTCTAGAACTCAACTTGTCATTCTGAGGTTGTGATGACAATACCATGAATTCCCTTGAACAAAGTGAGAACATGACAGCAACAAATGTCAAGTATCTTAGTCACAAAAAGAAAAATAAGAGTTCTAATGGCAAAAACCACACTATGGCGGTGTCAGAATAAAAAATAGTAAAAATAAAGGATGTACCGAATGGTGAAAACCTCTTTGAGATGCCTAAAGGTGAGATACTTGATATTTTGCCTGATCACTTTCAAGAGTGATCATTAGTGCTAATTGAACCTACATAGCCAGTAAACATTGGAACAAAAGAAGCTCAACGCACCATTCATGTAGCTCAATCCTTGTCAGCCGAAGAACTAAAAGAATTTCCTGATTTCTTCATGGAAAATAAGATCAATTTTGCATGGACATATGCTGATATGCCAGGTCTGGATCTTGACCTCATAATGCATCATCTTTCTATCACTCCTGAAGTTAAACTAGTTAAGAGAAAACTCTGAAAAAATGCATTCTCATGTTGCATTACTTGTTAAGGTTGAGCTACAAAAATTACTAAAAGCTAGATTCATCAGAGCAATTGATTATGCCAAATGGATATCTAATATTGTACATGTTTCTAAACCTGACAAATCAATACATGTTTGCACTAATTTTAGACATTAAATAAAGCCTATCCAAAAGATGATTTTCCATTACTTAACATAGACATGATCTTGGACATGATTGCTGGCTATGAAATGTACTCTTTAATGGATGGTTTCTATGGGTACAATCAGATCAAAATTGCACTTGAGGATCAAGAGAAAACAACATTCAACTATGCATGTGGAACCTGTTAGGATAAACTGGTGAACAACTGAGAGGGGAGGGTGAATTAGTTGTTAACAAATTATAACATTTAATCCACTTAATAACCTTTAACCAGATTAAGTACTGGTAAAGCAGAAATAGATACCGGTAAACAATGCAACTTAACAATTAAACAGATAATCAATGTAAAGAAACCATACCACATAACACCATGATTTGTATGTGGAAAATCCAGAAATGGAAAAACCACAGTGGGAAGCCTACCCACAGTCAAATGATACTTCTGCAGAAAGTATGTGATACAATGAGGGTCCTGCACATGTAGGAAGGCACACTGCCTAGAGCATACTGGTTCATTACATAAGAGTCTCATTGACTATAGAGAGGCAACAACCATCTCAAGATAAGTGGACAACAATTCAATAGAGTGAACTGTCAGAGATAGCATCTACCATGCCCGATTACAGTCCCAGTTAAGCTCAATACCAGAGGCCTTAGACCTCTTCCTTAATCCCAATTCAATCACCTATGATTGACCAAATATCCTTCACATATGATATTGTATTCCAAGACCATGAACACTTATTCTATATCCATACCACAATCTACAATCAGATCTTACATCATTTTATACCAACCCTAAGGCCTAAACCAATTAGGTCGGACACCTAATAGATATTACAATAAGATCATTATATAAATCCATATTACAATGATATGTCATTTCAGCTTAAGACCAAAACAACAATAACCAATCCATAAATCATCCTGAAACATCCCGGTAATGTGTAGAGTACACGTTAGCATGATAATGGTCCATAACCTAGATAGGCACCACACCTATTCTGGGTCCACCACATAAAAACAATGTCTTCAAGCAGTTGAAGCACAATCAAAGAACATCTTCAACATCCTGAAAGCCATGTAGAAGATGGACCAACACCAATTATGCATCCTATCAAGATTCCTCAATGAGAGCTCTGCCAATAGAGCCTTAAACCAATGCCGGTAAGGGTTTACAAGAGTGTATGATAGCATCCGATTACCAAGTCAATACCAACTAACCAAAAATGCTCCAGAAGCATGGACCACATGTAACCAATCATATTCCATAGATCTAAACATGCCTGAAGTGTCCAATAGATAGTCTCTTTTGCTGGTAACACTAGATCTTCTACCGGTAACCAAAACCTGTCTATTGGTAACCAACCATAATAGCTAGTGTTGACAACAATGACAAAACATCAATGCAACACATAATCAATTCATCCATAATGCCAACAATCTCTGCCTTTGGTATTGATGGCAACGCTAGATGTGAAAAACATCTAAGTACCAAGAAATGACAAACAAGTCTCCCCCTGTGGAAGACAACCAACAATCTCCTATATATAGCTCTGAATATCAATAAATCTTCCCCTGTGCATAATATCTCTAAATCTATTTTCACATCACTATCTCTCCTCCTTTGACATCAATGCCATAAATCTGACAAAAATATCAAAGCAAGAATGTAAGCCTTTGAATCTCAAAGCTGACTACTCCCTGTGAGTAGTAGCACCATTCATCAGTGTCAGAATGAATAATATCTCTGATAATGCATGTTTGACTAATGACAAACTACATCAATCAAGTCTCTACCGGAGGGGCAGAAACCCCTAACCTATCTCTCAAATACTCAAATGATTCTTTAGACAATGGTTTAGTGAATATATCTACAATCTATTCTTTAGTGTTCACATAAACCAATTTGACTTCCTTTTCTTCTACCTTGTCCTTCAGAAAGTTATACTTTATTGATATATGCTTAGTCTTAGAGTGAAATACTGGATTTTTAGACATGTCAATAGCTACAGAGTTATCAGAGTAGATAACTACTAGTTCACTACTATTTACTCTGATATCCTTCAACATTTGCTTCATCCACAAGACTTGACTACAATTAGTTGTTGCTGCAACATGCTCATCTTTTGTAGTAGATAAAGAAATGCATGACTATTTTTTGCTGATCCATGAAACTAGTTTCTTTCCAAGAAATAAAGCTCAACCAGAAGTGCTCTTCCTATCATCAGTATCTCCCACCCAGTCTGAGTCAGTATATGCACATAAAGTGAAATCATCCTTTTTAGAATACCATAAACCATATTCTGTTGTTCCTTGCAAATACCAAAGTATCCTCTTTATTGCATATTCATGATTTTATTTAGGATTACTTTGATATCTTGGAACAATACTTACTGCATTCATGATATTCGGTCTAGTTTGAGTCAAATATAATAGACCACCAATCATAGACTTATACCTTGTTGGATTTACTAGTGTAGAAGTATCCTTGATAGATTTTTCACTTGTCACCATGGGAGTACTTACTAGTTTGTAATTATCCATACGAAACTTCATCAACAATTCCTTTAGATACTTAGTTTGACAGTTAAAAATGCCTTTGTCAGTTTGAGTAATCTACAAACCTAAGAAAAATCTCATCTCACCAATCATGGACATTTCAAATTCATTCTTCATATTGTTAGCAAATTCCATGCACAATTTATCTTCTTCTCCAAAAATGATATCATCAACAAATACTTCAATAATCAGAATATCATTATCAGTGATCTTATAATATAAATTACTATCAACACTTCCTTTAGTAAAACTAAGCTTCAAAAGATATTTATCCAACCTTGCATACCTTTCAGGACATCTAGATGAAAAATGACCAATCTTATTACATGCAAAACATTTAAAAGGTGCTTTTTCATCATACTTACTTCTTGTCGGACCTTTAGGTACTCTTCTAGCAAATAAGGCTTCAAGTTGCTCAAATTATTCATCTTCTTTCCTCATGTCTTCCAATTCTTTGCATATAATACTTTCCAGTCACTTTTGCTGGTAGATGATGATGATAATGCATGAAAAGCAGGTTCATACTTTAGAGCTCCAGAAGATCCAAATTCCTCAAGCTCAAAAGCAGATAATTTCGCAATCAGAATGTCTCTGTTAACTGAAGAGTTAGCCATTGTTCTCAACTCATTAATTGCAATTGCCTTTATCTTGTAAACCGGTGGAAGGGCTTTCAAGACTTTGGAAACTATTTCATCTTCACTCAAAAATCCTCCACAACATTGAATTCACATAACAATCTCATTTACTCTTTGCATAAACACAACAATTCTTTCATTATCTTCCATCTTCAAGTTTTCATATCTTACATAGTAACCATCAAGTTTAGCAATTTTGACAGTAGGATCACCTTCATTCAAATTTTTCAATTTATCTCACATAACCTTAGCCGATGATTTATTAGTTAATCCCATGATCTGCTTATCAGTAAGTGCACACAAGAGAGCTTCTCTAGCTCTGTAATCATTTTCAATATTCTTATCCAAGTCTGTAGGAGCAGGATTGCCAGATATCCAATCATAATGTATGTATCCTTTCTTAGTGATCTCCCAAATATCCTTGCCAAGACATCTAAGATGAGTCTCCATTCAAATGTTCCATATCCCATAGTTTGTTTCATCAAGCTTAGGGATTTATCTTCTGAAAATAGTTGTCGATGGATTACAAGTGTTAGCTACCATAGGATCTACCTCAAGCGGTTAAGCTTCTGCAAAAGTGGACCAAAGCTCTGATACCAATTGTTAGGATAACCAGTGAACAACTGAGAGGGGGGGTGAATTAGTTGTTAACATATTATAACATTTAATCCACTTAATAACCTTTAACTAGATTAAGTACTGGTAAAGAAGAAACAAATATCGGTAAACATTGCAACTTAACAATTAAACAAATAATCAATGCAAAGAAACCATACCATATAACACCATGATTTGTATGTGGAAAACCCGGAAAGGGAAAAAACATGGTGGGAAGCCTACCCACAGTCAGATGATACTTCTACAGAAAGTATGTGATACGATGAGGGGCTTGTACATACAGGAAGGCACACTGCCTAGAGTGTACTGCTCATTACAAAAGAGTCTCACTAACTACAAAGAGGCAAGAACTTTCTCAAGATAAGTGGACAACAATCCAATAGAGTGAACTGCCAAAGATAGCATCTACCATGCCTGATTACATTCTCGGTTAAGCTCAATACAAGAGGCCTTTGTTCTCTTCCTTAACCCCAATTCGATCACCTATGATCAACCAAATGTCCTTCGCATATGATATTGCATTCCAAGACCATGAACACTTATTCTATATCCATACCACAATCTACAATCAGATCTTACATCATTTTATACTCACCCTAATGCCTAAACCAATTAGGTCAGCCACCTAAAAGATATTACAATGATATGCCATGTTGTCTTAAGACCAAAACAACAATAACCAATCCATAAATCATTGTGAAACATCCCAATAACGTGTAGAGTAAATGTTAGCATGATATCGATCCATAACCTAGATAGGCACCAAACCTATTCTGAGTCCACTACGCCAAAGCAATGTCTTCAAGCAGTTGAAGCACGATCAAAGAACATCTTTAGCATCCTGAAAGCCATGTAGAAGTTGTACCAACACCAATTATGCATCCTGTCAAGATTCCTTAGTGAGAGATCTGCTAGTAGAGCCTTAAACCAATGCTAGTAAGGGTTTACAAGAGTGTATGATAGCATCTGATTACCAAGTCAATACCAATTGACCAAAACATGCTCCAGAAGAATGTACCACATGTAACCAATCACATTCCATAGATCCAAACATGCTGGAAGTGTCCAATAGATAGTCTCTTCTACCTGTAACACTACATCTTCTACCGATAACCAAAACCTGTCTACCGGTAACCAACCATAATAGCTAGTGTTGACATCAATGAAAAAACATCAATGCAACACATAATCAATTCATCCATAATGCCAATGAAACCTTCTATTAAAATATAATGCCCTTCAGTTTAAAGAATGCAAATGCTACTTATCAAAGTGTTGTAACAACAATTTTTCATGATATGATGTACAAAAAAATGGAGGATTATGTTGATGATACTCTAGTTAAATCTATGAAAAGATAAACACATCTATTAGAAATATGTCCAATATTAGACAAGATGGAAAAATTCAAACTCATATTAAATCATAAGAAATGTGCATTTGGGGTTACATCTGGTAAACTCCTAGGATATATTGTTTCAGTGAAAGGAATTGAAGTGGATCCATAAAAAGTTAAGGCTATCATGGAAATGTCACCCCCAAATAATATCAGTCAAATGAGAAGTTTACAAGTGTGCCTCCAATCAATAAGACACTTTATTTCTCAGCTAGTAGATAAAGCTCAACCATTCACAAAGGCGTTATGAAAAGGAGTCAAATACAACTAGGATGAAGATTGTGAACAACATTTAAAACAAATTAAGGAATATCTTTCTAACCCACCTATATTGATGCCACCAATTCAAGGAAAACCATTTATTCTCTACATATCACCTACATATACATCACTAGGGGCACTTTTGGCACAACAGGATGAGAACAAAAGAGAAAGAGATATTATATTAGCAGAACCTTGGTATCCTATGAGATGAACTATACTATCATAGAAAAATCTTGTTTAACGTTAGTCTTTGCATCAAAGAAATTAAGACACTACATGCTAGCACATTCTATCAAACTGGTGGCTAAGATTGATCTGCTAAAATACCTTCTCAATAAAGCAACACTTACAGGGAGATTGGCTAAATGGGTCATGGTTCTTACAAAATTTGATATTGAATATGTAGACCATAAAGATATCAAAGGATAGGTCATTGCAGATCAACTTACTGATGCTCTGTTTGAAGATAATCAACCTTTGAACATAGAATTTTAGGATGAATCCATCATGCACCTTACTCAATGATCATAGAAAATGTTCTTTGATGGGTCTTTCACTCAACATGGTTCTGGTGCTGGAATACTTTTTATCAGTCCTCAAAGATATTCAATCTCAAAGGCTTACAAGATTCTCTTTCCTTGCACAAACAATATTGCAGAATATGAAGCTTTGGTAAATGGGATCAAGTTGGCTATCGAATGGAAGGTTGTTGAGTTACACATATATGGAGACTCTTAGATGATTATCAACCAAATCAATGATATATATCAAACTCAGAATGAGAAACTGATACCTTATAAGAGAATGGTTGATGATCTCAAGAAATACTTTACCTTTGTATCATTTCAACAGATTCCCAGATCAACAAATAGAGAAGAAGATGCTATGGATACCTTAGCATCTATACCACAGCTACAAGAATTTGAGTTCTGCTTGAATTCCTAGTGGAAGAATTACATTATCCTACTTATGATTCTTCTGAGTCCCAGATGGTCTATTCTATTATTGGACATAATTCATCTCGCTATAGCCACATTTAATCTTACTTGTGTGACCAAATTATCCCTGTTGATCTCACCCGTAATGAGAAAAGAAAACATATTTGAAATGCTTCATGGTATGTCATCATCGCTAATGATTTGTATAGGCGAGGTCTAGAGAGTACTTTGCTTAGGTGTCTAGAGACTGAAGAGTCCCAATGTGCATTATCCAAAGTCCATGAAGGTATTTGTGGATCTCATTCAAACGGTCTTACTTTAGCTCAGAAATTGTTAAGGGCTGGCTACTACTGGCTAGATATGGAAAAAGATGCTATAAAATTTGCTAAAACTTGTGAGAAGTATTAGCCAAATGGAAATCTCATACATGCTCCAACAAGGGATCTAATACCTTTCATCATACATTGGCCTTTTCAATGATGGGCATTTGACCTCATTGACCAAATCTATCTTGCATCATCTAAAGGACATAAGTTTATCATAACTGCCATTGAGTACTTCACTAAGTGGGTTGAAGTGGTTCCGCTAATCAAAGCAACCGATAATCAAGTAGCTTTGTTCATCCTAAACTATATCATTTGTAGATATGGGATACCTTCCTCAATTGTGAATGGAGGGTAGTTAAAAAACAAAGATCTAGATGAGCTCTATGAAAAATTGAAAATCAAACAACATTGGTCATCCATATACTACCTTCAAGACAATGGACAAGCTGAAGCATCTAACAAAAATCTACTGACTATCTTGCACAAAATAGTAAACAAATCTGGAAAGGATTGGTATTTGCAGCTCAACCCTGCACTATGGGCTTATAAAATAAGTATCAGAACACCTACTAGGGCTACACCTTTTTCTTTGGTGTATGTGTCTGAATCAGTCTTTCCTATTGAGGTGGAAATACCATCTTTGATAGTTTCTTTGCAAGATCTTGTTACTGATGAAGACTACAAAATATCTAGATTGCAAGAACTCGATTTGCTGGATGAACATTGACAAGTGGTGTTTGATCATCCGAGAGACTAACAAAAGAGAATGTCTAGAGGTTATAATAAGAAAGTTTGACAAAGAGAATTCCAGGTTGGTGACCTTGTTTTGAGAGAAAATCCTAAAAAATCAACAGTTTCGAGACAACGAAGGGAAGTTTGAACCCAACTAGTTGGGTCCCTACATTGTTACTGCAATCTTTGGCTCTGCTGCCTAACAAATTGTTAGTATAACCGGTGAACAACTGAGAGGCGGGGGGGGGGGGGGGGGGGTGAATCAGTTGTTAACAAATTATGTCAATCAAACCACTTAATAACCTTTAACCGGAGCACATAAACATTGAATACCAGAATAGAAGAAACAAATACCGGTAAGCAATAAAACTTAAAAAAGCAGCAAAGAATTAACACAATGCAACCATACCACATAACACCATGATTTGTACGTGGAACACCTAGAAAGAGAAAAACCATAGTGGGAAGCCTATCCATAGTTAGATGATACTTCTTCAGAAAGTATGTGATATAATGAGAGGTCTGCACATGTAATAAGGCACACTTCCTAGAGTGTACTGCTCATTACAAAAGAGTCTCACTGACTACAAAGAGGTTATAACCACCTTGAGATAACTGAACAACAATCCAAAAGAATGAACTGCCAGAAATGACATCTACCATGCTTGATTACAGTCCCGGTTAAGCTCAATACTGGAGGCTTTTGACCTCTTCTTTAAACCCAATTCGATCCTCAATGATCGACCAAAACTCCTTTGCATATGATATTACATTTCTATTCCATACCATAATCTACAATGAGATCTTACATTAATTTATACCAACCCTAAGGCCTAAACCAATTAGGTCGGACACCTAAAATATATTACAATAAGATCATTACATACATCCATATTACAATGATATGCCATGTCAGCTTGAGACCAAAACAACAATAACCAATCCATAAATCATCCCGGTAATGTGTAGAGAACATGTTAACATGATAACAGTCCATAACCTAGATAGGTACCAGACCTAATCTGGGTCCACCACGCCGAAGCGATGTCTTCAATTAGTTGAGGTATGATCAAAGAACATACTTAGCATCCTAAAACCATCTAGAAGCCACACCAACACCACTTATGCATCATGTCCAAGATTCTCATTAAAAGCTATGCCGGTAAGGGTTTACAAGAGTGTATGATAGCATCGATCACCGAGTCAATACCAACTAACCAAAACATACTCCAGGAACATGTAACACATAAAATCAAGTATACTCCATTGATCCAAACATGACAAAAGTGTCCAACAGATAGTTCCTTCTTTGGGTAACACTAGATTTTCTATCGATAACCAAAACCATAACAACTAGTGTTGACATCAATGACAAAACATCAATGCAACACATAATCAATTCATCCATAATGCCAACAATCTCCCCCTTTGGCATTGATAGAAAAACTAGATGTGAAAAACATCTGAGTACCAAGAAATGCCAAACAAGTCTCCCCTTGTGGAAGAAAACCAACAATCTCCTATATATAGCTCTGAATATCAATAACTCTTCCCCTGTGAATAATATCTCTGAATTTATTTTTCACATCACTATCTCTCCCCCTTTGACATTAATGCCAGAAATATGACAAAAATATCAAAGCAAGAATGTAAGCCTCTGAATCTCAAAGCTGACTACTCCCCCTGAGTAGTAGCACCACTCATTAATGTCAGAATGAATAATATCTTTGATAATGCATGCCAGACTGATGACAAACTGCATCAATCAAGTCTCTACTAGAGGGGCAGAAACCCCTAACCTGTCTCTTAAATACTCAAATGATTCCTTAGACAATGGTTTAGTGAATATATCTGCAATATGCTCTTTAGGGTTCACATAAACCAATTTGACTTCTTTTCCTTCTACCTTGTCCTTCAGAAAGTTGTATTTTACTGATATGTGCTTAGTCTTAGAGTGAAATACCAGATTCTTAGACATGTCAATGGTTGTAGAGTTATCACATTAGATAACTACTGGTTCACTACAATTTACCTTGATATCCTTCAACATTTGCTTCATCCACAAGACTTGAGTGCAATTAGTTGTTGCTACAACATATTCAGCTTCTGCAGTAGATAAAGAAATGCATGACTCTTTTTTGTTGATCCATGAAGCCAATTTCTTTCCAAGAAAGAAAGCTTCACCAGAAGTGCTCTTCCTATCATCAGTGTCTCCTACCCAATTTGAATCTGTATATGCACATAAAGTGATGTCATCATCTCTAGAATACCACAAGCCATATTCTATTATTCCTTGCAAATACTGAAATATCCTCTTTACTGCACATTCATGATTTTCTTTAGGATTACTTTGATATCTTGAAACAATACTTACTGCATTCATAATATCTGGTCTAGTCTAAGTTAGATATAACAAGCCACCAATCATAGAATTATACCTTGTCAGATTTTCCAGTGTAGATGTATCCTTGATAGATAATTTCTCACTAGTCACCATATGAGTACTTACCAGTTTGGAATTATCCATACCAAACTTTTTCAACAATTCCCTCAGATAGTTAGTTTGACAGATAAAAATACCTTTGTCAGTTTGAGTAATATGCAAACCTAAGAAAAATCTCATCTCACTAATCATGGACATTTCAAATTCATTCTTCATATTATTATAGAATTCCATGCACAATTTATCTTCTCCTCAAAAAATGATATCATCAACAAATACTTCAATAATCAAAATATCATAATCAGTGATCTTATAATATAAATTACTATCAACACTGCCTTTAATAAAACCAAGCTTCAAAAGATATTTATCCAACCTTGCATACCAAGCTCTAGGAGCTTGTTTCAATCCATATAAAGCTTTCCTCAATCTACAAACCATATCTTTATCATCTGTTAGTGAAAATCCATGAGGTTGTTCAATGTATACTTCTTCCTTAAGTTCACCATTCAAAAATGCACATTTAACATCCATTTGATAGAATTTATAGTTCTTATAAGCTGCATAGGCAAGAAATAGTCTGGCAACTTCAATTCTATCTATAGGTGTAAATGTCTCACCATAATCAATTCCTTCCATTTGCGAATATCCTTTACAAACTAATCTAGCCTTGTTTCTTACAACTTCACCATCCTCATTCAATTTATTCCTAAAAACCCATTTAGTTCCAATAACATTCTTATTTTTAGGCCAGGGAACTAAAGTCCAAGTCTCATTCTTCTCTATCTGTTATATTCATCTTACATAGCCTTTAACCAATGTTTATCTTTACAATATTCAATAACAGATGTTGGTTGAACTTGAAAATAAAGACATACCTCTTCATTTGCCAATCTTCTTCTTGTCATAACTCCCTTGTTCCTATCTCCAATGGTTTGATCTTCAGAATGATTTAACCTTACATACCTTGGTGTGTTCTGAACTTCAGGTTCACTGCTCTTATCATCAGTCACAGCTGAATTTTTTGATTGTATTGGTGTAACTGTCTCAGTTTCCTATACTAGTTGAGGCATTGTTGGTTCAGTTATGATCATTTCCATTGCCGGTTCCCTATCATATGATATAGATTGATTTCTGTATTTCTCATCCACTTTCACATTAGCGCTCTCCACAATTTTCTGCAATCTTTTGTTATAACATCTATATGCTTTTCTTTGAATTGTATAAATAAGAAATATCCCTTCATCACATCTAGGATCAAACTTCCCAATTGAATCATCCATTTTGATATAACATTTACTTCCAAAAATTCTGAAATATTTAATAGTAGTTGCATGTCCAAACCACAATTCATAAGGGGTCTTATCGGTTTCACCATTGATGTGAACTCTGTTAAATGTGTAGACTGTTGTACTCACTGCTTCTCTCCAGTCGATGTGAGGCAATTTGGCTTCCATCATCATGGATCTTGTTGCATCCAAAATTGTTCTATTCCATTTGTCTCACTACTCCATTCTATTGAGGAGTCCGAGGTATAGATAATTGTCTCCTAATTCCATTTGTCTCACAATAACTGTTAAATTCATGAGAAGTGAACTCACTGCCTTGATCTGATCTTAGACATTTGATTTTCAATCCAGTTTTTGTTTCTACTTTTTCTTTAAAGATCTTGAATTTCTCAAAGGCTTTAGACTTCTCCCTAAGAAAAGTCACCCACATTATTCTATAATAGTCATCAATAATCAACATAAAATACCTATCACCTTGAAAGCTTCTAGTCCTTGTTGGACCACATAATTCAGTGTGAATTAAACCAAGTACATCATTAGATTTATAATGTATGCTCTTAAAACAAGTTCTAACTTGCTTTCCCAATTGACATTCCTTACATACTGGATTATGAGGCTTCATAATCTTAGGTATATCTCTAAGTGCCTTAGTTGAACTGATCTTAACAATACAATCAAAATTAACATGACACAACCTCTTATGCCATAACCAACTATCATCAATATAAGAAATCAAACATGTCTTATTACCAGTGTTGAAGTGAAAGATATTACCTCTAATCTGAATACCGGTTGCAATCTCCAAACCATTTTTGTTAATGATTTTGCATTTTCTATCTTTAAAATGAAGTTGGAAACCCTTGTCCACCAATTGACCAACACTTCAAAGATTATTCTTTAAACCTTCTACATAATAGACATTATCAATATTATGCTTGCCATCCAGAGAAATAATACCTCTACCTTTGATCATACATGCTTTGTCATCTCCAAATCTGACTTGACTGCCATTGTATTCTTGCAGGGACAAAATTTTTCTCTTATCTCCAGTCATATGATGTGAGCATACACTATCAATCACCCATTCATCCTTGTCTTCAATTTTTTCTTCCTGGGCCTTTTCTTCATTCATGATAGCCAGTTTCGGTTCATATTCCTTTAAAGCATAGAACACCTATTCCTTTCCATTGCCAAATCCACTAATAGAGTCTATTGTTAGTTCATCCTCAGAGTCATCATTTACTCCTTCCTCATCCGCTATGTAGAATTGTTTACTTTTCTTGAATCTATATCTGTTCTGATTAGGCTTAAATGATTTATTAACTCTTTCTTCAAATCTTGCATTCGTTTCAGGACATCTAGATGCAAAATGACCAATCTTATTACATGCAAAACATTTAAAAGGTTCTTTTCCTTCATACTTACTTCCTGCCGGTCCTTTAGGTATTCTTCTAGCAAATAAGGCTTCAAGTTGCTCAAATTATTCATCCTCTTTCCTCATATCTTCCAATTGTTTTGCATATAAGGCTTTCCAATCAATTTTTTTGGTAGATGATGATGCATGAAAAGTAGGGTCAAATTTTGCAGCTCCAGAAGGTCCAAATTCTTCAAGGTCAAAAGCAAATAATTTCCCAATCAAAATGTCTCTGTTCACTGAAGTGTTTGCCATTGTTCTCAACTCATTAATTGCAGTTGCCTTCATCTTGTAAGCCGGTGGAAGGGCTCTCAATACTTTGGAAAGTATTTCATCTTCACTCGGAGATCCTCCACAACATTTAATTCCCATAACAATCTCATTTACTCTTTCCATAAATACAACAATTCTTTCATTATCTTCCATCTTCAAGTTTTTATACCTTACCTGGTAACCATCAAGTTTAGCAATTTTGACAGTAGGATCACCTTAATTCAGAGTTTTCAATTTATCCCACATAATATTTGCCGATGATTTATCAGTCAATCCCATGATTTGCTGACCAATAAGTGCACACAAGATGACTTCTATAGCTCTACAATCATTTTCAATATTTTTGTCCAAGTCTGCAAGAGCAGGATTTCCAGATGCCAGATCATAAGGTGTATATCCTTTCTCACTGATCTCCCAAATATCCTTGCCAATACATCTAAGATGAGCCTACATTCAGATTTTCCATATCCCATAATTAGTTCCATCAAGCTTAGGGAAATCTCTTTTGAAAAATAGGTGTTGGTGGATTTGAAGTTCTAGTTGCCATTGGATCTTCCTCAAGCAGTTAAGCTTCTACAAAAGAGGACCAAGGATTTGATACCAATTGTTAGGATAACTAATGAACAACTGAGAGGGGGGAGGGTGAATCAGTTGTTAACAGATTATGTTAATCAAACCACTTGATAACCTTGAACCGGAGCACATAAACATTGAATACCGGAATAGAAGAAACAAATACTGGTAAGAAATAAAACTTAAGAATGAAACAGAGAATTAACACAATGCAACCATACCACATAACACCATGATTTGTATGTGAAAAACTCGTAAAGGGAAAAACCACAGTGGGAAGCCTACCCACAGTCAGATGATACTTCTTTAGAAAGTATATGATATAATGAGGGGCCTGCACATGCAGGAAGGCACACTGCATAGAGGGTATTTCTCATTACAAAAGAGTCTCACTAACTATAGAGAGGTTATAACCACCTCGAGATAATTGGACAACAATCCAAAAGAATGAATTGTAAGAGATAGCATCTACCATGCCTGATTACAGTCCTGGTTAAGCTCAATACTGGAGGCGTTTGACCTCTTCTTTAAACCCAATTTGATCCTCAATGATCGACCAAAACTCCTTCACATATGATATTACATTTCCATTCCATACCATGATCTACAATGAGATGTTACATCAATTTATACCAACCCTAAGGCCTAACCCAATTAGGTCAGATACCTAAAAGATATTACAATATGATCATTATATACATCCATATTACAATGATATGCCATGTCATCTTGAGACCAAAACAACAATAACCAATCCATAAATCATCTCGGTAATGTGTAGAGAACATGTTAACATGATACCAGTCCATAACCTAGATAGGTACCAGAGCTAATCTGGGTCCACCATGCCAAAGCGATGTCTTCAATTAGTTGAGGCAGGATCAAAGAACATCTTCAGCATCTTGAAAACCATCTAGAAGCCACACCAACACCACTTATGCATCTAGTGTCCAAGATTCTCAATAAAAGCTCTGTGGGTAAAACCTTAAACCCATGTCGGTAAGGGTTTACAAGAGTGTATGATAGCATCGATCACCAAGTCAATACCAACTGACCAAAACATACTCCAAGAACATGTAACACATAAAATCAAACATACTCCATTGATCCAAACATGTCGGAAGTGTCCAACAGATAGTTCCTTTTGCCGGTAACACTAGATCTTCTACTAGTAACCAAAACCATAACAGCTAGTGTTGACATAAATGACAAAACATCAATGCAACACATAATCAATTCATCCATAATGCCAATACAACTCTATGAACCGATCAACACCATCCACTTGAAGAAATTCTTAACTTAGTATTCTCTGCTCCAACAACCTATATAACAAAAGAAAATAAAAATAAAAAATAAAAAATAAAAAATAAAAAAATCAAATGCCTTGATGAAAACTTGGTAAACAGGAACCTTGGTAAAAAAAAAAGAAAGGATCTTTGCCAAGCAGGTGAAAAATTGGTAAATAGGTGCCTCTTGTACTCAAGCGCCCCATCTATCAACGCAAATTTGGCATTTCCCATTTTCATTCCTTCTTTTTTGCATCTTTGCTTTCACTTGTACATATCTTTTAGTCGCTTTTGTGACATCTGGTTCTTTTGGAGCCCTCATGGCTTGAAACTGATCAATGTCCTAGTATTAGGGTAATCGATTGATCAATCTACATGTCCTAAGTAATTCAACCAAGTCATCTTTATGTCGGTAGTACCCGATCATCCAATCCGAGTCAGTCACCTATCTCCAAACTACTAAAGAGTTTTATCACTGAGTAAACAAGCAAAACAAGACTACTGAAAACAATCACTAAACTGTTTGAGATGTGATTGACATTTTCTTTGTGTGTTGTCTTTTAAATTGGTTTTCAATTATTATTCCCTCTAAGTATCTCAAGGAAGTCTATCTTGACTAAGAGGAGCAAGGATTGGGGGCATAATACTTTTCTTTGTTTTCTGTTTGTAGGAATGATTTTGATGATCTAGAAACATCTAATCAGCTGGGTGTCTATGATAAGTGCTTTCACATCAAGGTTAAATTGCCACACATACCTCAAATCCACTTATTTGTATGCTATAGGGAGGTTGGAGTCACTTCTTTGTTTGTTTTGAGGGAATTTATTTAATGTACAATCTAGATGCATATGTAATCTGTCGAAGGATATGAACGAAAAAGGGTCATTGCAGACAAGATAATTAATATTGCATATGAAAAGGAAGGAGCTCTGTTTTGCCTGTTATGTTTGTAAAATGCTCAGTGATGAAAATTAAGCATACCAAATCCAGTTACTACGTATAGGTTTCATTCATTCTAAATTTTATGTATTTAAAGTGATTTTAGTGTGATAACAATGATCTATTTATCTTTTGAATGAGAGTCTGAAGAAATCATCATTTCTCAGCTAGGTGGTCTCTTTTTCATCATCGTTTCTTCAATCGAGTACTTGTGTATTGAGATGTTAGTTGCATACATGAGCATCTTACATAGATCCATACATTTCATTATATATTTATTTGTATTCATATTATTGCATGAAAAATAAATATTTGCATTACTCATTACTCATTTTCATCATTTATTTGCATGTGAAAAAAGAAAGAAAAAACATCCATATTCATCTCCATTACATACATCCATACTGAAAAGATATGCATACATATAGAATAAAGCATATAAATAGACATCTCATAATAAATAAACACAAGTACGATGAAATCAAATCAAGAGCTCCTATATCTTCTCATAATCTCAGTGTCTAAGAGTATAAATGATATCAACTATCAAATACAATGTCTCATCGAAGCAAGAATCGTATAGGCTACAAAAATGAGGTATATAACAAAATCTAGGGGATATAACAAATCTAGCTCTCTACCTCTCCCTGATTGTGGGGTGGAGAAGGTGGTTCCTGCTGACTGACGTCCTATCTGGATGCCCTAGCTCCCTCTGATCAAGCCATATACTGAGAATATGGAACAACCCGCTATGCTACTGGGACCGCTACACTATAAGCTGCAACATAATAAGCTACATGACTTGTCTGATGCAAGACCTCTTGCTTAAGAGCATCTCATTCTGCTCTCACCTCTACAAGCTGTCGATCATGATTTTCTCTGACCTTTACAAGTTGACCTTTATAGGTGGTTTCCTATGTCTCGACCGTAGGTCGAAGGGACTATCGGTAGGAAGGGGATTGGTGCTGGAGGAGATGGTGACACAAGGTCACAGGTTCGCATGGGGATCAGCTATGCTAGCCCACTTGTACAGGGACTTGCATGAGGTAGTATACCTAGGTTACGATAGTTTGTCAGCTAGCGTGACACTTCTACAGGTATGGTGTTGGGAGCACATTCCTGTAGCTAGGCCATTGGTGGATAGAGATTGGCCTGTTGGGTGTGCATACGTATATGGATACAGGGGGTTAGTTGTCTAGCAGAAGCTGGGCAAACTTGAGTGGTGGAGGAGGGTACTAGATGACATTGATATGGTCATTTGGCGGCCATATATAGGTTGTGAGGTTTGGGCTGAGGATGGGCTGGAGATGCCATATGTCTTCATGACCCGATTTTTCATAGGGAGGACCTCGTTTGTGATTAAGAGATTTTTGGTTACTAGAGTTTTGTAGCAGTATGGTCGTCAGCAGGGGATACCATAGGGGTCCTATTTGTATGTGCACCAAAGGTAGGATATACCATATTGGGGTCTGACTATTGACAGTGCGGTGGTCTTAGAGGAGTTTGTGTAGTTAGTGGGCTAGATATGGGACTACGCCCCTGAGATACTAGATGCTGGTATGATGGATGAGTTTGCCCGATTGTTTGGAGCTCGTGTCATGGCAAGGATATCAGATCCAGTGGAGATGTGGCCCACTTTTGATGATGATGAGGATGAGGGAGGTGGAGATGGGGATGAGGGAGATGATGGAGGAGGTGGAGGAGGATGACGAGGGAGAAAAGATTAGGGGAGGAGAGGAGACAGAGGTAGAGATGGTGGTGATAGATGGGTATGGGTGGAGAGAGAAGTTCGACGAGCTGTGATGGATAGAGGGAGAGGAAGTTTGGTGATTGGAGCAGGGGGTGAGGGGAGAGTAGGAGAGGTGATAGTAGTAGTGGGAGGGACTGATGAGTTGAGATGACCAACTCAAAGGAGGAGGACTGATGTGTTACCTCCACCAACACCGAGGACAGGGGAAGGATGTGGAGTGCATCTTCCTAGGTACCTCTTCAGATCCAAGTTTTGATGCATCAAGAGGATGCTCAGATTAGGACCCTACAGTTGATAGTGTAGTAGCTATAGGCACAATTATTGTCGCAACAGTGCTAGATTACATAGCTGACCATAGAGCGGGATACTATTTTGGAGCGGCTAGGTCGAGTTGAGGAGCTAGTAGGGAGTTTGTAGAGAGCGAAAATAGGTGGTCTGATGAGAGAAACCTTGAGAGAGCTGGCTTTGAGAGCCAAGGAGGTGGAGTACTACTGGCGCCATTATGAGGATGTGGTGCCTAGGGAGTGCCGAGTGCAGAGTTTCATGCAGTCAAAATCAAGTTGATCTTGAGAGACTGGTTCACGGTCAGAGAGAAGAGGTGAGACGGGGCCTCATAGATAGGATCCGCCTGGAGATCTAGGGGCTGGGACATCTGCGTTGAGACTATCTCCCTCAGGAGATAGTCACTCTTGAGAGACATTATGTCCATTGTATTTTTTATCATTATTTTTGTTGTACTGGGCATAGACATGACAGATATTGTATATTGATCATTTGTTGATATATATATATATATATATACATATGACACCATTTTCTTTGATCATGTGATGTGTTATGGATTTATGCTTTTTATATGCTTGTGCTTATTCTATGATGATGCAATGCTTAGATAGATGTATGTGATGTGAATGCATGATGTTATGAGATGTATCTTAAAAATGAGATGTATGATATGATATGCTGTGAGATGTATCTTGATATGCAACTCTTTGTAAAACAATATGCAACTAAGTGTAAAATGATATGTAACCAAGTGTAAAATGATATGCAACTAATTGTAAAATGATATGCAACTAAGTGTAAAATGATATGCAACTAATTGTAAAATGATATGCAACTAATTGTTTTTGAGCATCCTCATTCTGCATTTGTCATCCGATATAGCCACATGTTATTTGCTTTCAATATATATATCATCATTGAGCCTTGTTTGATCTTGGGATATGTTGAAAATTTATACAAGCATAATGGTATAATTGAACCATGATGACCTGAGAAAAATTTACATGATGTTTGATTTTGCAAGATAGCACAAGCGTTAAGGTATAATTGAACCAGGACGGCCTGAGTGCAGATTGCATATAAACAGACAAGATTAAACCATTTATATGCATAAAGTGGAATCATGTCTTCAGTGATGTGTTGTGAATCACGTCTCCAGACAAGTATTTACATAGTACAAATGATCGCCTCACAGACATAAAACTAACGAAATATTGGAGTTTCCTGATGTTTCTCTAGCTTTGAAGCATTGTGGAGAAAATATAGAGAATCCAATAATTCAAAAAATTTAAATGCAAGAATAGTCAAAACTTTATGCAAAATACAACATGTGATACTTCAAAAAATGATCCATCGTATTTCTTTTGTGATTCCTTGTTTGATCGATCAATGTTTTGCTTTGTGATTTGCATGAGCCTTTGGTTGTTGGATATGATGTTCTGAGTTTTGCAAATAGTTTTGGTGGTTTGAACATGCTGCAAGTTTTAGATGGTTATTGACCCTAGCTAAGTGTACCTCTTGATGCGGGTATGTACAGTGATTACTAAGCCACGGTGAGATGTGGTGAAAGGCTAGATGGATAAATCAGGATAGTGACTACGCTAAGTATGTCCTGAATGGATATTTATGATAAAATGTTGGGCGATGGCCAATAGTGCTTTACTGTGGAGATAAGAATATGGATATAGATAGAGGAGCTATTCTTTCACAATAGCGCTTGTTACCAAGTTTTTACCAGTTGCTTTTATTGTACCCTTTTATTTGCTTTTTCTTTATTTTTTTGATTTTTTTGACTTTTTCCGTGCATTAGACTACTCAAGTGTAGTATTTCTTCAGATGGATGTTGCTAGTTGGTTCGTCGAGCACATCTCCTTCTGAAGTTGTTAGCTGATAAGCACCTGATCCATAGACTAATATGATGAGATAGGGACCTAACCAGTTAGGTTCAATTTTCCCTTTCTTTTCTCAATCTTGCTGATTTCTAGGATTTTCCTTGAGTACTAGGTTACCAACATAAAAAATCTGGGGAATGACTTTGTGGTTGTAGCTTCTGCGCAGGCATTGCTGATATCCTTTGAGATGAGTATAAGCATGCTGGCGTCTTTCATCTAATAGTTCAAGTTCTTGCAGTCGGTTAACTTGATACTCTTCATCTGGGATTAAGCCTTTTAGAGAGACTCTGAGAGATGGAATTTCTACCTCCAGGGGTAAAATAGCTTCTGATCCATATACCAATGAGTATGGTGTTGCTCCTGTAGGTGTGCAGATGGTAGTTCTGTATGCCCAAAGTGCTGGATTAAGCTGCACATGCCAATCTTTGCCTGCATCATTCACTATTTTCTTTAGGATTTTCAATATTGTCTTGTTGGATGCTTTTGCCTGACCATTCCCCTGTGGGTAGTATGGTGTAGAGAAATGATGTTGGATTTTGAATTTTTTACATAGTTCTAGGACATCTTGGTTTTTGAAAGGTCATCCATTATCAGTGATGATGGAACTCGGTATGCCATATTTGCAGATTAGATAATTAAGGATAAAAGAGGCAATTTGTTTCCTAGTCACTGTGGTCATGAGGACTGCTTCAATCCACTTGGTAAAGTACTCTCTTTCAGTTATAATGAACTTGTGTCCATTTGAAGATGAAGGATGAATTTTGCCAACTAAGTCTAGTCCCCACTGACAAAAGGGCCAGGATGTTGTGAATGGTTGTAGTTCCTGTGCTGGTGCATGTATAAGATTGCCATGGATCTGGCATTTAGGACACTTTTTTGCAAAGTGATAAGAATATTTTTCCATTGTAGGCCGGTAGTATCCCATCCTTAGAAGCTTTTTAGCAAGAGTAGTACCACTAGAATGTGTGCCATAGATACCTTCGTGAAGCTCGTGTAAAGCAGAGTCATATTCATTATGATCAAGGCAACGAAGAAGAGTACCATCTTGACCTCGATGGTACAAAGTATCAGCAGTAAGGGTATAACGGGCGGCTTGTTGGATAAAGTTACGTTTTTGGTTTCAGGACAAGTCAATGGGTAGGATATTGGTCTTAAGATACTCATATATCGTTCCATATAAGGGGGAGTCTGAACCAGTTAAGGCGTAGATAACCTGGGATTCCGAGTGGCCATAGGCTGGGGAGAACAGTTGCTCTACCAGAAACTTGTAACGACTCTATCAGTCTAGAATTTGCAGTAGTGAAACGATAGTAGCCATGGCATCGGTTGCTCTGTTGTTCAACCTTGGTATTTGCTTGAAGGTGATGTGTGCAAAATATTGCTTGAAGTCATCCACCATTCGCTTGTAGGGTAGTAGTTTATCATCCTTGGTCTAATAGTCATTGTTGATTTGATTGACAACTAATTGTGAGTCTCCGTAGACCTTTAACTCTATCATTTTCCATTCTATGACCATTTTGATGCCTATAACTAATGCCTCATATTCAACCACATTATTTGTGCATGGGAACATAAGCCTATATGATCTTGGTATAGTGTGTCCTTTAGGAGTGATGAATAGAATGCCAACACCTCAACCATGTTGTGTGTAGGATCCATCAAAGTATAGGGTCCATTGTTTGGTAGAGATAGAAAGAACATCCCTATCTGGAAATTCAATCTCCATAGTTTTTTTTCCTGGTAGTGGTGCTTCTGCTAGTTGATCTGCTATTACTTGTCCCTTGATAGCTCTTCGCTCCGTATAGTGGATATCAAATTCACTGAGAATCATGACCCATTTAGCCAATCGACCTGTAAGAGTTGCTTTGCTGAGTAAATATATGAGAGGATCAATTTTTGCAACTAACTTAATTGTGTGAGCTAGCATGTAGTGGAAAAATTTTTGAGAGGCGAAAACCACAACTAAACAGGCTTTCTCAATAGAGATGTAATTTAGCTCATAGCCATTCAAGGTCCTACTGATGTAGTATATTGCTTGTTCCTTTCCTTGTTGATCTTCTTGTGCTAACAGTGCCCCCATAGATTTATCTATTGTTGAAATGTAGAGAATAAGTGTCTTTCCTACTATCGGTGGTACCAAAACTGATGGGTTCATCAGATATTGCTTGATTTGATAGAAGGATTCGACACACTTGGCTTCCCATCTGAATGGTACATTTTTATGTAGTAAATGTTTAAATGGGAGACTTTTATCTGCTAGTTGAGTGATGAATCGCCTGATTGATTGGAGCCATCCTTGTAGAGATCTAAGTTGGTTGATGTTCTTTGGTGGCAGCATCTCCATAATGGCTTGTACCTTTGCTGGATCCACTTCAATTCCGTTAGCTGAGACTATGTAGCCTAGTAACTTGCTTGATGTAACCCCGAAGACACACTTCTTAGGGTTGATCCTGACTTGGAATTTCTCCAATCGATCAAAAATCTTTGCTAAGATGCTTAGGTGTTCCGCTTTGGTGAAGGATTTAGCTAGTAAATCATCCACATAGTCTTCCATGAAGGTATGCATCATGTCATGAAATATTGTTGGCATGGCTCTTTGATAAGTTGCCCCTGCATTCTTTAAGCCAAAAGGCATAACTTTCCAACAATACGTTCCCCAAGGATAGTTGAATGCTATTTTATCTTTATCCTCTGGAGCAATCTTGATTTGGTTATAGCCTGAGAAACCATCCATTCGTGATAGCATTGCATGGCCTACTGTGAGGTCTACAATGATGTCAATACTTGGTAAAGGAAAGTCATCCTTTGGACAGGCATTATTGACATCTCTAAAATTTGTGCATATTTTGATACTGCCATCTAGTTTTGAAACTGGTACGATGTTGGAAATCCATTCTGCATAGTTAATGGGTCGGATGAATCTGACATCTAATAGTTTCTGTAGTGCAGCTTTGACCATGAGTGCCACATGGGGATTCATTTTTCTCAGTTTTTGCTTAACTGGCTTAGCTCTTGGAGCCATAGATAAGTGATGCATGATCAATTGTGGATCAATTCGGGGCATATCTGCATATGCCCAAGCAAAGTTGATTTGCTTTTCTTTAAAAAATTTGGCAAATTCTGATCTTTTTGCTTCTGTCAAAGATTCTGCAAGGTGTATATTTTTGGCTGCTTCTGTAGTACCAATGTTGATTGATTGAGTGGGCTCAATCAATATGGGTGATTTCT
The DNA here is from genome assembly GCF_030272615.1 of Cryptomeria japonica. Lineage (NCBI taxonomy): Eukaryota > Viridiplantae > Streptophyta > Pinopsida > Cupressales > Cupressaceae > Cryptomeria > Cryptomeria japonica. The sequence goes on from NC_081410.1 coordinate 253,062,682, forward strand.
CATGAAAATGTTGAGGAAGAGTGTCAAGTCTCCCATCTTTAGGTGCCTTAAAAAGGTTTTCACCCTCATATGTGTCCTTTATTTTTACTTTTTTATGATCTAGAGCTGCCATTGTCTGGTTTTCAACATCAGATCCTTTACTTGGTTTATTTTTGCGACTGAGAGATTTGGCACTCCCTTGGTTGCAGACATTGTTACTTTGTTCACTCATAGAGCCTGTTTCTAGATTAACGGTATATAGGTAGTGAATAATAGATTCATCATTTGGGAAAATCGGTATATCATGTATTTTGGGTTCATCCCAATCAATGAGGTTAAGAAAGACAAATGGTAAGGAAACATTTGGTGGATCAAGTTCTGCTGTTGTAAGTGTCAGGATAGAGGTTTCATTGTGATTGGTTTGAGTGTTAAAGAAGTCTAGGATTCCATCGAGGTCTTTGATGGTATCATCCTCTGTATAGATTTGTTCATAATGTTTCTGCTTGCTTTCCTTAGCATCATAGATATTCGGTGGTCCAAATTCAAGTAGTCTAATTTATGTGCTATGTTCTTCTTGAGAAAGGGATATAGAACTAGTATTTTCAGTAGCATTTGAGAAGCTACCCCATTCATATTCATTGGAATCAGTCTTAGAGTTATCATCCTAGATATTTTCAGTGCTGTAAATAGGTATGTTGAATGGCGAAAATAGATCTTTGATAATTGATACTATTCTGGTGGCTTTTTTTGATTCTGCGTCAGATCCTGCTTCTATTTTTTGCATTTGTTCGTAGACTATTTCTCCTCGGGGAGGAATGATGTTGTCCTAAGGTGATTATGCTTTGTTGGATATTTGTTCATGATTATGAGCTACTTCTATAGATGTTGCCTTCTTGTGAATGATGGGCTTCTCCTGATGTTGCTTCTTTTCTTGATGTTCACATTCCTTACGGATTGTCTCTACTAACTCAAATAGTGCTTCTTGCCAGGATTCTTCTTTGCTTTCCACTGAGGTTTTTGATATTTGCATGGTATTTTCTTTGGTAGTAGAGTGAATTTAAAGCCCAATCCTTTTTTGTCTTTACTAAATTGTGAAGGAGGACCCAATGGTTTTGTGACACCTTCTTGATGCTTACCAATAGGTCCTTTGCCATTATATCCCATTTGCTACATGATTAAGTAGCCTTTTCCATATAGGAGTGTGGGTATAGCTACTTCCACAGTAGCTGCTCTATCTTCTTCCTCATCTTTGTATAGCCAACTAGGGATATCCTTTTCCTCGGATTCATGTGCTAAAGTGCCAAGTTGAATGAATATGCCACCAAACTTGGTGATGGGCTGAGTTGCTTGATGTGTTGATGTTGTAGGTAATCCATGAGATCTAGGTGATGTGGGTAAGCTGGTCAAACACATGGGTTCCAAAGAGTATTCCCCCATGCCTCATTCTTTGATTTTCATTTTCTGCTTGAAATCTCCAGGCAATGATTTAGACTTCTCTTGTTGAAGATCTGGTGCTGAGGGATTCTATTTCTCTCTATTATGCGGAACCAAACTGTCCTGGGCTGCCCCCATTACATTACAATGTTGAAATGAATTGTGATCAACAGATAAAGAAACCTTCTGTCCATTATAGGGGAATTTGACACACTGGTGATATGTAGAAGGCACTGCTTGCATTTCATGTATCTCAGGTTGACCTAATAAGATATTGTAGGTGAGGTCTATGTCTAAGACCTGGCACATAGTATCTCTTTCTATTGGTCCAACTTGAATTGACAACACCATTGTTCCTTTAGAGGATCTTTCTTCATCATCATATGCCTTTATAGTAATCTTTTTGTGTGGATCAATAGACTCTTCTGAGAAGCCTAATGCACAGATAAGTTTTAAAGTACATATATTAAGCTCAGCTCCTCCATCTATCAATACTCGCTTCACTCAGTGTTTATAGACGATGACTTCAATATGGAGAGGAGTGTTATGTGGATGACTTAGTGAGATATTATCATGCTCCAAAAAGTGAGATTATGAGGCCCTTTCATATGAGTGACCATGGCTTGGAATTTGTCAGCATCTAGATCTTGAGGTACATTTGTTTCTAATAATGCTTGCTCCAATATGTCTTTGTGTTTTGACAAAAGTTTTAGCAACTCCAGAATAGATATTTGAGCAGGATTTTTGCGCAGTTGGCTGACTAGGTCATTTTGAATTTTGGGTATAGCATTTTTTGTTGACGTATGTCCCTTCAAGACATATTTTTGAGCTCTTGTTGTCATGTCGATAGATTCATGATCATGTTGATCTCGGATTGTGATGACATTGACTTGATTGTCTTCAGCTGATATATGATTGATGGTGTTATTGTAGATGTGATTGATACGAGCTCCACGTGTATCATTCGAGGTGGAAGCTCCATCCTTGTTGTAGTTTGGAAGAGGATTCTTAAAGGCCCCATGGTCACCATTTATCTTGAGACCATCTACCGTTAAATCACCTCTATCAATCATGTCTTGAACAATGTTTTTCAGCCTCATGCAATCATTTGTTTGATGACCTTTGTTGCGATGAAAATCACAAAAGTGCGAGTCATTCCACCAAGGTGGTTTGATTTGTGATTCATAGTTGCTGATAGCTAGTAAATAGATAATTTTGTTTGCTGGGAGTTCTCTGAATGCTGACTCCAGTGATTGTCCCGGTGGTGTGTAGACATATTTTTGGAAATTGTTGGTGTTACCTCGTGAATTGTTATTAGGTCCTCAATTTGTGTAATTGTTTTGAGCATTGTTGGTATTGTTTGGGTTGTGTTGACCTTGATTGGTATTCAGTGCATATGTGTTAGTGTCTAGGTTAGCACCTTTGGGGTTCTTGGTAGCTTGGGGATTCCTTGATAATGCAAGCACTGACTATTTAGATTTTGGATCATGTGATTCATTGCCTCCTTCATTTCCATTGTTTTTGTTTTGAGTCCAGAATCTAGATTTGTCTAAGTTGTTGTTATTTTGGTTATTGTAGTTTAATGAACCTATTCCTTATTTGAAGAATTTGAGTATTCCTTTCTTGACACATGCTTCTTCCAGTGATTGTCTCAGTGGTGTGTAGACATATTTTTGGAAATTGTTGGTGTTACCTCGTGAATTGTTATTAGGTCCTCGATTTGTGTAATTGTTTTGAGCATTGTTGGTATTGTTTGGGTTGTGTTGACCTTGATTGGCATTCAGTGTGTATGTGTTATTGTCTAGGTTAGCACCTTTGGGGTTCTTGGTAGCTTGGGGATTCCCTGATAATGCGAGCACTGACTGTTTAGATTTTGGATCATGTGATTCATTGCCTCCTTCGTTTCCATTGTTTTTGTTTCAAGTCCAGAATCTAGATTTGTCTAAGTTGTTGTTATTTTGGTTATTGTAGTTTGATGAACCTATTCCTTCTCTGAATGCTGACTCCAGTGATTGTCCCAGTGGTGTGTGGACATATTTTTGGAAATTGTTGGTGTTACCTCGTGAATTGTTATTAGGTCCTCGATTTGTGTAATTGTTTTGAGCATTGTTGGTATTGTTTGGGTTGTGTTGACCTTGATTGGTATTCAATGCGTATGTGTTAGTGTCTAGGTTAGCACCTTTGGGGTTCTTGGTAGCTTGGGGATTCCCTGATAATGTGAGCACTGACTTTTTAGATTTTGGATCATGTGATTCATTGCCTCCTTCGTTTCCATTGTTTTTGTTTCGAGTCCAGAATCTAGATTTGTCTAAGTTGTTGTTATTTTGGTTATTGTAGTTTGATGAATCTATTCCTTCTTTGAAGAATTTGAGCATTCCTTTCTTGACACATGCTTCTTCTACTTAAATGCCATTTTCAATCAGTTTAGTGAAAGATGGTATGCATTGGAGCTTGAGCCTGTAACTCATCTTACCATTCAAGTTGTCAATGAAAATTTCCATTTTCTCCTTTTCAGGAATATCTCAAGGATATCATGAAACCATATGTCACCAACGTTGAAGTAATACCATGAATATTTCATTATTTTTCTGTTTGGTGTTACAGACATCTAGCATGGTGATAGCATGTTGAATGTTATAGGAATATTGAGTGATGAATTTTTTGACCAGTTCATCAAATGATCTGATAAGAGGTGTGATTTTGGATAACCATTCCATTGTTTGTCCTCCCAAACTTTGTGGGAATAACCTCATTAGATAGGTGTCATCATGAGCAAATTCAAGACTCATGGTGTAGAATTCTCAAACATGATCATGAGGATCGCTTTTCCCATCATATTTGTCAAATTTTGGAACGTTTGAGTTTGGAGGAAAAGGGACCATGTGCAATCTTCTATCAAAAGGATAAGGACAAATTTCATTTAGTGAATATCGCACTATTGTCCCTTGTTGCATGTCTTGCATTTGTCTTTGTAACATTTGCATTTGTTGAGTAAGGGCAACCAAAGGCGCATTGTTTTGCTGAGGGAAGACTTCTTCCCTTGCATTAGTCCTGGGTTGAAATGGTTTATGGAATGGTATGTTTTTCTCGGGGATGCGTTACTCAGGGATGTTTTGCCTTGGTGTATTTCATTCTGGTATGTTTTGTTCAGGAATATCTTGCTCAGGGTCACATGCTTCCCCTTCTCATTGTCGTTCTTGATACTCGTAATGTTGAGATCTTGTTCTAAAAATATCTGTGTCAAAGTCTTCAGGAAGTTTAACCCCTTTGCTTGTAAGCATGAGTAGGTATTTTTCCTTGTCATTTTCCATGAGTCTTTCTACAAGTTTTTGAAATGAAGCACTCTCTTGGCATTCCTGAAGAAGTTCTTCAGAAATTTCAGCGTCCTCTAGACTCAGATGCTCGAAAGGATTTGATAATCTCTGATTCATATTGGATTTTGATTGCATTTTGCTTTGTTTGTTTTGTTGAGAACGAGTAACAATAGGCATCTAGTAGAAGCTTTCTGTGACAAAGGGGACAAAATACTCTTTGGTGTGTTGCTCGGGGGTTGGTGGTTCAAATTGGGGTATGTTGTAAGTGATGCACTCGTCGGGAAAGAATGCAGGATTGATCTTTCCTCCACGGTTTATGATTTGATTGAATGCGGATTTTTGACAATATGCCCTAGTCTTCAAAGGCTCATTGTCAAATTCATTGGATTTGTTCTGGATATAAATTTTGATGTGATGAAGAAATGTTCGATGAGATTTGAAGAGTTGACGATTGATGTATAAAAATTTATTTCTTTTGACAAATTTGGAAAAACTTGGTTGTTGTTTCTTCAACATGGTGTTACGATAAATATTCTTTCTTCTTAGAATATGAGGATTAGTCATGCATAAGTGATTAATGGTTTCCTTTTGAATTTTTTTGGATTCAGTTTATCTTGCTTCAAAGACTCAAGTTTTACTTTATCAAAGTGAAGGTTTAGATGCCCCCTCATGACAAAGCGTGTCAAATGATATGGATAAAGTTTACCGATATGGAAACTTGATTTGACAACTTAAGGCTTTGAACAAGTGTGTTTGGGATAAAATCTGTGAGATAATAAAGAAGATATTCATCACTTGCGATGATGTTTCCTAATTTTGATAGGATAGATATGTTTATCGTGCAACCAGTTTTGGATTCTTGACAACTTTTGTTTGACTAGAAATTTGTCTTAGAAATAGCTTTCAACACTCTGTTTTTGATATTTTGTCTTGACAAAAATGAAGCTGATGAAAGGAGGCCTTCAAAAATGTTTTCAAAATTTTCAAAATTTATCATTGTTTTGCCCCCTTTTTCTGGTTTTGATCAAAGCAGAGACAAGATGCGCTATAGAAAATTTTCAATGCACTAAGGAAAAGACCACACGCGCTAGGTTGCCCCCGGCTACGTGCTAACTAGTTTAGACTGTTTAATTTTGTTTTTTGTTTTACTCAAAAAGTCATGCACTAGTATGGGCCTGCTAAGTGCTAACTGATAAACCCTATGCGTTAGTGTTTGACTCCCACGCACTAAGCTGATGCTTCCACACGCTAGACTGTTCTTAAAACGCGCTAAGTTATGACTGTGGGTTTTGGATTCTTGGTAAAGCGTTACTATTAAGACTTGACATGCTAAAGTTCAGTTTTAATGCGCTAAAAGATAGTTCACATGTGCTAAGAGGTTGTTCTTACGTGCTAGACTACCGTGATGTATTGATTTGGTTATTTTCTATGATTTTTGGATCTTTGTTTTGAATATTTCAGTGTTGACAGATGATTTTCTGAAGTAACAAATGAAAGCATGGCACCAAAGAGACAACCATTTTTCTTAATCTAACAATAAGTGTATGTTCTATGAGGATGTGTTCAAATCCTTGATGTTTTAACAGGTTTGGATACAAATAATACACTTCAAGAAGACTCTTTATTCAAAGGTCATAACTAATATCATAGCCCACTAGTCTCAATACTTCGTTAGCTCAAACAGCTGTGTCACCCCCTAGAGGGTGCCCATTTTTTTGCCTTTTGCCAGAAATTAACTCAAAGTGAATTTCTTCACAATTGAGTAGTTATCTTGGGGGCGGATTCTTCCCCACCCTTGCACTATGATATTACAAATGTTTGGTAACAGACTCGGCTCAAGGTTTCTATTTCTAAGGTTCATAATCAGGCTTCCTGTTCAACCGTCAATGATAAACTCCCTCAGGAGGCTTCCCAACCTTTAGAACAAAGACTTTATGTATCTCAAGGATACTGGGGGAAGGCTAATCGCTGCGCGCAACCATTGAAAAGGACTTTCGTCACTTTCCACTTTTGATTAGAGTGGGTTGGAACACTTGGCATCAAAGTCATTTCCCACTTAGGTCATTCCCTTCACACTGGTCACGAATGGCTTTAAGAGTTTTTTAACCCCTCGGGAAGGCAATCCTGCTAAAGGTTTTAAAATGCTTGAAATGAATGAAAGCATAAGAGTAGTCTGGCTTTTTGATCACCCAGTTAAGGGGAGAGCATATACCTTCTACTTTCGAGACAAGGCAATCAAGTTGTTCTTTTTATCTTTCAATTTAGTGATTTTCTAAAATCTATATGGAGATGTTGCTCCACAAAAACATGGTGTTCTTTTTATTTCTTCAAAGCAGTGATTATCTAATCTAGAAAAGAACCTGATCAACAAAGCAAAACTTCGATTTGGTCAACAAAAGAAAATCGAAAAAAGGGGAAGAACTTCCCTCTTTGATTGTAAACAAAATTTTTTAAGTGTGGTTCCTTTTTCCTTGCAAAAATTTAAAATGGATCCTTTATACACCAAAGAATGGTGAGGTTCTTTTTAAAGCTATTTTTGCAAAAAAAAAAGGTTGTTTCTGTTCTTTTTAGAGCCCAAAAAGGAAATTTTTTCTCCTATGAAAGAAAAAAAGATTTTTGATTGTGGTTCTTTTTAGGTACCCAAATGAAATATGAGTTCAATTTTAAGAAAATTAAAAGAAGTTCAAATATTAAACTAACTTAACTAAGTCAGTAAAAAATCTAACTATCTTAATGGTCCTAAAACTGAGCTCCTATCTGCAAGAAAATCGTTAGAACCCTGCAAAATAACAAGCAAAAAGGTTAGATAACTTGTGGACTTCAACAAGTCTAATTTTACCCTCGATTATAGATTTTAGTTTTTACCTTTGTTCGTGATGCGCTACAGAACAAACAGTATGCGCTAAAATATAACAGTGATGCGCTACAAGATGACAGCGATGTGCTATGCTATTTCCAAGATGCACTAGAATGGTTTTTGGATGCACTGCTTTGTTTTTCTCCCATGCCGAGACCTACAGGAAAATGTTAGTGGGATAATGCACTATAGTAAAGACTACACATGCTATTAAATAGATCCAATGTGCTAAACAGTAAGCGAGATACGCTAGACTGTTAACCAGATGTGCTATTTCCTGTTTCCCACGCACTGTTTCCTGTTTCCCATGTACCAGCAAAAGGGGTTAAATTCAAAAATTGATTTGATATATGGGTTCAGGCCCCACGGTGGGCACTAGAAATGTATGTGGGAAAAGTGGGTCGATAGAACTTAAAATGTGAAAAAATGAAGCTTAAGGAGCCTTGTCCACACACCCACAGGACTTCTTGATGCAAGCTATGGAGTCATGAAGGATGACTCAGCTTCCCAAGGTTGGTTCCATGGTTCTCTATCTCACAAGGTCCCTCAAACCAATGTCTCTACTCTTATATCACTGAGCAAAGTGGTTTAGGGATGACAAATGCAAGAACAAGGGATGTTTTGATTGATTTTATTATGAAATGCATCCTAAGCTATGCATGATCCTACAAATGCAATAATCTAGATTATAAGATGACAAGATTAGTAGCAAGACTATCCTAGCATGATATACTAGTCTATGATTAAGCTAAATGATAAGGAAAATACTCTAAACATGCATATTTAGATTAATTCCTATTTAAAAGAGAGGCTAAATGATGAGCACAAATGATATATTAAATCTTGGATGGATTTGAGTATAAGTATGATGTTGAAGACTTGGATCTCTAAAATGGAGGATGGAGAGCTCTATTTATAGCAAAAATAGGGCAATGGATGGCCAGGATTGAAAGATTTAATCAAGGGTTGAGTTTGAAAGTTGGGAATCCATGTTTGTAATTCTCACCAATGAAATGGTGACAATTATCAACATAAGGTTGGGTTGAGAAGAGAGGTAGGAAGCATTAAATGCTTGAGAAGACCTTATGGTTACCTTAAGAGGTAAGGGTTAAGGTTAGGTTAAGGTTAGGTTAGGGTTATCCAATGGATAAAGGTTTTACCCAAAGGATAAACTCTTGTGCAAAGGATTAAGGACTAACCATGGTCAAAGCAATAAATACTTGATGAGACCCTTGGGTTACATGGAGGTTGAGTTTAGAGAAAGTCTCTAATCATGCAAGAGGGTTGAGTTAACCATTAATGGTTTGGAAGAGAAAGTTGTTGGAGACTTGAAGCCTTTAATGGTTATCAAAGACTTTGAGGGTTTGAGAAGTGACTTCCCCTTGCTTAGGGATGTGACAATATTTAGGAGATGGGTTAGGCTAATTTAAAAGTGATTAGAAGAATCTAGAAGAGGGTTTAGGATGCAAGTGGGAGATGTAGGAAAATGCAAGTGGATGGAGAGATAATAGGATTTAATTGAAATAAAGTTAATTTAATTCAATTTGGTTGCAATTTGGGAAATTGAATAAATTAGATTTATTCAATTTAGGGTAAACTATTTAATTAAATTTAGATTTAATTAAAAAGTGGATAGAAGGGATTTAATTGAATAAAATGATTTATCCCATTAAATGGTAAAAGAGACTTAGTGAATTTAATTTAAATAAATTGAGTAATTTATTTAATTAAATAGAGGAATGCAAGTGATTCAATAAAATTGGATTTAATTAAATAGAGGAATGAACATAAAATATTCATTTAGGAATATGGTCATTTTTATATGTCTACAAGTACCATGCTGCTACTAGCACTAGGATAACCTCCTGCCCATCTAGGTACATCCGCTCTCTGTCCCTATATCTGACCTGGTACTTGTACCTATACTGGTGCATCATCCTCAACCTCCTCTATAAGAGGTGCATGCTCTCCAAGATCTATAAACCAAGGAAATGGATGTCTCTGAAACCAATCTCTATACTGGGGCAATGCTCTCGCATCTGCTACATCCTCTAGGTAATCCCATCTCTGTCACTGTAAACCCACTAACTCCTACATTCTTAGTGCATATGATAGTCTCGATGCCCATCCTCATATCTCCTCCTCCCCATATTGAGCATAGGTTGTGAACTCTTGGGATATACTATATGGTCTCCCATTCTGTCTCATCACCTTAGATACTACAAATCTCTCAATGATAAACACTAATCTTCCAATGAGAGGTTGAGTCATAAACATACCCTTCCTCTACGCTCTCCAATCATCCCACAACTCTAGACCCCTATACGATCTCCATACTACCGTAATCAGATCATCCAACTGTCTCCTCCAATAGTCAGTCTTGCCTAGGTGGGGCTGAGTAACATAACCTGAATAACAATAAACAATAGGCTGGTGCACCTCTCTAGAATCATATACATTAGGTATGCATACTAGAATGTGTTCCCATGCCCATATCTATAAAACTAGCACACCTGCTACCATGCTCTTCCCCTCCCGATACACAATCTCATGCATCTCATGATACATATGAGCAAGTAAACATGATCCCCACCCTAATCTAATTGGATGAGTCAACAACCTCTCAAGCATCTTGCCCCAACCACTAAAAAACCCCTACTATCCTCTATCAGGCATCACAAAACAACCAATCATACCTACCAAAATACACACCAGAGGGTAGTGCTCACCATATCTTCTCATCAAATCATCCCATGTAATAGTGCGATCAAGGATAGTCTCATCATGGAATATCCATCTCAATGCCAAAATACCAGGTTGTAGAGTAGAATTATAATCAACCTTATCTCCACCAATTAAAATCCTCAAAATCCTATATATATATATATCTTCCGGCGTGATAGTCATCTCTCCAACCGGTAAATGAAAGGTGTTATGCTCTGAATGAAAACACTCAACTAAAGAAGTCAACATACCATGATTCACATAGATATCGGGCATCTCTAATAGGTATCTGAATCCACACAAACCAATCTGAGATCTCTTTGCATCTAATAACTCACGAACAAGCCTCATCGTCGGTGGAAATGTACATCGAAAAAGAATATCAGGAAACTGAATATGCAAAATTGAACATACAAATCGTTAGTACGTGATCCAATTTGCGCTAAGAATTTGATAAACATGCTATAGAATCAAAATATACAACATTCAAAATAAAAAATTATTGTTTACACTCTCAAAAATGCTTCTTGTTTTTGATATGAGTTTCCACAGACAAGTAGAAACTCGTACGAGCCAAAATTACATGTCGAACGAGTAAAATTTCTCATATGGCAATTTAATACTCCTCGCACAATAAAATGGTCAATCAAGAACATTTTTGTATGAAGCAAGGGAATACATCAGATGACAAACCCTTCTTGCTTAAATGATAAACTACAAAAGGACATAAACTCGTACGAAAAATGGTATAACACTGCACGATAAAACGACATAAGTGACTTCATAGGAAATTAAGAAATGCAAAAATTCAAAAATTAAGGATTGAAAAGGCTAAAGATCGATCACTTATTGCTAGGTCATAGTTCCGCAGTCAATTATGTCGTCTCTGGTGCTCGAATCGATGCTCCTGAATCGGAATTGCCATTTTTTCTTTGTAGGAGGTTTTTCAAATTTTTAAACTTTGAGAGTTAAAAATGAATTGAAAATGACACATTGAACCCCTTATATATCCCAAACCCTGATTTTTAAACTTTCTCTGATGGACGTAAAACTTGTACCCTAAGCTAAATCGAATGTCTTGAGTCCATTTTCTGGATCAGAATCAAAATCTGACATCAATTCTCTAGTCAAAATTTCACGAAGTTGACCACTTAGCACTTTCATCCTCAAGTCAATCTTTGAATCATTTTGTGCTTAACACAATTCTAAATCTCAATTTAAATTCTCAAATCAACTCTGATTTTAATTATTCAACATCAATATTCGTGCGCAAATAATTATCATCACTAAAAATTGCCTAGAATTGTTGTACCCTCACTATCTTTCGATTTGGCTCCCGAGGGGGCATACTCATTACATATTTTCAACGATTATCATCATCAAAAGTCAAGAATTTTTTTCAAATCTTCATCTAAAGTCGAGCAAAAATATTTTCAAACAAAGAAAATCAATCAACCCTAGTTACTTGGGGTATCTTAACTCAATCACGTCGTATCAAGTTGAGATTCTTTGATGTCAAATAAAGCAATCTCTAGGGGCATATCAATCTTTCTCCTTATCTGAATCAATATTCAAATTGGTGCAGTTTCATCACATCAAATCAAGCTGGACATTATCATTTTCCTAATCGGTTCTTGTTCAATCAAGTTCGGAATCGGTTTTATCGCTTTGCTTAGTTGATTTTTGTTAAATCAAGTTCGGAATTGGTTTTATCGCTTTGCTCATGCGATTCTTGTTAAATCAAGTTTGGAATCGGTTGCGTCTTTCGCTCAATCTAGGTCAATTGAGTTCTAGATCGATGCTTGTTTCTTGATCAATCAAGTTCAAGAATGGTATCTCGCTCTTTGTTGTCCTAGTTCAATCAAGTTCATGATCAGTATCGCTTTAATCAAATCTATTTAGTTTCATCACTTCAAATCAAGTTGAACGTCTTTCTCTTCATCGGTTTGTGATCCATCAAGTTTAGAACTGATATTTATTTGACATCAACTATTCTTTGAACCAACGCACTGCTCGCACATTAATTCAAAGAGGGGAAAGTGTAATACCCTAAAAATGATCACCTAAACCATGGGCCCCTAATCTCGACAACATCACCAAGGTCCTAAACAAAGGCAATTAAATCAACCTTGAGCACCTAATTAATTAATTCTTCAATCATTAATGTTACATGACAAACAAATCACTCTATATTAATTAAATATTTATTTAATTAATTAAATCATTTCAAGTAAATCATTTTGATCAATTATCCTATTTATTTAATTAAATATCCTAGCATATTTAATTATAAATAAATTTGCCATTTAATCATAAAAAGAGGAATTAATCTGCAAAAGAAAGAGTTAAATTGAAAACAAAAGAAAACAATTAAATTGAGAGAAGAAATCAAACATAAGATATTTCTTTTTCTAAAAGTGAGATAACTTTGGAAATCAGAAAAGCAATTAAATTGAATTAATCATTTTCTCTGAAAATAAAACTTAAAAGCTTTTGAAGAAAGAGTTTCAGTTGTATTGAAAAGGCTTTTTCTAAATAAAAATCTTGAGCAAATTAAAGAAAAGTGCATGGAATCACCTAATTTTATCTCAAGTGCATGGAATCAACTAAATTTATCTCCAATGCAAACTCGACCTTATAAGCTGAATGCATTCAATCAAGCTATAATTGGAATTTATCTCAAGATTAAGTGAATCTGATCTCTCAATTATTTTATTTATCCTGAAATGTGCTTTTTATTGAGGAATCTCATCCGCTTATTGCTAATCAATCTTGACTGTTGGTCTCTCTTTTGAGTCTCTAAAAATTTAGCCTTCATCTTTCATTCAAAACACCCTGGAGATTTATTGTTATTATGCAGTTTTTCTCTGGAGTCATTAAAGATATTGTGCTTTGAGATTATTGCATCTTAGTTTAGTGTTTTTTGCATACTTAGTTTGATGCATGCTAAGAGGGGCAAAAGGCATGAAAGACAAAGTTCAAACATTAGCAGATTAGTCACAACCAAAACCAAATACGAATGAACCTAAAAACCTTAACATGCACATCAAGAGAGATATAAAGCACACAATAAGAAGCCTACATAAACAAAAAAGGGAAAGAAGACCCTCCAAGATGCTCCTCAAAATGCTCATAGATGTTCCTCCCTTGTTCCTCTCCTCTCCAAGTCCCACATGAGTGTAGCTCTCAGGTTTTTGCACTATTCATGGGTACCATATGAAGATTTGAGATGGTTGTGAAAATGAAAACAAATTCTTATGCAAGTGTAAATGAGTTACTATGAGAAAGCTCCTAATTAGTTTATGTAAATATTAGTAAAATAACAATGCAAATGCTTCTTAATTCTCTCCACAATGACTATAAGTTTGATGCACAAAGACTTCTGATCCTGAAAATGAAGAATGGGAGCTCTATTTATAGGGGAAATATGGCAATGGATGGTCAAGATTGAGTAATCTTAACAAGGACTAGGATTGATGGGTTTATGATCCATGTGATGGCTTTCAAGACAATCCCATGATGACAAATGTCAACATGAGATAGCTTGAGAGGAGAGGGAAGAAGCATTAAATGATTGAGATGACATGAAGGTTACCTAGAGAGGGTTTGGTTAGGCTTGAGTTAGTGAATAAAGTTTTTATCCAATGAATAATGCCTTTATCCAATGGATAAATTCTTGTGCAAGAGTTAGTGGGGATAATCATGGTCAAAGAAATGAATGCTTGAAGAGACCCATGAGTTAAATGAGGGTTGAGTTTAGAGGAAAAGCCTCTAACCATGTGGGTGAGTTGAGTTTAGCCATTAATGGTTATGTAAGAGCCATAAATAGTTATGTAAGAGCCATAAATGGTTTAGAAGACTTTGGGGGTTAACTTGTTGAAGGATAAAAAGCCTTTAATGCATTTCAAAGACTTTGGAGGCTTTGAGAAGTGACTTCTCTTGCTTAGGAATGTGACAATAATTATGGAGGGGGATTAGGTGAATTTGGAATGGATTAGAAGAATCTAGAAGGGGTTTAGGATGGAAGTGGGTTTGGTGGGTGAGAGAAAATAGGATTTTATTTAGAAATAAAATCTATTTATTGGTGCAACTTGCATTTGTAGGAGAACACAAGTGGGGGGGGGGAGTTTAGAGATTTTAAATAAATATTTATTTATTTATTTAAATGAGGAAAGAGGTTAAATTAAACAAATATGCTTTATTCATTTAATTAATTATTAGAGTATGGTTTAATGAATAAATTTAAATAAATTGAATAATTTATTAAATTAATAGAAGAAGAGGTTCAAGATGAATTAATTAAATATCATTTTAATTAACTGTTGACTGATGGTTAAATAATAAAATAATATTAAATATTCATTTAATTAAGTGGACAGATTTATGTGTCTACATTTGCCCCTCTTTGAGACGGTGCGGTTTATTGTGTCGTTTCAAAGAAAGAAAGATAGGTATGAGAAATATGCCCCAGAAATGTTAATTTAGTGGGTGGTATGCCCCCTCGAGAAATGGGTCAAAAAATTTGAAAAATCGGGCGATCTCTCGAAACAGAGAAATAAGTTGGGGGGAGGTAGAATAGAAAAAATTAGAAATAATGATGAAAGAATGGGAGAAAATGGAGTTAATACGAAGAAATGAGAGGTTTCTAAAGTTCACAGGGACCATGACGATGAGCAAGGTGAAGTAGGGTTAAGGATGGGGGGATATATTTGGAGGGGAAGGGGTAAAAATTTCTCATTTGCACCTATCTCCCTGGCAATTTGGAGCTCTGATAGTGACCTTTGGCGAATGAGTGAGCAACAATCATCATGGTCGTGCCCATAGTAGATCACCGACTAGATAGTATCCATTGATACCAGCGGCTAGAGGACAATGGACCACCGGTATGCAAATTCTTAATTCTGCTTTTGATGTATATTTATCATGTTTTTTCAAGCGTCAAAGTCCAAGGAAGACAATAGCGCTAAACCTGTGTTTTAGCGCTTTTGTCACCTAAAGTAGTGCTATAATGCCACAATGACGCTATATCATAGTAATTTTAGCGTGTTTGTTCATGTAGTGCCTTTGTAGTATATATATAGTGCTTTGGTAGTTATAGCGCATTTGTGCGCTTGTTGTGTCACTTTTGCTATAAAATAGCATGATGGTATAGATTTTGTAGCACTATTGTTGTTATAGCGTGTTTGTATCATAGTAATAGCACCATTGTCAGAAGAGTGGCACGATTGTGATAAAATACCCTAGTGTTAGATAAAATATCACTTGATACCTGTGTTGATTAATTGATTGGTTGTTTTGGTGAATCATAGCAGCCCCGTTGAGATTAGGTCATTGTGATAAATGCCTGTTGTAGTTTAGGATTGCCATAATTGATTACCTGTTGAGACCCGAAGATACTTGATTAAAAAGTATCTGTTGATAGTCTAGGTTGAAACTTTAGAGAGTTTGTAGCAAAACAACTGATATTTGTTGATATGTGTAGGAGGATCTTCCCGTCTTACAGATGTAGAAGCAACATCCCGCGACACAACAGCTACGTGAGCAGTTGTTTGAGGTAGAGATCGATTGTGTATGTGCAACTAGTTTATATGATATGATGTACCTACCCGTGATTTGGATGAATCATGGATTACTGACAGTGTTGGCTGAGCGATGGCACAAAAAGACATGCTCCTTTCATTTGGCAATGGGAGAGATGACTGTGACACTAGAGGACGTTTGGAGGATACTGAATATCCTGATTAGAGGGGAGCTTGTGACATATGATCTTTAGCTGGGGATGGTATCCGTATAGAGGATATTTGCCGAGGATACATACATTGAGGATGGCTCTGTGGCATGAGAGGATATAGCAGTGCTCTATGAGTCCCTACCATTAATATTAGCAGGTATCATCGGGGGTTTTCTTTGCCCCGATCGATGTTCGCATGGATTGGCCATTGGTTGGGGCCAGGTGATAGAGAAGATGGTGATAGAGGGGACCCACTATGCATGGGGGCCATGTGTATTGGCGCACCTCTATAGGGATTTGCATGAGGCAGTGTACCGAGAGAGTAGATCACTAGGTGTAGGGATCACTTTGCTACATATCTGGGCTTGGGAGCACTTACCAGTCACATGGCCAATATGTTTGATTTTTAGGGAGATAGATCAACCCTATGTTTTTATGTATAGAAGTTTGATGACCCAGCCCCATTTGGAGAAGTTGGATTTTTGGTGGCGGGAATTAGATGACTTAGATACGGTCATATGGAGGCCTTACATTGACTATGAGGACTGGGAGGATGATGGAGAGGCCTTACCCTATGTATATGTGACTCATTTTTTGATTGGTCATACAAACTATGTTGTGGAGAGACAGTTGTCAGGGAGAGTGATGAGATATTTTAGGCAGAGGCAGAGTATGTCGAGGGGTTTTGGGGAGTATGTACGATTAGTGCAGGATAGATGGCAGTGGGGGCTAGTTTTTCCCTATGATTAGGCCCTTGCAGAGTTCCAAACATTCCAGGCGAGACCATGGCAGATGAGGCCAGAGATTGTAGATGTGGGGGTGACAGAGGATTATACACAGTATTGTGCTGCTCATCCAATTCCACAGATTTCAGATCTTGCAAAGCCCATACCACCATTTGAGGATGACAGAGCATCGCGATGGAAGAGGAGAGTAGGTAGTGGTGGTAGAGGTTTTGGAGGAGGAGGAGTAGGTGGAGGTGGAGCAGGTGGGGGAGGTTTTGGAGGAGGAGGAGGAGGTGGAGGTGATGGGGGAGGTGGAGGTGGTGGAGGAGGACAATTACAGAGGAGAGGCAGAGTTGGGCAGCCTTTACGACTGTCACAAGGTCTGCTGATACAGGGAGTAGTGAGAGAAGGAGGGAGAGATTTCGGTGGTGGAGAGGGTGGTGATGAGGCGATGGAGATGGGACAGGAAGCCATAGGTGGGGGAGAGGTAGACCTGCAAGAGTTTATGATATTACGGTTGCAGACTCAGCTGACAGTAGCCGAGGCATAGTTGGAGGATAGAGATGTAGAGATTGAATCCAGGGATGTCCAACTTTTTGCATGGGAGGCTGAGTTGACTGTAGTTGTGTGAGAGAGAGATGATCTAGTGGATAGAGT
Organism: Cryptomeria japonica; assembly: GCF_030272615.1. Taxonomy (NCBI): domain Eukaryota; kingdom Viridiplantae; phylum Streptophyta; class Pinopsida; order Cupressales; family Cupressaceae; genus Cryptomeria; species Cryptomeria japonica. The sequence goes on from NC_081410.1 coordinate 253,080,103, forward strand.
GAGGGAGCTACAGGATAGAGTTTGAGTTTTGGAGGGAGAACAGGGAAAGGTTCTGACTGGGGAGGTGCTGAGGGAGATGCGGTAGGTAGGGAAAGAGATTGACTACTGACGTAGATTATATGAGCAGGTTGTGTCGATTAGTTAGTGAGAGATGAGCTACTCTTAGATGCGGCGGGTGAGATTAGAGCGGTCACAGAAGGTTGAGAGTAGCGGTGGTGTGATGGGTCCTCCTCAGCAAGATGGTGAGGGTGGTGGGGGAGCAACATCAGGCCAGAGTGTCATTTGAGGTGTTTATATGCATTGTTACATTGTTACTAGACTGATACTTGGATGGCTCTTGGTAGAAGACATTTTTAGACATCATTGTACTCTGATACATGTTTCTTTTTTATGCGATATATTATGAGATCTCATTTTTGTGGCGATGATATGATATGTATCTATGTGATGATATGTGCACTTTATGTAGGATGATGATATGAGTTATGCTTAGATACATCATATGGAGATGTTTACTTTATAGATGTACATGTTGATGATATGATTTCTATATGTATGATATGGATGATTTGCTAACACATGGATGCAGGTTAATAGATGGATGATGCTTTTTTAATGATATTAATGTGTTGAAATGATGATGATTTATGCTAAATGATGAGATGTAGATAATGAATAATGATATTTGGTAGATAATACTGTACATGTTGAAATGATGAGATGATGATATGAGTGACATGAGTAAACTATGCATTTTTTATATGAATCTAAATGAATGAAATGTTTATGAAAATGTCATGTATGCGTTTAAATGAATGCACTAAATGGATAGATGAATGTATTTGATGATGGATAAACAAATGTACTTAAATGAATGCACCTAAAGGAGTAAATGAATGTACTTGTTTATTTGATTGCACTTAATAAATAAAATTAAACTAAATGATAATGAATGCACTAAATGTAACTAAATGATGATGAAGGAATGCACTAAATGATGAAATGAATGCACTTAATAAATAAAATACAACTAAATGAATGATTGAACATACATAATGGAAGTAAATGATCATGAATTTATTTTAATGATTAGATTAATGCAACTTAATAATTGAAATGCAACAAATGCAAATAAATGATATGAAATAATTCAAAATGCAACTAAATGATAATAAAGTCACTTAATCAAAGGAATGAATGCAATGATTTAAAATGCAACTAAATGATAATAAATGCACTTGATGCAAGTAAATGATATGAAATGATTTAAAAGGCTACCAAATGAAGGAATGAATGCACTTAATGAAACTAAATGATAATGAATGCACTTTCACGAGTAAATGAAAGCAACTAAATGATAATGTCATTCCTACATGATACATGAATGTCGAGTTGGTGAGAAAATGCAGATATGGAATGGAGATGTGAGATGATGTATCAGAGAACTTCATCGTGATTGGACCCAAGAAAAAGTTTATAGGATTATTTTTCTCATAGAAACCTGAATTAATTGCATGTGAACGACATATATGAACAATGAATGAGCAAATGGATGGCTGATATGCAACGAAATGCAATATAAACAGATGAGATGAAATGGCAATCCATGGCTTATTCATAGTACTTTAATTTTCATCATCAAGCATGGTAGTATCAATCTTGGGCAAGGTATTAGAAACCAAGGTTGAGCGTTTCACCTGTAAGCAAATATCGCAAACAAGGAAAGTTCCCCCTCCATTCTAGTTCATGTACAAATGGTTGAGGTATATGTTGTAGTCAGTAAGCCATAGTGATCCGTGACTGTATTTTTGTATAAGATCATGTAGCTTAGTGAACTTCCCACGTAGACACAAATAGTATATGCCCTAGAACTTCATTGGAAAAAGATATCAGGAACCATTCCGACTACTCTAATCACTCGTGGATATCCTGGAGTAGCATAGGAACCTGATATAAAGAAACAAATAACAAATCAACCAAGTACTTATCAGCCAAACCAAATTTTCTTGTCAAAGAAAATGTTACCATGTCTTGTTTGTGAGGAAGGATGCATCCTTGTGAAGATGGTTGTGCACAAATGTTTTGATTGGTTGGTTGATTTGATAGGTGGTCATCATTTTGAGTAGCTCAAAATGTTGTTTTGTGTATTTTGTGATGTGTATGTACAAGGAATAATATACGTTGCAATGTTTTTGATTGATTTTTGACGTTTTTGTCATGTTTTTGGATTTTGTGAATGTTTGTAAATGTTTTTGGTATTATCTTTAGGACTTTTTGTAAATGTTTTTGGGATTTTTTGAAGATTTTATGAATGTTTTTGGTATTATGTCAAGATATTTTTGAATGAGAAACTCAATGAATCACAAGCAATGGAGAATCCACTCCCATCAGTAGGTTTAAACACATTTGCCCCTAGTTAGATGTCCTGATGAAAGCGTGATGCGAGACACATGAAGTAACAACCCTAATTGTAGATCAATAACAAGCCATGGTATAAACGATGGCTGAATAGATGTGATTGCAACAAGTCTGAAAGACAATGGAGCCATATCCTTTATGAATGGTTCCTATTTGCCAGGTTTTCACCACCGTACTTACCCAAGGCACCACCGAAGTGGTTTTCATTGTTTGGATGAATGATTTTTATTTACTATTTTCTTGATTTTTTGTATTTTTTGTATTTTGTTTAGGACTATTTTTTGAATGTTTTTGGTATTTTCTGATATTGGATGAGCCTAATTCTCTGCACAACTTATGTATGAAACCTTTTGAGATGCATTTTGTTGATCAGATCTACTAGTGGTTCTCCTTCTGAAGTAGCTAACTGATATGCCCCAAACCCAAAGATGACAGTGATGACATATGGACCCAACCAATTGGATTCAAATTTTCCCTGGTGTTCTCTATTTGGTTGATTGCAAGGATTCTCCCTAAGAACAAGATCTCCTACTTCAAATGTGCAAGGTTTGACCCTATGATTGTAGCTTTTTCTCATGCACTGTTGATAGGCTTTTAGGTGGTTGTAGGTAGCTTTTCACTTTTCATCAAGTAGTTCCAAGTTCTAAAGACGTGAGACTCGGTATTCTTCATCATTTATTAGTTTGTGCAATGAGACTCGTAGAGATGGTAATTCAACCTCAATAGGCAAGATGGCTTTTTCCCCATAAACCAGTGAGTAGGGGATTGTGCCTGTAGGGGTTCGAATGCTAGTTCGATATGCCCATAGTATTGGATTCAAAAGAATGTGCCAATCACAACCAACATAATTGACTATCTTTTTGAGGATCCTCAATATATTCTTATTGGATGCTTTGGCTTGACCATTGCCTTGTGGGTAATATGGGGTGGAAAATGGTGTTGGATATGAAACTTCTCACAGAGTTCACGAACATCTTGATTTTTGAAAGGGAGTATGTTATCTGTGATGATGGACATGGGTACACCATACCAACAAATGATGTAATTGAGGATGAATGTGGCGATTTGCTTGTCGGTGACTTGGGTGAGTGGAACGACTTCGATCCACTTTGTAAAGTATTATGTGGCAGTAATGATACATTTATGACCATTGGATGAAGATGGATGGATTTTACCCACAAGGTCAAGTCCCCATTCACAAAAGGGCCATGGTGTTGTGTTAGGTTGTAATTCCTGTGCTGGGCATGTATCAGATCTCTATGAACTTGGCACTTCTTTCACTTTCTGACAAAGTAGTAGGAGTATTTTTCCATGGAGGGCCAATAGTATCTGACTCACATGATTTTCTTTTCTAGTGAAGGACTGCTTGAGTGAGCCCCACAAATTCCTTCATGTACCTCTTCCAAGGCTTGTGTTATCTCATCTTGTTCCAAACATCAAAGGAGAGTACCATCAAGAGTTCGTCTGTATATGGTTTTGACAATGATGGTATATTTAGTGGTTTGGCAGATAAAGGTTTTTCGTTGGTTGTTTGATTGGTTAGGGGGAAGTGTGTGATCACATAGGTAAGTGAAAAAATCATTGTACCATGGGGAGTCGGAACAAACAAGGTGACATATCATTTCAGATTCTGGGATATCATAAGTAGGGATCCAAAGCTATTCTGCCAAGAACTCATAGTGTGTCAAATTTTGTAGAAGATCTAGGAGAGATGCAATTGTAGCCATTGCATTGGCAACTCGATTCTGATCGCTTGGTACTTGCTCAAATGTGATAATTATAAATGATTCTTTGAAACTATCCACCATCCTTTTGTATGACATGAGCTTATTATCCTTTGTTTGGTATTCATCAGTGACTTGTCGGATGACTAGCTGGGAATCTCTATATACTTGTAGCTCTTTTAGATTAAATTGTATGGCCAATATGAGTCCTGTGATCATGAAAATTTCTTCATCCGAAAAGTTGGAAATAAGAGGATGGTCGCCTTTGAGTGGTGCATCAGCCAACTGATCTGCAATAACCTATCCCTTGATATCTTTGCGGTCCATATACTCAATATCAAATTCACTCAGGATCATAACCCATTTGGCCAAGAGGCCTGTCAATGCTTCCTTGCTGAGTAGGTACTTGAGTGGATCTATCTTGGAAATAAGTTGTACTTTGTGCATTAACATGTAGTGCCTTAATTTGGTGGCTGCCAAGATAATTGCTAGGCAAGCTCGCTCAATAGGTGTGGAATTGAGTTCATAGCCTACCAGTGTTCGAGAGATGTAGTAGACAACACATTATTTTCCTTTTGTATTATGTTGTGCCAAAAATACTCCTAATGCCATGGTTGTAGCTAAAATGTATAATAATAGAGGTCTGCTTGGATCTGGTGGAATCAACAATGGTGTATTCATTAGGTAGTCTTTAAGAATTTGGAATGCTTGCTAGCATATTGCATCCCATTGAAAGAGGATATTTTTATGTAATAGATGGGTGAAGGCCTGACATTTATTAACCAATTGTGCAATGAACCACCGAATGGATTGTAGCTGCCCTTGTAATGTCTTCAACTGACTGATATTCTTTGGAGGTGGCATGTCCATGATTGCCTTGACTTTCGCTAGATGTACCTCAATGCCTTTACTTGAGACAAGTTATCTTAAGAGCTTCCTGAAAGTTACTCCAAAGACACATGTCTTTGGATTGAGATGAACGTGGTATTGTTCTAATTTGTTCAATATTTTATCCAGTACTGCAAGATGACCTTCTCTTGTTAATGATTTAGCTAGTAAATCATCCACATAATCTTTCATTATTGCATGCATCATATCGTGAAATATGGTATTCATGGCTCTTTGATATGTTTCCCCTGCATTCTTTAGACCAAATGGCATCACATTCCAACAATATGTTCCCCATGGACATGTGAAAGCAGTTTTGTGTTGATCCTCTGGAGCAATTTTAATATGGTTGTACCTTGAAAAGCCATCCATAAGAGAAAGCATTGCATGACCTGCTGCTAGATCGATAATCATGTTGATGTTTGGTAAGGGGAAGTCATCTTTAGGACATTCTTTGTTTAAATATCTAAAATCTGTATAGATATAGATGCCCCCATTAGGTTTACCAATAGGTACAATATTGGAGGTCCACTCTGCATAATCAATTGGTCTGATGAAACCAACATCCAAGAGATTTTTAAGTTCAACCTTGACAAGAATGACAATCTATGGGTGCATATTTCTAAGGTTTTGTTTGACGGGTTTAGCTCCTTCTGCTATAGTTAGGTGATGCATGACCAAATTTGGATCTAAGTCAGGCATGTCTGCATAAGACCATGCAAAGTTGATTTGGCACTTCTAGAAGAATTCCACAAATTTTGGCTATTCTTCAGGAGTTAATAGAGATGCCAAATGTATTTTGTGAGGAGTCTAAGGAGTCCCCACATTGAATTCTTTTGTTTCTTCTATTAGGATGGTTGATCTCTCCCGATTCATACTAAAGGGGAGGATGTCAAACCTTTCATCCTCAGGCACCTCGTAGAGATTTTCACCTTTGGATACGCTCTTTGTTTTTACTTTTTTGGGATCGAAAAGTGCCATTGTGTGGTTTTCACTAGAAGATCCATGCTTTATTGTTATGTTTTTGCAATTGAAAGGTTTGGCATCTACCCAAAAGTATGATGTGTTGTTAAGTTCAATGGAAAATCCAACTTTATGATCCCCTCTTGGTATGTTATCCCATAATTCTAGAAAGTCTACGAGTGCCTCATCGTTTTGGAAATGGTCAAGGCATGGGGGATTTGGTTGGTTCCATTCAATGAGTTCGGGATGAATGATAGGCATTACTTCATCGATTAAGTTAAGTTTGTAGGGGGCATCAGTGAGGGTTAATATGGAGGCATGAAGTTCATCAATGGTACTCTCCTTGTCAGATTCGGGCCCAGGATTTGATGTAGGGCCTGTGGAAGTTTCTTCTAGCTTAGGAACCTAGATAGTTTTAATCCATGCTTCTCTATAAATTGGGATATCCTTATGAGATGGTGGAGGTGATGTACTTTTGGAGGTGGGATTGTTGGTGCTGTTGGTGTTGCTGGTGCTCCTAGTGAGGCTGCTGGTGCTACAGATATAGTCAAGGATTGTATCCTTGGATTAATTGGCTAATGCACATATTTGTTGTGTTTTCCTTTGAATTGAAGCTTAGGAAGAAATTCTTTTTGAAAACCTACTCCAGTTTTATCTCTTGGTTTCAACTCAGGTTGTAAGGGCTCTTGTCATCCTTGCTTGCAAGGTCCCAAAGCACTATTTCCATCATAGATCATTCTTTGCATTATAGTGAAGCCTTTGCCATATTTGTCAGTGGGGAGCTTAGCCTTTGGGCTTTCTTTATTGGGAGGGTTTGTGTAGATCCATTCTGTCAGGTCTTCATCCATGGTTTCCTCCTCTTGACTTTTACAAGGGGTGAATTGTGCCAAAGTGCAAGTTCTTTTGGCTAGTGGTGTTTGAAGTAAACCTTGGGGTTTGCCATGAGTTCTAGGGGATGTGAGTAACTTCTCAACACAAAAGAGTTGGCTAAGATTATGTTCACTAGGACCTTCCTCAACTATTTTCATTTTCAATTTCTCCTTCTTTGGTGTAGGGGTTGTTAAGCTAGAAAGAGAGGATGGATTAACATATGATGACTTCTCTGTTGTTAGGTACGGTGATCTCTAGCTGATGGTGAATATTATTACAATATGCAAATGGATTAGAATCACTGAGGATCATAATTTCTACCCCATTATGTGGAAACTTGATACATTGGTGATAGGTAGATGGAATGACTTGCATGGCATGTATCCAAGGTCTTCCTAACAAGAGATTGTATGGCAAAGGAAGGTCTATAACTTGGCAAACTATATGCTTCATCACTGGCCCAACCCTGATGGGTAATATAATAGCTCCTCTGGAAGAACGTTCTACATCATCATATGCTTTGATGGTTATTTTCTTGCCGACATCCACTAATTTTATTGCATAACCCAATGTTGTGACTAACTGCAAGGTGCACATGTTTAAGCCGACTCCATTGTCAATCAAGACTCTCTTGATTCTATGTTGGTTTAGAAATCCTTCAATATGGAGGGAGGAATTATGGGGTTGTTGGAAGGATGTGTTGTCACTTTAAGTAAAAGTGAGACATGGTGATAACTTTACACTACCAACCATGGCTTGAAACTGATCTGTGTTGAGGTTGGCAGGGACAAACGCTTCTTGAAGAGCTCGATCCAAGATTGTTTTATGTGAGGGGGATAAGTGTAAAAGATCTAATATGGAGATGAGGGTTGGAATCTTATCCAATTTCTCTACAAGATTATATTGTTTGGGGAGGGGTGTCGTTCCTTGTGGTGCCACTCGAATAATAATCTTGCTATGACGCGTAACAACATTGCATGTAGGATTTGGATCTTTTATGGTAAGAGTTGCAACTTGTTCATCCGCATCATAAAGGTGATTCACAGTATAATTGTATGTAGCTTGTGTGTAATTGGTTGTGGTATATGTGTTTCTCTTTGAGGTGGAAGGATCCCTTTGATCATGTGATGGAAGTGGATTCTTGAAAATTAAGTGATCATCATTGGATTTTTTTGGGTCATGTCCCTCAATTTTGATTTCTCCTTTATCAATTAGATCCTGAACAAGATCTTTTAACCGATGGCAATTGCTTGTTTTATGCCCTCTTGGTGAAATTCACAATGTTCGTGATCTCGCCACCATTGCAGCTTGAATTGAGGCTCATAATTGGATGTTTTTGGTAAGGTCACCAGATTGGAGGATATTAATTGGTGTAAGATTGTCTTGATAGGTTCCCTTAAGGGTGTATATGTGAATTTTGTCTTGTAGTTTTGTTGCTTTTTTTTTGGTTCCTCTTGTTGTTTATTGCGATCTTGATTTGGTGGATTATTGATGGGGTTGTTGTTAGGAGGGGGGTTTTGTCCTGCAAACGTGACCACAGGTTGTGCAATTTTCACTGTTCTTGCGTCCACTATCCTATCATTGACAACATTCTTGTTTTTGTTCCAAAATTTTTGTTTGTCACTATTATAGTGTGGACAAGGACCATCTTTTTTTTCATTATAAATTTTGATAAGTCCCTTTTTGATGAGGGCTCTTTCACATTTGAGCCCTTGAGTTATCATTTCTTCAAAGGATTTTGTGCCCTTCATGTCCAAATCAAATTCCATTTCATCATTTAAGTTGGAAATGAAACTTCCCACTAATTCTTTCTCAGGTAGATGAAGGGAGCGTGTGCTAGATAGTTGTCTCCACCGTTGTAAGAAAGTTGAGAACAATTCCCCAGTTTTTGTTTTGTGTTGCACAAATCTGCCATGGTGACGTCACATTCTATGTTGTGCGTATAATGAGAGATGAAGTTTTGGACCAGTTCTTCAAATGTTCTAATACCACCCGACACTCATGAAAGACATTGTGTGGTTGTGCCTCCCAAACTTTGAGGAAAGAGGCGCATTAGATATGTGTCCTCATAGGTCACCTCTAAGCAAGCAGAGTGAAATTCTCACACATGGTCCCTAGGATCTCCTTTGCCTCTATATTTTTCAAATTTGGGTGTTTCGAACCCTTGGGAAAAAGTTGGCATAAGCATGTTCCTAAAAAGGATAGGTACAAATGTCATTAAGTGAGAGTATTTGGTCTTCACACCACTGTTCAATTGTTGGGTGAGATTTTCTACTTGTTGCCTCAACATGTCTATATCTGAAGGAGGAGAAGGAGGAGGTGGAGGATTCCTTTGATAATTAGGGTCATAGAGGAAGTAGTCTCTACCTCCTCCACCTTCATGATGGCTATGTTGATCAGATGCTTGTCATAATTGTGTTGTATCAAACTTGGAGGGAAGTTTGGCACCCTCTTGAGCGAGTCTCAAGAAATGAGCATTGGCATTGTTTCTAAGAATTTCATCAAAGAGTCTATTGAATTTTGGATTGTGCTCTTTCTATATCTTCTAGAGTTGGAGTGTTGGGTTCTTCATCATTAGTTCTTCCTCCAAAGGCCTCATGAAAATCGTTGAGGTTTTCTTCCTCCTCTTCAACTTCTAGTTGTCAGTTTCTCATTGATCTTGTTTGAGCCATGGTTTAAAAGTTGATTTTTGTGAAAATGACTATGAGGTGGTGATTAAATGTTTGATGGAGGACAAGTTTTTGTGAAATGTTTGGTGGAAGATAGATCTATAATACTGAAGGTTGGATGTCAACAGAGTTCTTTGTGAATTTCTTTTGTGTTTTTCAACAATTTGATGTGATGGGGCATAGCAAGGTTTGAGATGTGTTACAATCCAAGGTACCTAGTAATGAGAAGATGCACTCATAAACTAGTTTTAACCTATCTAGATGTGTAGAAATGCCTCTTAAGATGATTGATCCTAGATGTAGATAGACCCTAAAATGATTTGTTGGTTTGTTTAAGCAATATATGAAAGGACTAAGGACAAGACCTCTTTGTGTTGAGAGTTGAGTGAATTTGTGATGTTTGGATGTGAAAGTGGATAGAATATGTGTTTCAATAAAATTATTCCATTATGAAGGGGGTTTCTACTTCTTCCTCTCTTACAGGGGTTGGTGGTTCCTCTCGAGCTTCGCTTTATGTGATACAAATTTGAGGAAAGAAAGTAGGATTGATCTTGTCCCCGTTGTTCTTGTGATAATCAAAAGTTCTATACTGAGTGAAAGCTCTATTGCTCAAAGGCTCTTTGTCAAATTTGTTGGATTTTCCCTGAAGGTACAAGTGCATATGATGCAAGAATACTCTATGTGAGATAAAGAGTTGTCTATTGATATAGAAAAAATTCCTTTTCTTGATAAAAACCTTTGAACCAATTTGTCTCTTCTTCAATTTAGCCTTTTGATGAAGACTCCTTTTTCTCAAGATATGAGTGATGGTCATACAAAATGATACTTTGTTTCACTTTTTGAGGTATATTTGTTTATCAATGTTGATGTAGATTTGTTGGATGGATACTTTGTTTCAATTGTTTTGAATCCTTTGATAAGAGAACACGACAAGCACACAAGCTTATAATCTTGTCCCTTTTGAATAAAGGCACAATAAATGTGGGTCTAAATCAACCCAATCATGAACCATTTGACCCTTTATAAATGTATGTAAGTTCCCAAGGCCTAAAGTTGGCCGAACTTTTTACTAGTCTAAAACAAGATGAAGAGAAATCAAACACTTTTTATCCCTAAGGTCATGTCCAGTTGCGATATTTTCAGCCCACATCTTGATATTTCTTCGACTTTGGTACTACATACCTTATGTATCTCATCATGGAAGGTAAGGATGTGATATAATAAGTCTTGTGCGAGCATAAAAGATAGATGATCCCTATGATGGGGGAGTCACCACTTTCATCAAGCTACAAGTAGCCTTTCAAAAAGCCTTATTTCTACTCAAGGAAATATGTATGGTGAGTATCTTGGTAGCAAAACCATCTATGCTCTTGCACTGATTTTTTCACAAATATCCTCAATCAATAGAACGGGTGGGATTCTAAAATAAGAGGTGTCTAGTAATGTTTGATGTCTTTGGATGTAAGTTCATTCTGTAGTGATTCACTTAAGAGCCTTGTAACTCACGGTGGGGCCCATATGTCCTTTCGACAAGTTACACTATAGGAACAACTACACCCAAGGCTCCAACTTTCGCTCTCACCTGATTTCTATAGCAGCTCAAAGGATTTACCATGCAAGGTCATCCCAAGAGTGATGTGTCTCTTGGCAGACCTCTCTTAAAAATAGAAAATTTAGAGCATTACTAACACTTTTATCTTGCACCTAGGACCACGAGAACCAAGGGAGAGGATAGTTTGTGTTAGAAATGGGACCACTCTACAAATTTGAACAAGCATGCCAAACACGAAAAACACTTGTTCTTTTTAACTTTTTATTACAATATGATCTATTTTCTATTTGGAGATGTTGCTCCAAACAGACATGATGTTCTTTTTATTCCACAAAGCAATTTGTTTTCTAGCTAGGAAAGTGAAATCTTGGTCAACAAAATGAAAGCACACTTGCTTAAAAGAAAATCGCTTTTTCAAGTAAATGGACAAGTTGTTTGTTCTTTTTATAGCCCAAATTTGAAGTGTGAATTTGCAAAAAGAAATTATAAGTTTGTTGTGAATTTTAGCTCTTGCAAATGATGTTCTTTTCAAGCCCAAAATACAAGTTTTGATTTGTTTTAAACACCAAACTTAAAATGTAAGGTTCTTTTTACCAAAATGAAGAAATGTGAATTATTTTTAACCAAATTTAGAAAATAAGTTAAAACAAAATTGAAATCCTAAATTAAACTCCTCCAACCTGCAAGAAATCGTAAAAAAACCCTGCATGTAAACAAGTTAGAAAAATCAAAGATTTTATGTGGGCTTCCACAAGCCTAAGTTTAATTTTTTTGGTTACAATTTTGAGCTCTTTGTTACAAAAGTGCTACTCTATGAGAACACAGAAGTGCTACTTCGGACAACAATGCCAAAGTACTCTCAAAAGCACAAAACTAATAACAACAACGCTAAAATATTAAAAAAGCGCTAATTTAAAATGTTTGACAGAATCAAAGAACTGACAGACAAAGAGCGCAAAAACGCTAGATTATTACAACAACGTTGATTAATGAACAAAAGCGCTAAAACTCTAACTAAAGTGCTAAAACTATAACTAAAGCGCTAAAAATCTTCTGACAAGGGCCACAAAACGCAAGACAAAAGCGCTAAAGTGCAACCTACGTGTGAACATTCAAGAAAATCCCAAAAACAAAAGTTAGAATCGAAATCAGAAGGTTGTGTGTTCAATTCATGTCGGGTTCACCAAATGATGCACGCTAAAAGGGGCACAAGGCACAAAAGATATAGTTCAAATGTTAGTAGATTAGTCACAACCAAAACCAAATATGAATGAACCTAAAAACCTTAACATGCACATCAAGAGAGATATAAAGCACAAAATAAGAAGCCTACATAAACAAAAAAGGGAAAGAAGACCCTCCAAGATGCTCCTCAAAATGCTCATAGTTGTTCCTCCCTTGTTCCTCTCCTCTCCAAGTCCCACATGAGTGTAGCTCTTAGCTTTTTGCACTATTCATGGATGCCATATAAAGATTCAAGATGGTTGGGAAAATGAAAACATATGCTTATGCAAGTGTAAATGAGTTACTATGAGAAAGCTCCTAATTAGTTTATGTAAATCTTAGTAAAATAACAATGAAAATGCTTCTTAATGCTCTCTAAAATGACTATAAGTTTGATGCTAAAAGAATTCTAATCCTAAAAATGAAGAATGAGAACTCTATTATAGGAGAAATAGGGCAATGGATGGTCAAGATTGAGTAATCTTAACAAGGGCTGGGATTCATGGGTTTATGATCCTTGTGATGGCTTTAAATCCAATCCCATGATGACAAATGTCAACATGAGATAGCTTGAGAGGAGAGGGAAGAAGCATTAAATGCTTGAAATGACATGAAGGTTACCTTAGGAGGGTTTGGTTAGGCTTGAGTTAGTGAATAAAGCTTTTATTCAATTAATAATGCCTTTATCCAATGGATAAATTCTTGTGCAAGAGTTAGTGGGGATAACCATGGTCAAAGCAATGAATGCTTGAAGAGACCCATGAGTTGAATGAGGGTTGAGTTTAGAGGAAAAACCTCTAACTATGTGGGTGAGTTGAGTTTAACCATTAATGGTTATGTAAGAACCATAAATGGTTTAGAAGACTTTGTGGGTTAACTTGTTGAAGGATAAAAAACCTTTAATGCATTTCAAAGACTTTGGAGGCTTTGAGAAGTGACTTCTCTTTGCTTAGGAATGTGACAATAATTAGGGAGGGGGATTAGGCTAATTTTGAATGGATTAGAAGAATCTAGAAGGGGTTTAGGATGCAAATGGGTTTGGTGGGTGAGAGAAAATAGGATTTTATTTAGAAATAAAATCTATTTATTGGTGCAACTTGCATTTGTAGGAGAATGCAAGTGGAGGGGGGGGGGAGGTTTAGAGATTTTAAATAAATATATATTTTTATTTAAATGAGGATAGGGGTTAAATTAAACAAATATGCTTTATTCATTTAATTAATTGTTAGAGTATGGTTTAATGAATTAATTTAAATAAATTGAATTATTTATTTTATTAATAGAAGAAGAGGTTCAAGATGAATTAATTAAATATCAATTTAATTAACTGTTGACTGATGGTTAAATAATCAAATAAATACTACATATTCATTTAATTAAGTGGACGAATCTATGTGTCTACATAGTTTAATTGTTATTTCTTGAATTCATATAGCTTAATATTCATTCATCTAGCTTAATCTTGAATCCACTTAGTTTAATCTTGTGCTCATATAGATTAAATCTTCTATCTTGGTGTAGTCGAGCCACTGGTATTGCTTATACAAATCTGAGAGCAAGTCTATACTCGCATCTTTTAGAAGGAAATAGGTCAATTTGTTATGGTTTTTATATTCATGATTATCTCTGTCTAACCATGCATGCAATGACTTAATTGAAGTGTTGTGTCTTACAGCTTGTAGATACTTATCCACTTTTCACACACACAAGTGCAAGTGCTTTACCCATGCTTCCATTTTGCACACATGATTGTCAACCAAAACATTTATAGCTAGAAACCTTAAAAATTTCATATTGATGCATACCGATACATTGTTTTAGTGTTCTCATTATTTGCAAAGATGATAGAATTTGGGTATACACATACCAATTACATCTACTTGAACATTTGTGAAGCATCCATTGTGCATATGCAAGCCATGCTCATGATATGTTGTGAGAAGACATTTCATGTAGTTCTCTATCAAATCATTCATATGACATCAAACAATACATAAGCTTTTTCAACATCTCCTTCTTGTAAATAACCTGCAATAATATTGAGCATCCCTGAAGACTCTAGCTTTCTAGCATTTTGAAAGTTTCTTGAAATATAGTTATGAATTTATCAACTAAAGTTTTTCGAGCAAGGGAGGTTAGAAAGTTAGTGAAGAAGTTGAGAAAGTATAACTTCTGAGATCCCAAGAGCATCTGTATGCAAGAATACCTGTCACAAGAGAAGATTGGAGACTGAACCCAAAAAGGCTCTAAAAAGATATTATCATTTAGAGAGGGAATGAAAAATAAAGTTACAATACAATCCTTATGAAAGGAGAATTAGAAACCCTAAAGATGTGCAACCCTAAAGAGATAAAAAGTATTTAATAATTAGAATAATTATTAAGTACCTACAATATTATGAAATGCCTAAGTTTAGCTTAAGCGTAGAGTATAATAGACTAATAATTAAATAAATAATTATTAGCTAATACAAGATAACTATAACAACCCCCCTTAAGATGAACTTAGGGAGTAGATAAAAAACTAAATGCAAGAAAGCAAAAATGCAACTATAGGAAGAAAGGCAAAATTTGGGTCCCGACAACAAGGCCTGATGAGGTAACCAATCACAACCAAATCTCTATGAAATGGAGAAATAGAGAAAACCACATGGGAAAAAAACTCTACTCCAAAAAGAGATGGGAAAAAGAATGTAAAGAAAAAACATGAAGGCAGGAAGGCTTGAATGAGACCCCCCTAGGACAAATTCCTTCACCCCAAGCATAGAGCACAACTGAATATAGCGCGGAGATGAAAAAGGTTTAGTGAAGATGTCAGCAACCTGCTCCTCTATAGGAATGTACTCCAAGATGAGAAAGCCACCCTGAATCAACTATCTGATGAGGTGCATGTGAAGATCAATGTGTTTAGACGTCTGGTGCTCCACTGGGTTACGAGAAAGGTGAATGACACTCTGATTGTCACACCAAACAATAGTGGGACTATCAAGAGGGAACCCAAACTCAGTCATCAACTGTCGAAGCCATAAAACCTCCTGACTAGCTAGCACCACTGCTCGGTACTCAACCTCTATAGATGATAATGAAATAGAAGACTTCTTCTTGCAAGACCACGTGATACGACCATAACCAAGGCAAAAAACAAAGCCAGAAGTAGACTTCCGATCTTGAGCATCACCAGCCCAATCTTAGTCAGTGAAGCCAACAATGTGAGGGGATCCTGAAGTATAGTGAATGCCAAACTATGTAGTGCCCCAAATGTACCTCAAAATATGTTTGGTTGCTTGCCAATAGATCTCATGAGGATCATGGGAGAACTGAGAGACAAGACCAACCGCAAAAGAAACATCCAGGCAGGTATGGGTCAGGTACAACAAACTGCCAACCAACTGCCTATATAAGGTAGAATCAGCAGAAGGTGTAGAACAAGTGGTGGACAAAACAACACCTGACTGAAATGGTGTGGATGCAGGCTTGCAAGTAAGCATGTCAAATATTTGAAGCATATCAAGAGCATACTTCTATTGAAGTATGGAAATCCCAGTGGAAGACTGAATAACTCGTAGGCCCAAAAATAGTGCAGAAGGCCAAGAACTGTCAACTCAAATTGCTCCATCAAGGCTCGCTGAATATCTTGAATCAAGGAGGATGAGCTACCAGTAATGATAAGATCATCAACATAGAGCACAAGGATAACTATATCATCCCCCTGATGCTGAATATAGACTGTAGGATCATAATGACAATGTGTAAAGAGTGTGGAAAGCAAGATAGAGTCCATCTTCTCATACCAGGCCCGAGGAGCCTATTTGAGACCATATAATGAACGTCGAAGTCTGCAAACCAAAGAGGAATCCTGCAAAAATCCCTGAGGCTGCTCCATATAGATTTTCTCACGAAGGTCTCCACACAAGAAAGCACTATTCACATCCATTTGAAAAATTGTCCATCCCCATGAAGCTGCTAGAGAAAGTACAAAGTGAAGAGAATTCATCTTGGCGATAAGCAAAAAGGTCTTGAAGTAGTCAATACCCTCCACCTGAGAAAACCCCTTCGCAACAAGACGAGCCTTGTACTTATTAATAGAACCATCTACAACATACATGGTATGGTATACCCACTTGCACCGAACCAATTTTCTTCCCTTCAGAAGAGGACAAAGATCCCAAGTATGATTCTTCATCAAAGAAGAATACTCCTTATCCATGGCCCTATCCCGATCTGGGTGACCTGTCACCTCTAAAAATTCCTGAGGATCATCCAAAATGGCATGACTTAGAATGCTAGATCTAGATGTTTGTGCACAAGTACAATGAGTGTCGGTAGCATAACCTGCCATAAAACCAATAACATCAACTATAAACTGGGCCCACTTGGGAAAAGGCTAAGCAACGGGTGGTGGTGGTGGTGGTGGTGGTGAAGGTGGACCATCATCTGCATCATCCTCAAGGAAGAAGGAGTCCTCAAAAGATGAAGAGGGAGGAGGAGGCAGTGAGGGAGAAGCTACTGATGGAGAATCCATCTGAGGAAGGTGCTCAACGAATTGGACATCTCGCCTAAGCAAGACCTCTTTGGAATCAGGATCAAACAACCTTAACATCCTCATAGTAGCCAACAAAAATGAGTGATCGACTCTTCCTCTCCATGGATTTCCTCTAAGCATCTAGAATAAATGCCCAAGCCTCACTACCAAAAGCTCGGAATGAAGAAACATCAGGCTTGACATGGGACCAAGCCTCCTTAGGAGTCAATTGGCGCAATGCCTTATGAGGCATTTGATTCTGAATATAAGTAGCACAATTAACTACCTTAGCCCAAAAAGTAGGTTGCATATAACATGACTGAAGCATACAATTGGCCATCTCCCTTGGTGTTATGTTCTTTCTCTCAGCAACACCATTCTTTTGAGGGGTGTGAGGAACGGATAACTAATGCTACAAACCATGCTTTATGTAGAAATCTGTAAAATCCTGATTCACATATTCTCTCCCATCATCTGTGTGTATCCTCTTTATAGAATGACCATATTGATTTAGACAAATGTCTTAAAGACTCAAAATGAATCAAAGACATCAGGCTTGTACTTAAGAAATTACACCCATGTGCATCTGGAGAAGTCATCAATGAAAGTGAGCACATACTTAGACCCTAAAAAAGATGGAGTCAAAAATAACATAAGATCACTGTGGATGAAATCCAAGGGTACCTTAGCATGGGTGGCTCTACCTGTAGGAAAAGGATCATGGTGATGCTTACCAAGTGCACAACCTTGACATAAACCATCAGTATAGGATATCTGAGGGAGCCTAATAACAAGTGCCTGTGTGCTCATCTTCTATAAGTATCTATTGTTGACATGGCCAAAATGCTCATGCCATAGTCTCCTCACTCAATCTACATGTGCTACAAGATAAAAACACCTGAACCATCTGGACTCTCAAAGCCATCAAACCGAATAATTGAGAACCATGATCAACCCTGCCAGTAGCCACAACCAAATCAAGATCATAGAGCTCTTGAATAACCAAATCATGTGGTGAGAACTTAACCATTTTACCAAAGCTAGAATGAAAAATATGATAAACAGAGATGAGGTTCGTAGAAATGTCCAGAACCAAAAGAACATCCTGAAAACAACCACCTGTCAATGGAACAGAACTTGAACCTAAACTTGAAACTGAAAGTTGTGTTGAGTCACCAATTGCAATTTGTAAAGTATTACTATGAGCAAGTGAGGTAACAAGCTGTGGTGAGTGTGTCATGTGGTGAGAAGCCCTGGAATCAATAAAACAAGTGGATGTAGAAGGAATAGCTCATGCAGAAAGATAATGTCCTTTCCCAGTAGAAGAGGAAGATGGAGGTTGAGGAGTAGAAATATGATGCTGCTACATGGCTTCCTCCAAAGCCTCTAATCGTTTCCAACAATGACAAACTGGATGACCTTCTTTGCTACAGAAACTACAAAGTTCATCTGATTTCTTCTTAGTCTTGGAGGAAGATTCACCAAACTTAGAAGAGTGCTCTTGTTTGGGATAGGACTTTGGTTTGAAATCTGACTTAGGTGGTGTCTTGGAGGGATGCTCACTACCAGTTGAATCCTTCTTAGGCTTCAGTTTCTGCTTCTTGTTCTCTTTAGATGTCTAAGCAACCAATGCTTTTGGCTTTAATCCTGTGAGAGTGTCCAATTGAGATAGGTGATCCTTCTCACGAGTCAAGCAATCACATAACACATCAAAAGTAGGCATGGTGAAGCATGTACCCAATGCATCCATAGTAGAATAAAAGGTGGAAGAAAATATCTGATAGGGACCTTGAAGCTTAGAGAGAATCAGGTAGATAAACTCTAGTTCTGTCTTATTCATACCACTACTATGGAGGATAGCTCTGGTGGTTTTAAACTTGTTTAGAAAGTCCTCAATGTGAGGAAAAGACTCAGGTAACGAGGAAGAGAGCTCTACCTCAATCTGTAATGCTCTGAACTCATTGACAATACCAAAGAGAGTTTCAAATTTGGACCACATAGCCTCATCCATCTTATTTAGGTGTCAAAGAATCTCAAAAGGACACTACAAAAATGATTGATCCACATCGAAATAGGACCACAACACCCTTGATCTAAGAAGCCTCATCATATGATCTTTCTAGAGGTGATAGTTCTAGGATGTAAGAAGATCAACTGAAGAATTTGCCATGTGTACCTGTACCTGAACCTGGACTTGCTCTTGATTTTTTTGATTAAGTGCTCTTTCAGACTAGACAAAAGATGCAGAAGGGTTTTTTTTTTTTTTTGAGTTTAGGTGTTCTGATTTTCTGAAGTAAAATACAAAAAATAGTAAAAAATAACACCCCCCACAATATGTAAAGCAAAAAACTAGTACAATCTGATAGCCAGGAAAGAAGATAAGCAAAGAAAATGCGTCAGACATTATCTTGTGTACCTAGTGATTTTTCTGGAATAAAAACTCCAAATATGTGAAGATCTCTCCAAGACCTTTCTGACACCAATTAGTTTTCTGAAAACGGAGTCCATTTGCCCAAGATATGGCTCCCAGAGTGCAGAAAAGAGTGCTGACTTGGACGGCAAAAACTAGGTACTAGATGAAAAAATCAGCAAATCTCACCTCCAGATCTGAGTAGAGCTTGAAAAGGGCTTTCCGGCACCTATTCATTTTTGAAAATCTGACTTTGTTTTCCGTAGTTATGGCAAAAAAACCAATACATTGTCAAAAAACCTTCAAGGAAAAAAAAGGCCCCCCTGCTAATGGCAAGGAGGTGGCGCAATGGCCTAGCAGTGGTGGAGGTTGGGCAGCGTGCAGTGGGTAGCGGTGGCCAAGCGTGGTGTAGCGGATGATGGTGGTCAGGCACAGTGCAGCGGGCGGCAGCGGCGACGGGGTTTCTAGGCAGAGGGCGACAACTGCAAGTTTCTGGGCAGCGGAGGGGCTGCTGGCGGTTCCCTAGCTACTTGCAGCTACCAGAAGGGCTGGCCCTGGTGAACAGTGACGGTTCTGTCCTGGGCAAGCCATTAAAATTCCCAAAACAAATGATTTTTTTGTTTTTTTATTTTATTTTTATTTTTTTAAAAATTTTACCTTGAAAAATGTGCCCGTAAAGGGCCAAAATAAAAAAGTCCCAGAGCTAAAGTTGTCCAAATTGGACAAATTTTTTATGAAAATTGGGGTTTTTAGGTGTTTTGAGGTCAATGGTGAGGTCTGTTTGAGCTCAAAATTCCCAGAAACAAAAAAGATACCCCAGATCCAAACTAAAACTCTGAAAAAAAAACTGATACCCTTGCCTCCAGAAAAAATCTTCTGAAAAGAAATCAGGAACAAATAACAGTAGATGTAGGCTCTGATACCATGAAGAAGTTGAGAAAGTACAACTTTTGAGATCCCAAGAGTATCTGTATGCAAGAATATCTATCACAAGAGAAGATTGGAGACTGAATACAAAAAAGGCTCTAAAAAGAGATTATCATTCAGAGAGGGAATGAAAAATAAAGTTACAATACAATCCTTATGATAGGAGAATTAAAAACCCTAAAGAGATAAAGAGTATTAAATACCTACAAAATTATTAAATAAATAAATACAAGATAACTAATAATAAACTAGAGTATAATACAAGATAACTCTAACAGTTAGGATTTGTGAGCAAGTGAGCATAATAGGTTAGCATTGATCACTTTTTGAGCATTTTTAACCTATTAAAATTAGGATTTTGACTTTTCAAAGAAATAGGTTAGTCTTGCTCACTTTTTGAGCATTTTTAACTTATCAAGGTTAGAAATATGAAATTTTTCAGCAATTAAGGGCATTGAGAAAAGGATCACTTGCAACTATTCCATCCGAACCTACATAAAGACTTTTGATTGCTCTTTCTCTTCAAAAAGATCAAAATGAGAAATATATTGAAAACAATTTAAAATATTTGAATTATTTTCAAAAGAATAATTCAAATATTTTCCATTAGACTTTAATGCCTTGATTTAGGAAATATGACCACAACTTTCAATTGGTAAGGAGTTAGGCTCCAAAATTCAAAACATGCCTTAAACGTAGGAGGATGAGCATATAACATCATTTATTACTCATGAAGATGATAACTTAATGATGAATGAATAGTACCAAACTGGTACTAAGAGGGGGGGGTGAATCAGTACAGGCAAAAAATAGTCCACAACTGGTTTGACAACAGACACTTCCAATGACTAGTAGACAGTGACACCAGTTTGAAACAGAGTGCAATCGGTAAATTTAAGAATGTCTGAGACAAGCATTAACTGGTTACTCACTTATCTTTTCACTCAACTCAAGACAACACTACCATTTCACCCTTATGCATAAACAGGTAATTTAACATTAGATCATAATAACAGTTAGTTCAACATGTTTTATTGACAGGCATAAAACACAAAACCATCATATGTTTGATAGATAATAGCAAAGCATCACAACATAAAAACATCACACATGACACACATATTTTTCACGTGGAAATCCAACTAGAAAAAACCACGGTGGGGATGAATACCCACAAGTTGTTTTTGAACTCTTTAGAAGTCTGCTCTTTTAGGAGCCTTGTCCGGTTAGAGACATTACAAAAGGTTCTGCTAGGAACCGCTCCTATTAGAGATCACCTGGTTAAGGGATGGCTACAATACCCGGTTAAGGGTTAAACCCTGTTAAAGGTTACCTTGTTAGAGGATTTCAAGAACTCAATAGCTAAAGGATTCCGAACTCGGTAGCTCTGAGTTACCCTATTAAAGGATTTTCAGCAAGCCGGTTAAGGTTACCCTGTTAAGGGATTCCAACTGTTGAGGTGGTTAGAGATCAATAAGTATTACAATGATCTAGTAACAACACTCAATGCCAATGCAGATCTGCTTAGGCTCCTCTTCACCTTCTACACTTACACTATGTAGGTATCACTTCTCTCCTTTTGGTCTGGCAAGAATCATGTATCCCTTCTCTTGGATACACGCACAACTTTTGCCAACAACCTAAGAAAGAGACACAACATCGACCTTATAGGAAAATAGATAGGTCAGTAGCATAAACCCTAAACCCTAAACCTGTTAGGTTAAGGAATTCAAATGGTTCAATCCTGACCATTGAGAACACTCCATTAATTGCAACAGTCTTGATCCAATCTCAAGACATTCTTCATCGTCCATTTTCACCAATTTTATGGTGGTGATAATGCATCCCACGTTATCACCGTTTTGCAATTTGCTTATTCCCAAGGTGGATAGGAACAATCTCCTTCATGCAAGATCCTTCACGTACACAAGGCTGACATGGCAACATGATTTGTTCTTCATTACAATGCTAACTCATCACACAATGTCACCTATTGAGCCATATAGGCTTGAAGCACATCAACCAAAAACCCTGAAGTTGAGACTACCAACTGGTAGTCATACAATGCTTCCATGTGTCGGTTCCCATAACCATATGCCGGTTCACCTTGAACAAGCACACCACTTCACTTTGGCACAAATGCCGGTTCACAGTGTTATACCGGTTCTCACATATGCCGGTTCACACCTCTTCAACATATTGACATCAATGACAACATACAATGTCATTATGTTCACATACCAGTTCACATAATGCCAACAATCTCCTCCTTTGGCATTGATGGCAATATACTAAGATATCTCTCCACTTCACATCTTCTCCCCCAATTTCTGTAGATATCTTCTTTGCTTCACATTTTCTCCCCCTTTGACAACAATGCCAAAGTCGATGCACAAGCTACCCTGTTCCATTATGCTGCTCCCCCTGAGGAGGAGCATCCTTCAACACATCAATCCAAAATAAATTTGACTATGCAATACCTGACTGATGTGGAGCATATGCTTTTAGTTTACCTCCTGAAGGGGCAGTACCCCTAATTCACCTCTTAAGTATATGAATGTAGTCTTTGGGAGAGGCTTGGTGAATATGTCTGCTAACTGCTCCTTACTGGAAACATGCTCTAGTGCAATCTCTTTGTTCTGAACCTTTTCCCTCAAGAAATGATACTTAAGCTCAAAGTGCTTGGTTCTAGAATGTAAAACCGGATTCTTGGAGATATTAATTGCACTAGTGTTGTCACAAAATATATTTACCGGTTCAGATACAAGAACTTTGAAGCCATTCAATACATGCTTCATCCAAATTGTCTGAGTGCAATTCATGAAAGCTACAACATACTCTACTTCCGCTATAGACTAAGAGATACAACTTTGCTTTTTACTCATCCATGAGACCAGTCTACCACCAAGGAAGAATGCACCACCGGTTGTGCTCTTCTGGTCATCTACATTACCAGCCCAATCAGCACCTGTGAACACTTTTAGGTTAAAATCATTATTGTATGGATACCATAACCCATAGTGAATAGTTCCTTTCAGATACCTGAGAATTCGCTTGACTGCAACCAAGTGGGATTCTCTTGGACTTTTCTAGAATCTTGTAGTAATGCCAACTGCATGTGCAATATCTAGTTTGCTATGCACTACATAATGCAACCTACCAATCATTGATCGGTATTCCTTCTCATCAACCAATGCAGAGTCATCCTCTTTGGATAGTTTGCAACCGGTCACCATTGGTGTGCCAACCAGTTTGCTATCTTCCATGCCAAAGGTCTTCAACACCTCTTTGACATACTTAGACTAAGTGATAAAGATTCCATCCTTCATCTGCTGGATCTGCAGTCCAATGAAGAACTTAATCTCCCCTATGAGTGACATCTCAAACTCTTTCTTCATCTCATCTGCAAATTCATGACTCATCTTGTCATCTCCACCAAAGATAATGTCATCAACAAATACCTCACAGATCAGGATTTGATCTCCTTCAGACTTCAAGTAGATATTGCTATCTTCACTTGTTCTCTCAAATCCAATCTTCACAAGATGGGAATGTAGACGTTCATACCATGCTCTAGGTGCCCGCTTTAGCCCATATAAGGCTTTATGTAGCCTACATACCATGTCACTATCTTTAGATAGGGCAAACCCATCTAGTTGTTCTATATACACCTCCTCTTCAAGTACACCATTTAGGAATGTAAATTTTACATCCATTTGATATACTTTGAAGCTTTTAAAAGTTTCATATGCAAGGAGCATACAAACTCCTTCCAATCTGGCTACAGGAGCAAAGGTTTCATCATAGACTTCTCCTTCTTCTTGGGCATATCCTTTGCATACCAATCTGGCTTTGTTTCTAATAACTATGCCATCCTCATTTAGCTTATTTCTAAAGACCCATTTGGTACCAATGACATTTTTATGCTCTGGTCTGGGTACCAAGGACCATGTACCATTTTTCCCTATCTGGTCAAGTTCCTCTTCCATTGCCTTGATCTAGTCTTCATCTTTATGTGCCTCTTTAAATGATTTAGGCTCAAATTCAGAGATCATACATGAGTTTTCTCTGACCTTTCTTCTTGTAAGGATTCCTGCATCCTTATCTCCTATGATTTGATTAGGATCATGATTCAAATTGACATATCGAGGAATGGTCTTGATGGATTCATCTTTCTTTTCTTCTTCATCCTCATCTCCATCAATATCAGTATCTACATTTGTCGGTGTAGGAACACTGTTATTGGTACTCGGTTGACTGACAACCGGTTCCTAGAAGGTTGCAACCGGTTTGATTACCGCTTGCTCACTGCCAGTTTCCTTAGTTTTCTCAGAGGTTTCATCAACTCTTACATTGATGCTTTCCATAATTCTCTGAGTCCTATTGTTGAAACACTTGAGAGCTTTGCTCTTGGTGGAATATCCAAGGAATATTCCCTGATCACATTTTGCATCAAATTTTCTCTGGTGTTCACTCCTCTTGATGTAACATTTGCTGCCAAACACTCTAAAGTAGCTAACCACAGGTGTCTTACCGGTCCAATACTCATAAGGAGTTTTCTCCTTACCTTTCTTGATGAGTACCCGATTCATTATGTAGACTGTAGTGCTCACCGCTTCTCTGCAAAATGTGTGAACTATCTTTCCTTGAATCAACATGGTTCTGGCTGCTTCAACCATAGTCCGGTTATTCCTCTCTGCTAGGCCATTCTACTATGGAGTCTGAGGGGTATAAAATTGCCTCTTGATGCCATGTTCTTCACAGTACTTGTTGAATTCACTGGAAGTGAATTCCCCTCCTTGATCAATTCTCAAGCACTTGATCCTTTTACTGCTTTCCTTCTCCACCAATGCTCTGAAAGCTTTGAAATTTACAAAGGCTTCAGACTTGTCTTTCAAGAATGTGACCCACATCATTCTTGAGCAATCATCAGTGAGAATCATGAAGTACCTATCACCCTGCACACTCCTAGTTTTCATAGGACCACACAAATCAGTATGCACAAGATCAAGTAAGTTGTCAGCAGTGAAAGATTTACCTTTAAAGGTTGAGGAAGACATTTTCCCCAATTGACTCTCTCTACATAAGGTTTTATCTAGTTTTCTTAGCACCGGCAATCCTCTAACTACCTTGATCTTACTAGCTTTCACAATATTATCAAAGTTTACATGGTAGAGTCTTCTATGCCATATCTAGCTATCATCAAATTTAGCCATAAGACATGTACTTATATTTTCATTCAGATGAAATAGGTTACCTTTGGTCTGCATGTTAGTGGCCACTAATTCACCATTCTTTCCTTTGATTCTGCAAATTCCATTCTTGAATTTTAGAGTGAGGCCACTGTCATTCAACTGGGCAACACTCAGAAGGTTGTGTCTGAGACCATCAACCCAATACACATTGTCAGCACTACTCTTTCCATTCAGAGAGATGGACCCTCTACCTTTGACCATGCATGGTGTATCATTGCCAAAGCAAACCACACCACCAACATACTCCTCCAAGGATAGAAACTTGCTCCGATCACTAGTCATATGGTGAGAACAACCACTATCAATGATCCACTCATTGGAATTATCAAACTGGGAGACAAGAGCCTTCTTGTCTGACACATCTTCCTTGACAACAACAAACACAATACCTTCATTTTCTTCATCCTCTGATTCTTCATCTGTGACACCTTCATCAACTACCACAAAACAGTTTCTCCGGTTTCCTCCTTTGAATTTCTTGAACCTTTCTGGTTTGTCCTTGTTGTCATCATTAGGACAATTTACAGCAATATGTCCTCTCCAGTTGCAAGAAAAGCATTTCAAAGGTAGCTTACCTTTGTATTTTCCAGTTCCTTTAGGAAGTTTCCTGGCAAGGAAAGCTTCAAATGCCATCAAAATCTCCTCATCATCCATTTCTCTACTCTATCTTGGTTCACCACTAGTGCTAGCTTCTTTTCCTTTTCTGGATGGTATAGCAGAAGCTTTAAAAGCTGATTCAGTCTTTTGAACACTACCATCAAAACTATTTAGCTCATAGGCTGTCAAATTTGCTACGATGGAGTCTAAGGATACCTTAGTCTTGTCTATTGATCTCAGCTCCTGAATAGTAGCCACCCTTATTGCATAGACTGGCAATATGGATCTCAGGACTTTTCTTACAATAGTGGCATCTTCTATTTTACCACCTGCACTCTTGATATCTCCAATAATAATTTTAATCCTTATTCCATACTGTTGAATGGTCTCACCTTCAACCATCTGCATATCTTCAAACTTCCCTCTAAGGCTTTCTTCCTTGGCCTGTTTTACATGCTCATCACCGCCATAGATATTTTCAAGAGTGTCCCATACCTCTTTGGGATTTACCTTATCCTAAATGTCAATAAACTCAATGTTAGATAAACTATTGATTAGGGCTTCCATGATTTGCCCATTCTCTTGCATCTCTCTCTTTTGGTCATCGGTAAGGGTATTAGTAGGAGCAACATAGATAGTCTCAACATAGCTCCAGTGTTGAGCACCCATGCTTCTGATGAATATCTTCATTCTGTCTTTCCATATACTGAAATTTTCTCTGTTAAAATTTGGACCTTCCCTCTTCATCATTAGACTGGGATCTTTACCTCAAGCGGTTAAGCTTATAGCACAGAGGACCTGGAGAATGCTCTAATACCAAGTGATAACTTAATGATGAACGAATAGTACCAAATCGGTACTGAGAGGGGGGTGAATCAGTATAGGCAAAAAAATAGTCCACAACTAGTTTGACAACAGACACTTCAAATGACTGGCAAACAGTGACACCGGTTTGAAACAGAGTGCAACCAGTAAAGTTAAAAATGTCCGAGACAAGCATTAACCGGTTACTCACTTAGCTTTTCACTCAACTCGAGACAACACTACCATTTCACCCTTATGCATAAATAGGTAATTTAACATCAGATCATAATAATAACTAGTTCTACATGTTTTATTGGCAGACATAAAACACAGAACCATCATATATTTGACAGACAATAGCAAAGCATCACAAGATAAAAGCCTTGTTTTTGAACTCTTTAGAAGTCTGCTCTGTTAGGAGCCTTGTCCGATTAGAGACATTACAAAAGGATCTACTAGGAACCGCTCCTGTTAGAGATCACCCGGTTAAGGGATGGCTACAATACCCAGTTAAGGGTTAAACCCTATTAAAGGTTACCTTGTTAGAGGATTTCAAGAACTCAATAGCTAAAGGATTCCGAACTCGATAGCTCTGAGTTACACTGTTAAAGGATTTTCAACAAGTTGGTTAAGGCTACCCTGTTAAGGGATTTTCCAATTGTTGAGGTGGTTAGAGATCAATAGGTATTATAATGATCGGGTAACAACACTCAATGCCAATGCAGATCCTCTTAGGCTCCTCTTCACCTTTTGCACTTACACTCTGCAGGTATCACTTCTCTCCTTTTGGTCTGGCAATAATCATGTATCCCTTCTCTTGGATACACACACAACTTTTGCCAACAACCTAAGAAAGAGACACAACATTGACCTTATAGGAAAATAGATAGGTTGGTAGCATAAACCCTAAACCCTAAACCTATTAGGTTAAGGAATTCAAACGGTTCAATCCTAACCATTGAGAACACTCCATTAATTGCAACAGTCTTGATCCAATCTCAAGACATTCTTCATCATCCATTTTCACTGATTTTATGGCGACTAATAACCCATCACACGTTATCATCATTTTACAAACTTCACTTATTCCCGAGGTGGATAGGAACAATCTCCTTCATGCAAGATCCTTCATGCACACAAGGCTGACGTGGCAACATGATCTGTTCTTCATTACAATGCTAACTCATCACACAATGTCACCTGTTGAGCCATATAGGCTTGAAGCACATCAACTAGAAACCCTGAAGTTGAGACTACCAATCGGTAGTCATACAATGCTTCCATGTGCCGGTTCCCATAACCATATGTCGGTTCACCTTGAACAGGCACACTGCTTCACTTTGGCAGAAATGTCGGTTCACAATGTTATATTGGTTCACACCTCTTCAACATATTGACATCAATGACAACATAGAATGTCATTATGTCCACATATCGGTTCACATAATGCCAACAGAAGATACCTAGGGTGAGGGATTTTAATTGTTTTAGACTGAGGAACATCAAAATTTGAAAATTTAAAATATGGCAAACTATGAACTGGGTTCAGGCACAAATTGGTCATATGACACAAAATGATGCTTAGGACATGTTAAAAAATAGTTTTTACTTGGTTCTTTTTAATTTTCAAATTTCATCCATTTTTGACATTTTGACTGACATATTTATGATAGACAACAATGTAGGTTAAGAACAACAACCTTGCATCACATGCTCACTCATTTCGCAGAGATACATATTTGGGCCTTCATTCAACATTGGGACCAATTCAAAGTTCAAATTTTGGGTATTCCAAATGTGGGGAAACACTTTAGAACCACCTTGATTACTTGCACATAAAGCTCCCTTTTTAGGCTTTAGTTTCAAGCTCATCTTGCACTTTGAGACTCTCAATGTTCTTAGCTATCTTATAGGCTTCATACAAACTTTCAAGACTTTCATTCCTTAGCCTATAACTCATCTTTGCATCAAAGGTTCCATGGTAAACCACTAAAGCCATGTCATCAGATGGTCTGATATTATAAGGGATTCACTTCAATGTCTTTGCAAATCTAAGATTGAAAGATGAGACCAACTCATCCTTCTCAATGTGAATCTCCATGAAGTCATGGATCATTGAGGACCTAGAAATTTTCTCACAAAAATGCTCTCTAAATGCTGATTAGAACTCCTCCCATGAGTTGATCGAGCATGGTAACCAATTAGAGAACCACTCTCTTGCATCCTCTTTCAAGGAATGGGAGAACTACCTCAAGAACACATCCTCATGATAAACCTTACAGTCCTTCATTAACTCACTGAACCACTACAAGTGCTTCTTTGATGATTCTTCTTTCAACCCACCAAACTTATGAATCTTGTCTTTGATTTTAGGTGGTATGGGGTTTGGGAAACCCTGAATATCATCAAACCTCAAGGCCTTATACCTTTGAATGATGAAATATCTTTGACTACCTGATTGGGATTGACTTCTCAACATGTTTACATTAGGATCCAAGTAGGGATACATATTTTGATACATTTAAAATGTGCTCATACAAGCTTTTGAAAACAAAACTGAAAACACTTGTGACTACAACCCTTTTTCAAGAGCACAAATGACAACAATATGCGTATTTTCTTTCAAGAAAAAAAACTCAGAATAAACCCACAAGCATGCAAAAAAAATCTTATTACAACTTCCCTCTAATAATGCTACTATCATTTAATAGGGAACTTTCAAGTGCTAAAACTTTTAATGAACAATTCTCATAATTTTTTTTCTCAGTAAGACTTTTTGAGAATACTTGGAAGTATGCAGCTACTGCTCACTTTCTCTTTCAATAAAACTTAAAAGGTCTGCAGCTTTACATCACCCCTTCATTAGGGTCTTTGACAGAGTCACCACCCCTTTGCAGAGGAACGATTTTTTGAACAATAGAGAGCTTATTAAAAAAAAATAGTATTATGAGTTCTTCACCAATAGAGCCACTTCAAACTTCTTCAGATAGGTTGCACCAAAAGACCATCCAGGATAAAAATCATTTAATGTTTGAAACAAAACTTCAGGGACTCCACTTTGCTAACTCTTTCCAAATGAATTAATGGCTTTTGTCCCCAGCATAGTCGACAATCTGTTAGTGATTTTTCTTGCTACCTTCAATCCTAAGGAGATACACAAAACTAGACTATGGGATTGGTAATCTAGAACATGAAATAAAAAATATCTATAGACTGTAGATAAGAAAATGTAACTGAACAAGGCCATACAAGCCTTCTACTCTTCAAGCTCCACTAGACACAAGAGGGTGATCCTATTGCAGGTTTGAAAATGACATACTTATACAAACTAAACAACAAACCTATTTAAAAAGGTGCATAGTTCTCAGATGCATGATAATGGGTGCTTGATGTTTCATCATTAATTGAGCATAATCCATTTTCTCTTCAAAGTGCAAAACCCATTTTAAATTCAAAGTTCTAATTTTTTTAAATGCGAAAAATTAAAATTTTTCAAAATGCTCAAAACCCATTTTAAAATTCCAAAAACCCATCTCGAAAATCTAAATTTTTTACAAACCCACATCCTAAAAATGAAGAAAATCAATTTTTTTCTAAACTAGCTAATTTTTTTTCAACACTCAACTAAAAATTGAACAAAGAAGGGTTTTCTCGGGGTACGTATCGGTGGACCGTAGGCTACGGGATGCTCATGTCGCCTAACCCACTCAAATCTGTGTTGGTGTTAGAAGATCACCATTTTCTTCTCCAGAGCAACTTTTCAACAAACTCATGCACAAATGAGGAGTGGTAAAAGTGATTTTCAGTTTTTAAACTCAAAGTGGGGCATTTAAGTGAGATTTTTTTCTCACTTATTTTTGATAAATTAATCAACTAATCAGCTTGGCAGGACAACGTTTTCAAATTTCTTATCGGGAAATGAATCGGATTGACTTGGAAAATATCTAAAAATCAAAAAATCATCAAAAAATCAAAAACATTATAAAATTTTAAGAAATTGGAAAAAAAATCATGAAAAATTGAAAAAAAATCAAAAAATTATTTGATTCATCTCCCGAGGGGGCATCCTCATATCACAATTTATCAATCAGCATCTGGGGCATCATATCGAATCATGTCCGTGTCAAATTAAATTTACCATAGTGAGATCAAATACACATCATATCATATCACCAAAATCATCGAATCAAATTTTCTTTGAACCAACGCGTCATCACACATCGCTTCAAAGAGGGGCAAAATGTATACACCTAAAAGTGGTGTCAAAATAATTAATTAAATACGCAGTTATTTAATTAATCCCCCTTCCCAATTAATTGAATTCACAAGTAATTTGATTAATTTCCCTATTCATATACATGTAAATAAATCTAAATAATTTATTTATATAGTTCATTTCACATCTCCCTTTTGATTAATTAATTCTAAATTAATTAATTCCCTCCATTTAAATGAACTCTTTTAATCCCATAATTAAAATTAACAAATCCAAGTTTGTTGAGATTAATTATCCATTTTCTCAATTATTTGAATTTCTAAATTCAAATGAGCACATGGCTCCTAACTTATAACCACCTAGCCTAACCACTCCCTAACCTAACCCATTCTATCTAATCCTGGGTTTAACTAACTCTATCCTATCTTGCACATCCTAACCTATTGTATTCTAATCTCTTGTGGGTTGGATATCCCCTCCTTGACACACATGGCACTTTGGCCACATGTCTTCTCCCTTGGACACTTTCCCTCTGATGAGAAAAACTCCTTAACACTTGTCACCATAGAGATCACATGTGTCCCTTCCTACAACCTCTTCTCCAACTTGCTTAATTATAGCCCTTGATATCTTTAGATCGAATCTAGACTGTTGATTCCTACCATGTCAACTTTGGCCTTGGAATTCCTATGAATAGCCCTCATTTTGGAGCAATAAAGATCCCTTGCATTCATAGTTTTTGCATACTTACTATAGGCATTTTACATTCTAATCTTCTAGCATAATTAGCATTTAGATCAAATATTATAATGTTTAGAATAGCTTTTATTATGTTAATCTAGTTTCCTTTTATCAATCATGTAGCTTGAATGAGTCATTTTAGCTAAATCATGCATCAATCAATCATGCAATAAATCATTTGCATCATCATGAAGTAGCTATGCAGCTTTTGAGTTGACACTTTACAGGTCATTGCTTGCTAAGAGCCAACAATCCAACACCTTCAAGGTCCTCAAAAATAGAGGAAGATGGGACATCTGAAGGAAGGCTTATGGTTTTTTTTTTTAAGCTTTTAATTTGCTTTCCATTTATGTTTTTTTGTCTCATTAATTGTTCTCGTTTATTACAATTGAATCTAATTTTAGCAACACATTAATTGGCACCCACTGCAGGGCATAGCCCCTTTTATCTTTAAAA
Source organism: Cryptomeria japonica (assembly GCF_030272615.1). Lineage (NCBI taxonomy): Eukaryota > Viridiplantae > Streptophyta > Pinopsida > Cupressales > Cupressaceae > Cryptomeria > Cryptomeria japonica. Next base: position 253,112,338 of record NC_081410.1, read on the forward strand.
TTTTTGCTTGCAGGAAATCTCATTGATAGGTTGATTAGCTCTTTTGGTGCACATATTAGCTCTTTTGGGTTCCAAATTCGTGTTCTCGGTCTTCGTTTTAGCATCCTGTCACCTCAAATGGCGTTCATAGGAGATTTTTCAAATCTGCTTTTGTGTAATTTTGTACTTTAGCATTTTTAGTCTCTGTTTTAGTATTCTTGGTTTGTTTTGCAATGTTCTTGGTCTATTTTGCAATGTTCTTGGTCTATTTTGCAGCGTTTCTGGTCATTTTGGCAGCGTTCCTGGTCATTTTGGCAGCCTTCTGGGTCATTTGACAATGTTTTGGGTCATTTTGACAATGTTTCTTAGGTGTACAACAATGTTCTTGGTCAACAAGAGCATTTTTGGTTAATTTGATGTCATTTTTGGTTAATTTGATAACCTTCTCAGTTTTTCATTAATAATTTCAATGTCATATTCTACATTTCTCATTTCTACATCTGGACACTCATTTCCCCGAACCTAATTTATAGTTTGTTGATTTTGTAGGTACCTATTTTGTTGTAAAAGATTGGGATTACAAACCCTTTCTCTGCCAAAGAATGCAATATAAACTACTAACTTTGTTTGCAGTCATGGGATTTTGCACTTGTTTTTGATAGATTAAGCACATAGACTAATTACAATAGAAATGAACAAACATCTCTTATGTGTTTTTGATGATAGGCGAGTATGCTCTCACCTTTTTTATGTGATTAGAATGCTAGACTCATATTTTCTTTCCAATAGTGCATATCTTTAGCAGGATTGCCCTCCCAAGAAGCCCATAAGGGTAGTGTGAGGGGAACGACCTAAGTGGGAATGACTAAATGCCAAGTACTCCAACCCACTATAAAATGAACGTGATTTGATGAAAATCAAGTCAACGACAGTTCTCAGGAATAGCTTTCCTCCGTATCTACGGGTATATCAAACCTTGGTTTTCAAAGCTGGGAGACCTTTTAATTGAGTTTATACCTTGATGCACCAAATGGATCCCTTACTAGTTCCAATTAAAATTAGAAGCTACCTGATTTACCTCTGAACATTATTATCTTCTCAATGTAGGGAGGGGGAAGAATCTCTCTCAAAGATACTCACCATATGTCCTTCTTGAGCATATGTGTGAACTACCCTTTTGAGACCTTATTCCTCATAATGGGACTCCACTAGCTCTCGCAAAGGAAAAAACATGGGTTCCCTTTAGGGGGTGACACGATTGTGTGAGCTAACATGGTACCAAGATGTGGGCCGAGAACTAATAATGAAGCCAATTTCCTTAGGATAGATTGAATGGTGTGTTTTTAATTGTTCAAAACTTGTGAAAACTTGGGCTTTCTTTAAAGCTTCTTGAACATACACTTTATGTGTCCTTTGGGAAAAAGACAATTTGGCTTTTGTGTTTTTGAATCACGTCAAGATATCATCCATTGGAAATAAAAAAAAATTGCAAACACAAACTTCAAACTATCAAATTTACACATTTCACTACATATTAGCTCTCTTGATCTAGATAGTAGCTCTTTCGGTCCAAACAACTGCTCTTTCGGTCTAAACAGTAGCTCTCTCGGTTCAAACGTCATCTCTTCTAGTCCAAAATTTAGCTCTTTTGGTTCAAACATCAGCACTTTTGGTCTAAACTTCAGCTCTCTTGGTGTGAATGTTAGCTCTTTCATATTTCAACATTATCTCCAAGGTTGAGCTTTATAAGTCTAACCATTAGTTGTCTAAGTCTACACATCAACTCTTGGAGTTCCAACATCAAAATTTTAAACTTCATAGTTCCTGGTTTAAATATTAGAGATCTTGGTCTAAACTTCAGATTTCCCAGTTCAAACATCATCTCTCTTGGTCCAAACGTTAGCTCTCTTGGTTCAAACTTTAGCTCTTTCAATCTAAACATCGACTCTCTTGGTCTAAACTACAACTCTCTTGGTTTGAATGTCAGCTTGCTCATGTTTTAAATTAGATCTCCCATTTTGCACTTTCTAGGTCTAAACATCAGTTGTCTTAGTATGAAGATCAAATATTTGGGTCAAAACAACAATCTTCTAAGTTCAAACAACCATTTTTTGAGTCCAACCATCACTATTTTAAACTTTAGAGTCACTGATTTGAAGAATAGCATTTTTGGGTCCTGTCTCAATGTTTTTGGTCTTTCCTATAGCATTTTTGGTTAGTTTGATATCATTTTTGGTCAGTTGCTTAGCATTTTTGGTCAATTCTATAACATTTCTAGTCTGCAGAATAGAGTTCCTGGTCAGTTAGTGTTCCTGGTCAATATAGCAGCGTTTCTGGTTAATATAAAAATGTTTCTGGTCATTTTATCAACGTTTCTGGTAAATTGCATCAAAATCAGAAAACAAAAACAACCCATTTTTCAAACAGATAAACATGGTGATTAGGTCATCTTGTCGGGACACTCAGTTAGGTTAACTTTCCTCAAAGAAGATTCAAAACTAGACACACTAAGGTTTTCAAGTATTCATCTCCAACAAGTTCAAAATCCAACATCTCAAAGTGCATCATCACATTTTCTTTGATAAACTGATCTCTCAAACATAGTTTCTTATCAGAAGCTATCATCCTTTATCATGAAACTACAACGCTTGATCAAGCTAACCTCATTCTCTATTATAGGATACATCATTCCTATTGAACTTGACCATATCAAAATCACAAAATTTGCACTCCAAACTAGGATCAAAAAACTTGCAAACTCGCAAATACTTGAATGACGATTTTGTGTCATTTGAAAAAGAGGAAGCTTAGTCAGAAAATGATCTTGAGAAAGAGAATATTTCTCTACATCAATCATAAAATCTTATTGAAACATCGCATATTCTTACACTGCTATCGTCATTATCTACATGGTCATGGAAATGAGTTTGACAACGAACCTCTAAAAAATGCGAGCCTTGCAACACAGATCAAGGTTGTCTCAATTGCTCAATAGAAGTGGTCGCATCAATTTATCCTATTTACCTCAACAATTGATCACTTATTAAGGCACATTATAGAAAATTGAAACCTTTCAAAGCATTCAAAAAATGTGTATGCCTATTTTAATCAGAGCTCAGAGATTAAAAATCGAATAAATAGAAATAGAAATACTTGAAATGGTAGAAGATCATGAGGGAATGGCATAAGGAAATAAAATAGAAGAAGAGATAACTGATCAAAACATCAGAGAAATCCAACAGGATCCTAAATTTTATAAATTCATGGAGAAAATATTGGAGGGTGAAAAAGAGAAATACTTCCTAATGTTAGCAAAATTTGGTGCTAAACTTCCCCAAGATTTTGACATAAACAACTTGAGACAAAAGGAAGGATTAAATGACACTCACAATGACAATGAGAAAAATGAGGAAACTCTCAATTGCAGAAAGGATGACACTAGAATTAATAGTGACACAATAACTCATGATGACACAAGAACTCATGAGGACACAAGAATAAATCATGATGACACAAGAACTCATGAGGATACAAGAAGGGATCATGTTAATGATCCTCTCTTAAATCTCTCTCAACAAATACAAACTCTACAACAACATATCTAGGATATGAAAAATGGAACAAGTGCCAAAAGATATTCTTTAGAAGATATTTGTCCATATCTTTTGATAGGAGTTTGAACATGGTACCATTTCCACAACATTGTGAGATCCCAAAATATGATAAATACGATGGGAAAACTGATCCATAAGATCACATCAGAGAGTTCTATACAATGATCATGGAATTCACTCACAACAAAACATATCTCATGTGGTTATTCCCTAGAAGTTTGAGTGGACAATCAATGGAGTGGTTTTCCAAATTACCACCTAGAATTAGATCATTTGAAGAGCTAGTAATCAAATTCATTTCACAATACTCTTACAACATACAACATGAGATAACTATGTTGGATTTGTGCAATATTAAACAAAAGAGTGGAGAGTCTTTCATGACCTTCTTGCAGAGATGGAGACATTTATTCAATAGGTATCCTAGACTAGTACCTGATCACGAAAAGAAGGATATATTCATCGATAATGTCTTAAGTGAAATGAGTTAGGCACTCAAGTTACAATGTCCTCCTAGTTTTGCAAAGATGATTTAAAATGGCCCCAAAATTTAGGATGCTGTGGTTAAGAAAGGAGAATTGAAACTCTATAAATAAGGAAATAATTCCTCTAACTCATTCAACAATAACAATAATAACAATCACAATAATGATAAACCAAAATTTTGGACAAGAAACATAATGTTGTGAATCATGGAGTAGGTGATAATAATAATGTTAAAACACAATAACCTATTTTCAATCTATCAATTAGAGCACAAGTGAGTAATCAAGACAACAACGCTAAACCAAAATCATTCTTTCCCAATATGCACAAAAATTTTACCAACATTGGTGAACCATTGCAATCAAATTTAAAAACTCGTCTTGCGAAAAAATTAATCACATTACCAAAAGCAAGAGATTTTGACCCCAAAATTAAACCAAGTTGGTGGAATAATAATAATTTATGTGAGTTTTATAGGAACAAAGGGCATTAAACCAATGATTGTCAAAGACTCAAACATGTTATTCATGATTTAATAGACAATGAGGTCATCATAGTGGATGGGCACAAAACAAATGAGTCACATATGACCTTCAAAACTCCACTGCCCAATTATGAAAAAGATGAAACATCAAATACTCAAAATGACAAAGCGAAAGAAAAAGTTAACTATGCTCACACCTATGATAATGTAGTAAACGTCATTATCATCAAAGAGAAAACACCAGCAGAACTAGCACATGTCATTACTTGAAGTAAGGCTAAGGTAGAATTCTCTAGTGTGATAAATAATGCAACATCTAACTCGAGGCAATATAACATAGTAGATCAATTATAGAAGACTCTCGCACAAATATAAATCCTAGAGCTACTCAAAATATCACCAATGCATAAGGAAATATTAGAAAAGGCTCTAGTTGAAACCACAGTCTCTAAAGACTTGGATGTTGATCAGTTCTAAACCATGGTGGGATAGCTCATAGCTCCTCATTGCCTATCAATCATAGAACATGATGACATGTCATTACAACAGCCCCATAATGTTCTGCTGCATATTAAAGTTCTTATTCACAAAACATGCGTCAAATGTGTTCTCATATATGGAGGAGTTGTTGGGACCCAAGAACACTAAGAGGGGGGGTGGGGGTGAATCAGTGCTCTACCAGAATGAACAGTTTTTACCTTTCTAGACCATGCATATATTTACCGGTAAACAAATAAACATATAACAAGAAGAAAATAAACCATCCACATAAATTAACACCATAACACATAGAATTTATACATGGAAAACCTCAATGAGGAAAAACCATGGTGGGATTTGTGACCCACAATATCAGTTCACTGGCCATATAAAAAGATATTACATATAATAGGGGCCTGCACTTGCAGGAAGGCACACTGCCTAGAGCATACTGCACATTACTAAAGAGCCTCACTAACTACAAGCTTTCTGCCAAAGTAAATTACTGAAAATGAACTCAAGAATGCATCTGCTATGCCAAATAGAGTTTCGGTTCTTGTTCTACTCTGTATTGGTAAATAAACTCTGAACTGCTACTAGTATCTCTTCTCCTCCAAGAATGCTTTCCAAGATATCTATAGATCATTGCATGATATACTACTCTCATACAAAAATGATCTTTATACATATATTTTGCATCATACAATTCTGTTGTATTCTTCTATATCCACACATTTCATATATCTTGCTTCCTTGCAAAAATAACCTAGCAGACTGGCCTATATACCTATTACAAATGATATGCCTTATGTCGGCGTACAATACATTTACAAAAATGTCAGTCTTGAAAATATTAATTACAAAATGATTTAAGTAAATCCTTCTTGATGTCAGCTTCCAAATAATTATTGATGTTAGTGTTGGTGTTGGTGTCGATGTCGGTGCCGATGTAGCCCTAAATTTTCCAAAGCCGGTATTTGCCGGTATGTGCTTCCTAGTGTCGGTTTATGACTTCCATCATATCTTTTTGCCATCAATGACAACAAAATGAATCCAATGAGTGTCAATTACCAACAGGAGAAGGCTTAAATATTTGTGCATTGAGTTTAGTGCGTGCCTTAGGTTTTTCAGAAGAAGTAGTGGATCCTAGAAAGAAAATAACAATCAAATAATATGATGAAGAGCAATCCTCTAAAGGAATAGTGGTATTAACACTCAGAATAGGACTAGTTCAAAAGATACAATCTGTCAAGTCCTGGACTTGAATCTATCATATAACATTCTTCTAGGAAGACCATGGATCCATGATATACAGGAAGTCCCTTCGACATATCACCAATGTGTTAAATTCCCTTATAATGGACAAGAGGTAACGATTTCAACAAATTCAACTCAGTATTGCAGCAATTTGAGGCCAACTCAGGATGCCACAGTTCCTCATAACAGAGAAGTAGTCTCTCCTATCTCATCATCCCAAGAAAAAATGTTGACATCAACCTTAGAAAGTTTTGATAAGAAGCTAAAACTGAATGACAAAGGAATGGGAGAGTATTCTCTTTAGTCTATTCCACTTTTCCAAAGATCTTACAAAAAACCGACAAGTTTACAATCACAAATCCCACATAAACCTCTTTAGATATTTCATTGAGCCTTTGTTAGAGCAGGGAAATTATCTAAAGAAAATGAGGATAAATTTGTGCTACAATGGTTATATAAGGATGAAGAAGTTCAACAAAAAATCAATAATGTTAGTATACCCACAAAAAAATATGGAAAAGGATTCAACATTCTACATAAAATGGGATACACTAGAATGGGTCCTATGGGAAAAAGTAAAGAAGATCTTCTAGAACCCATACAACCTAAATCTCAAATGGCTAAAGACAAATCGGGCTTAGGGTATGGACAAACTACTCTAGAAGAAGAAACACATTCTAGACATTAAAAAGAGGAGCATGATAGAAGACAAGAGGAAGTAGAAATCCAAAGAGAGGAAGCAGCTACTAGAAAACATGAAGAAGAAAACAAATGAAAACAAGATGAGTTGACAATTCGAAGGGCGGAAGAAATCAATGATCAACAACAACAAAAAGAACTCGCCATTCAAAAAGAAGAGGATGCCTATAAAAATATCCAAAGAGTGCGAGCAAGTACAAAACTTGAATCAAAATAGGTGACAAAACTTATATGAATTGCCAGCCAACTCTTCTCGCCATATAACATCCCCGTCAGATATAGTGATGTAATCTTAGAGAGTGATTCTGAAACAGACTCACATGAGTATGAGTAGGATCTAATCTCACTGTCTGATTTGTTAGGGAAAGAAAATGAAAATACAATTGGCTTAGGAAATAAGTGGGTCACTACAGAGCAAGGAACATCTTCCACCAAACAAAAAGATGAACATGCTAGAAAAAAAGAGAAAATAAGAAGTAACAGAAGCAGTCAATAATCAGAAACTAAAACATTAAAATGGTACAAAACCCAAATCAATCCCCAGTCAACAAGTACCAAAAATGGGAAGAAGTCAAGAGGAACTAATAGCAATCCAAACAGGAGAAATAATCAGTCCCAAGGAAGTAGAGTATGAGAGAAGAAAGTAAATGGCAAGAAAAGAAGTAGAAGCTACTCAAATATGTATATTACAAGATAGCAATGAATTTGATACATATTTTGAAGAATCTTGTGATATAAAAGATGTATATATTGATTTAGTCCATGTGTATGCATGCCAAATGTCAGAATATAGGCCACTTGAATGTGAATCACAAAATATTGATTCTAGCTTTACTGAGACCAATTAGAGAGCGATTGGGAGAACGCATTCTGAGGAGAGTGACATCCTTAACTTGACTGAAATAACTGCAAAATTTGACGATTATTTCATGACCATTGAAGTCTTTGAAATTGACCAATCAGATGATCCTTTACCCTTAATACACCCAAAACTTATTGATTGGGACACCACCAGAATAAGTAAAGTTGATACCTTCCCAAATGACCATGCTATATTCGTATATCTCAATGCCATTAAACCCATAACACCCAAAAGAGCTTCCACCAGTGAATCTAATAACACATCTTCTAGTCAAGGGGTGCCAAATCTTCCAGTCACAAAAGTGAAATTAAAGAATTAAAAAGAAGGTCTAATGCTGAAAACCATTTTATGGAAACATTAGACCAATCAAAAGATAAAATAAAGGGCATATCTAAGGGTGAAACTCTCCTTGAGGTGCCTGAAGATGGAAGATTTGATACCATCCCAGAATATTTTCAACAGAGATCAGCTATCCTGATTAATGAACCTACAAAAGCAGTCAACATTGGTACTCCAAAGAATCCTAAGATTCTCCATCTTGCAACATCTTTATCAGAACAAGAGAGAAAAGACTACAATTAATTCTTCAAGAGAAGGAAAATCAACTTTGCCTGGTCATACATAGATATGCCAAGACTAGATCCAAATCTCATCATGCATCACCTCAATGTTGCTTCAGGAGCTAAGCCAGTCAAAAAAAATCTCAGGAAGATGCATCCTCACATTACTCTTATAGTCAAAGCAAAGCTGAAGAAACTATTAGATGTGGGATTCATAAGGCCAATTGCATATCTAGTTTGGGTGTTAAATATTGCACTTGTATCAAAAACGAATAAGAGTATCAGAGTGTCCATTGAACAAGGCATGCCCAAAAGATGATTTTCCACTAACAAGCATTGATATCATTGTAGATATTACAATAGGACATGAAATGTTCTCTTTAATGGATGTTTTCTCAGGGTACAACCAAATAAAGATATCCCCTAAAGATCAATAGAAAATAGCATCCTTGTGCCCTTGGGGTACTTTCTATTGGAACGTCATGCCTTTTGGGCTCAAGAATGTCGGGGCTACTTATCAAAGAGCAATGACCACCATTTTCCATGATATGATGCATACCTTCATGGAAGATTATGTGGATGATATACTAGAAAAATCACACACCAAAGAAGGACATCGAGAAATTCTAGACAAAATATTTGATAGGTTAGAGAAATACAAGTTAAGATTGAATCCAAAGAAGTGTGCTTTCAAGGTCACATCAGGCAATTTTTTGGGATATATCATATTTTTTGAAGGAATAGAAGTTGATATAGCAAAGGTAAAATCTATAATGGAAATGAAATCACCAAAGAACATCAACCAACTGCATTCTCTACAAGGGAGATTGCAGTCAATAAGAAGATTCATAACACAATTGGTTGATCGTTGTCATCCCTTCACTCACATATTGCACAAGAACGTGTTGGATTATTGGGAAGTTTGTTGGCTTTGGCTATTCATTTTTTCTGCTAGGATATGTTGTTTTCATTATGTCAACATATTCCTATGAATTATTTTGGTGAATTTGGAGAAGGTTTTTGGTCCAGTTTTGTAGTTTGGTTTTGCTAATCACTATTTTGCAGAATCCAATATCCCCTCCAGTATATTCCGGTATGATCAGATCTTGTGCTGATATTTTGAATTATTGTTTGGGATGATCTTGTGTATATTCATTTCATATGGTTCATGATTTGGTGTTGCACAAGTTAAGTTTCCTCGTGACAGTTGCTAATTGGTTGTGTTCTTGAGCCTTAAGACGTTGACCGATGCAGATTTGAAAAGTGGTGATCGTGCAACTATTCTGGATGATTCTAATGTGCTTGATGGTGCTTCCTAATTGTGTCCTATTTGTTTTGGTGATCTGCATTAATCATTGTGCAGTTTTTAAGTGATTTCTATGAACCAGTGTTAATTTGTGTGTTATTCAGTATTTTTGGTGGTGTAGTGTGTTGCGGTTGATCTTGGCGAGATTTTCGGTGGATGTAATCATTTGGGAATTTTGAATTAGGTCCATGCTATGTAGAGTAAATCATAATATTGGTCTAGTGGTCGATCTTTGTATTGTGTAATGTAATTTTTGTAAATATGAGTTGAGGGTTGAGGGTTTAGCCAACCTTGTTATCAAGGTTGATGATTTGTATATATAGGTGTTATACTTATGTAATTTAAGTGTTGGTATTGTGTCTACATTATCAGAGAGAGTTAAAAGTGTGAACAAAGGATATATTATCCAGTGAAGTGTTGTGGTGAGTTTGGTGTTGCAGGGCAGAAAACTATGCTTAACCGGAACTATCATCAAGCATTTGTAGATGCTATTATTGTAGTTCATTCCTTCTGGATTGTATTTTGAATCATAGTGTAAATTAGCGAGACTTCCCTAAGGGTTGTAGCCTTCCAAGAATATATCTTTTGAGCAGTGAGCTATAGGAAGTGTGCCTGAATGCATATGCATTCCCCATTGTAATATTTTCACATACTATTGCAGAGTATCATCTTATTGTGGATAGGTTCCCACCATAGTTTTTCCCTTAACCGGTTTTCCACGTCAAAATCTTGGTGTTGTGTGTTGTGCTGTTAATTTTCTTATCTGTTATTGCTGTGGTTTATCAGTTTATGTTTTGAAGTTTAATTTGTTTTGAGATCTGGATAAGACTAATTCACCCCCCCTCTCAGTCTTCCATCTTGATTGTTGCTAACAGAATGTTCCATTCAGATGGAATGAAAAATGTGAGGAAGCCTTCACTCAAATCAAGGAATATTTAGTAACTCCACTAGTACTAGCATCTCCAATTGAAGGAAAACCATTGTTGCTTTACATATCAGCTACAAAAGTATCACTAGCAGCTCTCCTAGCGCAACATAACAATGAAGGAAAAGAACAAGCAATTTACTATATCAATAGAACTCTAGTTGGATATGAGGTGAACTACACAACCATGGAGAAGACATGTCTAGCAGTAGTATTCTCAATCCAAAAGTTACGGCATTATATGCTCACATATTTAGTTAAGTTGATTGCCAAGATCGATCCTCTAAAGTATCTTCTAAGCAAGGCAACACTGACAGGTAGACTAGCTAAACCGGTCATGGTGCTGAGTGAATTTGACATTGAGTATGTTGATCAAAAAGATTTAAAAGGATAAGTAATTGTGAATCAACTAGTTGAAGTGCCTCTGTGCGATGATACTTCATTACAGATTGAATTTTATGACACAAATGTTCTCACTGTCAGCAAGAAGACTTGGGAACTGTATTTTGATGGTTCTTACACACAACATGGATTAGGTGTAGGAATCCTATTCATAACACCTCAGGACCACACTATTCCTGAATCATATAGGCTGAGCTTTCCATGTACAAATAATATTGTAGAGTATGAAGCACTAGTCATTGGTCTCAAGATGGCCATTGAATGGAATATCATAGAGTTGCATATCTATGGCGATTCCCAACTAGTTATCAATAAGATAAATGATGAGTACCAAACCAAGGATGATAAACTGATACCCTACAAGACACTGGTTGATGATTTCAAGAAATACTTTGCAGAGATCACTTTTGTTCAGATCCCAAGGAATGAAAATAAAGCAACAGATACCATGGCATAGATATCATCTATTTTACAAACTCAAGAGAATCAAGAGTGTTATGAATTCCTAGTGGAAGAACTCTTTTATCCATCCCATGATTCCCTTGACACACAAATTGTCTGCAATATATCTAGAATTGAATCTCATGTTATGGCCCAACATATCTTTACTTGAAAGCTAATATCCTACCCCTAGATCTCTCATGAAACCAAGAATGAAACTTTATCCGTCAATCCACTTGTTATACCATTATTGCTTATACCCTTTATAAACGAGGTCTGGATAATACTCTCCTTAGGTACCTCGAACATGATGAATCCAAAAAAGCCTTAAACAAAATCCATGAAGGTATTTGGGGCACACATTCAAGTGGTCATACAGTTGGGGTCTTGTCGGCCCATCATGGAAAGAGATTCCTTCACATATGCTAAGAAATGTAAACAATGTCAGATTCACGATAATCTGATGCATGCACCAGCACAAGAGCTATATCCTTTGGCAGGATCATGGTTGTTTTCTCAGTGGGGTCTAGATCTGGTATGAAAATTCACCCTTCATCTTCAAATGGGCACAAGTTTATTTTGACTGCTACAAAATATTTTACTAAATGGATTGAAGCAGTACCTTTAACAATAGTGACAGGGAAACATATAGCTTCTTGTATCCTCAACTATATCATCTATCGCTATGACATTCCCATCTCCATTATCACTGATAATGGAAGACCCTTTAAGAATCAAGATGTGCAAGAACTATGTGAGCGATTCCAAATCCAACATATATTCTCAACACCCTATTGTCCTCAAGGGAATGGTTAAGTTGAGGCATCCAACAAAACAATCCTAAAAATTTTAAAGAAGACAATCAATGAAGTTGGTAAGGATTGGCATGTTCAGTTGAATCTCGCTCTATGGGCTTATCGCACTAGCATTCATACACCCATTGGGGAAAATCCATATTTCCTTGTGTATGGGTCAGAAGCAATCTTACCAATTGAAGTAGAGATACATGTTGGCAATTTTTGTGCCAACCTTAGCAGAGCTCAGATCCAGGATTTCAGTGTGGCTAACGCTTCATGTTAGTTAATAACTATAGCACGTTGTGTTATCGGTCTCAATAGAGTTAGTTGCTTCTTCAAAAAAATTATAGAGATTCATATAACATGAGGGTTATATGATGTGTTAATAACATGAGTGTTATTGACCCCTTTGCCTCATATGTTACATAAACAACTCATGTCAATAACATGTTGTGTTATTGACTGAGTCGTGTTTGCAACATGTTATTTGGCACTGAGTGTTGGGTCTCAAATCAACAGATTGGATAGGTTCTAAGGAAATTCCAACTCCTATGCTCAAACCCTCCAATTGACTTGGCCAACTTATAGAGTGAACCTATTTGGTTACTAACTCTCTCACTTTAGGCTCTGCAGGACCTAGGCGGGTATACCTACTCACTAGTTGTTTTCAATGACTAGTGCTTTTTATAGCAGATTAAGTATCTTGATCTGACTTCCTCCTATCTCAGAATGGCATAAGTTCCTAGGATGGAGATATAGCAGATGAGTTCAAGATTGTTGTTGTAGAAACTATTCGGTCTTTGTGCTTGAAATTTATATGTATACACTATTACTAATTTACTCTATATTTCCTACTCAGCTACTCCTATTACTTTTAATGTGAAATATGAACTGATGAGTTGTATTTTAGAGATGACCAGTGCCTTTCTTTATTGGTTTGGCTACATAGTCTTTATATTTCTTTAGGACTTATTGTGTAAACTTTTGAGATAGTTTTTAAACCCATCCCCTCTCGGCGAGTTTGTCAGTTACTGTTTCTTATGAACTCTACTTCAATGTCTATATTGTAAACCGCTTGAATGAATTTAACCCTAAATTTAAGAGACCATCCAAGGAAGAAATACAGGGAACAATTACAATTCACAAGTAAATCTTTTTTGATCCAAATCTACAATATGAAACACAAAATTTCACTGGAAGAACACAAATAACCTTATCTCCTTTAGATGATATCACAAGCAACTGCCTGCAGAAAATGTAGTCATCCACAGCACATATGCAAAGGAAAAATGACTGATTATATTATATATATTCATCAAAATAGTACAATGGTGTGAGACATGGACCAGCTCTGATACCATGTGAGATTTTGCCAAGATCTAGAGGCAATCGAAAGCACAAATAAGAGAGAATAGAATAGATGATAGAAATAAACTGTATTCTATCAAATCAAAATACTGATCAACTGGATCATCAATCGATGTTACATACAATGAATATGAGCTTGCTTATATAGGCAAGGCTATATGGATATGTGAGCACACAAACATGACATGTGGCTCAATAAGAAACAAGGGTAGGTAGGAAATAGGTGTGGGTAGGTAGGAGAAATAATATAATATTCCACATGAGGTGGATCACCCACTGAATGTGGAGTGTAACAACAAGATCAACACCATAAAAGGTGGAAATTCTCCTACACACACTATCCCAATGTGGCACAAACACCCAAGTGTCTCATACCCAAACTACTATGAAATGCATTTCCTAAGTAAACTTAAGTAATGTGTAATAATATCCATGATGAATAATTATTTACACCAACACCCCCCCTTAAGTGCAACTTAGGGGAATGCACTTAAGTCTACAATCCAACTAAGCAATGCAAGATGGGTCCTGGCTACAAGGCCATGTTAGGTACCCATGTACAAATGCAAATGCATGCAAACCAATGCAATGAAATCTCTCACAAAGCAGGGAAAGAGAGAAAAACCCAATGGGAAAAAACCCTCCCCCAAAAGAGAGATGAAAACTAGATACAAAAAACTCTCATAGAAGTATGTGACGGACAAAACCCCATGTGAGGAAAAAGTCCCCCCCCCCATATGAGAGAAGAAGAAGAGAGACTAGGAAGCCCCCCCTGAATCTGGAATTTGTACCAATGATAGAAGCTCGAAGATGAATGAAGAAACTGCTCCATGAATGTCGAACCACGTTCCTCCCCTTAGGAAGAAGCAAAACCAAAGGTGTATCCATGAAGTCTCCCCAACCATGAAAGGAAGATGGAGAAAAAATACTCATGATGAAAGGAATCTCTGAAAACTGCTCAAGTGTCCCCATGTCAATGTTGAAGGGTACCCCCTCCAAAGGTGGTAAACTGTGCCACACTGCTAAAAAAGGCACTCCAAGATCTAGTGGAGATGAATGTAGAACAATATCCAAAGACTCGTATGTCTCCTTAAAAGATAAAGAGACCTCCACCAATTGTTGTACAAAAGTATCCACATTCATGTCAACCTCTAAAGATTGATCATGTAGAGAATGCACAAGAGGGTCAGAGTGATCCCTCACAACAATCAAAGAAGGATCATCTTCATCAAAGAGAAGATGAATGTCATGAATGGTGTCTCCCAAATCTACAATGTAGTAGTCCACAAACAAACCTCCAATGTTTGTCAAGTAGGCATCCCAATCAACTGAAGCTGGAAGACATGAAATATCCTGCTGCACTGAATCATAAGAAGGCAAAACTATCACACTAGCTGCATCATCAGGGGCAATAGGTGGTGTGATATCAATAGAAGGAGATGAAATGCAAGGCTCAAGAATGGGGTCACATGTGAGAATCCCCAAGTTCAAATGCCCAAAGTTCTCCTCAAAATCTGAATCGTCAACATAGGAAGAACCAAGCTTATCAATAGTACCAAAATCTGAAAAAGAGTACAAACGAGATGCATGATCAACCACCCCAGTCGCAATAATAGCTCCACTCTCCAAGTCTCTAATTATAACTAAATCAGTTGTGAACTCCACAATTTTCCTAGTTGCCCCATGTGTGATTTGATAGATGGAAAGAAGATTATTTGTCAAGTGGGGTACACACAACACATCATTGAAGGAGTTATCCCCAATGGAAATAGATCCTTTCCCAATCACATCCATGTATGTATGATTGCCCAGGAAAATCTGTGGCATGTTACGAGGCTCAAATGTAGAAAACATAGACTGTGAAGATGCCATATGATGAGAAGCCCCTGAATCTAGAAGCCATCTCCTTGAATCATGACTTGTAGTAGCACAAAGAGCTTTTCCCTTTCCTTTATTTGTCCCAAAAGAGTGATCCTTTCCTTTATCCTTGGAAGAAGAAGCTGATGTAGACATTCTAGAAGGTAGGTTGATTCTATTCTTCTCAATAAGATTCTTCAACTCATCAATATCCTTCTTATAACAATGATGTTCATCATGTCCTGACTTCTTGCAATATCCACAAAAAAGATTGTCCTTATATGATTTCCTCTTAGGTGAGAATGGTGAATCATCTTGTTGTGGATAGGAAGATTGTGCTCCATCTTGTTGTGGTTTAGACTTAGGTTGCTTTGGATTCTTACCTTTTCCTTGATTACTTTGATTCCCTTTGTTAGCCACCAAATCTTGTGACTTTGAAGATTTGAGAATCCCCATTGTGGTCAACTTAGATTGGTCAAGTATCAACATCTCCGTGAATGAATCAAATGAGGGAGAAGTGTATGAGGAACCTTGAGCTAACCTATGGGTGTGAAAGCTAGATACAAAGGCTGCATACTCTGAAGGAAGCTTGCCCAACAAGTTATAAACCAATTGAGCATCCTTTTTGTCAATTCCACAATCCTTTAGCTTTGCTCTTAACTCAGTTGCTTTTGTGACATAATCTTGGATTGTATCAAAATCCCTAGGATCCAAAGTTGTGAGTTCGCTATCAAGCTTGTATCCCTTAATCTCATCAACTTGACCATACAATTTCTTAAAAATATCCCAAGCCTCTTTAATTGTTGTACACTTATCAATGTTAAAAATGAGGTCATCTGATACATACTTTCTAAGTGTTCCAAGTGCCATAGCATTCTTAGTTAGCCATTCAATTTGAGCATTAGGATTAGCCTTAGGATCAGGTGGTGTTGTTATAGTTTCATTTACATAATGAATGAGTCCTTTTTCCATTAATTTACTCCATGCCTTAATCTTCCATGATGCATAATTATGAGGAGTTAAAAGTGGAAATTTAGGAGAACCCATAGCACCAAAATGAAAAAACACAAGATAAAGAGAGGCACAATCACACAAGACACCCCCCCAAAATACTCAATCAAGAAATCCCCCCAAAATGGTGATTTTGGCACTTTATACTTAGTGCATATACAATGGGCCATTTGCAAAACAAGGCAAAGTGGACTTCTAATTTCAATTTACTACTTCTCAAAATGAGACCTAAGAGATTTCAACAAATACTGCTAGTGATCTAAACTAAGATCCAAGCAAAATGCAAGTACCAAATATGCCAAAAATGGCCAAATATAGAAAGTACAATTTCTACTTAAAATTACTGCAAACAGATGGCAGATTATGAAAGTACATGAAAAAATATGCACTTTAAAAAAATGGCACCTGAAAAGGAATCCATATGAGCCCAAATGAAGCCTCCAAAGTTGTAAAAATTGGGATTTCACAATTTCCAAAAAATCTATATTCGAAAATCATAAAAATCCTACACCACTGTACACATCACGAAATTCTACCCCAAAACAAAAAAATTGCTCAAAAAAATGAGTCCGGATGAGTGAGATATCACTGTTTGAAAATTGTCTACAAAATTATAATTTCTAGAAAATTTCCGTCGCAGCGTCAAACTTCAAATGCCTCTAGATTTGGCCTCCAAAGTCCGATTTGGATGAAACAAAAAGCAAAACTGACTTTCAAGGAGTTTTCTCAAACTGTTACAATGCTTAATAACAAAGTCATGTTGCCCTAAAATATATTAATTACCACCTTTGTTAATTTACACTACAATTTTAGGGTTATAACCCTTCACTTTGAGTGATGCAATCTTTCATTTGATTAACCATCTTCAATAGGTTAAAAATATTTTAATTTTAGTCCCTTTGTATTTCTTGAAGATAGTTTTGATAACTCTCCTTCACTGGCAACTTCTCATAATAATTTTCACTTAAAAAATAATCCTTCCTTGCACAAACTATGGGTATTAAAAAAATGAGAAAATACCATAATGCATTTCATATGGAAAAAAATATTTAAAAGTGTCTAGTGTGAATTATCATACTCTTCTTGGTCATTGATAAAATATTTCCTTGATTGAACACTTCACCCACTTCTCATAAATCAAGTAAAAATGTTTTGCTTATTTTTCACCTCACGGTGAAATAATCTTTTCTGACCTGATTTTATGTGCATGCTAACAAAGTATCATAATACACTTTATAACATTCACCATGTAAAACTCTTTGAAATAATTTTATTTTTTTCAAAATAATTCTTCCCTTTCACAATCAAGTGAAAATACTTCACCCATCTTTTCACCACTAAATTTATTATTCCCACTCCATTCATTCTTTTAGTATGATTCATTATCATTTCCCTTCAAGTCTTGTAAAATGTTAAAGTAAATACTTTGGGTAGAATAATTCTATCCTTCTAAAATCTTTGAAAACTATTACCTCTTCCATCTATAATATTTTTGTCCAACTTCAGTTGAGAGGTTTTATCAATTTATTTGATAATTTATTTTTGCTTAAAACTAGTTTTGATAGAATGTCCATAACCTTTTCATTTCTTAACGAAATTAAGAATTTCAAAATGTTCTGGAAAGCTAGTGCCGATGAGAAACTAACCAAGAAAACCATTTTGACAAATTCATCTTCATTAATGAGCAGATTTGATCACAATATGATGGGCTCCTTATAGCCTATCATACCATGTCTATTTTACCTTTTAATGAAATAATTCATAAAAGATACATCTAACTGCATTTTTGCCTTTGTAAAATTAATTACTCTATTGGTGTAATAATACTTCAACTTAGCATATATCAATTCCTCTTCAATATGAAAATGGATAAACAATTACCTTTTAAATGTGAAAACGTTTTCTAGAAGGTTTTCATTAATTACCCCTGGTTGATTGTTCTCTCATATAATTTTATTTGTAACTTCACACCCACTTAATCTTCACACTTTTACCTTCTTTAAATGAAACACTTTTACTTGGCTGCTATGTTTTTTTCACTTATCAAAATCTCTTTATGAAAGTATATTCATCTTTCACTAATATATCTTCTTCATGAAATTTGGTATTACACCTGCTAATTGTATTCACTTGGGGGCCCACCAATATTTTTTATTGTGTTAATCAAAATATGCAACACTATTTCATTGTAACATACCATTTCAGAGAAGCTATTTTTTGTTATGCAAATTAGCCTTATTTTTTCCATAACACAATTGAGAAAACTCTTCTGTTTGCGGGGTCCACCACTTTAGCTCATATTAACCAACTTAATGGTTTTTTGATTTACCATCATAGTTTATATATAAGATCATTTCTTATAATACTCCATAATGATTAATTTAAATCATTTTTGATTGATTTAAATTTTGATTTCTCTTGAGTGTTATTCCTCTTCAAACATATAATGTGGCCATTTCAAATATTATTATTGGAGTTCGAATAATAAGCCATTATGGGTTTGCACAGATGAAAGTCGATCCCATTTTAAAACTATATGTTGGGCTCTACTCTTATGGGAGCCGCATTTATCCCCACATATAGTAAACATTTGGTTTCAATAATTCAAATATATTGAATTATCAAATTTCATAAAGAAGATGTCTTTCATTAATAAACTTGTAATAGTACTAACCTTATCTGATGATCAAATAAGCCATTCTTCTTGAATTAACACTCCATACCTTGCTTTGACTTATTTTTCCAAATAATTCATTTGAAAAGGTGATAGGAACAATTCAGAGTAAATTTGTGGTCATGAACTGATTAAACATTATCAAATTGTGCACTCTAATATTTTGTAAAAAGTGTCCAATCATGATTTTTGCATCTAGAATCAGTGTTGAAAACCATCACAAGTGACAACTCTAATAAATTCCTTTTGAGGTGAAAGATATTAATTTCCAAAGTAGGCTCCACAATCAATTTTACCCTTATGCAAGTTCTAGATGTGCATAAATTGTATTTGGTTTAACCTCAAGAAAATTATCAAATGGATTGGTAGGGTTCCAGAACCTTGCATTGTGGTCTATTGTGTTACAAACAATTATGTGGATCAATTGGTTCAGTCTAATTGTAATCCAAGTGTGAAATAATAATTTCAACAGAAAGCCACTTTGGTAGATTTTGCAATGTGTAAGTAATAAAATGAATAAATCACAAATGAAATTGAATTGGGAAAATAGAAAATGAGGTCATAGGTCTCTAAAAATTGACATGGGAGTTTATTTTCATATAGAAAATTGAGTGGAACAATTGGATTAGAATGAGTGCTTATAGGGACCAAGTTATCAACTCTCAAAAGTGGCTACTTGGAATAGTTTTGTGACTCGGACTAGTATGCACCTAAATTTCACTTTTTGACAAAGGTATCAAATTTGATTATGGGAAGCTCAATATGGATGATCATACTTATTTATGGGTGGTAAAAATAATTGCAAGGTCAAATTGCCCATCGGGATCAGGATTCATGTGTGCATTTTTTGGGGTGTTCACTAAATTATCTCATTTAGGAGACCCTAAAGTTTTGCTAAAATTTAGGGTTCCAACAGGTGGGCCCTAGTCGACTAAGTGTTTGGCAAGGTTTTGATCCCATGGGATAAGAAAATAAAGATAAATCTAAGATTTTTCTTATCACGCAGAGTTATAAGGACATTAGTATGGTCATGTGGGATAAGCAAGTGATCCAAGTAGAAGAAAAGGAACCCTTATCCCATGAGGAACAAAAGGCAACAATGGAGGGCTGCAGGATAAGAAACAAAGAAGACAAATTAAAGCGAAGGCCTTATCTCATGAGGTAAAGTGACGACACAAATGATGTTGTAGGATAAGGGAAGTCAAGGGTAGGCACTTTCATTTCTTGTCCCATGGGCTTAGAAAGACACCAACAGTGGGCCATGGGATAAGAAATACAAAGGCATACATCGCATTAACCCTTATCCCATGAAGGTTCAAAGACATTAGTTGGTTGCCTTGAGATAAGAAGTAACTGAGGCCAAGGTGTTTCCCCTTATCCCGTGAAGGAAAATGAAGACCTAAATGATGTCGCGGGATAAGAGATAGTGGCTTGCAGGATAAGCAAAGCAAGTAGAAAAAAGGAAAGGCTTATCCCATGGGATAAGAACTCAGTGTAGTCAGCGATCAAATACAGTGAATGAAATGTGGACCTAGGGTACCATGTCAGTCGATTGCAGTCGTCATATTTTCATAAAGGCTCGATCTGATGGCCATGTTTTAATCTCTTATTGGGATCGATGGGTGCACACAGGGAGAGATCTCACGCATCCATCTACGCACGAGATCTCTTGATCAATGGTGGACATTTGAATTCACAGTGGCCATTGGGTTTGGATTGCTCTATGCAGGGTACTTGTCAACTTGATGGTTGATATCTTTATTTTCTCAGTCAGCGCCTGATCTTGAACCCGATCTCATGCCAACCACCATATTTCAATGCCATTACTCTAGAAGTGACTTTTGCAGGCCATTTTGATACCACCCATGCCTCTTGAATGCAGTTTGAGGACTTTTTGTGCTTGCAGATGCCATTTAGTACATAGACACATCTAGATGCAAAGTTTTTCACTGATTTGCGGGTATTTTCGCTCTTCCAGAGGTAGAGGATGCCTTAAGAGGATAGATTCAACATGCTATCAAAGCGATCTGATCATTTTCTCCTCTCTGGTTATTTTGTAACCTAACCCAGGTAGGGTTAGGGTTTTCTCAATTATAACAATCCATCTGAGTTATGCTTAAACTATAAAAGCAATTTTGTAATATTTTCTCAGGATCTTCTCCCTCTTATTCTTCAACAGAACTCTCTATGTTTCTCTGCACTTGTAAAATTTTCCTTGCCTCCTCATTAATGAAATTTGCTTATTTTTTCTTGATTTCAAATCTTACAACTTATGTAATATTTAAACTCCTTGTATGAATGTTTTCTGCTTGGTTTTCCTTAGTTGTAGGTGTTTGTGTTGATCCTTTTGGTGAATGTTTACTATTAACTAAGCTCAATTCCTTTCTTCATTTCATAGATTCTAACCTTCTCTTGAACTTAGGTGGCTAATTAGGGTAGAAATTTGTGCATGTCTGGGGTGGTTTCGTTGGTGTTTTGTGCAGTCATAGGTAGGGGAGATCATCATTTCAGTCTGGGTGCAAACCCTTTTCCCTTCTTTCATGCAACCCTTGTCCTTATCAAAGATTAGATTATATTTTCATGTGTTGGGTCGGTCCAACACTTTGCATCAGATTGAATAGGAATCTGAACTTCACCAGAGATTCAACCTCACATTTCGCAAGGTCCCACACTTGGGAGGTTTATTCAATGTTTCACAAGGTTGATGACCAAGGTTTCTTGGGTCATCAAGGGTGCAAAATTTTGTGACAACAATACCTTCTCTATAGATGTCACTAAAGGGACTCATTCCAGATGAGGAGTTGAGAGTATCCAGGTTACAAGAACTAGAGTTGCTACAAGAGCATCACCAAAATGCTTATGATCAATTAAAAGCGTATCAGCAAAGGATGACAATAAACTACAATCATCAGGTCAAGTTGGGAGTTTTTTAGTTAGGAGACCTTGTCTTAAGAGAAAAACCACGCAACCAGCAAGATCATGAGAAAAAGTTAAAATTTGAACCAAACTGGTTAGGTCCTTTTGTTGTGGTTGCTGCAAATGGATTTGGAGCTTACAAATTGTCAACACCAGAAGGTGAGTAGTTTGAAGAACCTATCAACACAATGCATCTAAAAAAGTTTTATGTCTAAAAGAAGAAAATCCAAAAACAGTGAAAAAGAAGAAAATCCAAAAAAAGTGAAAAACAGAAAAATCCAAAAACAGTGAAAAAGAAGAAAATCCAAAAACAGTGAAAAAGTAGAAAAATCCAAAAACAATGAAAAAGAAGAAAATCCAAAAACAATGAAAAAATAGAAAATCCAAAAATAGTGAAAAAGTAGAAAATACAAAAACAACGAAAACAATGAAAAAATAGAAAATCCAAAAATAGTGAAAAAGTAGAAAATACAAAAACAACGAAAACAATGAAAAATAAAAAAAATCAAATATGAGGAAAAATGCAATAAAAATAGATGGTAAAAACCTAGGAATAGGTGCTATCTCTCAACTAGCTCTTCTATCTATGGGTTCATGCTTTCTTTCTGCATCCATCCATCGCATTTGTATATATCCATCATAAAGTCTTTTGTACATAATCAAGCAATGCCATCTCACCATGGTTTGGATCATTGTTGTATATCCATAATAAAATTTGTTTCTAGACTAGGGGCAAAATAATAAACCTAGCTAGGGGCAAAATTTCATTTTGAGCTTAATAAAATAGGCAGAACAACAATTAGGCAACACCCATCAAGCAAAAAATGAGACACATCCAATGTTGAACACAAGATCAAATCATCAACCATCAACAATCAGTTAGACATTGCAAACACATATCAATGGATGATATCTTTTGACTAATGATTTTAAAACTATGACAACAATGGTTCAACTATTTTATCTTGATTTTTGCTATCATGATTTCTGAGTGACTCAAGGATGTGTTTGACTAGAGGAACAAGAAAGGAAAGTGATATTTTATTTTGTCTACTATTTGTGAATTAATCGTTATGTGCAAGTTTGTCTCATGACATGATCATCAAAGTGTCATTGAGGATGTTAGACTTATCTTGTATTAGCTAATAATTATTTATTTAATTATTAGTCTATTATACTCTATGCTTAAGCTAAACTTAGGCATTTAATAATATTGTAGGTGTAGCTAGGAAATCAGAAATCATCAAAGCAAATATCAATAATAGCTCATCTAGCTCAATCACGAAAGCTCATTGCAATGATCTATCCTAAACACATTCAATAGAGACATGAAGATAAAACATTCAAAAAGATTATGCAAACCAGATGTTCCCTTCATGTGGCTCCATTGTTCTTCTTTCCTCTTCAAATAGTTTGGTTGTGGATCTCACCTACAAGTGCACATACATAATTGAAAGCAAATAGACAAGATTATTGATCAAGAGTACTGAAAATGTGATTGATTAGAAATTCGATAATCTGATTAGGGATCAAGAATAAAGGGATTTTGATTGAAGAAATTCATCCAATTTATAGATAAATTGGAGAAAAAGATCAAATTAGCATGATAGAGATTCGAATGGAAATTCAAATCAAGAATAGAAAAATTATGACATGTGTATGACAAATTGCTATGCAAGGATTTATGACAAATTATGACAAATTATGACAAATTGCTATGCAAAGATTTATGACAAGATTTTGAAATAGAAATAGACATTTAGGAATTTAGGAGAAATTAGAAAATTAAGTTGGAAATGATGACTTGGAAATTAGGAAATTGATGCAAATTAGGTAAATTAATTAATAATTTCTCATTCATTAATTAATTTACAAAAATAGGAGGAATTAATTAGCCAATTAAATAAACATTTAATTGTGACAAGAAGACTTAGGATAAATAAATAAATTATTTAACCTAGAGGGAAAATGCCAAACAAGATTAAATGAATAAATCATAAAACCTTGAAGATGAATTAGAAATACAAGGACGACAATTAAGTCTTGATGTAAGATTGATTCGATATCGATTCGATCATGATTTTGGATTGATAAATGATTTGATTGATAAATGCGCCGAGGAACAATGACAAATTGATCCAAATTGACATGATTGAGAAGGACGACGATCGATGACAAATCGATCGCAAAATGACAAGATTAACAAGGACAAAGATCGACCAAAATCATGAATGAAGATTGTTATCGACAAGACCAAATTCGAAAGCGAGACAACTGAAGAATGTAGAAGAAGGACTCGATGCTCGCAAATGATAAAAACCAAGTGCATGACATAGGAGAAATGTTAATGCGACGCAAAAACCTAAAATGAGGCAATGTGCAAATGTTAAAGTATGATCCCGCAAGCGTTGACCATTTTTAGGTTTCTACATTTTGCCCCTCTTTGAGACAATGCAATTTTAAGCGTTGTTTCAAAGAACGATAATGAAAATGCCCCAGACAAGGACAATGACATATGCATGCCCCCTCGAGGACTTGGCCGGAAACATGCAGAGAAGAGGCCAATTGATCGATAAGAATGATAGAAGACGATAGGTTCGAATGGATCAAATGGACTGCCAAAACTGATGGAAGAAATGTTAGTAAGAAGAAATTAGATAGAGGACAGTTAGAGATGAAGAAAAACTTGCTTTCACGAATGCACATAAGTAGGTGAGAACCTTTATTTAATGTAGCAAAGCGGATGCAGAGCATCATGGCATTGAAGGCCAGAGCTGAAACACAACCCTTTTTTGCAAAAGACAGACACATCACAGACAAACATCAATCACAACAAAAAGAAAGGACCATGATCCATCCCAGTCACTCTAAATCACTCAGTGACATCATTGAGCAACATAGGAACATGACCAAAGCCAAAGATAAATCAATAAAAAGATAAGATGCACAAATTCCAACAAATCAAACAAACATCTTGATCTTCATTGTCAAAAGTTGAAAGTGCGGATAGGACGATCATGTTGTCTGGTTTCAGGACATGGGGTACCCCGTCTAAGACAGGACATAGTCTGGTTTTGAGTATACCACACCCTATATAAGACCCATGATATTAGTAGAGACAAGGACAAATGATTTTGAGGTTGATTGATATGACAATGTTGATCAGTTTGAATGTCTGGTTTGAGTGAAAAGTTCATCTGTTTAATGCGTGATTTCATTAAAGCACAGTGTTTGATTGCGTGTCATTGGATGTATGCTCAGCGATCTATCTATGCACAAAAAGGGATCATTTATTGCAAAATGCTTGTTTTTTGGATTTTAATGTTTTGAAATGTTTTTGTGTTCATTTTTTCAGGACTTTATTTGACTTTTTAGGGATTATCTCAGGACAGTTTTTGAATTTTTATGATCTTTTTCAGGACATTTTTCAATTTTTATGATTTTTTTAGGACATTATTTGATTTTTAGATTTTTTCAGGACATTTTTCAATTTTTATGGATTTTTCCCCCAGTGTCTAGCAAGGCAAGGAATATGACAAGTGAATAAATAGGCTTTCTGAAATAATGGTGGATAGAGGGAAGACAAAGGCCTTTTATCATGGAGACAATGCAGATGCAATTTTCAAGGGCTATTGCATGATGGGACAAGAGACTGGATATGACAATGTAAAGTAGGAACATGGTATGAGGGACATGTCAAGAGGTTTTTGAAACCATGTTTAAACTTTGCGTCCTTATGTCAGATCAAGATCAAGGAATGAAAAAAAGTGTATGGATAGTGATAAGATATGGATAGGATGAGCAAGACCAAGAATGGATAAGGGACATGAACTGAAGGTCGGGGTAGGCTAAGGGATAGTGGTAGAAAGTTGCAATAAGCTAGGGAATATGGATGAAAGGTTGTAATAAGCAAATGGATAAAGACCAAAAGCTATGATGGACTAAAAGTTGCAAACAAGATGCATGATGCTCATAAAAATCCTTAGCCTTGTCAAGATCAAAGGTGGAAAGAGGAAATGGACACGAGGGATGATAGGACAAGGAAGAGTAATAGGACATGAAGGAGTATGACATGGGCTCAATAGGATAATGGAACAATGAAGGACAAAAGGATATGTTAGGATAAAACCTGCCCCCAAGTGCGGTGTGCAAGAAGTTCATAAATTACGCATGATGCCTGTTTGCCAGGTTTTCATCACGGTACTTGCCCAAGGCTCCTGTTTGCCAGGTTTTCACCAATGGATGAATTATTTTTCCTTTACTTTTTTTTTTTCTTTTGTCTTTTTTTTTCACTTTTTTTTTTTACTTTTTGTATTTTTGACTTTTTCAATAGAAGATGGACACATGATAGGGGATGGAAAAAGGACTCAAGTGTCTTATTGTTTGGATAGTAACTTTGAAAAAAATGGACCATGACCGTTAAAAGTATGCTCAAAGACGTTGGTAGGATAAGGACATGGAAAAAGAGATGAAACTAAGGCAAGGATTTATGCAAAGGATGGGATCAAAGGGATCGAAGGATGGAAAATATGCATTGGATAATGAATAGGGTATTGGAAGAATTGGGCTTGAGTGGATGGAAATGAAGGCAAGATCAACATTGGCACACACCTTGAGGGGTGATGGACTGATGGAGGAAAAATGTATTTTGGATATTGAGATTTGGATGGAGGAATAGCTATGGATTTTGGGACAGAAGGGCCCAAAATGGATGAAGAAGGTGATGGAGGAACAAATTTGAGAGGTTTGGATGGAGGAATAGCAACTTTGGATGCCAATTTTGATGTTTCTTTAGGCTTTTGGGCTTCAAGGAGCCGCTTAGGGATCCACATGGTTTTTCATTTTTCATGCTTTTGTGATTCCTTGGAGTGCATTGCTTACACAAGGGATTTAGGAACCCATATATATTTTGACTTTGCTTTATTTTGCTCAGTGGGCCTTTGTGGCCTTTTGGATATATTTTTTTCTTTATAGATCAAATTTTTCTTTGTTTTGACATGTCGATTATATTGGACATGTTGATCCTTGAATACATGTGGATTTCTAGACTTATGACTTTTATACTTGGCATCCAAATTGCTTGGAGGGGGAAAGGAATGCATGGATGGATATGAATGAAATGGAGTTATTTTGGATGGATGAAATTTACTCAAGGATGTGTGCCTTTTCTGACCTTGCATAGAGGACGAAGGGATATAAGGACCTAAGATGGATGGAAGGTATGATGGGGAAGGTGTATGTTTTGATTTTGATGGAGGGATACCAACGTCTTGAGAGTGAGTTGTGTAGACATGACCCTTAAAATCTTCTTTAACATGAAGGGATTCTTGCTTATGGAGATCTACTTCTTTGCCTTTATAAATATCTTGACTTGTAGGATACTCTTTTCTTTGGGAAGAAGACGCGAGTCCATTATGAGGTGGATATGATATGAGAGAAATAATGAGATCTTGAAGTGGATCGGATTGGACCAAAGTGGAAGAACCCATTGTACATGTTGAGGGTTCATGAACATCTTGCACTGACACATTAGAATCATGAGGGAGATTAGGATCATGAGGGGGACTAGGATTGTGTAGTGGACATGGTTCAATGACAGGCTCTTCAAGAGATGGAATGGGAGAAATAATGGGATCATCAAAAGAAATGAGACCTTGGAGTGTATATGGAGCATTATGACAAGGAGATGAAGGAACAAGTGGATCTTGTGGAGGATCTGAAGGAATAATTTGATCTTGACAAGGAGGAAGATCATTGGAATCCTCTTTAAAGGTGTTTTTCTCTTGACTTTCAATGGGATCGTCGGAAAGGATGGAAGGGATATCTGGAATGTCAATGGGATTTGAAAGGATATTATGTTCTTGAAATGGAAGGGGATCGTTTGGGATTGGATGGACTGGGATATCTTGGTCTTGCTCGGGGAATGGAGTGTCAATAGGACTTTGGATAGGATGGACAAGAATAGGGGATTCGTCATGAGTGTCTGGGAAGATGGGGTCCTGGTCAACAATTGGATGGGATGATAAGGTTTCAGGATCTTGATCTTGATCTATTTTAAGACACGTTTCTTCATGCTCTAAAGTATCCTCTTGACATGAGGTTGGACTTTGGATATACATGGGGGATTTTGGCCAGGGCTCAATGTTTTGAGATTAAGGAAATGCACTTTGAACATTTGTGATAGATTCTGGCAAGGAATCAATGCTTGAACATGAGGAAGAGGGACTTCGAATGGGGTCCTCTAAAACAGATAATGACAATAAAGTGCATGGTGGCATTGGGTCTTGTATTTCTGAAATATGAGAAGGATGTGCATCATGAATTGGATTATCGTGGAAATCAATTATGGATAGCTCTTGGATAATTGCATCCTTGGGTGTATTGTTTGATAAGGACAATATAGAAGGTTCTTGTGAAACTTCTAGAGGTGTAGGGATAGATGCCACTGGAGAGTCAATTTGCTTGTGAGGGGATGAGGCATTGCTAGACAGAATTGTATTATTTTGGTCTTCCTCAAAGAACTCACTTGGTAGTTTCCTTAAGAGCATTGCAATAAAGCCACCTTTCTTTCGAGGTTTTGACATGGTTGTGTAGCGTCCTAAAATTGTGACACTTGCAATTTTGACTGCATTTCGGTCTTCACGATGGCGACGCAACATGCAACCTGAATGGAGACCCTGAAACTTGCTCACGACACTGAAAACTGCATTTTTCAAGCACCTTGGCCTGAACCTCCTTGCACCCTGCTGTCCCGGGAGGTGGGACCAGAGCGCCCAGCGCCCTGGTCCCTAGGTCCTATTTTGGGCCTGGTCTCCTAAGGGGCTCGGGTCTTTTTGTTTGCAATTTGGAAATTAACTTTCCCTGGTCGGCCTAAGGTCGGGAAAATCAGTCTATCAGCCCTAAATGACAAGTATATAAACTACATTTTTCTCTCTCATTTGGGATATGAAGAGGATATGTGTACAAGGTGTGGAAATTATACTCAAGCATTCAAGCATTCAAGCATTCCTTCAAGCAATTGATCATCTCAAGTCTCCCTTCAAGGCTAAGTGTTGCATTCAAGACAAGGATTCAACCATTGAAGAGGAGATCACATACTACATGCTACAACATACAACATACAACATACAACATCTAAACCTTCGCACATAAGGATACAAACATCCTTAGAACAAGGTATTAGTACTTGTTTTACAGTCATTTACATTTACAGCTCTTGCTCATTTCTTGGTTAATTCCAAAACCGGGGTTTGACCTAAAGACAAACCCCCAATCCCTAACCCCCCAATCGTCTTCACTTTTCTGTGTGTAGGTTGCAGGTACGCGGCTGAAATTGAAGATCTGGAATCCTTGTGCAGAGACGAACAGATCCCCCTTCGTTTCGCGGATTTTTTGGAGGACCGTGGTGCCGGGCGCCATCGTCCTGACAACTTTTGCTCAAATTTGCAGGACAGCGCCGTATCGACATTTTACTGCTAATTCCAGGTCCGCAGCTTCATCCTATAACCCAAACTCAGTTTATAAGCGAATCTTTATGACTTTCTATGCATGCTTAGTTTAATTCTTCTATCAACATTCTTTACAAAAGAGGGTAGCCTTGCTTTCCTAACCCTTGAAATTCATTTAGCATCCAATCTTGCATTGCATGGGATTGGATCTTATGAGTTTCAAACCCTCTTTTGAATGTAAAGTCTCTCCCCTAAGTGAAAAAACCATCGAATCCTAGCGAACCTCCCTTCTCTCTCCTCGGAGTCGGAAGAGGGGAGAACAACTAGGGTTCGATCGCGATTTTTTCGCTTTACATTTTGGTGAACCCGACGTGAACATCCTTTCTGATTTTTTCATGCTTAGATCTAAAAAAATTGATTACATTTCCATGTTTGATCTTTTGCAAAATTTTAGAGGTGACTGCATAAAAACCCTAAATTTTCTTTTTGGTAATTGAACTTGCGAAATGTCTAAATGTTAATGCTTGTTTTAGATCTGCCTTTCTATTACAAATTTTCAATTCATATTTGTGCTTTAATTCTGAAAATTAAGTGGTTAAATGTCAAAACCCTAATTTTTGAAACCCTCTTAATTCAACCTTTGTCTGACAATTTGACCAATCAAAACATATCCAAATCAGCTGTAACTTTGGATTCCGCAATAAAATCACAATATCTTTCATCCCTAAAAATTTGGAAAAAAGTTGCGAGGACCGTGTTGCACTCCGAGCGCCATCGTCCCCGACATTTTTTCCAAAATTTCGGGAGCGAGATCTTGCTGTATTTTCCTGCTAAAATCCAGAATTTTGGCTGATTTTGTCAATTATAACACTTTCAAAATTACAGTCAAAGTTGGTCTTGCGATTGCTTGGTCTAAGGCTTCTAATCATTCAAAAGTCATTGAAATTAAAATTTTGTGTCAAAATTGCGTTTTTATTATCATAAATCTGAAAATTGTGTTTGCAGTCATTCGAAATTTCAGTGCTTTATTCAAATTCTTGCATTTTGTGACTTTTGAAATTAAGTGCTTAATTACAACAACTTCGATTTCCGCTTTCAAAATTGAATTTTGCGTGAAATTGAGTCAATTTTTGAATTTCAAAATTTGCATTGCTTTTGACATTCCCTCTAAAATCATAAAATTCAAAATTTCAGTTTCCCTCTCTTTTTCAAAATTCAAATTTTGCATTTTTCGACAATCTTGATAGGGTTCAATTTTGAATTTGCAACTTTAATTTGGCCTATCTACAGATCGTAAAATCACTCAATTTTTTCAGATTAGCTCTAAAATCATCATACCTTTCATCCCTGCAAATTTCGAAAAAAGTTGCAGGGACCGTGTTGCACTCCGGGCGCCACGGTCCCGGACATTTTTTCTGAAATTTCGGGAGACTGTTGTGATTGCATTTAATAGCTTAAATCCAGAAAATTGGTTGATCTTACTGAAAATTGCTACCTCTAAATTCAAAATTTTCTCTCCTTCTCTAGTGCATGAGTTTTACAACAATAAGCCCTACTTACACTATTCCCGTTAGACGAAGCCGTAGAATTAAGTCTTTCCGAGGTTTAACTACTGAGGAGATGGAACCTAATTTGAATAGCCTTTTTAACGAGGACATGGGTAATTCCTCTAATCCTCCTAATGATGAAGAAGCTCTCCATGAGGTTTCTGTAGAACAACTTTCAAAATTGGATAACCAATTTGACGATTTTCGACAATGGGTGTCTCAAGAATACCCTGATAGTCAAGCTCTTCCTTTAATTGAGGGTCTAAAACGTATGCTTCAAAGTGATAAGAATGGAATTGATATTTTGCGTGGTATTGCACACATTGTGGATTCAAATGTGATGCCTATGAAGAGTTGTGCCGAAACCTTAGGTTATACACAACCTCCTACTCAAGACAATCATTCTATTCCTTTGACGACTTCTATTGCTAGCATACCTACTTTTACATCAAACATAATGGCTACTTCTACACAAGACATTCCTCCTGTGATCACCAGTCATGGGGGCAATCCCTCTTCTTCAATTAACCCTATTCCTTCATTCAATCCGATTTCTTCATTCGTCCCTTCAATGAGTGTGCCTATTATATCATCACAAATGAACATGACGCAAGGGGGCAATTCATTTAATCATTCTATTCCTCCTTGTAGTGTTCCCCCTGTCCAATCATCTCCTATGACTAATTATCATAGGGTCCCACCACCTTACTCTCTACCTTCTTTCAATAACATAACACCTCCATCTCAATCTAACACATCTAATATGAATTCTTCGACTGAAGCGACCATTAACAATCTAGCACAAACTGTCTCTTCTTTACAGCAACAAATTGCCTCTATGAATTAATCTAAGTTTAGTGTGCCCACATTTGATGTTGCGAGCCCACTTTCTCTTGACATTGTTCGAGCTATCCCTCCTAAACATGTTGAAATCCCGCATTTGGAACTTTATAATGGTAAAGGAGATCCTCTAACACATGTTAAGACTTTTCAAACAATTTGTACTGATTTTGCTTATGACCAAAGGTTGCTTGCAAAACTATTTACTAGAACATTAAGAGACAAAGCCCTACAATGGCATTGCTCGTTGCCTTCCTATTCTATTTCTTCTTTCGAACAACTTGCAAATGCTTTCATTCAACAATTTCAAAACAATATAAGTCCTAAAGTTACTTTGATTGATTTAATGCATTGTAAACAAGGTGTTAAAGAAAAAGTGACTGATTTCATTGGTAGATATAAGCATTTGTATGCTCAAATTTCTTTTCCAGTGCCTGACAATGATATTCAAAGAATCTTTATTTCTAATTTACAAAAAGATATTCGAGACAAACTTCTATTTTCTGAGTTTACTTCTTTCCAACAGTTGTGCGGCACTCTTCACAATTATCAACTGACTGTGAGTCAAATGGAACAATCACATCCTATGGCTCCGAGTGATAAGGGTGATAGTAGTCAACAACCATTTGGGAAGTTTAAACCGAACAGAGATTCCATCAAATTCAATGAAAACATCAT
The DNA here is from genome assembly GCF_030272615.1 of Cryptomeria japonica. Classification (NCBI taxonomy): domain Eukaryota; kingdom Viridiplantae; phylum Streptophyta; class Pinopsida; order Cupressales; family Cupressaceae; genus Cryptomeria; species Cryptomeria japonica. Next base: position 253,144,969 of record NC_081410.1, read on the forward strand.
CAACAACAATGTGAATGCAGCATCAGGTGTGCCTCCTATTTCTAAATTTTTCAAGAAAGAAAGAAAGTATACTCCTTTGAATGAATCATTGCATAGTATTATGAATAAGTTATTGGAACAAAATGTGCTTACTCTTCCTCCTATAAGACAAATTGATCCTGCAAAGATTACTTCACCTTATTTTGATAACAAAGCCTTTTGTCAATTTCATCGTCAGCTTGGGCATGATACTGAAAAATGTTTTTCTTTAAAGGGTAAAATTCAAGATTTGATTGATAATAATACTATCTCTGTTTCTGGAGTGAATGATAAAGGCAACACATCTGTAGCTCCTCCTAATCAAAATCTTCAGATTTTCACTGATCCATTGCCTTCTCATACCTCTAATGCAATTGAGGCTAATGATTCCTCTCTCTCATCTGATGGTTTTGTGTCTATGACTCCGAATGTGATTAACTTTGTAGAGCAGCAAGAAATCCCTGAAGAACCTTCCATCACATTTGATTCTAGCGAAACCATTAGGGCACCTGATGGTCCTTTATACATAGTTGCAAAAGTTAAGAATACACCTTGCCGTGGAGTGCTTATTGATCCTTCGTGCATGGTTAACGTTATTACTGAAGAATTTCTTTTTACTTTGCAATTGAATCAAGTGATCTATGACAAAACAGATGTGATTGTGAAATTATTTGATGCATTTTCTTCTCCTGCAATTGGTTCTATTACATTGCCTATTGAGGTCCATAACAAATCTCTTGATGTGAACTTTGCTATTATTCCATCTTCCGAACAATTTCGTGTGAAGCTTGGCTATCCTTGGCTATCTTCCATGAAAGCTATTGCTTCTCCTATTCACAAGTGTTTGAAATTTCCCCACAATGGTGAAGTTGTTACTGTCAATCATAGTCTCTTTAAACCAGCTGAAAGAACCTCTAGTGTTCCTCTTGATTACTTTTGGCCTAAACAATTCCAATCTCTTCCTCCGCGAAGTGATCATCTTTTCAAATCTTATCAAAAGTGGAAAACAGATATGATCCTATCTCTAAGTGAACCTAGAACACCTAAACTTGACATTCCTATCATTCTTGAGAAGGAAGTTCTTCCTTTGAAAGATAAAACTAATGTCTTTCCTCAAAAAGATTCCCAACCCATCCCTATGGATGTGACTATGTCTATACCTAATAAACTTCCTAAGAGTAGACCTATACCTCCTCGTCATGATGGACTTGGTCTTCTCCCTAAACCAAATATTCCTCCTTTATATGGAGCAGTTCCTCCTCCTTCTTTTTATAGAGAGAAGAGACCTTCTTCTTCTCCTATTATCCAGCCTAAGAGACCACAACCTAAACACCCAAGTGCTAAGGATGAGAACATTCCTCCTCCTCAGTCTTCGCAACTTCCTACTAAGACTAGACGAAATCATTTTGCATGTGAACGCCGACGAAAGCGTCCTCTTAGAGCTCAGGCAGCTGTTTCTCAAACTTTGCAATCTCCAAAAACACCTTCAACAAGCATTATTCCATTTTCTCCTCAGCCGGACATTGAGCCTAAATCTCCTAAACATAAGATGCATGATGGTCTTGATCCTGTGCGAGTTAAAGATCCTATTTTTATAAATCTTGATGATGATATAGATGAAAATGTTACTCCTCTTGCTTCTGATAGTGAATATGAACTTGTTGATGTTGATAACCATTTATCTAACGAATTTTCTAAAGCACTTATCCTAGCTCCTAGACAAGAACAATGTGGCTCGGAACATGAACATAGCCCTTGTTTGGATCTTGTGATAGCTCCATCTGCTGTGTTGGATGTTCCTCCTCTAGCGTGTTCCCTGCCTTCCCGAAACATTGATCAGCAAGATCGGGGGGTAGATGACGTGCTAGACTAGTTACATTAGCATAGTAGACTCTCTCCCCCTCTCTTTTGTTACTTCTTCTATATGTTATTCTCATTCTTCTATTTGTTTTCCTTGGTGTTGTCTACTTGAGGACGATGCAAAGCATTGAGATCTCTCGATCTCTCTCATGTTGACTCAAAAGACACATGTGTTCCCTTCTTCTAGGTGACATTCCTTGATTGGGGAATGAAGAACAATTATGCATACATACATATGATATATATACATGAATTATCATACAGCATACTGACCCCGAGGAAAGCGAAGTCACCTCGTGCTTTGTGTTTTGTGTCTATTATCCTTGGGTTTATCTCACACTTGGGGGCTAAATCCTTGCGATAACGTGCTCCTTTCTCATTTCTTATATGTATCACTACATTAAAACAATCACTCCCGGTGAGGTGTGTGCGATCGCTTTAACGTAGGGGGGCATACATCCCGTTCATATCTTTTCAAGATACTTGAAAATTTCTTGGTAAATTTAACCTTGCCTTGAAAATTTTTGATATCTTTCTTGCATGACTCATAGTGAGGGAACCTTACTACTGACAGTCATGGTTCTCCCTCGTGATCTTCCCTTTTACTTTGTCAATCGAAGTCGTAAGATCCTTAGTCCACTGGGGGCTTGGTGTATCTTGCCTCCTTGACGTGGTGAAAGTCTTTCAATGATTGTTCCTTGTACTTTACCGGAAGTATGAGCATACATACTCCCGCTAAAGTGGGGGCTAAATGTAGCGTCCTAAAATTGCGACACTTGCAATTTCGACTGCATTTCGGTCTTCACGAACGCAACATGCAACCTGAATGGAGACCCTGAAACTTGCTCACGACACTGAAAACTGCATTTTTCAAGCACCCTGGCCTGAACCTCCTTGCACCCTGCTGTCCCGGGAGGTGGGACCAGAGCGCCCAGCGCCCTGGTCCCTAGGTCCTATTTTGGGCCCGGTCTCCTAAGGGGCTCGGGTCTTTTTGTTTGCAATTTGGAAATTAACTTTCCCTGGTCGGCCTAAGGTCGGGAAAATCAGTCTATCAGCCCTAAATGACAAGTATATAAACTACATTTTTCTCTCTCATTTGGGATATGAAGAGGATATGTGTACAAGGCGTGGAAATTATACTCAAGCATTCAAGCATTCAAGCATTCCTTCAAGCAATTGATCATCTCAAGTCTCCCTTCAAGGCTAAGTGTTGCATTCAAGACAAGGGTTCAACCATTGAAGAGGAGATCACATACTACATGCTACAACATACAACATACAACATACAACATCTAAACCTTCGCACATAAGGATACAAACATCCTTAGAACAAGGTATTAGTACTTGTTTTACAGTCATTTACATTTACAGCTCTTGCTCATTTCTTGGTTAATTCCAAAACCGGGGTTTGACCTAAAGACAAACCCCCAATCCCTAACCCCCCAATCGTCTTCGCTTTTCTATGTGTAGGTTGCAGGTACGCGGCTAAAATTGAAGATCTGGAATCCTTGTGCAGAGATGAACAGATCCCCCTTCGTTTCGCGGATTTTTTGGAGGACCGTGGCGCCGGGCGCCATCGTCCCGACAACTTTTGCTCAAATTTGTAGGACAGCGCCGTATCGACATTTTACTGCTAATTCCAGGTCCGCAGCTTCATCCTATAACCCGAACTCAGTTTATAAGTGAATCTTTATGACTTTCTATGCATGCTTAGTTTAATTCTTCTATCAACATTCTTTACAAAAGAGGGTAGCCTTGCTTTCCTAACCCTTGAAATTCATTTAGCATCCAATCTTGCATTGCATGGGATTGGATCTTATGAGTTTCAACCCCTCTTTTGAATGTAAAGTCTCTCCCCTAAGTGAAAAAACCATCGAATCCTAGCGAACCTCCCTTCTCTCTCCTCGGAGTCAGAAGAGGGGAGAACAACTAGGGTTCGATCGCGATTTTTCCGCTTTACAGGTTGTATCTGGAATTTGAACCTGTTTGGCAAGAATTTGGTTTGATGTCATGTTTTGATTTCAAACTTGGTTCAATTGTTCTGACATATTTGAAACTTGGGTTGGTGTGTGCTGCAACCTTTGTTTTTGAATGTTTGGTTGTTGTTGTTGACATTGATATTCCACCATTGGTTGAACCATTTGTTGACATTGTATAGTTGGTTGGACATATTGTTGAAATTGGACCATTGGTTGTATTGGTTGCATATGTTGGACAATTGGTTGAACCATTGGTTGTATTGGTTGAAAATCTGATTGATAGTAAACACCTTCTTGTTCTTGTTGTGAAGGCACATAATGTTGTTGGCTCTTTTCTTGAAATTGTTTCATCATCTCTATTTGTGAGAGGAGAGCTGGTATGTTTGATCGTTCAAGAAGAGATCTTACATCAATTGGCTCAATCTTTGGATTTCGACTTGGAAGTTTTCGAAACATTTTGGACATTTGTGATCTATTCTTCTCAATGTTTTTCACTCTTTGTTCCAATATCTCCTCTTCTTGAGCTAGTTTCTCCTCTAGTTTTTGTATTTGGAGACTTGTTTCATCATAAAAAGTTTGATCAATGTTGCTTTGTTGTTGGGTTGGATAGAATTGTGATTGCATTGTCGGTTGATATGTCAAACTTTGTTGCATCATTGGTGCTTGGAACCTTGTTTCAATAGACATGTCACTATGCAAATGCAATATTTTTGGAATTTTCCAAGGATAATGTATGATATGCAACTAAATGCAACCTAAATAAATGAGAATGAAATCTATGGCAAAAATGCAACCTATGTTTTTGGTTGATTTTCAAGATTTTGACAAACTTTTTGGAATGCAGATCTAAAAGAGACTCTTAGGAAATTGAAATGATGTCTAGACCTCAAAGGACAAAAGGACCAAGTGACAAAAGGACAAATGACAAAGTCTCCCCTATATGCTTGGATACTAAGCTAGGTTTGACCAAATGACATGGATGACAAAAGGACAAAAGGTTTGATAAGGTCTAGACTTCCTAACAATGACTTAGGGTTTATCAAAGATTTGGATTACTCAAGTATGACAAAAACTAGTTTTGAGACTATATGCAAAGGGACAATTACTATGCAAATGACCTTAATATGATATGATAATGACCTAAGCTTAATGAAGAGACCTAGAGTATGCAAATATGAATGTATGACAATGTTATGACTTTAATGCAAGAGGACACATGCAAATGGATGACCCTTATTGAAAAGAATATGACTTAGGTGAAACCTACCTTGGTACTTGACAATGAACTTTGCAAAATGCAACCTAGGATGAACTTAAATGTAAGTGACGTGAATGTTGAGACAAGATTTTGAACAATGTTTGATAACCATGTTTGAAAGTGTTTTGAAGTTTGTTGGATGAAATACTCTTATGTTTAACCTTGTTTTGAATAAATTTGTCTTGTTTTTGAAATGAGGTGCAATTCAACTTTTGACAAGTAAAGAAGACAAGATATTTTAACATTGACTCAAGACAATCATGCTCATTCCCACATTTCTTATGGTAGGCAAGGACATTAGGTACTTGAGAGGTAGATTTGTTATGGGATTCAAGGAGAATACATAGATGCTTGACCCCACGGGCTCCCCTCCACGGCACTCACTTCTCAGGGCAGCCAAGCATCAGTCCCCATGGAAATCTCCCCATGGCGAACCTAGTATCTCTTCCAAGTATCCAAACTTGTCCTTCTCAAGCAACTAGAAGGGTTTTTGGCCTCTAAAACAAGGTGTGTAGTAAGGATTTCTGTTAAGTGTTACTCCTTGATATCACGCAAGCGTGATTGAGACATTAAGCCCATCAAGATACCAAACAAATGTAGTCGCGCAAGCACGATTTAGACCAAGAAGTCCTACTTAGATGTTGATATGAGAAAGAGTTCAAGGGTCATCACTTCCCAAGTAACTACAATTCCCACGTAACCCTTCCATCAAAGCTTTTGCCCATCAGGTATTTGTTTATAGTGAGTTAGAATGCCAAGGTATTCTAGCCGTACTCACTTTGGGTCATTCCCTTCTCACGATTGTCACTTGCTTGCAAAATCAAATGGTCGGGAAGGCATGCCCTCTAAAGGTGACACACAATCAAAACAATGAGCATGGTATCAAAGATCTGGATTTCTGATCACCCTAAGAAGGATGAGAGTATACTCTCCTACTCCAATGTCACACTCAACAATCAAAGCAGAAACATGTTCATTCCATGCTATTTAAAAATCACTAGGTGCCTAAAACATTAATGACAAACACCAAGTTTAGTTGTTTCTCCAAGGCAACCTGCAAAAACCCAAGTTAGAAGTTTGAGGTGTTTATTCTTTGACTAGCGAACCTGCAAACAATTCATTAGTAGTTTGTGAAATAATTCTTTGTCAAGCGTTTCGCCACAAAGCTACCAACAATGTTAGAGAATCAAGAGAAATGAATCACCATCAAAATTAATCCATAAAAGTTGTGATTCTTTGTCCTCTTAGATTAATCTATGTGAAATTTATCAGATTTACCACCCTAGATTAATCTAGATAAAATTTGTATGAATGCATGATTAATTTGCCAAGCTAAATTAATCTAGATGAAGGTTGCATGATTTTGTTTTTGAAAATTTTGACCATTTATAGCAGCATAATTAAAAATGTCATAACTTCTTCAATATTTATCCAAATCACAAACCATAAAATGATCTGGAAAGGTAAAAATGTGATCTAATATACCCAGAAATAGTTTATTTTAATTCTGCACGAAATATTTTACGTGATCAATTGAGTATGACTATTTTTTTAGAAGAAAAATCTGCAATTTCTCCACAAAAATAAAATCTGCAACTTCACAAAACATTCAAAAAAATATTAGATCCAAGCATTTTCACGTCGAGTTCACCAACTAATGTAGCTAGGAAATTAGAAATCATCAAAGCAAATATCAATAATAGCTCATCTAGCTCAATCACGAAAGCTCATTGCAATGATCTATCCTAAACACATTCAAAAAGATTATGCAAACCAGATGTTCCCTTCATGCGGCTCCATTGTTCTTCTTTCCTCTTCAAATAGTTTGGTTGTGGATCTCACCTACAAGTGCACATACATAATTGAAAGCAAGTAGACAAGATTATTGATCAAGAGTACTGAAAATGTGATTGATTAGAAATTCGATAATCTGATTAGGGATCAAGAATCAAGGGATTTTGATTGAAGAAATTCATCCAATTTATAGATAAATTAGAGAAAAAGATCAAATTAGCATGATAGAGATTTGAATGGAAATTCAAATCAAGAATAGCAAAATTATGACATGTGTATGACAAATTGCTATGCAAGGATTTATGACAATTTATGACAAATTATGACAAATTGCTATGCAAAGATTTATGACAAGATTTTGAAATAGAAATAGACATTTAGGAATTTAGGAGAAATTAGAAAATTAAGTTGGAAATGATGACTTGGAAATTAGGAAATTGATGCAAATTAGGTAAATTAATTAATGATTTCTCATTCATTAATTAATTTACAAAAATAGGAGGAATTAATTAGCCAATTAAATAAACATTTAATTGTGACAAGAAGACTTAGGATAAATAAATAAATTATTTAACCTAGAGGGAAAATGCCAAACAAGATTAAATGAATAAATCATAAAACCTTGGAAGATGAATTAGAAATACAAGCACGACAATTAGGTCTTGATGTAAGATTGATTTGATATCGATTCGATCATGATTTTGGATTGATAAATGATTTGATTGATAAATGCGCCGAGGAACAATGACAAATTGATCCAAATTGACATGATTGAGAAGGACGACGATCGATGACAAATCGATCGCAAAATGACAAGATTAACAAGGACAAAGATCGACCAAAATCATGAATGAAGATTGTTATCGACAAGACCAAATTCGAAAGCGAGACAACTGAAGAATGTAGAAGAAGGACTCGATGCTCGCAAATGATAAAAACCAAGTGCATGACATAGGAGAAATGTTAATGCGACGCAAAAACCTAAAATGAGGCAATGCGCAAATGTTAAAGTATGATCCCGCAAGCGTTGACCATTTTTAGGTGTCTACAGTAGGTATTTAATAATTATTCTAATTATTAAATACTCTTTATCTCTTTAGGGTTGCACATATTTAGGGTTTCTAATTCTCCTGTCATAAGGATTGTATTGTAACTTTATTTTTCATTCCCTCTCTGAATGATAATCTTTCTTTCAGAACCTTTTTTGTGTTCTATCTCCAATCTTCTCTTGTGACAGGTATTCTTGCATACAGATGCTCTTGGGATCTCAAAATTTGTATTTTCTCAACTTATTCATGGTAGCAGAGCTGTCATCTACTGCTACTTGTTCCTAATTTCTTTCTAGAAGAGTTTCTCTAGAGGCAAGGGTTTCAGCTCTTTTTCAGAGGTTTTAGTTTGGATCTGAGGTATCTTTTTTGTTTCTGGACATTTTGAGCTCAAAAGGTGCTTACCATTGAGCTCAAAATACACAAAAACCCCCATTTTCATATAAAATTTGTTTAGTTTGGACAACTTTAGCTCTGGGATTTTCTTTTTTTGAGTTGGCCCTTTGCAGGCACGTTTTCCGAGGCAATTTTTTTTTTAAGAAAACAAAAAAATAAATTTTGGGCCTTTTAATGGCATGCCTAGGCCACAGTAGTTCCCACCAGCCATTGACAATTTATTAAACCACCATGACCAACATAGGAGTCGGCGGTTACCGCCCCGCCGCCCCGGCCTGCCTCCGTCGAGCAATGGCTACACCGCACCACCGCTCCACCAGTCGCACAACACTGCCATCCTCCACCCTACCTGGTTGTCACTGCTCTCTGCACTGCTTGGCTGCTCGACTACCCTCTGCCTAACCACCATTGTCCTTTGCACCGCCCAACCGCCTTCCACTGCCCTTTGCACCGCCTTCCACCTGGCCGCTACCCAGCCCGTTCTCCACCTCCACCACCTCTCCTCCTCTTGTAAGCCTTTTTGATAGGGGGGATGTTTTTTTGTAATAACTTGGGCAAACAAAGTCAAATTTTTGAAAACCATTAGGCACTAAAAATCTCTTTTGGAGCCCTACTCAGATTTGGTGGTGAGATTTTCTGATTTTTTCATCGAGTACCTTTTTTTTACCATCCAAGTCAACACTCTTTTCTACACTCCAGGAGCCATAGAATGGGTAAACGGACTCCGTTTTCAGAAAACGAATAGGCATCGGAAAGGTCTTGGAGATCTCTTCTTAGATTTGGAGTTAATGTTTCTAAAAAAATCACCAGTTACACAAGATAGTGTCTGACGCATTTTCTTTGCTCTTGTCGTCTTTTCTGGCTATCAGATTGTACTGGTTTTCTATTTTACATATTGTGGGGGGTGTTATTTTTTGCTATTTTCTATAACTTACTTCAAAAAATCAGAACACCTAAACTCAAAAAAACAAAAAACCCCTTCTGCATCTTCTGTCTAGTCTGAAAGATCACTTAATTAAAAAAACTCAAGAGCAGGTCCAGGTATAGGTATAGGTATAGGTACACATGGCAGATTCTTTAGTTGAGCTTCTTACATCCTATAACTATCACCTCTATAAAAATCATATGATGAGGCTTCTCAGATCAAGCAAGTTATGGTCCTGTTTGGATGTGGATCAGTCATTGTTGCAGCGTCCTTTTGAGATTCTTCAACACCAGAATAAGATGGATGAGGCTATGGGTGTCATTTCCTTACATGTTTCAGATAGCTTGATTTTTCACCTTGATTGTTTGCTCACTCCTCAGGCTATGTGGTCCAAATTTGAAACTCTCTTTGATACTATCAATGAATTCAGAGCATTATAGATTGAGGTAGAGCTCTCCTCCTTGTTACCTACATATTTTCCTCACATTGAGGACTTTTTGAACAAGTTCAAAACCACCAGATCTATCCTTCATACTTGTGGTAAAAATAAGATAGACCCCGAGTGTATCTACCTGATTCTCTCTAAGCTTTGAGGTCCCTATCAGATATTTGCTTCCACCTTTTATTCTACTATGGATGCATTGGGTACATGCTTCACCATGCCTAATTTTGATGTGTTTTGTGATTGCTTGACTCATGAGCAGGCTCAGCTCTCTTAGTTGGACACTCTCAAAGGATCAAAGCTGAAAGCATTGGTTTCTTAGACATCTAAAGAGAAAAAGAAGCAAAAATCAAAGCCTAAGAAGGATTCAGCTGGCAGTGAGCTTTCCTTCAAGCCACCACCTAAGTCTGATTACAAACCGAAGTCCTATCCCAAACAAGAGCACTCTTCTAAGCCTGGTGAGTCTTCCTCCAAGACTAAGAAGAAGTCAGATGAACTTTGCAGTTTCTATGGTAAAGAAGGTCATCTAGTTTCTCACTATTGGAAATAATTAGAGGCCTTGGAGGTAGCCATGCAGCAGCATCATATTTCTCCTCCTGAGCCTCCATCTTCCTCCTCTACTGGGAAAGGACATGCTCTTTTTGCATGAGCTATTCCTTCTGCATCCACTTGGATTATTGATTCTTGGGCTTCTCACCACATGACACACTCACCGTAGCTTGTTACCTCACTTGCTCATAGTAATACTTTACAGATTGCAGTTGGTGACTTAGCACAACTTTCAGTTTCAAGTTCAGGTTATGTTTCATTGATAGGTGGTTGTTTTCAGGATGCTCTTTTGGTTCCTGACATTTCTACGAACCTCCTCTTTATTTATCAGATTTGTCATTCTGGCTCTGGTAAAATGGTTGAGTTCTCACCACATGATGTGGTTATTCAAGAGCTCCATGATCCTGATTTGGTTGTGGCTACTGGCAATGTTGATCCCAATTCTTAGTTATATCATTTTGATGGCTTTGACAGTCTAGATGGTTTAGGTGTTTCTCTTATAGCACATGTAGATTTAGTGAGCAGACTGTGGCATGAACATTTTGGCCATGTCAACTACAGATACTTACAACAGATGAGCACACATGCACTTTTTATTGGGCTCCCTCAGATATCCTGTACTGATGGTGTATGTCAAGGTTGTGCACTTGGAAAGCATCACTGCGATCCTTTTCCTACATGCAGAGCCACTCATGCTAAGGCACCCTTGGATTTGATCCACAGTGAACTTATGTCATTTCTGACTCCATCTTTTTCAGGGTCCAAGTATGTGCTCACTTTCATTGATGACTTCTCCAGACGCACATGGGTGTATTTTCTTAAGTACAAGTCTAATGTCTTTGATTCATTTCGAGTCTTTAAGACATTTTTAGAGAAGTAGTCTGGTCTTTCTATAAAGAGGATACACACAGATAATGGGAGAGAATATGTGAATTAGGCTTTTACGGATTTCTACACAGAGCATGGTTTGCAGCATCAATTATCAGTTCCTCACACCCCTCAGCAGAATGGCGTTGCTAAGAGAAAGAATAGAACACTATGGGAGATGTCCAATTGCATGCTTCAGTTACGTTCTATGCAACTTGCTTTTTGGGCTAAGGCAATTAATTGTGCCACCTATATTTAGAATTAGATGCCTCATAAGGCATTGTGCTAGTTGAATCCTGAGGAGGCTTGATCCCATGTCAAGCCTGATGTTTCTCCATTCTGAGTTTTTGGTAGTGAGGCTTGGGCATTTATTCCAGATTCTCAAAGGAAAACCATGGAGAGGAAGAGCCAACCACTCATTTTTGTTGGCTACTATGAGGATGTTAAGGTGTATAGGTTATTTGATCCTGATTCTAGAGAGGTCTTGTTTAGGCGAGATGTCCAGTTTGATGAGTGCCTTCCTTAGATGGATTCTCCATCAAAAGCTTCTCCCTCACTGCCTCCTCCTCCCTCTTCATCTTTTGAGGATTCCTTCTTACTTGAGGATGATGCTGATGATGGTCCACCTTAACCACCACCATCACCACCAACACCATCACCTGCTACTCAACCTTTTCCCAAGTGGACCCAGTTTATAGTTGATGCTACTGGTTCTATGGTAGGTGATCCTACTGACACTCGTCGTGCTCGTGCATAGACATCTAGTTCTAGTCTTCTAATTCATGCCATTTTGGATGATCCTCAGAAATTTTCAGAGGTGACAGGTCACCCAGAGTGGGATAGGGCCATGGACGAGGAGTATTCTTCTTTGATGAAGAGTCATACTTGGGATCTTTGTCCTCTTCTGCAGGGAAGAAATTTGGTTAGGTGCAAGTGGGTGTGCCATACCAATTATGTTGCAGATGGTTCTATTAATAAGTATAAGGTTTGTTTTGTTGCAAAGAGGTTTTCTCAGGTGGAGGGTATTGATTACTTAGAGACCTTTGCTCCTGCCACCAAGATGAATTCTATTCGCTTTGTACATTCTCTGGCAGCTTCACTGGGATGGACAATTTTTCAGATGGATGTGAAGAGTGCTTTCTTGCATGGAGACCTTCATAAGGAAATCTATATGGAGCAGCCTCAGGGATTTGTGCAGGGTTCCTCTTTGGTTTGTAGACTTCAACGTTCATTATATGGTCTCAAACAATCTCCTCAAGCCTAGCAAGAGAAGATGGACTCTTTCTTGCTTTCCACACTCTTTACACATTGTCATTTCGATCCTACAGTCTACATTCAACATCAAGGATGATATAGTTATTCTTGTTCTCTATGTTAATGATCTTATCATTATCGGTAGCTCATCCTCCTTGATTTAGAGCATTCAGCAAGCCTTGATGGAGTAGTTTGAGATGACAGATCTTGGCCTTCTGCACTATTTTTTGGGCCTATAGGTTATTCAGTCTTTCAATGGGATTTCCATACTTCAGCAAAATTATGCTCTTGATATGCTTCATAGATTTGACATGCTTACTTGCAAGCCTGTACCCACACCATTTTAGTCAGGTTTTGTTTTGTCTACCACTCATTCTACACCTTCTATGGATTCTACCTTATATAGGCAATTGGTTGGTAGTTTGTTGTACTTGACCCATACCCACCCAAATCTTTCTTTTGTGGTTGGTATTGTCTCTCAGTTCTCCCATGATCCTCATGAGAGCCATTGGCAAGAAACCAAATGTATTTTGAGGTACATTCGGGGCACTACACAGTTTGGCATTCACTATACTTCAGGATCCCCTCACATTGTTGGCTTCACTGACTCAGATTGGGCTGGTGATGCTCAAGATCAGAAGTCTACTTTTGGCTTTGTTTTTTGCCTTGGTTCTGGTCCTATCATGTGGTATTGCAAGAAGCAGTCTGCTATTGCATTATCATCTATAGAGGCTGAGTACCAAGCAATGGTGTTAGCTAGTCATGAGGTTTTATGGCTTCAACAGTTGATGACTAAGTTTGGGTTCTCTCCTGATCGTCCCACTATTCTTTGGTGTGACAATAAGAGTGCCATTCACCTTTCCCACAACCCAGTGGAGCACCAGAGGTCTAAACACATTGAGCTTCACATGCACTTCATCAAACAGTTGATTCAAGATGACTTTCTCATCTTGGAGTACATTCCTACAGAGGAGCAGGTTGCTAACATCTTCACTAAACCTTTTTCATCTCCGCTCTATCTTCAGTTGTGCTCTATGCTTGGGGTGAAGGAAGTTGTCCTAGGGGGGTCTCATTGAGGCCTTCCTTCCTTCATGTTTTTTCTTTACATTCTTTTTCTCATCTCTTTTTGGAGTAGAGTTTTTTCCCATGTGGTTTTCTCTATTTATCTATTTCATAGAGATTTGGTTGTGATTGGATACCTCATCAGGCCTTGTTGTTGGGACCCAAATTTTGCCTTTCTTCCTGTAGTTGCATTTTTGCTTTCCTGCATTTAGTTTTTTATCTACTCCCTAAGTTCATCTTAAGGGGGGGTGTTAGAGTTATCTTGTATTAGCTAATAATTATTTATTTAATTATTAGTCTATTATACCCTACACTTAAGCTAAACTTAGACATTCAATAATATTGTAGGTATTTAATAATTATTCTAATTATTAAACACTCTTTATCTCTTTAGGATTGCACATCTTTAGGGTTTCTAATTCTCCTATCATAAGGATTATATTGTAACTTTATTTTTCATTCCCTCTCTGAATGATAATCTCTCTTTTAGAACCTTTTTTGTGTTCAGTCTCCAATCTTCTCTTGTGACAGGTATTCTTGCATACATATGCTCTTGGGATCTCAGAAGTTGTACTTTCTCAACTTCTTCAGAGGACATTTTGGATTTGCATATAGGAATGGTTAATACTACTTGTTTTATGCAAGCAACACTCAAGTCATCTTGGTTCAATTATACCTCGATGCTGTGCTAACTTGCAATATTAAAACCCAGAAAATTAGTGCTTAGTTCATCATGGTTCAATTATACCATCAATGTTTGCACTCACTTCCCACATTTTAAAGGCTCAATGATGATAAAAAGAATTGACCAAATGACCGGTCCTATCGAAGCATTGCATTTCATTCACATTCGCATATTATAAGTAGATTGCATTTTATTTTGCCTGGGATCATAAAAGCTCATCTTTTCCAAGGCCAAATCCTTCAAAATAGGTGTTATCCCTCTTATTAAGTGATTGAGTATATTGGACATTAAGAAAAATAATCAATTTTCCCATCCTGCATGATAAGTTAGTTCATTTCATCACATATAAACATTCCATAATAAAAATTCATTCATATAGATCATCCAATCATTCATTCATTTAGTTAGATCATCATTTCATTACATCCATCTCATATCAATCATGTATCATAATAGCATCATCATTGCATTTCATTGAATTGCATCCATCTCATATAAGTATGCATAGGTAAAATCATAAAAACATCATTAAAATAGAAAGCATGGCACATGCATCACATAGTACATACCCATATATCATGCAAATAATGCATCATCATATAGAAAGCATACATCCATTATCTAGAATCCATAACTGTATATAAAGTAAAACATACATCATGTAAATAGTTGCACAACATAATCATATAGAAAGTAAAAGTCATCTATAATCTCATAGGTAATATAAAGCAAATAGAATCAACTACATATCATATCATAAAAAAGAATCAATGTCCAAGATACAATGATATCACAAAAATATCTGAGATACATCACAATAATACATCATAGGAATCATTAGTATCTCATCTCAAAAAGGTGTGTACATCAATGGATCAATGTCCCATATTAGTGTGACCACTAGGATGCAGAGCGAAACTCTGTCCTGATGTGGTAGGTCTAGTAACACCAACTGATACCCCTGTACCTGGGTCCCCACTCGGGGGATTGATCCAAAGTGGCCTTGTCACTCCTTAGCTCTTAGATTGGCTCTCCTTTGATCTCCTTCTCATCTCTGAAAAGATAGGAGCCCTTCGATCAGCAAGAACACTAGTATAGTATAAGGTCCTGTAGTACTTAGTCTCATAGACCGAACACTGGATGGCCCTGATGGCCTCCCCTAACCTAGTCCCAGCAGATGCAACCACTTGTGTCTCTTCCAGCCGGCACCTGTCCAGGGCTACGTCTCTCTCTATAGTGAGAGAGGCAATCCAAGCCTCTTCTTGAGAAATTTGTACCTATGCCTGTACCTATAACTATGTCATCTAGACCTGTAGTTGAGCTATCTAAGAGTCTCTCTCTGCCAGCCAAGCCTCTAGCTGTTGAAACTGACCCTACAAGTCACTGATTTGAGCCTGTTGCTAATGGGATGAGATCCTAATGTGGATCCACTGTGGTATCTCTGCCTGTGACTTCTCAACCCATGGTACCCCTTATTGTACATTCTCAACCTGGGGGACCTCCTGCTCTGGGGCCTACTGCCCCTGGTCTACTGGGCCCGATCTCCTTCATATGACCACCCAGTTCACCCAATCCATAGGTATCTCTCGAGCAGGTCTAGAATTGCTAGCTCTTGGCATGCTTGTCGATACCACTACCACTATTCTGCCATCTCCCCCATCATCATATCCTCCATCTCCATCTCCATCACCATAATATCCTACATCCCCTCCATATCCATCTTTTCCATCCCCTCCATCTTCGCCATCATCTTCCCCCCCACCTCCTTTCCCCACACCATCCCTCGACTATCTCAAAGCTCTACATCGTGGCCTCTCATCGTTCTTATCAAAGGATGACTCTGGCTCATGAGGACAAGTCAATCAAGGAAACCTATGTGTAGTAAAATATGCAGCATACTTGCCAGTCATCCCACTATCTATGATACCTGGAGAATAGTCCCAATCCTATGGCCCCAATGATAGGTACTCTGCACATGTTTACCATACAAAATAGTAGGCCCCCAAGTAGACACATCAAGTCTCCTACGTGCATAGTGGGTTGTACCCTATGGGATCCCCTCTATCCTACCATATTGTCTCAACACCCTCGTACAAAGGAATTGCTCAATAACATAGGGTATAGATCCAATCAAATACCAAGTCAAGAATACATAAGGAATCTCAATTGCATCCTCTGACCAGACCTCACAATCTCTATAAGTTCTCCATACCACTATATCTAGGTCATCTAACACTCATCTCCAATACTCCAATTTTCCCAACTTTCATTGGATAATAATGCCTGGATATCCATGTGCATAAGGCCTACCTATAGGTCTCTCTCCATCTACCAATGGTCATATGATGGGTAGATTCGCCTAGGCCCATATCTGGAGAACAATCACCCCTGCTGACAATGCAATTGATCTCTGGTACACTACTCGGTGCAAATTATAATACAAGTGGACCAACATGCAAGATCTCCACATGAATAGAGTCCCCCTTGTAATGAACTGCTCAAGGAGATGACCCCATCCAATGGATAATCCCTTTGACCTTTGATCAGGACAAAGAAAACCCCTGATGAATCTAGCAAGCACAGTAGGTAATGTGACATAATCCAAATCTAACATCTCCAGCCATGCAATGTCATATCTGCCAATCTCATCATTGTCGAATACTCTACGAAGTGCATCAGTACCACCCTACTCGCTAAGATTAGAGTAGACCAACTCTCCCATCATTGGGATACATAATATCCAGTATACATCCTCGAGTGTAATTGTCATCTCACCAATCAGTAGGTGGAAGGTATTGTGATGACTATGCCATCGCTTGACTAATGCTATTAGTAGACAGTTAATCAAAGGTCGGGGCATATCAAGAAGGGAAGATAAGCCACACCTATCGATGTGGTCTTGCTCCGCCTAGTTGAGGTAGGGTATCGACATCCACGTCTTCAGGAATCGCTCCACAAATTAGAGGACACTAAAGGGCTCCTGCAATCAAATCATATCAACATATTAGTAACTTGATTTATCTATATATCAATCAATTTATCAATCTATCTCGCTCAGGTGAGAATTTTATCAAATCTCATTGAGCCCCTATCAATGACTCTCATCTATCATGAGGTTGTAATCAATCCTATCTTATCAAGCATGAAAATCGAGATAATTAAAATTGATCATTAATCATAATTAATCGAGAGTATCTAAATTGAAACTTTTCATCAATTTGGTACAGAGCATCAACTTTGGCTCATCTTTACCCTATTGAAATAAAAAATCAAACTTTTTGGCACCATTAGTGGCCTTTATTGAGAACCGTGACATACGGTGGGCCACACACAAGAATTTTTACACTATCAAAGCACTCAATCTTATTGGATTTTTTTTTTTTTTGCATTTTGGCCTTAGTGGCTGAGCTTGTTTGAGTGGTGCCTTTGGCATCGGTGCCCACATTGTCCATTGTGGTGCCAGCCTCGGTGCTCATGGCATCCACCATGGCATCAACTACATCCAAATTGGCGCTCGACTCGACATGACACAGTGCTGTCTGCGACGACTCTGGTGTCGTACCCCCCAAAATCAATTTTTTTTTTTAAATGTGGAAAGTTAAAAATTTTCAAAACGCTCAAAACCCATTTTAAAATGCCAAAAACCCATCTCTAAAATCTAAAATTGTTACAAACCCATATGTTAAAAATGAAGAAAATCAATTTTTTCTAAACTGGCTAATTTTTTTCAACAATCAACTAAAAATTGAACAAAGGAGGATTTTATTGGCATATGTACCAGTGGACCGTAGGCTACGAGATGCTCATGTTGCCGAACCCACTCAAATCTATATTGGTGGTAGGGGATTGTCATTTTCTTCTCTAGAACAACTTTTCAACAAACTCAAATGCACAAATGAGGAGTGGTAAAAGTGATTTTCACTTTTTAAACTCAAAGTGGGGCATTTAAGTGGGATTTTTATCTCACTTATTTTAATCAACTAATCAACTAATTAGCTTGACAGTGTAGCGTTTTTAAATTTCTTATCCGAAAATGAATCGGATTGACTTGGAAAATATCTAAAAATCATAAAATCATCAAAAAATAAAAAACATTATTAAAATTTTAAAAATTCAAAAAAATAAAATAAAATTATCCGATTCATCTCCTGAAGGGGCATCCTCATATCACAATTTATCAATCAGCGTTTGGGCATCATATCGAATCATGTCTACATCAAATCAAAATTTATGATAGCGAGATCAAATCCACATCATATCATATCACCAAAATCATCGAATTGAATTTTGTTTGAACCAATGCGTCGTCACACATCGCTTCAAAGAGGGGCAAAATGTATACACCTAAAAATGGTCTGAAGATAATTAATTAAATACGCAATTATTTAATTAATCCCCCTTCCCAATTAATTGAATTCACAATTAATTTGATTAATTTCCCTATTCATCTACTTGTAAATAAATCTAAATGATTTATTTATATAGTTCACTTCACATATCCCTTTTGATTAATTAATTTGCTCCATTTAAATGAACTCTTCTAATCCCATAATTAAAATTAACAAATCCAAGTTTGTTGTGATTATTTATCCATTTTCTCAAATATTTGAACTTCTAAATTCAAATGAGCACATGGCTCCTAACTTATAACCACCTAGGCTAACCACCCCCTAACCTAACCCATTCTATCTAATCTCGGGTTTAACTATTACTATCCTAGCTTGCACATCCTAACCTTTTTTATTCTAACCTCCTATGTGTTGGATATCCCCTCCTTGAGACACATGATACTTTGGCCACATGTCTTCTTCCTTGGACACTTGCCCTCTCATGAGAAATGCTCCTTGACACTTGTCACCATAGAGATGACATGTGTCCCTTCCTACAACCTCTTCTCCAACTTCCTCAATTATAGCCCTTGATATCTTTAGATTGAATCTAGACCATTCATTCTTGCCACCTCAGCTTTGGCCTTGGAAATCCTATAAATACCCCTCATTTTGGAGCAATAAAGATCCCTTGCATTCATAGTTTTTGCATACTTATTATAGGTATTTTACATTCTAATCATCTTGCATAATTAGCATTTAGATCAAATATTATCATGTTTAGAATAGCTTTTATCGTGTTAATCTAGTTTCCTTTTATCAATCACATAGCTTGAATGAATCATTTTAGCTAAATCATGCATCAATCTATTATGCAATAAATCATTTGCATCAGCATGAAGTAGCTACTCAACTTTTAGGTTGACACTTTGGAGGTCATTGCTTGCTGAGAGCCAACAATCCAACACCTTTAAGATCCTCAAAAATAGAGGAAGATGGGACATTTCAAAGAAGGCTTATTGTTTGGTTTTATTTGATTTTCAGTTTTCCTTCCATTTAGGTTTTGTTGTCTCATTAATTGTGCTTGTTTGTTACAATTGATTCTAGTTTTAGCAGCACAAAATCTACATCCGAGTGAAAAATAATCACTTCCAAATGAAAGTCATCTTCCCTTTTGCTAATTTCTCTACACAATTTTATTTGCAATTCTGCAAACATTTTCTCGAGAAAAATCTCACATCCTTTTATTCCATAAAATGTTACCTATGCATTGTGATACTTGATTGATCTTTTCCTTCAACAACTGTTTGTCCTCAAAATATAGACATAACCTACCATGTTTAAAAATGCCCCCAAGTGCTGCATTCATTCAAATATTTTTCCATTCTGCATATATCTTAATTCAACTATAACCACATCTAGATAAGAATTTCAAATTCCACATCAATATGCACTTCATGCATATACTGCAATTGTGACACTCTTCAGACTAAGTTTCTTTGGGGCATCTATCATATTATTCATGCATTATGTCCATACATTAACATTTTGCAATCTTGACAATTGCAACCACAACATTCTGATAAAAAACCCAAATTGTAAATGTTTCAATGGGCATCAATCTTTTGTCACAAAACTTAGGCCACGACTCCTATACTAATAGGAACAAGAAGAAAAGATTGGAGAGGTTGTAGATCTTTTCTTTAAAAATATCAGATGCATTGCTTGGAATTTATAAAGCATTTTTACCAAATATACTATGTGCATATATCGCACCGACACCATCAATACAAACTCAAATCTACTAAAGTAAGACTTCACATAATGATAGATACATTCGATACATGGTGTGTATGGTGAAAATGGATAACAATAATAACAATATTGAAAGGCTAAATGAATTCAACCACAAAACCCTAGCCTAACAACAACAAAGATCCACCATAACATATGAAGATTACCTAAGACAATGCAAATCAAATGAAATCACAAAGATTATACCATCACATGTCCAATAAGGTTTGGATCTCCATTCTTCCTATCTTCATTGATCTTGCTTGATATATTTGCTCTTAGATTTTATGTGCACAAGAGCTCAACAAAGAACGGAATGTGGTTGCAAGTAGGATTGCCTATGTTCAAAAGCATAGTGTAGTCAAGTAGTCAACGGGGGGGTTTGATAATGAAGGAAGCATCTCCTTATATAGAAGACACTATATGAAATGGAGGGATAAGATTGAGAGGTGTAAAAGGAGGTCGGCTATGATTAGAGGACAGGTAAAAGAAATAATAAAATAATGAAAGGGGTAGGTAGTGTATGAAATAAGAGATGAATGACATATGTCATGAGTGGAAAAAGGCTAATGAATTAATTAAATAAATAAAGATTCATTTAATTAATAGAGGAAGTGGGATCAATTAAATAAATAAAATATTTATTTAATTTAGGAAAAAGATAATTTAAATAAATAAATAAATTTATTTAAATGAGAAATAAGGCTAGAAGAGGATAAATGAATTAATTAAATAAATAAGGATTTATGAATTAGGCTAAAGTAATTAAATAAATAAAGATATTTATTTAATTAGATTGGACAATTTTAGGTGTCTACATTTTGCCCCTCTTTGTCACAATGTAGTTTGTCGTGTTGTTTCAAAGAAGGTAATATGAAGTGATACAAAGTTGCCCCAAGATGGGAATGATATGCCCCCTCAAGAGATTGGATGAAAAAATGTCTGAAAAGATCGCAGACAATCTCTCGATAAGAAAGATGGGATAGAATGGACTGACCGGATAAAGTGACAAAGTCATAGGATAATGAAGACTGACTTGGGAAACGAGGGCTAGGGCAGTCTATAAGATAGACCATGAGGGAAATACATCCTCAGTGTCATCTACACCTCCAAGAGATTAGAGTGCAGAGAGAGAAAAGAGCAGCAACAGTCAGCAGCGATGGCATTGGTGCATAGATTCAATCGCGTTTGTTGATTTCAGAGGCCAGTCGATGCAGGAGAGCCGGTAAGTACCACAAAACCTCCTTGTACTTTGATGCATTTATTGTTTTCATTAATGCATGGTAGGTAATGTAATAAATGCGCGTTTATGTCAGGAAAACGCATTTGTGTCCAAAAATGTGAATTTGTGTCTTCTAGGTCAAATTGGCAGTCCTATGATGAACATACGCTGTCAATTGGATAAGTTGCTGAGAGGATACACTCAAGCAGGTCCTCTAGGGAAAACTAGGATAGCAAATAGGGCTAAGATTAACAATTCTATGATAGAACATATGTTGCCAATTAGGAAACTACTCAAGAGGATTCACTCAAGCATAGGCCCTAGGATAAGATAGATCAAGGCACTTTGTGATGAACAGTGAGTACCAAGATATAGTACTTTGTGATGAACAAAGAGTACTAAAATATGAGCAACACTTTTTGATGAACAATGAGTGCAAATGTGAGCAGCACTTTATGATGAACAGGGAGTGTCAAACACATAGTACTTTGTGATGAACAGGGAGTACCACTAGGATAGAAGCAACACTTTGTGATGAACAGTGAGTGTCACTAGGACTGAGATGATTGATTTGTGTGACTGTGGGAGTATTTTCCTATGCTGAAGTCACGGGAGAGATTCCCATCGACTCAGAGGTTGTGACCTGAGTTGATAGCCGAGGACCGAGCGGTAATTGAGGCCATGGGATTGAGACATATTCTATATGTGCCTGAGTTTCGGGTGAACATGGGATTGCTGACTGCACTGACGGACAGGTGGCACTCTGCGACTTGCACTTTTCATTTGCCGATGGGGGAGATGATAGTCACCCTGGAGGATGTATACAGGATTTTGCGGATACCAATCGATGGGGAGATGATTCCGTACGATCGAGATGGAGATAGGGATGCCCTTAGATGAGTGTTCTAGGATCTGGGACTGGAGATGAGGGTTGGACATGTGGCATGGGATACCATGACATGGATAGGATTAGCACTACCAACAGTGTTGGTAGGAGTTATCAGTGGGTTCCTCTGTCTGGATAGGGTGACACAAGGATTAGCTATGGGATAGGGGAGGAGGAGGAGAGGAGGAGGATGAGATAACTAGGCTCAGGAGATAGAGGGGATAGGAGAGATGATCATGGGGTGGGTCCTTCTAGGGTTCAGACTCCGTCGAGGCCAGCCGGCTCTGAGGGAGGGAGTTCATCGTAGCCATAGAGGGCTCCCTATCTATCAATTTTGTACCATTTTGTATGATGATGTAGACACCTTCAGGTGATTGTAGCCATGTGATTTTGACATCATTGTATCATGACACTTATGATTATATATATGAGATGATTCATCTTTGCGGCAGCTATATGCATGTGTACCTATGTGATGTATGTTTCTATGTGATGCTTATGATATGGATGCAAATATGTATATGATGCAATGCAATATTTATTTTTTTTTCTTTTATGTTTTGAATATGTTATGCTAATGCAAATGTGAATGTATGAAATGCAAATGGATATGATAATGCAAATAATTATTTACATGATGAGAATGCAAGATGTGCTAACATGTGTTGTGTGTAGGATGTGATGCAATTGTGATATCTATATGTATGTATGAAATGCTTAATATGTGATAATTCAGGTGCAAATACATGAAATGCAAATGTTTTTGGTGTGTCATTATACTTAGTCATGTGATAGCAAGATACACTGACTCAAGAAGGACAATGGAAGTCAATCAAAAAAGGGGGATGGAAGACAAAAGATATGAAAGTGAAAGAGCTTCTTGTGTGTTATCATCATTGAGCTTTATTATGGCAAGTAGGTTATGACAATCGAGGCATATGTTTGACCCAGAAAGTCATTGTACCTGTTTGCATGGAGATAAGACAGTCACAAACAAGGAATGCCCCAGTTCACACTAGACTCACAGTATCCTCATATCCTTGGACAAGTCATAGCATTACTAAAAGACAATCCATAGATAGCAAATACAAATAGGTTATGATACCCCATCCTTGCCTTTCTAGTCAAAGACATCCTAGAGATAAAATCTCTAGTTAGAGACATCCTGAAAAAGCTAAAAGACATGTCACCAAAAGATAAAATCAAAAGAAAACCAAGACTCGACACCAACATCCACTGTAGTCCTCAAGTTTAGTGTCTCTTGTCACTTGTATAATTCTTATTTGATTGTGGTCACAATGTTTACTTTCACAAAAAGGATAGATAGCACGGAACCATATGTTGTCTAAGTCTGTTGAAAGATTTGAGTTTGTTGAAGCCCATTGTTGCTGCTGTCTCATCTGAAACTGACTGAATCCATGAAACAGATACTTTATTGTGAAGAAGATGGAACTTTATTGCGGATTGGCGATACAGATGCTACTTTATTGCGAATTGTGCGCGGATAAACTGAAGAAAGCTGTAAGAAACTGTACTCCTTGAAACATGTGATGCTCTCAGTTCCACACCCATCATTAGACATAGGATTTTCCTTAGCCACAGATAGGAGCTGATTTATTATGGATGGAAAGGAGTGAAAAGGAAGGTTTATTATGAATGGCGAACCAAACTTGGTTAGATCAATAACAAGCCATGATGGGAATGTGTAAGTTTATTATGGATGAATTGGTCGTGAGTGTGTGCAAAGTGAAGTGACAAAAGAGAATTCTGAAGGAGGGAGGAGCAATGTCTCTACACATGGCATTGGTGACCCAGTTTTCACCATGGTACTTGCCTAGGGCGCCACCAAAGTGGTTTTCACTGTTGGACGAAATTATTTCTCTTTACTTTTTTCGATTTTTCAATGTTTTTTGTGTCACAAGGCGCCTGTTTGCCAGGTTTTCACCAAGTAACGATTTTTTTTGTATTTTTGAAATTTTTGAATTTTTTTGTATTTTTGAAATTTTTTATTTTTTTGTATTTTTGAAATTTTTTATTTTTTTGTATTTTTGAATTTTTTTTTTTTTTTGTATTTTTTGAATTAGGATACTTTGAAGAGTTATGTGTAAAACCTGTGAAGGTGCATGTTGTTGATAGGATCTTCCAAAGGTTCACCTTCTGTAGTTGAGAGCTGATATGCCCCAGATCCATATGCTGCTATGATGATGTAAGGACCAAGCCAATTTGGTTCGAACTTGCCCTTCTTCTCTCTATCTTGCTGATTTTTGGGATTTTCTTTGAGAACTAAGTCCCCTACCTCAAATGTTCGAGGATTGACTTTGTGATTGTAGTTGTGACTCATTCGTTGTTGATAAGCCTTGAGATGATTAAAAGCAGTTTGTCTTCGTTCATCCAATAGTTCAAGTTCTTGTAAGCGAGAGACCCTATAGTCTTCATCACTAATGATGTTTTGCAAAGAGACTAGTAAAGAGGGTAGCTCGACCTCAATAGGCAAGATGGCTTTAGCGCCATAGACAAGTGAATAGGGTGTCACTCCTGTAGGTGTGCGGACACTTGTGCAGTAGGCCCAAAGTGCAGGATTAAGTTGGATATGCCAATTACGGCAAGCGTCGTCGACTGTCTTTTTTAAGATTTTAAAGATTGTTTTATTAGATGCCTCAGGTTGACCATTACCTTGGGGGTAATATGGTGTGGAGAAGTGATGGGAAATATGGAAGCGATCACAGAGTTCACAAATATCCTGATTTTTGAAGGGACGCCCATTATTGGTGATAATAGAAATAGGAATACCATATCGACAAATGATATAGTTGAGAATGAATGTAGCAATCTATTTTCCAGTGACTTGCATGAGAGGCACAACTTCGATCCATTTTGTGAAATACTCTGTGGCAGTGATAATGAATTTATGACCATTGGAAGAAGAAGGGTGAATCTTACCTATGAGATCGAGTCCCCACTGACAAAAGGGCCAAGGAGTCACAATTGGTTGAAGTTCTTATGTTGGCACATGGATGAGGTCTCCATGAAGTTGACATTGCTTACATTTCTTGACAAATTGATATGAGTCTTTTTCCATATTGGGCCAATAATATCCAATCCTGATGAGTTTCTTGGCTAAGGTAGGACCACTAAAATGTGGACCACATATCCCTTCATGTACTTCATGTAATACAATCTGAGCTTCGTCGCTTTCTAAACATCTAAGAAGAGTGCCATCTAGACCTCGACGGTATAGGACATCGACTAAAATGACGTATGGAGAAGATTGGCGAATGAAAGTGTGATGTTGGTTGTTAGATAGATCAGGAGGTAGGGTATTGTCACGAAGGTATGTGAAAATGGAACCATATAACTGGGACTTGGGACCGACAACACATATCATCTCAGTAGGAGTGATTTCATATGAAGGAACCAAAAGGTTATCCACCAAGAACTCATAGTGGGTCTCATTCGAAGGCAGATCGATCAGTAAAGCAATTGTAGCCATGGCATCTGCAGCTCGCTTCTTCTCTCTTGGTATCTGCTCAAAGTCTATTTTTGTGAAATGTTGTTTCAGGTCATCCACCATTCTTTTGTAAGGTATTAATTTCTCATCCTTTGTTTGGTAATCATCAGTTGCTTGACGGATTATAAGTTGAGAGTCCCCAAAAGCACGAAGTTCCTGGATCTTCCACTGAACTGCAATCCGTAATCCTGTTGTTAATGCCTCATATTCCGCTATGATATTAGTGCAAGGAAATGATAAGCAGTATGATTTTGGTATAGAATCCCCTTGAGGAGTTATAAAGAGGATGCTAGCTCCTGCCCCATGCTGTGTGTATGAGTCATCAAAGTATAATTGCCATGGTTTTGCATGTGACACTGTTAAAATGGATTCATCTGGAAATTTTGAAATTAGAGGTACATCATCTATTATGGGAGCATCTGCTAATTGATCTGCGATGGCTTGTCCTTTTATTGCTTTTCTGTCCACATACTCAATGTTGAATTCACTCAAGATCATTACCCATTTGGCTAGTCACCCAGTAAGTGTTGCTTTATTGAGAAGGTATTTCAATGGATCTATCCTTGCAACCAACTTAGTCTTATGAGTTAGCATGTAATGTCATAATTTCTACAAAGCAAAGACCACGGTGAGACATGCGCACTCGATTGGTGTGTAATTTAGCTCATATCCCACCAATGTGCGACTGATATAGTATACTGCCTTTTCTTTTCCCTCAACAACTTTTTGTGCTAAGAGTGCCCCCAGTGCTGTTGAAGTAGCTGATATGTATAGTAATAAAGGCTGATCTGGAATTGGTGGCATCAAAACTGGCAGATTCATAAGATAATCTTTGAGTATCTGGAAAGCCTGTTGACAGTTATCATCCCATTTGAATTTGATGTTTTTATGTAGCAAGTGTTGAAAGGGATTACATTTATCTATGAGTTGTGCTATGAATCTTCATATGGACTGGAGTCTCCCTTGTAAAGATCAAAGCTGACTGATGTTTCATGGTGGTTGCATCTCTAGGATGGCTTTGACTTTTGCTGGATCGGCTTCGATTCCTCTTTTTGATACAATGAATCCTAGGAGCTTCCTGGAGGTTACTCCAAAGACACATTTCTTGGGGTTTAATCTTACTTTGTACTTTTCCAACCGATCAAAGATGACTGAGAGTACGTCCAAATGTGTATCTACATCTTAACCAAGTCCTAGTAACCCTGCTAAATGGTGGTTCAACATGGATTCTACATCTTGGAACCAAGTCAATTTTGGAGCAGCTTTGTGATAATGGAACCAACCAGCAAAAAGCATTAACGCTACAAAGATCAATGCACCAATTGCGGTGCAGTAAAGTTGCAATTCACTAGTTATTCCGGATGCTCACCAAATCTGGAAGAACCCAGAGGTTATTTGTATTCCTCGAAAACCTCCACCCACATCTCCATTCAAAATTTCTTGGCCTACTATCGGCCAAACTACCTGAGCACTGGGTTTAATGTGAGTAGGATCGCCTAGCCATGCTTCATAATTGGAGAAGCGAGCGCCGTGAAAGTACATCCCACTTAGCCAAATAAATATTATTGCTAATTGACCAAAATGAGCACTAAATACTTTGCGGGAGATCTCTTCCAAATTATTGGTATGGCTATCAAAATCGTGAGCATCAGCATGTAGGTTCCAGATCCAGGTGGTAGTATTAGGTCCCTTGGCTAGTGTCTTTGAGAAATGACCGGGTTTAGCCCATTTTTCAAAAGAGGTTTTAACAGGATCCCTATCCACTATGATCTTTACTTCTGGTTCCAGTGAACGAATGGTCATTGAGTTCTCCTCTTTCCAGACGAGACATGAGAAAAAACCCGTCGAATAAAAAAAAAAGATATATTCTCAACTCGTTCCTCTCTTTATTTCCTAGTTCAAAACTAGAGCGACTATGATAGGGAAGTCGATTTGAGACAGGTGTTCATATTTATTATGACATATCTGATAGGTGCTTAATGGACCGTTGCGAGATATAAAATGTCTTTCCCGTCGAGTGGTAAAAAAAGATATCAATATTAATACAATCATTATCTTCATATCCAGATTTATTTATCCATATCTCTGGACCCATATGTTACAGATCACTTTTATAATTCAAAAGAACTTTGAATTGATAAATTATTAATGAATCTTTAATAAATTATATCTCTGGACGGGATTTGCCCATAGAGAAAAGATTTTTTTCATTAACAATCCATAGAAAGTATTCTTTGTTTTATTTTAAACATATTTTTTTATAATGACAATGCAATAAGAGAAGCTAATTCGCTCGAATAATATGAAAAATGGATTTATCCTGTCTGGATAAATTTCATATTCTTGACGATTTCGCAGTATAGTAATCGAGACATTTTCATTCTCCAAAACGTCCTGTAATCTTTAACCGATTTTGTGCTTCGATATAATTGCTTGGAGCAAGCGCTATAGCTTGTTTCCAATACTCAGCAGCTTGATCAAACCAAGCTTCCGCAATTTCAGGATCTCCCTGTTGAATGGCCTGTTCTCCTCGGTCGGGATAGATCAACTTCTAAAAGTTTTCTTCCCTTAGAACCGTACTTGAGAGTTTCCTACCTCATACGGCTCAATCAACTATTCTTTAGTCCTTTACCCAAACTTCCAAAATAGAAGAAATACGTTCAGGTTAACCGAAAGAACAGAATGGGTCAATGACATGAGTTTCAAACTTCACTTTCGATAAATGATCAGGTTTTCTCCTTTCTCCCACCCTAAAAAAGATGAAGTATTAGAAATAAAGAGATCTACTTCAGATTAGATCAGATAAAAATCTTTTTAAGAGGTAACTATCTATGTTCTGTATAGAAATTTTGAAGAATACTTTCCTACCAGGAAAGTACTTCACGTCTTTAGGATCCGATGCTACACCGCTGCTCAATAGCCTAGTAAATCAACCCTATTACATAAATTGAATCCTTTTTTTTGCCCATGAGCAGATTTGATTGTATCAGCCCGAACTTTCAATAATTGATCTTTATGGTGCTTTTTCCATCAATTGAATTGATTTTATTTTATCCATGGACTATCCAGGCTATATTTACCGATTCATATTTGGGCTCCTATGAGGGATATTCTTTTGACTACAGCTGATAAAAAACCGTTGTTTTGGATGGTGCATATGTAGAAAGCCTCTTTTTTTTTTCTTTTCCGTAATTCTAAACGAATTCATTCTATAGTACAGATAGCCGCACGTAATGACAGATCAAGGCCGTATTATTAAGAGCTTGTGGTCAAGACGGGTTTCGTTCTAATGCCTGGAAATAATATTCCAAAGCCTTAGTATGTTCCCCATTACTCGTGTGGATAAGACCTATATTATATAATATATAACTTCGGTCATAGGGGTCAATTTCCGGTCGCATGGCTTCATAATAATTTCTACTAATTTTCCCAAGAGGTTGTCCACATAATCTTCCACAATAACATGCATGAGATCATGAAAGATAGTAGTCATGGCTCTTTGATATGTAGTGCCTGCATTTTTTAGCCCGAAGGACATGACATTCCAGCAGAAGGTTCCCCAAGGACAAGTAAATGACATTTTGTGTTGATCCTCAGATGCAATCTTTATTTGATTATAACAAGAGAATCCATCCATCAAAGATAACATCGCATGATCTACTATGAGATCAACAATCAAGTCAATATTTGGTAATGGAAAATCATCCTTAGGACAAGCTTTGTTGATGTCTCTGAAATCTGTACATATTCTGATACTATGATCTGGTTTACTAATAGGCACTAAGTTGGAGATCCATTCAGGATAATCAATTGAGTGTGTGAATCCGCATCCAATAATTTCTCAAGTTCTACTTTGACTAGTAATGCCACTTGTGGATGCATCTTTCTTAATTTCTGTTTCACTAATTTTGCCCCCGGTTTAACTATCAAATGATGCATTACCAAATCCAGATCCAATCCAAGCATATCAGCGTATGACCATGCAAATTTGATTTGTCGTTCTTTGAAGAAACTTATGAATTTTGACCTTTCTGACTTTGTCAAAGATTGGGCTAGGAATATGTTGTGTGGAACTTCTTCTGTACCAATGTTTGTTTTGATAGTCTCCTCTGCCAACATGGATGACTTTTCCTCATATGATGCTAGGAGAATGTCGAGCCTTCCATCTTTAGGTGCCTCAAAGAGGTTTTCGCCCTCAGATACGTCCTTTCTTTTTACTTTTTTGGGGTCAGAAAGCACCACAGTGTGGTTTTCACCATGAGACCCTTGGTTTGTTTTTATTTTTATACTTTTGTGACTAGAAGGCCCAACACCCTCACCAAAATATGCCATGCTATTGAGTTCTATAGTGTATCCCGCTTTATGGTCCCTAGGGGGAAGATCATCTCGTATGCCAAGATAGTCAATAAAAGCTTCATCATTTTGGAATGTGTCAAACTGTGCAAGTCCTTCATGATCCCGGTCAATAAGTTGGTGATGAACGAGGGGAAGGCCTTTGATGTCTTCAAAGTTAGCAAGGCTAAAAGTGAAGATGTAGTTATATTCAGGTATGTCGAGGTAGTTATTGAGGTCATCGTTGGCACTCTCCTCATCAGTCTCAATCGTGAACGAATCCAAATTATCATCACTAGTAGCACATTCCGGGACAGGTGTTCTCATTCTATGTGATTTCGACCTAGAACCTAGAGACAAGGACTGTGTGGAATCCTCAGGGGTTGTTTCTTGACCAACTTTGAATTTTTCATAAAATTCCTCTTCTTCTGTGGGTTCATCTAGCTCTCTAAATGTCTCGGTGAGCTCGTAGTCACTGGAGGATTTGTCTAAACCCCATTCCCATTCATTGGAGTCTATGGAATAATGATTCTCTTGTTGAATTTTGGCATCTTTGATTTGTAATGCTTCTTCTATCTTTTGAGTCATGAAACCAAGTCCCTTCGAGCATTCCTTTTTGAATGTCAATTCAGGTTGTAAAGATTCAATGATGCCTTCCTTTCTTAACCCAAGAGGACTTTTGCCATCATACCCAATTTTTTGTAGAATCTTGAACCCTTTGCCATACTTCTCACATGGTATACTGATGTGATCTTGTGTATCATCTTCAAGGTCTTTGAGATATTTATTTAATTTAGAAAAAGGATAATTTAAATAAATAAATGTATTTATCTAAATGAGAAATAAGGCTAGAAGAGGATAAATGAATTAATTAAATAAATAAGGATTTATTTAATTAATAGATGAATTAGGCTAAAGTAATTAAATAAATAAAGATATTTATTTAATTAGATTGGACAATTTTAGGTGTCTACATTTCAACCACAAAACCCTATCCTAACAACAACAAAGATCCACCATAACATATGAAGATTACCTAAGACAATGCAAATCAAATGAAATCACAAAGATTATACCATCACATGTCCAATAGGGTTTGGATCTCCATTCTTCCTATCTCCATTGATCTTGCTTGATATATTTGCTCTCAGATTTTATGTGCACAAGAGCTCAACAAAGAACGGAATGTGGTTGCAAGTAGGATCGCCTATGTTCAAAAGTGTAGTGTAGTCAAGTAGTCAATGGGGGGGTTTGATAATGAAGGAAGCATCTCCTTATATAGAAGACACTATATGAAATGGAGGGATAAGATTGAGAGGTGTAAAAGGAGGTTAGTTATGATTAGAGGGTAGGTAAAAGAAATAATAAAATAATGAAAGGGGTAGGTAGTGTATGAATTAAGAGATGAATGACATGTGTCATGAGTGGAAAAAGGCTAATGAATTAATTAAATAAATAAAGATTCATTTAATTAATAGAGGAAGTGGGATCAATTAAATAAATAAAATATTTATTTAATTTAGGAAAAGGATAGTTTAAATAAATAAATAAATTTATTTAAATGAGAAATAAGGCTAGAAGAGGATAAATGAATTAATTAAATAAATAAGGATTTATGAATTAGGCTAAAGTAATTAAATAAATAAAGATATTTATTTAATTAGATTGGACAATTTTAGGTGTCTACACATGGAAGTCTTCAATGAGCATTGCTAGTGACCAATGCCTTCCATGTAACTCAAACCAGTAATATTATGAAAGTTTCTTTTACATGCACTTGATAAAATACTCTCATATTTTAGGGCACGACCTACACATGCGCCTTGTGTAATGCTATGTTTTCCAGGCATAAGAACAATATATTCAAACAACCAAACACTGCATGAGCATTTATCAACATTCCAATTAGGCCGCTAGTCTATAATAAAGTGATCATATTTCTTCACTTTTTGTGCACCATGTTCTCGGCCCCAGCGTAGACCTTCATCTTACTTCCTTTGTATATGGGTTTATACCTGCTAATATGAATTTGCTTGAGAGTTTCTAAAGCTATTTCAGCCATGGCGTCCCCATTCGACATCATTGCATCATGATTCAATATGCTATGTAAACATACCCTACTATGTGATCTAAGAATAACACTGCCTTGATGTGTGTACCATTGATGTACTCCCGAAGCATGCTCTTGATGCCCAACAACTAAGAATGCCACCTCCCTCTGCGTAGTTTACTATTCCAACATATAACTCCCTACACCCCCATTCATCTGTATGTTCTACATTTCATTAATGTCCAAGACCAAACTATATGTCTTTCTTTCCTAGATAGAAATAAGGACAAGATACATGAGTCCCAACTGCACCATCAAGTCAACAATGAAATTCACTGACCATGGATCTTTATTCAGCTCCGAGAGACATTGAAGTTGGAAGCACAAATCCTCAATGTGTAGTGTCTCTGTATTCTCATCGATGAACAAAAAACCATTGATCAATTGAGGTATACACAGCCTTAAAATCCGCACAATTTGGCTCTCAATACACCAACAAACAAACCCTAAAATATCACCTGCTTCTGCAACTAAACTTTGCCCTAATCATGTTATCTCTGACAATATACTTTACATTTTTGCCTTTGACCATTGACCTTTTCTTATTAACACACAATAGTCTTCCTTGACACCCACCTCCCTTGCAAGATGTTGGGAGCGTTCCTTTCCTCATGTTGCATTTATCACACAATTCTTTTGTCCATCTCACTTTTGAGCTATGGGGTGGAGGGGGGAGGACTGAGTCTCCTCGCTTTCTTACCCCGCGACTATTTCCTGGGTGCTCTGGTTAGCATGCGGGGTGTCGAGGGAGTATTTATACTCTTCCCATGATCCTACACCCCTTCTTGGTAGCTTGCGCTCACTTTGCGGGATTAAAATATAACAAGACTTCATAAAGTCTTTGAGTTTTATATTGCCTCCCCTGCCAATTGCATACTACTTTCATAGTGGCCCACATCTTCATCCACCCTCCTCATCTCCTTACAAGGATATATCTTTTGATTATACTTGCACTATATTTAAATTTTTAACTTAATTTTCTCATCCACATGAGGAGGAAAATACATTTTTTGGGGAAATGACTCAACTTAATTCCCTTTACTTCATACCCACAAGCCCAACCATCATACTCCTTTTGCCTAAATGATCCCATAAATGAACAAATTGAATTAAAAAATTTACTGTCTCCTTAGTGCAATATAATATATTTAAATCAAGTTGATTATAAATAATATATATTTAATAAAATAGGCTTTGACTTTTCACATTGGGTATTAGCCTTGGTCGGGCCCCAAAGTGGGCCCGACTAAATTTTTTTTCGTTTCTAAAGCACTGACCTATTGAGAATGATCTAAAACACTGATTGGACATGATAGAGATGCGAACACTTGAGGGAATGTTCATTAATTCTAACATTTTTGCAATTTTGAACTTTTTCCCAAAACACCTGAGTAGCCTCTGGAATCAGTTTAAAAAGTTGACCAAAACACTTGATTAGGGCTTGCAGGCCGATACATTGATAGAATGTAATACAAAGAATTCAGGGCATCTAATAGATTCCCGAAATGATACCTGGGGAAAAATTTATTAACCTACAAAGTTGCCTACTTAGAAAATATGGAAGGTGTTGCTTGAGAAGCCCTTAAAAGTTCATTTGGAATGGGCTTTGAAAATCGATTAAATGATGCGCTGGGGGGCTAGAAACCGGGAAAATGGTAAATAATGTTGTAGGGAATCATGGGGTACACTCACTTTGGAGTCTAGGTCAACTAGGTGTGAAATAAAAATTCACAAAGAGGGCTACTGACTGCTGTTTGACACAGTCCAGTTTGCAAAACTGAACTTTTTGCAAATGGAATCAACCTTGAAAATTTTTCAAACAGATTCATGGGGCTATTTCACTTAGCATGGGGCTTCAAAAAATAGCAGAGAATCATAAGAAACAATCATCTATCCTTGACAATCATCCGACACAAAAATACAATGGCTCAAAGAGGGCTACTCAGAAAAGGTAAACTGTTGCAAATCAACAAGCCAATCTAGGGACCTCAAAAGGAAACTTTACAAACTCATCAAATCTAGTCTAGGGAAGTTGCAAATGGAATAATATCATCTCTACGAGATTCCTAACACTTCTCCAAAGGGATTTCTCATGAAATTCAATGGGTTCAAAATTATGAGTTCTCAAACAGAGCAACTCAAGCCTATTCTACAAGGGCAAATTTGAGTGCATTTGAACAAAAATTTACATGGGCCCTCAAAGTTTTTGAGGTCCCAACATATGCCACCTCCGATGTTAAAATCCTATCCCAAAAAAATTTAAAACTCTGAATGCTCATGTCTTTTTCTTCTTTCATATGTGTCATAATTTTTTGCACCATTTGACAAAATTGATTCTCCAATCACTGAAATCTCTGATGTGTTTATCCTTATCAATGATATGAGGTATGGTCTATTAGATTAAATGATAGTCCCAAAGACACTGAGAGGGCAGGGGGTGTGAATCAGTGTCTAACCAGTTAGCAAAATATTTATACTTATTTAAAACTTTGCATCCCAAAACAGTGT
Organism: Cryptomeria japonica; assembly: GCF_030272615.1. NCBI lineage: Eukaryota > Viridiplantae > Streptophyta > Pinopsida > Cupressales > Cupressaceae > Cryptomeria > Cryptomeria japonica. The sequence goes on from NC_081410.1 coordinate 253,179,792, forward strand.
ACCGGTAAATAAGAATTAATGCAGCAAATAAGAATAACAGAGACAACATAGAAAACACACCATAACACAAGATATTTAATGAGGAAACCTGGTGTGGGAAAAACCTTGGTGGGATTTGTGACCCGCAATATTTACTCACTGGCCAATGAATAAATACTACTTACAATAGGGGCCTGCACATGCAGGGAAACCAACAACCTAGAGCTCACTACCCAATAAAGAGTCACACTGAATACAAAATGGATTATAAAAATCCAATAAAATGTATTGCTTCAAAACAACATCTCTCATGTCAATTTCAGTACCAGTTTAAGCTCAGACAATAACCAAAACCTTCGTTGTCAACTATATCACCTTATACAAAATTATACATCATATCTCGTTGTTCTCTATCTCTCATGCCATATTTAAAATATCCTATAAGATCTCATACATATATGAGTCTAATACAATGTACCATGTCAGATTACAAAAGATATTTATATTAAAACACAATAAACAAAAGTTTATTCCATGTTGGCCTAAGTGCTGGTATGCATTGTTGCCAATGTCGGTGAAGTGCCTGTCGGTGTATGTAGAAATCTATTGCCGGTGCCGATATCTGCCAGTTGGTTGCCAGATGGTTGCTAGATGGTTGCCAATTGGTTTCCATCAATGACAACATCAACTATTCTCATAAGAGTGTAGAATGCCAACAATCTCCCTCTTTGGCATTGATGGCAACACTCATGAGAAAAATCCAAAAACTATTTCCAAAAAAACTAAAGTCCAAAAAGATGTGTTCCCCCTGAGCAAGTGATTTCCTCTGTACAAGTATTTTTCTCTCCACTACTCCCCCTTTGACATCAATGACAAAGGTTGTCAAAAATAATCAAATGAGTGCAAAAATTTCACCTCAAAGTCTGTAACCGGTTGGTTACAATCTGAAAAATATCTGTCAAAACTAAATTCAGACTCTGCATAAACCTTTTGTTATCATTCAAAGTTGCCTCAGTCTGTTGGATCATGCCGGTGAGATAATGCATGTGTTCTTCTGGTGATCGCTCTCCTTGAACTAATGCCTTAGATATTTCAATTCTCTGAGTGATAAGATTGTCCAACTTAGGACCAAGTTTATTTTTAAGTTCTTGGGCATTTAACCTAATCCTTGCCTTCTCTTTCTCACGTTTCTCTAACTTCTCCTCAAAAACTGCCATTTCCTACTCAAAAACTGATATATGTCCGAATGAACCAATTATATTATCTGCTATATCATCAATTTCTTTCTATATTTTTCTAATTTCCTCATCTATGTCCTATGTCAAAAGGTGAGGTTTGCATGTTTCCCTATATAGCTCCTTGTACGCCAAAATTGTAGAGTTAAGTACCAGTAATAATGTATTCAAGTGTTTTGTACACTTCTTTATAGTGTCTTCAAAGAATGTGTTTTTCTCTTTTTCAACTCTCTCCTTAATTGTGTCCTCATTCACCTTATCAATAGTTATTACATTATCAGCAATAAATTTCGACAATGTGTCCAATTTACCCAAAGAATTAGTAATGTGATCTATTTTACAATTTGGTGCAATCAACTTAAGAATGGGTAGCATGTTATCAATTTCCTTATAGGCCAATGCATTACAATTTGTTATCTTCTTAATTGAATCCAAAAGTACCTTTGTAACATTGGTAGGTCTGAATTCACAAGTAGATGTGTTGGATGTCTGACCAATCATTTTTATTACCTCTTTGCTTCCATCAGATGTGTCCATTTTGCTTACATTTTCTTCTGGTGGATCAGTTTGTGTTTGCATCTCAACTTTTAAAGGTTTCTCAATATGTTTCAATGTTTCTATGATTGTTGGTTTCTCTGTCTCTATGTGCACCTCTGGCTAAGTTTTTGTCTCTGAAAGTTCAACTATCGGTTTCTCTGTCTCTGGTGGCCTTGTGCTAGTACCTTTATCTTCAGTAGTTTTTTCAGTCTGTGTTGGTTTCTCTATTTGTGTTGATGTCTCAGTTTCAATAGTTTGTACCAGTTTCTCTGCTATGTTGCTATTGTCAACATTGTTTGACTTGACTTCAGAGTTTTCCTTATCCACAACAATGTTTACCTCTTGAGTATCCACATTCATTGTAAAAAGTTTTTGTGACTCGGGATTAGTATCATCATGTCTTATTCCTTCAGTTTCAATAACCGGTGGATTTTCTGAGTGTACCGGTGTAGTATCCAAAGGTGGCAGTGGAAGATTGTCAGTAATCTTAATGTTTGTAACTCCACCAAATTTTCCTTTACCTTTGTCCTTTTGATAAACCTTAAATGTCTTCTTGATTCTATTCATTTCCTCTTGTTTTTCTTTCTCCACAAAGAATATATCCCAATTATCCCTTGTTTCTTCTACAATTTCCTTCACTCTTCCAGCCATCAGGCTCACTTGCCGGTGTCCACTAGCAAATACTGATCGGTTAGCCTCAAAAATAAGTTCATCTATTTCTTCTTTGGAGTTAACCGGGTGAACAACCAAGAGTGCTTCAACTTTCAATTTCTTATCTAATTCCATCACTGATAGCCTTTTAGCTTCTAGTCTCATGTAGAGATCATTTGGTAGCTCATCAATAACTTCAATCAAAACTTTCTTATAAATGTCTAAATGAAGAACAATGCTTTCTTCAATAGTGTTTCTGTTAGTATCATTTGAAGAAGTATACCGTTTATTCACATTAGATAAATTACCTTCCTCTGTTATCTCATTCAGTAAGTCATTCAATGAAGGGATAATTGGTGTTTGTTTTCTCTTTGGAATAAGCTTCTTCTTTAGTTCCCTAACTGCCTGTTGTTTCTTCCTTAATGTCTTGGTTTTCTTCGGTGAAGGAGAGGGTACCAATGAGGGTTTTCTCTTCCTTTCTACTCTTTTAAATTCAACTATCTTATCACTGTCACTATCAGAAGATGTGTCAATTGATGAAATATGTGCCTTCCGTTGAAGTCCTTCAAGTTCACTTGTCGATATACCACTAAGTTCATAACATTTTCATTGATTTCTTTTACCTTCTTGGATGCATCCCTAATGAATTTTTCTCTTCTCTTAGTCCTTTTCTACATAGATACTTTACTCTCTATGGTTTCTACATTTCCAAAGAATTCTTCAGATGGCTCTCTAGGTGCTTCAAGTAGTGCTTTTGCATACATTTACAGAACATGTAGATCAACCTCATAATCCATTTCAATAACCCAAATAGTTCTAGGGCTTACTGCTTCCATCTAGGTTTCATCTCTTTTAATGACAAAACATATTTGCTTGTCATATTTCTCAACTATTCTCTGAGGAATCCTTTCCCTATCTCTCATCTTAGATTGGAAAGTTTTGAAGTAATCTATTATGTTATTATCTCTATCAGCTCCCATGCCGGTAAAAGCTTCCTGTAGTTGTTTTCCTACCGGTATATCATAACCAAAGTCTTTGTGTCCTATACCGGGTATCTCTTTGGTGAAATATAACATCAGACATACCAGAAGGTTTCCAAAGTGGAAAGTACCTTTCTTGTCTCCCTTGATCTTTTTCAGATTATCAATAAGCTCATCTTTCAACCATTCACACACATCTATCTTAGCATTGTTGTTTATCATTTCATAAGCATTGTAAATAGAAAGACTGGAAACATAATTGAGTTTGTTAGCATGTGTGGCTTTGTATCCAAGGACCATACTTACATATCTCACATTAATGTCCTTAATTGCATTTACTCTAAGTGATCTATTATCAGATGTTTCTCCGGTTAGGCTTGTCACCATTTTATTGGGAATCTTCTTTGTCTTATCAGGTCTACTACCGGTTGAGGGTAAACCAGTAACTACCCTAATTGCTTGTTGGTTTATCTTACAAACTGAATCCAACCATAATAATTCTCCATGTGCTCTACTCAATACAATCCTTACCACTTCCTCTGCAAATTGAGGGATATTCAGTATCTCCATAAAACCTAAAGTTTCCACAATCTTATGTTCGGGTTTAACAATTCCATGTTCATCACAAATGACCTTGTTAAACATTTTCATTAACTCCTCGGATCTTAGGCCTTCTATATTGCAATGTATGTAAATCCTAGGGTCTTTTGCAAATGCTACACCCTTAGGTATTTTTGAAAAAGCTCCTACAGAGTCATCTTGCTTCGCAATCTTGGGAATTATTTTGAATATGGGCCTAGGGCATTTCACATTTTCCACAATGGTAGGGTTTGAAATAAATTCAAGAACAGAAGATGAAGCAGCCATTATGAAAAAATACCTCTTATTCGGATGTTTGTTGAATGCTTGAAAAACACTTCTTAGATTCGCCTTGAATACCTTTGCTTGATTTCACGCTCACAGAAAGTTTGAATGCTCGGTGAGCTTGAAATGAGGGTTTCCTGGTGCTTTATAGCCAAAAATTTCTTCAAAACATCATTAAATGCTCGTTGATTAAGTGAAAACTTAACACACCTACCGATAAAGAAGAAATGTATCTTCTCACCATCAATCAAGGGTAGAATGCATGTTTTTCAATTTGTTGCCATACCCCGAAGAGATTATTCCTCAGTTAGATGAAGAATCTCTCATCGGTGGAGGATTACTATGTTCTACCAGTGAAGATATAGTTTCAGTAGTTCTCTGATCTCTTTTCTTAATCCATTGTTTATAAAATTCTTGCCTTACTTCCTCTACCTTCTCTTTTCCCTTCAAGCTAGATCTCATATTGTTTGTCGGTGCATTCTTGCTTCTACATAATTTAGCAATATGTCCAATCTTGTTACAAGCATAACAAGTTATATTATTCCTTTGAATAGCCTTTCCATATCCCTGACCGGTTTGTGATCTGCATTGATTAGATAAATGTCCAAATCTTCCACAAACATAACATTTCACATTCATTCTAAAATTTTCTGAATTATGACCAACTTTGTTGCATTTAGAACATTGATCGGTGGGTGAGTTCATATTCTGATTATTTCTAAATCTACACTGATTTTCTCTGTGACCATATTTGTTGCAATTGAAACATTTAACATTAAATTTATAAGCATTAGGTTGTCTTACCGGTTTGTTTTGATCTTGATTGTTTGCAGTACCAGAACTTTCTCCAACTTCAAATCCAAGTCCATTTGTATCTCCATTAGGCTTCTGACTTTTCAGCATGTCATCAAGCTCCTCTGAACTTTTCTTGAATTTTTCTTTGTGTTTATTTGTGTATACACCTAAAAATGGTCTGAAGATAATTAATTACATAAGCAATTATTTAATTAATCTCCTCCTCCCCAATTTAATTGAATTCACTAAGCAATTTGATTAAATCTCTCATTCATCTACTTATTAATAAATCTAAGGATTTATTAAATAGTTTCATTTCACCCCTTTAATTAATTAGTTCCCTCCATTCAAAATCATTTCTTCTAAATCCCCTAATTAATTAAAACAAATCAAATTATGAGTTGTTGAAATTAATTAGCCATTTTCCTATTATTTGAATTTCTAAATTCAAATTCTCCTAACTTCTACCACTCCTATAACCTAACCATTCCTAAACCTAACCCATTCTACCTACCACCATGTCCCCTTTCACCCAACATCTTCTAGAACCTTGTGACACTTGTCACTAAGTGTTCCCCTTAATCCAACCCCCTTTGCCAACCTCCTCCAATTTAACCATTGATATCTTCAAATCAATCTCAACCATTGATTCATGCCAACTCACCCCTAGCCTTGGAAAATCCTATAAATAGACCTCATTTTGGAGCAATATTGGTCCCAAATTCATATCATTTTGATGATCCCATCTCATTCATAGCTTAAGCATTGTTACTATAGGCATCTAGCTTATAGTTTATCAGTTTTAGCAATGTTATCATGCTCATTTTAGCTTAAATCTTAGCTTAATCATGCTAGATCAATCATTCATGTAGCTTAATCATGCTATTCTTGCTAGATCATGCATTTTCAGCATTCAAATCCACCATCTAAGTGTAGTCAAGTCACTAGAATTTGCATACTAAGATCTGAGAGCAAAATTCATACTCGCATTTACTAGGAGGCAATAAGTCGATTAGCTATGGTTTTATATGTCTTTGATTTAATCTACTAACCATGCTTGTAATGATTTATTGAGTGCATTGTGGTTGCAGGTATAGGTACACTTCACAAAGCACGACAATTTGCAGTAGCCAACTCATTTTCCAGAATTCCAACTTGTCTCATAAGCTCAATTTTATCATGTTGCATGTGAATCAAGTATGTTTTTAACATATCATTTTCATGACTAAGTCTCAGATTTTCATTTCCAGCATCATTAAGTCTCCTAGTCAAGTCTTCTTCATTTTTTCTTCCTATCTTCAATATATTTACATAACCTCATAGTCATATCTTGCATTTCATTATTCATATTACTATTTTCTTGTCTCAACTTGTTTGCAATGTCTCTAAGAGTTTCTTTTTCATCGTCATCATCATTCTACATCTTCTCATGAAGTTCTTTTATTTTATTTTGTGCTATAGCAAAGTTCTCCTGAAGTCCTTTAATGAATTCCTGTGCAGTCCTTAGATCATCTTCAAGTTTGATATTCTTCAATTTCTCTGCATCAAAATCGTCAAGAGCTCCTTCTAATTGTTTTCTTAAGTTCTCCATCTATACCGGTGTTAGAATCCTCCTCAAGCTATTAGGATTTTGAAAATAGAGGACCAGGATCTGATACCAATTGTTAGATTCAATGAAAGTCCCAAAGACACTAAGAGGGGGGGGGGGTGAATCAGTGTCTAACCAATTAGCAAAATATTTATACTTATTTAAAACTTTGCATCCCAAAACAGTGTACCGGTAAATAAGAATAACAGAGACAACATAGAAAACACAACATAACACAAGATATTTAACGAGGAAACCTGGCGTGGGAAAAACCTCGATGGGATTTGTGACCCACAATATTTACTCACTGGCCAATGAATAAATACTACTTACAATAGGGGCCTGCACATGCAGGGAGGAAAAAAAACCTAGAGCTCACTGCTCAATAAAGAGTCACACTGAGTACAAAATGGATTATCAAAATCCAATACAATGTACTGCTTCAAAACAACATCTCTCATGCTAGGTTCAGTACCAGTTTAAGCTCAGACAATAACCAAAACCTTTGTTGTCAACTATATCACCTTATACAAAATTATACATCATATCTCGCTCTTCTCTATCTCTCATGCCATATTTAAAATGACCTATAAGATCTCATACATATATGAGTCTACTATAATGTACCATGTTGGCTTACAAAAGATATTTATATTAAAATACAATAAACAAAAGTTTACTCCATGTTGACCTAAATGTCGGTATGCATTGTTGTCGATGCCAGTGAAGTGTCTACTGGTGTATGTAGAAATCTATTGCCAGTGTCGGTATCTGTCGGTTGGTTGCTAGTTGGTTGCCATCAATGAAAACATCAACTATTCTCATAAGAGTGTAGAATGCCAACATGGTCCAGTGCTGAAATGTATGAAAAGATTCAATTTTTTCCCTTCCTCATTGTTCTTCACTGGAGACATACCCAAGCTCTTTAGTGATTGTGCTTATTTCTTTCTAAATTTCTTTTATTGTAGGAGAATCATTAGGATCCCTTTGTGTTACTTTGCACAGAGTGACTAAGGTGAGATACATTGGTACCCACCTTTTTAATAAAGATTCCAATTTAGGTTTATTTTCTTTAAATGTATCCAACATCCTCCACAAGGACTTGTAGACCTTATACATCTCATCCAACCTGTCAATAATGATTTTTACTCTATGTGTCAATATTTGTTCAAAGGTACTGAGGATTCGTTGTGGCACCTTTTGCAAAGCTTATGCATTAGCCACTCTTAATTCCTTGATTTCCTTCTTATACTTTTTCTTCTTTGCACTCCATCCTTCACTATCCTCAGTGTTGTCTATTGGTTTAGGGGTAGCATGCCTATGCAGAATGATGGCTTTACTTTGACTATCAGGCTGTCCTTTTTTTTTGTCTTTCAACATGGTATTTTTAATATACAACCTGTTAATTTAATCATTCATTTCCAGTTTCCCTTTTTCAAATTCAACTATTTTTTGTTGCATGTGTTTTACATCCCTGGTGAACATAGTAGAGTGCATAGTCAGTTTGGCCACCTCTAATGGGGAGGTATCTTTCATGGTCTTCAAAATTGTTTTTGCCTTTCTCTCTTTCACCATGTCCACTACCTTTGGCTTGTTAGTTCTTTTAAAATTTACCCATGCAACTAGTATCTCAATTCTTGGGTTATACCCTATACCTCTTACCCCTTCTTTAGAGTCAAATTCTACTACCAACATGGCATCCTCTTGTTTCCTCACTTGATCTAATAAAAACATTTTCTTTAGTGTCATTCTTGGAAAAATCAACATATTACTCTTCATAACTATTTCTCTAGCTTCAGCAGGAGTAATATGTATATCATCAAACTATATTTTTTTGAAGGTTTGGGCAATTACTTCCTCATGCTTGGACTCATTCACACCCATGAGGTTCATCTATTTTCTTTCCTCAAACTCTTTCATCTTTACATTCATCAAGAAATATATGAACTCTAGAGTATTAATGAATTCATTATTCTCTATAAACCTCATTGATATAGCTACCCTTCCATTCACAACATTTATAGGCTCTGCCCCTTTTTCCATTTGAGCTTCATAGTCATGTGTTTCTTCTTCATATATTGGTGGAGCCATTTGGGACTGATCCTCCCCTTCATCACCCTTTAAATCCCTTAATGCATTGATGGCCTCATGAGTGTCACTCTCCCCTGACTCTTCATAAGACACTAGTGGGTTTGGGTCATTTGTCTTTCATTTTTTAGGTGGGGGTGAAGTAGGTGAAGGTTCCTGCATAGATTCATCATGTTAGCACCCCTCTATTTTTCAAACTTAAAATGCCAACTTTCATTTTATTAGTGGTCTTCTTTATTGGTTATGCCTTCATCAATAAAACTTTAAAGGTTCTTGAGTTCTAATTTGACCTGATTCCACAATTCCAAAGGAGGAGGAGTTATCTATTGAGTGATCGGGCAATAATAAAAAAATCTACAGTATTCAAAATGCCCAATTCTTCCTGATGACCAATACTCCATTAGAGGATGATGTTGGGGTATCAAAGAATTTAAAATCTCTTGTTACATGCTCCACAAGATCCCAAGTCAACCAGTTGTCATACATTACACGACTCCCAAGGAACATGATGAATGGAAATTTGCAAGAACCCTCTTTAATGGTTGATTAAATGGCTAAAGGCATGTAAAGGTGACAACATGAGTCACAACATTCAATATTGTCATGTTTTGCAGATGAAATTTAATGTACCACCCTTTGATCTATCTAAAGTAAGGCACACTATTATTGATAAAGAATTTCCTTTGTCAAAATGCTTTTGCCTTGTGATAGCCAATTGTCGGTTGTTGATCCTGATTTAAATTAGCTAGATAGCGAACAAGGGAATATTATCCAAGGGTTGCATGTCCTTGCATGCAAACAACAGATTGATTTTGTATAATATAGAAAGACAATCACCTTATTAGGTAAAATTGTGGAACAAGCCGGAAATCACGAACAATGGTTACAAGAAGAAATAATTGCAAGAAGAAACCCTATTAATTATCTTTTCAAACAAAAACAAAGATGGTGCTCAAAGGGAAATCTCCAGTGATACAACCTAATGTTGAGCATATGCATGAGGACATCCTCTTTGATTTGACCGACTTTGCTCGAGAATACATTCAAAATGAAGAGAAATTTACAGCTATTCTTTGGGTACTAATTGAAGAAGAGACAAAGGTTGAGATGACTGAAATCAAATTATGGGCAGGAATCCAATACCTGATGAGGAAGTAGAAAATTAGGATTATTATGGTATGGGTTTAGTGTTAAAGATACTTTTTTATGAGTTTTTCTTTGTTTAGGGTAATTTTTGAAATGATCATTTTCAAGATCGTTACCTTCCCAGAAACTGATACTTTGAAACTGCAAATGGATGCTAGTTATAAAAAGGGGTTTTAGATAATAGAGTTGGGGGGGGGGGGGGGGGGGGGGGAGGGGGACTAATCTTTTCATGCAATCTTGTTGTACAAAGAGATGAGTCTGTGAACTCATGTTTTGACAACAAAGAAATAAAAAAGATATTTTTAAATCTTTGAAATTTTTCTTAATATTTTCTTTAAATTGCAATGGAATGTGTTTTTTGTGGTTACTCTTCAATGCCATTCTGATACAATTAGTTGTATACGTATTTAATTCTGAAGCTTTGAATTCAGATTAAATCATTTATTGAAAAGAGTTTGTTGTTCTTTCCTAGATATCATCTGTGGATGTGGGATAAGTAAACTTTGTGTTATTTATCTACATTCACTTCATTTTGAGTTTAATCTTTCACATCTACTTTCATGGTTATGGGCAAGTGCCAATTTACCTTTTCTTCTTTCTGGTGAAAAGCATACCCTATTTTCATTCATTGCATATCTTTGTAAAATAAGCAGATAGTACTTGCAAATACCATTGCAAATGACTCAATAGTTGGTCAGAATGTCATTGATATGGGCAAGAGATTATAAAACTAAAATGACAAATCTGTTAACTAACATATTTTTTGGTGACTCTGCTGGGGAGAGAAAGACCAGTACTTACCTGTTTTGGAGATAAAATAGTACCTTACAATAAATGAAGGTTGGCGACTCTGTTAAATCAAGATATCTTAGAAAAATGGTTCGATGCCAGGACAAGCAAGAAAGTCAGTTCAAATCAAGAAAGAGATCTACACCAATGATTGAAGAAATAATTGCTACAAATGACCAAGTACTTCAATATTTTTGAATATTTTCAAGGAAAGTATTTGTGAAGCTGAAAAGAGAGGGTTGAATCCCCACAAAGATCACAAATCTACATTATTGCTAAAAAGTGTGCTTTAGAGATATTTTTAACTCAAGAATCTTGAAAGAGAGATTCATCAATTGTAGACTCCGATAAAAGGATTAAAATCGTTGGAAGAAGATAAAGAATCGATATCTTATAACTCTCAGTTCTTGGTGATCGGAATCTTGTGCAAACATTAGTGGAACCATCAATGCCTTGGGGTCACAATCAACAACATAATTAATTCTTGCACCAAGCTGAAAATGAGGAACTTGAATCTTTTCCATCATGCATGCAGACAAAGAAAAGAGAACAATCATTAATTTCTCCTGAAGAAAATGAGTTACCAGATGAAAACAAGTCTATCTTTGTTTCAAGTTGGTTCTTGAAATGTTTAAAAGATAAATATTGGTGTGGAGTTGAGGATGAAAATATTGAAAGATGTATAAATGTGTCACTATTTGAATCTTTTAATAAAAGGTTTGAAGAAGAGAAAATATCAGAAAAATAAATGCATGCATGTAAAAGTAATCTGGTTGAATTGGTTAAAGATGGAAACAACTTGTATTCATCATCTTCTTGTACTCTGAATGAAGATTTTGTTTATGCAAAGGGAGAGGATGTGGTTTCTATTAAATTTGACCCCATGATAGTAGAAATCAATATTCAAAAGCACAATCATTAAACTTAAAACACCCGCTTTCATTTTATTAGTGGTCTTCTTTATCGGCTATGCCTTCATCAATAAAACTTTAGAGGTGCTTGAGTTCTAATTTGACTTGATGTCGTGATTCCAAAGGAGTAGTCATTATCTAGGGTGATCAGACATTAATAGAAAAATCTACACTATTCAAAATGCCTGATTATTCCCAATGACTGATACTCCATTAGAGGATGATGTTGGGTATCGAAGAATTCAAAATCTCTTGTTGCGTGCTCCACAAGCTCCTAGGTCAATTGGTTGTCATACATTACATGGCTCCCAAGGAAAAAATTAAATGAAGATTTGCAAGTACCCTCTTTAATGGTTGATTAAATAGCTAAAGGCACTTAAAGGTGGCAACATGAGTCACAACATTCGATATTGTCACTTTTTGCAGATGAAATTTAATGCACCACCCTTTGAGCTAGCCAAAGTAATGCATGCTATCATTGATAATGAATTTCCTTTGTCAGAATGGTTTTGCCTTGTGATAACCAATTGGGAATATTATCCAAGGGATTTATGCCCTTGCATGGAAACAAAAAATTGATTTTGCAGAATATAGAAAGAAAATCACCTTATTAGGTAAAATTGTGGAATGGGCCAAAAATCACGAACAATAGTTACAAGAAGAAATAATTGCAAAATGAAACCCTAGTAATTAGCTTTTCAAATGACAAGGAAGATGGTGCTCAAAGGGAAATCTCTAGTGATACAACCTAATGTGGAGCATATGCATGAGGACATCCTCTTCGATTTGATCAACTTTGCTTGAGAATACATTCAAAATGAAGAGGAATTTGTGGCGATTCTTTGGGTATTGATTGAAGAAGAGACAAAGAACGAGATGATTGAAAATCAGAATGTAGGTAGGAATCCAATGCCTGATGAAGAAGTAGAAAATTAGGATTATTTATGATATGGGTTTAGTGTTAAAAATGCTTTTTGATGAGTTTTGCTTTGTTTAGGGTAATTTTTGAAATAGTCATTTTCAAGACTATTACCTTCCCATAAACCGTTACTTTGAAACTGCAAATGGATGCTAGTTATAAAAAGGGGTTTTAGCTAATAGAGTTGGAGGGGGGGGGGGGAACTGATCTTTTCATGTAGTCTTGTTGTATAGAGAGACAAGTCTTTGAACTCTTGTTTTAACAATGAAGAAACAAAGAAGATATGTTTAAGTGTTTGAATTTCTTAATGCTTTCTTTAAATTGCAGTGAGTTGTGTTTCTTTGTGGTTACTCTTCAATGTCATTCTGGTATAATGAGTCGTAGACGTACTTAATTTTAAAGATTTGAACTTAGATTAAATCATTTATTTTAAAGAGTCTCCTATTCTTTCCCAGATAATATATGTGGGTGTGAGATAAGTAAACTTTGTGTTATTTATCTATATTCACTTATTTTTTAGTTTAATATTTTGCATCCTTTCATGGTTATGGGTAGGTATCAGTTTACCTTTTATGATTTCTAGTGAAAATCATACCCTCTTTTCATTCATTGCATATCTTTCGAAGGTAGTTGCACCTTGTAAAATAAGCTCAGAGAGTACATGCAAATACCATTGCAAGTGACTCAACTATTGGTTAGATTGTCGTTGATAAGGGAAAGAGAGTATAAAACTGAAATGACAAATCTATTAACTAACACATCATAATACACATCATGAATAATAACCCCATGGGGTTTCCTTCGTAGAAATTTGGCCTTATTTGGTGGGGATCCATCACCTATTGATTTTCCATATTTTTTTCCAAAGTTATCTAAATACAAATCAATTTTCTTTATTTCATTAGTTTCTTCATAAAAAAATTTAGGCAAATTAGGGGCCCTTTTCTTCCTTTCTTCTTCTAGTCTCATTAGAACATGCCACTTCTTTCTTCTTTTCATAATGTCTTGAAATGATACACAATTTCTAATCATATCTTTTTGTGTCAATGCCTCATGTAAATTTTTTTAACAAAATAACCAATATGACATTCTTGATCAAACACACTCTCCTGTCCAGATTTCAAAGAGTATTTTGTCTTTAGATATCCTTGCAATATTTCCAACATATTTGATCCAATATAAGTCTGCACATTTGGTGAAATGGGGCAAGAACGCCCCCTTCTCTCTTTTCTCTATCACTTCCCTCTCAAGCCATAACATTTTCAACATAAATTCCAAGAATGCAAGCCTATTTGTGATAGTTCTGATACTTAATATAAGTACAGATCCAATAGCCAACAAGATGAGAGGGGGGGGTGAATCATACAAACTTAATCATCCATAAAAACATCAGATTCAACCTCGGTAATATATATATCAGTCATATAACCAAAATTGTCAAACATGCAAACTCAAAAGCATATGAACAATATAAACCTCATAACACCAGATTTAACGTGGAAACCCAAATAGGGAAAAACCACTATGGGATTTCGGACCCACTAAGTAATATACTCTTCTAGAGTATGCTCGATTAAAAGAAAATCCTGTTAAATATTACAAACACATTGCTAGATGTGACCCCGTTAAGGGATTTCCCTTAGATCTGTTAGGATCTTCACTTTGTTAGAAGTGACCTTGTCAAAGGATTTCAAACACTCAATCAGAATGTCACCTTGCTAGAGGATTTTACAAATAAGACTGTTAAGTCCACTCGGTTAAGAGATTTTCTGCTACTTCTCAAAATAACAGTAATAAAGATATGTCTGCAACTTCACGTCTAAAAATGCTAAAGCAGATTCCTATTTGTTTAATACAATCTAGACATAGAACTAATCTTGTCTATCTGTTAGGCTCTATACTCTATTATCAAAATAGGTCTTCAAGCTTCTGTGCTTGGTAGTCACTATGCAGCATCCCTATGCATACACTTGCCCGCATACATTGTTTATCAACAGTTTCCTATTTATAAACAATCTTCTAACCGCTTAATCTCATTGATCACATTTCCCATGATCAATCATAGCCATCAGATCTTCAATCTTGTCCAAGTTCAATGTATTCTTTGATCTGAAAACATTTTACCCTGCCTTGGAACTTGCATTTTCACCTTGGAACTTGTGTTAGGGTATTACGGTTCAATCTGAGTTGTAGATCTTCCTGGTGATCTTTCTTTACCATAGATTCTTTAACAATCTTCATATACGACTTACCAATCATTTAATTCACTCTAGCTCATCAGATTCTTTCATTAAATATCACATGTAAACATTTAATGCATTCTGTTATAGCTCGGTTGTAACTCGGTAAATGCTAAACTTCACTCGATAGACATTATGCCTTCATTAACTGATAGCGATAACCTTAGGGTTTACCGACTACGTTCATTGCCTGATAGCATAGTATAGTATTAACCTTTACATTTTACATCATATGTATGATGTTAAAACAATCTAAAACATCATGATCCCATCATTGTCTGACTCGGTAGTAGTTGCCCATTGAATACCTTATTCATCCCTTTATTCATCATATTCTTTCCTGTATCTTTTACCGACTTCTTTATAATCTTCATATCATACTTCTCGAGATATGACAACATCATACTGAATTAGAAAATCAATTTCTTGACATCAATGACAAAATAATAATATCAAGATAGTAAAATATCTTTAATCAATTATGTCCATAATCAACAACAACCTTCTCAATATCCTTATTGAAATGCCAACAATCTTTCATTGTCTGTTATAATGCAATATTGCCAACAATCTCCCCCTTTGTCATTGATGGCAAAACCTATTGATTTGACCCTTAAAAGATTCGGATTGTTGTGATTCTAAAATGCTGAAATGCTTTCCCCCATACATTAGACTTGTCTTGTTTTCTTAGTCTTTATTTCAATCTGTAGTCTTCTCTTAGTCTTCTCCCATATATTAGTCTTCTCCCCCTTTGGTAGGTCTTCTCCCCCTTTGGTAGGTCTTCTCCCCCTTGACAACAATGCCAAAAAGTAAAGAACTAAAACATAATTTCTTTCTATAAGAAGTTATTTCCTACTGTTGTATATCAACTGAGTCTCGGTCAAAGCATTTGTCT
The DNA here is from genome assembly GCF_030272615.1 of Cryptomeria japonica. Taxonomy (NCBI): domain Eukaryota; kingdom Viridiplantae; phylum Streptophyta; class Pinopsida; order Cupressales; family Cupressaceae; genus Cryptomeria; species Cryptomeria japonica. Next base: position 253,195,409 of record NC_081410.1, read on the forward strand.
TCAATTCCTATTTCATGTTTATTGTTTCCTGCACACCTTTAGAAAACCTCCTAAAGTGTGTAAATCAGCATCAACTCCTAAAAGGTATTCTGTAGAGTCATCGAATTGATGCTTTCACCGAACTCGGTTAGTGAATGGAAGATAGGGGTAGGACCCCTAACTTACTTCTAAGATATTCAAAAGTGTCCTTTGGTAGTGGCTTGGTGAAGATATATGCTATTTTCTCCTTTGTGCTAACATATTCCAACACCACTTTCTTCTCTTGAGCTTCTTTTCTAAGATAATGATATTTGATAGATATGTGCTTTGTCTTAGAGTGCATAACATGATTCTTTGAAATATTAATGGCACTAGTATTGTCACAGAATATAGTTACTGGCTTGGTAACTTTCTCATTTATACCTTCCAACAGTTGTTTGATCCATGCAATGTTGGTACAATTTAGTGTTGTAGCAACGTATTCAGCTTCTGTTGTTGAATGTGAAACACATCCTTGTTTCTTGCTAAGACAACTCACTAGTCTTTCTCCTGAAAAGAAAGCTCCTCCACTTGTGCTTTTCCTGTCATCAATGTTGCCTGCCCAACAACATCAGTATAAACTTGTAAATCAAAATCATTTCCTTTCTGATATACTAAGTCATAATCTTCAGTGCCTTTTAAGTATCTGAAAATTCTTTTGATAGCTGTCATGTGTGTTTCCTTAGGATCTGCAGAAATTCTTGAAACAATACCTACTACATGTGCTATATCTAGCCTATTGTGAACAACATATTGCAACTTTCCAATCATAGATTGGTAAAGTGTCTCATCAACATATGCAGATTCATCATTCTTTGATAATTTACAGTTGGTAGTCATAGGAGTACTTACTGGTTTTGAATCCTCCATTCCAAATTTCTTCAAGATTTCCTTTATGTACTTGGATTGGGTAATGAAAATCTCATTTTTCATTTGCAGTATCTGTAATCCTATAAAATACTTTATCTCACCGATTAATGACATCTCAAATTCTTTGCTCATTTCATTTCCAAAGCTCTTGCATAAAGAGTCATTTCCATAAAATATAATATCATCAACAAATATGGCTGAGATCAGTATTCCATTTTCATCATTCTTCATGTACATGTTGTTGTTCTCACTTGTCCTTATAAAACCAATCTTAATCAAATAAGAGTGCAATCTTTCACACCATGCTCTTGGTGCTTGTTTCAAACCATATAAAGCTTTGTTCAATTTACATACCTGATCTTTATTATTGTCTTCAACAAATCCTTCAGGTTGTTCAATGAAAACTTCTTCTTCTAATATACCATTCAGAAGTGTAGATTTGACATCCATTTGATATACCTTGAAGTTCTTGAAAGCAGCATATGCCAACAATGTTCTTACTCCTTCAAGTCTAGCAACAGGTGCAAAAGTCTCACCATAATCAATTCCTTCTTCTTGGGCATAACCTTTGTAAACTAGTCTTGCTTTGTTCCGAATGACCTCACCCTTTTCATTTAGCTTGTTTCTGAAGATCCACTTCGTACCGATTACATTTTTGTCCTTCGGTCTTGGGACCAGTGTCCATGTGTCATTCTTCTTGATTTGATCAATCTCTTCTATCATAGCATTTATCCAATCTTCACTGTTAAATGCCTCTTTCACTATTCTCGGTTCAAATTCAGATATCAAACATGTGTTCTATCTTAGTTTGTTCCTTGTCATCACTGGATCATCCTTATCTCCTATAATCTAACTTGGTGCATGATGTCTTCTGACATACTTGGCTAATACAGGCTCGGTAGGCTCTATATGATCTTCTTCATCACTCAGTAACTGGATATTTTCTTCATTTTCTTCAACAGTTTTCTTGGTAGGACTTCTCGGTTGCACATAGACAAATCCATCATAATCTTCTGGTTCTTTGGAGTTTCCTTCATCATTTCTTTCTGCAAATTCATCAATTTTCACATTTGCACTTTCTACTATTTTGTTAGATGATTTGATCAGACATTTAAATGCTTTGCTTCTAGAAGAATAACCTAGAAACATTCCTTCTTCACTTTTCTGATCAAACTTGCCATTTCTATCATCTTTATGAACATAGCATCTACTTCCAAAGATTTTGAAATAACTTACATTAGGTTTCTTGCCATACCAGATTTCATAAGGTGTCTTCAAAGTACCTTTCTTCAATTGAACTCGGTTCAAGGTGTAAACAACTGTGCTTATTGCTTCTCTCCAAAATGTTTGTGGCACCTTCTTCTCAATCATCAGTGTTCTAGCACAATCCACAATAGATCTGTTTCTTCTTTCAGCTATTCCATTCTGTTGTGGAGTTCTCGGTGTAGAGACTTGTCTTTTAATACCATGATCATTGCAGAACAAGTTGAATTCATCAGATGTGAACTCTCCTCCTCTATCTGATCTAAGACATTTCAATTGTCTTCTTGTTTCATTTTCAACTCTTGCCTTGTACCATTTAAACATTTGAAAAGCTTCTGATTTTTCTTTTAAAAACATTACTGACATCATCCTTGAATAGTCATCCACAAATAATATGAAATATTTATCACCATAATAACTTTGAACTTTCATAGGACCACAAAGATCAATGTGCACTAGATCTAAAATTCCTTTAGAAGTGTAAGAGTTACTTGTAAAGCTAGATCTTGTCATCTTACCCATCTGGCATCCTCGGCACATAGCATTCTCAGGTTTTTCAAGACTCAGTAGACCTCTTACTCGGTGCTTCTTACTTATCTTGATTAGGTTATCAAAATTAACATGACAAAACCTTTTATGCCATAACCAGATATCATCAATCTTTGCATACAAACACTTATTGTGAGTTGAATCAAGGTGAAATGTATTACCTTTTGTTTGTGTCCCGGTAGTAGCTAACTTTCCATTCTTGTCATGAACTTTGACAATTCCTTTATGAAATTCTATTCGGTAACCTATGTTGTTTAGTTGTGCTACACTCAACAAATTGTATTTCAAACCTTCAACCCAATAAACATCATTGCATCTTGCATTATCAAGAAGTGTTATGGATCCTTTACCTCTTATTGGACATGGTGCATCATTACCAAATCTAACATAGCCTCCATCATAATCTTCTAACATAACAAACTTGTGTTTATCTCCTATCATATGATGTAAGCATCCACTATCTATAATCCAAGAATCATTAGTGTTTATGTGAGATATTAGGGCTTTTTCTTCATACCTTTCTTCATCTGATCCATCCTTGATAGCCACATAAACAACTTGCTCTGTATCAGTCTCATCTGATTTATCATCGTCAGATTCCTCATCAGCTATTAAGCATGTCTTTCTATCTCTTCTTTTGAAGTCTCGATGTCCTCTGTAATGGTTATCTTTTTGTCTATCATCTCGGTAATCTCTCTTTTCAGTAAAATCTTTGTCAGGACAGTTAGAAGCCATATGTCCAATCTTATCACAATTGAAACATTTCAAAGGTAGTTTTCCTTTATACTTACCTTTGCCTCTCGGTAACCTTTTGGCCAATGGTGCTTCAAACTCTTCTTGCTTTCTGATTTCTTCATACAGTTTGTGTACTTCTTCCATGTTCTTTCAAAATCTTTCACTTGCTCCACTGTGATCTCCTTCAGAGTACTTATACTTTCTTTCATTGTAATCATTAGATTCATTAAGATGAAAAGAACTAAATGCAAATTCAACTTTATTTACTGATGACCCACTGTTATCAAAATTACTTAACTCAAATGCATGTAGCTTACCAATAGTAGCATCTAAAGAAACTGGCATATTGGGTACAGACCTCAATTCATTGATTGCAGAGACTTGGATTGCATAGGCAGGTAGAAGGGTTCTTAACAACTTACTTGTCACATCCTTTTCTTCAATAGTTCCTCTTGCTCCTTTGATTTGATTTACAATCTCCTTTAGTCTTGTATTGTACTGGGTTATGTTCTCACCTTCATTCATCCTCATAGATTCAAGTTGTCCTCTTAAACTATCCACTTTTGCTCTTTGAACATGTTCATCTCCTCCATATACAGATATGAGCTTAGTCCACATTGCCTTTGCATCAGTACATCCTTCTAGATCATTAAACTCTAAGTCGGTCAATGTAGATGTTATTTCAATCATTGCTTGAATATGTTCTTGTTTTGCCTTTATCTCTTCCATAGTCAATGGATAGGTGCTCGGTGTGATGAAATCGTTCTCCAGATAATAGACAGCATATTCTCCAATTCCTGATAGATGTAGCTTCATCCTTTTCTGCCATGTAGAGAAACTTGACTTGTTCAGCTTTGGTGCATCCCTCTTATACATCTTTGGATCTTTAACTCAAGTGCCTTTAAACTTTCCTTTCAAAGTCCAAAGCTCTGATACCAATTGATAGTTCTGATACTTAATATAAGTACATATCCAATAGCCAACAAGATGAGAGGGGGGGGGTGAATCATACAAACTTAATCATCCATAAAAACATCAGATTCAACCTCGGTAACATATATATCAGTCATATAACCAAAACTGTCAAACATGCAAACTCAAAAGCATATGAACAATATAAACCTCATAACACCAGATTTAACGTGGAAACCCAAATAGGGAAAAACCATTGTGGGATTTCAGACCCACTAAGAAATATACTCTTCTAGAGTATGCTCGGTTAAAAGAAAATCTTGTTAAAGATTACAAACACATTGCTAGATGTGACCCGGTTAAGGGATTTCCCTTAGATTTGTTAAGATCTTCACTTTGTTAGAAGTGACCTTGTCCAAGGATTTCAAACACTCAATCAGAATGTCACCTTGCTAGAGGATTTTACAAATAAGACTGTAAAGTCCACTTGGTTAAGAGATTTTCTGCTACTTCTCAAAATAACAGTAATAAAGATATGTCTGCAACTTCACATCTAAAAATACTAAAGCAAATTCCTATTTGTTCAATACAATCTAGACATAGAACTAATCTTGTCTATCTGCTGGGCTCTATACTCTATTATCAAAACAGGTCTTCAAGCTTTTGTGCTCGGTAATCACTATGTAGCATCCCTGTGCATACACTTGCCCACATACATTATTTATCAACAGTTTCCTATTTATAAACAATCTTCTAATCGCTTAATCTCATTGATCACATTTCCCATGATCAATCATAGCCATCAGATCTTCAATCTTGTCCAGGTTCAATGTATTCTTCGATCTGAAAACATTTTACCCTGCCTTGGAACTTGTGTTAGGGTATTGTGGTTCAATCTGAGCTGTAGATCTTCCTGCCGATCTTTCTTTACCATAGATTCTTTAACAATCTTCATACACGGCTTACCAATCATTTAATTTGCTCTAGCTCATCAGCTTCTTTCATTAAATATCACATGTAGACATTTAATGCATTCTGTTATAGCTCGGTTGTAACTCGGTAAATACTAAACTTCACTCAGTAGACATTCTGCCTTCATTAACCAATAGCGATAACCTTAGGGTTTACCAACTAGGTTCATTGCCTGATAACATAGTATAGTAGTAACCTTTACATTTTACAACATATGTATGATGTTAAAACAATCTAAAACATCATGATCTCATCATTGTCTGACTCGGTAGTAGTTGCCCATTGAATACCTTATTCATCCCTTTATTCATCATATTCTTTCCTGTATCTTTTACCGACTTCTTTATAATCTTCATATCATACTTCTCAAGATATGGCAACATCATACTGAATTAGAAAATCAATTTCTTGACATCAATGACAAAATAATAATATCAAGATAGTAAAACATCTTTAATCAGTTATGTCCATAATCATCAACAACCTTCTCAATATCCTTATTGAAATGCCAATAATCTTTCATTGTCTGTTATAATGCAATATTGCCAACAATTTGATACAAATAAGGGCAACAAATGGGTAGCCTAAGGGCACCCATATACTCTGGTGATAGTGTGCTCTCCCATGTAGAACTAATCAATAAATTTATGAGTATGACCCTTTTCAGGCTCAAGGGTGAGTGGTCTCAACACCCTTCTCAAATTTAGTGACAATGTTTCAAACTTATGGTTGAGGGAAGAAAAATCATAATAACAAATTAATAATGAATTTTTTTATAATTACAATCCTTGCACCTCTTATCCAATAAATAACACCATAAATGCATAGGTAGCCTATTTCCATGATCATCCACCATCCCTATTTTTAGTTGTTGGCTAAAGGCCTATCTGTTCTGATACAAAATTAAATAACCCAATAGATAATAGTGGTAGAAATCACAACTCTTCTCTTTTAACACCACAAGTTGAGCATAAATTTTCCTTTCTAGTTCAGATGCAAAGTTAGAATCAAGGTTTACTTCATAATTATGTATTCACATGGCCATGCACATTAGTAACATTGGCATTTTTACCTTGGCGTCCTCTCCTAATACTTGACACAAAGAAAAACATGTCTTTTGGAATTAGACAAGGAAATCCTCCACAAGAAAGGTCTCATTGCCTGAAATCACCACAAGTTTGTTGTTCATGCCCATCCTTTGGTAGTGTGGAAGCTCATCCTTCCTAAAGGTTTTCCTCAATCTGGTATAGTCCATATCAAACTACTCTAGGTAAAACTTAGAGCCTATTTGTTCAGCATAAAACAATCAACATTGGCCAATTTTGTGACCACTAACAAGGGTTTCCACTAGGCATTTTGACAATTGTGGTTACTAGGTGATAATTGTCTGCTAAGACTTGAATCAATGAAGACATCAATGAAGACATTTGGTAGTATAAAATTTTCTATATCCAAGGTCCAGGGGTTTGATATTGGGTCCTTCCCTTCTTTGTTTTTATAAAAATACCAGAATAGATCCCTTCCTGCTATTGGAATTGTAGCATCCCAACAACCCTCTAGTCTATCTTTGAATACATTCTTAGCTCTGATGTCTGCTGACCCGGGTAATGAATATAAAAATGAATTCTATAATGTCCTTTTCACTAGGTTGGATGACCTAGGTTTTCTTTTAGATCTTTCACCCCCTTTTGAACTCTCACCTTCTTTAGAACCCTCTCTTTTCTTAGGCATTTTGAATTTAAGAACTCTGCTAGCAATTTAAATGGATTTTGTGAAATCTTGTAGCTCAAGGAATGATAGAGTACCTACTTGTGCTTCCACAAATGATTTTGGTTGTTTACCTTAGTCGCAGAGTCCACTCCATATAATTATTCAGCTTGGAATGAAAATTTCAAGCAAAAATCAACTATTAATGGTGGCTCTTGAGGGTATTTTCTTCATTTAATTCATGCATGCCATTAGCAGCTCTGCCGCCTTTTCAAAATCTTGATTTATGATGTGCTAATGTCATTCTCAACTTGCCTCGGTTTACTATTTTCATAGTATCACTTGAACCCACCTTAGAAGTTTTATTTCTTCATTGCAACATGGTGACAATCGTCATCACTATATCACCACATTTGTCTCTTCCATATTCTTGATTCTTGCGATATAGCAGCGTGTGGTTTTAATTGCTATCACTATATCACAATTGTACTTTATGTTAAGTATCTCCATTCTACAATTTGGCGATAATCCCTTAAGATATTGCCATATTGCAACACCATAATCCCTTTATTAAGTTCTTTTAGTGATACCATGATAATACTTTGGGTTAGTATGTTATTGCTATATCATAATGTCTCCACTTTGCATTAAATCCCCTCTTGTGATATGGCGATGCCCCATGATCTTAGTTCCATTTATCGTTGTTTTGTAGATTGCTCAACATAATAGAACATGGGTCTTGAAAAATAGCAATACCCTTGTAAACTTTATTTCTTTTATCACCATTTCATGGGTTGCCCATTATAACAAGATAGGTGTTTTGTGGAATAGCAACATATTTGTAACTTTATTTTATTTGTCGTCATTTCGCAACCCACCTTATATAATAGAATATGAGTCTTGAAAAATGGCAATACTTTATGACCTTTATTTCTTCTTTCCATTATTCGTAGACTGCTTAAAATAATGTGATAGGGACTCCATGAAATAGATATACTTCATGGTTTTATTATATGATGGTCCAAATGAGAAGAGAGGCGGGGTGTATAGATATTTTTAGGGAAATAGTGGAAAATATGAACTCCTTGATTGACAAATAGGGTCTTCAACAAGGATATAATTCTTTTAGAGTCTACTAATGGCTCAAACATTTTATTTAAGGCTTTAGTGTTGGCTTTTGGGTCTTTTAGGCTAGAAAATGCATTTAATTATGTCGATAAGGAAATTCATCTGTGTTAATGTACAAACTCTATTTGTTTGGTTTGGCTAATTATATGGACAATAGTGGGAAAATAATTTAGGAATACATAATTTTCAGAGGTTCCAACAAAAGGATTAAGACATAGTTTGTTAAGTGTTAGTTAGACGTGTAGAAAAGGTTATGAAGTTTTGTTCTATAGCAACAAATGTGTGGTCTAAAAAGAAAAGACTAGTAAAAGGATTGCAGAAGGAGTTAGAATAGGTGGAAATTTATACTACATCAAGGATAAGAGAGAAAGTAAATATTTTTTAACTTGGAGTAATGAATGTTGGTTGTGGCACAAAAGAATGGAACATGCCAATTTTGATAATATGATCAAGATTTGAAGATCTGAAGCAGTTCAAGATTTACCTAGACCTGTGAAGCCTACTGACATTATGTACAAAGAATGTCAATTGGGGAAGAAAAAAAAGAGGAGATTCAAGAATAAGGAGTATTATACTACGAAACCATTAGATCTAATTCATACAGATTTATGTGGACCTACAAGGCCAAGAGGATTAAATGGAGAAAGGTATTTCATGTTACTCACTGATATTCTTCTAGAATGACCTGGGTTACATTTCTAAAGAATAAATCTGAGGCTTTTGATAGATTTAAAGTTTTAAAATCCACGATTTAGAATCAATTTGATGCTCAGATTAATTTCTTAAGATAAAATAGAGGAGGAGAATTCACTTCATGGGAGTTTGATAATTTTTGTCAAATTCATGGAATTAAAAAGGCACTTTTTTGCTCCGAGGAGTCCTTAGTAGATGGTGTTGTGGAAAGAAAGAATAGGATTGTTATTGGGATGGCTAGGAATTTGTTAAAGGATGCTAATCTGGCTTAATGTGTATTGAAAAAAATAATACATACTATCGTATATCTTCTTTATAGGGTGTAGATTAGGGTAAATAATACTAAAAACACCTTATGAACTATGGAATGGAAGACTGCTTACTGTGAAATACTTAAAAATATTTGGAAGCAAATGTTATATCGGAAGAGATGAGGACAATCTTGGAAATTTTGACTCCAAAGAAGATAAAGGGATCTTTCTGGGATATGCTACAAATAGCAAGGCTTACGAGTGTTTCAACAAAAGGCTGAACAAGATAGTAGAGAGTACAAATGTGGAGGTATGTGAAGACTGGAATAAAATTGAGCCTAATACTGAGACCATTGTTGAGATTGTTGCAACAATTATGGAAAAGACAAGTGTTCCTAAAGAAAATAAGAAGATGGAAGCAAATGAAGAAGAAGAAGAATACTTAGAAAAAATTCATGCTAAATATGTTCAGAAACATCATTCGAAAATCTAGATAATTGGAGACAAGACAAAATGTGTTTAGACAAGGAGCAATATTTTAGAAGCTCAAGAACAAGCCAATTATTGTTTTCTATCAATGATTGAGTCAAAGAATTATGAAGAAGCTAGTAAAGATGAGAGTTGGGTAAAATCTATGGAAGAAGAACTAAATTAGAATTATAAGAACAAGACTTGGGAATTGGTACCTAGACCATTGGAAAAGAATTTGATAGGAACTAAATGGGTGTTTAGGAACAAGCTAAATAAGAAAGGATAAATTATAAGGAACAAAACAAGACTAGTATGTGAAGGATACTCTCAGGTGGAAGGCATAGACTTTGAATAAAATTTTTCTCTAGTAGCAAGGGTGGAAGCTATTTGTATGTTTCTTGTATTTTCTACTTACAAGAGCTTTAAATTTTATCAGATGGATGTCAAATCAACATTTTTGAATGGAGATCTGGAAGAAGATGTAAATATTGGGCAACTAGATGGATTTAGACTAATAGAAGAAACAGATATGGTGTGAAGACTCAAGAAAGTATTGTATGGACTCAAATAGGTACATAGAGCCTAGTATGCAAGATTAGACATGTATTTGTTTCAACAAAATTTTAGAAAAAGGAACAATAGACATTAACCTTTATTTCAAAATTGATGGAGATAAGTTGTTGATTGTTATAGTTTATGTGAATGACAATATATTTGGAGAAAATGATAATTTATGCAAAGAGTTTTCTAAAGAGATGCAAAAGGAATTTGAAATGTCAATGATTGGTGAGTTATCTTTCTTTCTTGGGTTACAAGTTATTTAATCTAAAGATGGAATTTTTATCTCATAAAGAAAGTATGTGAAAGAGATGTTGAATAAATTTGGTTTTGATGATTGTAAATCGATTACAACTCCTTTAACTATTGGATGTAAGTTGAGAAAAGATGACGAGTCTTCGGATGCTGAACAAAAGAAGTACAAGTCAATGTTTGGTGGCTAGATTTCAGGCAAATCTGAAGGTGACACATGAGAGAGTTGTGAAAATAATTTTCATATATTTAAAAGGTATTGTTGACTTTGGTACAAAAAAGGTGGAGATTACATGATGAAAGCTTATATTAATGCAGATTGGGTTGTAAGTGTTGATGACCAGAAGAGTACTAGTGATGGTGCTTTGTTTATAGGAGACAGATTGGTCTCGTGGCTCGGTAAGAAACAAGATTCAGTTTCCCTATCTACTAATGAAGCATAGTATATTATAACAACATCTTGTTGTACTCGAGTAATATGGATGAGATAGAATCTTAAAAATATCAAGGTAACATATGATGAAGCAATTCCTATTATGTGTGACAATACCAGTGCAATAAATATTTCAAAAAATCTAGCTATGCATTCTCGAACAAAGCATATTTCAATCAAATATCACTACTTAAGGGAGAAGGTTGCTGAGAAGGAAGTTTGACTGGAGTACATTTCTACAAAAGAGTAGGTTGCAGATATTTTCACCAAGTCATTGCCAAAGGATACATTTAAGTTTCTTTGAGAGAAGCTTGGGGTTATTGCCCCTCCTCTTAGCCAGGTGCATTATAGTGATGCATCTTTCTAGAGGGATCTTTCATACCTATTTCTTTTCTTTGATTGATGTTGTGGCTACTCTTAGGGGGATCAGTGGTGTGTGTAGTGTTGTTGTGGCCTTTGACCTTGATGGAAAAGGAGGAGAGATAAAGAGAGAATTTTTTGTTTTTGGGGGAGAGACAGAGTTAGAGAAATTTGAAAGAAAAAGAGTAGTGTTTGTAGTATTGTTGAGAGAGCAGTATTGTTTTATAGATTAGTCAAGTGTTGCCATCAATGACAAAGGGGGATTTTTTTGGAAGAATGTGTTGTTGTGGTTGTTATTGATCTCAAACGTGTTGTTCTAGATAGTTGCTAGTCAAAAATGTCTGTGGTGCAAAGATATTTTGTCATGTTGATGTTGCAATTGTTCTATTGGTTGTTCTAAAAGTGTTCAGGTCCAGAAAGTGTTGTTGACATTTTTTGATGTTATCTTATTTCGTTATGGTTTTGGTATCATGGATATGTTGGTTTTGTAGTCCAAAAATATCTTTGTGTTCTTTAGAAGTTGCAGTATATTTCATAGCAGGTTGTGATATTATATGCTAGACCTATCTTTGGGTCCGAAATATGTTTTGTGGAAGGTAATTTGATGTGTTAGAGGCCTCATTGTAGCGTGTGGAGATCCGAAGTAGAATTATTTGCATTGGGGAATACATTTTAATTGTTAATTTTTTTGTATGTGTAGCACATTGATATGTTGTTGGTTATGTTCTAATGATTGCAAATAAGTGAATTAATCTTTGGAAGATGTGTTTTGGTCCCCTATTTCTTCTAGAGTGGATCAATGTGTGTGTCTTTGGTCTAGAAGGTATATTTTGGTTTAGGTCGACTTAGCTCAAGATTTGATGATCTATCTTGTATATAAGGAATGGATGTGATTGAGTTAAGTACGAAATGAAGTGTTGAGTGTTGAGAGAGTGGGAAGAATGGTGTAGAGAATGTGAAAGGAAGTGTGCAATATTCAGTGAAGAGCGGAGAAGAAGAGTTATTTTCGAATGATATGCAAGCTATTTTGAGACTGTGGTAGATGTATGCAACATAGTGTTGATAGTTGAGGTCTAAGTTGTGTTTGTTGATGTTGCTCACTTGATGCAGAATTCAAGGATAGCTTCATGATCAGGAGATCCTTCTTTTCAGATCATTATTGTATCTTGTGTTGTTGTAGTTAGCTTCACATTTTGCAAGCCCTCTTTTGTATCTTGCCCCAAGAACATTTAGCCTTGGTTTGCAAGTTCAAAGCAGTGATCTCTTTTCATTATAATGTGATATACATAGTAGATATATTTTGTGGCTAGGTGCTCACCGTGGTTTTTCCTTGTTTGGGTTTTCCACATAGAAAATCTTGGTGTTCATGTGTTGTTGATTAATTGTTTATGTGTTGCATTGAATTTCTATTAGATTGATCCATTACCCCTCTCAGTCCTACCTTGGGTTCAACATTGGCACATCTAGAAAGGAAAATATTCTCATTCAACACTTCCTACAACATGGTGCAAAAGGGTAATTGCATTAGAGATTTCATCTTTGAAATGGTCTCTTTTCAACAGTGAAGGGAGTCTGAACTTGCCCTTCTTCTTGATTTTCAGCTAGCTGGTTGCAATTGACTCAAATACCATAATGTTTTGTTTGAAAAGTAATTATACCTACTCTATAGATATATTTACAAATTTATCCCATTCAAGAAGCTTGAGCACTTGAGTCACAATTTCAGGTTCAATTTTGGCAAATACCGAACCATTTGAAGTTCGAATTTAAATGGGACTCAGGGTGGTAATGGTTGGAACAAGAAAAAATTAACCTAGGGCATGGAATGAAATGTGGAAAACCATCAAATTCAAGAATTTCACTTTAAATGACTTTCTTTGCGATAGTAGAGGTAGATGCTTCTCTCATTCTTCTCCAAATACCATGTATACTTACATTGCCTAACTTTGTATCTGATATATCATCCAAACCATTCTTTATAGTAGGGGGCATGGAGGAGGAAAAGGTTTGAAATTAGTGGTATCAAAAGTAATTTATTAAAGTATTTACAATGTTGGTTGGCAAGGGATGGCTATATACTAGAATCTCACCAAGTAGCCTTTATGGGGAAAATCCCAATTTACCACACTAGCTTGTTGACCCCTCTGGCATGTGTTGGCATTAATGTGAAAACAATAAGATGATAAGGTGATCTTGATTATATCTCCCTTGTTATACTTGGCTGGTTCACATCATTGGTTTGGTAGCTGTTCAAGCATACTCATGTGCATTATAATGGCCACTTTCATTACAGATTCTGTGTGGTCACTTGACTTGTCATACAAGTTTTTTAAAATTTGTTACAGTGCATATTGTATCATGTTTTTGTCATCTTGCAATGGTCAGTGGATAGGTATTCAATGGATGGTTTTATCTGAATTTATATATGCTTGATATACCATGGTGTTCTTGATATATATCTTGACTTTATTCTACACAAGGTATTCTTCTTTTGTCATTTGATGAATTTAGTATACTTGTTATTCTTAAGGTTTTGGCATCTTATGTATCCTTGTCACTAATAAAGTATTAATATCTTATCATCGTTTCATGGATAAGTCATTGATAACTTGTTATATACAAGGTAAATATGTTGTCAACAACTTAATCTATACAAGGCCTCCAATGGTTAAGTGATAAGGTGTCAATGACTGCAAGAAAATTGAATGCTAATCTTTGGTATACTCAAGTGGTTAGCAAGGTGATCATGTTGTTTCATTGACTATGGGTATTAAACTGTCATTCATACTATTTTGACAATGGAAATAAAATCAAATTACATATTCTTTCAAAGGTGTACACAGGCTTTACGATGATATCAAAAAGTCATTATCATGTGTTTATCCTAAATCAAAATGAGAAACAATTTTTCTCGATGCATTCGAGTTTGTGGTTTCATTTGGAACCCTAGCTGCAAAAGCTAGGGCATGAATTGCAACAAAAACATTTCTTTCTAAGAAGATTTCAAACAGTGATATTGGTGGTTACGAAGTTGGTTATGCTTGTCCAAGGAAGGTATGTAATCGAAATTACTCTAGCTATAGGTATGCCATAAATCTTATTATGTGCTATATTTTTAGAGGTATATAATCTTCTTGAAAGGATATTTGTTGATAAAGGATAACAATATTTGTTAAAGGTTAGTAGGTTCTTCATTTCATAGATATTATGAAAGATTTTTATTATGAATGGCTTGGTAGAAATAGTTATTTGTATAAACTGTTCTGTGAAAGGAAAAAGGAATTCATTTATTATGTAAATGGTGAATAAAATATGTTTTGGCAAACCCTAGCTCGAATATGTTTTTTTTTTTTTTAAACAACAGTTAAACATTGTTGTTAAGATTTTACCTTAGACAATTAAAAAAATTAGTTGGACTATAAAACAATCTTATATTTCTCTGTATGTTAATACTATTTCATATGGTCCTGAAAAAAAACCCATATGGAGTAATGTTATTTTGCATATATATATATATATATATAGAGAGAGAGAGAGAGAGAGAGAGAGAGAGAGAGAGAGAGAGAGAGAGAGAGAGAGAGAGAGAGAGAGAGAGAGAGAGAGAGAGAGAGAGAGAGAGAGAGAGAGAGAGGTATGAAATGAGACGAGATTTTGAGAGAAGAATTTGATTATCAGTATTTTCATGATTGTATGGCATACATCTTCTTGATTAAGCAAGATGTGATTTACACTGAAACAAAGGTAAAAACTCTGTCAAACTCTTTTATTTGATGTAATGTTTTTTTCTAGTGAGGCATGCATTTTGGTACCATGCCAATGAGGCACTGTAATTGTTTTTATCATTATTAAGCTAGTGAGGTAAGTTTTGAGTGGTTTTTCTACCTCATGACGGTTTTCCACTCATGCATAATTATGTTACGTGTTGTCAATTTCATGATTGCGTGCATTGTGTTAGTTTGTTACCTATTTAGTCAGATTTGATTTTACTACAAATCCACTCAATTATAACAATTTTTATAATTGTTGTCCAAGTGTGTCAAACATATTTAACTTGTTCATTTCTTGTATAAATCTGCAAAACACACTTTCCTTGATTAATAAAGTCAAACATAGAAGTATCTGATTGCATGAGAAAATAAAATTACATTTGAAACTATGTTTTTGAAGTAGTCCTTGTTAAAAATTTAAGTGTAGTTGAAACACTGATTCGCCCTCCCTTCTTAGTGTTTCCGTACTCCAACATAACCAACTTTAAAAAAAAACGTTCACTTCTAATTTTAAAGAGAGAGGAAAAGAAAATAAATCTTTTAACCTAACTTGTTCTTGTGCATGCTTGCAAATTTTCTTTTGCCGCAAAAACTTGAAGCTTCTTCTTGCTAGCTCCTTAAGATGAAATAAGTTTTTCAAAGTGATATCACCTTCTTAAAAAAAAGGAGCATTAAATTCATTTAATTTTGGTGCTAGAAGCACCTTAATTCTCTTTCAAAAATCATGCCCAGTTGCATTTCCTTCACCACCAAACCAATCATTAATTCCTTGTACTTGAAAGTACCTTGGAATGACCGATCCATGGAAGACGGGATGATGATAATTTTTTGAACTCTTGAAACATAACTATCAAGGGTACCAAGGTTTAGAAACCCTCCAATTGGCCGAGTGCAAAGACAAAACTAAGTCCAAGATATACTAAAAAGCAATGAGATGGTTGAGAGCGTTAAGAAGTTACGAAGGTTCAAAACACACCCGGTTGACTGAAATAAAGACTCCTTAGCACACGCGACCAACAATAAGGACTAAAACACATAGAGTGGTCATGCGGTTGATGACTCTATGAAATTTTGCCCAATGAACACTAGGTTCAAAAAATTAAAAGTTAGCCGACTAGATACAAAACTTGGACCAAGGGGTGACTAGGAACCATGACTTAGCAACAAGATAAAGGCGGGTTTCAAATCAAAACTTGCGTTCTAAAGAGGGGATTAATTTTTATAGAAATTTAGGGTAACATAGGTCGAGTTAAATTGATTTAGTTCAGAGATACATATTGGATTTATTGTCATTTGAAAATTTTATCTTTATTTTTAATTATTTCAATAGTTTAATTTTTCTATATAATTGTAAGGATGAAAAAATATCATTTATCTCTATATAATAATTATAAGGGTGAAAAATGTATTACGATGACAATTTCTCTTTAATTTGTGCTTATTTTTAGACAATGTCTTGATACACGTGCATGATGAAAAATGTCAATACTCTGATGTAAAGTCAAGCACATTTACATATATTTTACCTCATCTATATTTGCATAAGATCCTATGCTTATTAACACCCCACTTCTATACACACATGTTCCTATACACTTGATCTATCCATTTGATTATCAATAATATATTCGTTAATTCATAAACACTTTGTTTATCATGATATATTTCATCTACTTTATCCTAGATCAAGTCCACAATCATGAAGTCATCCTCATAACTATGAACTAAAGTCACATAAATTTGATTGTCTTATTGGTCCCCTTTGCCTTTCTCACCTAATGCCAATTGTGTGCATGCTTGTTTATGTAATTATTATGTGTTGGTATAAAAAGAGTCATTTTTTTATTTTTTTTTACAACACACACATTCAATTATCTCTCATTTTAGGAGGGTTTAGAAGGTCAATGAATAGTAACACATTTGAATGAATAGTAACACATTTGGATTTAGTGCTTAAAAATGACCAACAAGTCTAATTTCTAAAAAAATTATCTATTATTAGTCAAAAAATTTCCTTGCTAGGTTTGACATAATGAGAAATAGTGGGATTCCATCAATTTGGAGATTTTTAATAAGAGATGAATAATTAAAAAGTAAAAATAAAACAATATAACAATGCATATGAAAGAGAAACGTGGAAACAAATTTGCGGAAGTTTTCTTAAATGTAAAATTTATATATTTTTATTATTGATTGTATTCTATTGTATAAAAATAAAATTTAACAATTTTTTTTTTTGGGTAGGTAATAGGCCGAAGCCGCAGCATTTTGAATTATTATTATTATTATTATTATTATGTTTGATTAGATTGACCCTAGACCTTCCCCAAAATTTAACAATTTTTGAAATATGATTAAAAGTCGCATTCTTTCATCATGTGTGTATATATATATATATATTAAACATGAATTTCTATCTCGTCTTTTTAGAACTTAACTTTTTTGTGATTTTTTGCATAGCTTCTTTACATACCGAATTTAAAATTTCCCTACGAACAACTCATTCCATCATCAATTATATTGAAACATGTGATAGATAGTTTGAGTTTGGGGAAAACCATAAATTTCATGATCATAATTATAATATAGACAATAAAAGGAATTGCCGCCATATTACATTCATAGATAATAGCCTGTGGAATTCACAAATATATTAGCCAATATCAAACATAATATGAATAGAGAACATTAAACACAACATAATTTTTTATGCTAACAAATTTTAGGAGTCTTTTAGATTGAGCTAGAAGTTATACCATAGCATTTACATATGGGGAATAAGTTGTATCCATTAGAATAGATTGCATCTACATACTAAGCCAATTGAATGTGATGTACTTAATATGGTCAACATGTATACTGCTAGGACAATATTTTCCAAATCCAGGGCAGTAGATAGCTATGTAATGAAGAATGTACATAAATTAGGATAGATAGTATAAATGCAAAAATATCAATGATAAATGAAAGGCATCTTCTTGCATTTATCATTTATATTTACCCATTTATCTTATCTATTCTATTTTATGTACATTCTTCATTACATAATTATCTACTCGCTTTGTTTTGGAAAATATTGTCTTAGCAGTATACATGTTGACCATATTATACATCACATTCAATTGGTGTAGTACATAATTGAAATATTTTCTAATGGATAGGTTAACATATATAAATTACTATATTTAACAAATTCATTAATATGAACTCACCTCAATAGCATTCCTAACCAATCATATCATCTATTTGGAAACAACAATGGGAAAGCCATATAAAGTAACTCATCTAAGACATAATCATTCACTGTGGATGCTCCAATTCTTGGACAATCAATTAGTGATCCTAGACGTACATTAGGGTTATTTAAATAAGCATGAATTAGTTCCATGTCTCTTGAGGCATTTGGTGGTCTAGAGGCTACTAATTTCATGTGGTCAACAATTTTTCTTTTATCCATCTCTATTTTTTGATCCACACATACATAAAGAGTTATTCATTTGCATTAGAACCAAATCCACATGGAAAAAGTTCAATTGGTTAAATTTTTTTTCATTCAAATTGGATGTAATTTTATTAAGAACATTTTCATCAATTTGAAAATCTCTATAATTTGTAAATATTATTTTTTAATATTTAAGTGATTTCTATACTCTCTATATATTGATTTTAAAATTATAATTTATTTCTCATTAACCAAAATTTCAAACAACAATAATGAGTATATATTTCATTTGATGTAGAAAAATATTAATTTTTTGTTTTACTTCTCATGAAACTATGGCATGTCCTTTATATTTATGTTGACATCTAGTTGCACATGCAATTTGAAAGATTGGGCTTAGATATGCTAATAATATTTTCTAAACTAGTGTTAAGTCTTCATGTTGTGGTTGTGGACTAGGATCCATGTTATTTAATGCTAAAAATTAGTGTACATTCTTCTGTTGTTGAAATCTAACACAAACATGACTTTCAAGCTTGCAAGAAATCATCATTGTAGGGTAACTTTCTTGATAAATATAACACATTCTCAGTGAAACATGACTATGTAGTCCATGTCAATATTATTTGTGATTTTTTCAAATCAATCTTGATATTTTTTTTTGTGATTAAGACAACCTTCATTTTTTCAATTTTATTCAAAAAAATTAACCTCACCTTTATAAAGAGATTGATTATTTTTTGAACTAGTTTACAATTATGTTCTTTTAGTTGTCTTTTTGTTGGATTGGTTGATCTAAAAGTATATCTCTTTGCAATCTTCTTCTTAATCCATATTTCTCCTATTGAAATATTTTTAGAGAATTATCTTATCTACAAGTTGTTTCATTTTTTCATCCATATCTTCAATTATCATACGTGTCAAACATTACCAAATATTTCTCTATCATTTTTATTGCAATGATTTTGTCACTTCCTCTCTTTGAGCATTTGTCATTTATTCACAATGTCGTGTCATAAAATTTAAGGTATATTATCTATGATATTCTCTTCGTTTCTTTTCAATTTAAAATTTAATCTTGGATGAGACATATGTACAAAATTTGAATAAATTATAAGTAACTTAAAATATATTTTAATAATAAATCATAAAAATTTAAATGTTTAAATAATTAAAATTAAATTTTACATAATAGTGATTAATAATTACATAGTAATTTTATGGCATCTATAAATAAATAAATAAAATATAGATTTTATATATGATCCAAATTCTTTATTTAGATAGAAACATATAAAATATCTATTTTTTCTAAATTATCAATACTAAGGTTATGTATTATTGCTTTTTAAATTTAATAATTCTTACTTTGATTGCACCCATACATGTTGGTATACAAATGATGTAGGTTGCAAAGGTAAAAAAACCCTTCGATGGTAGTTTTTTGATGAGACAAGGCTTTTGTCTCAATGATGATACTTTTTGTTGTAAGATGGCAATTCGACAAAACCATCTTCTTGCTTCATCAGGATTCATTTTTATACCGATAAAATTCATCTTTGGTGTAGTGATCGTCATGTCTTGGCGACAAGCAGTTTGTGTCGAGTGGGCCCTCCTTATCGTGCACTTTGACGTCTAGCTGGCAGTTGTGTATTGGTCCATCAAGATGATGATGTATGCATGTGGGATCCCATGGTGTGTTTAAGTGAAGGAAAGAGTGTTAGGATTAATGATAGTCTCAAAGACACTGAGAGGGGGGGTGAATCAATGTCTAACCGGTTAACAGAATTTTTAAACTTATTAAGAACTTTGCATCCCAAAATAGTGTACCAGTAAATAAGAATTAATGCAGTAAATAAGAATATCAGAGACAGCATAGAGAACACACCATAACACAAGATATTTAACGAACCCGGTGTGGGAAAAACCTCAGTGGGATTTGTGACCCACAATATTCACACTGGCCAATGAATAAATATTACTTACAATGAGGGGCCTGCACATGCAGGAAGGCCAACTGCCTAGAGCTCACTGCTCAATAAGAAACACACTGTCTACAAAAGTGGATTATGAAATCCAATACAATGTACTACTTCAAATCAGCATCAACTATGCCAGGTTTAGTACTGGTTTAAGCTCAGTCTATAACCAAATCCTTATACAAAATTTTCTCTCTCCTCTATACCTTACATTCATTCACTCATACATTTGACTTACAAGATCTCATACATATATGAGTCTTTTACAATGTACCATGTTGTCTTTACAAAAGATAATTACATTAAAATACAATAAACAAAAGTTTATTCCTTGTCAGCTGGCATGCCGATATGCATTGTTGCTGCTGCTGGTGAAGTGCCTGCCTGTGTATGTAGAAGTCTATTGCCAGTGTTGGTAACTGCCGGTGGCTTACTAGATGAATGCCTGTTGGTTGCCAGAAGGTTGCCATCAATGACAACATCAACTATTCTCATAAGAGTATAGAATGCCAACAAAGAGACCTTGCAGGATAACAAAGTCGGAGGCAAATGGTATATCTCGTTACCTTGCACTGTAGAAGGCCAGGGTGATATAACTGTGGGCTAACAAGGATATAGGTTAGAGATCACTCCTGCTATCTTGTAGCAAGATGGACCGCGACAAAAATATCTTGCAAGATAACACAACAGTAAAGCATGAGGCTCCTCACCATCCCACATCACTGATAACCAAAGCAAATTGGTCCTGCGAGATAAGAAATAGATGGAAGGATAGAGGATCCCTACTATCCTACGTCGTCAAACCATGAGAAGCGATGGTCATGCAGGGTAGCACAAGGAGAAGCAAAACATGTCTCCCATCGTCCCACATTATATAATGTCAAGGATGAAAAGTCATGCAGGGTAAGTAAGAACAAAGTAAATGATATCCTTGCTATCCGGTGGCTGGGAAGTATAGACAAAAAGGAGTCTGCGGGGCATCAAGAAGCAAGGTGGTTAATACATCCTGCTAAACCACATGAGTAAAATAAACTTGAAGATGACCTTGAGGGACAACACAAGTGAAGGAGATATCATCCCTGCTATGCCAAAATGCCAATAATCAAAGGATGGAACTTTTACAGGGCAAGACAAATTAAAAATAGTGCATCCCGCCAACCTACACGAGGAAAAGGGGTTTGAGAATGATGATGTGGGGTAGTGAGGAGAAAGGAATTAATGGCCCCACCACCCTACAGACATATCTGAGATACACATAACATGAAATTTAGTCATAGTATGGAGTTTGATGGCTTTGTGTAGTCGGTAGGTTGACTGTGGTTGAACAATGTTGATCAAGCAACTTGAATGCCAAATCTGAAGCTTGTGACACACAATTTGCATGTTGGTAAAGATGATAATCAACATGGCAGTTGATCATGGTTTGATCGACTATTTTGAACATCATTTTGATGATGTGGTGCTTGTGGAGTGCACACAGGGGGATGAGAATCCAATTCATCTGTTGATAGAGTGTGTTGTCAACTACTAGCTGAGGATTTGTTTAATGCAGGTAGTTGTTATCGAATCATTCAGAACAGGAGGATGGAGAGTGCATTTATGGTGACCATGTTATAGGTTGTTTGTGTGGCTTGAGGAATAATACCAGACTTCTTCGGGTAGAGGAAGATTACTAAACTTAGTAATCTAAGTGCAGAGAATGATCTGAAGATATAAATGATGCATTTAATACAAGAAACTAGTTCGAGAACATATTTAGGACAAAGAATAAAATCTCCTATAGTAGAATTCTCCAAGACAAAAAACTAAATAAAATATTTGGATTTTAGCTTTGGAGGGAAATATTAGGTGTACAAAGCAAATCGAATCATGCAATAGATTTGATGAGATTTGACAATGGTAGGTGCAGTTATTGACACACAGAGAGGTGGAAATAAAATTTTCATCTTGAGTGTACTGTGAGGTGTGAGGATGAAGGTTGAGTGGTTGCCAAGAGAAGAAGTAGAAGCTACAGAAGTAGAAATAGAGAAAATAGAGAAGAAAAAATTCTTAGAAAAGGTGAAGTGGAGCTAAGGAGAAGTAGAGGTAGATAGAAGAAGATAATCAGATAAAGGATGAAGAGGAAGAACCTCAACAGGAAGAAAAATCCACTCTCAAGTGTGAAAAATTTATATGCTATAAAACAAATATGTAACAAGGTTTTATCATTGTACTGAAAAACTTAATATTATTGTATCTCTCCAAGTGGGTTCTCAGAGCAGGGGTAGGTTATCATTGAATAAGTGCTCTAAAATTAGGGGTTGGTGCTCCTTGAGTTGGTGCTCAGAATCATCAGGGGTTGGTGCTCCTTAGGTTGGTGTCCTGAACATATTATGAATAATTTCTTTATTGCGAGGTTGGATTGGAGTAGTAGACTCCAAAAACTATTCTTAGTGAGGTTTTTCCCACATTGGGTTTTCCTTGTAATTCTGGTGTTGTGGTTTGATTTGTGTGTGTGTGTTCTTAATTAATTTGCAGTTTCAATATTTTCACATATAGTTAAAATATTTTAAAATACATTGATTCACCCCCCTCTCAGTGTCTATTTGTGTTCTTCAATTGGTATCAGAGCCCTAGGTTCCCTTACTATAAAGCTTCCTCTAGCTTTGGTAGATTCTGTCTTGTGAATATAATGGCCATAAATGAATCCTCTTTTAAAGAAGCTATGTTTGATGGCACAAATTATGCCTTCTGGAGTAGAAGAATGGAGACATACTTGTCTTCCCTTGGGTTTGATGTTTGGATGTTAGTAAAGAATGGATATATACTTCCATCCACTCCTCCTACTGATCCTAATGCCAAACGGGAATATGAGAACAATGCAAAAGTGAAGAATGCTATCTTAAGTGACCCATCTGATACAGAGTTTGTCAAAGTCATGCGCTACACTTCAACAAAAGATACTTGGGAAAAGATACAAAATATGTGAAGGCAATATCAAAGTAAATGAGGCCAAACTGTAAAATCTCAGAGGTCATTTTGAAGAACTAAAAATGAAAAAAGAAGAGAAAATAGCTGAATACATTCAAAGAGTAGATGAAATTGTAAATACTATAAGAGGACTCGAAGAAGAAGTTAAAGATGATTTTATTGTCAAAAATATACTCAAATCTCTCAATCCAAAGTATGACACCAAAGTTTTGTGCCATTGAAGAAGCTAAGGATTTGACCACCTTCTCTATGGATGAATTGTTTGGATCTCTCTCAAACTATGTGATGAGAACAATAAGTGGAGAATCATCAAAGAGAGAGGAAACATTCAACATAACAAAGAAAGAAAAAGAAGAAGTTGCTCATGAAGAAGAAGATGACTCTGATGCTATTGTAGCTAACTTAGAAAAATTAAAAAGGGATCAGGCAAGTACAAAGGTAAGCTGCCTTTCAAATACTTCAACTATGGAAAAATATGACATTTTGCTTCCAAGTGCCCCCATGGTGAGAAAAATGGAGATGAGAAGAAAAACAATAAATCCTTTGGTAAGGATAAAATGAAGAAAACCTACAAGCCAAGGAGAAGAAGTTTTAGGAAGAAAAATATGCTGGCGTTGAGGTTGTCATTGATGTCAACATGTGTGTATGCATGACTAAGTTGATCGATGTGAATAAAAAAGATGATATGTGTCCTAGAGAACAAGTGAAACATGATAGAGAATGTGTAGAGGAACATATTGACACCCACTAGATAGTGATGCAAAAAGGATGTTGAAGTCTTAAAGGAAGATCAAATTGGCTCATAGGGTGTTGCATCGGGAAGGTAGAGTTGTGTAGGCTGTATGATTATGATTGGAGGTTGCATGAAGTCAAATATTGCAATTGTAGGCGATTAAAGGATCATGACCATAGAGATATGATAACATGTGCTAATAGGGTTATCCAAGAGCACAAGTGTTGTTGCAGTACCATATAACATGACATATATAATAAAAAATTATGTTATACGCACAAGGAGATACAAAAGGCAAGCATGAAATGTTCCTTTGGGATATAAAAATAGACAAAGAAGTCATCAACCACTAAATTGTTAAGGTATTGTGCAACCTCGTATGACACAACAAAAGTAAAGTTGCAGTTGTGTATAACACAAAAGTTATCACATTCTATGAAACTACAGAAGGTGACTAAGTTGTTAATAACATGAGGGTTGTATAACTACAAATTTCAATAACATGACAAGTTAGTTGTGTTGGTCTTGTGATAGATGATATCAATAACATGAAGGTTATCACAAGTGAAGAGTGTAAAAGAAGAATCAAATAACATGAAGGTTATCGATTAAATCACAAAAAAATTGCATAACATGATGGTTATGCAGGTTATCACTTTAGGGTGTGCACAACACACCATGTTATTGATTGTCACCATCTTGCTAATGAGTTACCCCACAGGACCTTGAGAGTGTTAAGTTTGCTCATGCATGATAAGGAGATACAAAGTAAAAAAAAATGAAATGAATAAAATGTCTTACCCCGCATGGTTGAAGGCAGCTTGAAAAAAGAAATATGGGATAGTGTGATGCAGTAAGGAGTAAGGTGGTCCTTACTCCATGCAGGTAAGATGTGCTTGAAAACTTTGATGTAGGATAACAAGAGAGAACAATGTCTCTTGTAAATGCTTATCCCACACAAGCTAATAGGCTACACAAAGTGTCTTGCAAGATAACTCAAAAGCAATGATGTGACGGCTATGTGGGATAAGGAGGAAGCACGCTACCCCACACAGATGAAAAGGTAGAAGTGATGGTGATGTGGGATAAAAGGATGCCATGAGATGTAAGGAAGACCTTATCCTACATGGGTTAAGTATTCACACCATGTGTCATGCAGGATAACAAGAGAGAACAAAATCTCTTGTAGATGCTTATCCTACATGAGTCCAGAACTCCTCCAATGTGTTGTGCGGGCTCACAAGAGTGACTGGAGACACTTGAAGATGCTTATCCCACATGGGTAGGTTGGGATCGCAGATGATGATGTGGGATAATAGTGGTCTACGTGGCAGTTGACCAAGGCTTGACTAAGTGACTTGGATGTTGAATAAGAAGATTTTAATGATTCAACGAAAGCTTGATAGACATAGGGAACCACATGGTGTTGACTGATTTTGACCCAACAATGTGGCATATATTAAATGAATTAAAGGCAACTTGATTGAGTTGAGGTGCCATGTATGCAACTCGATACATGAATTTCTCACATAAATAGTTAACTGAAGTTAAATAAGTGATTTGGATGACACATTTGCAAGATGATAGTCTTAGTTTCCATGCGGTGGTCAACCAAGTTTAACAAGAATTGTTGAAAGACAAATTAGATGCCATGAGTTCATGTTGATCATCACAGAGTTATACATGATAGCTGATCGACATTGACCAAGTGTTGTGGATGCCAAAAATGAAGACAAGTGGCTCCCAAGGGGTAGAGAATGAAATCCGATATGCAGAAGTTGGTGCTTGTAGATATTTTAATGAGGTTGTTGTCAATCTCCTTAGGACAAGTTGACAGAGAATGAATAATGCATTAATGGCAATAGCATTGTAGGTTGTTTGTGTGGCTTGAGTTGACCTACAGAGAGATGATCAGATCTCACTAGATAGATGAAGATTACTAAAGATAGTAATTAGTTGATTGAGAAGAATGAAGCAATAGTTAATATGATCATGTTGCAGAAGGAGTTGTTGAAACTTTTTGAGGCTTGAGGAAATCTGCTAGGCTAATATTTGCTAAGTATAGAAATCCTATATTGATATAATGATCTAAATAAATATGTTTTCAAAATGGAATGCATTTATTTTGGGTGGTTATCTATTTGAGTGATAGGTACAAAGAATCTGATCGATATGTAGACATAATCTCTCAGAGGTTGAGGAGATTAGTGTGTGAATTCTTTTTTGGAGGGAAATCCTACAGGTATAGAGATGACCAAGAATAGTATACAGGTGATGAGATTTGACAACTATAGATGAGGAAGTTGAGCTGGCAAAGAAAAACTAGGGGATGCCAATCAAAAGAGAGAAGTGCATTCAGTAAGGGCGTAATTGTTGAAGGTGTGAAAGAGTGGTGCAACCATAATCAGTGAATCCTCAAAAGAGAAATAATTGGCTTATGCAGCAAGAGTAAGACAATGAAAGCAACAATAAAAAATTGAAAGAGCACATAATAAGATCATATTATTATCTTAGAACCTCTGATAACCAATCGATTCTCATCATACAGTCATCATAGAACATTCGGTAGTCAACCGGTTACATGCAGGCTAACATACCAGATATAATCCATCTGGAACTCTAAGAGTCAACCAGATCTCTAATCATGAATCTAAATCCTTAATTTGATCTCTTCCCTACAAATGATTACATAATACCATATATACCCTCTAGAACATATTCAGGTCGGCCACAAAAATTACATTTACCAAGACATGAAAATGAAACGTGTAAATAGGTCGGCCTCAAGAATAAAGGAAATTATCCAGAACCACCAAGAAGTGAAAATAAAGAAGAAGGTTGGCCAATGACTTAGGAAAATTAAGCAAGATCAAAAATAGACCTACATTCCAAGAAAACGCTCTGAAAAAGAAGAATCTCCAATCGGTAAGCCCAAAAACTACTTTGAAACACATAAACAGTCAAACCAGAAGCAATATCTTGTCGGAATATAATCCAAATGGAATGAAAATCTGGAATTAAGTGCATAAACAAGCCTAGAAACCATAAATCTGATCTGAAATAAAAAGCAAGCCATCACTTGAATATACTAGTAGGAACACAGAAACTGTACACAGAACTGAACAAGAACTAAACTGAAAAGAAATATTTTTGGTTGATGCAAGATTTCTCATAGACCGAGGATGCTCCTGCATCAGACACCCTAGTTAGAAAGAGATGTTCCATGAGAGGCAGCACATGAACATAAAAAATAATTCAGGATATAGATCCCATGCTCATTTCTGATCCAAATATCTTCCTTATTTGCAAACCTATTTCTTAGCTCCTCTGAAACCTCAACTGGGCTCTCTAACTTCTGAATCTCTTTATTTTTCTCCCCTTGCTTCAGACTTGCACACTGTCTCTTCTTACTGCTCTCTTTCTTCTACAACTCTGATTTGTTTCTTCCACAAGACTTCATCTAGCTCACTATCACAATATTACTGCCATCTAGTTCCATTTGTCTATCAGACTTATTTATCAAATTCATGCCACCTTCTGGTATAACCTTTGCAACTGGTTTCTCAGTACTACAACTTCTCTCAAGACCCAGATTCTTCGCCTCCTTTTCTTTCTCCTTCAAAAAAGCCAATGTGAACTTCTACCCATCCTTCTCAATAGTGATTAGGTTTCTTCTATAGTCATAAATATCTCCTCTATCAAACTACCAAGGTCTTCCCAACAAGACATGACAAGCACTCATAGATACAACATCACACAAGACCTCATCCCTAAAAGACCCAATATTAAAACTCACTAAATACTGCTCCTTTACTTCTAACTTTTGATAATCTTGTAACCAACTTACCTTCTAAGTACAAGGGTGCTCAAGCCTCTTCAATCCAAGCTTTACTACCATCTCCTTAGATACCAAATTATCAGTACTTCCACTATCCACAATAACCTTGTAACACTTACCACCTGATTTGTACACAGTCCAAAAAAGCCTCCTTCTTTGAGTAGGTTTGGTATCTTTATTGCTCTTCTCCATCATGACTCTTCTAAACATAAGGGATTCTCCTTACTCCAGTGCACAGTCAGTTTTGGTAACTTCACCTTCCGGTTCCACATTTGCCACACAACTTCTTCCCATTCCCTTCTTACATTCATAAAATCTATATCCGGTTTCTCCACACTTGAAACATTTGCTACGAAATTCTCTTCTGCTACTGCCATTGCCTTTCCTCTATGTTTTCTGATCCGATTCTTTACTCCACTTAGGTTTTTATTAATCTTCAACATTTTGCTTATATGTACTCATCTGCCCCTTGAATCTCTCCTTCCCTCTAGGGTTATTCTGCTCTCTTCTTCTCACCTTCTCCTCAGCATTTAAAGCATATTGGTAAGCTTCTTCAATTGTGGATACCTTCAACATACTTATCTCATCCTAAATGTTAAACACAAGTCCAATTATGTACATCACCACCTTTTCTCTATACATCTCTCTATGTCTAGATCTGATCATCACCTAGTAGAATTCCTCGGTATAATCTTTCACATTTATGTTTCTTTGCTTCAGGTTCTACAACTTCTTGAACAATTCCAACTCATAGTCTCCTGGTATGAACTTGGATTTCAATCTCGCAACCATCTTCATTTCACCATTTTCCACTCTGTCTCTCTGCAATTATTTCCACCATAAGGCGACATGACCTTTCAACTTAGTCTCTGCCAACTAGACTCTCTACATGTCCTTGACATCCTCAAACTCAAGGTAATCCTCCAACTCTCCGATCCAATCAATCAGATCCTTCGGGTTTAGTGTTCTAGAAAAGTTTGAAAACTCCACTTTATGAACTTTACTTGCTTGTTTCACTCCTCTTAGAAATATTTCCTCTCTTCCGTCTTCTGGTCCTTTAGCCTCTTCTGCCTCAAGCTCTTCTCCAACTTCTTCATATTCATCCTCAGACTCTGGATTCCTCCACAAACCAGCTAATGCTTTCTGGATCTCATTCCTCATCTCATTCTTGAAATCCTCCATCATCTGCTCTACCCTCTGGGGGTTCATCCTTCTAGGTAACATCTCCTCCTCTGCTCTAGTGAACTACCTCAACTCGGAGATTTGACTACCGGTTTCAATTGCCTCACACTCAATGATTTATTGAATACACTCACAACCCACCTCCACTCGATGATCTATTCACCCAAAGTAATGCCTCAAGGTTCGCAACTAGTTCTTCCACCAGTCAGTTCATAACCAGCTCTAATACCACTTGGTGCAACCATAACCAGTGAATCCTCAAAAGAGAACTGATCAGTTTATGCAACAAGAGTAACACAATGGAATCAATAATTAAATATTGAAAGATAATAGAACCAAATCATATTATTGTCTTAGAACCTCCGGTAACCAACTAGTTCTCATCATACAGTCATCATAGAACATCTGGTAGTCAACTAGTTACATGCAAGATAAGATGCCAGATAGAATCCATCTGAAACTCTTAGAGTCAATCGGATCTCTAATCATGAATCTAAATCCTCATTCTAATCTCTTCCCTACAAATGATTACATAATACCATATATATACCCTCCAGAACATATCTAAGTCAGCCACAAAAGATTACATTTACCAAGATAGGAAAATGAAACATGTAAATAGGTCGACCCCAAGAATGAAAGGAAATTCTATAGAAGAGAACCACCAAGAAGTGCAGATCAATAGGAAGGTCAACAAAAAACTTAGGAAAATTAAGCAAGACCAAAATAGACCCACACGCCAACCGCTCCTAAAAAGAAGAATCTCCAACCGGTAAGCCCAAAAATTGCTCTAGAACCTAGAAATAGTCAAACCGGAAGCAATATCTTGCAAAAAAGAATTCGAATGGATTGAAAATTTGGAATTAAGCACATAAACAAGCCTAGAAACTAAAAATCTGATTTGCAATGAAAATCAACCACCATTGGAACATACCGATAAGAACACAAAAACTGCACATAGAACTGAACAAGAACTAAACTGAAAGGAGACATTTTTTGGTTGATGCAAGATTTCTCATAGACCAAGGATGCTCCTACATCAAAGAGGAGAAGCTATTAAAAACAAAGATTATAGAAAAAAGAGAGAAGAGGGTCATAGAGAAGCAACTCACATAGGTGTCAATAACATGATGTCAGTGCAAACCTAACACGGTAAGAAGAGATTGCATGCAAAATGTTCAGATGTGTGAAGGAGACAAAAAGAATCTAAGAGTTAGAGTAGAGAGCAGATAATGAAGAGCTTGAAGAAAAGAGGAGGAGAGCAATAGAGACCAGTGATTAGAAGTGTGAAGAGATGAGAAAGATAACACATTGGGCTATATACACTATGAGAGACAGAGAAAGAGGATTGAGCCAAGCAAAAAGCAGAGAGTTGTTTGTAGAGAAGAGAAGAGGAAAAAAGGCAAAAGATAGAGAGAAGAGAGCTAAGATTGAGGCCTAAAGATCAAAGAGTAGAAGTGAGTCAAATCAATCTCAAGGGTAGAACATTTGTGTATTACAAAACTCATTTGTAACAAGGTTTTTACATTGTATCAATTGATTGTATCTTTGTATTTCTCTGAGTGGATGCTCAGAGCTAGGGGTTGGTGCTCCTTTGGGTTGGTGCTCATAAAGATAGGTGTTGGTTCTCCTTTGGGTTGGTTCCCATAAAGATAGGGTTTGATGCTCCTTTGGGTTGGTGCCCATAAACTTCAGGGGTTGTAGCTCCTTTAGGTTGGTGCCCATAAACATTATAATCAGATTTACCTGTGAGGCTGGATTGGAGCTGTAGACTCCAGCGATATTTCTCACTAAGGTTTTTCCCACATTGGTTTTTCCTTGTACATCTGGTGTTATGAGTATTATTTTTGTGTGTGTGTATGCAAATGTGTTTTATATCTTTTCCCATAAGTTTTTAATGTTTGTTGTTTTAGTTTTGAGTGTTTAGAGTGGTTGCATAACTTCTGTGATTAAAGTTTTTAATCATTCAGATAGTTCAAGTTTTTATTGATTACCACTCATTCATCCCCCTCTCAGTGGTCCATTGTGTTCCTTCAATTGGTATCAAAGCCCTAGGTTCCCAATTAGATAAGCTTCGTCTAGCTTGGGTAGATCCTGGTGTGTGAACACAATGGTTGTATATGAGTCATCCTCTGCTAGTGTACCAAAGTTTGATGGCACAAACTATGTCATTGGGAGTTCTAGAATGGAAGTCTATTTGTCTACTTTAGGCTATGATGTTTGGATGTTAGTTGTAAATGGTTACTCTATTCCTACTTGTCCTCTACTGATCTTAAAGAAAAAAAAAGATATGAGTGCAATGCTGTAGCCAAAAAGACTATTCTCAGTGGGCTATTAGATACAGTGTCCTCAAAGGTTAATGAATGTAAATCTGCAAAGAGATTATGGGATAGACTAAAGAAAATCTATGGAGAAGAGCCTACCACTACTAGATTAGATTATGGATTGAATAAAAATAAAGATGCAAATAATTGTGCAAATGATAAAAGAAGATCAATTAGTTGTTGCAGCAGAGATGAAAAGAAAAACCATATGCTCATGGCTCAAGAGATCTAGAATGAGGAGAAGACATCAGAGTGTGACAGTGGATCTCATTCCAACAACTAGATTTTATTTGGTAGCGATAATGAAGATGAAGGTGATGTTGAACTTGACTTTGGAGGAGAACTATTATGTACCCTAGAAAAATGGAAAGAATTTAAAGATTATAAGAAGTTAGCCATGAAAGAACATGATCTGTTGAGGAAAAGCCTTGAATAATCAAATCAAAGTATTGATTCTATAATAGTTGAATTAGAAGAACTCAGAAAGGTGAGGACATAATACAAAATGTATAAGAATGTTATTGTTGAAGAACACGACTGACTGAATAAATGTCCTCAATAGTCAGAGAAAACTACTACAAATCTGAAGGCACAACTGGATGATGATAAAAGGATAAATGAAGAATCAAAATCAGATTTTGATACAAAAAAGAGGTGTGAGGAGTTAGAGATAGAAGTGGAGATGAAGGGAAAGGAGTGTCAAAAGCTAGAATGAGAAGTAGTGACTTTGAGAAAAGATCTTGAGAGTTGCAATGATGAAATAAAACTAAGGAAGAAGTATGATGGTTGCACAAAATCACTAGATGAGATGTTGAGTAAACAAAAAAACTCCAAGGATATCGACGGTGTTGGATATGATGTTGTTCAATGTTCTACTAGCAAGGACACACCTAAGAAGGAAATACACTTTGTCTCTTTAGGTGATAATGATAATAGACAAACCTTCATAGTTAGGAATGCTCCAAGGAAGAAGATAGTGATGATATGATGAATCAATAAGGATCCAGTCAACTACTGAGAGGGGGGGTGAATCAGTAGATAGAAAACAAACTAAACTTTCACTAAACTAAAACCCAACTCATAAATAAATCACTGAACTAACCGGTTTATACATTGTACCATAAATTGCAATTGCACTATCAAGTTAATCGCCTGACTAGAATACCAATATAACAGTGTAACAGATCTGAAACTCATATACCATTTAACCAAAACATCAAACCAATTTACTAACATCAATAATAACACATTTAAGATCACTTCCAGTCATCTAAACATATCAACCATATCAAAACATATAACCACAAAATCATTCACCACTTGACACAATGATTTTTGACGTGGAAACCCAAATGGGAAAAATCATGACGGGGATGAATACCCACAAGTATTCTGAACTCTTTTGAAGTTTACCTTGTTAGGAACCAAGCCTTGTTAGAAGCTTTACAAAAATGTCCTGTTAGGAATAAATCTGGTTAAGGACCAACTATTTAAGGGATTGACTACAATACCCTATTAAAGGCAATACCCTGTTAGGAGTAACATCGCTAGAGGATTTCAAATCCAAGATAATGGATCACCTAGTTAGAGGATTTAGAAAGCACCAAGCCTCTTAAAGCTTACCTAGTTAAGGGATTTTATTGTTGTAATTGTTAGAGAACAACAGGGTCTTGCTGATCTGGAAATAACACTACTTTGCTTGATTAGATCCTTTTATGCTCTACCCTAAAATTGGTCACCCAAACCATGGGCCCCTAATTTTGACAACATCACCAAGGTCCTAAACAAAGGCAATTAAATCAACTTCAAGCACACAATTAATTAATCCTTCAATCATCAAATGTCACATGCAAGTGAATTATTCTATATTAATTAAATATTTATTTAATTAATTAAATCATTCCAAGTAAATCATTTTGATCAATTATCATATTTAATTTATTAAATATCTTAGCATATTTAATTAATTAATAAATTTTCCATTTAATCATAAAAAATGAATTAATTTATCACAAAAGAGGAATTAATCACAAAGCATGAGTTAAATTAAAAATAAAATAAAAGAATTGAATTGAAAGAGAAATCAAACTTGAGATATTATTTCTTTCTTCTAAATTGAGAACTTGAAATTAGAAAAGCAATTAAATTGAATTATTAATCATTCTCTAAAATTGGAACTCAAAGCTTTTGAGAAAAGAAGTTCAGTTGCATTGAAAAGACTCTTTTCTTGAATAAATAATAGAATTACCTATTTTTATCTCAAGTGCATGGAATTAATTGAATTATATCTCTAATGCAAACTTGAACTTATAATCTGAATTCATTTCAATTCTGCTATAATTGGAATCTATCTCAAGGTTAACTAAATTTGATTTCTTAATTATTTCAATAATCCTAAATTGTGCTTTTTCTTGATCTCTCTTGTGATTCTCTATAAATTCAGCCTTCATCTCTCATTCAAAACACCCTGGAGATTTATTGTTATTATACAATTTTTGCTTTGGAGTCATTGAAGATATTGTGCTTGCTTTTTTGAGATTATTGCATCTTAGTTTAATTTCTTTTTGCATATTTTATGATTGCTTGAATTCATATAGCTTACTATTCATCCATCTAGCATAATCTTACATCCATTTAGCTTAATATCATGCTCATATAGATTAAATCATTCATCTTGGTGTAGTCTAGTCACTGGTATTGCTTATACAAATCTGAGAGCAATCTTATACTCGCATATTTTAGAAGGCAATTAGTCGATTTGTTATGGTTTTCATATTCGTGCTTATATCTATCTAACCATACATGTAATGACTTAATTGAAATGTTGTGTCTTGCAGCTTATAGACTTATTTCACTTTTTCACACACAAATTTTTGGTGCCCACTGTGGGGTAGAAGACTACATCTTTTGGCCTCGGAGACTAATTTTTTCTTATTTTTCAGATTTTTATTTTTTTGGATTTTCGTCCGTACAGTTGCTATGAATTATCGTATGAGTTTTCCCACTCTACTGAATGACAAATGACAAATATCGTGTGATGTCGTATGAATTATCGTACGACTCAGTGAGAATCATCATATAGTATTCTGTGTTTCTAGGTTAAAAGAAGATTTCTTTCTTCAAGTTTTCTCATACTAACGCTGACCCTGGCTTGTTGTTCGTCTGTCTGAGAAATTTTCACAGCCTAATCAGTTTTTGCAGAATGATTGTCAAAGAATATGCTTGTCAAACAAAGACAATATGACTACTGATTCGTTGTCTTTGCAGGTTGCCTGAGGAGATTTGAGCAAACATTGTGTATTCATTAAATTCATTTTTTTTAGGCACCTAACTTGCTATCTGGTTAATGAACAAATCTTTCTTTCATGTTTTATGAAAATTCTGAGAGGTAGGAGAGTATGCTCTTGTCTGCATAGACAATCAGAAATCCAAACCCTTGAAGCTTTTTCCTAAGTTTGAGATTTGTATATCTTTAGTGGGCCTGCCCTCTCAAGGAGCCTTTAAGGCCAAAGCCATTAGGGCCGGTGAGAGGGGAACTACTAAACTCCAAGTACTCCAACTCACTATAAAATAAACATGATTTGATGAAAATCAAGTCAATGAAAGTGCTCAGTAATAGCTCTCATCTATACCTTCGGGTATATTGAACCTTGGTTTTCAAGGCTAGGAGACCTCTTAATTGAGTTTATACCCCGATGCGTCGAAGAGATCCCTTACTAGTTCCAATTAAGATTAGAAGCTACCCAGTTCACCTCCAAAAGGGGGGATAATCTTTGTGCAAGAGAGATAGTAACTCTCCCAAGATACTTGCCATTTCATGCCCCCATTAGCATTTGGAATTGGCTAATACGACATTGAGAATCCATTGCATGAGACTCAACGACCGTATTCTGATTAGCTATTGGGTGTGTACCCAAGTTTGCAAGCAAAGGTTTTCTTCTCTCACCAATTTCCATAGGGTTAGCATGTTGTGATTGCAGTCATCATACATATTGCATGTTTACTGTGTTTTCATCCCTAAAACTGAAACTAAAATACCAAAATTAGAGAAAACAATAAACAACTCAGTAGTCAAAACTTTGTCTGTGTCAAAAACTAGTCTATCCTAGTCAAAACTCTGTCCGTGTCAAAAAATAGTCTATCTTAGTCGAAACTCTATCCATGTCAAAAACTACTCTATCCTAGTCAAAACTCTATTCGTGTCGAAACTAGTCTATCTTAGTTGAAACTTTGTCCATGTCAAAACTAGTCTATCTTAGCTGTCCAAAAAAAAAACTCAATCCATCTCAAAACTAGTCATTGTCAGTCATTAAAAACTCGGTCTGTCAGAAATTTTTCCTCTATCCAGTAAACCGTCATACGAGTCTTCTGATATATCATCTTGCTACATACCTTCTATCGTATGAAATTTCATTAGGTCTAATAGTTTGTCGTTTGAGCCTCAGTTCTGTGTCATACAAAACCTGATAAACTATCGTCCTGCTTAGGGAATTATCGTTTGGTCTCTGATTCTGTGTCATACAAAAAACCATTACATTCATCAGTTTGTCATCTAAGTTATACCCATCTATCGTGCGAACATAGGCAACAACTCGTACGAAATTCTGTTTCCATCATCCTGAAGCTATTAAACTGTCGCCTAGTCTTGTAAACCCTATCATACAGATATCTGATTTTGTCAATCCAGAACAATCAAACTTGCCTAAAATAGTCTACAATGAGCATAAAACTGGTTATCATCATTCTGAGCATAAACAAATCTAAACAATACACTTTTGTCGTAGTGTTGCATGATTTTGTCAATCATCTTTTAGCTAGCTCAATCAACCATTTATCAAACTTAAGTCACTTAGATAATGTCTTACACATGATAGATCGTTCCTGAAACTAGGCTGAGTCTTAGTCACTTCTCTTAAATAAAACTAGGTAACTTAGATAAACATCTTACATAGGATAGATCTTTCCATAAACCAGACTAAATCTTAGTTGCTTCTCTCAATCGATACGTTAAACAAACAACTAGCTTTAAATTTGATCTTGACTTCTTCATCACAAACAACTTTAGGTCACATCAGTCAATAAAAATGCCTATTCAAATCAGAAGTTCTCGTAAGAAGGCTACCGAGGGAAAAGGACAATCCTTTTCATATCAAAATAATCCATTTTAGGTAAAGGATCCTCTCACTGATAAACCTTCATCATCAGATGTCCCAATTTATGATCAGTCCTTGTCTCCCACCATATCTAGAACAAAACAAGAAAGACAAGTTGCTAAACACAAAAGTTATGATAATATCCGTATCCATGATACTGACATTGATTCCTCATCAATTGAATCTGAAGCCTCTGAACCTCTAGAAACTGATATACAGAAATGTCAAAAAGATAAAGATTTCCAAAAAATGATGAAGGTTATCATGGCTAGAGAAAAAGAAGACTATTTTCTAGAACTAGCAAAGCAAGGAGCTAAACTTCCTACTAGTTATAACGTTGAGGCCCTCATCACTAAAGAGTTAGAGACACCATTAGCAATGGTAAACAAACAATTACAAGCATTGCGAACTGAGATCACAGAACTAAAAAACAAGGATAAATCACCAAAACAATATTCTCTGGACACAATATGCCCATTTCCATTTGACAAAAACATTTACATGCCTCCATTTCCTTCACGAGTGGAGATCCCAAAATTTGACAAATATGATGGTAACTCAGATTCCCAAGACCATATCAGAGAATTTTGTGCTTTATGTATGGAGTTCATGCACGACCAAACATATCTCATGCGCCTTTTCCTGATAAGTTTAGGAGGGCAAGCTATGGAATAGTTCTCAAGCCTATCTATGGGAATAAAAACTTTTGAAGAATTAATCCAATTGTTTCTACAACAATACTCCTATAAAATTTGTCACCCAGTCACTATGATAGAGCTTTGCAATACCAAACATAAAATAGGAGAGCCCTTTCTCAATTTTCTCCAATGATGGAGAAAGATGTTCTCTAGATATTCATGGCCTATTCCAGATTTTGAGAAGATGGATATCTTCGTCAACAACTTAATCCCTAAATTCAAATACAATATCCAAATTCAAGTGCACCCTTAATTCAACAAAATGGTAGATAATTCCCTCACGATGGAAGATGTGCTTATAAAGAAGGGAGATACCTCACTTTGGAAGGAAACACAACCAGGATCTAGTTTTAAAGAAAAGAACAAATACTGGAAATATGGCAAAGACAACAACAAAAATGTTGTTAATTATAGAGTGGTAGACATTGTTAAAGGAAAATCAAAATCCACGATATTTAACTTGGCTAGTGGCACGCAAGCACTCAAAGTAGCTAAAACCGCAACAAAAAATCCTTCGAAGAAAGTAACAAAGTGGTTTAAAGAGAAACCTTGGCTTTTGAAACCTATACGTGAATTCACTCCTCTGGAAGAATCATACGAATCCAGTTTCAAAACTTTATTGGCAAACGATTTGATAACCTTACCAGATAATTCTGGGCCATATGATCCAGAAGTTAAACCAAAATGGTGGAGAGAAAATGAATACTGCGAATACCATCGAAACAAAGGTCATAACACAAACAATTCCATGAAGATTAAGCATTAGATTCAAGACCTCATTGATTCTGGCAAAATTGTTGGAAATAACACAACTCCATTACTGGTTTCTATTGACATCAATGACAACACTATACTTCATTAATGCAATCTTTATGCAATGCCAACAATGTCCCCCTCAATCTAACCCTAAGGGCTCAGAAAATGAGAATGCTGCTCTGAATCCTAAGGAGTATGACAACCCTAACTCTAACCCTAAGAGCACGAAAAGTGAGAATGCTACTCTGAATCCTAAGGAGTATGACAACCCTAACTCTAAGGAGATTGAACAAGGCAAGGACTATGTGAACACCATCTTGAACACTGCCCGTAACTGCACTCTGGAATCCTTCAATTTCTAGAAATGGGTTGTCGAAAACATCACCAGTATGCAAGGTAAGAAAAGGGAGCTGGAAGATAAGATTAATAAGTTGATTAAGAATTCTGACTCTAGGAAATAGAATGAGGATACAAAAAATAGTGAAGCTGAGGAGGAAATGGAGATGGAGGACTGGCTGGAGAAAGATCTGATCAAAGGGGACATGAAACATTTGGAGGATGTTATTAGAACTCTAAAAGAGCAGGCGGAGGAGGACAAAGACAACATCAACACCCAGATCGCTCGTAATGAGAAGGCTCTGAAAAGCCTCATGAACCATAGCCTCCAGGTCCTTAAAGTTTCTTCCCAGAATATGAACCCTTTGGTGGATCATTTGGAAAGGAAAAATACTCTAACCCTAAGGGCTCAGAAAGTGAGAATTCTACTTTGAATCCTAAGGAGTATGACAACCCTAACTCTGAGGAGACTGAATAGGGAAAGGACTATGCAAACACCATCTTGAACACCGCCCATAACTGCACTTTGGAATCCTTCAATTTCCAGAAATGGGTTGTCAAAAACATCACCAGTATGAAAGGTAAGCAAAGGGAGCTAGAAGATAAGATTAATAAGTTGATTAAGAATTTTGACTCTGGGAAGTAGAATGAGGATATGGAAAACAGTGAAGTTGAGGAGGAAATGGAGATGGAGGACTGGCTGGAGAAAGATCTGATCAAAGGGGACCTGAAACATTTGGAGGATGTTATTAGAACTCTGAAAGAGCAGGCGAAGGAGGACAAAGACAACATCAACACCCGGATCACCCGTAATGAGAAGGCTCTGAAAAGCCTCATGAACCATAGCCTCTAGGTCCTTAAAGTTTCTTCCTAGAATATGAATGCTTTGGTGGATCATTTGGAAAGGAAAAATACTCTAACCCTAAGGGCTCAGAAAGTGAGAATTCTGCTCTGAATCCTAAGGAGTATGACAACCCTAACTCTGAGGAGACTGAATAGGGAAAGGACTATGCGAACACCATCTTGAACATTGCCCGTAACTGCACTTTGGAATCCTTCAATTTCCATAAATGGGTTGTTGAAAACATCACCAGTATGCAAGGTAAGCAAAGGGAGCTGGAAGATAAGATTAATAAGTTGATTAAGAATTCTGACTCTGGGAAACAAAATGAGGATACAAAAAACAGTGAAGCTGAGGAGGAAATGGAGATGGAGGACTAGCTAGAGAAAGATCTGATCAAGGGGACCTGGAAAATTTGGAGGATGTTATTAGAATTTTGAAAGAGCAAGTGGAGGAGGACAAAGACAACATCAACACCCGGATCGCCTGTAATGAGAAGGCTCTTGAAAGCCTCATGAACCACAGCCTCCAAGTCCTTAAAGTTTCTTCCTAGAATATGAACACTTTGGTGGATCATTTGGAAAGGAAAAATACTCTAACCCTAAGGGCTCAGAAAGTGAGAATGTTGCTCTAAATCCTAAGGAGTATGACAACCCTAACTCTGAGGAGACTGAGCAGGGCAAGGACTATGGAAAAACCATCTTGAACACCGCCCATAACTGCACTCTAGAATCCTTCAATTTCCAGAAATGGGTTGTCGAAAACATCACCAGTATGCAAGGTAAGCAAAGGGAGCTGGAAGATAAGATTAATGAGTTGATTAAGAATTCTGACTCTGGGAAACAGAATGAGGATATGGAAAATAGTGAAGCTGAGGAGGAAATGGAGATGGAGGACTAGCTAGAGAAAGATCTGATCAAAGGGGACCTGAAACATTTGAAGGATGTTATTAGAACTCTGAAAGAGCAGGCGAAGGAGGACAAAGACAACATCAACACCCGGATTGCCCGTAATGATAAGGCTCTGAAAAGCCTCATGAACCACAGCCTCCAGGTCCTTAAAGTTTCTTCCCAGAATATGAATGCTTTGGTGGATCATTTGGAAAGGAAAAATTAGGATAAGAACCTGGTAATTATAGAAGATGCTCCAACCTCTAGCCCCACCCACCAGAATTCTAGACGCAGAACTAGGCAGACCACTATTGGGAAGGACACCAAAATGAAAGAGAGCCAGCTGGGATAGGAAAACAATGACTTGAGGGAAGCGGCCAAGGTGATGATGCTCTTGGTACAGAATGCTGAGGAAAGTATGAAGATTTTTTAATTAACTTGTAATGCTAGGCTTGGGGCTAATTTCTTGCTGGCCTCTTGCTATCCCTTTCTCTGTTATTGGTTTTTTTGCTGGTCTTTTGCAGCTGTCTTGTTTTTTTTCCTTCTTGGCTATCTATCAAATGTAATCAGGTTTTGGGTCCCTTAAAACATGTTTTTACTTAATCAAAAACAATGTCCCCCTTTGGCATTGATGGAAATACAAATATCAATACCATTTTCTTGTGATGATTGAGAGGAATGCACATACACGGGTATAGGAATCTTGGTTTACATTTTTCCATGTACTCTCCTTCAACTGTGTCGCCATGTCTTCAGCTAGTAACTGGCTATCAATCATATACAGTTCTTCTCCCCCTTTGACAACAATAACAAAGTGAATACCAATAACAGTTGGTTAACTATTCCATGCTTCACCGATCTACAACAACAATCTACAACTTGTTGCTCCCCCTGTGGAATAGCTCTACTCTACACCAATCCTTCTTCAAGATTTTCAATAAGGTCTGGGACTGATGTCTTCCACATCTACTTAATTGACCTCATGTAGGGGCACAACCCCTAGCTGACCTCTAAGACACTCAAAAGTATCCTTAGGTAGAGGTTTAGTAAAGATATTTGCAAGTTGTTCCTTAGTAGATACATGCTCCAGTAACACATCTTTACTTTGC
Source organism: Cryptomeria japonica (assembly GCF_030272615.1). Lineage (NCBI taxonomy): Eukaryota > Viridiplantae > Streptophyta > Pinopsida > Cupressales > Cupressaceae > Cryptomeria > Cryptomeria japonica. The sequence goes on from NC_081410.1 coordinate 253,236,599, forward strand.
ACTTTCTCTCTTAAGAAATGATACTTCAACTCAATATGCTTTGTTCTAGCATGTAACACTAGGTTCTTTGAGATGTTTATTGCATTGGTGTTATCATAGATAATCCTTACCGGTTCTTAAATCTTCAAATTGAAACCTTCCAAAATGTGTTTCATCCAGATTGCCTGGGTACAATTCATATATGCTGCAACATATTCATCTTCTGTAGTTGACTATGATATACAACTGTGTTTCTTTCTACTCCAAGACACAAGCCTTCCTCCAAGAAAGAATGCTCATCTAGTTGTACTCTTTCTGTCATCAACATTACTTGCCTAGTTTGCATCTATATATAATTTTAAATCAAAGTTACCTACATATGGATACCATAATACGTAATCAATTGTTCCTTTCAGATATCTGAATATTCTTTTAGTTGCTACCATGTGTGTCTCCTTCGGGCTCTTCTGAAATCTGGAAACTAATCCGACTGCATAAGCAATATCTAGTTTGCTGTGGATAACATAATATAGTTTCCCTATCATAGACCCGTACTCCTTTCCATCAACTGATGCAGAATCATCCTCAGATAATTTACAACCTGTAACCATTGGTGTTCCAACTAGTTTACAGTCTCCCATTCCAAATGTCTTCAATACTTCTTTCACATATTTAGACTATGTGATGAAGATACCACTCTACACCTGTTGAATTTTTAAACCTATAAATAATTTTATCTCTCCTACCAGAGACATCTCAAATTCACTTTTCATCTCATTAGCAAAGTCATCACACATGTCATCATTGCCTCCAAAAATGATATCATCCACAAATACCTCACTAACCAATATCTTATCTCCTTCAGTCTTGAGATATATATTTTTGTCTTCATTGGTTCTCTAAAAAACCATCTTCACCAAGTGAGAATGTAGTATTTCATACAATGCCCTAGGTGCTTGCTTTAAACCATATAGTGCCTTGTGTAGTTTGCACACCATATCCTTTGCTCCAGTCAAAGAAAAACCATCTGGTTGTTCAATGTAGATGTCCTCTTCCAATATTCCATTTAGAAATGCTGACTTCACATCCATCTGATATACCTTGAGTCCTTTATATGCTACAAATGCAAGTAGAGTCCTGACACCTTCCCATCTTGCAACTGGTGCAAATGTCTCACAATAGTCTTCACCTTCTTCTTGTGCATATCCTTTCCATACCAGTCTAGCTTTATTTCTGACTACTACTCCATCTTGATTCAATTTATTTCTGAATACCCATTTAGTACCTATTACATTTTTGTTCACCAGTCTAGGTACTAGGGTCTGTGTATTGTTCTTCTCAATCTGGTCAAGCTCTTCTTCCATATTCTTTTTCCAGTGATCATCTCCAAAAGCTTCCTTTGTTGTTATAGGCTCAATAGTGGAGATCATACAAGAATTCTCTCTTATTCTTCTTCTAGTTAACACACCAACATCTTTAACTCCAATAATATGATCAAAATAATGATTGAGTCTAACATACCTTGGAATAACATGATCATGGTCTTCAATTTCTTCTTCGTCTTCACTTTCTTCATCTTCTATAGAATCTACCTGTTCAGGTTGAACTGGTATTGCAGTATTCATTTCACCAGCTTCTAGTTTCACCGGTTCCGTTTCCAAAACTAGAATGTAAGGTTCATCTTCCTCCTTCTCCTTACTGATTTCTCTTGAATCTTCAGGACACTCATCCACTTAGACATTAGCACTTTCAATGATCTTCTTTGTTTGGTTGTTGTAACATTTGTAGGCTTTTCTCTTGGTGGAGTAACCAAGAAATATGCCTTCATCACTCTTAGCCTCAAACTTACCATCATAGTCACCTCTCTTGATAAAACATCTGCTACCAAAAATCTTAAAGTAACTAACATTATTGTGTAGATAGTTGTGCTGATAGATTCTCTCTAGAATGTCTTAGCTACACCTCATTGCATTAGCATAGTCCTTGCAACTTCAACAACTAACTGGTTGTTCCTTTCTGCAATACCATTTTGATGTGGTGTCCTAGGTGAAAGAAGTTGCCTCTTAATTCCACTATCTTCACAGTATCTAGTGAATTCCTCTGAAGTAAATTCACCACCTTGATCAATTCTCAAGCACTTAAGCTTTCTTCCACTTTCTTTTTCAACTAAGGCTTTGAATGCCTTAAACTTGCTAAAGGATTATGTTTTGTCCTTCAATAATGTGACCCATATCATTCTTGAGCAATCATTAGTAAAAATCATAAAATACCGATCACCTTGAATACTCCTAGTCCTTATTGGTCTACAGAGGTTGGTATGAACCAAGTCTAGAAAATGTTTTGCTAAGAAAGATTTGCTCTTAAAATTTGAGGATGTCAACTTCCCTAATTGACATTCCTTACACAGAGCATTCACTGGTTTGTCCAACTAAGGAAAACCTCTTACTGATTTAAACTTACTGACTTTTACAGTTTTATCAAAATTTACATGACAAAATCTTCGATGCCAAAGCCAACTATCTTATACTTTTGCAATTAAACAATTGTTGACTTTAGAACTTAGGTGAAACAATTTACCTTTTTTCTGCTTTCTGGTTGCAATCAGGTCACCTTTGCTTCCATAGATTTTGCACATCCCATTCTTTAATTCCAGTGGATAACCTCTGTCATTGAGTTGAGAAACATTCAAAAGATTGTGTTTCAATCCTTCAACCTAGTAGACATCATATGCACTTCTCTTTCCATTAAGAGAAATGGTTCCCTTTCCTTTTACCATACAGGGTGAGTCATTCACAAATATCACAACACCTCCATCAAATTCCTTCAAGGTAAGAAAATTGCTCTGATCACCGGTCATGTGGTGTGAACACCCACTGTCTATAATCCAATCATCAAAACTATCCATGCAAGAGACTAATGCCTTATGATCTGATGTCTCTTCTTTAATGGCAATGAAGATAATGTCCTCATTTGCATCTTCTTTAGATTCCTCATCTGTAATTCCTCCATCCACTACAATGAGACAATCTCTTTTACCTTTTCCTTTGTACTTCTTATACTTCTCACATTTCTGCTCATTATCTCCATTTGGACAGTTAGCAACAATATGTCCAATCCAGTTACATGCAAAACACTTCAGAGGTAATTTACCTCTATACTTACTAGTACCTCTGGGTAACCATTTGGCCAACAATGCTTCAAGCTCAATCAGACTGTCTTCATCATCAACTTCTCTGCTGGATCTAGACTCATGATTGTGACTAGCTTCTCTAGTTTTCCTTACCAGTGGGTTTGAAACTGAAGCTCTAAATGAAGATTCCAATTTCTGAACACTTCCATCATAACCATTTAATTCAAATGTAGTTAATTTACCAATGATGGAGTCAAGAGTTACTTTTGATTTATCAATAGACTTGAGTTCTTGAATGATTGCAACTCAGATAGCATAGACAGGTAGAAGGGTTCTCAACACCTTGCTAGCTACTATGGTATCCTCCACTATACCACTAGCACTTTTGATCTCACCGACTATCTCCTTGATCCTCTCACCATATTGTTGAATATTTTCACCTTCATCCATCCGCATATCATCAAATTTACCTTCCAAAATCTCTTCTTTGGCAATCCTAACATGCTCATCACCGCTATAGATATCCTCAAGTTTATTCCATACTTGAAAAGCAATCTCCAATCCATGGACATCAACATACTCTGAATCGGACAAGGAATTGATAATGGCCTCCGATGCTTGATTATTCTCCTATTGCTCCTTCTTTTGATCATCTGACAAAATCCCACTAGGCAAGTTATATTTAGTAACAACATGTTCCCAATATTGACTTCCTAAGCTTTTGATATAGATCTTCATCCTATCACTCCATATTTTATATTTTTCCCTATTGAATTTTGGACCTTATTTCTTCATCATGTTCTCCTAGATCTTTACCTCAAGTTGTTAGGCTTAAACACAAGAGGACTTGAAATGCTCTGATACCAATTGATGATATGATGAATCAATAAGGATCTGGTCAACTATTGAGAGGGGGGGGGTGAATGAGTAGATAGAAAACAAACTAAACTTTCACCAAACTAAAACCCAACTCATAAATCAATCACTGAACTAACCGGTTTAAACACTATACCATAAACTGCAACTGCACTGTCAAGTTTATCGATTGACTAGAATACCAATATAACAGTGTAATAGATCTAAAACTCATATACCATTTAACCAAAAAAACAAACCACTTTACTAACATCAGTAATAACACATTTTGGATCACTTCTATTCATCTAAACATATCAACCATATCAAAACATATAACCACAAAATCATTCACCACTTGACACAATGATTTTTGACGTGGAAACCCAAATGGGAAAAACCTTGGTGGGGATGAATACCCACAAGTATTCTGAACTCTTTTGAAGTTTGCCTTGTTAGGAGCTAATCCTTGTTAGAATCTTTACAAAAATTTCCTATTAGGAATCCAGTTAAGGGATTGACTAAAATACCTTGTCAAAGGAAATACCGTGTTAGGAGTAACCACAATAGAGGATTTCAAATCCAAGCTAATGGATCACCTGGTTAGAGGATTTAGAAAGCACTAGGCCTGTTAAAGCTTACCCAGTTAAGGGATTTAACTATTGTAGTTGTTAGAGAACAATAAGGTCTTGCTGATCTAGTAATAGCACTACTCTTCTTGATCAGATCCTTTTATTCTCCTATTTGCCTTCAAAACATTATGTAGATACTCCTTCTGGTTCGACAATCAATCACACTACCACACTTAACCAAATTGCCAACACTTTTACAAAACAACTCATCAACCTTAAAAAGAAATACAATAGGTCGGTAACACATCACAAAACCTAAGATCTCATAGAGATTACAAACAAATTGGTTCAAACATGACCGTTGTATTACATAGAAATCAACTACACATTGTTCAAGACAACTTCAACCACTCCTAGATCACTACACATTGGATCCTGTAACTCATCACCTGTTATTCACTTCATGCTATGAATTTTATCATTCCCAAGATAAAACAATTATCTCTATGTGCCAAAACCACTTTGAAACTCACCACGTGCATCATGCATATGTGGCATAATCATCTCTGATCACCATTTGATCATAGATCAACACAACTGATTCACCAAGCTCCATCAGTTAGGGTTCGACATATCAACAAGTTAGGGTTACAGATTGATCACTCTGCTTCAAATAGAAATACCAGTTTCCATCATTGCTCTACTACCAGTTGCATTACTGCATCACTACCGGTTGCAATACAATTCCATTACCAGTTGCTATTGACATCAATGACAACACTATACTTCAATAATGCAATATTCATGCAATGCCAACAGATGGATCTGACTACAACTACTAAAAACCTAAAGATGAAGGCTATTGTTGATACAAAAGGAAAAGGTAAGATGAATGAAGATGGATTCATCAGGGATAAGGACATAAGAAGAAAGTTTAGGAGATCTCCTGCTGGAAGGAGACTAGGATATTTTATTGCACACAATACTGAGAATAGGAGGAAATCAAGACATATGTCTACTTCTAATGAGAATCCCATGATCAACAACAATGGAAAATGGAATGGAGCAAATTAGTTAGCAAGATCCACACACTTGGAAAAATAAATTTGTAAGTTACAAGACTTCTTTCTCTGGTTATTATTTTTCATGCAAAGGTTATGGACATAGAGAAAGTGAATGTAGAAATAGGTTTATGAGAAATCTTGATGCATATGAGGATAAAATGTCAAATGGTAAATTTATACATAGATCAGCTCCAAAATATGGGAGCATGAATGTTTCTACTATCCTAGGTGATAGGAATGTTGTATGTTATAGCTGTAATAAAATTGGTTATAGGAGTCATGAATATAGAAGAAAATATTTTGAGTGTTATGGCAGATCCTACACCTCCTCCCATAACAAAAATTTAATGTATAACTATAATGGTAATTATAGATGTTTGCATGAAATGTGGAATCTGCATCTGCAATACAAACACTCAATAGATCATTACATGCATGGTTAGTTGATCAAAATCATTAAATGTAAAACCATGACAAATCAACCTATTGCCTCCTAAAAGATGCGAGTATAAATATGCTCTCAGATTTGTCTAAGCAATACCAATGACTTGACTACACCAAGACGAATTATTTAATCTATATGAATGCAAACTCGATGAATGCAAGATTAACAAATTAAGATAGATTAATCCAAAATGATGTGAGATACATGATTTTATGCATGATTAATCTAAGATGCTAATTATGCTAGATGACTGAGATAAAATTTCCTATAGTAATGATACTAAAACTATGAATGCAATGGATCTTTATTACTCTAAAATTAGGGGTGTTTATAGGAATTCCAAGGCCAAAGCTGAGGTGGCAGGAATTGATGGTCCAGATTTGATCTGAAGATATCAAGGGTTAAGATTGAAGAAGTTGGAGAAGAGGTTGGAGGAATGGACACTTGTCATCTCTGTGGTGACAAGTGTCAAGGAAACTTTCTCATGAGATGGAAAGTGTCCAAGGGAGGAGACATGTGGCAAAAGTGCTATGTGTCTCAAGTGGGGAATATCCAACCCATTAAAGGTTAGGATTGAAAAGGTCAGGATGTTAAATATAGGATGGAGGAAATGCAGAACAAATAGTTTTATTGCATGAAATTTGATTACATCCAACTAATAACAATCAAGTTACAACATACTGTCACACAAGCTTGGTACAATAGGTCACAACCGAGACCTTGAATTGAAAGATCTATCTTCTAGGCACAATCTATTTATTTGATATTTTGATAGATTCTAATTTTTTTTATTACATTCTAAAGCATGATTATAAATATATATATATATATATATCAATCCAAAGGATCTAGTCGACCCAAAAGGGATCAAAACCCGAAGAACAAGACCTAACATATGAAATGAACAAGGTCGGCCTCCGCCAAGATATTCCTCTGGAAAATCAAAAGGATGAAATGAAGAAGGTCGACCACACACCAAGGAACATCAAAATCAATGCTCAAGGCTCCGCAAGCTTCAGAATGGGTTCCAGTAGATCACCAGAATAGGTGTCAGGAAATCGGTAACAAAGGAACAACTGGTAACAAGAAATTATCATCGAAACCGGTAGCGATATCTTGTCGGAAAGTGATCCAAATGAGATACGGTCTGAAAGAAAGAAAGATGATCAAGTCTTCAAGTTGAATCCAACTCCATAGGATCCAGTGAGCCAAAACTAGGACACACAGAAAGAAAAATGAAACTTCAAACAAAATAGAAAGTAAAATGTTTTTGGTTGATGCAATATTGCTGTGAACTAGGGATGCTCCTACATTAGGCATCCATGGTTAATGAAAAGTGAACCTCTCACTTTTCTAGGATCAGAGGAAAACCAAGGTAGTCTACCTCTTCCTAAGAAATCCAAGATGAATTTTCAACTGATATGCTCTTCCACTTCACAAGATATTCTTTGTACTACACCCAATCCTATTGCCCAAAATCTCTTCAATCTGATTCGGTTCTTTTTGGGGCAATTGTTTCTCAAGGTCTATGACACTATCCTCACTGAATTCTAGTTCATGGTACTCATGAAGAGCTACAATGTTGAATATAGGTGAAATACTTAGACAATCCGATACCTCCACTTCATATGCATTTCCATAACCGAACTTTCTAAAAATCTTACAGGGTCCAAACTTCTTCATCTGCAACTTATTATAAGTTCCAACCGAGAATTTGTCTTTTCTCAAATATACCATCACTTCATCACCAGATTCAAATTCCTTGTGTCTTCTCTTCTCATCTACCTTCTCTTTATATTTGTTGTTCATGTCTTCTAAATGTTGTTTAACCTTAATATGCAATGTTGCCATATGATCTAAAAAATCTTCTGCTTTTGAAATCTTCCAATCTCCACTGCTAATGTCTCTCAATTCTGATATTCCTCTAGGATGCACTCTGGTAACAATCTCAAAAGGTGTTTTTTCGATACTTCTATTCACTGAATTGTTGTAGGCAAACTCTGCTTGTGCAAGGATCAAATCCCAACTTCCAGTTTTATCTCCCACTAAACATCTCAACAAGTTTTCCAAGCTCCGATTAACAAATTTTGTCTATCCATCAGTCTGTGGATGAAAAGTAGAACTAAACTTCAAATCTATCCTCATCTTCTTCCAAATTGCTCTCCAAAAATAGCTAACAAACTTAGTGTCTCTATCTGAAACTATGCTCTTAGGTAATCCATGCAATGTCACCACTTCCTTGAAAAATAGGTCTACTACATGTAATGCATCTGATGACTTCTTACAAGGTATTAAACTAGCCATCTTTGAAAATATATCCACTACCACAAATATAGAATCATTCCCTCTTAGTGTCTTAGGCAATCGAAGTACAAAATCCATGCCTATATCCTCCCAAGGTCTTACCGGTACTGTCAAAGGTTTATACAATCCCACATTCTGACTACTACCTTTTACAACTTGAAAAAATCTACAACTCTACACATATCTCTTAACATCCTTATGAATCCAGGGCCAAAAGTGTTGCTCACTCACCAATGCAACTGTTTTTTCAATGCTAAAATGTCTAGCTAAACCTCCACTATGTTTCTCTTTTATTAGGTTTTGTCTCATGGAACTCTTAGGTATGCACAATTGAACTCCCTTGAATAACATCCCATCCTAAATGAAATAATCTAACCATTTTCTCCTATCAACCATAACCGGTTCTCTACATGCTTTCTAAGGTTCTGGAAAATTCGGGTCTTCATCATACAAGGTCTTCAAATCTTCAAAACTTAATACCATCAGTCTCATTTCTGTCAGAAAATTCCTTCTACTACTCAATGCATCAACAAATTTGTTAGATTTCCTCATATGTCTCTGATTCAACTTACTCTGACTGTTCAAATACTGCAAAGCTTGATGATCTGTATACATCACAAACTCCTTAGGCAACAAGTAGTGTCTCCATTTCTTCAAGGCTTGAACTGTGACATAAAATTCCTGATCATACATTCAATATCTCTTTCGAGCATCATTCAATTTCTCACTGAAATAGGCTACTACTCTCCCTTCTTGACTCAAAACTGCTCCTATTGCTATTCCACTTGCATTAAAATCCACTTGAAAAACCTTATTGAAATCCGGTAAAGCTAACAAAGGTTGCTCAGTTACTTTCTACTTGAATAATTCAAAAAATTTTGTTTTCTCCGGTGGTCCACTTGAATTCCTTTCGATCTCCTCTCATAGTCTTAGTCATAGGGTTACTAACTGAACTGAAATTTTTGATAAACTTTCGGTAAAAACTAGCCAATCCATGAAATGATCTTACCTCTCCAATGTTTTTTGTTGTAGGCCACTCAATAATGGCTTTTAGTTTCTTAGGGTCCATCTTCAAACCATCCTCATATATCATAAATCCTAAATAGACTAACTCATCCTTCATGAAAGTACACTTCTTGATATTGATCAGCAACTTTTCTTCTCTCAACCTCTATAAAACTTGTCTTAACTGCAACAAATGATCCTCTTTTGTTCTACTAAAAATCAGAATGTCTTCAAAATACACAATAACAAACTTACCCAATAATTTCTTCACTACCTCATTCATCAGCCTCATGAAAGTGCCCGGTGCATTAGTCAATCCAAAAGGCATCACCAACCATTCATATATTCCTTCATTTGTCTTAAATGTTGTCTTCCACTAATCACCTTCTCTAATCCTGATTTGATGATATCCACTCTTCAAATCTATATTTATAAAGTATTTTGCTCCACTCAAACAGTCCATTATGTCATCCATCCTTGGCAAAGGAAACTGGATTTCACTATGATCTTATTTATTGATCTTCAATTGGTACACATCCTCTATTCTCCATTCTTCTCAGGTGCTAATACTACTAGAACTGCACAAGGGATCAGACTCTCCCTGATCAAACTCTTCTTCAATAGCTCTTGCACTTGTCTATTCAGTTCTTCATTCTTTGCCAATGTCAATTGGTGTGCAACTTTGTTAGGAAAACTAGCTCTGGGAACCAAGTCCATGCAATGACTAATACTTCTAATAGGTGGTAATCCATCAAGTACATTATCTGAAATGATGTCCTCATATTCTGTCAGCATATCTCTTATCTCTTCTGGGTATTCTCCTTTTGGATCCGGTCTCTCAGTCTTCTTAGGAATTAAGGCAAAACACACATTCACATGTCTCAATCCATCCATGAATTTCCTTCCATCTACTAAATAGATTCTGGAGTCTGCACAAACTTCACTCTTCAAAGGTTCCTCCAAAGGTAACAAGTTTTTCTTCATCCCATTGGCCACAATAGTGTATGTATTCTTCCTCCCATCATGTATTTCCTGTCTATCAAACTGCCAAGGTCTTCCCAATAAAAGATGACAAATATCCATTGGCATAATATCACACAAAACTTCATCATGATAATTCCCAATTTTTATTTTTACCAAGCACTGTTCACTTACTAACAACTTATGTTCATCCCGAATCCATGCTATTTGATAAGGCTTAGGGTGTTTCAATCTCTCCAATTTTAATGTATTCACCATCTCTTCTGAAACAAGATTATTTGAACTACCACTATCAATAACAATTGTATAACACTTACCGGATACCTTACATATAGTCTTGAACAGATTCTTACTCTACAAGGGTTCTCCATCTCCTCTAGTATGACACAAAGCTCTCATCATCATCAACAATTCTCCATCTTCCTGTTTATTGTCTGATCTGGCGGGGTTTTCTTCCACCAATGCTTCTCTTCTGGTAGCCTCTGTCTTCTTACATTCAAATGCATGGTGTCCTTCTCCTCCACACTTAAATAAAGTTCCTCTTAATGTCTTCTTGTCTTGTCTTCAAAAGTTCTCATTCCGGTAACCATTCGGTAGAAGTTTCTATCATCCTTCCAGTATGAATTACCTTCTTTTCTCACTTCCTTTTCCTTGTTTTGATCTATACTAGTTCCTCTTCCTCCTTGAAATCTTCCTCCGGTGAACTTCCCACCTCTACCTCTCTGTCTCTGCTCATGTCTTTTGTTCAATTTCTCTTCAACCTTTAGTGCATACTAGTAAGCCTCTTCAACACTCTCCAATTTGATCATATTGAGTTCATCTTGCTAGATAGTTCAGATAACCGGAAGACAACTGAGAGGGGGGGGGGGTGAATTAGTTGTCTTAGATTATAGGAACCATTATCAATTTAAACTTTAATACTAGAACCTAAAACATTAATACTGGAATAACAGTTAAACCAATTAAGCATAAACAATAATGAAAAAATAAAAGCCATCCACATAACACCAAGATTTCTACGTGGAAAACCTAGTAAAGGGAAACATCATGGTGGGAAGCCTACCCATAGTCAGATAATACTTTTGCAGTAAGTATGCGAATTTCAATTGAGGGGCTTGCACTTGTAGGAAGGCGAACAACCTAGAGCACACTCCTCATCACAAAAGGAGCCTCACTAACTACATATAAATCCAGACTACAATCCAGAGAAGTGTTGAACTGCAAAAAATAACATCTCCTATGCTTGAGTACAATTTTGGTTAAGCTCAATACCGAAGGACTATATCCTCTTACATAAACCCAATTCAATCTCCAATTATCGACCAACTCCTCTGCTTGAATGATATTACATTATTCGCACATTAAATTCCTTGACCATGACCTCTTACAACAACCATGATGATCTACAATGAGATCTTACATCTATATATACAAAACCCTAGACCGTAAACAATCAGGTTGGCCACTAGATAATGAACCAATTACATAATTACAAACCATGTTGGCCTTAGACCAAACAAATAATATGAACACATAAGACATCCCAGAAATACATTAATAGGTCCTATCCACACGTCACATTAAAGCTGATCCATAACCTAGATCAATCGGGACCAAGTATAGGTCCATATGCCAAAGCAATAATCTCCAACAACCAATTCTCGAACATGATCACCAATAATATCTTGAAACTCCATTAGAAGCTGCATTAACACCACTTATGCAATTTATCAAATATCTCCATCAAAAGCTCTACCAGTGAAATCCTCGCCAGAATTAGAAACCAATCTTCTAAGAAAGTAGGATAGCATCCAATCTCGAGATCAAAACCAACTGACCAAATATGAGAATAAGTATCATGAACAAGTTGATTCCATCATGAGACTATACTGGAGCCTACCAGATCATGTCAGATCCAAGTTAACCAAAAACCACTCAACCTACTGGGACTAGAAGGGTGTCGGTAAAGCGTCCAAATAGCTAGTGTTGGCATCAATGACAAAATATCAATGCAACACATAATCAATTCCACCAAATGACCAACACATCTTGTATAGACATCCACAATCCATTCAAATATCTTACAATTTGTTCAACTTCATCATCAACATGTCTATATCTGATGTTCAATTTGTAAAATGCTTCGGTGTACTCCTTCAGACTAGATTCCTTTTGTCTCAGGTTCTGTAATTTTTGAAACAAATCCACTTGATAATTCACTGAGACAAACTTTGATTTCAACTTAGCAATCATTCGATCCCATGCCTTAATATTTTCTTTACCTCTTCTTTTTCTATCAACTTACAAATGTTCCCACCAAAGAGATGCATGACCTTTCAACCAGGTACATGCATATTTCACCTTCCTCTCTTCTGTTGTGTTTTCAAATTCAAAATACTTCTCCATCTCCAAGATCCAATCCATCAATTCATCTGAATCTAACTTCCCATCATATTCCGATGGGGTAAAATGAGGTTTAGTTTTCGCCCTACTCAAAACCCTTAAAAAAATTTCTTCATCCAGATCAACTGCCGGTAGGTTTACTTGTTCTGTCAGGGCTTCTTCTCCTTCATCTTCACTTACATCTTCAATATGTTGGCCTCTTCTTTGGGCTATCTCCATGGCTTCTAATTGGGCTGCTATTCCTTGCAACATCTCCATCATAGTAGGGTCCGCATTCCCACGCACTCCACCATTCCTAGTTCCTCTTTGTGCCATTGATTCATGTTAGTCCTATGCAATTGCAGGTCAGATCCGCAATCTGCTAGCCTACAATAAAAATTTAGGACATACAACCTATGGAATGAAACTTAGCTCTGATACCACTTGAAGCAGTCACTAGTGAGGAGGGACCTTAAGGAGATTAGTTTGGATCGGTCAGAAAGAGTAAACACAACAAAAACACATAGATATGATGGAATCAATGCAGAATAGATAGTTTTATTGTATCAAATTTGATTACACCCAACCGGGTAACAACATACCGACACACAAGCCTGGTAGAATAGGTCACAATTGGGACCTTGAATTGAAAGATCTATCTTCTAGGCACAATCTATCTATCTGATATTCTGATAGATTCTATTTTTTATTACATTCTAAAGCATGATTACAAATATATATATCGATCTAAAGGATCCAGTTGGCCCAAAAGGGATCAAAACCCAAAGAACAAGACCTAACATGCAAAATGAAAAAGGTTGGCCTTCGCCAAGATATTCCTCTAGAAAATCCAAAGGATGAAATCAAGAAGGTCAACCACACGCCAAGGAACATCAAAATCAACTCTCAAGGCTCCAAAAGGTTCAGAATGGGTTTTGTTAGATAACTAGAATAGGTTTGAGGCAACTGGTAACAAAGAAACAACTGGTAACAAGAAACTATCATGAAAACCGGTAGCGATATCTTGCCGGAAAGTGATCCAAATGAGATATGGTTTGAAAGAAAGAAAGATGATAAAGTCTTCAAGTAGAATCTAACTCCACAAGATCTGGTAAGCCAAAAGCAGGACACAAAAAGAAAACTAAAAATCCAAACAAAATAAAAAGGAAAATGTTTTTGGTTGATGCAAGATTGCTATGAACCGGTGATGCTCATATTTCAATTTAGAAATTCAAATATTAGGAGAAGATAATTAATTTCAGAAAATCATGATTTGATTTGTTTTAACTAATTATGATATTGGAAGAGAGAATTTAAAATGGGGGGGGAGGATTAAATAATTTAGATTAATTAATCAAAGGTGAATTATTGAAATGAACTTAATGAATAAATGTTTAGATTTATTTATAAGTAGACTGAATGGGGACATTAATAGAATTATTTGCGAATTCAATTGACTATCTTCAGACCATTTTTAGGTGTATACATTTTGCCCCTCTTTGAAGTGATGTGTGACGATGCATTGCTTCAAAGAAAAATCTTGATTCAATGTGGATATGATTTCGATATGATGTTGGCAATTTGGAGGAATTGATTATGTGTTGCACTGATGTCAACACTAGCTATTTTGTTGTCTACCGGATTTTGGTAGAGTGGTTGGATTATGATATTGATCTGGTATGCTTTGATATGTTTCATTTTGTGGAATTGGTTTGGATTTGTCATTCATTCTATTTCGATGTGTATCACAATTAGTTATAGTTCGGGATTTGATGACTTAGGAGCTATCATTTGTTCTAGTAAGGCTTTTGGTCACTGATAAGGGTTCTATCGACAGAGCTTTGTTGAATATCTTTTGATGCAGGTGATAAGTGGTGTTGGTGCAACCTCTAGATAGATTTTGGGATGCTGGTGGTTATATTGTTCGTGTTCCTGTTGATTGGTGGTGTTGGATTTGGGTCCCGACCTAATGCTATCTTATTTGACTAGGTTATGGACCGGTTTATGTAACATGGTGGTGGATGATCTCGATGCATTTTCAGTTGGATCTATTGATTGGATTATGTTTTTTTAGTCTTAGGACAACTTGGGTTTATCATTGGTTTACAAGATTATGTAACAGATTTATTGTATTATCTTTTAGGTGGCCGACCTAATTGTTTAGGTCCCAAGTTGGTATAAATATGATGTAAGATCTCTTTGTAGATTGTGGTATGTGGATTATGGTATTAGGGTTATGGGATTATCTATGTGTGAATAAGGTTTTAATTATATGTAGAGGATTTGGTCGATCATAGGTGATCGAGTTGGGTTTGTGTAAGAGGCTTTAGACCTCAGGTATTGAACTTAATCGGAACTGTACTCAGGCATAAGAGATGTTATTCTTGTAGTTAAATCTTCATTCCAGATTGTGGTCCTATGTTTTCTATAGTTAATGAGACTCCTTTTGTGATGAGTAGTTTGCTCTAGGCTGTTGACCTTCCTGCATGTGTAGGCCCCTTATTGTAATATTTATTCATCTGATCAGTGGATAGATATTGTGGGTATCCAATCCACCATGGTTTTTCCTCTTTGAGGTTTTCCACGTATAAATTTGTAGTGTTATGGTGTTCATCTTTGTGGTTGCATTGTTGCTTATTGTTATATGCTTTTATGTTTACCGGTTTCTAAGTTGTTGTATTAATAAGGTTAAATTTAATCATACCGACAAAACACTATTTCACCCCTCCTCTCAGTGTTCTTGGATTCCAACATATGATGCCCCAGATGCTGATTGATATGTTATGATGTGAGGATGCCCCTTTGAGAGATCAATTGAGAGAATGGTCGATTGAATTGTTTGGATTTGTGTGAAATTGATTTCCTGATAAAATTTACTTGATTCCTACAACTTTGGTTGATGAAAGTGTCAGTTCTCTGATTACTTTGATGTTTTGCTTAAATTGATGATTGATAGAATTTTATTGACCTCATGATTGATGAGGGTCAATGATATAAACTCAAGATTTGATGATCTGATAGGATGAGTTTGATTGACTTCATGATTGATGAGTGTCAATGATGTAAGCTCAAGATTGAAAATACTAGATGCGCGACCTCATGATGAATGAAAATCACTGATGGTTGCTCAAAGAGATTGATAAAAATCTCCAATGAGCGGATAGGATAGCAGATCAAATGATCAAAGAGATTGATTGGATAAAGAACTGGCATTTTGTTGATATCCCGTTGCAGGAAGATTTAGATGTGCTGATGTTGGTGCATTCGGGGGAGTAGCATGAGATTCGTTTAGGTTGACAACATTTGGAGAAATTTTTGGTCATTCTCCTAGTGGACATTGATATGAGAGTTTGATCACTAATCCGATTTTGTATAAACTATTGATAAGATTGATTATTACTGCGATATATTATGAATTTTTTGTGATATCATTGTACATTGGACATCGATTCTTTTACTGATGATATGATATGTAGTTGATCCTATTTGCCTTATATGGTCTATGAGATTATGGGTGCACTCTAGTTTCTATATGATTATGGACCCTAGATGATGGATGCATGCCTCTTATATGATGATACAAGATGATGCTATATGAACTATGTGGATATGTATAGTGATGCATATGTAATGAAATGTTTCCTATTTATATGATGCTTTTATGACTTTTCCCATGCATGTTGATATGAGATGGATGCAACACAATGTAATTATGATGTCTTTGGACATGATTGATATTTATGAATGAAAGATTGAATGATCTATATGGATGATGGATCTAGACGAAAGACGTCTTATTATGCAATACTGACATGTGATGAAATGAACTAACTTATCATGCCGAATGAATAAATTGATTAATTTTTTGTTAATGTCCAATATACTCAATCACGTAATAAGAGAGATACCACCTATTGAAGCATTTGTCCTTGGAAACAGATGAGATTTTGTGATCCCATGCAAAATGAAATTTAATCTGCTTTAAATGCAAATGATATGCAATGCTGCGTTTAGATCAATCATTGGGTCATTGCTTTTTGTCATTATTGAGCTTTTAAAATGTGGGAAGTGAGTGCAAACATTGATGGTATAATTAAACCATGATGATCTGAGAACTAATTTCCTAGGTTTTGATATTGCAAGTTAGCACAAGCACGAGGTATAATTGAACCAAGATGAATTGAGTGTTGCTTGCATAAAATAGGTAGTATTAACCATTTCTATATGCAAATTCGAAATGTCTTTGATGATACTCTGATGATCATGTCTTGAGACAAATTTACACATATTAATGCTTAATTCACAAATAATAGACAAGAAAATATCATGTTCCATCCTTGTTTCTCTAGTCAAAGACATCCTTGAGTCACTCAGAAATCATGATAGCAAAAATCAAGATAAAATAGTTGAACCATTAGTATCAAAGTGTTAAAATCATTAGTCAAAAGATATCATCTATTGATATGTGTTTGTCATGTTTGGAATGACAGTGGGTATTTTGATGATTGATAAGTTGATCTTGTGTTCAACGTTAGATGTGTCTTAGGTTTCACTTGACAAGTGTGGCCTAACTGTTGTTCTACCTATTTGATTAAGCCCAAGGAAATTTTGCCCCTAGCTAGGTTCAGGATTTTGCCTCTAGCTTGGTTCAGGATTTTGCCTCTAGCTAGGTTCAGGATTTTTCCCCTAGTCTAGAAACAAACTTTATTATGGTATATACAATGATCCAAACCATGGTGAGAAATCACCGGTGAAGCCTGCACATGTAAAAAGGCTTTATTATGGATATGAAGAACATTGATGAAAATGAATGCAAGTAGAAGGATGCATGAACTAATAGATGGAAGAGCTAGCTAATAGATAGCACCTGTTGCCAGGTTTTCACCATCTATTTTTTTTGCACATTTTTTTTCATATTTGATTTTTTTGTTTTTGATTTTTCACAATTTTTGTTGTTTTCGTATTTTTTGCTTTTTCACTTTTTTTGGATATTTTTTTTTTAGAGATAAAACTTTCTTAGATGCATGCTATTGATGGTTTCCTTCAGGTGATCCCCATCTAGAATTAATAGCTAATAGGCTCCTGACCCAAATGTTGTTGTGACCACAAACGGACCCAACTAGTTTGGTTCAAACTTCCCTTTCTTTTCTCGATCTGACAGGTTGCATGGATTTTTCTTTAGCACTAGTTCCCTAACTTAAAAGGCTCTTGGTTTGACCTTGTGATTATAACTTCGGCACATTCTTTGCTAATACACCTTCAAATGATCAAAGGCATTTTGTCATCATTCATGGATCAATTCTAGCTCTTGCAGTCTGGATACTCATTGTTCTTCATTTGGGACAAGTCCTTTTAATGGTACTCATAGAGAAGGTATCTCTACTTATAATGTCAGTAATTCTTCTAATCCATAGACAAGAGAGAAAGGTGTGGCTCCTGCTGGTGTGCGAATATTGGTATGGTAGGCCCATAGAGCAGGGTTCAATTGAATATGCCAATCTCTGCCAACATCATTCACTGTCCTTTTGAGGATTTTTAAAATTGTTTTTTTTTAATGCTTTTTCTTGTACATTCCCTTGTGGATAGTAGTGTGCAGAGAATCTATGTTGGATCTGAAATTTCTCACAAAGCTCTTGTACATCTTGGTTCTTGAACGATCGCCCATTATCAGTGATAATGGCCATGGGTATGCCATAGCAACATATGATGTAGTTCAAGATAAATGCAACAATTTGTTTTCCTTTGATATTTGTGAGAGGTATCGCCTCAATCCATTATATAAAATATTTTGTAGCTATAAGGATGAATTTGTGACCATTGGATGAAGGAGGATTTATTTTTCCTACTAGATCAAGACCCCATTGACAGAAAGGCCAAGAGGTTGCCAAAGCATGAAGCTCTTGTGCGGGTGCATGAATTAAATTACCATGGATTTGACATTGTTTGTATGTTTTAGCTATTTGAAAAGAATCTCATTCCATAGTTGGGCAATAATAGCCTAAGAGTATGAATTTTTTCAAAAGGGTAAGACCACTTGAATGAGTGCCACAAATGTCATTATGGACTTCATTTAAGGCCTTCTCAGATTCTTCTTGCTTGAGAAAAATTAAGAGATTATCATCTAGACCTCGTTTAAAAAGGGTACCCATGACAAGAGTATAATGGGAAGATTGGCAAATGAAATTTCTCTTTTGGTTCTTTGACAAGTCGAGAGGGAGGGTGTTATCTTTTAGGTATGTATAAATTTGGCCATAGCGGGAGGAATCATGCCCAACAAGGTGATATATAATTTGGGAATCAAGACAATTATGGGCAGGGTAAAACAACTCTTCCACCAGGAATTCATAACATTCTTGATTTTTCTGTGTCTGAAGTAGAGAAGCAATTGTTGCCATGGCATCTGCTACTTTGTTGTCATTTCTCAAAATCTGCTCAAAAGTTATTTCTACAAAATACTTCTTGAAATAATCTACCATCTTTTTACAAGGAATTAGTTTATCATCCTTTATTTTATAATTATCATTAATTTGATTCATGACAAGCTGAGAGTCTCCAAAAACCTGTAATTGTGTGATGTTTCATTCTATGGCCATCTTGATTCCTATGACCAAAGCTTCATATTATGATGTATTGTTGGTGCATGGAAAACTCAATTTAGATGCCTTTGGAATTGTGTGACCTTGCGGTGTGATGAATAAAATGCCTGCTCTTGATCTATGCTGGGTATATGAACCATCAAAGTACATCTGCCATGTCTATTTGGTGACTGTGAGTATACCAGCATTTGAAAATTCAACGTTTAAGGGATGATCATCTTGAAGTGGTGCTTTTGCCAGTTGATCTGCAATAGCTTGTCCCTTGATAGCTTTGCCGTCCACATATTCAATATCAAATTCACTCAAGATCATGACCCATTTTGCTAATCTTCCTATTAATGTCGCCTTACCGAGAAAATATTTTAATGGATCTATTTTAGCAATCAGTTTGATGGACTGAGAGAGTAGATAGCATCACAACTTTTGGGAAGCGAATACTACTGCCGGACATGATTTTTCTGTTGGTGAATAATTGAGCTTGTATCCCACTAATGTTCTACTGATGTAGTAAATAACTCTTTCTTTTCCTTCATTTTCTTGTTGTGTGACTAGAACTCCTAATGATACTCCTATGGTTGATACATATAGTAACAACAAATTTCCTTGAATTGGTGACATTAGAACTGGTGGTTGCATCAGATATTCCTTAATTTTGTTGAATGCTTCTTCACATTCATTGTTCCATTTGAAATGAACATTCTTGTGCAAGAGATGTGTAAATGGTTGACACTTATCTGCTAACTGAGCAACAAATATTCTAATTGACTGCAATCTTCCTTGAAGTGATATGAGTTGATTGATATTCTTAGGAGATGCCATTTTCCATGATTGCTTTAACTTTAGCTGGATCTACTTCTATATCTCTAGCTGAAACAATGTATCTCAATAGCTTACCTGAAGTGACACCAAAGGCACATTTATTAGGATTGAGCCTTAGCTTGTATTGTTCTAACCGGTCAAAGATCTTTTCCAGTATTTCTAGATGTTCTTCTCTGTTGTATGATTTTGCCTACATGTCATCTACATAGTCTTCCATGAATGTATGCATCATGTCATGGAATATTATTGTCATGGATCTCTAATAAGTAGCACCTCCATTCTTTAGTCCAAATGACATGACATTCCAATAGAAAGTACCCCATGGACACATGAAAGTTGTCTTTTCTTGATCTTCTGGAGCTATTTTAATTTGATTATATCATTAGAAACCATCCATTAGAGAAAACATGGAATGTCTAGAAGTTAAATCGACAATGATGTCAATATTAGGCAAAGGAAAGTCATCCTTTGGACATGCATTATTGAGATCTCTGAAGTCCATGCATACTTTGATACTTTTATCTTGTTTAAAAACATGAACTATGTTTGTTAGGCCCAATATGGAAAGCTAATGTACTGAGAGGGGAGGGGTGAATTAGTACTTCAAAACCTTTGAACAATAATATCTTTACTATTATGCATAAACCAAAAACTATTGCAACATAACATAAAGATAAAACAAATAAATAACAATCATATATGATTCACTCCATAACTCATATATTTTGGTTATGCAAAAACTCTTGGTTAGAGAGAAAAACTATGGTGGGGATGGCACCCACAACTTCACTACTGCAATAATAAAGAGTGCTCGGTTAGAGCTACATGTTCAGCTATTTCTGATAGCTTACCCTATTAGGAGTATCAAGATCTTTAGATCTACCTTGTTAAAGGATTTTACAACACTTATTCTAAATGCTGCACCTGGTTAAAGGCTTTACAATTTATAGACTTTGTTAGAG
The DNA here is from genome assembly GCF_030272615.1 of Cryptomeria japonica. NCBI lineage: Eukaryota > Viridiplantae > Streptophyta > Pinopsida > Cupressales > Cupressaceae > Cryptomeria > Cryptomeria japonica. The sequence goes on from NC_081410.1 coordinate 253,257,693, forward strand.
TATTTTACCCTGTTAAAGGTTTCTCTTACAACTTCAAAATATTACAATAAATCATTACAAATATTTGCAACTTTACATCTGAAATGTTATAGCAGATTCTATGTGCTCAAAGTGAGATTACCTTGCTTATAGCATACCTCGGTAACCCATAAAGTAACTCGATAAACCCTTCTGTTTGCTCTGTTCTTTGACTATTATCTGAAATCCTTCTCGGTGACCTCTGTGTCTCTATAACAGTCATAACACTTAGTGCTTTCTTATGTATCACACATGTCTTGCTTCATACACCTCTATATCTCTCTCTCTGTCACTATATATTCTATCTGATCTCAATGTCATGCCCAAAATTTAGGGCAAAAACGGAACAATTTTTTTTTAAAAAAAGATACTAATTTAATTAATAAGCACACTCTTGCGACAAGCATTAGAGAAAATTCCATTAATAAATTCGAGCTCCTTCCGAAACGAACGAAGCATCGACAATCAGTTATATTCTAATTGCGGAATAACCTACTGGTTTAAATTTTATCTTCAAAAGATATTTAATTAATAGTTTTATTAAATTAATCATACTAAAAATATTAGGAGAGATATTTTAAAATTTATTTCCCACTATGACTATATAGTCTTAGCAATTTTAATTAATTTCTTCTTTATAATTTTCTTCCATATCTATATTGTGTACATATAAAATGTACATATATATACATATAGATTATGCATATATTTTGTATAATAATAATTTAATTTCTTAAATCAATAAAACTCAAAAAAAAACATATATATATATATATACATATTTATATTCCCATATATATATATATGGAAACATATATATTTATATATATATTCTACTTATATATCAATATTTTAACCCTAACCTCCTAAATCCATTGCAACTTTCTAATTATTATCTCTTAATTTCCCCAACCCTAATTAGGGTTCTAAATTCTTATTTAACCAATACCCAAATCCAAATTACATATTATTTTTTTGATCTTAAAAAAAACTAAATTTCCCTAGCCCCTATCGGGCTAGGGTTTTACCCATTTTCTTTTTTTTTAACAGGTGAAGAGCTCATGGCGGGCCGAAGATCCTACGGCGGCCATGTTCGAAATAACTTGTAGGTCGCGGAGGTTATTAGGTGGTGGCTGGCCACGCGCACCACTGTGTGAGCGCACAGTGGCGCCGCGGCACCACTGTGTGCCCACACAGTGGGCTCCGCTGGCGGCACCACTGTGTGGCCACACAGTGGCGGCCGCGGCCGTCCACTGTGTGCCCACACAGTGGGAGCCGCAAGCGGCTCCACTGTGTGTGCACACAGTGGGCGCCGCGCAGGCGTCCACTGTGCGTACACACAGTGGAACCCGCGGGGTCCCCAACGTAAATTTTTTTTTAATTTTTTTTTTAAAACATTAACATTTAAATATATATATATATATATATATATATATATATAAATATATAAATATATATATTTATATATATACATATATGTATATATATATAAATATATATGGTATTTACAAAAATTAACATGCGTAAATAACAAGATAAATTTAATTCCAAATAAAATTTATATATTTTTTTAAAAGGGAATTATTACATGCAATTTTTTTACGCTAATATAATAAAGAAAAAGATAACATTAAGTTTAATCAAAAATAGAAATAGAAATATATATATATATATATATATATATTTAAATTCATTTATAAAACTAGCTTTTAAATCAATGTTATCAAAAATACAATTCAAAGTATTTTATAAAGATACATTATACTTTTTCTGGAAATAAAGAAATCCATTTATATATTTTTTTTAAAAAATAGAATATTCACTTAAAACAACCTTTTTTTATAAAAAAACATAGAAATCTATCAACAACAATAATCTTTTATTTGCCACAAGTGAAACATAATTAAAGTCTAAATGAAAAACAAATCTTTTATTTCTTTCCAAAATACAAGAAGCTTTTTGCATGCAACACAATTTAACCCCTTTTTTTTTTTTATAAACCAGAAGTAGAAATAACAAGCTTTTCTTTCTTTAAAACATCTCTAAATACTCTACCAAATTTACAGAATGATTTCTCTGAACAGTCACAACATTAAGACTTCAAGTCTACTAATACAAATTTCAACTTGCTTCTCCTTTCTCTTGAATTGAGGCATTTATTTACAACAACTTTAAACATACATCTGCAACTGAATTCAAATATCTTCAAATACAATCTTCTGAATATCTTTCATGAATCCTATCCTCTTTCTTCTGAATTTCCTGCATAATAGAAAACACAAAATTGACCACGGAGTGCTCACCTCCCAGCCTAGGCTAACTGGTAGCCACCCCCGAGCTCGGAGAACCAATTCCTAGACGGGTAACAAACAGGCAAACACAAAGAAACACAAAACATACAAATATTCCAGACACATTCCCAACCTGGTTTTCACAGCACCACACTCTGGTGGTGAACATTTTCAAAGGGTGGTAGTGGACCAAATACCCTGAGGAGAATCTGCAAGTATGTAATAACAAGAAGCCACCTCATGGCACAAATAACATATCAAAATCTCAACCCCATAAAATTCCTTATGCCCCCCAAAGGCATTCTAGCCTTATAACCCTCCTTATGACCCCCATTGCACAAACAGGCCATGCAGCAAGGGTCACACAAAGATCCCTTGTGATCGCTCTCTAAAGAGAGTCTCTCACTCGAGGGCTGTCACTGCTACCACCCTCAAGATCCTCTTCTCTCCCAAGAGAAAGAGAGATCTTGAGAAAACTCCCAAAACACATTCATTCATAAAACAAAACCAAAAGATTTTCAAACATTCGTTTTCAAGAATACAGATTTTCTTATTCAACAATTTTCAGAAATAAACAAAAACAAGTCATTAAAAGTAAAAAATGAAACCAACCTTAATCTGCCCAAAGGTTATAATGATATCTGAAGAAGAGCTGCCCAATCCACAATTCTTTATTTTCCTTAATCAATTTCTTTATCCCTTAACATTATTTTTCTTCCAAATTTTTCTTCTGTCTCCAAAAATGGAGAGTGGGTGATTAACCAGCTATTCCCAAAAATCTTCCTTAAGAAGCTCACTCTCTGAGTTCTCACAGGATTCTAAAAAAAATCAACAAAAAGAAGGAAGAAAGCAAAAATGCAAAAAGACTTTCCTTCCAAGAGGGAAAAATCTTGATTTGATTTCACTTCCATTTTCCATTTTCGCTCAACCCAAAAAAACCAATTTTTAAAGCGTTAAAAAGATCATTATAAAGTAGAAACTTGCCTAAAATTACCCCTAACCCCTAGGTATACCTTATGGGCTTCAGGAAACCCTAATAAACTACCCCTAGGTGTTCATTTAACCCATTTTAAACCCCTCTGAAGTTTATTTTCGGGTCAAACATAAGTTGACCTCTCCAAATATTATATTCTCAAAATATCTTTTTTGACAACACATTATTTTATTTAAAATTAATAATAATTAACACTTTCCCATCAAGAGACAAGATAAAATATTTAAATTTACATCCACACATGTGTCAAGTGACACTAATAAAATACTTTTACAAAAATAAACATGAAATTGTCTCTTGAGGTTTTTTAACACAATAAATTTAAATAACACATAACACACATGCAGCATATACTGATACGAATAAAATACAACACAAACGGGGTGTTGTCTCTCCAAATAGACAAACCCTGGCTTTACGAACATACATAAGTCTAGGTTTGATTCTCCGTAATTTTCCATGGTCACATGGTAAATTTCCTGCGCATCTCAATTTACACATTAGTACTCCCAAATATTCATATATAATAAGATTCAATAACACAACAATGCACATCATTACTTGCATACAATTTTTCATCTGCACAGATTAAATACATCTTTTGTCAAGCAAATTCACATAAGCAATTTTCATCCCAATTCACATAAACTAAACATACATCATAGTTCTATATTCAAAGTAAAGTTCTGCAAATTCAACAACGACATCTATCATTGCAATATCATTCTATCTAATACTCATGTAGTGTTCTATCCCATAAAGCATGTAAGTAAATCATCAAATCATAGCAATGTTATCCAATATCCTGAATCTAAAATGTGAGACTCATCATAGATATACTTTCTCAAAACTGAAACATGAAACACATCGTGGATGCGTGACAGGCTAGGTGGGAAAGCTAAACGGTAGGCAACTGGGCCTATCCTCTCCAGAATCTCAAAAGGTCCTACAAAGCGAGGTGCGAGCTTAGAACCCCTTTCCATAACGGATCGGACTCTTATGCGGTCGCACTCTCAAGAAAACTCTGTCTCCAACCAAGTAACTACGATCGATCCTCTTTGCATCGGCATACTTCTTCTGTCTATCCTGAGCCTCTCTGAGATGCTGCCTAATCAAATCCACCTGCTGTTCCATATCTCGAACTAACTCAGGACCAATAGCAACTCTATCCTCTATGCGATCCCAGCTCAAGGGCGTCCTGCAAGGTCTGCCGTATAATGCCTGGTAGGGTGGCATCCCCAAAGAAGTGTGATGCCCATTGTTATAAGCAAACTCCACTAAGGGAAGATACTCCTCCCACCGGGTCTGATGATCCATGACGTACATACGAAGCATATCCTCTAACACCTGATTGACTCTCTCTGTCTGACCATCTGTCTCCGGATGATAAGCTGTACTGAAATTGAGCTTTGTGCCCATAGCTGCCTGTAATGACTTCCAAAAGGTAGAAGTGAAAAGAGAGTCCCTATCAGAAATAATCTTGCGGGGTACGCCATGTAGTCTAACAATGTCTCGCAAGAACACCTGTGCTACTGCAGGAGCTGTGAATGTAGTACGAACTGGTGAAAAGTGAGCTACCTTGGTCAGCTTGTCAACTGTCACCAAGATAGCATCATGGCGATGAGAAGACATAGGGAGACCAATGATGAAATCCATGGATATAGTATCCCACTTCCACTCTGGTATAGCATGAGACTGAAGCAACCCACCTGGATGGCGGTGCTCCGCCTTTACCCTCTGACACTCGAGACACCGAGCTACTATCTCAGCAATGAGCTGCCGCATTCCCGGCCAATGATACAACTGCCTCAAGTCTGCATGCAACTTCTTAACCCCGGGATGCGCTGCATAAGGAGCTCTATGAGCTTCCGAGACAATGAACTCTTGCAACCCTCCGGAGGAAGGTACATAAATGCGCCCTCTATGGCGTAATAGTCCATCGGACTCCAAAGAATAATCCACATATTTCCCTTCTAGAGTAACCTGAGAACGTAACACCTGACAAACCTCTGCATACCATCCATCCTCTGACAAGTGCCGAAGTATACAGTCCCTCAAGTCTGTGCCCATGGATATGGTGCAAACCTCATGATGTCTCCTACTCAAGGCATCTGCAACTACATTTTCCTTTCCCTTGATGTAGTGAATGTCAAAATCATATTCGCACAAAAACTCCATCCATCTCCTCTGACGTGCATTAAGGTTCGGCTGAGTGAAGATGTACTGAAGACTCTGATGATCTGAATGCAACTCAAAGTGATGTCCTAAAAGGAAGTGCCTCCACCTCACAAGTGCATGCACTACTGCCACGAGCTCAAGGTCGTGAGTGGGATAATTAAGTTCATGAGTCTTAAGTTTCCTAGACTCGAAAGCTATGGCCCTACCACCTTGCATAAGAACTGCCCCTAAACCCTCTAAGGAAGCATCGGTACAAACCATGAAATCAGCTGAAGGATCTGGTACAACAAGGATAGGAGCGCTAGTAAGTGCCTTCTTGAGTTCCTGAAAGGCCTTCTCGCACTTCTCTGTCCACTCAAATTTCTTCCCTTTACGCTGAAGAGAGGTAATAGGGTGTGCGACTCTGGAGAAACCTTCGACAAAACGTCGGTAATATCCTGCTAAACCCATGAAACTCCTGACCTCTGTCACACTGGTAGGCGCTGGCCAATCCATAATAGCCCTAATCTTTGATGGGTCCACTGAGATCCCATCACCGGAAATAACATGTCCAAGGTACTTGACCTCAGATCGAAAGAAGCACACTTCGATAGGCTGCCAAACAACTGGTTATCTCGCAAACACTGCAAAACCTGTTTCAGGTGCTCCTCATGCTCCTTCTCATTCCGAGAATATATCAATATATCATCGAGGAACACGATAACAAAATGGTCCAGAAAGGTACAGAACACCCCATTCATGAGACTCATAAAAACTGCTGGGGCATTCGTAAGTCCAAAGGGGACTACGGTAAACTCATAGTGACCATATCTAGTGCAAAATGCGGTCTTGTGGATATCACTTTCCACTATTCTCAACTGATGGTATCCTGACTTCAGATCTATTTTGGAAAAGACTTTGGCACCCTGAAGCTGGTCAAATAAATCATCAATTCTAGGCAAAGGATATCGGTTCTTGATGGTTACTTTATTTAGGTGCCGATAATCCATACACAATCGGAGAGATCCATCCTTCTTCTTAACGAAGATAACTGGTGCACCCCATGGGGATACGCTAGGACGGATATGACCCTTCTCAAGAAGTTCCTCCAGCTGAATTTTAAGTTCATTAAGCTCATTTGTGGTCATTCTATAAGGTGCTCTGGAAACTGGCTCGGCTCCTGGTACTAGGTCTATATGAAAATCAATCTCTCTACGGGGAGGCATTCCCGGTAACTCTGAAGGAAATACATCTGAATATCCCTAAAGGATAGGATGGTCATCGAGCGATGTTTCTTTTTCCTCCTCTTCTCCTCTGTCACTGATAGTGATAGCAAAAAGCTGACATCCCTTCCGCATGCTCCGCTTGAGCTGCATTGCGGAGATCATACGAAGAGACACGGGCCTCTGAATCCCGGTGATAACTATGGGCGAACCATGATCATCCTCACACTCGATCTTTTTCAGGCGGCAATCCATCTTGGCTCTGTGGGCATAAAGCCAATCCATGCCAAGTACAATACCATAAGATCCAAGTGGAGTCACTCTAAGGTCTACTACAGTGGTGGTTTTGCCAATCTGCAACTGACATGCCCTAACTTCTGATTCCACTGACACTCTAGCCCCTGAAGCTAATTCCACTTCCCAACTGACACCCTGCCTAGTTGCCACTAGCCCGCAACGCTCCACAACCAATGGAGATATAAAGGAGTCAGTAGCTCCTGAATCAAACAAAATAGATACATTGTTACCTCTGATTATACCTGAAGATTCGATAACCGTGGCCTGATGGTCGGCCTGGCGGTTGTCAACCGCTGCGAATACTCTATGGGACCTACCCATATCACCAACTGTCGGCTCTGAAGCGGCCATCCGCTGACTCCCTGCTACCTGTCCCTGAGGGCAATCCCTCGCCAAGTGCCCCATGGCTCCACAAGTAAAGCAAGCACCCCGTGCCTGGAACTGGGCACCCTGAGGCCTAGAAAAACCCTGACCTCCAGTCCTACTGGATCCGCTGTACCCACCCCTGGAGGACTGCTGAGTCCCCGCTGGCTGTGTGTACTGCCCCTGTGCTCTCTGATCATGTTTCTGTCCCTGAGTCTGCCACTGCTTGGGCTTGGAGCCCTGCTGATACTGTGGAGGCTTCTATTTCTGGTTCTGTGGTGTCTGTTGTGGAGGAGGGGGTTTGGAAAACCCCTGAGAATTTCGGTTGTTCCCCTTCCAATGTGGTTTCTGGAATCCATAAGTCTGAGGTGCGGGATTTCGGTTCTGATACCGATCCCTATTGTCCTGTGGTCTAACCTGAATTTCCTCGGCAATCAGTGCCTTCTCTACAGCAACCCGAAGGCTCTTTGGAGCGGACATCCTAACAGGCCCGGCTATACCGGCATTCAATCCCCTGATGAAGTGGTTTACAAGAAGTTTCTCATCCTTAAGATAATCTACATATGGCAACAACTCAAAGAATTTACTCTCATACTGGGTTACTGACAAGCCTTTTTGTTGGAGATCATGAAATTCGTCTATACGACGCTGCCTGAAGTGCTCTGATAGGTACCTCTCACGGAACCTCTCGGTGAATATCTCCCAAGTGAGTGTATCAGGTACTAATCCGCATTTGTACTCTTCCTGTCTCCACCAGGTGGAGGCTGTCCCTCTCAGAAGATGAACTGCAACACGTGCTTTCAAGTTGCTCTCATAAGAACGCAACGCAAAGCACCTCTCAAGACTCAGAAGCCATGCCTCGCCCTCTACTCCATCTGTAGAACCTCCGAAGGATGGTGGTTGGAGGCGCATGACCTCTCTGATGAGATCCCCTGGATCTCGATGACCTCTCTCAAAATAAACTGGTTCCACTGCAGGAGATGGTCCTGGCATATGCACTGACTCTGGCTCATTACCACCCTGGCTCTCTACAGGAATCGGAGCCGGGCTCCTGCTTCGTTCTCTATCAATAGATCTATGACTCCCAGAGTCATGACTCCTAACCGGAGGGTTCTCTGCTGGAATCCTTTCCTGAACAATGCCAATAAGATTCTGAATGGCTACTAGAAGGTCACGGTTAGGTTCATTTGGCTGTTCGGGAGGTGCTCCTGGGTTCTCCTCTGGAACCGATGCCTCCCTCTCTTCCTCATCGCGAGCTAGGCGCTCACGTCTAGGACCCCGTCCGCGCTTGCGAGCTTGTCGCGTCAACGGAGGCATCCTAAGAGGAAATAAGACAAAACAATTAATTTATTTCTTTTAGAATTAAATTTATTTAAATTCAGAATTCCATTAACAAAATACTTTAAAATATTCTAAGGCAAAACGTAAGTGAGTAAGGCTCCTAGTGTGGAAACCTTGCTCTGATACCAAAATGTCATGCCCAAAATTTAGGGCAAAAACGGAACAATTTTTTTTTTAAAAAGATACTAATTTAATTAATAAGCACACTCTTGCGACAAGCATTAGAGAAAATTCCATTAATAAATTCGAGCTCCTTCCGAAACGAACGAAGCATCGACAATCAGTTATATTCTAATTGCGGAATAACCTACTGGTTTAAATTTTATCTTCAAAAGATATTTAATTAATAGTTTTATTAAATTAATCATACTAAAAATATTAGGAGAGATATTTTAAAATTTATTTCCCACTATGACTATATAGTCTTAGCAATTTTAATTAATTTCTTCTTTATAATTTTCTTCCATATCTATATTGTGTACATATAAAATGTACATATATATACATATAGATTATGCATATATTCTGTATAATAATAATTTAATTTCTTAAATCAATAAAACTCAAAAAAAAACATATATATATATATATATACATATTTATATTCCCATATATATATATATGGAAACATATATATTTATATATATATTCTACTTATATATCAATATTTTAACCCTAACCTCCTAAATCCATTGCAACTTTCTAATTATTATCTCTTAATTTCCCCAACCCTAATTAGGGTTCTAAATTCTTATTTAACCAATACCCAAATCCAAATTACATATTATTTTTTTGATCTTAAAAAAAAACTAAATTTCCCTAGCCCCTATCGGGCTAGGGTTTTACCCATTTTCTTTTTTTTTTAACAGGCGAAGAGCTCATGGCGGGCCGAAGATCCTACGGCGGCCATGTCCGAAATAACTTGTAGGTCGCGGAGGTTATTAGGTGGTGGCTGGCCGCGCGCACCACTGTGTGAGCGCACAGTGGCGCCGCGGCACCACTGTGTGCCCACACAGTGGGCGCCACTGGCGGCACCACTGTGTGGCCACATAGTGGCGGCCGCGGCCGTCCACTGTGTGCCCACACAGTGGGAGCCGCAAGTGGCTCCACTGTGTGTGCACACTGTGGGCGCCGCGGGGGCGTCCACTGTGCGTACACACAGTGGAACCCGCGGGGTCCCCAACGTAAATTTTTTTTTAATTTTTTTTTTAAAACATTAACATTTAAATATATATATATATATATAAATATATAAATATATATATTTATATATATACATATATGTATATATATATAAATATATATGGTATTTACAAAAATTAACATGCGTAAATAACAAGATAAATTTAATTCCAAATAAAATTTATATATTTTTTTAAAAGGGAATTATTACATGCAATTTTTTTACGCTAATATAATAAAGAAAAAGATAACATTAAGTTTAATCAAAAATAGAAATAGAAATATATATATATATATATATATATATATATATATATATATATATATATATATATATATATATATATATAAATTCATTTATAAAACTAGCTTTTAAATCAATGTTATCAAAAATACAATTCAAAGTATTTTATAAAGATACATTATACTTTTTCTGGAAATAAAGAAATCCATTTATATATTTTAAAAAAAAAATAGAATATTCACTTAAAACAACCTTTTTTTATAAAAAAACATAGAAATCTATCAACAACAATAATCTTTTATTTGCCACAAGTGAAACATAATTAAAGTCTAAATGAAAAACAAATCTTTTATTTCTTTCCAAAATACAAGAAGCTTTTTGCATGCAACACAATTTAACCCCTTTTTTTTTTTTATAAACCAGAAGTAGAAATAACAAGCTTTTCTTTCTTTAAAACATCTCTAAATACTCTACCAAATTTACAGAATGATTTCTCTGAACAGTCACAACATTAAGACTTCAAGTCTACTAATACAAATTTCAACTTGCTTCTCCTTTCTCTTGAATTGAGGCATTTATTTACAACAACTTTAAACATACATCTGCAACTGAATTCAAATATCTTCAAATACAATCTTCTGAATATCTTTCATGAATCCTATCCTCTTTCTTCTGAATTTCCTGCATAATAGAAAACACAAAATTGACCACGGAGTGCTCACCTCCCAGCCTAGGCTAACTGGTAGCCACCCCCGAGCTCAGAGAACCAATTCCTAGACGGGTAACAAACAGGCAAACACAAAGAAACACAAAACATACAAATATTCCAGACACATTCCCAACCTGGTTTTCACAGCACCACACTCTGGTGGTGAACATTTTCAAAGGGTGGTAGTGGACCAAATACCCTGAGGAGAATCTGCAAGTATGTAATAACAAGAAGCCACCTCATGGCACAAATAATATATCAAAATCTCAACCCCATAAAATTCCTTATGCCCCCCAAAGGCATTCTAGCCTTATAACCCTCCTTATGACCCCCATTGCACAAACAGGCCATGCAGCAAGGGTCACACAAAGATCCCTTGTGATCGCTCTCTAAAGAGAGTCTCTCACTCGAGGGCTGTCACTGCTACCACCCTCAAGATCCTCTTCTCTCCCAAGAGAAAGAGAGATCTTGAGAAAACTCCCAAAACACATTTATTCATAAAACAAAACCAAAAGATTTTCAAACATTCGTTTTCAAGAATACAGATTTTCTTATTCAACAACTTTCAGAAATAAACAAAAACAAGTCATTAAAAGTAAAAAATGAAACCAACCTTAATCTGCCCAAAGGTTATAATGATATCTGAAGAAGAGCTGCCCAATCCACAATTCTTTATTTTCCTTAATCAATTTCTTTATCCCTTAACATTATTTTTCTTCCAAATTTTTCTTCTGTCTCCAAAAATGGAGAGTGGGTGATTAACCAGCTATTCCCAAAAATCTTCCTTAAGAAGCTCACTCTCTGAGTTCTCACAGGATTCTAAAAAAAATCAACAAAAAGAAGGAAGAAAGCAAAAATGCAAAAAGACTTTCCTTCCAAGAGGGAAAAATCTTGATTTGATTTCACTTCCATTTTCCATTTTCGCTCAACCCAAAAAAACCAATTTTTAAAGCGTTAAAAAGATCATTATAAAGTAGAAACTTGCCTAAAATTACCCCTAACCCCTAGGTATACCTTATGGGCTTCAGGAAACCCTAATAAACTACCCCTAGGTGTTCATTTAACCCATTTTAAACCCCTCTGAAGTTTATTTTCGGGTCAAACATAAGTTGACCTCTCCAAATATTATATTCTCAAAATATCTTTTTTGACAACACATTATTTTATTTAAAATTAATAATAATTAACACTTTCCCATCAAGAGACAAGATAAAATATTTAAATTTACATCCACACATGTGTCAAGTGACACTAATAAAATACTTTTACAAAAATAAACATGAAATTGTCTCTTGAGGTTTTTTAACACAATAAATTTAAATAACACATAACACACATGCAGCATATACTGATACGAATAAAATACAACACAAACGGGGTGTTGTCTCTCCAAATAGACAAACCTTGGCTTTACGAACATACATAAGTCTAGGTTTGATTCTCCGTAATTTTCCATGGTCACATGGTAAATTTCCTGCGCATCTCAATTTACACATTAGTACTCCCAAATATTCATATATAATAAGATTCAATAACACAACAATGCACATCATTACTTGCATACAATTTTTCATCTGCACAGATTAAATACATCTTTTGTCAAGCAAATTCACATAAGCAATTTTCATCCCAATTCACATAAACTAAACATACATCATAGTTCTATATTCAAAGTAAAGTTCTGCAAATTCAACAACGACATCTATCATTGCAATATCATTCTATCTAATACTCATGTAGTGTTCTATCCCATAAAGCATGTAAGTAAATCATCAAATCATAGCAATGTTATCCAATATCCTGAAATCATATAAGTTCTAAGTCTCAAAATGCATCAAAATAAAGTATCCATAGTAGTCTAAAATATAAAATCCACTGAATGTCAAACTGAGTCGAGGTGAGGCCTCACACTCAATCCATGCTGTATAAATAGATCTCTTATGTCGGTGATCTGATTCATTGCTTCGATCTTACAAACATGATTTATCAAATGAATAACCATACAAAATATTTCATTGGTTAGATGACCTCAAAATCATACACAATCCTTAAGTGCAATTTCCAATGTGATAACAGTTCTCTATTCCTCGATCTTGTAACACATTTCCACATGTGTGTCTAGGTTCAATGAATCTGGTAACACATTTCACTTAGTGTATATCAACTCGGTGTATCATTATTGCTGCTCGGTAGACATGGAATGTTGTTCGGTAGACAACTTGGTGAATACTGGGCTCTGTGAATACTTTCTTCTTTAACCGTCTGTTCTGTGCATACCGACTGAATGTTTCAGTAGAGGTAACCAACTAGAGTATATAGAATGAATTTGGATATAAAACTAATGGCAAATTAATAAGTAGTAACAATATTACCCATTGAGGATATGCCATAGGTCTGATGAATCCCACATCTAGTAATTTCTTCAGTTCTACTTTGACAAGGAGAGCTATATGAGGATGCATCTTTCTCAATTTCTATTTTACTAGTTTAGCTCCCGAAGCGATATTTAGGTGATGCATTATAAGATCTAGATCCAAACCTGACGTGTTTGGATATGACCAGGTGAAATTGATTTGTTGTCTTTTGAAAAATTCCAGATATTTCTTCTTTTCTTGTTTTGATAGAGAAGTTCTCGGATGTAGAATATTTGGTTTTTTAGTTGTTCCAATGTTGACTGCCTCTATTGGTTTAATCAGTATAGATGATCTCTCTTGATAATATCCAGGTAAGGTGTCAAATATCCTATCTTCTGGCGCCTCAAGGAGGTTTTCACTATTAGATATGTCCTTTCTTTTTACTTTTCTTTGGTCTAGTGTTGCCAATAAATGGTTTTCAACATTAGACTTGATATTTTTTTCTTTATTTTTACTTTTACGACTGGGAGATTTGGCACCCACTTGACTGGAAGATGCATTGGTGAAATCCCTAGTGGAAGTTGTTGTCGCCTCAATTGCATTGAGGTATAAGGCTATAGCGTGGTCACTAGGAAAGGTATCAATTTCAGTATGTCCTTCATTATCCTAGTCAATAAGTTCAGGATGTATTAAAGGTAAGGGATCTTCAAGATGAGATGTTTCAAAGACATTAAGGGTCATGATAGAAACATTAAAGTATTTAGTGTATATTTCAATGTCTAGGATGATACTCTCATCAGAATGACCTCTCACAAGTAGTTCCCGATTGTCCTTGATTAAATCCAAGTAGGCTGAATGTAATTCTAATTCAAGTGATCTAGTTCTTAACATTTGTTTTGAATACGCATGGACTACATCAACACCCACATCTTCTTCATATAAGGTTTCTTCATCTGATTGCTCGGAATGATAGGAATCCCATTCCCATTCATTGGAGTCTATCTCACTGGCAACCTGCAATTTGTAGGTTTGTTCATATAGCTTTTGGTTTGTTTCTTATGTTTTGATCGCTATCTCTTTTCTTCTTTCATATTCAGCTTCCTTTGGGCTGATATTTAGTTATGTTATTCTTTCTATTAGTTCTCCTTGCTTTATACCAGCTTCTTGTCTATTTTGATTGGGAGTTGACTCTGCTTGGGAAGTGCCTTTATTTTGTCTTTCTTGATGATTAGAAGTTATTTCTTTTTAATAATATTATGTTTTCTTGTTCTTGTTGTTTGGTAAAGGATTATTCTCTTTCGATTGCAAGTTGCTATTTTTTGTTTTGTCATGTTCATCTTTTTGGTGCCTAGAAGATATTTCTTCTTGTGGAATAACTTGTCCATGCCCTCAGCCTGATTTGTCTATAGCCTATTGAGTATGAGGTTGTATGGGTTTTGAGAGACCTTCTTTTATTTTTCCTACATGACCTATTCCAGTGTATCCCATTTTCTAAAGAATGTTAAATCATTTTCCATATTTTTATGTGAGTATTCTAACATTATTGATGTTTTGTTGAACTTATTCATCTTTATATAGCCATTATAGCCATTATAGCACATCTTTGTCCTTTGTTTCATTAGATAATGTCCCAACACTAACAAATGATGCATCAAATATTTAAAGAGATTTTACAATTGGTTGTTGTTTTAAGTTTGATGGTTTACCATAAGATTTAGGAGAAGGTGGTAACTATGACCGTGAGTATACTCCATTCACTCGATCCCTTAGCTGTATCTATTTTTAAAAACTTGACAAGATTAAGGAAAATGATTTTTCCTTGGATTGTGTGCTTGAAGATGACGCCTCTCTATTATGCAGAACAATGGCCTCTTGTGCTAGTTTTCAATTACTACAATATTGGAATGGATTCGAGTATGCTGATATTGTGATTTCTTGCCCATTTTAGGAAAACTTTAGGCATTGGTGATAAGTTGAAGGAATAGCTTGTATGCCATGAGTCTATGGTCTTCCCAAAAGTATGTTGTATGATAAATCTAGGTCTAGGACTTGGCATGATGTATCTTTCTACAAGGGTGCTACTCTGATGGGTAATGCCATAATTCCTTTGGAGGAATGTTCTTCTTCATCAAATGCTTTGATTGTGATCTTTTTATGGGGATCAACTACATCTTTAGAATAACCTAAAGCACAAACAAGACTTAATGAGAAAATATTCAAGCCAACTCTCCCATCTATTAGGACATATTTAACACGTGTTATGAATAAGGACTTCAATATGCAATGGAGCATTATGGGGATGTTGTAAAGTCATGTCATCTTCTTCTATGAATGATAAGAAATGAGGTGTCCCACCATGGTTTGGAATTGATCTACATCAAGATCTTTGGATACCCTTATATCTACTAGCGCTCTTTCTAAGATTTCTTTATGTGCGGGTGAAAGTTTTAGAAGTTCTAAATTTGCTATTTGCATGAGAGTTTTCTGTAATTGATCCACTAGACTATATTGTTTTGAAGTGGATGACGTGTTAGTTGTAGGACCCAACAAAAAACTTTGGCTTTGCTTCTCGTGATAGCATGAGTGGGTTCTTGTTGTTGGTTTTCTTTGACCATAATCAAATAACCACATTATCATAAGTGTGAACATAGTTCACTTTTTCTTTACCCTTGTCATTATGCACTTATGATGATTCATCCTTCTCATAATTAGAAAGTAGAGTTTTGAAAGTTGTGTGTGATTCATTTATCTTATGCCAATCCATAGCTATGATGCCATTGTCAATTATATATTAGATGACATGTTTTAACTACTCACAATCATCTATTTGGTGTCCTTTGTTTTGATGGAAATCACAATATTGGTTGTCATTCCACCAAGAAGGTTTTACCTTGGGTTCAAAGTTTCTTTCTTTTGGCAAGGTAATCAATTTTTCTGTAAGAAGTGTCTTTAAGGCTAACCCAAGTGGTTCACCAGTGTTAGTAAATTTCCTGTGAAAGAAATTGTTAAAAGCTGATTTTTGTTGATTATTATCTTGTTGAACTACTACAATGTGATTTGATAGATTGAAAACTAGTTGCTTTGGTTTCACATTATTATTATCCACTATTCCATTATTGACGATGTTTATATTTATATTCCAAGATTTGGGTTTATCAGTGTTGGTATTGTTGTTGGGAGGAGGATTTACTCCTTCTTTGTATATCTTCAACTCTCCCTTCTTTACCATAGCTTCCTCCATCATGATTCCATTATCAATCATCTTTTCAAAACTTGAATGATATTGCATTTTTAGGTTATAACTCTATTGGACACAATGGATCACTGAGAGGGGGGTGAATCAGCGATTTCAACACTTTTTTCCTCAACAAGAATATATCGGTAGTATGTAAAATAGGCTGAGTGCTAACTGGTAGCTCCAATAGTGCAAACAAATTGTGTAAATGAAATTTCTTAAAGCATTAACATAACACATCCTCATGAATGCATCACACAACACCAGATGTATACGAGGAAAACCCAATGTGCAAAAAACCTCGGTGAGAATAGTTGTTAGAGATCTTCTGCTCCAATCCAACCTCACAATAAATCTCTGATTACAATATTTAGGTCACCAACCCAAGGAAAACCAACCCCTGATTTATGAGCACCAACTCAAAGGAGAACCAACCCCTATATAGTTTATAGGCTACAACCTAAAGGAGCTATAACCCCTGTACTAAACTACAACTTAGTGAAAATAATATAAAACTCAGATATACAAATGAAATCACTATTGCAAATGAAATTTTGCAACCTTCCAATATTATGCTTTGCCAGTTTCAACCTTACCAATCTTTATTCTCTCCACCCACTCTGTAACTTGACTTTACTGATTACTTTTCTAAATCCCCTCATAATATCTTAACGCCTCAGCTCACACTAGATCACTCTTTATCAGGTACTGCTTCTCCTGACTTGTCATTTTTGTGTTCTAATCTCACTCCACTGGTTTGTTTCTTACACCAATTTGTCCTACTTCTCCTTACCGATCTGGTCTTCACTCATAAACACTTCAAGTGTTTATCTCTTTGGCTCTCAGACATCAATTTCACACTTGCCTTCACTCTGTAGTAGCAACAATCACAATCACAAGTCATCATATTTAAACTTGAGCTTTCCCACCAAGAAGCAATTCAAACTTAGGGTGGTTAGGGTTTTCTTCACCCAACCAAATCTGCATAAGATCTGATCCAATCTGCCTTGGATCAAACACCTATACTCAAGGAATGCATCTATACACGTTTTCCAACATCTAATGCACATTTTCTAAATATAGCAATCTCGTCCATGATTTTCTGCCTTGAAATTTGTTGACTCAATTTAAATCCAGTTGTTTCCTTCTGAAGGTTATCTTGCAGTTTGATTTCTTTTCTTTGATCCAGGCACCAACTATTCCCTGATCTTTCTCTATCATTCTTTCTTCCTTGAGCCACATCAATAAGTTACCATCCCATAATTTGTGGTTATTTCATTAATCTCGACTAGCTGTTTCAAAAACCATGTCGATGGAGGCTTCACCGACCTCTGCATGTTTGCCACCTCAGCACCACATGTCATCACATTGGTCATACACTCAACTCACCAACATGAGGTTAGTTTATGCTTGAACATTCAACAAATTCATACTGATACAAGCCTTTACTGATGAGACCTTCTCATCCTACTAAACGGTAGTGCACACTACACCGGTAGCCCATCATCACCTCTGGTGGTTTGAGATCATTTCAACATTCTACCTCTTCATCATAAATAGACAGTGAGCCTCCAAACCGGTTTATGCTCTATCGGTTATCATTCATCACGATCTCCCTCTTTGATAGATAACACACACATGCATCTCATCTCATACCGATGAAGTCATTGATAGTCTCAATACCTACTTGTCTTCCTCCATACCGGTTGAAAAGCCTTCATATTAATCTTCTCAATACCTTATGTGTCTTCCACCATACCGGTTCACTCATCTTTATACTAGATGACATACCTCTACCAGTAGCCTGCCCGCAATACCAGTTGACATCAATGACAACTCAATGCCAACAATATCGCCATTTGGCATTGATGTCAACATTTTCTTTTCTGGCTTCTCTCCCTCTTTGACATCAATGGCAAAGATAACCTTAGCCTAACACTAATAAACTCTCTCTTGACTACATCTGGTTAAGACACACTCTCCCTCTTTGTCTATGCTTCATGATTCAAGAGTCACAAGATAGCAACAATGGTTGACTCCCCTGAATCATGCATCCTCTTATGCATTTAAGTACTACCAAATGGTGGGACAACTCCCATCTTTTGTCTCAAATACTCAAATGGACCCAAAGGAAGCGTCTTGGTAAATATGTTAGCAATTTGCTCTCCTGTGGGAACATATTCTACTATGACCTCCTTGTCTGCTACCTTCTCCCTCAAGAAGTGATACTTGATTGCAATGTGTTTTGTTCTTGAGTGCATTACTATATTTTTGGAGATGTTGATTACAGTTGAGTTATCATGCCAGATTGGTATAGGTTTTGGTATCTCCACCTATATGTCTTTCAATGGCTACTTCATCCATTAAACTTGTGAAGAACATGTAGCAGCTACTATATACTCTACCTCAATAGTAGATAATGACACTAAATCTTGCTTCTTGTTGTGCCATGATTCTAACTGGTCTCCTAAATAGAAAGCACCTCCACTTGTACTTTTCCGGTCATCTATACTTCCTGTCCTATTTGCATTAGTATAATCTTGCAAAGCAAAGTCTCCTTTCTTTGGATACCACAAGCCATAGCTAATAGTTCCTTGCAGATACCTAAAGATTCTTCTGACAGCATTTAGGTGAGACCGTTTAGGAGCAACCTGAAATATTGTTACCATGCAAACAACTTGTACAATATCTAGACTAAATGCTGTTAAATATAACAGACTACCAATCATAGACCTATACAGTGTTTGCTCAACTTCTGGTGACTCATCTAGTTTACTCAACTTACAACTGGTAACCATGGGAGTACTTACCAGTTTGTTGTCCTCCATTTGAAATTTCTTCAGCATGTCTTTAACATAATTGGTTTGGGAGATGAAAATTCCTTTCTCCTGTTGTGAGATTTGGAAACCAAGAAAATAGGACAACTCACCCAGCATGGACATCTCAAATTTTGTCTTCATCTGATTTGCAAATTCTTTGCACATGATGTCCTTGTCTCCACCAAAGATAATATCATCTACATAAACAACAACTATAATCATGTGATCTCCATTTACCTTGACATACAGGTTGCTTTTTGCATTCCCTTTTCGGAATCCTTGCTCCTTTAAGTATTTGTCTAACTGAGAACACCATGCTCTAGGAGCCTGCTTCAAACCATACAATGCATTCTTCAACCAACATACAAAAATCTCATCTTCATGCAACAAGAACCCTTCTAGTTGTTCCATATATACCTCTTCTTCAAGATTTTCATTGATAAAAGCAAATTTTACATCCATTTGATACACTTTATATCCCTTGTAGGTTGAGAAGGCTAAAAACATTCTTATTGCCTCTAACCTAGCAACTGGTGCAAAGGTTTCTTCAAAATCAGTACCTTCCACTTGAGCATACCCTTTTCAAACTAACCTTTCTTTATGTCAGACTATCTTACCTTCTTCATTCATCTTGTTTCAATAGACCCATTTGGTACCTATAACATTTATGTCTTCTGGTCTAGGAACAAGTTCCCAAGTTTGATTCTTCTCAATTTGTCTCAATTCTTCATCCATGGCATCTACCCACTTCTCACTTTTGCTAGAATCATCAAAAGTTTTGGGCTCTACTTCAGTCATGAGGCAGAAATTTACCTGCTCACTTTCCCTGGCTAATCTCCTTCTGGTCTACACACCTTCATTTCTATCTCCTATGATCCATTCTTCTGGATGATTCTTCCGCACATACCAATTGGGGATCTTGTTTAGTGCATCTTCTACCAGTCCATTGTCAAATTTTTCTTCATATTCAATATCTGACTCATTAATGTAAGGTGCTGAAGCATATTTTCTTCTATGTGAGTCTTTATCTATTCTCACATTTACACTCTCAACCACCCTTCTCAATCTCTTGTTGTAGCATTTGTAGGCTTTACTATTGGTTGAGTATCCCAAGAAGATTCCTTCATCACTCCGAGAATCAAAACTTCCTAATCCATCAACATCTCTATTGATGAAACATTTACTTCCAAAAACTCTGAAGTGCTTGAGTGATGGTTTCCTTTCATACCATAAATCATAAGGATTCATTCTACTATTCACTCTTAACTGTACCCAGTTTAATGTATAGACTGTAGTATGAATTGCTTCCTTCCAGTACATATCTAGTATGTTGACCTCATTCAACATAGTCCTAGCCATCTCCTTCACTGTCCTATTTTTCCTCTCTACCACCCCATTTTGCTAAGGTGTCCTTGTAGCTGAATACTATCTTCAGATTCCATGTTTCTCACAGTAGTCAACAAACTCATTAGAAGAAAATTTTCCACCCTAGTCTAATCTTAAGCACTTTACCCGGTATCCACTTTTATTTTCTACCATCTTCCTGAAAATATTGAATCTCTCAAATGCTTGTGACTTATCCTGCAGGAAGGTTACCCAAGTCATTCTCGAGTAATCATCTATGAACAACATGAAATACCTTTCTCCGACCAGTTTTGTTGTCCTTGTTGGCACACATAAGTCTGTATGTATCAACTCCAAAGGTCTTGAGGTGTTATATTTGATCTGAGGTATGTTTCTCACATACTGGTTCTTGCTTATCTTAACCAGATTATCAAAATTCACATAGCCTAATCTCTAGTACCACAACCAACTTTCATCAACCTTCCCCATCATGAATTGGGACTTGAAGCATTCCTTCAAATTGTAGACATTACCCTCTGTTCTCTTTCCTTCTGCTACCACCTAACTAGTACTCTTCTTTCTTTTTTAACAATCAGTAGAGTCAAATGAAAACTTTTACCCTTTGTAACACATTTGACTTACACTCAGTAGGTTATTCTTTAGTCCTTCCACATAGTACACATCATGAGCCTTGATCTTGCCATCAATATTCAGTGTACCCTGACCTTTGATCTTGATGGAGGAATTGTCACAAAAACGGACTGAACCACCATTCAAATCATCAAACTTGATGAACTTTTTCTTATCTTTGGTCATGTGATTTGAGCATCCACTATCAACTACCCATAAACTCATCCTTTCAGCATGTAGAGCAGTCTGCACAATCAGGCTAGAATCTGTCTTGTTTTTCTCCTTCTCTACCCAAACTAGTTTCTCTTCTTTCTTTTCCTCTTATGTCACTTTGTGTTTCGGTTTTGTTTCTAGCTTCTCATCTGGTACTATTTTATTTTTCTTATTGGTTCTTAGCTTACAAAACCTTTCTATGTGACCAAAATTTTGACACTTGTAACATTTCACATTAGCATTGTAAGATGTACTCAAAGCATTCTTGTAATTTATTTGAATATTACTCCTACATTCATTACTCTTGTGACCAAACTCATTGCAATTATACCATGTGACATTTTTACTTTGTAATGAATCAAATGAGTTTCTACTCTCAAAACTAGGGTTGACATTCATTTTCCTACAATCTACCATTCTATGCCTGAACTTATTACACTGGTGACAATAACCATGAAAATTTTGAACATACCAATTAGGTTGTCTTGAACCTTCAAACATCTGCCTCATTAGGGGTCTTCCTTTCATGCTACTAACTCTTATGAATCCTTCATGATCAACACTTGCATTTCTCCTTGGATTTGCATGTCAGTGCATTGAGTATGGTCTTTGGTTCATTGATTGAGTATACTGGTTTGTGTGGCGGTTTCTAGCAACATCTGCATATGTCTTCTTGTCGGTATCCTTTCTTACTGTGAATTTCTTCTTCCCTTCATCTTCATTTTAAGAGGTGAACTGTATCTCCTTATCAGATGTGTCTCTTCTATTTAAACTTTGACCTTCTTGAAAACCTAAGCCATTGGTATCTTTAGATTGCTTCTATTTGCTCAGCATCTTGTCCAGGGCTTCAGTGCTACCTTCATATTTGCTTCTAACTTTTATCTCTTCCTAACTTTTCTCTAATTCCTTCCAGAGTTTCACTATTTATGCTTCCAGATTCTAATGTTCCTTTTCTTTTTCACTTAGACCGGTACTAGTAACTTCACACGTCCTCTTGGCCTCTTCCAACTGGAGTTTTAGATCTGCAATAATTTTCTTGGACTCTTCAAGAGATTGCTCCAACAACTCTTGTTCTTCAGTTGCAGCCCTTTTTACCTTCTTCAAATCTCTTCTTGTTTTCTTTAGCTCATCTAAGGTACTAATGATTTCTACTTCAAGATCTACTTCTTCTTCTTTCTCTTCCTCGTCTCCTTCTTCAGGTACTAGAACCTCTTGAGACATGAAAAGGTTTGCTCTGATTTCATCTCCACTAAAACAGTAATCTGAGGCACTTTCCTCATCTATGGTATCATTTTCACATGTGTAAAGATTGCTCTGCTTCTGGTAGCCTCTTCTACCATGCTGGTAGACATTCTTCTTCCTATCCTTACCATATGATCTTCTACCACTTGATTGATCATCTTCATTCTTATCACCATAAGGACATTTAGCAGTAAAATGTCCAATCTTTCCATAATTGAAACATTTCAAAGGCAGCTTGCATTTGTATTTTCCTGAACATGTCTTGAGTCTTCTGACAAAGTTTTGCATGATGTCATCATAGTCTTCACTGGATGCATCATGAGTAGATTCTTCTTTTCCTTTTCTTGATGCCTTGAATGCAACTTCTTTCTGCACAATATCAGTACCGACAATCCTCATCTCATAAGTAGTTAGGGAGCCATACAACTCATCCATTGTACTTTTAAATCTTTTTCTTCTTCTATTGTTGAGACCTTTGTATCATACTTAGATGTGAGAGATCTAAGTACTTTCTTCACTACCACGTCATCTTTTATTTCTTCTCCAAGTCCTCTAATGGTGTTTGTTGTTTCATCAACCCTTTGGAGATAGTCAACAATCTTCTCTTCATCTCTCATCTTCAAACCCTCAAAGTTGTGCTCTCAATGTCTGCAACTCAGCTTCCTTGACATTAGCATTGACTTCAAATATCTTCTGCAACTTATCTCAAGTTTCCTTTGCAGAGGAGTAGTGCATAACTTTAACAAGCACATTATCAGACAACCCACTAAGAATGGCATTCTTAGCTTTAGCATTGTTCTCATATTCCCTCTTTGCATCTCGATCAGTGGGGGGATTGTTAGGGATTGTATGCCCATTCACAACCAACATTTATACACCACAAGCTAGAGAGGACAAATAGATTTCCATTCTTCTACTCCAAAAGGCATAGTTGACACCATCAAACATAGGAGTTTTTGAGGAGGTGGACCCATTTCTTACCATTGTGAATACTTGATAGGATCTACCCAAGCTAGAGAATGCTTTTGAAAAAATAGGGAACCTCGCTCTGATACCAATTCTTGGACACAATGGATCAGTAAGAGGGGGGTGAATAAGTGATTTAAACACTTTTTCCTCAACAAGAAGATACCGATAGTATATAAAACAGACTGAGTGCTAACTAGTAGCTCAAACAATGCAAACAAGTTGTGTGAATGGACTTGCTTAAAACATTAAAATAACACATGCTCATGAATGCATCACACAACACCAGATGTATACAAGGATAACCCAATGTGGGATAAACCTCAATGAGAATATCTATTGGAGATCTTCTACTCCAATCCAGCCTCACAATAAATCTCTGATTACAATATTTAGGGCACCAACCCAAAGGAGTACCAACCCCTGCACATTTTATAGGATACAACCTAAAAGAGATACAACCCCTACACTAAGCTACAACTTAGTGAAAACAATATAAAACTCAGATATACAAATGAAATCACTATTGCAAATGAAGTTTTGCAACCTTACAATATTCTCCTCTGCCACTTTTAGCCTTACCGGTCTCTATTTTCTCCACCCACTCTGCAACTTGACTTTACTGATCACTTTTCTAAATTCCCTCTCACAATGTCTTAATGCCTTAGCTCACACTTGATCACTCTTTATCAGGTACCGCTTCTGCTAGCTTGTCACTTTTGTGTTCTAAGCTCACTCCACCAGTTTATTTCTTACACTGGTTTGTCCTACTTCTCCTTACCGATCTGGTCTTCACTCATAAAAACTTCAAGTGTTTATCTCTTTTGGCTCTCAGACATCGATTTCACACTTTCCTTCACTCTGCAACAACAACAATCACAGTCTCAAGTCATCATATTGAAACTTGAGCTTTCCTGCCAAGAAGCAATTCAAACTTAGGGAGGTTAGGTTTTCCTTCACCCAACCAAATCTTCATAGGACCTGATCCAATCTACATTGGATCAAACACCTATACTTGAATGCATCTGTATGTGTTTTCCAACATCCAATGCATATTTGTTAAAGATATAAATCTCATCCATGATTTTTTGCCTTGAAATCTATCGACTCAATTCAATCCAGTTGTTTCCTTCTCGAGGTCATCTTATAGTCTAATTTCTTTTCTTCGATCCAGGCACCAACTACTCCCTGATCTTTCTCTTTCATTATTTCTTCCTTGAGCCGCATCAGTTAGTTACCATCCCGTGATTTGTGGTTTTTTCATTAGTGTCGACTAGTTGTTTCAACAACCATGTCAATGGAGGCTTCACCAACCTCTGCATGTTTGCCACCTCAACACCACATGTCATCACATTGGTCATACACTCAACTCACTGACACAAGGTCAATTTACACTTGAACATTTAGCAAACTCATACCAGTACAAGCCTTTACCGGTGAGACCTTCTCATCCTGCTAATCGGTAGTGAACACTACACCGGTAGCCCATCATCACCTCTGGTGGTTTGAGATCATTTCAACATTTTGCCTCTTCATCATAAATAGACAACCAACCTCCAAACTGATTTATGTTCTACCGATTATTATTCAACTTGCTCTCCCCCTTTGACAGCTAACACACACATGCATCTCATCTCATATCGGTGAAGTCACTGATAGTCTCAATAACTACTTATCTTCCTCCATACCGGTTGACAAGCCTTCATGTTAATCTTCTCAATACCTTATGTGTCTTCCACCATACCAGTTCATTCTTCTTTATACCAGATGACATACCTCTACTGGTAGCTTTCTTGCAATACTGATTGACATCAATGACAACTCAATGCCAACAAACTCATTTGTGCATTTAGATTGTCAATGAATATGTCCATATTTTCATATTCTGGCACCGTATGAGGATATTGTGTAGCTAATCATCTCCATCTCTATAGAAATGTCATGAAAGGTTCTCCACTCTTTTGTTTAGTGTTACACAAGTCTAGCATTGTGACCTCATGTTGTATGTTGTAAGAGTTGTGAAACAAACTTATGCACCAATTCTGAGAATGATCTAATTTTGGGTGGAAGTTTTGAGAACCAATCCATAGCTTGTCCACTTAAGCTCTTTGGAAATAACCTCATTAAGTATGTGTCTTCATGTGCGAACTCCATGCTCATCGTGAAAAATTATCTTATATGATCTTGTGGATCAGAGCTTCCATTATATTTGTCATATCTAGGAGTTTCACAATTTGTAGGAAAAGGTATCATGTTGATATTTATGTGAAATGAATAAGGACAATTTTTTTGAAGCAAATACCTCTTAGTAGTTCCCCTTTATATATCTTGAATTTGTGTTTGAAGCATTTGTATCTGCTGCATGAGAGCTAAGAGAGGATCATCGACATGATTTCTCCTTGTATCATTACCATCCCTTTTTGTATCATCACGATCCCTTCTTGTGTCATCATTAGGTCTTCATGTGTACCCATTGGTTCTTATGTCATCATGATTCCTTCTTGTGTCATCACTAGGTCTTTGTGTGTACTCATTGGTTCTTGTGTCATCATTAGTTCTTCGTGCATCCTCATTAGTTCTTCGTGCATCTTCATAAGTTCTTGTATCATCAAGAATTCTCATGTCATCCTTTTTGTGACTGAAAATTTCTTCATTTTGTTCATTGTCATTGTAAGTGTCACTTGATCCTCCCCTTGGTCTTAAATCGTTTATGTCAAAATCTTGGGGGAGTGTAGCACCAGATTTTTCTAGCATTAGGAAGTATTTTTCTTTTTCACCCTCCAATATTTTCTCTATGAATTTATCAAATTTAGGATCTAGTTTGTTTTCTCTATTGTGTTGATCCGTTATCTCTTCTTCTTGTATTTCTTTTTTGTGTGCCACTTCCTCATGATCTTCTTCCATTTCAAGCGTTTCTATTTCTGTTTCTTCAATCTTTCATCTTTGAGCCCTGGTTAAAACAAGCATACATGTGTTTTGAATATTTGCAAGGTTTCAATTTTATATAATGTGCCCCAATAAGTGATCAATTGTTGAGGTAATTATGATAGATTGATAAGACATGAAATGGTCATTCAAGTATTTGTGAGTTTGCAAGTTTTTTGATCTTAGTTTGGAGTGCAAATTTTGTGATTTTTGATATGACCAAGTTCAATAGGAACGATATATGCTATGATAGAGAATGAGGTTACTATGATCAAAGGGTTGTAGTTTTATGATAAAGGATGATAGATCCTGATGAGAAACTAGGTTTGAATAAGTTTATCAAAGAAAATGTGATGATGCACTTTGAGATGTTAGATCTTAAACTTGTTGGAAATGAATACTTGAAACCTTTAGCATGTTTAGTTTTGAATTTTTTTTGACAAAAGATAACTTGACCTAGTGACACGAAAAGACAACCTATGCACATGATGGAAAATACCTGGTATATGCTCATTGTGGAATTTGGATTGATTAGGCAAGTACAACAGATTTGGAAAAGCACGTAAAAAATGACAAATACCATTTCTCGTATGAGTTTCTATTTAAACTTGCATGATAGTTTAGACTTTCTCAGAAAAAAAATGACAGTGGTAATAGTGACTTGTACGACAGTATGTATATGGGAGGATGACAATTCTTAGAGGGTTGTATGACAAAATAGAAGAATCATATGACACAGGATTGGACAAGGATGAGTTTCTGATAAGGACAGAGTTTTGATCACTGAGTTTTTTTGATGTTTTGATTATTTTCTCCAGTTTTAGTATTTCAGTTTCAATTTCAAGGGTGCAAAAACACTACAAACATGCCAGATGCAAAGTGACCTCAAACACATCACGCTAATGCTAAGGAAGTTGGCTGAGAGAGAAAACCTTTTCTTGAAGACTTAGGTACACACCCAATAGCTAATCAGAATATAGCCTTTGAGTCTCATGCAATGGATTCTCAACACCGTATTGACTGACTCCAAATGCTAATGGGGAATGATATGGCAAGTATCTTGGGAGAGTTACTATCTCTCTTGCACAAAGATTATCCACCTTTCGAAGGTGAATCAGGTAGCTTCTATGTTAAATTTCTTAATAAGGATTTCTATTCAAAATTACCCCTTGAAGTCGCACAAGCATGATTGAGGCCTATAGCCTGAAAAGGCATCGAAACAAGATGTAGTCACACAAGTGTGATTGAGACCGCGAGGTACTACAAAATGCCCGATATGAAAGATCTCAAAGAGAAAACTCAAATAACTCCATCCTCTGAGACTTTAATCTCGAGAGGCCTATTTATTATAGTGAGTTGGAATGCTTAGGTCTAGCTGTACTCACTTGGTTCGTTCTCATAGGGTGATTAATTTTTCCCACTATGACAGGCCCACTAAAGGAACACAAATTTCAAAATTCAAAAAGCTTCAAGGGTCAGGATTTCTAATTGTCTATATAGACAAGATCATACTCTCCTACCTTTTAGACTCTTCTCAAACATGAAAAATAGATTTATTCATTTACCATATTGCAATTTAAGTTCCTAGAAAACTTAAGAATACACAAAGTTTAGTTGAATCCCCTTAGGTGACCTACAAAAACAATGAATCAGTAGTCATATTATTTTTGAGTGACAAGTGTGTTCTTGGACAAATGTCCTACAAAAATTTGTTAGGCTATAAAAAATTTCAAAATAGATCAGGGTTAGCATTAGCATCATCAAAATTCAATCAAGAAAAACCCCCCCAAAAATGTAATATATTTCTGATACAAGAAATTAGAAACTCATATGAGATTTCTCACCTGGCCATACAAGAATTCTCACCTAATCATAGGACAAAGAAAAGAATATCATACTATGAATAAAATAATGTCGTATGAGATTGTATAGAATGTACGAACACAATCTCGAAGGATGAGAATTTGTTTATCTGCAAGGCCAAAAAATGAGTTTTGGGCACCAATTAATGTCTGCATGAAATGTGGAATTTGCATTTGCAACACAAACACTCAATAGATCATTACATGCATGGTTAGTTGATAAAAATGAATAAATATAAAACCATGACAAATCGACCTATTGCCTCCTAAAAGATGCGAGTATAGATATGCTCTCAGATTTGTCTAAGCAATACCAGTGACTTGACTACACCAAGATGGAAAAATTAAACTATATGAATGCAAACTAGATGAATGCAAGATAAAAAAAATAAGCTTGATTAATCCAAAATGATATGAGATACATGAATGTATGAATGATTAATCTAAGATGCTAATTATGATAGATGATTGAGATAAAATTGCTTGTAGTAATGATACTAAAACTATTCATGCAAGGGATCTTTATTACTCCAAAATGAGGGGTATTTATAGGAATTCCAAGGCCAAAGATGAGGTGGTAGGAATAGATGGTCCAGATTTGATCTGAAGATATCAAGGGTTAAGATTGAAGAAACTAGAGAAGAGGTTGGAGGAAGGGACACTTGTCATCTCTATGTTGACAAGTGTCAAGGAACCTTGCTCATGAGAGGGAAAGTATCCAAGGGAGGAGAGATGTGGCAAAAGTGCCATGTGTCTCAAGGGGGGAATATCCAACCCATAAGAGGTTAGGATAAAAGAGGTTAGGATGTGCAAGATAAGATAGGGTTAATTAGACCCTAGGATTAGATAGAATGGGTTAGGTTAGAGGGTGGTTAGGTTAGGTGGTTAGAAGTTAGGAGCCATGTGCTCATATTTGAATTTATAAATTCAAATACTAGGAAAAGATAATTAATTTCAACAAATCATGATTTGATTTATTTTAACTAATTATGAGATTAGAAGAGTGGATTTAAAATGGGGGGAGGGCTAATTAATCAAAGGTGAATTATTGAAATGAACTTAATGAATAAATCCTTAGATTTATTTATAAGTAGATTGAATGGGGAAATTAATCAAATTATTTGCTAATTTAATTAACTATCTTCAGACCATTTTTAAGTGTATACAGTATAAGACAAGTTTCTACATGGAACAAAGTAAGAAACATTCCTAGAATGTCAAAAAATGAATTTGTTCCATCAACTGGTCACAATGGCATAGTTTGGAGAAGAAGAACAAATTATAATGATAGAATTCCCTCTAATCATTTGTTTGGTAAGAACATAGTGTGCCACAACTATAACAATTTTGGCCACACTGCAAAGTTTAATAGATCAAGGATGGTCAAGAAAAGGAAGATGATGAATGCTGCTCCAAAAGTTGCAAATGAGAGTCAGAGGGAGATCAAGAAAATCTGGAGGAGAAAGTATAACCATGGGGGTGTGAAAGACATGAATGCATTCATTAGCTAGCATGATGCATTCCGTGCACAATTGATACCCCCTCAAGCTTAAGGAGAAGAAGGACCTTAGGGGGAGATACATATTGATCATACCTTTTAACCCCAAATTTTTGAAAAGAACCAGGATGCTACAGATATGAGGGAAACCAACTCTAAGAAGAAGACATGGAGGTAGAAGATGAGATGACATATTTTATAGTTAATGATTGAGTTAGCCTAAAATGTCTGTAAATATGTTTTAGTTGTTTATTTTGTAAAAGTTTATGCCTTGGTAGAATATCAATCTCTGACATTGTTAGCACATAATTTAGATTATTGTAAAATAGATTTAGTTTATGGTGTATACTTTCATACATAAGGATGAGTATAACTACAAGTAGTGAAAATATGTTAAAGATAGTCCATAGTGCACTGCTTTCAGTATGGAAGAATGGAAGAATTATGCAACAAAAAAGAGATTAGACAAAATAGGGAAGAGATGTTTAGAGTATGTGTAGTTCAGAGGAGAGGACAACATGAAGACATATGTAAGAAAGAAAAGAAGATGGATTATATTGGTTTTGGTTCTCAGGGGGAGACAAAATGCATATGTTGCAAGTGGACTACAAAGGGAGCTGAACAGACTTGACCAGAGTTTATTTTTATAATGTGTTAATCCTATGAGGATCCAGTTAATACTGAGAGGAGGGTGAACCAGTATTAATACCAGTTGAAACTTTAAACCAAAATCAAACTTCTATCAGATCTGAAAAATATCTTAGCTTCTTTTATCAGATCTAACAACCTCTTTATCAGATTTTCTTAACACATTAGTCAAATCACTTACCATATCTATCACTTCTTTCACCATTTAAGTAGTCATATAAATTTTATCATTTACCAACTCATCTTATCAATCAGAGCAAATAATTTCTCTAACAACTCTTTTCAGTACCGATAACCTTTGATAAAACATCATAACCAATGTACTCAGAAATAGTGCATGAAATGTAACATAAACAAGAACATCACATGAAAATCATTCCACACATGAACACCATAATTTTGATGTGCAAACCCAAATAGGGAAAAAACATGACGGGAGTGGGCACCCACAAATATATGCACTCTTTTGAAGTACACCCTATTAGGAGCTTACAATATGCCCTGTTAGGAGTCACCTGGTTAAGGGATTTGCCTAGCAGCCCATTTAGGAGCTTGATGATCTATTAGGATCAACCTCATGAGAGGATTTAACACTCTTTTGAGATCTTCCCTATTAGGGGACTTAATGTTTAAGGCCTGTTAGGACCTATCTAGTTAAAGGATTTAGTCTACTACAACTGTTAGGGAACAACAATGAAAAAGTGATATGTTACTTGCACTTCTCAACTTGCTTGATCAACTCTAGTTATGCTCAACACTCTCCAACTCTCAAGAAGATCTCACAATTCTCTTGGACATGTCAACACATTCTCTAAGACCATCGACACAATAAACATTAACTATGCCATCCTAAATAGCCATCTCAGCTAGGTCAACAACTAAAACCAAATTACATCAAAAATTTACAATATAAATCATACGAGATCATCTCAAATCAGTATACAGATCATTACATAAAATTGCAATGCAATATGAACCATTGGTTGATCGTAAACCATCATGAAAATCCAATTTGTAACAAAGTCAAAACCTCAAAACACTCCAATAAGTGTTTTGTTGTTTTCCAAGAAATTCTTCCTTGAATCGTGCCAAAACAACAATCAAATTATTTTACGCAACACATGGTGTTACCACCTTCATGTAGACTTGTCGTTGATCACCGTCATAACAAAAATTATTACTAGTTTAAAGATATCTTCAGCAGTCATAAACCCTACTAAAACCTTAGAAAAACTTCATCAGAAATTTGAAACATGCCTTTTGGTAGTCATCACAAGTTTTGGTTCCTCTCAGATACTCATTTCCATGATACAAGTTCACATTCCAAAAAACAAATCACCAATCATCACTGATCATCCAATTCAATCAAAACATATCTACTTTATGGGTTAAAGTTCTATCATAGACTTCAATTCTCTGTCAGTAAACCCTATCTTTTGGTAAACCAAATCACTTAGATGACAAAACAAAACATCAGGAACATCAGTAATTATATTTTGACATCAATTGCCATCAATGAAAACACAAATAACTGATCAATTCATCTAATAACAAAATCTCAATCTCTTCATCACAAATAGACTTCTATCCTCTACAGGTGCAGTCATCCATCCTCAATTGCATCACCTCATTTGTATCAGTTATGCCAAATTCCAACATTCTCCCCATTTGGCATTGATGGCAACACCAATTAGATATACAACCAGAGTAACATTATCATTTGTCGGTTCTCCTTTTGTCTTCTCCCCTTAACCAATGCTTCTCTCAATCTGATCTTCTAATCTTTAACTTCTCCAATAGCTTCTTCCATATCTGATTTATTTTCTTCTCCCCCTTTGACAAAAATTCCAAAGGTATAAATGCATCAGTTGTCTTCAATTATGCTACTGCCTCTTCCATCATCTCAAAAAAACTATATCAGAGCACTAAATCAGAACTTTACATCAGACTTTCTCCCCCAAAGGAGTTACATGCACCTTCATCAATCCTTACTAAAATATAAAAATGAAATCCACTGGATTAATGCAACTCCATCATTCTAGTTCTTCCAGTGTAGGGGTCTAATCCCCAGTTTACCTCTAAGAAACTCACAGGTATCCTTTAGTAAGGGATTAGTAAAGATATCAGCTAACTGATCTTTACTCTTCACCTATTTTTCTTGAACTCTTTCCCTTAGAAAATGATACTTCAATTCAATATTCTTGGTTCTAGAATGAAGTACGAAATTCTTAGAAATATTTATTGCACTTGTATTATCACAATAGATAGTCACCGATTCAGACATATCTATCTTGAATCCTTCTAGACATGTCTCATCCATATTGTCTACATGCAATTCATGGATGTAGCTACATACTTTTCTTTAGTTGTAGATTAAGAAACATAAGGTTTATTTCTTGCTTTTCCATGCCACTAATCTTCCACCAAGTAGAAAAGCTCCACCGGTTGTGCTTTTCTGATCATCCACATTACCTGCCCAATCAGCATTAGTAAAGACATCCAAAGTAAAATCTCCTTTATAGGGATACCATAAACCATAGTCTACTGTGCCTTTGAGATACCAAAAAATTCTCTTCATAGCCACCATGTGACTCTCCTTAGGCTCTTTTTGAAATCTAGCCACTAATCCAATAACATGAGCAATGTCTAGTCTTCTATGAACAACATATTATAGCTTTCCAATCATAGATTTTTGTACTCTTTTTCACTGACACCAGGGGAATCATCTTCCTTGGACAACTTGCAGCCTGTCACCATCAGTGTTCCTACCGGTTTGTAGTCTTCCATGTTGAATGTCTTCAACACCTCTTTGATATAGTTGGTCTGATAAATAAAGATACCACCATTTAGTTGTTGGACCTGTAAGAAAATAAAGAACTTTATTTCACCAATTAGAGATATTTCAAATTCCTTTTTCATTATATCAGCAAAATCCATACACATATCATCATTTCCACCAAAAATTATGTTATCTACAAACACTTCTGCTATTAGCATCTTGTTTCCATTAGTCTTCAAATAAATGTTGTTGTCCTCATTGGTACGTTGAAATCCAATTTTGATCAAATATGCATGTAATCTCTCATACCATGCTCTCGGTGCCTTGTTTAGACCATATAGTGGCTTTATGCAATTTACACTCCATGTCTTTATCATTAGTCAAGGAAAATCCATCTGGTTGTTCAATGTATACTTCTTCTAGAATTCTATTTAGAAAGGTTGATTTGACAACCATTTGGTAAACTTTGAGTCCCTTATATGTAGCAAATGCCAACAACATCCTTACTCTTTCTAATCTAGCAATAGGTGCAAATGTTTCACCATAATCCTCACCTTCTTCTTGAGCATACCTTTTGTAGACTAATCTCACCTTATTTCTTGCAATTTTTCCTTCTTCATCCAATTTATTCCTAATGACCCATTTGGTTCCAATTACATTTGTATCCTCCGATCTAGGAACAAGTGACCATGTCTGATTCTTCTCAATTTGATATAATTCTTCATTCATTGCATTCATCCAATCATCATATTTTAGTGCTTCCTTAACTATCTTGGGTTCAATTGTAGATATCAAACATAAGCTTTCTCGGATCTTTCTCCTCGTTTGCACGCTTGCATTCTTATCACCAATTATTTGCTCTTGTGAATGGTTCAATCTGACATATCTAGGTATTACTTATGTCGATTCTGCATCTTTTGCATCAGGTTCTTCATTTTCTTCTTCATTGTCATCGCTTACCAGTTGAGCAACTAATTCTGCATTTGCTAGTACGTCATTATTCTTTGCCTCCGGTTCAATGATCACAAGTTTTTTTGCATTATCATCCTTTTTAGGTTCTGATCTAATTGTACCTTCAGACTTATCATATAAATCATCAACTTTTACATTAGCACTTTCAACAATTTTCTTAGTTCTCTTATTGTAACATTTATATGCCTTACTCTTAGAAGAGTAACCAAGAAAAATTCCCTCATCAGATTTTGCATCAAATTTCTTAGTGTAGTTATCTCTCTTAATAAATCATTGACTTCCAAAAACTTTAAAATAACTTACACAAGGTCTTTTTCCATACCATAACTCATAGGGTGTCTTATTCTTACCTCTCTTTACCAGTACTTGGTTTAAAGTGTATACAACAGTACTGACCGATTCTCTCCAAAATATTTTGGATACATCACCCTATAATAACATGGTTCTTGTAGCTTCAACTATTGTTCTGTTCATCCTTTCTACTATGCCATTCTATTATGGTGTCCTCAGAGCAGACATCTATCTCTTGATACCCTATTCATCACAATACTTAACAAATTCATCAGATGTGAATTCACCTCCCCAGTCTGATCTTAAACACTTTAAGTTCTTACTAGTTTCATTCTCAACCAAAGCTTTAAATGATTTAAATTTACTAAATTCTTCTGATGTCTCCTACAAAAATGTCACCCACATCTTTTTAGAATAGTCATCGGTGAAAATCATGAAACACCTATCACTATAATAACCCTTTGTTCTCATAGGGCCATAGAGCTCAGTATGTATCAAATCTAAAATATTCTTAGAATTACAATTCATGCTCTTGAAAGAAATAGAGGTCATCTTATTGATTTGACAGTCTTTGTATATCACACTATCCGGTTTGACAATTTGTGGCAATCCTCTTACAACACTTGACTTGCTTATCTTAACCAAATTATCAAAATTAAAATGACAACATCTTTTATACCATAACCAACTATCTTCCATTCTTGAAACCAGACAATTATTAATATTACTATTCAAATGGAATATGCTACCTCTAGTTTTCTTCTCAGTAGCAATCAATTCACCATTACCCCCAAGAATTATGTAGACTCCACTTTTAAACTCAAGCAAATAACCTTTATCATTGAGATGACCAACACTTAAGAGACTATGCTTTAGACCATCAATCCAAAACACATCATCAACATTACTCTTCCCATTTAGGGAAATTGAACCTTTACCTTTCACCATGCAAGGAGAGTTATTTCCAAATCTAACAACACCTCCATCAAATTCATCAAGGGTTATGAAATTACTTGTATCTCCGATTATGTGGTGTGAGAAGCCACTGTCTATAATCCATTCATCACTATTCTCCATATGAGATACTAGTGCCTTTTTATTTGTCAATTCCTCCTTCACGGGTACAAACACAATTTCCTCATTATCATCTTCATCTTCAGACTCCTCATCGGCCATACCTTCATCTACTACAACATAATAATTTTTCTTGCCCTTTCCTTTGAATCTTCTAAACTTCTCTTTCTTATCAGTGTTAGGGTAGTTAGTAGCAATATGACCAATTTTACTACAAGAAAAAAACTTTAAAGGAGCTTTCCTTTATACTTACCAGTGCCTCTTGGAAATGTTTTTGCTAAAGGTGCCTCAAGTTCCATCACTTGATCTTCATTGTCTTCATTTCCTCGGTTACTTCCATGACTTGACTTGTACTCATGAATTTGACATACATATTTTTCTTTTCTAGCAGATGAATCGATAATAGAAGCTTTAAAGGTAGATTTAGTAGATTTTGTTATAGTATTGTCAAAACTATTTAACTCAAAAGTTGTAAGATTACCAATCAATGAATCAACAATTAGCTTATCCTTTGAAATAGATCTAAGTTATTGGATTGAAGATACTCTTATAGCATACTAAGGTTGAAGAGTTCTAAGAATTTTACTTACTATTGCATCATCTTCCATTTTACCTCTAGCACTCTTTATGCTGCCAACAACTTCTTTGATTCTCTGATCATACTGTACAATATTTTCTCCTTCAAGCATTCTCATGTCATAAAATTTTCCTCTCAAGCTTTCCTCTTTGGCTCTTTTAACATGCTCATCTCCTTGATAGATTGTATCTAAATTTTCCTAAACCTCACTTGCAGTTTCCAATCCTTGAACATCAATATATTCTGAATAAGATAAAGTACTTACAATAGCTTCTAGGGCTTGCATGTTATCTTGCTTCTCTTTGAGTTCATTCGGTGTTAAGGGAGTAGTGGTAGGAGAAACATATGTTGTTCCAACTTGCTTCCAATATTGTGCACCAAGACCTTTGACGTAGATCTTCATTCTCTCTTTCCAGATCTTGTAGTTATCCTTGTTGAAATTAGGACCCTCTTTCTTCATCATCTTGACTTCCTTAGAATCTTTCCCTCAAGTGGTTAGGCTTTCTGCACATAGAGGACCAAATCTCTGATACCAATTGTTAATCCTATGAGGATCCATCTATTCTTGAGAGGGGGGGTGAATCAATATTTGAAACTTTAAACCAAAATCAAACTTATATCAGATCTAAAAATATCTTAGCTTATTTTATTAGATCTAACAACCTCTTTATAAGATTTTCTTAACACTAATAAAATCATTTTTTCTTAACACTAATAAAATCATTTTCCACATCTATCAGTTATTTCACCACTTAAGAAGTCATATAAATTTCATCATTTACCAGACCATCTTATCAATCAAATCAAATACATTCTGTAACAACTCTAATTATTACCGGTAACCTTTGATAAAACATCATAACTAGTGTACTTAGATATAGTGCATAAAATGTAACATAAAAAGGAACATCACATGTGATGGTATGATGAAAGAATAAGTATCTGGTAGATTGCTAAGAGGGGGGTGGGGGGTGAATCAGTAAATAGAAAAACTGATACAAACTTCCCAAACTCAAACTCAAACATACAAAGTAAACTTATCAATTAAATACCACTGTCAAGATCAATACTCATAAGAATACTAGTTGACTGTTACAACAACTCAACTAATAAACAACATTTAACTTGTAAAAATCCAAATGCTTTATCATATGCAAATGCTTCATTTATCAATGCTTCCAGTTATCATGCCTTATCCAAAATAGTTAAGTAGTTAATCAAATCAACCATAAGATCATAATCACAAAAACATTCACCACATGACACAAGTATTTATACGTGGAAAACCCAAATAGGTAAAAACCATGGTGAGATGGGACTCACAAGATGATATCTGAACTCTTTTGAAGTTTGTCGTGTTAGGAGCCAAGCCTGTTAAAGCTTTTACAAAAGTCTCGTTAAGAATTGATCCTGTTAGGAATCACCTGGTTAAGGGATTGACTACAACTGACTTGTTAGAAGAAAATACCTTGTAAGGAATAAGCTCAGTAGAGGATTTAAAAATCCAATCTAATGGACCACCTTGTTAGAGGATTTAATAAGTAACCAAGCTTGTTAGAGCTTACCCGGTTAGGGGATTTCAATTCTGCTGTAATTGTTAGAAAAAAATAGGAGTTTCTTGATCTATCTGAATAGCACTACACTTGTTTGATCAGATCTATTTGAGCTTCTATCTGCCTTTACTCAAACTATAGACTCATTCTTTGGTTCGGCAACCACACACTCAACTAATTTTTGCCAACTCTTTCCAACACCAAACAAAACAACTTCATCGACCTTAAATATAAATCAATTAGGTCAATAGCACAACAAAAATATAATCCTCTCATCAAGATTACAAACAAGTCAGTACACGCATGACCGTTGGATTCCATAGCAATCTCTACACATTAGTCAAGAAAACCTCAACTGCTCCTTGATTACTGCTTCATCGAATTCAGTAAATCATCACGCGCTTTGCATTAGATGCAATACACTATACTCATTCCCTAGACAAACAAACAAAAAAATGTTCCAAAACAATTGACCGTGTCTTCATACATTGACCTTACGTGTCACCATCATTACCGCTCAACATCAGATCATAAACCAACATAACCAATTCAACAACTTTAATCAGTTAAGGTTTAACAAAAACATTTGGTAGGGTTTACCAGTTACATAACATAGAAAGGGTTTAACCTTTTACTCCGATTACTAGTTCAACTCACAAACTTACATACCGATTTACAATATCCTTCACAAAGCTCTTCCTACTGATTACAAGACAATATCAACAATAACAACAATATCAGTAATATCATTACCAGTTTAATTGACATCAATGACAACATAACATATCATTAATGCAATCTTCATGCAAATGTCAACAATCTCCCCCTTTGGCATTGATGGAAATACAAATATCAACACTATTGCTTTGTTGCTGTGATTGTGAATAAGAATCCTGGTTTATATTACCAAGTATTCACATGATCTCCTTGTCTTCAGTCTATCATAGGTTTCCCTTCCCATAATCAAATAATTCTTCTCCCCCTTTGACAACAATACGAAATATAAAGTAAAACATGTAATGTCAAATTTTCACTATGCATCAACAACATACTGCAACTTGATGCTCCCCCTATGGAATACATCCACTTCTACCCCAACCCTTGTTAAATTTTGCAAGTAATTCAGGGAGTGATACAGTTAACATAATGCTCAACTAACTTCATAAAGAGGGACAACCCCTAACTAACTTCTAAGATACTCAAAAGTAGTCTTAGGCAGAGGTTTGGTAAAAATATCTGCAAGTTGTTCCTTTGTAGAAACATGCTCTAAGATAACATCTTTGCTCTGAACTTTTTCCCTCAAGAAATGATACTTCAATTCAATGTGCTTGGTTCATGCTTGCAAAACAAGATTCTTGGAAATATTTATGGCACTTGTATTATCACATAAAATCTTTATAGGTTCTGAAATCTTCATCTTAAAACCTTCCAAAATTTACCTCATCCAAATAGCCTGTGTGCAATTCATATAAGCTGCAACATACTTAGCTTCAGTAGTAGATTGTGAAGTACAACTCTGCTTTTTACTAGTCCATGAAACAAGCCTTCCTCCAAGAAAAAATGCTCCACCGGTTGTGCTTTTATGGTCATCAACATTTCCTAGCGAATCAGCATCTGTGTATGCCTTCAAATCAAATTTTCTTCCATATGTATACCATAATCCATAGTCAACAGTACCTTTCAGGTATCTAAAGATTCTCTTGGTTGCTATCAGGTATGTCATCTTAGGACTCTTCTGGAATTTAGCAACTATGCCAACCGCATGGGCTA
Source organism: Cryptomeria japonica (assembly GCF_030272615.1). Lineage (NCBI taxonomy): Eukaryota > Viridiplantae > Streptophyta > Pinopsida > Cupressales > Cupressaceae > Cryptomeria > Cryptomeria japonica. Next base: position 253,297,264 of record NC_081410.1, read on the forward strand.
TGTTCGGTCTGCTGTGAACAACATAGTGCAATTTACAAATCATTGACCAATATTCCTTCTCATCAACAGACATAGAATCATCTTCCTTGGACAACTTACAACCTGTAACCATTGGCGTCCCAACTGGTTTATAGTCACTCATGCCAAATGTCTTCAAAAACTCTTTCACATACTTAGATTGTGTAATGCAAATACCATTCTTCATTTCTTTTATCTTCAAGCCTATAATTTTTTTTATCTCCCCTACTAAAGACATTTCAAACTCATTTTTCATTTCATCTACAAAATTTTTGCTCATGACATCATTACCTCCAAATATAATATCATCAACAAATACTTCACTAACTAGTATTTCATCTCCTTCAGACTTGAGATATATGTTATTATAATCATTGGTTCTTAGAAATCCTATCTTCATTATATGTGTATGAAGCCTTTCATACCATGCTCTGGGTGCCTGATTTAATCCATATAAAGCCTTACACAATCTGCATACCATGTCTTTCTCATCAGTCAAAGCATAACCATCTGGTTGCTCTATATATACCTCTTCTTCCAATATCCCATTCAAAAATGTAGACTTAACATCCATCTGATATACCTTGAACTTTTTATGGGCTGCAAATGCAAGTAAATTTTTGACACCTTCTAGTCTTGCTATTGGTGCAAAAGTTCCACCATAATCTTCTCCTTCTTCTTGTGCATAACCCTTGCAGACTAATCTTGCCTTGTTGCGAACTACAACACCATCTTCATTCAACTTGTTCCTGTATACCCATTTAGTACCTATAATATTTTTATTTACCGGTCGAGGTACTAGGGTCCAAGTGTTGTTTTTCTCAATTTGATCCAATTCCTCCTTCATAGCTTTAACCCAATGATCATCACCAAATGTGTCCTTAGCAGTTCTTGGTTCAATGGTGGAGATCATGCAAGAGTTCTCTTTGATTCTTCTTTTGGTTAGCACTCCAACATCTGTATCTCTAATAATCTGCTCAGGATTGTGATTCAGTCTCACATATGTAGGAATAACATGATCATTATCTTTAGATTCATCTTCTTCGTTGTTGTTGGTGAATAGATTTTGCTCTTTGCATTTAAATGATTAATTTTAGGACTCTGTTACCTTCTTTTAAGAACAAATGGTTCACTAAACAGTTGGGTCGGCGTTTGTTCAATCACCTCTGAATTTTTGCCTAGGTACAGCTCCCTATCTAGATTTCTCATAAAGTATGTTTTTGTTTTTATATTTATATCCAAATGAAAGATTTTAACTAGAAAGCATATAAGGCCACCTATATCATTCTTGGATGAAAGGCTATAACTTTCTTCATATCTCATAAATAATGGAAACTATCTTCTTAATTTTCAAAGTATGTAATTAAAGTAACTAAAACAAAGTTCAATATACTTCTTCCAAATAAAGACGAACAGATTTTGAGAAAATGAATGCACCCACAAACAAGAATCTTTTCCAGAGTAAACAACACATTCAAAGGAAAGAACATCAGAGGAATAATGAAAAACTGCAATGAAATAATCAAATACTATTTCTTGATCGGATGAACATATGCAAAGACATGTTATCTATTTGGATTCAAAATACATAGATCTTTCTTCTCCCCAAAAACAATATCACCAGATTTCATATATATATCTTTATGTAATCAAAGACATAATGATACATCTACTAATCTTTTTCCACCACAGATTTCAACCATCTGATTCCCCCTTTGATTAGGAATAAGAAAATACAAAAACAAACACACGTTCTAGTTTTTTTTTAAAATCAGTTACTAAAAATCTCACCCTTCTACCATCGATTCTACTTAATTTATAGTCTAAATGGGGGGGGTGGTCTCCTTGAAAACTCGACCACTCCCCGATAAAATAGTTACGAAACCAACATAAAGTATTTTGGGATAGTTGTGCCAAAGTTTTTGCATAACTATGAAAAATGTTTTATTTTTAAAAATAAAGAAAACAAGCCCAAAGCGGATGCATTATGTTATATCTCATCATCACCCTCTTCTCCGTCTTCGCGAGCATCATGAGCAGCCATGAGTTCTTGGATCATTGATTGGCTTGGTACTTTCATTGCATTAAGCTTCGCCTTTGCCACCTCTTTATTCCACCTGTGTTGCATCATTTTATCTGAGTGCTTCGGTAGCTGATCATTCCCAATGAATACCATAGATTCGATCCTAGCCACTTTGGTTATATCCTCCAGCGTGAAACTACTCCTAACTCTGATCTTCTCCATTTTCAACTGGAATGACTTGACTGCTTCCTGTGTACTTGCCTTGCAAATTCCTTCCTAGTTCCCAGTCATGATTGGGATTAACCACTTTATTATCTTTGACAATACTGCTCTACAAATCCTGGAGTTCATAGACGGAGGTTTTCGCATCCGTAATTACCGACTAAAAGGTGAGCATCCACCACATGATAGTTTTCTTAAGCATGAAAAGCTGGTATTCATCAGATACCAGTTTAATTGAATGTTCTGTCAGAAATCTGGTAGTTCTGTACTCTTTGATTTTGGTAAACAGAGGCAAGACATTTTGCCATTTGTGCTCTTCTTTCTCCCATGGTACAAGCTGATTTTGGATATCGAAAATCAGGCCCTGTACCTCACCGCACAACTTCTGGGAGTCGATAATGTATTTTTCACCATCTTTGATTACTTGTTCAATCCATTTTTCAACCGCTTCAGCGATGCTCTTAGCCCGTTGAACTTGATCCATCAACTTCCTATTTTCCAGAGAAGTTGGGTCAAAATTCTCAGTGGCATAGGATATTGGCATTGCTCCAAGGCAACCGATGCTATCGATGAACTGAGCAAAAACACTTATATGTCTTTTAAGTTCTCTTTTCTCCCATCCATCCTTCTCTGACCAGGTAAGCATCTTCTTCGCTGATACTTGGAAAAAATGGTTATCTGTGTCCCTACTCATCTTTCCCAACTCTACTTTTGTTATCTCGAAATCATCAGAACCATCCTCTTTGTTCTCATCCTTCAGTTTGTAAGAAGCAATTTCCGCCATCCATTTACCAGTTTCCTCATCATTGTTTAGGTGCACGGTGGTCTTGAACCTCTTTGTCTTTGGATTCTTCTCAGAGTACTTGGCAACCATCTCCTGAATTGGAATGGTCATAGGAAGAGAGCCCCTTTTCTTGTTCACTAAGGTTGTTAACCATTTAGGAGTCACAGTAGAATGAGAAGTTCCTTCAATCATCTTTGGGGGTGGCGTCATAGCCATAGTCACCGTTTGGGAGTCTAGAGCACAAGCAACTTCACCATCCAAATCTTCAATTTCAAAAATCTGAGCTTCAAGCACGGCATCTTTGGCTCCCATATCCTTGACCTGGTCCATCCTCTTCTGGGCGACACTACGTGATCGAGCATGTCGAGGGGTACTTAAATCCAAAGTTGGGCTAGGTCTGCATCTAGGTTGAGCCAACTTGATTTCCTTACCTGCACGAACAGGAGCACTATTAGAAGGGCGTTTTGGTGAAGACATACTTCTCGTAGAAAGAGGCTTGGCATCTAGCTTCATTGCTTTCTTCTTGGCCACCCATGCCACTGTTCTATCTAGAACTCATTCGGTTCTCGATTGAATGTCATCATTTTCCTCTTCATCCCAATTAATTGGGGGCATTCCAGTCTCTGCGTGGGCTGAATACCCTGGTTCAAATAGTTCAAGATAATCTTCTTCAAGCCCTTTAATATCTATCTTTATTTGCAGAGAAATAACCTGTTCCAACACCAGTCTCATATTTTCTCTTTTGAAGACTTTAAGTTCATCTGAACAGTCTTCCTAGAAATCTTCTAACTGTGGTGTGGGAAGATAAGGCATTAAACCAAGGCTCCAAGAAAATCCTTTGTTGTCAAACCCTTTTCTTTCAGCATACAGAGAGAAATTAAAATTTCTAAAGTCTGCTCCTATACTTAGTGAATCAGACATTGAATTACAGGATAACATTCCCAAATGTATTGGAAAATGACCTTCCCACTTGTCCATAGGTTGTGCCTTCTTGACCACGGAAGTCAGTTGTCTGCATACTTCTGCTAGGACAAAACAATCAAAATAGAAATGTGGAAGCTTGAAGGGTTCCTCTTCAAAGCCTCCCACTCATATATAGCAAAAGCATGGGAACTAGATGTAAAAGCTTCCGATCTTCTTAATCAAGGACTGTGCATCATTTGAAATCCATTTGGCTTTTGTACCTTTTAGTTCATGACACATATCGTCTAGGAATGCATTATGTACCCTTCTGAAATCTTGTAGGGCATTGTCCTTTTGTAGCATTGGATAAAACTCATACACAGGAACATCTTCCTTAGTGGGCTGCTTGGGTATGCCGGTTAACTCCTTAACACAGGCCAGACAATACAAAAGATACGAGGACATGAAGAAGTTTTGTTGAAATTGCTTGGCTAGACTCAACTGCTCTTTCATCGAATCAACAATTAACTCTACCTAATCCAGATATTGTTTTCCTTCTAGAACTAATTGTACATAGCAATATATCCAATCATCAAAGCTATAAGCTTCGGCAGAACCTCTGGCTCGATGCAACAGAAGCATTACATCATGGATATCTGGCAACATGTTGTTCTTGTTAGGATTTTTAGGTAGTCTAGAACCAGCTCTCTGAGGGACTTTCAACTAGTACTTCGCCACATTATTCCTGTGTCCAGCTCTATCTACATTGAACTCACTAATTGACTGAGCAGGGGAGAAATTAGAAAACTAATAATCTGCTATTTTGAACACCGAAGCAATCACTTCGTGGTTAATGGCAAGAAGGGTTTCACCGTTATCTCTTTTAATAGTTTTAGATACATGGTCGTATCTGGCAATACACTCTCGAACAAGCTCTGGACAAGGAATTGCTGGAGGAAAGGCTGCAACTTCTAAAAGTCCACTACTCAAAATCTCTATACAAAAAGACTTATCAACACCCCTAAACACCCTTTCTTTCAAATTTTCAAGGTTCTCACCCTTCAGGTCAGTATCACTAACTATGGCTTCTATGGACACCATGCTAAAGACATTTCCAAACAAGTGTAGGGTGGACTTCATGATTTCAAAACAAGAAACTCAAACTTGATTGCAGTGAAACCAAACCTCTGTATGAGAGAAAATGCAAGGGAAAACACTGGAGAAAATAAGGAAAGACTCACCTTCATAGCTATATAATCGGACGATGGCTAGCGGCAAGAGAAACTCCTATCCAGGGACAATATAAACACAAATCTAGCAGCAAGAGCAAACATAGAACACAAATGATTTTCATACCTTATAAAGAAAAGTAATAATGCAGACACATTAAATGCAATGATTTCACAATTTCATTCGGAACACGGCAAATTGATAGATTAAACCCTCGCACACATGCATTGAATGCATGGTGGCATACTTTAAGAAACTGCTAGTTCCTGAAACGTTCACTTACTTTGAAAAAACCAAAGAATGACATCACTTTACAATATGGTTCTGGCTCTTCGTATTTAGCAATAAATGCACTTCTTGAAACATTAGAAACTATGGGACCCACCAGCATCGAACCTGTGTGAACATCTTTAACCCACTTCTTGAGTGTTCAAGTAGTTCAAGATGTATGCCGCATCAAACTATTGGCCACTTTGCCGTGTTGAACACGTTGAACATATTTGAACCCTTTGAACTTAGTTCAACAATTTCAACACAAATGTTATGTCACCGAACAAGAAATTTTTTATTAAAGAGCTGCTGCAAAAACTTAGAGAAAATGTTAGTACAAAGAACCTTTTCTGAACACTTCAGAACCTATTGAACCTAAATGAGCATCTTGAACCTAGTTCAAAATGGTTCAATGCGTTCAAGGAGTACAAAGAATTGTTCGAACTTGAACGAAAATTACTAGAGAAAGGACTTGAGGCCGCATTTAAAGACTTGAACCAAGGTAATATGGTATGAACTAGGATTCCAACATAAAAAAGAAAATTATGACCCATTCTCGGCATGAAGAATAAATGACGCAGTAATAGTTGTCATCATCTTATTTTGAATTTATCTATTCCGATTGGACTGGTGCATCAAAATTTTCTTTGTCAGTTTTAGATTTCACAGTTTCTGGTTCTAAAAAACAAAATGCAAGGATCTTCATCCTTTTTATCTGAATTGATTCCTTCTGAGACTTCAGGAAATTCATCCACTCGAACATCAGTACTCTAAAAAATTCTCTGTGTCTGGTTTGTTAAAACATTTATAGGCCTTACTCTTGGTGGAATAGCCAAGAAATATGCCTTCATCACTCTTAGCTTCAAATTTGCTAATGTAATCACCTCTCTTAATTAAAAATTTGCTTCCAAATATCTTAAAATAGCTAACGTCAGGTGATCTTCCATACCAAAATTCATAAGGAGTCTTTTCCTTGCCTCTCTTTACCAAAACCCGGTTCATTGTGTAGATAGTTATGCTGACAACTTATCTCCAAAAGGTTTTTGCTACACCTCCTTGTATCAACATTCTCCTAGCAGCTTCAGCAACTGACCGGTTGTTCCTTTCTATGATACCATTCTATTGTGGAGTCCTTGGTGTAGAAAGCTATCATTTGATACCATTCTCTTCACAATACCTAGTGAATTCCTTAGAAGTAAATTCACCACCTTGATCTATCCTCAGACACTTTATCTTCTTACCGCTCTCTTTCTTAGCTAAGGCCTTGAATGCCTTGAACTTACCAAGATCTTAAGTCTTATCCTTCAATAATGTGACCCACATCATCCTTGAGGAATCATCAATGAGAATCATAAAATATCTATCACCTTGAATGCTTTTTGTTCTTATTGGTCTACAAAGATCTGTATGAACCAAATCTAACAAGTGCTCTACTGTAAAGGATTTGCTTTTGAAAGTTGAAGAAGTCATCTTTTCTAACTGACATTCTTTGCAAAGAGCATTAATCAGTTTATCTAACTGAGGCAAACCTCTCACTGTCTTGGACTTACTCACTTTAACATTGTTATCAAAGTTTATATGACAAAATCTCCTATGCCAAAGCCATCTATCATCTATTTTAGCAATAAAACAGTTGCTAACTTTAGAATTAAGGTGAAACAGGTTACCTTTAGTTTGTTTCCCGATTGCAATCAATTCACCTTTGTTGTCAAAGATTTTGCACATACCATTTTTAAACTCCAGTGGGTATCCTGTCATTGATTTGTGCCACACTCAAAAGATTGTGATTTATTCATTCAACCCAGTAGACATCATCTACACTGCTCTTCCCATTAAGAGAAATAACTCCTTTAGATTTAACCATGCAGAGTGAGTCATTGCCAACTCTAACAACACCACCATCAAATTCTTTCAAGGAAAGAAATTTTCTTCGATCACCGGTCATATGATGTGAACAACCACTATCAATGATCCAATCATCAAAGCTATCCATCCTAGATACTAATGCCTTCTGGTCTGATATCTCTTCCTTAATAACCACAAACACAATATCTTCACTAGCATCACCATCAGATTCTTCATCAGTGATACCATTATCAATAGCAATAAGACAATCTCTTTTGCCTTTACCCTTACACTTCTTGAATTTATCTCTCTTGTGTTCATTTTCACCATTAGGATAATTAGCCACTATGTGACCAATCTTGTTGCATGCAAAACATTTTAAAGGTAATTTACCTCTGTATTTTCTAGTGCCTCTAGGCAACCACTTTTCTAATAATGCTTCAAGATACACTAAATTATCTTCATCATCAACATCTCTACTGGATCTAGATTCATAACCATGACTACTATCTCTATTTTTTCTAATAGATGGGTTAGAAACAAAAGCTCTAAATGCAGACTCAGATTTCTATACACTACCATCATAACTATTTAATTCAAAAGTAGTAAACTTGCCAATGATGGAGTCAAGAGTTACCTTAGTTTTATCAATGGACTTTAGCTCTTGAATAGCTGCAACTCTAATAGCATAGACCGATAGCAGGGTTCTTAGTACCTTACTGATTATTGTGATATCTTCCACTTTCCCTCCTGCACTCTTAATTTCACCAACTATCTCTTTTATCCTTTGACCATACTACTAGATATTCTCACCTTCAGACATCCTCATGACATCAAAATTTCCTCTTAGACTCTCTTCTTTAGAAATATTAACATGTTCATCACTGCTATAAATCTCTTCAAGTTTTTTCCATACTTCATATGCAGTTTCAAGACCATGAACATTTGTACATATTCAACATCAGACAGGGAATTGATAATAGCCTCCAGTGCTTGATGATTTTCTTGTTGTTCTTTCTTCTGATCATCAGTCAGAGTCCCAATAGGTGCAATATACTTAGTATCTACATGATCCCAATACCGACTTCCCAGACTCTTGATGTAAATCTTCATTATGTCACTCCATATCCTATAGTTTTCTCTGTTAAACTTTGGACCTTCCTTCTTCATCATGATCTAGCAAATCTTTTCCTCAAGCTGTTAGGCTTAGACCTTAGAGGAACTGAAACTACTCTGATACCAATTGATGGTATGATGAAAGAATAAGTATCTAGTAGATTACTAAGAGGGGGTGGTGAATTAGTAAATAAAAAAACTGAAACAAACTTCCCAAACTCAAACTCAAACATACAAAGTAAACTTATCAATGAAATAGAACTATCAAGATCAATACTCATAAGAATACTAGTTGACTGTTACAACAACTTAACAGTAAACAACATTTAACTTGTAAACATCCAAATGCTTTATCATATGCCAATGCTTCATTTCTCAATTCTTTTAGTTATCATGCCTTATCAAAAATAGTTAAGTAGTTAATCAAATCAACCATAAGATCATAACCACAAAAACATTCACCACATGACACAAGTATTTATACATGGAAAACCCAAATAGGTAAAAACCATGGTGAGATGGGACTCACAAGATAATATCTGAACTCTTCTGAAGTTCGCCCTATTAGAAGCCAAGTCTGTTAAAGCTTTTACAAAAGTCTTGTTAAGAACTGATCCTATTAAGAATCACTCGGTTAAGGGATTGACTACAAATGCCTTGTAACGAGTAACCTCGGTAAATGATTTGAAAATCCAATCTAATGGACCACATTGTTAGAGGATTTAATAAGTAACCAAGATTGTTAGAGCTTACCCGGTTAGGAGATTTCAATTCTGCTGTAATTGTTAGAAAACAATAGGAGTTTCTTGATCTGTCTGAATAGCACTACACTTGCTTGATCAAATCCATTTAAGCTTCTATTTGCCTTTACTCAAACTACAGACTCATTCTCTAGTTTGGCAACCACACACTCAATTGATTTCTGCCAACTCTTGCAAACACCAAACAAAACAACTTCATCGACCTTGAATATAAATCAATTAGGTCGGTAAAACAACAAAAATCTAATCCTCTCATCGAGATTACAAACAAGTCAGTACATGCATGACCGTTGGATTCCATAGCAATCTCCACACATCAATCAAGAAAACCTCAACCACTCCTTGATTACCGCTTCATCGAGCTCAGTAACTCATCACGCGCTTTTCATTAGATGCAATACACTTTTCTCATTCCCTAGACAAATAAACAAACAAATGTGCCAGAACAATTGACCTTGTCTTCATACAATGACCTTACATGTCACCATCATTACCGCTCAACATCAGATCATAAACCAACATAACCAATTCAACAACTTTAATCGGTTAGGGTTTAACAAAAACAACTCGTAGGGTTTATCGGTTACATAACATAGAAAGGGTTTAACCTTTTACTTTGATTACCGGTTCAACTCACAAACTTACATACCTATTTACAATATCCTTCACAAAGCTCTTCCTACCAATTACAAGACAATATCAATAACAACAACAATATCAACAATATCATTACCGGTTCAATTGACATCAATGACAACATAACATATCATTAATGCAATCTGCATGCAAATGCCAACAACATTGAAAGCATTCCACACATGAACACCATAACTTTTGACGTGGAAACCCAAATAGGGAAAAACCATGGTGGGAGTTAGCACCCACAAATATTTGTACTCTTTTGAAGTACACCCTGTTAGGAGCCTACAAAATGCCCTGTTAGGAGTCACACAGTTAAGGGATTTGCCTAGCAACTTGGTTAGGATCTTGATGATCTATTAGGATCAATCTCATAAGAGGATTTAATAGTCTTTTGAGAGCTACCTTGTTAGAGGACTTAAATTTTTAAGGCTTGTTAGGACTTACTTGGTTAAGGGATTTAATTTGCTATAATTGTTAGGGAACAACAGGGAAAAAGTGATTTGTTACTTGCACTTATCATCTTGCTTGATCAGGTCTAGTTATATTCAACATTCTATAACTCTCAAGAAGATCTCACACTTCTCTTGGATGATTCAACATATTCTCAAAGACCAGTGACAGAATAAACATCAACTCTGCCATCCTAAATAGCCTTTTGAACTAGGTCAGCCACTAAACCCAAATTACATCAAGAATTTACAATACAAATCATAAGAGATCATATCAGATCAATATACAATTCATTACATAAAGTTACAATGCAATATCAACCGTTGGTTGATCGTAACCCATCACAAAAATTTTGATTTGTACCAAAGTCAAAAACTTAAAACACTCCACTAAGAATTTTATTGTTTCCCAAGAAATTCTTCCTTGAATCGTGCCAAAATAGTAATCAAATCATTTCACATGGGTTGTGTTGTGTTACCACCTTCATATAGACTCACCGTCAATCACCATCATAGCAAAAATCATTATCAGTTTAAAGATATCTTCACTAGTCATAAACCCTACTAAAACCTTAGAAAAAATTCATCAAAAATTTGAAACACGCCTTCTGGTAGTCATTTCAAGTTTCGGTTCCTATTAGATACTCCCTTCCATGATACAAGTTCACATTCCACACCGCAAATCACCAATCATCGCCAATCATCCAATTCAATCAAAACATGTTTTCTTTAAGGGTTAAAATCCTATTTCACAAACTTCAGTTCTCTGCCAGCAAACCCTATCTTCCAATAAACCAAATCACTTAGATGACAAAACAAAACATCAGGAACATCAGTAATCATCTTTTGACATCAGTTGCCATCAATGAAAACACAAATAACTTATCAAGTCATCTAATCAAAAAATCTCAATCTCCTCATCATAAATGGACTTCTATCCTCTACCAGTGTAGTCATCCATCTTCAACCGCATCACCTCATCTATATCAGTTATGCCAAATACCAACATAATGCTGGGTCACCTCCAACATATATTGTAATAATAGCTCATCTTACTTATAAGTACTAGAGGTGCAGACAATCATATTGGTGAATTAGTCACAAGGGGAGTGACATATGTTTCCAATTGAGTGAAGATGTTGATATGGGGAAGAAGATGCACAGTTGATAGTTGGTTGTCCCACCCTTTGTCATTTTTTTCAAAGGGGGAGGATTAAGATTGTTGTCGACATTCATTCCCAAGGGGGAGATTGTTGTTATTGAGGTTGTCATTGATGTCAACATGTGTGTGTGCATGACTCAGTTGATTGATGTCAACAACAAATACGATGTGTCCTACAAAACAAGTGCATCATGATAGAGAATGTGCAAAGGAATAAATTGACACCCACTGGATAGTGATGCAAAAAGGATATTGAAGTCTTAGAGGAAGATCATATTGGCTCATAGGGTGTTGCATTATAAAGGTAGATTTGTGCAAGTTGTATGATTATGCATGGAGGCTGCTGTAATACCCTAAAAATGGTCATCTAAACCATGGGCCCCTAATCTCGGCAACATCACCAAGGTCCTAACCAAAGGCAATTAAATCAACCTTGAGCATATTATTAATTCTTTAATCATCAAATATCACATGGAAAATTAATTACTCAATATTAATTAAATATTCATTTAATTAATTGAATCATTTCCAAGAATATCATTTTGATCAATTATCCCATTTTAATTTATTAAATATCCTTGAATATTTAATTAATTAATAAATTATCATTTAATCATGCAAAAAATAATTAATTTATTACAAAAGAGGAATTAATCACAAAACAAGAGTTGAATTGAAATTAAACAAAAAGAATTGAATTGAAAGAGAAATCAAACTTGAGATATTATTTCTTTTTCTAAATTTAGAACTTGAAATCAAAAAAGCAATTTAATCGAATTATTGAATTATTCTCTAAAATTGGAACTTAAAGCTTTTCAGAAAAAGAAGTTCAGTTGCATTGAAAAGACTCTTTTCTTGAATAAAATTATCTATTTTTATCACAAATGCATGGAATTAATTTATTATTATTTCCAATGCAACTTGGACTTCTAATTTGAATGTATTTCAATTGAGCTATAATTGGAATCTGTCTCAAGGTTAACTTAACTTGATTTCTCAATTATTTTCAATTAATCCTAAATTGAGCTTTTCTCTTGGTAATTCTCTATAAATTCAGTCTTCAGCTCTCATTCCAATTTACCCTAGAGATTTTTGAGAACACGCTTGAAGATTATTATCATGCTAATTTCACTCTGGAGTCATTGAAGATTATTGCACTTTTTAGATTATTTGCATCCATTTTTCATCCATTATTGCTTACATCCATTATTGCTTGAATTATTCATCCATCTCGCATCGATAGAGTTAATATCATATAGATTAAATCCTTCATCTTGGTGTAGTCTAGTCACTGGTATTGCTTATAACAATCTGAGAGCAATCTTATACTCACATCTTTTAGAAGGCAATTAGTCACTTTGTTATGGTTTTTTACTTATTGATTATTGATTACTAACCATGCATATAATGACTTAATTGAAGTGTTGTGCTTGTAGCTTACAGAGCACTTTTTCACACACAAATTTCTGGCGCCCACCGTGGGGCCGAAGACTACGTTTTTCTGCCTCCAAGACTAACTGCTATGTTTTTTGTTATTTTCCAGATTTCGAATTTTTTGATTTTTTTTTCATCCGTATATATAGTACGATAATTCCCATAGGCTGAAACAACAAAATATAGGTGTCGTACGAACTAGAATCCTATCTCGTACGAGTTGGGATCCTGTATTGTATGAGTTTTTATATTGTCGGATGACTCTGTATTTTTTGGTTAAAAGGCAAATTTCATGATTTTTATTGATTATTCTGGCGACTGACCCTGACTATTTATCTATCTATATCAGAATTTTTCACAACCTAATCAGTTTTTGCAGAATGCTTGTCAAAGAATATGCTTGTCGCACAAAGACAATATGACTATTGATTCGTTGTCTTTGTAGGTTGCCTAAGGAGAATCGACTAAACATCGTGTATTCTTTAAATTCATTTTTTAGGAACCTAACTTGGTATTTGGTTAAAGAACAAATCTGTCTTTTATGTTTTTAGAAGATTCTGAGAGGTAGGAGAGTATGCTCTTGTCTTTTTCTAGACGATTAGAAATCTAGACCCTTGAGGCTTTTTTGTTTGTTTGAGATTTGTACATCTTTAACAGGCCTTCCCTCCTGAGGGGTTGAAAAACTCTTAAAGTCATTACGGCCGGTGTGAGGGGAATGACCTAAGTGGGAATGACTAGACACCAAGTACTCCAACCCACTATAAAATAAACGTGATTTGATGAAAATCAAGTCAACGATAGTGCTTGGGAATAGCTCTCCTCTGTACCTTCAGGTATATTAAACCTTGATTTTCAAGGCTGGGAGACCTCTTAATTGAGTTTATACCTCGATGCGCCGAACGGATCCCTAACTAAATCCAATTCAAAATTAGAAGCTACCCAGTTCACCTTCAAAAGGGGGATAATCTTTGTGCAAGAGAGATATTAAATCTCCCAAGATACTTGTCATTTGGTGCCCCAATTAGCATTTGGAGCTAGATAATACGGCATTGAGAATGCATTGTGTGAGACTCAGCAACCATATTCTGATTAGCTATTGGGTGTGTGCCTGAGTCTACAAGCAAAGGTTTTCTTTCCTCACCAGATTCCTTAGGGTTTGCATGTTGTGATTTGAGTCACTATACATACTACTTGTTTTTTGTGTTTTCATCCCTGAAACAAAAATTGAAATACCAAAATTGGAGAAGACAAGAAACAACTTAGTGATTTGAAACTTTGTCCATGTCAGAAACTAGTCCATCCTAAGTTGAAACTCTATCCATGTTAGAAACTAGTCCGTCTTAAGTCGAAACTCTGTCCGTATCAGAAACTAGTCCTAATTCTGTCCGTGTCAGAAACTTGTGCATCTTAAGTTGAAATTCTGTATCCTAGTCCAAAATTAGTCCATCTCAGAATTGGTCATACTCAGTTATCATACTCAGCAATTGAAAAAAAACTCATAATTTCTAGGCTCTGTTCGGTGAACAGTTCTACGAGTCTGATAATTTATCGTGCTACACCTAATCCTGTCTCATACAAGTCTTCTTATTTGTCATCCTATACCTGATCCTATGTCGTACGAGTCATTTTAATCTGTCGTCTAGTTCTGCATCCTGTGTCCTATGAAACAAAACTGCTCCGAGTATTTTGCCATCCTGCACATACCCATCTATCATATGGTAAGAAATAGTAACTCATACGAAACATATTTTTTGTCATCCTATAACTGATAAATTGTCGTCTGGTTTAGAAAATCCTGTCGTACGAGTCTCTGGTTTTTGTCAGAATAGAATAGTCAAACTTTCCTAAAAATAGTCTACAACGAACATAATACTGGTTATCAATTTTCCTAAGAATAAACAAATCAAGATAGTGTACCTCTGCCATTTGCGTTGCACGATTTGGTCGATCATCTTTCAGCTAGTTTAATCAACTACCTATCAAATTTTAGTCACTTAGATAACGTCTTATACAGGATAGATCATTCTTGAAACCAGACTGAATCTTACACTACACTTAGAATCAACTTAGATAAATGTCTTATATAGGATAGATCGTTCCTGAAACCAAACTGAATCTCAGTTGTTTCTCCCAAACAATACATTAACTGAACAACTAGCTCTGAAATTGATCTTGACCTTTGCATCATAAACAACTTTAGGTCTCACTAATCCATAAAAATGCCTATATAAACCAAGAGTTCTAGTAAGAAAGAGGCCAAAGGAAAAGCAATACCCTTTTCATACACCGACAATCCATTTTATGAAAAGGATCCACTCATTGACATACCATCGTTATCAGGCGAGCCAATTTTTGATGAGCCTAAATCTCCCACTATATATGAGACGTAACACAATGATGGAAACAAGGATGATAATAACATTCCTGAAAATGATAATGATTCCTCATCATCAAGTGAGGCTGACGAAGACACTAAACCTCCAGAAAAAGAAATCCTTGACTGTCAAAAGGAAAAAGACTTTAGAAAAATGATGAAAGCTATCATGACCCGAGAAAAGGAAGACTATTTCTTAGAACTAGCAAAACAAGGTGCTAAACTTCCTACTGGATACGATGTTCAGATGCTCATTACTAAAAGGAAAGAATCACCTATACTCATGGTACACACACAATTACTAGCCTTATGGATGGAAGTCTCAGAACTGAAGAATAAGGACAAGTCCCCAAAACAATATTCTCTGGAAACAATATGTCCCTTTCCATTTGACAAGAATCTACACATGCCTCCATTTCCTTCATGAGTGGAGATCCCAAAATTTGACAAGTATGATGGTACCTCAGATCCTTAAGATCATGTTAGAGAGTTGTGTGCTACCTGTATGGAGTTCATGCACGATCAAACGTACCTCATGTGCCTTTTCCTGGGGAGTTTAGGGGGTCAAGCAATGGAATGGTTCTCAAGTCTACCCAAAGGGATAAAAACATTTGAAGAACTAATCCAACTATTCTTACAACAATATTCATACAACATTCGACATCATGTGACTATGATCGATCTTTGTAATACTCAACAGAAAACAAGGGAACCTCTTCTTACTTTCCTCCAATGCTAGAGAAAGATGTTTTCTAGGTATTCTCGACCTATCCCAGATTCTATGAAAATGGATATATTTGTCAATAACCTAGTCCCTGAACTGAAGTATAGTGTGAAAATGCAAGTACACCCATCATTTAACAAAATGGTAGATAATGCCATTCGAATGGAAGGGTGCTCATAAAGAAGGGGGATATCACACCTTGGAAAGAAACACAACTAGGATCTAGCTCTAAAGAGAAGAACAAGTATTGGAATTTTGGCAAAGACAATAACAAGAATGTTGTTAATGATGGAGTAGTAGACACTATCAAAACCAACTCAAAATCCATAATATTCAACTTGGCTAGTGGTACACAAGCACTTAAAGCCGTTGAGGCTTTAGCAAAAATTCCGCCAAAGAAAACAAAGGAATGGTTCAAAGACAAGCCTTGGCTTTCCAAACCTAAGTGTGATTTTACTCCTCTTGAAGAATCATATGAATCTGCTTTCAAAACTTTGTTGGCAAACAACTTGATAACACTACCAGATAACTCCATACCATATGATCCAGAAGTTAAACCAAGATGGTGGAGAGAAAATGAATAATGTGACTTCCATCATAATAAAGGTCATAACATAAACAATTGCATGAAGCCAAAACATGAGATTCAAGATCTCATAGACACTGGTAAAGTTGTTTTTGGGAATCACCTAACTAATGCAGATCATAAAGCATTTAAAGACCCTTTGCCTATTTATGAACAAGGTGATTCTTCAAAGACCAAAGGAGGTGCCAAGATAAATTATACTTATGTCAGTCAGGACAACGTTATCAACATGATTGAGCCTTCCCAATCAGAATATTGCAATGTGATTATAGTCCAAGATAAACCAAATGAATCATGATATGCAAGAGCTCTAACATGTTCTTAGAAGAAAGTCACTCTCCAAGGAGCTAGTTCTTCCAACCCGGCTCAAGCAACATCAAACCCATCAGCCTTGCCAAACAAACAAAAAGAATCAACCTTGGACAAATTTAAAAGGTTAACCTCATAATCATCCTCTAGATATAGTGTCGTTGAACAGTTGAAAAGGACAAATGCTGAAATCTCAATCTTTGAATTGCTAAAACTCTCATCTGCTCACAAAGAGATCCTAGACAAAGGATTGCTCACCATTGACATTCCAAAAGATTTAGACATTGATCGGTTTCAATCTATGGTGGGTCATCTGACTTCACCTCACTATCTGAACTTCTCAGAAGAAGATGACAACTCACTAGATCATCCACATAACCAGCCATTACATATTGAAGGCATGATCTATAAACACAAGGTCAAACATTGTTTGATAGATAGAGGCGCGAGATTGAATATCTGTACTTACAGTCTGCTTACACAACTAGGATTCTCTAAAAATGTCATTGATCCTAGCAAGAAAATAACAATAAAAGCCTATGATGAGGAAGAAAGGACTTCTAAAGGTCTGGTGTCATTACCAATTAGAGTGGGACCGGTAGAAAGAGATGTTCTTTTCTAGGTTCTTTATATTCCATTGTCATATAATATATTACTGGGCAGGCCGTGGATTCATGAAATGAAGGCAGTACCGTCAACATACCATCAATGCTTAAAGTTTCCTTATAACGGAGCTGAAATCAGTATTCCTGCTGATACAAATGTCGTATGTAATGCATTGACAAAAGGTGCAAATACTTTTGTGCCTCATAATAGGCAGCCTCTCCAAATGAAGATCCACAAGCACTAATGAAAGACTTAGAAAAGAGATTGAAGATTGCAAATACTGGCATGGATGGATACAAGATAGAACCAGTACTTTCATTAGTTTCTCTCCCTCCATCACCAAAAAAGTTGGGCAAGCCATCAGAGGCTATGAGAACACAAACTTCAACTCTGAATACCATATATGATGGTCTCTTTGTACAATCTTCTACCTCCTTAGCGGATGAAATAGAAGAAGATTATGTTCTTAACTGGCTCTTTAAGTAAGATAGTTAAAATGAGGAGGTATGACATTGTGACATTTCCTCAAACCAATATGGTCCAAAATGATTCAACGCATGGGGTACTCAGGTACTGGTCCTCTGGGTAAACAAAAGGAAGGTATTACTGAACCAATTCAGCTACAAACCAAATCCACAAATGATAAGGCTGGACTGGGTTACAATCCAAAAAAGACATCAGATCAAAAACATGTTTCTAAGTCTAAGTGGCAAAAAAAATATCGCCTTTAACATTACACAAAGCAGACACTAAACAAACAAAAGCAGAGTGTAGAAAAGAGAAAGAGGAATCAATAGTCAAGAAAGAAGAAACAGTTAGTGCTCAAGCTTCGATGGTATCAGCTACAATAATATAGGAAGTTGAGGTCCCTAAGGATATAATAGATGAAGTAGTAAGAATCAGAGATTTGTTTACACCACTAAAATTTCCAGTCACATATACTGGCAGACAACAAGTAGATGATTCAGAGACTGATTCAAACGAGTATGAATGGGGTCCTAACCACCTCTTAGATACATCCAGTACAAAAACTCTAGAAGATTCTAGTGATGTCATAAATGATGCTTAAGAGTTGATGCACATAAAACTAGAGAAAGAAATACAAGAAATTAGACAAAGGAGACAAGCAAATTATGAACAAGGATTGAAAGAAGGAAGAGTACCAGAAAGCTTCTCATCTATGTACCCCTATCCTAAAACAAAACAAATCAGGTATAACACTACACAAGAAGAGTTGGAAGCTACAGAACAAGAGCCAGTTATCAGTCTAGAAGAAGTTGAATGGAGTAGACGACAACAAATCACATAAACAACAAAATCATGTCAATAGGTGTGTCAGATAAAAGTGACAGATGAACCACAACCTAAAGGAACTTGCAACATTAAAGATGTTGATGTTGATACCATACATACACTTACTAAATCACTTGAAGAAGACTTGGAAACCTCACCTGATGACTCTGATGATAGTCTTATTCAAGATGATATCTATTCAGCCTCAAATTCTGAATTAGCTGATACACACAATGAAAATCTGTCTACTGATCTTATCGTTGTTAAACCATGATATCATGTCCAGTCTGGTGTAGTGAGCGACATTACAAGTATGTCTATCAGATTAGATCAACTAAATATTAACGTGAACTTTAATAATCATGATCCGACTCTTCCTGGTCTCGAGACACTTATGCAAGGTATCATTCTGGAACTCAACTTTTCAATCTGCCACTGTGATAACAATACCATGAATGCTCTTGAACCTATCCAAGATTTATCCTTAGTACATCCCAAGTTGATTGACTGTACTTTACAAAACCATCCCATGAATATACCTACTTTTGCCAATGACTATACATTAGCCTATTATCTCAATGCATTCGAACCCATAGACTCTTCCACCAGTGAATAGAGTGAAAATATGACTGAAGCGGATATCAAGTATCTTAGTCACAAAAACAAGAAAAATAAAAATAAAAGATTTGAGGGCAAAAACCACATTATGGTGGTGTCAGAATCTAAAAAAGAGAAAATAAAGGATGTACCTAAAGGTGAAAACCTCTCTGAGGTTCCTAAAGGTGAGATACTTGATATATTGCCAAGTTATTTCCAGGAAAGGTCCTCCATATTGATCAAGCCAACTTAGCCAGTGAACAGTGGGAGTCAAGAGACACCACACATCATTCATGTAGCTCAATCCTATCAGTAGAAGAATTGAAGGAGTTCACTCAGCTATTCTTAGAAAAGAAAATAAAATTTGCATGGACGTACTCTGATATGCTAGGCTTGGATCCTGATCTCATTATGCACCATCTTTCAATTACACCAGGAGTAAAACTAGTTAGGCAAAAACTCCGTAAGATGCACCCGCATGTAGCACTATTAGTCAAGGTTGAACTAGAAAAACTGCTCAAAGCTTGATCCATCAAAGCGATAGATTATGCCGAATGGATTTCAAACATAGTACCTATGTCAAAGGTAGACAAGTCTATCAGAGTTTGTACTGACTTTAGAGATCTTAACAAAGCATGTCCGAACGATGACTTTCCATTACCAAATATTGATATGATAGTCGACATGATTGTTGGGTATGGAATATACTCACTAATGGATGTATTCTTCGGATACAATCAAATCAAAATAACTTTGGGAGATCAAGAAAAAACAACTTTCAACTGTGCATGGGGAACCTTTTGCTAGGACATCATGCCATTTGGGGTAAAGAACTCAGGAGAAACCTATCAAAGAGAAGTTACAACCATTTTTCATGACATGATGTATAAGAATATGGAAGATTATGTTGATGACACCTTAGTGAAGACTATGAAAAGATCAACACATATTCAAGAGTTAAGTCCTATATTAGACCGAATGGAAAAGTTCAAACTTTGGTTAAATCCAAAGAAGTGTGCATTTGGAGTGACATCTGGTAAACTACTTTGCTACATCATTTCAAAGAAGGGAATCGAGGTTAAATGAGAAGGTCCAAGCTATAATGGAAATGCCACCTCTGAAGAACATCAGGCAAATGAGAAGTCTACAGGGACATCTCCAATCCATCAGACAATTAATTTCTCAGCTAGCAGACAAAGCTCAACCTTTCACAAAGGTATTGAGAAATGGAATAATATACAACTGGGATCAGCAATGTGAACAACATATTCAACAAATCAAAGAATACCTATCAAATCCACTGATTCAGGGTAAACCACTAATTTTATATATCTCAGCAACTAATTCATCACTGGGGGCACTTCTAGCACAACAAGATGACAACAAAAAGGAATACGCTATTTATTACATTAGTAGGACATTGGTGTCTTATGAAATGAACTACACTATAACAGGAAAAGCATGTTTGGTGTTAGTCTTTGCATCCCAAAAACTGAGACACTACATGCTAGCACATTCAGTCAAGCTAGTGGACAAAATTGATCCACTCAAGTATCTTCTCAATAAGGCTACACTTACATGAAGATTAGCAAAATGGGTCATGATCCTTATAGAGTTTGACATTGAATATGTGGAACGCAAAACCATAAAAGGTTAGGAAATGGCTTATCAACTTGTTGAAGCTCCACTTGAGGACACTCAACCACTACACATAGAGTTTCCAGATGAATCAATAATGCATCTTACTCAACAACCCTGGAAGATGTTCTTCGACGATTCCTTTACTCAAAATGGTTCAGTTGCTAGTATATTAATCATTACTCCTCAGAAGTATTCAATCCCAAAGTCTTATAAGATTCTATTCCCTTGCACAAACAACATTGCAGAATATGAAGCTTTGGTGAATGGGATAAAACTAGCTATTTAATGGAAGGTTGTAGAATTGTATATCTATGGAGATTCTCAGCTGGTGCTTAATCAAATCAATGATACATATCAGACTCGAGATGAGAAATTGATGCCTTACAAGAGAATGGTTGATGATCTTAAGAAGTATTTTGCTTTTGTATCATTCCAATAGATTCCTAGATCGACAAACAGAGTAGCAGATGCTATGGCTACCTTGGCATCTATACCTGAGTTACAAGAGTCCAATTTTCGCTTTGATTTCCAGGTGGAAGAGTTATATTACCCAGCTTACAATTCTCCTAAGACCCAAATAGTCTATTCTATTATAGGACATGACTCATCTTGATACAACCACATCTATTCCTATCTATGTGACCAAATTATCCCTGGAAATCTTACCCGAAATGAGAAACTGATAATTTATGTTATCATAGCTAATGATTTATTTAGACAAGGTTTGGATGGTACACTACTTAGATGTCTAGAAATTGAAGAATCTAAATGTGCATTATTGAAAGTCCATGAAGGTATTTGTGGATCTCATTCAAATGGTCTTACATTAGTTTGAAAACTACTACGGGCTGGCTACTACTGGCTAGACATGGAAAAAGACGCCATCCAATTTGCTAAGACTTGTGAGAAATGTTAGCTTCATGGAAATCTCATACATGCCCCGGTAAGGGACCTCATACCATTTATAACACACTGGCCTTTTCAAAAATGGGCCTTTGATCTTATTGGTTAGATATATCTTGCTTCATCCAACAGACATAAATTCATCATAACTGCCATTGAGTATTTCACCAAGTGGGTAGAGGTGGTTCCGCTCATTAAAGCAACCAGTAAACAAGTCACCTTGTTCATCCTGAACTATATCTATAGGTATGGGATACCTTCGTCCATCATGACTGATAATGGAGGAGAGTTTAAGAATAAAGATCTGGATGAGCTTTGTGAGAAATTCAAAATAAAGCAACACAGGTCATCAGTATATTACCCTCAAGGTAATGGACAAGATGAGGTGTCTAACAAAAGCCTACTAATTATCTTGCATAGAACAATGAACAAATCTAAGAAGGATTGGCATCTGCAGCTCAATCTTGCACTATGGGCTTACAGAACAAGTATCAAAACACCTACTGGGGTTAAACCTTTCTCTTTGGTGTATGGGTCCAAAGCAGTACTACCTATTGAAGTAGAAATACCATCTCTAAGATTTTCTTTGCAAGGTCTTGTTACTGATGAAGATCATAGAGTATCTAGATTGCAGGAACTCGAATTGCTGGATGAGCATCAGCAAGTGGTGTTTGATCATCTCAGAGTGTATCAGAAGAGAATGTCTAGAGGATATAACAAGAAAGTTAGACAAAGAGAATTTCAGGTTGGTGACCTAGTTCTGAGAGAATCCAAAAAATCAGCAATTCTGAGATAACAAAGGGAAGTTTGAACCCAACTGGCTAGGTCCCTACATTGTTACTGTAGTATTCGGCTCTGCTACCTATCAACTCTCAAACTTGAAAGGAGAACAACTTTGTGAACCGATTAACACCATCCACTTGAAGAAATTCTTCTCTTATCATTCTCTGTGCCATCAAATTGTATAGCTGGAAAAAGTCCTAAAAAAAATTTAAAAAATAAAGAAAAAAACGAAAAAAATACAAAAAAAGGAAAAATAATCACAAAGAAAAAAAATATAAAGAGAGAAAATGCCCTGGTGAAAACCTTGTAAACAGTCACCTTGGTAAAAAAAAAAATGAATCTCTGCCAAGCAGGTGAAAACCTGGCAAACAGGCACCTCTTGTACTCAAGTGCTCCATCTATCAACACAACGCTAGCATTTCCCGCTTTCATGCATCTGTGCTTTCGCATGTACATATTTTTCAGTCACTTTTGTGACATCCTGGTTCGTTGGAAACCTCATGACTTGAAATTGATCAGCATCCTAGTCTTAGGTTACTTGACAAAGAACATTACATATCCTAAGCAGTGTCAAACAATTCATCTTTCCGTCAGTGAATCCTGGTCGTCCACTCTAAGTCAGTCACCTATCTCCTAACTAACAAAGAGTTTTTATCACCGAGTAAACAAGCAAAACAACATAACAGAAAACAATCACTAAATAGTTTGAGCTATGAATGAAAATTTTCTTTGTGTGCTGTCTTTTATAATGGTTTTTGATTATTATCCCTCTGAGTAACTCGAGGAAGTCTATTGTAACTAAGAGGAGCAAGGATTGGGGGTATAATATTTTCTTTGTTTTCTTCTTGTAGGAATGATCCCAATGATCTGGAAACATATAAATTAGTTGGGTGTCTATGATAAGAGCCTTCACAACAAGGTGAAATCACCTCACATACCTTGACTCCGCTTATTTGTATGCTACAGGGGGGTCCATATCATTTCTTTGTCTATTTTGAGGGAATTTCTTTATGATGCAAGTCGGGTCCCTACGAAATCTATCCAAGGATATGGACAAAAAAAGGGTCATTGCGGACAAGATAATAAATATTTCACATTAGAAAAGAAAGGAACTCTAACTTGCCTGTTGTGTTCGTTATGCTCAGTGATGAATCTTAAGTATTTTAAATCCAATGAATAGGTTTAGGATGCATTTTGCATATCATTTTGCATATCATTTTTGCATATCATTCTACATTTTTGTGAATTTAGAGTGATTTTGGTATGATAATAATCTCTTTATCTTCTAAATGAGAGATGAAAGCATCATCATTTCTTACGCTAAGCGGTCTATTTATCATCATTTCTTCGATCAAGTACTTGTGTTTTGAGATGTTTTAGCTGCATACATAACATTTAATATAGCTTCATCCATTTCATTATTTACTCATCTGCATTCATCTTATTGCATAGAAAAATGAAACATTGCATTACCTATTACTCATTACACATTCATTTATTTGCATATGAAAAGAAACAAAAATAGACATCCATAATCATTTGCATAACATACATTCATATTGAAAAGACACGCATACATATAGAATAAAGCATATAAAAGACATCTCATAAACAAATCAACACAAGTATGATGAATTCAAATCAGATCTCGTATATATATCATGTCAAGTATAAGAGTACAAAATGATGTCGAATGACATATACAAACTCCCATTGGAGCAAGAATCATATAGGCTACAAAAAATGGGTGTGTCTACAAAAAATATCTGAGCTACAAAAAGAAATAATCTAGCTAGCACCCTCTCCCTCATCTCCTAGTGGAGGAGGAGGAGCTTGATGCTTGGGATCCTAACGAGGTGCCCGAGATCCCTATGATCGTGCCATATACTATGAGTAGGGTATCACCTGCTGCGCAACAAGGACTGTGACACTATATGCTACCACATAATAAGTTGCCCTACTACTCTAGAGAAGGACCTCCTATCATAAAGCCTCTATCTCTGCTCTCAACTCTACCCTCAAAGATGCGATCTGGCGATCACACTCGGCCCTCACCTCGGTAAGCTGTCGGTCTCGCTCTGCTAGCTAAGTCTGAGCCACTATCAATTGTGACTGCAGCTCTGCAAGACGTGCTCTCATCGACTGCCCTGCTTCAGTGCCCTTCTCTCTCATAGGCTCCCCACCCCCATCTCCACCTATAGCTCCACCCTGCTCATCCCACCGCTGCCAGACCTATCTCGAAGTTGTTCACTCCTCCTCAATCCCACCCAATCTCACTCCTACATGCCCTAGGGATCCACCCTCACCCCTCTGTTGTCCAACATTAGCTGGCACCCTATTGCTGCTAGCACCAGGATCACCACCACTCCGCTATGGAGCCTTAGCTCTTTATGCCTATCCCTGCCTGTGGCCCTGTCCCTATCACTATGCCGGTGCGGGGGCATCATCCTCAACATCCTCAATATAAAGAGCCTGCTTTGCTGGATCTTTGAATCGAGGGAACAGATGTTGCTGAAACGAATCTCTATATTGAGGCAATACCCCACATCGGCCACATCATCCATATAATCCAACCTCAGGCGGTGTAAACTAGTCAGCTCCTGCATCGCCAAAGCATAGGAAAATCATGGAGACCATCCCTATCTCTCCTCATCTACGTAACGTACATATGCTATGAACTCCTGTGAGATCCCTTGAGGTCGGTCTTACTGCCTCATCACTCAAGAAATGAAGAACCACTCCACAATGGTCTGTGATCTCCCGATAAGAGGGTGCATAATAAAAAGGTCCCTGCGAACCATCCGCCAACCATCCCACAGCTCCAAGCCTCTGTACGGTCTCCATACAATGGCTATTAGGTCATCTAGCTACCATCTCCAAAAATCTGTCTTGCCTAGATGGGGCTGCATAATGTATCCGACATACCTGTATATAATCAGCTATCCGAGCTCTCTACTATCATCTACTATGGGCCAACAAACGGGAAGGTTCTCCCAAGCCCACACCTGCAAAATATATACACCAACGACCATGATCCGCCCATCTCTATACACGATCTCATGCATCTCTTGATACATGTGGGCCAATAAACACAAACCCCAGCCAAGTCTCTGAGGGGTCTCTATCAATCTCTCTAACATCCAACCCTATCCGCACTGGAAACCCTGCTGCCCTCTATCTAGCATCAAAAAAAAACCTATGAACCCTGCTAGAACACATGCCAGAGGATACTCCTCGCTCTATCTGCTCATCAGTATGTCCCAACTAATGGAATGAGTCAAAATGTTAGGATCACCGAAGACATGCCTCACTGCATGTAATCCTGGAAGGTGCCCTGATTCATAATCCACCTCATCCCTAGCAAAAGGGATAAGGAGGATCCTATATACATCCTCAGGAGTGATAGTCAACTCCCCCACCGATAGATGAAACGTGTTCTACTCTAAATGAAAATGCTCAACCAATACCGTGAGCATCCCGTGGTTCACATGAACATTAGGTAATCTCAATAGATGAGTCAAGATGCACAAGTCAATATGAGCCTTCTCAACCTCAGATAAATGTTGAACTAATGCCATAGTAAGAGGATATACGCATCTAAACAGCACAAGAGGTAATCGAACTTGCAAAAACCCAACAACGAAGAATCAAAAAACATTCCAAAGAAGCCTACAAGAGAAGTAAAACATCACGCAAATCCAACTAAGTCAAATGCAAGATCAAATTTTCATGTTTAGAACTTCAAAAATGCTCACTATCTCCTAAACAACAAAACACAGAGAGACAAAATCTTGTACGAGCCAGGAATAGCTCTTGCATGACAAAACAACCCCAAATGACATTATATTGGCTTTCAAATGACAAAATGGTCTTTTAATAGACCCGTCGTATGATACGAGGATGAGTCCCGAATGATAATTCTAATGAACCTAAATGATAAAAGAAATTTTACCAATTACTCATACGAGACAGGATCCTGTCTCGCACGATAAAACATAAAACCCGACCCCACACATGTGAAAAACTTGAAAAATGAACAAAAAAATTCAAAATTGAAAACATAAAGAGGCTTAAGATTGATCACTTACCACTAGCTCATAGTTTTGGGGTCAATTATGATGTCTCTGGCACTCAAATCAATGCTGATGAGTAGGGACCACCATTTTCTTCACAGAAGGCTTTTTGAATTTTCAAACTTGGATAGTGAAAATGATTCAAAAATGACACTTTTGTCCCATATATAGCCAAAAACCTAATTTTTCAACTTGCTTCGATGGACATGAAAATTGTACCCTTAGCTAATTTGACCACTCTGATTCCATTTTCAGGATCGAAATCGAAATTCAAGATCATTTTGCTAGTCAATTTCACAATTTCGACCACTTAGTGCTCTTTTCATCAAATGCTCATTCTTTCTTCAAATTGCGCTTAATTTCAATGCTGAATATCAATTTTAATTCTACACATCAACATTATGATCAACTTTGCACTTAACTCATCAATCAAAGTTGAATTTTTCAAATATTCCTCTGACTCAATTTATGCTCAAATAACTTATTTTCGCCACACAATTGCCTATAATCATGTACCTTCGCTATCTTTCGATTTCATTCTCGAGGGGGCATACTCATGACCTTATGACCTCACATCTCACAAGTCAAGAAATTTTTCAAATCTTCATCAGAAGTCAAGCAAAATATTTTCAACTAAAGAAAATCAATTCTTATTGCTAAGGGGCATCTCAGCTTCATCACTTCACATCAAGTTGAGATCTCTTGATTATCTGAATCGAATCAATCGCTAGGGGCATATCAGTTTCATCACTTCAAATCAGGCTAATATTTGTCTTTCATCTGAATCAATCTCTTAACGTTAATCAGTTTCATCACTTCAAATCAAACTGATTATTTGTTTAAACCCAATCAAAATTTTAATGAGTATCTTTGATCACACTCAATCTAAGTAGGTGTTCAGTAATCACTTCTTGATCAAGCTAAATAATTTATCTTCATCATGTCTTGATCATTCAAGTTCAAGATCGATTTTTATCATCACTCATTGCATCTAAGTTCAATCAAGTTCTAGATCAGTAGGATCCGCTTCTTGATCAATCAAGTTCAAGTTCGGTATCTTTTGTTTCTATTGTTCTATAGTTCAATCAAGTTCAGGAACGGTATCACTTTAATCATACTTCATTCAGCTTTGTCGCTTCGAATCAAGCTAAACACCTTGCTCTTCATCTAGTTTGTGATCATTCAAGTTCAGAATTGGCATCTCCTAGACATCACACATTCTTTGAACCAATGCACTGCTCGCACATTAATTCAAAGAGGGGCAAATGTAATACCCTAATAATGGTCATCTAAGCCATGGGCCCCTAATCTCGGCAACATCACCAAGGTCCTAACCAAAGGCAATTAAATCAACCTTGAGAAAATTATTAATTCTTTAATCATCAAATATCACATGGCAAATCAATTACTCAATATTAATTAAATATTCATTTAATTAATTGAATCATTTCCAAGAATATCATTTTGATCAATTTTCCCATTTTAATTTATTAAATATCCTTGCATATTTAATTAATTAATAAATTGTCATTTAATCATGCAAAAAATAATTAATTTATTACAAAAGAGGAATTAATCACAAAACAAGAGTTGAATTGAAAGAGAAATCAAACTTGAGATATTATTTCTTTTTCTAAATTTAGAACTTGAAATCAGAAAAACAATTTAATTTAATTATTGAATTATTCTCTAAAATTGGAACTTAAAGCTTTTTAGAAAAAGAAGTTCAGTTGCATTGAAAAGACTCTTTTCTTGAATAAATAAAAGAATTATCTATTTTTATCACAAATGCATGGAATTAATTTATTATTATTTCTAATGCAACTTGGACTTCTAATTTGAATGCATTTCAATTGAGCTATAATTGGAATCTATCTCAAGGTTAACTTAACTTGATTTCTCAATTATTTTCAATTAATCCTAAATTGAGCTTTTCTTTTGGTAATTCTCTATAAATTCAATCTTTAGCACTCATTCCAATTTACCCCAGAGATTTTTGGGAACACGCTTGGAGATTATTATCATGCTAATTTTGCTCTGGAGTCATTGAAGATTATTGCGCTTTTTAGATTATTTGCATCCATTTTTCATCCATTATTGCTTACATCCATTATTGCTTGAATTGATTTTTGCTTGAATTAGTCATCCATATCGCATTGATATAGTTAATATCATATAGATTAAATCTTTCATCTTGGTGTAGTCTAGTCACTGGTATTGCTTATAACAATCTGAAAGCAATCTTATACTTGCATCTTTTAGAAAGCAATTAGTCGCTTTGTTATGGTTTTTTACTTATTGATTATTGATTACTAACCATATATATAATGAGTTAATTGAAGTGTTGTGCTTGCAGCTTACATACCGCTTTTTCACACACACAGCTGCATGAAGTCAAATATTACAATTGCAAGTGATTAAAGGACCATGGCCATAGAGAAATGATAACATGTGCAAATAGGGTTGTCCAAGAGCATAAGTGTTGTTGCAACACCATATAAAACAACACATCATATAATAAACTATGTTACACCCACAAGAAGATACAAAAGGCATGCATGAAATGTGCCTTTGGGACATAAAAATGGACAAAGAAGTCATCAACCATTGAATTATTAAGGTATTGTATAACTTGGTACAACAAAAAAAAAGTAAAGTTGTAGTTGTGTATAACATGCAAGTTATCACATTCTATGAAATTGTAGAAGGTCACTAAGTTGTCAATAACATGAGGGTTGTATAATTATAGATGTTAATAACATGACAGGCTAAACATGTTGGTCTTATGATAGATGATATCAATAAGATGAAGGTTATTATAGTTGAAGAGTGAAGAAGAAGAATCAAATAACACAAAGGTTATCGACTAAATCATAAAAAAATTGCATAAAATGATGGTTATGAAGTTTATTACTTTAGGGTGTGCACAACACACTATGTTATTGACTCTCGCCATCTTTCTAAGGAGTTACCCCACAGGGCCTTGAGAGTGTTAAGTTTGCTCATGCGAGATAAAGGAGGTATAGAGTAAAAAAAAAGAAATGAATGAAATGTCTTACTCGACATGGTTGAAGGCAGCTCGAAAAGAGCAATGCAGAATAGTGTGATGTAGAAAGGAGTAAGTCGGTCCTTATCCTGCATGGGTAAGATGTGCTTGGAAACTTTGATGCGGGATAACAAGAGAGAACAATGTCTCTTGTAAATGCTTATCCCGCAAAAGCTAAGAGGTTACACAAAGTATGCTGCGGGATAAATAAAAAGAAATGATGTGACAAACCTCTCACTATCTTGGACTTACTTACTGTAATACCCTAAACATTAATTGACCAAAAAAGAATTAAAATTTGAGAAAAGAAATTAGTTGGAGATAATATTGAAAAACAAATTAAAAAATTGATAAATAATCTCAAAGAAAGCAATTAAAACAATTAAATATTAAAATTGAATGAAATAGAGAATAAATCAGTTTTTTTTTCTGATTTTATCTTAATTTTAGTTCAATTTCCTTTAAAACTGAGAAAAGAATCCAATCACATCAATTCACCTAGATTGTGCTTCCTCTTGGAAAGTCTTAACTGCTCATCATCATTTGATCTTAGCCTTTGATTTCTTTCTGAATTTTCTATAAATTTAGGCTCTCATCTCTCATTCAAAGATCCCAGAGAATATATTGTTATTATGTTGTTTTTTCTCTAGGTTCATTGAGAATTTGCATTGAGATATTGCATATTGTTGGCATATGGACACTCCAATGAGACATTGTAGGTGATTGAAGGTTTTGTCATTCATGACAACCTTATAATCCTATGACACCGGCAAGGCATTCGACTGGCACTAACAAGATTAGACTCTACATTGGCACTCACATCATCGACACCGACAGTGAAAGGAAGCATACCCGCACAGAGGCCGACAAGATTTTTATTGTTTATATATTTTGTTTATTATTTATAAAATCATTGTAAGATGACTTGGCAAGTTGTAAAATAACTCTTATATAAGAGAGATCATTGTAGAAAATTTTGATATAGAAGAATATTGTAATTAGGCGAAATAAGGCAGACCTATTATGCGAATTATAGGTTAAGGGTTTATGTAAGAAGCAAAGTAGAAACTGGTACTGGATCTGGCATTATAGATTCTATTTTGAAGCAGTACAAGACACTGGATTTATATAATCCATTTTGTAAGTCAGTGAGACTTCCTATTTTGTATTTGAGCAGTGAGCTCTAGGCAGTTGGCCTTCCTACATGTGCAAGCCCCTCTTGTAGCAGTAATATTCTCTTATTGGCCAGCAAGTGAATATTGTGGGTCACAAATCCCACTGATGTTTTTCCCACACTGGGTTTCCTCATTAAAATATTGTGTTTTTCATGTTGTGGTCGTTGTTCTTATTCACTGCATTAATTTTGGTTACTGGTACACAGTATTCATGTGGTTGTTTTTATCTCTATTTATTGCATTACTTTTTGCTTACCAGTACACAATATTAATATGCTCTACATGTTTTAAGTTAATAAAATCTACTAATCGGTTAGATACTGATTCACCCCCCCTCTCAGTATCTATGGGAATCCTAACACATATTAGTTATTTCATATCGCTTAAATCATTTAGCTTAAATATTCATATATTTCTTAAATCATGTTAGATTAATCTTGCATATCTAACTTAAATCTTGCATCCATTTAGCTCATGCTCATATAAATTAAAAATCCTTCGTTTAGGTGTTGTCTATTAATTGGATAGCTTAGCAATGTGAGAGCAATCTAGAAGGTAATTGGTTTCTTTGTAATGGTTTTTTATTAGTTGATTATTGATTTACTAACCATGCATCTAATGACTTAATTGAAGTGTTGTGTATTCCACATATAGATACAGGTCCACTTTTCACACACATTTTTGGCGCCCACCATGGGCAGAAAACTAATTTTTTGGCCTCAAAATCATTTTTTTAATATGCTGCAGGTTTCGTCCGTACAATCTTTGTGAAATATCGTACGAGTAGTATCACTGCATCATACGACATTCTATTAAAGCCTTTTATTTATCATATGAATAAGAAAATGGTGTCATGCGACATACTACTCTGATTATCTGATTTTATCTTCTATCGTCTTATGCTCAGTTTGACTCATATGTTAAAATCCTTTTGTCGTTTCATTCTATGATAATTGTTGTACGATGTTGTATTCTGTTGGGTTAAAACAAGTTTCAGTTTTCAAGTTTTCTATCAAATTTTGATTATGCTAACGCTAATCCTGAATCGTCTTCTCTCTACCTGATATTTTCACAGCTTAACCAGTTTCTTGCAGGATGCTTGTCAAAGAATTTATCAATCAAACATACGCTTGTCAAAGAATAAAAACAACATGACTACTGATACATTTTTTTTGCAAGTTGCCTAAAGAGAATCGACCAAACATCGTGTATTCTTTAAATTCATTTTTAGGCACCTAAATTGCTATCTGGTTAAAGAACAAATCTGTATTTCATGTTTTTAGAAAATTCTGAGAGGTAGGAGAGTATGCTCTTGTCTTTTTGTAGACAATCAGAAATCCAGACCCTTGAGGCATTTTCTTTGTTTGAGATTTGTACATCTTTAGCAGGCCTGCCCACTCGAGGAGCTTAAAAACTCTTAAAGCCATTACGGTCGGTGTGAGGGGAATGACCTAAGTGGGAATGGCTAAATGCCAAGTACTCCAAACCACTATAAAATAAATGTGATTTGATGAAAATCAAGTCAACGACAGTGCTCGAGAATAGCTCTCCTTAGTATCTTCAGGTATATTGAACCTTGGTTTTCAAGGCTAGGAGACCTCTTAATTGAGTTTATACCTTGACCCACCGAACGGACCCCTTACTAGATCCAATTAAAATTAGACTACTCGATTTACCTCTGGAAGGTTGATAATATTTGTGTAAGAGAGATGGTAACTCTCCCAAGACACTTGCCATATCGTGCCCCTATTAGTGTTTGGAGTCGACTAATACGGTGTTGAGAATCCATTGTGTGAGACTCAACGACCGTATTCTGATTAGCTACTGGTGTGTACCTAAGTCAGCAAGCAAAGGTTTTCTTCTCTAAGCCAACTTCTATAGAGTTTGCATGTTATGATTGGAGTTACTATTCATACTGCATGTTTTCATCCCTCAAACTAAAACTGGAATACCAAAATTGGAGAAAACAAGAAACAACTCAATGATAAAAAACTCAATCTGTGTCAGAACTAGTCTACCCTAAGTCAAAATTCTATCCGAAACTAGTCTATCTTGGTAAAAAATCAGTCCATCTCAGAATTGGTCATACTCAGTTGTCATACTCGGCTATTAAAAAACTTAGAATTTTTGTCTCTATCCTGTTAACAGTCATACAAACCTGATTATTTATCGTCCTGCACCATATCCTCTGTCGTACAAATCTGATTATTTGTCATCTAAGCTCAATCCTTTGTTGTACGAAACCCAGCAGTCTGTCGTCTGAAGCTAAATCCTATGTCATACAATACGTAATTGCACTGAATCTTTTGTCCTCCTAGACATACCCATCTGTCGTACAGTATTAGGCAGCAACTCGTACGAAAAAAAACTGTTGTCGTCTTGGAACTATTATACTGTTGTTCAGCTTAGTAAATCTTGTCATACAAATCTCTGATTTTGTCAATCCAGAATAGTCAAACCTACCTAAAATAGTCTACAACAAGCATAAAACTGGTCATCATCCCCTTGAACATAAATAACCTTGATAGTGTACCCCTGTCATTGTGTTGCATGATTTTATCAATCATCTTTAAGCTAGTTCAAACAACATCTTATCAAAACCTAAGTTAACTTAGATACCGTCTTACACAAGATAGATCATTCCTGAAACCAAACTAGATCTTAGTAACTTCTCTCAATCACTACGTTAAACGAACAACTAGCTACAATTTGATCTTGACTTCTGCAACACATCTAGCTCTCAGTCCTATCAGTTGCAAATGCCTGTTCAAACCAGAAAGTCTCACAGCAAAACAGACAAACAAAAAGAAACACCCTTTTCATCAAATGACAATCCATTCTTTGTAGAAAACCTCTTTCCAAATTACCATCCTCGTCACAAATACCAGTTTTGTTAGGATTCCCAAAGATACTAAGAGGGGGGGTGAATCAGTATCTAACTGGTTTACAGATTTTCTGATTTTATTAAACAAATTGCATTCCAAAACAGTGTACCAGTAAACCAGAATTAATGCAGTAAATAAGAACAATAAGCACAACATAGAAAGCACACCATAACACAATATTTTAATGAGGAAACCCAGTGTGGGAAAAACCTCGGTGGGATTTGTGACCCACAATATTCACTTACTGGCCAATAAATGAATATTACTTACAATAGGGGCCTGCACATGCAGGAAGGCCAACTGTCTAAAGCTCACTACTTAATTACAAAAGGGAAGTCTCACTGACTTACAAAATGGATTATGGAAATCCAATATAATGTACTGCTTCGGTTCAGCATCCACTATGCTAGGTTCAGTACTGGTTTAATTTCATACAATAACTATAAACCTTACTCCAAAATCTGCCTTTATATTTGCATATTACTTCTGCAATAATCTAACCATGTCTGCATCTTAAATGATCTACAAGATCTCATACTTATATATGAGTCCTATTACAATTTGCCTTGTCGGCTTATAAAAAGATATTACAATTAAATACAAAATGTAATAAACAAAATCCTGTCGGCTGGGGTGCCAGTAATCATCTTTGCTACTACTGGTAAACTATCTGCTAGTGTAGAGTCTACTAGTGCTGGTTCCATAGGATTGCAAGGTTTCCATCAATGACAATACCTTCAATCACCTACAATTTCTCATTGGAGTGTGCATTTTCCAACAAGTTTATGATCTACAAATCTTTGGTCGGCCCCTATCTCCCACCATGTCTAGAGAAAGGTAAGAAAGACAAGCTAGTAAACGAGACACTCATGACAAATTCACTAATCATGCCACTAACAATGAGTTCTCATCAACTGAATCTGAAATACCTGAACCTCCTGAGGTCAAAATACATAGATGTCAAAATGATAAAGAGCTCCAAAAAATGATGAAGGTCATCATGGCTAGAGAAAAAGAAGACTATTTCCTAGAATTAGAAAAGCAAGGCGCCAAACTTCCTACTGGTTATTATGTGGAGGCCCTTGTCACCAAAGAGGAAGAGACACCATTGGGAATGCTAAACAAGCAAATGCAAGCATTACGAACTGAGGTCACATAACTGAAAAACAAAGATAAAACACCAAAACAATATTCTGTGGACACAATATGCACATTCCCATTTGACAAAAAACTTTACATGCCTCCATTTCCCTCAAGAGTAGAAATGCCTAAGTTTGACAAATATGATGGGAATATAGACCCTCAAGATCATATCAAATAATTTTGTGCTTTATGTATGGAGTTCATGCATGACCAAACGTATCTCATGCGCCTTTTCTTGAGAAGTTTAGTGGGGAAGCTATGGAATGGTTATCAATTTTACCTATGGGAATAAATTTTTTTGAAGAATTAATTCAACTATTCCTACAACAATGCTCCTATAACATTCATCGCCCAGTCACTATGATAGAGCTTTGCAATACCAAACAAAAGATAGGAGAACCCTTTCTCACTTTTCTCCAACGATGGAGAAAGATGTTCTCTAGATATTCATAGACTATTCCAGATATTGAGAAGATGGATATCTTGTTAGGATTCCCAAAGATATTGAGAGGGGGGGTGAATCAGTATCTGACCGGTAAAAATATTCTCTTAACTTATAACATTTAAAGCATGTTAAAACTGTATATCGGTAAACCAGAAATAATGCAACAAATAAGAATAACAACCACAACATGAAAAACACACCATAACACAATGTTTTAATGAGGAAACTCGGTGTGGGAAAAACCTCGGTGGGATTTGTGACCCATAATATTCACTTACTGGCCAATAAGGGAATATTATTGCTACAATAGGGGCCTGCACATGTAGGAAGGCCAAGTGCCTAGAGCTCACTACTCAATTACAAAAGAAGTCACACTGATTTACAAAAATGCTCTATGCCAGATTCAGTACCAGTTTAAGCTATGCTACATACGTAAACCCTTATCCAATAATTCACATAATAGGTATGCTACCTTTTATTCATAGTTCGCATCCTACCTCTTACAAAATGATCTACAATGATTTCATACATATATGAGTCATATTACAATCCACCATGTTGGCTTACAAAATATTTTACAATTAATTACAAAATACATTAACACAAAATTGTTGTCAGCCAGGGTGCCAGTAATCTTTTTAGTGTTGGTGTTCTGTATTTCAGTGTAGAGTCTGTCGGTGGCGATGCTTGTGTCTGCTTGCCACTATCACATGATTGTAAGATTTCCATCAATTAAAATACCTTCAATCACCTACAATATCTCATTGGAGTGTGCATTTGCCAACAATCTCCCCCTTTGGCATTGATGGCAACACTCATGAGAAAAATTCAAGAATGTATCTAAAAACTGAAGTCCAAAAAATTTTGCCAAAAACTGTATGTCCAAAAATGTGTGCTCCCCCTGAGCATATAATCTCTACTTCCTTCTGACCATTTTTCTCATCACACTATTCCCCCTTTGACATCAATGACAAAGGTTGTCATTCACTGTCAGTGGAATCTTGCCTGGATTCTTGTAACTGGTGGGTTACAATCTGAAAAATATCTGTCAAAATCAGATTTAAACCATTACTGAATGATTTTCTATCTTTTAGTGCCTCTTGAGTTCTTTGCACTGTACTGGTGAGTATGTGCATTTTTTCTTCCGATGTCTTAAGTCTAGGAACTAGAGCCTTAGATATTTCTTTTCTCAAAGAAATGAGGTAATCTAGTTTGGGACCAAGTCTACATTTCAACTCCTTTGCTTTATCCTTTATTCTTTCTTTGTCCTTCTCTAACTGCTTGATTTTCTCTTCTTGCTTTGCAATCCTTTTCTCTATCTCTAAAAATGAATCCGATGTACCTATCAGATTGTCAGCAATATTGTTAATGTTATCTTGTGCTTTGCTAATTTCCTTGTCTAGGTCCTCTATTAGAATGTTTGTTTTACAAGTGTCTTTGTACAGTTTCTTGAAGTCAAGAATTATCTCTCCAAGTCCTGGTAATAGGATATCCATTTTCTCCTTATTCTTCTTCACAATTTCCTCAAAGAATTTCTCTTTTTCTTTAATCATTCTTTCCTTGAATGTATCCTCGTTTATTTGATCAATAGTCAATATGTTGTCAGTGATGAGCTTAGACAATGTGTCTAGTTGACCTAAAGAATATTTGTTATCTATAATGCACATTGGTGCTATAAATTTAAGAATGGGAATTGTATCATCAATATCCTTATAGGCTTGTGCATTACATTCTGTGATCTTCTTTATTGAATCCAATAAGACCTCTGTTACATTTGTAGGTCTAAATTCTGCCATAGATGTACCAGATGTTTGTCCAAATCCCTGCTACCAGTGCTGGTAATCACCTTGCTTGATTTAACCTCTAGTAGGTCGGTCTATGTTTTCATTTCTACAAACAAAGGTTTAGGCTTTTCAGTTTGGGCTGGTGGCACTGTCTCTGTCTGAACCTATGTCTCAACTTGTACCTATTCTAGTTTCTCTATCTATATCTCAAAATGTTTCTCTGAGCTTTCAACTATCGGTTTCTCAGATGTAGTCTCAGTTTGTACCTCTGTACTTTTCTTAGCTAGTTCTTTTGATGGTTTTTCAGTTGTATCTGTTGATTTCTCAGTGGTATCCTCTGTCGATTGCTCTGTTTGTGTAGGTTTTTTAATGCTTATCTTAACTTCTGGAACCAGTGACTCAATAGTCACATCTGTCCTCTTGTCCTTAGTGGTTACTCTATTAACCACAACATTTACTTCTTGAGTATCGATATTTACAGTATACAAAAATTCAAACTCAGGATTTGTATCCTCCAATGGAGTCTCCATACTCTCAGTAGTCAGTTGACTATCAGTAGTATCTACCAGTGGAGTATCTAAAGGAGGTGGGGGTAAATTGTCAGTTATCTTAAGGCTTGGAGGACCACCTAACTTACCTTTCCCCTTATCCCTGTCCTTTTGATATACTTTAATAGTCTTTGGTCTAAGTAGTTCTTCTTCTTTTCCTTTTTCCACAAAGAATATATCCCATGCATCAGCTGTTTCTTCAGAGACTTCTTTTACTCTTCCTACCATCAGTGCTACATGCCGATGAGCAGTAGAGAATACTTTCTGGTTTGCTTCACTAATAAGTTTATCTATTTCATCATTTGAGTTGACTGGATGTACTGCAAGTAATTTTTTAATCTTAATTTTCTTGTCCAGTTCAATGATTGCTAATCTTATAGCTTCTAATCTCCTATATAGATCATTTGGTATTTCATCAACAATTTGCATCAAAAATTCTTATAAATATCTAAGTGTAAGATTACACTGTTCTCTATGCTTTCCTTATCATTAGCTGATAGGGTATTGTATATTTTGCTAATGTTCTCCAGCTTACCATCCTCTGTGATTTCACTCAAGAGTTTATCCAATGGAGCAATATTCTGTTTTACCTTCTTTTTCTTAGGAGTCATTTTCTTTACCAGAGGCCTAATTGCTTGTTGTTTTTGTCTGGTTCTCCTAGGTGTAGGTAAGGGTACCGGTGAGGGTTTTCTTTTCCTTTCTACCCTTTTAAATACTGCTGGCATGTCACTCTCAAAATAAGTTCCAACCGGTGAAAGATGAGTTTTAGGTTGAAGTGTTTCCAACTCACTTTCACTTATACCAGTTTGCTTCAAAACATCTTCTTTAATTGCTTTAGCCTGTCGGGTTCCTTTTCTTATTGTTGCTTCAACTTTCTTAACCCTTTTCCTAGACTGAATTCCACTTTCTATTGTTTCAGCATTTCCAAAAATTTCCTTAGTAGGTTCTTTGGGTGCTTGAAGGAGGGCTTTTGCATAAGTTTCAATAATGTTGTCATCTGTCTCATAGCCCATTTTAGTTAGCCAGATAGTTCTAGGGACAACTGCCTCCATCCAGATTTCATCCTTTTTTATTATAAAACAAATTTCTTTCTGATACTTGTCCACAATTGCTTGTGATAGTCTTATTTTGGTTTTAATTCGAGCCTTTAAAGCTTGAAAGTGTTCATTTAAGTTTTTCTCCTGGTTTTCTCCCATATTGCTTAATAGATCCAACAGTTGTTTTCCTATTGGAATGTCAAAACCAAAATCTCTTGCACCAATATTGGGTACTTGTTTAGTTATGTACAATATCAAAGAAACAAGTAGATTTCCAAATCTGAATGTTCCTTTCTTATCTCCTTTAATTTTCCCTAGATTGTCTATCAATTCGTCTTTGATCCATTCACATACATCTATTCTTGCATTATCATTAACCATATCATAGGCACTTTTAATACATAGGCTAGAAACTGAGTTCAACCTATTTGCATGTGTAGCTTTATAACCTAAGATCATACTGATAAATCTGACATTTATGTCCTTTACATCATTTACCCTTAGAGACCTTTTGTCGAATGTTGCACTGGTTAGGTTTATCACTGTGTCATTTGAGACCTTCTTTGTTTTGTTAGGTCTGCTACCGATGGAAGGTAACCTTGTTACTACCTTGATGGCTTCCTTTATGATTTTATGAATTGTATCCAACCAGAAGAATTCACCATGAACTTTTCTTAGCATAATCCTTATAATATCCTTGGGAAAATCTGAGACACTAAGGATTTCAGTAAAACCTAGGGTTTCCACTATCTTATGTTCTGGCTTGTTATTTCCAGATTCATCACAAATCATAGTGCTATACATGTTTTTGATTTCATCATCACCTAATTCCTCTATATGACAATGTATATACATCCTAGGGTCTTCAACATATACTACTCCCTTTGGAATTTGAGAAAATGCACCTATGCTATCATCTTTCTTCACTATTTCAGGGACCAGTTTGAATATGGGTCTAGGGCGATTAATTACTTCAACAACAGTAGGGTTTGCAATAAATTAAGGAGTGGATGAAGATGCCATGATTATAAATACCTCACTCTGCCTTTAGGAAGAATGCTTTGATGAACTGCTTCACTTCTTCGCTAAGAATGCCTTCGCTCAGGAATTTTTGCGCTCTCGAAGATTTGAATGCTCGGTGAATGAAAAAGGAGCCAAAATTTTTTCTTTATAATGTTATTTTCTCCAACTACCACAGTAAATGCTCATCAGTTAAGACACAACTTAACTCATCTACCGATATAGAACTAATTTCAACTTCTCACCATCAACCGAGGTAATAATAGCATATTTTTTATTTTGCTGCTAAACCCCCAAAGGGTTTTCCTTCAATTAGATGAAGAGTCTCCTGCCAGTGGAGTGATACTCTATTCTACTGATGGAGGGGTATTCCCTTCAACATTCTAATCCATTGTTTTGAGAATTCTTGCTTTACCTCTTCAACTTTTTCTTTACCTTTCAAACTAGGACCTTTGTTATTTTCCAGTGGGGACTTGCTTCTACAAAATTTTGCAATATGTCCAATCTTGTTACAGGCATAACAAGTCACATTGTTCTTCTGAATAGCTTTCCCATATCCTATGCCAATATGTGTTCTGCATTGATTAGATAAGTGTCCAAATCTTCTACAAACATAACATCTTACATTCATTCTACAATTTTCTGAGTTATGACCAACTTTGTTGCATTTAGAACATTGACCGGTGGGTGTATTAGTGTTCTAATAATTTCTAGATCTACACTGATTTTCTCTATGACCATACTTGTTACAGTTAAATGATTTCCCATTGAATTTGTAAGCATTAGGTTGTCTTACCAGTTTTCTATGATCATGATTGTTTGCAGTACCAGAGCTTTCACTAGTTTCAAAGCCAAGGCCATTTGTATCACCTTTAGGTTTCTAATTCTTCAACATGTCAACAAGTTCTTCCGAGAATTTCTCCTTATGCTGATTTGCAACAGTTAGTTCATTCTCCAAGATTCCTTTATGTCTCATGAGTTTAGTTCTGTCATTTTGTTAATGCATTAGATTTGTCTTCAACATATCATTTTCATGACTAAGTCTTGTGTTTTCATTTCCAGCATCATTTAGTCCTCTAACCAAGTCATCTTCATTCTTCTTTCTATCTTCAATTTCTTTACATAATCTCATAGTCATATCTTGCATATCATTCTTTGTTGTACTGATTTCTTGTCCTAGCTTGTTTACCAAATCATTAAGAGTTTCCTTTTCATCTTCCTCTTTCTACATCTTCTCACAAAGTTCTCTTCTTTTATTCCTTTCTATAGTGTAATTCTCTTGAAGTGTTCGAATGATATCTTGAGTAGCCTTTAGATCATCCTCAAGTTTGATATTCTTCACCTTTTCTGCATCATAGTCTGAAAGAGCTATTTCCAATTGGTTTCTCAAGTTTTCCATCTCTACCGGTGTCAAGATCTTCCTCAAGTTGTTAGGCTTCTGAAAATAGAGGACACAACTCTGATACCAATTGTTAGGATTCCCAAAGATACTGAGAGGGGGGGGTGAATCAGTATCTGATCGGTAATAATATTTTCTTAACTTATAACATGAAAAGCATATTAAAATTGTGTACCGGTAAACTAGAAATAAAGCAGCAAATAAGAATAACAACCACAACATGAAAAACACACCATAACACAATGTTTTAACGAGGAAACTTGGTGTGGGAAAAACCTCGGTGGGATTTGTGAGCCACAACATTCACTTAGTGGCCAATAAGGGAATATTACTACTACAATAGGGGCCTACACATGCAGGAAGGCCAAGTGCCTAGAGCTCACTGCTCAATTACAAAAGAAGTCACACTGACTTACAAAAATGGATTATACTAATCCAATGTCTTGTACTGCTTCAGATTAGCATATGCTATACTAGATTTAGTACCATTTTAAACTCTTCTACATACATAAACCCTTATACGATAATTCACATAATAGGTCTGCTACCTTTTATTCATATTTCGCATCCTACCTCTTACAAAATGATCTACAATGATTTCATACATATATTAGTCACATTACAATCCACCATGTCGGCTTACAAAATATTTTACAATTAATCACAAAATACATTAACACAAAATTGTTGTCAGCCAGGGTGTCAGTAATCTTTTCGGTGTCAATGTTCTGTATTTCGGTGTAGAGTCTGTTGGTGTCGGTGCTAGTGTCTGCCTGCTGGTATCACATGATTGCAAGGTTGTCATCAATTACAATACCTTCAATCACCTACAATATCTCATTGGAGTGTACATTTGCCAACATATCTTTGTCAACAACTTAATCCCTAAATTAAAATATAGTGTCCAAATGCAAGTACATCCTCAGTCAACAAAATGGTAGATAATGCCCTCAGAATGGAAGATGTTCTTATAAAAAGGGGAGATATATCACTTTGGAAAGAAACATCACAAGGTTCTAGTTCTAAAGAAAAGAGAAAACACTTGAAATACGACAAAGATAACAACAAAAACGTTGTTAATGATGGAGTAGTAGATACTGTCTAAGCAAAAACAAAATCCACAATATTTAAGTTGGCTAGTGGCACACAAGCACTCAAGGTGGCTGAAACTAAAGTAGAAAATCCTCTGAAGAAAGAAAGAGAATGGTTTAAAGAAAAGCCTTGGCTTTCAAAACCTAAGCATGATTTTACTCCTCTAGATGAATCATATGAATTGGCTTTTAAGACTTTATTGGCAAATAATTTGATAACATTGCCAGACAATTATATACCATATGACCCAGAAATTAAACCCAAATGGTGGAGAGAAAATGAATACTGTGACTACCATCTGAACAAAGGACATAACATAAACAACTGCATGAAACTCCAGCATGAAATCCAAGATCTCATTGACGTTGGCAAGATCATTGTTGGAAATCATGTGACTAATGTTGATCATAAGGCCTTTAAAGATCCCTTATTGACTTATGAACAAGGAGATTCCTCAAAAGCCAAGGGAGGACTTGGAGTCAATTATACCTACACTAACAATGATAATGTGATCAACATGATTGAATCTTCCCAACCTAAATATTGCAATGTGGTCATAATCTACGATAAAAAAAATAAAGCATAAATTGCTAATGCTATGACTTGTGCTCAAAAGAAGGTTACTCTCCAAGGACCTAGTTCCTCAACTTTCAATCAAATAACATCAAATCTATGAAATAGACAAGCAGACACAATCACAACCAAATCAAAACAACTAGCTTTATCATCTTCTCCTGGTTATAGTATTATTGAACAATTAAAAAGAACAAATGCTCAAGTCTCCATTTTGGAACTGCTTAAGATCTCTTTTGCTCATAGAGAAGTCCTGGACAAGGCTTTTCTCACCACTAGTGTCCCTAAAGATTTAGACGTGGACCAGTTTCAATCTATGGTGGGTCACTTGACTTCACCTCATTACCTCACTTTATCTGAAGAAGATGATAACTCACTGAGTCACCCGCATAACCAACCATTACACATCAAAGCTATGATCCATAAACATCGAGTTAAACATGTTTTGATAGATGGGGGCACTAGGTTGAATATCTGTACCTACAATCTACTGACACAACTAGGATTTTCTGAAAACGTTATTGATCCAACAAAGAAAATAACAATCAAGGCTTATGATAAGAACCTCTAAGGGTCTGGTATAATTACCTATCAGGGTAGGACCTGTAGAAAGAGATGTCATTTTTC
Source organism: Cryptomeria japonica (assembly GCF_030272615.1). NCBI lineage: Eukaryota > Viridiplantae > Streptophyta > Pinopsida > Cupressales > Cupressaceae > Cryptomeria > Cryptomeria japonica. The sequence goes on from NC_081410.1 coordinate 253,340,786, forward strand.
AAGTCCTTGATCTTCATCTTTCATACAACATCTTACTAGGCAGGCCATGGATTCATGAAATGAAAGTAGTACCATCTATGTATCATCAATTCTTGAAATTTCCTTATAATGGAGTTGAAGTCAATATTCCTATCGATACAAGATATACCTACAATGCATTAACGCAGAGTGCTTATGCTTTTGTTCCTCATAATCAAGCAGCCTCTACAACTAAAAGTTCAAAATCTTTGATGAAAGATTTAGAGAAGAAATTGAAAATCACAAACATTGGCATGGATGGCTACAAGATAGATCCTATACTCTCACTAATGTCTCTTCCTCCATCACCAAGACAGTTGGGAAAACCATTAGAGGTTATGAAGACACAAACTTCAACTCCAAAAGTCATTTATGATGGTCTCTTTATACAGTCCTCTACTTCCCTTGCAGATGAAATAGAAGAGGATGATGTTCTCAAATCACTTTTCAAAAAAGATAATTTAAACAAAGCAATATGACATTGTGAGATTTCCTTGACATAATATGGTCCAAGCTATAAGATGCTTCAACGCATGGGATATTCAGGTACCGGTCCTATAGGCAAGCGTCAAGAAGGTATTGTTGAACCTATCCCATTACAAATGAAGTCTACCAATGATAAAACTGGACTGGGATATGATCCAAGAAAGTCATTAGATCAGAAGCACACATCCCACCATCAACTTAAGTGGAAGAAAAAGGTACTACCTTTAACAACACAAGAAATTAATATGCAACAAAATCAGGAAGAGTGCGATGATGAACAAAAAGAATTGCCAACCTAGAGAGAGGAAACAATTGGTAATCAAGTTCCAATTATATCAGCTATAATACCATAGGAATTAGAAGTCCCAGAGGATATGAGAGACAAAGTATACAGAATCAGAGAATTATTTACACCACTTAAAGTTCCAATCACATACACTAGTAGGCAGCAAGTAGACGATTCAGAGACTGACTCGAACGAGTATGAATGGGGTCCTGACCACCTCTTAGATATATCTACTATAGAAGCCCCTAAAGAATCCAATGATATCACAGATGATGCACAAGAGCTGATACGCCTAAAAATGCAAAGGGAAATAGAAGTAATCAGACTAAAAATATAAGAAGACTATGAACAACAACTGGAGGAAGAAAGGACACAAGCAATTTCTTCACCTACTAACTCTCTCTCTCATAAGATGGGACAAATCAGGTATGGAACTAAAACAAAAGAATTAGAAGCTACAGAAATAGAACCAGTCATCGGTCCAGAGGAAGTTGAATGGAACAGACGATAGGGATTAACAAAACCATCAAGGTTATGTTCACAAGTGTGTCAAATACAGGTGATCAATGAACCAAATCATGAAGGAACTTGCAACATCAAAGATGTAGGCATTGATACTATATATACTTTTACTAAGCCACTGGAAGATGAGTCGAAAACTTCATCTTATGACTCTGATAACTCAGATAGGAGCACTATTTATAACAACTATTCAACAATGCATTATGACTACTCTGTCATGAATGTTGAGATACTGTTTGCTGACCCTATTACTATCACACAACAGTATGTAGTCCAGTCTGAAGTAGGTGACGACACTAGAAGTAGGTTGATTGGGTTAGGTCCAATAAATACTAACATGAATTTCGATAATCATGTCGTAACTCTTCCTAGTCTTGAGACACATACGCAAGGTAATCTTCTGGAACTCGACTAGTCGGTTTGAAGCCATGATGATAATACCATGAATTCCCTTGAGCCCATTCCAACCTTATCCTTAATACATCCTGAATTGATTGATTGTACTCTTTATAACCAACCCTTGAATGTGCCTACTTTTTCCAATGACTATATGTTAGCCTATTATTTCAATGCAATTGAACTGGTGAACTTTTCCACTAGTGAACAAAGTGAAAACATGAATGAAATAGATATCAAGTATCTTAGTCACAAAAATAAGAGATCTGATGGTGAAAACCACATTGTGGCAGTGTCAAAATCTAAAAAAGAGAAAATAAAGGACGTACCTAAAGTTGAAAACATCTCTGAGGTGCTTGAAGGTGAGATACTTGATATACTGCCAAGTCACTTCTAGGAGAGATCTTCCATATTGATTGAGCCAACCCAACTAGTGAATATTGGGAGTCAAGAGACACCACACGTCATTCATTTAGCTCAATCACTATCAACAGAAGAGTTAAAAGATTTTAGCAACCTTTTTTAAGAAAAGAAGATCAACATTGCATGGACATACTCAGATATGCCAGGACTAGATCCTGATCTCATCATGCATCATCTCTCTATTGCACTAGGAGTTAAACCAATCAAGAAAAAAATCCGCAAGATGCATCCTCATGTGGCACTACTAGTCAAGGCTAAACTAGAAAAATTGCTAAAAGCTGGATTTATCAGAGCTATAGACTACACAAAATGGATATCAAACATGGTACCAAGTATCAAAGGAAGACAAATCTATTAGATTTTGCACAAACTTTAGGGATCTCAACAAAGCATGTCCAAAAGATGATTTTCCATTGCCCAACATTGACATGATAGTAGATATGACTGCTGGATATGAGATGTATTCATTAATGGATGGATTCTCTGGTTACAATCAAATCAAGATAGCGCCTGAAGGTCAAGAAAAGACAACTTTCACGTGTGCATGGGGAACCTTCTGTTGGAATGTTATGCCATTTGGGCTAAAGAACGCATGAGCAACTTACCAAAGAGTGGTAACCACTATCTTCCATGATATGATGCATAAAAACATGGAAGATTATGTTGATGACACCCTAGTAAAAACTATGAAGAGATCTATGCATATTCAAGAACTAGGACTCATACTAGATAGAATGGAAAGATTCAAGCTCCGATTAAATCCTAAAAAAGTGTGCATTTGGGGTGACATTAGGAAAGTTGCTTGGTTACATAATTTCAAAGAAAGGAATTGAGGTTGACCCTGAAAAGGTCCAAGCTATAATGGAAATGCCTCCACCCAAGAATATTAGTCAAATGAGAAGTTTACAAGGCCATTTTCAGTCAATAAGGTGCTTTATATCTCAGCCAGTAGACAGAGCTCAACCCTTCACAAAGGTATTAAGGAAAGGAGTTCAATACAACTAGGATAAAGATTGTGAACAATATTTAAAACAAATCAAAGAATACCTATCCAATCTACCAATATTGATGCCACCAATTCAAGGTAAACCATTGATCTTATACATATCAGCAACATATACTTCACTGGGAGCACTCCTGGCACAACATGATAAAAATAAAAAAGAGAGAGCTATATATTATATTAGCAGAACATTGGTGTCTTATGAAATGAACTACACTATAATAGAGAAATAATGTTTGGCTTTGGTCTTTGCATCACAAAAATTAAGGTACTATATATTAGCACACTCTATTAAGCTAGTAGCCAAGATTGATCCACTCAAATATCTTCTCAGTAAGCAACGCTTATAGGAAGACTGGCCAAATGGGTCATGGTTCTTACAAAATTTGATATTGAATATGTGGAATGTAAAGCCATCAAAGGACAGGTTATTGCAGACCAACTTTTTGATGCTCCACTTGAAGACAATCAACCTCTACATATAGAATTCCCGGATGAATCAATCATGCACCTTACTCAATAATCATGGAAGATGTTCTTTGATGGGTCTTTCACTAAACATGGTTCTGGTGCTGGAATACTTTTTATTACTCCCCAAAAATATTCAATCCCAAAATCTTACAAGATTCTCTTCCCTTGGACAAACAACATTACATAATATGAAGCTTTGGTAAATGAGATCAAGATAGCCATCGAGTGGAAGATTGTGAATTATACATCTATGGATATTCTCAATTCATTATCAACCAAATCAATGATCTATATTAGATAAGAGATGAGAAACTGATGCCTTATAAGAGAATGGTGGATGATCTCAAGAAATACTTTACCTTCATATCATTTCAACAGATCCCCAGATCAACAAATAGAGCAGCGGATGCAATGGCCACCTTGGCATCTATACCACAGCTACATGAATCTAATTTTCACTTTAAATTCTTGGAGGAAGAGTTACATTATCCTACCTATGATTCTCCCAAGTCCCAGATGCTCTATTCTATTATTGGATATGACTCATCTCATTATAGCCACATTTACTTTTACCTACGTGACCAAGTTGTCCCTTCTAATCTTTCCTGAAATGAAAAAAGGAACCTAATTCAAAATGCGTCATGGTATGTCATCATTTTTAACAACCTATTTAGGTGAGGTTTAGATAATACTTTTCTTAGATGTCTAGAAACTGAGGAGTCCCAACGCACATTATCCGAGGTTCATGGAGGTGTTTGTGGATCCCATTCGAACGGTCTAATATTAGCACAAAAACTACTAAGGGCTGGCTACTACTGGCTAGACATGGAGAAAGAAGCTATAAAATTTGCTAAAACCTATGAAAAGTGTCAACTACATGGACACCTTATCCATGCTCCAACAAGGGATCTCATACCCTTTGTGACACACTGGCCCTTTCAACAGTGGGTGTTTGATCTAATTGGCCAAATATATCCTGCATCATCAAACAGACACAAATTTATTATCACTGCCACTGAGTACTTCACTAAGTGGGTAGAAGCGGTTCCGCTCATCAAAGCAACCGATAAACAAGTAGCTCTATTTATTCATAATTATATCATCTGCAGGTATGGTATACCTTCATACATTATAACTGACAATGGAGGACAATTCAAGAACAAAGATCTAAATGAACTCTATGAAAAATTCAAAATAAAACAACACTGGTCAACTGTATACTACCCTCAAGGTAATGGACAAGCCGAAGCATCTAACAAGAATCTGTTGACTATCTTACATAGGATAATTAGTAAATCTGGAAAGGATTGGCATCTACAGCTCAATCCTGCCTTGTGGGCTTATAGAACAAGTATCAGAACACCTACTGGGGCTACACCTTTTTCTTTGGTGTATGGGTCCGACGCAGTATTACCTATCGAGGTGGAAATACTATCTCTAAGAGTTTCTTTGCAAGGTCTTGTTACTGATGAAGACTATATAATATCTAGATTGCAAGAGCTTGAATTGTTGGATGAGCGTTGGCAAGTGGCATTTGATCATCTTAGAGTGGATTAAAAGAGAATGTCCAGAGGATATAACAAGAAGGTATGACAAATAGAATTTTAGGTTGGTGACCTAGTTCTAAGAGAAAATCCTAAAAATCAATAATTTCAAGACAACAAAGGGAAGTTTGAACCCAACTGGCTGGGTCCCTATATCATTGTTGTAGCTTGTGGTTTTGGTGCTTATCAACTCTCAACATCGGAAGGAGAACAGCTCTGCGAACCGATCAACACCATCCATCTGAAGAAATTATTCACCTAAATATTCTTTGCTCTAGTAGCATATACAATTAAAAAGTCCTAAAGAAATCATAAAAATCAGAAAAAGTCCTGAAGAAATTTTAAAAAAAAAAAAAAAAGAAAAAAAAAGGAAAAAAAAGAGAAAATGCCTTGGTGGAAACTTGGTAAATAGGCACCTTGATAAAAAAAAAATGAATCTCTACCAAGCAGGTGAAAACCTGGCAAACAGGTACCTCTTGTAGTCAAGTGCTCCATCTATCAACGCAACGTTGGCATGCCCACTTTCATGCATCTTTGCTTTCACTTGTACATATCTTTTAGTCACTTTTGTGACATCCTAGTTCTTTTGGGACCCTCGTGGCTTGAAACCTATCACTGTCCTAGTCTTAGGGTAATCAGCTGAGCAATTTACATGTCCTAAGCAGTATCAACCAAGTTATCTTTCTATCAGTGAAACTTGGTCATCCACTCTGAGTCAGTCACCTGTCTGCTGACTACTAAAGAGTTTTATCACTGAGTAAACAAGCAAAACAACATAACAGAAAACAATCACTAAACAGTTTGAGCTATGCATGAAAATTTTCTTTGTGTGTTGTTTTTTATATTGGTTTTCAATTATTATCCCTCTGAGTAACTCGAGGAAGTCTATCTTGACTAAGAGGAGCAAGGATTGGGGGCATAATATTTTCTTTGTTTTCTTCTTGTAGGAATGATTTCGATGATTTGAAAACATCTAATTAGCTGGTTATCTGTGATAAGTGCCTTCAAATTAAGGTGAAATCACCACACATACCTCGACTCAACTTATTTGAATGCTATAGGGAGATTCCCATCATTTCTTTGTCTGTTTTGAGGGAATTTCTTTATCATGCAATCCAGGTCCCTACGAAATCTGTCTAAGGATATGAATGAAAAAAGGGTCATTGGGGACAAGATAATTAATATTGCACATGAAAAGAAAGGAACCCTAATCTTCCTGTTGTGGTTGTAAAATGCTCAGTGATGAAACTTAAGCATTTCAAATCCAGTGACTAGGTTTAGGTTGCATTTCATTGCGCATCTCATTTTGCATTTCATTTTAGATTTTGTGAATTTAGAGTGATTTTGGTATAATAAAAATGCTCTCTTTATCTTCTGAATGAGAGTTGGAAGCTTCATCATTTCTCAGCTAAGTGGTCTCTTTTTCATCATCGTTTCTCTAATCGAGTGCTTGTGTATTGAGATGTTAGCTGCATACATGAGCATCTTCTATAGACCCATACATTTCATTTTATATTTATTTTCATTCATATTATTGCATGAAGAAAAATAAATATTTGCATTACTAGTTACGCATTCTCCTCATTTATTTTCGTCATCATTTATTTGCATAAAAAGAAACAAAAATAAACATTCATATTCATTTGCATTCATTCATCCATACTGAAAATATATGCATACATATAGATTAAAGCATATAGAAAGCATCTCATAATCAATCAACACAAGTACAATGAAGTCAGATCAGATCTCGTATATATATATATATCGTATAAAGTCTTAGAGTACAAAATGATGTCAGTTGACATATACAAACTCCCATCGGAGCAAGAATCATATGGCTACAAAAAGATGGGCGTGTCTACAAAAAAATATATAGAGATACAAAAAAGAATATCTAGCTCTCAGCCTCTCCCTCATCACTTGGTGGAGGAGGTGGAGCCTGCTGACTGGGATCTTGATGAGGTGCCTGAGCTCCCTCTGATCATGCCATATATTGTGAGTACGGTACAACCTGCTACGCTATAAGAACAACTATGCTATAAGCTACAATGTAATAAGTCACCTGACTGGTCTGGTGCAAAACCTCCTACCGCAAAGTGTCGGTCTCTACCCTCCTCTCTACTCTCATCTCTATGACTTGACGATCACGCTCAGCCCTAAGCTCTGCTAGCTATCGGTCTCACTCCGCCAGCTGAGTCTATGCCACTATCAACTATGACTGCAACTCTGCTAGACATTCTCTCATTGACCATCCCGCGTCAGTCCCCTTCTCTCTCGTAGGCTCTCCACCTCCAGCTCCACCCTGCTCCTCTCTCCTCTATCATACCTATCTCAATGCTGCTCGCTCCTCCTTAGCTCCACCCAATCTCAAACCTATACTCCCTAGGGATCCACCCTCACCCCTCTGTTGTCTAACCCCAGCTAGAACCCTACTACTACTAGCACCAGGATCACCACCTGCCCACCTCAGAGCCTTGGCTCTCTATCCCTATTCCTATCTCTGTCCTTGTCCCTATGTAGGGGCATCATCCTCACTCTCCTCAATCTAAGGAGCTTGCTCAGCTAGATCTATGAATCTGGGGAATGGATGCTGCTGGAACCAATCCATGTACTAGAGAAATACCCCCGCATCAGCAACACCATCCATGTAATCCCATCTAAGATGTTGTAGACCAGTCAACTCCTGCATTCTCAAGGCATAGGATAACCTTGGTGACCATCCCTACCTCTCCTCATCAGCATATCTCACGTATGTTGTGTACTCCTGTGAGATCCCCTGAGGCCTACCATACTGCCTCATCACTCGAGATACTACAAATCACTCCACTACAGTCTACGATATGCCAATGAGTGGGTGTATAACAAAAAGATCCCTGTGTACTATCTACCAGTCATCCCATGGCTCTAAGCCCCTATAAGTTCTCCATACCATGACTATCAAGTCATCCAGCTGTCATCGCCAAAAATTGGTCTTGCCCAGATGGGGCTGCATAACATAACCTACATACCTATATACAACCGGTTGCCTAGGCTCTCTGCTATCATCTCCATTCGATCGACAAAATGGGAGGTGCTCCCAAGCCCAAACCTATAAAATCAAAACACTTGCAGCCATGCTCTTGTCCTCCCTATACACAATCTCATGCATCTCGCAATATATGTGGGCTAATCTGCAAGAACCCCAGCCAAGCCTCTGAGGGGTCTCCATCAATCTCTCTAGCATTCTGCCCCATCCACAATGGAATCCCTATTGTCTCCTATCTGACATCAAAAAACAACTGATAAACCCTGCTAGAACACAAGCCAGAGGAAAATCCTCACTGTACTTTCTCATCATGATGTCCCAACTAATGGAATGTGTCAATATATCAGGATCTCAGAAGACATGCCTGACCACCTACAATCCATGTAGCAACACTGCATCATAATCTACCTTATCCCCAGTAGAAGGGATATAAAGGATCCTATATACATCCTCGAGAGTGATAGTCATCTCCCCAACTAGCAAATGGAAGGTATTATGCTCTTAATGAAATTGCTCAGCCAATGCTGTGAGCATACCGTGATTCACATGGATATCTGGTAAACCAAGAAGGTGGGTCAAACCACACAAATCAATATGTGCTTGCTCAACCTCTAAAAGTTGTCAAACTAAGGTCATCATAGGTGGATAAACACATCTGAAGAGAACATGAGGTAATCGAACCTACAAAATCATCCAACAAAGCATCAGAAAACATTCCACATAAGCTTACAAGAAAAGTAAAACATCACGCAAATCCAACTACGTCAATTGCAAAATCAAAATTTCAAGTTTCAACCTTAAAAATGCTCATTGTTTCCCAAATGACAAAACACAGAAGGGAAAAAACTCGTATGAGTCAAGATTGGGCATAGTACAACAAAAGATCCCCATACGATAAATTATTAGACCTGGGATGAAAAAATGGTCTTTTATGAATGTTGTCGTATGATAGAAGGATGGGGTTAGAATGACAAAACTAATGGCCTCAAATGACAAAACAAACTTCAACAGTTTTTTGTATGAGACAGGATCCTATCTCTCATGACAAAATGAGAAAGCCGACTTCCAACGTGCCAAAAACTTGAAAAATCAACAAAAAAATTCAAAATTGAGAACATAAAGAGGCTTAAGATTGATCACTTATCGTTGGCTCGTAGTTTCGGGGTTGATTATGTCATCTTTGGTGCTTGAATTGATGCATATGAGTGGGAACCACCATTTTTCTTCACAGAAGGCTTTTTGAATTTTCAAACTTGGAGGGTTAAAATGAATTGAAAATGACACTTTTACCCCATATATAGCCAAAACCCTAATTTTTCAACTTGCTCCAATGGACATGAAAATTGTACCCTTAGCTAATTTGCCCATCGTGATTCTATTTTCGGGATCGAAATCAAAATTCAAGATCATTCTGCTAGTCAATTTCATCAAATTTGGACCACTTAGCGCTTTCATGAACTGCTTGTTCTACAAATCAATTTTGTGCTCAATTTCTCATCAATCAACGCTTAATCTTCAAAAAATCCTCTGAATCATTTGTGCTCAATTCATTATCATCGCTCAAAATTACCTATCATCATGTACCCTCGCTATCTTTCGATTTCACTCCCGAGGGGGCGTACTCATGACGTTATGACCTCACATCTTCAATGTCGAGAAAATTTTCAAATCTTCATTGCAAGTCGAGCAACTAATCTTTTCTAAAAGACAATCAAACAAGGCCTCATCGCTAGGGGCATCTCAGCTTCATAACTTTATATCAAGTTGAGATTTCTCAACCATCTGAATCGAATCAATCGCTAGGGGCATATCAGTTTTATCACTTCATATCAAGATGATAATTGTCTTCATCTAAATCAATCTCTTAATGTTAATTAGTTTCATTGCTTTTTATCAAGTTGATTATTCATTTAAACTCAATCAAGGGTTTAAAGAGTATCTTTGATCGCACTCAATCTAAGCAGGTGTTCAGTTTCATCACTTTTCATCAAGCTGATTATTCGTTTAAACTCAATCAATGGTTTAAAAAGTATCTTTGATCACACTCAATCTAAGCAGGTGTTCAGTTTCATCGCATTGAATCAAGCTGGACAGTTTATCTTCAATCATCATATCTTGATCAATCAAGTTCAAGATCGATTTTATCTTCACTCACTATGTCTAGATCAATCAAGTTCTAGATCAGTAAGATCCGCTTCTTGATCAATCAAGTTCAAGTTTGGTTTCTTTGCTCTCTATCATTCCTAGTTCAATCAAGTTCGAGATCAGTATTGCTTTAATCAACTCTGTTTAGCTTCATTGCTTCAAATCAAGCTAAACACCTTGCTCTTCATCTGGTTCATGATCAATCAAGTTCAGAACTGGTATCTCCTAGACATCAACTATTTTTTGAACCAACGCGCTGCTCGCACATTAATTCAAAGAGGGCCAAATGTAATACCCTAAAAATAATCATCTAAACCATGAGCCCCTAATCTCGACAACATCATCAAGGTCCTAACCAAAGGCAATTAAATAAATCTTGAGCACACAATTAATTTCTAAAATCATCAATGTCACATGGCAAGTTAATCAACCAATATTAATTAAATATTTATTTAATTAATTGATCATTCCAAGTAAATCATTTTAAACAATTATCCTATTTATTTTATTGAATATCCTTGCATAATTAATTAAATAAATCAATTTGTCATAAATCTCCAAAAAATGAATTAATTGACCAAAAAAGAATTAAAAATTTGAGAAAAGAATTCAATTGGAGATAATATTGAAAAATAAATTAAAAAATTGATAAATAATCTCAAAGAAAGCAATTAAAACAATTAAATATTAAAATTGCATGAAATAGAGAATAAATCAATTTTTTTTCTGATTTTATCTTAATTTTAGTTCAATTTCTTTTAAAAATGAGAAAAGCATCCAATCACATCAATTCACCTGGATTGTGCTTCCTCCTAGAAAATATTGACTGCTCATCATCATTTGATATCATCCTTTGGTTTCTTTCTGAATTTTCTATAAATTCAGGCTCTCATCTCTCATTCAAATATCCTAGAGAATATATTGTTATTATACTATTTTTGTGCTAGGCTCATTGAGAATTTGCATTGAGATATTGCATATTAGTCATTTCATATTGCTTAAATCATTTCGCTTAAATATTCATATATTGCTTAAATCATGTTAGATTAATCTTGCATATCTAGCTTAAATCTTGCATCCATTTAGATCACGCTTATTTAGATTAAAAATCTTTTGTTTAGGTGTTGTCTAGTCATTGGATAACTTAACAATCTGAGAACAATCTAAACTTGCATATACTAGAAGGCAATGGGTCTCTTTGTAATGGTTTATTATTAATTGATTGTTGATTTAATAACCATGCATCTAATGACTGAATTGAAGTGTTGTGTATTCCAGATACAGATACAGGTCCACTTTTTACACACACACTTACTTTAACAATGTTATCAAAATTTATATGACAAAATATCCTATGCGAAAGCCAACTATTATCTACTTTAGCAATTAAACAGTTGCTGACTTTAGAATTCAGGTGAAATGGGTTACCTTTAGTCCGCTTGCCAGTTGCAATCAGTTCACCTTTGCTCCCATAGATTTTGTACATACCATTCTTAAACTCCAATGGATATCCTCTATCATTGAGCTGAACAATAGTCAAAATATTGTGCTTTAGACCTTCAACCTAGTAGACATCATCTGCACTGCTCTTTCCATTAAGAGAAATAGTTCCTTTACCTTTAACCATGAAGGGTGAGTCATTACCAAATCTTACAACTCCACCATAAAATTCCTTCAAAGAAATAAATTTGCTTCGGTCACCAATCATGTGATGTAGAAAACCACTATCAATGATCCAATCATAAGAATTATCCATGTGAGAAACTAAAGCCTTTTGATCAGATGTTTCCTCTTTAATGGCTACAAACACAATGCCTTCATTAGCATCACCATCAGATTCCTCATCAGTGATACCACCATCAACTGCAATAAGACAATCTGTTTTTCCTTTTCCTTTATACTTCTTGAACTTCTCTCGCTTGTCCTCATTATCACCATTAGGACAGTTAGCTGCAATGTGTCCAATCTTGTTGCATGCAAAAACATTTAAAAGTTAATTTAACTCTATATTTACCAGTTCTTCTGGGCAACCTCTTGGCCAACAATGCTTCAAGCTCAACCAAACTATCTTCATCATCAACTTCTCTAGTGGATCTAGATTCATAACTGTAACTGACATCTCTACTTTTCCTCATAGATGGGTTAGAAACTGAATCTCTAAATGAATACTCAAATTTATGAACACTACCATCATAACCATTTAATTCAAAAGTAGTAAGTTTACCAATTATGGAGTCAAGGGTTACCTTAGTATTGTCAATAGATTTTAGCTCCTGAATGGCTGCAACTTGGATAGCATAGATCGGTAGTAGGGTTCTCAACACCTTACTAAGTATTGTGGCATCTTACACTTTACCAGCTACACTCTTGATCTCACCAACTATCTCTTTTATCCTCTGACCATACTGTTGGATATTCTCACCTTCAGCCATTCGCATGTCATCAAACTTTCCTCATAGAATCTCATCCTTGGCAATCTTCACATGTTCATCACCGCTATAAATCTCTTCAAGTTTCTTCCATACCTCATATGCAATCTCTAGACCATGGGCATCAACATATTCTATATCAGACAAAGAACTGATAATAGCCTCCAATGCTTGATTTTTTTCTTGTTTCTCTTTCTTCGGATCATCAGTCATAATCCCACTAGGTGCAACATATTGAGTACCAACATGTTCCCAGTATTGATTTCCTAGACACTTAATATAAATTTTCATTCTATCACTCCATATTATATAGTTCTTGTATATGGTGAAATTGGATACAATAATAACAGAATTGAAAGACTAAATGAATTCAACCACCAAACCCTAGCCTAACAACAACAAAGATCCACCATAACATATGAAGATTACCTAAGATAATGTAAATAAAACAAAATCACAAAGATTATACCATCACATGTCCAATAGGGTTTTGATCTCCATTCTTCCTATCTCCATTGATCTTGCTTGATATATTTGCTCTCAGATTTTATGTGCACAAGAGCTCAACAAAGATCGTAATGTTGTTGCAAGTAGGATCGTAGTGTAGTCAAAATGATCATTAGGGCATTGAGTCATTAGAATTATTGATTAGGGTTTGATAATGAAGGAAGCATCTCCTTAAATAGAAGACACAATATGAAATGGAGGGATAAGATTGAGAGGTGTAAAAAGGAGGTCGGCTAGGATTCGAGGGTAGGTAGAAGAAATAACAAAATAATGAAAGGAGTAGGTAGTGTATGAATTAAGAGATGAATGACATGTGTCATGTGTAGAAAAAGATAATGAACTAATTAAATAAATAAAGATTTATTTAATTAATAGAAGAAATGAGATAATTAAATAAATAAGAATATTTATTTAATTTAGGAAAAGGATAATTTAAATAAATAAATGTATTTATTTAAATGAGAAATAAGGCTAGAAGAGGATAAATGAATTAATTAAATAAATAAGGATTTATTTAATTAATAGAAGAATTAGGCTTAGATAATTAAATAAATAAAATATTTATTTAATTAGACTGGACAATTTTAGATGTCTACATTTTGCCCCTCTTTGAGACAATGCCGCTTGTCGCGTTGTTTCAAAGAAGATAAGACGAACTGATACAGAGTTGCCCCAGAAAATGTCTGAAAAGATTGCAGACAATCTCTCGATAAGAAAGAAAGGCTAGAATGGACTTGTTGAACACTATATTTGAAAATAAAAAATATATAAAAAAATGTATATTCCCATAGGCGTGAAGACTAAAAGATGTTTCGGCCAGCAAACTGTATCGAGCACTTCAAAAGATGTTTCATCGAAAGAATATTTTCATCGAAAAGAGGTAGGTAAAGCGCCATACAAAAGTATTTCGACAAAAGGTTGCCTTCAATGAATACAAAGAACCGCTCATCGATACCCCAAGTTTCATCGAAAAGGTAAAAGCAAAAAGCAAAAAGGGGCAAAAAGTGATTTCGAAGGGATATCATTACCGAAGAAACTTATAAAGCATTCATCGAAATGCAAGTTTTCATCGATGAACATGATGTCGAACAAAGGCAAAGTTGTTTCATCGATAAAGAGGGATATCGATGAACATACATAGGCCTTCACCGAAGAAAGAAACTCATCGAAGGAATGATTTCGATGGAAATTGCAAGTGACTTATCGAAAAAGGGGTCTATCGATGAAAGAATGATTTCGATGATTCTTAAAAGCGGCTTCTCGACATAAGTTATTCACCGAAACAATAGTATCGAAGAAAATGAGCTTTCGATGGAAGATTTAAACACTCGGCCGAAGACAAGGGTTTCATCGATAACTTGAAATATGAGCACTTTGAGCGAACTGTACTTCCCGCGAAAGAGTTAAAGGCCCAATTGAAGAGTGTCACATCTGCAATTAAGTTTAAACACTTGAGTAGCCCTTGTAGATGCAGAACATTAACTGTGCACAAGTTGCCCATACGATTACAGTTGAACTGAGTGAATTTTTGTAAGAACCAGATCGATGCTAAAAGACTGAGAATTGTGAAGAACTTGCAGAGACTTGCGAATGATAACCAGAAGAGCTGAGCATTCCTCCAAGTAAGTGTTGTCTCTCGTATTTGCTGTAATTATGGAACCTTCGTCTTCTTCTTCTAAAAAAGAGTAGGAAAGGAAAAGAGCTGAACCCTGAAGAGAAGCCCAAGAGACAAAAGAAAGAAGGGAGAGCTCTGACTCAGGATTTGTTAGACCAGTGTCCCTCATCTAGTGTAAGGTCCAAAAAGATCAAAAGTGAGGAAGAAGGAGAAGTGATATCCCTGGAGGATTTGCGAAAAGAGCTCGCCAGCATCAAGGATTGGGCCTTGTCAGAGATAGATCGAAGTAAGGATATGGCCCCTACTGTCAACCAGATAATATTCAAGTATCTGTCGCTGGGAGATGAATTGAAGAAACAAACTCCTCGAATCAAAACCTTCAAAGAGGATGATTACATCCATCATTTGGGGCTCCTAAATCTCTTTTTGCTTAAGTTTAGAAATATTCAAATTAATGATTAGCATTGTGAAAGGTCGTGTCTCTTCATGAGAGGCCTTCATCCTCATATATATATGAGAATGATTTTTGTAATGTAAGGGGATAGTGATTAGATAAGATGAAGATAGCGATAGATGACAGCCTGTAAGTCTTCTGTATACAAACTATAATGGAATACAAATTTTGATCGACTATTTCTCTGCATATGTGTTGTGGATCATTTCATTTTCTTTTGGCAATCGTCTGTGATATTGTCTGATAAGATAAGGTTATTCATGTTCTTAAGATCAGATCTATGTTTTATATTATAATGTTGCAACAAAAGTTTTGCTTGCGGATTGTGATTGTTCCTTGCAAAGCTTAATTGACTGGTCCCTTAAGGGTAGGGTTAAATTCACTCAATCAGCATATGATATAAGCATTCATTTGGTTCCAAAAGAAATAATAACTGACAGGTTCATAAAGGGATGAATTAAAAAACTGTCTCACAGGTTCGCACCATAAGTCCTAAAGAAAAGTGTAATGACTCTGTAACCCAAACAGCAAAGAAGGCACTGGCTAAATTACAAGTTGCACCCATCATTTCATTCATAATTGATTATTTTAATAAGCAATAGGAGTAATTAAGAAACATAAAGCAAACAAACAACAATCTTGAACTCATCTGCTATATCTCCATTCAAGGAACTCATGCCATTTCAAGATCAGGATATATTAGATTAGGATGATAAATCTGCTATAAAAAGCACTGGTAATTGGAGACATTCAGTGAATAGGTATACCCGCCTAGGTCCTGCAGAGCCTAAAGTGAGAGAGTTAGCAACCAAACAGGTTCACTCTATATGTTGGCCAAGTCAATTGGAGGGTTTGATCATAGGAGTTGGCATTTCCTTAAAACCTATCCAATCTGTTGATTTGAGACTCTGCTGGGGAGAAGAATTAAAACTCTGCTGTGGGAAAGAACTCAGAAAAAATAACACATATCCTCTAGGAAAGAGGTGGCGACTCTGAAATAAGAATATCAATGCACGGAACAAGATCGGTTACAAAAGGACAATCTTTATCCCAATTAGATTTTTCTCAATGAAAGAACAAAAATAAAGAACCCATGAATGATTCCATGAGAGAAAGATACAACCAGTATAAACATGAAAGTAGCCAACATTCGCCCTTAAGAGAACAAGATAGAACAACAACTTCAAGCCCGGTGAATGAGGATTTGGTTGCAGCATATAAAGCTCAAAAGGGGCGATGCCAAATTCCCCTTGGTTTTGAAAATCACGAAGCACGGTCCAGACAATACACACCACCTCCATCAGGATCAAGTATGGCAAACCCTGCAGATAGATTTACAGATTTAACTAGACAAATGATGGAGGCAGCTGCTGAGATGAGAGATTCAGGAAGGACTCAGGAATGTTTGGAGCTGTGTGCTAAGTTGGGCATAAATGTTGGTGAGGATGACTTTAATAAAGATGTAAACAACTACAAGAAAACATATGCTCAAGGAGTGGGTAAAACAAAGGGTAATGATTTCAAAGCTTATGAGAATCCCTTGTTTGGTAGCAGAAGGGATGATCGTGTGCAATCAAGTGCACCACCAGTCCAGCAAAGTTCACATACTCATAATCAGTACCCACCCCCTAGTCAATTTTATAACCAACATCCACCCCCTACTCAGTTTCAATATCAACACCAGAATCAATACCCTCTTCCTTATCAAAATCAAATACCCTTATAAGGTAATATGAACCAAAACTTTGGGAATCCTCATGGAGGGCATGGACTAATAAATATGGAGCAAATGAGGCAGTTTGATTTTTCAGGAATGATAGTGTACCCATATCCTATCCCAAATGAAATCAGGACAGCGATACCAAAGTTCACAGGAAGTAATGCAGTTTCAGGTGAGGCTCATTGTAAAGCTTTTGATGCAGTAATTGAGGATTTTGGGTTACCATATGAAGATGTCAAGATCAGGTTGTTTATGCAATCATTAATAGAAGATGCAAGAGATTGGTTTAGGACGTTGCCTGATGCATCCATTAGAGATCTTGCAGGATTCAAAGATTTGTTCCTTGAGTAGTATGGAGACCATAACAGCCCTTAGTTTGCTTTGCACGAAATCATTAGTATAAAGAAGGAGCAAAATGAATCAGTGATAGATTTTAACAAAAGATTTAACAGGGTTTTAAACAAAATCCCCAACAGGATGAAACCAGTACCTGAGGTGAGCATTCTGTATTATATCAATGCTTATGACAGTAAAACAAACTATGAGCTAAGAACCAGAAATCCTAGAGACCTCCGGGATGTTATGAAAGATGCCATTGTTATAGAAAACAACAGAAAGGCTGCTGGTAAAGTGGGAAAGAGAGAGGATGCAAGGTTATACAATCCTAGAGCACCCAAGGCTAATAGAGATGAAGATAAGCTTGACAAAGTTTTAAATGCCCTGAAAGATTTATCTGTAAGAGTAAACAAAACAGAGAAGTAGCAATACTACCATCCTGAGAGACCTAGACTACATGACATGCCTTATAACACCACATGGAAGGATGGAAAACTAGTAGACAGGAACCACAGAGACAATCAACAAATTCCAGATCCTTTAAAAAGAATAGTAAATTATACTCAAGACGATGACATGTGGTGTTATGCTTGCAATATGCCACACACTTCTTCTTTGTGTATAGTAGCAAAAGGATTGCAAGAGGAAGAAGATAGCTATGAAGAACATGTGGGTGATTCAACTGTTAATATGATATCATTTAGTCAGGAAGGAAGGTCAGATTCCATGAATATTGATCAATGCTCTATCTTGCCTGTGACCACCAGCAAAAATGAAAGTGTTAAGCTCAGCATCCCTACTAAGGAAGAAAAAAGAAGAATTAAAGCTTATGCCGTTGCACAAGCAAAAAGGACTTATGATTTAAGGAATAGGGTAGTGAATCCAGAGCAAGGTAAACCTACTAGTCTTTTTATGAAAGAAACTGATGAGACACTCAAGCGAATAAACAAAGGAGCTATGACTAAGGAGGTTGTACCAAAGAATAATAAGAAGGGTCCTAATGTTCAAAAGGAAGAAACAGTAAAACTCCCTTCATCACAACACTCTACCTCATTTGATATCTCAACTGCATTAACACAATTAAAAGTTTTTGTTCTATTGATGGAAATAATGAGGTTTCCTGAGTATAGAGAAAAAACTTTGGAGATGATTTCAGGTGTCCAAGAAGAAAAGACTAATGAACAGAAACAAGAGGTCCCAACAAGTGACAACAATGAACAAATGGCTCCAGTTATATACTTAGGGTCCACTATAACTAAAAACCCAACACAAGTAGACCCATTTTATCTCACTTTGGTGATAAACAACAAAAGGGTGAAGAATTGTATGATCGATTCAGGGGCAGCCATAAATGTCATGCCTGTTGGGGTGATGAAAGAACTAGGATTGGAAGTTGATACTACCTTTGGGAAATGCTATGCCATGGACAATAGATCAGTCCCAGTGGTTGGTATCATGAAGGATGTAGAGTTTAGATTAGCAGCCTGTCCAGAAGCATCATATAAAATAGATATCACAGTGGTAGATGTTCCTCCAAATTATGGAATGTTATTGTCTAGACAATGGTCGAATATGATTGGTGGATATGTGCAGTTGGATTTGTCATATGCTACGATTCCAATAAATGGACAGGAAATAAAAATTGACAGGGAACCTCGGTCCACATATATCATAGAAGACATGGAAGAAGCAGTGAACCAAGTATGTTTTTTACAAACTAACATGGACAACTTCCAGGTACAGTTGACAAAACCTAAATTTAAAGAGTGGATCCCCATTGAGTCATGTCTAACTGAAAAGGATGGTCAGATATGGAAAATGTTTTTTGATGGGTCTTGTAGCAAAGAAGGTAGTGGGGATGGAATCCTTTTTATCTCACCCACAGGGGAAACTTACAAATATTCTTTCAAGTTGTTATTTGAATGTACAAATAACATTGCTGAATATGAAGCTCTACTCACTGGTCTTAACATAGCAGTCAAACATGGGATCAAATTGCTAAGTGTCTTTGGTGATTCAGAATTAATAGTCTCACAAGTAAAGGAAAGATATGCCTCAAAACACTTAAGACTGAAACAATACAGGAATGCTGTGTGGGATACCATGGAGCTTTTTGATGCTTTTCAGATAACCTGGATAGATAGGTCAAAAAACATCATGGCAGATTTTTTAGCAAATATTGCATTAAAAGGCAATGATATAACACTAACTGGGATATCTGAAGTGGAAGTGAAAGTAAGACCATCTGTTCCTGACAACTTGTATAATTGGCAAGTGTTTCAAGATGATGCAGATCTGTTGAACTTCTTACAGTGTATTGATCATTATCAGACTCAAGCTATAAATTTTAATGACTTTGTGGAGAAAACTGAAGGTAAGGAAACTTTATTTGAACATGAAATTATACAACTAAAATCAAATAAATTACCAAGAGGCCTAGTAGCATTAGAAAGAACCTTTAATGCTCAAGATGTGATTGAAACCAAAGGGTCAGCTGTTAAAGAGAATGATATTGAACAAATCAATCTAGGAAGCAAAGAAGCCCCCAAAAATGTTTTTATTGGAAAAAAATTAACTCCTACTATGAGGCAACAACTGATAATATTGCTAAAAAGATACAAACATGTGTTTGCATGGTCTTATGAAGATCTCAAAGCTTACAAGGAAGATCTCTTTCAACATGAGATACCACTTAAACCAGAAGCTAAGCCATTCAGGCAAAAGCAGAGACCTATTAATCCTACATTGTTACCAAAAATGAGGGAAGAAATTATAAAGATGAAAGACGCAGGAATAATTGAGCCATGCAGATATTCCACATGGGTTTCTAACTTGGTACCAGTTAGGAAGAAAAATGGGGATATTAGATTATGTGTAGACTTTAGAAATTTGAATATATCATCTCTAAAGGATAACTATCCATTGCCAAATATGGATAACATGCTGCAGAGGGTAACAGGGTGTGAGCTGCTATCTATGATGGATGGATTTTTAGGTTACAATCAGGTGAAAGTTAGAGAAACTGAGAAATATAAGATAGCCTTCACAACCCCATGGGGCACTTATGTTTATGCATGAATTCCATTTGGATTGACCAATGCTGGAGCTAATTTTCAAAGGGCAATGGATGTGGCTTTTGCAGAATTGATTGATGTAATCATGGTGGTATACCAAGACGATCTGACTGCATACTCAAAGAAAGCTGATGATCACTGTGAACACCTTGAGAAGATATTTAAAAGAGCCTTAGAATATGGAATTTCCTTAAATCCCAAGAAATGCCACTTTGGTGTTGAAGAGGGAAAACTACTTGGACACATAGTATCCAAGGAGGGGGTGAGAATTGACCCTGAAAGAGTAGCAGCTATCAATGAGGTTCCCATCCCTCGAACTATCAAAGCCATTCAATCATTCTTGGGACAAATTAATTTTGTGAGAAGGTTCATTTTGAATTTTGCAGACATAATAAAACCTATAGTAAGGATATTGAAGAAAGAGGCCCAAATTGACTGGACTGAAAAGGCAATTGATTCTTTTGTGGCAATCAAAAGAGCAATTTCTGAGGCACCAGTACTAATTTCCCCAGATTTTGATAAACCATTTATGATATTCTCATTCGCCTCTTGTCACACTATAGAAGTAGTGTTGTTACAGAAAAATTCAGAAGGGTATGAGCAGCCCATTGCATACTTTAGCAAGTCTTTGAGCCCTTCAGAAGTAAAATATGAACTGAATCAAAAGCAAGCCTATGCTTTGGTCAAAGTAGTGAAACAATTTAGACCATACTTAGTGGGGGCTGAAGTTATAGCTTATGTCCCAAATGTAGCAGTAAAAGATATCTTTAGACAGACTGAGCTCACGGGAAAAAGATGCAAATGGATCAATCAGATACAAGAATTTAACATTGAACTCAAAATTTCACAGGTTATCAAAGGACAAGGGCTGGCCAAACTCATGACAGGAACTGAAATTGAGGAGTCTGGTGTGAATCAGGTTAGATGGGAAGAAGCTAACTTCAGTATTGAAAGAACAACATGGTACACTGATATCATATACTATCTCAAGCATTTGAAATGTCCAGATGGCATGACTGATAATCAGAAGAGAGTTCTGAAGCTAAAATCAGCAAGATATGTAATTATCAATGGGGACCTATATTGGAAAAATAGAGATGGGATATTGTTATTATGTCTAGACAACTACCAGGCAGACAAAGTTCTTCATGAAATGCATGATGGGGTTTGTGGTGGCCATTTCTCGGCTAAGACTACAGCACATAAAATATTGAGAGCTGGCTATTATTGGCCATGTGTCTTCAATGATTCTTATAGATATGTCAGAAAGTGTGAAGCTTGTTAGAAGTTTTCAAATAAAACAAAGTATCAAGGATCACTCCCACTGAGACCAATGTTGGCTAAGGAACCATTTCAAAAGTGGGGAATAGACTTTATAGGGGAAATATCAGAAAGGTCCAGTGGAGGACACAGATGGATATTGGTTGCTACAGACTATTTTACCAAATGGGTGGAGGCAATACCTACCAGACAGGCCACTAGTAAGGTGGTGATAAAATTCTTAATGGAGAACATTATTACTAGATTCGGTGTTCCTGCAAGGATCATCTCAGATAATGGCATGTCCTTCAGATCAGAGGAATTCAACACTTTTTGTGAAGAATATGGCATTAAGATATCACATTCTTCTCCTTACCACCCCCAGGGGAATGGGCAAGCTGAATCAAGCAACAAGAATATCCTAAAGATCATTAAAAAGATGCTGAGACAGAACAAAAAAGCATGGGATTCGAAGTTGAATCTTGCACTATGGGCAGACAGGATAACTGTGAAAAAATCTACAGGAAAGTCTCCATTTGAACTGGTTTATGGCAAAAGGGCCAGACTACCTTTGGATAACCTCTTACCTATACACAGATTTATGATTCAAGAAGAGATAGATGTTGAAGATCCATCACAAGAAAGAATAATGCAGTTGGTAGAACTTGATGAAGTCAGGGAAGAAGCTCAAAAGCAGAATATCAGGAATCAAAATCAAATGAAGAGATTATATGACAAGAGGACATCAAACAGAAAATTTTGTGTAGGTGATTGGGTTTTAATGTGGAATGCCAGGAGTCAAGACAAAGGCAAGCATGGTAAATTTGAAGCCCTGTGGATCGGCCCATATGTGATTATAGACAAAAAAGGGGAGGATTCCTATTTGCTTCAAAACGCAACAGGAGAGGTCCAAGAATTGCCGGTGCATGGGCAATTCTTAAAAAGCTTCTTTTCTTGAACATTCTGTATCACATGTACAGTAGATTAGGATCCATTTCCATTGTAAATACCATCATAAATCTGCGTTAACCAGAGATTCTAAATTCTTGAAGACATATTCAATATGCCTCCATCCTCAGTCAGAGCCGCTGTTGAACACTATATTTGAAAATAAAAAATATAAAAAAAAATGTATATTCCCATAGGCGTGAAGACTAAAAGATGTTTCGGCCAGCAAACTGTATCGAGCACTTCAAAAGATGTTTCATCGAAAGAATATTTTCATCAAAAAGAGGTAGGTAAAGCGCCATACAAAAGTATTTCGACAAAAGGTTACCTTCGATGAATACAAAGAACCGCTCATCGATACCCCAAGTTTCATCAAAAAGATAAAAGCAAAAAGCAAAAAG
Organism: Cryptomeria japonica; assembly: GCF_030272615.1. Lineage (NCBI taxonomy): Eukaryota > Viridiplantae > Streptophyta > Pinopsida > Cupressales > Cupressaceae > Cryptomeria > Cryptomeria japonica. The sequence goes on from NC_081410.1 coordinate 253,363,852, forward strand.
GGGCAAAAAGTGATTTCAAAGGGATATCATTACCGAAGAAACTCATAAAGCATTCATCAAAATGCAAGTTTTCATCGATGAACATGATGTCGAACAAAGGCAAAGTTGTTTCATCGATAAAGAGGGATATCGATGAACATACATAGGCCTTCACTGAAGAAAGAAACTCATCGAAGGAATGATTTTGATGGAAATTGCAAGTGACTTATCAAAAAAGGGGTCTATCGATGAAAGAATGATTTCGATGAGTCTTAAAAGCGGCTTCTCGACATGAGCTATTCACCGAAACAATAGTATCGAAGAAAATGAGCTTTCGATGGAAGATTTAAACACTCGGCCGAAGACAAGGGTTTCATCGATAACTTGAAATATGAGCACTTTGAGCGAACTGTACTTCCCGCGAAAGAGTTAAAGGCCCAATTGAAGAGTGTCACATCTGCAATTAAGTTTAAACACTTGAGTAGCCCTTGTAGATGCAGAACATTAACTGTGCACAAGTTGCCCATACGATTACAGTTGAACTGAGTGAATTTTCGTAAGAACCAGATTGATGCTAAAAGACTGAGAATTGCGAAGAACTTGCGGAGACTTGCGAATGATAACCAGAAGAGCTGAGCATTCCTCCAAGTAAGTGTTGTCTCTCGTATTTGCTGTAATTATGGAACCTTCGTCTTCTTCTTCTAAAAAAGAGTAGGAAAGGAAAAGAGCTGAACCCTGAAGAGAAGCCCAAGAGACAAAAGAAAGAAGGGAGAGCTCTGACTCAGGATTTGTTAGACCAGTGTCCCTCATCTAGTGTAAGGTCCAAAAAGATCAAAAGTGAGGAAGAAGGAGAAGTGATATCCCTGGAGGATTTGCGAAAAGAGCTCGCCAGCGTCAAGGATTGGGCCTTGTCAGAGATAGATCAAAGTAAGGATATGGCCCCTACTGTCAACCAGATAATATTCAAGTATCTGTCGCTGGGAGATGAATTGAAGAAACAAAATCCTCGAATCAAAACCTTCAAAGAGGATGATTACATCCATCATTTGGGGCTCCTAAATCTCTTTTTGCTTAAGTTTAGAAATATTCAAATTAATGATTAGCATTGTGAAAGGTCGTGTCTCTTCATGAGAGGCCTTCATCCTCATATATATATGAGAATGATTTTTGTAATGTAAGGGGATAGTGATTAGATAAGATGAAGATAGCGATAGATGACAGCCTGTAAGTCTTCTGTATACAAACTATAATGGAATACAAATTTTGATCGACTATTTCTCTGCATATGTGTTGTGGATCATTTCATTTTCTTTTGGAAATCGTCTGTGATATTGTCTGATAAGATAAGGTTATTCATGTTCTTAAGATCAGATCTATGTTTTATATTATAATGTTGCAACAAAAGTTTTGCTTGCGGATTGTGATTGTTCCTTGCAAAGCTTAATTGACTGGTCCCTTAAGGGTAGGGTTAAATTCACTCAATCAGCATATGATATAAGCATTCATTTGGTTCCAAAAGAAATAATAACTGACAGGTTCATAAAGGGATGAATTAGAAAACTGTCTCACAGGTTCGCACCATAAGTCCTAAAGAAAAGTGTAATGACTCTGTAACCCAAACAGCGAAGAAGGCACTGGCTAAATTACAAGTTGCACCCATCATTTCATTCATAATTGATTATTTTAATAAGCAATAGGAGTAATTAAGAAACATAAAGCAAACAAACAACAATCTTGAACTCATCTGCTATATCTCCATTCAAGGAACTCATGCCATTTCAAGATCAGGATATATTAGATTAGGATGATAAATCTGCTATAAAAAGCACTGGTAATTGGAGACATTCAGTGAATAGGTATACCCGCCTAGGTCCTGCAGAGCCTAAAGTGAGAGAGTTAGCAACCAAACAGGTTCACTCTATATGTTGGCCAAGTCAATTGGAGGGTTTGATCATAGGAGTTGGCATTTCTTTAGAACCTATCCAATCTGTTGATTTGAGACCCAACAGGACTAACTGAATAAAGTGACAAAGTCATGGGATGAGGAAGACTGACTCGAGAAATGAAGGCTAAGGCTAGGGTAGGCTATAAGATAGACCACGGGCAAAAGACATCCTCATTGTCATCTACACCTTCACGAGATCAAAGTGCAGAGCAAGAAAAAGAGCAGCAGCAGTCAGCAGCGATGGCTTCCATGCACAGATTCAACCGCGTTCAACGATTTCAGAGGCCAGCAGAGGCAGGAGAGACGGTAAGTACCACCAAGCCTCCTTGTTCTTTGACGCATTTATTTTTGTCATTAATGCATGCTAGTTAGAGCAATAAATGCGCTTAGGAATAGGGTACAAAAAAGTCTAAAAATGTGTAACCGCGTCTGCGTCGGTGCTAGGCGCATGTGTGTCCGACAGGCGCGTCTGTGTCAGTGCCAGGTACGTCTATGTCTGGAACCACGTCTATGTTGAATGCGGGTGCATCTGTGATGTGCAGGGGCGTCTGCGTAGTATAGTCACGTTTATGCATAGCCTAGGCACGTCTATGTCATACAGGCGCGTCTGTGTTTTTCAGGCGCGCTTGTGTAGTCTGGAGGCGCGTTTGTGTCAGTCAAGCACGTTTATGTTGAAAAAATGTAAGTTGTGGTCTTCGAGGTCAAATCGGCAGTTCTGTGATGAACATACGTTGTCGATTGGATAAGCTGCTGAGAGGATACACTCAAGCAGGTCCTCTAGGAAGACTAGGATAGATCAAGGTACTTTGTGATGAACAGTGAGTACCCAAAGTATGAGCAGGACTTTGTGATGAACAGGGAGTGCAAATGTGAGTAACACTTTGTGATGAATAGTGAGTGTCACACACGTAGTACTTTGTGATGAACAGGGAGTACCACTAGGATAGAAGCAACACTTTGTGATGAACAGTGAGTGTCACTAGGATAGATAACCATATGCATTTAGATAAAAAGTAGCATTTTGTGATGAACAATGAATGCCACCATGACTGACATGATTAATTTGCTTGACTGCAGGAGTACTTGCCTATGCTGGAGTCACGGGAGAGATTCCCGTCGACACAGAGATTGCGACCTGAGTTGTCATTTTAGGATAGAGCTGCCATCGAGGAGATGGGATTGAGACATGTATTGTATGTGCCTAAGTTTCAGGAAAACATGGGTTTGATGACTGCTCTTGCTGAGAGATGGCATTCGGAGACGTGCACCTTCCATTTGCCAATGGGTGAGATGACAGTCACCCTTGAGGATGTCTACAGGATTCTGCGGATACCGATTGATGGAGAGTTGATTCCATATGATCATGACGGAGACAAGGAGACATTGAGATGGGTGTTCCAGGATCCCGGACTGGAGATGAGGGCAAGACACGTGGCATGGGACACCATGACTGCCACAGGGTTAGCATTGTCGGCCGTGATCGGAGGAGCGATCAGTGGATTTCTATGCCTAGATAGGGCGACACAGGGATTGGCTGTGGGCTGGGGGGAGCACTGGAGACACTGGTGACACATCACACCAGATATGCCTGGGGACCATGTGTATTGGCCCACCTGTACTATGAGCTTCACCAGTTTGTCTAGCACGGGTCAGTGGGATTAGGCTGCGGGGTGACACTATTGCAGGTATGGGCCTATGAGCATCTGCCAATGACGAGGCCAATACATTTTCGAGGCAGGGGACATGGACGCAGTTTTGTGCATTTATATGACATGATCACCTCGCAGCCGCGGATTGGTAGGTTAGAGCATTGGCGGCGAGTGCTGGATGATATTGATGTAGTCATTTGGAGACCGTATCTAGGATGCGAGGAGTGGGAGGATGATGCAGTGGAGCTGCCATACACCTTTCGAAGCAGGTACCTAATTGGGTGGATGCCCTATGTATTAGAGAGGCAACTTGTGGACAGGGTATGTAGGCAGTATGGCAGGATCCAGGGGATGCCACGAGGCTCGGGTATGTATGCCCGCACAGTTAGGGATCAGGCGCAGTTTGGGCCTTTATTGTCATATGATCAGGGGGTGACATAGCTGGCAGAGATGGTACCCCTACCCTGGGACATGTGGCCAGAGGTCGACGATGCCGGGATGGATGCTGAGTATTCAGCATATTGGGCGGAGCATCCATTCCCACGACTGACAGATCCAGGGGAGCTGTTGGAGGGAGATGGAGGAGGAGATGATGATGGCGGAGGTGATGGTTGGGGAGAGGAGGGTTGCACCTCAGAGAGAGGGTGGAGAGTAGCGGTAGGCTCGGATGGTGAGGGGTCATGGTGGATTACCCCTACAGGTACCAGCAGCACAGGGTCCCAGGCAGAGATAGGGACAGGGACAGGGACAGGGTCAGGTGCAGGGACAGAGGCATGCACAGAGACAGGTACCCGTACAGGCACCAGTACAGGTATCGATACAAGGGTAGGCACTTGCAGAGGGAGAGCCACAGGAAGAGGCAGAGGGTGGGGATCCAGAGGAGGATGAGCTGATTGAGCTCAGGGAGATCTGCCAGGGCCAGGCAGATGAGATACAGGAGTTGGAGAGGGAGAGAGATTGGCTCCAGACTAGGCTCAAGGATACTGAGCGGGAGAGAGATCAAGCGATTCAGCGCTACACAGAGACTGATACAGTGCTGAGGGTAGGGAGGCAGGCGGTAGAGGACACAGGGGTAGGATATGCATATGTCCTGCGGGCTAGAGAGGAGATTGGATACTGGAGGGACCTCTACTATGGTGCAGTGCTGACAGATCAGTGGGCGAGGAGCTTCCATAGACCATCGCGTACAACGACAGCTACGAGAGAGAGTCAGAGGAGGCAGGCATCGAGTGGTGGGGTTATGGGTCCTCCACCACCACCAGATAGAGGGGGCAGGCAGGATGATCCTGGGGCGGGTCCTTCGGGGGCTCAGATTCCGTCGAGGCCGGGTGGCTTCGAGGGAGGGAGTTCATCATAGCCTTAGAGGGCTCCCATTGTATCAGTTTTGTACCATTGTTTTGTATTGTAGACACCTGCGGGTGCTTTTGTAGCCATATGTATTTTTGACATCATTGTATCATGACACTTATGATTATATATATGAGATGATTCATTTTTTGCGGCAGCTATATGCATGTGTACCTATGTGATGAGATGTTTAATGATGTATGTTTCTATGTGATGCTTATGATATGGATGCAAATATGTATATGATGCAATGCAATATATTATTTTGTTCTTTTATGTTTTATATATGTGTATGCATGATGCAAATGTGAATGTAAGTAATGCAGATGAATATGATAATGCAAATGTAAATTGTGCTAACAAGTGTTGTATGCAGGATGTGATGCAGTTGTGGTATCTATATGTGTGTATGAAATGCTTATATGTGGTAATGCAGGTGCAACTACATGAGATGCAAATGTTTTTGGTGTGTCATTATACTCAGTCATGTGATAGCGGGCTACACGGACTCGAGAAGGACGATGGAAGTCAATCAAGAAAGGGGGATGGAAGACAAAAGATATGAAAGTGAAAGAGCTTCTTGTGCGTTATCATCATTGAGCTTTATTATGGCAAGTAGGTTATGACAATCGAGGCATATGTTCGACCCAGAAAGTCATTGTACCTGTTTGCATGGAGATAAGACAGTCACAAACAAGAAATGCCCCAGTTCACACTAGACTCATAGTGTCCTCATATCCTTGGACAAGTCATAGCATTACTAAGAAACAATCCACAGACAGCAAATACAAATAGGTGACGATACCCCATCCTCGCCTTTCTAGTCAAAGACATCCTGGAGATAGAATCTCTAGTCAAAGACATCCCGGAAAAGCTAAAAGACATGTCACCAAAAGATAAAATCAAAAGAAAACCAAGACTCGACACCAACATCCATTGTAGTCCTCAAGTTTAGTGTCTCTTGTCACTTGTATAAGTCTTATTTGATTGTGGTCACAATGTTCACTTTCACAGAAAGGATAGATAGCACTGAACCATAATGTTGTCTGAGTCTGTTGAAAGATTTGATTTGTTGAAGCCCATTGTTGCTGCTATGTCTCATCTGAAATTGACTGAATCCATGAAACTGATACTTTATTGTGGAGAAGATGAAACTTTATTACGGATCTGTGATGCAAATGCTGCTTTATTGCAGATTGTGCGTAAATAGACTGAAGAAAGCTGGAAGAAACTTTACTCCTTGAAACATGTGATGTTCTTAGTTTCACACCCATCACTAGACGTAGGATTTTGCCTTAGCCACAGATAGGATTTGATTTATTATGGATGGAAAGGGAGGCAAAAAGGGAGGTTTATTATGAATGGCTAACCAATCTTGGGTAGATCAATAACGAGCCATGATGGGAATGGGTAAGTTTATTATGGATGAATAGGTTGTGAGTGTGTGCGAAGTGAAAGGATGAAAGAGAATCCTGAAGGAGGGAGGAGCAATGTCTCTACGCATGGCGCTGGTGATCCAGTTTTCACCATGGTACTTGCCCAGGGCGCCACCGAAGTGGTTTTCACCATTGGACGAAATTATTTCTCTTTACTTTTTTTGATTTTTTTCAATGTTTTTTGTGTCACAAGGCGCTTGTTTGCCAGGTTTTCACCAAGTAACGATTTTTTTTGTTTTATAATTTATTTTTTTTGTATTTTTGAATTTTTTGATTTTTTTTTGTATTTTTGAATTAGGATACTTTGAAGAGCTATGTGTAGAACCTACGAAGGTGCATGTTGTTGATTGGATCCTCCAAAGGTTCACCTTCTGTAGTTGAGAGCTGATATGCACCAGATCCATATGCTGCTGTAATAATGTAGGGACCCAGCCAGTTTGGTTTGAACTTTCCCTTCTTCTCTCTGTCTTGTTGATTTTTAGGATTTTCTCGGAGAACCAAGTCACCTACCTCAAATGTGCGAGGCTTGACTTTGTGATTGTAGCTGCATTGTTCCTTGACTGAATGATATGTTACTTGAGTGACTGTCTTCCTTGATGAAGGAACTACGATAGAATTACTAGTGTGTGGACTACACAGGCCCGTATGCGTGTCACCTAAAGAAGTTTGGGCATCCCTGATAACAAAGTCCTTCGAGGAAGCTCCATTAAAGGTCCATGATGTATCACTAGAAGGGAATGGATGTGTGAAACAAGTGGATGAGTGATGAAGGCTTATGATTGCGAAAAGAAGTGAAAGTAGGATAGCATGATGGAGACTTAGGATCAACAAGTATGTTTTTTGACTTAAAATTGTAGAACTTTTGCCCCCAGTTATTTTGATATTAGGGGAGATCAACTCTTGCTTTTTTTGCTTCATAGGATTTTTATCCTTGACTTTGATTTTTGCAGAGTCCAGTAGCTTTTGATTTTGATTTGGATTAAAGGACTTTTCTTTATTTTTGACTTTTAGATTTTTCTTTTCAAATCTTGATTTTTGATCCCCAATGAGTAAGGGCTTTTGTAATTCTTATTGATCCAAGTCTGGGAGTGGAGTGGAAATGGAATGAGTGGATGAAATGGTAAGGCTATGTGAGATATCAAGAGGGCTGGTGATATGCTTAATAGATTCTTTGTTGGAACCACTCTTAGGAGTATTGATATCAAAAGATGCTTGCACCACTAGAGGAGATTTGCATTCGGACTTAGTAGCCACAACACTAGGTGGTTCACACCCAATTCCTTGATATTGCAAATTGTTTGTAGACTGTTCCTGTTGATTGAATACCTTAGGAGATAATGGGAGTTGGTCAACATAAAATATATACTCACCACATCCTAGGTCTTTAATCTTGAACCTTTCTTTTAGCTCTGCTTGTTTGGATGTAGAAGCTTTTAATGATTCTGGATCCACATATGCTGAAGATGGAACAGCTTCTCGATTGACTGGTATTGTTATTTCTGATCTAGGTTGCAGATTGTTGCAATATATGAGTGGATTTGGATCCGCTTTGATGGTCACTTCAACTCCATTGTGTGGAAACTTGATACATCGATGATATGTAGAAGGGACTACGCTCATCTCATGAATCCATGGATGTCCCAAGAGTATGTTGTATGTGAGATCTAGATCAAGGACTTGAAAAACCACATCCTTTGTAACTGGCCCAACTTTGAGAGGTAGGGTGACTGTACCCTTGGATGAACGCTCTTCATCATCATATGCCTTGATAGTGATTTGATTTGTAGAATTCACAACTTTATCAGAATATCCCAATTGTTTAATTGTGCTCAATGTGCAAATGTTTAGACCTACTCCTCCATCTATCAGGACTCTTTTTATTCGATGTTTGTGTATGAAGGCTTCAATGTGTAAAGGTGCATTATGTGGATGACTTACAGATGCGTCATCGGCTTCTGTGAATGTAAGGGAGTGTGGAATGGAAAGGTATCCCACCATGGCTTGAAATTGGTCCACGTTTAGATCAGTAGGAATAGCAGTAACTCTCAAGATTTTATCAAGAATGGCTTTATGTGTGGGAGATATGCGTAATAGTTCAAGGATTGAAATGAGCGCGGGTGTCTTCCCTAACTGTTCTACAAGGTCATACTCAGGTTTGGTTGATGAAGAGGCGGTGTTTTTAGCTGGAGAACCTTGCAAAGTAATTTTACCTCGACGGGTTGTAACGTGACATTTAGAGGTAGGTTCGGAAGAAGATCCAACACCTTTTAGGACAATCTTGGGTCTCTGAGTAGAATTCTCAGATGCTTTGTCCTTGATGATAATAGTAGAGACGTAATTGTCCATCGAGATATTATTGATAGTTGAATCATAGTTGTAAGGTGCTCTAGTATAGTTGGCTTGGTCATCTGTGGCTTTAGCTTTTCCCTTGTCATGTTTTGGGAATGGTTCCTTAAACATCTCATGTTCTTGATTAGATGAATGTCCCTCAATCTCAATGTCACCTCTATCAATGAGATCCTGTATGATGTTCTTCAGTCGATGACAATTTCTTGTCTTATGACCCTTGCTCTTATGAAATTCACAATACTCATCATCATTCCACCAATTCGGCTTAACCTTTGGTTCATATGGAGGAAAATCTGGAACTGTGATTACCTTGTTTGCCACAAGCTTCTTGAAAACTGACTCAAGTGGTTCTCCCAATGGAGTGTACTTCCTTCGTGATCTGGAAGTTGTTTGAGTATTTACTTGATTGTTTGTAGAAATTGATCCTGAAAAGATGAATTTGGGTCGCACTGTGTTGGCATCAACAACACCATCATTGACTGTGTTCTTGTTTTTATTCCAAAATCTTGGCTTGTCTTTTCCTTTAAAGTCATCTTTGTTTTCCTTAAATATCTTAATGACTCCTTGTTCAATTAGGACCTTTTCTGTTGCTAAGCCTTTTTCAATAACGTCCTTGAAGGTAGACAAACAAGCTTTCCTTAAGTTATAACCAATCTCTTTGTTAACATTTTGGGTGAACATCTCTACCATTTGTTTTTGTGGAATCTCACAAGAGCATCTGCTAGCTAGATTTCTCCATCTTTGTAAAAATGATGCAAAAGATTCTCCCTCTTTTTGCTTGGTGTTGCACAAAGTAGTGACTGATATGTCTGTCTCTATGTTGTAGGAGAAATGTTGAATAATTGCTTCTGCTAGGTCACCCCATGACTTAATACCAGGTGGAAGTTGGGAGAACCATTCCATAGCTTGATCACCTAAGCTTTGTGGGAATAATCTTATCAAATATGTCTCTTCTGCTGCTACCTCAATGCAAGCTGTGAAAAATTGTCTTATGTGTGCCTTAGGGTCCCCTTTTCCTCTATACTTATCAAATTTAGGCATCACAAAGTGTGTAGGAAAAGGAGGCATTGGAATGCTCTTGTCAAATGGATAAGGACATATGTCTCTCATTGTGTATGTTGGATTCGGTGTATTTATGTCCTCCATTTTCTTTTGTAAGTCCCTGATTTGTTGCTCCAAATTGCTCTTAGGTGGAGATTGACTTCTTGGACCATATCCTATGTTTGAGGTACCCATTGGAGGAGGTGCATGTTGCATAAATGGATGATATTGATCATACACATGGTCATATGGAGGAGGTCTATAATGATGTTGCATATATGGACCACTTGGTATAGATTCATGTTGAGGAACACCATATCTATTTTGTGCATGTATACCATACTCTAGAGGCATGTCATGTTCTATTGTATTGCCCCCAAATTTGACATGAGGTTTCCTTGTGTCCAAATTTTGAGCATGCCTTGGAATATCCCATTGCTTTGGTGGTTGATCCTTAGCATTGATATGTGATTGAGCATATTTTTCTCCATAAGACTTCCATAATGGTCTGCGAAGGTGAGTATCATATGTTTGACCATGTGTATGTGGGACCTCTGGTTTTTGAAGCAAAGCTGATGGTGATTCAGGTACCATGTGTGGTCCTCTATTTCCTCCACTATTAGGTCTCCTTTGATCCATATTGGAGTGAGGTTGTTGCAAAGGTCTATGTTCCATTATTTGAGACATGTCAAAATCATGAGGTATCTTGGCTCCACTTTGTGCCATCATGTGTAAGAAGTATTGTCTATCTCTCCTCATTATTTCCTCAACCAATCGATTGAAATGGGGATTCATAATGGATTCTTCCACATCTGCTGAATGTACTAAAAAGTTGTCCACATTGTCATTTTGTGTAGCATTGTTGTTTATAGTGTCCATGTTCTCAACATTTGGATTGTTTCTATAGGCATCCATGTCAGGTAATGTAGTATGATCAGAATTGAAAAAGATCTCATTGTCATACTCATAAGAACTCATGTTTGCGGACTCTTGAGCCTCTTTAGTTTCTCTCCTAGATTTTTGAAGACGGGTTTCAACCATGAACTAGGTATTGACCAAGATGTGTGAGACTAGATGAAAAATGGAAAGAGTATGGAAGACCAAGAGTTGGAAGAAATGTAAATGAGTCTGAAGTGTACTTGTAATGTCCAAAGTGTAAGACCAAGTATGTATGTAGTAGAGTAGGTGTGACTTCCAAAGAGAGGATAGTTTCTCTTGATGAGGTAAGTTGACCTTGACTCTAAGTAAGACCAAATGAGACCCAAAGGTAAGAAACCTTGATGAGGGACCACTTAGCAAAGTGTTGTTGTATGTAGTATGTTGACAAAGTATGATGAGGACAAGCAAGTAACCTTTTGACTCAAGTTTAGACAAGTATGAATGTAAAATGAGATGTGAAGCAATGATGGACTATGTGAGACCCAAAGACAGGTTGAATGCTAGATGAAACCTGGAGAAACAACCTAGGAAGCTCAAGTATTCCGAAACTGATTTCTTTTGTTTGCTGGACTGTGAAATTTTTCTTGCAATTTTTGAACACAGATGCGCCTATATACTGCACAGACGCGGTTATCCGACGCATACATGTTTCTATTCAACATAGACACTGTTATAAACACAGACGCTATTCTACCCTTCACAGACGTGTTTATATGACCCAAACGTGGTTAAAACAGACACAAACACGTTTCTGTAAAATTTGTGTAATTTTTTCAATCTGTGAAGTCGTTTTGTTGTGACCAAATCTGACCATTTGACTGTTTTTTCATGACAAGAGGACACAATGTTGATGAGGACTCAATGTTTGCAAGTGTTTAGACTTCAAAATGACTCCAAGAAAATGTGTTGTTTGATGTAAAATTGTTTTGCATACACTTGAAGACATAAAAGACACAATGTTTTGCTGTTTGGTCTTGAATGTTTTGAATGTTTAACATAAGTCAAGCACAATTCTTATGGCTGGCCAAGACAATAGTTGTTGGTCCCACATGGGGTTTTACCCCCAAGGCTACGCTATTCAGAGCGGATACTTAGATGCTTGACCTCACTGGCTCCACCCTCGGCACTCACTTCTCGGGTTAGCCAAGCATCAGTCCCCATGAAAACTCCCCATAGCGAACTTTGTATCTCTACTAAGAACCGTATGTGTGTGGGCCGCTACCAGAGGTCCGACCTCCTGCCCCAACAACTAGAAGGATTTGGGCTTCTAAAACAAAAAGGTGCTAGTAAGGGCATCCGCTTATGTGGCCATACATGCGGCACTTTCAGCTTTGTAAATACAGAAGGCTCCCAGCCGGTAGGGGTTACACCCTGCAAATGATCAAATAAATTTGATCAAATGGGTTTATGGGGAGACATAGTGTCGGTATGAACTAATCAGCACATGTTATTCATAGTTTTCACCATGAATACATTTGATTGTAGTGGTTCGGAAGAGGTGGGTTTTCCTCGCTACCACTTGGGTCGTTCTCTTCTCACTAGTAGTCCTAATGACCACACGGGAAGACAGGCCCTCTAAAGATTAAACAAAAAGAGCCTATTGCTCAAGACACAAAAGACAATGATTCAATTTTAGTGCACCAATGGAAGTGTTTGCTATTCTATGAAAACAAAGCACACAACAAAAATTCAAAACCCTAGCCAAGGACCTACAACAAAAGTTGTTAGTAGTTTGGGTTGTTTGACATAATCACCCCTTCCTGCAAACACACAAGTTACGTACATTTTAAAAACCGAAAAGACTTTGTGACATAGGGGCCTTCAACCAAACGATTTTGCTTTCAAGACAAGTTGCACCAATTTTGTTAGCTAGATCTGAAAATGTTAGCTCGAAATAAACCAGATCTGAAACATTAAATGCAAGACAAAATGGCGAAAAAATGAAAACTTAAATTTTTTTTTAATTTTTTTTTACATAGACGCGATTTTACCTTACATAGACGCGATTCTACCCTACACAGACGCGATTCCACAACATAGACGCGATTTAACACCTCACAGACATGTTTCTGCAAAAAAATGTAAAACAGAAAATCCTGCAAAGCACAGACGCGATTAAAATGATCACAGACGCGACTTCGTGACACAGACGCGGTTCTGTGATGCATAGACGCATCTGCAGAACACAGACGTGACCCTTGGTCACAGATGTGACTAAAAACACCGCGGACACGACTAAATAACACAAATGTGCTTTTCTGGAACCTGCAAAATAAAATATTGCCAGTAATACAGACGCAATTCCAGATGTCGTAGACGCGCCAGAAAAATAAAAAAGCGATCCGAAAGTGCGCAGATGCGGGAATGTCAAAAATGTTGTCGAAAATGTCAGATCTACAACTTTAAAAACACAAGATCTGCAACAAGGAGGTTAAATGCAAAGGGACAAGTGTCCCACTGGGCGTGCCAAAATGTATATGGTGAAAATGGATACAATAATAACAAAATTGAAAGACTAAATGAATTCAACCACCAAACCCTAGCCTAACAACAACAAAGATCCACCATAACATATGAAGATTACCTAAGACAATGTAAATAAAACAAAATCACAAAGATTATACCATCACATGTCCAATAGAGTTTTGATCTCCATTCTTCCTATCTCCATTGATCTTGCTTGATATATTTGCTCTCAGATTTTATGTGCACAAGAGCTCAACAAAGAACGGAATGTGGTTGCAAGTAGGATCGTAGTGTAGTCAAAATGATCATTAGGGCATTGAGTCATTAGAATTATTGATTAGGGTTTGATAATGAAGGAAGCATCTCCTTAAATAGAAGACACAATATGAAATGGAGGGATAAGATTGAGAGGTGTAAAAAGGAGGTAGGCTAAGATTAGAGGGTAGGTAGAAGAAATAACAAAATAATGAAAGGGGTAGGTAGTGTATGAATTAAGAGATGAATGACATGTGTAGAAAAAGATAATGAATTAATTAAATAAATAAAGATTTATTTAATTAATAGAAGAAATGAGATAATTAAATAAATAAGAATATTTATTTAATTTAGGAAAAGGATAATTTAAATAAATAAATGTATTTATTTAAATGAGAAATAAGGCTAGAAGAGGATAAATGAATTAATTAAATAAATAAGGATTTATTTAATTAATAGAAGAATTAGGTTTAGATAATTAAATAAATAAAATATTTATTTAATTAGACTGGACAATTTTAGGTGTCTACAGTTCTCTCTATTAAACTTTGGACCTTCCTTCTTCATCATGTTCTACAAGATCTTTACCTCAACCTATTAGGCTTAGACCTTAGAGGACCTGAGGTGCTCTGATACCAATTGATGGTATGATGATAAGGATTCGGTCAACTAATGAGAGGGGGGGGTGAATCAATAGATAGAAAAACTAATAATAACTTTCACCAATCTCAAAATCAACATCTCAAAGTAAACTTAGAACTGACAAGTTAAACCACTGAACTATAAATGCAATATCACTATCAAAATAAACCGGTTGACTATTACAACAAATTAACTAGTAAACAACTTGAAACTCATAAACATCCAAATACTTTTACTAACATAAGTAAAACTTCATTTTATATTGCTGCCGGTTATCATGACTTATCAAAGTGGATTAAGTAGTTAAGAAAATCAGCCATAGAAAACATAACCACAAAAACATTCACCACTTGACACAATATTTTGACGTGGAAACCCAAATGGGAAAAATCACAGTGAGATGAGACTCACAAGATAACTATCTGAACTCTTCTGAAGTTCACCCTGTTAGGAGCCAAGCCTGCTAAAGGTTTACAAAAAGTCTTGTTAAGAACAGATCCTGTTAGGGACCACCCAACTAAGGGATTGATTATAATGCCTTGTTAGATGCAATACCCTGTGAGGAGTAACCTCGGTAGAGGATTCAAAATCCAAGCTAATGGAACACTTGGTTAGAGGATTTAAATAACAACAATCTTGTTATAGCTTACCCAGTTAGGGGATTTCAAAAACTGCTGTAATTGTTAGAGAACAATGAGAGTTTGCTGATCTGTTTGCATAGCACTACACTTTCTTGTTCAAATCCTTTTTTTTCTCCTCTCCGCCTTTACACAAACTGCACATACATCATCTGGTTCAACAACCACATGTTCAACTAAAAATTTGCCAACTCTGAAACAATACAACTCATCGACCTTATAAACAAATCAATTAGGTCGGTAACACAACAAAAACCTAACTCTCTCACAGAGATTACAAACAAGTAGGTTCAAGTATGACTGTTGGATTACATAGCAATCCATGCACATCATTCAAGGAAGCCTCGATCACTCCTTCATCACTGCTTCATCAAACCCAGCAACTCATGATGCACTTTGTATTACATGCAACATACTTGCTCATTCCCTAAACAAAAACCGTTATCTCAACGCACCAAAAATACTTTGAAAATCTCTTCATACAATAAACATACATGTCATAATCATTACCACTCATCATCAAATCATAAACCAATAGAACCATTTCACCAAGCTTAATCAGTTAAGGTTTATCAAATCAATAGGTAGGGTTTACCGGTTCAACTCTCCAATACTTAGCAATACAAGTTCACTCCACAAACTTACCTACCAGTTACAGTTCCCTTCACTAGCTCTTCCTACTAGTTACAAAACAACATTATAACAATATCATTATCGGTTAAGTGACATCAATGTCAATAGAATATTTCATTAATGCAATCTTCATGCAAATGCCAACAACCTCCCCCTTTGGCATTTATGGTAATATAATTATCGATACCATTGATTGTTGTGATTGTGAATAGGAATCATTGTTTACATTTTACCTTGTACTCTCCTTGTCATCAACTTGTCTTCAGTTTGTCTTCAGCTACAAGCTAGTTGTAGATCTTCTCTTTGTTAATCATACAATTCTTCTCCCACATAATCACATAGTTCTTCTGCCCCTTTGACAAAAATGCCAAATTGAAATTAAAACATGCAATGTCACACATCACTGTTCATCAACAACCTGCAACTTGATGCTCCCCCTATGGAATAACTCCACTCCTCATCAATCTTGTTATAAAATTCTACAATTATCTCTAGGACTGATGTACTCTACATCATGCTCAATTCACCTCATGAAGGGGTACAACCCCTAGCTGACTTCTAAGATACTCAAAAGTAGTCTTAGGTAAAGGTTTAGTAAAGATATCTGCAAGCTGCTCCTTGGTAGAAACATGCTCCAAGATCACATCTTTACTCTGCACTTTTTCCCTCAATAAATGATAATTCAATTCAATATGCTTGGTTCATGTGTGCAAAACAGGTTTTTTGGAAATATTTATGGAACTAGTAGTGTCACATAAGATCTTTACAGGTTCTGTGAAGTTCATCTTGAAACCTTCCAAAATGTGCCTCATCCAGATAGCCTAGGTATAATTCATATAAGCTACAACATACTCATCTTCAATAGTAGACTGTGATATATAACTCTGCTTCTTGCTACTCCATGAAACAAGTCTTCCTCAAAGAAAGAATGCTCCACCAGTTATGCTTTTCCTATCATCAACATTATTTGCCCAATCTGCATCTGTGTACACCTTCATGTCAAAGTTTCCTTCATATGGATACCATAATCCATAGTCAATAGTAACTTTCAAATATCTAAAAATCCTTGTGGTTTTTATCAAATGTGTTTCTTTTGGATTCTTTTGAAATCAAGCAACTAGACCAATTTCATGAGCTATATCCGATCTACTGTGAACAACTTAGTGCAATTTTCTAGTCATTGACCTGTACTACTTTTCATCAATAGATGTGGCCTCATCTTCCTTAGACAACTTACAACCTATAACCATTGGTGTCCCAACTAGTTTACAGTCACTCATACCAAATGTCTTTAATACATCTTTCACATACTTAGACTGTGTGATGAAAATACCACTCTTCATTTGTTGTATTTGCCAACCTATGAAATTTTTTATCTCCCGCTAGAGACATTTCAAACTCACTTTTATTTTCATTTTCAAAATAATTACTCATATCATCATTACCTCCAAATATGATATCATCTATTAACACTTCACTAACTAGTATCTTATCTCCTTCATATTTGAGATATATGTTGATATCTTCACTGGTTCTCTGAAAAACCTATTTTCATCAGGTGTGAATGAATCCTTTCATACCATGCTCTTGGTGCTTTCTTTAATCCATATAGTTCTTTGTGCAACTTACATACCATGTTTTTTTAATTAGTCAAAGCATAACCATCTGGCTACTAAATGTATACTTCCTCTTCCAGTATTCCCTTCAAAAATGTTGGCTTTACATCCATCTGATATACTTTGAATACCTTATATGTTGCAAATGCAAGTAAAGCTCTGACACCTTCTAGTCTATCCATTGGTGCAAAAGTCTCACCATAATCTTCTCCTTCTTCTTGTGCATAACCTTTACCAACCAATCTAGCTTTGTTGTGAACTACTACACCATCTTCATTCAGCTTGTTCCTGAATACCCACTTAGTACCTATCACATTTTTATTTATCGATCGGGGTACTAGGGTCCATGTATTGTTCTTCTCAATTTGATCAAGCTCCTCCTCCATAGCTTTGAACCAATGATCATCTCCAAATGATTCCTTAGAAGTTCTAGGCTCAATAGTGGAGATCATGCAAGAATTTTCTCTAATTCTTCTTCTGGTCAGCACTCCAACATCCTTATCTCCAATAATTTGGTCAGGATTGTGATTTAGTCTCGCATACCTCAGAATAACATGATCATTATCTTCAAGTTGTTCTTCTTCATTATCATCATCTACTTATGAATCTACCTATTCTGGTTGAACTGGTACAACAACATTCTCTTTACTGGTTTCAGGTTTCACAGGTTCTGGTTCCAAAATGAAAATGCAAGGATCTTCATACTTTTTCTCCATACTGGTTTCCCCTGAGACATCAGGATACTCATCCACTCTAACATCAACACTCTCAATGATTCTCTATGTCCGGTCAATATAACATTTGTAGGCCTTACTCTTGGTGGAATAACCAAGAAATATACCTTCATCACTATTAGCATCAAACTTGCTAACATAGTCCCCTCTCATAATAAAACATTTTCTACCAAATATCTTGAAATAACTAACATTAGGTGTTCTACCATACCAGTATTCATATGAAGTCTTATCGTTACCTATTTTTACCAAAATCTAGTTCATAGTGTAGATAGTTGTGCTGACAGCTTCTCTCCTGAAAGCTTTCGCTACACCTCCTTGTATCAACATCATTCTAGTAGCTTCAACATCTGGCCGGTTGTTCCTCTCTACAATACCATTCTACTGTGGTGTAATTGGTGTAGAAAGCTGCCATTTGATACCATTTTCTTCACAATATCTAGTGAATTCCTCAAAAGTAAATTCACTGCCTTGATCAGTCCTCAGAAACTTTATCTTCTTACCACTCTCCTTTTCAACTAAGGCCCTGAATGCCTTGAACTTACTAAATGGTTTTGTTTTATCTTTCAATAACGTGACCCACATTATTCTTGAGCAATCATCAGTGAAGATCATAAAGTATCTATCACCTTGAATACTTTTAGTCCTTATTGGTCCACAAAGGTCTATATGAACCAAATCTAACAAATGTTCTACTGAAAAAGATTTTCTCTTGAAAGTTGAGGATGTCATCTTTCCCAGCTAACATTCCTTACATAGAGAATTAACCAGTTTGTCCAATGGAGGCAAACCTCTCACTATCGTGGACTTACTTAATTTAACAAACTTATCAAAATTTATATGACCAAATCTCCTATACCAAAGCCAACTATCATCTACTTTAGCAATTAAATAGTTGCTTACTTTAGGATTCAGGTGAAATAGGTTACCTTTAGTCTGCTTGCCGGTTGCAATTAGTTCACCTTTGCTCCCATAGTTTTTACACATACCATTCTTAAACCCCAATGGATATCCTCTATCATTGAGTTGAGCAACACTCAAAATATTGTTCTTTAGACCTTCAACTTAGTAGACATCATCTGCACTACTCTTTCCATTAAGAGAAATAGTTCCCTTACCTTTAACCATGTAGGGTGAGTCATTACCAAATCTTACAACTCCACCATAAAATTCCTTCAAAGAAATAAATTTCTCTAATCACTGGTCATGTGGTGTGAACAACCACTATTAATGATCCAATCATAAAAATTATCCATGTGAGAAACTAAATCCTTCTTATCATATGTTTCCCCTTTAATGGCTACAAACACAATGTCTTCATTAGCATCACCATCAGATTCCTCATCAATGGTACCACCATGAACTGCAATAAGACAATCTCTTTTTCCTTTTCCCTTGTACTTCTTGAACTTCTCTCGCTTGTGCTCATTATCACGATTAGTATAGTTAGCTGCAATGTGTCCAATCTTGTTGCATGCAAAACATTTCAAAGGTAAATTACCTCTATATTTACCGGTTCCTCTAGGAAACTGCTTGGCCAACAATGCTTCAAGCTCAACCAAACTATCTTCATCATCAAATTTTCTGCTAGATCTAGATTCATAACTATGATTGACATCTCTACTTTTCCACATAGATGGGTTAGAA
Organism: Cryptomeria japonica; assembly: GCF_030272615.1. Lineage (NCBI taxonomy): Eukaryota > Viridiplantae > Streptophyta > Pinopsida > Cupressales > Cupressaceae > Cryptomeria > Cryptomeria japonica. Next base: position 253,383,168 of record NC_081410.1, read on the forward strand.
ACTGAAGCTCTAAATGCAGACTCAGATTTCTGAACACTATCATCATAACCATTTAATTCAAAAGTCGTAAGTTTACCAATGATGTAGTCAAGGGTTACACTAGTTTTGTCAATAGATTTTAGCTCCTAAATGGCTGCAACTCAGATAGCATAGATTGGTAGCAGGGTTCTCAACACCTTACTAACTACTATGGCATCTTCCACTTTACCACCTACACTCTTGATCTCACCAACTATCTCTTTTATCCTCTAACCACACTGTTGGATATTCTCACCTTCAACCATCTGCATGTCATCAAACTTTCCTATTAGACTCTCTTCCTTGGCAATCTTCACATGTTCATTACCATTATAAATCTCTTTAAGTTTCTTCCATACCTCATATGTAGTCTCCAAACCATGGACATCAACGTATTCTGCATCAGACAAAGAACTGATAATAGCCTCTAGTGCTTGATTTTTTTCTTGTTTCTCTTTCTTCTGATCATCAGTCATAATCCTACTAGGTGTAACATATTGAGTACCAACATGTTCCCAGTATTGATTTCCTAGACTCTTGATATAAATTTTCATTCTATCACTCCATATTCTATAGTTCTCTCTATTAAACTTCAAACCTTCCTTCATCATGTTCTACAAGATATTTACCTTAAGTTGTTAGGCTTAGACCTTAGAGGACCTAAGGTGCTCTAATACCAATTGATGGTATGATGAAAGAATAAGGATTTGGTCATCTACTGAGAGGGGGGGTGAATCAGTAGATAGAAAAAATGATAATAACTTTTACCAATCTTAAAATCAACCTCTCAGATTAGACTTAGAACTGACAAGTTAAACCACTGAACTATAAATGCAATATCACTATCAGAATAAATCGGTTGACTATTACAACAGATTAATAGTCAACAACTTGAAACTCATAAACATCGAAATACTTTTACTGACATAAGTAAAACTTTATTTCATATTGTTGCTGGTTATCATGAATTATTAAAGTGAATTAAGTAGTTAAGCAAATCAACTATAGAAAACATAACCACTAAAACATTCACCACTTGACACAATATTTTGACGTGGAAACCCAAAAGGGAAAAACCAAGGTGAGATGAGACTCACAAGATAACTATCTAAACTCTTCTGAAGTTCACCTTGCTAGGAGCCAAGCTTGATAAAGCTTTACAAAATGTCCTATTAAGAACCAATCCTGTTAGGGACCACCTGGTTAAGGGATTGATTATAATGCCTTGTTAGAAGCAATACCCTATGAGGAGTAACCTTGGTAGAGGATTTGAAATCCAAGCTAATGGACCACCTGGTTAGAGGATTTAAATAACACCAAGCTTGTTAGAGATTACCGGATTAGGGGATTTCATAAACTGCTGTAATCGTTAGAGAACAACAGGAGTTTGCTGATCTGTTTGAATAGCACTACACTTGCTTGTTCAAATCCTTTTTTTGCTCCTATCTACCTTTACACAAACTGCAGATATATTATCCAATTTGACAACCACAAACTCAACTGAAACTTTGCCAACTCTAAAACAAAACAACTCATCGACTTTATAAACAAATCAATTAGGTTGGTAACACAACAAAAACCTAATTCTCTCATAGAGATTACAAACAAGTCGGTTCAAGTATGATTGTTGGATTACATAACAATCTATGCACATCATTCAAGAAAGCCTCGACTGCTCCTTCATCACTGCTTCATCAAACTTAGTAACTCATGACGTGTTTTGCATTACATGAAATATACTCTCTCATTCCCTATAAAAAACTCATTATCTCAACTCACCAAAAACACTTTGAAACTCTCTTCATACAATAAGCATACATGTCATAATCATTACCACTCATCATCAAATCATAAACCAATAGAACCATTTCATCAAACTTAATCAGTTAGGGTTTATCAAATCAACAAGTAGGGTTAACTGGTTCAACTCTCCAATACTTAGCAATACTGGTTCACTCCAGAAACTTACCTACTGGTTACAGTTCCCTTCACTAGCTCTTCCTACCGGCTAGAAAACAACATTATAACAATATCATTACCGGTTAATTAACATTAATGATGACATAACATTTTACTAATGCAATCTTCATGCAAATGCCAACACTATTGACATAGATAGTTGACCGAAGATGACTGAGTGATTTGGATGAGATGTTTGCAAGCCGATTGTCTTAGTTATCCAAGTGGCGGTCAACCAAGTTTGACCAAAAATATTGAACAATAAATTTGATGTCGTGAGTGCATGTCAATAATCATAGAGTTATACGTGGCAATTGACCGATATTGACCAAGTGATGTAGATACTAAAAATGATTACAAGTGGCTCCCAAGTGGTAGAGAATGAAATCTGTTATGTAGAAGTTGGTGCTTGTAGAGATTTTAATGAGGTTTTTGTCAATCTCCTCAGGGCAGGTCGACAGAGGATGAAGAATGCATTAATGGTGACTGCATTGCAGGTTGTTTATGTGGCTTGAGGTGATCTACAGAGAGATGATTAGATCTCACTAGAAAGATGAAGATTACTAAATATAGTAATCAATTGTCTGAGAAGAGTGAAGTAGCAATTAATATGATCATGTTGCAAAAAGAATTGTTGAGCCTTTTTGAGGCTCAAGGAAATCTTTTAGGCTGAAGCTTTCTAAGTATAGCAATCCTATATTGATAGCATGATCTAAATACAAATGTTTTCAAAAGGGAATGCATTTATTATGGGTGGTTATCTATCTGAGTGATAGGTATAGAGAATTTGATCGATATGCGTATATAATCTTTTGGAGGCTAAGGAGATCAGTGTGTGAATCCATTTTTGGAGGGAAATCCTGCAGGTACAAAGATGATCGAGAATAGTGTATAGGTCATGAGATTTGACAACTGCAAATGAGGAAGCTGAGTTGGCAAAGAAAAGCTAGGGGATTTCAATCAAAAGAGAGAAGTGCATTCAATAAGGGTGTAATTGCTGAAGGTGTGAAAGAGGAGAAGCTCTAAAAAATATAGATTACAAAAAAAAAAGAGAAGAGGGTTGTAGAGAAGCAGCTCATGCAGATGTCAATAACATGATGCCAATGTAGACCTAACACAATAAGAAGTGACTACATGCAGAATGTTCATATGTGTGGAGACAAAAAGCAGCTGAGACCCTAACTCATTTGGGTGCATTTTCTGACGAACTATGTGATTTCTTTCATTTTTTCGGATCTTAGGAGGCAATTTGTGTTTTTTTTTTAATGTTGCCCGACATTCGTCGGAATTTCGATGAAACCAACTATTGTTGGAATCTTGCCCGACATTCGTTGGATCTTAGAAGGCAATTTGTGTCAAATATTTTTAAAAAAAAATCTTGCCCTATGTTCATCAGAATTCCGACGAAACCAACTGGCATCGAAATCTTTTCGACATTCGTCAGAATTCTAACGAAAAATAGAAAAGTGAAAAAGGAAAAAAAAAACCCTTAGGGTTAGTCAAGTAAATAATATAAAAAGTCATGCGGATAGTGTTTTCCGTACTTGCGATGCCATTTTGCTTGGTTTGTGAAGGTTATAGACCGAATTTTCATAGCTCGAGTTTTTTGCCTATGAAGAAAAATCATGTCAGATAATATCAATGAAGAACAAAATAAGGAGAAAATTGCTAGATTATGGTCTAGCTTGAAAAGAAAAGGTAATGGGAAATGTTATTGTCCCTACAAAAATTGTAAGGGCTTAAAGACTAGAAGACTTTTAATCACAAATGCTGAGGAAAATTGTAGGAAACATGGTCACATTGAAGGGGGGCATGATTATCATCCATTGGTAAGTTGTTCACTATATGTGTTTATATTGATTGCATTTGTAAATGTTTATATCATTTTAATAATTTATATATATATAAAATCACTTGTTAATGAGATCATGATCATGGTTTATTTATATGATCATTTGTATATAGGTGGAGCGGCCTAGGGCACATGATATGGACTACCACAACTTGAAGAATGTGGTTTTCCAAGTGGAGGAACATGGAGGTGTGAATATTGAAACTGAAGATAATTATCCTATGGAAAAAGATGATCATGTGTCAGAAAACACAGTTGAAGATGATGGTACAAATACATTGATCCATGACACATTTAGTACTGGCACAACTGATAAAGATGACTTTGATGTTGTTCATGATTTTCTTGTACTTGAAAAGGCATACGAACCCCTTTATGAAGGCTCCCAAACAACTGTTCTCTCTATTGTATTTTTGTTGGTGAACTTGAAGGTTATGAATGGTTTATCCAACATAACAATTGTTGGTATTATGGATATGTTGCATTGGTTTTTTCATTGATGTCAACACTTATCAACACTTATCCTTCTAGAGATCTTTGGTTATGTTGAACCGACAAATTATGTTCACTGACAAGTTCAGTGACTTATGCACAGTCACCGATATATCACTCACCGATAGGTTATATTGTTCATCGACACTGAGGACAACTTGTTATCATCTGGAGATCACTTGGTTATGTCAAAGACATGGTTTGGACACTTGGTTTTGGTATTTTGGTTATTGGTCTAAATGGGTTGACATATTTGTTGTTATCGGCAATATAGTCTAGGTTATGGACCGGCATGCATTATCTATTCTAGATTAGCACAACACATTATGGAGGTGATTTAATTAATTGGATATTGGTGTAATTTTATTGAGCTGACATGATGCATCACATCTTGACTTATTTGTAATTGATTTAATTGCAATATTCTTAGTGAGCCGACCTACACATTTGGTCTAGGTTTTGGTATATATGTAAGATCTCATTTATGAGATAAAAAATAAGATAGTGAGATGGTATATGGTTATGATATTGTAACATGGTATGTGTGAATACTGAAGATTATATGAGTAGACCATAGAGAAGGTTCAAGGAAGGTTTGAAGGTGATTATCAGAGGTTAACCGGTACTGAATCCAGCATTGGAGATGCTACTTTGAGCAGTACATTATCATTGGATTTAATCATCCAATTGTAGTCAGTGTGACTCCTATTTTGTGATTGAGCAGTGAGCTCTAGGTGGTTGGCCTTTCTGCATGTGCAGACCCCATTTGTATAGAGCTAAGTCCTCCTGAGCAGTACAACTTGAGGAGATTCTATGGCAACTAAATTTTTTAGGAAGGATAGTCTGAAACATGATGGAACCAACTATGGTATATGGAAGATCAAAATGGAGACACATCTGAATTGCATTAGAAGAGACATATGGGATGTTACAAAGAATGGCTATGTTGGTCCTACACTGAATCAACCTAGTCCACCAACATTGGGTAAAGATCAAGAAAATGATTGCAAAGAAAGAGAATCACTTTTGAGCACATTATCAGATCAACAAATCATGAGATTATCAAATTGTTGTTCACCAAAACTAGTTAACCCAAGTTCACCTGCAATCTTTCTATGAAATGGCCAATTTCAATCTATGAAAAGCATCAGGACTTGGACAACATAACATAGGACCCTAATGATCCTCCTGCACTTCAGGTTCTGCTAGACCTAGGAGGGGACACCCTTTGATGCATTAAATACAACCAGTTATAGACATATGGCAGCATCAAACAATAAGCAGATAGAGCATTCCACAAGCTCAACAAGTTAGAGAAACACTACAAATTGGCTGGATCTGTATAAGCAATAGATGAATAAGAGCTTGGAATGAATAGAACACAACCCCTAAACATGAAGGGAAATAGATTTTCTTTAAATTTTTATGAATCTGAAAATATCCCCAAATTCTTCAAAGACTAGTGCCTTGTTCATTGGGCATGGAGTCACACACAAAACTGTAAATGCAAATCTTAGTTGCAAACTTATTATATTCCTGCATCAATACCTTATACCAATGCATTACTTGATTCATTCACAAAATTATCAGATCTTGGATACATATTCCATTATTTATGACTGATTACATAATTTAAAACCTTCACTGGAGGGTACCTACAAATAGTCACAACAATCTCCTAGAGATGAAAAATTTCAGCCTCCTTGAGGATTCAATTTGTAACAATGAAATACATGCCTAGAGACAATCTTGTGTGAAATATACTCATGCCTAACATAAGTAAAACCTGCAACTAGAAAATAATCTGTAATACTAAAATGAAGCTCTATACCCTGAACAAACCAAAGAGTTTTACAAATTTGAGTCAAGAAATTCAGAACAGGAAACCATGAAATCTAGAGCATTTCTCCAAAATTTTGGAACCCTTACAATTGAGAAGAAATGAGAATAAAAAGAGGAGGGAAAAGATAGAAATCTGCATAACACATTGCCAAGTGTCATCTTTCCCCAACTGAAAAAATATTTCCTTTCTCCTTCCCATGGAAACTGCTCTCAAAATATTTGAGATCTATTGAAACAAACTACATTACTAGATTCCTCGTCGCAAGAGCTTTCTGATGGTATATGATATGACTATGTTTGAGAAAAAATAACCCTCAGGTGAATTAATCACTCATGTGAGCCCATCATTTAATTTTTTTGATTTTTACCTATAGTCTAGACTATGTTATTTAACTTTGATTTTTAGCCTGATTTTAACCTGCGCCCTGCCATGTGGTGACTTGTGATTCACCCGTGAATCCTACTGGGGTGACACCTCACCTATCTGCCACCTCACCCGCCTTACGGACCACCACCTGTCTACTACCTGATTGCTCCGTCATCGCCACCTGACTACCACGTCATTTGTCACTCATTCACGAAGGGTAATGGTCAAGCACCTTCGCATAGTGACTCAGCCATGGTCATCCAATCATCCTCAATTTGCATTATCTTTAATCTACCTTTTCTGCACGTGATTTGTCGGTGGTTCGTGATGGTTAACGATCGAGCACCTTCTCTTTGTGAATCAACGACCACCATTAGATCGACTCCAACTTGATCGATCTTTAATTTTCCTTCTCACTGCAAAATTTTCTTACCTCAGGAATCATGCACACGCGTGGGGTCCACTAGGATGACTGGCAACCTCTTGCCAAAAGTGCTGAATCTTTTGACTCTATAGTTGTGTTTAAGTTTGCATTTAAATACCAAAATGTCCCTTCACCCAGCCAATGTGGGATATATGTTTTATGCCTGGCATTGCATTTTTCATTTTCTGAAGGTTTTGATGGCACCTTGAATTGCATTTGTCTGAAGCTTTAATGCCTTTCTGTTCAATGGCACGCCATAGGAGGGAGGATTAGCTTCGAAGGTTGTGGAATTAAGCTTTACACCTACAAATCACATTTTTGCTTGAAACATTTTCAAATTCCCTTTCAATCCACAGAGGGAGGAGCTAATCTTGCTAATTACATTCCCTAAAAGTCTCATGTACCCTCCTCACATCTACCTCTTGTCTGGCACACAGGGGAGGGTTTTGGCTTTGAGCCTGCCCATTGCATTTGTCTGAAACTTCTAAACCTTTTCAACACCATTTTCCACCTGCTACATTTGACTTTGGTTTGGGGTGTTTAATGATCTTTACAAACCACATGAGGGAGGAGGGAATTGCTGGAGGGTTTCAATAGCTACCACGTAGGGAGGAGATTGCATTTGTTTGAATTTCTAATGCCTTTTAACTTGCCACAGTGTAGGAGACTTCATTTTCTATTTTCACCTACCAAATGCATTTACTTAAATTTCCTCTTAACCACCACACAGGAGGAGATTGGCTCTACACCTGGTAATTGCGTTTACTTGAGAGTTTTATAAAGCCCTCCAAACTCCATGCAGAAGGAGGCTACACTAGCTAATTTCATTTTTTTGGAAGTTTCATTGTGTTGCTCACACGTGGGAGAAGGAAGGAGGCTCTGAACCTGCTGATTGCATATGCCTGGAAGTTTAATAAAACCCCTGCCCTTTACATTTGCTTTTAAAAAAAACTAGTCTTTTCCATACCACATAGGGAGGAAAGAGGCTAGCATGTTTCATTTCTTTGGAGGTTTTAATGGATGCTATTTGCATTTGTTAAAAAACTTTAAAACCCTCTCCATTCCACACCATTTGCCAGGGAGAATGCTACCAAAATTCGAAAACTTTGGTTTTACGCCCTTTCAGCTATCAAATAATCAGGCATATGCTTCAATGTACCATTAATGTCCATATTTCTCTTATAATATTCTCTAGCTTCTTCTATATCTCTTAAATCAATAAAACACATGATTTAAAATAACAATTTAAACTTTGCCTGAAAAGACACATGAAGTGGCAAGTCAGGTCGGGCCCCAAAGTGGGTCCGGCTAAAAAAAAATTCGTTTTCATGCAACTGACTGTTGGAAACACCTCAAGAACCTTGAACATGCCTCTAGAATCGATCAACACCATTTTTTGATCATTAAACTGAGTTTTGCAACTTTTAGGCGCTTGCACCACATTTTCACATTTTAACCCAAAGATGCAATATTAAAACTGGTCAAAACACCTTCCTGGACTTCGCAAACTGACAGGTGTACTGTCTGATATATAAGAATTTACTCTGCCAAACCCTTTCTCAAGATGAATCTTGGGCGAAAAAATATTAACGGTCAAAGATGACCATTTAGCTCTATTAGCACTATGAACCTGATAAAATCAATGCGCAAAGACCTCGAAATGCCTTTCTTAAAAATATCAAACGATCTCCGTAGACCCCCAAATCTAGGGCATAGATAATTTGAAGTACAAGGAAGACCGCGGAATGCTCAGTTAGACCAAAAGGCTACCTGGGTGAAAATGGTGAACTCATGAAAATAGCCACTTAAAAAGATATAGCAATGAAAGTGCAGAAAACTGAATAAAGTGGCTCAAGAAACCATCTTGGAAAACTATTCAAACGGATTGACAGGGGCTTCAAAATGGAAACATAGCTAGTCTTTTATACCAGCAGTACCCTGGAAGAAATATTCTGATATAACACTGAACTGGGCATTTTTTACACATGTGCAAAGTAGGGCTTTGACTAGCTGTTGAAAGAGGGACTTATACAAACAACACAAATTGCAAATGATTTGAGCTTACCAAATTGAGCAAATGGATTCATGGGGACTTTAAATTTACCATGTGGACTCACCTATATGCATAGAATTCAATGCAATTTGAATTTGAACATGACGATCAACTGGGAAAAAGTTATAGGCACTCAAAGTAGGCCACTTAATAAAATTTGAATATGCACCTATGATGGACTTTTAGCTCACCCCTTGAAATGGGTACTTGACAAACTGATCAAAATTGAATTCTGAAAGATGTAGAACACTTCATAGGCCAAATGAAAGGTGTAGAACAAATTTCCCAAGCCTTACCCCTTAATAATCAACTGGCTCCATTTTACACTTCTTCAAAATAGGCCTATTAGGTTGACTCATTAGGTGGTCCTTTGAAAGTGAAGAATGAATTTTTGAAATGGACCTCTCAAATTTTCAAGTTTTTATGAGTCCCATTAGTGGCTTTGATTGGGGACGGTTTATTGCAAGATCAACACAAGAATTTAGAATCTATGGTAGAGCAGACCACCTAAAAACGAATCACTTCTCTTCTTCTAAAAAATAGGGGCTCCTTATTGAAAACCACACAACTGAAGCAAAGCAACTATACAAAATATACAACTTATAAATGGCCCCAGGCCATCAAAAATGGAATCAATGCTTACCTCTATCAAACACATGATTTTCATTTCCATAAACTGGAGGTAAGCCAGAATCATCATTCACATATCCCTGATCAATCACACTTCTACTTCTAACCAACTGATCACATAAAACATAATCAGCATGTTCATAATCATTCAATCTTTGAAAACTAAATAAATGTTGAAAGTGCTGGTCATCAAATGACATAAGAGTGCCATACTCTTTACAATTACTTCCCAGTTGAAAAGAGAAGTAATCCAACTTATTAAGAAAGTTGGGAACATTAGGCACATCTTTATTGCTAGTTTGCACAAAAGGGAAAGACTCATTCTTAATACTGTCTTGCAAACTAGGGATAAAAACTTCCTCATAAAATGACTATGATTCAATATCATGTTGACCACAAATTCTATCAGCCTCTTGCAAAACTGAGAAAACTACTTATGATTTGTCATTCTTTTCAAAAGCAAGATCCACACAATGCATATCAAAATCTGAGTTCATATCAACATATGAATCCACATCATCATACCTACCAACCATATATGAATTTTCATCTCATCCATTATTCATATCAAATATAGGGAAAGAATTATCAGCATATGTATCATACTTCACACCCTCAAAAACAACATCAGTATCAAAATATGTACTAGTTGGGTATGAGAGATTGGGGACATTTCTGGATGCATACCTCTTTAGATCAGCAACTAAGAGTTCTGAAATTTGTTCACTACTTAGTGAACCTTCTCCCTTATTTTTATTTTCCTTCGCTTCATCTTTTGTGCTACAAACATTGTCCCAATCTGATAAAAGGTATTAATCTATAGTTCTCATGTCTTTATGCACATTTATTTCATCATTGTAACAACTTGCATCTGCATCATAACCTTTATTATGCTGATCATAAAGTGCTTCTATATGTTGCAACATGGTTTCATAACCTTGTTGCAAACATTTTGTGGATTGAAATTAACAACAATGTGATCTATATCATTCAAATCTGAAACCTCAACAAGCTCATGATTATTTGAACAATTACTTATGTTCTCACAAGTTTCTTCTTGCTCTAAATACACATCTACACTGTCATGCTCAGAATAAGAGTCACCTTTAGCATCATAAGAGGTATATCCACTCAAGGATTCATCTCCATCACTATACTCAATTTTGTGTACATTTTCAGATTTAGTCATTTCAATCTCATCTATCCATTCTTTAATACATGCAACACTTTCTTCTCTCAAGGTTGTAGACCAATTAATTGAGTCATACTCATCAATCTCTAAAATTAACTCAATCCAAACAGACTCATGGGGTCTAGCATCAGCTGAAAGCTCATTCAATGCAGCTATAAATCTTTCATAGAAAATATATGACGACTCTTCCTTCTTTTCCCTACTTTCTTTCTTAAAAACTAGATGAATTTATCTTGGATCTCTTGAAGACATATTTCAATCTCTCTATCAATTTCTTTCAGATTTGACAAAGGATTTTTAGATCTAGGAACTACATCTAGATCCATCCAGTTTATAACATCTACTGAACCATTATTTAGACAATGACCATTCATCCTTACTGTTTCATAAATTCTTTTCAAAACACATGCAGTCATAATTTTCACAACCACATACTTCTCCCATCACTTAACTAAAATTTATTTCAAAACATGAAGTATGTAAACTGCAAATTTATTTTCCTTTCTATGGTGACCTTTTCACCTTATAAGGAACATGAATTGTCTCATAAATACTTTGAAGAATACTTGGTAAAATAATTTTGTTGCTGCTCTTCTTCTTATTTCTCCTTGACTGGGACCTTCAATCTCAAAACTCCAAGCCTCTGCTACATCTTTGATGCAAGTTCACCAAATATTTTAAAAATTTATACAATAATGCACACTAGTGCAGAGATCTTTCAGAGTTGCCACTCACTGCTATGAGAATTTATAAAATCATTTATAGATCATGAATAGATATGGACTTATACAAAGATAAAAGGATAACATACTTTCAACACTTGGATAGGAATTGACTCTCATGACAAAAAGAAGACATTCCTGACTTCATACAACACTACCAAGTAGATAATAATAGATCTGAAAATACTTTCAGATTTACAACACTTTAATGACTCTTTCCTCAAATTGGATAGGCACAACATCTTGAATTTGATTCAACATGAGTTACTACAACACAATTCCCTAGCCGAGATGCCATTTTTGTTGTTCACCAAAACTAGTTAACCCAAGTTCACCTACAATCTTTCTATGAAATGGCCAATTTCAATCTATGAAAAGCATCAGGACTTGAACAACATAACATAGGACCCTAATGATCCTCTTGCACTTCAGGTTTTGCTAAACCTAGGGGGGGATGCCCTTTGATGCATTAAATACAACCAGTTACAGACATATGGCAACATCAAACAATAAGCAGATAGATCATTCCACAAGCTCAACAAGTTATAAAAACACTACAAATTGGCTGGATCTGTATAAGCAATAGATGAATAAGAGATTGGAATGAATAGAACACAACCCCTAAACATGAAGGGAAATAGATTTTCTTTAAATTTGTATGAATCTGAAAATATTCCCAAATTCTTCAAAGACCAGTGCCTTGTTCATTGGGCATGGAGTCACACACAGAACTGCAAATGCAAATCTTAGTTGCAAACTTATTTAACTTATAGAATACTCCTGCATCAATACTGTATACCAATGCATTACTTGATTCATTCACAAAATTATCAGATCTTGGATACATATTCCATTATTTATGACTCATTACAGAATTTAAAACCTTCACTAAAGGATACCTACAAATAGTCACAACAATCTCCTAGAGATGACAAATTCCAGCCTCCTTGAGGATTCAATTTGTAACAATGAAATACATGCCTAGAGGCAATCTTGTGTGAAATATATTCATGCCTAACATAAGTAAAACCTACAACTAGAAAACAATCTGCAATATTGAAATGCAGCTCTATACCCTGAACAAACCAAAGAGTTTTACAAACTTGGGTCAAGAAATTTAGAACTGGAAACTATGAAATCTAGAGCATTTCTGTAAAATTATGGAACCCTTACAATTGAGAAGAAATGAGAATAAAAAGAGGAGGGAAAAGATAAAAGTTTGCATAACACATTGCCAAGTGTCCTCTTTCTCCAACTGAAAAGATATTTCCTTTCTCCTTCTCATGGAAATTTCTCTCAAAATATCTGAGATCTGTTGAAACAAACAACATGACTGGATTCCTCATATATGTCTATGTTTGAGCAAAAATAACCCTCAGGCAAATTAATCACTCATGTGAGCCCATCATTTAATTTTTTTGATTTTTACCTATAGTCTGAACTACCTTCTCTTTATGAATCAACGACCACCGTTTGATCAACTCCAACTTGCTCGATCTTTAATTTGCCTTCTCATTGCAAAATTTGCTTACCTCGAGAATCGTGCACACATGTGGGGTCCACTAGGATGACTGGCAACCTCTTTCCAAAAGCGCTAAAGCTTTTGACACTATAGTTGTGTTTAAGTTTGCATTTAAATACCAAAATGTCCCTTCGCCCAGCCAATGCCAGATATATGTTTTATACCTAGCACTGCATTTTTCATTTTTTGAAGGTTTTGATTGCGCCTTGAATCACATTTGTCTGAATATTTAATGCTTTTATGTTCCATGGCATGCCATAGGAGGGAGGATTAGCTTCGAAGGTTGTGGAATTAAGCTTTACACCTACAAATCGCATTTTTTCTTGAAACATTTTCAAATGCCCTTTCAATCCATAGAGGGAGGAGCTAATCCTGCTAATTGCACTCATTGAAAGTCTCACATGCCCTCCTCACATCCACCTCTTCTCTGGCATGTAGGGGAGCATTTTGGCTTTGAGCCTACCCATTGCATTTGTTTGAAACTTCTAAACCTTTTCAACGCTATTTTCCACCTACTGCGTTGGAGTTTGGTTTGGGGTGTTTAATGATCTTTACAAACTAGGCGAGGGAGGAGGGAATGGATGGAGGGTTTCAATAGCTACCACACAGGGAGGAGATTTCATTTGTTTGAATTTCTAATGCCTTTTAACTTACCACTGCACAGGAGACTTCATTTGCTATTTTCACCTACCTAATGCATTTACTTAAATTTCCTCTTAACCACCACGCAGGAGGAGATTGGCTCTACATCTAGTAATTGTGTTTGCTTGAGAGTTTAATAAAGCCCTCCAAACTCCATACAAAAGGAGCCTGCACCAGCTAATTGCATTTGTTTGGAAGTTTCATTGTGCTGCTCACACGTGGGAGAAGGAAGGAGGCTCTAAACTTGCTGATTGCATCTGCTTGGAAGTTTAATAGAACCCCTACCCTTTGCATTTGCTTTAAAAAAAAACTAAAGTATTTTCCATACCACACAGGGAGGAAAGAGGCTGGCCTATTTCATTTGTTCGAAGGTTTTAATGGCTACTATTTGCATTTGTTAAAAAAATTTAAAACCCTCTCCATTCTACACCATTTGCCAGGGAGAATGCTACCAAAATGCGAAAACTTTGGTTTTACGCCCTTTTAGCTATCAAATAATTAGGCATCTGCTTTAGTGTACCATTAATGTCCATATTTCTCATATAATATTCTCTATCTTCTTCTATATCTCTTAAATCAATAAAACACATGATTTAAAATAATAATTTAAACTTTGCTTGAAAAGACACCTGAAGTGGCAAGTCAGGTCGGGCCCCAAAGTGGGTCCGGCTAAAAAAAAATTTGTTTTCATGCAATTGACCATTGAAAACACCTCAGGAACCTTGAACATGCCTCTAGAATTGATCGACACCATTTTCTGATCATTAAACTAAGTTTTGCAACTTTCAGGCGCTTGCGCCACATTTTTGCATTTAAACCCAAAGATGTAATTTTAAAACTAGACAAAACACCTTTCTGGACTTCACAAACTGTCAGGTGTACTGTTTGATATATAAGTATTTACTCTGCCAAACCATTTCTTGAGATGAAACCTGGGTTAAGAAATATTAACGGTCAAAGATGACCATTTGGCTCTGTCAGGACTATGAACATAATAAAATCAATGTGCAAAGACCTCGAAATGTCTTTTTTAAAAATATCTAAGGCATAGATACTTTGAAGTACAAGGAAGACCACTGAATTCTCAGTTCGACCAAAAGGATGACTGGGTGCAAATGGTGAGCTCATGAAAATAGCCATGTAAAAAGATATAGCAATGAAAGTGCAGAAAACTGAATAAAGTGGCACAAGAAACCATCTTGGAAAACTGATCAAATGGATTGACAGGAGATAGGAGCTTCAAACTGGAAACATAGCTACGCATTTATACCAGCAGTACCCTACAAGAAATATTTTGATATAACACTCAACTGGGCATTTTTTACACATGTGCAAAGTAGGGCTCTGACTAGCTGTTGAAATAGGGACTTATGCAAACAACACAAATTGTAAATGATTTGAGCTTACCAAACTGAGAAAATGGATTCATAGGGACTTGAAATTTGGCATGTGGACTCACCTATATGCATAGAGTTAAATTCACTTTAAATTTCAACATGATGATCAATTGGGCAAAAGTTATAGGCGCTCAAAGTAGGGCACTTAATAAAATCTGAATATGTACCTATGATGGACTTTCAGCTCACCCCTTGAAATGGGTACTTGAAAAACTGATCGAAATTGAATTATGAAAGATGTAGAACACTTCATAGGCCAAATGAAAGGTGTAGAACAAATTTCCCAAGCCTTATCGCTTAATAATCATCTGGCTCCATTTTACGCTTCTTCAAAATAGGCCTATCAAGTTGACTCATTAGGTGGTCCTTTGAAAGTGCAGAGCAAAATTTTGAAATGGTCCTCAAATTTTCAAATTTTTATTAGTCCCAACACATACCAATCTACTACTAAAGCTATTTGGGATAAATTGGAGACACTGAATGAAGGAGATACCACTGTCAAAAGTGCAAAACTGGAATTCTTCCGGGTTAGGTATGAAAATTTGAAAATGGAACAAGATGAAAGAATATCTGCTTTTATGGAAAGAGTTAATGAAATTGTTTTGAGAATACAATGTTGTGGAGGATCCTTCAGTCAAGATGAAATTGTTTCTAAAGTTTTAAGAGCATTTCCACCAGCATACAAAATTAAAGTAACTGCTATTAATGAGTTGAGAACAATGCCTAATACATCAGTATCTAGAGATACCTTGGTTGGAAAAATTTATGCATTTGAGCTTGAGGAATTTGGTCCTATTGCTATAATTAAAACAGATTTGGCCTTCAAAGCATCATCATCTGCATCATCATCATCATCATCATCTGACAAATCTAATTGGAAAGCACTTTAAGCAAGAGAACTTGAAGATATCAGAAGAGAAAATGAAGAACTGGAAGAACTTGAAGCACTATTTGCAAGGAAAATGCCTAAAGGTCTAGTTGGAAGTAAGTATGAAGGTAAAGCACCATTTAAATGTTTTAATTGTAATAAAGTTGGTCATATGGCATCTATATGTCCTGATAGACATGCAAGATTGAGAGAGTAAGCTAAAAGAACATATAAGGCTAACCGTGAATTTCAGAGATACAGATTTAAGAAGAATAGAGACAAATCATGTTACTATGCTGATGAAGGAGTTACGGATGATTTTGATGAAGACCCGGTAGACAATGGATGAGCTTTTGTTGCAATAAAAGAAGATCAACCGACACCTACTATTCCATCAATAGAGCAGGCCCTAGCAGCTAAAATTGAAGAAAAGGATGAATGGATTATAGATTCCGAATGTTCACATCATATGACTGGTGATAAAAGTAAACTCTTATCTTTTCAAGAATACAATGGAGGTCTAGTAATATTTGGGGATGACAAAGCATGTTTGATCAAAGGAAAAGGTACTATATCTTTTGATGGTAAGCACAATACTGACAACGTTTATTATGTTGAAGGTTTGAAGCATAATCTTTTGATTGTTGGTCAATTAGTTTTAAAGGGATTTTAGTCACAATTCAAGAATGATAAATGCAAAATCATGAATAGAACTGGCTTAGAGATTGCAACTGGTAATCAAACTAGAGGTAATATCTTTCATTTGAATAACAATGAAAAGACATGCTTGATTGAACAAATTGATGAAAGTTGGTTATGGCATAAAAGACTCTGTCATGTGAATTTTGATTACATTATAAAGATTAGTTCATCTAAGGCAGTAAGGGATTTACCTAAGATTGTAAGACCTCATAATCTGATATGTAAGGAATGTCAAATAGGAAAGCAAGTTAGAACAACTTTTAAGAGTATTTCTGAGAAATCCAATAATGTTCTTGATTTAATTCATACTGACTTGTGTGGTCCGGCAAGAACAAGAAGTCTACAGAGAGATAGATACTTTATGCTAATCATTGATTATTATTCTAGAATGTGTTGGGTTACTTTTCTCAGGGAGAAATAAGAAGCTTTTGGGAAATTCAAATTATTCAAGGCAATGGTAGAGAATGAAATCGGTAAGAAAATCAAATGTTTAAGATTAGATCAAGGAGGTGAATTTACATCTAAGGAGTTTAATACATTTTGTGAAGTGAATGGAATTAGAAGACAACTATCAGCACCCCAGACACCTCAGCAAAATGGAGTTGTGAAAAGGAAGAACAAAACTATTTTGGATGCAGCCAGAAGCATGATATTAGAAGCAAATCTACTTCATGTGTATTGGAGAGAAGTAGTGAATACAACAATTTACACTTTTAACAGAGTTCACATCAAAGGTGAAACCAGTAAGACACCTTATGAACTATGGTTTGGTAATACTCCTACTCTTAAATACTTCATAATATTTGGAAGCAAATGCTACATTAGGAGAGATGAGTATATTGGCAAATTTGATCCTAGAAGTGATGAAGGAATATTTCTTGATTATCCATTTAAGAGTAAGGCATATATATGTTTTAATAAAAGATTTTAGAAAATCATTGAGAGTGCAAATGTGAAGATAGATGAACACTTTAGAGGAAATTCAAGGTCTATGGATTTTGAACCGACAGTTGAGATGATCATAAATGAACCTATACAGTGTGCACCAGTACAAAATGTGGATCCAGTCACACCTACATCATTCAAGAATTCCACAATGACTGAAGGACTGCAACAAGGGAACACACCTAGGTATGTAAGACTGAATCACTCTAAAAGTCAGATAATTGGGAATAAGTATCAAGGTGTTATGACAAGAGGAAGACTAGAAAATGAAGAGGTATGTTTAATTTCTCAGATTGAACCAGCATCTATTATGGAGGCATGTGAAGATAAACATTGGATTAAAGCTATGGAAGATTAATTAGAACAAATTAAAAAGAAAAATACATGGACATTGGTTCCCCGGCCTAAAGACATAAATGTAATTGGAACTAAATGGGTATTCAAAAATAAACTTAATGAAGATAGTAAGGTAATCAGAAACAAAGCAAGATTAGTGTGTAAAGGATATTCACAGAAAGAGGGAATTGATTACAATGAAACCTTTGCACCAGTAGCTAGAATTGAGGCAGTTAGATTATTTCTTGCATTTGCAACACACAAGAACTATAAAGTATATCAAATGGATGTAAAATGTGCATTTCTGAATGGTGATCTTGAAGAGGAAGTTTATATTGAACAACCTGATGGATTTTCATTGACAAATGATAAAGATATGGTTTGCAGATTAAGGAAAGCTTTATATGGATTGAAGAAAGCTCCTAGAGCTTGGTATGCTAGATTGGACAAATATCTTTTGAAGCTTGGTTACACTAAAGGTAATGCTAACAACAACTTATATTTCAAAGTGACTAATGAAGACATCTTGTTTATTGAAGTTTTTCTTGATGACATCATTTGTGGAGGAGAAGATGGATTGTGTAACGACTTTGCTAATAAGATGTAGGAAGAATTTGAATTGTCTATGATTGGGGAGATAAAATTCTTTTTAGGATTGCAGATTTCACAGATTGGTAAAGGTATATTCATATGTCAAACAAAGTACTTGAAGGAACTACTGAAGAAATTTGGTATGGAAAACTCTAAATCGGTAAGTACTCCTATGACTACAACTGATAAATTGACATTGAAGGATGATTGAGCTTCCATTAATCCAACAAGATATAAATCTATGATTGGAGGTGTACTGTATTTGACACAAACAAGACTTGATATAATGAATCCAATATGTATTGTTTCAATATTTCAAAGTAATCCTAGAGAAAATCATGAATCAGCAGTGAAAAGGATTTTTTGGTATCTACAAGGCACAACAAATCTTGTTTTATGGTATCCTAAAGATGAAAATTTTGATTTATGTGCATACACCGATGCAAATTGGGCAGGAGATATAGATGATAGAAAGAGCACCACTGGCGGGGCATTCTTTCTTGGCAGCAGATTGATTTCATGGTTGAGAAAGAAACATAGTTGTACATTATTATCAACAGCAGAATCAGAATATGTTGCAACAACAACTAATTGTACTCAAGTATTATGGATTAAGAAAATGTTGAAGGACATAAAGGTAAAATGCAAAGAACCTATAATCATTTACTATGATATTTCAATAGCAATTGATACATCTAAGAATCTGGTATTTCACTCTAAAACTAAACATGTTTCTATCAAATATAATTTTCTAAAAGAGAATGTTGAAGCAAAAGAAGTGAGATTGGTCTATGTGAATACTAAAGAGTAGATTGTAGATATCTTTACTAAGCCTTTGCCTAAGGAAACTTTTGAATATTTTAGAGAGTAGCTTGGGGTAATACCCTCACCGGTAGAGACTTAGACGACTGATGATTGGCATCAAGCCGACATAATTAATAGAAAAAACCTTTTTTTGGCTTTGATGGAGGGGAGCTACTTCTCAAGGGGAGTAGTTGATTTTTATAATTTGTTCTATGAATTGGTTGTATCTGGTATTTATATTGCTTTGACATTTGATGTCAAAGGGGGAGATATATCTATTGTAAAACATTTTCCTTTGGGGAGTGATATATACTCTCTACTTTTGTATTTTGATTTTTGGTATTGATCTATTTAGCAGATTGTTGGTTTTTGGTTTTTGGCATTCTGTTTTGGCACTTAGATGTTTTTCCATCTTGTGTTGCCATTAATGCCAAAGGGGGAGATTTTTGGTATTATGGATATGTTGCATTGGTTTTGTCATTTATTTCAACACTTATCAACTCTTATCCTTCTAGAGATCTTTGGTTATGTTGAACTGACATATTATGTTAACCGACAAGTTCAGTGACTTGTGCATAGTCACGGGAAGGTTATATTGTTCACCAACACTGAGGATGACTTGTTATCATCTGGAGATCACTTGGTTATGTCAAAGACATGGTTTGGACACTTGGTTTTGGTATTTTGGTTATTGGTCTAAACGGGTTGACATATTTGTTGTTACTGGCAATTTGGTCTAGGTTATGGACCGACATGCATTATCTATTCCAGATCAGCATGACACGTTATGGAGGTGATTTAATTAATTGGATATTATTGTAATTGTATTGAGCTAGCATGATGCATCACATCTTGACTTATCTGTAATTGATTTAATTTCAATATTCTTAGTGAGCCGACCTACACATTTGGTCTTAGGTTTTGGTATATATGTAAGATCTCATTTATGAGATAAAAAATAAGATAGTGAGATAGTATATGGTTATGGTATTGTAACATGGTATGTGTGAATATTAAAGATTATATGAGCAGACCATAAAGAAGGTTCAAGGAAGGTTTGAAGCTGATTATTAGAGCTTAACTGGTACTGAATCCAGCATTGGAGATGCTACTTTGAGCAGTACATTATCATTGGATTTAACCATCCAATTGTAGTCAGTGTGATTCCTATTTTATGATTGAGTAGTGAGCTCTAGGTGGTTGGCCTTTTTGCATGTGTAGACCCCATTTGTATACACATACTATCTGTAGTAGTATCATCTGATTGTGCATAAGATTTCCCACCATGGTTTTCCCCCTTACAGGGTTTCCACATACAAATCTTTGTGTTATGTGTTGAGGATGTTGTTTCTCTTTCTGTTATATGCATTGAGTTTCACTGATATTAATATTAACTGCTAATCTGTCTACCGACATTAAGTTTGGTTTACCGGTATTAAGTATCAAGTTTGATTAAGTTATATTTGGGTTGAAATTAATAGACAACTGATTCACCTCCCCCCTCTTAGTTTCCTTTGGGTCCTTACAAAAATCTCATGTATGTTATGGTATGTCATTTATGTCATGTTTTTTCATCTATTTTTGTTGTTATTTCATCACTAGTAAATAAAAGGTGAAATATATACCTTTGATATTCTTTATATTAATTTTTTTTTTTTCGTTCTAGATTGATAGGTGATTTTTTGTTACCACCATCAAATATTCTACCTCACTCATATCAAGAATTATCTACCATTATGAAAGATATTGGAATGGAGTATCAAGCAATAGATGTGTGTCCCAATAATCATATTATATATCATAAAAAACATGAATTTGCAATAGAATTCCCTAAATGTCATATCAGTAGATATCAAATATATCAACTATCAAAAAAGGTGCCTCGCAAGGTTCTTCGTTCTATTCCCATTATTCCACTTTTTCAACAATTATTTAGGTGTGAAAGCTTGGCACAATTTATGGATTACCATGCACGTAATAGAAGGTGAGATGACATTCTTCAAATCCCTGCAAATGGTTCTACATTTATGGACATAGAGGAAAAATGACCACACTTTAAAGAAGAACCTCGTAATCTCAGGCTTTCATTGGTAGCAGACGATGTCAATCCATTTGGAGAGCTGAGATCTATTTACTCGGTGTGGCGTGTATTTGTTATCAACAATAACATTCCTCCATCTATGTCAATAAAGAGGGAGCACATAATGTTGGCAATGATTGTTCCGAGTTTTTTTTTCATTTAATAGTCATTGTAATACCCTAAAATTGGTAACCTAAATCATGGGCCCCTAATCTCGACAACATCACCAAGGTCCTAACCAAAGGCAATTAAATCAATCTTGAGCACACAAATAATTAATTCTTCAATCATTAAATGTCACATGACAAGTGAATTATTCTATATTAATTATTTATTTATTTAATTAATTAAATCATTCCAAGAATATCATTTTGATCAATTATCCTATTTTGATTTATTAAATATCCTAGCATATTTAATTAATTAATAAATTTTCCTTTTAATCATAAAAAAAGGAATTAATTTATCACCAAAGAGGAATTAATCACAAAGCAAGAATTAAATTGAAAATAAAATAAAAGAATTGAATTGAGAGAAATCAAACATGAGATATTCTTCTAAAGTGAGATTAACTTGAAATTAGAAAAATAATTAAATTAAATTATTAATCATTCTCTAAACTTGGAACTCAAAGCTTTTGAGAAAAGAAGTTCAGTTGCATTGAAAAGGCTCTTTTCTTGAATAAATCAAAGAATTACCTATTTTTATCTCAAGTGCATGGAATTAATTGAATTATATTTCTAATGCAAACTCGAACTTATAATCTGAATGCATTTCAATTAAACTATAATTGGAATCTATCTCAAGGTTAACTAAGCCTGATTTCTCAATTATTTCAATTAATCCTAAATTGTGCTTTTTCTTGTTCTCTCGTGAATTTCTATAAATTTTGCCTTCAACTGTCATTCAAAACATCCTGGAGATTTATTATTATACACTTTTTGATTTGGAGTCATTGAATATATTGTTCTTGCTTTTTGAGATTATTGCATCTTAGTTTAGCTTTTTGCATATTTAGTTTACTCATATTGCTTGAATCTTTCATCCATCTTGTATCCTTTTAGCTTAATATCATGCTCATATAGATTAAATCCTTCGTCTTGATGTAGTCTAGTCAATGGTATTGCTTATACAAATCTGAGAGCAATCTTATACTCACATCTTTTAGAAGGCAATTGGTCGATTTGTTATGGTTATATTATTCATGATTATATCTGTCTAACCATACATGTAATGACTTAATTGAAGTGTTGTGTCTTGTAGCTTACAGATTCTTATTTCACTTTTTCACACACACATTTCTGGCACCCACCGTGGGGCAGAAGACTACATCTTTCGGCCTCAGAGACTAACTTTTTATTTTTATTTTTTTGATTTTTTGTTCGTACAGTTGCTATTAATTATCGTACGAGTTTTCCCACAGTGTCGGATGACAAACTGCAAGTATCGTATGATCCCATATGAATTATTGTATGATTCAGTGAGAATTGTCATATGGTACTCTGTATTTTTGGTTAAAAAGAAGATTTCATTCTTCAGGTTCTCTATTCATTTTTTATTATACTGACGCTGACCCTAGCTTGTTATCTGTCTATCTGAGAAATTTTTACAACCTAATCAGTTTTTTGCAGAACATCTGTTGAAGAATATGCTTGTCACACAAAGACAATATGACTACTTATTCATTTTCTTTGCAGGTTTCCTAAGGAGAATCGACCAAACATTGTGTATTCATTGAATTCATTTTTTAGATCCCTAACTTGCTATCTGGTTAAAGAAAAAATCTGTATTTCATGTCTTAAGAAAATTCTGGGAGGTAGGAGAGTATACTCTTATCTGTATAGACAATCAAAAATCCAGACCCTTGAGGCATTTTCTTTAAGTTTGAGATTTGTATATCTTTAGCGGGCTTGCCCTCCCGAGGAACTAATAACTCTATAGCCATTATGGCCAGTGAGAGGAGAATGACCCAAGTGGGAATGACTAAACACCAAGTACTTCAACCCACTATAAAACAAACATGATTTGATGAAAATAAAGTCAACGACAATGCTCAAGAATAGCTCTCCTTTGTACCTTTGGGTATATTAAACCTTGGTTTTCAAGGCTAGGAGACCTCTTAATTGAGTTTATACCTCAACGCGCCGAACGGATCCCTTACTAGTTCCAATTAAAATTAGAAGCTACCCAGTTCACCTCTGAAAGGGGGGATAATCTTTGTGCAAGAGAGATAGTAACTCTCCCAAGATACTTATCATTTCATGCCCCCATTAGCATTTGGAGTCGGCTAATACAATGTTGAGAATCCATTGCGTGAGACTCAACTGCTGTATTCTGATTAGCTATTGGGTGTGTACTTGAGTCTACAAGCAAATGTTTTCTTCTCTCACCAATTTTCATAGGGTTTACATGCTATGATTGGAGTTATTATTCATATTATGTGTTTTCTATGTTTTCATCCCTAAAACTAAAACTGGAATACCAAAACTAGAGAAAACAAGAAACAAACTTAGTGATCAAAATTGTCCATGTCAAAAACTAGTGTATCCTAGTCGAAACTCAGTCTACCTCTAAACTGGTCATTGTCAGTCAATGAAAACTCAGTCTGCCTCAAAACTCATCATACTCAGAATTTTGCCTCTATCCAGAAAACAGTCGTATGCGTCTTCTGATTTATCATCCTATTACATATCTGTGTCGTACGCAATTCCATCAATCCTAACAGTGTCATTTAAGCCTGCATTTTGTGTTGTATGAGACTTGATTATCTATCATCCTATTTAGGGAACTATCATTTGAGCTTGTATCCTATGTCATACGATAAACTATTGCATTGATCAGTTTTTCATTTTAGACATACCCATCTATCGTACGGTCTTAGGCAACAACTCATAGGAAACACTATTGTCATCGTCCTGAAGCTATTAGATTGTCATCTGGTCCTATAAAACCTATCATACAAACCTCTGATTTTTTCAATCCAGAATAGTCAAACATGCCTAAAAGAGTTTACAGTGAGCATAAAACTGGTTATCATCATCTTGAGCATAGACAGATCAAAACAGTGTACCTCCGCCATTTGTGTTGCACGATTTTGTCGATCATCTTTCAGCTAATTCAATCAACTTCATATCAAACTTAAGTCACTTAGATAAATGTCTTACACAAGATAGTTCTTTCTTGAAACTAGACTAAGTCTTAGTCACTTCTCTCAAATCAACTTAGATAAAAATCTTACATAGGATAGATCATTCCTAAAACTAGACTAAATATTAGTTGCTTCTCTCGATCAATACATTAACTGAACAACTAGCTTTGAATTTGATCTTGACTTATGTATCACAAACAACTTTAGGTCACATCAGTCAATAAAAATGCCTATTCAAACTAGAAGTTCTCGTAAGAAAGATGTGAAGGGAAAAGGGCAATCATTTTCATATCAAGATAACCCATTTTATGTAAAGGACCCGCTCACTGATAAACCTTCATCATCAGATATACCAGTTTTTGATCAACCTTTATCTCCCACTATACCTGGAATAGAAAAAAATGACGAAGACAACCTCAGTATTCATGGTACTGACAATGATTCCTCATCAAGTGAATCTGAAGACTCTGAACCTACAAAAACTAATATTCATAGATGTCAAAAGGATAAAGATTTCTGAAACATGATGAAGGTTATCATGGCTAGAGAAAAAGAAGACTATTTTCTAGAACTAGCAAAACAAGGTGCTAAACTTCCTACTGGTTATGATGTTTAGACTCTCATCACTAAAAAGGAATAATTACCCATAATAATGGTACACAAACAATTACAAGCCTTACAGACTGAGATTAGAGAAATGAAAAACAAGGATAAATCCCCATCTCTAATAGTTTCTTTGCAAGGTCTTGTTACTGATGAAGACTATAGAATATCTAGATTGCAAGAACTTGAATTGTTGGATGAATGTCGGCAAGTGGTGTTTGATCATCTTAGAGTGTATCAAAAGAGAATGTCTAGAGGATATAACAAGAAGCTTCAACAATGAGAATTTTAGGTTGGTGACCTAGTTCTGAGAGAAAATCCAAAAAATCAATAGTTTTGAGACAACAAAGGGAAGTTTGAACCCAACTGGCTAGGTCCCTACATCGTTATTGTAGTCTTTGGCTCTGGTGCCTATCATCTCTCAACATTGGAAGGAGAACAGCTCCATGTACCAATTAACACCATCCATTTGAAAAATTTCTTCACTTAGTATTCCCTACTCCAGCAACCTATACAACTGAAAAATGTCTTGAAAAAATCTAAAAATCATAAAAAGTCCTGAAAGAAAAAACAAAAAATAAATAAATAAAAGAAAAAAGAGAGAAAATGCCTTGGTGAAAACCTGGTAAATAGGCACCTTGGTAAAAAAAAAGATCTTTGCCAAGTAGGTGAAAACCTGGCAAACAGGCACCTCTTGTACTGGAGCGCTCCACCTATCAACACAATGTTGGCATTTCCCGCTTTCATGCATAATTGCTTTCACTTGTACATATTTTAGTCACTTTTGTGACATCCTAGTTCATTGGAACCCTCATGGCTTGAAACTGATTAATGTCCTATTATTAGGTTAATTGATAGAGCACATTACATGTCCTAAGTAGTATCAACCAAGTCAACTTTACGTCAGTGATACCTGGTCATCCATTCTGATTCAGTCACCTATCTCCTAACTACTAAAGAGTTTTATCACTAAGTACACAAGAAAACCAACATTACTGAAAAAAATCACTAAATAGTTTGAGCTATGCATGAAATTTTCTTTGTGTTTTGTCTTTTATATTGGTTTTTGATTATTATCCCTCTAAGTAACTCAAGGAAGTCTATCTTGACTAAGAGGAGCAAGGATTGGGGGCATAATATTTTCTTTATTTCCTGCTTGTAGGAATGATTCTGATGATCTAGAAACATCTAATCAGATGGGTCTCTATGATAAGAGCCTTCACATCAAGGTGAAATCGCAACACATACCTCAACTCTGCTTATTTGTATGCTACAGGGAGGTTCACATCATTTCTTTGTCTATTTTGAGGGAATTTCTTTATCATGCAATCTGGGTCCCTACGAAATCTGTCTGAGGATATGAACAAAAAAAAGGGTCATTGTGGACAAGATAATTAATATTTCACAAGAAAAGAAAGGAATTCTAATCTGCCTGTTATTTTTGTTAACGCTTAGTGATTAAACTTAAGCATTTCAAATCCAATGACTAGGTTTAGGTTGCATTTCATTTTGCATCTCATTTTGCATTTCATTCTGCATTTTGTGAATTTAGAGTGATTTTGGTATGGTAATAATGATCTCTTTATCTTCTGAATGAAAGTTGGAAGTATCATCATTTCTCAGCTAAGTGGTCTTTGTTTCATCATTTCACCGATTGAGTACTTGTGTATTGAGATGTTAGCTGCATATATAAGCATCTTATATAGATTCATACTTTTCATTATCACTCAATTTCATTCATCTTATTACATAAAAAAATTAAAAAAATTGCATTCCTAGATACTCATTTTCATCGTTTATTTGCATATGAAAAGAAACAAAAAAAAACATCCATATTCATTTGCATTACATCCATACTGAAAATATATGCATAAATATAGAATAAAGCATATAGACAACATCTCATAATTGATTGACACAAGGACAATGAAATCAAATCCAGATCTCGTATATATAATGATAAAGTCTCAAGGTACAAAATAATGTCAACTGACATATACAAACTCCCATTAGAGTAAGAATCATATGGGCTACAAAGAAATAGGTGTGTCTACAAAAAATATAAGAGTTATAGAAAAATCTAGCTCTCTGCCTCTCCCTCATCGCCAGGTGGTGGAGGAGGTGGAGCCTATTGACCAGGGTCCTGATGAGGTGCCTGAGATCCCTCAGACCGTGCCATATACTGGGAATATAGAACAACCTGCTGTGTTATAGGAACAACTACACTATAAGTCACAACGTAATAGGTCGCTCGACTGGTCTAATGGAGAACCTTTTGTTGAAAAGCATCTCGCTCTACCCTCATCTCTGTGACCTAATGATCATGCTCATCTTTGAACTCAGCCAACTCATGATCTATCTCTTCTCTAAGGTCTACTATTTGTCGGTCTCACTCCACTAGCTGTGTCTATGCCACTATCAACTATGACTACAGACCTACCAAACGTACTCTCATTGACCACGTTTTATCTGCTCCTTGCTCCCTCGCAGGCTCTCCACCTCCATCTCCACCTTCGGCTCCCCCTTCTCATCTCTCCTCTATCTCACCAACTTGGGAGCTACTCAATCCTCCTCACCTCCACCCTCTGGTACCCTAACTCCACTCAATTTGACACCAATACCCCCTAGGGATCCACCCTCTCCTCTTTGTTGTTTCCTACCACTAACTAGTACCCTACTACTGCTAGCACTAGGATCACGACCTGCTCACCTCAGAGCCTTGGCTCTCTGTCCCTATCCCTGTGCCTACGCAGAGGCATCATCCTCAACCTCCTCTATCAAAGGTGCCTACTCTACTGGATCTATGAATCTAGGGAATGGATGCTGCTAGAACCAATCCCTGTACTAGGGCAATACCCCTGCATCTGCAATATCCTCTAAATAGTCAACTCATGCATGCCCAGGGTGTATGATAGCCTAGGTCCCCATCCTTGTCTCTCCTCCTCTGCATAATGCGCATATGTAGTAAACTTTCGCGAGATCCCTTGAGGTCTATGATACTGCCTCATCACTCAAGTAACCACAAACTGCTTGACCACTATCACTGATCTGCCAATGAGAGACCGAGTCATAAATAGGTCTTTGCGCACAACTCTCCAGTCATCCCATGGCTCAAGACCCCTGTAAGGTCTCCATACAACAACTATCAAGTCATCTAGCTGTCGTCTCTAGTACTCTATCTTGCCTAGATGGGGCTGAGTAATGTATCCACATTATCTATAAACAATCGGCAGCTGCGGATCTCTGGCGTCATCCACAATCAGTTTGCAAACTGGGAGGTGCTCCCAGGCCCATACCTATAATATCAAAACCCCTATAGCCATACTCTTCCCCTCCTAGTAAACCACCTCATGCATCTCATGATAGATGTGTGCCAGAATACAAGAACCCCATCCTAATCTCTGAGGGTGCTCCACAAGCCTCTCTAGCATCCTACCCCAGCCACATAAGAAACCCTTCTATCCCCTGTCTGGCATAAGAAAACAACCGATGAATCCTGCTAGGATGCATACCAGTGGAAACTGCTCACTGTACCTGGCCATCATGTCATCCCAACTGATAGACCATGTCAGAATGTCTACATCATGAAATACTTGCCTCATAGCTAGTAGGCCAGGACGCTGTGCTAAATCATAATCCACCATATCCCCAATGATTGGAATTTAGAGAATCCTATATACATCCTCGGGAGTGATAGTCATCTCCTCAACTGGCAAATGAAATGTGTTATGCTCAGAATGAAATCTCTCAACAAGTGCAGTGAGCATCCTATGATTCACACAAATATCTGGCATCTGTAAAAGGTGAATCAATCCACACAAATCAATATGTTCTCTATCAATATCAAATAACTTGTGAACTAATGTCATAGTAGGTGGATAGACACATCTGGAAAGAATGTGAGGTAGTCAAACTTGCAAGAATCAAACAATAGATCATCAAAAAACATTTCAAATTATGCTACAACACAAGTAAAACATCACACAAATCCAAAACAATCAATTGCAAAATTAAATTTTCAAGTTTGCACCTTTAAAAATGCTTACTGTTTTTCAAATGACATAACATAGTAGAGGCAAAAACTTGTATGAGTCAAAACAAGGTATAGGATGACAAAAGACTCTAATACGACACAAAACAAGCCCTCAAATGACAAAATGGTCTCTTTTACATACACTTGTACGATACAAGTGTAGGTGTGAAATGACAAAACTAATGGATTGAAATGACAAAACAATTTTAAGCAGTTTGTCGTGTGACATAGGATGTCGTCTCGCATGACAAAATGACAACGTCCAACTTTTACATGCCTAAAAATTCAAAAAATCAACAAAAAAATTCAAAAATGAATTGATTAAGAGGCTTAAGATTGGACACTTATCACTGGCTCATAGTTCCGAGGTGGATTATGTCATCTTTGGTGTTCGAATTGATGCTCTTGTGTGGGAACCACCATTTTTCTTCATAGAAGGCTTTTTGAATTTTCAAACTTGGAGGGTTAAAATGAATTGAAAATGACACTTCCACTCATATAGCCAAAACCCTAATTTTTCAACTTGCTCCGATGGACATGAAAATTATACCCTTAGCTAATTTGCCCATCCTGATTCCATTTTCGGGATCACAATCTAAATTTGAGATCATTTTTCTAGTCAATTTCACAAAATTTGGACCACTTAGCACTTTCATCAAAACCTCAATCTTTCTTCAAATTGCACTCAATTTCTAATGAATCAATGCTAAATCTCAATTTATTCTACAAATCAATTTGTGCTCAATCTCTCATCAATGAATGCCAAATTTTCAAAAATTCCTCTGAATCATTTGTGCTCAAATCATTATCGTTGCAAAAAATTGCCTATAATCATCATGTACCCTCGCTATCTTTCGATTTCGCTCTTGAGGGGGCATACTGATGACCTCATGACCTACATCTTCAAAGTCAAGAAATTTTTTCAAATCTTCATCAAAAGTCGAGCAAAAATATTTTTCAACTAAACAAAATCAAACAAATTCTTATTGCTAAGGGGCATCTCAGCTTCATTGCTTCGTATCAAGTTGAGATCTCTCGATCATCTGAATCAAATCAATCGCTAGGGGCATATCGGTTTCATCGCTTCAAATCAAGCTAATATTTGTCGTCATCTAAATCAATCTCTTAACGTTAATCAGTTTCATTGCTTTTCATCAAGCTGATTATTTGTTTGAACTCAATCAAAAGTTTAAAGAGTATCTTTGATCACACACTCAATCTAAGCAGGTGTTTAGTTTCATCGCATCAAATCAAGCTAGACAGTTTATCTTCCCTCATCATGTCTTGATCCATCAAGTTCAAGATCGATTTTATCTTTGCTCAGTGTGTCTAGATCAATCAAGTTCAAGTTCGGTATCTTTTCTCTCTATCGGTCCTAGTTCAATCAAGTTCGGGATCAGTATCGCTTTAATCAACTCTGTTCATCTTCATCACTTCAAATCAAGATAAACACCTTGCTCTTCATCTGGTTCATGATCAATCAAGTTCAGAACTGGTATCTCCTAGACATCAACTATTCTTTGAACCAACGCGTTGCTCGCACATTAGTTCAAAGAGGGGCAAATGTAATACCCTAAAATTGGTCACCTAAACCATGGGCCCCTAATCTCGAAAACAT
Source organism: Cryptomeria japonica (assembly GCF_030272615.1). Lineage (NCBI taxonomy): Eukaryota > Viridiplantae > Streptophyta > Pinopsida > Cupressales > Cupressaceae > Cryptomeria > Cryptomeria japonica. The sequence goes on from NC_081410.1 coordinate 253,414,008, forward strand.
CACCAAGGTCCTAACCAAAGGCAATTAAATCAATCTTGAGCACACAAATAATTAATTATTCAATCATTAAATGTCACATGGCAAGTGAATTATTCTATATTAATTAAATATTTATTTAATTAATTAAATCATTCCAAGAATATCATTTTGATCAAATATCCTATTTTAATTTATTAAATATCCTAGCATATTTAATTAATTAATAAATTTTCTATTTAATCATAAAAAAAAAGAATTAATTTATCACAAAAGAGGAATTAATCACAAGGCAAGAGAAATTGAAAATAAAATTAAAGAACTGAATTGAGAGAAATCAAACTTGAGATATTCTTCTAAATTGAGATTAACTTGAAATCATAAAAACAATTAAATTGAACTATTAATTACTCTCTAAAATTGGAATTCAAAGCTTTTGAGAAAAGAAGTTTAGTTGCATTGAAAAGACTCTTTTCTTGAATAAATCAAAGAATTACCTATTTTTATCTCAAGTGCATGGAATTAATTGAATTATATTTCTAATGCAAACTCGAACTTATAATCTAAATGCATTTCAATTAAACTATAATTGGAATCTATCTCAAGGTTAACTGAATCTAATTTCTCAATTATTTCAATTAATCCTAAATTGTGCTTTTTCTTGGTCTCTCATGTGAATTTCTATAAATTCAGCCTTTAGCTCTCATTCAAAACACCCTGGAGATTTATTATTATACACTTTTTGATCTGGAGTCATTGAATATATTGTGCTTGCTTTTTGAGATTATTGTATCTTAGTTTAGCTTTTTGCATATTCAGTTTACTCATATTGCTTGAATCTTTCATCCATCTTGCATCCCTTTAGCTTAATATCATGCTCATATAGATTAAATCCTTTGTCTTGATGTATCTAGTCACTGGCATTGCTTATACAAATCTGAGAGCGATCTTATACTTGCATATTTTATAAGGCAATTGGTCGATTTGTTATGGTTTTATTATTCATGATTATATCTGTCTAGCCATACATGTAATGACTTAATTGAAGTGTTGTGTCTTGCAGCTTATAGATTCTTATTTCACTTTTTACACACACAGTCATGTACATTAAATTATATATATATTGCAGTAAAATGGTTATAATAATTATGTAATGCTTTTGTTCATTCAAATAGGTAAGTACCAAGTTAAAGATATGAATGTATATATTGAGCCTCTTATCGATGAGTTGTTGGAGTTATGAAATGGTGTTACTATGTATGACGTCTCTAGACCAATAACACAAAGACAATTTCAATTCCATGTAATGCTTGTATGGACAATTCATGATGCCCTAGGGCTAACACATTTTTGTGATATGTTATAATGTTCAACTTGCACACTTTAATAATGTTTAATTTTTTAAAGTATAAATCATGCATTTTAAAAAAAATCCATTCAATATATATAATTATAAAAATTAACATATTTGATGCAATTATACATGATCTTGCAGGTCTTCAAACAAAGGAAAAATTTACATGTCTAGTTTGTGGTCCAAAGATGAAATCTCGTCATTCAACAAGTTTAGGAAAGTAGGTGTTTGATGAGTAGAGGAACTTCCTCCACAAAAATCATGAGTATAGAACTACTAAAAAACATCTTTTCAATGGGAAAGAAGAGACTACATCAAAACCACGAAGAATGACACCTCGCCTATGGAAGTTGGAATATAATAGAATTAATCGTCAAGGTAATATCATTCAATCTAATTGTTTATTTATTATATATGATATGTTTGGAATTTATATTTTTATATTGTGTTTTGTTTACTCATGCTCTAATTGATGATGATTGTCATTGTTAAATTTTTAAACTTATATGCTTCATGAAGGTCGTCAAGGCATTAATTACCACCTTCCAAAGGGACTAAAAAGTTATCCCAGATAATTTAGTAGGTTGCCCTGCTATGAGCAGCTACAAATTGTGCATTTTTTTGATACTATGCATATTGGAAAGAATATAACAGAGACATTATAGAAAATATTGGATGGAAGGCATGACAAAGATAAAATTGTCAAAATTTGTAGTGACATTTAGATATCCAATCATGCAATGAAAAATGTCATTCAATTAAATAGCAATGGAGACCAAATTAATATAAGTGCCCTTCCTTGGTTATTAATGGAGCAACAAAGAAATTCTATAAAAGAGGACATACAAAAAATTTGATTTCCCACAGGATTTGCTACGAACATAAACAATCTCATAGCAAAGAAAAGTGAATTTGGGCCAGGGATGAAAACACATGATTGGCATACCTTAATTAAGGTAATTCATTTTGTTTTATATTTTCTATGTATTTGTATACTGCATTTACTTTTCATTGTATTATGTTTAGTACTAGTTTTGGAAAAACAATGAAAATATCATTTTATAATTGTTGCAATACGTTCTACCTCTATCTATCCCAGACCACTTCGAGAATAATGTCAAGAAAGTTATATATTATCTTGGAAAATACATGAGGTAAGTAGTTTTATTTGTTCAATTTGTTGTATAGATATTATATTTTCCATTTGTTTTACTTGTTATGTAATATATTGTATATTATTTTATTAATTCTTGTTAATATATTTTCATCTTGAATCACTTGTAGATGGTTGTCATCTAAATAAATCCATAAAGAAGATATAAAATATTGGAAGACAAAAATTCCTTGTCTAATGTGTGAAATGCAAAAATGTCTACCTTCAACATTTTTCAATGCACAAGAACACTAATTCATACACCAAGTTGAGGAGATTGAATTGTGTGGACCTGTACATACAAGGTCAATGTGGATGGTTGAGAGGTGCTTAAAATTTTTGAAGGCTTTGGTTTGACAAAGAGAACATCCTAAGGGTTCTATGGTGGAGAGATATATGGTATACCAAACTATGGTGTACATTACTGAATATATTCCTAAGTTTGCGGCAAAGATCCAAGTAGATCACATTTGGAATCCCAACTCCATTAACAAATTTGAAGAGGAGTACCTGATGGGGAAAGATAGATTGAGGAAAGTGAGAGGTAATTATTGGATCTTCATGGACATTAATCTGAATATATTTTACATTTGGTTTTTATATATATTATAGTTAATTAATTCTTAATCTTTAATATACATTAGCTGTAAATTTCTACTTTATTTTTCTACAGTTGCTCGAGAGTGGGATGCACTACATTTGTATTTTGCAAACAATCTTTTGATTGGATTATGATATGGATTGAACATGTTGGAATCCAATAACACTAAGAGGGAGGTAAATCAATGTTATACTAGAATGATTAATTTTAGCCTTATTAAAACATGCATACACCAACCTGTATATCGGTACATACAAATTTGAAAGAAGTAAAACAAACAATAAGCTAATCACATGAATGAGAATCATAACACACATAATTATACATGGAAAACCTCAAAGAGGAAAAACCACGGTGGGATTTGTGACCCACAATATCAATCCACTTGCCATATGAAGAGATATTACAAAATATAAGGGGCCTGCACTTGCAAGAAGGCTTACAACTTAGAGCATATTGCTCAATCACAAATGGAGCCTCATTGACTACATATAAATCCAGACTACAGTCCGGAGAAGTGTTGAAATGTGAAGATAGCATCTTCTATGCCAAAATATAGTTCCCATTTAAGCTCTATCTGTTCTGGTCTGAAACCCTAAACCCTTTACTGGAATAACCCTTACACAAATATCCTCACATACATAATCTCTCTAATATATATCACATTATCTCACATTCACATATCCATCACCATTTCTATTATTTCAAAATGATCTAATCCAACTGACTTATATATCCTATACAACTTATCATGCCTTATGTTGGCTTACAAAGAGAATTACAATATCAAATTACATGTTGGCTAGATAACATAAATACATGAATATCATAAACAATTGTCGATGTTGGATCCAAGAGATGTCAGCCAATACCGAAAACCATATTCTAAACCATGTCGGCCTGCATTGTTGGTAATCAAAGAAATCCTTCTGTCCTTCCAGTGTTGGTGCCTGTGTAGTGTTTGTGAAGTGCCTACTGGTATAGAAATGAACCAAAACATGAAATCAGAATAAGATACCATGTTGCCATCAGTGAAAACATAGTGAAGCCAACCAATTAAGTATCAATTACTAACAATCTCCCCATTTGGCATTGATGGCAACACTCATGTGAAAAATGGTCAAGGTTTCATCTATCAGTTTCATCCTACTTGCTCCCCTAAGTTGAATAGTCATTAATGTAAAATACTCCATACTCCCATATCTCCCCCTAATGTATACAAATCCTATTCTTTTTCACATTTATATCACCCCCCCTTTGACATCAATGCCATTAAAAATTCCAAAAAGAATGTCAAAGATCCAAAAGAAAATTGTACAATGAATATCCCAAAAATATCTTACCGGAGCTTAACAAATTTCAAAATTTCTGGATAAACCTTCTCCAATAGCTCAAGATAAGTATCCCAACCAGTTTTGAAAGTGTTGGAAATGGATACAAGTCCACTTAATATATGTGCAAATAACTCTTTCTCACTTACCTCTATCGGTGTGGGATTTCCAACCATATTGATACATTCTTTCTTATGTACACTGATTGAATCCAACTGGGGACTCACCAAGCCTCTTAGACTTCTGGCCCTTCTTATAATTTTGTCTATTTCCTTCTCAAGAACAGAAATTTGGGCTTCCAAAACCAAAATTTGATAATCAATGGATGTAGTCAATGAAGTCAATCCATCAAAAGAATTAGCTATATTTGCAATTTTTTTCCTAAAATTCCTTTATCTTCATATCCACATTAACTGTAAGTATATATGTGTTACAACATACCCTATAAATATTTGTACACTGCTTTAAAGAATTATCTATTAGTTTCAGCTTTTCATCAATTTTCTTCTTCTCAGATTCAATAACCTGATCAAATGCAGCTCTCTTAACTTGAGTGAACCTTTCTAGTGCTTTCTGGTTTGAAATCTATTGTAACGATTGAAAATCCTTTGAAATGTGCTCAACAATTGTTTTAAGCTTGCCAGATGGGCTCACTTCATTATCAATCTTGTACTCTAGGACAAGTCCATGTGAATTAGTGATTGATTTATCAATAATCCCTTTATCTGTAGATCCCTCCATTAATTTTTGTGCAGCCATCATCATGAGTTTAGTAGGACTCATCTTGGTTATGTTTTTCTTTACATCCTGCGAAGTGTTAATTAACAACAATGATGGACCAACTACTGGTTCTCTGTTGGTTTCCCCTTTCTTATTCTCTGATGATTTATCCTTTATGGCTTCCTTGTTGGTATTATAGATGTGTTGCATTGGTTTTTTCATTAATGTCAACACTTATTAGCACTTATTTTTCTAGAGATATTTGGTTATGTTCACCGGCATGTTCAGTGACTTATGCACAGTCACTGGTATTTGGTTCACCGGCAGGTTATATTGTTCACCGATAGTAAGGATGACCTGTTATCATCTGGAGATTACTTGGTTATGTCGAAAATATGGTTTGGACTCTTGTTTTAGATATTTGGTTATTGGTCTAATCAAGTTGGTATATTTGCTGTTACCAACAAATTGGTCCAAGTTATGGACCAACAAGTGTTATGTGTTGTGGATGTTATTTCTCCTTTTGTTTCATGCATTAAACTTCACCGGTATTGTTATTAATTGTTAAATTGTCAACCGATATTAAGTTTGGTTTACCGATATTATGCATTAAGTTTGATTAAGTTATATTTGGGTTGAAATTAATAGACAACTGATTCACCCCCCCCCTCAGTTGCCTCTGGGTCCTAACAATTGGTATCAGAGCTAAGTCCTCTTTTTGCAGAAGTTTAACAACTTGAGGAGATTCTATGGCAACTAACTATTTCAGGAAGGACATTTCAAAACTTGATGAAACTAACTATGGTATATGGAAGATCAGAATGGAGACTCATCTGAATTGCATTGGAAGAGACATATGGGATGTTACAAAGAATGGCTATGTTGGTCCTACACACAGTCAACCTAATCCACCTACATTGGCTAAAGATCAAGAGAATGATTGCAAAGCAAGAGAAGCACTTTTAAGGGCATTGTCAGATCAACAAATCATGGGATTATCAGACCAATCTACTACTAAAGCTATTTGGGATAAATTGGAGACATTAAATGAAGGAGATACCACTGACAAAATTGAAAAACTAGAATGCTTGCGGGTCAAGTATGAAAATGGAAGAAGATGAAAGAATTTCTGCTTTTATGGAAAGAGTTAATGAAATATTTTTGGGTATACAATGTTGTGGAGGATCCTTAAGTGAAGATGAGATTGTTTCTAAAGTTTTAAGAGCATTGCCACTAGATACAAAATGAAAGTAATTGCTATTAATGAATTGAGAATAATGCCTGATACATCAGTATCTAGAGATACCTTGGTTGGAAAACTTTCAGCTTTTGAACTTGAGGAATTTGGTCATGTTGCTACAATTAAGACAGATCTAGTTTTCAAAGCATCATCATCATAATCTGAGAAATCTAATTGGAAAGCACTTTATGCAAGAGAACTTGAAGACATCAAAAGGAAAATGAAGAATTGGAAGAACTTGAAGCACTATTCGCAAGGAAAATGCCTAAAGGTCCAGTTGGAAGTAAGTATGAAGGTAAAACACCTTTTAAATGTTTTAACTGCAATAAAATTGGTCATATGGCATCTAGGTGTCCTGATAGACATGCAAGGTTAAGAGAAGAAGCTAAAAGAACATATAAGCCTAACCCTGAATATCAGAGTTACAGATTTAAGAAGAATAGAGACAAATCATGTTACTATGTTGATGAAGGAGTTACTGATGATTCTGATGAGGAACCAGTAGACAATGGATGGGCTTTTATTGCAATAACAGAAGATCAACCGGTACCTATTGTACAACTGGTAGAGCAGGCCCTGGCAGCTAAAATTGAAGAAAAGGATGAATGGATCATTGATTCTGGATGTTCACATCATATGACTGGTGATAAAAGTAAATTTTTAACTTTTTAGGAATACAATGGAGGTCTAGTAAGATTTGGGGATGATAAAACTTGTTTGATCAAAGGAAAAGGCACTATATATTTTGATGGTAAGCACAATACTGACAACATTTATTATGTTGAAGGTTTAAAGCATAATCTTTTGAGTGTTGGCTAATTAGTTGAAAAAGGATTTCAGTTACAATTCAAGAATGGTAAATGCAAAATCATGAATAGAACTAGTTTGGAAATTGCAACCGATAATCAGACTAGAGGTAATATTTTTCATTTAAATAACAATGAGAAGACATGCTTGATTGCACATTATGATGAAAGTTGGCTATGGCATAAGAGACTTTGTCATGTGATTTTTGATTGCATTGTAAAAATCAGTACAACTAAGGCAGTAAGGGATTTACCTAAGATTGTAAAACCTCACAATCCGGTATGTAAGGTATGTCAATTTGGAAACAAGTTAGAACAACTTTTAAGAGTATTCCAGAGAAATCCAATAATGTTCTTGATTTAATTCATACTGATTTATGTGGTCCGACAAGAACTAGAAGTCTACAAGGAGATAGATATTTTATGCTAATCATTGATGATTATTCTAGAATGTGTTGGGTTACTTTTCTCAGGGAGAAATCATAAGTTTTGGGGAAATTCAAACTATTCAAGGCAATGGTAGAGAATGAAACTAGTAAGAAAATAAAATGTTTAAGATTAGATCAAGGAGGTGAATTGACATCTAAGGAATTTAATACATTTTGTGAAGTGAATGGAATCAGAAGACAACTATTAGCACCTCGGACACCCCAGTAGAATGGAGTTGTGGAAAGGAAGAACAAAACTATTCTAGATGTAGCTAGAAGCATGATATACGAAGAAAACCTACCTCGTGTATATTGGAGAGAAGCAGTGAATACAACGGTCTACACTTTCAATAGAGTTCACATCAAATGTGAAACCGGTAAAACCACTCATGAACTATGGTTTGGTAATACTCCTACTCTTAAATATTTCAGAATAATTGGAAGCAAATGTTACATTAGGAGAGATGATTATATTGGTAAATTTGATCCTATAAGTGATGAAGGAATATTTCTTGGTTATTCATATAAGAGAAAGGCATATAGATGTTTTAATAAAAGATTGTAGAAAATCATTGAGAGTGCAAATGTGAAGATTGATGAACACTTTATTAGTGATTCAAGGTCTATTGACTCTGAACAGGTAGTTGAGATAATAATAAATGAACCTACTCTAAGTGCACTAGTACAGAATGTAGATCCAATCACACCGGTATCATCAGAGAATTCCACAGTGATTGAAGAACTGCAACAAGTGAATACACCCAGGTATGCTAGATTGAATCACTCTGAAAGTCAAATAATTGGGAATAAGTATCAAGGAGTTATGACAAGAGGAAGACTAACAAATGAAGAGGTATGCTTAATTTATCAAATTGAACTAGCAACTATTTTTGAGGCATGTGAAGATAAACATTGGATTAAAGCTATGGAAGATGAATTGGAACAAATTGAAAAGAATAACACATGGACATTGGTTCCCCAGCCTAAAAACAAAAATGTAATTGGAACTAAATGGGTATTCAGAAATAAACTTAATGAAGATGGTAAGGTAATAAGAACAAAGAAATATTAGTGTGTAAGGGATGTTCACAGAAAGAGGGAATTGATTATAATGAAAACTTTGCATCGGTAACTAGAATTGAGGCAGTCAGACTATTTCTTGCATTTGCAGCACACAAAAACTATAAAGTATATCAAATGGATGTGTTGGGGCTTCAAATTTCCAAATAATTTCAAGGACCCTACTATTAAAAATGGTGGTCACTTCATGGAAATGACACATAATGGATGATTAATGATTTGAACAACTAGAGTAAAGGAGGATATGAATAAATTAATTGCAATAGACCCCATGAAAGACTAGTGTTTTTTATCTGTAGAAACGATGATATGAACAGGGTATTAAAATGAATGAAACATGCAAATATAAGAAATACCCATTTCAGAAAATCAAGTTTCCAAGCTCCACTTAAAATATTAGATCTGTATAATGTGTTTTTGGCTGTAGACCATACAAAACACCGTAAGAAGGCTGAAAAACTTGTTATTTCAACCTGCATGAAAGAAGATGTCGACTTGTAATGAAAATTTATGCAAATATCAAATCTGATAAAGACCCATTTTAGAAGTGGATGTTTCCTACCACAAAAAATATTTTCAGATTTGTATATGAATTTTAAGGCTGCCGACCAAATGAAAACCCAAAAGATAGCTTAAAGAAAGGTTATTGACTAACTAGTTTGCATATTAATTTCAAAGGGTTTTGTTAATTTTAATATAAAATGGTGACTTTTCACCCCAAAAGGGGTATGGTGCCCATTCAACCACATATATAAGTGGTTAAAAAATGTAGATATGAGGGGGAGAGTGAGAAAAAAGATAATAGAGACTCTGGGATGATACTGTACTATTTTTGAAGATCTTAATAGAATCAGTCGTTTTTCTTTTGCATATGTGCTGTGGATTATCTCATTTTCTGTAGGTAGTTGTTTGTGATATTATCTAAAGGAGATAAGTTTATTCATATTCTTATAGTGAAGTTTATGTTTCTATGTTATAAATTTGGATTAAAAAGATCTACTCATGGATTGTAATTGTTCCTTGTAGTTCTTCCTTGAATGGTCCCTTAAGGTTAGGGTTAAATTCATTCAGGTGGTTTATGATATAAACATTTAGAACATCTCATAAGGAATAGAAACTGACAGATTTACCAAAGGGGGTAGGTTTAAAAACTGTCTCACAAATCATACATTAAGTCCTAGAGAAATATAAGACTATGTAGCCCAAACAACAAAGAAGGCATCGATCATCCATAAACCATAATTATCATTATATGAACACACCTTTACATTAAAGCAATAGGGATTAGTTGAGTAATAAGTATAGAGTTAGTTAGTAATAGTGTACATATTTAATAATTTCAAGCACAAAGATCGAATAGCTTCCATAACAACAATCTTGAACTCATCTAAAAGACATCTATTTCAAGAACCTTTGCCATTCTGAGATAGGGGTCAGTTAGATCAAAATAATCAATCTGCTATAAAAAGCAATAGTTATCAAAAGCCACTAGTGAATAGGTATACCCGCCTAGGTCTTGCAGAGCCTAAAGTGAGAGAGTTAGTAACCAAATAGGTTCACTCTATAAGTTGGCCAAGTCAAATTGGAGGGTTTGATAATAGGAGTTGGCATTTCCTTGAAACCTATCCAATCTGTTGATTTGAGATCCAACAGGATGTTAAATGTGCATTTCTGAATGGTGATCTTGAAGAGGAAGTCTACATTGAATAACTTGATGGATTTTCTTTGACAAATGACAAAGATATGGTTTGCAGGTTAAGGAAAGCTTTATATGGATTGAAGTAAGCTCCTAGAGCTTGGTATGCTAGATTGGACAGATATCTTTTGAAGCTTGGTTACACTAAAGGTAATGCTGACAACAACTTATATTTCAAAGTGACTAATGATGACATCTTGGTTATTGAATTTTTTGTTGATGATATCATTTTTTAAGGAGAAGATGGATTGTGTAAAGACTTTTCTAAAAAGATGCAGGAAGAATTTGAAATGTCTATGATTGGGGAGATAAAATTCTTTTTAGGATTGCAGATTTTACAGACTGATAAAGGTATATTCATATGTCAATCAAAGTACTTGAAGGAATTGCTAAAAAAATTTGGTATGGAAAACTCTAAACCGATAAGTACTCCTATGACTACAACTGATAAACTATCATTGAAGGATGATTGAACACCTATTAATCCAACAAGATATAAATCTATGATTGGAGGTTTACTATATTTGACACAAACAAGACCTGATATTATGAATGTAGTATGTATTATTTCAAGATTTCAGAGTAATCCTAAGGAAAATGATGAATCAACAGTAAAAAGGATTTTTCGATATCTACAAGGCACAACAAATCTTGGTTTATGGTATCCTAAAGATAAAATTTTTGATTTATGTACATACACCAATGGAAATTGGGTAGGAGATGTAGATGATAGAAAGAGAACCACCGGCAGAGAATTATTTCTTGGTAGTAGATCGATTTCATGGTTAAGCAAGAAATAGAGTTGTACATCATTATCAACAACAGAATCAAAATATGTTGCAGCAACAACTAATTGTACTCAGGTATTATGAATTAAGCAAATGTTGAAGGACATAAAGGTAAAATGCAAAGAGCCTATAATTATTTACTGTGATAATACAATAGGAATTAATATATGTAAGAATCTGGTATTTCACTCTAAAACTAAACATGTTTCTATCAAATACAATTTTTTGAAAGAAAATGTTGAAGCAAAGGAAGTAAAATTGGTTTATGTAAATAGTAAAGAGTAGATTGCAGATATCTTTAAAAAACCTTTACCTAAAGAAACTTTTGAATATCTTAGAGAGAAGCTTGGGGTAATACCCTCACCGATAGAGACTTAGAAAATTGGAGATTAGCATTAGACCAACATAAATTAATAGAGAAACCTTTTTCTGGCTTTGATGAAGGAGAGCTACTTCTTAGGGGGAGTGGTTGGTATTTGTAATTAGTTCTATGAACTGGTTGTATCTGGTTTTTGTATTGCTTTGGCATTTGATGTCAAATGGGGAGAGATATCTATGGAAAAACACATTATCTTTTGGGGAGAGATTACTCATTGGGGGAGACATATTCTTTATTTTGATTTCTAGTAATTAATCTCTTTAGGAGATTGTTGGTTTTTGGTTTTTGGCATTTCTGCTTTGGCACGTAGATGGTTTTTCCATCTTGTGTTGTCATCAATGCCAAAGGGGGAGATTGTTGGTATTATGGATGTGTTGCGTTGGTTTTGTCATTGATGTCAACACTTATCAACACTTATCTTTCTAGAGATCTTTGGTTATGTTCGTTGGTATTTGGTTCACTAGTAGGTTATATTGTTCACTGGCACTAAGGATGACCTGTTATCATCTGGAGATTACTTGGTTATGTCAAAAAAATGGTTTAGACACTTGTTTTTGAGATTTGGTTATTGGTCTAATCGAGTTGGCATATTTGCTATTACCGGCAAACTGGTCTAGGTTATGGACCGACAAGCATTATCTATTCTAGGTCAGCACAACATGTTATGGAGATGATTTATTGATTGGTTATTCTTGTAAATGCATTGAGAGGACATGATGCATCGCATATTGATTCATTTATAATTGATTTAATTGTAATATTCTTAGTAAGCCGACCTACAGATTTGGTCTTAGGTTCTGATATATATGCAAGATCTCAATTGTGAGATTGATATAGAGGATAGGAGAATATAAGGTATTATATGGTTGTGATATTCGGTATGTGCGAATATAAGCAAAACTACTCACACAGACATCATTTGAAGATTAAAGGAAGGGTTGAAGAAGACAATCAGAGCTTAACTGGTACTGAATCCAACATTGAAGATGCTACTTTGAGTAGTACATTATCATTGGATCTAATCATCCAATTGTAGTCAATGTGACTATCATTTTGTGTTTGAGCAATGATCTCTAGGCAGTTGGCCTTTTTGCATGTGCAGACCCCATTTGTACACACATACTATCTGTAGTAGTATCATCTGATTGTGGGTAAGGTTTCCCATCATGGTTTTCCCCCTTACAGGGTTTCCACATACAAATATCTATGTTATGTGTTGTGGATGTTATTTCTCTTTCTGTTTCATGCATTAAACTTCACCGGTATTGTTATCAACTGTTAAGCTATCAACTGACATTAAGTTTGGTTTACCAGTATTATGCATTAAGTTTGATTAAGTTATATTTGGGTTGAAATTAATAGACAACTAATTCACCCCCCCTCTCAGTTGCCTCTGGGTCCTAACATTCCTAACTTGCATTGGTGGCTTCACCACTTGGTGCAGTCTCTATAACTGTTAGTTCCTTTGTAGGACTGTAACCTCAACCTATACATTTGTATCCAAAGGACTGTTATCCTCAAAATTAGTATCTTGTACATCATCAACCTTTTCACTCTCTGTATTAGCTGGTATCTCAACATTTGTTTGTATATTTATATCTACTGGGGGCTTGATTTCCACTATCTTAATGTTTATCAAAATTGAGGTTGAAGTACCCATAATCCCATTTCATTTTCCTTCAACCAGGATGTCTGTAGTGTCTGTCTTGGATTCTAGTGAAGTAAAGAAACCTTTTTTTTCTCCAAAGAACTTAACCCATTCCTTTTCAGTCTCCTTTACTATCTCATTTACCCTTCCTAGCATCAGATTGGTTATTCTATGTTTTCTATTAAAGAATTTTTTATCTGCTACCTCAAGTGTCCTTTCCATTTCTTCTGGAGCAATAGTAACACAAATAGATAACAATTCTTGAATTTTAATATGCTTGCCTTCTTGCATTGTTGATAGTCTTCTAGAATCTAACATATTATATAACTCTGTTGGTATTTGGTTTTCAACTTCTATTAAGCCTTTCTTATAAATATCCAAATATAATAATACTACTTCCTCTACCTCTCTTTGTTCATCATCTTCTAAGTGTTCATAATAAAATTGTACATTCTTTAACACACCATCCTTAGTGATTTCATCTACTAACTCTGCACAAGTTTTAGGTGGAATGATTGTCACATTACCAGATTGAATTGCTAGATCAATGTCACTCTTCTTCTTCCTTCTTGTAGTATCGGATGCAACTGAAGTGGTTACTTTTGGTGCTTGCTTCTATGTTGGTATTTTGAATGTAACCCTCCTAACCGGTTTCTCTTTAGCCTCTACCTTTGTTTCCTCTATTTTCTTCCTTACAACCCTCTTGAATGCCAAGGGTGTGTCATCCTCAAATTCAGACTCTGTTGTAAAAGGCTCAATGTGTACTTCTGGATTCTTCCTCTTCCTGCCTTTCTCTAGGACAACATCAATTAATGCTTTAATGTCTTGTGAAACTTTCTCAAAAAATTTACTAGCCTTTCCTTCCTGCTTCTCTCTCTTCCTTCGGTTGAACTCTATTTCAACCTCTGGTGATTTTTGTTTTGTAGTACCACAAGGATTCTCTGCCTCATCAATAGGTGCATCAATCAACATTTTTGCATAAGACTCAAGGATATGTGCATCCACTTCATAGCCCATTTTCTCAATCCAAATATTCCTAGGATTAACCGCTTCCATAAGTGTTTCATCCTTCTTCACCATGAAGCATATGTCAGTTGAATATTTTTCTAAAATATTCTTAGGAACCCTTTCCCTAGACTTCATAGATTTTTGGAACGCTTTGAAATATTTGGCCCATACTTTATCATCTCTCTGACTACCTAAAGTAGCAATTGATTGATTCAATTGTTTCCCTACCAGAATATCAAATACCCATTGCCTCTTCCCAAAACTGGGTGTATCATTCATGAAAAATAACATTAAGCAGACAATTAAGTTGCCATACCGAAAGGTTCCTTTCTTTTCACGCTTAATCTTTCCTAGGTTTATTAACAATTCATCTAACATCCAACCGCATATATCCAATTTCACATTCTCTCTCATCATTTTGTATGTAGTGAAAATGCAGGAACTGGAAAAAAAATTCAATCGGTTTGAATGAGTTACCTTATACCTGATGATCATGCTACCAAATCTGATGTTTGTGTTGGTAATAGTGCTGATTCTCATAGATCTCCTATTAGATATCACACTAGTGATTTTGTTGACATAATCATTCGAAACCTTCTTATCTGGATGTTGCCCAACCGATGGTAAACCAATGATTTCCCTGATGACTTCCTTGGTGATCTTGTAAGGTCTATCCAACTAGATAAAATCTACATGTACTCTGCTCAAAACATACCTAATTATCTCATCTTTGAATTTTGGGATGTCCAGAATGTCGATAAACCCTAAGTCTTCAATGTGCTTGTATGTCGGTTTGATCTTTCCCGATTCTCCCATTAGCTCACTCATGTACATGCCCTTTATTTCAGATGTTCCCAAGTCCTTAATGTGACAATGTGTGTATGCCCTAACATCTTCAACATAGACAACTCCCTCTGGAACATGAGAAAATGCTCCAACCAAATCTTCTAGGATAGCCACATGCGGATACCACTTGAAAATTGGCCTAGGGCAGTGCTTGACCTCTACTACACTCGGATTTGCAACAAAGATAGGAATAGATGATGATCCTACTTCCATGTTTAAAGCTAAATATCCATTGATTGCTTTTGGTGAAAATCCTTAACAAATTCTTCCAGGCGTCAGTGAAATCACTCAAGAAGAAATTTGATTGCTCTAAAATGCCTTTGATCACTCTTAGTCACTCTTAATCACTCTGAAATCACTTTGAATGCAAGGTGATCAATAATTAAGTGAATTCAACCTTTTATCCTCCAAGAAAAAACCTAATCTTCCATTGACATAAATGACTACCGGATCTCAAATAGAACATATCCATGCCGGATAAGCATCTCTAATGTTTGGAACATCTTCCAAAACCTCTTCTTGGGGCATATGCAACATCTTCATGAATTTTGCCTACCCCTAAGGCATCTGCCTTAGTTACTGGATGAGCTACCTATCGGTGCAGGAGCAACCTCCTTCGTCGAATAAGTAACTGGTTCTTTTCCATCTGATGATTGTTCTTCAATCTTCCTAACCCATCTCTGAGTATGATCTTGCTGGATTTCACTAACTTTCTCTTTCCCTTTCTCATTTGATCCTCCATTACCAACTAGTGGATTTATGTTCTACAAAATTTAGCAATATGTCCAACCTCATTACATGCAAAACATGTAACATTGTTCCTTTGAATTGCTTTGCTAAAACTAATGAAGTTGCTTGACCTGCACTGATTATCCATATGTCCAAACTTTCCACATGCATAGAATTTAACATTCATTTTGAAATCTTTTGTCTTATGACCATACTTATTTCATTTAGAACATTTACCGGGAGTAGAATTAGGGTTCTTATTTGCTCTGTTTCTACATTGTATAGCCATGTGACCAGATCTATTGCAAAAAAAACATCTACCATTAAAATTATAAGCATTAAATTGCCTTACCAGTGCCTTATGGTTTTGATCTTCATTAGCAGTATCGAAACTCTGTCCTTTCTCAAATCCAAGTCCACTAGAATCTCCAATCTGCCTTTGTCTCTTCAAAAACTCATCTAGTTGTGCTGAGCTAATCTTGAATTTCTCTTTATACTCACTTATAGTAGTTAGATCTTCTCTCAAAATTATCATTTGTCTCTCAAGCTCTTGTTCACTACATATAAATCCAGACTACAATTCGAAGAAGTGTTGAACTGCTAAGATAGCATCTTCTATGCCAAAATACAGTTTCGGTTTAAGCTCTATCTGTTCTGGTCTGAAACCCTAAACCCTTTACCAAAAAAACACTTACATAAATATCCTCACATACATAGTCTCTCTGATATATTTTGCATTATCTCACATTCACATATCCATCACCATCTCTAATATTTCAAAATGATCTAATCCAGCTGACCTATATATCCTATACAACTTATCATGCCTTATGTTAGCTTACAAAGATAATTACAATATCAAATTAAATGTCGACTAGATAACATAAATGCATGAATATCATAAACAATTGCCAATGTTGGATTCAAGAGATGTCGGCCTCCAATATGGAAAACCATATTCTAAACCATGTCGGCCTGCATTGCTGGTAACCAAAGAAATCCTTCTATCCTCCCAGTGTCGGTGCTGGTGTAGTGTCTGTGAAGTGCTTGCTGGTACACAACTAAACCAAAACAAGATACCATGTTTCCATCAATGGCAACATAGAGAAACCAACCAATTGAGTTTCAATTGCCAATAGAACTATGTCAACAATTTTCTCACGCATTAACATGGGAAGGTGTGTCTTCATTGGTTAAAGAAGCTCATCATAATGGAAATTCCAATGTTATACCAAGGGAAATTGATTTGGCATATGGTTTAAGAGATAAACGAGTACGTATAAATATATTAATCACCCATATTATTTTATTTATTTTTAATTGTAATGATGTATATATATATGTTATTTTTTGCATACATTTTGTTGGTTCCCAAAACCATAGATTGGAAAACCAAAAGACTTGCCAAATCCTCAAGTAGTCCAATCAGCCTTGGCCAATGAACAGGGATAGTCAAAGACCAAATCCCTCTGCACTTAAGGCTCCACTGAAGCTAGGTGGGTGTGCCTCTTCCTCTCAAGCACAAAAGAGGTTATTTATAGTGGATTTCAACCTTTTGGCAAGTTTACACAACTGGCAAATTATTGTTCTGCAATTATGCTTTATTATGTGCTTTAACTAAATTCTTTGAAAAGAAATAATTGTGAATGTATATTAAAAATGAAATTGCTTTTAGAATTTCAATAAAATCTGCATAGATCAGTTCATATAGGATTTGGGAAGAATCTTTCTCTATTAAGGACCTTGAATGCATATAGATCAAAACCTTAAAAGATCAATAACAGATCAGTGCATCTATCTAGGGATATATATGACACTTTGTGGAAAAAATATCTTATCAACTCAAGAGACAATTTCTCATCAATTATGAAAGTTCAGTACACGTTACACAAACAATAAGAACTCAATCTTTCACTTAATGCAACGACATGTGATTCACATCATAGAAAATCTATAAACAAATTTATCAAGAGGACAAAGATAATCATCAACACAAAAGTGTACACAATATTTGGAAAAAGAAACAACGAACCTTGTATGTTAATCTTCAAGAAATAATTGCATACATAAGCTACACTTGCAGATACTCCATTACAGATTGCTTGCACAAAATGATACTTCTTCTTCCTATAGACTTCTCTAATACAAAATGATATTCAATCCTTATAGCAGTATGTTCTTCTTATGACTCTCCCCTTATTACATACAAAAATGGCCTCTATAAGTATGTGAATCAAAAGATATATATGAAAGGACACACCCTTTCATAAACAGAGGGGAGTTAAAGACAGTTTCCTTCCAAAGGACACACCCTTTGGTTTAATAAATAATTACAAATGAGAATCCTTAAAAATACTAAATGACACTCCAATCATGTGCCTTATATTCTTTGCCTTGATAAAATTCTTTAGCAAATATCCATCATCTTCTCATTATCTCCTGCACACAAGATAAGCCAATCAAATTCATTAATTTAAAATTTAAAATATATTCCACCTTATCTTTTAGTTTGAAAAGTCAATAATCTTTATTTCCTTATACTTGTTTAAAATAATTCATTTAAATAAAAGTATTTCCATCTTTAAGAAAATAATTTTGCGAACATAACATTCATTTATATAAAATAATGCTTTATCCTAAAATATATATTCAAAGCACTTATTTAGGATAGATATACATAAATTTCA
Organism: Cryptomeria japonica; assembly: GCF_030272615.1. Classification (NCBI taxonomy): domain Eukaryota; kingdom Viridiplantae; phylum Streptophyta; class Pinopsida; order Cupressales; family Cupressaceae; genus Cryptomeria; species Cryptomeria japonica. The sequence goes on from NC_081410.1 coordinate 253,432,478, forward strand.
TCTTTAACACACATTCAAATAATACATAAGGCAGTGTGATATGATAAGAAATACTTCCCTTTTATTATTCTTTCGGCCAAACTTCCTCCCTCGATGAGTTGATCTCATGTCTTATCGATTCTATAGTTTCATCGATACCTTTTATTTTCGATGGGACCGCTTCTGATTTCTTTGACGAACTTCATGTCGATGAAACTGCTGCTTTTGGTGAGTCTTTTTAGAGATCCATTGTAGCCTATGTTTGTTCGATAAGTCATTTTTTGATGACATGCCACTTGATTGCCACTTCAGCTGCTACCTCATCTTGACTGGACCCACCATTTCACTTTGGTCCCCCTTTGTCACTGATCTGCCATAGATATTGATCATGCAACTTTCCATAGTGGAATAGCGACATCCGTTGGATCTTCCATGACCTTCTCATCCTTTATCTCTTTGTCCATTTGTGCCACTTCACTATCTATCTTTAACCATTTGCCTTATCGGGGTGACCGCTAGCGGTTAGTCACCAAGTCACGATGGATAACTGACGAGAAGTTTCCCATCGTGGTATAGCAATAGCCATTGATCTTCCTCAGACATGCCAGCTCTTTATCTTAGCCTTTTGTTTCTGCACCTTGCCACATGTTATTTCTGAATTGGTTTTTGGATCCATCTGTTTGCCACCTGGACCTACCATTAGACCTGGGCCTACCTTATCGCCAAGTTGTGATGGGTAATTGACAAGCAGTTTCCCATCACGGTATAGCGACAACCATTGGATCTTCTCAAACTTGCATGATCCTCAACCTTCCTGCGATGCTCTCTTCTGTCGCACGTCACCACATGTCAGCCTTTGGTTTTCCATATGATCTACCTGGGTGCGACCTCAACTTCCACCTAGATGCCACCTCACTAGTCGCCATGCCATGGGGGATAAATGGCATGCATCTTCATCTTGCAGTATAGTGACAATTGTTGATCCACCTTCAACCTTCTCGATTGTTAACCATCCCTTTTCTGCACATGTTTAGTTGCCAAGTCGTGAGGATTAACTAGCAAGTTGTTTCTCATTGTGGTATAGTGACCATTGTTGGATCATCCACCCAATCGTTAGATCTGTCTGACTTGCTCAATCTTTAGCCTCCATCCTCACTAGTCTGTCATAAAACTTTGAACGCCTTGAGATGTGCGTACACGTAGGGTCCACTGGGTTCAGCCTTCTTCACACCAAAATCCTTTTGTCTTTCGATAGTTATCATACAGGCTGCTTTGGATTTAAGTGTTAAAAGAGCCTATCCCACAAACGATATGGGATAAAGGCTTTCCATTTTCTTGTGTAGCTCCATGTTCTTTAGTTATGCTCCTGCAAAATGATTTACTATCATCTGATTGTAATCATCTTGATTCAGAATTTAGAATTGCGTATTGTAAATTTAGATAAGTTGTATTTAGAGTTGCCTTTAAAAACATATCAAATAACCTCATATGAATCCAAAATTTGAAACGTAGGTCCTCAGATATACATGAAATACAAAGGAATAATTAATTTGACCTGATAGTGTTGAGATGAAAAAGAATTATGGTTCGAAAAGGTATACCTGGCTTGATTCTAGAATTTGTAAAACATATACATACCTCGAGCTGACCTCTTGATGGGTGCATCAGACCTAGTCTCTAAAAGTTAGAATTGAATGAACCTACTTGATTATAGATGTTACACATGATTGAAAATAGAAATCTTCTTTTTGGCATGAATTGGGAACTCTAAAATTTGAAAGTTTTAGGGTTCCAATAGTGGCTCTTTCTGGGGATGTATGCTCCATGTGAGGATAGCGAGATCTCAGCTATCTCTGGATAAGCAGACCAAAATGAAAATTGAAAACATATAACAGAAAACAAGAGAAAAACTATATTACTATAATACAAGAAATACTCCCTGATCATCAAGAGAAGAAATGATTGAGGTATTGAGCATGGACTGGAAATTCCAGCAGTTCGCCATCAGTACCTGCAAGTAATATGATTTTTCTCCACCCTTTTCAAAGATGATATAAGGTCCTAACCAAAGTGCATCAAATTTTCCATGTTTTCCTTTGTCTTGGTCTTTGGCATTCCATTTGAGTACTCATTCTCCTTCCTCAAAAGTTTTGTCACAAGACCTTTTATCATGTAAAGACTTAACCATCTGTTGCCTCTGGATGTTTCTTTCTTGAGCCTCTTTTCTACATTCATCCAACTCATCCAATGCCATTAATTTGTCCCCCATAAATTTCTCTTCTTCTGAAAACTCTTCTGTAACAAATTTATAAACTAGGAGCAAATTACTCAAGGGTAATCTTGCTTCTTTTCTATATACAAGCTCATATGGAGCGAATCCTGTGGATTTATCAACTATCACTCTATCAGCCCATACTACTAATATCAATTTTGAATCCCAAGCTCTTTTATTATCAGCCAACATCGTTTTGATAATCTTCAACAAGTTTTTATTGTTGGATTATGCTTTCCCATTTCCTTGGGGATGGTAAGGTGATGAATAGGACAAAGTGATGCCATAATTTTCAAAGAAATCAGAGAACTCATTGGATTTGAAACACATCCCATTATCTACCACAATCTTCTGAGGTACCCCAAATATAGTCAGAATGTTTTCCAAAAGAAACTTTATCACAACTTTGCTGGTAGCCTATCTTGTGGGAATGGATTCAACCCACTTAGTAAAATAATCAATAGCCACCAAAATCCATTTATGGCCACCACTAGATTTGTTTGCCACCTCTCCTATGAAGTCAATACCCCACATCTAGAATGGTTCCTCTATATGCATGGGTCTGAGAGGAATGACTCCATTATACTTAATTTTTCTTGAGAACAATTGACATGCTTCACATTTTTTGATATAAACATGACTATCTTTGAAAATTTGGGGCCAATAATAATCAGCATTCAAAATTTTATGAGCAGTGGTTTTGGCTGAAAAATGACCTCCACATATGCCTTCATGTAAATCTTTTAAAATAGCAGATGCTTGACACTCATCTAGACACAATAAGAGAACACCATCTCTATTTTTCCAATATAAATCTCCATTAAGTAACACATACTTAGATGTTTGAAGCTTTAAAGTTCTCTTCTGATTATCATTTAAACTATCCAGACATTTCATATATTTTAAGTAATATACAATATGTGTATACCAAGGACATCTCTCAATGCTAGTTTGTACATCTTCCAACTCTACTTGATTTACCTATGCTGTTTAAAAATTGGATTCTTCCATTAACTTTGCCAAACCCTGACCCCTTACCAACTTTTTTGTTTGTAGATCAATATTGAATTCTTGGATCTGATTTATCCATCTTCATCTCTTTCTAGTAGTTTATGATTGTCTGAAGATGTCTTTAACAATAGCACTCGGCACATATGCAATGGCAGTGGCACCAACCAAATAGGGTCTGAAATATTTAATAGCTTTGACAAGAGCATAAGCCTATTTTTTGTTCAGATCATAGTTCAATTCAAATGCTTGTAAGGTTTTGCTAAAAAATGCTACTAGCTATTCATGGCCCTCATCATTCTTTTGTAACATGACATCAACAATGGTATGGAATGAAGCAAATGAAAACACCTGGAAGGGTTTAGTGAAATCAAGCGATTTTAATACAGGGGCTTCCTTAATGGCTCTTTTGATATTCACAAAAGCTTCAAGAGCTTCATTAGTCCATTTTATTTCAGCACCCTTTTTCAACATTTTAGCAATAGGCTTTATGATTTCAGATAAGTTTGAAACAAATCTTCTTACAAAGTGAATTTGACCGAAAAAAGATTGAATTGCTTTAACTATTTTTGGGATTTGAATTTGTAGCTAGGAAATTGGAAATCATCAAAGCAATTTAATTAATAATCTAGCTCAATCACGAAATCAAATTGCCATGATCTATCCTAACACACTCAATAGAGACATGAAAATGAAACATTCAAGACTAAAGATTATACAAACCAAATGTAGATCTAAATGCTTCCTTCATGCGGCTCCATTGTTCTTCTTTCTTCTTCAAATAGTTTTGTTGTGGATCTCACCTACTAGTGCATGATCATGATATGAAAGCAAGTAAATAAGATATTGGCGCAAGAGTACTCGAAGCGTGACTTGACAAAGTGATTAGAAATTCATTAATTTGATTAGGGATTAGATTGAAGAAATTCATCCAATTTATAGATAAATTGGAGAGATGGATCAAATTAGCATGATTCAATTCAAATAGAAATTGCAAATCAAAAATGTCAATTATGACAATTTATGACAAATTATGCACTTTCTATGCAAAATTTGATTGATTGATAATTCATGACAATTTATGACAAATTTCTATGTCAAGAATTGATTGATTGTCAATTATGACAAATTATGACAAATGTCTATGTCATTCCCATGAAATTAGGAGAAAAATAGGAGAGAATTGAAATTAGGAATTAGGAAAATAGAAAATTAGAAAATTGATGAAAATTAGGAAATAGGTAAATTAATTAATAATTTGTCATTTATTAATTAATTCACAAAAAGAGGAATAATTAGCCAATTAAATGAACATTTAATTGTGATGAGAAGACTTAGGATAAATAAATAATTTATTAATCCTAAAGGGAGAAATGACAAACAAGGTTAAATGATTAAATCACGAACCCTAGAAGATGAATTAGCAGTGCAAAGATGACAATTAGGTCTTGATGAAAGATAATTGACTCGATCGTGATTCGGATTAACAAAGGACCAATGTGATAAATGATTTGATTGATAAATGCGCCAATTGACGAGGAACAATGACAAATTGATCCAAATTGACATAATTGAGACAAACAACGATCGATGACAAATCAATCGCAAAATGACAAGATTGACAAGAGGACAAGAATCGATGACAAAATAGATTGCAAGACGACAAGACTGAAAATGACAACGGTCAATGACAAATTGATCGCAAAATGACAAGATCGAACATAACAATGATCGATGACAAATCGATCGCCAGATGATAAGATTGATAAGAGGACAAAACCCTAATTAGGATTGACGATGTCCAAAATATTGACATATGAGCATGCACATTGATGCGACAGGATAAAATCGATCAAAATCATGACTAGATAGTGTTGTCGACAAGACCAAATTTGAGAGCGAGATGAATAAAGAATGTAGAAGAATGACTCAATGGTCGCAAATGATAAAAACCAAGTGCATGACATAGGAGAAATGTTAATGCGATGCAAAAACCTAAAATGAGGCAATGCGCAATTGTTAAAATATGACTCCGCAAGCGTTGACCATTTTTAGGTGTCTACATTTTGCCCCTCTTTGAGACAATGCGATTTTAAGCGTTGTTTCAAAGAACAATAAATGAAAATGCCCCAGACAACTGACAATGACATATGCATGCCCCCTCGAGGAATTGGCCGGAAACATGCAAAAAAAAGAGGCCAATTGACCGATAAAAATGATAGGATCGAACGGACTAACAATCGGATATCGGATGCATGAAGGACAAGCAATTAAAGATGCAAAAGACTATGCCCAACATAAGATGGAGAGGGTGCACATCCATCTATGCACTGACAAAGATCTATAAATGAAACCAAGAGGGTGAAAAGAGCTCATTTGCACTAGCCAAAGAGGAGAATTTGTTGCTCTAGACAAGGACACTTGCAGAGAGATGGTGAACATTCTAAGGGCAGATCACCTTGGAGAATGTTTACACACATTTAGATGACCGAACAATGCAGGAGCAGCGGTATGTATCTCAAAAACCCATGTTTTCAATTTCATGAATTTTGATTGCTTGCGGGACATTGCAGGGCCCACAGGGAGTGCAGAAACTGACTTCTGCGCCTGTGTAGGGCAAATCCTACACTTGTGTGAGGTCTTCTGCACTTGTGTAGGGTACACAGGTGCAGATTACATGACATAGGCACAGGTTCCTTGACACAGGTGCAGTTGTGCATTGGAAACCCTAATTTTGGTCAAAACAACATGCAAATGATCCAGAAAGGGGGGATAAGGGTAGGATAGGTTAGATTAGATGAAAAACACCTTGATTTGGACATGAAAGTGAGGAAATGCAACCCGTAGGAGCAAACCCTAAAACTGACAAAATATGCCCCTATTGTGATGCAGAGTCGACAGTATCCATTGATCACACGGGAGAACCAACCTAACTGCTTCATGCTACGACATAGACTCAGGAGCACGGACAAAGATACATTAGTAGGACTGGGGATATACTATATCATGTTCATGCCTGAGATTAGGGAAAACATAGGACTACTTACCGCATTGGCAGAGCGATGGCATTCGAAGACTACCTCCTTCCATCTAGCGACTGGAGAGGTGACTGTGACACTGGAGGATGTATGGCATATCCTCCGCATTCCAATTCATGGAGAGATGATAGAGTATGACCCAATGATAGGGAGAGACACATTGTGTAGATTATTTGAGTGCGACGCAGATGATCTAGATATCGTAGAGAGGGAGATTGGCTAGGAGACTATGGCATCAGAGTATGATCGACGGTATGTGGTGATAGTAGTGGTGATAGCATGTCTACTAGCAAGAGACAGATGAGGACATGGATTCCCTATTAGATGGGGAAGAGTGCTAGAGTGGATGGCGATAGAGGGGACAGTGTACGCATGGGGACCATGTGTACTGGCTATGCTGTATTTTCAGTTGCATCAGATAGCATATCAGGGAGTTTAGACTTTGAGCTGTGGAGTCACATTGTTACAGGTATAGGCATTTGAGAACATAGCCATATGTCGACTGATTGCAGAGAGACAGGTAGTACCACACCAACCATATGTGTACTGCTATGGTGGAGCACTGAGATAGGGTCCGTTTGGATACATATTATATTGGTGACATGAGCTAGATAGATTGAGAGAGTTCACATGGAGGCCATATCATGATTTCTCGGGATGGTCAGATGACAGTGAGGAGCTACCTTATTGTAGATAGGAGAGGTACCTGATTGGGTGACCAGTGAATCACCAGAGAGTGATTGAGTTGTACCTTCTAGAGAGAGTCAGATGACAGTTTGGAGAGAGGTAGGATGTACCTAGGAGGACTGCACACTTTGCCCGATCTCACAGAGAGACGAGTCAATGGGGAAGTATGATTCAGCCACACATAGCATATGCTGACTTCTCATAGCTATAGTAGAGACAGTGGGATTGGAGATCAGATGTGGTCGATGCTGGGATGACAGAGGAGTATGAGAGATGGTTTGCACGACTATGGCTAGTGCCATTGACAGATCTGGATATTCTAGTACCGAGGAGATAGGAGGACTTCCCACTCGTAGGAGAGGAGGAGGGAGATGATGAGGATGAGGAGGATGATGGGGATGATGAGGATGGAGATGAGGATGGGGATGATGAGGATGAGCTAGATTCAGGCAAGTAGGAGGCATTGCAGGATATACCTATAGAGTCGGAGACAGCTAGGACAGAGGAGATGGAGATGTGCAGGGCTATCATAGCGAGTCAACAGGATCACATTACGACATTAGAGAGACAGGATGAGCAGTTCAAAGTGGAGATAGCCAGACTCACAACGGCTCGAGACACAGCAATAGCTCAGGCACAGTTAGAGGAACAAAGAGTCAATGAGTACATTGGGTCGATTCGGGATGCCAGTGCACGCAAGATGGCACAAATGTTGGTAGAGATCAAAGAGGAGATACACCATTGGAGGACACTATATGAGAGTACAGTCCCACCAGAGCAAAGAGTAGCATCATATCGGACATGATTGAGGACAAAGAGTAGGACACGCTCTCGGATGTCATTGAGCAGCATTGGGGTGAGTGGACCTATGAGACTACCACAGCCAGGACCAGGAGGTACATCATCTGCAAGACATGGTAGGGATGAGGAGGACAAAGGGAGCACCCAGTGATAGAGGCACATGCTCCTTATGATAGACATTGGACATTTATGTAGTTTGACATTTTGTAGTCAGCCCGCGGGCCATACTTAGGACAGATAGTCCAATTTTGTACTCCGATATTATTGTGACATATGATATGATATGCATCGATATGATGGGATGCAATGTGTTATGACTGAAGGTTATATTTGTCATGTATGGATGACTTATGCACTATTTATATACCATTGTGGAACATGTATGGATATATATTTTCTTATGTGTTTTTGATGCATTGATAATATGAAATGGATAAGATGCCTAATATGATGCTTGATGTAATGCAAATGTACTAACCAATGAATGCAGGATGTAGCATGTTTGTGTGGAGAAATTGGAGCACTAGACCAAACTGACTATCCAAACTGATGGAAGAAATGTTAGTAAGAAGAAATGAGACAATGGACAGTTAGAGATGAAGAAAAAAAAATTGCTTTCAGTAATGCACTTTGTAGGTGAGAACCTTTATTTTAATGTAGAAAAATGGATGCGTAGCATCATGGCATTGAAAGCCAGAGCTAAAATGCAACCCTTTTTGCAAAAGACAGACACATTGTAAACAAACAACAATCACAACAAAAAAGAAAGAGACCATGAACCATCCCGGTCACTCTAAATCACTCAATGACATCATCAAGCAACATAGGAACATGATCGAAAATAAATCAATAAATGATAAGACTCGCTAATTCCGACAAGTCAAACAAACATCTTGATCTTCATTGTCAAAAGTTGAAAGTGCTGATAGGACGATCATGCTGTCTAGTTTCAGGACATGTGGTACCCCATCTAAGACAGGACACAGTCTGGTTTCGAGTATACCACACCCTGTATAAGACTCATGATAGTGTGCCAAGGACAAATAAATTTGTGGTTGATTGACATGACAAGTGCGATCAGTTTGAATGTCTGGTTTGATTGAAAGAGTTCATCTATTTAAGCGTGATTTCATTAAAGCACAGTGTGTGATTGCGTGTCGTCGGAGTGATGCTCAGCGATCTGTCTTATGCACAAAAGGGATCATTGATTACAAAATGCTTGTTTTTTGGATTTTAATGTTTTGAAATGTTTTTGTTCATTTTTTTAAGGACTTTATTGGATTTTTCAGGGATTTTTTTAGGACATTATTCAATTTTTAAGAGATTTTTTCAAGACATTTTTCAATTTTTAAGAGATTTTTTCAAGACATTTTTCAATTTTTTTAGGACATTTTTCAATTTTTTATGATTATTTCAGGACATTATTCAATTTTTTATGATTTTTTCAGGACATTTTTCAAATTTTTATGATTTTTTTAGGACATTTTTCTATTTTTATGATTTTTGCCCCCAGTGTCTAGCAAGACAAGGAATATGATAGGTGAATAAATAGGCTTTCTGAAATGTTAGTGGATAGAGGGAAGACAAAGGCTTTTTATTATGGAGACAATAGAGATGCAATTTCCAAGGGCTATTGCGTGATGGGACAAGAGACTAGATATGACAATGTAAAGCAGTGACATGGCATGAGGGACATGTCAAGAGGTTTTTGAAACTATGTTTAAATTTTGCGTCCTTATGTCAAATCAAGATCAAGGAATGAAAAAGAGTGTATGGATAGTGATAAGATATGGATAGGGTAAGCAAGACCAAGAATGGATAATGGACATGGACTGAAGGTCGGGGTAGGATATGGGATAGTGGCAGAAAGTTGCAATAAGACAGGGAATATGGATGAAAAGTTATAATAAGCAAATGGATAAATGACCAAAAGCTATGATGGACTAAAAGCTGCAAACAATATGCATGATGCTCATGATGATCCTTAGCCTTGTCAAGATCAAAGGTGGAAAGAGTAAATGGACATGAGGGACAATAGGATATGAAGGAGTATGACAGGGGTTCGATAGGATAATGAAGGACAATAGGATATGAAGGAGGAAACCTGCCCCCAAGTGCGGTGTGCAAGAAGTTCATAAATTACGCATGATGCCTGTTTGCCAGGTTTTCATCATGGTACTTGCCCAAAGCACCTATTTGTCAGGTTTTCACCAGTGGACGAATCATTTTTGCTTTACTTTTTGTTCTTTTTCTTTTTTTTTCTTTTTTTTTTCACTTTTTTTTTTTGTATTTTTGAGCTTTTCAATAGAAGATGGACACATGATAGGGGATGGAAGAAGGACTCAAGAGTCTTTTTGTTTGGATAGTAGCCTTGAAAAAAAATAGACCATGACCATTAAAAGTATGCTCAAAGACGTTGGTAGGATAGGGACATGGAAAATGAGATGAAACTAAGGCAAGGATTTATGCAAAGGATGGGATCAAAGGGATCGAAGGATGGAAAATATGCATTGGATAATGGATAGGGTATTGGAAGAATTGGGCTTCAGTGGATGGAAATGTTGGCAAGATTGACATTGGCACACACCTTGAGGGGTGATGGACTGATGGAGGAAAGACGTATTTTGGATATTGAGATTTTGACGAAGGAAAGGCTATGGATTTGGGGACATAAGGGCCCAAAATGGATGAAGAAGGTGATGGAGGAACAAATTTGAGAGGGTTGGATGGAGGAATAGCAACTTTGGATGCCAAGCTGGATGTGTTTTTAGGCTTTTGTGCTTCAAGGAGCTGCTTAGGGATCCACATGGTTTTTTATTTTTCATGCTTTTGTGGTTCCTTGGAGTGCATTGCTTGCACAAGGGATTTAGGAACCCATATGTATTTTGAATTTAGTTTTTGAGCAATGGGCCTTTGTGGCCTTTTGGATATTTCTTTTTCTTTATAGATCATATTGTTCTTTGTTTTGACATGTCGATTATATTGGACATGTTGATCCTGGAATACATGTGGATTGCTAGACTTATGACTTTTATACTTGGCATCCAAATTGCTTGGAGGGGGAAATGAATGCATGGATGGATAGGAATGAAGTGGAGTTCTTTTGGATTGATGAAATTTACTCAGGGATGTGTGCCTTTGCTAACCTTGCATAAAGGAGGAAGGGATATAAGGACCTAAGATGGATGGAAGAGATGATGGGGAAGGTGTATGTTTTGATTTTGATGGAGGGATACCAACGTCTTGAGAGTGAGTTGTGTAGACATGACCCTTAATATTTTCTTTAACATGAAGGGATTCTTTCTCATGAAGGTCTACTCCTTTTCCTTTATGAATATCTTGACATATAGGATACTCTTTTCTTTGGGAAGAAGACACGAGTCCATTATGAGGTGGATATGATATGAGAGAAATAATGAGATCTTGAAGTGGATCGGATTGCACCAAAGTGGAAGAACCCATTATACATATCGAGGGTTCATGAACATCTTGCACTGACATGTTAGAATCATGAGGGGGATTAGGATCATGTGGGGGACTAGGATTGTGTAGTGGACATGGTTCAATGACAGGCTCTTCAAGAGATGGAATGGGAGAAATAATGGGATCATCAAAAGAAATGCGATCTTGGAGTGGATATGTTGGATTAGGATGTGGAGATGGAGGAACAAGAGGATCTTGTGGAGGATTTAAAGGAATAATTTGATCTTGACAAGGAGGAAGATCATTGGAATCCTCTTTAAAGGTGCTTTTCTCTTGACTTTTAATGGGATCATCATAAAGGATGGAAAGGATATCTTGATCTTTCTTAGGAAGTGGAATGTCAATGGGATTTGAAAGGACATTGTGTTCTTGGATAGAATGGACAGGAATAATGGAATCATTGCGAGTGTCTGGGGAAGTGGGATCCTGGTCAACAATTGGATGGGATGATAAGGTTTTAGGATCATGATCTTGATTTTCTTTAGGACTCATTTCTTCATGCTCTAAATTATCCTCTTGACATGGGGTTGGACTTTGGATATGCATGGGGGATTTTGGCGAGGTATCAATGCTTTGGCATGAAGGGGATGCACTTTGAACATTTGTGATGGATTCTGACAAGGAATCAATGGTTGAACATGAGGCAGAGGGACTTCGAATGGGGTCCTCTAAAATAGGTAATGGCAATAAAGTGCATGGTGGCATTGGGTCTTGTATTTCTGAAACATGACAAGGATGTGCATCATGAATTGGATTACCGTGGCAATCAATTATGGATAGCCCTTGGATAATTGCATCCTTGGGTGTATGTTTTGATGAGGACAATATAGAAGGTTCTTGTGAAACTTCTAGAGGTGTAGGGATAGATGCCACTGGAGAGTCAATTTGCTTGCGAGGGGATGAGGCATTGCTAGACATAAGTGTATTATCTTGATCTTCCTCAAAGAACTCACTTGGTAGTTTCCTTAAGATCATTGCAATAAAGCCACCTTTCTTTCAAGGTTTTGACATAGTTGTATCTGGAATTTGAACTTGTTTGGCAAGGAGTTGGTTCTGATCTGATGTCATGTTTTGATATTGGACTTGGTTCAATTGTTCTGACATGTTTGAAACTTGGGTTGGTGTGTGCTGCAACCTTTGTTTTTGAATGTTTGGTTATGGTTGTTGACATTGATATTCCACCATTGGTTGAACCATTTGTTGACATCGTATAATTGGCTGGACATATTGTTGAAATTGAACCATTGGTTGTACTGGTTGAATATGTTGGACAATTGGTTGAACCATTGGTTGTGATGGTTGAAAATGTGATTGATAGTAAACACCTTCTTGTTCTTGTTGTGGAGGCACATAATGTTGAAATTGATGTTGTCTCTTTTCTTGAAATTGTTTCATCATCTCTATTTGTGAGAGGAGAGCTGGTATGTCTGATCGTTCAAGAAGAGATCTTACATCAATTGGCTCAATCTTTGGATTTCGACCTAGAATTTTTTGAAACATTTTGGACATTTGTGATCTATTCTTCTCAATGTTTTTCACTCTTTGTTCCAAAATCTCTTGTTCTTGAGCTAGTTTCTCCTCTAGTTTTTGTATTTGGAGACTTGTTTCATCATAAAAAGTTTGATCAATGTTGCTTTGTTGTTGGGTTGGATATAATTGTGATTGCATTGTCGGTTGATATGTCAAACTTTGTTGTATCATTGGTGCTTGAAACCTTGTTTCAATAGACATGTCACTATGCAATGTTTTTGGGATTTTTCAAGGATGATATATGATATGCAACTAAATGCAAACTAAAATAGATGAGAATGCAATCTATGGCAAGAATGAAACCTATGTTTTTGTTGTTTTTTCAAGATTTTGACAAACTTATGAATGCAATTCTAAAAATGAGACCCTTAGGAAATTGAAATGATGTCTAGACCTCAAAGGACAAAAGGACCAAGTGACAAAAGGACAAAATGACAATGTCTCCCCTATATGCTTGGATACTAAGCAAGGTTTGACCAAATGACATTGATGACAAAAAGACAAAAGTTTGATAAGGTCTAGACTTCCTAATAATGACTTAGGGTTTATCAAAGATTTGGATTACTCAAGTATGACAAAACCTAGTTTTGAAACTATATGCAAAGGGACAATTACTATGCAAGTGATCCTAATATGATATGATAATGACCTAAGCTTAATGAAGAAACCTAGGGTATGCAAATGTGAATGTATGACAATGTCAACCTAAGGTTGAATTATGAAATGGTATTACTCTAATGCAAGAGGACACATGCAAATGGATGACCTTTATTGATATGCAAAGGAGTATGACCTAGGTGAAACCTAACCTTGGTAGTTGACAATGAACTTTGCAAAATGCAACCTAGGATGAACCTAAATGTAAGTGACATGAATGTTAAGACAAGATTTTGAACAATGTTTGATAACCATGTTTGATGGTGTTTTGAAGTTTGTTGGGTGAAATGCTCTTATGTTTAACCTTGTTTTGAATCAATTTTCCTTGTTTTTGAAATGATATGCAATTAAACTTTTGACAAACAAAGAAGACAAGATATTTCAACTTAGACTCAATACAATCATGCTCATTCACATATTTCTTATGGTAGGCAAGGACATTAGGTACTTGAGAGGTAGACTTGTTATGGGATTCAAGGAGAATACATAGATGCTTGACCCCATGGGCTCCCCTCCACGGCACTCACTTCTCAGGGCAGCCAAGCATCAGTCCCCATGGAAATCTCCCCATGGAGAACTTAGTATCTCTTCCAAGTATCCGAACTTGTCCTTCTCAAGCAACTAGAAGGGTTTTTGGCCTCTAAAAACAAGGTGTTTAGTAAGGATTTATGTTAAGCGTTACTCCTTGATGTCACGCAAGCATGATTGAGACATTAAGCCCATCAAGATACCAAACAAATGTAGTCGCGCAAGCATGATTTAGACCATGAGGTCCTACTTAGATGTTGATATGAGAAAGAGTTCAAGGGTCATCACTTCCCAAGTAACTGCAATTCCCACATAACCCTTCCTTCAAAGCTTTCGCCCATCAGGTATTTGTTTATAGTGAGTTAGAATGCCAAGGTATTCTAGCCATACTCACTTTGGGTCATTCCCTTCTCATGATTATCACTTGCTTCCAAAAAGCAAATGGTTAGGAAGGCAGGCCCTCTAAGGGTGACAAACAATCAAAGACATGAGCGTGGTATTGAAGATTTAGATTTCTGATCACCCTAAAAAGGATGAGAGCATACTCTCCTACTCCAATGTCAAACTCAACAATAAAATCAAGCATAGATTCATTCCATCCTATTTAGAAATCACTAGGTGCCTAAACATTAATTTCAAACACAAAGTTTAGTTGTATTCCAAGGCAACCTGCAAAACCCAAGTCAGAAGTTTGATATGCTTAGTCTTTGACTATCGAACCTGCACAAAATGTGTTAGTAGTTTCATTTATTGCCTTTGTCATGCATATGCCAAGGTTCTGCACAGAAAATTAGTACCAAAAACCAAAAAGCAGAAAACAGAATGCAAAACAAACAATTTTCAAGTAAAACACTACATTTTTACCTCTGTTTTTGGACTTTACATAGGTGTAGAACTCATGACACAAGCGTAGAATGTCTCTAACAGAAGCACATAATGATTAACACAACCACAAGTTGTCTTACACAGGAACAGAAGTCCCCAAAAAACCCTGCACTATCCTATTTTTGGGTTTTTTGACCTGCAAATCAACTCAAAAGCACTCAAAAACATAGTTAAGGGGTTAGATGGTTAGTGTTCACGTCGGGTTCACCAATTAATGTAGCTAGGAAATCGGAAATCATCAAAGAAATGTAATTAATAAGCTAGCTCAATCACGAAAGCAAATTGCCATGATCTATCCTAACACACTCAATAGAGACATGAAAATGAAACATTCAAGACTAAAGATTATGCAAACCAAATGTAGATCTAAATGCTTCCTTCATGTGGCTCCATTGTTTTTCTTTCTTCTTCAAATAGTTTTGTTGTGGATCTCACCTACTAGTGCATGATCGTGATATGAAAGCAAGTAAATAAGATATTGGCGCAAGAGTACTCGAAGCGTGATTTGACAAAGTGATTAGAAATTTGATAATCTGATTAGGGATTAGATTGAAGAAATTCATCCAATTTATAGATAAATTGGAGAGATGGATCAAATTAGCATGATTCAATTCAAATAGAAATTGCAAATCAAAAATGTCAATTATGACAATTTATGACAAATTATGCACTTTCTATGCAAAATTTGATTGATTGATAATTCATGACAATTTATGATAAATTTCTATGTCAAGAATTGATTGATTGTCAATTATGACAAATTATGACAAATGTCTATGTCATTCCCATGAAATTAGGAGAAAAATAGGAGAGAATTGAAATTAGGAATTAGAAAAATAGAAAATTAGAAAATTGATGAAAATTAGGAAATAGGTAAATTAATTAATAATTTGTCATTTATTAATTAATTCACAAAAAGAGGAATAATTATCCAATTAAATGAACATTTAATTGCGATGAGAAGACTTAGGATAAATAAATAATTTATTGATCCTAAAGGGAGAAATGACAAACAAGGTTAAATGATTAAATCACGAACCCTAGAAGATGAATTAGCAATGCAAAGATGACAATTAGGTCTTGATGAAAGATAATTGACTCGGTCATGATTCAGATTAACAAAGGACCAATGTGATAAATGATTTGATTGATAAATGCACCAATTGATGAGGAACAATGACAAATTGATCCAAATTGACATAATTGAGACAAACAACGATCGATGACAAATCGATCGCAAAATGACAAGATTGACAAGAGGACAAGAATCGATGACAAAATAGATTGCAAGACGACAAGATTGAAAATGACAACGGTCAATGACAAATTGATCGCAAAATGACAAGATCGAACATAACAACGATCGATGACAAATCGATCACCAGATGATAAGATTGATAAGAGGACAAAACCCTAATTAGGATTGACGATGTCCAAAATAATGACAAATGAGCACGCACATTGATGCGACAGGATAAAATCGATCAAAATTATGACTGGGTAGTGTTGTCGACAAGACCACATTTGAGAGCGAGATGAATAAAGAATGTAGAAGAATGACTCAATGCTCACAAATGATAAAAACCAAGTGCCTGACATAGGAGAAATGTTAATGTGATGCAAAAAACCTAAAATGAGGCAATGCGCAAATGTTAAAGTATGACTCCGCAAGCGTTGACCATTTTTAGGTGTCTACCAAATTTTATCAATAGCAACAATCCTTTCTGGATCAATTCTCACACCATCTTTTGAAACAATATGACCTAACAACTTTCCTTCAGTAACCCCAAAATGACATTTTTAAGGATTCAAAGATATGCCATATTCTAATGCTCTAATAAAAAATAATTCTAAGTAACAATGATCTTCTGCACTTTTAGAATAAGCAGTCATATCAACTTGGTACACTACTAAAATATGATCAATTAACCCTTCAAAGGCTACATCCATAGCCCTTTGGAATGTAGCTCCTGCATTTCTTAACCCGAAAGGCATCCTTGCATACACATTAGTGCCCCATGGTGTAGTAAAGGTTGTCTTGTATTTCTCTGACTCATTGACCTTAACTTGGTTATAGCCTAAAAAACCATCCATCATAGACAACAATTCATTTCCTATAACCTTCTGCAACAGAGCTTCCATGTTAGGCAAAACATAGTTATCCTTCAAAGATGAAACATTAGATTTCTGAAATCTACACATAACCTAATATCACCATTTTTATTTTGTACTAGTACTAAGTTTGACACCCATGTTGAGTGCCTTATAGGCTCAATAATCCCTACATTTCTCATTTTCATTAACTCCTCCTTCATCTTAGGAGCCAAGGTAGGGTTTATAGGCCTTTGATTTTTGCTAAAAGGTTTAGCATCTAGTTTTAATGGAACCTCATGTTGAAAAAGGTCTTCTCTGTATTCTTTAAGGCCATCATATAACAAGGAAAAGACATGCCTATACTTCCTTAATAAATTTATCAATGTTTTTCTAATCTTTGGTGTGAGCTTTTTTCCAATATACACTTCTCTTGGATTTCTCTCACTTACCAAGTAATTTTTCAACACCTTCACACCCTCCTAAACTAGGTCTAAAACTAGTCATGTCTTTATCATCAAACATTCTTTCCAGCTCTACCAATCCCTTTGGGATTTTATTTGTCTTCAGCTGCAACACCTCCTGCCCGAGCATTGTCTTTGTGCCATCCTTGTCTTCTACAAGTCCATTCCAATCAATCTGCTGGTCTGCATATTGATCTTCACAAAAGAGAAATCTTAGCAAATCCCTGTCATCATCAAACACTTGCCAACTCTTAACGTTATCAGGAACAGATGGTCTTGTTTTAATTTTATCTTGTGTAATATCATCAAAAGGGATATCATTATGTTTAATTGCTAGGTTAGCCATAAATTCCACCAGAATATTATTGGACCTTTCAGTCCAATTAATGGAAAAAGCATCAAAAATTTCAATAGAATCCCAAACCTCATTCCTATAACTTCTTAATTTTGTATTTTTTGCAGAAAATTTGCCTCTAACTTGTGAAACAACTAATTTTGAATCACCATAAACTGTTAGTAACTTAATGCCATGCTTGTTTGCTCATTTAAGTCCTAATAAGAGAGCTTCATATTTAGAAATATTATTAGTACATTCAAAAGCCAATGAGAAAGAGTATTTAAAATATTTTCCATTAGGTGAAATAAACACAACTCCTGCTCCATTTCCATCCTTACTGCAGGCACCATCAAAATACAATTTCTAAATTAAACTTTCATTGTGTTTAACAGCCTCTGCAATTTTTTCAATTTCTAAAGGTTTAGAAATACTTACCTGAAAGTTGTCCATATCGGAATGGCTAAAGCAAGTTACTTGATCCGAATCCACTTCCTCTATGAGGTAGGGAGATCTTGGTTCTCTGTTTATTCTTACCTCTACTCCTTTGACCTAGATGGTAGCATATGATAGATATAATTGCACATATCCACCTACCAATTTCGACCATTGTCTGGATAGCAACATTCCATAGTTCGCAGGAACTTACACAACTATTACATCTATTTTATAGGTAGCATCTGGACAAGATGGAAACCTGAACTCAATATCCTTCATGATCCCGACCACTGGGACTGACCTATTATCCATTGCATAACATTTTCCATAAGGGGTATCTACCTTCATTCCCAGCTCTTTCATGACATCCTCTGGCATAATATTTACTATTGCTCCTAAGTCTATCATGCAGTTTCTTACCATCTTATTGTTTATAAGCAATGTTAAATAAAAAGGATCCACTTGTGCGAATTTTTTGGTAATGGACGTGCCTAGATATACCACAGGAGGATCTTCTTTTCATTTTGGATTTTCTTTATTGGCATCACCCACATTTGATATGATTTTCAAAGTCTCATTCTTGTAATCTGGAAATTTCAGCACTTCAAGCAAAGGCATAGAAATTTTTACTTGAGACAACGCTTGAGACATAAAAGTTCCACAGTTTGAAAGAGGCTTACTGATTTATTTTTTCTCCATAGGCTTGACCAACTTTAGGGAATCAATTTGCTTTGCTGGCTCACTTGGAGCCTCTTTTCCTTTCTTGTCATTTGCCTCCTTGTTCACATTTTGTTTTGAGACTTTTGCAAATATTCCTGCAGGCCTCCCCTGTTCAGGATTCATTGATCTGTTTCTTAGCTGTTAATTACTCTTGGCCTGGGCAACAACAACCACTGTGAATTCTCTCTTCTCCTCCTCATTCAAGTTTCTTAAAGAAGGCACTACTTCCTCTTGAAACAATTTTCTCAAGGCAGGGATATCTTCATCATCATCAGAAAAAACCTATTGTATGCTATACTGATGATGGTTTCTCATCCTTTGCCTATTTGAATGTTTCTCTTCCTCAGATGAATCCTCATCTCTGCCTTACATAGGATCTGATGAAAGAACATTAACTATAGGCTCATATTCCTCTTCTTGATGCCAATCCTCCATCAAGTCCCATGCAATCATGCATTGATCTTCATCATGGGGAAGATTGCAAACCTCACACCATGGGAAATCTCCCACAAAGTTATTTTCTCTCTTAAGTGGATCTAGAGTTTCTTTACCTAGATTTGGTTTTAATGGCTTCCCATCCTTCCAGTTGGTGTTATAAGGCATATCATAGAGTCTGGGCCTATTGAAATTCATTTTCTTATTATTTTTGTATGGTGGCTTTTCATTAAGATTTTGTTTATCTTTTATGTCCTTAAGCATGTCCATGATCTGAGTAAGGTCATCTTTCTTGGGAATCCTAGGATTTTATAATTTTGGATCATCTCTTTTAGCAATTTTCCTAGCAACCTTCCTATTGTTCTCAATGGTAGAAACAATCTTGACTGCTTGTTGTAGAGTATCAGTTCTATCAGACAAAATCCCATAATGGGTTTTTCTATCAAAAGCACTCAAATGAAAGTTAATCAAAAATAAATCAACAGGTCTAACATCTCTGGGTATTCTATTTTATACTTTATTAAATCTTTTATTAAACTCAGCAACTAATTCATTCTAGTTTTTCTTTATACTTTTTAATTCATGGGATGCAAATGAAGGATCATTGTGATCTCCAAATTCTTCCAAGAACAATGTTACAAACTCATCTCAACTGCTGATACATCCATCAGGAAGGTTCCTATACCATTCTCCTGCATCTTCTATCAAAGATTGAACAAACAACTTCATGAATACATCCTCATGAGGAAAATCAAATTCTTCAATGATATTTTTAACATTAACTACATGTTGTTCTACTGAATCAGATCCATTTCCTGAGAATTTGGGGATTTCTAATCTCAAATCATTAGTGATCTGATTTGGATAACCAACAATGCCAGTGAAATCCAATTGCCTATATCTTTTAATGATCATAGGTCATCTGCCACCCTGATTGTTATTTTGATTGTTAACATTTCCTCTGCTGAATCCACCATTTCTACCATAATTACCATTGTTCCCATTTTTTCCACCACCATTATTATTGCCATTATTTCTATGATTACCTCCATTGCCATTATTGTTGTTTCTACCTCCACCATTACCATTTCCATAATTGTCATCATTATTTCCATTGTTTTAGTTGCTCCCACACCTATTACTTCCTCTATTATTATTTATAATATTACCTCTATTAGTGTTATTCTAGTTTCCATCATTTTCCTCATTTCCATTTCTTCCTCCATTATCTTGGTTGTTTCTATTCATTTCTTCACTTTTATCCCTATGCGCGTCCCTCCATCTTCTGCTCCCATTTAATAACGGATTATCAAAGGTTATAAAAGGCTTCTCTATTCCTCTCATATGAGGGGGACTATATTTAGGTATCGCTGGCCTACCTCCCTCACTGTTTTCCATCCTTCCTGACCTAGGGGTTTGAATTGTATCCATTTGTATCCCTAGTTTTTGCAATACCCAATCTGGCTGTCTCCTAAAAGCTTTTGTCATTTTGGATTCATCTTCATTCAAGACTCCCATTTTAAGTATGATTTCATCCAATTGCTTGTCCTCCTCAGTCAATATTTCATCATGACCACCATTATTATCTTTTGCATTTAAGGCATGAAATGGATTTTCCTCTAGATTTTTAGACTTATCACTAGATGAAGAGCCATCCTCTCTGCTAGGAAACTTTTTATAACCCTGGGATGCCATACTTGTTGTTGATTTCTTTTCTTTATATCTTTTCTTGGGACTCAACTCAACAAGATTATCCTGCCCTTTATGCAAAGACCTTCTCCCCTGCATCAATTTTATTGATAAATGTCTAGGGGTTTCTCTTATTTTCTCAACATACCAACTATTATTCATGTATTGAAATGTAAAGTCGCCACCTCCTAAGAGGAAATATTACCAACCTAATTGATATTCTGGGATCCTCCCTCCAGTAGAGTTTGAAATAAACTACCAAAGATTCTAAAAACTTCATATGACAACTCCCCAACAAAGTCACCAATTTGTTGTGTGACTCAGATGGGGGAAACAAAACTTTTCAAATCTTCAATGAAAAAACACCAAAGCTTCTAGGTGAATGTCAAACTATGTATGGAAACTCCCCAATAGAGTTGCCAATCTGTTGGTTCCCAAAACCACAAATTGGAAAACCAAAAGACTTGCCAAATCCTCAAGTAGTCCAATCAGCCTTGGCCAACGAACAAGGATAAAAGACCAAATCCCTCTGCACTTAAGGCTCCACTAAACCTAGGTGGGTGTGCCTTTTCCTCTCAAGCACAAAAGAGGTTATTTATAGTGGATTTAAACCTTTTAGCAAGTTTACACAACTGGCTAATTATTGTTCTACAACTATGCTTTATTATGTGCTTTAACTGAATTCTTTGAAAAGAAATAATTGTGAATGTATATTGAAAATGAAATTGCTTTCAGGATTTAAATGAAATTTGCATAGATCAGTTCATATAGGATTTGGGAAGAACATTTCTCTATCAAGGACCATGAATGCATACAAATCAAAACCTTAAAAGATCAATAATAGACCAGTGCCTCTATCTAGGGATATATATGACACTTTGTGGACAAAATATCTTATCAACTCAAGAGACAATTTCTCATCAACTATGAAGGTTCAATACGTGTTACAAAAACAATAAGAACTCAATCTTCCACTTAATGCAACGACATGTGATTCACATAATAGAAAATCTATAAACAGATTTATCAAGAGGACAAAGATAATCATCATCACAAAAGTGTACACAATATTTGGAAAAAGAAACAACGAACCTTGTATATTAATCTTTAGGAAATAATTGCATACATAAGTTGCACTTGCAGATACTCCATTACAGATTGCTTGCACAAAATGATACTTCTTCTTCCTATAGATTTCTCTAATACAAAATGATATTCAATCCTTACAATAGTATGTTCTTCTTATGACTCTCCCCTTATTATATACAAAAATGACCCCTATAAGTATGTGAATCAAAAGATATATATGAAAGGACATACCCTTCCATACACAGAAGGGAGTTACAGACAGTTTCCTTCCAAAGGACACACCCTTTGGTTTAATAAATAATTACAAATGAGAATCCTTAAAAATACTAAATGGCACTCCAATCATGTGCCTTATATTCTATGCCTTGATAAAATTCTTTAGCAAATATCCATCGTCTTCTCATTATCTCCTGCACACAAGATAAGCCAATCAAATTCCTTGATTTAAAATTTAAAACATATTCCACCTTAGCTTTTAGTTTGAAAAGTCAATAATCTTTATTTCCTTAAACTTGTTTAAAATAATTCATTTAAATCTAAGTATTTCCATCTTTAAGAAAATAATTTTGCGAACATAACATCTGTTTATATAAAATAATGCTTTATCCTAAAATATATATTCAAAGCACTTTTTTAGGATAGATATACACAAATTTCATCTTTAACGCACATTGAAATAATACATAAGGGAGTCTGATATGATAAGAAATACTTCCCTTTTATTATTCTTTTGGCCAAACTTCCTCCCTCGGTGAGCTATTCTCATGTCTTATAGATTCTATAGTTTCATCGATACCTTTTATTTTCGATGGGACCGCTTCTGATTTCTTTAATGAACTTCATGTCGATGAAACTGCTACTTTTGGTGAGTCTTTATAGAGATCCATCGCAACCTAGGTTTGTTTGATAAGTCATTTTTTGACAACATGCAACTTTGGTCCCCCTTTGTCACTGATCCATGATAGATATTTATCATGCAACTTTCCATAGCGGAATAGCGACATCCGTTGGATCATCCATGACCTGTTCATCCTTTATCTCTTTGTCCATCCGCTCCACTTCACCATCTATCTTTAACCATTTGCCTTATCGGGGTGACCACTAGCGGTTAGTCACCAAGTCACAATGGATAACTAACAAGCAGTTTCCCATCGAAGTATAGCAACAACCATCGATCTTCATCAGACCTACCATCTCTTTATCTTAGCCTTTCATTTCTGTGCCTTGCCAAGTGTTATTTCGGGTTTGCAGATCCACCTGTTTGCCAACTGGACCTGCCATTAAACCTGGGCCCACCTTGTCACAAAGTCATGATGGGTAACTAACAAGAAGTTTCCTATCGCGGTATACGACAACCGTTGGATCTTCTCGGACTTACGTGATCCTTAACCTGCCTGTGCTGCTCTCTTATGTCATGTGTTACCATGTGTCAGCCTCTGGTTTGACACATGATCTACTTAGGCACCACCTCAACTTCCACCTGGATGCCACCTCACCAGTCTCCATGTCACAGGGGATAACTGGCATGCACCTTCATCTTGCAGTATAGTGACAATCATTGATCCACCTTCAACCTGCTTGATCATTAACCATCCCTTTTTTGCATGTGTTTAGTCACCAAGTTGTGAGGATTAATCGACGAGATGTTTCTCATTGTGGTATAGCAACCATCGTTGGATCATCTGTCCGATCATTAGATTTGTCTGACTTGCTCGATCTTTAGCCTCCATCCTCTCCAGTCTGTCGTAAAACTTCAGATGCCTTGAGACGTGCACGCATGCAGGGTCCATTGCATTTAGCCTTATTCACACCAAAAGCCTTTTGTCTTTCGATAGTTATCATACAGGCCACTTTGGATTTAAGTGTTAAAAGAGCCTATCCTACAAATGATGTGGGATAAAGGCTTTCCCTTTTTTGGGGCAGCTCCATGTTCTTTAGTTATGCTCCTACAAAATGATTTACTAACATCTGACTGTAATAATCTTGATTTAGAATTTAGAATTGCATATTGTAAATTCGGATAAGTTGTATTTATATTTTCCTTTAGAAAACAAATCAAATAACCTCATTTGAATCCAAAATTTGAAACGTAGGTCCTTAGATATACATGAAATACAAAAGAATAATTAATTTGACCTGATAGTGTTGAGATGAAAATGAATTATGGTTTGAAAAGGTATACCTAGCTTGGTTCTGGAATTTGTGAAACATATACATACCTTGAGTTGACCTCTTGATGGATGCATTAGACCTGGTCTCTAAAAGTTAGAATGAAACAAACCTACTTGATTATAGATGTTACACATGATTGAACATAGAAATCTTCTTTTTGGTATGAATCTGGAACTCCTAAATTTTAAAATTTTAGGGTTCCAACACATTCGACCAAGAATAAATTTGTTTATCAATTGGCGATGCAATAATTTTTACATGTTTGACATATTGCAGGTGAAACACCACAAGGCTATGTGGTGCAATGGTCATAAATTTTGCATCAAAAAGTTGGATGACACAAAAAAAACTTATGATTCTTTAATAACTACAGTATTCCAGGTGACTAATGTTTCATCTAGAAGTGACATACATCCTCAAGTCTCAAAAAATTGATACTATGAGATTTTGGATGATATACTTGAGTGTGACTTTGGGTCCTTTAAATTAGTTCTTTTCCTCGTCCAATGGTACATGCTATGATTGAATGAAAATGATCCTGATAGAACTGTTATTGAATATGATAATGAATTTATATTTGTCAATACAAGGTCATTTGAGCGAGCTAGAAATGAGCCCTATGTTATTTTAAGTCAATGTGAGCAGATATTTTACTTAGAGGTTCCACATAAACTAGGTTGGTTATTTGTTGTTAGACATGATCCTAGAGGAAGGCTGGTAAAGTATAATGTCATGGAAGAAGAAGATATAGAAGAACTAGAAGATGATGTACTTGATGATCAGAATCAATAGTTAGTTGATGATGTGCCTGACGAAGATGTCAAAGAAGAGGAACAAGATCACAATGATGTAGGAGTTAATGTTCATGATGATGATGATGATGATGATGATGATGATGACCAAACCTTACAATGTTGATTTCAGATCAGAAGATACAAACAAAGAGCTGGATGAAGAAGAAGATCAATGACATGATTTAAATGTATGAGGTATGCGATTAGTATATTATCTATTTGATATTTATTTCTTGATATTTTTTGGTGAAATCTAAATGTTGTGATTATGTGGGAGGACTTGTTTGTAATTATGTGGGAGGACTTGTACTTTGTGATTATCTTTACATGTGAAATCATTTATACTTTTACATTACAAATATTTGCATCATGTTGTGTTCCCTACTGAGATATTTATGGAAAATTTAATGGATGAATCCTTTTAATGGTTTGTTATGCAATAACACAATGACTCCTAGTATGATCATTTAAATCCTTAGTACAAATGGGGTAACATTATGCTCTAATCAATATCTCAATGTGTAGAGATTGATATTTTACATATTGAAGTAAGGGATACCTCCTACGTCTATCAAAGCCTAAACTGCAAAGGAGAACAAGCCACTGTCTCATTTTCATTGACAACTAATTTGAGAGTCTAAATTATCCAATACCTAATACCCCTAGCATGTCAGTCATCACCAAGATTTTGTATTTGGCATAAGTGAAAGGTTGAGCTACATAAGTTTTCTTTAACTCAATACAAGACCTCACATACTATAACTAAAATCATATAAGAATAATCCTTGATAGACCTAAGAAAGATCAGCAAAATTACCCTCATTAAGTAATATTCTATGTATATATTGAGATAGCTAACCTGGTCTAATAAGTTAGTATTGAACATGGCTATCGACATAGTTATACCAAACACAAACGATGAGATGCCTATCAAAATAGTCACTAAAGGCAGAATAGTAATATTTTGTAATCCGAATAGAGTATAGCTATCTTGACACACATCTAGGGATAGGTTGTAAGGATGCAGGCCCTATCGAAATAACATATAAGATCAGGGTAGGTACAAAAGGCTATCCAAATAGTGTAAACTTATAGAAAATTCAAGGACAAAACCTCTATCAATATAACTTGTGAAGATGGGATAACACCTTTTTTCTTTGTTGATGATGAAAGTAATATTGATAAGCATTATCTAGGAGGAGTTTGGGATAACTTACAAAGTTTGGATAACACATCAATAGTGTTTTGATCGATGAAATTATCCTGATGATTTATAAATAGAGTACTATCAGAGAACTATCTCGATTTAACAATTATAAACTAAGAAACCAATAGCAATAAAAGGAGAACAAATGAGGAGACCTTATCAAAATGACTTATGAAGTCGGGAAAACAATCTTTGGATATGTTGATAGTAAAAGTAATGTTGATGGATGCCATAATGATTTCTTATCAGTATAACTTAGGCTGAAATGATGTAAAAAGGAAACAGTTACTGATATCTCCATATTTATTCGCAATGATTAATTTTTTAGAAAGGCGCCAAACTTAGAGGCAGTGACAGGGAGAGTTAAGTTGATGACATACGTCAGATAATTCAAATTTTGAAAAGATGGCTCATTGATTTATAGATTGAAACATTTATTTCTACATGAACAAAATTCTTTGAGGAACACATCCAAGATATTTTTGCACTATAATTGTAGACGCATTAAGAAGGCATTGAAGCAGGCCGAAAATATAGAAGAAGAAAGCAAGTGCTCTGATCGATTTCTCTATGATTGTTTCAAGTAATACATTCAATTGCTTGTAAAATGTAAACTCCTAGTGGTTCTACAAAAAGGAAAAGAGGGGAGACAAGCAAGGGTAAGGGGAAGAAACAAAAAATAGAGGAAACAAGTCCAAAAACCAGGGCAAAAGAAAGGAAATTGAATTAGGATCTGCTAGATCAATTGTCGGGTTCCACCCCCAAACCTAAGATGTCTACAGAGTGGAAATTAGAAGATAACTATGCTGGTGTGGGAGATGTATATACAACTATTAGAGGCTATGAGCTATTCCTATTTCATTACCATAGGCATGAGAAGCCTGAGATAATCTGCAATCCATGGAAGTTGAGCTTGGGAAAACTTGTTGTTCCCAATGTCTATGTCAATGTAGATCTTCTAAAGCTACTAGCACAAAAATTTGATTCAAAAAAGAGGGTGATATGTGACCTGGATGGAAATCCTTATTTCTTCATATCACGAGAGGCAATTTCAGAAGTTTTTAATTTGTCTGGGGTTTATGATCATCCCATTATCCTTGGGGATTTACTTGTAGAGTATTGCAAATTAGATACCACTTACGATGGATTGAGATTTCCCTTTCATTTGCTTAATCCTAAGGCACCACTAGAGATAGGGGAGGGCCTAAAATTTCATGTAAAATTGTTTAAAGACTAATTTAAGTATACATAATACTCAGTTGGTCAGGTTCTAGGGTTGAACACTTTGGATTTAATGAGAATAGAATCCATGATCATTGCAATAGACATTCAGTCCCTAAAGGCCAGAGAATTTGATTTTTATACATTTGTAGTTGAGTAACTTGGGGAAGGACTTGCTGCTATCCAGAGGAACTCTTCCAAAATTCACTTTGCACATTATTGTTAACACATACATATGGTGTTATTTTATGGACAAGGATTGGGGCTATGGCCTAAGGAAATGAGGGTAAGAAAATAGAGTAGTGATAACTAGCCTCTGCCAATTCAACTATGGACCTCAATCTGGGACTGCAGATTTGTTAGGTCTAGTTATATTCATTTTGAGGAATTCTTTGTTAAAACCGTGTACAAATTTTTTGGTCACCCTTGTAACTTTGCACTCTTAGAAGATGTGAAGATATTTTGAAGGCCTGCAGATTTTAGAGGGCTTGATACTATCAGACAGAACTAGGGAGATTGGTATTGTTTCTTTGATGTAACCATGATTAATATTTATGGCTTTGAAGGGGCTCCATTATTATTACCAAAAATGATTCCTAACAACATAGCATACTTGAAGATCATAAGATAGATGGAAGAATCAAATCACATGCATCTAGCTTCTCATGACAAAAAAATCTTTTTTACTTGGGACCTTATATTTTGGAGAATTTATTGTGAATGGAACAAAAGGACAAGAGCTCACATGGAACAAATTGTTCCATTATAATATGAAGTTAGGTGCTCCAATAAAGAACTTTGATCCAGAAGGATATATTCATTTATAAAAAAGAAGCAGAAACTTGGTGATTATGAGCACATCCCATATTTAAGGGATGATTTAATAAGGAATATGGATGAGTCAAAGGAGGTTGAACTAACGATTGACAATCATAACAGGGAGTTTGAACAGAAAGCTAGAGAAAAGAAAACTATGAAATATCATCCTCAAATGAAGAAAAGTCATCAGAAGATCTTTCATTTGAACAAGTCTGTATGATACAAATTGAAGAGCAGGTGTCACCTATTAGGGATTTTGATGAAGGAATCCTAGGGAAGATGACCTGAGGTAATTGGCCTGCAATGATTTTGTATCTAATGATAATTTTATAAGGACTCCTCAATTTATGTCTTTCTTGCATAGAGTGAAAGGTAAAGCCATCAAAGAGGGTGTTGGAGAGGTAAACACCTCAAATGAACAACAATTGTCAACCACCCTAGAGAATGAAGTAGCACAAGAAATGAGCCTAATGACTCTTGACAGAGGAAGGAAGATACTTCAAGATGTAGGTTTGTTAATCTTTCCAGGATGGGATCTGAATTCAACTCTAGTATTTGATAGTTTTCTACATGACATTGATGCTAAACACAAATTGTCTCCTGAGGGTGTGACCCAAGTATACATGGGAATACTGTACAACCCTGGCAAATATTCTATGCTAATATGGTCACTGTACCCTCCAAATAAGAAGCTCGTGGTCATTAATACACAAAAGGCCTTTTGACACATCATGACCCTAAATGTTGGTGAAATAGACCCCATGATGATAGCTGATTTAGGGGAGAATATTGCTAAATTGAACAAAGTACAAATTCATTTTTTGGTAAAAGAAGGCCAATTTAGTAAACTTGAAATAGTCATGTTAAATAAAAAAATTGATCAGTTGAAGGAAATGTTAAAACAAAAAGAGCCACGGAGATTACTGATACAAGGAAAAATCTCACAACCTCAGACCAAGGCCAACAAATGGAAAGAAGAAAATTATCAGCTGCAGGTGTAATTAAGAAAAACAAAGAGTGAAACCATGACAATGCTGATACAAAAGAGATTCACTAATTTGATGACATGGATGGATAAGTATTGGGACATATATAATAAGAATCAAACTATCATTGAAGAACATGAACGATTAGATAAGCGACTGCAGGAAAGGTTTGAGGAATCGCAAAGTGGAGATGTAGCACATCCAGATGCAATGCAAAACTATAAAAATCTAATGAAGGCTCATAAAATGTATCTGGAAGATTTAAGAGAAGAGGGAGAAAATTTCCTTAGTGACAACACAAATAACATCTTGCCCCTTCTCAATAAAGATGGATGAAAAAAAGAAAAAATGGGTTGGATCTGCGAGTGCCAGGACATCCTCAAAAGTGCATTGAAAGTTTCTAAGGATGAAGTCATTGACAAGGTAGCAAATCTCATGGAGAGCATGGTTTTGATGGAAGTGGAAGTCAGAGACACAACCATGATTTGGATACTAGATACAATGAGAAGTATCTAGCACATTTAACTAATGTTCATGTATGGATAACTAGATGATTAGTTATAGGTTTTAATTTGTTTTCAAAAGACTTAAATCAAAGGGCGTGACCCTTTGATATATTATAAAATATTCAATGTAATCATTTGAAATAAAAGTTTTGATAGTTGGAAGATAGATAGTTATAGTTCAAAAGTTTTAAGCATTTTCTGTGTTTCAAGAGTAAGACTTTATTTCAAGTTAATACAAAGAAATATAGTTCTCTTATTTGCAATTGTGTTGTGGTTTTTCATTTTCAAAATAGTTCGCTTCTATTATTATCTATCATTGATAATTGCTTCTCTAAATCTTTGTGTGAAGAAATTATGTGATGTTACATGGTTGGATTATCAAGATACATCTGAGAATCATTTTGCCTGTTATGTCTTTTTTAATTGGTCTTTCAAAGGAATGTTAAATTCAATTAAACTAACTATGAAAAGTATCATTTAGCTATATAACTTTGGAGGTTGGGTAGCTAATAGATCTATCTGAAAGGGGATTTTAAAAACTATCTCTTAGAGTTATACGTAGGTTTTGTAAATGTATAACTCTATTGCCCAAAGGAAATAAGGCATTGGTCTGGTTGCAGATAAAATTCAATTCAAGATCAAACAAATCATTTTCATATTTATGTGTATGTTAGCAAGAGATCGAAGTAGAGAACAAAAGTAGGAAGTAATCAAATTGAAACAAGAGAAGATCCCTAATTCATATAATTAACTAAATGTATCTAAAATGAACTCATCTAAGATGAATGGACGAATATAAGCTAGAGAGTGAGAGAGAAAGAGGAAAAGAGAGAGGGAGAGAGGGAAGGAGAGAGAGACTTGAGATAGAAAGAGAGTAATAGGCAAAGAGAGAGAGATGTGAGAGAGAAAGAGAAAGTGAGGACAAGGAGAGAATAGACAAAATGGGTTGGAAACATATGAGAGAGAGAGATTGATAATATTTATAATATCTACAAGTCATCCACAAGTTAGTTTATCAATCACAATGTCTAGTCAACTAGGTCCTAAAATCCACACGTTACTCCAAGAATGGGGACATGAGCTACATGTCGCCCAACCCACACTATACATGGTCCAATGAACATCCACACAATTTTTCTAGCTAGTGCATAGTGCAATACTCTAGTGCATTTATTTGGAACACCCTGGAACAAACTACGAACTAGTGATAGTAAGCATAATGTCAACCTTAACTTTCCTTCTTGATGACCCCCTATAAAATTTGAATAGATTTGTCTTTATGTTTAGCCTTACATATTTTTCGAAGTAAAAGCCTCAAAACAACATAGTGGTAGAATGTGGTACAAAATATTCCATCAATGTAGTCATAGGTTATGAGCAATAGACCTTTGAAAAATATCATAAATAATTTTTAATATAGAAATGTTTAATATCCCATAGGACTTTCTGCTATCTAGAGGGACTCTTCCAAAATTCACTTTTCAACATTATTCTTTACTCATGCATATGGTGTTGTTTTACAGACAATGATTGGGGCTCTGGCCTGAGGAATTGAGGGTAAGAAAATATGATGGTGATAACCCACCTCTGCCAATTCAACTATGGACCTAAATCTAGGATTGGAGATTTGTTAGGTTTAGTTATATTCATTTTGAGGAATTATTTGTTAAAACTCTATACAAATTTTTTGGTCACCCTTGTAACTTTTCACTCTTAGAAGTTGTGAAGAGATTTTTAAGGCCTAAAAATTTTGGAGGCCTGATACTATTAGACACAACTGGGGATATTGGTATTGTTTCTCCTATGTAACCATGAATAGGATTGATGGCTTTGAAGGGCCCCCATTATTATTACCAAAAATGGTTCTTGACAGGATAGCATATTTCAAGATCATAAAGTAGATGGGAGAATCAAATCATGTGCATCTAGCTTCCCATGACAAAAAAATATTTTTTACTTGGGACCCTGTGTGTTGGAGAATTCATTGTGAATGGAAGAGAAGGATAAGAGCTCACATAGAACAAATTGCTCCATTATAATATTAAGTTGGGTGCTCCAAGAAAGAACTTTGATCCAAAAGGATATATTCATTCAGTAAAAAAGAAGGAGAAACTTGATGATTATGAGCACATCCCATATTTAAGGGATGATTTAATAAGGAATGTGGATGAGAAGGAGGCCAAACTAGCCATTGACAATCATAACAGGGAGATTGAACAAAAAGCGAGAGAAAAGAAAACTGTTGAAATATCATCCTCAAATTAAGAAGAGTCATCAAAAGAGATTTCATTTGCATAATTATCTACAATACTAATTAAAGAGAAGGTGGCACCTATTAGGGATCCTGATGAAGGAATCCCAGTGGAAGATAACCCGAGGCAATTGGACTGCAATGATTTTGTATCTGATGATAATTTTATAAGGGCTCCTGAATTTATGTCTTTCTTGTATAGAGTGAAAGGTAAGGCAATCAAAGAGGTTGTTGGAGAGGTAAACACTTCAAATGAACAATTGTCAGCTACCCTAGAGAATGAAGTAGCATAAGAAATGAGCCTAATGACTCCTCACAAAGGAAGGAAGCTACTTCAAGATGCAAGTGTGTTAATCTTTCCAAGATGGGATCTAAATTCAGCTCTAGTATTTGATAGTTTTCTACATAACATTGATGCTAAACACAAATTGTCCCTTGAGGGTGTGACCCAAGTATACATGGGATCACTGTACAACCTTGACATATATTCTATGTTAATATGGTCACTATACCCTCCAAATAAGAAGCACATGGTCATTGATATACAAAAGGCCTTTGGACACATCATGACCCTAAATGTTGGTGAAATAGACCCCACGATGAAAGTTGATTTAGGGGTGAATATTGCTAAATTGAACAAAGCACAAATTCAATTTTTGGTAAAAGAAGGTAAATCTAGTAAACTTGAAATAGTCAAGTTAAATAAAGAAATTGATCAGTTGAAAGAAATGTTAAAACTAAAAGAGCCACATAGATTACTGATATAGGGCGAAAACTCACAGCCTCAGACCAAGGCCAAAAAATTGAAAGAAGAAAATTATCAGCTATAGGTGCAATTAAGAAAAATAAAGAGTGAAACTAGGTCAATGTTGATACAAAAGAGATTCACTAATTTGATGACATGGATGGATAAGTATTGGGACATATACAATAAGAATCAAACTTTCATTGAAGAACATGAGCGATTGGATAAACCACAACAAGAAAGGTCCCAGGAATTGTAAAGTGGAGATGAAGCACATCTGGATGTGGTGCAGAATTGTGAATAACTAATGAAGGCTAATAAAAGTTATCTGGAAGAGTTAAGAGTAGGGGGAGAAAATTTACTTAGTTATAGCACAAATAACATTCTGCCTGTGCTCAACAAAGATGGAGGACAAAAAGAAAAAATGGGTTGGATCTACGAGTGCCTACACATACTCAAAAGTGCATTGAAAGTTGTTGAGGACCAAGACATTAACAACATAGAAGATCTCATGGAGAGCATGGTGCTGATGGAAGTGGATGCCAAAGACACAATCAATGATTGTGACACCAGATATAATGAGAAGTATCTAGCACATTTAACTAATGTGCATTTATGCCTAACTAGATGATTAATTATAGGTTTTAATCTGTTTTCAAATGACTTCAATCAAGGGGCATGACCCTTTGATATATTATAAAATATTCAATGTAATCATTTAAAAAAAAAATTTTGATAGTAGGAAGATAGATAGTTGTAGTTCAAAAGTTTTAATTATTTTTTGTGTTTCAAGACAAAGACTTTATTTCTAGTTAATACAAAGAAAGCCAATTCTCTTATTTTCAATTGTGATGTGGATTTTCATTTTCAAAATAGTTCTCTGCTATTATTATCTATGATTGATAATTTCTTCTCTAAATCTCTGTGTGAAGAAGTTATGTGATGTTACATGGTTGGATTATCAAGATACATCTGAGAATCGTTTTGCCTATTGTGTCTTGTTTGATTGGTCTTTCAAAGGAAAGTTAAATTCAATTAAACTAATCGTGAAAAGTATCATTTAGCTATATAACATTGGAGGTTGGGTAGCTATTAGATCTATCTAAAAGGGGATTTAAAAAATTGTCTGTCAAAATTATATGTAGGTTTTATAACTGAATAACTCTATTGTCCAAAGGAAATAAGGCATTGGTCTAGTTGCAGATAAAATTAAATTCAAGATCAAACAAATCATTTTCAGATTTATGTGTATGTTAGTAGGAGATAGAAGTAGAGAACATGAGTAAGAAGTAATCAAATTGAAACAAGAGCTAAACAGTAAAAGGATAAACAAGAAAGTAGAAGAAATTATGTAATTTAAACAATATTATATTTTATCCCAAAGGTATATGCCACTTTGAGATAAACACCAGAGGTAGGAAATACAGTCTGTAATCTGCTATAAAAAGTACCAATTTGGAGAATTGATTGGTGAGTAGGTACAACAGCCTAGGTTCTGTAGAGCCTAAAATGAGGGAGTTAGAAACCCTGAAAGGTTCACTCTATTAGTTGGCTAAATCAATTGGAGAGTTCGAAGATAGGAGTTGGCATTGCCTTAGAACTTATCCAATCTATTGATTTCAGAACCAACGTCTCCTAGGACATATCACCACCTTTTTGCATCCCAAAAGTATTAATTGAATGAATACTAATTGAAGCAAATCCCTAGGACAGTTTGCAGGTGAGCAATCACTTAGCTTCATCTTACGTGCATTTCAAACATAATCAAAATTATTTGTTTCCCCTTTTAATGATCTTCTAGTGTTTTATAGGGACTTGTTCTTGGTATTGCAAGGGTTTGTATGCTTTACGAAGGCTTTGAAGGATGTTATTTGAATGTTGGGATTGTGTCAAGTACTTCTTTTGTATATGGATAGTAAATTGATTGTTAGGGGAAGACATCGTATGTGATGTGTGATGTGACCAATGCGTCTTGTCACTAGGAACCTTAAGCGTACTAGAAGATCAAAACTCACACATTTATTGCAATTATATTTTTTTTATTATTATTAAGTGCTATCAAAAGGGGATAGCTCCCTCACATCCCATATCCAGGCTACATAGTAGCAAAAACAAAAAAGAACTATTCTAAATAATAGAAAATTGCAGCGAGCCTTTCCCTAATGTCCACAACATACACAACTGAGGCCGCACTAAGCCAGTTATCATTTGAGTTTAGGAATCTCCTGAAGGGCCCCAAGTCACGGTTTCTGACACCCACCCAGAACACCTCCCAAGCCTCTGCCATGAAATCCTTCTTCCTTTCTTGCACAACCCTGGCCTCCCGAGCATCCTTGTCCTCCAACTCAGACTCTTCCTATGATGGATCCACTATGTAATGTTCTGGATTGAAGTACACATCCAGAACACTAGTCTAGCCATCTGAATCCAAGTCCAGAATAGAACTTGCTACCACTTGCCCATCGATCGATCTTATCAAGACATCAATTATTTGTATACAATCTTCCTTCGAATAAAGGATATCAACCATTGGGCACATAATCACCTTATAGATGAAACCATCACACCAGTTCCTGTCCTTGCCCAAATTACCCCTAGCCAGATACCACAACGCATCCCAAGTGACCTCATCTGAGTTAAAAAGTCTCCTGCATTACTACTAAAATGTCTCCTCCACACATAGGCATCTGAACCCAAAGTGATGGACCATTTTCTCTTAGTTCTCCTCCTACATTCATTTCTTGATCTGCCTTTCTATTTAACCTCAGCTTTATGATAACTTGAAATGGCAAGAATCTCAAAAAAGACTAATTAGATCCTTCTATTTTCAAGATGCATATTTCTTGTCCTTATCAAACAATAGGCTCTATCTTAAAGAGAAATAAATCTAATATCCCATGAAAACCAAATCCATCTTTGGATTTGAAGTTTCCTAATCTATTGCCACCTTCTCCCAATGTCCCTTCATTCACTGTAATCAGAGCCTTATTTTCATCTATCATGATCACCTTTGTTAGTTTGGATACAAATTTGTGGTTTGGAATCCAGATCAGTACCCTCCCTTACTTGTACCTATCCAATGCCTTCTTTTTTGTGCCTCCACAAGGCTTCATAATCATCCACTAGAATTTGTTCCAAATCCTCACTTAGGATTGCCTAAAAAACCTGCTCATCCTTTGTCCTTAAATCTTCTATTCCCTAGTGCGTTTGTCTAGTTCCTTGGTGTCTAGTCTTGAATGAAAATGAGAAGTGCACATCTGATTTAAATAAGAAGTACGAACCTGATTATGAAAGTTTATGTCCCTTTCAAAGAGCATCAATAATGAAGAGTTTCACTCTTTCAAAAGGGTGCTATTTATATTAAGAACTATCATATGGGATATTATAATTATATGTAAAAATTAAAATTGAAATATCCCATTTACATATAATTATAATATCCCATTTACTTAGAATTACTATACAAAGCAAAAGATAAAAATTGACCCATGGGATATTAAACATTTCTATATGTAGTTAGAGAATTTGTGATCCGAATGAACTTTTCCAAGCTATGTTAAAAATATGTTTTGCACTATTTGACCAATATAAGCAATGTATGAAAAATGTGGTAACATAGACAAGGCAGTGAGCTGTTAGAAAAAATGCCTTAAAGAAATGTGGTCTCATGATGATGGAATGCAATGATGGTGATGGAATGCCATGAAAGTCAAATTACTATGGATTGTCATGGCATTCCATCACCATGACAACACATTTCTTTGAGACATTTTTTCAAATAGTTCATTGCCTTGTCTATGTAAGGTAGTGAACCATTTGATAAAATGCTTAAGACAAATATGTATTTAGTTGTATGTACCTGATTCTATCAGTAAATAAGTTACTTTTACCTACCCCTAATTGTTTATTGTGTAGTGTGATGAAAAGATTGATTTTTTACAATCCTGAAGAATACTCTTTACCATTCATTCTAGTATTTGTATAAACTATGATGACTGCATATTATAACAAGAAATAAATCTATTCATGTTGTCTACTATGTTATTTTAAGCATATGTATCATGTGACTTATGTAAATCTGATTATAATTGACCTTCATATAAGATGTAAGCTAACATAAGATAATGAATTATATATGTAGGAACCTGAACCCCTTTGACAAGGATCCTGCACAGTCTACATAAAGGCAAGGCGATAATTATTCTCATGGATTGGCAAGTATAAGTCAATACACCCTATAGAAACCATTTATTATTTTCTTGCTTTCTCTTTACACCCATCTTGGAGTGGTTTAATAATAAGCCAGGTTTTAGCAACTATATTTTGTCAAAACTTTGATTTTTTTTCTCACCTAAACCACCTTGACATCCACATCGTATAGCTCATTCCACTTTCTCAGCCCTCCTATATGATTTAAGTGATAAGGAAGACTATTTTTATGAGTTTTTGAAACTCCAAAATTATGAGGAAAACAAACTTCCTCAGTTTTTGAAACCTCCACATTAGCAACAACTCTAATACAATTATCAGCACTTGAGGCCCCTGTTAGCCTTATTCGAATTTAAATCTCAACATAAACTTTAGGGTTGACTTATTCTTCAATATTACCCTCAATGATGCATTTGGGGAAAAATCATGAGCCATTCTTATCAATCCATTCAATGGATCTTTGACAACCCACCCTCAAATCTATTTGCAGCATTTGCAAAAATCAACAAGATATGGTGAACCATCTATTACAACTTCTTGTTATCTCTCTCCATGAAATACTAAAATTTATTTCCTCTCACAATAACAATAGACCCTCTCCCAACTATCTCTCTCATTTAATGGAGTGCAAGTACCACCAAATAGGTATTTGTTAGATGTGTCTTCCTCAAGTGAGGGAAATTTAGGAACAAAAGAGGAAAGGGAGACATGTAGTAGGTCTAAAAGAGGGAGATCAACTAGAGGTCAAAATATTAGAAGAAAATTCCATAAGCACATGGGATTTCTTCTTTCTCAAGGGGGGTCATGTTCTTATGATGATGAGAGCATAGGCAACATTGAGGTACCCTTGAGGTACAAACATCTACAAAAACAATGGGTACCCAAGGAACTTCCTCCAATAAACACTTATTTTTGTGTAAACGGGAAAATATATCGCATAGCACCATCGTAATTACATGGTTTGGGCCTATTTTGCATGGATGGAATAAAGGTCTATTACAACAAAGTTGTTGAATTGATGGAGTATGTCGAACGCTGTTACAATTAAAAAAATTGGATGCAGCTAGTTTGATATGCACAAAGTATGCATAGGTATGCATTGTTAGCAAATTATATACAACTAAAAGATAATGATCAAAGTAAAAGAGTGGCTATGTACATTGATGGAAGGCCAAAAGGAATAGGGAATATTATAGGTTTTATAAATAGTACACGACCTGGGTCAACTTATAGGCAACCCAATTGTATATTCGAGGTGCATGAGGGAAACTATGTATTCATATGCGTGATAAAATCAATAAATGTAGGGGAAGAGCCACTAATCGATTACAATTTGAATCGCATAGATATAAACAAAGTTACTATCATGTGGGTGGTATGTATTTATATATGCCATTTAAACCAACATCCAATTAATGACTCCAATATACCATTTTATTATTATATTTTTTTGTTAAGTATATTGGTTTCATTTTGCTAATGTTTTTTTATATTTAATTTTTGTCTCATCGTGACATTGATCTGACACATAGCACACACCAGGATGCAGCTCTGGGCACTTTTACTGAGCAGATAAACCTCATTATAATTGTACAAATTAGATACAAGCAAAATTTTATATTATTATGTTATTTTCTTTAGGGTTTTGGATTAATTTTGATAATGTGTCACATATGGATGTTCAGGGAAAGGCACCTATAGTAGTTGAGAACATCAATACAGAGGTGGACTCACTATTATGTGATGATGATATCACATATTCCACAAACCCTTCTGAAATGATAAGAAAGAAGCAAAAAAAAATTAATAAAAAATCTTAAATTGCTAGTCATAGTCCCTCAAATTGATGAGATACAATAGAGGGTGAAACAACTGACATAGAGATCACAAAACTTGCAAGTAAGAAGTCATGAAATCTTGAATTATAACACAAGTTCATTCATGGTTTATAATTTATACTCTTTTATGTCATGAACTAAAATATGTACGTGTTGTTTTTACAGGATTTTTTGCATCCTCATAAACTTGGTGGCCATGATCAGGGTACTCCAGGTAGTTCAGGTGATGACCATGTTCTGTGCATACACCAACTCATATTTTTACATGTTCATGTCCTTCCATTAATGTGTTATTGCCCATATATTTAATTTATTGTATATTTAATGTATTAATCTTTAGGTGTTGTCCATGTTCCTATGCATTGACCACCTCATCTGACCCCATCATCCACACATATATTGCTGATAGCAATGTCGGCAACACACAACATGTAGTCATCGAGTACTGCACTAACCTATGTAGTAGTACATGTACCTGGGGATGTAGAGGCCACTAGTTGTGATAATTTAGTAGCATTTCCTGGATCTTCCTATATTACTAGTACAAGAACATTGCCAAACACATTTGTGGTGACCGGTGATCTTGTTCCCATAAAGATAGAGAAGATTCCAGGTACTTTAAAATTATTATTATATATATTTCAATTGTAATTTACTTATTGATCACTCATTTTGGACTAATGATCCCATGATTTTTTTTCAGGTAATGATATTTTTTATAAACATCTAAATGATATTACATTGGAGATCTTTGGGCCCACCATACGTACATGGTGGAATACCCAAAATCAATAATTAAAAGATGAACTCATAAACTATTTGGCTGTGTTGTTCGGAAATGACACATTCAAGAAAACCAAGGTCCTTCAGAAAGTTGGCACATATCTAAAGTATGTGAAGGACCAATATAAGACACATTTAGAGAAGAATAGAAAGTACGAGCTTCCTGCATGATTCCAGAGAGGGAGTGGAAGGACCTGGTTTCATATGGAAAGGAGAAAGCTAAAAAGAGAAAAGGACATATACCACCAGACGAAGGAAGGTATGTGATAATATTAACAATTTAATTATGTACTAATTACTCATTATATTTACATAATCTAACATATTTCAAACTTTGCATAGGTTTCCTAACACATCGAAGGCAACTAAGGCAATACTAGAAAAGCATGGGTAACACAAACTTGGCTTGGGTGGCTATATGAAAGTTGTTGCATGATGTAAGTATCAATAAATGAAATATTGCATCGAATAATAAATTGCAAACAATTTTTTTTAATCAAACAATAGAAGCAAAATTCATGATATTAAGAAAAAATGCAGGGCTCTGAATTCAATAGAGTGCCTACAGAAGATGACATGAAAATTGCCTTCTAGCAAGGTTATGGAGCCATGGTTGAATGCCTAAGAGAATTGGGTGGGAAAACACAAGATTCTGATGCATTCATCACACAAGTAAATAAGCTAAATGAAAATTATTTAAAATTGAATACTTGAGAAATAATCTATTTGATGTTAATGTCCAACATAAAGTGACTATATTTGTTTTAAATAAGAAAGCAATGATAATAATGCACATGGAATTGGAATGCAACTTGCTAAGGGTGGAACACAACCTACACATGATGAAGGTCATGGTGTGCATCCCGTATTGGAGGTGTTCATGTGCTATACAATTTTTTTATGTAATTATTAATACAATTAAATATCTTTAATTGAAATTGGTTTAGTAATTAATGTAACCTTTTTTGTTTTTATTTTAGAGTATGTAGAGCATGGTGAAAAAGTGGAGCATGATTAGGGTAGACAACATTAGGAACATGATGTGACCCCATTAGGTAAAGATGGCCACTGTTATTCCTTTAAACGAATTTAATTGCAATTGGTGTATTGGTTAATGTAACCTTTTGTGTTTCAGCTCCAGGGGATTTAGAGGGTGTTAAGCATGTTGAGGTTGAGGCTAGACAAAATGATCAGGAAGATGATGTGGCACCATCAGGTAAATAACACCCTTGTAATGTTATTTTAATTAATAAAATACTTGTAACAATAATAAAAAATCTTATGAATTTAACCCATTTACTTGTTATTACAGTGACCCCCCTTTGCCTAGGCGTCATCATCATGAGTACATGACTAGGCATACATTAATATTTCATTATGCTCCACTGTTAATCTTATTGAATAATATGTATTGAATCTTAATTGCAAGGTCCAATAGAGCCAACACAAATGACAACATAGGAAGTTACTTAGTGGAGACCATCAAAGGTAAGGTCCTTGATTAAGATTTTGTTGTTTATATTCATATTGTCAATTACAAAAAATAGATTATGTTGTTTATATTCGTATTGCTGATTACATAGGCAAATATTCATTTAAATTTTTAAAAGGGTAGTCACCAAATACACCAAATGTTTGTCTAAGTCTGAGATTAAAGATTAGCAATGAAGTTTGGGAAAGGTAATCACCTTGTTTGAATAGGTGAGTTGGGAGAAAGATCTCCCTAATTGGTTGAGTTTATTTGGGAGAAATATCAACCACACTCACACATCCTTCCATACATATCTAACCTTTTGAACCCACAATATTTTTCCACAACTCACAAACACCCTCAAACTTCACATTGTTACTCAACTAGGATTGCCCCTTAAATAAGACTCATTCTCTTCATCAAATACCAACTCACAATACGTAATACTTCTCTTAAACACATACACAACCCCCTTGAAGACTCTTCTCTCTTGACCAAACCACCTTTCTACACCCCCCCATCCACCCAAAGGGATTCAACAACATTTATTGCAGGTTTACTGTCTTTAAGACAATCATGACAAATGGGGTCCTCTCCTCCCACTAGGACTTTCTAGCACCTCCAAGGGTCACTAAAGGTCTCCACACACATTTCCCAATTGTCTCCTACTCATCAAACCCACTCTTTGCATCTTATTCATAAGATCTTAGTCCACTAATATTTTAGGACAGTCATATTAATAATGGTCAATCTAATCCACCAAGGGCCACAATGCCTTGGGAAGGGTCTGCACTAACCCCTCACACCCCTAACTACCTTCCTTGAACCTTTCAAGTTTACTTTCACTCCTATATCCTCCCAAACAACTCCAATCTTGTTGTCTTTAGCAGTTTGAGACATAAAATCAGTCACTTTACAATTTGTATTCCTTCATGTTTTTTTGCTTAGATCTCTCCTATACTCTTGAGGCTGCTTCTTGAATCTTTTGTTCATGGATACCTAAGCTTTGATGATGAAAATTATTAGAGGAAGAATACATGAGGAGAAAAGGGTCCTTTTAGGTCAACATGGAAGAGACCAAAAAGCATCAACACTTTGTATCATCACCAAAATATAACACAAAAGCACATATACAACACAACATGTATACAACATATAGAAGA
Organism: Cryptomeria japonica; assembly: GCF_030272615.1. NCBI lineage: Eukaryota > Viridiplantae > Streptophyta > Pinopsida > Cupressales > Cupressaceae > Cryptomeria > Cryptomeria japonica. The sequence continues at coordinate 253,474,771 of NC_081410.1, forward strand.
ATAAAGATACAAATACAAGAATGCCACATCTAAACAAGGGCTATAACTAACTATCAAATATAGTTTACACTTTTCCTTGAATAGAGATCTTCAACATTTTAATAGACTACATAGGGCACTGCCTTAAAAAATGAGCCGACTTCACATGAAATTGGTCTAAGGTAGAAATAATGGTAAAAGGAACATCTAATATTTTAAATTCAACTTTAAATTGAGGGTGATGGAACCAATGGTGGGACAAGTGAAACCATCATGCACCTTAATCAGGACTTTGGATTTATCATAATTGTCTTGATATAATGCATATGAGAAAAGATATTCTTTTGTATTCATATTAACCATACGTAGTGGATCAATAAGAACCCTACATATGGGTTTGTCATTAGTTATAGTAGTAATGTATATTGGTCCATCAAGTGTATGCTTTGAGTTACCACTTTGGGTAAAGGTGATATTAGGTTCAATCTTAGGTTTCATTCTATCTTGTTTAGGAATTAGTTCCATCATGCTCACTAAATGTTCAACTCAGTTGGTAACTCCAAGAGTCACCTTTTCATCCTAGTGACTACTTTTAATCTTATGAATATCATTGTCCCTTGATAAGGCATTTGCTTCATTGATGTTGAAATTTGTCCCTAATGCCTTTATCATATGACTGGATTCTGTGATGCTATACATTGTCTTGTGTTTTTTCTTTCCTAACTACCATGGTTGCTCATACACCTCTTAATTACTTTAATGCTTATCTTGGATCTATGTTGAGGCTAACCCAATCTAATAAGTCTATATTGAACATGGCTATCGGCATAGTTATATCAAATGCAAATGATGAGATGCCTATCAGAATAGTCACTAAAGGCAGAATAACAATATTTTGTAATCCCGATAGAGTATAGCTATCTTGACACACATATAGGGGTAGGTTGTAACAATGCAAGCCCTATCCTAATAACATATAAGATCAGGGTAGGTGAAAGAGGCTATCCAGACAATGTAAACTTATAGTCATTGAGGTAAGGAGTTATATAGGGGTAGTTCAATATTTGAGAAAGCTTAACAAATCATGTTCCATATTTGCAATGCTTTATATTCCCTAATGGCAATTATTTTTTCTTTTTTAAAATATAGTCTTTTCATCTGAAATCTGATGGACATGCCCAACATAGGCCCCGACAAGAGTGCTCTATCTACAATGAAATATTTTGTTGTTGGAATTGTGTTGTCATTGATGTCAACTGGTATGGGATGACCACCAGTGTATGATATGTATGTGCAACATTGATATGAAGGAGTATAGTATGTGATAGCTTGGATATCACCTTGTGTTGGTGAACACTGGTAATGGTAAAGAAGATGATCACAGAAGTCATCAGTACACAAAATTAGCGCCTGACTTGTATGATGAGATGGAGAAGTGTTTTGAGCGGTTGCTTGTGATGAAGAGGTAGAATGTTATCTGAATCACTTTAACATTGGAAGAGTAGAATGAACCAGTACGCTGCAAGGTTGCAGAACAATAGGACTCCCACCGTGTGAAGAAGTAGTCATCATGTGAAGCAATGACTGATAGTAAATGTGCTCATATCAGATCACATGAAGAGCATTGCAAGATGCAGAAGACAAGGTGTTACCTCATCTAGCAAGTGGAGCTTATCTCCTATTATGCATTGAGTGCAACATAGTTTGGAGAGATAAGAGTGAAGAGGTAAAGGCAAACACTTGAAGGATTACACCGAATCCACCTGTGAATTGAAGGAATTCCCTAAGTGCATGAGATCAAGGTTATGCACCAGACCAGAAGAGAAGGCATGATGCCAGTATAAAGGAAGTATGAATTGTTTGTCATCTTGACAAACCGGTTGTGATATGGTCAAAGATAATCAGGGAAAAGGAAAGGCTAATACAAACAAAGGAATTTGACCTAAAAGAAAGAAGATGGAGCCTTCAGAAATAATGATGAGATGGTGTCATCAAGAGTGGTAACCGTTATGTAAGTCTACCAGTTATATAAGAAAGGTGCAGTTATAGAAGACCTCCCTATTGTGGGAATGAGCATACTTAGGACTTATCTGTCTAGAGACTAGTTTGAGAGTTCCATCGATAGTTCAAGATGAGAGAAGATATGATAAGGTAACCAATAGAATGGTTGAGACCAAAAGGGTTAGCAAACCAGAAGAAGTAAGAAATTGTTAGGGTGGTTGGTCGGTGATCCTACTTGGACCGACTTGAAGTGCCAAGCTGGCAGATAGTAGACATAGAGTCAACATGGAAAACCCACGGTTGGATAAAGATAGAATGTACAACGATAGGGTTGTTGTAGGGTTGGTCAGCTTTAATGAAAAGTCACCCAAATCACAGGACATGTTGCAAAGCGATTGTAGGGGTTTGAGGCTCGAGGTCTGGAAGACAACTATGAGATAGCTAAGAGAAATTGAGAAGATTGAGGCAATGAAGGAAACAACATGACAATATCTTTCATGATTGTCCAAAGGATTAGCTATGAGGGTAAAAGGCAAGTCACCAGAAAAGAAAGGTGTGATCAAAGAGATGCGACTATGGAAGAGATGTGCATTCAGTTGTCAGAAAGATCAGATTGTGCAAGATCTAATCTGATTGGATTTGGTTTGCCTCGAGGCTGGTGAGGAAACCCTAACCGCCTGAACTTTGAGCTAGTCTCATTACTAACCGGTAAGTCTGCACTGTGCTTGATTCATAAACCGGTGTTGCTCACAAAGGATAGCTAAAGGGGAAAGTTTTGAGAACCACTAATTCACCCCCTCCCCCTCTTAGTGGTGCATTGTGCCTAACATTTTTTGTAGGCACAACACTCTCGTTGGAGCTTCCTTGCATTTGTTGTTGGAATTTTGACTAAAAAGGGCATTATGCTTCAATGAGAATGGTGCACCTGCAATGAAATTTTTCGTTGCAGGTACAACATTCCTATCGGAGCTTCCTTACATTTGTTGTTAGAATTATGACAAAAAAGGGTACTATGTTTTGATGGGAATGTTGTACCCATGACAAACAATTTTGTTGTAGGTGCACCATTCTCATTGGAGCATAATGCCCTTTTTTTTTGGAATTCTGACGAAAACCCCGATCCATGGTTTGTTAGAGGATTGGTGACTTCGTCAAAATTCCAATGAATTAGACCACCACATTAGGTGTGCCCTTCCGACAAAGAAGGCATAGGAATTCTGAAAAAGATTTGTCTATCAGATAACCCAATGAAATTTGTAAGATGAAAATATTTTCACTGTTTCATCGGATCTACGACATTAATATGTCAAAATTACAATGATAGTTCATCAGAAAATGACCCCAAATGTGTAAGTGAGAGTCAGAGTAGAGAGATGACAGTGAAGATATTAAAGAACAAAGGAGGAGAGAAACATAAACGAGTGACCAAAAGTGTGAAGAGCTGAGGTAGATAACATAGTGGATTATATACACTATGAGAGGTAGAGAAAGAGGATGAGCCAAGCAAAAATTAGAGAGTTGGTTGTAGAGAAGAGAAGAGGACAAAATGTAGAAGATAGAGAGCCGAGAGCTGAGATTGAGGCCTAAATATCAGAGAGAAAAAGTGATTCAAATCAATCTCAAGAGAAGAACATTTGTGTGTTAAAAAACTCATTTGTAACAAGGTTTTTACATTGTATCAATTGTTTGTATCTTCGTATTTCTCTATGTGGGTGCCCAAAGCTAGGGGTTAGTGTTCCTTTGGGTTGGTGCCCATAAAGCTAGGGGTTGGTGCTCCTTTGGGTTGGTGCCCATAAACTTTAGGGGTTGTAGCTCCTATGGGTTGGTGCCCATAAACATTGTAATCAAATTTACTTGTGAGGCTGGATCAGAGCAGTAGACTCCAACAATATTTCTCACTGAGGTTTTTCCCACATTGGGTTTTCCTCATACATCTGGTGCTATGAGTATGCTTTGTGTGTGTGCATGGAAATTTGTTTTATATATTTGCCTATAATTTTCTTAATGTTTGTTGTTTTAGCTTTGAGTGTTTAGAATGGTTGCATAGCTTATGTGATTAAATTTTTTAATCATTCAGATATTTCAAGTTTTTATTGATTACCATTGATTCACCCCCTCTTAGTGGTCCATTGTTTTCCTTCAAAATAGTCTCTACACCTTTGAATATGATGCCATGGATGAATAGAGTATCTCTGATGGGGATTGTAGTGAAGAAGAAAGAGAAGTTAATCTCTTTATGGCACAAGGAGAACTAGATGATGAACAAGTTGCTAGTGAGGAAGGGGAAGAAGTTGAAGCCAAAGTAGACATAGAAGGTAAACTTGTGAATGCTTTAGAAGAAGTTAGAAAGGTAAGAAAAGATTACAAAAAATGTAGGTTTGTTGCTGCTGAAGAATAAGAGCTGTGAAAAAATATTTTGAGGAGTCAAAGGCAACAATTTCTAACTTGAGAATCTAGTTGGAAGAAGCAAAAAGGATGTATGAATTAATAAAATCATATTTAGAGGAGAAGGAAAAGGAGTGTCAAAAGATGGAGGAAGAGATTATCAATCTCATGAAGTGTAAAGATGAACTCAAGATGAGAACCAAGTATGGTGGCAGTACTGAGGCATTGGACAAAATGTTGAGCAAGAAGAAGCACACCAAGGACATTAATGGTGTTGAATTTTAAGCAGGGAAATGTTCTAATCATGAAGATTCACTTACCAAGGAGATACACTTAATTTCCTCAAGTGAAAGTGAAGTCAAATAAGCATTCACAATCACCAAGCCCACTAAAAAGAAGACACATGCTATTGCAATAAAGATTTAGTCAAAGAATCAACATGTTGATCCTATGAGAAAATCCAAGGTTGATGATGGAGGCTTCACAAAGATAAGGGATACAAGAAGGAAGAACTCAAGAAGACAAAACTCTATTGCTCAGAGGAGACCAAAGAGAAACAACTTAGAAAATGATTGGTATGTACCTCAGTTCCATGGCTACTATTATAAATGCAATACTTATGGTCATAGAATTTGAGAATGTAGACTTATGTGTAGGTCCTCTCCTAGTTATGGAAGTAGAAATCCTTCTGATTCTATTAGAGATTAAAATGGCATTTGTCATCATTGTAATGGTGTTGGTCATAAGAGTCATGAATGTAGGAGAAATGTATCTCAATCCTACAATAGATTTTCAAATTCATCATTCAATGTGAATGTAAAATACTATTGTTGGTTCCCTATAATGCACATGGTGGGGTTTTACACTGCCATAGGGACAAAAACCAAGTCGGGCCCTCTAATCATGCATGGAGAGGCCAACTCCAGATTATTTATAATTACTCAAGGACTTGGACAAATATATGACAAGGATTATGCTAACCCTTCTTCACTTTGGGCTTTGCAAAACCTGGGAGGGTGATCCCTTAATGCTCCTACAATCTTCACACTACTCTTGCAGACGAAATTAAAATAAAGAGGAAGATCTCACTCTTAAAAGGGTCTCAATGAAGAGGGAGAATGCTATAGAGTGGCTAGCTCTTAGTGATCCTCAACCTACTTTGGAGCATGAGACAACTTTCGATGAGCAGTAACATATATAGAAGTGAAAAGATATTCTTATATTAGAAATTTTCAGCAAGTTGTTGATGAGTTAAAAGTAAAAAACTGTTACTGGAAACAACTACAAGCCATGACCAATGTCTTATCCATTGGGAAAATGAAATTACAAAACATACGATGAAAATATAACAAAATATTAATGTAATAGTTGAAGATCTTAAGACAACACTGCCTTACAATGTATCTCATATATTTGTCCCAACCCAAAATACTTATCAAAATCTATATATAAACCCCATCAGTCTACAAATCCTATCTAAGCAATTTAACCGATTTCTTAGATTAGAGCATAAGATAGAAAATACATACATCACAACAATGCAATGAACGAGAGAAAACCTTGATCTCACTCATTCAAAACATAACAGAGTTACACACTGGAGAAAATGAATTTGAACTATGTTTGCATTCATTTAATAAGCTATTTTATGTTACAATTGATCTTACATATAACTCCTTCAAGAACCTACAATAAAATAAGATACAAGACCCACTTTATGTGCTTTGCGAATTCCCATTAGAACCTACTCATTTCACCTAGACTTACTATATATGACTAAGGATTTGGACCCAAACTTTGTGACCAAAATTCTGGACCTTTGTCTCATGGCCCTAAATTCACTTTTATAGAAACAAGGGAGAAAACAAGCTTCAGACCAGAGGAGACACCTATCACAAGCTCATAAGACTTCTTGTAACTTTGTTTCAGAAATATTCCTCACAGTCTCCCAAAAGACTATCCATGCTGGCATTCATGATGAAGTAGAACCAAAATTCCTAACTACATTTTGGTAGAAACAAAATCTCTTGAGTTGTGCCACTATCACTGCAGATGCTTCCAGATGGACTGTGAAGTGCATCATCTTTGTTCTACAGAGCTTTTCCCTTTGGGAAGGGAAATTAAGTCCTGACAAGAAGTAAAGTCACCCCTAAACTAGAGGAGGAGCTTCAACCTTCATTCCTAGGATTAGAGAAAATGGAAAGAGGATCTCACAGAGGAACATAAAGTCAAGGGAAGGCATTGCAGCTTCCATACCATTGTAGAAATGACTGGCTACCACCCCAATCCCAACCTTGTTCTGCTCCTTATCCTTTTATGGCTCCTCCTTTAACCCTCTACCAACGAGTGACAAAGGAGAGATGGAGGATGAGTCCTACATGGCTTGTTCTCATGAAACATGGATTTCAAGCCTCCATTGTCTAGCCTCCCCATTTTCAAGATTCCATTGACTATAAGCATACTCACTCACAAAGGAATTCCATCCAATATCACAGAGCTCAATGTAACTCCTATCACGATACTGCTCAAAAATCATTTTCACCATTTCAAAACCTTTTGAGAAGATAATGAGTTTTTTGTTCTTTCTACCAATTAAAGACACCACCCAGCTGTATTTATAATGAAAATACCTTTCTTGGCAGTGTTCATGCATGGGAAAAAATCATCATTCCAACACTTTTCTACTCATCCTTCTAGAAAATGGATTCAAAAAATCATATCCATCAAATCAAAAACACCATCAGACTCAAACTGCCAATTCACTACCCTCTGACCAAATTCACATTACATGAACAATTTTGTTCTTGATTAATTAATTTTTTGACTGTAAAATTTCGACAATAGTTTATTGATTTTTTGCCTTTGTGAGATTCTCTGATAGTACACGTCCTATGATCTTATTAATAGTTCCTTGATCACTTCTCTTCCATCTCATAAAACATCCTTATCCTCATATCCTTTTGAAAACCTCAACACCTCTTCATGGTGGCAATGAAAACTTGCTGATATTGCCACCTCTGGTACTGCCAGCTTTGTCCACTATCATGACTCAACCCAACAAAACACCTCCTAAATCAGCCTTTTCAGAATCAGTCGACATCCAAGTTCCTCGAATTGTCTTTGTTTATTCCATGTTGATAGGTTTATTTTCTTCTGCCTTTATTTTCCTGCATGAATAAGAATGAAACAATCTAAATCACCCTTACTTTGAAATGTGCTTTGTTTCTACCGCAGATTTCTTTGAGCATGGAACATCACACGATCACTATTGGTCATCATCAATATTGACCCTCCGTCATGGCGAATGGGCATGCCAAAAGCCTAGAAAAGCATTGCCAAATCATCTCTAAATCTCAACTCTGTCAACTGCCCCACTGTTGGATTTGTTCAGCCTGCCTAGGATACATGGCATCATCTCACGATGTCACGGTCCTTAACCTCCCTGCATATTTCATCACGGGATTTTGAGGGTCATCTAATCTTCTCATTCATTACGTGTAGCTTACAAAGTCTACCCAATACTTGCCGCTATCCTTTGAGCACATTTCTGCTTGGGTCATAACATCACCATCTATTTAAAACATGCGCAAATTCATGGGGCCTTTAGTTGCTCAGTACTTGAACATGGAGATATAAGCCGAAACATTAAGACCAAACTTAGGGAAAATAAATACCCATAGAAATATTAAAGGGGGCTCAACCATAATGGAAAAGACATAGTCTTTAGGAAAAATTAAAAGGTCGGTAGAAGAAATAACGCCTAGGAAAAGGAACACGGTCCCTTTGACAATAGAAAAGACCTCATGTTTAAATGAATAAGGTAATGAAGAAACATAATAGGCTTTAGGTTTTAAAATAAAAGGCTTACCTGGGAACATCTAAACCTAAAAACCTTAAACCTTGAGGGTAAATTAGAGAGCAACATTAATTCAAAATGAGAAAAACCTTGTCAAGGACACCAAATTTTGCATAGTCATTTTTCAGGACTATCAACTATCATTGTCAAAACTTGGGACACATTGCAAAACATTGTAAGCTTAGGACAACTAAGAAAAAGAAAATAGTGTCAACATCTAAACCAAATGTAAAACTAGAACAAATGGGACAGCAGTGTAGTGTCATAAAATTGTGACCCTTGCAATTTCGACCACATCTTAGGCCCTCACTTATGTGACTGCATTTCTCTACTCAAGTGAGACCCCTCTTTGCACCTTCATCGCGAGTCTTCTTCCATCTCACCCTTGATGACACCTCAGGACCCTGTCCAGGCCCCAAGATAGGGTAGGACAGGGGCGTGGTACCTCTATCCCCCTTGGATAGGGGTGTGGCGCCCCTATCCTCCCTCTTCGGGTGGCTCTAAGATGGGTCCATCCAACCCTTGAACCTAGTTTGCTCCTCAGGGACTTAAATATCCTGATGTCAGCCTTCAGTGAGATGAAGATAATTGTCCTAGGCTAGTATAAAAGGGGATCTAGCTCTCTCATTTTCATAATAAGGAATAAGAGAAAATATACAAGCATAAGAAAGATAAGCACTATTCAAGTGAATGGTCTCCATTATCATCTTCAAGCATCCATCCCTTCTTCATGTGTCTTCTTCATTCATCCATTGGAGAAACATCATAACATTCATTTGTAAGCATGTGTGTGTGTTAGAGTTTTGTCATATTACATGCCATTTCATACAATATTTATGATTACATTCAAGAAGTAAAGCAATAATCATCAATCAATTGTAGATCTACAAGGTATACATTTTCATTATTTACATTTAAGCATTGGCAATTAATTTCTTTCATTGTTGATTCCTCAATTAGGGTTTGACTGAGACAAACCCTATCCACAACCCTTTTCTCCTTATTTTATGTGTGTAGGTTGCAGGTGTGCGGTTGTAATTGTGGGTTTGGACTTCATTTGCAGAGATGAAAAACCCTTTTCGGCATGCAGATTTTTCGAAGGACCAAGTTGTAATACCCTAAAAATGGTCATCTAAACCATGGGCCCCTAATCTCGACAACATCACCAAGGTCCTAACCAAAGGTTATTAAATCAACCTTGAGCACATTATTAATTTTTTAGTCATAAAATATCACATGGCAAATCAATTACTCAATATTAATTAAATATTTATTTAATTAATTGAATCATTTCTAGGAATATCATTTTGATCAATTATCTTATTTTAATTTATTAAATATCCTTTCATATTTAATTAATTAATAAATTTGCCATTTAATCATGCAAAAGGAATTAATTTATTATAAAAGAAGAATTAATCACAAAGCAAGAGTTGGATTGAAATTAAATAAAAAGAATTGAATTGAGAGAGAAATCAAACTTGAGATATTATTTCTTTTTCTAAATTTAGAACTTGAAATCAGAAAAGCAATTAAATTGAATTATTGAATTATTCTCTAAAATTGGAACTCAAAGCTTTTCAGAAAAAGAAGTTCAGTTGTATTGAAAAGACCTTTTTCTTGAATAAATCAAATATATGCATGGAATTAATTAAACCTTATTTCTAATGCAACTTGAACTTCTTATTTGAATGCATTTCAATTAAACTATAATTGGAATCTATCTCAAGGTTAACTAAACCTGATTTCTCAATTATTTTCAATTAATCTTAAATTGAGCTTTTCTCTTGTAATTATCTATAAATTAAATCCTTAGCTCTCATTCAATTCACCCCAAAGATTTTTTAGAACATGCTTGGAGATTATTATCACGCTAATTTCGCTCTGGAGTCATTGAAGATCATTGTGCTTTTTAGATTATTTGCATCCATATTTAGTTTTACTCATCCATATTGCTTGAATCCATTATTTGCTTGAATTATTCATCCATTTTGCATCCATATAGTTAATATCATATAGATTAAATCCTTCATCTTGGTGTAGTCTAGTCACTGGTATTTCTTATAAAAATCTAAGAGCAATCTTATACTCACATCTTTTAGAAGGCAATTAGTCGCTTTGTTATGGTTTATTACTTATTGATTATTGATTACTAACCATACATATAATGACTTAATTGAAGTGTTGTGCTTGCAGCTACAGACCCTTTTTCTCACACACATCTTTGGCACCCACCATGGGGCAGAAGACTACATTTTTTGGCCTCCAAGACTGACTACTTATTTTTTTGTTATTTTTCTAGATTTCAGTTTTTTCGGATTTTCATCTGTACATCTTGTACGACAATTTTTACAGACTGAAATGACAAACTGCAGGTATCATATGAGCAGGAATCCTATATCATACAAGAGGGAATCTCATATCGTACGAGCTAAAACTTTGTCATACGACTCTATGTTTTCTGGTTAAAAAGGCAAATTTCATGATTTTGGTTTTCTGATTCAAATTGATTATTCTGACAACCGACCCTGACTGTTTATTTGTTTATCTTTGAATTTTTTTTTCATAGCCTAATCAATTCTTTGCAGAATGCTTGTCGAAGAACATGCTTGTCGCACAAAGGCAATATGACTACTGATTCATTGCCTTTATAGGTTACTTGAGGAGAATCGACTAAACATCGTGTATTCTTTAAATTCATTTTTAGGAACCTAAATTTCTATTTGGTTAAAGAAAAAATCTGTATTTCATGTTTTTAGAAGATTCTAAGAGGTAGGAGAGTATGCTCTTGTCTTTTTTTAGACAATCAGAAATCCAGACACTTGAGGATTTTTCTTTGTTTGATATTTGTACATCTTTAGCAAGCCTGCCCTCTCGAGGGGTTGAAAAACTCTTAAAGTCGTTATGACCGGTGTGAGGGGAATGACCTAAGTGGGAATGGCTAAACGCCAAGTACTCCAACCCTCTATAAAATAAACGTGATTTGGTGAAAATCAAGTCAATGACAGTGCTTGAGAATAGCTCTCCTTTGTACCTACGGGTATATTAAACCTTGGTTTCCAAGGCTGGGAGACCTCTTAATTGAGTTTATACCTCGACACGCCGAACGGATCCCTTACTACATCCAATTAAAATTAGAAGCTACCTGGTTCATCTCTGAAAGGGGGATAATATTTGTGCAAGAGAGATAGTAACTCTCACAAAATACTTATCATTCCGTGCCCCCATTAGCATTTGGAGTTAGATAATATGGTGTTGAGAATCCATTGTGTGAGACTCAACGATCGTATTCTGATTAGCTATTGGGTGTGTACCTGAGTCTACAAGAAAAGGTTTTCTTTCCTCACCAAATTCCTTAGGGTTTGCATGTTGTGATTGGAGCTACTATTCATACTACGTGTTTTCTGTGGTTTCATCCCTGAAAGAAAAACTGAAAGACCAAAATTGGAGAAGACCAGAAACCAACTCAATGATTAGAAACTTTTTCCATGTTAGAACTAGTCCATCCTAAGTCAAAACTCTATCCATGTCAGAACTTGTCCATCCTAAAGTCAAAATTATGTTCAAAACTAGTCTATCCTGGTCCAAAATCAATCCATCTCAGAATTGGTCATACTTAGTTGTCATACTCAGCAATCGAAAAAAATCAAAATTTTTAGTCTCTGCTCTGTGAACAGTCGTACGAATCTGCCAAATTTTTGTCCTACATTACATCCTGTGTCGTATGAGTTTTGTCATTTGTTGTCCTGTGTCAGATCCTATGTTGTATGAGTCGTTTCATCTGTCATATGAAAAATAACTATCTTAAGTCTTTTGTCGTCCTACGTATACCCCTTTGTTGTACAGTACAAGGTAGAAGCTTGTACGAAACAGAACCGTTATCGTCCTGTAGCTACTAAATTGTCATCCGGCTCAGAAAAACCTATTGTACGAGTCTCTGGTTTTGTCAGAACAAAATAGTCAAACTTGCCTAAAATAGCCTATAGTGAACATAATCCTATTTATCATCATCCTAACAATAAACAAATCAAGATAGTGTACCTCTACCATTTGCGTTGCATGATTTGGTTGATCATCTTTCAACTAGTTCAATCAACTACCTATCAAATTTAAGTCACTTAGATAACGTCTTACATAGGATATATCGTTCCTGAAACCATACCAAATCTTACACTACTCTTAGAATCAACTTCGATAGACGTCTTATACAGGATAGATCTTTCCTAAAACTAGACTGAATCACAGTTGTTTCTCTCAAACAATATTGTAATAGAACAACTAGCTCTAAAATTGATCTTGACCTCTGCATCACAAACAACTTTAGGTCACACTAATCCATAAAAATGCCTACACACACTAGGAGTTCTCATAAGAAAGAAGCCAAAGGAAAAGAACAACCCTTCAAATATCAAGATAATCCATTCTACATGAAGGATCTGCTCATTGACATACCATAGTCATCAGGCAAACCAATTTTTGATGAGCCTAAATCTCCTACTATGTATGAGACGAAACACAATGATGGAAACAAGGACGATAATAACATTCTTGAAAATGATAATGATTCCTCATCAAGTGAAACTAAAGAAGACATAGAACCCCCAGAAAAAGATATTCTTGATTGTCAAAAGGACAAAGACTTTAGAAAAATGATGAAAGCTATCCTAGCTTGAGAGAAGGAAGACAATTTCTTAGAACTAGCAAAACAAGGTGCTAAACTTCCTATTGGATATGATGTTCAGACACTCGTTACTAAAAAGCAAGAATCGCCTATACTCATGGTACACAAACAATTACAAGCCTTACGGATGGAGGTCACATAATTGAAGAATAAGGATAAGTCCCCAAAACAATATTCTCTGGAAACAATATGTCCCTTTCCATTTGACAAATATCTATACATGCCTCTGTTTCCTTCACGATTTGAGATCCCAAAATTTGACAAATATGATGGTACCTTGGATCCTCAAGATCATGTTAGAGAGTTTTGTGCTACCTGTATGGAGTTCATGCATGATCAAACGTACCTCATGCACTAAAAACATTCTCAAGTCTACCCAAAGGAATAAAAACATTTGAAGAACTAATCCAACTATTTTAAAATATTACTCATACAACATTCGACATCCTATGACTATGATCGATCTTTGCAATACTAAACAAAAAATAGGGGAGCCTCTTCTTACTTTCCTCCAATGCTAGAGAAAGATGTTTTCTAGGTATTCTCGACCTATCCCAGACTCTGAGAAAATGGATATATTTGTCAATAACTTGGTCCCCAAACTGAAATATAGCATACAAATGCAAGTACACCCATCATTTAACAAAATGGTAGATAATGCCATTCGAATGGAAGATGTGCTCATAAAGAAGGGGGATATCACACTTTGGAAAGAAACATAACCAGGATCTAGCTCTAAAGAGAAGAACAAGTATTGGAAATTTCACAAAGACAAGAACAAGAATGTTGTTAATGATGGAGTAGTAGACACTGTTAAAGATAAATCAAAGCCCACAATATTCAACTTGGCTAGTGGTACACAAGCACTTAAAGCTATTGAGGCTGCAGTAGAAAATCCACCAAAGAAAACAAAAGAATGGTTCAAAGAAAAGCCTTGGCTCTCTAAACCTATGCATGATTTTACTCCTCTCAAAGAATCATATGAATCCACTTTCAAAACTCTATTGGCAAACAACTTGATAATGCTACCAGATAACTCTAGACCATATGATCCAGAAGTCAAACCAAGATGGTGGAGAGAAAATGAATAATGTGACTTCCATCGGAATAAAGGTCATAACATAAACAATTGCATGAAGCTAAAACATGAGATTCAAGATCTCATAGACACTAGTAAAGTTGTTGTTGGGAATCACCTGACCAATGTTAATCATAAAGCATTTAAGGACCCTTTTCCTGTTTATGAACAAGGTGATTCTTCAAAGACCAAAGGAGGTGCCAAGGTAAATTATACTTATACCAGTCATGACAACGTTATCAACATGATTGAGCCTTCCCACTTAGAATATTGCAATGTGATTATAGTCCAAGATAAACCAAATGAATCATAATATGCAAGAGCTCTGACCCATTCTCAGAAGAAAGTCACTCTCCAAGGAGCTAGTTCTTCCAACCTAGCTCAAGCAACATCAAACCCACCAGTCTTGTCAAACAAACAGAAAGAATCAACCTTTGACAAATTTAAAAGGTTAACTTCATCATCATCTTTTGGATATAGTGTTGTTGAACAATTAAAAAGGACAAATGCTCAAATCTTAATCTTTGAATTGCTAAAACTTTTGTCTGCTCATAAATAGATCCTAAACAATTCCTTGCTCACCACTAATGCTCCAAAAGATTTAGACATTGATCAGTTTGAGTCTATGGTGGGTCATCTGACTTCACCTCACTATCTAACCTTCTCCGAAGAAGATGAAAACTCACTAAACCATCCACATAACTAGCCATTGCATATTGAAGCCATGATCCATAAATACAGAGTCTAATGTGTTTTGATAGATGGAGGTGCGAGGTTGAATAATTTGTACTTACAGTCTTCTTACACAGCTAGGATTCTCTGAAAATGTCATTGATCCTGGCAAGAAAATAACAATAAAAACCTATGATGAAGAAGAAAGGACTTCTAAAGGTCTGGTGTCATTACCAATCAGAGTGGGACCTGTAGAAAGAGATATCCTTTTCTAGGTACTTGATATTCCTTTTTCATACAATATCGTACTAGGCAGGCCATGGATTCATGAAATGAAGGCAGTACCATCAACGTACCATCAATGCTTAAAATTCCCCTATAATGGAGTTGAAGTCAGTATTCTTGCTAGTACAAATATCGTCTATAATGCATTGACAAAAGGTGCAGATACTTTTGTGCCTCATAATAGGGAAGCCTCTCCAAATGAAGATCCAGAAGTGGTGATGAAAGACTTAGAAAAGAGATTGAAGATTACAAATACCAGTATGGATGACTACAAGATAGAACTAGTACTTTCATTAGTTTCTCTCCCTCCATCACCAGAATAGTTGGGCAAGCCATCAGTGGCTATGAGAACACAAACTTCAGCTCCGAATACCATGTATGATGGTCTCTTTGTACAGTCCTCTACCTCCCTAGTGGATGAAATAGAAGAAGATGTTGTTCTTAACTGGCTCTTTGAGGAAGATAGTCAAAACAAGGAGGTATGGCATTGTGAGATTTCCTCAAACCAATATGGTCCTGGCTACAAAATAATTTGACGAATGGGATATCCAGGTACTAGTACTCTAGGAAAACAAAAGGAAGGTATTACTGAACCAATTCAGATGCAAACAAAATCCACAAATGATAAGGTTGGACTGGGATACAATCCAAAAAAGATATCAGACCAAAAACATTTCTAAGTCTAAGTGGCAGAAAAGGATATTGCCTTCAACATTACAGAAAGTAGACACTCAACAAGCAAAAGCAAAGTGTAGAAAAGAGAAAGATGAATCAGTAGTCAAGAAAGAAGAAATAGTCAGTGCTCAAGCTTAAATGGTGTCAGCTACAATAATACAAGAAGTTGAGGTCCCAAAAGATATAAGAGATGAAGTAGTAAGAATCAGAGATTTGTTTGCACCACTAAAAGTTCTAGTCACGTATACTGGCAGGCAACAAGTAGATGATTCAGAGACTGACTAAAATGTGTATGAATGGGGTCCTGACCACCTCTTAGACACATCCACTACAAAAACTCCAGAAGAGTCTAGCAGTGTCATAGATGATACTCAAGAGCTGATGCGCATAAAACTAGAGAAAGAAATACAAGAAATTAGACAAAAGAGACAAGCAAATTATGAACAAGGACTGAAAGAAGGAAGAATACCAGAAAGCTTCTCATCTATGTACCCCTATCCTAAAATAGAACAAATCAAGTATAGCACTACACAAGAAGAGTTGGAAGCTACAGAACAAGAACCAGTTATCGGTCTAGAAGAAGCTGAATGGAGTAGATGACAAAAAATCATAGAAACATTAAGATCATGTCAACAGGTGTGTTAGATACAAATGACAAATGAACCACAACATGAAGGAATTTGCAGTATTAAAGATGTTGGTGTTGATACCATACATATTACTAAATCACTTGAAGAAGACTTGAAAACTTCATCTGATGACTCTAATGACAGTCTTATTCAGGGCAATATCTACTCAGCCTCAAATTTGAAATCATCTGATACAAACAATGAAAATCTGTCTACTGATCTTATCATTGTCAAACCATGATATGATGTCTAGTCTAGTGTAGTGACCAACGTTACAAGTATGTCTATTGGATTAGATCAATTAAATATTAACATGAACTTTAATAATCATGATCTAACTCTTCCTAGTCTCGAGACACTTATCTAAGGTATTCTTCTAGAATTTGACTTTTCAATCTGCCACTGTGATAACAATACCATGAGCGCTCTCGAACCTATCCAAAATTTATCCTTATTACATCCCAAATTGATTGACTATACTTTACAAAACCAACCCATGAATATACCTATTTTTGCCAATGATTATACATTAGCCTATTATCTCAATGCAGTTGAACCTATGAAATCTTCCACCAATGAACAGAGTGAAAATATGACTAAAGTAGATATCAAGTATCTTAGTTGCAAAAACAAGAAAAATAAAAATAAAAGATTTGATGGTGAAAACCAAATTGTGGTGGTGTCAGAATCTTAAAAAAGAGAAAATAAAGGAAGTACCTACAGGTGAAAACCTCTCTAAGGTGCCTGAAGGTGAGATACTTGATATACTACCAATTTATTTCTAGGAGAGGTCTTCCATATTGATCGAGCAAACTCAACCAGTGAATATAAGGAGTCAAGAGACACCACACATCATTCATGTAGCTCAATTACTATCAGTAGAAGAATTGAAGGATTTCACTCAGCTATTCTCAGAAAAGATAATAAGCTTTGCATGGGCGTACTCCGATATGCCAGGCTTGGATCCTGATCTTATCATGCACCATCTTTCAATCACACCAAGAGTAAAACTAGTTAAGCAAAAAATTCGTAAGATGCACCTGCATGTAGCACTATTAGTCAAGGTTGAACTAGAAAAACTACTCAATGCTAGATTCATCAGAGCTATATATTATGCCGAATGGATTTCAAACATAGTACCTATGTCAAAGGCAGACAAATCTATTAGAGTTTACATAGACTTCAGAGATCTTAACAAAGCATGTCTAAAGGATGACTTTCCATTACCAAACATTGACATGATAGTCAACATGACTGTCAGATATGATATGTACTCACTAATGGACGGATTCTTTAGCTACAACCAAATCAAAATAGCTCCTAGAGATCAAGAAAAGACAACATTCACCTGTGCATGGGGAACCTTTTGCTGGAACGTCATGCCATTTGGGCTAAAGAATGTAGGACCAACCTATCAAAGAGTAGTTACTACCATTTTTCATGATATGATGCATAATAATATGGAGGATTATGTTGATGACACCTTAGTGAAGACTATGAAGAGATCAATGCATATTCAAGAGTTAGGTCCTATACTAGACAGAATGGAAAAGTTTAAACTCCAATTAAATCCAAACAAGTGTGCATTCGGAGTGACATCTGGTAAACTACTTGGCTACATCATTTAAAAGAAGGGAATTGAGGTTGATCCTGAGAAGGTCCGAGCCATAATGGAAATGCCACCTCCGAAGAACATTAGTCAAATGAGAAGTCTACAGGGACATCTCCAATCCATTAGAAGATTCATTTCTCAGCTAGCAGACAAAGCTCAACCTTTCACAAAGGTATTGAGAGAAGGAGTAATATAAAATTGGGATCAGCAGTGTGAACAACATCTTCAGCAAATCAAAGAGTACCTATCAAATCCACCGATATTGATGCCATCGATTTAGGGTAAACCACTAATCTTATATATATCAACAATTGATTCATCACTGGGGGCACTTCTGACACAACAAGATGACAACAAAAAGGAACGAGCTATTTATTGCATTAGTAGGACATTGGTGTCTTATGAAATGAACTACACTATAATAGAAAAAGCATGCTTGGCAATAGTCTTTGCATCACAAAAACTAAGACACTACATGCTAGCACATTTAGTCAAGCTGGTGGCCAAAATTGATCCACTCAAATATCTTCTCAATAAAGCAACACTTATAGGAAGATTGGCAAAATGGGTCATGATCCTTATAGAGTTTGACATTGAATATATGGACACAAAGCCATAAAAGGATAGGTAATTTCTGATCAACTTGTTGAAGCTCCACTTGAGGACACTCAACCGCTACATATAGAGTTTCCAGATAATCAATAATGCACCTTACTCAACACCCCTGGAAGATGTTCTTTGATGGGTCCTTTACCCAAAATGGTTCTGGTGCTGGAATATTGTTTATTACTCCTTAGAATTATTCAATCCCAAAGTCTTATAAGATTCTATTCCTCTGCACAAACAACATTGCAAAATATGAAGCTTTGGTAAATGGAATGAAGCTAGCCATTGAATGGAAGGTTGCTGAATTGAATATCTATGGAGATTCTCAACTGGTAGTTAACCAAATCAATGATACATATTAGACTCACGATGAGAAACTGATGCCTTATAAGAAAATGGTTGATGATCTTAAGAAGTACTTTTCTTTTGTATCATTCCAACAAATTCCTAGATCCGCAAATAGAGCAGCCGATGCTATGGCCACCTTGGCATCTATACTTGAGTTATAAGAGTCCAATTTTCGCTTTGAATTCTTGGTGGAAGTGTTACATTACCCGGCCTATGATTCCCCTGAGACCCAAATAGTCTATTCTATTATTGGACATGACTCATCCCAATACAACCACATCTACTCCTATCTACGTGACCAAATTATCCTTGAAAACCTTACTCGTAATGAGAAAAGAAACCTAACTCGAAACGCTTCATGGTATGTTGTCATAGCTAACGATTTATTTAGACGAGGTTTGGACGATACATTGCTTAGATGTCTAGAAACTGAAGAATCTAAATGTGCATTATCGGAAGTCCATGAAGGTATTTGTGGATCTCATTTGAATGGTCTTACTTTAGCTCAGAAACTATGATAGGTTGGCTACTACTGGTCAGACATGGAAAAAGATGCCATCAAATTTTCTAAGACTTGTGAGAAATGTCAGCTTCATGGAAATATCATACATGCCCCGACAAGGGATTTCATACCATTCATTACACACTGGCCTTTTCAGCAATGGGCCTTTGATCTCATTGGTCAGATATATCCTGCATCATCCAACAGACATAAATTTATCATAACGGCCATAAAGTATTTCACCAAGTGGGTAGAGGCAGTTCCGCTCATCAAAGTGACCGATAAACAAGTTGCCTTGTTCATCCTAAACTATATCATTTGTAGGTAAGGGATACCTTCATCCATTGTGACTGATAATGGAGGACAGTTTAAGAATAAAGATCTGGATGAGCTTTGTGAGAAATTCAAAATTAAAAAACACTGGTCATCAGTATATTACCCTCAAGGTAATGGACAAGCTGAGACATCTAACAAAAACCTATTAACTATCTTGCATAGCATAGTGAACAAATCTGGGAAGGATTGGCATTTGCGGCTCAATCCTGCACTGTGGGCTTACATAACAAGTATCAAAACACTTATTGGGGCTACAACTTTCTCTTTGGTGTATGGGTCCGAAGCATTATTACTTATTGAAGTAGAAATACCATCTCTAAATGTTTATTTGCAAGGTCTTGTTACTAATGAAGATCATAGAATATCTAGATTGCAAGAACTTGAATTACTAGATGAGCGTCGACAAGTGGCATTTGATCATCTCAGAGTATATCAGAAGAGAATGTCCAGAGGATATAACAAGAAAGTTAGACAAAGAGAATTTCAGGTTGGTGACCCAGTTCTGAGAGAAAATCCAAAAAATCAACAGTTTCGAGATAATAAAGGGAAGTTTGAACTCAACTGGCTGGGTCCCTACATCGTTACTACAGTATTTGGATTTGGTGCCTATCAACTCTCAAAATCAGAAGGAGAACAACTCCGTGAACCGATTAACACCATCCACTTGAAGAAATTATTCGCTTAGCATTCTCTATGCTATCAACATGTACAACTAGAAAAAGTCCTGAAGAAATCCAAAAAATCAGAAAAAGTCTTGAAAAGAAAAAAATCAAAAAAATCATAAAATACAAAAAAAAAAAAAAATAAAGAGAAAAAAAAAATATAAGAGAGAAAATGCCCTAGTGAAAACTTGGTAAATAGGCACCTTGGTAAAAAAAATAAAAAAATGAATCTCTGCCAAGCAGGTGAAAACCTGGCAAACAAGCGCCTCTTGTATTCGTGCTCTCCATTTATCAACGGAACGTTGGCATTTCCCGCTTTCCTGCATCTTTGCTTTCACTTGTACATATATTTTAGTCACTTTTGTGACATCTTGGTTCATTGGAACCCTCATGACTTGAAACTGATCAATGTTCTAGTCTTAGGTTAATTGATAGAAAACATTACATATCCTAAGCAGTGTCAACCAAGTCATCTTTCCATCGGTGAATCGTGGTCATCCACTCTGATTCAGTCACCTATCTCCTAACTACCAAAGAGTTTTTATCACCAAGTAAACAAGCAAAACAACATAACAGAAAAAAATCACTAAATAGTTTGAGCTATGAATGAAAATTTTCTTTGTGTGTTGTCTTTTATATTGGTTTTCGATTATTATCCCTCTGAGTAACTCGAGGAAGTCTATTGTGACTAAGAGGAGCAAGGATTGGGGGCATAATATTTTCTTTGTATTCTGCTTGTAGGAATGATCCCAATGATTTGGAAACATCTAAATTAGCTGGGTGTCTATGATAAGAGCCTTCACAACAAGGTGAAATCACCTCACATACCTCAACTCCGCTTATTTGTATGCTACAAGGAGGTCCATATCATTTCTTTGTTTGTTTTGAGGTAATTTCTTTATGATGCAATTCGGGTCCCTGTGAAATCTATCTAAGGATATGAACAAAAAAAGGGTCATTGTAGACAAGATAATACATATTGCAGATTGAAAAAGAAAAGAACTCTAACCTGCCTGTTGTGTTCGTTATGCTCGGTGATGAATCTTAAGCATTTTAAATCCAGTGACTAGGTTTAGGTTGCATTTCGTATATCATTTTGCATATCATTTTGCATTTTTGTGAATTTAGAGTGATTTTGGTATGGTAATAATCTCTTTATCTTCTGAATGAGAGCTGAAAGCATCATTATTTCTTATGCTAAGTGGTCTATTTATCATCATTTCTTTGATTGAGTATTTGTGTTTTGAGATGTTTAGCTGCATACATAAACATTTAATATAGATTCATACATTTCATTATTCACTCATCTGCATTCATCTTATTGCATAGAAAAATGAAAACATTGCATTACTCATTGCTCATACTCATTCATTTATTTGCATATGAAAAGAAACAAAAATAGACATCTATAATCATTTGCATTACATACATTCATACTGAAAAGAAATGCATACATATAGAATAAATCATATAAAAGACATCTCATAAATGAATCAACACAGGTACGATGAAGTCAAATCAGATCTCAATATATATATATATATATATATATATATATATATATATATATATATATATATATATATATATATATATATATATATATATATATATATATATATATACATGTCAAGTCTAAGAGTACAAAATGATGTCAAATGACATATACAAACTCCCATCAAAGAAAGAATCGTATAGGCTACAAAAAAATGGGCATGTCTACAAAAAAATATCTGAGCCAACAAAAAGAATATCTATCTCTGGGCCTCTCCCTCATTGCTTAGTGAAGGAGGAGGATCCTGATGACCGAGATCCTGTTGAGGTGCCTGAGCTCCCTTTGAGCATGCCATATACTGTGAATAGGGGATCACCTACTGTGCTACTGGAACTGCCACACTATATGCTACAACATAGTAGGCTACCCTGTTGTTCTAATGAAAACCTCCTGCTGGAGGGTGTCCCACTCCGCTCTCATCACCGTGACCTAATGATCGTGCTTAGCTCTCAGCTCAACCAACTGCTAATCGTGCTCTGCTCTTAGCTCCATAAGCTAATGATCTCACTTAGCCCTCACCTCTACAAGTTGTCGGTCTTGCTCCGTGAGCTGAGTTTGAGCCACTGTCAACTGTGACTGCAGCTCTACAAGATGTGCTCTCATTGACCGCCCTGCATCCATCGTCTACTCTCTCGCAGGATCTCCACCCCCATCTCCACCTCTAGTACCACCCTTCTCATCCCTCCACTATCGGACCTATCTTGAAGCTGCTCGCTCCTCCTCAGCTCTGCCCAATCTCACTCCTACTCTCCCAAGGGATCTTCCCTCACGCCTATGTTGTCCACCCTCAGCTGGAACCCTGCTACTACTAGCACCAGGATCACCATTTGTCTACCTCAGAGCCTCGACTCTTTATCTCTGGCCCTTCCTTTGACCTTGTCCTTGTCCTAGTAGGGGAACATCATCCTCAATATCCTCTATACAAGGCGCTTGCTCACCTAGATCTGTAAACCTAGGAAAAGGATGCTACTAGAACCACTCTCAGTATTGGGGCAATACCCCCACATCCACAACATCATCCATATAGTCCCATCTAAGGTGTTGTAGACCAATCATCTCTTGCATAGCCAAGGCATAGGACAACTGTGGAGACCATCCCTGTCTCTCCTCATCCACATAACGCACATAAGTTGTATACTCCTGCGAGATACCCTAAGGCCTACCATACTGCCTCATCACCTGTGATACAATGAACCGCTCAACAATAGTTTGCAATCTCCCAATAAGTGGGTGCATAACAAAAAGGTCCCTGTGAACCAGCCACCAGTCATCCCATGGCTCCAAACCTCTGTAAGGTCTCCACACTACAGCTATCAAATCGTCTAACTGTCATTGCCAAAAATTTGTCTTGCCCAGATTGGGTTGTGTGACATAACTGACATACCTATATATAATCGGCTCCCCAAGCTCTCTACTATCATCTACTACCGGTTGACAAATGGGAAGATGCTCCCACGCCCAAACCTATAAAATAAATACACGTGCGGCCATGCTCCTGCCATCTCTATATGCAATCTCATGCATCTTGCGATACATGTGGGCATTTAAGCAAGAACCCTAGCCAAGCCTCTAAGGGGTCTCCACCAATCTCATTAGCATCCTGCCCCAACCATACTCGAAACCCTATTGTCCTCTATTTGGAATCAGAAAACAACCAATAAATCCTACTAGAACACACACCAGAGGAAAATCCTTGTTGTATTTGCTCATCATAATGTCCCAACTAATGGAACGGGTCAAAATGTCAGGGTCCATGAAGACATGCCCCACTTCCTGTAATCCTAGAAGGTGTCTTGAATTGTAATCCACCTTATCCCCAACAAAAGGGATACGGAGGATCCTATATACATCCTCAGGAGTGATAGTCAACTCCCCCACTAGTAAATGAAATGTGTTATGCTTTGAATGGAAACGCTCAACCAATGCTATGAGCATACCGTGATTCACACAAATATCCAGTAAATCAAGAATATGAGTCTGATCAACCTCTGATAATAGTCGTACTAATGTCATGGTGGGAGGATAAACGCATCTGAAAAGCACAAGAGGTAATCAAACCTACAAAAACCCAACAATGAAGCATCAGATAATATTCCAAATGAGCCTACAAGAGAAGTAAAACATCACGAAAATCCAACTAAGTTGAGTGCAAAATCAAAATTTCATGATTAGACCTTCAAAAATGCTCATTGTTTCCCGAATGACAAAACATAGAAGGGAAGCATCTTGTACAAGTCAAGAATGGCTTTCGTACGATAAAATATTCCCATACAAGAAAATATCAGACACTGCATGACAAAATGGTCTTTTTATAGACATGTCGAACGATACGAGGGTAGGGTCTGAACGACAATTCTAAGGGCTTTAAACAAAAAACTAAAATTAAACAGTTACTTGTATGAGACAAAATCCTATCTCGCATGATAAAATGTCAAACCCGACCCCAAACATGCGAAAAATTTGAAAAATGAGCAAAAAAATTCAAAATTGAAAACATAAAGAGGCTTAAGAATGATCACTTACCATTGGCTCATAGTTTCAGGGTCGATTATCACATCTCTGGTGCTTGAATCGATGCGTACAAGTAGGGACCACCATTTTCTTTGCAAAAGGCTTTTTGAATTTTCAAACTTGGAGGGTTAAAATGATTTGAAAATGACACTTTTGTCCCATATATAGCCAAAACCCTAATTTTTCAACTTGCTCCGATGGACATGAAAATTGTACCCTTAGCTAATTTGACCGTTCTCATTCCATTTTCGGGATCGAAATCAAAATTTGAGATCATTTTGCTAGTCAATTTCATAATTTGGCCCACTTAGCGCTCTTTTCATCAAATGCTCATTCTTTCTTCAAATTGCACTCAATTTCAATGTTGAATATCAATTTCAATTCTACACATCAACTTTACGATCCACTATGCGCTTAATCTCATCAATCAACGCCGAATCTTCAAAAAAATCCTTAGAATAAATTTGTGCTCAAATAACTTATTTTCACCACACAATTGCCTATAATCATGTACCCTCGCTATTTTTTGATTTTTCTCCTGAGGGGGCATACTCGTGACTTTATGACCTCACATCTTCACATGTCGAGAAAATTTACAAATCTTTATCAAAAGTCAAGCAAAATCTTTTTAACTAAAGAAAATCAATCAATCATTATTGCTAAGGGGCATCTCAGCTTCATATCAAGTTGAGATCTCTCGATCATCTAAATCAAATCAATTGCTAGGGGCATATCAGTTTCAACACTTCAAATCAAATTGATATTTGTCTTTCATCTGAATCAATCTCTTAACGTTAATCAATTTCATCGCTTTTCATGAAGATGATTATTCATTTAAACTCAATCAAGGGTTTAAATAGTATCTTTGATTACACTCAATCTAAGCAGGTGTTCAATATTCATCTCTTTGGATCAAGTTGGACAATTTATCTTCGCTCATTGTATCTTGATCAGTCAAGTTCAAGATCAATTTTTATCATCACTCATTGTGTCTAGATCAATCAAGTTCTAGATCAGTAAGGTCTGCTTCTTAATCAATCAAGTTCAAGTTTGGTATCTTTTGTTTTCTATCGTTCCTAAGTTCAATCAAGTTCAGGAATGGTATCGCTTTAATCAGACTTCATTCATCTTCGTCACTTCGAAACAAGCTAAACACCTCACACTTCATCTGGTTCATGATCAATCAAGTTCAGAGCTGGTATCTCCTAGACATCACACATTAATTCAAAGAGGGGAAAATGTAATACCCTAAAAATGGTCATCTAAACCATGGGCCCCTAATCTCAACAACATCACCAAGGTCCTAACCAAAGGCAATTAAATCAACCTTGAGCACATTATTAATTCTTTAATCATCAAATATCACATGGCAAATTAATTACTCAATATTAATTAAATATTTATTTAATTAATTGAATCATTTCCAAGAATATCATTTTGATCAATTATCCTATTTTAATTTATTAAATATCCTTGCATATTTAATTAATTAATAAATTTGCCATTTTATCATGCAAAAGGAATTAATCACAAAGCAAGAGTTGGATTAAAATTAAATAAAAAGAATTGAATTGAGAGAGAAATCAAACTTGAGATATTATTTCTTTTTCTAAATTTAGAACTTGAAATCAGAAAAGCAATTAAATTGAATTATTGAATTATTCACTAAAATTGGAACTCAACGCTTTTTAGAAAAAGAAGTTCAGTTGTATTGAAAAGACATTTTTCTTGAATAAATCAAATTTATGCATGGAATTATCTATTTTTATCACAAATACATGGAATTAATTAAACCTTATTTCTAATGCAAACTTCTTATTTGAATGCATTTCAATTAAACTATAATTGGAATCTATCTCAAGGTTAACTAAACCTGATTTCTCAATTATTTTCATTTAATCCTAAATTGAGATTTTCTCTTGTAATTCTCTATAAATTCAATCCTCGGCTCTCATTCAATTCACCCTAGAGATTTTTGAGAACAGGCTTGGAGATTATTATCACGCTAATTTCACTCTAGAGTCATTGAAGATCATTGTGCTTTTTAGATTATTTGCATCCATATTTAGTTTTACTCATCCATATTGCTTGTATCCATATTGCTTGAATCCGTTATTTGCTTGAATTATTCATCCATTTTGCATCCATATAGTTAATATCATATAGATTAAATCCTTTGTATTGGTGTATTCTAGTCACTGGCATTGCTTATAAAAATCTGAGAGCAATCTTATACTCGCATCTTTTAGAAGGCAATTAGTCACTTTGTTATGGTTTATTACTTATTGATTATTGATTACTAACCATACATATAATGACTTAATTGAAGTGTTGTGCTTGTAGCTACAAACCCTTTTTCACACACACACAAGTACACTTTCAACTTGGTCTGATGAATTTTCTCCAAATTTGTAGGGAAGATCTGTATCAGTCTAAGTATCTCAAATCCAAAATTACACCGCAATCATGAACTGATAGCTCCCTATTTCATCCATTTTTTTCTCCTTTTCTATATGGTCAACATATCTATTTACAAAAAAGGGTAAATCACATTCCAACCCTTGAAATCCACTTGGTATTCACATCCTTGGATTTGGATCTAGTTGATTCAAGCCCCTCTTTTGAATGTAAAGTATTTCCCAAATGAAAATCCTCCTAGTGGTTTCTTTTCTCTCTCCTAGGTGGGGAAGCACTAGGATCCAATTTTCCACTTTACATTTTGGTGAACCCGACATCTTACATCTTAATTTTGATTTCTTATTATTAGATCTGAATAATTGAAATTTGAATTTCAAAATTTCATTTCCAATTTTTATCTTTTGCAAATTTTAGAGGTTAATTGCATAAAAACCCTAAGTTTGCATTTTGAGAAAATTGAGCTTGTGAAGTGTAGCATTTTAGTTGCTTGTTTCAGATCTAGTTTCTATTTTAAAATTGCAATTCAAATCTGTCTTTTCATTCTACATATTAAGTGGTTAAAAAGAAAAACCCAATTTTTTAAGAATCTCCCATTTTGACCTTTAACTACCAATTTGACTGATCTAGACATCTCCAAATCGGTTGTTTTTCTGGATTCTACAATAAAATCATAATTTCTATAATCCCTAAAAAATTTTAAAAAAATTGGTTGGACCAGGGACACTTTGCACTTGGTCCCTAGATTTTTTATTGAAATTTCGGGAGATGGAATTGACTGTATTTTTCTGCTTGAATCCAGAATATTGGCATAATTTATCATTTTTTTTTTACCTTAATTCAAATTTCAACACTCTCAACTTTTAAATTAATTTTCATAAAAGGGTCCAAATTTTAGATCTTCTTTTTTACCAAATTAAGAGACTTTCAATGACAATCAATGGACTAGATTTCTTTGCTATTTCACATATGATTACATTATTTTTAACATATATTTGTTACAATCATGTGTTTGATAATGGCTTCTTTCATTTCATGTTGCTTCTTTTCATTAATAGCACTTGGTCATATTGTGTTGCTAGGATTTCAAAGTCATTTCCTTTTCAAAATGACCTCAAAGCTTTCATGTATCATTTTTGTTGCATTATGGTGATGTTATTAACAAAATGCATTTCATATTTTAAATTACATTAAAGCTTTTGTAGATCCCAATCTTAGAAACCCTAATTCTTGCACCTCTCCTAGGGTATCTTGTGTGAATGCTTCAACCAATGATCTTTTTGAAAAACAAAAAGCATTGGAAAATAATATGGGCCCATATTCTTCTTATACACATACACTTGAGAAAGAGGGGCAAAATCAAAGTATCAACATTCTTACATCTTTAGACCCTCCTCATTCTCTTAGGACTTATCTTCGACATCAAAATATATGTAGATAGGATGATATGCATTTTATTCATGATCTTTCCCCTCACATAGAACTAAGTAAAGATGAACCTTTAGATGATGAAAATGGTCCTTCCCAATCTCCCAAAAAGGATAAGCATCATGAGAGAAAGGAGAATGTCCCTTCAAGTGACATTCCCTATTCATCTACAAACCCTTTTATTCCCCATTACACATCCGATTTCAAAGAAATTTATGATCCTATTCCCCAAATTACTCATTTGCAACATTCTTATAGTCGTGGCTTTCATATAATAACAAAACAAGGTTTTCAAGGACAAGGAATTGGGAAATTTGAGCAAGGAATTTGTATCCCTTGTATGCAAGCTACTACAGAAGGCCTAGGAAATAAGGCTCCTCTCTCTATGGATGAACTCCTTAAGCTTCAAAACTTCAAAAACTATCTCCAAAGGAAACAAATCAAAAGAGCTAGCAAGAATGCTTCTTCTTCAAAACATCATTTTTGCTCATTCATCAAACACGTGATTATAATGCTGATGATTGCCTTGATTTTCAAAAATCTATACAAGATGGGATATATAGTGGTAAAATTAGGATCGTGGATAATAATCCTTCTTCTTCTAATAATTCTTCTCCTTCATGTCAAGACAATGAGTTAACACACATTTATCATCCTAATAGAATAGCTACAAGAATCTATTGGAGATTGAAATATGATAAGAAAATTTCCTTTCCTCCTAAAAACAAAAACAAAAATCTTCAGCAAGTGAAAGGAGAGGAATATTGCATTTTTCATGATTCATATTTACATTCTCTTGGAAAATGTCATGTATTTAAGAAATTTGTTCAAAACCAATATGACCGTGCACAAATTTCTCTTACAATAGATCTAGGTGCCTTCCTCAAACTAAACATAGTGTGTTAGCACTTCTTTTCTCTTCATGTTTCTCTTCACCTTATGAAGTAACCGATGAATACTAAGAGGGGGGGGGTGAATTAGTATGGAAAAAATCTCTATACTTAAACACTTAAACAGTCTGAAGATAAACCGGTAAAATAGTTTAACAGACAGACCGGTTATCACACATGCAAACCAAAATGAAAATAAAGCAATACAACCATAACACAAGATATTTGACGTGGAAACCCAATGGGAAAAAACATGGTGAGATGGAACTCACAAGTCACTATCTGCAAAATAGAAACCAGACCGGTTAAGGTCAGACCAGTTAAGGTCTTACAATGTTCTTCACTAGAATAGATCCTGTTAGGAATCTCAATCTCTGTTAGGAGATAATTCTGATTAAAGACTACCTTGTTAGAGAATTTTAGATTCATAGAGGTGAACCACCTTGTTAGAGGATTTTACAAAGGCTTTTGGGACTACCCGGTTAAAAGCTACAAACTTGTCAAAGATGTGAGTAATCAACAAGTGTTTGATCTATCTAATAGCACAAACTGCTAGGTTATATCCAGTATTGCTCACAGTTAATGCATTCCAGCATTACTTTAGTCTTCTCTATCTCTCTCTCAATTACAACTTGATCTTCTTAGATAAGATCGCTCTTCCAACAACTCAACAACCACCTTAAACCCTAGCACAACATAAACCCTTTCAGCAACAGCTTAAAACCCTAGACATGATGTCCTTTTAAAGGAATTTGATTTCATGTCGGTCCAATAGGATTACATTACAATTTCGTAGGTTCAATGAATCGAGACATACTCAGTAACACGACACAAAAATCCCGTCAATGTGTCGGCACCGTCAAACAATCGGTGGATTGGTAACTCATCACAAAATGCCAGTTAGTAACTCATCATAGAGTATTATCGGTTTATACAAAATACCGGTTGCTAGTTTGACAAAAATGAAGACTGGTAAGAATGTGTTATGCCACTTTACTCCCTCGTACCACTTGAGATCTATGAACCGCTTGGGGTCGACATGCCGCTTTAGACTGGGAAACACATTCTGCAAAATCACCAATAGTCTAAAGACTAGAATACAACATACTGGTGATTCTATTTTGAAAGCGGTGAACGGTTTTCCCATAAGTTGCAAAGGAATCATAAGGTGGCTTAAATGTTCTTAAGTAAGACTGTAAGTCTATTTGAAGCTTTTGCTTCTGGGCTAGCACATCATCGCAGAATAAATGGGGTTGATAGATTTTTCTTAGTAGCAGATTTCCCTCATCCAAAGCGTCCCTTATATCCTTTTGGTCTTTCAGCTGTTCAGACCAGAGTTCATTCAACTTCTTCACCAGAGCAATGTTAAGAGCCTTTTGATTCTCTTTCTTGACATTTTCCTCAGCTACTTCTTCCAGGCTCTACACCTGATCATCCACTATAGTACATAGTACCTTAAGCTATTTTAGTGATGATTCAGTGCTAGGAAGACTGGTACCAAGGATCAAACTAGTAAGGGTGTCTACAGCCGCTTGAATGATATCTTGCTCCTTTTTCCTTCGTATGATTTCAAGGTGCTCTTGAGCAACCTTGATGCTCTGCATAAGCTCCGACTCACTAGCAAACTAGAGATCGATAGGACTAGAGATATCAACCAGTTTGGCTTGACTCCCGGTTGCCTTTGGAGTCTCCATCTATGTGCTCGTCATTGCTTCTACTGCCTTGTCTGCTTCTTCCTTCTTCTTTTTCTCTGCTTCCTTCTTCTTTTCTTGTTCCTTGTCTTCCTCTTCTTTCTTTTTCCTTTCAGTTTCCTTCCTCTTCTCTTCTTCTTTATCTTCCTCTTCCTTCTTCTTCTTTTCTTCTTCCTTTCACTTTTCCTTTTCTTTATCCTCCTCTTCCTTCTTCTTCTTTTCCTCTTCCTTCTTTTCTTCCTTATCCTCTTCTTCTTTCTTTTTCCTCTCATCTTCTTGCTTCTTTTTCTCTTCATATTTTCTTTTCTCCTCTTCCTCTTTTCTCTTCTCTCCCTCTTTTCTCTTTTCTTCCTCTTTTCTCTTTTCTTCCTCTTTCCACTTTTTCTCATCTTCTTCCCTCTTCTTCTTCTCTGCCTATTCCTCAACTACTTCCTATGTGTCCTTGGCTTTCTCACTACCCTGTTTGGCTTGTTGCCCCTATTCTGTGCCCTCAGAAGGTATGTCCCGAGTGACATCTTCTATGTCCAGTGCATCAACATCAATAGTGTTGATTGGCTCTTCAACCGGGTTTCCTTCTTCATCAAAAACTTCATCCGGTTTGGAAATAACGGGTTCTTTTTCCGCTTGCAGGCTAGCCATACATGCTTTGTGAGAATTGATAGCATAATCCATATGCTGATGAGTGTCTTTTTCAACATCATCAATTCTCCCCTCTAATAGCCAGAGTCTTCTTCTTCTTGTGAAGAAGAGTCCTTTATTTTGATCCAAAACATCAAACAATTCTGAGTTTGAGAGGTCAGGAAAGTACCGTGCAAAGACTTTCTCCCTAATCTCCTATTCTTTTTCAATGGAAATGCGCCATTTGTTATTTAATGCCTTATATAATGAATCCGGTGTCTGAGGTTTAATCTCTGATGATGACCGGTCATTTTTACATAAATAAATAATAATCTCCTGCAGTACTTCATCTTTCTCCTCACCATTAAAATCATCATAATAATCTACTAAATCATGCAATAATTTTCTCCTAATATTCTTTATTGTCCTTTGATAATGTGTCAAAGGTTTGTATGAGGAGATATCAATATTTATCGGTGCGGATGCTGCCAGTTCATTCTTCTTTATTTTCTTTGTCTGTCTGGCCTTCTTTGGCTTTTCATCAGACTCAGTCTCTTCAGAGTCTGGTTCATTTGACTTAGTCTTTCTTTTTCTTTCAAATAATTTTGCTGGTGCCACTTCTGGTTTCTTCTTTGCAGGTGACCGCTTGGTCACTCTTGGAGTTGTAGTAGTAGCTGGTGCCGATGCTGCAGGCACTGCCTTTTCTTTCTTTGTAGCCGGTTCTTTTACTTTCTTAATAGAGGGTTCCTTGGCCGGTGCAATCCTCTCCAGATAGGTTATGGTCCTCTTAGCCTTAGGATCAAGAGGTGAGGAAATAAGGGTTGAGGCATACCCTTCCAACAAATCATACACCACCTCATAGCCCATCGGCTCCACTTCTTCCATTCTAGGCTCAATAGCCTCCATTAAGCATTTGTCCACCTGAATGGTGAAACAGATGCCATCTTCATATTTCTTAATGATATCACCTGAGATCCTCATTCTTTGACTCATCTTCCTTCTGAACTCATCAAAATATTTGTTCAGTACATTAGGGTAGCCTGTTCTAATAGCTTGAATGCTTTCCTTGAACTGCTTGATTATCAGTTGGTCAGGAGACCACTGGACATCTCCTACTCCAGGAAAGTAGCCTTGTAAATAAAAGAACCCAACCAATAGCTGCCCGAACTTGAATCTTAGGGCATTATCCTATTTAATTGACTTCAGATTAGACAAGAGTTGCCTCTACATACCGGTGCATAGGTCAAATGATGCGTCCTCTTTAATCATCCGGTAAGCGGCATTTACCGCTGTAGCAGATACAGAATTAATCTTGCTAGCTGAGAATGTTCTGTAGCCTATCACCATGTAGGCATATTTCACCAGATCATCCTTGATAGGATTAACTGTCATACCTTGTGAATCGCTTGTTGAATTGGTGAGCTTGGCTATTTCCATTTTTCTTACCATTCTTAGGGCTGGCACTTCCCCTGTGTTGCAGAAACTGGTGACTACATGAATTGCTTGTGGTGTGTTATCATACGTCCTCTCTAGGTACATCTTGTCACCATGGACTCTGCTCAAAATGATCCTAATATGATCCTCTGTAAAGTCTTCCAGAAAGTATACTGCATTATGGAGTTTCTTCTTCTCTAAGATACTAAATTTTGGTTTGATTTTCTTGTCCTTGCCGCAAAATAAACCTAATTGGGTGTGAATAGCTAAAGACCCTCGGTCTTCTATTTTGCAATCAATATAGTCAAAGATTCCCTCTTCTACTATTACTCCAGCCGGAACTTGTGATAAGGCATTATATTTGGACTTCCTTTGGATGAAACTTTCTGACTCAATGGATGTGCTAGAATTGGTATGAGATGCGGAAGCCATTGTAGAGTGTTTCAAGAACACAAAAAATACCTTTAAAATGTGTATTTAGGGCTTCTTGATTCTCCTTCACTCCACACTCCATCAGTTGTTGAATCACCGCTTTGTGTTCACCTGATCATTTGCAATTGAAATCTTAGCTCAAATCACCTTTTCTTCGCTCTGCACTTTGAAAAACTTTTCTTTGCTCAAAAATAGATAGTGAGAAATGATTTGAAATATGCTTTTATACATGTCTCTCACCTACTGCCATTAATGCTCCTCTATTAGGGCGTAAACCCTAATTTGCCTTTTTACCATTTTCGGTCTTTTGTCAAGTGACAGGTATCATACACCGGTTAAGGTCTTTTACCGGTGTAAACTGGGGGTTTGAAAACATTTTGCCATTTGCTCCCCTAAAGCCTTTTTGGAGCTTAGTTTGTCAGTTCTAATGTTTCCACACTAGGTGCAGAAACCGGTTCCTCTTCCAACATTGTTGGTTTCTTCCTCCAGGTTTTGTTCATGTCCGCTTGAACTGTTTCAACATCAATATCTCCTTTCTGAGTGACCGGTATATCATCAGATATACTCTTTCTACTTCTACAGAATCTTACAATGTGACCCAGTTTGTTGCAGTGATAGAAAACCAATCCAGGTGCTCTCCAAGGTCCATTGTTCATGTTTCCATTCTTCCTTCTACATGTAGCAACAATGTGACCATGACCATGACAAATCCAATAGTTTTCTCTCCATCCTGTTGCCGGTTGATAACCATTATTACCTGACTGATAATTGTAAGCATTAAACCGGTTAGGGTTCCAGTTCACAAAAGATTCCGGACCAGCTCCTTGGGTCCTCTAAGGATATCTTCTGGTGTTGTCCATGATAGACCTACAATCAGATGCTCTATGCCCAAACTTGTTTCATGCATAACAATGACCATTGAACTTATTGGATCTAGGTACATTGTTAATAAAGTAAGGAAAATTATTGTAGGCTTTGCTCCTACATACATTTGCAGTGTATCCTTCTTTGAGACAGTTAAAGAAAATAGGTTTGAATTTTTGCTTACCTTTTCCTTTGAATGTTGGTTGCTTCTTCGATGCTTCAACATTTTTTCCTGAGGATTCTCCTTTCTCATGTCTAGAGAAACCAAGTCCATTGATGTTCTTTACCAGTCTAGATGACTCAAGCTTTTGCTCTAGCTTAACAGTACTTTTGCTAAACTTAGCAAGTATTTCCTTTGACTCAGAGAGTTCTTCAGAAATAGTAATATTTGTCTCCATTAGGCTTGCATTTTCAAAGATGGCTATGTTCAGTTCTCCTTGCATGTCTTCCTTTTCCATCATGCTTGCATGGAGTTGAGCATTTAGGGCACTAATCTCTTGTTTCAACTTGGAGATCTCATGATCTCTGTCCTTTACTAGATCTTCAGCTTCCCTCCTATTCTCAAGCTCTTGACTAAACTGGATAGTCAGTCCTTCCAACTCCTTTCTTAGATTGGAGTTTGAATCATTCAACTTATTTACTTCTACAATCATGGCTTCCATATTTGCTTCATCTTCAGAACTACTTTCAGATAGCTCCATCAACTTCTCTGCATGTTCTCTCCTTTTTGCTTGAGATGCCTTGTATTTGACCATAAGATCATCATAGGCTTGCTCATACTAAGTGAGCCATTGAGTAAGTTCCCTCAAGTTGTATTCTCCCATATCTCTTTCCAAGTGGTTAAACTTATAGAAAGGTAGGCTCTGATTTGATGAATACTAAGAGGGGGGGTGAATTAGTATGACAAAAATCTCTATACTTAAACACTTAAACAGTCTGAAGATAAATCAGTAAAATAGTTTAACAGATAGATTGGTTATCACACATGCAAACCAAAATGAAAATAAAGCATTCACCCACAAAAGCAATACAACCATAACATAAGATATTTGATGTGGAAACCCAAATGGGAAAAACCACGGTGAGATGGAACTCACAAGTCACTATCTGCAGAATAGAAACTAGACCAGTTAAGGTCTTACAATGTTCTTCACTAGAATAGATCCTATTAGGAATCTCAATCTCTGTTAGGAGATAAGTCCAATTAAAGACTACCTTGTTAGAGGATTTTAGATTCACAGAGGTGAACCACCTTGTTAGAGGATTTTACAAAGGCTTTTGGGCCTACCCGGTTAAGGGCTACAGACTTGTTAAAGATGTGAGTAATCAACAAATGTTTGATCTATCTAATAGCACAAACTACTAGGTTAGATCCAGTATTGCTCACAGTTAATGCATTCTAGCATTACTTCAATCTTCTCTATCTCTCTCTCAATTACAACTTGATCTTCTCAGATAAGATCGCTCTTCCAACAACTCAACAACCACCTTAAACCCTAGCACAACATAAACCCTTTCAGCAACAACTTAAAACCCTAGACATGATGTCCTTTTAAAGGAATCTGATTTCATGTTGATCCAATAGGATTACATTACAATTTCCTAGGTTCAATGAATCTAGACATACTCAGTAACACGACACAAAAAGCACCGTCAGTGTGTCGGCACTATCAAACAATCGGTGGATTGATAACTCATCACAAAATGTCGGTTGGTAACTCATCACAGAGTATTACCGGTTCATACAAAATACCGGTTGCCGGTTTGACAAAAATGAAGACTAGTAAGAATGTGTTATGCCACTTTGCTCCCTCATACCGCTTGAGATCTACAAACCTCTTGGGGTCGACATGCCACTTTAGACTGGGAAACACATTCTGCAAAATCACCAATAGTCTAAAGACTAGAATACAACATACCAGTTGGAACAGATATTGGTTAAGCTCTAGCTCATACATATAAAGTGGATCTCAATGCAAGTGTGTGTCCATCAGTGAAAATCTCAACATAAACATAAAAAATACCAAGAGTAACTAGCCAACTTAACCGGGGGCTGTCTATTATTTGAGGTGGTTATGTTTCAATTTTAAGTACTTTGGGGTAGCAACATGAAGTTCACTTCTCTTCTTTTTTTAATGGATCTTTATGCATTATTCATTATTAGATCTCCTTTCTTGCATACAGTTATTCTCATATGAGCATATACTTGTTCTTTTTTTTTTTCTCTCTTCTTGAAGAGGAACATCTTTAATGAGTAATACACTTCTTCTTCTTCTCTTAATTCTATTGGAAAACTTACCTCTTCTTTGGTTTCGATTATTTACAAGTATGATATGCCCCCTAGAATGGAATGATCTGTTGTGAAGTACATGCCTCTTCCATGTGAGGACTTGTTCCATTAAGGAGGGTGTATCACTTGAAACTAATCACCCTTGGAAGATGTGTAATGCTTCTCCTTGTTCTTCTCACTTGGGGGCAAGGATTTCACTCCTTTCTCTTTCTTATATCTCATTTATCATTATTTCCTTTAGGGGTTGAATTTTTCATATGTAATTATTATTTCTGACAATGGTATGCTCTTATGACTAATCCCTCTTGGGGAGTATGTGATTCCTTTTCTCTCTTCTCTTAGAAGATTACCACTTCTTGAGATGTGTATTTTACATATACTAATGTATTTTCTTGCATTCATTCATGTAAGTACATTGTGCATTTTCTAATGTTTAATCTCTCTATAAGAGATTGTATAAGCTCTTCTCATTTTCCCTATACTTGGGGGGCAATGATTTCTCTCTCTCTCTTTCTCTAAGGCTCCACTCTTTCCTATGTTGTGGATAGTGTGAGTTTTATTAATTTATGCCATTCCTTGTGTGAAATTGTTGTTGTTTGTTCATGGGTTCTCTCTTATACAAGAGGTATAACTCCTTGACTACAACCTCTTTCAAAATTGGTAATGTACATCTATGATAAATTCACCCATCCCCATTGGGATAAAAGTGAGTCATCCTTCATCAAGAATCCCTTTCACCTAGCAATAGGAGGGAGGGTTGAATTCTTGTTCTCTTCTATACTTCATTCTATAAGATGTTATACTTGTCTAAGACAACTCCTCTTGGAGGTAGATGTCTTTTTGAGAAAATATCTCTTCTCCTCCAAGGATATCATTTACACTTATATCAAGATATCTCTTTTGAACTATCTTATCCTTGCTTGAAGAGTATTCACTCTCTTGCTTGAATTTATGACATTGTTGCATGATGGATAACTTCTTTGTGTTAAAGGTAGGTATCCTTGTTCTACTTTCCTTAAGATATCAACATTAAACTATGTTGACATCTTAAGGGGGGGAACCCACACTTATCCTTTTGTACTATATTTCTCTCACACATTGTATCTCTTATACAATGGGTCATTCTTAGAACTAGATCACAACCTCTTAGAGTGAGATGTCACTGATTTTCTTTTATATAGTGGGATATTCTTGGAACCAGAGGATAGCCTCTTAGAGAAAGATGTCACCACTTTTATTTTATACAGTGGGATATTCTTAGAACCAGAGGACAACCTCTTAGAGCAAGATGCCACCACTTTTCTTTTATATAGTGGGTCATTCTTAGAACTAGAGGACAATCTCTTAGAGCAAGATGTCACCACTTTTCTTTTTATACAGTGGGATATTCTTAGAACCAGGGGACAACCTCTTAGAGAAAGATGTCACCACTTTTCTTTTATACAATGGGATATTCTTGGAACCAAAGCACAACCTCTTAGAGCGAGATGTCACCGCTTATCTATTATACAGGGATATTCTTGGAACCAGAGGACAACCTCTTAGAGAAAGATGTCACCACATTTATTTTATATAGTGGGATATTCTTGGAACCAGAGGACAACCTCTTAGAGAAAGATGTTGTCACTTTTCTTTTATATAGTGGGTCATTCTTGGAACCATAGGGAAAGCTCTTAGAGAGAGATGTTTCCACTTCCTTGACATTTGTATTATACATCTTATATAGGTTGTAGAATACTCGGGCATATACTCCTATGAGGTTCTTCAAACCTCACTTGCACACACACGCATGAGGTTGAGTGGAATTAACGATGTTATTACCCTCCTCTCTTACATGGATCACCCAAACAAAATCTAGGGGTTAGTTTTCCATGTCCTCTTTTCTCCATGGATCACCTAATTCTAGGGGTGAGATGTTCATGGTTCCCTTCATTCACCATTCTTCTCATGGATAACCAAAGTGTGTATTCATGTCCTCTCCCTCCTTCCTCTCATGAGATTATAGTTTTACTATTGATGGTTCATGGATGATGTCATCTTTTCTCTTTTAGGTGATTATTGGTGGTTATGTGATTGCATTTGTCTTTATGTTTTAGTTAGTTGTTTGAGACATTTATATCGAGGTCTCTTCGGCTAGTTGATGTGTGGTCTTGTGTTTTGTTTTTGTCATATGTCTTTGGTGCTTTGTCTTGTTTTGTTTGTCTTGATCTTTTTGTTCTGTGTACTCTTGCATATGTTTGAGTGAGTTAAGATCCTAAGATTAGGGGGATTTTGTTCCTCAAGACTAGTGATGTCTTATACTCCTTGTGGTATTGCTTTGCCTTTCTCATCTTCATCTCTCCCTCTCTCTCTTCTACTTTACTAGCAGTATTGGCATAAACCATACTCCCATTAAAGTGGGGGCAAAATGTAGCATCATAAAATTGTGGCCCTTGCAATTTTGACCACATCTTAGGCCCTCACTTATGCGACTGCATTTATTTACTTGACTGAGACCCCTCTCTGAACCTTCATCCCAAGTCTTCTCCCATCTGAGCCCTGATGACACCTCAGGACCCTATCCAGGCCCCAAGATAGGGAAAGACAGGGGCGTGGCACCCCTTTCCCCCCTTTTAGGGTGGCCATAATATGGGTCCATCCGACCCTTGAACTCAGTTTGTTCCTCGGGGACTTAAATATCCCGATGCTAGTCTTTAGTGAGATGAAAATAATTCTCCTAGGCTATTATAAAAGGGGATCTAGACAAAATTCAAGATGAAGGTCTCCATTATCGTCTTCAAGCATCCATGTCTTCTTCATGTGTCTTCTTCATTCATCAATTGGAGCAATATCATAACATTAATTTGCAAGAATGTGTGTGTGTTAGGGTTTTATCATATTACATGCCATTTCATACAACATTTATGATTGCATTCAAGAAGAAAAGCAACAATCATCAATTAATTACATATCTACAAGGTATACATTTCCATTATTTACATTTAAGAATTTGCAATTACTTTCTTTCAAGGTTGATTCCTCAACTGGGGTTTGACTAATAAAAACCCCTATCCACAACCCTTTTGCCCTTCTTTTATGTGTGTAGGTTGTAGGTGCATGACTATAATTGCAGGTTTGGACTTCATTTGTAGAGATGGAAAACCCCTTTTCGGCGCACAAATTTTTCAAAGGATCAAGTACACTTTCAACTTGGTCCTAAAAAATTTTCTCCAATTTGCAAGGTAGATCTGTATCAGTCTAAATATATCAGATCCAAAATTACATCGTGATCCAGAATTGGTAGCTCTCTATTTCATCCATTTTTGCATCCTTTTCTACATAGTCAACAAATCAACATATCTATTTACAAAATAGGGTAAATCACATTCCAACCCTTGCAATCCACTTGGTATTCACATCCTTAGATTTGGATCTACTTGATTCAAGCCCCTCTTTTGAATGTAAAGTATTTCCCAAGTGAAAATCCTCCTAGTGGTTTCCTTTCTCTCTCCTAGGTGGGGAACCACTAGGATCCAATTTTCCACTTTAAAAGTAGAAAAGAAGAAAGAGACCAAACAAGTTTGGGCAGA
The DNA here is from genome assembly GCF_030272615.1 of Cryptomeria japonica. Classification (NCBI taxonomy): domain Eukaryota; kingdom Viridiplantae; phylum Streptophyta; class Pinopsida; order Cupressales; family Cupressaceae; genus Cryptomeria; species Cryptomeria japonica. The sequence goes on from NC_081410.1 coordinate 253,514,775, forward strand.
GAAAGATAAGAATAAAAGTGAGTCAAGTTTGATTGTACAAACTTCTTTACATGCAGAAAGGAAAAACTTGTGGGTAGTAGATAGTGGCTACTCTAATCACATGAGTGGAGACAAGAAGAAATTTATTAAACTTGAAGATTGGAATGGTGTTTCAGTGAGGTTTGGAGACAACTCATCAATAAAAATCATGGGAAAAGGTACACTGAGAATTGATTGCAAATTAAAATCTTATGATGTTTATTATGTAGAAGGTCTAAAACATAATTTGATAAGTGTGAGTGAAATGTGTGATAAGGGATACAAATTCACTTTTAACTCCAAAGGATGTGAGATCAGAAAGGAAAGTAATGGACAACTTGTTGTTGAAGGAAAAAGGAAAAATGGCAATGTACACAATCCTAATGAGTTTTTTGAGTCTCAATGCATGATGGGGAAAGTTGATGAGAGTTGGTTGTGGTATAGGGAACTAGGTCACATAAAATTTGATAACCTTGTTAAGGTAAGTAAGAAAGGATATGTTAGGCACATTCCTCAGATTATCAAACCCGCCAATACCATTTGTGAAGAGTGTCAAAGAGGTAAGCAAACAAAGGTCAGTTTTAAGACAAAAGAGTATTCAACTACAAGGCCTCTTGAGATTGCACATATTGATTTATGTGGGCCAATCAGGACAAGAGAAATAAATGGAGAAAAATACTTTATGTTGCTTATAGATGAATTTTTAAGAATGACATGGGTCACCCTATTGCAAGACAAGTCACATGCATTTGAAAGATTCAAAATCTTCAAAAAGATGGTAGAGAAAGAAAGTGTATACGAATTGAAATGTCTGAGATCGGACCATGGAGGTGAGTTCACATCAAATGAATTTGAAGACTACTATGAGAGACATGGAATAAGAATCTACAATATTCTACCCCTAAGACACCACAACAAAATGATATTGTTGAAAGGAAGAATAGAACTGTCAAAGAGATGGAAAGAATAATGCTGAATGAAACCAATCTGCTGGATGTTTATTGGAAAGAGGTACTCCACACATTTGTATACACCTTGAATAGAGTCCAACTAAGAGTGAACAACAAAATGACACCTTATGAGTTATGGTATGATAGGAAACCCTAAATCAAATACTTCAAGGTGTTTGGTAGCAAATTTTTCATCAAAAGAGATGAGGATGGATTAGGTAGCTTTGAATCAGGATGTGATGAAGAATCTTCTTAGGATACTCCTCTCACAACAAGGCCTACAAGTTCTTTAACTATTAATAAATTTTGCTACACCTAAATTTGGTGGCCTATTACAAGCCTTACAAATTGCATAAGAAAGGTGCACAATTTGTTTTTCAAAAACTTTCTTCATTGTGCACATCATGCTATAAAAGTTGAAATTCATTTCACATATGCAAGTATTTCAAGAAAATAACACCAAAAGATTAAATAGAAATAGATTTTGTATTACAAGAAATGTGTAAGGTGTCCCACACAAGCCGTGGGAATAGATGACTAAGAGATAGACATACATTCTCATACAATTACACAACTAAACTCTATAAACAAATGAAAGAATGAGAATGATTGTAGGGTGACCCATCATTGCCTGGAATGACAAGCCTGAGCTTGAAGGAGTGGTTGGATCTTCATCTACTTGTCCATCTCTAGTTTCTTCCGCTCCCATCCCATCAGTACCTACAAGAGATTTGAAAAATAAGTTAGAGCAATGAGGATAACCTACTTTCACACTCAAACTCATCAGAATACATAGTCTATCTATGTAAGGATACTAAAATATATGTCTACAACTATCAGGATACCAGATTCAAAAGAAAAAGAATAAAAAAAGAAGGTGGCATGAGATAGCATCAAGTATCATGTTTTATCTAACTTGTTTGTTTCATGTGCAGATACATGTTTTTCGTTTCATTTCTATCAAGTATGTGGGTTAAAATGGGCTCCCACAAGGGTTGAGCTCAACATACCCGTTATCACTCATAGGGTGACACTAATTAGTTGTTAACCATAGAATGCAACTATATCCATGGTCCCATATATTGTCATTTAATGATAGTATAAACTGCCATCCAATGATAGCACATACAACAATGAATAAACTGCACTCAATAGTTGACAACATTTAGAGCCATTATGTGAATAAAATCACTATGTGTGTTCTTAGAAGGATTAGGGTTTCTTAGTTTTCATGAGCAATAGATAGAACTTTGCATCCATCACAATGAGAATTCAAAGCATAAAATATAGAAGCATATATAGCTACTAAGGCCTCCCAACACTATGCAACAATCATACAATGTTGAGGTGAAGTCCAACACAGAGTATGAACAGTCCTATAGAATGTTTTGACAATATATATTAAGACAAAAGTCATTACATAATAGCCACACCACATAAAGTGACAGTCCTATGATAGAGAGCACCATATCAACACATCAAGTGGGATTCAAAAGGCTTGTGACAGTGCTCTCAACAACAATATGCCAAAAGACAAGATACTTTCACCATATAGTATCCTTAGAAATACTAGAAAGGGGCTCATGACAATCATAACATGTAACGATGAATAGAGCTAAGACTCAAAGAAATGACACTAGATATTTCAATAGACATACAATAGTGAATGTAGGCTCATCTTACAGAAAGGTATAGCGACATAGTAAGATAATTAGTAAAGAAGCCAAGTCCCATAATTATATGTATATGAGAGTCATCCACAATGGAGTATCAGAGTTCACAACATATCAAAGTCAAAGGCTTTTGAACATTATTCAATAAATGACTGAGTTAGTATAATTATAGGTAAAATATAAGATGACAGTAAGCTCTTGTAAAAATTTATCAAGAGAGCACATAATATAGTCACAAATACTCAATAAGATTATGATTGAGTTAAGAAAGCATAAGCATATGAAGTAGCATATGAGATTCAATGAGACAAAATGAGAAATCATGATCACAGTGTTAGAAACATCTCTTAATAGTGAATGAGCAATCAACCCTTAAAAGCTATCATGATGACACAAAAAGCAATCTTGAAGATGTAAAAGGAATACAAAGGAGAACACTGATTTATTGTCATCATTATCCTTATTTGTTGCACACAGACCTGAGAAATGATATTGCATTGACACAACAATAGAAAGAAATAACAATGATAGAGATATTATAGAAGTCTTAGAAGTCCAATAATGGTCACCTTATGATCAGCCCAAAATCAAGAGACAGTGAATGCAAAGGGTTTGACAGTAAGTTACCAGCCATAGTCAACTTCAATATGACATCCACTTTTGCATTTAAAGGATAGAGAAAGTCATATATAGTCTTGAAGAATGAAGTTTCAAAGCAATAGAGATGAATAAAGATTATTTGAAGATAGTACCCTACTTTGAGGGACAATATAAAAAATGTACAAGTACAAACCCTTGATGTTGTTATTGCTATGATTACACTATATATGGGATTGATTATTAATGGAGCAAAGAGAATAAAAGGAACAAAAAGATAGTTCATGGTTGTCATGAATAATATGGTATCTAGTCACGGTCCAATATAATGCGGTGCATGTACTCATCTTAAGTCAAAACACAAAGTAAATAGAAGTCAATGAGAAGCATAAACACCAAGGCACATTGATTTATTTCATTATCAAATAAGGACAAACATGGACCACAGTACTCAAAGCCTCTCAAAAAAATACTGTGATAAGAAGCCATATGTCAATATTGTAGTGAAGATGTCAAATTCAAGTCAAAGATAGTGAAAAGTTTAAGGTCACAAACATTGAGTAAAAGACAATCATTTAAATCCATGACAATGAGCATTCAATTAGATTATGACAGTCTCTCAACCCTAAGCCCCAAAGAATGAAGACAACCTAAGGAAACATTATATTGTGATAAAAGTGTAGGAAAAGACACAAACAATAGTCATATATTTGACTAATTTAGAGATCAGAGTTTCAGTCATACACATTGTTGTCACAATCATCATAATATAGCTTTCTAGCAGTCATAAGCAGTACCTTAAAATCAGTATTTTAAGACAAATGGTAATGAGAGCTATAATGTAGCTACCAAGGAGAACATCAAGAAAAGAGTGTTCAGAGTGTGACAATAAATAGAGGGTTAGTACAACCAAAAGACACATCAAAAACACAAAGAACAATTGTTGTACATAAGTTACAGGGCAAGAGTAGAGAAAAGAACAATGCACATTAGAAAGTATAGGTTCATGACCTTGTCAATAAAATCAACAAATACAAACCATTAAATATCTTCAAACAATCATTAGTATTGTGTGAGGCCTCACCTCGACTTAGTCTGACATTTCAGTGGTTTTTATATTGAGACTATTACGGATACTTTATTTTGATGCATTTTTGGGATTTAGAACTTATATGATTTCAGGATTTGGATAACATTGCTATATATTGATGATTTATTTATATGCTTTATGAGATAGAACACTACATGATTTTTGAATAAGATGAAACTGCGGTAATAAATGTCGTTATTGAATTTGCAGGAATTTACTATGATAATAGAACTATGATGTATGTTTAAGTTTATGAGAATTAGGATGAATTGCTTATGTGAAATTGCTTGGATAAAGGATGTATTTAATTTGTGCAGATGTAAATTGTATGCAAGTGATGATGTGTATTATTATTCCTTTGAATTATATTATATGTGGATATTTGAAAGTACTAATGTGTAAATTGAGATGCGCAGGAAGTTATCCATGTGACCATGAAAATATTACGAAGAACCAAACCTAGACCTATGTATGCTCGTAAGCTAGGGTTTGTCTATTTGGAGAGACAACACCCCGTTTGTGTTGTATTTTATTCGTAACAGTATATGATGCATGTGTGTTAAGTGTTATTTAATTGATTTGTGTAAAATCTACAAGAGACGATTTCATGTATTGAATTGTAAAAGTGTTTTCTTTGTGTCACTTGACACGTGTGGATTTAAGTTTGAATTTTTATTTTTGTCTCTTGGTGGGAAAGTGTTCAACTATAGCTTTTTCTATTAATGTAACGTGATGTCATAAATACCATGGGTAAAGAATCTTTGGGGTGGTCAACATAGGTTTGACCCGAAAATAAACTTCAGAGGGGTTTAAAATGGGTTAAACACCTAGGGGTAGTTTAATAGGGTTTCCTAAAGCCCATAAGGTATACCTAAGGGTTAGGGATAATTTAAGGCAAGTTTCTACTCCTAAGTGACCTTTTAGACACCCTAAAAATTGACTTTTCTGAGTTGTGTGAAAATTGAAATTAAAGATTGAACCTAGTTGTAAACTTTCCTTTTGGAATGAGAGTTCCCTTTCCCATTCTATCTTACCTTCCTCTTTAGTTTTTAGAAACTTGTGAGAACTCTCACAATGGGCTTCTTAAGCAAGAATTAGAAAATTTGTGGGTAATCACCCACTCTCCATTTTTGGAGACAAGAGAAATTTTGAAAAGAAGAGACTAGATTTCGAATAGAGAATTTTGGCTAAGGGTAGAAGGAGAAGAACCGTGGAATTGGGCAGCTCATCCTCAACAAAACTAACCTACCTTTGGGCAGATTAAGGTTGGTTGTATTCTTCTTAAAATGGCTTCTTTTTGCATGTATTTGAAAGTATGTTGGTGTAAGAAATTTGCTTCCTTGTATGTCCTTTTGGGAATTTCTTTTGGTATATTATATTATGTTTTGTAAGTGTTTTGGGAGTCTTCAAGTCCTCTTACTCTTAGGAGAGAGGAGGATCTTGTGGGTGGTAGCAGTGACAACCCTCGAGTGAGAGACTCTCATTATGAGAGCGATCACAAGGGATTTTTGTGTGACCCTTGCTGCATGGCCTGTTTGTGCAATGGGGGTCATAAGGAGGGAAATAAGGCTAGAATGCCTTGGGGGGCATAAGGAATAAGGGGTTGCAATACTTGATGTATTTGTTGTGCCATGAGGTGGCTACATGTTTTCCATACTTGCAGTTCTCCTCAGGGTATTGGTCCACTACCACCCTTAAAAAGGTCATCACCAAAGTGTGGTGCAGTGTAGCCGAGATGGGAGTGCGTTTGAATTTGTGTGCATTCTGTCTTCTTTGTGTTTGCATGTTTGTTTCCCATCTAGGGCTTGGTTCTCCGAGCTCGGGGGTGGCTACCAGTTAGCCTAGGCTAGGAGGTGAGCACTCCATGGTCATAGATTTGATTTTCATTGTAAGATTGTCGAAAGAAAAGGGTAGGTCAAGTGGAAGGTTGCAGGAGTTATTGGTTGCAGAAAATTTATTTGTAAATGTAATTTTTTTATTTGAAAGAAACAAAAAGGGGTCCTCATTTGTTGGTAATGAGAGACCCATTGTATAGTGATAAAAGTGTTATCTTGGAATACGTTTCTTTTTTTTTTCTTCTTTTTTAAATTGTAATATTTCAGTATGCTATTTATTGCAGAAAAGAATTTGTCCGTTTATAAATTTAGAATTTTTCCAAAGCTCAAAATGTTATATTTGATGTGTTCTTTTTGTATTAAATTGCAAAGCAAGAAAGTTACTTAATTCGTATGCATTCGAAATAAAATAGAAAAAAAAAAAAGAAATAATGAGATTAGTGTTGCATGCATATTATAGGCTGCACATAAATCATTTAAATTCTGTTTTTTATAAATACACTTTAGAGCAGAATATTTTCTAGAAAATTACTCTTTCATTTATTTCAAAAATTAGTATCTAGATAGATAGTTTATCTAGTAGATGTAAAATTTTAACTTGTTAAATTTGCTGTGTGAAATTAACTATGACCAGTCTATTACTTTATGCCTAGGATAAAACAAATCTGTCTTTTATTAACTGCTGTAGGTTTTATTTTTTGCAAAATCTGTAAAATTTATTTATTTCAAAAATGATAATTTGCTATTCTAATATAGTCTTAATTAAATAAAATCTAGATTATTTAGTTGCTGGTAGAACTAATAAATCTAGTCATGTATATAGCAGAAGGAAAAAAAATTAAAATACCTATATAGTTATTGCTTAGAAAAAAAAATATACCCTTGCTGTAAATGAATTAGGAAAGTATTAATCCATTTATTTTGTTTACATATCTAAAATCAGAATAATGATCACCAAAATAAAAATAATGTATTTATGCTTGCATGTATATAAAAATGCTATATATATATATATATATATATATAATTACATATATATATATATATATATATATATATATATATATAATTACATATATATATATATATAATGAAATATATATAAAAAAATATTAAAAAAAAAACAAAAAAAAAAAATATAACAAATTAAATTTTGTTTTAAATAAAACAAGAAAAAATAAAAATAAAAAAAACCTTTTGGGGCTCAGCCCCCGTAGATTACCCCCATAGGGCGGCCCTTTATTACAGTGGGCGCGGGCTCCCCAGTGGCGGCCATAGCCGCCACTGTGGGCCGCAACCCACAGTGGAAGGCCTCGGCCTCCACTATGGGCGACGACCCATAGCGACGGCACCGCCACCTCTATGGGGAGCCAGCCCCCCCCTTCGGCCGCCACTTCCTCTTCGACCCCCTCTACTAAAACTGTTGCCGCCTCCCTGTTGCAAACTCGGTAGATTTCGCCATGGCCGCCACCCGACCTCCCCTACAACACAAGAAAATAAGATGGAACCCTAGCCCGATTAGGGCTTGGGTAAATAAGTAAAGAGTAAATAAAAAAAAAAACAAGGGACTTATTTTATAGATTAAATAAGGGTTAGGGTTTGCATGGGTAAACCCTTTTAGGTTTAAAATATATTAATAATATATATATATGGCTGAATTATTTAATTTTAAATTTCAAAGAGATTGAGATGTTATGAATCTAATAATAATGAATTAATATTTGATTTTAAATTTAAATAAGTTGAGTTGTTTAAATATTAATGAAGTTAGTATTTATTTTAAATTTAAATAGATTGAATGTTTATGAACTAAATATTAATGAAGTTGATATTTAATTATAAATTAAATAGATTGAGCGACAATAAAGCTACTCTATTTTAATCCGTATTTAATCTTAAATTATTTTCATTATTTAAGTTACTAGATAAAGTTCATTCTAAACATAGTTAAGACCAAAACTAGTCAGTGCGTTTTGTGTTAGCGAACTTATTGTTATTTAGTTGTTATTTAAAAAAAAATTATTCCATTCTTGCCCTAAATTTTGGGCATGACATATTGTCCTAAGTGTCAAATCATTGTGTTAGAATCATGGCATATGGAGATTGGTGTAATATATAGTAAGCAAGATTTAAGATCAATATACAAATATAAAAGTCACAAGGAGCTACAAAGTTGATATTAATATTCATAGTGCAGTCACAAGCACACCTTATCACTATCAAAGGTTAGAGTAGTTGTTTGAGTTCTCAGTATAAAGCAACCAAGACGTTCACAGAGTCTACAAGATTCATGAACAATATACAAATAAACTACAGTTCCATAGACTAAAGATTCAATACCATGGAACAGTTGTGATAGTTACTTAGTTAAAAAATGAGATATGTATGATAACCAACAACATGCATGAACAACAATGATTGATAGGATTTTGAAGAAAGACAACCATGAATTTGACATGTAAGGGCAGTTATTGAACATACAAGTCTCAAAGCAATCATTTTTCAACCTCCAAAGAACAATCTTTGCTACCCCAAAGAGGGCTTCAACATAGTGAATAAAGCTATGCCAATGGTGAAAATACAATCTTATTGACAGTATTAAAATCACACAAGAACATATACAAGAAAAACATGTTTTGTTTCTACAAGATAGTGAATATTATTCAGTAATAAAGAAGCCTTGACATTGCCAAAGCAAGGAATTTGTGAGATAAAGACAGTTACTATCTTAGAGTAGTTGTCTGATTCAGATGAATAGTAATAATAAATGCATTAGGGATGAGAAGTCTTAAATACACCATGGATAAAATTGTAAAATCATAATGCCAAATACAAAAAGGAAATATAGTCAAATTCACATAAATGATCAGTGATCAAAATAGAAAAGGAGAGGTCATTTAACAGTCACTGTCAAAAAGGTCAGGCTATAACAATGCGTAGTACTATCATACAAGGGAGCAACAATAATAGGAGAGTATTCAACAGAGAATAGACATTCAAGACTATGATAGTGACTCATAAAATGACTTGTAAAATCCATTCAAGAAAAAGCCAATGAAAATTTATCGAACAACGGATTGTGACAGCCCATCTTGAGAGTCCTAGACACAAAGAATAGAAAGAGAATACAAAAGACAATGATTATCTAAACATGATTATATTGTGCATACATCAAGAGAAAATCAGTCCATATTCTTATCAAAGAAAGCATTCAAAATGCACATGCATAGAGATGACATCAATCAATGCCTTCTAAAGTCATGAGAGCAACAAATCAGTATCAATGATTCTTAGAGTTTTGGTCTGAGACAAAATAGAAGCTACTCAAGCAAGCTACATGAGCAACTAGTCATGAGCCATTAAGACAGAGTATAATGAAGTGCATTTAAGAAATAAGCCTATACACTAATTGGTTGTAGTAGGGTAAAGATGTTAAGGCATGAAACCAATAAGCATAAACAATGACGAAGCAACTCGTTTCATGTAGAAACAATGACAAAGCAACTCATTTCATGAGTAATAAGCAACTTGAGAATGCAGACTAGTACTGGATATTATCAAAAATCATAGTGAATGCTAGTGCAAGGGTTGATGAAAGAGAAAATCCCAGTCACACTCTTGCAGGCAGAACACAACATTGATAGTGAGGTAGTCAAAAGTACACAAATCAAAGATTATCATAGAATATCATACAAATTGGGGTCAGCACAGTCTTAGCAATAGATTATCAGTGACTGATTAGCTTACGAAGAAAAGGATAAGGCCTTCAACATACAACCATCACATTATTAAAGATATTTAAAATACATACACTAAGTAATGGAAGAGGAATTCATTACAAAAAAATAGTGGCTTCATGAGATTACAAGGAAACCTATACATTTTTCAGGATATGATCTTCATACAAAACTAGTAGTTCTAAGATGACTATCAAAACAGTATATGCAGCCACAATGGAGCTATATTAGTAGAGAAAATAGAGATATAAGATAATGCGCAGTGACCTCTGAATTTTTTTTAACCCATGTCAAGATACAGTCACAAAACTCAACCACAAATAATAGCATAGATAATGGAGGTTATCATTAAAAACCTACCACAATACATGTCACAAAAGAAGATTTGAATGACTCCAAGAGCAAATAAAACATAAGGATAGACTTGCAGTGATGAAAAGTATTCGAAATAATGAAATAACATCTATTGTATTGTATAACAATGGACAATCTATGTCACCAATCTAGAAGAGAAAGACTTAGAAAGGAATGGTGACACATAGACCAATTAAAATGACATTGCAACATAATAGCAAATGAAGTTTAAATACAATCATTTTGAGCTCATCATCAAGATCATAGTTGGTATGAAGGATTGTATATGATAGTAAGGTATATGAAGGTGACAATTGTAATGGCATTCAAAGGGTATTCTTCATGATGATATGACAATGGAAAATGACAATAAAAACTTAGTTCATAACAAATATACCAAAGGGAGACAACCCTTTATCAACATTCATAGCTTTGTGGCAAGGATCGACCATCAAAGTCTGAGATAGTAGTAGGCATTGGAAAGACAGTGTATATCACTATATTTGCAACATTTATTGTCATTAAGCATGAAGTCTTTCATCTTAAAAATAGTGAAATGAATCAATAATGAGTAAAGTATCCCTCTCACAGCCTTCCAAGTTTCATTATGAGAGCTACCATGTCAAGAAATGACATTCTATATATAATACAATGTAGGAAAAGGATACAGTGATTATGTTCATTATTTTTATTACAGTCAAAAAATAATGTGCGTATCTAGGCTTTCATTTAGAAACCCTACGTATGCACATCATTTTTTAATGAAATATTTCACCAAAAAATAAATAAAAGATTTCGTGATAATAGAAAAAGAAGGGAAGAGAAATTAAAGTTTTTTTTGAAAAACCCTAAGTGCATGAGAAGATTATAGCAAAAAACTCTACACCTTTTCTATCAGAGTAATAGAGGAAGATAATAGTGCATACCATGCTAAAGGAGATCCGAATGCATGCTTAAGTATAGTTACAACCCTGTTCGAAACCCTATTTCAAACTTTGGGTGACAATGAGTGCATGGCGACTGCAGAAAGGTTTTCTTCGCGAAGACAATATGCAAAAAAATAAAAAGTTCTAGGGTTCGGGTTTCTTTTATGTTGCTGCATGCCCTAATTTAATGGGCTTTTCTTTTGTTTTTTTATAAACAAAGTGTGCATGTAACTGATAGACCATTGTCATGACTTGAGAAGTCATGCAACCTAGGCAGTGTGCATTATAAGCCCATGCACAGGGCTAAAAGAACTATGTTCTTTTATAAGTACATATTATAATTAATATATATAAGTTAAGATTTAAGTTATTTCAAAAAATCTTAACTAATATATATTAAATTGTAATAATGATTTATATATTCTTTGAGCTTTAAATGTTAATTATAATTAAATATAATTTTATTAAAGATTTATCTCATTTAAAAATCTTAATAAATTATAAAATAATAAAAAAGAAATAAAATAATTATTTTAGCATCTAAAATAAAATGAATTGTTTTATTTTAAGTGTTAAAATAAAGTTATTGTTGAAAGATAAAAAAGAAGAGAGGACATGCATGCTTTTACAGAGAGACCATGCAGTGTATGTAGAGAGGGGTTACTTTTTTCAGTCACTATATTTAGCTGTGTGCATCATGTAGATTTGTTTAGAGGAGAGGTGCTTTTTTAGAGATATTTTAGGCAATGTGGCAGTTCTATTTACAACAATGGATGTCTTTTTCATGCAGCTTCATTTGAGGGCCTATTTTCAGCATCAGGAGCTCTTTTTGGTAGAGATTCACATGAGTTTTTTATGCTATTTTTGGCAAATCTGCCCAAGGCTTTTTCTCATGCAAATTTTCATATTAGGGTTTATTGAATGAGATTTTTCTATATATTATTTTCTCCTCCTTCATTATTCCCTCTAGTTCTTTCTTTTCTGCTACACACATAGCCGAAAAAGCACTGTATCTCAACACTTAGCAGTTTTTCAGTTATTGTAGTAGAGATATTTTATTCAGTTTTGTAATACGAAGTTATTTCCTTATCAGTATTTCTTGCTTTTTCATTGCAAGGTGAGCCATTTGATAGAGTTATTGTAATTTGCATAATCCTTTGCTCTGTCTTACTTTTTCTTTGCAGAAGTAGGTGTTACCAAAATTTTATGACACCTAAAATTTTGGTGACCTATTATAGGTCTTATGTATTGCAGAAAAAAGGTACACAAAATTTTTCCAGAAAAAAAAGTTTGTTATCTTTATTAGATAAATATGTATGCCATACAAGTATCTCATTCCAATGTGTAATATTTTAATTAAGAAAGATATACATGAATAAAACATCTGCATGTAATACATCTTTATTTATAAAGAACAAACTGTCTACAAGATCCCACACAAGCCGTGGGAATAGTTGAGAAAAGATCACACTGATCATAGAAATGCAAACAGAAAAGGAACAAAAGAATGTAGGAAGAAGGGAAAGAAAGAACCCATCATTTCCTAGTAGGGTGATGAGTTCTACACAAGGTCTTCTGGTCAGCTTCGTTGATCTAAGCATCTCAGTGTCCACCCCATGAGATGACCTGAAAAAGAGAGGAAAATAATTTGGTTAGAGCTCCGAGTTATTCCTTTCACTCCTGCATACATAAAGCTACTCCTACTGTGCATACACTGCTATATCAAATTCAGAATAGAGAAGACCAACTCAAAAAAGATGCCATGAGATATCAATGAGAACCATGTTTGTTTCATGTGTAGATAAAGGTTTTCATTTCAGAAGTATCATGTATGTGGGTTAAAATGGGCTCTTGAAGCGGTTGAGCTCAACATATAAGTCATTATTCACAAGGTGACACTAATCGGCTGCTAGTGATCAGGTACAATCACATTCATAGTCTCATATACTGTCACTCAATGATAGTATAAAACTGTCATCTAGTGGCGGCATATACAAAAATGAACATGATTTCCTTCAATAAAAATAGTTAACTAGAGTCATCGTATGAATAAAAAGTAAAAGGCAAGTGTGCGAATCAATGAGGAGGGAGAATTTTTGGTCTTTAGCACAAGTAACTATCACAAAACAACAAAACCTACTAGTTTTATAAAGTAGGACACCAAGGAAAGTTAGCTTTGAATCTGAATCCTCCAGTTGTGATAGCCAATCATGTAAAAACCAAAAAATCCCACCTCTTTTGGTTTGCACAAATACCTTCCAGCTCACTAAGAAAGATAACATCCATAAGAGAAACTATCTTTAATACAGACACCTTGAATCAAATTGACAGTAATAGTATATGGTGGCAGCCTTGAGATTTTTTAATAGTCCATGACAGTGAGCAATTCCTCCATAGGTCACACAATGTAGCATATATCAGTGTCTTGCTCAACAACAATAGAGAAAATTGACAAAGATAGTCTTCCAATTATAAGATTGTAGTCAAAAGAATATTGTATTATAGTTAGGTCGAGAGTAAGATTTCAGGAATAATCATCTATTCTTCAAAGATAGAGGATCCTACATAGTACAACTCTTCAAAAAAGCACATGAGTTCACAATGTATAGGCATGTTAGACACATGCAGATCACAAACAAAGGTATAGAAAGTCACAAATATTGATGAAAGAGTAAAATCTTGATACACCCTTGGAAACACATCAAAGTACAATCAAATTGTATACACTGTGGTATGATTGCTTCAGTCATGAGGCAAGTCTAAATGGTAATGTATATTATCACGAATAAGGTGTAAATGGTTATTTATCAAGATCAATGAATAGATTGGGTTATCACATGATAAAAGCCATTATAGAAGTCATCAAAGCTTCCATGGATGCAATCATAAAATATGATAATATCACATGGTGTCAGTAACTTTGAAACAAGCCTTCACACAGATCATTTTAGTGGCAAGTTAGGATACTAGGATAAAGATCACCATATTCAGTGATAGAGGATACATAAAGGACTTCCAGTTGCAAGACAGTGATATGATTACAAGAAGCCATAACAACATATATCAATGACCCAAAGGCATAAGGTAAATCATAGCCCCTACAATCAGTTTGAGCATCCAAGGTATATGTACAAGAAAGACAATGAAATCACTAACAACACAAATCAGAGAATCCATGTTTAGATTTTTTCTTGTGATAATATAGTGATAGTACTATCAGGTTGCAATAAGTTTAAATATTATCAAACTCCATAAGAAAGCTCAATTATAACAAATTAGTCACAAGAATTCCTGGAATATATGTCAGAGGGATATAGGAGTAGTTGTCAGCACCAAGTTTAAAAGACAGTTAATTCAAAGAGCATCATCTTCAGATTAAAAGTAATTCATAGAGAAAGCAGTCCCCAAGGATAGGTAGATGGGTTTATAGCAGTGATATAACAATACTCAGATCACCAAGTACAAAATTAAATAGCAATCAGAGTTACAAACCTATTACAAGGATATAGCCATCGCCAAAAAACTTAGTAATCTTCACTACCAATAAGGGTAATAGCATTTCCAGTAGTAGTCTTACAAAACTCCATAGAGATAGTTCCACTAAGAGGAGACCCATAGATTTATGAAACAAAAAACAACTCAATATAGTTGAGCATAGAGACCATATACAACATTCAAAGAAATCCAAAAAGGCTTAATAGGTTTTCTGGGGTAGTACACAATAAATATACAAAGGGACAATCAACCCTTACTCTTCAAATCTTTATATATTTACACAGAATATGACAATAACATGAGTGACTCTCATCTTGGTGACAGTTAAAGGCAAATAGATAGAGGAAAATATAATTTCAAGAGGCCATAAGTGATTGTCATAGTTAAATTGCAATCAATGAAGTATGAGATTGCCATCATACCTAATGCTAAGGATTAATGAAAGAGTGGCTATGTTTTGAGAATAGCAGTCAGAGCATAAAGTTGTACCAGATTCCATACAAGGTATAGGACAAAGTATAAGATAACTATAAAAAATATTAAACAATCCTTTCGCATGTAACAGTTCATGATTAAAAATCATGGACAAAAAAAAAAGATTTTCAAATCATATTACTCATTGTCTACTCATGAGTAAAAAGAGCAGTGACAAATGAGTAGCAGTCTGCAACAATACATGGAGCACAAAATGAGCAGTAGCTTCACTAAGAAACACAATGCAATATATCAATCCTTAGTCATCCCAATAGCAGCTCACAGTGATATAGCATTGATACCAAACACTTTGACAATTTTGTTCAGCTATCAACAAAGACTATAGCATTCTACTGAATGGAAGTCACAGAATAGGTTAGAGATGTATAATAGCATGCAACATCAAAAAATTTAGCAACCAAGAGCCATTAAGACAAATGGTGATCATAAAGTGACAAAAGTATATGAGTAGCAAAAGATAGTTCCTCATTGATAACACAAAAAATTGCAGTCACTAATAACAGTGATCTCTTACAGTAAAGTAGCAATGAGAAAGATGTTCACAGAAAATAGAATATAAGGCAGAGAAAGAAAATCCTTGTTAATATTTTGCTTTTGTTGGGACTGATTAAAATTGAATCAAGTTTAGAGGCCCATTTCAAAATTTTGCCCTGCATTTCCAAATGATTAAAATAAGTCAATTTGAATGGCCTAGTTAGCAAGGGGGTAAAATGGAGCCGGTTGATTTTCAGAGGGTAAGGCTCGGGATTCATGTCCCACACCTTTCATTTGGCCTATGCAGTGATGT
This sequence comes from Cryptomeria japonica, assembly GCF_030272615.1. NCBI lineage: Eukaryota > Viridiplantae > Streptophyta > Pinopsida > Cupressales > Cupressaceae > Cryptomeria > Cryptomeria japonica. The sequence goes on from NC_081410.1 coordinate 253,530,732, forward strand.
GCAACTTTCAGAATTCAGTTTGGATAAGTTTACTAGGTACCCATTTTGAGGGGTGAGCTGAAAGTGCATTCTAGACACAAGTGCAAATTCTATTAAGTAGCCTACTTTGAGTTTTTATATCTTTTGCCATGTTTATTATCATGAAGAATTTCAAAATGGATTGAATTTTATACATAAATGTGAATCAACATGCAAAATTTCAAGTCCTTATGAATCCATTTGTAGTTTGTGATGTTTGCACAAGTGTAAAAATGTCCTACTGAGCGTCATGTCAGAATGTTTGTTCCGGGCTAATGTTGGTATAAATGGTGAGCTACATTTCAAATTTAAAGGCTCTACCAATCCGTTTGATCGGTTTTCAAAAGAGCTTATTTTGCCATCAAATTCAGTTATCCGCACTCCAGTGTTATATCAGTTAATGTAGCAGTTTTGGTGAGCGTGTCGTTTGCATCCTGTCAGTCTAGTGATCGAATTGAGAATTCAAAGATTTAATATGTACTTTAAGGTATCTATGTTTCAAATTTGAGGACCCACGGAGGTCGTTTGATATTTTTGAGAAAGGCATCATGTGTTGCCAGAACATTGACTTCATCAGGTCCGCAATGTCCACAAAGCCAGCTGGTCATTTTCAGAAATTAATATCTCTTCGCTTGGGACTCGTCTTGAGAAACCGTTTGGTAGATGTCATCCTTGTATATCAAAGAACATGCCTGTCAAATGGCGAGCTCCAGAAAGGTGTTTTGATAGGTTTGAAAATTACGTCTTCGCGATTAAATGCGAAAATTGTGGCGTAATTGCCTGAAGGTTGTAAAATGCAGATTAATGATCCAAAAACGATGTCGATCATTTCCAGAGGTATGTTTGAGGTTCGTGAAGCATTCCAGGGGCCAGTTGCATGAAAATGAAAAAAAATTTTGTCAGACCCACTTTGGGGCCCGACCTGGCTCATGCCCGTGCATTAATTTCATGGCGAAGTGGTCTTAATTAAGAGTAATGTATATCAATGTTAGCTCAATTGTAATTCACCAGTAGGATGGAGAGAGGCGACTTCAGTGTACTTGTTGTTTATGGATTGATGGATATATATTTGAAATGAGAATGTATAAGCCATTTTAAAAAAAAAGTGTTTGATGAACTAGATGCTGCTGGCCATTTTTCCAATGAGATGCCATATTGCCCAATAATGCATGGACTGATTTAGGTAGCCATTAAAAAACTCTCAGTAAATCCAATTGATGGATTTGAACCTTCAACAAAGTGGTAAATGGGCAGCATAGTGAATAGTAAATGCAATTAAATTGCAATGTCTTCCCTCCAATGGCAGCATAGAAGTTGAAAGAGGGCATCATGAACTTTCTAGCAAATGAAAATTGCCATTCCTTCCTCTCATATACAGCAGCCCCATGGTGAAATTCCAAGCAAATGCAAGTGGTTGTTTGAGACCACATTCAATGTGCAACTTACGGAAAGTAGCATGTTGAAGCAATCATGCCAACACCCATTTCTCCCTTTGGTAGCAGCTACAGCAGCAAACTAAAATATTTAAACAAATGCATTGGCTACCATAAGACCTAGCCAAAATCCTCCTCTCCCTGTGCATGGTGCATGAACTGTGAAGCACGGAAGAAGGCATTTAAAAAACTCTCAGCAAATCCAACGTGGCTATGGCAGCAGAAGTTTTTTTTTTATAAAAAAATGAAAATGCTATTGGCTACTGTAAAGCCATCCCCTCCCCTATGTAAAAACGTGGCAGATGGCATTTTCTTTTGAAGAAGAGTCTTCCTCCTTCATCCCTATGTGGCTATCCCTCTGTGTGAGTTAAATAGCATGAAAAACTTTTAAACAAATACACAGGGCAGCCTTCTCCATGACGTGGTGGATGGGGAAAGAAGTTTAATGCAAATTAATGTATATGGAAAATACAAATTCGTCCCTGGTAGCAGTCTCTTTGTGTTTGGTATGAAGCAAAGGCCATCGAATTCCAAGCACATGCAAAGAAATCACCATTAAAACTCAGAGAGAAGCTCCAAAGTGCAGCTACAGGCATAATGTATTATCCCACATGCACTGGGAAGTGTTATTTTTAAATGTTTATAAGCAAAGCTCCACGCATGTATAATGTCTAAGCCATAAATGCTTTTGACGAATGGTGCCTATGGGTGCCCAAGGCAGGCCCACATGTGAGCATGGATCTCGAGGCAATGGAGGAGTTGACTGGATGGCGACTAGGTGGACCCCACATAGACACGCTTCCCGAGGCAGGTAGGCAAAATTTTGAAGAGAAAGGTCGGGTTAACGAGTGAGCAAGTTCAAGATGGATCGACGGTGTGTGCTATTTCGCAAAAGGAAGATGCATGCGAGTTACACCCTATGAAATAGCAAAAGTGAACGAGAGCCATCCACGTGTCGTGATAGGTGGCAGTCTGGCAGGCGGGTTTCAGTGAGGTGGCACACAATTGGCGCATAGGTGGCAGTCTAGTGGCGATGAAGTGGCGGCCAAGTGGCAGTGACGAAGAGGATGATGTGGTGGTGATGAGGTGTCATCCCAGGTGGCGTTCGATCAACCCCATCAACCATTCAGAGGCCGCCACGTGGCAAGGCGTTAGAGCACAAATGGAGGCAAAAATCAAAATTAAAATGAATAAATGATATAGTTCTGACCATATTAAAATTTGAAATATTTAAATGACTGAGTACAAATGGGATTTAATTTGCCCAGGGTCTAAATTTTGGCCAAAATATAAAGTATTATATAAGTACCATAAGACCTAGCCAAAATCCTCCTCTCCTTTGTTTGGATATTGGTATTAAGTGATGAGAATCAGATTTTTGACAGAGGTAAATACTAAAGATTGTTTGAGCAGCTTGTATTCAGTTTTAAGCATGTTTGTATCTATTGTATAGTCGCTTTGTTTTAGTTGTGTGGTTTTCAATAAGGTGCCCTGCTGTTTGGGTAGAATAAGGAAGCCCTATTTTTGAAATGAGATGAGAAGAGAAGATTTGAGAGAAGAATGATCCGTTTTTGGGCGGTCTGCTTAACCAAAGATATCCAGATTCTTGTGTTGATCTTGCAATCAAGCATCCCCAGTCAGAGCCACTATTGGGACTGATTAAAATTGAATCAAGTTTAGAGGCCCATTTCAAAATTTTGCCCTGCATTTCCAAATGATTAAAATAAGTCAGTTTGAATGGCCTAGTTAGCAAGGGGGTAAAATGGAGCCGGTTGATTTTCAGAGGGTAAGGCTCGGGATTCATGTCCCACACCTTTCATTTGGCCTATGCAGTGATGTGCAACTTTTAGAATTCAGTTTGGATAAGTTTACTAGGTACCCATTTTGAGGGGTGAGCTGAAAGTGCATTCTAGGCACAAGTGCAAATTTTATTAAGTAGCCTACTTTGGGTGTTTATATCTTTTGCCATGTTTAATATCTTTTGCCATGTTTATTATCATGAAGAATTTCAAAATGGATTGAATTTTATGCATAAATGTGAGTCAACATGCAAAATTTCAAGTCCTTATGAATCCGTTTGTAGTTTGTGATGTTTGCACAAGTGTAAAAATGTCCTGGTGAGCGTCATGTCAGAATGTTTGTTCTAGGCTAATGTTGGTATAAATGGTGAGCTGTGTTTCAAATTTAAAGGCTCTACCAATCCGTTTGATCGGTTTTCAAAAGAGCTCATTTTGCCATCAAATTCAGTTATCCGCACTCCAGTGTTATATCAGTTAATGTAGCCGTTTTGGTGAGCGTGTCGTTTGCATCCTGTCAGTCTGGTGATCGAATTGAGAATTCAAAGATTTAAAATGTACTTTAAGGTATCTATGTTTCAAATTTGAGGACCCACGGAGGTCGTTTGATATTTTTGAGAAAGGCATCATGTGTTGCCAAAACATTGACTTCATCAGGTCCGCAGTGTCGACAAAGCCAGCTGGCCGTTTTCGGAAATTAATATCTCTTCGCTTGGGACTCGTCTTGAGAAACCGTTTGCTATATGTCATCCTTGTATATCAAAGAACATGTCTGTCAGATGGCGAGCTCCAAAAAGGTGTTTTGACAGGTTTGAAAATTACGTCTTCGCGATTAAATGCGAAAATTGTGGCGTAATTGCCTGAAGATTGTAAAATGCGGATTAATGATCCGAAAACGATGCCGATCATTTCCAGAGGTATGTTTGAGGTCCGTGAAGTATTCCAGGGGTCAGTTGTATGAAAACGAAATTTTTTTTAGTCGAAGCCACTTTGGGGCCCGACCTGGCTCATGCCCGTGCATTAATTTCATGGCGAAGTGGTCTTAATTCAGAGTAATGTATATCAATGTTAGCTCGATTGTAATTCACCAGTAGGATGGAGAGAGGCGACTTCAGTGTACTTGTTGTTTATGGATTGATGGATATCTATTTGAAATGAGAATGTATAAGCCATTTTAAAAAAAAAAGTGTTTGATGAACTAAATGCTGCTGGCTATTTTTCCAATGAGATGCCATATTGCCCAATAATGCATGGACTGATTTAGGCAGCCATTAAAAAACTCTCAGCAAATCCAATTGATGGATTTGAACCTTCAACAAAGTGGTAAATGGGCAGCATAGTGAATAGTAAATGCAATTAAATTGCAATGTCTTCCCTCCAATGGCAGCATAGAAGTTGAAAGAGGGCATCATGAACTTTCTGGCAAATGAAAATTGCCATTCCTTCCTCTCATATATAGCAGCCCCATGGTGAAATTCCAAGCAAATGCAAGTGGTTGTTTGAGACCACATTCAATGTGCAACTTACGGAAAGTGGCATGCTGAAGTAATCATGCCAACACCCATTTCTCCCTTTGGTAGCAGCTACAGCAGCAAACTAAAACATTTAAACAAATGCATTGGCTACCATAAGACCTAGCCAAAATCCTCCTCTCCCTGTGCATGGTGCATGAACTGTGAAGCACTGAAGAAGGCATTTAAAAAACTCTCAGCAAATCCAATGTGGCTATGGCAGCAGAAGTTTTTTTTTTATAAAAAAATGAAAATGCTATTGGCTGCTGTAAAGCCATCCCCTCCCCTATGTAAAAACGTGGCAGATGGCATTTTATTTTGAAGAAGAGTCTTCCTCCTTCATCCCTACGTGGCTATCCCTCTGTGTGAGTTAAACAGCATGAAAAACTTTTAAACAAATGCACAGGGCAGCCTTCTCCATGACGTGGTGGATGGGGAAAGAAGTTTAATGCAAATTAATGTATATGGCAAATACAAATTCGACCCTGGTAGCAGTCTCTTTGTTTTTGGTATGAAGCAATGGCCATCGAATTCCAAGCACATGCAAAGAAATCACCATTAAAACTCAAAGAGAAGCTCCAAAGTGCAGCTACAAGCATAATGCAATATCCCACATGCACTCGGAAGTGTTATTTTTAAATGTTTACAAGGAAAGCTCCACGCATGTATAATGTCTAAGCCATAAATGCTTTTTACGAATGGTGCCTATGGGCGCCCAAGGCGGGCCCACACGCGAGCACGGATCCTGAGGCAACGGAGGAGTTGACTGGATGGCGACTAGGTGGACTCCACACAGACACGCTTCCCGAGGCAAGTAGGCAAAATTTTGTAGAGAAAGGTTGGGTTAACGAGTGAGCAAGTTCAAGATGGATCGACGGTGCGCGCTATTTCGTGAAAGGAAGATGCACGCGAGTTACACCCTGCAAAATAGCAAAAGTGAACGAGAGTCGTCCACGTGTCGTGATAGGTGGCAGTCCAGCAGGCAGGTCCCGGTGAGGTGGCACACAGTTGGTGCACAGGTGGTAGTGTAGTGGTGATGACGTGGCGGCCAAGTGGCAGTGATGAAGCAGATGACATGGCGGTAATGAGGTGTCATCCCAAGTGGGGTCCTATCAACCCCATCAACCAATCAGAGGCCACCACGTGGCAAGGCGTCAGAGCACAAATGGAGGCAAAAATCAAAATTAAAATGAATAAATGATATAGTTCTGACTATATTAAAATTTGAAATATTTAAATGACTGAGCACAAATGGGATTTAATTCGCCCAGGGTCTAAATTTTGGCCAAAATATAAACCATTATATATCGCCGGAAAGCTCTCGGAGTGAAGAATCTGATTATTAGGTTAATTTTGACAAATGTGGGATAGTTTGGTGGCAGTTTCCATAGGCACAAAATTCAGTTAGAGAGGAGACACTTGGCAATTCAGTTGCAGATTTGATTTTCTTCCCTCCTCTTTTTATTCGGAATTCTTCTCAGTTGTAAGGGTTATAGAAATTTGGAAAATGCTCCAGATTTGATGGCTTCCACTTTCTGAATATCATGACCCAGATTTGTGAATGCTTCTATTTTGGTTTCAGGGTACAGAGATTGTAGTGCATTGTTGTAAATGTGATTTTAGTTGCAGGTCTTGCTTGTGTCAGGCATGAGTAAATTCCTCACAGTATTGTCTCTAACTACGCATTTCATTATCATAAATTGAATCCTCAAGGAGGATGAAGATTTGTCAATTTTAAGGAAATTGTGTGACTATTTATAGGTATCCTTCAAGGAAGGTTTTAAATTCTATAGTCAGTCGTGAATGATGAAATGTGTATCCAGATCTGATAAATTTGTGAATGAATCAAATAGTGCATTAATATAAGGTATTTGTGCATGAATATTTTGTTTAAGGAAAATAAGCTTGCATCTATGATTCATATTTGTAGTTCTGTCTGTGACTCTGTTGCCCAATGAACAAGGCATTGGTCTTGCAAGTTTGGGGATGTTTTCGGATATATATTTTAAACGACAAATTTAATTTCCCTTCATGTTTAGGGGTGTTTGTGTTCCATTCTTTCCAAGCTCTGTTTCATCCTATTGTTTGTACAGATCTAGCGAATTTGTAATGTTTCTTAACCTGTTGAGCTTGTGAAATGATTTATCTGCTTAGTCTTGATGTAGTTATGTGTCTGTAATTGTTGTATTTAATGTATCAAAAGGGTGTCCCCCCCTAGGTCTAGTAGAACCTGAAGTGCAGGAGGATCATTAGGATCATATGTTATGTTGTCCAAGCCCTGAGGTGTTTCATTGATTGAGATTGGCTATCTCATAAATAGATTTACAGGTATCTTGGGTTATCATTTTTGGTGAACAACAAAAATGGCGACTCTGCTAGAGAGTAAATGAACTGTCAAGAGCCTCTAGTTAAGAAAGAATTAATTCATATAAGGTTGAGATTATCCCATCCGAGCCACCACCACAAAAATGGCAACTCTGTTGGGAAAGCTGAATAGAAATTGCCTAATTTCATCCAGTTAGTTAGTCCATTGTGTATGCACAGAGTTTAAATTGACTTTATGGCGAAGAGAATAGTTCTCATTCTGGATCTGTAACATGATATGTTTTACATGTCATATATTGCATGAAGGAGTAACAAATAAAAGTTATATTTCTTAGTTGTGAGCAAGTCCTTGCAGCTATATGCAAATTTTTCCCTAATTCCTTATTGGGTGGCGACTCTAGTCTCTGTACCGGTGCTTGAAGGAAGTTTGTATTCCAAGACTTTCACAAGATTATTAGATAATCTTATGAATCATATTATGGTGCAGATGGTTTAATTAGCAGATTCACAAATAAGTGCTTTCATCATAAAAGCTTGAGAAGAAAAGTGCAGTAATAGCCTGGAAGAGGAAATTGGTTGTAGCGAGATTGAAGGAGATAGTAAAGAATTTGAATGTGTGTTGAATGGTGTTCTCCTGTTCAAAATATCCTCTGTGCAAGAGGTGGTGACTCTGTGATAAAAGACTGTGCTGAAAGTGGAAGTAAATCTCCAGATCTACAAGAGTTTACAGCTGCAAATCTCCAGGTATTTTTTTCAGAGGTTTCAAATGCAAAGATATGTGCTCTGAAAATTAGAATGTGTAATGTCGTTTTCCCATTTAGTGAACATCACTAGTTTAAAGGGAAAGAGAGAATCTCAAAATTGATTTGCATATCTATGCTGCTAAAATATTCAGCGTATGTTATCCTCCGTAGTATGCAAATGTGGAAGAACTTTATGTCAAGCAATGTTAAGGAATAGATTTGAATAAGGATATGTGCTTGAAGTTTTCTATCCAAGATTTTATAATCATTTGTGGAAGTAAGAAAAATAAATAGTGAAGTTTTTCAGTCTTATGTGTTTCCACATAGAGCCATGTCTGGTGAAGTGTCACAACCATATAATAGGAGAAGTTTCGTCATGAACCATTATGCTGCTCTAAATTTCAGAGATATTCCGAGTTACCCAAATCCCATACCCACAGAAATTAGAAAGCATTTGCCCATATTCAGTGGGAAGAAATCAGAATCAGCATGTCACCATGTTAAAAGATTTTCAGATTTGATAGGAGAATTCGAAATTTGCCAAGAAGATGTATGCATGAAGTTGTTTATTCAGTCATTAAAAGAGGAAGCAAGAAATTGGTTCTCTTTTTTGCCAGTGAATTCTATTACCTCATGGGAAGAATTGGTTTCAGATTTCATGGATCAATTCGATGAGAAGGTGAGTGATTCCGACTTACTAAAAGAGTTCACTTATATACAAATCAGAGAAGATGAATTGGTACCCACATTTAACATCAGATTTTCACAAGCTTTGTCAAAAATTTCTAGAAAGTATAAACTCGATGATAAAGTATGTCTGGATGTTTATATGAGTGCATTTGATGAGAAGATGGGTTTCCTATTGAGAAATAAAGAACCCAAAACCTTGTATGAAGCCTTTAACACAGCTAGGGATATGGAAAATAACTTGAAATTTGGGATAGCTAAGAGGTTTGTGTCTGCTGTGGTTTCTTGTCAAAGCACCTTGAATTGTGAAATACCATGTGAGTCTCAGCAAATCATTCCGTGTCTAGGTGCATCAAGCTCTGCAGTTCCAAATGGCTTTTATGATGCATGTGTTTTAGATTTAAATGAGAGTCAAGAACCTTTGTTGTTAATGCCGGTTGTCTCTCGCAGTAGTGATGGAATGATCAGTGGGAAGCATTGTGAAAATGTTGATACAGAGACAGATATATACAAGGGATATGTACCATTTGATTTGTATGCTAGTTATGTTGATTATGTGGCTGCTAATTACCAAGTGAATCATGCATCTCTCCAGGATAATATTGGTGAAAATAATGATGGTGATGACCATCAATCTTTACATGCTGCTAGTGTATTTGATGTTGAAATACCAAATATAGAGGGATTACTAAGTGTTACTGTTTGTGCAAGTGACAATGTGCCATATGATGAAAATCAGAATTGTTTAGTGCAAACAATAGTTGATCCTCATTTAGATATTGATAATCTTAATTGTGTTGAGGATGAAGTAAATCTATTTTTAGATTTCACTTCAAATTTCACTTCTTGTAATCATGATAATGATCTTTCTATTTTGAAAGTCATGCACAAAGTGAATTCAAAAAATTGTGATGGTATGCGTAATTGAAATGAAGATATAGCACACATGGATGGACAAAAGTCTACGAAATCTCACATGGAACAAAAAGGTGCAATGCAAGTCCAGAAGATTGCAGAACTTAAGAAAGCTCTTGAAGTTGTGGATAAGAAAGTTCAGATATTGGAGAGCCTTCGAGCTGTTGATGAAGACTTTCTGCAATATAGTGAAGAGGATTCTTCGGAAAAGGACTGTGAATTGAATGCTTGTATAATTGATGAGCATGCTGATCTAACAGATGGTTTTATGACAGAAAATTTTATTGAACATGCTGAAAACTCATCTGATGAAGTAAATTGCAGTGATGTTCATTTTCACTCTTTGGCTGATGACGAGTATTCTATTGGTGAAGAAGATCAGTTGTGCCAAGATAAGTATGATTATCTTGATTTTCAGAATGATGGTCATAGGATAAAATCTTATGAATGTGAAACATGGAACACTGAGGATTGTTCCAGCCAAGTTTCATTTTCTTCTTTGTCTGATGAAGATGGTTATGAGGATCTAATGGATGGTATCTTTAGCAATTTTACTAATGCTTTATTCAATGCTAATATAGATACGGACCAGCCACTTCAGTGTCATAACGTTCATAAAGGGATTGTCCATTTGGTTTCTAACCCTTTGTATGAAGAAATAACTGATCAACCAGATGTTGTAAATGATGAACCAGTCCATACTACTGATGGAATTCCGAAGAGCAATAGCATGGGTTGCAAAAAATTATTTCATGATGAAGGTAATAGGCATGGATTATGTGATGATCATTTAAAACCACAAATGAATGTGTTTCAGGGGGATGTAAGTATGGATGAAAAAGATTCAGCTGAGGATTTGCTTCAGCCGGAGGTACGCATTCTTTTCGATGAATGGGATGTTGAGAATGCAGAGGTTCTCAGTTTGATGAGCAAAGATAGTATGAGGTGTGATCAACGTAGTGAAGTAGCACATCTGGATGGTAATGTTCATGTTCCTTGTTTGCTTCGGTTGACTAATAATGCCTCTCATTCTATGAATTTAAATGATAACAAGGTGAGTGCTGATAGGAATTGCAATGTTGAAAATGAGTGTTTTATTTTCCAAGTTCAGCATGATGATGTCCTTGCAAATGGTAGAATTGATTGGGATAATGAGATGCATGGTATCTTGTGGGAAGGCCTCTATGGTGAATTGTCTCATATTTTTACTTGTGTTGAAGTAGTGCATAGTTACAAAGTTCAGAATCAGACAAGAGGTAAGCACACTAGCTGTTTCAGTAATGAGACAAAAGAGGTGGATTTTAAAAGCTATGCTCAGTTGTTACTGGAAGGTGCCTTTGTTTGGATCATGGTATTAAGTGATGAGAATTAGATTTTTGACAGAGGTAATTACTAAAGATTGTTTGAGCAGCTTGTATTCAGTTTTAAGCGTGTTTGTATCTATTGTATAGTTGCTTTGCTTCAGTTGTGTGGTTTTCAATAAGGTGCCTTGCTGTTTGGGTAGAATAAGGAAGCCCTATTTTTGAAATGAGATGAGAAGAGAAGATTTGAGAGAAGAATGATCCGTTTTTGGGCGGCTTGCTTAACCAAAGATATCCAGATTCTTGTGTTGATCTTGCAATCAAGCATCCCCAGTCAGAGCCACTATTGGGACTGATTAAAATTGAATCATGTTTAGAGGCCCATTTCAAAATTTTGCCCTGCATTTCCAAATGATTAAAATAAGTCAGTTTCAATGGCCTAGTTAGCAAGGGGGTAAAATGGAGCCGGTTGATTTTCAGAGGGTAAGGCTCGGGATTCATGTCCCACACCTTTCATTTGGCCTATGCAGTGATGTGCAACTTTTAGAATTCAGTTTAAATAAGTTTACTAGGTACCCATTTTGAGGGGTGAGCTGAAAGTGCATTCTAGGCACAAGTGCAAATTTTATTAAGTAGCCTACTTTGGGTGTTTATATCTTTTGCCATGTTTATTATCATGAAGAATTTCAAAATGGATTGAATTTTATGCATAAATGTGAGTCAACATGCAAAATTTCAAGTCCTTATGAATCCGTTTGTAGTTTGTGATGTTTGCACAAGTGTAAAAATGTCCTTGTGAGCGTCATGTCAGAATGCTTGTTCCGGGCTAATGTTGGTATAAATGGTGAGCTATGTTTCAAATTTAAAGTCTCTACTAATCCGTTTGATCGATTTTCAAAAGAGCTCCTTTTGCCATCAAATTTAGTTATCCGCACTCCAGTGTTATATCAGTTAATGTAGCCGTTTTGGTGAGCGTGCCGTTTGCATCCTGTCAGTCTGGTGATCGAATTGAGAATTCAAAGATTTAAAATGTAGTTTAAGGTATCTATGTTTCAAATTTGAGGACCCACGGAGGTCGTTTGATATTTTTGAGAAAGGCATCATGTGTTACCAGAACATTGACTTCATCAGGTCTGCAGTGTCGACAAAGCCAGCTGGCCATTTTCGGAAATTAATATCTCTTCGCTTGGGGCTCATCTTGAGAAACCATTTCGTAGATGTCATCCTTGTATATCAAAGTACATGCCTGTCAGATGGCGAGCTCCAGAAAGATGTTTTGATAGGTTTGAAAATTACGTCTTCGCGATTAAATGCAAAAATTGTGGCGTAATTGCTTGAAGGTTGTAAAATGCGGATTAATGATCCGAAAACGATGCCGATCATTTCCAGAGGTATGTTTGAGGTCCGTGAAGCATTCCAAGGGTCAGTTGCATGAAAACGAAATTTTTTTTAGTCGGACCCACTTTGGGGCCCGACCTGGCTCATGCCCGTGCATTAATTTCATGGCGAAGTGGTCTTAATTCAGAGTAATGTATATCAATGTTAGCTCGACTGTAATTCACCAGTAGGATGGAGAGAGGCGACTTCAGTGTACTTGTTGTTTATGGATTGATGGATATATATTTGAAATGAAAATGTATAAGCCATTTTTAAAAAAAAAGTGTTTGATGAACTAGATGCTGCTGGCCATTTTTCCAATGAGATGCCATATTGCCCAATAATGCATGGAATGATTTAGGCAGCCATTAAAAAACTCTCAGCAAATCCAATTGATGGATTAGAACCTTCAACAAAGTGGTAAATGGGCAGCATAGTGAATAGTAAATGCAATTAAATTGCAATGTCTTCCCTCCAATGGCAGCATAGAAGTTGAAAGAGGGCATCATGAAGTTTCTGGCAAATGAAAATTTCCATTCCTTCCTCTCATATACAACAGCCCCATGGTGAAATTCCAAGCAAATGCAAGTGGTTGTTTGAGACCACATTTAATGTGCAACTTACGGAAAGTGGCATGCTGAAGCAATCATGCCAACACCCATTTCTCCCTTTGGTAGCAGCTACAGCAGCAAACTAAAACATTTAAACAAATGCATTGGCTACCATAAGACCTAGCCAAAATCCTCCTCTCCCTGTGCATGGTGCATGAACTATGAAGCACGGAAGAAGGCATTTAAAAAACTCTCAGCAAATCCAACGTGGCTATGGCAGCAGAAGTTTTTTTTTTATAAAAAAATGAAAATGCTATTGGCTGCTGTAAAGCCATCCCCTCCCCTATGTAAAAACGTGGCAGATGGCATTTTCTTTTGAAGAAGAGTCTTCCTCCTTCATCCCTGCGTGGCTATCCCTCTATGTGAGTTAAACAACATGAAAAACTTTTAAACAAATGCACAGGGCAGCCTTCTCCATGACGTGGTGGATGGGGAAAGAAGTTTAATGCAAATAAATATATATGGAATATACAAATTCGACCCTAGTAGCAGTCTCTTTGTGTTTGGTATGAAGCAAAGGCCATCGAATTCCAAGCACATGCAAAGAAATCACCATTAAAACTCAGAGAGAAGCTCCAAAGTGCAGCTACAGGCATAATGCATTATCCCACATGCACTCGGAAGTGTTATTTTTAAATGTTTATAAGCAAAACTCCACGCATGTATAATGTCTAAACCATAAATGTTTTTGACGAATGGTGCCTATGGGCACCCAAGGCAGGCCCACATGCGAGCACGGATCTCGAGGCAACATAGGAGTTGATTGGATGGCGACTAGGTGGACCCCACGGAGACACGCTTCTCGAGGCAAGTAGGCAAAATTTTGCAGAGAAAGGTCGGGTTAACGAGTTAGCAAGTTCAAGATGGATCGACGGTGCACGCTATTTCGTGAAAGGAAGATGCACGCGAGTTACACCCTGCGAAATAGCGAAAGTGAACGAGAGTCGTCCACGTGTCGTGATAGTTGGCAGTCCAGCAGGCAGGTCCCGGTGAGGTGGCACACAGTTGGTGCACAGGTGGTAGTGTAGTGGTGATGACGTGGCGGCCAAGTGGCAGTGATGAAGCAGATGACATGGCGGTAATGAGGTGTCATCCCAAGTGGGGTCCTATCAACCCCATCAACCAATCAGAGGCCACCACGTGGCAAGGCGTCAGAGCACAAATGGAGGCAAAAATCAAAATTAAAATGAATAAATGATATAGTTCTGACTATATTAAAATTTGAAATATTTAAATGACTGAGCACAAATGGGATTTAATTCGCCCAGGGTCTAAATTTTGGCCAAAATATAAACCATTATATATCGCCGGAAAGCTCTCGGAGTGAAGAATCTGATTATTAGGTTAATTTTGACAAATGTGGGATAGTTTGGTGGCAGTTTCCATAGGCACAAAATTCAGTTAGAGAGGAGACACTTGGCAATTCAGTTGCAGATTTGATTTTCTTCCCTCCTCTTTTTATTCGGAATTCTTCTCAGTTGTAAGGGTTATAGAAATTTGGAAAATGCTCCAGATTTGATGGCTTCCACTTTCTGAATATCATGACCCAGATTTGTGAATGCTTCTATTTTGGTTTCAGGGTACAGAGATTGTAGTGCATTGTTGTAAATGTGATTTTAGTTGCAGGTCTTGCTTGTGTCAGGCATGAGTAAATTCCTCACAGTATTGTCTCTAACTACGCATTTCATTATCATAAATTGAATCCTCAAGGAGGATGAAGATTTGTCAATTTTAAGGAAATTGTGTGACTATTTATAGGTATCCTTCAAGGAAGGTTTTAAATTCTATAGTCAGTCGTGAATGATGAAATGTGTATCCAGATCTGATAAATTTGTGAATAAATCAAATAGTGCATTAATATAAGGTATTTGTGCATGAATATTTTGTTTAAGGAAAATAAGCTTGCATCTATGATTCATATTTGTAGTTCTGTCTGTGACTCTGTTGCCCAATGAACAAGGCATTGGTCTTGCAAGTTTGGGGATGTTTTCGGATATATATTTTAAACGACAAATCTAATTTCCCTTCATGTTTAGGGGTGTTTGTTTTCCATTCTTTCCAAGCTCTGTTTCATCCTATTGTTTGTACAGATCTAGCCAATTTGTAATGTTTCTTAACCTGTTGAGCTTGTGAAATGATTTATCTGCTTAGTCTTGATGTAGTTATGCGTCTGTAATTGTTGTATTTAATGCATCAAAAGGGTGTCCCCCCCTAGGTCTAGCAGAACCTGAAGTGCAGGAGGATCATTAGGATACTATGTTATGTTGTCCAAGCCCTGAGGTGTTTCATTGATTGAGATTGGCTATCTCATAGATAGATTTACAGGTATCTTGGGTTATCATTTTTGGTGAACAACAAAAATGGCGACTCTGCTGGGGAGTAAATGAACTGTCAAGAGCCTCTAGTTAAGAAAGAATTAATTCATATAAGGTTGAGATTATCCCATCCGAGCCACCACCACAAAAATGGCGACTCTGCTAGGGAAGCTGAATAGAAATTGCCTAATTTCATCCAGTTAGTTAGTCCATTGTGTATGCACAGAGTGTAAATTGATTTTATGGCGAAGAGAATAGTTCTCATTCTGGATCTGTAACATGATATGTTTTACATGTCATATATTACATGAAGGAGTAACAAATAAAAGTTATATTGCTTAGTTGTGAGCAAGTCCTTGCAGCTGTATGCAAATTTTTCCCCAATTCCTTATTGGGTGGCGACTCTAGTCTCTGTACCAGTGCTTGAAGGAAGTTTGTATTCCAAGACTTTCACAAGATTATTAGATAATCTTATGAATCATATTATGGTGCAGATGGTTTAATTAGCAAATTCATAGATAAGTGCTTTCATCATAAAAGCTTGATAAGAAAAGTGCAGTAATAGCCTGGAAGAGTGAATTGGTTGTAGTGAGATTGAAGGAGATAGTAAAGAATTTGAATGTGTGTTGAATGGTGTTCTCCTGTTCAAAATATCCTCTGTGCAAGAGGTGGCGACTCTGTGATAAAAGACCGTGCTGAAAGTGGAAGTAAATCTCCAGATCTACAAGAGTTTACAGCTGCAAATCTCCAAGTATTTTTTTCAGAGGTTTCAAATGCAAAGATATGTGCTCTGAAAATTAGAATGTGTAATGTCATTTTCCCATTTAGTGAACAACACTAGTTTAAAGGGAAAGAGAGAATCTCAAAATTGATTTGCATATCTATGCTGCTAAAATATTCAGCGTATGTTATCCTCTGTAGTATGCAAATGTGGAAGAACTTTATGTCAAGCAATGTTAAGGAATAGATTTGAATAAGCATATGTGCTTGAAGTTTTCTATCCAAGATTTTATAATCATTTGTGGAAGTAAGAAAAATAAATAGTGAAGTTTTTCAGTCTTATGTGTTTCCACATAGAGCCATGCCTGGTGAAGTGTCACAACCATATAATAGGAGAAGTTTCGTCATGAACCATTATGCTGCTCTAAATTTCAGAGATATTCCGGGTTACCCAAATCCCATACCAACAGAAATTAGAAAGCATTTGCCCATATTCAGTGGGAAGAAATCAGAATCAGCATGTCACCATGTTAAAAGATTTTCAGATTTGATAGGAGAATTCGAAATTCGCCAAGAAGATGTATGCATGAAGTTGTTTATTCAGTCATTAAAAGAGGAAGCAAGAAATTGGTTCCCTTTTTTGCCAGTGAATTCTATTACCTCATGGGAAGAATTGGTTTCAGATTTTATGGATCAATTCGATGAGAAGGTGAGTGATTCCGACTTACTAAAAGAGTTCACTTATATACAAATCAGAGAAGATGAACTGGTACCCACATTTAACATCAGATTTTCACAAGCTTTGTCCAAAATTTCTAGAAAGTATAAACTCGATGATAAAGTATGTTTGGATGTTTATATGAGTGCATTTGATGAGAAGACGGGTTTCCTATTGAGAAATAAAGAACCCAAAACCTTGTATGAAGCCTTTAACACAGCTAGGGATATGGAAAATAACTTGAAATTTGGGATAGCTAAGAGGTTTGTGTCTGCTATGGTTTCTTGTCAAAGCACCTTCAATGGTGAAATACCATGTGAGTCTCAGCAAATCATTCCGTGTCTAGGTGCATCAACCTCTGCAGTTCCAAATGGCTTTTATGATGCATGTGTTTTAGATTTAAATGAGAGTCAAGAACCTTTGTTGTTAATGCCGGTTGTCTCTCGCAGTAGTGATGGAATGATTAGTGGGAAGCATTGTGAAAATGTTGATACAGAGACAGATATATACAAGGGATATGTACCATTTGATTTGTATGCCAGTTATGTTGATTATGTGGCTGCTAATTACCAAGTGAATCATGCATCTCTCCAGGATAATATTGGTGAAAATAATGATGGTGATGACCATCAATCTTTACATTCTGCTAATGTATTTGATGTTGAAATACCAAATACAGAGGGATTACTAAGTGTTGCTATTTGTGCAAGCGAAAATGTGCCATATGATGAAAATCAGAATTGTTTAGTGCAAACAATAGTTGATCCTCATTTAGATATTGATAATCTTATTTGTGTTGAGGATGAAGTAAATCTATTTTCAGATTTCACTTCAAATTTCACTTCTTGTAATCATGATGATGATCTTTCTATTTTGAAAGTCATGCACAAAGTGAATTCAAAAAATTGTGATGGTATGCGTAATTGCAATGAAGATATAGCACACATGGATGGACAAAAGTCTACGAAATCTCACATGGAACAAAAAGGTGCAATGCAAGTCCAGAAGATTGCAGAACTTAAGAAAGCTCTTGAAGTTGTGGATAAGAAAGTTCAGATATTGGAGAGCCTTCGAGCTGTTGATGAAGACCTTCTGCAATATAGTGAAGAGGATTCTTCGGAAAAGGACTGTGAATTGAATGCTTGTATAATTGATGAGCATGCTGATCTAACAGATGGTTTTATGACAAAAATTTTTATTGAACATGCTGAAAACTCATCTGATGAAGTAAATTGCAGCGATGTTCATTTTCATTCTTTGGCTGATGACAAGTATTCTATTGGTGAAGAAGATCAGTTGTGCCAAGATAAGTATGATTATCTTGATTTTCAGAATGATGGTCATAGGATAAAATCTTATGAATGTGAAACATGGAACACTGAGGATTGTTCCAACCAAGTTTCATTTTCTTCTTTGTCTGATGAAGATGGTTATGAGGATCTAATGGATGGTATCTTTAGCAATTTTACTAATGCTTTATTCAATGCTGATATAGATACGGACCAGCCACTTCAGTGTCATAACGTTCATAAAGGGATTGTCCATTTGGTTTCTAACCCTTTGTATGAAGAAATAACTGATCAACCAGATGTTGTAAATGATGAACCAATCCATAATATTGATGGAATTCCAAACAGCAATAGCATGGGTTGTAAAAAATTATTTCATGATGAAGGTAATAGGCATGGATTATGTGATGATCATTTAAAACCACAAATGAAAGTGTTTTAGGGGGATGTAAGTATGGATGAAAAAGATTCAGCTGAGGATTTGCTTCAGCCGGAGGTACGCATTCTTTTTGATGAATGGGATGTTGAGAATGCAGAGGTTCTTAGGTTGATGAGCAAGGATAGTATGAGGTGTGATCAACGTAGTGAAGTAGCACATCTAGATGGTAATGTTCATGTTCCTTGTTTGCTTAGGTTGACTAGTAATGCCTCTCATTCTATGAATTTAAATGATAACAAGGTGAGTGCTGATAGGAATTGCAATGTTGAAAATGAGTGTTTTATTTTCCAAGTTCAGCATGATGATGTCCTTGCAAATGGTAGAATTGATTGGGATAATGAGATGCATGGTATCTTGCGGGAAGGCCTCTATGGTGAATTCTCTCATATTTTTACTTGTGTTGAAGTAGTGCATGGTTACACAGTTCAGAATCAGACAAGAGGTAAGCACACTAGTTGTTTCAGTAATGAGACAAAAGAGGTGGATTTTAAAAGCTATGCTCAGTTGTTACTAGAAGGTGCCTTTGTTTGGATCATGGTATTAAGTGATGAGAATTAGATTTTTGACAGAGGTAATTACTAAAGATTGTTTGAGCAGCTTGTATTCAGTTTTAAGCGTGTTTGTATCTATTGTATAGTTGCTTTGCTTCAGTTGTGTGGTTTTCAATAAGGTGCCCTACTATTTGGGTAGAATAAGGAAGCCCTATTTTTGAAATGAGATGAGAAGAGAAGATTTGAGAGAAGAATGATCCGTTTTTGGGCGGCTTGCTTAACCAAAGATATCCAGATTCTTGTGTTGATCTTGCAATCAAGCATCCCCAGTCAGAGCCACTATTGGGACTGATTAAAATTGAATCAAGTTTAGAGGCCCATTTCAAAATTTTGCCCTGCATTTCCAAATGATTAAAATAAGTCAGTTTCAATGGCCTAGTTAGCAAGGGGGTAAAATGGAGCCGGTTGATTTCCAGAGGGTAAGGCTAAGGATTCATGTCCCACACCTTTCATTTGGCCTATGCAGTGATGTGCAACTTTCAGAATTCAGTTTAAATAAGTTTACTAGGTACCCATTTTGAGGGGTGAGCTGAAAGTGCATTCTAGGCACAAGTGCAAATTTTATTAAGTAGCCTACTTTGGGTGTTTATATCTTTTGCCATGTTTATTATCATGAATAATTTCAAAATGGATTGAATTTTATGCATAAATGTGAGTCAACATGCAAAATTTCAAGTCCTTATGAATCCGTTTGTAGTTTGTGATGTTTGCACAAGTGTAAAAATGTCCTGGTGAGCGTCATGTCAGAATGTTTGTTCTGGGCTAATGTTGGTATAAATGGTGAGCTGCGTTCCAAATTTAAAGGCTCTACCAATACGTTTGATCAGTTTTCAAAAGAGCTCATTTTGCCATCAAATTCAATTATCCGCACTCCAGTGTTATATCAGTTAATGTAGCCGTTTTGGTGAGCGTGCCGTTTGCATCCTGTCATTCTGGTGATCAAATTGAGAATTCAAAGATTTAATATGTACTTTAAGGTACCTATGTTTCAAATTTGAGGACCCATGGAGGTCGTTTGATATTTTTGAGAAAGGCATCATGTGTTGCCAGAACATTGACTTCATCAGGTCCGCAGTGTCGACAAAGCCAGCTGGTCATTTTTGGAAATTAATATCTCTTCGCTTGGGACTCGTCTTGCGAAACCATTTGGTAGATGTCATCCTTGTATATCAAAGTACTTGCCTATCAGATGGCGAGCTGCAGAAAGATGTTTTGAAAGGTTTGAAAATTACGTCTTCGCGATTAAATGCAAAAATTGTGGCGTAATTGCCTGAAGGTTGTAAAATGCGGATTAATGATCCGAAAATGATGCCGATCATTTCCAGAGGTATGTTTGAGGTCCGTGAAGCATTCCAAGGGTCAGTTGCATGAAAACAAAATTTTTTTTAGTCGGACCCACTTTGGGGCCCGACCTAGCTCATGCCCGTGCATTAATTTCATGGCGAAGTGGTCTTAATTCAGAGTAATGTATATCAATGTTAGCTCGACTATAATTCACTAGTAGGATGGAGAGAGGCGACTTCAGTGTACTTGTTGTTTATGGATTGATGGATATATATTTGAAATGAAAATGTATAAGCCATTTTAAAAAAAAATGTGTTTGATGAACTAGATGCTGCTGACCATTTTTCCAATGAGATGCCATATTGCCCAATAATGCATGGACTGATTTAGGCAGCCATTAAAAAACTCTCAGCAAATCCAATTGATGGATTAGAACCTTCAACAAAGTGGTAAATGGGCAGCATAGTGAATAGTAAATGCAATTAAATTGTAATGTCTTCCCTCCAATGGCAGCATAGAAGTTGAAAGAGGGCATCATGAACTTTCTGGCAAATGAAAATTGCCATTCCTTCCTCTCATATACAGAAGCCCCATGGTGAAATTCCAAGCAAATGCAAGTGGTTGTTTGAGACCACATTCAATGTGAAACTTACGGAAAGTGGCATGCTGAAGCAATCATGCCAACACCCATTTCTCCCTTTGGTAGTAGCTACAGCAGCAAACTAAAACATTTAAACAAATGCATTGGCTACCATAAGACCTAGCCAAAATCCTCCTCTCCCTGTGCATGGTGCATGAACTGTGAAGCACTGAAGAAGGCATTTAAAAAACTCTCAGCAAATCCAACGTGGCTATGGCAGCAGAAGTTTTTTTTTTATAAAAAAATGAAAATGCTATTGGCTGCTATAAAGCCATCCCCTCCCCTATGTAAAAACGTGGCAGATGGCATTTTATTTTGAAGAAGAGTCTTCCTCCTTCATCCCTACCTGGCTATCCCTCTGTGTGAGTTAAAAAACATGAAAAACTTTTAAACAAATGCACAGGGTAGCGTTCTCCATGATGTGGTGGATGGGGAAAGAAGTTTAATACAAATTAATGTATATGGAAAATACAAATTCGACCCTGGTAGCAGTCTCTTTGTTTTTGGTATGAAGCAAAGGCCATCGAATTCCAAGCACATGCAAAGAAATCACCATTAAAACTCAGAGAGAAGCTCCAAAGTGCAGCTACAGGCATAATGCATTATCCCACATGCACTCGGAAGTGTTATTTTTAAATGTTTATAAGCAAAGATCCATGCATGTATAATGTCTAAGCCATAAATGCTATTGACGAATGGTGCCTATGGGTGCCCAAGGCAGGCCCACAAGCGAGCATGGATCTCGAGGCAACGAAGGAGTTGACTAGATGGCGACTAGGTGGACCCCACATAGACACACTTCCCGAGGCAGGTAGGCAAAATTTTGCAGAGAAAGGTCGGGTTAACGAGTGAGCAAGTTCAAGATGGATCGATGGTGCGCGCTATTTCGCGAAAGGAAGATGCACGCGAGTTACACCTTGTGAAATAGCGAAAGTGAACGAGAGCCGTCCACGTGTTGTGGTAGGTGGCAGTCCAGCAGGCGGATCTCGGTGAGGTGGCACACAGTTGGCGCATAGGTGGCAGTCTAGTGGTGATGACGTGGCGGCCAAGTGGCAGTGACGAAGCAGATGATGTGGCGGTGATGAGGTGTCATCCCAGGTGGCATCCGATCAACCCCATCAACCAATCAGAGGCCGCCACGTGGCAAGGTGTCAGAGCACAAATGGAGGCAAAAATCAAAATTAAAATGAATAAATGATATAGTTCTAACTATATTAAAATTTGAAATATTTAAATGACTGAGCACAAATGGGATTTAATTCGCCCAGGGTCTAAATTTTGGCCAAAATATAAAGCATTATATATCGTCGGAAAGCTCTCAGAGTGAGGAATCTGATTATGAGGTTAATTTTGACAAATGTGGGATAGTTTGGTGGCAGTTTCCATAGGCACAAAATTCAGTTAGAGAGGAGACACTTGGCAATTCAGTTGCAGATTTGATTTTCTTCCCTCCTCTTTTTATTCCGAATTCTTCTCAATTGTAGGGGTTCCAGAAATTTGGAAAATGTTCTAGATTTGATGGCTTCCACTTTCTGAATATCATGACCCAAATTTGTGAATGCTTCTGTTTTGGTTTCAGGGTACAGAGATTGCAGTGCATTGTTGTAAATGTGATTTTAGTTGCAGGTCTTGCTTGTGTCAGGCATGAGTAAATTCCTCACAGTATTGTCTCTAAGTACGAATTTCATTATCATAAATTGAATCCTTAAGGAGGATGAAGATTTGTCAATTTTAAGGAAATTGTGTGACTATTTATAGGTATCCTTCAAGGAAGGTTTTAAATTCTGTAGTCAGTCGTGAATGATGAAATGTGTATCCAGATCTGATAAATTTGTGAATGAACCAAATAGTGCATTAATATAAGGTATTTGTGCATGAATATTTTGTTTAAGGAAAATAAGCTTGCATCTATGATTCATATTTGTAGTTCTGTCTGTGACTCTATTGCCCAATGAACAAGGCACTGGTCTTGCAAGTTTGGGGATGTTTTCGGATATATATTTTAAACGACAAATCTAATTTCCCTTCATGTTTAGGGGTGTTTGTGTTCCATTCTTTCCAAGCTCTATTTCATCTTATTGTTTGTACAGATCTAGCCAATTTGTAATATTTCTTAACCTGTTGATCTTGTGAAATGATTTATCTGCTTTGTCTTGATGTAGTTATGTGTCTGTAATTGTTGTATTTAATGCATCAAAAGGGTGTCCCCCCCTAGGTCTAGCAGAACCTGAAGTGCAGGAGGATCATTAGGATCCTATGTTATGTTGTCCAAGCCCTGAGGTGTTTCATTGATTGAGATTGGCTATCTCATAGATAGATTTATAGGTATCTTGGGTTATCATTTTTGGTGAACAACAACTTTAATTTCAATAACAAGGTATGCACAATCCTAATGAAGAAATAATGATAGTGAAGACTGTAAGAGACAACCTTGTTAAATTCTTTGATAGCCTTTCAAAGAAGTCCAACAAAGTCATGAATCAAGGAAACTAAAAGTGACTACTCTAAGTCAAACACAGTATTCACAATAATGATACCATAAAGTATACTAAACCCAATGATAAAATGGTCCTTCAAATGTGTAGTCACAATAAATAAAAATACCATTATTTAAAGTTATAGCCTTATAGTCACTGTAAAGGGCAAATTCTAAAACTATCATGAACCAACAGCTTAAGGTCGCTATGAATACACATAGCCTAATTCAAAGAAACCAAGCAAGGATACAATGTTTAAAAAATAGTGATAATAGTGACAAGCATGGCAAGCCTAAAGAGACAATTTCAATTGCATCACTCATCCTTTGGGTTGTCATGTGATTATAATAATCATTAGCACAACATAGCAGCAAATACAGTGACTATCCACAAGCTAGGGCAATAGAATTCTTTGACACAATAATGAAGATGTAGAAGACAGTAAAAAATGAGGGTTCATTAATATCACCAAAAGAAAATCTCAGAGCAGTCAATATCCATGGTAACATTAAAAAAAAATCAAATATAGCAATCAAAAAACTTGTGAAGGTAGCATCTACAACATAGAACAAATTATCACAATTTTGGTCTCAGACATAGAGGAAAAAGACATAACAATGCTTTGGTTGGATAAAAGGGGGGTTTGATGATGAAATTGGAAGAGTAGTCACCAGCATTAGTGATAGGAAAATCATTATTAGCGGCCATCTTAAATAGTTACCCTTCTTTTTACAAAAGATCAAGCAGAATATGATGAAAACCCTAGAATAAGGCTATTCATTAGCTCTCAAACAAATAAAAGTATCATATGGTAAAAGATGTTCGGATATAATCCATCTTCAAAAGAAAAAGACTTGTCATGCAAAGGATGTGACACACTAAATAAACGATGCAAAATATTGTTTAAAAAATATGAGATATGTTGCAACATCTAATGACACTGAATTTGAGTGCATATATTTAAAGAAATAGATCTAGATACCTCCAAATCCATGCATGTCACATTGTTTCCATGCCTTCAGGACAGTTTCCAATGAACAAAAGTTCAAAACCCTAACTCAGGGGTCATGGTTTGAGCTCAGACAAAGTGCATAGTGGTGGTAACAACTCTAGGGTTTCTTCACAAGAGTCTTCTTCAGTAAGACAAATTGCAGAATGACAAGAAAAATAACTTCTTAGGGTTTGAATTCTCCTTTTCACATGCCCTAACTCACATGCCCTAAAATATCGAACTTTATATCTCTTTCTTTGTTTGTAAGAAAACAGATTGCATGTAATAGAAATCGGAGGGCATAACTTAAAAGTTATTTGACCTAATGCATGTGGTAAAGCCCATTTGAAAAAAGCTAAGAGCTTTATTAGCTCTTTATTCTATTTTTATATTTTAATATATAGTAATTAAGATTTAATTCTTTAAATTAGTCTTAATTAATATATATTAAAATATAAGTGGTTTTTTATATTTTAGTATGATTTTATTAAGATTAGTTTTTTTGAATAATCTTAATAAATTCATATTAAAATATAAAAGGAGTTCAATTGAAGAATAATATTTTTTTTCACACTTATCTTAAAAAAAAATTGTTTTTGATTAAGTGATAAAATTATTCTATAGAAGGAAGAGATATGCATAGCATGCAGAATTACTGTAGAAGAAGAGTTTTCTTTGATGAGCTTTTTTTGGCTTCACATATCATGCAACTTTCACTTGGATGGGTTTTCTTTCTCAGTTCATGGTCTATATTTAGCAAGGCATTGCTCATGCAGTTTTTTAGGGGAGAGGTTTTGTTTTTTCTCAATACTATATTTGTTGAGATTGGCATCCAAATTTTTAGAGGATGAGTTCTTTGCTTCTTAGGGATATTTTCAGCAGTGGTAGCAATTCTATTTATAGCAGGGGGTGCCTTTTTCATGCAGTATTAGTTGGGGTTCTATTTAGAGCATTAGAGGCTATTTTTGGTAGGGTTACACATGAGTTTTTTAGGCTATTTCTGAAAAATTCACCCAAAGCTTTTTCTCATGCATCTTTTTCTATTTAGGGTTTTGGAGGAGATATTTTTCATGATATCTATATATTCTCTCTCTCCTTTTTTCCCTCTAGTTCTTTCTTTTTGCATACACATTTTTGCAAAAAAGCATTATATCTCAGCACTATAGTTTATTTTTCAGTTCTATATAGCAGGATTCCTTCCATATTACAGAGTTTCATGATTTTGCCTTGGTAATTGTGCATTTTCATTTTTGTAGGTTTGATAGGCATTTATTGTGTTTTGATCCAGAAACCTTTGAATTTCAGTTTCTTTCATGTGCATATGTCCTTGCTTTTTATAATCACATGTTTTAGGTTGTGTAAAAGAGATAATTGTCAATTTGGTTGTGAAACTAGTTTTCCTTCCAAGTTTATGATTTCCTTAGCCTTCCTCAGAAATGTTATGTGGTTGAAGAGTACAAGTACTTTGTGTGGGTGAATTTTTGTCATATTTTTGTGAGTTTTAAGGCTATTACCATTACAATTTCAGTGTATCACCTCCTAGTTTAGTTGTAGATTTTAGTATTTTCAAATTACTTCTCACTCTTTTCTACATCAGTAATTTAGTTTTTTAGGAGGGATTCATGGGAAGCTGTCTCAGAACTTGAAGATTCACCTTCACTTTGAGAAACCCACAGGCTTGAAGGTGTTTCCATGTTTCACAGGATTGCTTGGTTTCACACTTAGCATCACAGGTGCAATCCTTCATGACAACAATTTTTGGCATGCCTGGTGGGACACATTTGAGCTGTTACAACTCAAAAAAGATCCATTTTTGCTGTTGTTTTGGTATTGATAGAAGTATTACAACCTATTGAGGTTATTTTTCTAAGTACCTGGTGACTCTATTTTCTGGTTTTCTATGCAGAATAGATCTTAACAACATATGAGAAAATATCAAACCAGACAGAGTGAGGATCCGATTGAGCATATTGAGCTACCACCATTGTAGATAAGGTTGAGGACAACAAAAAATATAGAGAAAGCAACAAATTTAGCAATTTAATTTAGAAAAGATTCATCAGTTGAATATTTTCTTCAAATCCCATATTTTGATTCCTTTACCTAATTCTCAGCCTAATTTTTCCACCCACATAAATCCTCTTTTTGCAACAACCCCAGTTCTGCCATCCATTACCCAGAATCCACCAGTAAACCCTTCAGTATTTCCAATGGCCATACCAAGACCACATTCTTTTATACCCTTCAATGGAGGTAGCCCTTTGAATTTGACCCAACATGATCCTATACTTGGAGCAGCTCTGAAAAATTATACCTATTTTCACTGGTGAAGACCATGTCACACCCATTAAGCACATAAGGGATGTTGCATCCCTATGTGTAGTTCACCATATAACCCAAGAGAATGTAGCACTTAGGTTACTGAAAACATCATTCAAAGGCAAAGC
Organism: Cryptomeria japonica; assembly: GCF_030272615.1. Classification (NCBI taxonomy): domain Eukaryota; kingdom Viridiplantae; phylum Streptophyta; class Pinopsida; order Cupressales; family Cupressaceae; genus Cryptomeria; species Cryptomeria japonica. Next base: position 253,557,320 of record NC_081410.1, read on the forward strand.
ACTTCAATGGTTCAAGGGTTTGCAAATTAATTCAGTTAATGATTGGGATGATTTGGGTGATAAGCTGACAAAGCAGTTTGTAGATAAATCATATCACCTATCATTAGTTGAGAAGATGACCACTATAAAGAGGGCACCGCAAGTGCAGATGACTAATTTCAATTACCATTTTGAGAGAACCTGGAATAGAATTCTTACAATGGTAAAACCCTCTCCTGAACATGCATTTTTGTGCTATTTGAGAGCTTTAAACATCAATATTGTTGTTATGATTCAGTCTATGGGTGGGGTTACATTACCCGCAGCTTATGATGTATCTATTAGAGCAGAAAATAACCTTATACAAGCTAGTAAAATTGCCTATAGGCCTCTTATGCCTATTTTTCCGGATATACAGCCATTGATGCCTTTACAAGTACCTCCTATAATTGCAATGTTTGTTGTTCCAACACTAGGTTTTCAAAATTATGCTCAAAATAGTGTTGTAGCAAACCCGTCAAAGAAAATATAGGAGTTAAAGGAGATGTTTATAAAGAATGTTGAGGAAAATCACCAAATCCAGCAGAATTTTGATAATGAATTGGTGAGCCTAAAAAAAAATTAGAGGTATCAAACCCCATATCAAGCTCCTTATCAGCCCAATATGCCTAATTACCAAGTTGATGCTCAAAATCAAAGGGAGAACTACAACAATAGGAAAAACCATTAGTACACGATCAGAATACCACAAGCAATTCAAGAGAGATTGTACCTCCTCAGAACAACATGGCACAAGACTAGTGTTTTCTGTGCTAACTACCTTGTAATCAAGCATCATGCCAAAATGCAATGAATGCTCAATCACAAGCCTTGATGGTACATAACAACATTTCTTATTAGGATGAAGGTACAAATGAGGAACTAGAAGGTCCTTAGGTGGCTATGATGAATTGGCAGGGTGAGGAATTTTGTGGAGTTAATCATCCACAAGAACAAAATAGACCTTTTCACCTGTTGCAGCTAATACAAGGTCCAAAAAGCATGCTATTGACATTGGACAACAAGATGCAAATCATCAACAACAAGTTGTAAATAATGGATAGTAGCAAGATAAGTCTGGACAACATCTAGATAAAGGAAAACAACAAGCTTCTACAAGTCAACAAGTTGCTAGGACACCTCCACCTGTCCAAATGTACAGATTTTACCAAGAGAATAGCCTACAACACCTAAAGAACAACAGAAAGTTCAATCTCAGTCAAACCCAACTCATCTAGAACTTGTTGTTCCAAAAGTACAACAAAAGGCTAGTGGTGTTCCATTTAATATTGTTGAATCTATGGCCAAAACCACTATTTCTATGAAAATGATTGACGCATTACAAATTCGTGGACAAAAGGAATTGTTGAGAAACAAATTAGATAATATTTCCTTGACTAATGAGTCTTAGAAAGATCATCCTAGAGTTGCATTAGCTAATGATATCCCAGTTAAGAATAATCAAGCAATCCAAACACCAAAGCCTCCTCCATTCTTCATAACATTGATAATTGACAACCATCTAGTCCACAGTTGCTTGATAGACTCAAGCGCCAGTAGTTCAATTATGCCCAAAGACCTTGCAGATAAACTTGGTCTAATTTATGAGCCTGCTTCTAGAGGAGTTGTGTAGTTAAATGGAACAACAATTAAGTCAGTTGGATTGGTCAAAGATCTTGGTTTGACCTTGCATGCTTGTCCTAATTTTGTAATACCTCAGGACATATACATAGCTGAATTACCTCCACACTTTTCTATTTCCCTATCTAAAGATTTCACAGTGAAATTAGGAGGATACCTTTTTCCTGATTGGTCACACTTGTTTTTCAGAACCCGATATGGCACAAAGGTGACCATTAAGTCAGAGCCTCAAGATACTTTCCACTTAGAACCATATACCACAAGTCCCATAAATGCAGATCTTTCCATGAGAGACCATGAGGAGTTACCACCTATCCAGGATCCAGATACTCTTGTTCAAGGCATACCTGATGTCAATTTGGATGAGTGGGTAGTCCAAAATATTACAGAAGATCCTTTCATTAATATGGCTGAAATAGGTCTTGGTATTTATATAATTCATGAGGAGGATGTTGTTATTCCTAAGCTTGAAAAATAGGATATTCAGCTGGACCAATAGTCAGAAAAACAGAAAAATCAGGTTTGGCAACTCTATTTTGATGGTTCAAGAGGTAAAAATGGTTTTGGAGGTGGTGTTATGCTTGTTTCATCCGAAGGTATGAAATATTACATTGCTTTTAGATTTTCTTTTAGCTATACAAATAATATAGCAGAGTATGAATCATTAGCACATGGCTTAGAATGGGCTAGGAAAAAGAAAGTTAATTGTTTACAAGTTTTTGGTGATAGTGAACTAGTTGTGAACCAAGTTAGAAATATCCATGTCACCAAAAATAATGTCTTGAAGATACATACAAGTATATCATTTGGGATTTAATTGAAGATTTTGATGCATTTAATCTATTGTCCATACCTAGAAGTCAAAATAAAGAAGCAGACAGGCTTGTTGCCTTAGGTGCTTAGTTTGATATTCTAAAAGAGCTAGAAAATATTGATAGACAATAGTATGTTAAAGTTGTCGTAAGCCCCTCAGTTCCTGATAATGGTGTTAATTGGCAGGTTTTTGATTTAGATGAGTAGATTACTAATTTCCTAATTGAAGAAGCTGAGTTTTCTACTAAAAATCAGCATAAGTTCAATGAACAATATGAAAATTAGTTTCTCCAATTGAAAACTAACAAGCTGCACAAGGGTTTTGTAACCCTTGAATCTATTTTTAATACGGATGATCAAGTCAGAAAGGACAAAGGCAACATGTTTGTGAAAGAAGAATATTATGAGCCTATTGAAATATTCAAGGACAAGCTACTGAAAATTAGCAAGGTATGTACTCCTGAAGAAAAGCATGCTTTTGTATTACTTTGCCAAGAGTTTAATGACATATTTGCATGGAGATATGAAGATTTGAAAGGATTTGATCCTCATTTAGCTCAGCATACCATAGAGCTGGTAGATAATGCAAAACTAGTTAGGCAGAAAAAAGGCCTCTTAATCCAAAATTAGAACATCTTATGAAGACTGAGTTAAATAAGCTCATTGAAGGAAATATTATATTTCCAATCAAACACACATCCTGGGTGTCCAATCTAGTTCCTGTTGGGAAGAAGAATGGTGAATTGAGACCATGTGTTGATTTTAGAGACTTAAATAGAGCATCCCTGAAAGACCATTACTTGCTGCCCTCAATGGAGCAAATTTTGCAGGTTGTATCAGGTTCAGAGAGATTCTCATTATTTGATGGTTATTCAGGATATAACCAAATTATGGTCAAAGAAGAAGACTAGTACAAAACAACATTTACCACCAAGTGGGGTACAATGGCTTATAATAAAATGTCATTTGGATTGACCAATGCAGGGGCAACATTTCAGCGTGTAATGGACATGGCATTTCATGGCCTAATTAACAAGTTTGTTTTGGTTTACCTAGATGATGTAACTTTTTTTTCTAAAAAAGGTTAATGATTAGCTTGACCATCTCAGACATGTATTTGAGAGATGCAGGGAATATGGAGTTTCATTGAATCCCAAGAAGAGCATATTTGTTGTTCATGAAGGCAAATTGTTGGGATATATTGTTTCGAAACATGGGATTTCAATAGACCCTAAGAGGATCACATCCATACTTGCATTGCCATTACCAACACATAAGAAGGGACTCCAGAGTTTCATAGGTAGGATTAACTTTATCAAAAGGTTTATTCCTAATATTGCAGCATCGATGCAACCACTTACAACCATGCTTAAAAAAATATTTCTTTTTCAGTGGACTAAGGAAGGTAAGAGCAGTTTTGAAGAAATTAAAGAGGAAATTGCAACAACCCCTACTCTTATTAATAATTTTAAGAAAGATTTTATTCTATATTCTTTTGGGAGTGAGGATACTATTTCTGCAATGTTGTGTCAGCAAAATGATGAAGGCTTAGAACAGATAATTGTTTTCTTTAGTAGATTTTGCATGATTATGAGACTAGGTACTCATTTGTAGAAAAGAATGTGTTAGCAGTAATAAGAAGCCATAAGAAATTCAGGCACATGCAATCTAACAATAAGATTCATCTTACGGTTGCTCATCCTATAGTGAAGGAGTTTTTTCTTAGCAAAGACATAAATGACAAAAGGTCAAGTTGGATTACCAAGGTAATGGAGTATGACATCTCAATCAAGGTAACCAAGCTAGTTAGAGGCAAGGGTTTATGTGAATAGCTTGCTAGAGGTACATAAAACATAAAAGAAGAGGAGAAGGAAGTTGAAACAGTGCTAAATAATGAAGAACAACCTGTTGCCCCGGCTGTACCAGCCACTTGGAATTAAAAAATTGTCCATTATTTACAAACTAGTGACTGTCCAGAAGGATTAGATAGGTCAAAATAAAGGTATTTCAGGCTACAAGCCATTCCTTATGCATTAATTGATAGTATTTTATACAAAAAAATTATAATAATGTTTTGTTAAGATGCATATAACTAGATCAGATTGAAAGAGTTCTGAAAGAATTTCATGAAGGACTTGTAGGAGGTCACTTTGCAACAAGAACAACTCTGAATATTATGAGAGCTGGTTATTATTGACCTGATTTGTTTAAGGATGCTCACTCAAGGGTGAGAAAATGTGAAAAATGTTCATTATTTGTAGGCAAACAAAGGCTTGCAGCCTTACCTTTGCAACCAATTGAATTTGAGCAACCCTTTGCAAAGTGGGGGCTTGATTTTATAGTACCTATTAATCCACCTTCTAGTGCAAGTCACAAGTGGATTCTTACAAAAACTGACTATTTCACAAAGTGGACAGAAGCAGTTCCATTGAAAGAAGCTAATGAAACTGTTGTCCTAAATTTCCATCAAGACTTAGTGTCCAGGTTTGGTACCTAGGAATCAACCATTTCCAATAATGCTTTAGCTTTCATAGGTCTTAGAATTTCAAATTGGTTAGTTAAGCATAATATCTATTTGAATACTGTTGGCATTTGCATGAAGATTGCATTAATGATATGTTATGTTGTCATTGATGTCAATTAACCAGTAATGATATTGTTGTAATGATGTTTTGTAACCGGTAGGAAGAGCTAGAGAAAGGAACTATAATCGGTAGGTAAGTTTGTAGAATGAATCGGTATTGCTAAGTATTGGAGAGTTCAACCAGTAACACCTACCTATTGATTTGATAAACCCTAACTAATTAAGTTTGGTGAATTGGTTATATTGGTTTATGATCTGATGATGAGTGGTAATGATTATGACACGTATGCATATTGTGATGAAGATAATTTCAAAGTGTTTTTGGCACATTGAGGTAACGATTTTTGTCTAGGGAATGAGCAAGTATATTGCATGTAATGCAAAGTGCGTGATGAGTTACTGAGTTCGATGAAGTGGTGATCTAGGAGCGGTCGAGGCTTTCTTGAAAGATGTGTAGAGATTGTTATGTAATACAACAATCAAACTTGAACTGACTTGTTTGTAATCTCTATGAGAGAATTAGGTTTTTGTTGTATTACTAACCTAGTTGATTTGTTTATAAGGTCAATGAGTTGTTTTGTTTCAGAGTTGGAAAAGTTTCAGTTGTGTATGTGGTTGCCGAACCAGATGATGTATCTGCAGTTTAAGTAAAGACAGATAGGAGCATGAAAAGGATCTGAACAAGCAAGTGTAGTGCTATTCAAACAGATCAGCAAACCCCTGTTGTTTTCTAACAATTACAATAGTTAAAATCCCCTAACCGGTTAAGCTCTAACAAGCTTTGTGCTATTCAAATCCTATAACTAGGTGGTCCATTAGCTTGGATTTCAAATCCTCTACTAAGGTTACTCCTCATAGAGTATTGCTTCTAACAAGGAATTATAGTCAATCCCTTAACCGGGTGGTCCCTAATAGGATCTGTTCTTTACAGGACTTTTTGTAAAGCTTTAACAAGCTTGGCTCCTAGTAGGGAAAACTTCAAAAGAGTTCAGATAGTTATGTTGTGAGTCTCATCTCACTGTGGTTTTTCCCATTTGGGTTTTCACATCAAAAATATTGTGTCAAGTGGTGAATGTTTTTGTGGTTATGTTTTATTATGGTTGATTTGCTTAACTACTTAATCCACTTTGATAAGTCATGATAACCGACAACAATATGAAATGAAGTTTTACTTATGTTAGTAAAAGTATTTGGATGTTTATGAGTTTCAAGTTGTTTACTATTAATCTGTTGTAACAGACAACCAGTGTAACTTGACAGTTTAATCTTGATAGTGATATTGCATTGATAGTTTTAAGTTTACTTTGAGAGGTTGATTTTGAGATTGGTGAAAGTTAATATCAATTTTTATATCTACTGATTCACCCCCTCTCTCAGTATTTGACCGGATCCTTGTTCTTTCATCATACCATCAATTGGTATCATATCATCCTAGGTCCTCTAAGGTCTGAACCTAACAGCTTGAGGTAAAGATCTTGCAGAACATGATGAAGAAGGAAGGTCCAAATTTTAATAGAGAAAAATATAGAATATGGAGTGATAGAATGAAAATTTATATCAAGAGTCTAGGAAACCAATACTAGGAACATGTTAGTACTCAATATATTGCACCTAGTGGGATTATGACTCATGATTAGAAGAAAGAGCAACAAGAAAATAATCAAGCACTGGAGGCTATTATCAGTTCTTTGTCTGATGCAGAATATGTAGATGTCCATGGTCTAGAGATTGCATATGAGGTATGGAAGAAACTTGAAGAGATTTATAAAGGTGATGAACATGTGAAGATTGCCAAGGAAGAGATTCTAAGAGGAAAGTTTGATGACATGCAGATGGCCGAAGGTGAGAATATCCAACAATATGGTCAATGGATAAAAGAGATAGTTGGTGAGATCAAGAGTGCTAGTGGTAAAGTGGAAGATACCATAGTGGCTAGTAATGTATTGAGAACCCTACTACCGGTCTATGCTATCTAAGTTGTAGCCATTCAGGAGCTAAAGTCTATTGACAAAACTAAGGTAACCCTTGAATCCATCATTGGTAAGCTTATTGCTTTTGAATTAAATGGTTATGATGGTAGCGTTCAGAAATATAAGTCTGCATTTAGAGCTTTAGTTTCTAACCCATATATGAGGAAAGGTAGAGATGTCAGTCAGAGTTATGAATCTATATCCAGTAGAGAAGTTGATGATGAAGATTGTTTGGTTGAGCTTGAAGGATTGTTGGCCAAGCAGTTGCCCAAAGGAACCAGTAAATATAGAGGTAAATTACCTTTGAAATGCTTTGCATGCAACAAGATTGGACACATTGCAGCTAACTGTCCGAATGGTGATAATGAGCACAAGCAAGACAAGTTCAAGAAGTACAAGGGAAAAAGAAAAAGAGATTGTCTTATTGCAGTTGATGGTGGTATCACTAATGAGGAATCTGATGATGATGCTAATGAAGACATTGTATTTGTATCCATTAAAGAGGAAACATTTGATCATAAATCTTTAGTTTCTCACATGGATAATTCTAATGATTGGATCATTGATAGTGGTTGTTCACATCATATGACCGGTGATAGGATAAATTTATTTCTTTGAAGTAATTTGATGGTGGAGTTGTAAGATTTGGTAATGACTCACCCTACATGGTTAAAGGTAAGGGGACTATTTCTCTTAATGGAAAGAGTAGTGCAGATGATGTCTATTGGGTTGAAGGTCTAAAGCACAATTTTTTGAGTGTTGCTCAACTCAATGATAGAGGATATCCATTGGAGTTTAAGAATGGTATGTGGAAAATCTATGGGAACAAAGGTGAACCGATTGCAACCGACAAGAAGACTAAAGGTAACTTATTTCACCTGAATCCTAAATTCAACAACTGTTTAATTGCTAAAGTAGATGATAGTTGGCTTTGGCCTAGGAGATTTTTTCATATAAATTTTGATAACATTGTTAAAGTGAGTAAGTCCAAGATAGTGGGAGGTTTGCCTCAGTTGGACAAACTAGTTAATGCTCTATGTAAGGAATGTCAGTTGGGAAAGATGACATTCTCAACTTTCAAGAGCTAATCTTTTTCAATGGAACATCTATTAGATTTGGTTCATACAGACCTCTGTGGACCAATAAGGACAAAAAGTATTCAAGGTGACAGATACTTTATGATCTTCACTAATGATTTGTCAAGAATGATGTGGGTCACATTCTTTAAGGATAAAATAAAAGAATTTAGTAAGTTCAAGGCATTCAGGGCCTTAGTTGAAAAGGAGAGTGGTAAGAAGACAAAATGTCTAAGGACTGATCAAGGTGGCTTGATAGGGTGATGAGTTCTGCACAAGGTCTTCTGGTTAGCTTCATTGATCCAAGCATCTCACTATCCACCCCATGAGATGACCTAAAACAAAGAGGAAAATGATTTGGTTAGAGCTCTAGGTTATTCCTTTCACTCTTGCATACATAAAGCTACTCCTACTTTCTTGATGATGGACACACACTTTCTTGATGTATGAGTTATGCTCAACCAGTAATTGTTCCAACCAGTATTGTGTATTATTGAATGTATAGTCTTTAGACTATCGCTATTTTGCAGAAGATGTTTACCAATCATAGATTGACTGAAGAACTCAAGCGGTATGGAGACCCCAAGCGGTTCAAGGATCACAAGAGGTACAAGGACCCAAGAAGTAGTTAACTTTTGATTGGAACACTACGATCTACCAGTCTTCATTTTTGACAACTGGTAGTTGGTATATTGTATTAACCAGTATTACTCTATGATGAGTTACCAACTGGTATTATTCTGTGATGAGTTACCAACTGGTATTACTATAATGTGTGATGAGTTGTCATCCATCGACACTTTGGCAGTGTGTTTGTGCCATGTTACCAAATGTGTCTAGATGCACTGAACCTAGGAACTTGTAGTCTAATTCTATTGAACTGACATGAAATCAGTTTCCTTTATAAGGACATCATGTCTAGGATTTGCATGTGAGATGTGTGATATGTGTAAGAGATAGAGTATGAGACATTGTGTGATCATTGAAGAGAAGATTAGGTCTGTGTGAAGAAACAAAGTGTGGAGATATTGAAGACTGAAGTAATGCTAAAATGCATTAACAATGAGTTGACAAGGATCTAATTAAGAATACTATGCTATTGTCTAGATCATTCACTTGTTGATTACTAATATCTTCGACAAGTCTGAAACCTTTAACCAAGTAGACCCAACAAAGCCTTTGTAAATCCTTTAACAAGGTAGTTCACAATTGTGGATCTGAAATCCTTTCACAAGGTAGTCTTTAACAGGACTTATAGAAATCCTTTAACAAGGTAGTCTTTAACAGGACTTATCTCCTAACAGAGATCTAGATTCCTAACAGGATCTATTCTGGTGAAGAACATTGTATGACCTTAACCGGTCTGACCTTAACCGGTCTGGTTTCTATTCTGTAGATAGTTACTTTTGAGTTTCTGCTCACCGTGGTTTTTCCCACTTGGGTTTCCATGTCAAATATCTTGTGTTATGGTGATTGTTCTCTTGTGGGTGAATGCTTTGTTTGCTATTTGGTTTACATTTATCTTAACCGGTTTATTAGTGAATTTGTTGCACCGGTTATTTGCTAAACTGTTTAAGAGTTTGTTTACAGTAATTTTTGGTATACTAATTCACCCCCCTTCTTAGTATTCATCAATTGGTATCAGAGCCAACCTTTCTATAAGTCTAACCTCTTGGAAGGAGATATGGGGGAATATAGTGTGAGGGAACTTACTCATCGTCTTAGTTAGACTGAGAGAGCCTATGATGAACTCAAAGTCAAGTATAAAGCCTTTTTGGCCAAAATAAGAGAGCATGCTAAGAAACTAATGGAACTCACTGAAAATAGCTCTTCAGATGAAGCAAACATGGATGCCCTAGTTGAAGAAGTTGAAAAACTAAATGAATCTAAAGCCAACCTGAGAAGAGAGTTGGAAGGACTGACTATAAGAATGAGTCAAGAGCTTGAGAATAGGAGGAAATCTGAAGATCTGGTAAAACACAAAGATCATGAGATCTCCAAGCTGAAGCAAGAAATTAGCACCCTTACTGCTCATTTTCAAGAGAGTAAAGTGGAAAAAGAAGAAATGCAAGGTGAACTAAACATGGCTATTTCTAAGAATGCAACCTTGATGAAATCTAATGCTATTTCAAAGGAACTTATTGAGTCAAATGAAATACTTGCCAAACTCAATCGGAGTACTACTAAGCTAGACCAAAATCTCGAATCGGCAAAACTAGTAAAGAATACCACTGGTATTGGTTTCTCTAGATATGAGGAAGGTGAGACCTCTAGAACAAAAGCTGAAGCATCAAAGAAGCAACCGACATCTAAAGGAAAAGGTAAGAAAAAATTTAAACCTGTTTGCTTTAATTATCTCAAAGAAGGACATTCTGCTAATGTGTGTAGAAGCAAGGCCTACAACAATTTTCCTTATTTTCTAAACAATAAGCCTAGATCCAATAGATTCAATGGAAACTGTTATGCATGCAACAAGTTTGGGCATAGAGCATTTGAATGTAGGTTTGTTTTGCACAAGACTGGGAGATATCCTCCAAGGACTAAAGGAGTTATTCTGAAACACTCTGTAAACTAGAATTCCAACTGGTACAATACCTATGACCATCGGTCAGTTGGTTATCAAGTGGCAACTAGTTGGAGAGCAACCTATTTGATCTGTCATGGTAGCAGTCACACTATTGCAACATGCAGAAGAAAGAATGGTAGTATGAATAATGGACCATGGAGAACACCTGGAATGGTATGTTATTATTGCAACAAACTAGGACACACTGCCAGAACTTGCAAACTGAGAAAGAATCAATTGGGTGATATACTGATCACTCCAAAAGGGAAGATTGATGCTAAAATAGTGGAAATGAATAAAACTTGGAAAAAGAAATCAGAGGAAGGATCACAGGATGAACCTGTTTCTGCACCTAGTGTGGAAGTCTCTGAACCGGCAAACTGAGCTTAGAAAAGATTATGGGGAACATATTTGTGAAATATTTCAAAACCCTAGTTTATATCGGTTAAGACTTTAACTGGTATTTGTTACCTGTCAATCGGCAGAAGACCTGAAGTGGTAAAAGGAAAAATTAGGGTTTGAACCCTAGTGGTGATGCATTTATTGTTGTCGGTAAGAGTTGTTTAAAAGGGATTTTCATCATTATTATCAATTATCAGTTTTTGAGAGAAGATATTTCAAGAGTAGAGAGACAAAGAGCGATTCATCTAGCGATTCAAAGTGAATTAAAAAATATTATAGAGGAATCCAACAATATTTTGCAAATCTATCAATGAATAACACTAAGTGGTGATCTAGCAACCAAAGTGGTGTATTGTGGGCGACATTGGCAAACCCTAAATTTCAGATTGTAAAGGTATTTCTTGAATTTCTTTCTTATCATGGCTTCTGCATCGTACTCTAGTTCTAGTGCACCTATAGATTCAATTGAATTTCTTCAAAAGAAAATAAAATACAATGCCCTATCCCAAATACCCACCAGAGTTATTGTTGAGGGAGATATTTCAGGGTATATTGACTATAAATTGGAAGACCTAGGATCCCTAGTGATTCATTCCCAGCTAATTCTATTCTATGGGGATGACAAGAAGATCAAACTTGAGATAATGTCCTTGAGAAGATGAAACTACACAATGCGGTATATTTTCTAGAAGAGTTCATAAAAGATCATATTCGCATCATTCTTAGAAGAGTGCATGGTGATAAGATGTATCTCGAGCAGACGCATGACATTACACCAAAAGTAATTTATGTCGTCACCAGTTTCTGCAATATTGGAGAGGTACCAACTCTATGAAAGGTCGCCAAAACTGAAATGACAAAGCTCACTGGTTCTGTGAGTGACCAATAGGCGATGACTATCAACACCATCTTTGATGATTTGGTGAAATATGCTTGCATGGTGATTGGTTACCGGATATTTTATGCTAGTAGAATGAATTTTGTCCCTGTTATTGTAGTGAATGTTGCTTACAGAATGATCAAGGAAGACACTATATTTGACCTATGTACCTGTCTACAAAAGCAATTGCTGTTGAATCTGAAGTCCATCAAACAGGACAATTCTCTGAGATTCAAGTTTGGACAACTTCTGGTCAGTTTATTCTTCTACTTTCAAGGTTATTTCCCTGGAGTAGGTGATGTTCAATGGTCTGCTGACCTACCAGTTTCCAGACAAATTAAGGAGAGCCTACAAGTAGTAGGAATTGGATATCCTGAGGTTCTTAACAAGTATTTTGATGAATTAAAGTGGAAGATGAGCCAAAGAATGAGGATATCTGATGATATTGTGAAGAAGTATGAAGATGACATCTGCTTCACAATAAGGATAGATGACTGCATAATGGAAGTAGTGGAGCCAAGAAAGGAAGTAGTTGGCCCTATAGGGTATGAAGTGATGTATGACATGTTGATCAAGTATGCCTCTACGCTACTTGCCTCACCACTAGAAGCAAAGAAAAAGAGAACCAGTACCTACTTGGAGAGGGTAACACTAGTTGAAGAACCAAAACAAGAAAAGGATAAAGCAGTACCATCGGTATCTGACCAGTTACCTCCGCCAGTCCAAAAGTGACCAAGTGGTCATCAGCTAAGAAGAAACCTAAGGTTATTCCAGCAAAGTTATTTGAGAGGAAGTGGAAAATCAAAACCCACTCACCGGAGTTAGAGGAAACTGAACCAGAAATTCAAACAAAGAAGACAAGGCAATCAAGAAAGAAGGCAAAGTCTACTGGTAATGTTCCTGCAACTTCAACACTAGTAAATATAGATATTTCCTCTTATAAGCCAATGACACATTTTCAGAGGACTTTAAAGAATATTAAGAGGAAAGTGCTTGATGATTTAAAGGAATATTTTGATGATTTTATTGATAGCGAGAAAGAAGAAGTAGAACAGGAAGTCATCAAATATTTATGTGTTAATGATTGGTCGCCATCTGAGAGTAGATCAGTTACAATAGATTCTTTGTATAATTCTTTAGATAAAAAATGATGCATTACCATTGAAAGAGAATAGGAAATTAGGGAGAAAGTTTTTGCACAATAATTTTCTGATGCCTCAAATTCTAAACTATTTGAAATAATGGATAAGAACAAAGGCATCTTCTTCATGAGAAGGAGAAGACTCGGGCTACTAGAAGGAAAAGCTTCTAAAGTGGAAAAGGACACACATCTACATATAAGTTGCAGTTAGAATACACCAAGTATCTGAAGCCAATAAGAAGGCTGAACAAGAACCTGACCTATCCTCAGGCAAACCAGATGAGGCATTTAACAGTGAAGGAGAAAGAGTGATAGAGAAAATTGACACTATTGATGTTGATGCCTTAGATAATGAGGATGTCATTCCTAATAAGGAACAAGCTAAGAAAGAGAAACGAGACAAAGAACAAATGGAGAAAGAGAAAGAAGAAAAAGCAAGGCAAGAAGAAAACAAGAGAAAAGAAGAAGAGAAGAGGAAAGAAGAAGAGAAGAAGAAAGAAGAAGAGAAGAGGAAGGAAGAAGAAAGGAAGAAGGAGGAAGAGAATAAAGAGAAGGAAGAGAACAAGAAGAAGGAAGAAATGGAGAAGAAAAAACAAGAAGAGGAGCAAAAGAAGAAAGAAAAGGAAAAGAAAAGAACAGAAGAGGAGAAGGAAGTAGAAAAGAACAAACAAGCGGAGATCAAGACAAAAGGAGGGTAGACTCCTAAGGCAATTGGTGATCAAACCAAATAGGTTGATACCACTAGCCCTATTGATCTTTAATCAGAAGATGAGTCTGAGCTGCTCCAAAGAATCAAACTTGCACGAGAGACTGGAAGCATTGTGGAGGAAGAAAGAATAGGATGTCATACAAACTGTGGTTGACACCCTTACCAGTCTAATTCCCAATACCAACCTCCCCAGTACTGATTCCTCTATCCAAGATTAAACTTCTTTGTACCATAGTGGAGGACCAGGTACAATGCTTGGAAGATGTTGTTGAAGCCACTGCAAAGAAGAACCATGGAAAGGCACTCAACACTGCCTTAGTTAAGAAAATGAATGAGCTCCGGACACAACTAGTGAAACATCAGAAGGATATCAGTGTTGCTATGGATGAGGGAAAATTACTTTTGAGTAAAATCTGCCAACCCCATCTATTTTGTGATGATGTGCTTAAACAAAAAGATAAACTCCAATTGGAGTTCCAAGCATATATCAGCACCTTCAAGATGCCCTATGATCTCTTCACTACATATGGGCAAACAGTTCATCACGTTCAGCATCAGACTGCCAAGATGGTATCAGAGATCAGCAACTGGACTAAAGATTTGTAGGAACTTCAACTACTCCTATTTCCAAGACTGTAGATTCTTCATAAATGTTTTCTCAACCTAGAAGCTATCACGGTAACTCAAGAGATGAGTACCATTGATGCAATGGAAGAACTGGCATTCCAGATGAAGACTGAAAGTGAGGTTGCTACATCATTACTTGAGTCATGGACATTGGCCATGAAAACTTTTATCAAGAATTTAAATCTATTTTTGTTAAATTTCATTCCTTATTGTCATGAACATTTACTCTATTTTTACTATATAAGGAAATAGGGGTTACCTTGTATTACTTTGTCATTGTTGGCAAAGGGGGAGTAGTGTACATTAAAAATTTTGGTGAATGTTACCATTTCATGTACTTTCATTTTGGGGAGTAGTGTACATTGTAATTTTTGCAAAAAGGGATAGTGTATATGCTTAGGGGGAGTAATTTTGATTATGGCATTTTTGTTGTAAAAACACTTAGATGTCAAAATTTTCCTAAGTGTTGCCATCAATGCCAAAGAGGGAGATTGTTGGCATTTTGATGATGTTTTGATTGTCATTGATGAACACACACTTTCTTGATGATGGACACACACTTTCTTGATGTATGAGTTATGCTCAATCAGTAATTGTTCCAATCAGTATTGTGTATTATTGAATGTATAGTCTTTAGACTATCGATATTTTGCAGAAGATGTTTACCGATCACAGATTGACTGAAGAACTCAAGCTGTATGGAGACCCCAAGTGGTTCGAGGATCACAAGCGGTACGAAGGACCCAAGTGGTAGTTAACTTTTGATTGGAACAGTACGATCTACCAGTCTTCATTTTTGACAACCGGTAATTTGTATATTGTATTAACCGGTATTACTCTGTGATGAATTACCAACTGATATTACTCTATGATGAGTTACCAACTGGTATTACTATAATGTTTGATGAGTTATCATCCACCGACACTTTGACAGTGTGTTTGTGTCATGTTACCAAATGTGTCTAGATGCATTGAACCTAGGATCTTGTAGTCTAATTATATTGGACCGACATGAAATCAGTTTCCTTTATAAGGACATCATGTCTAGGGTTTGCATGTGAGATGTGTGATATGTGTAAGAGATAGAGTATGAGACATTGTGTGATCATTGAAGAGAAGATTAGGTCTGTGTGAAGAAATAGAGTGTGGAGATATTGAAGACTGAAGTAATTCTAAAATGCATTAACAATGAGCTGACAAGGATCTAATTAAGCATACTATGCTAATGTCTAGATCATTCACTTGTTGATTACTAATATCTTTGACAAGTCTGAAACCCTTAACTGGGTAGGCCCAACAAAGCCTTTGTAAATCCTCTAACAAGGTGGTTCACAATTGTGGAGCTGAAATCCTTTCACAAGGTAGTCTTTAATAGGACTTATAGAGGTCCTTTAACAAGGTAGTCTTTAATAGGACTTATCTCCTAACAGAGATCTAGATTGCTAACAAGATCTGTTTTGGTGAAGAACATTGTATGACCTTAATTGGTTTGGTTTCTATTATGCAGATAGTTACTTGTGAGTTTCTGCTCACCATGGTTTTTCCCATTTGGGTTTCCACATCAAATATCTTGTGTTATGGTGATTGTTCTCTTGTGGGTGAATCCTTTGTTTTCTATTTGGTTTGCATTTATCTTAACTAGTATATTAGTGAATCTGTTGCTCCGGTTATTTGCTAAACTATTTAAGAGTTTGTTTACAGTAATTTTTGGTATACTAATTCACCCCCCCCGCCTCTTAGTATTCATCATAAGACCAATTCAAAAAAGATACCATGAGATGTCAATGAGAACCATTGTTTTATCTAACTTGTTTGTTTCATGTGCAAATAGAGGTTTTGATTTTAGAAGTATCATGTATGTGGGTTAAAATGGGCTCCCGAAGCATTTGAGATCAGCATACAAGTCATTATTCACAAGGTGACACTAATCAGCTGCTAGATATCAGGTACAATCACATTCACAATCCCATATATAGTAACTCAATGATAGTATAAAATTACCATCTAGTGGTAGTATATTTTGGAAACCAATAACACTAAGTGGGGGGCTGAATCAGTGTTGTACCAGAATAATAGATTTTAGCCTTAACAAAACATTCATACACCAACCGATATATCGATATAAAAAGAATTGAAAGAAGTAAAGCAACCAATAAGCCAAACACATAAATGAGAACCATACCACATAGATTTATACGTGGAAAACATCAATGAGGAAATACCACGGTGGGATTTGTGACCCACAATATCAATCCACTAGCCATATAATGAGATATTACAATATATGATGAGCCCGCACTTGTAGGAAGGCTTACAACCTATAGCACACTGCTCAATCAAAATAGGAGCCTCACTGACTACATAAAATTCTAGACAACAATCCGAAGAAGTGTGAACTACTAAGATAACATCTTCTATGCCAGAATACAGTTCTTGTTTAAGCTATGTCTGTTCTGGTTAGAAACCCTAAACCCCTTTATCAGAATAACCCTTACAATAAATTCCTCACATACATAATCTCTCTGATATATTTTGCATTACATTACATTTACATATCCATCACCATGTCTCTATCCTTATCACAAAATGATCTAATCAAACAGCCCTATATACCCTATATAAATTTATGCCTTATGTCAGCTTACAAAGATATATATAATATCAAATTACATGTTGGCCAAATAACATAAATGAATAAACATTAAAACAAGTTGTCGATGTCAGATCCAAGATATGTCAGCCTTCAATACTGATAACCTTTTCTAGACCATGTCAGCCTACATTGTCAGTGACGAAAGAAATCCTTTTGACCTGCCGATGCCGGTATAGAATCTATGAAGTGCTTGCTGGTACACCATATGAAGCTGAAACACAAAATCATGTTGCCATCAATGAAAAAATAGTGAAACCAACCAATACATTATCAATTGCAAACAATTTCCCCCTTTGGCATTGATGGCAACACTCTTGTGAAAAATGGTCATGGTTTCATCTATTGGTTTCATCCTGCCTTGCTCCCCTTGAGATGAATATGCAAAATACTCCATGTCTCCAAAAACTCCAAAATTCTATAAATCCCCCTAATGTATGCAACTTTTTATTCTTTTTCACATCTATACTACTCCCCCTTTGACATCAATGCCCAAAAAAATGTAAAAAGAATGTCAAAGAATAAGAACTATACAATGAATACCTCCAAAAATGTCTTACCGGAGCTTGACCAATTTTAAAATTTTTGGATAAGCTTTTTCTAGTAACTCCACATAAGTATCCCATCCAGTTTTGAATGTGCTGGAAATAGATACAAGTCCACTCAATAAATATGTAAAAGATTATTTCTCATTTACCTCTGTCGGTGTGGGCTTTCCCAGCATATCCATACATTCCTTCTTATGTACACAAAGTGTATCCAATCTTGGACTCACCAAACCTCTCAGACTTCTGGCTCTATGAATTATTTTATCTCTTTCCTTTTCATGAGAAGAAATTTGATTCTCCAAAATCAAAATTTGACCATCAATTGATGTTGTCAGTGAAATTAATCCATCAAAGAGTTAGCAATACTAGCAATTTTCTCATGTATCTCTTTTATCTTTTTATCTACATTTGTTGTAAGTATCTCAGTATTGCAACATACCCTATATATATTAGTACATTGTTTCAAAGAATTTTCTATTAGTAATAGCTTCTCCTCAATCTTGTTTTTCTCTGTCTCAATTACCTAATCAAAAGCGGCTCTCTTAGCCTGAGTAAATCTTTCTAATTCTTGTTGGTTTGATATTTGTTGTAAGGATTGAAAGTCTTTTTATATGTGCTCAGTGATTACCTTAAGCTTTCTAGAAGGGCTTGCTTCATTTTCAATCTTACACTCTGGGACCAATCTATGTAGAAAAGTGATTGATTGATATATAATCCCCTTGTCTGTGGATCCCTCCTTTATCAGTTTCTCAGCAACCATCATCATCATTTCAGTGGGACTCATTTTTGTGATGGTTTTCTTTTCAACTTGAGAAGTGTCAATTATCAATAATGATGGGTCAACAACTGGTTCCCTGTCGGATTCCCCTATTTTCTCTTCTGACATTTTATCCTTTATAATATCCTCACTTGCACCAGTGACTTTGCCACTTGGTGCAGTCTATGTAATTGTCGATTCCTCTGCAACAATAGTATCGTCAACTTGTACATTAGTATTCGGAGGACAATTTTCCTCAATTTTAGTATCATGTACAATGTTATCTTGTTCATTCCTAGTATTAACCAGTATCTCTATATTTGTTTATACATCTTTATTTACCGGTGGCTCAATTTCCACTATTTTAATATTTTTCAAAGCTAAGGGTGAAGTACCCATTATCCTCTTTCCTTTCCCTTCAACTGGTTTATCTACAGTATCTATCTTTGTCTCTGGTGAAGTAAATAATCCTCTATGTTCTCCTAAAAATTTAATCCATGCCTTTTGAGTTTCCTTTATTATTTCATTCACTCTTCCTAGCATCAGACTAATTATCCTTTATTTGCTATTGAAGACCTTTCTATCTACTGCCTCAATTGTCTTATCCATTTCATCTGGAGTTATAGTAACACAGATAGCTAATAGTTCTTTTATTTTAATGTGTTTATCCTCTTGCATAGCAGATAATCTTCTAGCATCTAACATGTTATATAACTCAGCTGGTATTTGATTTTCTATCTCTATTAAGGATTTCTTATAGATATCTAAGTATAGCAAGACTGCTTCTTCTACCTCTCTTTGTTCATCATCCTCTTAGTTTTCATAATAAAATTTAACATTCTTTAACATGCCATATTTTTTAATTTCATCTACAATTTCTACACAAGTCTTATGTGAAACCTTACCAGAATTAGTGCTATCCTTCTTCTTCCTCTTGATAGTACCAGATGCAGTTGTAGGTGTAACCTTAGGTTCTTGCTTCCATGCCGATAGCTTGATTGTGACCTTTCTAACCAGTTGCTTCCTTCCTTCCACTTTAGTTTCCTCTGGTTTCTTCCTAACAACCCTTTTGAATGCTAACAAAGAGTCATCCTCTAATTTTGATTCAATAGTAATAGGTTTAATATGAACTTTTGGATCCTTCCTCTTCCCACCTTTCTCTGGGCCAACATCAATTAGTGCCTTAATGTCCTTTGAGACCTTCTGTATAGATTTACTTGATTTTCTTTCTTATTTCTCCCTTTTCTTCGAGTTGAACTCTATTTCAACCTCTAGAGTCTTTTGTTTTGCAGTTCCACAAGGTTTCTCTACCTTGTTAATTTCTACATCAATCAGAATTTTTGCATAGGCATCAAGGATTAATGCATCTACCTCATTGCCCATTTCCTCTATCCAAATCTTTTGGGGCTTAATTGCCTCCATGAGAGTCTCATCCTTCTTTACCATGAAGCAAATGTTGGTAGAGTATTTCTCTACTATATGCTCAATTATCCTTACCCTATACCTCATAGATTTTTGAAATACCCTAAAATACCTCCATATCTTATCATCTCTCTAGCTTCCTAATGCAACAATTGACTGTTTTAATTGTCTTCCTATCGGAATGTCAAAAGCCCATTGTCTCCTACTAGAACTGGGTGTATCATTCAAAAATTATAGCATTAAGAAGACTAACAAATTCCCATATCATAAAGTGCCCTTCTTCTCACCCTTAATCTTCCCTAAGTTGATCAACAACTTATCAAGCATCCAACCACAAAGATCTAACTTTACATTGTCTCTCATCATTTTATATGAAGCCAAAATACATGATCTGGAAACAAAATTCAATTGGTTTGACTAAGTTACCTTGTATCTAATAATCATGCTTCCAAATTTGATGTCGATGTTGGTGATAGTGCTCACTTTCATCGATCTCTTGTCAAATGTAGCGTCAGTTAACTTTCTCACAAAGTTGTTTGAAACTTTCTCATCTGGATGTTGCCCTATTGATGAAAAACTAGTAAATGCCTGGATGGCTTCCTTAGTGATTTTGTAAGGTTTGTCCAGCCATATGAATTCCCCATGTACTCTACTCAGTACATATCTGATTATTTCATCCTCAAACTCTAAAATATCCAGAATGTCTGTAAACCCTAGTTCTTCAATATGTTGATATGTTAGTTTAATCTTACCAGATTCTCCCATTATCTCACTCATATACATTCCCTTGATCTCTGAAGCTCCCAAGTCCTCTATATGATAGTGAATGTATGCCCTAACATCCTCTACAAACACAACTCCTTCCAGAACGTGAGAAAATGCTCCAATCGAATCTTCCTGGGTAGCTAGATGTGGATACCGCTTGAAAATTGGCCTAGGGTGGTCCTTGACCTCTAGTACAGTTGGGTTTGCAACAAAAATAGGAATAGAAGATGATCCCACTTCCATGTTTCAAGATAAATGCCTTTTGCTTGCTCTCAGTGAAAACCTCCAACAAATTCTTCTAGATGCCTGTGTGATCGCTCAAGAATAAATCTGATTGCTTCCGAATAGCCTCTAATCGCACTTAATCTCTTTGAATAGCTCTGAAATTACTCTAAATGCAGGGTGATTAACAATGAAGTGTAATCAACCTTTTATCCTTCGACAAAAACCCTAATCTTCCATTGACATAAATGACTTTCGGTGAAAGATACCAGATCTTGGTTAGAAAATATCCATGCTGGATAATATTCTCCAATATCTGGAACATCTTCCAGAACCTCTTCCCGAGGAATATGAAACATCTTCATGAATTTTGCCTACCCCTAAGGCATGTGCCTTAGTTACCAGATGAGCTCATTGTTGGTGTAGGAGCAGCTTCTTCTGTCAGATAGGTAACCGGGACATTCCCATCTGATGATTGTTCTTCAGTCTTCCTCACCCATCTCTAAGTATGATCATATCGAATTTCACTAACATTTTCTTTTCCTTTTTCATTTGATCCTCCATTACTAACCAGTGGATTTCTTCTTCTACAAAACTTAGCAATATGTCCAATTTGATTGCATGCATAACATGTAACATTGTTCTTTTGAATTGCTTTGCTAAAACCAGTGAAATTGTTTGACTTGCACTAATTAGCCATATGTCCAAACTTTCCACAAGCATAGAATTTAACATTCATTCTACAATCTTTTGTCTTATGACCAATTTTATTGCATTTAGAACATTTATCGGGAGTAGAATCAGGGTTCTGATTTTCTCTGTTTCTACATTGCCTAGCCATGTGACCAAATCTACTACAAAAAAAACATCTACAATTGAATTTATAAGCATTGAATTGTCTTACTGGTGCCTTATGGTTTTGATCTTCATTAGCAGTACTGGAACTCTGTCCTTTCTCAAATCCAAGTCCACTGGAATCTCTAATCTCCCTCTGTCTCTTTGATAACTCATCAAGTTGTGCTGAGCTGATCTTGAATTTTTCTTTGTACTCACTTGCAATAATTAAATCTTCTCTTAGTATTATCATTTGTCTCTCAAGCTCTTTCTCATTTCTCTAGGATTGTACCAAATCAGTTCTCAACATATCATTTTCATTAGCCAACCTACCACATTCTTGAAACTTGTTCTTCAGGGATATGACAAGATTTTATTCTTTTTTATTTCTATCCTTAATCTCCTTAGACATCCTCATAGTTATAACTTGCATTTCATTATTCATAACCATGTTCTCCTGACTCAATTTTTGACATTGTTCCTTAAGTTCATTTCTCTCTTCATCATTTTGATTTTGCAAAAGTTCCTTCCTCCTAGCTTGAACATATGATAGCCTCTCTTGTAGGAAAAGAATGAATTCCTTAGCAGAATTCAATTCATCTTGTAGCTTTAATTTCTTCAATCTTTGAGCATCATAATCTTCAAGTGCCATCTCAAGCTACTTTTCCAAAGCCATATTCAATGATTCCAATTTCAGGATCTTCCTCAAGTTTTTAAACTTCCTCTGAGGCACAAGGCTCTGATACCAATTATTGAAAACCAATAACATTGAGAGGGGGGGGTGAATCAGTGTTATACCAGAACAGTAGATTTTAGCCTTAACAAAACATTCATACACCAACTGGTATACTAATATAAACATAGTTGAAAGAAGTAAAGCAACCAATAAGCTAAACACATAAATGAGAACCATAACACATAAATTTATATGTGGAAAACCTCAATGAGGAAAAAACATGATGGGATTTGTTACCCACAATATGAATCCACTGGCCATATGAAGAGATATTACAATATATGATGGGCCTGCACTTGCAAGAAGGCTTACAACCTAGAGCACACTGCTCAATCACAATAGGATCCTTACTGACTACATAAAATTCTAGACAACAATGTGAAGAAGTGTGAACTGCTAAGATAGCATATTCTATGCCAGAATACAATTCTGGTTTAAGCTCTATCTCTTCCAGTTAGAAACCCTAAACCCCTTTACCAGAATAACCTTTACAATAAATTCCTCACATACATAATCTCTCTGATATGTTTTGCATTACATTACATTTACATATCCATCAACCTGTCTATATCTGTATCATGAAATGATCTAATCAAACTACCCTATATATCTTATACAAATTTATGCCTTATGTCGACTTACAAAGATATATACAATATCACATTACATGTTGGCCATATAACATAAATGAATAAACATTAAAACAAATTATCAATGCTAGATCCAAGACATACCAGCCTTCAATATCGATAACCTTTTCTATACCATGTTGGCCTGCATTGTTGGTGACCAAAGAAATCCTTCTGACCTGCCAATGTTACTGTTGGTGTAGAATCTATGAAGTGCCTATCAGTACACCATATGAAGCCGGAACACAAAATCATGTTTTTGAATAAGGGAAAATAGGTTTTGATGGGCCCTTGAAACCCAGTACAGTTGAAAAATCAAAAGATAAACATTACAGCATAGCAAAAAGATAGCAAACAAAGGAAAGATAGTTGGCGAACCAAACACCAGTAAACAAGAGAACATGGATTATAGACCAAAAAAGACCGACAGTAGTCCAGGCTTAGGTTAATTTTTGAAGCATCTCCACCGCTTCAAGCTCCATTTGTTCCATATTGTCCACTGTCTTCTTAATCTCCTCGATTTCCTTACTATGGCTTTGCATCCTTTTAGTGCTTTCTCTCATTCTTCTCCCTAGCCCTATGCCCCTATCATCTAGGGTGTCATCCTTAACATCAATAATTCCCACCGCTACCTTATCCCCTTGGAACACAAAATCATGTTGTCATCAATGACAATATAGTGAAACCAACCAATAGAGTGTCAATTGCCAACAATATATACAACAATGAACATGATTTCTTTCAATAAAAATAGTTAACTAGAGCCATCATATGAATAAAAAAAGAAAAGGCGACTATGTGAATCAATGAGGAGGGAGAATTTTTGGTCTTTAGCACAAGTAACTATCAGAAAACAACAAAATCTATCAGTTTTATAAAGAAGGACACCAAGGAAAGTTATCTTTGAATCTGAATACTCCAGCTGTGATAGCCAATCATGTAAAAATCAAAAACCCCCACCTCTTTTGATTATCACAAATACCTTCGAGCTCACTAAGAAAGATAACATCCATAAGAGCAACTGTCTTTAATATAGACACCTTGAATAAATTGACAGTAATAGTATATGGTGGAAGCCTTAAGGTTTTTTAATATTCCATAATAGTGAGAAATTCCTCCATAGGTCACATAATGCAGCACATAGCAGTGTCTTGCTCAATAACAATAGAGAAAACTGACAAAGATAGTCTTCCTATATTAAGATTGTAGTCAAAATAATATTGTATTATAGTTAGGTCATCTAGGGCAGAGATGTATCAAAGTGCCAAGATACCATCATATAATAGTCAATGTATGTAGAGAGTAATATTTGAGGAATAATCATCTATTCTTCAAAGATAGAGGAGCATACATAATAAAACTCCTCAAAAAAGCACATGAGTTCATGATGTATAGGCAAGTTAGACATTGGCATATCACAAACAAAGGTATATAAAGTCATAGATATTGATGATAGAGTAAAATCTTAATACACCCTTGGAAACACATCATAGTACAATCACAATGTATACACTGTGGTATGACTGCTTCGGTCATGAACCAAGTCTAAATGGCAATGTATATTATCATGAATAAGGTGTAAACAATTATTTATCAAGATCAATGAACATATTCGGTTATCACATGATAAAATCAATTATAGAAGCCATCAAATCTTCCATGGATGCAGTCACAGAATATGATGATATCACATGGTGTCAGTAACTTTAAAATAAGCCTTCACATAGATCATTTTAGTGGCAAGTCAGGATACTAGGACAAAGATCACCATATTCAAGGACAAAGGATACATAAAGGACTTCCAGTTGTAAGACAATGATATGATTAAAAGAAGCCATAAAAACATATATCAATGACCCTAATGCATAAGGTAAATCATGGCTCCTACAATCAATTTGAGCATCCAAGGTATATGTACAAGAAAGACAATGAAATCACTAACAACACATATCAGAGAAGCCATGTTTAGATTTTTCTTTGTGATAATAGAGTGAAAGTACTGTCAGGTTGCAGTAAGTTTAAACATTATCAAACTTCATAAAAAATCTCAATGATAAATAATCACTCACAAGAATTCCTGAAATATATCTCAAAGGGATATAGGAGTAGTTTTCAGCACTAAGTTTAAAAGACAATTGATTGAAAGAGCAATATATTTAGATTAAAAGTAATTCATAGAGAAAGCAGTCCCCAAGGATAGGTAGATAAGTTTATAGCAGTGATATAACACTACTAAGATCATCAAGTACAAAATTAAATAGCAATCAGAGTTATAGACCTATTACAAGGATATAGCGATCACCAAAAAACTCAGTAATATTCACTACCAATAAGGGTAATAGCATTTCTAGTAGCAGACTTACAAAACTCCTTACAGATAGTGTCACTAAGAGGAGACCCATAGATTTCCAAAACAACAGACAACTCAATATAGTTGAGCATAGAGACCATTTACAATATTCAAAGAAGTCCAAAAAGGTTTAATAGGTTTTTTGGGGTAGTACATAGTAAATATACAAAGGGACAATCAACCATTACTCTTCAAATCTTTATATATTTATATAGCACATCAAAATAACATTAGTGACTCTCATCTTGGTGGTAGATAAAGGTGAATAGACTAAGGAAAATATAACTTCAAGAGGCCATAAGTGATTGTCACAGTCAAATTGCAATCAATGAAGTATGAGACTGCCATCATACCTAATGCCAAGGATTAATGAAAGAGTAGCTATGTTTTGAGAATAAAAGCTAGAGTATAAAGTTGTACTAGAGTCCATACAAGGTATAGGACAAAGTATAAGATAACTATCAAAAATATTAAACAATCCTTTAGCATGTAACAGTTCATGATTAAAAATCACAGACAAAAAAAATTAAAAAAATTCAAATCATATTACTCATTGTCTACTCATGAGTAAAAAGAGAAGTGACAAATGAGTAGCATTCTACAACAGTACATGGAGCAAAAAATGAGTAGTAGTTTCATTAAGAAACACAATGCAATATATCAATCCATAGTCATCCCAATAGTAGGTCACAGTGATATGGCATTGATACCGAACACTTTGACAATTTTGTTTAACAATCAACAAAGAATATAACATTCTACTGAATGGAAGTCACAAAATAGGTTAGAGATGTATAATAGTATGCAACCTCATAACTTTTAGCAGCCAAGAGTCATTAAGACAAATAGTGTTCATAAACTGACAAAGTAAATGAGTAGCAAAAGATAGTTCCTCATTGATAACACAGAAAATTGCAGTCACTACTAACAGTGATCTCTTATAGTAAAGTAGCAATGAGAAAGATGTTAACATAAAATAAAATATAAGGTAGAGAAAGAAAAGCCTTGTTAATATTTTGTTTTAATTCCAATAGCAACGTATGCGCAATCCTCATAAAGAAATAATGACATTGAAGACTGTAAGTGTGTAGGAGAAAAAGTGAAACTAAGCAAACATGCCCAAATCTCACTTTCAACCACACACTTGTGGAATACGAAAGAGCCTAGAGGTATCACACAATTGGCTACTTCTTTTTGTGGAAGAGAGAGCCATGGGATACCTATTAGGATTTCTATTCCCTTGTTGTAATTGAAAGATAAAATGATGCAAGTTCAATCCCTAACCCCAAAGTGCAAGTATGAACTAATAACAAGATTACAGAATTGAACTTAAATGATGGAAAGTTGTAAATACAAGGATAAGACAAGAATGTAAATGCGTACCCAGAGTTAAAATCTGACTGAAAATGTTCGGGACGGGGGCGCGGGCACCACTGTCCTGATTCTGCCCCTGAAACTGCTCTGAAAACTGCTGTTTTGCAAAGCTGTCAAAAATGCTAAAAACTGCTGTCAAAAGGACCAGGGTGCCCAGCGCCCCTGTCCCAGGGACCAGGGTGCCCAGCGCCCCTGTCCCAGGGACCAGGGTGCCCCACGCCCCTGTCCTGGTCTTTTGCTCTGAGATTTGGTGTGAAGTTCGGTCTCCGTCTGCTTCTTCCGGATCTGTAACTTGCGGCGTCGTCCGAGTCCCGAAACCTGCACTTATATCTGAAAAGGGTATGGGCGGATATATAGGGTTTTTCCTTAGTCAAACCCCCGCTTCGGTGATTTCCACCTCCACGAATAGCCAAGTTGTTTTGTAAAATGTATTGTGTGTGCAGACCTAGTGTGTGTGCAAGGTCCTAAAATGCAAGAAAGCAAACTAGAGCAACCTAGAAAGTAAACCCTAATTGCTTGTAAATGATAATGTAAATGCTCTAAATCAAGATGCAAAGTGATCTAAAGCATGAATAAGTGATATATTGAAGCTTATGCAAAGACATGAAAACAACATGAAATCATACCCAACCCTCAAGGGAGGAGTACAAGCCAATCTTCAGTCGGTAATCTCCTATTGTTCTTCAATGTCTTCCAAGCCCTAAATGGATGAATGAAATTGATAAATGCTTGATAGAAGGATGTTGAATGTTGTTGAAGTCTTCAAAGATCTGCTCTTTCGCTGCATATGAGGTCTTTGAAACCAAAATTCGGATCCTTTCAAATGAAGAAAGAGAGCTCTTATATATGAAACCCTAGGTCTTAATTTCGACTTTAGGCCGACTTAGAGATTGAATCTCCCGCCAATTTCTTGAGGTTAAGCCTTATTTTATGATTGGATCGCGCTCCTAAAATTTTGGGAAAAATGTCCGGGACCATGTTGCACTCCGGGCGCCATGGTCCTGACAACTTTTCACCAAATTTTCAGGACTGTTGGATATGATGATTTTAGAGAGAATCTTGAAGTTACAGGTGATTTCGAGATGTTTTGACCCTCGAAATCAAGCCCCCAAGTTCAAAATAGGACCTAATTAGGGTTTTTGATTAAATGATGTATTGGAGGAATAAAATGAAAGGGGCACACTTTAATGAAAAGGGCCCAACTTTATGATATGGGAGATGATAAAATAGAACCCTAGACCTAATTAATTTAATTAATTAAGTGCTAAAGGGGAAATGCAATGCAAAATGCAAAATGCGCCAAGGCGGGTGCTAAACTAGGTGTGAAATTATACCACCCTAGCAAGTGCGTACAATTTACGACGCTACATTTAGCCCCCACTTTAGCGGTCATATGAACACTACGTGCATATACAAGCTAAAGTACAGAAAAGTAAACATTATTTGAAAAAGGATATATCCATAAGTCTGTCGAACGAAGCCCCCAGCGGTATCTGCAGTACACAGTTAGGAACCGCACCCTACAAAACACACGTTAGATCACAAAATCACCTAATGCTTACTAAGGAAGGTGATGAAAATTCGAGGGTAGCTATATGCCCCCCCCTATTTTGGCTTGCTAATTTTAGTGAGTTGAAATAGGGTATCATGTTTACCACTTCGAATTGTTAGAGAATATTGATGACAAATGCTCCCAAGAAGATTTGATATGAGATCTAATGGAGAATAATTTGGTAAGAAAGAGGACTAAATCTCAATTCCAACACAACAAAGAGTGTGACGATTTGAGAGTTCTCTAACACAAGATGAAGGATGTAAATGGAAACAAAATGCAAAGAGAAGAAAAGAAAGGAAAAAAGCATGAATACACACATTAGTGATCCATGAGAAGAATAGTGAGAGAGAAAACATGGACTTCTCGCCCCTAGATTTTGTCTAGGTGATCCATGGGAAAAGGACATGGAAAACTAGCCCCTAGAGTCTGTCTAGGTGATCCATGGGAAAAGGACATGGAAAACTAGCCCCTAGAGTCTGTCTAGGTGATCCATGTAAGGGAGGAGAGTGAGAAAGTCTAGCCTTATGCTGCTAGTTCCACTCAACCTCGTGCATGTGTGTGTAAGGAAGGTTAGAAGCACCTCATAGGAGTCTATGCCTGAGTATGCTACAACCTGTATATGTATAGTACAAAAGCGTGACATCTCGCTCTAAGAGTCTGTGCTCTGGTTCCGAGAATGACCCATTGCTCAAAAAGTGTAATGTTTATGTCATAAGAAAAGTAGAACAAGGATACCTACCTTCATCACAAAAGAAGATACCCCAAAAATGCAACAATGTCATAGATCCAAGCAAGAGAGTTTTGCACTCTTTAAGCAAGGATAAGATAGTTGAGAAGGGATATCCTGTAGTATGTGTAAAGGAGATCCTTAGAGGAGAAGAGATCTTTGTACAAAAGATACCTATCCCCAAGAGGAATAAGACAAAGAAGAGAATAAGAATGCAATACTTCCTTCTTTTGTGAGGTGAAAGTGATTCTTAATGAAGGATGACGCTCCTTTTAACCCAATTGGGAGAGTGAATTCATTATGGATGTATTTTACCAAGTTCAAAAGAGGTTGTAGTCAAGGACTTACACCTCTTGTAAGAGAGAATCCTTGAACAAACAACAACAAATGCATACAAGGAATAACATCACGTAATAAAGTTCACACCATCCACAAAATAGGAAAAAGTGGATCCTTAGATAAAAATAAGGAAAGATCATTGCCTCAATGAGAAGGACTTACACAATCTTCTAGGGAGAGATTTGGACATAAGCAAAAGAAGAGATGTATGAAATCACTCTTGTCCCCATAGGAACAAGAGATAACATAGAGAACTTAGGCTATTATGTTGCTTCAAAAATATGATTGCACTTGAAATTGTACTATCATGAATGACAATGAGCCCCTAGTAAATGAGCTACCAATGTCACATAATGATGAGCAACATAATAACCATTAATGTTATTTAAAGACATGATAGATTGAATGAGGTATTTGACATGCTAAATGCTCAACTATAAGTGAGATCAAAAACATGTATAAAGTGATAAAAATTGAAGAAGGACAGTTACGAGAAATCTTAGAAGAAAGATGAGTGTAATTTATTAGAGCCTTATCCCTGGAGGAAAGGACTTTGTGATGAATAGGAGATAAAGATTCATAAGTGGATCTAGAAATTTGAGGGGAATCATAAAGAGATTTGTACATCGCCAAGATTTCCTTATGAGGGGAATGAGAGATGATAGAAGTAGAAGATGATTTAGTTGAAGTGAGATCATCATCACTACTAAATATAGCATTCACATTGAGAGATGGTCTTTTAGATGCTTTGGTATGTTTGCAGGGATTATAGCCGAGTCCAAAGGCATAATTGTGAAAATTAGTCTCTAGAGGAACTTTTATCCCTTGTTCATGAGCACCACAACCATTTCCATGATACCCATGCTTAGCAAAAATGCGAAAACCACGACCATAATGATCAGCCATTTCAGGAAGAGAGGGTGGTTTTTCATAAGACAAAGAATCAAACTCTTCATAATTAGAGGTGTGAGGAGAAGAAGTTTGAGAGGCGGCCACAAAATTATTGCTCATAGGTTCAGGTAAGATTGATTGATTTTTAGTTTCTTCCTTCTTTTTACCTTTAAACTCTCTAGGAGGAACCCTATATTCACCTATAAAGGTGGGATTAAAATCAAGAGATCCCCAATCGTCTTCTGCGAGAACCTTCTCAGGATCAAAAGCCTTTTCATGTGTAGATTCAAGTTGAGAAGAATCTTCTTCAGGAACTTCAGACTTATCCAAAGAATTTTGATTATTAGAGGGTGATGATTCATCCATAGGTATCTTGTTCAAAGAGTCATTACTAGAAGAGGAAGGCTTAGATGTTTGCAAACAAGCTTGAAGATTAGTGTCACCTATCAAGGTATATGTCTTATTGTTATAAATGAATTTAACTTGTCTATGCAATGTAGAGGGGACAGCTTGCATACTGTGAATCCAAGGTCTCCCTAATAACAAGTTGTATGTTAGATTTCCTGACATAACATGGATAGGAGTAGGCAAAGTAACAAGTCCCACTGTGATTGGTAAGGTGATAATACCTAATGAAGACTTAGCCACATTATCAAAGCCTCGAATGGGATGAGAGTCAGGCTCAATAAGGGATGTATCCACATTCATCTTATGCAATAGATTAATGCTACATACATTAAGGCCAGAGCCATTATCTACTAGTGTTCATCTTATAGCCGTGTCATTTATGATAACCACAATCATCAAGGGATCATATTGTTGTTGAATTTCACTAGTAGGCAACTCATCTTGGGTAAACACAATTTGAGCTTTAGGATTCATCACAGAGTTAACTAAAGATGCTATATTACTAGATGTATTCGGTGGAGGAACATTCAAATCTTTCAAGGCATCTTTTAACATCCCATGATGAGCGGAAGAAGTTTGGATCAAATCCCAAAGGGATATCTTGGCAGGGGTAGCTTTAAGTTGTTCTATGAGATCATATTCCTTACAAAGAACTTGTGAAATACGTGGAGCTTGCGGAAGAATAGGTTGGGAAGGAGGAAGTGAAGTGGGGATAACTGGAGGAGGATTGGGTTGCCTATTGTTTCTTGTGTTATAGGTATGAGCAACCGCATGATAACTCTCTCTAGTCAGTTGCTTAGCATACTCATAAGGGATCTTAGTAGAATAACCTCCTTGCACAGTAATAATAGGTTTATTAGGAGTGCAAAAAGAATAATTAGCATAACCACCTTGGACCACTAAGATAGGCTTATTTAAAGGTTGAGAATTTTGAGAAGGACAAGCACCTTGGACAGTGAAGAGAGGTTTGTTAGGTGTCTCATTCACATGTATCAAATTGATTGAGGATGGTTTAGAGGAATGAACAAAAGTGTTGGAAGAATTATTGATAGTCTTCTCTTGCACTAAAATCTTATCATGGATTAAATCAATTTTAGGAGAGAGACAAGGAATAGGCATTGATGTTCTAGTAGGGAGAGTAATACTAGGAAAGGTCATATCATCCTCTATCATCAAAGGATCTACATGGGGAATAAACTCTCTAGGAGAAGGATCAACATTTCTCTCTAAAGTCTCACTTTTGAGAGGGAGATCTTTGAAAGAGATGTTAACCATCTTTCTTTGAACTAAGGTATCCTTATGAGTAGAACCAAGTTGAGCAGAGGGAGATGCTTTATTTTTAGAGGGAGAATAATTAAGATTCAAGGAAGGTGAGAAACTATCAAGGGAGTTTTCAATCTTGATTTCATCCCCTTTGGCTAGGGTTCTCTCACGGGGTAGAGAATAATCTACACCTTCTTCCAATGGTTCATCCCAAATAGTGAAGTTGTTGAAAGGAATGTTTGAAGTATTGTCAATTTCGGGAGAGGAGATAACATTGTTTATTAATTCCTCATCCTTAGAAGGGAGAGCATCAATAGATGTGTTAAACTCATCCTCTTTCCTCAAAATATGTTCAATATGATCTTTAGGGGAGAGAGAATTAAGGAAAGTGCTTATTATTTCATCTTCTTTCTCTAAGGGATGCTTATGGGTAAGACAAACTTTAGGAGAAGGGTAAGCATTTATCATTAATTCATCATCTCTAGTGGGAATTTTGTTAGAAAAGGAAATGCCATCAATAGGAAATGTAGGGATAATGTCATCTTCTTGCACAAAATTATCCTCATGAAGGGAGTGTTTTTTAGGAGGAACATGAACATATTTCTCCAAAGATTCATGCTTAGGAAGGAGATCTTTGAAAGAAGTGTTCATAACCTCTTGTTGAACTAACATGCCCCCACTGGAAGGACCAACTTTAGGAGAAAATAAGTCAATGTCCATCAATACCTTTTCACTTAGAGAGGCATCATGTAGGGAAGGTAAAGTAACATTAAGAAAGGTGTTTATGATATCATTCTCTTCCTCTAGGATAGCTAAATAGGAAGGGCACATTTTAGGAGAGTTGTCAAGATCACTCTTAAAGTCTTCATCCTTAGAGCATGGGAGAGTCTCAAAGGGATTGGTATCAACTCTTTTAGGCACTAAAATGTTGTTATAGATGGGGGGAGGTTCTTTAGGAGAAGGAAAAATTGAAACAAGGGAAGCTAACCCATTATCACATCTCTGAAATGAATGCATCATGACAACAATTTTCCTTTTTCAAATGATAACACATGCAAAATAGAAGGAAATGTTTAATTTTAACCAATGCAAGCACTTATAATGTAGATAAAATTTATGATTCAAATGAGGTCCTAAATCAGATTTAAAATTATTGATCCCAATTAAGCTATCCACAAGTTCAACTTTGAATTGAAAAATTAGGGTTTTAGCAATAATTTCCTCTAAATTTTTAAATCTTGCAAGAAATTAAAACTTATAAATACAAATTTAAATTTGAAATAGCATAAACACTCAAATTTGAAAACATAAATAAGAATTTAGAGAAGATTGGAGTTCACGTCGGGTTCACCAAAATGTGTAGGAGAAAAAGTGAAACTAAGCAAACATGCCCAAATCTCACTTTCAACCACACACTTGTGGAATACAAAAGAGCCTAGAGGTATCACACAATTGGCTACTTCTTTTTGTGAAAGAGAGAGCCACGGGATACCTATTAGGATTTCTATTCCCTTGTTGTAATTGAAAGATAAAATGATGCAAGTTCAATCCCTAACCCCAAAGTGCAAGTATGAACTAATAACAAGATTACAGAATTGAACTTAAATGATGGAAAGCTGTAAATACAAGGATAAGACAAGAATGTAAATGCGTACCCGGAGTTAAAATCTGACTGAAAATGTTTGGGATGGGGGTGCGGGCACCACTGTCCTGATTCTACCCCTGAAACTGCTCCGAAAACTGCTGTTTTGCAAAGCTGTCAAAAATGTTGAAAACTGTTGTCAAAAGGACCAGGGCGCCCAGCACCCCTATCCCAGGGACCAGGGCACCTAGCGCCCCTGTCCTAGCAGGACCAGGGCACCCCAAGCCCCTGTCCTGGTCTTTTGCTCTGAGATTTGGTGTGAAGTTCGGTCTCCGTCTACTTCTTCCGGATCTGTAACTTGCGGCGTCGTCCGAGTCCTGAAACCTGCACTTATATCTGAAAAGGGTATGGGCGGCTATATAGGGTTTTGCCTTAGTCAAACCCCCGCTTCGGTGATTTCCACCTCCACGAATAGCCAAGTTGTTTTGTAAAATGTATTGTGTGTGCAGACCTAGTGTGTGTGCAAGGTCCTAAAATGCAAGAAAGCAAACTAGAGCAACCTAGAAAGTAAACCCTAATTGCTTGTAAATGATAATGTAAATGCTCTAAATCAAGATGCAAAGTGATCTAAAGCATGAGTAAGTGATATATTGAAGCTTATGCAAAGACATGAAAACAACATGAAATCATACCCAACCCTCAAGGGAGGAGTACAAGCCAATCTTCAGTCGGTAATCTCCTATTGTTCTTCAATGTCTTCCAAGCCCTAAATGGATGAATGAAATTGATAAATGCTTGATAGAAGGATGTTGAATGTTGTTGAAGTCTTCAAAGATCTACTCTTTCGCTGCATATGAGGTCCTTGAAACCAAAATTCAGATCCTTTCAAATGAAGAAAGAGAGCTCTTATATATGAAACCCTAGGTCTTAATTTTGACTTTAGGCCGACTTAGAGATTGAATCTCCCGCCAATTTCTTGAGGTTAAGCCTTATTTTATGATTGGATCGCGCTCCTAAAATTTCGAGAAAAATGTCCGGGACCATGTTGCACTCCGGGCGCCATGGTCTCGACAACTTTTCACCAAATTTTTAGGACTGTCGGATATGATGATTTTAGAGAGAATCCCGAAGTTACAGGTGATTTCGAGATGTTTTGAACCCCGAAATCAAGCCCCCAAGTTCAAAATAGGACCTAATTAGGGTTTTTGATTAAATGATGTATTGGAGGAATAAAATGAAAGGGGCACACTTTAATGAAAAGGGCCCAACTTTATGATATGGGAGATGATAAAATAGAACCCTAGACCTAATTAATTTAATTAATTAAGTGCTAAAGGGGAAATGCAATGCAAAATGCAAAATGCGCCAAGGCGGGTGCTAAACTAGGTGTGAAATTGTACCACCCTAGCAAGTGCGTACAATTTACGACGCTACAGTAAGAGACAACCCTATTAAATTCTTTGACATCCTTTCAAAGAAGTCCAATAGAGTCATGAATCAAGGAAACTAAAAGTGACTACTCTAAGTCAAACACAATCTTCACAATAATGTTACCATGAGGTAGACTAAACCCTATGATAAAATAGTCCTTCAAATGTGCAGTCACAATAAAGAAAAATATCATTATTTAAAGTTACAACCTTATAGTCAATGTAATGGGCAAATTCTAAAACTATCATGAACCAACAGCTTAAGGTCACTATGAATACACGTAGCCTAATTCAAAGAAACCAAGCAAGGAGACAATTCTTGAAAAATAATGATAACAATGACAAGCATGGCAAGCCTTAAGAGGCAATTTTAATTGCATCATTCATCATTTGGGTTGTCATGTGATTATAATAATCATTAGCAAAACATAGAAACAAATATAGTGACTATCCACAAGCTAGGGCAATAGAATTCTTTGACACAATCATGAAGATATAGAAGACAATCAAAATCAAGGGTTCATTAATATCACCAAACAAAAATCTTAGGGTAGTCAATATCCATGGTAACATTAAAAAACAAATTAAATATAGCAGTCAAAAAACTTGTGAAAGGTAGCATCTACATCAGAGAACGAATTATCACAATTTTGGTCTTAGTCATAGATCAAAAAAGACATAATGGTTTGGTAGCATAAAAAAGGGGTTCGATGATGAAAAATTGAAGAGAAGTCACCAACATTAGTGATAGGAAAATCATTATAAGCGGCCATCTTAAACAGTCACCCTTGTTTTTACAAAAGATCAAGCAGAATATGATGAAAACCCTAGAACAAGGCTATTCATTAGCTCTGAAATAAATATAAGTATCATATGGTAAAGGATGTTTGGAAATAATCCATATTCAAAAGCAAAGGACTTATCATGCAAAGGATGTGATACACTAAATAAATGATGCAAAATATTGTTTAAAAAATATGAGATATGTTGCAGCATCCAATGCCAGTAAAGTTGAGTGCATATATTTCAAGAAATAGATCTAGATACCTCCAAAGCCATGCATTCTGCATTGTTTCCATGCCTTCAAGACAATTTCCAGTGAACAAAAGTTCAAAACCCTAACTTGGGGGTCATGGTTTGAGCTCAGACAGAGTGCATAGCAGTGGTAACAACTCTAGGGTTTCTTCACAAGAATCTTCTTTAGTAAGATAGAGTGCAGAATGAAAAGCAAAATAACTTCTTAGGGTTCAAATTCTCCTTTTCACATGCCCTAAAATGTCGATCTTTATATCTCTTTATTTGTTTGTAAGAAAATAGATTGCATGTAATAGAAATCAGAGGTCATAACTTAAAAGTTATTCGACCTAATGAGTGTGGTAAAGCCCATTTAAAAAAAGCTAAGAGATTTATTATCTCTTTATTATATTTTAATATTTTAATATATAGTAATTAAGATTTAATTCTTTAAATTAGTCTTAATTAATATATATTAAAATATAAGTGGTTTTTTATATTTTAATATGATTTTATTAAGATTATTTTTTCTGAATAATCTTAATAAATTCATATTAAAATATAAAACGAGTTCAACTGAAGAATAATATTTTTTTTTCACACTTATCTTAAAAACAAATTATTTTTTATTAAGTGATAAAATTATTCTATAGAAGGAAGAGATATGCATAGCATGCAAAATTGCAGTAGAAGAAGAGTTTTCTTTCATGAGCTATTTTTGGCTTCACATATCATGCAACTTTCACTTGGATAGGTTTGCTTTTTCAGTTCATGGTCTATATTTAGCAAGGCATTGCTCATGCAGTTTTCAGGGGAGAGGTTTTGTTTTTTCTCAGTACTATATTTGGTGAGATTGGCATTCATATTTTTAGAGGATGATTTCATTGCTTCTCAGGGCTATTTTTAGTAGTGGGAACAATTCTATTTACATCAGGACGTCCCTTTTTCATGCAACACTGGCCGGGGTTCTATTTTGAGCATTGGAGGCTATTTTTGGCAGGGTTACACATGAGTTTTTTAGGCATAGTAATAAAAAAACTTGTGAAAGGTGGCATCTACAACAAAGAACAGATTATCACAATTTTGGTCTCATTCATAGAGGAAAAAAGACATAGCAATGGTTTGGTCATATAAAAAGGGGGTTCGATGATGAAAAATGGAAGAGCAGTCACCAGCATTAGTGACAAGAAAATCATTATTAGCGGCCATCTTAAACAATCACCCTTCTTTTTATAAAAGATCAAGAAGAATATGATGAAAAACCTAGAATGGGGCTATTCATTAGCTCTCAAACAATTAAAAGTATCATATGCTAAAAGATGTTTGGATATAATCCATCTTCAAAAGCAAAGGACTTATCATGCAAAGGATGTGATACACTAAATAAATGATGTAAAATATTGTTTAAAAAATATGAGATATGTTGTAGCATCCAATGACAATGAATTTGAGTGCATATATTTCAAGAAATAGATCTAGATACCTCCAAAGCCATGCATGCCACATTGTTTCCATGGCTTCAGGATAGTTTTGAGTGAATAGAAGTGTAGCTTAGGAAATCAGAAATCATCACAAACAATATAAAAACTAATCTAGCCCAATCACAAAAGCTTAAATGCAATGATCTATCCTAAACACACTCAATAGAGACATGAAAATTGAAACATTCAAAAAGATTATGCAAAACCAGATGTAGATCTAAATGCTTCCTTCATGCGGCTCCATTGTCCTTCTTTCTTCTCCAAATAGTTTTGTTGTGGATCTCACCTTCAAGTGCATAAACCTAATGTGAAAGCAAGATTGACATTGGCACAAGAGTACTCGAAGCGTGATTAGTCTCCTTCTCATTATTAGCCAAGATTGAAGAAATTCATCCAATTTATAGAAAAATTGGAGAGATGACAACATTAGCATGATTCAATTCAAATGGAAATTTCAAATCAATTATGTCAATTATGACAAATTATGACAGATTATGCACTTTCTATGCAAAATTTGTTGATTGATAATTTATGACAAATTATGACAAACTTCTATGCAAGGATTTATGACAAGATTTTGGAATAGAAATAGACATTTAGGAATTTAGGAAATTAAGTTGGAAATAATGACTTGGAAATTAGGAAATTGATGAAAAATTAGGTAAATTAATTAATAATTTCTCATTCATTAATTAATTTACAAA
This sequence comes from Cryptomeria japonica, assembly GCF_030272615.1. Classification (NCBI taxonomy): domain Eukaryota; kingdom Viridiplantae; phylum Streptophyta; class Pinopsida; order Cupressales; family Cupressaceae; genus Cryptomeria; species Cryptomeria japonica. Next base: position 253,595,428 of record NC_081410.1, read on the forward strand.
AATAGGAGGAATTAATTAGCCAATTAAATAAACATTTAATTGTGACAAGAAGACATAGGATAAATAAATAAATTATTTAACCTAAAGGGAAAATGCCAAGCAAGATTAAATGAATAAATCATAAAACCTTGGAAGATGAATTAGAAATGCAAAGATGACAATTAGGTCTTAACAAAGGATAATTGATATCGATTCGATCATGATTTTGGATTGATAAATGATTTGATTGATAAATGCGCTGAGGAACAATGACAAATTGATCCAAATTGACATGATTGAAGAGGACAAGGATCGATGACAAATCGATCGTAAAACGATGAGATTGACAAGTTGATAAGAGATTGACAAGATCGACCAAAATCATGATTAAAGATTGTTATCGACACGACCAAATTCGAAAGCGAAATGAAGAATGTAGAAGAAAGACTTGATGCTCACAAATGATAAAGACTAAGTGCGTGACATAGGAGAAATGTTAATGTGATGCAAAAACCTAAAATGAGGCAATGCGCAAATGTTAAAGTATGATTCCACAAGCGTTGACCATTTTTAGGTGTCTACATTTTGCCCCTCTTTGAGACAATGCGATTTTAAGCGTTGTTTCAAAGAACAATAATGAAAATGCCCCAGACAATGACAATGACATATGCATGCCCCCTTGAGGAATTGGCTGGAAACATCCAGAAAAGAGGCCAATTGATCGATAAGAATGATAGGAGACGATAGGATCGAACGGACTGCCAAGACTGACAGAAGAAATGTTAGTAAGAAGAAATTAGACAGAGGATAGTTAGAGATGAAGAAAAACTTGCTTTCAGTAATGCACTTTGTAGGTGAGAACCTTTACTTAATGTAGCAAAATGGATGCATAACATCATGGCATGGAAGGCCAAAGCTGAAATGCAACCCTTTTTGCAAAAGACAGACACATTGCAGACAAACAGCAATCACAACAAAAAAGAAAGAGATCATGAACCATCCCGGTCACTCTAAATCACTCAGTGACATCATCGAGCAACATAGGAACATGACTGAAGCCAAAGATAAATCAATTAAAAAGATAAGATGCACAAATTCCAACAAATCAAACAAACATCTTGATCTTCATTGTCAAAAGTTGAAAGCGTTGATAGGATGATCATGCTATCTAGTTTCAGGGAATGTGGTACCCCATCTAAGACAGGACATAGTCTAGTTTCGAGTATACCACACCCTGTATAAGACCCATGATAGTGTGCCAAGAACAAATAAATTTGCGGTTGATTGACATGACAAGTGCGATCAGTTTGAATGTCTGGTTTGAGTAAAAAGTTCATCTGTTAAAGCATGATTTCATTAAAGCACAGTGTTGGATTGCGAGCAATTGGAGGGATGCTTAGTGATTTGTCTTATGCATCAAGAGGATATTTATTGCAAAATGCTTGTTTTTTGGATTTTAATGTTTTGAAAATTTTATTTGTTCATTTTTTTCACGACTTTATATGACTTTTTAGGGATTTTCTCAAGACATTTTTCAATTTTAAAGAGATTTTTTCAGGACATTTTTCAATTTTTTTAATTTTGTCCAGACATTATTTGATTTTTAAGATTTTGCCCCCAGTGTCTAGCAAGGCAAGGAATATGATAGGTGAATAAATAGGCTTGCTGAAATGATGGTGGATAGAGGGAAGACAAAGGCCTTTTATCGTGGAGACAATACGGATGCAATTTCCAAGGGCTATTGCGTGATGGGACAAGAGACTGGATATGACAATGTAAAGCAGTGACATGGCATGAGGGACATGTCAAGAAGTTTTTGAAAAATATGTTTAAATTTTAGGTCCTTATGTCAAATAAAGATCAAGGAATGAAAAAGAGTGTATGGATAGTGATAAGATATGGATAGGATAAGCAAGACCAAGAATGGATACGGGACATGGACAGAAGGTCGGGGTAGGCTAAGGGATAGTGGTAGAAAGTTGCAATAAGCCAGAGAATATGGATGAAAGGTTGTAATAAGCAAATGGATAAATTACCAAAAGCTATGATGGACTAAAAGATGCAAACAAGATGCATGATGCTCATGAAGATCGTTAGCCTTGTCAAGATCAAAGGTGGAAAGAGGAAATGGACAGGAGAGACAATAGGATAATGGACGGTAATGACAGGGGTTCGATAGGATAGTGAAGGGCAATAGGATATGAAGGAGGAAATATGCCCCCAAGTGTGGTGTGCAAGAAGTTCATAGATTACGCATGATGCCTGTTTGCCAGGTTTTCATCACGGTACTTGCCCAAGGCACCTGTTTGCTAGGTTTTCACCAGTGAACGAATTATTTTTTCTTTACTTTTTTCTTTTGTCTTTTTTTTTTTTTCAATTTTTTTTTTTCACTTTTTTTGACTTTTTCAATAGAAGATAGACACATGATAGGGGATGGAAGAAGGACTCAAGCGTCTTTTTGTTTGGATAGTAGCCTTGAAATAAATGGACCATGACCTTTAAAAGTATGCTCAAAGACATTGGTAGGATAAGGATATTGAAAATGAGATGAAACTAAGGCAAGGATTTATGCAAAGGATTGGATCCAAGGGATGGAAGGATGGAAAATATGCATTGGATAATGGATAGGGTATTGGAAGAATTGGGCTTTAGTGGATGGAAATGTTGGCAAGATCGACATTGGCACACACCTTGAGGGATGATGGACTGATGGAGGAAAAATGTATTTTGGATATTGAGATTTGGATGGAGGAAAGGATATGGATTTTGGGACATAAGGGCCCAAAATGGATGAAGAAGGTGATGGAGGAATAGATTTGAGATTTTTGGATGGAGGAATAACAACTTTTGATGCCAAGTTGGATGTTTCTTTAGGCTTTTGTGCTTCAAGGAGCCGCTTAGGGATCCACATGGTTTTGGATTTTTCATACTTTTGTGGTTCCTTGGAGTGCATTGCCAAAACAAAGGATTTAGGAACCCATATATATTTTGAATTTTGTTTTTGAGTGATGGGTCTTTGTGGCCTTTTGGATATTTATTTTTCTTTATAGATCATATTGTTCTTTGTTTTGACATGTCGATTATATTGGACATGTTGATCCTTGAATACATGTGGATTTTTAGACTTATGACTTTTATGCTTGGCATACAAATTGCTTGAAGGGGGAAAGGAATGCATGGATGGATATGAATGAAATGGAGTTCTTTTGGATTGATGAAATTTACTCAAGGATGTGTGCCTTTTCTGACCTTGCATAGAGGACGAAGGGATATAAGGACCTAAGATGGATGGAAGGTGTATGTTTTGATCTTGATGGAGGGATACCGACGTCTTGAGAGTGAGTTGTGTAGACATGACCCTTAACATCTTCTTTGACATGAAGGGATTCTTGGTTATGGAGATCTACTCCTTTGCCTTTATGAATATCTTGACTTGTAGGATACTCTTTTCTTTGAGAAGAAGATGTGAGTCCATTATGAGGTGGATATGATATGAGAGAAATAATGAGATCTTGAAGTGGATTGGATTGCACCAAAGTGGAAGAACCCATTATGCATGTCAAGGGTTCATGAACATCTTGCACTGACACATTAGAATCATGAGGGGGACTAGGATTGTGTAATGGACATGGTTCAATGACAGGCTCTTCAAGAGATGGAATGGGAGAAATAATGGGATCACCAAAAGAAATGCGATCTTGGAGTGGATATGGAGCATTAGGACAAGGAGATGGAGGAACAAGTGGATTTTGTGGAGGATCTGAAGGAATAATTTGATCTTGACAAGGAGGAAGATCATTGGAATCCTCTTTAAAGGTGCTTTGCTCTTGACTTTCAATGGGATCATCATAAAGGATGGAAAGGATATCTTGATCTTTCTCAGGAAGTCAAATGTCAATGGGATTTGAAAGGACATTATGTTCATGAAATGGAAGGGGATCATTTGGGATTGGATGGACTAGGATATCTTGGTCTTGCTCGGGGAATGGAGTGTCAATAGGACTTTGGATAGGATGGACAAGAATAGGGGAATCATCATGAGTGTCTAGGAACATGGGGTCCTGGTCAACAATTGGATGGGATGATAAGGTTTTGGGATCTTGATCTTGATTTTCTTTAGGACTCATTTCTTTGTGCTCTAAATTATCCTCTTGACATGAGGTTGGACTTTGGATATGCATGGGGGATTCTGACAAGGAATTAATGTTTTGGCATGAAGGAAATGCACTTTGAACATTTGTGATGGATTCTGGCAAGGAATCAATGCTTGAACATGAGGAAGAGGGACTTCGAATGGGGTCCTCTAAAATAGGTAATGGCAATAAAGTGCATGGTGGCATTGGGTCTTGTATTTCTAAAACATGACAAGGATGTGCATCATGAATTGGATTATCTTGGCAATCAATTATGGATAGCCCTTGAATAATTTCATCCTTTGGTGTATTGTTTAATGAGGACAATATGGAAGGTTCTTGTGAAACTTCTAGAGGTGTAGGGATAGATGCCACTGGAGAGTCCATTTGTTTGCGAGGGAATGAGGCATTGCTAGACATAAGTGTATTATCTTGATCTTCCTCAAAGAACTCACTTGGTAATTTCCTTAAGATCATTGCAATAAAGCCACCTTTCCTTCGAGGTTTTGACTTGTTTGTATCTGGAATTTGAACTTGTTTGGCAAGGAGTTGGTTCTGATCTGATGTCATGTTTTGATATTGGACTTGGTTCAATTGTTCTTACATGTTTGAAACTTGGCTTGGTATGTGCTACAACCTTTGTTTTTGAATGCTTGGTTGTAGTTGTTGACATTGATATGTTGATTGAACTTGTTGATATTCCACCATTGGTTGAACTATTTGTTGACATTGTATAGTTGGTTGGACATATTTTTGAAATTGGACCATTGATTGCGTTGGTTGAATATGTTGGACAATTGGTTGAACAATTGATTGTATTGGTTGAAAATCAAATTGATAGTAAACACCTTCTTGTTCTTGTTGTGGAGGCACATAATGTTGAAATTGATGTTGTCTCCTTTCTTGAAATTGTTTCATCATCTCTATTTGGGAGAGGAGAGCTAGTATGTCTGATTGTTCAAGAAGAGATCTTACATCAATTGGCTCAACCTTTGGATTTCAACCTGGAAATTTTTGAAACACTTTGGACATTTGTGATCTATTCTTCTCAATGTTTTTCACTCTTTGCTCCAATATCTCTTCTTCTTGAGCTAGTTTCTCCTCTAGTTTTTGTATTTGGAGACTTGTTTCATCATAAAGAGTTTGATCGATATTGCCTTGTTGTTGGGTTCGATATAATTGTGATTGCCTTGGATTAAAATTCGATTGCATTGTCGGTTGATATGTCAAACTTTGTTGCATCATTGGTGCTTGGAACCTTGTTTCAATAGACATGTCACTATGCAAATGCAATATTTTTGGAATTTTTCAAGGGCAATATATGATATGCAACTAAATGCGAACTAAATGAATGAGAATGCAACCTATGTTTTTTGTTCTTTTTTCAAAATTTTGACAAACTTTTTGGAATGCAAATCTAAAAGAGACCCTTAGGAAATTGAAATGATGTCTAGACCTCAAAGGACAAAAGGACCAAGTGACAATAGGACAAAATGACAATGTCTCCCCTATATGCTTGGATACTAAGCTAGGTTTGACCAAATGACAATAATGACAAAAAGAGAAAAGGTTTGATAAGGTCTAGACCTCCTAACAATGACTTAGAGTTTATCAAAGATTTGGATTACTCAAGTATGACAAAACCTAGTTTTGACACTATATGCAAAGGGACAATTACTATGCAAATGACTCTAATATGATATGATAATGACCTAAGCTTGATGAAGAGACCTAGGGTATGCAAATGCGAATATATGACAATGTTATGACTTTAATGAAAGAGGACACATGCAAACGGATGACCCTTATTGATATGCAAAGGAGTACGACTTAGGTGAAACCTAACCTTGGTACTTGACAATGAACTTTGCAAAATGCAACCTAGGATGAACCTAAATGTAAGTGACATGAATGTTGAGACAAGATTTTGAACAATGTTTGACAATCATGTTTGAAGGTGTTTTGAAGCTTGTTGGATGAAATGTTCTTATGTTTAACCTTGTTTTGAAACAATTTGTCTTGTTTTGAAATGAGATGCAATTCAACTTTTGACAAGTAAAGAAGACAAGATATTTTTAACATAGACTCAAGACAATCATGCTCATTCACACACTTCTTATGGTAGGCAAGGACATTAGGTACTTGAGAGGTAGACTCATTATGGGATTCAAGGAGAATACATAGATGCTTGACCCCACAGGCTCCCCTCGACGACACTCACTTCTCAGGGCAGCCAAGCATCAATCCCCATGGAAATCTCCCCATGGTGAACTTAGTATCTCTTCCAATTATCCGAACTTGTCCTTCTCAAGAAACTAGAAAGGTTTTTGGCCTCTAAAAACAAGGTGTTTAGTCAAGATTTTTGTTAAGCGTTACTCCTTGATGTCACGCAAGCATGATTGAGACATTAAGCCCATCAAGATACCAAACAAATGTAGTCGCGCAAGCATGATTTAGACCAAGAGGCCCTACTTAGATGTTGATATGAGAAAGAGTTCAAGGGTCATCACTTCCCAAGTAACTACAATTCCCACATAACCCTCAAAGCTTTCGCCCATCAGGTATTTGTTTATAGTGAATTAGAATGCCAAGGTATTCTAGCCGTACTCACTTTGGGTCATTCCCTTCTCACGATTATCACTTGCTTGCAAAAGCAAATGGTCGAGAAGGCAGGCCCTCTAAGGGTGACACGTAATCAAAACAATGAGCATGGTATCGAAGATCTGGATTTCTGATCACCCTAAGAAGGATGAGAGCATACTCTCCTACTCCAATGTCACACTCAACAATCAAAGCAAAAACATGTTCATTCCAACCTATTTAGAAATCATACTAGGTGCCTATAACATTAATGACAAACACCAAGTTTAGTTGTTTCTCCAAGGGAACCTGCAAAAACCCCAGTCAGAAGTTTGAGGTGTTTATTCTTTGACTATCGATTCTGCATAAAACATGTTAGTAGTTTCATTTGTTGTCTTTGCCATGCATATGCCAAGATGCTGCATAGATAATTAGTACCAAAAACCAAAACACAGAAAACAAAATGCAAAAACAAAACAAATTTTTAAGCAAAACACTGCATTTTTACCTCTATTCTGGACTTTACACAGGCGCAAAAGTCATGACATAGGCGTAGAAGTCATGACACAGGCCCAGAATGTCTTCAACACAGGTGCAAGTTGCTTGACATAGGCGCAGGTTGTCTCACACAGGCGCAGAATTCCCCAGAAAACCATGCATTACCCTGTTTTTGGGTTTTTGGCTTGCAAATCAACTCAAAAGCACTCAAAGACACAGTAAAGGGGTTAGATGGTTAGTTTTCACATTGGGTTCACCAATTAATGTAGCTTAGGAAATTGGAAATCATCACAAACAATATAAAAACTAATATAGCCCAATCAAAAAAGCTTAAATGCAATGATCTATCCTAAACACACTCAATAGAGACATGAAAATTGAAACATTCAAAAAGATTATGCAAAACCAGATGTAGATCTAAATGCTTCCTTCATGCGGCTCCATTGTCCTTCTTTCTTCTCCAAATAGTTTTGTTGTGGATCTCACCTTCAAGTGCATAAACCTAATGTGAAAGCAAGATTGACATTGGCACAAGAGTACTCGAAGCGTGATTAGTCTCCTTCTCATTATTAGCCAAGATTGAAGAAATTCATCCAATTTATAGAAAAATTGGAGAGATGACAACATTAGCATGATTCAATTCAAATGGAAATTGCAAATCAATTATGTCAATTATGACAAATTATGACAAATTATGCACTTTCTATGCAAAATTTGTTGATTGATAATTTATGACAAATTATGACAAACTTCTATGCAAGGATTTATGACAAGATTTTGGAATAGAAATAGACATTTAGGAATTTAGGAAATTAAGTTGGAAATAATGACTTGGAAATTAGGAAATTAATGAAAAATTAGGTAAATTAATTAATAATTTCTCATTCATTAATTAATTTACAAAAATAGGAGGAATTAATTAGCCAATTAAATAAACATTTAATTGTGACAAGAAGACAATTATTTATCCTAAAGGGAAAATGCCAAACAAGATTAAATGAATAAATCATAAAACCTTGGAAGATGAATTAGAAATGCAAAGACGACAATTAGGTCTTGACAAAGGATAATTGATATCGATTCGATCATGATTTTGGATTGATAAATGATTTGATTGATAAATGCACCGAGGAACAATGACAAATTGATCCAAATTGACATGATTGAAGAGGACAAGGATCGATGACAAATCGATCGTAAAGCGATGAGATTGACAAGTTGATAAGAGATTGACAAGATCGACCAAAAGCATGATTAAAGATTGTTATCGACAAGACCAAATTTGAAAGCGAAATGAAGAATGCAGAAGAAAGACTCGATGCTCGCAAATGATAAAGACTAAGTGCGTGACATAGGAGAAATGTTAATGCAACGCAAAAACCTAAAATGAGGCAATGCGCAAATGTTAAAGTACGATTCCGCAAGCATTGACCATTTTTAGGTGTCTACAAGAAGTTCAAAACCCTAACTTGGGAGTCACAGTTTGAGCTCACACAGAGTGCATAGCAGTGGTAACAACTCTAGGGTTTCTTCACATGAATCTTCTTTAGTAAGACATAGTGTAGGATGAAAAGCAAAATAACTTCTTAGGGTTCAAATTTTCCTTTTCACATGCCCTAAAATATCGAGCTTTATATCTCTTTATTTGTTTGTAAGAAAACAAATTGCATGTAATAGAAACCAGAGTTCATAACTTAAAAGTTATTCGACCTAATGGATGTGGTAAATCCTATTTGAAAAAATCCAAGATCTTTATTAGCTCTTTATTCCATTTTTATATTTTAATATATAATAATTAAGATTTAATTCTTTAAAGTAGTCTTAATTATTATATATATTAAAATATAAGTGGTTTTTTATATTTTAATATGATTTTATTAAGATTAATTTTTCTAAATAATCTTAATAAATTCATATTAAAGTATAAAAGGAGTTCAATTGAAGAATAATATTTTTTTTCACACTTATCTTAAAAACAAATTGTTTTTAATTAAGTGATAAAATTATTGTATAGAAGGAAGAGATATGCATAGCATGCAAAATTACAATAGAAGAATAGTTTTCTTTCATGAACTATTTTTGGCTTCACCTATCATGCAACTTTCACTTGGACGGGTTTGCTTTTTCAGTTCATGTTCTATATTTAGCAAGGCATTGCTCATGCAGTTTTTAGGGGAGAGGTTTTGTTTTTTTCTTAGTATTATATTTGGTGAGATTGGCATGCAGATTTTTAGAGGATGAGATCTTTGCTTCTCAAGGCTATTTTTAGTAGTGGCAACAATTCTATTTATAGCAGGGGAACCCCTTTTTCATGCAGCATTAGTTGGGGTTCTATTTTGAGCATTGGAGGTATTTTTGGTAGGGTTACACATGAGTTTTTTAGGCTATTTTGGGCAAATTCACCAAAATCTTTTTCTCATGCAGCTTTTTCTATTTAGGGTTTTGGAGGAGATATTTTTCATGATATCTATATATTCTCTCTCTCCTTTTCCCCCTCTGGTTCTTTCTTTTTGCATACACATTTTTGCAAAAAAGCATTGTATCTCAGCACTATAGTTTATTTTTCAATTCTATATAGTGGGATTCCTTTGATATTACAGAGTTTCATGAATTTTCCTTGGTAATTGTGCATGTTCATTTTTGCAGGTTTGAGAGGGATTTATTGTGTTTTGATCCAGAAACCTTTGAATTTAAATTTCTTTCATGTGCATGTGTCCTCGCTTTTTATAAGCATAGGTTTTAGGTTGTGTAAAAGAGATAATTATCAATTTGGTTGTGAAACTAGTTTTCCTTCCAAGTTTATGATTTCCTTAGCCTTCTTGGGAAATTTATATGTGGTTGAAGAGTACAATTACTTTGTGTGGGCGAATTTCTATCATATTTTTGTGAGTTTTTAGGCTATTACCATTACAATTTCGGTGTATCACCTCCTAGTTTAGTTGTAGATTTCAGTATTTTCATATTACTTCTCACTCTTTTCCACATCAGTATTTTAGTTTTTTAAGAGGGATTCAAGGGAAGCCAACCCATAACTCAGAGATTCACCTTCACTTTGAGCAACCCACGGGCTCGAAGGTGTTTCCATGTTTCATAGGATTTCTTGGTTTCACACTTAGTATCACAGGTGCAATCCTTTGTGACAACAGTAGGATAATTTCACAGTTAATTTAGGTTGTGGGTTGTGTTCATCGGGTTTCTAATTCTTTGCATGTTGTAAAAAATAACTTTTCCTACATGCACAAGTTGGATAGCTTTGAACCTTTTCATGAAATATTTATGAATTTGGTGATCTAGTTGATTTGTGAAGCATTTTTCATTCTTTATTGTAGTTGTCATAGTTTTAGTGTAGTAGTTAAATAATCCATAATCTTAGTGTATCACCTCCATTAGGATAAGTTTTATTTTATATGCAAGCCTTTTAACCTTTTTCGCAAAAAACAATTTGTAGGAGATTCATCAAGACAAGAAGTTGGCCTGGTCTCCGAAGGTCTACATTCAATATAGGCAACCCATAGGCCTAAAAGTATTCCCATGTTTCATAGGATTGTTGAGATTTCAGTTTAACATCATGGGTGCAATCCTTCGTGACAACATTTTTTGTTGGTATTATGGATGTGTTGCATTAGTTTTGTCATTGATGTCAACACTTATCCTTCTGGAGATCTTTGGTCATGTTGAACCGACACATTGTGTTCACCGGCATGTTCAGTGACTTATGTACAGTCACTGGTATATTGTTCACCGGCAGGTTATATTGTTCATCGATACTAAGGATGACTTGTTATCATCTGGAGATCACTTGGTTATGTCGAAGACATGGCTTGGATACTTGTTTTTGGTATTTTGGTTAATGGTCTAATCGGGTTGACATATTTGATGTTATTAGCAAATTGGTCTAGGTTATGGACCGATATGCATTATCTATTCCGGATCAACATGACACATTATGGAGATGATATATTGATTGGATATTGTTGTAAATGTATTGAGCCAACATGATGCATCACATCTTGACTTGTTTGTAATTGATTTTATTGTAATATTCTTAATGAGCCAACCTACACATTTGGTCTTAGGTTTTGGTATATATGTAAGATCTCAATTGATGAGATAAGGTAGAGAGAATGTAATAGTATAAGGTTGTGGTATTGTAACATGGTATGTGCAAATATTGAAGATCATATGAGCAAACCATAAAGAAGGTTCAAGGAAGGTTTGAAGGTGATTATCAGAGCTTAACTAGTACTGAATCCAGCATTGGAGATACTACTTTGAGAAGTACATTATCATTGGATTTAACCATCCAATTGTAGTCAGTGTGACTCCTATTTTGTGATTGAGCAGTGAGCTCTAGGCGGTTGGCCTTTCTGCATGTGCAAACCCTATTTGTATACACATACTATCTATAGTAGTATTATCTGATTGTGGGTAAGGTTTCCCACTGTGTTTTTTCCCCTTATAGGGTTTCCGCGTATAAATATTTATGTTATGTGTTGTGGATGTTGTTTCTCTTTTTGTTTTATGCCTTAAGTTTCACCGTTATTAATATTAGCTGCTAATCTGTCAACCAGCATTAAGTTTGGTTTACTGGTATTAAGTATCAAGTTTGATTAAGTTGTATTTGGGTTAAAATTCATAGTCAACTGATTCACCCCCCCCCCCCTCTGAGTTGCCTCCCAGGTCCTAACAATTGGTATCAGAGCACAGTCCTCTTTTTGTAGAAGCCTAATAGCTTGAGGAGATCTTATGGCAACTAACATTTTCAAGAAGGACAGTCCCAAACTTGATGGAACCAACTATGGTATATGGAAGATCATAATGGAGACACATCTAAATTGCATTGGAAGAGACATATGGGATGTTACAATGAATGGCTATGTTGGTCCTACACTGAATCAACCTAATCCACCAACATTGGGTAAAGATCAAGAAAATGATTGCAAAGCAAGAGAAGCACTTTTGAGCACATTATCAGATCAGCAAATCATGGGATTATCAGATTGATCTACTACTAAAGCTATTTGGGATAAATTGGAGACACTGAATGAAGGAGATACCACTATCAAAATTGCAAAACTAGAATGCTTCCGAGTTGGGTATGAAAACAAAATGGAAGAAGATGAAAGAATTTCTGCTTTTATGGAAAGAGTTAATGAAATTATTTTGGGAATACAATGTTGTGGAAAATCCTTAAGTGAAGATGAAATTGTTTCTAAAGTTTTAAGAGCATTTCCACCAGCATACAAAATGAAAGTAACTACTATTAATGAGTTGAGAATAATGCCTAATATATCAGTATCTAGAGATACCTTGGTTGGAAAACTTTCAACATTTGAGCTTGAGGAATTTGGTCCTATTGCTACAATTAAAATAGATTTGGCCTTCAAAGCATCATCATCTGCAGCAGCATCATCATCATCTGAAAAATCTGATTGGAAAGCACTTTATGCAAGAGAACTTGAAGATATCATAAGAGAAAATGAAGAACTAGAAGAACTTGAAGCACTATTTGCAAGGAAAATGCCTAAAGGTCCAGTTGGAAGTAAGTATGAAGGTAAAGCACCATTTAAATGTTTTAACTACAATAAAGTTGGTCATATGGCATCTAGATGTCCTGATAGACATGCAAGATTGAGAGAGGAAGCTAAAAGAACATATAAGCCTAACCCTGAATTTCAGAGTTATAGATTCAAGAAGAATAGAGACAAATCATGTTACTATGCTGATGAAGGAGTTACTGATGATTTTGATGAAGAATCAATAGACAATGGATGGGCTTTTGTTGTAATAAATGAATATCAACTGACACCTACTGTTCCACCGGTAGAGCAGGCCTTGGCAGCTAAAATTGAAGAAAAATATGAATGGATCATAGATTCTGGATGTTCACATCATATAACTGGTGATAAAATTAAATTCTTGTCTTTTCAGGAATATAGTGGAGGTCTAGTAAGATTTGGGGATGATAAAGCTTATTTGATCAAAGGAAAAGGCACTATATATTTGGATGGTAAGCACAATACTGACAATGTTTATTATCTTGAAGGTTTGAAGTATAATCTTTTGAGTGTTGGTCAATTAGTTGAAAAGGGTTTTTAGTTACAGTTCAAGATTGGTAAATGCAAAATCATGAATAGAACTGGATTGGAGATTGGAACTGGTAATTAGACTAAAGGTAATATCTTTCATTTGAATAATAGTGAAAATACATGCTTGATTGCACATATTGATGAAAGTTGGTTATGGCATAAGAGACTTTGTCATGTAAATTTTGATTGCATTGTAAATATTAGTTCAACTAAGGCAATAAGGGATTTACCTAAGATTGTGAAACCTCATAATCCGGCATATAAGGAATGTCAAATGGGAAAGCAAGTTAGAACAACTTTTAAGAGTATTTCTAAGAAATCCAATAATGTTCTTGATTTAATCCATACTGACTTGTGTGGTCCGGAAAGAACAAGAAGTCTACAGGGAGATATATACTTTATACTAATCATTGATGATTATTCTAGAATGTGTTGGGTTACTTTTCTTAGGGAGAAATCAAAAGATTTTGGAAAATTCAAGTTATTCAAGGCAATGGTAGAGAATGAAACTGGTAAGAAAATAAAATTTTTTGAGATCAGATCAAGGAGGAGAATTTACATCTAAGTAGTTTAATACATTTTGTGAAGTGAATGGAATCAAAAGACAACTATCAGCACCCCAGACACCTTAGCAAAATGGAATTGTGGAAAGGAAGAACAAAACTATTCTAGATGTAGCTAGAAGCATGATATTGGAAGCAAATCTACCTCATGTGTACTGGAGAGAAGTAGTGAATATAGCAGTTTACACTTTTAACATAGTCCACATCAAAGGTGAAACCGGTAAGACCCCTTATGAACTATGGTTTGGTAATACTCCTACTCTTAAATATTTCAGAATATTTGGAAGCAAATGTTATATTAGGAGAGATGAGTATATTGGTAAATTTGATCCTAGAAGTGATGAAGGAATATTTCTTGGTTATTCATCTAAGAGCAAGGCATATAGATGTTTTAATAAAAGATTGAATAAAATCACTAAGACTGCTAATGTGAAGATAGATGAACAATTTAGAGGAAATTCAAGGTCTATAGATTCTGAACTGGTAATTGAGATGATCATAAATGAACCAATACAGAGTGTGGATCCAATCACACCGACATCATCAGAGAATTCCATAGTGACTAAAGAACAACAATATGTGAATAAACCCAGGCATGTAAGACTGAATCACTCAGAAAATTAGATAATTGGGAATAAGTATCAAGGAGTTATGACAAGAGGAAGACTAGCAAATGAAGAGGTATGTTTAATTTCTCAAATTGAACCGACATCTATTATTGAAGCTTCTCAAGATGAACATTGGATTAAAGCAATGGAAGATGAATTAGAACAAATTGAAAAGAACAATACATGGACATTAGTTTCTTGGCCTAAAGACAAAAATGTAATTGGAAGTAAATGGGTATTCAGAAATAAACTTAATGAAGATGGTAAGGTAATCATAAACAAAGCAAGATTAGTGTGTAAAAGATATTCATAGAAAGAGGGAATTGAATATAATGAAACCTTTGCACTGGTAGCTAGAATTGAGGCAGTCAAATTATTTCTTGCATTTGCAACTCACAAAAACTATAAAGTATATCAGATGGATGTAAAATATGCATTTTTGAATGGTGATCTTGGAGAGGAAGTTTACATTGAAAAACTTGATGGATTTTCATTGACAAATAATGAAGATATGGTTTGCAGATTAAGGAAATCTTTGTATGGATTGAAGCAAGCTCCTAGAGCTGTGTATGCTAGATTAGACAAATATCTTTTGAAGCTTGGATACACTAAAGGTAATAACAACAACTTATATTTCAAAGTGACTAATGATGACATCTTGGTTATTGAAGTTTTTGTTGATGATATCATTTTTGGAGGAGAAGATGGATTATGTAAAGACTTTGCTAATAAGATGCAGGAAGAATTTGAAATGTCTATGATTGGGGAGATAAAATTCTTTTTTAGGATTGCAGATTTCACAAACTGATAAAGGTATATTCATATGTCAAACAAAATACTTGAAGGAACTATTGAAGAAATTTTGTATGGAAAACTCCAAATCGGTAAGTACTCCTATGACTACAACTGACAAATTGACATTGAAGGATGATTCAGCTCTTGTTAATCCGACAAGATTCAAATCTATGATTGGAGGTTTACTGTATTTGACACAAACAAGACCTGATATAATGAATGCAGTATGTATTGTTTCAAGATTTCAGAGTAATCCTAAATAAAATCATGAATCAACAGTAAAAAGGATTTTCCGGTATCTACAAGGCACAACAAATCTTGGTTTATGGTATCCTAAAGATGAAAATTTTGATTTATGTGCATACATTGATGCAAATTGGGCAAGAGATGTAGATGACATAAAAAGTACCACTGGTAGAGCATTCTTTCTTGGTAGCAGATTGATTTCATGGTTGAGCAAGAACCAAAGTTGTACATCATTATCAACAACAGAATCAGAATATGTTGCAGCAACAACTAATTGTACTCAAGTATTATGGATTAAGAAAATGTTGAAGGACATCAAGGTAAAATGCAAAGAACCTATAATCATTTATTGTGATAATTCAGCTTCAATTGATATATCAAAGAATTTGGTATTTTACTCTAAAACTAAACATGTTTCTATTAAATATAATTTTCTAAAAGAGAATGTTGAAGAAAAAGAAGTAAGATTGGTTTATGTGAACAGTAAAGAGCAAATTGCAGACATCTTTACTAAAACTTTGCCTAAGGAAAATTTTCAATATCTTAGAGAGAAGCTTGGGGTAATACCCTCATTGGTAGAGACTTAGACAGTTGAAGATTGGCATCAAACTGACAGAAATAATAGAGAAACCTTTTTCCGGCTTTGATGGAGGAGAGATACTTCTCAGGGGGAGTAGTTGGTTATAGCAATTGGTTATTGTAATTGGCTATATGAGTTGGTTGTATGTTCTGGTATTTGTATTTCTTTGGCATTTGATGTCAAAGGGGGAGAATTATCTATGATAAAAATTTGTATTTAGGATACATTATCCTAAGGTGAGATTGTTGGTTTTTGGTTTTTGGCATTCTGTTTTGGCACTTAGATGTTTTTCCATCTTGTGTTACCATCAATGCCAAAGGGGGAGATTGTTGGTATTATGGATGTGTTGCATTATTTTTGTCATTTATGTCAACACTTATCTTTCTAGATATCTTTGGTCATGTTGAACCAACACATTGTGTTCACTAGCATGTTCAGTGACTTATGCACAGTCATCGGTATATTGTTCATCGGAAGGTTATATTGTTCACCGGCACTAAGGATGACTTGTTATCATTTGGATATCACTTGTTTATGTCGAAGACATGGTTTGGATACTTGGTTTTGGTATTTTGGTTAATGGTCTAATCGGGTTGACATATTTGTTGTTACTGGCACATTGGTCTAGGTTATGGACCAGTATGCATTATCTATTCCAGATCAGCATGACACATTATGGAGATGATTTATTGAGTGGATATTGTTGTAAATGTATTGAGCCAACATGATGCATCACCTCTTGACTTGTTTGTAATTGATTTTATTGTAATATTCTTAGTGAGCCGACCTACACATTTGGTCTTAGGTTTTGGTATATATGTAAGATCTCAATTGATGAGATCAGGTAGAGAGAATGTAACGGTATATGGTTATGGTATTGTAACATGGTATGTGCAAATATTGAAGATCAAATGAGAAAACCATAGAGAAGGTTCAAGGAAGGTTTGAAGGTGATTATCAGAGCTTAACTGGAACTAAATCTAGCATTTGAGATGCTACTTTGAGTTGTACATTATCATTGGATTTAACCATCCAATTGTAGTCAGTGTGACTCCTATTTTGTGATTGAGTAGTGAGCTCTAGGAAGTTGGTCTTTTTGCATGTGCAAACCCCATTTGTATACACATACTATCTGCAGTATTATCATTTGATTATGGGTAAGGTTTCCCACTGTGGTTTTTCCCCTTACAGGGTTTCCACATACAAATATTTGTGTTATGTGTTGTGGATGTTGTTTCTCTTTCTGTTTTATGCATTAAGTTTCACTGGTATTAATATTAACTACTAATCTATCAATCGACATTAAGTTCGGTTTACCGATATTAAGTATCAAGTTTGATTAAGTTGTATTTGGGTTGAAATTCACAATCAACTAATTCACACCCCCCCTCTCAGTTGCCTCCTGGGTCCTAACAGTTTTTGGCATGATCGATGGGACACGTTTGAGCTATTATAGCTCAAAAACGATCCATTTTTGTTGTTATTTTGGTATTGACAATGATATTACAGCCTTTTGATGTTTCTTTTTAAATACTAGAGATTCTATTTTCTGGTTTTTATGTGTAGAATAGGTCTTAACAGCATATGAGAAAGATTCCCAACACATCTAATGGTTGTAAGAGCGCATTATTTTGTGCCATTTGATGGAGGCAACCCATAAAATTTGAATCAACATGATCCTCTACTAGTAGTAGCTCTAAAAGTTATTCCTATCTTCACTAGTGAGGATCAAACTACACCAATAGAACATATCAGAGATGTTGCATCTCTGTGTAGTGTTCACCATATAATGCAAGAGAATTTAGCACTTAGGCTATTGACAATATCATTCAAAGGAAAAGAACTCTAATAGTCTAGAGTTTTTCCAGTCAATTCAGTTGGTGATTGGGATGAGTTGGGTGATAAGCTGGCAAAGTAGTTTACAGATAAGTCAGATCACCTGTCATTGGTTGAGTAGATGACCACTATCAAGAGGTCTCCACAAGAGCAGATGACATATTTTAACTACTGTTTTGAGCGAGGATGCAATACAATTCCTATAATGGTAAAACCCTCTCCTAAACATGCATTTTTATATTATTTGAGAGCTTTAAACAATGATATTGCTATTATGATTCAGTCTATGGGTGGGGTTACATTACCAGCAGCTTATGATGTATCTATTAGAGCATAAAATAGCCTTATAGAAGTTGGTAAAATAGCTCTTAGCCCTCCTATGCCTATTTTTCCATATATACAACCATTAATGCCCTTACAAGAACCTCCTATAGGTGCATTGCCAGTTGTTTGTAGTTTTCCAGTATTAGGCTTCTAAACTATTGCTCATAATAATGTTGTTATAGAAAATACAAAGTTGCAAGAGCTTAAAGGTACCCAAAAAATGATGAAAAAATTCTTGCAAACTATTAGTAATGAATTGTTAAGACTTAAGAAGAACCAAGGCCAAAATCAGAGGTGTCAAGCCCCATACCAAGCTCCAAATTAGTCCAATAGGCCTAATTACCAAAATGACCCTCAAAATCAGAGGAGGAATTATAAGAATAGGCCCAACCAATAGTACAATCCAAATACCTAATGAATAATGATGAGAAACTAAGGTCCTAACTGGTACTGAGAGGGGGGCGCGGTGAATCAGTACACATAAAAAATTCACAACACTTTATCATATTAAAACACGATTGTCTGGTTGTCTTCACCACTGAGTATAACCATGGCTATACCGGTTAAGCACATATACTTTAGACAACATTCCATAGATCTCAAATCTTGATGAGTACTTTACTGATATAATCATGCAGGAGTTGTATCTACAATACCATAACCATTTAACACTGCTTGCATAACTAACTTAATCAAAAACACACAATCATCACATGAAAAACTCACAACCCATAACACAAAGATTTTTTACGTGGAAACCCAAATGGGAAAAACCAAGGTGGGGATGAATACCCACAAGTTTGTTTTGAACTTTTTTGAAGTCCGCTCTATTAGGAGCCTAGTCCAGTTAAAGACTTTACAATAAGGCTTTGTTAGGAACCGATCCTGTTAGGGATCACCCAGTTAAGGGATGACTATATACCCTATTAAAGGTTGAAACCCTATTAAAGGTTACCTCGCTATAGAATTTAAATAACTCAATGAACTTGAGCCACTTGGTTAGAGGATTTACAACAAAGCATGTTAAAGCTACTTGGTCAAGGGATTTTCCTTATGTTGAAATGGTTAGAAGACAATAGGTAAAACTCTGATCTGATAACAACACTCCTTGCTAAATCAAATCCTTTTCAGTTCCTCTCCTCTGCAATCACACTCTGCAAATTCCTCACTCCAGTTTGGTAAGTATCTAATCTCCAACATGCGAACACACACACAAATTTTTCCAACACTTACAATAACAAAACTCATTGACCTTATAGACAAAATTTAGGTTGATAGCATAAACCCTAAATATTTTAGGTTTACAATTACAAGTGCTCCAATCTTGACCACCCAAACACATTACATAGAATGAAATGATCTAAGATAGATCTCAAGATATTCTGCATCGTCCAATCTTCACCGCATCTAGAAAATAGTAACCCATCACGTGCTCTTCACACACCTCTCAAAAAATATTGCATTCCCGAGATAGGCATTCAATGCATTTTATCTTCACACGCAAGATCCTCAAGGAAATTCTTCACATGCACATAGCTGACATGGCATCCTAATCCTTATCCTTATCATTTACAAAACACCATCGGTTGCACTGCATAGACCATAGCGGTAACCCTAGAGATGATCAGAGACTACCAACCGGTAGTCACACTTAGTGAACCTTGACACCGATCAACTCCATCCCATTTGACCATAACCACTTCCAATCTTCATACTGGTGCATACCAGTGATGAATACTAAGATGGGGGGGGGTGAATTAGTATACCAAAAAATACTATACTTAAACACTTTAATAGTCTAGTAGTAAACTAGTTAACACACATGCAAACCAAATAGCAAATAATGCATTCACCCACAGAAGCATAGCCACCATAACACAAGAGACTTTGACATGGAAACCCAAATGGGAAAAACCATGGTGAGATGAAACTCACAAGTAACTATCTGTAGAATAGTAACCAGACCGGTTAAGGTCATACAATATTCTTTACCAGAACAGATCCTGTTAGGAATCTCAATCTCTGTTAGGAGATAAGTCTGATTAAAGACTACCTTGTGAGAGGATTTCAGATCCATAGATGTGAACCACCTTGTTAGAGGATTTACAAAGGCTTTTCTGGGCCTACCCGGTTAAGGGTTTCTAACTTGTCAAAGATGTGAGTAATCACCAAGTGAATGATCTAGCAAATGGCACAGTCTACTTGATTAGATCCATTGTAGCTCATAGCTAATGCATTTCAGTATTACTTCAATCTTTAGTAACTCCTTACTCTATTACAAATCATAGACTTGATCTTCTCAGTTAAGATCACACATTCAAGAGGTTTCACAAAACCTAATAGCTATACTTGCATACTCTCTCTTTTACAAAACCCTAGACATGATGTCCTTAAAAGGAATTTGATTTCATGTCGGTCCAATAGGATTTCATTACAAGTTCCTAGGTTCATTGTATCTAGACACTTTTGATAACACATCACAAAATCACCGTCAAAGTGTCGGTGAATGGTAACTCATCACAAAAATATACCGTTTGGTAACTCATCATAGAGTATTACCGCTTTGTCTAGCTTTCCAGTTACCGATTGGTGACTCAAAGTAATACCAGTTCAAATAGATTTTTGATTGATAAAACTTGAAGACTGGAAAAAGATAACTTCTGCTTGTGGCTCGTTTGCATCACTCCACTTGAGATCCTTAAACCGCTTGATGTCTCTATGCCGCTTGGGTCTTCATACCACTTGAGATCGGTAAACACTTTCTACATAACAATAGTAGTCTAAAGACTACAACATGATATCGATTTGGAACAATTACCGGTTGAGCATAATTCATACATTCTCAAAGTGATCTCATAGCAAGTGTGTGTCCATCAATGACAATCACAACATAATCATCAAAATGCCAACAACTAGTTCACCTGCTTGAGCATATATTGACATCAATGACAACATACATTGTCACTGCCTCATCATATGCAAACAATCTCCCCCTTTGGCATTGATGACAATACTTAGTGTATCATTGCTCAGTATCTGCACCATGCTCAATAACATATACCGGTTGACATATTCTGGTTCAAAGATCACAACCACCACCATCTGGACTGGTTAGTATGCACATTGCCATATGTCTTCATCATTAGATATCTTCTCTCCAAACAATATATCTTCTCCCCCATACATCATCAGATATCTTCTCCCCCTTTGACAACAATGCCAAAGTGGAGGCACAAGCTTCCAATCTCCACTATGTTGCTCCCCCTATGGAATATAATCCTTCAACACATCAATCCTGTAAGATTTGACATGGTAGTACCTGACTAATGTGGAGCAAACAACTTTAGTTTACTTCATGAAGGGGCAAAACCCCTAAT
This sequence comes from Cryptomeria japonica, assembly GCF_030272615.1. Lineage (NCBI taxonomy): Eukaryota > Viridiplantae > Streptophyta > Pinopsida > Cupressales > Cupressaceae > Cryptomeria > Cryptomeria japonica. Next base: position 253,617,036 of record NC_081410.1, read on the forward strand.
TCACCTCTCAAATAGGTAAATGTAGTCTTCAGTAAGGGCTTAGTGAATATGTCTACTAGCTACTCCTTACTGGAAACATGTTCTAATACAACCTCTTTATTCTGGACCTTTTCTCTCAAGAAATGATACTTGAGCTCAATGTGCTTAGTCCTAGAATGTAGTACTAGATTTTGGAAATGTTTCTTGCACTGGTATTATCATAGAAAATACTCAATGGTTCAGATAGAGTTACTTTGAAGCCATTTAGTACATGCTTCATCCAGATTGACTGAGTGCAGTTCATAAATGCTACCACATACTCCACTTTAGCTATAGACTAGGAAGTACAACTTTGCTTCTTGCTTGTCCATGTGACTAGTCTTCCACCAAGGAAGAACACTCACCCGATTGTGCTCTTCTGGTCCTCCACATTACCTACCCAATCTGCATCGGTAAACACTTTGAGATCAAAGTTTCCATTGTATGGATACCACAATCCATAATTAACTATCCCTTTCAGGTATCTAAGAATCCTTTTTACCGCTACCAAGTGGGATTCTCTTGGACTCTTTTGAAAATGGGCCACTATGCCCACTGCATGAGCAATCTCTGGTCTGTTGTGCACCACATAGTGTAGGTTACCGATCATTGATCGGTACTCCTTCTCATTCACCAATGTTGAATCATCCTTAGTCATTTTGCACCCAATCATCATTGGTGTTCTAACCGGTTTTCTCTCCTCCATGCCAAAGGTCTTCAATACCTCTTTGATATACTTGAATTGGGTACTAAAGATTCCTTTTTTCATCTGCTAAATCTGTAGACCCATGAAGAACTTTATCTCTACAATGAGAGACATCTCAAACTCTTTTTTCATTTCATTTGCAAATGCATGACTCATTTCATCATCTCCTTCGAAGATTATGTCATCTACAAATAATTCATAGATCAGTATCTGATCACCTTCATATTTCAGGTATATGTTGCTATCGTCACTTGTTCTCTAAAATCCTATCTTCACAAGATGAGAGTGTAATCATTCATCATATGCCAATAATCTCCCCCTTTGGCATTGATGACAATACCTTAGTGTATCATTGCTCAGTATCTGCACCATGCTCAATAACATATACCAGTTCAAAGATCACAACCACCACCATCTGGATTGGTTAGTGTGAACATTGCCATATGTCTTCATAATTAGATATCTTCTCTCCAAACAATATATCTTCTCCCCCTTTGACAACAATGCCAAAGTGGAGGCACAAGCTTCCAATCTCCACTATGTTGCTCCCCTATGGAGTAGAATCCTTCAACACATCAATCCTGTAAGATCTGACATGGTAGTACCTAACTGATGTGGAGAAAACAACTTTAGTTTACTTCATGAAGGGGCAAAACCCCTAATTCACCTCTTAAATAGGTAAATGTAGTCTTCGGTAAGGGCTCAGTGAATATGTCTGCTAGCTGCTCCTTACTGGAAACATGTTCTAATACAACCTCTTTATTCTGAACCTTTTCTCTCAAGAAATGATACTTGAGCTCAATGTGCTTAGTCCTAGCATGTCGTACTGGATTTTGGAAATGTTTATTGCACTGGTATTATCATAGAAAATACTCAACAGTTCAAATAGAGTTACTTTGAATCCATTCAATACATGCTTCATCCAGATTGCCTGAGTGTAGTTCATAAATGCTGCCACATACTCCACTTCAACTATAGACTAGGAAGTACAACTCTACTTCTTGCTTGTCCATGAGACTAGTCTTCCACCAAGGAAGAACGCTCCCCCGATTGTGCTCTTCTAGTCATCCACATTACCTGCCCAATCTGCATTAGTAAACACTTTGAGATCAAAGTTGCCATTGTATGGATACCACAATCCATAATCAACTATCCCTTTTAGGTATCTAAGAATCCTCTTTACCACTACCAATTGGGATTCTCTTGGACTCTTCTGAAAATGGGCCACTATGCCCACTGCATGAGCAATATCTGGTTTATTATGCACCACATAGTGTAGCTTACTAGTCATTGACTGGTACTCATTTTCATTCACCAATGCTGAATCATCCTCAATCATTTAGCACCCAATCATCATCGGTGTTCCAACTAGTTTTCTCTCCTCCATGCCAAAGGTCTTCAATACCTCTTTGATATACTTGGACTGGTACTAAAAATTCCTTTTTTCATCTACTGAATCTATAGACCAATGAAGAACTTTATCTCTACAATGAGAGACATCTCAAACCCTTTCTTCATTTCATGACTCATTTCATCATCTCCTTCGAAGATTATGTCTTCTACAAATAATTCACAGATCAGTATCTGATCACCTTCATATTTTAGGTATATGTTGCTATCGTCACTTGTTCTCTGAAATCCTATCTTCACAAGATGAGAGTGTAATCATTCATACCATGCTCTTGGTGCTTGTTTCAAACCATATAGGGCCTGGTGTAATCTACACACCATGTTACTATCTTCTAACAAAGCAAACCCATCTGATTGCTCAATATACACTTCTTCTTCTAGGATTCCATTCAAGAATGCAGACTTCACATCCATCTAGTATACCTTGAATCCCTTGAATGCTGCAAATGCAAGTAGCATTCAAACACCTTCTAGTCTAGCCACTGGGGCAAAGGTTTCTCCATAGTCTTCTCCTTCTTCCTGAGCATATCTCTTACACACAAGTCTTTCCTTGTTCCTTACCACTATGCCTTCTTCATTCAGCTTATTCCTGAAGACCCATTTAGTACCAATGACATTCTTGTGTTTTGGTATGGGCACCAAGGACCATGGTGCATTCTTCTCTATCTAGTCCAACTCCTCTTCTATTTCCTTTATCTAGTCTTCATTGGTAAGTGCCTCTCTAGTGGTCTTAGGCCCAAATTCTAAAATCATGCAAGAGTTTTCTTTTACCTTTCTCCTTGTAAGTATTCCTGCATCTTTGTCTTCTATGATCTGCCTTAGATCATGATGTAGTCTTACATACCTAGGAATGACCATAGCAGGTTTCGCTTGCTTTTCCTCTTCTTTTTCTGCTTCTTCTTCTTCTTCACCTGCTGAAGCTTCTACTGATACAGAAACATTGAGGTCTTTGTAGTGTTTGTCATTTTTTTCTTTCTTAACCAGTTCCTAGAAGGCTAAACCAAGTTCATCTTCCATTTCCTTGCTGTCGGTTTCCTCAGCCTTCTCAGGGAATTTATCAACCCTAATATTGATACTCTCAACAATCTTCTAGGTCCTTCTATTGTAGCACTTGAGAGCTTTGATTTTAGTGGAATATTCAAGAAATATTCCTTCATCAGACTTAGCATCAAACTTACTCAGATGCTCACCTATCCTGATATAGCATTTGCTCCTGAACACTTTGAAATAACTCACATTGGGAGTTCTTCCATTCCAGTACTCATAGGGGTTTTTTTCTTTACCTTTCTTGATGAGTACCCAGTTCATGGTATAGACAATAGTGCTTACCGCTTCTCTCTAGAATGTGTGAGCAACATTTCAATGGATCAAAATAGTTCTGGTAGCTTCCACTATAGTCCTATTATTCCTCTCTACTATGTCATTCTGTTGTGGTGTCCTTGGGGTAGACAATTACCTCTTAATGTCATTCTCTTCATAGTACTTGTTGAATTCATCAGAATTGAATTCACCTCCTTGATCAGTTCTAAGGTATTTGATTTTTCTGTATCTCTCCTTCTCAACCAATGCTCTAAAGGCTTTGAACTTTTCAAATGCCTCATACTTGTCTTTCAAGAATGTGACCCACATCATTCTTGAGCAGTCATCGGTAAGAATCATGAAATACCGATCTCCTTGAATGCTTCTTGTTTTCATCGGACCACACAGATCGGTGTGTACAAGATCAAGTAAGTTCTCTATTGAAAAGGACTTACCTTTGAATGTTGAGGAAGACATTCTCCCAAGCTGACATTCTCTGCATAAAGCATTCTCTAGTTTGCTCAACAAAGGCAATCCTCTTACTACCTTGATCTTACTTGCCTTTACAATATTGTCAAAATTCACATGACAAAGTCTCCTATGACATATCCAACTATTATCAAATTTCACCATTAGGCACTGACTAATCTTGGCATTTAGTTGAAATAGGTTTCCTCTAGTCTGCTTAGTGGTGGCAACAAGTTCATCACTTTTTTCCAATTATTCTGCACACTCCTCCTTTGAACTCCAGAATAAGTCCTTTGTCGTTTAGCTGAGCAACAGTCAAAAGGTTGTGCTTAAGGCCTTCCACCAAGTAAACATCATTTGTACTGCTCTTTCCATTTAGTGAGATGGATCCTTTTCCTTTCACCATGCAAGGTGCATCCTTGCCAAACTGAACAACACCTCTATCATATTCTTCCAGAGTCAGAAACTTTCTCTGGTCATGAGTCATGTGGTGAGAACACCCGTTATCAATGATCCACTCATTAGAGTTGTCAATATGAGAGACAAGGGCTTTCTGGTCAGACACCCCTTCCGTGAAAGCTACAAAGAGTATGTCCTCACTCTCTCCATCCTCAGATTCTTCATCAGTAATGCCTTCATCCACTGCAACAAGACAATTTCTCCTACCTCCTTCTTTATACTTTCTAAACCTTTTTGGTTTATCCTTATTGTCATTTTTAGGATAGTTAAAAACTATATGTCATATCTTATTGCAAGAAAAACACTTTAGAGGAAGCTTACCTCTATATTTATTGGTGCCTTTTGGAAGTCTCTTGGCAAGAAGAGCTTCAAACTCCATCAGAATCTCCTCATCATCCATATCTTTGCTTGGCTTGGATTCATAACTGGTATTGACCTCTTTTCCTTTCCTAGTTGGTACAGAGGAAGCAGATGCTCTAAAGGAAGACTCGGTCTTCCAAACACTACCATCATAGCTATTCAACTCATATGCAGTCAACTTTGCAATAATAGAGTCTAAGGATACCTTGGTTTTGTTGATAGATCTTACTTCTTGAATAGCGGCAACCCTGATTATGTAGACTACTAAAAGTGATCTCAAAACTTTACTAACAATAGCGGCATCATCAATTGTTCCACCAGTGCTCTTTATTTCTCCAACCACTGTGTTGATTCTTATGCCATACTATTGAATGGTCTCTCCTTCAGCCATTCTCATATCTTCAAACTTTCCTCTAAGGCTTTCTTCCTTAGCCTGCTTGACATGTTCATCACCAAATAGATGGATTCCAGTTTGTGCCATAGATCTTTTGGATTATCCTTATCTTGATCATCAATGAACTCTATATCGGACAAGCTACTAATAAGGGCTTCCATGACTTGCCCATTTTCTTGTATCTCTTTTTTCTGATCATCGGTTAGAGTGCCAGTGGGGATTACATAGGCATTCTCAACATAGCTCTAGTGTTGTGCACCCAAACTCCTGATAAGTACCTTCATTCTATCCTTCCATATTGTAAAGTTGTCCCTGTTGAACTTAGGACCTTCCCTCTTCATCATTACAATAGGATCTTTTGCCTCAAGTGGTTAAGCTTATATCACCGTGGACCCAGATGCGCTCTGATACCAATTGATGAATAATAATGAGCAACTAAGGTCATGACCGGTACTGAGAGGGGGGGGTGAATCAATACACACAAAAAATTCACAACACTTTATCATATTAAAACATAGCTGACTGGTTGTCTTCACCATTGGGCATAACCATGGCTATACCAGTTAAGCACAGATACTTCAGACAACATTCCACAAATCTCAAATATTGATGACTACTTTAATGATATAATCATGAATGAGTTGTATCTACAATACCACAACCATTTAACACTGCTTGCATAACTAACTTAATCAGAAACACACAATAATCACATGAAAAATTCACAACCCATAACACAGAGATTTTTCACGTGGAAACCCAAATGGGAAAAACCACAGTGGGGATGAATACCGGTAACTTTGTTTTGAACTCTTTTGAAGTCCACTCTATTAGGAGCCTAGTCTGGTTAAAGAATTTACAAGAAGGTTCTATTAGGGATCACCTGGTTAAGGGATGGCTATATACCCTATTAAAGGTTACCTCGCTAGAGGATTTAAATAACTCAATGAACTTGAGCCACCTGGTTAGAGGATTTACAACAAAGCATGTTAAAGCTACTCGGTCAAGGGATTTTCCTTCTGTTGAAATGGTTAGAAGACAACAGGTAAAACTCCAATATGATAACAACACTCCTTGCTAAAGTAGATCCTTTTTAGTTCCTCTCCTATGCAATCACACTCTACAGATTCCTCATTCTAGTTTGGCAAGTATCTAATCTCCAACACATAGACACACACACAACTTTTGCCAACACTTACAATAACAAAACTCATCAACCTTATAGACAAAATTTAGGTCGATAGCATAAACCCTAAACCCTAAATATTTTAGGTTTACAATTACAAGCAGTCCAATCCTAACCATCCAAACACATTACATAGAATGAAATGATCTAAGACAGATCTCAAGACATTCTGCATCACCCAATCTTCACCGCAACTGGAAAACAGTAACCCATCACGCACTCTTCACACATCACTCAGAAAATCATGCATTCCCGAGATAGGCATTTAATGCATTATATCTTCACATGCAAGATCCTCAAGGAAATTATTCATGTGCACACAGTTGACAAAACACCATCGGTTGCACCACACAGGCCATACCGGTAACCCTAGAGCTGAACAGAGACTACCAACTGGTAGTCACACCTAGTGAACCCTGACACCGATCCACTCCATCTCAGTTGACCATAACGGCTTCCAATATTCATACTAGTACATACAGGTTCACCTGCTTGAGCATATATTGACATCAATGACAACATACATTGTCACCTCTTCATCATTTGCCAACAATACCACTAGTAATACTAGAGATATTGTACCTTCTTAGAACAATATGGCTCAAGATTATTTGTTTCCATGCCAATGACCTCATAATAAAGCATCATGTTAGAATGCAATAAATGCATAGTCACAAGCTTTGATGGAACAAAATAATATGTCTTATCAGAATGCAGGTATTAATGAGGAGCCAAAAGGTGCTAAAGTGGCTATGATGAATTGGCAGGGTGAGGAACTTTGTGGAGTTAATCATCCACAAGTACAAAATAGACCTTATTCACCCATTGCGGCTAACACAAGGTCAAAAAAGCATGCAGTAGACATAGGACAGTCTGCTGCAAATTACCAATAATGACTTGTAAATCATGGACAACATGCTACAACTAATAAAAAATAAATCGATAAAGGGAAACAAAAACAATATAACTCAAAACAATAGGCTTCCTCAAGTCACCTAGCCACTAATGGACTCCTTTCTATTCAAAAAGCATAGATTCTACCAAGAGGACAACCTACAACACCCAAAGAATAACAAAAAGTTCACTATCAGGCTAAATCATCTCAAGCAGAGCTTGTTGTTTCAATAATGCAAGAAAGACTATTTGAAGGTAATCTAGAGCAATAAATTGCCATAAAGGAAATGGAGATGAAGTTATTATTTGCCAAGCAAGAGGTTTCCAAGGTTGAACCACTGAATTTCACACAAGGTGAGTCTCCTAAATTTCAAATTCCCAGTTTTAGGAGTCCTCCCTCATTTCAAGAACCTGTTCTCGAGCAAGTGCATCGTTATAAATAAATAATTCATGAAGAACCAATCCTTCCAACTTTTTCCATCCAAAATCAACCTATAATACAGGAACCTCTCAAGTTTGCATTCTTAAGTTTTAAAAAACCTCTTTCAATTCAAGAACCTCAACAATACATTCTTGAACAACCTTCTTGTCCCAATATGATTAATCCATCCGTAGAGGAGCCCACTGTTGTTGTGATATCCCAAGAACATTAGGTTATAGAACAACAAGAGGAGATATTTGAAGAGGCAAAAGTATATTTTTTACCTACTGCTATGTTTGTACAAGATCTAGAAAGCTACAAATCAAATTTGTTAACATAAGTGTTTGAGCATGATCAAGTACAATATCAGGTTGTAGAGATAGAAAAGGGTGTTGAAGTTCATATTTCAATAGATTTATTTGACAAACTTCCCTTATTCAAGAATGATGAGATTGATTGTATGACTATACTAACATCATTGTCCAGTTATGATAAGCAGACAGTTTATAATCATCAGGATAAAGGGAAAATCTATAAGAAAGCAAATGAAGGCAGCACGGTTGTGTAAGAGCTATAGGTTGGTATAGATACAATTTTGTTTCAATTAGAGAAAAACAATCAGCATAGCTTATATTTCCAAGTTATAAATGTTGAAGGTAATCAAGAAAGTGTATTGGGAAACACTTTGCATGATGAAATTGATCATGATATAGCTATATTCCCAAGCATTATTGAAGATTTTTGCTCTAACCTTGATAATGAATTGATTGGGGACTTTTTCTATTTTGGGCAATCTGCCGGGGACTTTTTCTATTTTGGGCAATCTGCCCAAGACTTTTTCTCATGCATATATTCATATTAGGGTTTATTGAAGGAGATTTTTCTATATTTTTTTTCTCCTCCTTCATTATTCCCTTTGGTTCTTTCTTTTCTGCTACACACATAATAGAAAAAGCATTGTATCTCAACACTTAGCAGTTTTTTAGTTATTGTAATAGAGATATATTTTATTCAGTTTTGCAATATAGAGTTATTTCCTTATGAATATTTATTTCTTTTTCATTGTCAGGTGAGTAATTTGATAGAGTTATTGTGATTTTTACAATCCTTTGCTTCATCTCACTTTTGCTTTGTAGAAGTAGGATAATTTCACAGTGAGTTCAGGTTGTGGGTTGTGTTCATTTGGTTTCCAATTCTTTGCATGTTGTGAAAAATCACTTTTTCCTACATTCAAAAGTTGGATAACTTTGAACCTTTTCACGAAATATTTATGAATTTGGTGATCTCGCTGATTTGTGAAGTGTTTTTCATTTTTTATTGTAGCTATCATAGTTTTAGTGCAGTAGTTAAAAAAACCATAATCTCGGTGTATCACCTCCATTAGGATAAGTTTTATTTCATATAAAATCCTTTTAACCCTTTTCTCGCAAAAAAACAATTTGTAGGAGATTCATCAAGATAGGAAGTCAACGTAGTCTCTGGAGGTCTATGTTGGAAACCAATAACACTGAGAGGGGGGGATGAATTAGTGTTATACCAGAATATTAGATTTTAGAGTTAACAAAACAATCATGCACCAACCGGTGTACCAGTATAAACAAAATTGAAATAAGTATAGAAACCAATAAGCCAAACACATAAATGAGAACCATAACACACAGATTTATATGTGGAAAACCTCAATGAGGAAAAACCACGGTGGGATTTGTGACCCACAATATCAATCCACTAGCCATATGAAGAGAGATATTACAATATATGATGGGCTTGCACTTGCGGGAAGGCTTACAACCTAGATCACAATACTCAATCACAATAGGAGCCTCACTAACTACATAAAATTCTAGACAACAATCCAGAGAAATGTGAACTACTAAAATAGCATCTTCTATTCCATAATACAGTTCCGGTTGAAACCCCAAACCCCTTTACCGGAATAACCCTTACAATAAATTCCTCACATACATAATCTCTTTTCACATTTACCTATCCATTACCATGTCTCTATCATTATTCTTTATCAAAAAGATCTAATCAATCTGCCCTATATACCCTATACAAATTTATGCCTTATGTCAGCTTACAAAGATATATACAATATTAGATTAAATGTTGGCCAGATAACATAAATGAATAAAGATTAAAATAAGTTGTTGATGTCAGATCCAAGATAGGTCTGCCTCCAATATCAATAACATTTTCTATACCATGTCGGTCTGCATTTCCGGTGACCAAAGAAATCTTTCTAACCTACCGGTGTTGGTGTCGGTGCCGGTGTAGAATCTGTGAAGTGCCTGTCGGTACACCATATGAAGTCGGAACCCAAAATCATGTTGCCATCAATGACAACATAGTGAAACCAACTAGTAGAGTGTCAATTGCCAACAACTCTTTGGTATTGATGGCAACACTCATGTAAAAAATGGTCATGGTTTCATCTGCTGCTCTCATCTTGCCCTGCTCCCCCTGAGCTGAATATGCAAAATACTCCATATCTCCAAAATTCCAAAAACTTTGTAACTCCCCCTAATGTATGTAACCCTTTGTCCTTTTTCACATCTATACTACTCCCCCTTTGAAATCAATGCCCCAAAAAAAAGAATGTCAAAGAATAAGTATTGTAAACTGAATACCTCCAAAAATGTCTTACCAGAGCTTGACCAGTTTCAAGATTTTTGGATAAGCTTTCACAAGTAATTCCACATAAGTATCCCAATCGGTTTTGAATTTTTTGAAGATAGTTACAAGTCCACTCAATAAATATGCAAAAGATTATTTCTCATTGACCTCTACCGGTGTGGGCTTTCCCAGCATATCCATGCATTCCTTCTTATGTACACAGAGTGAATCCAATCTTGGACTCACTAAACCTCTCAGAATTCTATCTCTCCGAATGATTTTATCTCTTTCCTTTTCAAGAGCATAAATTTGGTTCTCCAAGGTCAAAATTTGGCCATCAATTGATGTTGTCAATGAAATTAATCCATCAAAAGAGTTAGCAATACTAGCAATTTTCTCATGTATCTCTTTTATCTTTTTATCTACATTTGTTGTAAGTATATCAGTATTGCAACATACCTTGTATATATTAGTACATTGTTTCAAAAAGTTTTCTATCAAAATTAGCTTCTCCTTAATCTTTTTCTTCTCTATCTCAATGATTTGATCAAAAGAAGCTCTCTTAGCCTGAGTGAATCTTTCAAGTGCTTGTTGGTTAGAGATCTGTTGTAAGAATTGAAATTATTTTGATATTTCTTTAGTTTTTACCCTAAACTTGCTAGAAGGGCTCGCTTCATTTTTAATCTTACATTCTAGGACCAATTTGTGTAGAACAGTGATTGATTGATCTATAATCCCCTTGTTTGTGGTTCCCTCCTTCATCAGTTTTTGAGAAGCCATCATCATCAGTTCAATGGGACTCATCTCTATGATGGTTTTCTTTTCAACTTGAGAAGTGTCAATTGTCAACAATGATGGGCTCCCAACTAGTACCCTAATGGATTCCCCTATTTTCTCTGATGATTTAGCCTTTATCACCTCCTCACTTGCACCAGTGGTTTTGCCACTTGGTGTAGTATGTGCAAATTTTGGTTCCTCTCTAGGAACGGTATCCTCAACCTGTACATTAGTGTCCAGAGGAAAAATGTCCTCAATGTTAGTATCTTATACAATGTTCTCAATATTAACTGGTGTTTTAGTATTTGTTTGTACATTTGTGTTTACTGATGGCTCAATTTACACTACCATGATATTCTTCAAAACTAAGGGTGGAGTACCCATGATCCCTTTTCCTTTCCCTTCAACCGGGGTATCTACATTGTCGGTCTTGGTCTCCGGTGAAGTAAAGAATCCTCTGTGTCCTCCCAAAAATTTAATCCATGCCTTTTGAGTTTCCTTTATTATTTCATTCACTCTTCCTAGAATCAGACTAGTTATCTTGTGTTTTCTATTGAATACCTTTCTGTCTACCACCTCAATTGTCTTATCCATTTCATCTGGAGTTATACTAATACAGATAGCTAATAGTTCTTGCATTTTAATGCTCTTGTCCTCTTGCATAGCAGATAATCTTCTAGCATCTAACATGTTATATAACTCAGCCGATATTTGATTTTCTATCTCTATTAAGGCTTTCTTGTAAATATCTAAGTATAATAGGACTGCCTCCTCTACCTCTCTCTACTCATCATCCTCTAAGTTTTCATAATTAAATTTAACATTATTCAACATGCCATATTTAGTTATTTCATCAACAATTTTTGCATAAGTTTTGGGTGGTATAATAGTTATATTACTAGTTTCAAGTGCCAAATCAATGTCACTCTTCTTTCTCTTCTTGGCAATACCAGATGCAGTTGTAGGTGTAGCCTTAGGTTCTTTCTTTTGAGTCTGTAACTTGATTGTGACTTTTCTAACCAGTTTCTTCTTTGCTTCTACCTTAAGTTCTTCCGGTTTCTTCCTACCAACCCTCTTGAAGGCTAATGGTGTGTCATCCTCTGATTTAGAATTTGCAGCAATAGGTTCAATGTGAACTACCAGATCCTTCCTCTTTCTCCCTTTCTCCAGGACAACATCAATAAGTGCCTTTATGTCCTTTGAGACCTCTTGTACAAATTTGCTTGCTTTTCCTTCTTGTTTTTCCCTTCTCTTCCGATTGAACTCTATTTCAACCTCTAGAGTCTTCTGCTATGTAGTTCCACAGGGATTCTTTGCCTTATCAATTTCTACATCAATCCGTATTTTTGCATAGGCATCAAGGATTAATGCATCTACCTCATAGCCCATTTCCTCCATCCAAATCTTTCGGGGCTTAACTACCTCGATAAGAGTCACATCCTTCTTAACCATGAAACATATGTTGGTAGATTATTTCTCTACTATATGCTCAGGTATTCTTATCCTAGACCTCAAATATTTTTGAAAATCCTTGAAATAACCCCATATCTAATCATCTCTTTGACTTCCTAATGCAACAATTGATTGTTTTAACTATCTTCCTATCGAAATGTCTAAAGCCCATTGCTTCCTACCAGAACCGGGTGTATCATTCAAAAAGTATATCATCAAGAAGAATAGCAAATTCCCATACTGGAAGGTTCCCTTTTTCTCACCCTTAATCTTTCCTAAGTTGATCAATAAATCTTCAAGCATCCAACCATAAAGATCTAACTTTACATTTTCTCTCATCATATATGCATCCAAAATACATGAACTAGAAACAAAATTCAATCGGTTTGACTGAGTTACCTTGTATCCTTTAACCATGCTGCCAAACTTGATGTCAGTGTTGGTGATAGTGCTCACCTTCATCGATCTCTTGTCAGATGTGGCGTCAGTGACCTACATCATGAATTTGTTTGACACTTTCTTATCCGGATGTCATCCTACTGATGGCAAACCTATAATTTCCCGGATGGCTTCCTTAGTGATTTTATAAGGTCTATCCAGCCATACGAATTCCCTATGTACTCTGATCAGTACATATCTAATTATTTCATCCTCTAACTCCAGAATATCAAGAATATCTGTAAACCCTAGATCTTCAATGTGTTGATATGTCAGATTAATCTTTCTAGATTCTCCCATTAGTTTATTCATATACATTCCCTTGATCTCTGAAGTTCCTAAGTCCTCTATATGATATTCAATGTATGCCCTAACATCTTCAACATACACCACTCCCTCTGGAACATGAGAAAATGCTCCAATTGAATCTTCCTTGGTAGCCACATGTGGATACTACTTCAAAATTGGCTTGGGGTGGTCCTTAACCTCCACTACAGTTAGATTTGCAACAAAAATTGGAACAAAAGATGATCTTGCTTCCATGTTTCAAGATATATACCTTTAAATCGCTCTCGGTGTAGACCTTCAACAAATCCTTCCAAACTCGGTGTGATTTCTCAAGAAGAAATCTAATTGCCTTTGAATAGCCTCTGATCATACTTAGTCACTCTAAATTTCTCTAAATGCAAGGTGATTAACAATGAAGTGTAATCAACCTTTTATCCATCAAGAAAAAATCTAATCTTCCATTGACATAAATGACTGTCAGTGAAAGATATGGATCATGCTCTGAACATATCCATGTCGGACAATCCTCTCCAATATCTAGAACATCTTATAGAACCTCTTCCTGGGGTATATGCATCATCTTCATGAATTTTTCCTACCCCCAAGGCATCTACCTTAGTTATCAAATGAGCTCACTATCGGTGCAGGAGCAACCTCTTATGCTGGATAGGTAACCGGAACATTCCCATGTGATGATTACTCTTCAATCTTCCTCACCCATCTCTGAGTATGATGACGTTGGATTCCACTAACCTTCTCTTTTCCTTTCTCATTTGATCCTCCATTACCAACCGGTGTTCTACAGAACTTAACAATATGTCCAATTTCATTACATGCATAACAGGTAACATTGTTCTTTTGAATTGCTTGGCCTACACTAATTAGCCATATGTCCAAATTTTCCACAAGCATAGCATTTTACATTCATTCTGCAATCTTCTATCTTATGACCAATTTTGTTGCATTTAGAATATTTACCGAGAGCAAAATCAGGGTTCTGATTTTCTCTATTTCTACATTGCCTAGCCATGTGATTTTATTCCTTAAGTGCATTTTTCCTTAAGTGCATTTTTCTCTTCATCATCCTGATTTTGCAAAAGTTCCTTCCTACTAGTTTGAATAGATGATAGTCTCTCTTGTAGGACAAGAATGAATTCCTTAGTAGAATTCAACTCATCTTGTAGCTTTAAGTTCTTCAATCTTTCAGCATCATAATCTTTTTGGCAATTGACACTCATTGGATTCATTTTGTTGTCATTGATGGAAACAAGATCAGATAGAAGGCAACAAGACTTGATGAAAGTCACAAACCGACACTAGGAGGCATATACCAGCATTGGAAGCATTCAGGGATACACCAACACCGATATCAATACTTCAAGGAAGCCGACATCAAGAAAGATTTATTTTAGTAAATCATTTTGTAATTATTATCAAGGCCGACATTGAATATTCTTTGTAAATGCATTGTAAGCCCACATAAGGCATATCATATGTAATAAGTATATAAGTTAGTCTGCTAGGTCAATTTAAGATATGTAGAGATGGTATAGAGATAAACATATTTCAGAACTATGAGATGCGAAATATATGTATGGAGATCATTTTTGTATGCGAACATTTTATCATGCAATGATCTATAGATAGCTAGGAAAGCACTCTTGGAGGAGAAGTAATATAATAGTTCAAGGCTGTGAACTGGTATAGAGCAGAACCAGAACCAGAACTCTATCTGGCATAGTAGATGCATTCTTGAGTTCATTTTCAGTAATTTACTTTGGTAGAAAGCTTGTAGTCAGTGAGGCTCTTTAGTGATGAGTAGTATGCTCTGGCAGTATGCCTTCCTGCAAGTGCAGGCCCCTGTTTATTTAATATCTTTTCATATGGCCAATAAAATGATATTGTGGGTCACAAATCCCACCATGGTTTTTCCTCATTGAGATTTTCCACATATAAATTTTGTGTTATAGTGTTCATTTATGTGGATGGTTTATTTGCTTCTTGTTATATGCTTATTTGTTTACCGGTAAATAAATGCATGGTTTAGAAAGTTAAATATTGTTGATTCTGGTAGAACACAGATTCAACCCCCTCTCTTAGTGTTCTCATATCCCAACAATTGGTATCAGAGCTTGGTACCTCAGAAGAAGTTTAACAACTTGAGGAAAATCCTGAAACCAAAATCTTTGAAAATGGCTATGGAGAAACACCTGATGAATAATAATGAGCAACTAAGGTCCTGACCGGTATTGAGAGCGGGGGGGTGAATCAGTACACACAAAAACTTCACAACACTTTATCATATTAAAACATACCTGACTGGTTGTCTTCACCACTGAGCATAACCATGTCTATACCGGTTAAACATAGATACTTCAGACAACATTCCATAGATCTCAAATCTTGATGACTAATTTACTGATATAATCATGCATGAGTTGTATCTATAATACCATAACCATTTAACACTGCTTGCATAAATAACTTAATCAGAAACACACAATCATCACATGAAAAAATCACAACCCATAACACAGAGATTTTTCACGTGGAAACCCAAATGGGAAAAACCACGATGGGGATGAATACCCAAATTTTTTCTTTGAACTCTTTTGAACTTTGCTTTATTAGGAACCTAGTCTGGTTAAAGACTTTACAATAGGTTTTGTTAGGAACCAATCTTGTTAGGGATCACCCAGTTAAGGGATGGCTATATACCTTGTTAAAGGTTGAAACCCCATTAAAGGTTACCTTGCTAGAGGATTTAAATACCTCAATAAACTTAAGCCACCTGGTTAAAGGATTTACAACAAAGCCTGTTAAAGCTACCTGATCAAGGGATTTACCTTCTGTTGAAATGGCTAGAAGACAACAGGTAAAACTTTGATTTGATAAAAACACTCCTTGCTAAGGCAGATCCTTTTCAGTTCCTCTCCTTTGCAATCACACTCTACAGATTCCTCATTCTAGTTTGGCAAGTATCTAATCTCCAACACGCAGACACACACACAAATTTTGCTAAAACTTGCAATAACAAAACTCATTGACCTTATAGATAAAAGTTAGGTTGGTAGCATAAACCCTAAACCCTAAATATTTTAGGTTTACAATTACAAGCGGTCCAATCCTGACCATCCAAACACATTACATAGAATGAAATGATCTCAGACAGATCTCAAGACATTTTGCATCATCTGATCTTCACCGCATCTGGAAAATAGTAACCCATCGTGCACTCTTCACACACTGCTCAGAAAATCATGCATTCCCAAGATGGGCATTTAATGCATTTGATCTTCACACACAAGATCCTCAAGGAAATTCTTCATGTGCACACGGTTGATGTGGTATCTAGATCCTTATCCTTATCATTCACAAAACACCATCAGTTGCACCGCATAGGCCATACCAAAAACCCTAGAACTGAATAGAGATTACCAACCAGTAGTCATACTTAGTGAACCCTGACACCAATCCATTCCATCTTGATTGACCATAACTACTTCCAATCTTCATACTGGTGCATACTAGTTCTCCTTCTTGAGCACTTATTGACATCAATGACAACATACATTGTCACCACTTCATCATATGCCAACAATCTCCCCCTTTGGCATTGATGCCAATACTCAGTGTATCATTGCTCAGTATTTTCACCATGCTCAATAAAATGTACTGGGAGACATATACTAGTTCAAATATCACCACCACCACCATCTGGACTGGTGAGTGTGCACTCTGCCATATGTCTTCATCATCAGATATCTTCTCCCCCTTTGGCAACAATGCCAAAGTGCAGGCACAACCTTCCAAGCTCCACTGTGCTGCTCCCCCTATGGAGTAGTAGCCTTCAACACATCAATATTGTAAGATCTGACATGGTAGTACATGATTGATGTGGAGTAAACAACTCTAGTTTACTTCATGAAGGGGCAGAACCCCTAATTCACCTCTCAAATATGTAAATGTAGTCTTTGGTAAGGGCTTAGTGAATATGTCTACTAGTTGCTCCTTACTGGAAACATGTTCTAATACAACCTCTTTATTCTAAACCTTTTCTCTTAAGAAATGATACTTGAGCTCAATGTGCTTAGTTATAGCATGCAGTACTATAATTTTGGAAATATTTATCGCACTAGTATTATCACAGAAAATACTCACCTATTCAGATATAGTCATTTTGAAGCCATTCAGTATATGCTTCATCTAGATTGCTTGAGTTTAGTTCATAAATGCTGCCACATACTCCGCTTCAGCTGTAGATTAGAAAATACAGCTTTTCTTCTTACTCATCCATTAGACTAGTCTTCCACCAAGGAAGAACACTCCACTGGTTGTGCTCTTCCGGTCATCCACATTACCTTCCCAATCTATATCAGTAAACACTTTGAGATCAAAGTCACCATTATATGGATACCACAATCCATAATCAACTGTCCCTTTCAGGTATCTAAGAATCCCCTTTACCGCTACCAAGTAGGATTCTCTTGGACTCTTCTGAAAATGGGCCACTATGCCCATTACATGAGAAATATCTAGTCTATTGTGCACCACATAGTGCAACTTACCGATCATTGACTGGTACTCCTTCTCATTCACCAATGCTGAGTCATCCTCCTTAGTCAGTTTATAGCCAGTCACCATCAGTGTTCTAATTGGTTTTCTCTCCTCCATGCCAAAGGTCTTCAATACCTCTTTGATATACTTGGATTGGGCAATGAAGATTCCTTCTTTCATTTGTTGAATATGTAGACCAGTGAAGAAATTTGTTTCCAATGAGAAACATCTCAAACTCTTTCTTCATTTCATCTGCAAATGCATGACTCATTTCATCATCTCCTCCGATGATTATGTCATCTACAAATACTTCACAAATAAATATTTGATCACCTTCAGATTTTAGGTATATGTTGTTGTCCTCACTTGTTCTCTAAAATCCTATCTTCACAAGATGCGAGTGTAACCATTCATACCATGCCCTTGGTTCTTGTTTCAATCCATACAGGGCCTTGTGTGATCTACACACCATGTTACTATCTTCTGACAAAGAAAACCCATTCAATTCCTCAATATACACTTCTTCTTCTAGGATTCCATTCAAGAATGTAGACTTCACATCCATCTGGTATACCTTGATTCCCTTGAATGCTACAAATGTAATTAGCATGTGGACACCTTCTAGTCTAGCCACTAGGGCACAGGTTTCTCCATATTCTTCTCCTTCTTCCCAAGCATATCCCTTGCATACAAGTCTTGCCTTGCTCCTTACCACTATGCCTTCTTCATTCAGCTTATTCCTGAAGACCCATTTGGTACCAATGGCATTCTTGTGTTTTGGTTTGGGCACCAAGGAGCATGTTGCATTCTTCTCTATCAGGTCCAACTCCTCTTCCATTTCCTTTATCCGGTCTTCATCGGTAAGTGCCTCTCTAGTGGTCTTAGGCTCAAATTCTGAAATCATGCAAGAGTTTTCTTTCACCTTTCTCCTTGTAAGTATTCCTGCATCTTTGTCTCCTATGATCTGCTTCAGATCATGATGTAGGCTTACATACCTAGGAATGACCATAGCAGGTTCCGCTTGCTTTTCTTCTTCTTCTTCTTCTTCACTTGCTAAATCTTCTACCGGTACATAAACATTGAGGTCTTTGCAGTGTTTGTCATTTGTCTCTTTCTTAACCGATTCCCAGAAGGCTAAGCCAATTTCATCTTTTGTTTCCTTGCTGCCAGTTCCCTCAGCCTTCTCAGGGGATTCATCAACCTTAACATTGATACTCTCAACAATCTTCTGGGTCCTTCTGTTGTAGCACCTGAGAGATTTTCTTTTAGTGGAATATCCAAGAAATATTCCTTCATCGGACTTAGCATCTAACTTACTTAGATTCTCATCTCTCCTTATATAGTATTTACTCCCAAACACTTTGAAATAACTCACATTGGGAGTTCTTCCATTCTAGTACTCATAGTGGGTTTTGTCTTTACCTTTCTTGATGAGTACCCGATTCATGGTATAGACTGCAGTGCTCACTGCTTCTCTCCAAAATGTGTGAGCAACATTTTCTTGGATCAGCATAGCTATTGCCACTTCCACTTTAGTCCTATTATTCCTCTCTTCTTTGTTGTTCTGTTGTTGTGTCCTTGGGACAGACAACTACCTCTTGATGTCATTCTCTTCACAGTACCTGTTGAATTCATCAGAAGTGAATTCACCTCCTCGATTAGTTCTAAGGCATTTTATTCTTCTCCCACTCTCCTTCTCAACCAATGCTCTGAAGGATTTGAACTTTCCAAATGCCTCTGACTTGTCTTTCAAGAATGTGACCCACATCATTCTTGAGCAGTCATCAGTAAGAATCATGAAATATCGATCTCCCTAAATGCTTCTTATTTTCATCGGACCACACAGCTCGGTGTGCACACGATTAAGTAAGTTCTCTACTAAAAATGACTTACCTTTGAATGTTGAGGAATACATCTTCCCAAGTTGAGATTCTTTGCACAAAACATTCCTCATTTTTCTCAACAAAGGCAATCCTGTTACTACCTTGATCTAGTCTGCTTACTGGTGACAATAAGTTCACCACTTTTTCAAATTATTCTGCAGACTCCACCATTGAACTCCAGAATAAGTCCTTTGTCATTTAGCTAAGCAACACTTAGAAGGTTGTGCTTAAGGACTTCCACCTAGTAGACATCATCCACACTTCTCTTTCCATTTAGTGAGATGGATCCTTTTCCTTTCACCATGCAAGGTGCATCATTGCCAAACTGGACAACACCTCCATCATATTCTTCCGGAGTCAAAAAATTTCTCTGGTCACTAGTCATGTGGTGAGAACACTCGCTATCAATGATCCACTCATTAGAGTTGTCAATGTGAGAGGCAATGGCTTTCTGGTCAAACACCTCTTCCTTGATAGCTACAAAAACTATGTCTCCACTCTCTTCATCCTCAGATTCTTTATCGGTAACACCTTCATCCACTACAACACGACAATTTCTCCTACCTCCTTCTTTATACTTTCTAAACCTTTCTGGTTTATCCTATTGTCATTGTTAGGAAAGTTAAAAGCAATATGTCCTATCTTATTGCAGGAAAAACACTTCAGAGGAAGCTTACCTCTGTATTTATTGGTGCCTTTTGGAAGTCTCTTGGCAAGAAGAGCTTCAAACTCCATCAGAATCTCCTCATCATCCATATCTCTACTTGGCTTGGATTCATAACTAGTACTGACCTCTTTTCCTTTCCTGGTCGGTATAGAGGAAGTAGATGCTCTAAAGGGAGACTCAGTCTTCTGAACACTACCATTATAGCTATTCAATTCATATGCAATCAGCTTTGCAATAATAGAGTCTAAGGATACCTTGGTTTTGTCGATAGATCTTAGCTCTTGAATAGCAGCAACCCTAATTGGGTAGATTGGTAAAAGTGATCTCAGAGCTTTACTGACAACAGTGGCATCATCAATTGTTCCACCAGTGCTCTTGATTTCTCCAACCACTATCTTGATTTTTATGCCATATTGCTAAATGGTCTCTCCTTCAACCATCCTCATATCTTCAAACTTTCTTCTAAGGATTTCTTCCTTATCCTGCTTGACATGTTCATCACTGCCATAGATGGATTCCAGTTTGTCCCATACATCTTTTGGATTGTCCTTATCTTGTACATTAATGAACTCTATATTAGACAAGCTGCTAATAAGGGCTTCCATAACTTGCCCATTTTATTTTATCTCTTTTTTCTGATCGTCATTTAGAGTGCCGGTGGAGATTACATAGGAATTCTCAACATAGCTCCAATGTTGTGCACCCAAAAGCCTGATATATATCTTCATTCTGTCCTTCCATATTGTAAAGTTGTCCCAGTTGATATTAGGACCTTCCCTCTTCATCATTACAACATGATCTTTTTCCTCAAGTGGTTAAGCTTATATCAGCAAGGACCTGGATGTGCTCTAATACCAATTGATGAATAATGATGAGCAACTAAGGTCCTGACCATTACTGAGAGGGGGGTTGTGAATCAGTAAACACAAAAACTTCACAACACTTTATCATATTAAAACACAACTGACTGGTTGTCTTCAACACTGAGCATAACCATGGCTATACAGGTTAAACACAGATACTTCAGACAACATTCTAGAGATCTCAAATCTTGATGACTACTTTACTGATATAATCATGCATGAGCTGTATCTATAATACCACAACCATTTAACACTACTTGCATAACTAACTTAATCATAAACACATAATCATCACATGAAAAACTCACAACCCATAACACAAAGATTTTTCACGTGGAAACCCAAACGGGAAAAACCATGGTGGGGATGAATACCCACATTTTCTTTGAACTCTTTTGAAGTCCTCTCTATTAGGAGGCTAGTCTGGTTAAATATTTTACAATAGGTTCTGTTAGGAACCGATCCTGTTAGGGATCACCCAGTTAAGGGATGGCTATATACCCTGTTAAAGGTTACCTCACTAGAGGATTTAAATAACTCAATGAACTTGAGCCACTTGGTTAGCGAATTTACAACAAAGCCTGTTAAAGCTACCGGGTCAAGGGATTTACCTTCTGTTGAAATGGTTAGAAGACAACAGGTAAAACTCCGATCTAATAAAAGAACTCCTTGCTAAGGTAGATCCTTTTCAGTTCCTCTCCTCTACAATCACACTCTGCAGATTCCTCATTCTGGTTTGGCAAGTATCTAATCTCCAACACGCAGACACACACACAACTTTTTCCAACACTTGCAATAACAAAACTCATCGACCTTATAGGCAAAATTTAGGTCGGTAGCATAAACCCTAAACCCTAATTATTTAGGTTTACAATTACAAGTTGTCCAATCCTGACCATCCAAACACATTACATAGAATGAAATGATCTAAGACAGATCTCAAGACATTTTGCATCATCCAATCTTCACCATATATAGAAAATAGTAACCCGTCACATGCTTTTCACACACCGCTCAAAAAATCATACATTCAAGAGAGGCATTTAATGCATTCAATCTTCATGCACAAGATCCTCAAGGAAATTATTCATGTGCACACAGCTAATGTGGCATCCCGATCCTTATCCTTATTGTTCACAAAACACCATCAACCGCACCGCACAGGCCATACCAAAAACCCTAGAGCTAAACAAAGACTACCAATCGGTAGTCACACTTAGTGAACCCCAACACCGGTCCATTCCATCCCAGTTGACCATAACCGTTTCCAATCTTAATACTAGTGCATACCGATTCTCCTACTTGAGCACTTATTGACATCAATGACAACATACATTATCACCGCTTCATCATATGGTAACAATAACTTGAGATGGATCTTGAGGATTATGATGCTGAAAGGATGAAGAACTTGAAATTGAAAGAAGAATTGAATTCTGCAAATGAATTCATTCTTATCCTAAAAGAAATGTTATCATCTACAAAAGCCAAATGAAAAGAACTTTTACAACAACCAGATGATGAGGAGAAGAATTCTCTTAAAGAATAATGTTAGAAAATAAGTCAAGCAAATATGCTCATGAAGAATGAAATGCAAGATCTGACCATGAGGTTATCAAAAGATATTGAGGATGGGAAGAAGAAGGAATATAGTCTTGTTTTATCTTTGAAGAATAAATTTGATGAATGTGGAAGACTGAATAATGAGAATAATCTGTTAAGAACTAATTTGGCACACTACTAGAACAATGAACAATAACTTGAAAGGAAAATAACCACTCTGAGAGATGATTTGACTACTACAAGTGAATATAAAGAAAATTTTAGGATTAGTACAATTGGATGACTTACTGAAAAGACAAAGACATATTAATGATTCTAGAGGACTTGGATGTGTACAGGGTGAAAGATTTGGTATTGCTAATGAAGGTCAGACAACCAGTATGAAGAACTCATCAGAGCAGAGGAATATGGTAAGGCAATCTAATGCTTATAAATTCAATGGTAGATGCTTTGTTTGCAATAAAGCTGGGCATATTGCTAAATAATGTAGAAATAAGGCAAATCAAAACTACAATTTTGTTCCCCGTCAATGCACAAAATGCAAGAAATATGGTCATATATCAGAAGACTACAGAATGAATGTTAAATGTCATGCATGTGGAAAGTTTGGGCATTTTGCTAATCATTGTAGGTCAAGAAATAATAATAATACTGGATATGTCAAAGCAATTCAGAAAAACAATGTTACATATTATGCATGCAACAAAATAGGTCATATTGATAAGTATTGCAGAAGCAAGACTCAACTGGCTAATAATGATAAAGACAATGAGAAAGGGAAGCTGAAGGTAGATGAAATACAACAAGAGCATACCAAGAGATGGGTTAGAAAATCTAAAGAACAAAGTGGAGATGCATCTATACCGGCAAATCCATCGATAGAACAGAGTATTCCTCCATTGGCGGGAAATTCCACCAGTAACTGAGGCATAAGCCTTAGGGGTTGGCAAATTCATTGCTAAATTTTTCATATTACCCCAGAAGAGATCTAAGGAGATCTGGAAAGAGATCTGGATAACTGTGTTTATCATCGATGAAGGTTACCCCGAAACTATACTGTGAAACCGACATCCGAAGGGTTGTTGGTGAAACATTAATGACAAAAAATTAGGGTTTTATTCATTGATAAAATAATCTAAGAGAATTAATTTTCACTCACCGAGCATTCAAGAAATCAGAGAAAAGTAAAGGCAAACTAAGAGAGAGAAAGGCATTGAGAGAGGATTTTCAGCAATTATCTGCAGCACTCAAATCTTCCACCGGCACTCACTTAGGTATTTTCCGACATGGCATCTAGATCTTCTGCTTCTTCTTTTATTGAAAATCTGACAATCGTCGAAGTTAAGAATAGGTTAAGGCCAATCTTTATGGAGGTTTTTGAAATTACGAAGAAGGAAGACTATGTGGGAGCATTTTCTAGGGTTCCTGAATGAGTAATACATGTTGAAGATGTGAGAGCATATATCCAATGCACTCCTGAGGATCTGGGTACCAAAGACATAAAAAGCATGTAACGATTAGTGACACTGGGAGACACTGGAAAGATCAAACTAGAATTTATGGAAATTGAGGATCTAGGGTTAACTGGTATTATGTATTTACTGGAATTCAAGGATGAAGTTATCGAATATGTCCTGGGTAGGGTTCATAACAAAGTCATTTGGTTAGACAGACACTACATGATCACAAAGGAAGCTATTCAAGTTGTCATTGACTTACCTAGGGTTGGACAAGAACCTGTTAAGAAAATTTCCAACACAGATGTTCAAAAACTCACTAGTTCCACACTAGATAAAAGATCAATGAGGATAAGCACAATAACCACCTTAGATATAAAATTTGCAAGCATGATCATAGGATATAAGGTAACTCAATCAAACCGATTGAATTCTGTTACAAGTTCAAGAATTCATGCCACATATCAAATGTTAAGAAATAATGTGAAATATGACTTATGTGAATGGATGAGGAGTGAGTTAATGTTAAACCTTAAAAAGATCAAAGGAACCAAAAAAGGCACATTCAGATATGGAAACTTAATTGTCTATTTAATGCTTTATTTCCTGAATGAGCTACCTAGTCTAGGAAAGAAGAAATGGGCTCATGACATACCAGTAGGTATGCAAATCAAAATGGCTATCACCGGTCTTGGTACCGGCAGGGATGAGAAGCTTTGGGGTTACTTCAAGATAGTTTAGGAGAACGTGAGGCAAAGGGAATGAATCTCTGTGAATATTGTGGAGAAGTACTCCACTTACATATGTTTTATGGTGAAAACTAATGAAACACTCATGGAAGCAGTTGAACCCAGGCAAATCTGGATCATTGAGCTTGGATATGAGGTAGATGATATTATTTTTGAGCTTTATGCAAAGATGTTGTTAGATGCTCAAAGATAGTATTTTTGAGCTTTATACTTATTGTTCACAAAACACCATCAGTTGCACAGCATAGGCCATACCGAAAACCCTAGAGATGAATAGAGAATACCAACCAGTAGTCACACTTAGTGAACCCCAACACTGGTCCATTCCATTCTGGTTGAACATAACCGCTTCCAATCTTCATACTGCTGCATACTAGTTCTCTTGCTTGAGCACTTATTGACATCAATGACAACATACATTGTCATCACTTCATCATATGGCAACAACAACTTGAGATGGCTCTTGAGGATTATGATGCTGAAAGGATGAAGAACTTGAAATTGAAAGAAGAATTGAATTCTGTAAATGAATTCATTCTTATCCTGCAAGAAATTTTATCATCTGCTCAAGCCAAAAGAAAAGAACTTTTGCAACAATCGAATGATGAGGAGAATAATGCTCTTAAGGAATAATGTCAGAAACTAAGTCAAGCAAATATGCTCATGAAGATTGAAATGCAAGATCTGACCATGAGGTTATCAAAAGATATTGAGGATAGAAAGAAGAATGAAGATAGTCTTGTTTTATCTTTGAAGAATAAATTTGATGAATATGGAAGATTGACTCATGAGAATAATCTGTTGAGAACTAATTTGCCACACTCTCGGAACAATAAACAAGAACTTGAAAGGTAAATAACCACTCTAAGAGATGATCTGACTACTACAACTAAATATAAAGAAAAGTTTAGGATCAGTGCTACACAATTGGATGACTTACTGAAAAGTCAAAGACAGATTGATGATTCTAGAGGACTTGGATGTGTATAGGGTGAAAGCTCTGGTACTACTAATGAAGATCAAACAACCAATATGAAGAAATCATCGAAACAAAGGAAACTGGTAAGGCAATCTAATGCTTATAAATTCAATGGTAGATGCTTTGTTTGCAATAAAGTTGGGCATATGGCTAAAAAATGTAGAAATAAGGCAAATCAAAACTACAATTTTGTTCCTGGTCAATGCACAAACTGCAAGAAATATGGTCATAAATCAGAAGACTACTGAATGACTATTAAATGTCATGCATGTGGAAGGTTTGGACATTTTGCTAATCATTGTAGGTTAATAAATAATAATAATACTATATATGTCAAAGCAATCAAAAGAATAATGTTACATATTATGCATGCAATAAAATAGGTCATATTGCTAAGTATTGTAGAAGAAAGACTCAACCAACTAATAATGATAAAGAAGATGAGAAAGGGAAGCAGAAGGTAGATGAAATACAACAAGATCATACAAAGATATGGGTTAGAAAATCTGAAGAACAAAGTGGAGATGGATCTATACCGACAAATCCACCGATAGAACAGAGTATTCCTCCACCGGAAGGAAATTCCACTGGTAACTAGGGCATAAGCCTTAGGGGTTGGCAAAGTCACTGCTAAATTTTGCATATTACCCCGAAAGAGATCTAAGGAGATCTAGAAACAGATCTGGAGAACTATGTTTATCATCGATGAAGGTTACCCCAACACTTAACTATGAAACCGACATCTGTAGGGTTGTTGGTGAAACATTAATGATAAAAAATTAGGGTTTTATTTGCTGATAAAAGAAGCTAAGTGAATTAATTTTCACTCACCAAGCATTCAAGCAATCAGAGCAAAGTAAAGCGAACTAAGAGCGAGCAAGGCATTGAGAGAGGATTTCGAGCAATTATCTAAAGCACTCAAATATTCCACCAACATTCAGTCAGGTATTTTCCGACATGGCATCTGGATCTTCCGCTTCTACTTTTATTGCAAATCTGACAATCGTCGAAGTTAAGGATAGGTTAAGGCCAATCTTTATGGAGGTTCCTGAAATTGCAAAGAAGGAAGACTATGTGGGAGCATTTTCTAGGGTTTCAGAACGAGTAATATATGTTGAAGATGTGAGAGCATACATCCACTACACTCTTGAGGATCTAGGTATCAAAGACATAAAAAGCATGTATCAATCATTAACACTGGGAGACACTAGAAAGATCAAGCCAGAATTTATGGAAATTGAGGATCTAGGGTTAACCAGTATGCTGTATTTATCAAAATTCAAGGATGAAGTTATTAGATATGTCCTGAGAAGGGTTTATAATGAATTCATTTGGTTAGACAGATGCTACATGATCACAAAGGAAGCTTTTCAAGTTGTCACTAACTTACCTAGGGTTGGACAAGAACTTGTTAAGAAAATTTCCAACACAGAGGTTCAAAAACTCACTGGTTCCACACCGGATAACAGATCAATAAGGATAAGCACAATAACTAACTCAGATATAAAATTTGCAAGGATGGTCATAGGATATAAGGTAACTCAATCAAACCAATTGAATTTTGTTACAAGGTCAAGCATTCATGCCACATATCGAATGTTAAGAAATAATGTGAAATATGACTTATGTGAATGGATGAGGAGTGAGTTAATGTTAAACCTTAAAAAGATCAAAGGAACCAAGAAAGGCACATTCAGATATGGAAAATTAATTGTTTGTTTAATGCTTTATTTCCTAAATGGGCTACCTAGTTTAGGAAAGAAGCAATGGGCTCATGAGATATCGGTAGGTATGCAAATCAAAATGGCTATCACCGGTCTTGGTACCGATAGGGATGAGAAGCTCTTGGGTTACTTCAAGACATTTTAGGAGAACATGAGGCAAAGGGAACGAGTCTCTATGAATATTGTGGAGAATTACTCCACTGACATATGTTTTATGGTGAAAACTGATGAACCACTCATGGAAGCAGTTGAACCTAGGCAAATCTAGATCATTGAGCTTGGATATGAGGTAGATGATAGTACTTTTTAGATTTATGCAAAGATGTTGTTAGATGCTCAAAGATAGTATTTTTGAGCTTTATCCTTATCGTTCACATAACACCATTGGTTGCACCGCACAGGCCATACCGGAAACCCTAGAGATGAATACAAACTACCAACTGGTAGTCACACTTAGTGAACCCCAACACTGGTTCATTCCATCTTAGTTGACCATAACCTCTTCCAATCTTCATACTGGCGCATACCAGTTCTCTTGCTTGAGCACTTATTGACATCAATGACAACATACATTGTCACTGCTTCATCATATGGAAACAATAACTTGAGATGGCTCTTGAGGATTATGATGTTGAAAGGATGAAGAACTTGAAATTGAAAGAAGATAAAATTAGGCAAATGAATTCATTCTTATCCTGCAAGAAATGAACTTTTGCAACAACTGTATGATGAGGAGAAGAATGCTCTTAAGGAATAATGTAAGAAACTAAGTCAAGCAAATATGCTCATGAAGAATGAAATGCAAGATCTAACCATGAGGTTATCAAAATATATTGAGGACAGAAAGAAGAAGGAAGATAGTCTTGTTTTATCTTTGAAGAATAAATTTGATGAATGTGGAAGATTGACTTATGAGAATAATCTGTTGAGAACTAATTTGGCAAACTCCCGGAACAATGAACAAGAACTTGAAAGGCAAATAACCACTCTAAGAGATGATCTGACTACTACAAGCAAATATAAAGAAAAGTTTAGGATCAGTGCTACACAATTGGATGACTTACTGAAAAGACAAAGACATATTAATGATTCTAGAGGACTTGGATGTGTACATGGTGAAAGATTTGGTATTACTAATGAAGGTCAGACAACCAGTATGAAGAACTCATCAGAGCAGAGGAAACTAGTAAGGCAATCTAATGCTTATAAATTCAATGGTAGATGCTTTGTTTGCAATAAATTTGGGTATATTGCTAAACAATGTAGAAATAAGGCAAATCAAAACTACAATTTTGTTCCCTGTCAATGCACAAACTACAAGAAATATGGTCATAAATCAGAAGACTATAGAATGACTATTAAATGTCATGCATGTGGAAAGTTTGGGCATTTTGCTAATCATTGTAGGTCAAGAAATAATAATAATACTGGCTATGTCAAAGCAATTCAGAAGAAAATTGTTACATATTATGCATGCAACAAAATAGGTCATATTGATAAGTATTATAGAACCAAGACTCAACCGGCTAATAATGATAAAGACAATGAGAAAGGGAAGCTGAAGGTAGATGACAACAAGAGCATACTAAGAGATGGGTTAGAAAATCTGAAGAACAAAGTGGAGATGGATCTATACCAGCAAATCCATCGATAGAACAGAGTATTCCTCCATCGGTGGGAAATTCCACCGGTAACTAAGGCATAAGCCTTAGGGGTTGGCAAATTCATTGCTAAATTTTGCATATTACCCTAGAAGAGATCTAAGGAGATCTAGAAAGAGATCTAGATAACTGTGTTTATCATCGATGAAGGTTACCCTGACACTTAACTATGAAACTGACATCCGTAGGGTTGTTGGTGAAACACTAATGACAAAAAATTAGGGTTTTATTCACTGATAAAAGAAGCTAAGAGAATTAATTTTCACTCATCGAGCTTTCAAGCAATGAGAGTGAAGTAAAGGTGAACTAAGAGTGAGCAAGGCATTGAGAGAGGATTTTGAGCAATTATCTAAAGCTCTCAAAAATTCCACCCACATTCACTCAGGTATTTTCCGACATGGCATCTAGATCTTTTTCTTCTACTTTTATTGAAAATTTGACAATCGTCAAAGTTAAGGATAGGTTAAGACCAATCTTTATGGATATTCTCAAAATTGCGAAGAAGGAAGACTATGTGGGAGTATTTTCTAGGGTTCCTAAAGGATTAATGTATGTTGAAGATGTGAGAGCATACATCCATTGCACTCTTGAGGATCTGGGTACCGAAGACATAAAAAGCATGTATCAATCATTGACACTGGGAGACACTAGAAAGATCAAACCAGAATTTATGGAAATTGAGGATCTAGGGTTAACCGGTATTTTGTATTTACCAGAATTCAAGGATGAAGTTATCAGATATGTCTTGAGTAGGGTTCATAATGAATTCATTTGGTTAGATAGACCCTACATGATCACAAAGGTAGCTATTCAAGTTGTCACCGACTTACCTAAGGTTGGACAAGTACTTGTTAAGAAAATTTCCAACACAGAGGTTCAAAAACTCACTGGTTCCACACCGGATAAAAAATCAATGAGGATAAGCACAATAACTGGCTTAGATATAAAATTTGCAAGGATGATCATAAGATATAATGTAACTCAATCAAACTGATTGAATTCTGTTACAATTTCAAGCATTCATGCCGCATATCAGATGTTAAGAAATAATGTGAAATATGACTTATGTGAATGGATGAGGAGTGAGTTAATGTTAAACCTTAAAAAGATCAAAAGATCCAAGAAAGACACATTCAGATATGGAAACTTAATTGTCTATTAAATGCTTTATTTCCTGAATGAGCTACCCAGTTTAGGAAAGAAGCAATAGGCTCATGACATACCAGTAGGTATGCAAATCAAAATGGCTATCACTGGTCTTGGTACCAGTAGGGATGAGAAGCTCTGGAGTTACTTCAAGATATTTAAGGAGAACATGAGGAAAAGGGAATGAATCTCTATGAATATTGTGGAGAAGTACTCCACTGACATATGTTTTATGGTGAAAACTGATGAGCACTCATGGAAGCAGTTGAACCAAGGCAAATCTGGATCATTGCACTTGGATATGAGGTAGATGATAGTATTTTTGAGCTTTATGCAAAGATGTTGTTAGATGCTCAAAGATAGTATTTTTTATCTTTATCCTTATCATTCACAAAACACCATCGGTTGCACCGTACAAGCCATACCTAAAACCCTAGAGATGAATAGAGACTACCAACTAGTAGTCACACTTAGTGAACCCCAACATTGGTTCATTCCATCTTGGTTGACCATAACCGCTTCCAATCTTCATACTGGTGCATACCGATTCTCTTTCTTGAGCACTTATTGACATCAATGACAACATACATTGTCACCGCTTCCTCATAGGACAACAATAACTTGAGATGGCTCTTGAGGATTATGATGCTGAAAGGATGAAGAACTTGAAATTGAAAGAAGAATTGAATTTTGCAAATGAATTCATTCTTATCCTGCAAGAAATGTTATCATCTGCTCAAGCCAAAAGAAAAGAACTTTTGCAACAACCGGATGATGAGGAGAAGAATGTTCTTAAGGAATAATGTCAGAAACTAAGTCAAGCAAATATGCTCATGAAGAATGAAATGCAAGATCTGACCATGAGGTTATCAAAAGATATTGAGGATAGAAAGAAGAAGGAAGATAGTCTTGTTTTTTGTTTGAAGATTAAATTTGATGAATGTGGAAGATTGAATCATGAGAATAATCTATTGAGAACTAATTTGGCACACTCTTAGAACAATGAACAAGAACTTGAAAGGAAAATAACCACTCTAAGAGATGATCTGACTACTACAAGCGAAAATAATGAAAATTTTAGGATCAGTGCTACACAATTGGATGACTTACTAAAAAGACAAAGACAGATTGATGATTCTAGAAGACTTGGATGTGTACAGGGTGAAAGCTCTAGTACTGCAAATGAAGATCAGACAACCGGTATGAAGAACTCACCAGAATAGAGGAAACTGATAAGGCAATCTAATGCTTATAAATTCAATGGTAGATGCTTTGTTTATAGTAAAGTTGGGCATCTAGCTAAACAATGTTGAAATAAGGCAAATCAAAACTACAATTTTGTTCCCGGTCAATACACAAACTGCAATAAATATGGTCATAAATCAGAAGACTGCAAAATGAATGTTAAATGTCATGCATGTGGAAAGTTTGGACATTTTGCTAATCATTGTAGGTCAAGAATAATAATAATATTGGATATGTCAAAGCAATTCAAAAGAACAATGTTACATATTATGCATGCAACAAAATAGGTCATATTGCTAAGTATTGCAGAAGCAAGACTCAACCGGCTAATAATGATAAAGACAATGAGAAAGGGAAGCAAAAGGTAGATGAAATACAACAAGATCATACCAAGAGATCGGTTAGAAAATATAATGAACAAAGTGGAGATGGATCTATATCGACAAATCCACTGATAGAACAGAGTATTCCTCCATTGGCAGGAAATTCCACCAGTAACTGAGGCATAAGCCTTAGGGGTTGGCAAAGTCACTGCTAAATTTTGCATATTATCCTAGAAGAGATCTAAGGAGATTTGAAAAGAGATCTAGAGAACTGTGTTTATCATTGATGAAGGTTACCCTGACACTTAACTATGAAACCGACATCCGTAGGGTTGTTGGTGATACATTAATGACAAAAAATTTGGGTTTTATTCATTGATAAAAGTAGCTAAGTGAATTAATTTTCACTCACTAAGAATTCAAGCAATCAGAGTGAAGTAAAGACAAACTAAGAGTGAGCAAGGCATCGAGAGAGGATTTCGAGGAAATATCTAAAGCACTCAAATATTCCACCGACATTCACTCAGGTATTTTCCAATATGGCGTCTGGATCTTCCGCTTCTAATTTTATTGCAAATCTGACAATCATCAAAGTTAAGGATAGGTTAAGGCCAATCTTTATGGAGGTTTCCGAAATTGCGAAGAAGGAAGACTATGTGGGAGCATTTTCTAGGGTTCCTGAATGAGTAAAATCTATTGAATATGTGAGAGAATACATCCACTGCACTCTTGAGGATCTGGGTACCGAGGACATAAAAAGAATGTATCAATCAATGACATTGGGAGACATTGAAAAGATCAAACCAGAATTTATGGAATTTGAGGATCTAGGGTTAACTCGTATTCTATATTTATCAAAATTCAAGGATGAGGTTATTAGATATGTCCTTAGCAGGGTTCATAATGAATTCATTTGGTTAGCTATACCCTACATGATCACAAAGGAAGCTATTCAAGTTGTCGCCAACTTACCTAGGGTTGGACAAGAACTTGGTAAGAAAATTTCTAACACAGAGGTTCAAAAACTCACTGGTTCCACACTAGATAACAGATCTATAAGGATAAGCACAATAACTGACTCAGATATAAAATTTTCAAGGATGGTCATAGGATATAAGGTAACTCAATCAAATCGATTGAATTCTATTACAAGGTCAAGCATTCATGCTGCATATCAAATGTTAAGAAATAATGTGAAATATGACTTGTGTGAATGGATGAGGAGTGAGTTAATGTTAAACCTTAAAAAGATCAAAGGAACCAAGAAAGGCACATTTAGATATGGAAACTTAATTTTCTATTTAATGCTTTATTTCCTGAATAAGCTACCTAGTTTAGGAAAGAAGCAATGGGCTCATGAGATACCAGTAGGTATGCAAATCAAAATAGCTATCACCGGTCTTGGTACCGATAGGGATGAGAAGCTCTTGGGTTACTTCAAGACATTTTAGGAGAACATGAGGCAAAGGGAATGAGTCTCTATGAATATTATGGAGAATTACTCCACTGACATATGTTTTATGGTGAAAACTGATGGAACACTCATGGAAGCAGTTGAACCTAGGAAAATCTGGATCATTGAGCTTGGATATGAGGTAGATGATAGTATTTTTGAGATTTATGCAAAGATGTTGTTAGATGCCTCATTAGATGATAAGACAGATCACTTTGGTACAACAGAAGAAAAGGCTCTTGATGTGAAAACAGGTTTCAATAGAAAAAGGAGAGAGAAGAAAATTGATAAAATGTCTACATATGTGCAAAATGTGATTTACAAGATAGATACTCAGCTAGGTTCCAAATCTAAACAAGTAGTCAAATCGGCAAAGGTAGCTACTGAAGAAGTGAAGAAGCCACAAATTCACATATCTCCAATCACTTCTAACTCTAACCCTGAGGATAATGAGCCTCTAGCTTTTAGAAGGGTGCAAAGGAAGGATGTGATAAAACCACCAGTAGAGCAACAAAAGGCAGAACCAAGGAGGAGACTTGTCAGAAAGGAAGCTCAGCTTATTGCACCTCCACCACCGGTAAGGAAGCCTATGCAAAAGTGGAAACCAATCACACCAAAAACAACAAGCAAAAAGCAAAAGTGTGATGATACCAGATCTAGTAAGACAACAATGACCTGTGCTGAAATTATTGATGAAGTGACAAAAGATGGGATATTAAAGAATTTATCAAAATATTATGAATTTTTTGAAGAGAGTGAGCAAAATGAGTTAGAGTAAGCTATTTTATTGTATATAGATATCTATAAGAAGACATTAGTTGAAATTTTGAAAGAGATACCTTTATCTCTATATAGTAAACTTGAAGCTAGGAGAGTTGATGCTATCAGGAGGGATAAGGAAATCAAGGAAGTTGCACTTTTGGAACAATGTGGCAATATAAATAATGAAGAGATCAAAAGATGTATAGATACTTCTAATAGGACAATTTTTAGTAGTAAAAATTGGCAAATAAGTCTTATGATCGATAGAGTGAATGAGGTGTCAAATAGGACAAGTAAGGGGTGAAAAAAATTCTTTCTGAAAAACCCAGACTTTCTCACATCTTAGGAAGAATTTGCAAAGGCAACATCCCCTACAATTCCTGACAAATCAAAAGGAAAGGGTATTTTAGGCAGTTCTACTCCAATTTTGACACAATCACAACCGACTGCAACTAAAGGAACACATCCACAACTGGTAGTCACAGAAAGTGTATAGTTTATACCGACACAAACCAATTTTGAGTAAGAGAGTGTACAGGACACTAGAAATACTATGGATAATACTCCACCAATAGTAACCGACACTGCACCAAGTGGCAAAGCCACCAGTGCAAAAGAGGTTGAGATGGACAAGGTTAAATCAACTGAGTCCATACTAGCAGGCAAAACAGATTCACTGGCAAGGGTCTTAGCAATTGACACTTCTCAGGTCGAGAAGAAATCAGTTTCTGAGTTAAGTCGAACAGAACTAATGATGATGACCACTCAAAAATTGTTAAAGGAAGGAATTATAGACAAAGGGTTAATTGATCAGTCAGTCTCTGTATTACATAGAATAATGCTCGACTGTCAGATAAAGGATGGAGCAAGCCCTTCTGGTAAGCTCAAATATTTAACAGAACACATATCAAAAAACTATCAATCCTTGAGATAGATTGCAGACCGACAGGCTTTGAACAGTTTCTCTACTGCAAAAAGAGCATATTTTGATCAGCTTATAGTAACTAGGAAGAAGAAGATAGAGGACAAACTTATGTCTATTGAGGTTTGTTTGAAACAATGCACCAATATTTACCAAGTATGTTGTAATATAGGAAGTCCAACAACTAATGTAAATGACAGATTGAAAGAATTATATGACAAAATGGCTACTATTGCTAATTCTTTTGATGGGTTAACTACCCTAAATACATCTATTGATTGACAAATTTTGTCCTTGGAGAACCAAGTTTTTTCTTTTGAGAAAGAAAAAGATAAAATACTGAGGAGAGCAAGAAATTAAGGAGGACTGGTGAGTCCAAGACTTGACTCTTTGGGTGTTCACAAGAGAGAATGCATGGACATGCTAGCAAAGCCCACACCGGTAGATATCCAAGAGAAGGAATCACTTGACCACTTACTCAGTGGACTTGCATCGGTATCAGACACTTTCAAATCAGGTTGGGACACATATCTTCAGTTGCTGCAAAAGGCATACCCATAAATTTTGAAGATGGCTAAGCTTGAATGACTCTAACTGTATTCTTTCATTTTTTATTCCTTCATCAGTCTTTGGCATTAATGTTAAAGGGGGAGTATGCACATATGTGAAAAGTATCAGGGAATATGTTATCAATTGAATTATTTTTCTCAGGGGGAGCACACCGGCAAGGAATCCATTTTTTACATGAGTGTTGCCATCAATGCCAAAGGGGGAGATTGTTGGCAATTGACACTCATTGCATTCATTTTGTTGTCATTGGTGGCAACAAAATCAGATAGAAGGCAACAAGACTTTATGGAAGTCACAAACTAACACTAGGAGGCATATACCAATAGATACTAGCATTGGAAGCATTCAGGGCTACACCAGCACCGACATCAGTACTTCAAGGAAGCCGACATCAAGAAAGATTTATTTTGGTAGATTATTTTGTAATTATTATTGAGGCCAACATTGAATATTCTTTGTAAATGCATTGTAAGCTAACATAAGGCATATAATATATAATAGGTATATAAGTCAATATGTTAGGTCAATTTAAGATATGTAGAGATGGTATAGAGATAAACATATAGCAGAACTGTGAGATGCGAAATATATGTATGGAGATCATTTTTGTATGCGAACATTGTATCATGCAATGATCTATAGATAGCTAGGAAAGCATTCTTGGAGGAGAAGTAATACCGGTAATAGTTCAAGACTATGAACCAGCACAAAGCAGAACCAGAATTGGAACTGTATTTGGCATAGTAGATGCATTCTTGAGTTGATTTCAGTAATTTACTTTGGCAAAAATCTTGTATTCAATGAGGCTCTTTAGTGATGAGCAGTGTGCTCTAGGTAGTATGCCTTTCTACAAGTAAAAACCCTTGTTTATGTAATATCTTTTCATCTGGGCGGTGAACTGATATTGTGGGTCACAAATCCCACCATTTTTTTTCCTCATTGAGGTTTTCCCTGTATAAATTATGTGTGTTATGGTGTTCATTTATGTGGATGGTTTATTTACTTCTTGTTATATGCTTATTTGTTTACCAGCACATACATGCATGGTTTAGAAAGTTAAATATTGTTGATTCTGATAGAACACTGATTCAACCCCCCCCCCTCTTAGTGTTCTCATATCCCAACAAATCTTTAAGTGCCATCTCAAGCTACTTCTCCAAAGCCATATTCAATGATTTTAGTTTCAGGATCTTTCTCAAGTTGTCAAACTTCCTCCGAGGCACAAGGCTTTGATACGAATTATTGGAAACCAATAACACTAAGAGGGGGGGCTGAATCAGTGTTATACTAGAATAGTAGATTTTAGCATTAACAAAACAATCATGCACCAACCGGTATACGAGTATAAACATAATTGAAATAAGTAAAGCAACCAATAAGCCAAATACATAAATGAGAACCATAACACATAGATTTATACATGGAAAACCTCAATGAGGAAAAACCATGATGGGATTTGTGACCCACAATATCAATCCACTGGCCATATGAAGAGATATTACAATATATGATGGGCCTACACTTGCAAGAAGACTTACACCATAGAGAACACTGCTCTATCAAAATAGGAGCCTCACAGACTGCATAAAATTCCAGACAACAATCCAGAGAAATGTGAACTAATAAGATAGCATCTTCTATGCCAGAATGTAGTTCTGGTTTAAGCTTTGTCTATTTCGGAATAACCCTTACAATAAATTCCTCACATACATAATCTCTCATCACATTTACATATCCATTACCATGTCTCTATCCTTATTCTTTACCAAAATTATCTAATCAATCTTCCCTATATACCCTATGATGCTCTGCAAAAAGGATGTTAGGATATGTTAGAAAGAGAAACAAAAACACACAAGAGACAATCCAAGTGTTAGTGTTAGAAATCAGAAATGAAAGACTATCCTAATCAAGTATATCAAGAAAGACACAAAACACAAAATAGAAAGCTTAACCAAACTAAGAAATGCAATAAAACATCTCCAAATGCCCTTCACCATGTTTGTAGCTACTCCTCCATTGTTCCTCTCCTCTCCAAGTTCCAAATGAGTGTAGCTCTCAGTAGCTTTTTGCACTATTCTGGATGTCTTATGGAGATTCAAGATTGAAATGATTAGGAGATGCCAATTCAAGTGTAAATAAAACTAAATATGAGATATTATGTAATTAGCTAATGTTAACTTTAGCCAAAAGACAATATGGACTATTATGCTAAAATGCTCTCTAAATTTCACTATAATTTAGATGCATACATGATTTTAGGATCTAGATTATGAAGAAATGAGCTCTATTTATAGGTAAAATGGAATAATGGAT
Source organism: Cryptomeria japonica (assembly GCF_030272615.1). Classification (NCBI taxonomy): domain Eukaryota; kingdom Viridiplantae; phylum Streptophyta; class Pinopsida; order Cupressales; family Cupressaceae; genus Cryptomeria; species Cryptomeria japonica. The sequence goes on from NC_081410.1 coordinate 253,655,065, forward strand.
GGTTGAGATTGAGTAATCTCAACAAGGGCTATGATTGATGGGTTTATGATCCATGTGAGGGCTTTCAACCCAATCCCAGAATGACAAATGTCAACATGAGATGGGTTGAGGGGAGAGGGAAGAAGCATTAAATGCTTTACATGACTTGAAGGTTAACTTGGGAGGTAAGGTTAATGTTGAGTTGAATGAATAAATCCATTATCCAATAAATAATGCCTTTATCCAATGGATAAACTCTTGTGCAAGAGTTAGTGAGGATAACCATGGTCAAAGCAATAAATGCTTGAAGAGACCCATGAGTCAAATGAGGGTTGAGTTAGAGGTAAAGTCTCTAACCATGGGGGCAAGTGGATTTACCCATAAATGGTTATGTAAGATCCATTAATGTTCATGTAAGAGCCATTAGTGGTGGAAGACTTTAGGGGTTGGCTTGTTGAACACATAAAGCATTAAATGTTTTTCAAAGACTTTGGAGGCTTTGAGAAGTGACTTCAAGTTGCTTAGGAATGTGACAATATTTAGGAGATGGGATTAGGCTAATTAGGAGTGATTAGAAGAATTTGGAATGTGGGTAGAAGAGTTTAGAAGGGGATTTAGGATTGCAAGTGGGTTAGGTGGGTAAGGGAAAATAGGATTTTAATTAAAATAAAAATTAATTTATTTCAATTATGGTTACAACTTGCATTTTTAGGAGAATGCAAGTGGGGGGGCGAGTTTAGGGATTTAAATAAATATTTTAATTATTTATTTAAAAGAGGAAAGGGGATTAAATTAAATAAATAGGATTTATTCATTTAATTGATTTAGAGGTGTGATTTAATGAATTAATTTAAATAAATTGGATAATTTATTTAATTATTAGGAGAAGGGTTTGAGGATGAATTAATTAAATATTAATTTAATTAACTGGTGAGTGATGGTTAAATAATCAAATAAATAGTAAATATTCATTTAATTAAGTGAACAAATTTATGTGACTACACCCTATACAAATTTATACCCTATGTCGACTTACAAAGATATATACAAAATCAGATTACATGTTGGCTAGATAACATAAATGAATAAACATTAAAATAAGTTGTCGATGTCGGATCTAAGATAGGTCGGCCTCCAATACCGATAACCTTTTCTATACCATGTTGGCATGCATTGTCGGTGCCAATGTTGATGTAGAATCTGTGAAGTTCCTGTCGGTACACCATATGAAGCCGGAACCCAAAATCATGTTGCCATCAATGAAAACATAGTGAAACCAACCAATAGAGTGTCAATTTCCAACATTCTACTTTCAATATAGGCAACCCACAGGCCTAGAAGTATTCTCATGCTTCACAAGATTGCTGAGCTTTCAATTTAGCACCACGGGTGCAATCCTTCATGACAACATTAACAAAATATTGAAGAAAGTGGTTGAAAGTGTACATGTGAGAATTGATGAAGATCTACATAAAGGTAAACCAACCACAGTAAATGAAAATGAAGAACCATATGTTGAAGATGAAGAACAATATGAAACTGAACAAGAAGAGGCTCCTCGCAAAGCTCCAAATAGATATGTCCAAAAGAACCACCTTGAATATTAGATAATTGGCAACAAAAATGAAGGTGTGCAAACTAGAAGAAGGAATGAAAGGAATAATGAGCATGTAAACTTTTGTCTTATGAATGAGATGCAACCCAAGACATATGATGAGGCCAGCAAGAGTGAAAAGTGGTTGAAGGCTATGGAGGAAGAGCTGCAACAGATTGACAAGAACAAAGCATGGGAATTGGTTCATAGGCATGCTGACAAAATTTTTATTGGAACTAAATGGGTTTATAGGAACAAGATGAATGAAGAAGGAAAAGTGATACGAAATAAAACAAGGGTTGTGTGCAAGGGATTTTCTCAAGTAGAGGGCATAGATTTTGAAAAAAATTTTGCACTTGTGGCAAGACTTGAGGCAATAAGAATGTTCTTGGCATTCTATGTGTTTAAAGGATACAAGGTATACCAAATGGATGTCAAATCTACTTTCTTAAATGGTAATCTTGAAGAAGAAGTGTACATAGAATATCCTAAAGGGGTTTTAGCTACAAGAAGATGAGAACTTTGTCTGTAGATTGAAGAAAACATCATATAGCCTAAAGAAGGCACCTAGAGCATGGTATTTGATAGCCCTAAACATGACTGCACAAAATTTTTCATGCTTGAGTCAGAATATTGGTCATTCTGGATTTATTTTGCCCTTTGTCAAAGTTCAAGGTCTAGGGTTTAGGGTTTGTGAATTTCTAATTAATACTTGTAAAAGAAAAATCCTAAGCCTGTTATATTATGTGATGCACGCTAAAAATGACACAAGAAACATAAGACAAATTCATTAGTGTAGTTAGTAGCAATAAAAAATGAAACACAAATGAAACTATAATCCTAAACATGCATATCAAGAGAGATATAAAATAGATAACAGAAAGCATACAAAAATGAAGGAATGAGATAAAACCCTCCCAGATTCTCTCCAACATGCTCATAGTTGCTCCTCCCTTGTTCTTCTCCTCTCCAAGTTCCACATGAGTGTAACCCTCAACTTTTTGCACTATTATGGATGTCTTATGGAGATTCAAGATTATGAAAAATGAAGAAAACTAATTATGCAAATGTAAACAAGCTAATATGAGTAAGTATCTTAATTATTCTATGTTAATTTTAGCCAAAATAACAAAGAAAAATGCTTCTAAATGCTCTCTCAAAATTACTATAAGTTTGATGCATACAAGATTTCAAGATCTAGATGAAGAAGGAATGGGTTCTATTTATAGGAAAAATAGGACAATGGATGGTTGAGATTGAGTAATCTCAACAAGGGTCGGTATTGATGGGTTTATGATCCATGTGAGGGCTTTCAACCCAATCCCAGGACGACAAATGTCAGAATAAGATGGCTTGAGAGGAGAGGGAAGAAGCATTAAATGCTTTAAATGACATGAAGATTACCTTGGGAGGTAAGGTTAGGCTTGAGTTAGATGAATAAAGCCTTTATCCAATGAATAATGCCTTTATCCAATGGACAAACTCTTGTGAAAGAGTTAGTGGGGATAACCATGGTCAAAGCAATGAATTCTTGAAGAGACCCATGAGGTAAATAAGGGTTGAGTTAGAGGGAAAGTCTCTAACCATGTAGGTGAGTTGAGTTTAACCATTAATGGTCATGTAAGAGCCATTAATTGTTTGGAAGACTTTAAGGGTTAACTTGTTGAAGACATAAAGACTAATGCTTTTCAAAGACTTTGAGGCTTTGAGAAGTGACTTAAAGTTTCTTAGGAATGTGACAATAATTAGGGGATAGGATTAGGCTAATTTAGAATGGATTAGAAGAATCTAGAATAGGTTAGAAGAGTCTAGAAAGGGATTAAAAGAGAAAGTGAGTTTGGTGGGTGAGAGAAAATGGAATTTTAATTAAACTAAAATTCATTTATTTCAACTAAATAGGTGCAAATTGCATTTGTAGGAGAATGCAAGTGGGGGGGTAGTTTATGGATTTAAATAAATATTTATTTATTTAAATGAGGAAAGGGTGTTGAATTAAATAAATGTGCTTTATTCATTTAATTGATTTAGAGTGTGGCTTAATGAATTAATTTAAATAAATTGAATAATTTATTTAATTAATAGGAGAAGAGGTTGAGGATGAAATTAATTAAACATTAATTTAATTAACTGATTATTGATGGTTAAATAATCAAATAAATAGAAAATATTCATTTAATTAAGTGGATAGATTTATGTGACTACATTTGCCCCTCTTTGAGATGGTGCGGTCTATCGCATCATTTCAAAGAAAGAAAAATAGGTATGAATAAATATGCCCCATAAATGTTGATTTAGTGGGTGGTATGCCCCATCGAGAGATGGGCTGAAAAATTTCAAAAAATCAGGTGATCTCTTGAAAAAGAGAAAGAAGTTGGAGGGGGTAGAATAGAAGAAATTAGAAAGAATGGAAGAAATTAGAGATAAAACAGAGAAATTAGAGGCTTCCGAAGTTCACATGGACCATGGCGGTGAGTGGGGTGAATTAGGGTTAGGGCTAGGGGGGTATATATGGAGTGGAAGGGCTATAAACAAACTCATTTGCACCTATCTCCCTGGCAGTTTGGAGCTTTAATAGTGACCTTTGGCGAAGGAGTGAGCAATAGTCATCATGGTTGTGTTGATATTAGATCACCGGTTAGAGCGGATCCGTCGATACTGACAGCGAGAGGACTACGAACCAATAGTAGACAAATCTTGAATTTTACTGTTTATGCATTTTTGTCATATTTTTTCAAGCATCAAAGTCCAAGTAAGACAATAGTGCTAAAACTATGTTTTAGTGCTTTTGTCACCTAAAGTAGTGCTATTGTGCCGCAGTGGCGCTATTGCATGGTTGTTGTAGTGCGTTTATTGGTTTGGGACTATTGGGGTCTAGTTATGGCACTTTTGTAATTTTAGCACTGTCGAGTAGAGGTTGTAGTGCTTTTTTCATTTAATAGTGCTATGGTATAGTTGTATTAGCACGTTTGTTGTTTTAGTGCTTTTATGCACAAGTGGTAGCGCTATTGTTAGCAGAGTAGCACGATTGTAAAAAATACCCTAGTGTTAGAGAAAATATCTCCTGATGCATATGTTAATTGATTGATTAGTTGTTTTGATGAATCATAGCAGCCTCGTTGAGACTAGGTCATTGTGAGAAATGCCTGTTGTAGTCTAGGTTTGCCATAATCGATTACTTGTTGAGACCCAAAGATACTTGATCAAAGTATCTGTTGATAGTCTAGGTTGAAACTTAAGAAAGTTTGTAGCAAAACAACTTATATGAGTTCATATGTGTAGGAGGATCTTCCCATCTTACAGATGTGGGAGAGACACCCTACGACAGAGTAGCTGCATGAGCAGTTGACTGAGGTGGAGATAGATTCTGTGTGTGCAACGAGATTATATGATATGATGTACCTACGCATGATTCGGACGAATCATGGACTATTGACAACATTGGTCGAGCGAAGGAACAATGAGACATGCTCTTTTCACTAAGCAATGGGAGAGATGACAGTGACGTTGGAGGATGTGTGGAGGATACTGTATATCCCAATCAAGGGGGAGCTTGTGACATATGATTGGTACCTAGGGATAGAAGTTGTGTAGAGGATATTCATCGATGATGTGTACATTGAGAATGGCTATGTGGCATGGGAGGATATAGAAACACTTTATGAGCCTCTACCAGCAGTGTTATCAGGGATCGTTGGGGCTTTTATTTTCCCCTTTCAACATTCACATGGATTGGTCATTGGTTGTGGCTAGGTGATAGAGTAGATAGTGAATGAGGGGACCTGATATGCATGGGGGCCATGTGTGTTAGCACACCTATACATGGATTTACATGAGGCATTGTACTGAGAGGCAAGATCACTAGGGGTAGGGATCACTTTGCTACATATCTGGGCTTCGAAGCACCTGCCAGTCACACAGTCAGTATGTTTGAGGTTTAGGGTGATAGATCAGCCCTATGTGTTTATGTATGGAGGTTTGACGAGCCAACCTCATTTGGGGAAGTTGGAGTTCTAGCGGCAAGATTTGGATGACTTAGATATGGTCATATGGAGGCCACACCTTGATTGCAAGCCCTGGGAGGATGATGGAGAGGCTCTACTGTATGTATTTGTGACACATTTTTTGATTGGTGGTACATCCTTTGTGGTGGAGATAAATTTTCTAGGGAGAGTGATGAGGTAGTTTGGACAGAGGCAGAGTATGCTAAGGGGTTCAGGGGAGTATGCACGAGTAGTGCAAGAGAGATGGCAGTGGGGGTCAGTTTTACCCTATGATCAGGCCCTTGTATAGTTTCATACATTACAGGCAAGACCATGAAAGATGAGGCCAAAGATTGTAGATGTAGGGGTGACAGAGGAGTACACTCAGTATCACATCACTCATCTGATTCCATGGATTTCAGATCCTGTAGAGCCTATACCAGCTTTTGAGGATGACAGAGGATGACGACAGAGGAGGAGAGGCGACAGAGTTGGTGGAGGTGGTGGAGGAGCAAGAGGGGGTGGAGGTAGTGGGGGAGGTGGATTTGGGGGTGGAGGTGGATTTGGAGGTGGAGGAGGAGGATGGTTACAGAGGAGAGGCAGAGGTGGGCAGCCTTTACGACTATCATAGGGTCTACTAATACAGGGAGCAGTGAGAGAAGGAGGGAGAGATATTGGTGGAGGAGCAGAGCCTATGGAGATGGGAGAGGGATCTATGGGTGGTGGAGAGGATCCTATGGAGATGGGACAAGGAGCTGTAGGTGGAGGAGAGGGAGATCTATGAGAGTTTATGATTATACTATTGTAGTTTCAGTTAGAGGATAGGGAGGCATAGATTGCAGCCAGAGATGTACAACTTTTGCATGGCAGGCTAAGTTGATGGTAGTTATGCAAGAGAGAGATGAGCTGGTGGACCGGGTGAGGGAGTTACATGATAGAGTTTGAGTTTTGGAGGGAGCATAGGGATAGGGTCCAACTGGGGAGGTGTTGAGGGAGATGCGGTGGGTAGGTGGAGAGATTGACTATTGGCGGGGATTATATGAGCAGGCTATGCCAGTTAGTTAGTGAGCACTTAGCTATTCACAGATGCGATGAGCAAGATCAGAGCGGTCTTAGAGGGTTCAAAGTAGTGGTGGTCTTATGGGTCATCCTCGGTGAGATGGTGAGGGTGGTGGGGGAGAAGCAGGTGGTGGTGGAGCAACATTTAACCAGAGTGCTATTTGAGAGTTTCTATGCATTTGTTACATTGTTATTTTTTTTTCTTCAGTATGCCAGGGGTATCCTCGTGACCCATTCCAATGACCTAACCTGCCTTAACTTGGGCATTTGTTACATTATTATTAGACTGTTACTTGGATGGCTCTTGGTAGATGATATATTTTGACATCATTGTACTTTGATACATGTATTCTTTTTTGATGCTATATATGATGCAATATATGAGGAGATCCCATGTTTTGTGATGATATGATATGTATATATGTGATGACATGTATGTTTTTATGTATGATGATGTTTGTGATTTATGCTTAAATACATGCTATGGATGATTTTCTTTCTAGATGTACATGTTGATGATTATGATTTCGATATGCATGCTATGGATGATTTGCTAACATGTGGATGTAGGTAGAGGACGGATGATGCTTTTGCAATGCTATTAATGTGCTGCAATGATGATGATGGATGCTAAATGATGAGTTGAGATAATGAATAATAATATTGTGATAGATAATACTTGCTTATGTTGATGATATGAGTAAATGATGGCATGTTTTTAAGATGAATCTAAATGTTTATGGATGAATGCCCTTAAATGGATGAACAAACGTTTATACAAATGTTATGTATGTTTCTTAGATGAATGCACTTAATGAATAAATTTTCTTTAATGATTAAATGAATGCAACTATATGATAATGAATAACTGCACCTTAATGCAAGTAAAGGATAATGAATGCATTTTTAATGAATCTAGATGAAACTAAATGGTTTAAAATGCACTGACTAAATGAATCTAAATGAAACTTTTAAATGATAATGAAATGCAACTAAATGATAATAAATGCATGAATGTACTTTAATGATTAAATGAATGTAACTAATGGATAATGAATGCACTTTTTAGGTGAATGTTCTTGATGATAGATAAACAAATGCACTTAAATGCAACTTTTTAAATGATGACAAATGAATGGACTAAACAACTAAATGATGGAATGAATTTTCAATGATTAGATGAATGGAACTTAATGATTGATATGCAACTAGACGATGGTAAATGTACCTTAATGACTAAGTGTGTGTACGTCAATGACTAATATGCAAATGAAAATGAGTTGAAATACATCGAAATGAAACAAAATGCCCTTAAGGCAAATAAATGAAATGATAAATGCAAGTAAATGAGAACAAATGCACTTGATGTTTTTAATGCACTAAATTGATGAGTAAACAAATGCACTAAAATGAAATGATAAAATGCAAGTAAATGATAATGAACTAACTGCATTTAATGCAACTAAATGATAATGCCATGCCTTTATGATATACGAATGCAAGTTGGTGAGAATTTACAGATGTGGAATGAAAATGTGAGATGATGTATCAGAGAACTTTGTCATGATTGTACCCAAGATAAATTTATATTAGGTGCTTTCTCATAGAAACCTGAATTACTTGCATGCAAACAATAGATATGAATAATGAATGAGAAAATGGATGGGTGATATGCAACAAAATGCAATTTATATACAATAGATGATATGACGATCCATAGATTATTCATAGTGATTTTTTTTCATCATTGAGCATGGTAGTATCATTCTTGGCTGAGGTAGCAGGAACCAAGTTTGAACATTTCAACTGTAAGCAAGCATCATAGACAAGGAAAAGTTAGCCTCCATTCTGGTTCATGCGCAAATGGTTGAGGTATACGCTATAGTCAATAAGCCATAGTGATCCATGACTGTATTTTTGCATATGATCACGTAACTTAGTGAACTTCCCACGTAGACACCATTAGTACATGCCCTAGAACTGCATTGGAACAATCCACAGACATCAAACAAAGAAAAGGATATTAGGAACCATCCTAGATACTCTAATCACTTGTGGATATCCTGGAGTAGCGTAGGAACCTGATATAAATAAACAAATAACAAATCAACCAAGTACTCATTAGCTAAACCGAATTTTCTTGTCAAAGAAAATGCTACCATGACTTGTCTATGAGGAAGGATGCATCCTTGTGAAGATAATTATGTGTAGATGTTTTGATTGGTTGGTTGATTTTATAAGTGGTCATCATTTGAGTAGTTCAAAAAAGTTTCGTTTGGTGTCTGTTGTGATGTGTATGTACAAGGAATAATATGTGTTGCAATGTTTTTGACTGATTTTTGATGTTTTATCATGTTTTTATGGATTTTGTGTGTTTTTTAATGTTTTTGATATTTTTTGAGTTTTACGAATGTTTTTGGTATATTTCCAGCCCATTTTGAATAAGGAACTCCATTAATCACAAGTAATGTAGAATCCACTTCCATTAGTAGGTTAAGAGAATTGCCTCAGTTAAACGTTGCTATGAAAGCGAGATGTAGGACACATGAAGTACTAACCCTAATTGCAGATCAATGACAAGCCATGGTTTGAATGATAGATGAATGGATGCAATGGATGTGATCATAACAAGTCTGAAAGACAATGGAGCCATATCTTCTAATGTTTACTAGGTTTTCACCATCATACTTACCCAACGCACCAGTGAAGTGATTTTCACCATTTGGATGCATGATTTTTCTTTACTATTTTCTTGACTTTTTTGTATTTTATTTAGGACATTTTTCTGAATGTTTTTGGTATTTTTTGATATATTGGAGGAGCTTGATGCTTTACACAACTTATATATAAAACCATTTGAGGTGCATGTTGTTGATTGGATCTTCTAGTGATTCTCCTTCTAAAGTTGCTAACTGATATGCCCCAGACCCAAATACAACAGTGATAACATATGGACCCAGCCAGTTGGATTCAAACTTGCCTTAGTGTTCTCTATTTGGTTGGTTGTGAGGATTCTCCTTGAGAACAATATATCTTACCTCAAATGTGCGAGGTTTTACTTGATGATTGCAGCTTCTAAAATTGCTAACTAATATTCCCCAGACCCAAATATAGCAGTGATAACATATGGACCTAGCCAGTTGGATTCAAACTTGCCCATATGTTCTCTGTTTGGTTGGTTGTGAGGATTCTCCCTGAGAACAAGATCTCCTACCACAAATGTATGAGGTTTGACTCGATGATTGTAGCTTCTTCTCATGTGCTGCTGATAGGATTTTAGGTGGTTGTATGCAACTTGTGACCTTTTATCAAGCAGTTCCAAGTCCTTAAGATGGGAGACTCGGTATGCTTCATCATCTAGAAGATTGTGCAAAGAGAACCATAAAGAGGATATTTCAACCTTAATAGGTAGGATGGCTTCTTCTCCATAAACTAGTGAGTAGGGAGTTGCACCTATAGGGGTTTGAGCTAGTTGGATATGCCCATAGTGTTGGATTTAAGCGAATGTGTCAATCATGGCCAGCATCATTGACTATCTTTTTTAGGATCCTTAATATATTCTTGTTTGATTCTTTGGCTTGACCATTTCCTTGTGGGTAATGTGGAGTGGAAAAATGGTGTTGGATGTGAAACTTCTCACAAAGTTCACGGACATCCTGATTTTTAAAAGGAAGGTCATTATTTGTGATGATGGACATGGGTACGCCATACTGGCAGATGATGTAATTAAGGATGATTGAGGTGATCTTCTTGTCAGTGACTTGGGTAAGTGGAATGAATTTGATCCACTTTGTGAAGTATTCGGTGGTGGTAATGATAAATTTATGGTCATTAGATGAAGATGGATGGATTTTACCCATAAGGTCAAGTCCCCATTGACAAAAGGGCCATGGTGTTGTGATTGGTTGTAATTCCTATGTTGGGGCATGTATCAGATCTCCATGAACATGGCACTTTTGCACTTTCTGACAAAATAGTAGGAGTCCTTTTCCATTGAGGGCCAATAGTATCCAGCACGTATGATTTTCTTTGCTAGAGAAGGACCACTTGAGTGAGCCCCACAAATTCCTTCATGTACTTATTCCAAGGCTTTTTTATCTAATCTTGTTCCAAACATCGAAGGAGAGTACCATCAAGACTTCACCTGTATAGGGTGTCGAAAATGATGGTGTATCGATTGGTTTGGTGGATAAAGGTTTTTTGTTGGTTATTTGATTGGTTAAGGGGATGTGTGTGATCACGTAGGCAAGTGAAGAACTCACCGTACCATGGGGATTTGGAACTGACAAGGTGACATATTATTTCAGTTTGAGGGATATCATAAGAAGGGATCCAAAGTTGTTCTACCAAGAACTCGTAGCGTGTCAAATTTTACGCAAGATCTAGGAGAGAGGCAATTGTAGCCATTATGTCAGTAGCTCGATTCTGATCTCTTGGTACTTGCTCAAATGTGATAGTCACAAATGAATCTTTGAAACTATCCACCATCCTTTTATACGACATGAGCTTATCATCCTTAGTTTGATATTCATCGGTGACTTGTTGGATGACTAGCTGGGAATCTCCATATACCTGTAGCTCTTTTAGATGCCATTGTATATCCAATCTAAGTCATGTGATCAAGGCCTCATATTCTGCTATAATATTGGTGCATGGGAAAGTGAGCCTGTATGACATTGGGATGTTGTCACCTTGAGTTGTGATAAAAATAATACCTGGCCCTGAGCCATGTCTATTGTATGAGCCATCAAAATATAGCTTCCAAGGTTGTGTAGCTGTGATCATGAAGATCTCTTCATCTAGAAAATTGGAAACAAGAGGATGGTCACCTTTGAGTGGTGCATCGGCCAACTGATCTGCAATAACCTACCCCTTGATAGCCTTGTGGTCTACATACTCTATATCAAATTCACTCAAGATCATAACCCATTTGGCCAAGCAGCCTATCAATGCTTCCTTGTTGAGTAGGTACTTGAGTGGATCTATTTTGGCAATGAGTTGTACCTTGTGTGTTAACATGTAGTACCTCAATTTGGTGGCTGCTAAGATAGCTGCTAGGAAAGATCACTCAATAGGTGTGTAATTGAGTTCATAGCCTACCAATGTGTGGGAGATACAGTGTACAACACATTATTTTCCTTTTCTATTATGTTGTGCCAGTAGTACTCCTAATGCCATATTTGTAGCTGAAATATATTGCAATAGAGGTCTACTTTGATCTGGTGGGATCAACAAAAGTGTATGCATTAGGTAGTCTTTAAGCATTTGGAATGCTTGCTGGCCCTTTATATCCCATTGAAAGAGGATATTATTGTGTAACAGATGCGTGAAGGGATGACAATTATCAGCCAATTATGCAATGAATCTCCGAATTGATTATAGCCGCCCTTGTAGTGTCCTTAACTGACTGATGTTCTTTGGAGGTGGCATGTCCATGATTGCTTTGACTTTTGCTAGATCTACTTCAATGCCTTTTCTTGGGATAATGTATCCTAAGAGCTTCCCTAAAGTTACTCCAAAGACACATTTCTTTGGATTGAGATGGACATGATATTGCTCTAATTTTTCAAAGATTTTTCCTAGTATTGCAAGATGACCTTTTCTTGTTAGTGATTTAGCGAGTAAATAATCGACATAATCTTCCATTATGGTGTGCATCATGTTATGAAATATGGTAGTCATGGCTCTTTGATATGTTTCCAATGCATTCGTCAGACCAAATGGCATCACATTCCAAGAGTATGTTCCCCATGGGCATGTGAAAGCAATTTTGTGTTGATCCTCTAGAGAAATCTTGATCTGGTTGTACCCTGAAAAGCCATCCATAAGAGAAAGCATTGCATGACCTGCTATTAAATCTATAATCATGTCGATGTTTAGTAAGGGGAAGTCATCTTTAGGGCATGCCCTATTTAAATCTTTGAAGTCTGTATAGATACAGATGCCCCCATTAGGTTTACCAATAGGTACAATATTGGAGATCCACTCTACATAATCAATTGGTCTGATGAAGCCAACATCCAAGAGATTTTTAAGTTCTTCCTTGACAAGAACAACAATATGGTGGTGCATCTTTCTGAGCTTTTGTTTGACATGTTTATCTCCTTCTGCCATAGTTAGGTGATGCATGACCAAATCTGGATCTAAGTCAGGCATGTCTGCATAAGACCATGCGAAGTTGATTTGACACTTCTGGAAGAATTCCACAAATTTTGGTTGTTCCTCTTGAGTTAATAGAGATGCCAAATGTATTTGGTGAGGAGTCTCAAGGGTCCCCACAATGAATTCTTTTGCTTCCTCTATTAGGATGGTCAATCTCTCTTGATTCTTATTAGAGGGGAGGATGTCAAACCTTTCATCCTCAGGGGCCTCAGAGAGGTTTTCACCTTTGGATACACTCTTTGTTTTTACTTTTTTGGGATCAAACAGTGTGGTTTTTCACTACAAGATCCATGTTTTATGATAGTTATGATACTTAATATAAGTATAGATCCAATAGCCAACAAGATGAGAGGGGGGGGGTGAATCATACAAACTTAATCATCCATAAAAGCATCAGATTCAACCTCGGTAACATATATTTCAGTAATATAACCAAAACTGTTAAACATGCAAACTCAAAAGCATATCAACATCATAAACCACATAACACCAGATTTAACATGGAAACACAAATAGGGAGAAACCACTCTGGGATTTCAGACCCACTAAGAAATATACTCTTCTAGAGTATGCACAGTTAAAAGCAAATCCTATTAAAGATTACAAACACATTGCTAGATGTGACCCGGTTAAGGGATTTCCCTCAGATTTGTTAGGATCTTCACCTTGTTAGAAGTGACCTTATTAAAGGATTTCAAACACTCAATCAGAATGTCACCTTGCTAGAGGGTTTTACAAATAAGACTGTTAAGTCCACTCGGTTAAGAGATTTTCTATCACTTTCACAAAATAACAGTAATAAAAATCTATCTGCAAATTCACATCTAAAATGCTAAAGCAGATTCCTATTTGTTCAATACAATATAAACATAGAACTAATCTTGTCCATCTATTGGGCTTCTATACTCTATTATTCTAACAGGTCTTCAAGATTCTATGCTCGGTAATCACTATGTAGCATCCCTATGCATACACTTGCCCACATGCATTGTTTATCAATAGTTTCCTATTTATAAACAATTCGGTAACCACTTAATCTCCTTGATCACATTTCCCATGATCAATCATAGCCATCAAATCTTCTATCTTGTCCAGGTTCAATGCATCTTTCGATCTGAAAATGTTTTACCCCACCTTGGAACTTGCATAATAGTCTTGGAACTTGTGCTAGGGTATTGCAGTTCAATCTGAGCTGTAGATCTTCATGCTGGCTTTTCATTGCCTTAGATTCATTAACAAACTTCATTCACAGCTCACCAATCATTTAATCCATTCCAGCTCATCAGCTTCCTTCATTAAATAATGCATGTAAACATTTAATGCATTCTATTATAGCTCAGTTACAACTCGGTTATAACTTGGTGAATGCTAAACTTCACTCGGTAGACATTCCACCTTCATTAACCGATAGTGATAACCTTAGGGTTTACCGACTAGGTTCCTTAGGGTTTACTAACTAGGTTCTTTGCTTGATAACATAGTATAGTATTAACCTTTACATTTTATAGCATATGTATGATGTTAAAACAATCTAAAACATCATGATCTCATCATTATCTGACTCAGTACTAGTTGCCCATTGAATACCTTATTCTTCCCCTTATTCATCATATTCTTTCCTATGTCTTTTACTGACATCTTTATAATCTTCATATCATACTTCTCAAGATATGGCAACATCATACTGAATTAGAAAATCAATTTATTGACATCAATGAAAAAATAATAATATCAAGACAGTAAACATCTTTAAACAGTTATACCCATAATCATCAACAACCTTCTCAATATCCTTATGAAATGCTAACAATCTTTCATTGTCTGTTATAATACAACATTGCCAACAATCTCCCCCTTTGGCATTGATGGAAAAACCAATTGATTTGACCTTAAAAGATTCGGATTACTATGATTCTAAAATGCTGAAATGCTCTCCCCCATACATTAGACTTCTCCTGTTTTCAGTCTTCGTTCCAATCTGTAGTATGCTCAGTTTTCTTTTAGTCTTCTCCCCTGATAGGTCTTCTCTCAGTCTTCTCCCCTTTATAGTAGTCTTCTCCCCCTTTGACAACAATGCCAAAAAGTAAAGAACTAAAACATAATTACTTTCTGTAAGAAGTGATTTCCTACTGTTGTGTATCAACTGAGTCTCGATTAGAGCATTTCTCTTTAATTCTTGTTCCCTGTAAGATTTCCTGTAATAATTCCTATACACCTTTAGAAAAATCCTAAAGTGTATAAATCAGCATCAACTCCCAAAAGATATTCATTAGAGTCATCAGATTGATGCTTTCACCAAACTTAGTTAGTGAATAAAAGATAGGGGTAGGACCCCTAGCTTACTTCTGAGATATTCAAAAGTGTCCTTTGGTAGTGGTTTGGTGAAGATATCTGCTATCTGTTTCTTTGTGCTAACATACTCCAATACCACTTTCTTCTCTTAAGCTTCTTCTCTAAGATAATGATATTTGATAGAGATGTGATTTGTCTTAGAGTGCATAATAGGATTCTTTGAAATATTAATGGCACTAGTATTGTCACAGAATATAGTTACTAGCTCGGTAACTTTCTCATTTATACCTTCCAATAGTTGTTTGATCCATGCAATGCTGGTACAATTTAGTGCTGCAGCAATGTATTCAGCTTCTGGTGTTGACTGTGAAACACATCCTTGTTTCTTGCTAAGCCAACTCACTAGTCTTTCTCCTAAAAAGAAAACTCCTCCACTTGTGCTTTTTCTGTCATCAATGTTCCCTGGCCAATCAGCATTAGTATAAACTTTTAAATCAAAATCATTTCCTTTTTGATATACTAAGCCATAATCCTCAGTGCCTTTCAAGTATCTAAAAATTATTTAGATTGCTATCATGTGTGTTTCCTTGGGATTTGCAGATAATCTTGCAACTATACCTACTACATGTGCTATGTCTGGTCTGCTATGAACAACATATTGTAGTTTTCCAATCATGGATCGGTAAAGTGTCTCATCAATAGATGAAGATTCATCATTTTTTGACAATTTATAGTTGGTAGTCATCGGAGTACTTACTGGTTTTGAATCCTCCATTCCAAATTTCTTCAAGATTTCCTTTATGTACTTGGATTGAGTAATGAAAATCTCATTTTTCATTTGTAGTATCTGTAAACCTCTAAAATACTTTATCTCACTGATTAATGACATCTCAAATTCTTTGCTCATTTCATTTCCAAAGTTCTTGCATAAAGAGTCATTTCTACAAAATATAATATCATCAAAAAATATGGTTGAGATTAGTATTCCATTTTCATCATTCTTCATATACATGTTGTTGTTCTCACTTGTCCTTATAAAACCAATCTTAATCAAATAAGAGTGCAATCTTTCATACCATGCTCTTGGTGCTTGTTTCAAACCATATAAAGCTTTGTTCAATTTACATACCTAATCTTTATTATTGTCTTCAACAAATCCTTTAGGTTGTTCAATGAAAACTTCTTCTTCTAATATTCCATTCAAAAATGTAGATTTGACATCCATTTGATATACCTTGAAATTTTTGAAAGCAGCATAGGCCAACAATGTTCTTACTCCTTCAAGTCTAGCAATAGGTCCAAAAGTTTCACCATAATCAATTCCTTCTTCTTGAGCATAACCTTTGCAAACTAGTCTTTCTTTGTTTCGAATGACCTCACCTTTTTCATTTAGCTTGTTTCTAAAAATCCACTTTGTACCGATTACATTTTTCTCCTTCGGTCTTGGGATTAGTGTCCATGTGTCATTCTTCTTGATTTGATCAATCTCTTCTATCATAGCATTTATCCAATCTTCACTGTTAAATGCCTCTTTCACTATTCTCAGTTCAAATTCAGATATCAAACATGTGTTCTGTCTCAGTTTGTTCCTTGTCATCACTAGATCATCCTTATCTCCTATAATCTGACTTGGTGCATGATGACTTTTGACATACTTGGCTAATATAGGCTTGGTAGGCTCTGTAAGATCTTCTTCATCACTCAGTAACTGGATATTCTCTTCATTTTCTTCAACAGTCTTCTCAGTAAGACTTCTCAGTTGCACATAGACAAATTCATCATAGTCTTCTGGTTCCTTGGAATTTCCTTCATCATTTCTTTCTGCAAATTCATCAATTTTCACATTTGCACTTTCTACTATTTTGTTAGATGATTTGATCAGACATTTAAATGCTTTGCTTCTAGAAGAATAACCTAGAAATGTTCCTTCTTCACTTTTCCGATCAAACTTGCCATTTCTATCATCTTTGTGAACATAGCATCTACTTCCAAAGATTTTAAAATAACTAACATTAGGTTTCTTATCATACCAGATTTCATATGGTGTCTTCAAAGTACCTTTCTTCAATTGAACTCAGTTCAAGGTGTAAACTATTATGCTTATTGCTTCTCTCCAAAATGTTTGTGGCACCTTCTTTTCAATCATCAATGTTCTAGCACAATCCACAATAGATCTGTTTCTTCTCTCAGCTAGTCCATTCTGCTATGGAGTTCTCAGTGTAGAGACTTGTCTTTTAATACCATGATCATTGCAAAATAAGTTGAACTCATTAGATGTGAACTCTCCTCCTCTATCTAATCTAAGACATTTCAGTTGTCTTCCTATTTCATTTTCAACTCTTGCCTTCTACCATTTAAACATTTGAAAAGATTCTGATTTTTCTTTTAAAAACATTACTGACATCATCCTTGAATAGTCATCCACAAATAATATGAAATATTTATCACCATAATAACTTTGAACTTTCATAGGACCACAAAGATCAGTGTGCACTAGATCTAAAATTCCCTTAGAAGTGTAAGACTTACTTGTAAAGCTTGATCTTGTCATCTTACCATTTGGCATCCTCGGTACATAGCATTCTTAGGTTTTTCAAGACTTGGTAGACCTCTTACTCTGTGCTTCTTTCTTATTTTGGTCAGATTATCAAAATTTACATGACAAAACCTTTTATGCCATAACCAGGTATCATCAATCTTTGCATGCAAACACTTATTTCGAGTTGAGTCAAGGTGAAATGTGTTACCTTTTGTTTGTGTCCTGGTAGCAGCTAACTTTCCATTCTTGTCATGAACTTTGACAATTCCTTTCTGAAATTCTATTCGGTAACCTGTGTTGTTTAACTATGCTACACTCAACAAATTGTATTTCAAACCTTCAACCCAATAAACATCATTGCATCTTGCATTATCAAGAAGTGTTATGGATCCTTTACCTCTCACCAGACATGGTGCATCATTACCAAATCTAACATAGCCTCCATCATAATCTTCTAATATAACAAACTTGTGATTATCTCCTGTCATATGATGTGAGCATCCACTATCTATAATCCAAGAATCATTAGTGTTTATGTGAGATATTAGGTCTTTTTCTTCATACCTTTCTTCATCTGATCCATCCTTGATAGCCACATAAACTACTTCCTCTGTATCAGTCTCATCTGATTTATTATCATTGGATTCCTCATTAGCTATTAAGCATGTCTTTCTATCTCTTCTTTTGAAGTCTCGGTGTCCTCTGTAATGATTATCTTTCTGTCTATCATCTCGATAATCTCTCTTTTTAGTAAAATCTTTGTCAGGACAGTTAGAAGCCATATGTCCTATCTTATCACAATTGAAACATTTCAAAGGTAGTTTTCCTTTATACTTACCTTTGCCTCTCGGTAACCTTTTGGCTAATAGTGCTTCAAACTCTTCTTGCTTTCTGATTTCCTCATATAATTTGTGTACTGCCTCCATGTTCTTACGAAATCTGTCACTTGCTCCACTATGATCTCCTTCAGAGTACTTATACTTTCTTTCATTATAATCATTAGATTCATCAAGATGAAAAGAACTAAATGCAGATTCAACTTTATTTACCGAAGATCCATTGTTATCAAAGTTACTTAACTCAAATGCATGTAGCTTACCAATAGTAGCATCTAAAGAAACTGGCATATTAGGTACAAACCTCAATTCATTGATTGCAGAGACTCAGATTACATAAGCTGGTAGAAGGGTTCTTAACAACTTACTTGTTATATCCTTTTCTTCAATAGTTCCACCTGCTCCTTTGATTTGATTGACAATCTCCTTTAGTCTTGTACTGTACTGAGTTATGTTCTCACCTTCATTCATCCTCATAGATTCAAGTTGTCCTCTTAGACTATCTACTTTTTCTCTTTGAACATGCTCATCTCCTCCATATACTGATATGAGCTTATCCCACATTACCTTTGCATCATTGCAGCCTTCTAGATCATTAAACTCTGAATTAGTCAATGCAGATGTTATTTAAATCATTGCTTGAATATGTTCTTGCTTTTCCTTTATCTCTTCCATAGTCAATGGATAGGTTCTCAGTGTTACAAAATCATTCTCCAGATAGTATACAACATATTCTCTAACTCCTGATAGATGTAGCTTCATCCTTTTTTGCCATGTAGAGAAACTTGACTTGTTCAACTTCGGTGCATCCCTCTTATACATCTTTGGATCTTTAACTCAAGTGCCTTTAAACTTTCCTTCCAGAGTCCAAGGCTCTAATACCAATTGATAGTTCTAATACTTAATATAAGTATAGATCCAATAGCCAAAAAGATGAGAGCGGGGGGGGGGGGTGAATCATACAAACTTAATCATCCATAAAAACATCAGATTCAACCTCGGTAACATATATTTCAGTAATATAACCAAAACTGTTAAACATGCAAACTCAAAAGTATATGAACATCATAAACCACATAACACCAGATTTAACGTGGAAACCCAAATAGGGAAAAACCACCGTGGGATTTTGGACCCACTAAGAAATATACTCTTCTAGAGTATGCTCGGTTAAAAGCAAATCCTATTAAAGATTACAAACACATTGCTAGATGTGACCCGGTTAAGGGATTTCCCTCAGATCTGTTAGGATCTTCACCTTGTTAGAAGTGACCTTGTTAAAGGATTTCAAACACTCAATCAGAATGTCACCTTGCTAGAGGGTTTTACAAATAAGACTGTTAAGTCCTCTTGGTTAAGAGATTTTCTATCACTTTCACAAAATAACAGTAATAAAAATCTATCTGCAAATTCACATCTAAAATGCTAAAGCAGATTCCTATTTGTTCAATACAATCTAGACATAGAACTAATCTTGTCTATATGCTAGGCTTCTATACTCTATTATTCTAACAGGTCTTCAAGCTTCTATGCTTAGTAATCACTATGTAGAATCCTTGTGCATACACTTGCCCGCATGCATTGTTTATCAACAGTTTCCTATTTATAAACAATTCAGTAACTGCTTAATCTCCTTGATCACATTTCCCATGATCAATCATAGCCATCAGATCTTCTATCTTGTCCAAGTTCAATGCATCTTTCAATCTGAAAATGTTTTACCCCACCTTGGAACTTGCATAATAGTCTTGGAACTTGTGCCAGGGTATTGCGGTTCAATCTAAGCTATAGATCTTCATGCCGACTTTTCATTGCCTTAGATTCGTTAACAAACTTCATTCATGGCTCACCAATAATTTAATCCATTCCAACTCATCAGCTTCCTTCATTAAATAACACATGTAAACATTTAATGCATTCTATTATAGCTCGATTACAACTCAGTGAATACTAAACTTCACTCAGTAGACATTCTGCCTTCATTAACCAATAGCGATAACCTTAGGGTTTATCGACTAGGTTTCTTAGGGTTTACCGACTAGGTTCTTTGCTTGATAACATAGTATAGTATTAACCTTTACATTTTACAACATATGTATGATGTTAAAACAATCTAAAACATCATGATCTCATCATTGTCTGACTCGGTACTAGTTGCCCATTGAATAACTTATTCTTCCCCTTATTCATCATATTCTTTCCTGTGTCTTTTACCGACATCTTTATAATCTTCATATCATACTTCTCAAGATATGGCAACATCATACTGAATTAAAAAATCAATTTCTTGAAATCAATGAAAAAATAATAATATCAAGACAGTAAACATCTTTAATCAGTTATATCCATAATCATCAACAACCTTCTCAATATCCTTATGAAATGCCAACAATATTTCATTATCTGTTATAATGCAATATTGCCAATAGTTTTATTGTAATATTTCTGTAGCTATAAGGTTTGGCATCTGCCCCAAAGTATGTAGCTCTGTTGAGTTCAATGGAAAACCCAGCTTTATGATCCTCTCTTGGTATGTTATCTTGTAATTCTAAAAATTCTATGAGTGCCTCATCGTTTTGGAAATGGTCAAGGCATGGGGGATTTGGCTAGTTCCATTCAATGAGTTCAGGATGGATGATAGGTATTACCTCATCAATTATGTTGAGTTCATGGGAGGTGTTAGTGAGGGTTAGTATAGAGGAGTGAAGTTCATCGATGGTAATCTCCTTGTTAGATTTTGGTGTAGGATTTGATGTAGGGCTTGTGGAAGTTGCTTCTTGCTCAAGAACCCAAAAGGTTTTAATCCATGCCTCTCCATAACTGGGATATCTTTATGAGGTGGTGGAGGTGATGTGTCTTCCTCATCTGAATTATTTAGATTTACTAAATCCCATTCCCACTCATGTGAGTTTGTCTCTGAATCACTCTCTAACATCTAATTAGTGTACCAAGTCGGGATGTCTTTTGAATTGAAATGCACTTTTGGAGGTGGGATTGTTGGTGTTGCTGATGGGGTTATCGGTCCCATTGTGTTGCTGGTGGAGTTATTGGTGTTGTTGATGTTGGTAGTGCTATTGATGTTGTTGATGGGATTATTGGTGTTGTTGCTGTAGTTGGTGCTATTGATGCTACTGATGGGATTATCAGTTTTGTTGGTGTAGTTGGTGTTGCAGATATAATCAAGGATGGCCTCCTTAGAGTAATTGGCTGATATAGAGGCTGGTTGGGTTTCCCTTTGAATCGAAGCTTAAGAAGAGATTCCTTTTGGAAACCTACTCCAGTTTTATCTTTGGGTTTCAACTCAGGTTGTAAGGTCTTGTGTCATCCTTGTTTGCAATGTCCCAAAGCACTATGGCCATCATATCCCATTATTTGCAGATAGTGAGGCCTTTGCCATATTTATCAGTGGGAAGCTTAGCCTTCAGGCCTTCTATGTTGATAGGATCCATGTAGATCCATTCTTCCAGGTCCTCATCCATGGTTTCCTCTTCTTGGCTTCTACCATGGGTGAATTGTGCCAAAGTGCACATTTTGTTGGCTAGTGGTGTTTGAAGTAAACCTTGGGGTTTTCCATGAGTTCTAGGGGATGTGAGTAATTGCCCAACACAAAAGAGTTGGCTAAGATTATATTCCCCGGGACCTTCCTCAGCCATTTTCATTTTCAACTTTGCCATCTTTGGTATAGGGGTTGTTGAGCTGGAAAGAGAGGTGGATTAACATATGATGTGGAAGGGATAACTTCTCTATTGTTAGGTATAGTGATCTTTGGTTGATGGTTAATATTATTACAATAGGCAAATGGATTTGCATCGCTGAGAATTGTAATTTCTACACTGTTATGTGGAAACTTGATACATTGGTGATAGGTAGATGGGACTGCTTGCATGGCATGTATCCAAGGTCTTCCTAATAAGAGATTATATGGCAAAGGAAGGTCTCAAACTTGGAAAACTATATGTTTCACCACTGGCCCCACTCTGATAGGTAATACAACAACTCCTCTGGATGAATGCTCTGCATCATCATAGGCTTTAATGGTTATCTTTTTGCTAGCATCCACTAATTCTATGGCAAAACCTAGTTTTGTGACCAACTACAAGATGCATATGTCCAAGTTGACTCCATTGTCAATCAAGACTCGCTTGATTCTATGTTGGTTTACAAATCCTTCAATATGGATGGAGGCATTATGTGGTTGTTGGAAGGAAGCTTTGTCACTTTCAGAAAAAGTGAGGCATGGTGATGACTTTAGATTACCAACCATGGCTTGAAATTGATCTATGTTGAGGTTGGTAGGGACTAACTCTTCTTGGAGAGCTTGATCCAAGATTGTTTTATGTGAGGGGGATAAGCGCAACAGCTCTAATATGGATATGAGGGAGGGCATTTTATCAATTTGCTCCCCAAGGTTATATTTCTTGGGGAGGGGTATTGTTCCTTGTGGTGCTGCTCAAATGGTAATCTTGCTATGATGCGTAACAATGTTGCATGCAGGATTTGGATTTTTGATGGTAAGAGTTGCAACTTGTTAATCAGCATCATAAATGTGATTCATAGTATAATTATATGCAGCTTGTGTGGGTTTCATCCTGAGGTGGAAGGACCCCTTTGATCATGTGATGGAAGTGGATTCTTGAACATTAAATGATCATAATTGGATGTTTTAGGGTCATGTCCTATTTCAATTTCTCCTCTATCAATAGGATCTTGAACAATATCTTTCAGTCGATGGCAATTTCTCATTTTATGCCCTCTTCCTTGGTGAAATTCACAATGTTCATTATCACACCACCATGGAGGCTTGACTTGAGGCTCATAATTAGATGTTTTTGGTAAGGTCACAAGATTGGAGGATACCAATTGATGCAATATTGTTTTGATAGGTTCCCCTAAGGTGTGCATGTGTGTTTTGGCTTGTAGTTTTGTTGCTTTTGTTTTGGTTCCTCTTGTTGCACATTGCGACCTTGATTTTGTGGATTAGTGATGGTGTTATTTTTAGGAGGGGGATTTTGTCCTGCAATCTTGGCCACAAGTTATGCAATTTTTACTATTCGTGCATCCACTATCCCTTCATTGACAATGTTCTTGTTTTTGTTCCAAAAATTTGGTTTATCACTATTATAATGTGGATGAGGACCATCTTTGGGTTCATTGTGGATTTTGATACGTCCCTTTTTGATGAGGGCTCTTTCACATTTTAGTCCTTGATTGATCATCTCTTCAAAGGATTATGTACCCTTCATGTCTAATGTAATTCAGTCTCATCATTTAAGTTGGAAATGAATATTTCTACTAGTTCTTGCTCAGGTAAATGAAGAGAATGTTTGCCAGATAGTTGCCTCCACTGTTGTAGGAAAGTTGAGAACAAATCCCCTGGTTTCTGTTTGGTGTTGCACAAATCTACCATAGTGACATCATGTTCTATGTTGTGTACATAATGAGCGATAAATTTTTGGACTAGTTCCTCAAATGTTCTAATGCCACTTGGTAATCGTGAAAACCATTGTGTGGTTGTACCTCCCAAACTCTAAGGAAAGAGGCACATTAGATATGTGTCCTCATAGGCCACCTCTAAACATGCTGAGTGAAATTATTGTACATGATCCCTAGGATCTCCTTTGCCCCTATACTTTTCAAATTTGGGTATCTTGAACCCTCATAGAAAAGGTGGCATAAGCATGTTCCTATCAAAAGGATAGGGACAAATATCATTAAGTCAAAATCGAGTAGTCTTCACACCACTGTTCAGTTGTTGAGGGAGATTTTCTACTTGTTTCCTTAACATATCTATTTTTGAAGGAGAAGGTGGTGGAGGATTCCCTTGATGATTAAGGTCATAGTTGAAGTAATCTCTACCTCTTCCACCATCATGACGGCTATGTTTCTTAGATGTTTGTCGTATCTATGTGGTATCAAAGTTAGAGGATAGTTTGGCACCCTCTTGAGCAAGTCTCAGAAAACGAGCATCTGCATTGTTTCTAAGGATTTTGTCAAAGAGTCTATTGAATTTGGGATTATTTTGTGCTCTTTCTATATCTTTTGGAGTGGGAGTATTGGGTTCTTCATCATTTATGCCTCCTCCCACTGCTTCATGAAAATCATTGAGGTTTTCTTCCTCTTCTTCAATCTTTGGTTGTCGGTTTCTCATTGATCTTGTGTGAGCCATATTTTTTAAAGTTTGATGTTTGTGAAAGTGATTATGAGGTGGTGATGAAATGTTTGATGGAAGACAAGTTTTGTGAAATTTTTGCTAGAAGATGGATCTCTAACAATGAAGGTTGGATGTTAACAAAGTTCTTTGTGAATTGCTCTTGTGTTTTTCAACAATTTTTATGTGATGAGGTATAGCAAGGTTTGAGATGTGTTACAAACCAAGCTACCTAGTAATGAGAGGATGCACTCATAAACTAGTTTTAACCTATGTAGAAATGCCTCTAAGGATGATTGATCCTAGATGTAGAGACACCCTAAAAGTGATTTGTTGGTTTGATTTAAGCAATATTTAAAAGAACTCAGGACAAGACCTCTTTGTCTTTTGAGAGTTGAATGGTTTTGTGATGTATGAAGGTGAAAGTGGATAGAATATGTACCTCAATAAAAACTTTATGTTATAAAGGAGGTTTCTACTTCTTCCTCTCTAACAGGGGTCAATGGTTCCCCTCGAGCTTCGGTGTATGTGATACAAATTTTAGGAAAGAAAGCATGATTGATCTTGCCCCCTTTGTTTTTGTGATAATCAAAAGCTCTATACTGAGTAAAAGCTCTATTTCTTAAAGGCTCTTTGTTAAATTCATTGGATTTGCCTTGTAGGTACAAGTGTATATGATGTAAAAATACCCTATGTGAGAGAAATAGTTGTCTATTGATATAGAAAAACTTCCTTCTTTTGATAAGAGCTTTTGAACCAAGTTGTCTCTTCTGTAATTTGATCTTTTGATGAAAACTCCTTTTTCTCAAGATATGAGTGATGGTCATACAAACTGACACTTGTTTCACTTGTTGATGTTGTTTTCTTTATCAATGTTTGAGGTATATTTTTTGGATGGATACTTGGTTTAAATTTGTTTTGAATTTTGTTTGACAAGAAAACACAACAAACACACAAGAACAATAACCTTGCCCCTTTTCAACAAAAGGAAAAAATAGGTGTGGATCTAAATCAACCCAATCATGAACTTTTTGACCCTTTACAAATGTATTTTATGTTCCTAAAGCCTAAAGTCAGCCCAAATTATTACTAGTCTGAAACAAGACGAAGACAACTCAAAGACTTTTTATCCCTAAGGTCAATGGCCAGTTGTGATATTTTTAGCCGACATCTTGATATTTCTTCGACTTTGGTACTACATACCTTATAAATCCCATTGTGGCAGGTAAGGATGTGATTTACTAAGTCTTGCGCAAGCATAATAAATAGATGATCCCTATGATGGGGTAGTCACCACTTTCATCAAGCTACAAGTATCCTTTCAAAAAGCCCCATTTCTACTCAAGGAAATATGTATGGTAAGTATCTTGGGAGCAAAACCATCTATGCTCTTGCACTAAACTTTTCACAAATATCCTCAATCAATAGAATGGGTGGGCATCTAGAATAAAAGGTTTCTAGTAATGTTTGATGTGTTTGGACATAAGTTCAATCTGTAGTGACCCACTTAAAAGCCTTGTAACTTGTGGTGGGGCCCATATGTCCCTTTGGTAAGTTACATTGTAGGAACAACTACACTCAAGGTTACAACTTTCACTCTCACCTGATTTCTATAGCGGCTCAAAGGATTTACCGTGCAAGGTCGTTCCCAAGAGTGATGTGTCTCTTGGTAGGCCTCTCTTAAAAATAGAAAATTTAGAGAGTTACTAACACTTTTCTCTTGCACCTAGGACCATGAGAGCCAAGGGAGAGGATAGTGTGTGTTAGAAATGGGACCACTCTATAGTTTTGCACAAGCGTGCCAAACACAGAAAACACTTGTTCTTTTTAATTGTTTTATCACAATGTGATCTATATGCTATTTGGAGATGTTGCTCCAAAAAACATGATTTTCTTTTTAATTCCTCAAA
Source organism: Cryptomeria japonica (assembly GCF_030272615.1). Taxonomy (NCBI): domain Eukaryota; kingdom Viridiplantae; phylum Streptophyta; class Pinopsida; order Cupressales; family Cupressaceae; genus Cryptomeria; species Cryptomeria japonica. The sequence continues at coordinate 253,681,564 of NC_081410.1, forward strand.
ACAATTTGTTTTCTAACTAGGAAAGTGAAATCCTAGTCAACCAAATTGAAAGCATGATTTCTCAAAGTAAAAGCGATTTGTAAACATAAATGTACAAGTTGTTTGTTCTTTTTAACTTGCAAATAAAAAAGGTTGATTGTGAATTTTATCCTTGCAAGAAATGAAAGTTGTTTGGTTTGTTTTAAGCCCAAAATGAAAAGTTTGTTCCTAACTTGCAAGAAAGCAAATTTTGTTTGTTTGATTTGTGGTTCTTTTTAGCTTGCCAATGAAATTCTTTTTAAGCCCAAATTGAAGATTTTGTTGATTTTAGTCCAAAAATAAAAGATGAAGTTTGTTTTAAACCAAAAGGAAAGTGAATTCTTTTTAATCTAACTTAAAAAAAGCTAGAAAGAAAAGAAATAAATTTTAACTCCTCGAATCCTACAAACAAAACGTTAGTAACCTGCACAAAAAAGAGAAAAAATAGTGAAATGATGATTTTTGGTGGGCTTCTACAAGCCTAGATTTTTAATTTTTTGGTTACACAATTTTTTTTTGAATTCTCTATTACAAAAGTGCTACTTTGTGTAAACACAGAAGCGCTACTTCAAACAGAAGTGTTGAAATTCTAGCAGAAGTGCTAAAATATGGACAAACGCACTAATTTAAACTGTTCGACATAATGAAAATACTGTTAGACAGAGAGCGCAAAGGCACCAAAATATTACAATAGCATTATTTAACAAACAATAGCACTATAACTACAACAACAACAACACTAAATCTACAACAAAAGTGCCAAAACTTGAACAAAGGTGCTAAATCTTATGTTGTCAATGGTGCTAAAATGCATGTCAATAGTGCTAAAGTGCAACCTATGCATGGAAATTTATGAAAAATCACCAAAAAAAAGTTAGTTTTGGATCAGAAGGTTGTTGTTCGATTCACGTCGGGTTCACCAAATGATGCACGCTAAAAAGGACACAAGAAACATAAGTCAAAGTTGTTAGTGTAGTTAATGGAAATAAAAAATGAAACACAAATGAAACTATAATCCTAAGCATGCATATCAAGAGAGATATAAAATAGATAACGAAAAGCATACAAAAATGAACGAATGAGATAAAACCCTCCCAGATGCTCTCCAACATGCTCATAGTTGCTCCTCCCCTATTCCTCTCCTCTCCAAGTTCCACATGAGTGTAGCCCTCAACTTTTTGCACTATTATAGATGTCTTATAGAGATTCAAGATTATGAAAAGTGAAGATAACTAATTTTGCAAATGTAAACAAGCTAATATGAGAAAGATTCTTAATTGTTCTATGTTAATTTTGGCCAAAATAACAAAGAAAAATGCTTCTAAATGCTCTCTCAAAATTATTGTAAGTTTGATGCATACAAGATTTCTGGATTTGGATGAAGAAGGAATGGGCTCTATTTATAGGAAAAATAGGACAATGGATGGTTGAGATTGAGTAATCTCAACAAGGGTCAGGATTGATGTGTTTATGGTCCATGTGAGGTCTTTCAACCCAATCCCAAGATGACAAATGTCAAAATGAGATGGCTTGAGAGGAGAGGGAAGAAGCATTAAATGCTTGAGATGACATGAAGGTTACCTTGGGAGGTAAGGTTGGGCTTGAGTTAGATGAATAAAGCCTTTATCCAATGAATAATGCCTTTATCCAATGGGCAAACTCTTGTGCAAGAGTTAGTGGGGATAAACATGGTCAAAGAAATGAATGCTTGAAGAGACCCATGAGTTAAATGAGGTTTGAGTTATAGGAAAATTCTCTAACCATGTGGGTGAGTTGAGTTTAACCATTAATGGTCATGTAAGAGCCATTAATGGTTTGGAAGACTTTAAGGGTTAACTTGTTGAAGACATAAAACCTTTAATACTTTTCAAAGACTTTAAGGCTTTGAGAAGTGACTTAAAGTTGCTTAGGAATGTGACAATAATTAGGGGATAGGATTAGGCTAATTTAGAATGGATTAGAAGAATCTAGAATGGGTTAGAAGAGTCTAGGGGATTAAAAGAGCAAGTGGGTTTGATTGGTGAGAGAAAATAGGATTTTAATTAAAATAAATTCATTTATCTCAACTAAATAGGTGCAACTTGCATTTGTAGGAGAATGCAAGTGGGAGGGTAGTTTAGGGATTGAAATAAATATTTTATTTATTTAAAAGAGGAAAGGGGGTTAAATTAAATAAATGTGCTTTATTCATTTAATTGATTTAGAGTGTGGTTTAATGAATTAATTTAAATAAATTGAATAATTTATTTAATTAATAAGAGAAGAGGTTGAGGATGAAATTAATTAAATATTAATTTAATTAACTGATTATTGATGGTTAAATAATCAAATAAATATTAAATATCCATTTAATTAAGTGGACAGATTTAGGTGACTACATTATGTCATTACCTTTTTCTACTTAAGTCAAGGGTTGGTTATCTTTGGTGGGTCCATTGTATTTCCTAAGCATTAAGTTGTTTTCGGCTTGCCCCTTTATATTTTTCCTAAGTCTAAAAAATTTAAAGACTTCGGCCGATGGATAAAGGAAGAATAGATCCTACAGTTCACGCAGCCTCACAGACAAAAATACAAGGAAGATAAGGACTACGACATCACGAGATGATGCCACATGTCCTCGATGGAGAAAGGTGAGCTAGTGGTTTGATTGTTCAGAATTTTCATATTACTAATTCTCAAGAGGTAAAGACCAAACTACTAATGGCCACATCAATTTGCATGTGTTTCAATGCATGGTGATGTTATAATCTGGGCAAAAAGGGGCTTGACTTTTAATTTGCAAAGGTTAGCGGGCATTGTGGTTGCAAGGTAAAGTGTGAATAGATCAAATGACCATCATAACCCCGAGAAGGAAGGTGCAAGAGGGTTAAGGATCGCGACATCATGAGATGATGTCATTTGTCTCGGGTTGACCAAGAAGACCGATGGTGTGGCCGATGATAGCGTTGGGTTAGAAGGTAAGTAGGCATTGCTACATCACATGATTGAATGGGTCCACATGCCATGATGGAGGGTCAATGTCAGACTGACCATTGGTGATTGTTCGATTCGCTAGGCTAGTCAAGAACTACGATGGAGTTTCAAACTGATATTTAAAGGGAAATCAAAGCCATTAGAAAGGGTTCCAAAATCTGTGAATAGGGTCTCTTTAGGTAGGTTCGGTCTGCAGGATTAGGTTCCAATTTTGGGAAGTCGTGAGTAAATAGAAAAAATTGTAATGTTATTTTGTAGAGCAAAATACAAGATAGTTACCAGTTTCAGATTTCAAGTGGGTTATTCTGTAAATGAAATGTACTTTATTACTTGATAGAAGATAGATTTTGAAATTAATAGAGATACAATTTCAAGTCCTTAGTCTCCTATATGTGAATTTATTTTCTTTTGAGTTAATGGAATCAAGGGTTTCATTTACTTGTTGCATTGTTATGATGTATGTAATTTTCCATTCCATGCATTAATCCAAGGGGTTAATTAAAATTCTTGAATGAAATTATAGAGAGATAATGGTTGTACTAGGATTTGATAAGTAGTTCTGGTAAGAAATTGCAAATGGAACGATACTGTAAGGCAATATCATTTAAGATTTAATCAGTTGTTAGATAAATTTATGTCAAGTTTCAGTGATATTTTAGAGACTCAAAGCCCAATGGAATAAGGCACTAGTATATGCTAGAAGGTGTCGTTAGGTTATCAATTTCTTGTCTATTTTACTAATGGTTTTTCTCAAATCATTTAAAATCAAGACATATCTACAAGTTTTAAGTATGTTTGAGTTGTCCCACTATCTCATGCTCCAAATAAGGTCAAGGATCACTCAATAATTTGTCATTCTTGAGCATTCTCCCAGATGTTGAGCCTATATATGAGATCATCTTCTTTAATTGTAGCATAATTCATGAGTGTGGTGCAAGGTCACTAATTTGCTAAGGTATCACCCTCTCAGGTCTTACAGAGCCCAAAGCGTAGAAGGATTAACAAAAATCATTGATAGTTGGTCTAAGTTCTTGAGGATTTTAATAGTTGGAGTTGGTTTCTCCATGAATATTTGAAGAATCAACTTGGTTTTTGCCTCTCGCAGTATAAACCCATTTGGGAACCAACAAAATGGAGACTCTGGTGGGAATTGAACTATGGAAAATCTCTGGTTAGAAAATATTGGCTTCATATATAGTTGAGATTGTCCCATCCGAGTCACAAACAAAATGGTGACTCTGTTGGGGAGTATTGCATAAAGTTTTTGGGGTTTTTTCTATGATTTGATGGTTGAGCTTTGCTCTCGTGTCATAGGACCTAAATATTTTTCCATATAGAGTTATGAGCTTATTAAATCTGTGTCAGTCGAGTCAATTCATATGAATGTTGGTTGAGAATCTATTGTATTTCATCTTTCAATGCAACTTTGTCTAGATTTGTCCCTATTTCATGATTATTACAAAACCTCACAAGTTGTGAGTCATGACTCTGAGATCTTTGTACCAGTGTGCATTATTTGAAAAAGAACTAAAGAATTTGCAGAAGAGATGATGCAGATTTTAGCTCTCGTGATAAAGTACCCTGACAAGTTGAGGATGGAATTCATATGATGCCATATGATGATAGGAGGTGTTGCAGCACTGGTTTTTGAACAAATCTAACATGTGAAGAATTTCCAGTTGTTCAAGATATTTGTCCTCTGCAAAGGGATGGAGACTCTACAAAAGAACCTAATGAAGATGTGAAGAGAACTTCAGATTTATTACTGTTACAAGCTAGAAGGTTAATTTCTAGTCATTACCAAATCTCTAGGTATTTTTATTTTCATGAGTCGAATGTGTTTTCATGAAATTGATATATAGAAAATGTCTCCCTATTAAGTGAGTAAAGCACTAAGAGAGGTAATACTAGTGACTATTTTTCATACTTCTGTGATATAATTTTCAGATTTTATATCAAGTTTGATGAAGTATGTTTTGAGCTATGCATTGTAATATTTTAAGATTGTGATAAAGGAAAGATGTAGGGAAATGAATGAGAATATGTAATATGTGCCTACACTTCCCTATGAAATGTCAAATATAAATGAGCAAAGTATGAAACCTTTGTCAAATCACAACAAAGCATTCTCTATGGAAAGATACAAACCATTAAATTTTAATGGTATCCAAGGTTTCCCAAGCCCTGGTCCTATTAAGGTTAGAGAATATCTACCAGAGTTCACTGGGAAAGGATCAAAATTAACACGTGAACATCTGGAAAAAATTTCTGAATTGATGGGAGATTTTGAGATAAGTCAAGAAGATGTCTTCATGAAGATTTTTTTTCAATCTTTGAAGGAAAATGCCAAAGATTGGTTTTCTTATTTGTCATCATGTTCTGTCTCTTCATGGGTTGAACTAAAGGTAGCCTTCATGGAACAATTTGGCAAGAGAATTGGTCCAAGTTTAGTTATCAAAATATTCATGGGTATTCAAAAGGAAGAGGATAAGCTAGTTCCTATTTTCAATCTTAGATTTGCTAGAAAATTGGATGACATTCCTAGTCTTTATAGGCCAAATAATGCAGTGTGTTTCGTTGTTTAGCTGGATGCATTTGATGAGGAAGCGAGTTATTTGTTGAGAGACAAGGATCCCAAAACCTTGCATCAGGCTTATAGGACAGAAATGGACATTGAAAACAACATGAAATATGGAATCCCTAAGGGTTATTTATCTACAAGGGTATGCTATCCCAAGATATTAGATCTCGAAGAAAGGTATGACCCAAAAGATGAAGATAAATGTCAAAACATCTATATCCCTATTAATCACATTAGCCCTATTATGACCAATGATTTGAACAGAAATGTGAGTGAAGAGAACTTGTCCGAGACAGTGGTTATTCCTCATGCTATTGAAGAGAAGGTTGATGAGAAATCATATGACATAACTGATACAGAAAAGGAGATAATTTCAGTCACTACATCCTATGACAAAACTATTAGTTTTTCCAATAAGGATGCCACACATAAACTCCATTTGTAGTCTTATAGTTTAGATGAATCTAATAGATTGTATGAAGAAGAATTGAAAAGTTACATATCGGATGAAAATAGTGTTGATGTGCAAGATTTTGATGGCATTGATTCATTCTCACATGAATCTATTATGTTCAATGATGAGAACTTGAATGATATCATACCACCAATTTTATTTGATGATGCTACTGAGATAGAAAGTTACATGGTATGTACCAATGAAGAAGTTGTCCCATTAAAAGACACTTTTCGCACCCTGGATCGAATTGTTTTTCAGTGTTCCCATCACCAAAATGTCCTTGAATTGGCCTGTATGGTTGAGAAGGATGTAGTTCAAAAGGGTCAAAATAGTCATGATAACTTTGTTCAAGCCTATGAGGATCATGACATTGAGCATCTGTATTGTTAGGATTATAATGCTTGGAGTTGTTCTAGTTTAGATTGTGACTCCTTGGTTCTTGATGAAAATGAATGTGAAATTGAGATGGCCAGTGTTTTTAGTGAAAATTTAATGCATTGTTTGATGAGGATGCAGATATGGATAAGTTAGTTCTTTGCCATAATGTTTTTAATAGGGTATTTCATATGGTTCTTAACCCTTTGTATGAAGAAATAATTGAGAGTCTGGACATTACTACATCAACTTGTGAAATAGATAATTAAGAAGACCAGGATGTGATACCTCAATTAATTTTTAATAAAGATGATGAGTTTCCTTCTATTACTGATATTATTGACATCAAATGGGATTCGAAGCAAGAGGTTGAATTTTTTCTTTAGCTTGATGATTTACAGTTACATGAAAGGATGAATTGTGATCCTTTTTGTCCTCTTGATAGCAGTTTGCTTATTATGTACAGTGGGAGAGTAGATTCTTTTGGGAGTTCCTTTTTTGATAAGTAGACTAATGTTTTAAACCAAGCCTATTTTCTCAGTTGTATGCCAGAATATAAGTTTTTCTATTTTCAGTTGAATAATGTTCTTACTAAGTGTGATATTGGTTTTAGTAAGGATATATATTATGTTGAGCACAACACATATATGTCACAAGGTGACCATTATTTTCAATCATTGCATGTTTCAGAGGTTCGACAGTGAGTGAAATGATAATTTTAAGCATGGTAGTTGGACCAAAAAGGCTAGAAGGTTTGGTCAACAAAATTCTAGCTATGTTATTAGATTATTTTTAGTGCATTCAGAGGAGAACCATCTTTATGACAGAGGAAAGTATTGGTTGATTTTGACAAATGGCCTAGGGCCATCACATGTGGTTTGACCTTCAGGCCATAAGCAACTTGGGGTAGAGTTATCTTTTCTGACTCTATGCCCAATGGAATAGTTATCATTTCCCTCTTGAATCACTTGTTCATGGACATTTCTTGAAGCTCTACTTTTCTTAAAGTAGTTATTATCCATGAGCATTTTTTTTAGGTTTTGTATGTAAGTAGGGTAGTTTCTTTTTTGTTTCTTCTACCTTGTTAGGTTGTTTCTTTTGGTTTTCTCTGCAAGGTGGTCTACTCCACCAAAGAATTATCGCATCATTCCTAAGAAATGATCATCCCCAACTAGAGCCACTAATAGTCCTAAAAATAACTACACTTTTTTTTATGCTTGAGTCAAAATATTGGTCATTCTGGATTTATTTTGCCCTCTATCAAAGTTCAAGGTCTAGGTTTTAGGGTTTGTGAATTTTTTATTAAGATTTGTAAAAGATAAACCCTAAGCCTATTATATTCCATCATTACCTTTTTCTACTTAAGCCAAGGGTCATTACTGTTGGCAGGGCCATCGTATTTCCTAAGCATTAAGTTGTTTTGGGTCAACCCCTTTATATTTTTCCTAAGTCTAAAATTTTTAAAAACTTCGGCCAGTGGATAAAGGCATAATAGATCCTACGGTTTGCATAGCCTCATAGACAAAAATGCAAGGAAGATAAGGACTACAACATCATGAGATGATGCCATGTGTCCTCAATAGATAAAGGTGAGATGGTGGCTTGACTATTCAAAATTTTCATATTATCGGTTCTCAAGAGGTAAAGATCGGACTACTAATGGTCCCATCAATTTTCACATGTTTCAATGGATGGTGATGTTATAATATGGGCAAAAAGGTGCTCAACTTTTAATTTGCAAATGTTAGAGGGCATTGTGGTTGCAAGGTAAAGTGTGAACAGATCCAACAACCCTCGTAACCTCGGTAAGGAAGGTGTAAGAGGGCTAAGAACCATGACATCATTAGATGATGTCATGTGTCCCAAGATAACCGAGAAGACCAATGGTCTAGTCAATGATAGTGTTGGGTTAGAAGGGGATTTGGCATTGCTACATCATATGAGTAAATGGGTCCACATGCCATGATGGGGGGTCAATGTTAGATTGACCATTGGTGATAGTTTGATTTGTTAGGCTGGTTAAGATATATGACAGTTTCAAACTAATTTTCAAAAGGGAAATCAAAGCCCTTAGAAAGGGTTCCAAAATCTTTGAATAGGGTCTCTTTAGGTAGGTCTGGTCTATAGGATTAGGTTCCAATTTTGGGAAGTCATAAGTAAATAGAAAATATTGTAATGTCATTTTGCAAAGCAAAATACAAGATAGTTACCAGTTTCAAATTTCAAGTGGGTTATTCTATAAATGAAATATACTTTGTTATCTTATAGAAGATAGATTTTGAAATTAATACAAATACAATTTTAAGTCCTTACTCTCCTTTGTGTGAATTTATTTTCTTTTGAGTTAATGGAATCAATGGTTTCATTTACTTGTTGCATTGTTATTATGTATGTAATTTTTCATTCCATGCGTTAATCCAAGGGGTTAATTAAAATGATTGAATGAAATTATAGAGAGATAATGCTTGTACTAGGATTTGATAAGTATTTCAGGTAACAAATTGCAAATGGAACGATATTGTAAGGGAATATCATTTAAGATTTAATCAGTTGTTAGATAAATTTCTGTCAAGTTTCAGTAATATTTTAGAGACTCAAAGCCCAATGGAATAAGGAACTAGTATATGCTAGTTGGTTTCGTTAGGTTATCAATTTCTTATCTATTTTATTTATGGTTTGTCACAAATCATTTAAATTTAAGTCATATTTACAAGTTTTATGTATGTTTGAGTTGTCCCACTTTCTCATGCTCCAAATAAGGTCGAGAATCACTGAAGAATATACCATTCTTGAGCATTGCCCCTACTATTGAGCCAGTATATGAGATCATCTGCTTTAATTGTAGCATAATTCATGTGTTGTGCAGAGGTCACTAATTTTCTAAGGGATCATCCCCCCAGGTCTTGCAAAGCCCAAAGCATAGAAGGATTAGCAAAAATCCTTGTTAGTTGGTCCAAGTTCTTGAGGATTTTAATAGTTGGAATTGGCTTCTCCATTAGTATTTGAAGAATCAACTTGGTTCTGCCTCTCGTAGTGTAAACCCATTTGGGCACCAACACAATGGTGACTCTGCTAGGGAATAAACTGTGGAAAATCTTTGGTTAGAAAAGATTGGCTTAATATATAGTTGATATTTTCCCATCCAAGTCACCAATAAAATGGTGACTCTGTTGGGGAGTATTGCATAAAGTTTTTAGGGTTTTTTATGTGATTTGATGGTTGAGCTTTGCTCCCATGTTATAGGACCTAAATATTTTTCCATATAGAGTTATGAGCTTTTTAAATCTGTCCCTTGTCAGTCGAGTCAATTGTCATGAATGTTGCTTGAGAGTATGTTGTATTTCATCATTCAATGCAAGTTTGTCTAGATTTGTTCGTATTTCATGATTATTACGAAACCTCACAAGTTGTGAGTGGCGACTCTGACATCTCTGTACTAGTATGTATTATTTGAAGAAGAACCAAAGAATTTGTAGAAGAGATGATGCAAATTTGAGCTCTCGTGATGAAGTACCCTAACAAGCTAAGGATGGAATTCATATGATGCCATATGATGATAGAAGGTGTTGCAGTGCTGGTTTTTGAACAAATCTAACATGTGAAGAATTTCTAGGTGTTCAAGATATTTGTCCTCTTCATAAAGGTGGTGACTCTACAAAACAACCTAATGAAGATGTGAAGAGAACTTCAGATTTATTACTATTACAAGCGAGAAGGTTAATATCCATTCATTACAACATCTCCAGGTATTTTGATTTTCATGACTTGAATGTGTTTTCATGAAATTCATATGTAGAAAATGTCTCCCTATTAAGTGAGTAAAGCACTAAGAGAGGGAATAATAGTGACTATTTTTCATACTTCTGTGATATAATTCTCAGAGTTTATATCAAGTTGGATGAGGTATGTTTTGAGCTATACATTGTAATATTTTAAGATTGTGATAAAGGAAAGAAGTAGGGAAATGAATGAGAATATGTATTATGTTCATGTACTTCCCTATGAAATGTCAAATATAAATTTGCAAAGTATGCAACCTCTGTCAAATCACAACAAAGCGTTCTCTGTGGAAAGATACAAACCATTAAATTTTAATGGTATCCAAGATTTCCTAAATCCTATTCTTATTAAGCTTAGAGAACATCTACCAGAGTTCACTACCAAAGGATCAAAATCAACATGTCAACATCTGCAGGAGTTTTCTGAATTGATGGGCGATTTTGAGATAAGTTAGGAAGACGTCTTCATAAAGATTTTTGTTCAACCTTTGAAGGAAAATGCCAAAGATCAGTTTTCTTATTTTCCATCATGTTCTGTCTCTTCATGGAATGAACTAAAGGCAGCCTTCATGGAACAATTAGTTTAGAGAATTGGTCCATGTTCAGTTATGAAAAGATTCATGGGTATTCAAAAGGAAGAGGATGAGCTAGTTCCTATTTTCAAACTTAGATTTTCCAAAACATTGGATGACATTCCTAGTTGTTATAGGCCAAATGATGTAGTGTGTTTGGTTGTTTACCTGGCTGCATTTGATGAGGAAGTGAGTTATTTTCTAAGAGACAAGGATCCCAAAACCTTGCATTAGGCTTATAGGATAGTAATGGACATTGAAAACAACCTGAAATATGGAATCCCTAAGGGTTATTTATCAGCAAGGGTATGCTCTCCCAAGATATTAGATGTCAAAGAAAGGTATGAGCCAAAAGATGAAGATCAATGTCAAAGCATCTACATCCCTATTAATCACATTATCCCTTTTGTGACCAATGATTTGAACAAAAATGTGAGTGAAGAGAGCTTGTCCAAGACAGTGGTTATTACTCATGCTATTGAAGAGAAGGTTGATGAAAAATTTTATGACATAATTGATACAAAAAGGGAAGTAATTTCAGTCACTAAATCCTATGAAAAAACTATTAGTTGTTCTAGTAAGGATTCCACACATAAAATCCATCTATAGTATTATAGTTCAGATGAATCTAATATCTTGTATGAAGAAGAATTGAAAAGTTACATATTTGATGAAAATAGTGGTGATATGCAAGATTTTGATGGCATTGATTCATTTGCACATGAATCCATTATGTGTGATGATGAGAACTTGAATGATATGGTGCCACCAATTTTAGTTGATGATGCTATTGAGATAGAAAGTTACATGGTATGTACCAATGAAGAAGTTGTCCCATTACAAGTTGTAGGTTCCCAAAATGGACAACGAGTTTACACTACTACAAGGTAGAGATCAAGTTGATTTCCTCCAAATATATATGGAGTGCCACCTCCAACTATCAATATCTATTAGGATTGGACCAATAATAACAATAACAGAAAGTCCTTCTGTGCTTTAGGCTCTATAGAACCAGGGAGGGTGATCCCTTCAGTAAGATATCCTTCTCTCTGCAATGATACTCAAGCACTTACTCAAAACAAAGAATATTATCTCATAATAAGGCTCGACAAAAAGGGAAAATGCTCAAGGATGTAAAATCCTTCAGTGATCCTCAACCTTAAGCTAGAGTATGAGAGAGGGTGGGACAACTTTCAAAAAATACGTAAATCTTAGCAAATGATATTCTGATATTTGTAAGATTTGTTCTGAGAAATCATAAAGAAGATAAACTGAAAGCTGAAAACCTAATGACATTTGCTAGCAAATACCGGTGACTTATTCATTTGGGTTACAGAGTCTATGAAAAGTGTTATTGAAAAATCTGATAAAATTTCATCTAATAGCTGGTCTAGCCTAAAACAATATTGCCTTACAATATTGTTCTGCTTACAATCTATCACCTGAAATTCTTATCAAATCCTATGGCAAGACTTATTTTCTCTATAATCTCATTCAAGCATTTTAATTAACCCCTTGGAATAAAGTATTGAATGGAAGAATACATACATCATAACAATGCAAAAAACAAATGAAACCCTTGATCCCATTTGCTTAAAAGAAGACAAAATCGCACACAGGAGAGTAAAGATTAGGAAAATATATTTGCATTATTATCATAAGCTATCTTTTATCAGATGATAACCAACAAATTCAAATACAAAATGATCCACTTTAAAAAGGGAACCTGCAACTGTTCTATTAATTTTTTGCTCTACAAAATAACATTACAGTCCTTGTTATTTCCTACAACTCTCTAGAACTACTTTGGACCTAACCCTGTAGAAACGATCTATTTTACAGAGATCTTTCTAATAAAATTTGGACCCTAACTAATGGCGTTGAATTCCCTTTTATAGAAAACAAGGGAGCAAAAAGATTCAAACCATAAGACACTTGTTAACAACAAATTCATTCTTTGATAATTAGCCCTAAAAGGCCGTATACAATTCTATTTCAAAAATGTCCACATGTCCATGCGCTGGCACCTATGAATCATTGTTCTCTAACCGAAAATTGGTAGGAGCAAAACCATTTGAGTCATTTCATTATTTCCCTGCCACCTTCAGATGGAGTGTGAGATGTTGCATTTTTATCCAATATAGTTGTTACCTATTTTTGCTACAAGCTCAATATGCCTCAGAAGGAGAAACAAGTGCTAAGTATGAAAATAACACATTTTTTTTGTCTAACTTGTTTGCTTCATGTGCAGACACAGGGAAAATAACTTTTTGTTCCTTGAATTATAGCATGTGGGTTAAAATATGGCTCCCATGAGGGTTGAGACCAACATGCTAAGGGAGATAGGTGTTTCTTCATAGTTTTTTTAATTTTTGCCCCGATCGGCAAGACTTACTCCGATGACCTGATGGAAAGGCCCAGGCATAGTCCATTTATCCCACATTGGCCATGCAGAGGAAATTTATTGCATTTATATGCAAGGCCGCATATATCCTTATTGTCAAATCTTAAGGGCTTTTGGCAAGTTGCAACTCAGCATTGGTGGGCCCCTCGGGTGTGCACGCATCTCAAAGCAGCCAAATATTACAGTAAAAGGATAAATTAACAGGTGAGCAGGTTGCAAAAGATTTGATGGCCATCATTATACTGCTATGTGAAAGTGATCAACTATTAATCTCTGTGACTTAGTGACTGGTGAGGTGGTACCCAAGTGGATCATGTGGCAAAATAGGGGCTAACACATGGTGACATCATGGCATAAAAGAGGGCCGGTTTGAGAGACTAAGGACCGAGTGGATCAAGGTAGATCAACGGTGATCAAGAAAGATCTGACGATTGTTGCTATGTCGTGATGGGAAGATAATCGCCAAATACTCCCCGTGACTTGACAACAAAGCACGTGCCGAAAAGGAAAAGTTAAAGCTCAAGCAGAATGCTAAGATCCAATGGCAGATCAAGGAAGATCGGATGGTGGAGTGACATTCTGGGGCTATTCATGACCATCATTGTATTGCGGTTGTGAAGTGCCTAGAATGAATACCCTCATGACAGGTGGTGCCAAGGTGGACTCTGAGCAAATCACAAGGTGACATGCAATAGGTGGCATCTCATCAAAGTGAATGTCAAACAAACCTTGGCCATGATAGATCTCTAAATGGTTTCATCGAATGCATTGGTTTCATCAAAATAAGAGGTATTGATGAAAGTGGAGTTTTGATGAGACATGAAAACTATTTGCCGAGGGAGTAGTTTAGCCAAAAGAATGATATCCAACTGAACCACTAGCGACGTGGCAGTCTAGGTGGATCTACAAGCAGGTCGTACACTAACACGTGGCAGGCCCGATAGATAGGTGGTGCCCAGGCAGATTTCATGAGTGAACCAGGGGGTGCCACATGGTGACACACGGCAGAGGGGAGCTAGATCAGCCAGAATGAACAAGCAAGCAAGTCAAAAAGATAAACGGTGATCAAGAAAGATCCAATGGGCATCACTATATCGCTAGAGCAAGAAGCTCACTAGTTATCTCCGTGACTTGGTGACAAAGCATGAGCAGAAAAGGTGAGTGCTCAGGTGAGATAAGGGTCATGCAAGTTCAAGAAGATCTAACAGCCATTGCTATATCATGAGATGAACATGCTTGATAGTTATCCCCTGTGACATAGTGACTAAGGACATGGTAGTTGAGGTGGCCATCTAGGTGGGATCAAAATGAATCAGGATATGCCACATGGCAAAGCATAGAAGAAGAACCAAGGTGAGCCTAGGAAGAAGTGGGTCCAGTCTAAAATGTTGAGGTGTTTAGGTGGAGCCTAGGCGGTGGCCATGGACAAGTTAGATTGTAACACATGGCAAGGATCTGTAGATGAATGACTCAAAAGTGGGCCCATTTTGAAGGTTAAAGAGATGGTTAAAAATCAAACAAGTTCCTAAAGATCTGAGGACTATTGCTATACTGCAATGAAAAGGTGCCTGAAGGTTAATCCTCATGACATAGTGACCGAGGATGTGGCGGTTAAGGTAGCACCCAGTTGGATCCAAAGGCGAGTCAGGATGTGCCACGTGGTGGAGTATGGAAAGTTGTCATCGGTCATCGGAAGTCAGCATTTGGAGCACGCCATCAGCTATTGGTACAACATGTTTAGGAGCTACACCGAAAATCTAATGGAAAAATATACTATTGGGAGCGTGCCATCGGATATCGATGAGAGTGTTTTGATGTTATGTCGATAACCTGATAAGATGGTGTGGGAGTTGTAAACTATCTGCAGATGAGTGACTCAGTCCAAGTGAATTTAGCAAGAAATGATGTGAAGTTGGTAGTTTTGGAGGAGTTTCTCTCTAAGTTAAGCCCCTGATTTTGAGGAAAGGCTTAAAATTGATGACAGTTGATCCATGTTTGCAAGCTTTTATATAAGTGATTGTTTTTCACTCTTTTTGGAGGTGGTTCTAGAGTTGAGACCTATTCAGTAGCAGAGATCTTTTCTCTTGGAACTCATCTTTTTAATGAATTTTTTCAGATTTTCATGAGTATTATTTAGACTTTGTAATGAGAAATACTCCCTATTTTCAATAAACAACTGAATCCTTCTCTTATTCTCCATGGTTCTAAATATTGTTGTGAATATTTTTGGATGAATTAGTTGTGATTACTATCAAGTAATTCTTCATTTTATCTCTGTTCCTTCAATGTTTAGTGCATGGTTAAGCATACTATAGTGTAGATCAGTGTTTGAGTTATACTTTTTGGTAAATGAAGTTGTGGGAATTATCTTTGTTCTCCTTCACAAAAATATCAGAAAGAATGAACCTTTCACATGAGACATTTATGCAAAGTGTGCAATCTAGAGTTGTGAGTGTTTTAGTTTCTTTATTGGATTCTTGTGAGTTCCTTATCATTGCAATTCATTTTTCAATCATTGGTGGATCGCCTAGCAGTAGTTAATTTTTAGTCTTAAGCATATCCTTCTTCCCTTTTCTCAAAATTTCAAGTTAGTATTAGGTGATCAAATAGAAAGCCGACCTATAATCTGAAGGTCTTCTCTCATAATAAGATACCCATAGCCTAAGAGTAGTCCAATGTGTATTGGATTGTAGGAATTTCAAGCTTGCATCAAGTGCAAATCCATGTGACAATAGTTTTTGGCATGCCCGATGGGACTGTTGGAATTTATAGTTCATAGAAGGCCACCGTATGTTGTCTTGGTGTGTGCAATAGAAAATTATTTTTCACACCTAGCAACACAAATCTTTAGTATTTTAGCAGTTCAATCTTCCTAGCTTATGAAAACATACTAAGCTAGGCAAAGTTCAACTTTAGTCAATCATTCCCACCTATCACCCCCAAAAAGGAGAGCTAGGGTAGTTAACAAAGTTCTAGATCCAATAGTTGGTGTGCTGCCTATTAATTCTAATTCTGAACTTGCTATTACAGCTTATAACAATCCACTGTTTGCAAGTTCTTATAGTCAGAATACACCAAATATGGCTCTTAATTAGCCCCCTAAGGTTCATCCGTTTGTGCCTTTTAATCAGGGTAGTCCTTTAAATTTGGTTCAACATGATGACATACCAGTTGCAACACTTAAGAGTTTGCCATTTTTCACTAGAGAGGATCAAACAACAACTATTGAACATATTAGAGATGTGGCTTCCTTGTGTGGAGTGCATCATATTATTGTAGAAAATGTTTCTTTGAGGCTTTTGGTAGCCTCTTTCAAAGGGAAAGCCCTTTAGTGGTTCTGGGGCTTGCCTGTGAACTCAATAGCTATGTGGGATGGGCTGAGACAACTTTTAAATCGACATTTTGAAGACAATTTAGATCATCTTTCATTGGTGGAGAATATCACTACCATCAAAAGAGCTCCACATGAGCATATGATAGATTTCAACTACCGGTTTCAAAGGACTTGGAATTGGATTCCAGCATCGGTAAAACCTTCTAATGATTATGATTTTTTGTTTTACCTAAAGGCTTTAAATAGTGACATTGCACTCATGATTTAGTCTATGGGGGGAAATACTTTACCAACAACATTTGACGTTGTTGTTAGTGATGAGAATAGTCTTATTCAAGCATGAAAGATAGCACCTAGGCCTCCCATGCCAATTTTTGCTGATATACAACCCATTATCCCTGTAGTTCCACCTTTTATAGTTGTTGTACCTTCATTTTGAGCATATAATGCTGAAGTTGCAGCTCAAGAGCATATTGTCCCTAGTCATTTGCAAGAGATAATAAGTATTGAAGAGAAAAATGCTGACCTATAGAAGAATTTGCAAAATTTTGGTAATGAGTTGGTTAATATCAAGAAAGCCCAAACTCAACCACCTTACCAAATTCCTTTCAAAGCTCCCTACCAAGCCTTGTACTAGCCAAACTCTCAAAGTCAAAGAAGGAATTTTAACCAAAGGCCTTTTCAACAGTATAATCCTAATACACCCAGTTCCTCAAGGGATGTTGTTCTAGTCTAGAACAACTTGGTAGTGTTGGTATTATGGATGTGTTGCATTGGTTTTTTCATTGATGTCAACACTTGTCAACACTTGTTAGCACTTAGAGATCTTTGGCTATGTTCACCGGCATGTTCAGTGACATGCACAGTCACCAGTATCTGGTTCACCAACAAGTTATATTGTTCACCGGCATTGAGGATGATCTGTTATCATCTGGAGATTACTTGGTTATGTCGAAGACATTTTTTGGACACTTGGTTTGGGTGATTTGATTATTGGTACAATCAAGTTTTCATATTTGATGTTACCGACAAATAGGTCTAGGTTATGGACCGACAAGCATTATCTATTCCAGATCAGCATGACATGTTATGGAGATGATTTGTTATTATTGTAAATGCATTGAGCCGACATCATGCATCGCATATTGATTCATTGAAATATCTTAGTGAGCCAACCTACACATTTGGTCTTAGGTTTTGGTATTTATGTAAGATCTCATTTGTGAGATTATGTAGAAGTAAGGTAGTGAAAAAGGATTGTAATAAGGTATATGCAAACATAAGAAGAGCTATACATGCATACATCATTTGAAGATTCAAGGAAGGTATGAGGAAGACAAATAGAGCTTAACGGGTACTGAATCCAGCATATGAAGATGTTATTTTGAGCAGCAGTACATTATCATTGGGTTTAACCATCCAATTGTAGTCAGTGTGACTCCCATTTTGTGATTGAGCAATGAGCTCTAGGCAATTGGCCTTTCTGCATGTGCAGACCCCATTTGTACACACATACTATCTATAGTAGTATCATCTAATTGTGGGTAAGGTTTACCACCATGTTTTTCCCCCTTATAGGGTTTCCACATACAAATAACTGTGTTATGTGTTGTGTATGTTATTTGTCTTTTTGCTTCATACATTAAACTTTACCGGTATTGCAATTAACTGTTAAACTGTCTACTGGCATTAAAGTTTAGTTTACTAGTATTATGCACTAAGTTTGGTTAAGTTATATTTGATTAAAATTAATAGACAACTGATTCACCCCCCCCACCTCTCAGTTGCCTTTGGGTCCTAACAATTGGCATTAGAGGTAAGTCCTCTTTTTGTAGAAGTTTAACAACTTGAGGAGATTCTATGTCAACTAACTATTTCAGGAAGGACAATCTAAAGCTTAATGGAACCAACTATGGTATATGGTAGATCATAATGGAGACACATCTAAATTGCATTGGAAAAGACATATGGGATGTTACAAAGAATGGATATGTTGGTCCTACTCAAATTCAACCTAATCCACCAACCTTGGCTAAAGATCAGGAGAATGATTGCAAAGCAAGAGAAACACTTTTGAGTGCATCATCAAATCAGAAAATCATGGGATTATCAGACTGATCTACTACTAAAGCTATTTGGGACAAATTAGAAACATTAAATGAAGGAGATACCACTTTCAAAATTGCAAAACTAGAATGCTTCCGGGTCAGGTATGAAAATCTGAAAATGGAAGAAGATGAAAGGATTTCTGCTTTTATGGAAAGAGTTAATGAAATTTTTTTGGGTATAGAATGTTGTGGAGGATCCTTAAGTGAAGATGAAATTGTTTCTAAAGTTTTAAGAGATTTTCCATCGGCATACAAAATGAAAGTAACTGCTATTAATGAATTGAGAACAATGCCTAATGCATCAGTTTCTAGAGATACTTTGGATGGAAAACTTTTAGCTTTTGAACTTGAGGAATTTGGTCCTATTGCTATGATTAAGTTAGGTTTGGCTTTCAAAGCTTCATCATTTGTAGCATCATCATCATCATCTAAAAAATCTGATTGGAAAGCACTCTATGCTAGAGAACTTGAAGAAATCAAAATAGAGAATGAAGAACTTGAAGAGCTTGAAGCACTATTTGCAAGGAAAATGCCTAAAGGTCCAGTTGGAAGTAAGTATGAAGGTAAAGCACCATTTAAATGTTTTAACTACAATTAAATTGGTCATATGGCATCTAGGTGTCATCATAGACATGTAAGATTGAAAGAAGAAGCTAAAAGAACATACAAGCCTAGCCCTGAATATCAAAGATACAGATTTAAGAAGAATAGAGACAAAACATGTTACTATGCTGATGAAGGAGTTACTAATGATTCTGATGAGGAACTGACAGATAATGGATGGTCTTTTATTGCAATAACAGAAGATCAACCAACACCTACTATTCAACCGGTAGAGCAGGCCCTAGCAACTAAAATTGAAGAAAAGGATGAATGGATCATTGATTCTGGATGTTCACATCATATGATTGGTGATAAGAGTAAATTCTTAACCTTTCAGGAATACAATGAAGGTCTAGTAAGATTTGGAGATGAGAAAGCTTGTTTGATCAAAGGAAAAGGCACTATATCTTTTGATGGTAAGCACAATACTGATAATTTTTACTATGTTGAAGGTTTGAAGCATAATCTTTTGAGTGTTGGTCAATTAGTTGAAAAAGGATTTCAATTACAAATCAAGAATGGTAAATGCAAGATCATGAATAGAACTGGTTTGGAAATTGTAACCGGTAATCAGACTACAAGTAATATCTTCCATTTGAATAACAATGAGAAGACATGCTTGATTGCACATATTGATGAAAGTTGGTTATGGCATAAGAGACTGTGTCATGTAAATTTTGATTGCATTGTGAAAATCAGTACAACCAAGGTAGTATGGGATTTACCTAAGATTGTTAAACCTTACAATCCGGTATGTAAAGAATGTCAATTTGGAAAGCAAGTTAGAAAAACTTTTAAGAGTATTCCAAAAAAATCCAATAATGTTCTTGACTTAATTCATACTAATTTATGTGGTCCAGCAAGAACTAGAAGTTTAAAAGGAGATAGATATTTTATGCTAATCATTGATGATTATTCTAGAATGTGTTGGGTTAATTTTCTCAGGGAGAAATCAGAAGCTTTTGGGAAATTCAAACTATTCAAGGTCATGGTAGAGAATGAAACCGGTAAGAAAATAAAATGTCTGAGATCAGATCAAGGAGGTGAATTCACATCTAAGGAATTTAATACATTCTATGAAGTGAATGAAATCAAAAGACAATTATCAGCACCTCAGACACCCCAACAAAATGGAGTTGTGGAAAGGAAGAAAAAAACTATTTTGGATGCAACCAGAAGCATGATATCAGAAGTAAACCTACCTCATGTGTATTGGAGAGTAGTCAATACAACTGTTTACACATTCAATAGAGTTCACATCAAAGATGAAACCGGTAAGGCCCCTCATGAACTATGCTTTGGTAATACTCCTACTCTTAAATATTTTAGAATATTTGGAAGCAAATTTTATATTAGGAGAGATGATTATATTGGAAAATTTCATCCTGGAAGTGATGAAGGAATATTTCTTGGTTACTCATCTAAGAGATTGCAGAAAATCATTGAAAGTGCAAATGTGAAGATTGATGAATAGTTTAGAAGGTCTATAGACTCTGAACCGATAGTTGAGATAATCACAAATGAACCTACTATGATTACACCAGCACAAAATGTTGATCCAGTCACACTGGCATCATCTAAGAATTCCACAGTGACTGAACAACAATAGCATGTGAATACACCCAAGTATGTAAGATTGAATCACTCTGAAAGTCAGATAATTGAGAATAAGTATCAAGGAGTTATGACTAGAGG
The DNA here is from genome assembly GCF_030272615.1 of Cryptomeria japonica. NCBI lineage: Eukaryota > Viridiplantae > Streptophyta > Pinopsida > Cupressales > Cupressaceae > Cryptomeria > Cryptomeria japonica. The sequence goes on from NC_081410.1 coordinate 253,702,463, forward strand.
AAGACTGGAAAATGAAGAGGTATGTCTAGTTTCTAAATTTGAACCATCAACTATTAATGAGACATGTGAAGATAAACATTGGATTAAAGCTATGGAAGATGAATTGGAATAAATTGAAAAGAATAACACATGGACATTGGTTCCCCAAGCTAAAAACAAAAATGTAATTGGAACTAAATGGGTATTCAGAAATAAACTTAATGAAGATGGTAAGGTAATCACAAACAAAGCAAGCTTAGTGTGTAAGGGATATTCACAGAAAGAAGGAATTGATTATAATGAAACCTTTGCACCAGTAGCTAGAATTGAGGCAATCAAATTATTCTTATCTTTTGCAGCACACAAGAACTATAAAGTATATCAAATGGATGTTAAATGTGCATTTCTGAATGGTGATCTTGAAGAGGAAGTTTACATTGAACAACCTAATGGATTTTCTTTGACAGATGACAAAGATATGGTTTGCAGGTTAAGGAAAGCTTTATATGGATTGAAGCAAGCTCTTAGAGCTTGGTATGCAATATTGGACAAATATATTTTGAAGCTTGGTTACACTAAAGGTAATGCTGCCAACAACTTATACTACAATGTGACTAATGATGACATCTTGGTTATAGAAGTTTTTGTTGATGATATCATTTTTGGAGGAGAAGATGGATTGTGTAAAGACTTTTCTAATAAGATGCAGGAAGAATTTGAAATGTCTACAATTGGAGAGATTATTTTTAGGACTGCAAATTTTATAGACTGATAAAGGTATATTCATAAATCAATCAAAGTACTTGAAGGAATTACTTAAGAAATTTGGCATGGGAAACTCTAAACCAGTAAGTACACCTATGACTACAACTAATAAACTATCATTGAAGGATGAATCAACACCTGTTAATCTGACAAGATACAAATCTATGATAGGAGGTTTACTGTATTTGACATAAACAAGACTTGATATTATGAATGCAATATGTATTGTTTCAAGATTTCAGAGTAATCCTAAGGAAAATCATGAATCAATAGTAAAAAGGATTTTCCAGTACCTACAAGGCACAACAAATCTTGGCTTATGGTATCCTAAAGATGAAAATTTTGATTTATGTGCATACACATGCAAATTGGGTAGGAGATGTAGATGACAGAGCACCATCGATGGAGCATTTTTTCTTGGTAGCAAACTAATTTCATGGTTGAGCAAGAAACAAAGTTGTACATCTTTATCAACAATAGAATCAGAATATGTTGCAGCAGCAACTAATTGTACATAGGTATTATGGATTAAGAAAATGTTGAAGGACATAAAGCTAAAATGCAAAGAACCTATAATCATTTACTGTGATAATATGGCAGCAATTGATATATCAAAGAACCTAGTATTTCACTCTAAAACTAAACATGTTTCTATCAAATTCAATTTTCTAAAAGAGAATGTTGAAGCAAAAGAAGTGAAATTGGTTTATGTGAATACTAAAAAGAAAATTGCAGATATCTTTACTAAGCCTTTGCCTAAGGAAACTTTTGAATATCTAAGAGATAGGCTTGGATTTATACTCTCATCGGTAGAAATTTAGACAGTTGGAGCATGGCATTAGATTGACAAAATTAACAAATAAATCTTTTTTCTGGCTTTGAGGAAGGAGAGCTACTTCTCAAGGGGAGTAGATTGAATAAATTTGGTTATAGCAATTGGTATTTGTAACAAGTTCTATGAATTGATTGTATTTGGTTTTGTATTGCTTTGGCATTTGATGTCAAAGGGGGAAAGATATCTATGGAGAAACACATTATCTTTTGGGGAGAGATTATTCATTGGGGAGATATTGTTACTCTCTGTATCTATATTCTAATGATCTCTTTGGGAGATTGTTGGTTTTTGGTTTTTGACATTTCTGCTTTAGCACTTAGATGGTTTTTCCATCTTGTGTTGCCATTAATGCCAAAGGGGGAGATTGTTGGTATTATGGATGTGTTGCATTGGTTTTTTCATTGATGTCAACACTTGTCAACACTTGGAGATCTTTGGTTATGTTCACCGGCATGTTCAGTGACTTATGCACAGTCACCGGTATCTGGTTCACCGATAGGTTATATTGTTCACTGGCATTGAGGATGATCTGTCATCATCTGGAGATTACTTGGTTATGTCTAAGACATTGTTTGGACACTTGGTTTGGGTGATTTGATTATTGGTACAATCAAATTTGCATATTTGTTGTTATCGGCAAATAGGTCTAGGTTATGGACCGACAAGCATTATCTATTCTAGATCAGCATGACATGTTATAGAGATGATTTGTTATTATTGTAAATGCATTGAGCTGACATCATGCATCACATATTGATTCATTGAAATATCTTAGTGAGCTGACCTACACATTTGGTCTTAGGTTTTGGTATTTATGTAAGATCTCATTTGTGAGATTATATAGAAGTAAGGTAGTGAAAAAGGATTGTAATAAGGTATATGCAAATATAAGAAGAGCTATACATGCAGACATCATTTGAAGATTAAAGGAAGGTATGAGGAAGACAAGAAGAGATTAATCGGCACTAAATCCAACATATGAAGATGCTATTTTGATCAGTACATTATCATTGGATTTAACCATCCAATTGTAGTCAGTGTAACTCCCATTTTGTGATTGAGCAGTGAGCTCTAGGCAGTTGGCTTTTCTATATGTGCAAACCCCATTTGTACACACATACTATCTACAATAGTATCATCTGATTGTGGGTAAGGTTTCCCACTGTGGTTTTTCCCCTTACAGGGTTTCCACGTACAAATAACTATGTTATGTGTTGTGTATGTTATTTGTCTTTCTGTTTCATGCATTAAACTTTACTGGTATTGCAATTAACTGTTAAACTGTCTACCAGTATTAAAGTTTGGTTTACTAGTATTATGCACTAAGTTTGGTTAAGTTATATTTGGTTGAAATTAATAGAATTGATTCACTCCCCCCCTCTCAGTTGCTTCCGGGTCCTAACAGGTAGTTGACTATGAGTGGTGTTTTCCTTGCAACTAGCCACATAACCAATCTAAATGCTTCAATGGCATGTTAAATCAAGCATTGATGGTGCAAAACAATGTTGTTCCAATAAATCAGTCTCAGGAAGTTAATAAACAACAATCTGCACCCATGGAACAAGGTAGTCTTGATGTTACTTTGATGAATTGGCAAGGTGAGGAGTTTTGTGGGGTTAATCAGCCTCAAAATCAGTCATATATCCCTGTAGCAGCCAACACAAGATCCAAGAAAAGGGATATTGACATGGGGCAACAGACTGATAAGAATAATAATCAGCCTTTCTCAAGTACCCAAGCTTAGGCAGGGTCTTTCTCCAGTCAAAATACACAGATTCTTCAGAGATCATAGCCTATGGTAAATAAAGATCAGCCAAAAAGCCAACCTCAACCAGCACAAGTGCAAAAGGACATTGTCATTACTAAGGGACTACAGATGGTTAGTATGACTAATTTTAATATTTTGGATCAGTTGAAGAAAACTCATGTTAGCGTGTCAATGTGGGATTCACTAGCTCTACTTGGGAAAAAATATTTGTTACATGATGCTTTGTCCAACATTTCCTTGAATGCCCAACCATCTAATCAACAAGCTTCAAAGGTCGTTCTTACCAACAAGCCTCAACAGAAGAGTTAACAATAGTCTTAGCAGTCCAAGGTAAACAAACCACCTCCCTTTTATGTCACTCTAATCATTGGGAAACACCTAGTGCATAACTGCATGATAGATTCAGGTGCAAGTAGCTCAGTCATGCCCAAGCAGTTGGTTGACCAGTTAGGTTTGACTTATAAGCCATTGAATAAGTGTGTAGTGCAATTAGATGGGACTACTATAAATACTGTAGGATTCATTTAAAATTTGAGTCTAACACTCCATGTTTGCCCCAATTTTTCTATTCTGCAAGATGTATATGTGATAGACTTGCCACCCTACTTTGCAATTTGCTTATCAAGAGACTTTATAGCCAAATTAGGGGGTTATTTGTCATCTGACTGGTCACATATATTTTTCAGGACTAGGTATGGAACTAAAGTTACTATTAAATTAGAAGTTTTAGCTAATGGTCATATAGAACCCTATGTCCCTAGTGATGTCAATGCCAATTTGACCATTCATGAGCAAGATGACCAACTCATTCCGTGTGATCCAAACACCCCTATTGATGACATTCCTGAAATTATTCTAGATGAATGGGTAGCTGAGAATCTTGAGGAAGATCCTTTTAAAAATATGGATGAGGTAAACCTTGGAGTCTATATGTTTCATGAACAAGGTTTTGTTGTCCCAAACTTGATGAAGATGTTGGACAACAAGATAATAAACATCAAAATGATCTTTGGAAGCTCTATTTTTATGGGTCAAGAAGTAAAAATGGTGCTAGTGGTGGTTGTATGTTGATTTCCCCTATTAATGATAAGTATTATGCAGCTTTCAAGTTTTCTTTTAGTTGCACCAATAATACAGCTGAGTATGAGGCCTTAATTCATGGTCTACAATGGGCAAAGAAGAGAGGAATCAACTGTTTGCAGGTTTATGGAGATGGTGAATTGGTTGTCAACCAAGTAGGAGGTCTCCATACCACTAAGAATGATCTTTTAAAGTTATAAACAGAGGGTATGGGATCTTATTGAAGATTTCCAAGCTTTCAATCTGCTGTCTATTCCTAGAAATCTTAATAAGCATGTTGATAGACTTGCTGCAATAGGAGCACATTATGATATTCCAAGTGATGTCAGCAATATTAATGAACATCAATATGTAAAAGTGATTGTTAGGTCTTCCATTCCTAACAATGCTAATCATTGGCAAGTTTTTGATAGTGTTCAGCAGATTATTAACTTTTTGAGGGAAGAGCCAGAGTTTTCAAATACCAACCAAGAGAAGCTTAAGCAATAGTATGATGATCACGTCATACAGCTGAAAACAAACAAGCTACCTAAGGGTTTGGTCACATTGGAGTCAATTTTCAATGATGATGATCAAGTGAGAAAAGAAAAATCTAGCTTGCAAATCAAGGAGGAACATTATGAAAATGTTGAGATTTTCAAGGATAAGATGTTAAAGCTTTGCAAGGTGTGTACTTTAGAGGAAAGGCATGCACTTGTTTTACTATGCCAAGAGTTTAGTGACATTTTTTCTTGGCAATATTTTGATTTAAAAGGCTTTCACCCTAGTATTGCCCAACATACCATAGAGCTTGAGCCAAATGCTAAACCTGTGGGGCAAAAACAAAGGCCTCTTAATCCAAAGCTTGAGCCCCTTATGGTCAAAGAACTTAATAAACTCATTGAGAGCAACATCATTTTTCCTATTAAACACACCTCTTGGGTGTTAAACCTTGTCCCAGTTAGGAAAAAGAATGGTGAAATCAGCCTTTGTGTTGATTTTTGAGATCTCAATAGAGCCTCTTTGAAGGATAGATATCCACTTCCCTCTATGGAGCAGATTCTGCAAGTTGTTGCAGGTTCTGAGAAATTCTCCTTGCTAGATGGTTTTTCAAGTTATAACCAAATGTTAGTAAAGAGGAAGATCAATTTTAAAACAACATTTACAACTAAATGGGGCAATATGGTATATAAAAAAGATGTCATTTGGTTTGTCAAATGTTGGTGCCACTTTTCAACATGCTATGGATATGGCATTTCATGGTTTGATATATAAATTTGTACTTGTTTATTTGGATGATATCACTATTTATTCCAGAATGTCAGTTGAACACCTAGCTCACCTAAAGAAATTTTTTGAGAGGTGCAAAGAGTATGGTATATCTCTTAACCCAAAGAAATGTGTGTTTTCTGTTCATGAGGGTAAGCTTATGGGCTATGTGGTGTCCAAAGAGGGTATTACTATTGATCCAAAGAGGGTAAGTGCTATTATTTCCTTACATCTACCAGCACACAAGAAGGGCTTGCAAAGATTCTTGGGTAGGATTAATTTTGTTAGGAGGTTTATTCCAGATATTGCAGAATTATTAAAACCTCTAACTTCTATGTTGAAAAAGGATATTCCCTTTAGCTGATCTAAGGATGTGAGGAGGAGTTTTGACCTTATAAAAGAGGCACTTGCAGTTGCTCCTACTTTGCTAAACCCAAATTTCTTTAAAGACTTTATTTTGTATGCTTATGTCAGTATTGACAGCATCTCAGCTATGTTGGTTCAATAAAATGAGCATGGTTTGGAGCAGCCTTTGGCCTTTTTTAGTCAAGGCCTTAAGGATTATGAGGAGAAATATTCTTTTGTTGAAAAACATGTTCTTGCTGTTGTTAGGAGTTTGAAAAGGTTTAAGTATATGTTGTCTAACAATAGGATTAAGTTGATGGTTACTCACCCCTTGGTTAAAGAGTTTTTGCTCAGCAAAGACTTAAATGATAAGAGGATTGGTTGGGTGACTAAGGTGATGGAATTTGATGTTGATATTAAGGTCACCAACCTAGTCAAAGGTAAGGAACTATTTGAGAAGCTTGTTGATCACACAAACAATAGTGAATATGATGAGGAGAAGGTTGTTTTAGCCCTCCAAAATGAAGAACATGTAGCTGTTCATGTTCCTCCTACTAGCTAGGTACAAGAAATGACTCATTTCTTGCTGACCGGTGAGTGTCCTCATGGATTGAGTAGGTCAAAGAAGGTATTATAAACTTCAATCCATTACCTATGTACTCTTGAATGGATTTCTATTTAGAAAGGATTTTCATGGTGTATTATTGAGGTGCATAGATGTTGATCAGGTTGATAAGGTATTGCATGAGTTTCATGAAGGATCAACAGGAAGACACTTTTCAGCAAGAGCTATAGCTCTGAAAGTTATGAAAGGAGGCTATTATTGGCCTAATTTGTTCAGAGATACACATTCTTGGGTTTGAAAGTGTAAATAATGTGCCATGTTTGCAGGAAAAGAGAGGTTGGCAGCGCTGCCATTGCAACCTATTCAAGTAGAACAACCCTTTATGAAGTGGGGTTTGGATTTCACTAGAGTCATAAATCCACCTTCAAGTGCTGGCCACAAGTGGGTGCTCATAGCCACTGATTATTTTACTAAGTGGAATGAGGTTGTAGCACTAAAGGAAGCAAACGAGACAGCTATTTTGAACTTTTATGATGAGTTGATAACTAGATTTGGTGTCCCTGAATCTATAGTTTTAGATAATGCTCTTTCTTTTGCAGGGAGCCAAATATCTGATTGGGCAGTAAAGAATGGTGTTTATCTCAATACCTCATCTAACTATTACCCTTAGGGAAATGGACAAGCTAAGTCAACAAATAAGAATCTTCTTAGAATCATCAAAAGGACCATGGAAGGAAATCAACGAGCTTGGCATACCAAGCTTAAATCAGCCTTATGGGTTGATAGAATCACACCAAAGAGGTCCACTGGAATGTATCCATACATTCTTGTGTATGGTAAAGAAGAAAGGTTGCCTATTTCACTTGATTTTCCACCCCTTGTTCTATCTAACCAGCTAGATATGATTGAAGAAGAGCCTATGACAACAACATTGGCTCAGCTGATTGAGCTAGAGGAAGTTAGAAATGAGGCAATGAGGAAAATTGAGCATCACCATGCTCAAATGAAAAGATCTTTTGATAAGAGGGATTCTCTTAGAGTGTTCAAGGAAGGTGATATTGTTCTGAAATGGGATGAATTCAAGAGCAGGCCAGACAAGCTTACAAAGTTTGATGCTTTTTGGAGTGGGCCTTACATGATTTCAGAGTGCAAGCAGCACAATACCTTCCAACTATCTAAGTTGGATGGTAAAGTTGAACCTATCCCAGTTAATGGGATTCACCTCAAGCATTTCTTTTTAGGTATGCCTAAAATTTGTACATATTTTAGTTTTTCTAGTGGTAATAAGTGCTTTGCACAATAGGTCAGTTTGTAGTTTTGTTTTCCCGAATTGCCTAGTGCACAGTTCAGAAGGAGTAATCAGAGTCATACTGTTGCAATCCATAGAATCTATAAAAGAGAGGTGCCCATCATATGAAACAAGGAATATGTTTATCCCCTCTCACACACAAAAGGCATCTCCCTCATATAGCTGCAATAAATTGTTGTAGTGCTTCAGAAGTGTTTTGTTGTTTTGTCCTGTCCTAATCTGTCAACACACATGCCTAATTCATGATAGTAAGGTGTTAAGCTCACTGCCATAAACCACACACCTATACTCAATGGATTAGGATAGGTTTTTTAGAGGAAAGAGAGTTTTTGCAGTCATGTGTGATGTGTTGTTTCATTTTTCTATCAGTCTCAGTGACTATGTGCCCAATGGAATGCATAAGGCAGTTGGTCAAAATGTTTAGCAGGCAAACATATGGCAAATGTCACCAAAAATGTTACCTATTTTTGCTACAAGCTCAATATGCCTCAGAAGGAGAAATAAGTGCTAAGTATGAAAATAATACATTTTTTTTGTCTACCTTGTTTGCTTCATGTGCAGACACAGGGAAAATAATTTTTTGTTCATTGAATTATAGAATGTGGGGTAAAATGTGGCTCCCATGAGGGTTGAGCCTAGCATGCTGAGGGAGATGGGTGTTTCTTTGTATTTTTTTGAATTTTTGCCCCATTCGGCAAGACTTACCCCAATGACCCAATGGAAAGGCCCAGGCATAGTCCATTTATCCCACATTGTTCGTGTGGAGGAAATTTATTGCACTTATATGCAAGGCCGCATACATCCATAGTTTCAAATCTTAAGGGCTTTTGGCAAGTTGCAACTTAGCATTGGTGGGACCCCCACATGCGCATGCATCTCAAAGCGACCAAATTAATAGGCAAGCAGGTTGCAAAAGATCTGATGGCCATTTCTATACCACTATGTGAAAGTGCTTGACTATTACTCTTTGCAACTTAGCGACTGGTGAGGTGGCACCCAGGTGGATCATGTGGAAAAAGATGGGTTGACACATGGTGACACCTTGGCATAAAAGAGAGCCACTTTGAGAGACTAAGGACCAAGCAGATCAAGGTAGATCAATGGTGATCAAGAAAGATTTGATGGTTGTCGCTATGTCGCGATGGAAAGATAATCACCAAATACTCCCCGCAACTTTGCGACAAAGCACGTGCCAAAAAGGGAAAGTTAAAGCTCGAGATGATTATTGAGATCCAATGGTAGATCAAGGAAGATCAGATGATGGAGTGACATTTCGGGGCAATCCTTGACTATCGTTGTACCGTGGTTGTGAAGTGCCTAGAACGAATACCCTCATGATAGGTGGTAGGTCAGGTGGTGCCGAGGTGGACTCTGAGAAAATCACGTGGTGACACACGACAGGTGGCATGTCATCAAAGTGAATTTTGAACAAACCTTGGCCATGATAGATCTCTAAATGGTTTCACCAAATGCATTGGTTTCATCAAAATAAGAGGTATCGATGAAATTGGAGTTTCAATGAGACATGAAAATTGTTCGCTGAGGGAGTAGTTTGGCCGAAAGAATGATATCCAACAGAACCACTAGTGACATGGTAGTCTAGGTGGATCCGCAAGCAGGCCATAGGCTGATGCATAGTAGGCTTGATAGATAGGTGGTGCCCAGGTGGATCTCATGAGCAAATCAGGGGGTGCCACAACATGTAGTAGAGGGGAGTAGATCAGTCAGGATTAATAAGAAAACAATTCAGAAAGATCAACGGTGATCAATAAAGATCCAATAGTCGTCGCTATACCACTACAAAAAAAATCTTGCTAGTTATCTCCACAACTTGGTGACAAAGCACATGCGGAAAAGGTGAGTGCTCAGGTGAGATAAGGGTCATGCAAGTTCGAGAAGATCTAACAGTCATCGCTATACCACGAGATGAAGATGCTTGATAGTTATCCCTTGTGACATAGCGACTAGCGACATGGTAGTTGAGGTGGCCATCCAGGTGGGCTTAGAATGAATTAGGATGTGCCACGTGGTAGAGTGTAGAAGAAGAACCAAGGTGAGCCTAGGAAGAAGTGGGTCTGGTCTAATGTGTTGAGGTGTTTAGGTGGAGCCTAGGTGGTGACCACGGACAAGTTAGATTGTAACACGTGGCAAGGATCTGCAGACAAATGACTCAAAAGTGGGCCCATTTTGAAGGTTAAAGAGATGGTTAAAAATTGAACAGGTTCCTAAAGATTCGAGGGCTATCGCTATACCGTAATGAAAAGGTGTCTGAATGTTAATCCTCGCAACATAGCGACTGATGACATGGTGGTTAAGGTAGCATCCAGTTGGATCCAAAAGTGAGTCAGGATGTGCCATGTAGAGGAGCATGAAAAGTTGTCATCAGTCATTGGAAGTCAGCATTTGGACCACACCATCAGCTATCGGTACAACATGTTTAGGAGCTACACCAAAAATCTGATGGAACAATATATTGTTGGGACTGCGCCATCAGATATCTGTGGGAATGTTTTGATGCTATGCCAATAACTTGATAAGAAGGTGTGCGAGTTGTAAACTCTCTGTAGATGAGTGACTCAGTCTAGGTAAACTTAGCAAGAAATGACAAGTCAGCAGTTTTGGAGGAGTTTATCTCCGAGTTAAGTCCTTGATTTTGAGGAAAGGCTTAGAATTGATGACAGCTGATCCATCTTGGAGTTTTGCAAGCTTTTGTATAAGTGATTGTTTTTCACTCTTTCTCAAGGGGGTTTTGGAGTTGAGACCTGTTCAGTAGCAAAGATCTTTGCTCTTGTAACTCATTTTTTTTATGAATTTTTTCAGATTTTCATGAGCATTATTCAGACTTTGTAATGAGAAGTACTCCTTGTTTTTAATAAACAACTGAATCCTTCTCTTATTTTTTGTGGTTCTAAATGTTGTTGTGAATATTTTTAGATGAATTATTTGTGATTACTATCAAGTAATTCTTCATTTAATCTCTATTCCTTCAATTTTTAGTGCATGGTTAAACATACTATAGTGCATATCAGTGTTTAAGTTATACTTTTTGGTAAATGAAGTTGTGGGAACTATCTTTTTTCTCCTTCACAAAAATATCAAAAAGACTGAACTTTTCACATGAGGCGTTTATGCAAAGTATGCAATCTAGAGTTGTGAGTGTTTTAGTTTCTTTATTGGATTCTTGTGAGTTCCTTATCATTGCAAGTCATGTTTCAATCATTGGTGGATCGCCTAGCAGTAGTTAATTTTTAGTCTTATGCATATCCTTCTTCCGTTTTCTCAGAATTTCAAGTTAGTATTAGGTGATCAAATAGGAAGCCGACCTATAATCTGGAGGTCTTCTCTCATAATAGGATACCCACAACTTGAGAGTAGTCCAATGTGTCACTGGATTGCAGGATTTTCAAGCTTGCATTGGGTGCAAATCTATGTGACAATAAGAGCATTTCCCTTCCTTAGAAAGGGAAACAAGACCCCGACAAGAGGTAAAGTCACCCCTAAAGCTAGAGGAGGAACTCAACCTTCATGCCCTGGATCAAAGGTAGTGGGAGGGGAAGTTAGAGGGAAAAAATAATATGTTGGGGAGGGATCGCAACTTCCATGTAGCTACTTGGATGGATTATTTCTGCTCCCTACCCAGACATGTTCCTTTTTCATTCCTCTACAGGATCTTTCTCAGAACCCTCTGCCACCCAGAGACTAAGTAGACACAGAGGTTGTGCCATGCGTGGCCTTTCTTCAAAAGAAAAGGCTTTCATGCCCCCTCTGGAAATCCTCCCAACTTTCACATCCCCTATGGAAATAGAAATACTCTCACATGAGAGAAAAAATCCATCTGGTATCACAAAGAATTTTGCAAATCTATCTACAAGCTTTCTCAAACATCATTTCTTCTACAAAAATAAAAATTGCATTTAGAAAATGAAACGGCTTCATACTCTTCTACCAATTAGATCACCACCTTGTTGTATTTATAGTTGAACAATACTTCATCAAGTAGTGCATGTTCTTGAAACATTGTCACTTTAGTGTTCTCAATTTATTCTGCTAGCTATGGACACTAGAATTCATGCATATCACATCTACTACATTCTTTTGTCAAGGTTCATCTGATGCGAGTGATTTTATCCTGATCTTATTCCTTTTTTCGGTGTACAGTCTCCTGTTTTAGGATTTTTGTCAACAAGCAAATCTCTTAATTCATGGGAGAACTCGTGATCCATCACACTTGAATTGGAAGCTTATCAAAATCATTTCACATCTATGAGCTATCATCCTTTGACTTTCTAATCAATCCATAATTGACAAGTCTAAATCCCATTCATTCTACCTTTTCCCATGAACTACAACCAGTGCCTCCAAAATCCCTTCAAACTTCTCATTTGAAACTCAACCGCATATCTCATCCAACTTGGCAAATCTAACAGTCATTTCTTTCTGACTTAGCACTCTGACTTTCCATCTGTATCTATGGACCCACAAAATCTTGACTGAATAGTGCCATATCATCCTTCGACCAAGCTCCATCAGTAACCTCTCCATAGGTCTTCCTGATAAGCCTGGGACACATGGCATCATCTCATGATGCTACCATCTATAATCTCCCTGCAAATTCCATTGTGGGAATACGAGGGCCATCTGATCTATTCAAACTCTACCACTTTGCATACTTCCTATTAACTCATCTAGGACTTAAAATTCAAGCACCTTTTACCTTAGGATAAAACATCTTCGTTCATTTTTAGCACATGCAAATTGATGAGACTGTTAGTAACATGACCTTTACCACCTGCGAACTGGTAACATAATTATATCATCCGATTACACTACTAATCCTGTCAGTTTCCACCGATAACATGTGGCACAATCTCACGATGTCGCGGTCATTAAAATGCTTGCAGCTTTGATCACGTGGAAATGCTAGCCATTGGATCCATCCCATTTTTAACAAACAGACAGAGTATTTAGGACTTTTTGGACTTAGGAAAATACAAGTGCAGGCATAAATATTTTAAAAGGGGATTAGTAATAGGAATGTTATGCACTTGACTTAGGGAAATTATTATTTCACAAACTAGTTGATCAATACTTTGCTTATGGAATAAGTTGACCCCGCTCATGAAGAGGATACCCTCGGCTTTAAGTGGGAAAAAAGTAACAAAAAAATATATCATTTCTAGGGTTTTCTTCACAAAATGCAATAAGTTTTGATAAACCCTAAACCCTAGACCTTGGATCATTCGTAGAGGATACAAGTAAAACCTGAAAAATCAATGCTTTGAGCTGAAAATTTGAAAATTTCATGCAATCAATTTTTAGAGCTATAAGTGGCTCTAGTTGGGGAAGCTCATTTCATAGGAATGAAGCAAGAGACCAGAATCTTTGAGTGAAATAGAGCAACTATAGGTCAGACCAAAAAGAAATTACCTGGACAGGGTAACTTCAACAAAAAGAAGCTACACTACCAAATCAAACATAACTAATGCCCATGGATAAAAACTGCTTTAAGAAAAGAAGAAACCTCAAAATTGTCCATGAATAGGCAATTAAGAGGGGATTTATTCATAATTCCATTGGGAATAGAGTCAAAGAAAACCACTCTACCCCAAATCACTTGTGGCTTGTAGGATCAGACCAAGTGTCATGGCCTAAAGCCATCCACTAATGTCAACCAATCCTTTCCTCTATCATAAACATGATTTTCTTTTGAAAGCATCAAATATAATCTAATAACATAAGTGGAAAACCATTTTTCAAACTTGCTAGCTATTTTTATCTGTCCACTATGCTTAATTTTATCACTACAATTACTAGTAAAAATATGAAACTTGTGCAATGATAAATAAAATTTGCTATTTTTTGACATATATGTTGTATACTCAACTTAGCACACATCCTGACTGCAACCAATATCCTTTTCTACAAAAAAAATCATCTTGTTGGAAAAGGAAAATCTCATATTCTGGCACATAACTGAAAAACATGCCTCTTTTGCATTATCAACCTGCCTACTGAAATAGGGAATCTCTGAAGAATCCCCCCTCTTACTGATCATATCAAGCAAACTGTTATCAAGGGGAGGGAAAGGACCAAAGATGACCTCCTCATATATTTCATTTTCTTGCTCTGCATCCAATCTAATGTCAACAATATCAGCAATAGGGGAATACTTCTCATTGTTACCTATCTTTAAATCATATATTGCACCTTTATCTTCACAATATTCTATTTCTGAAGTTGATGCAATAATCTCCTGATTCTCATTTGTTTCTTCATATAAAGGGTTAAGAACAATGTGAAAACCCTTCTCAAAAACATTATAACAGAGCACCAATTGATCTTCATCTGCATTTTTATCAAATAATGCATTGATATTTTCACTAAAGTTATTTATTATCTCATCTTCAGGTTTATTAGGAATCTAGGAATCTAAATCTGAATTGGAACAACAGCCCACAATACAATCCACAAAGACCTTATCATCAAAAGATAATGGTATCTCATCATTTGAATTTTTATTATAACTTGCATCCTTTTCAGACATAAAACTTTCCAATTCTTCATAGTCATTGTCATATCTATCTAACACACAAGACTGCAAACCAACTCTCTGTGAGGTATTCTTCCTAGAGAAATCACTATTGTTGTCCTTCAGTAATGTGATTAACACCATATCTGTCTCTACATCTAATATGTCAGATACTTTCTCATTAGCCTCTTCTTCATCAATATGAGGAATAACCACTGTGTGGGACAAGTTTTCTTTACTCACATTTTTGTTCAAATCATAATCAATAATAGGGCTAATGTACTCAGTGGGGATATAAGGGTCATGACATGGTCCTTTAGTTTCAGATTCATGCTTTGTTTCAAACCCTAACATCTTAGGATAATATACTCTTGCAGATAGATAACCCCTATAGATTCCATATTTCAAGTTGTTTTCAATATCCACTGCTATCCTATAAGCCTGATGTAAGGTTTTAGGATCCTTATCTCTTAGCAAATAAATCTCTTCCTCTTCAAATGCAGCCAAATAAACAACTAGGCATACTATATCATTTGGTCTATAACTGCTAGGAATGTCATCCAATGCCCTAGCAAACCTGAGATTAAAAGCAAGTACTAACTCATCTTCTTCTTTCTGAATGTCCATGAATGTCTTCATAACTGAGATTGGATTAATTCTTTCACCAAACTGTTCCATGAATTCCACCTTCAGCTCAACCCATGATGAGATAGACCATATTGATAGGTAGGAGAACTAGTCTTTGGCATTTTCCCTCAAAGACTGAACAAACAACTTCATGAAAACAACTTCCTAATTTATTTCAAAATCTTCCATTAATTCAGAAAACTCCTGCAAATGTCGTTGTGCTGATTCTGACCTCTTCCCATTGAATCTTCGTAATTGTTCCCTAACCCCTATAGGAACATGATTTGGGAAACCTTGGATGCCATCAAAATTCAATGGCTTATATCTTTCCATAAAGAAAGCTCTATGATGACTTGGCATAGATTGTACATTTGTTTTTGACATTTCATAGGTAAACATAGGCACATGATACATATTTTCATTAATTCCCATACTTCTTTCCCTTCTCTTGAACTATTACATTGTAAGGCTCAAAACATACTCCATTTAATCATATACAAAAAGTGAAAATTGAATCATAGGAGCATGCAAAATAATCACTACCATTCCCTTCCTTAGTACTTCTTTCACTCTTTAGGAAACACATTTTTTACAATTTTCATGAAAATACACTCTTGACTCATGAAAATATAAATTCATGGAAATGTTGAAGCTATTGTTGCATTCTTGAACCTGGGACTTGTAAAATCACCTTAAATCCTTCAAATCTTTAACACTGATCTTTTGATAGAGTCACCACCTCCTTGCAGAGGATAAATACTCAAACAATTCAAAAATTCTTCACAAGTCAGATTTGATTCAACACATCACTACAACACTGCCTTATCATCAAATGGCATTACTGATTCTATCCTCAACTTGTCAGGGTACTTCAACATTAGAGATGAAATTTGGTTCATTCTTCCTGCGTATTTCTTGGTTCTTCCTCAAGAAGACACACACTGGTGCATAGCTATCAGAGTCTTAGAGTCACCACTCATAACTGTGAGGTATTACATAATGGATAGATTTGGACCAAACTTTTTATAGAACTAGAACTAAAGAAGATTTCTCAGCAACAGTTATGAGAATTGACTCAAATTGACAAGGGAAAGATTAAGAAGCTTCTTCACTCTGTGGGCAAAATCTACACTATATATTAGGTAAATATTTTCTAACCAGAGATTCTCAACAATTCATTTCAGTCCCCAGCAGAGTCACCATTTTTTGTTGGTTCCCAAAATGGATGACGAGTTTACACTGCTACAGGGCAGAGACCAAGCTGATTTCCTCCAAATATCTATGGAGAGATACCTCCAACTATCAATATCTATCAGGCTTGGACCAACAATAAAAAGGACAGAAAGTCCTTCTATGCTTTAGGCTTTGCAGAACCAGGGAGGGTGATCCCTTCAGTAAGATATCCTACTCTCTGCAATGATACTCTGAAACTTACTGAAATAAAGTTGATTATCTCATAATAAGACTCAATAGAAAGGGAGAATGCTCAAGGATGGAAAATCCTTCAGTGATCCTCAATTGTAAGCTGTAGTATGAGAGAGTGTGAGACAACTTTCAGAAAATACATAAATCTTAGCAAATGGTATTTTGATGTTTGTAAGATTCATTCTGAGAAATCATAAAGAAGATAAATTAGAAGCTAAAAAGCTAATGACATTTGCTAGCAAATATCAGTGCCTTATTCATTTGGTTTACAGAGTCTATGAAAAATGTTATTGAAAATATGATAAAATTTCATCTCATAGCTAGTCTAGCCTAAAACAATATTGCCTTACAATATTGTTCTTCTTACAATCCTTCACCTAAACTGCTTATCAAGTCCTATGGCAAGCCTTATTTTCTCTATAATCTTATTCAAGCATTTTAATTAACCCCTTGGAATAAAGCATTGAATGAAAGAATATATACATCATAACAATGCAACAAACAAATGAAACCCTTGATCCCATTTGCTTAAAAGAAGATAAAATCGCACATAGGAGAGTAAAGATTAGGAAAATATATTTTCATTAATATCATAAGCTATCTTTTATCAGATGATAGCCTACACATTCAAATACAGAATGACCCACTTTAAAAAGGGAACCTACAACTTTTCTATTACTTTTTTGCTCTGCAAAATAACATTACAGTCCCTGTTATTTCCTATGACTCTCTATAACTACTTTGGACCTAACACTACAGAAAAGATCTATTTTACTGAGATCTTTCTCATAAAATCTGGACCCTAACTAATGGCCTTGAATTCACTTTTATAGAAAACAAGGGAGCAACAAGCTTTAGGCCATAAGACACTTGTTAACAACAGATTCATTCTTTGATAATTAGCCCTAAAAGGCCGTATACAATTCTGTTCCAAAAATGTCCACATGTCCATGCACTGGCACCTGTGAATCATCATTCTCTAATCGAAAATTGGTAGAAGAAAAACTGTTTGATCCATGCCATTATCTCCCTGTCACCTTTAGATGGAGTGTCAGATGTTGCATTTTTATCCAATAGAGAATTTCCCTTCCTTGGAAAGGGAAACAAGATCCTGGCAAGAGGTAAAGTCACCCCTCAAGCTAGAGGAGGATCTCAACCTTCATGCCCAGGATCAGAGGCAGTGGGAGGGGAAGATAGAGGGAAAACATAATATGTTTGGGAGGGGTTGCATCTTATATGCAGCTACATGGATGGATTTCTATCACTCCCTACCCATACATGTTCCTTTTTTATTCATCTACGGGCTCTTTCTCAGAACCCTCTGCCACCCAGAGACTGAGTAGACAAAGAGGCTATGCCATGCATGGCCTTTCTTTAAAATAAAAGGCTTTCATGCACCCTCTGGAAATCCTCCCCACTTTCACATCCCCTATGGCAATAGACATACTCACACATGAGACAAAAAAATCCACCCAGTATCACAGAGTATATTGCAACTCCATCTACAAGCTTTCTCAAACATCATTTCCTCTGCAAAAAGAAAAATTGCATTTAAAAAATGAAAAGTCTTCATACTCTTCTACCAATTAGATCACCACCTTGTTGTATTTATAGTTGAACAATACTTCATCAAGTAGTGCTTGTTCTTGAAACATCATCACTCTAGTGTTCTTAATTTATTCTTCTAGCTATGGACACTAGAATTCATGCATATCACATCTATTGCATTCTTCTGTCAAGGTTCATCTAATGCTAGTGATTTTATCCTAATCTTATTCCTTTTTTTAGTGTACAGTCTCCTACTTTAGGATTTCTGTCAACAAGTAAATCTCTGAATTCATCAGAGAACTCATGATCCATCACACTTGAACTGAAAGGTTATCCAAATCAAATCACATCTCTGAGCTATCATCCTTTGACTACCTAATCAATCATGAATTGACAAGTCTGAATCCCATTCATTCTTCCTTTTCTCACGAACTACAACTGATGCATCCAAAATCCCTCCAAACTTCTCATTCGAAACTTAGCCAAAGATCTCATCCAACTTGGAAAATCTAATGATCATTTCTTTCCGACTTGAGAGTGCCATATCATCCTTCCACCAAGATTCGTCAACAACCTCTTTGTAGGTCTACCTGATCATCTTGGGACATGTGGCATCATCTCATGATGCCGTAGTCCGTAATATCCCTACAAATTCTATCATAGGAATACAAGGGCCATCTGATTTGTTCAAACTTTACTGATTTGCATATTGGTCATTAACTCTTCCAGGACTTAAAAGTCGAGCACCTTTCACCTCAGGATAAAATATCTTCATTCATTTTAAGCACGTGCAAATTGATGAGACTGTTAGTAACTCAACCTTTACCACCTGCAAACCAGTAACACGTTGCTTTCAACCAGTTACACTACTAACCCTGTCGATTTCCATCGATAACATGCGGCACAATCTCACGATGTCACGGTCATTAAAATCCTCCCTTCTTTGATCATGAGGAAGCACTAGCCATTAGATCCATCCCATCTTTAGAAAATGGTTGGAGTATTTAGGACCTTTTGGAATTAGGAAAATACAAGTGTGGGAATAAATATTTTAAAAGGGGACTGCTAATAAGAATGTTATTCGCTTGACTTAGGGAAATTATTATTTCATGAACTGGTTGATCAATACTTTGCTTAGGGAATAAGATGGCCCCACTCATGGAAAGGGTACTCTCAGCTTTAAGTGGGAAAAAAGTAACAACAAAATATATCATTTATAGGGTTTTCTTCAAAAATTGCAAGAAGTTTTGATAAACCCTAAACCCTAGACCTTGGATTGTTCATAGAGGATACAAGTAAAACCTAAAAATCAATGCTTTGAGCTCAAAATTTGAATATTTCATGCAATACATTTTCAAAGCTATTAGTGGCTCTAGTTGGGGACACTCATTTCACAGGAATGAAGCGATAGACTAGAATATTTGAGTGAAGCTGACCAACTACAGGGCAGACCAATAAGAAATTACCTAGATAGGGTAACTTCAACAAAAAGAAACTACACTACCAAACCAAACCTAACTAATGCTCATGGATAACAACTGCTTTAAGAAAAGCAAAAACCTCAAAATTGTCCATGAACAGGCAATTAAGAGGGGATTTATTCATAACTCTATTGGGAATAGAGTCAAAGAAAAGCACTCTACCCCAAATCATTTGTGGCCTGTAGGATCAGACTAAGTGTGATGGCCTAAAGCCATCTGCCAATGTCAACTAGTCTTTTCCTCTATCATAAACATGATTTTCTTTTGAAAGCATCAAATATAATCTAATAACATAAGTGAAAAACCATTTTTCAAATTTGCTGGCTATTTTTATCTATCCACTATGCTTAATTTTATCACTTAATTACTACTAAAAATCTGAAACTTGTGCAATGATATAGAACATTTTCTATTTTGTGATATATATGTTGTATATTCAACATAGCACACATCCTAACTAGAACATATATCATTTTTTACAAAAACTTCATCTTGTTGGAAAAGGAAAATCTCATATTCTAGCACATAACTGAAAAAACATGCCTCTTTTGCATTATCAACCTGCCTACTGAAATAGGGACTCTCCAAAAAATCCTCCCTCTTACTGATCATATCAAGCAAGCTGTTATCAAGGGGAGGGAAAGTATCAAAGATGACCTCCTCATATATTTCATTTTCTTGCTCTGCATCCAATCTTATGTCAACAATATCAGCAACAGGGGAGGACTGCTCATTGTTAACTATCTTTAAATCATATATTACACCTTTATCTTCACAATATTCCATTTTAGAAGTTGATGCAATAATCTCTAGATTCTCATTTTTTTCTTCATATAAAGGGTTAAGAACAATATGAAAAACCTTCTCAAAAACATTATAACAAAGCACCAATTGATCTTCATGTGCATCTTTATCAATTGATATTTTCACTAAAGTTATTTATTATCTCATCTTTAGGTTTATCAGGAATCCAGGAATCAGAATCTGAACTGGAACAACACCCCACAATACAATCCTCATAGACCTTATCATCAAAAGCTAATGGTATCTTATCATCTAAATTTTTATTATCACAGTCTTGCAAACTTGCATCCTTTTTAGACATAAAACTTTCCAATTCTTCATACTCACTGTCATATCTATCTAAAATACAAGAAAGCAAACAAACTCCTTGTGAGGTATTCTTCCCGGAGAATTCATAGTTGTTGTCCTTCAGTAACATGATTGACACCATATCTATCTCTACATCTAATATGTCAGATACTTTCTCATTAGCCTCTTCTTCATCAATATGAGGAATAACCACTTTCTGGGACAAGTTCTCTTCACTCACATTTTTTTTCAAATCATAATCAATAATAGGGCTAATGTAAATAGTGGGGATATAAAGGTCATGACATGGTCCTTTAGTTTCAGATTCATGCTTTGTTTCAAACCCTAACATCTTAGGATAATATACTCTTGCAGATGGATAACCCCTATAGATTCCATATTTCAAGTTGTTTTCAATATCCATTGCTATCCTATAAGCCTGATGTAAGGTTTTAGGATCCTTATCTCTTAGCAAATAAATCTCTTCCTCTTCAAATGTAGCCAAATAAACAACTAGGCATACTGTATCATTTGGTCTATAATTGCTAGGAATGTCATCCAATGCCCTAGCAAACCCGAGATTAAAAGCAAGTACTAACTCATCTTCTTCTTTCTGAATGTCCATGAATGTCTTCATAACCGAGCTTGGCTTAATTCTTTCACCAAACTATTCCATGAATGCCACCTTCAGCTCAACCCATGATGAGATAGAGCATATTCGTATGTAGGAGAACTAGTCTTTGGCATTTTCCCTCAAAGACTGAACAAACAACTTCATGAAAACAACTTCCTAATTTATTTCAAAATCTTCCATTAATTCAGAAAGCTACTGCAAATGTCATTGTGTTGATTCTGACCTCTTCCCATTGAATCTTGGTAATTGTTCCCTAACCTCTATAGGAACACGATTTGGGAAACCTTGGATGCCATCAAAATTCAATGGCTTATATCTTTCCATAAAGAAAGCTCTATGATGACTTGTTGTACATTTGTTTTTGACATTTCATAGGTAAACACAGGCACATGATACGTATTTTCATTAATTCCCATACTTCTTTCCCTTCTCTTGAACTATTACATTGTAAGGCTCAAAATATACTCCATCTAATCATATACAGAAATGGAAAACTGAATCATAGGATCATGCAAAATAATCACTACCATTCCCTTCCTTGGTGCTTCTTTCACTCTTTAGGGAACACACTTTTTATAATTTTCATGAAAATACACTCTTGACTCATGAAAATATAAATACTTGGAAATGTTGAAGCTATTGCTGCCTTCTTGAACCTGGGACTTGTAAAATCACCTTAAATCCTTCAAATCCTTAACACTGATCTTTTGACAGAGTCGCCACCTCCTTGCAAAGGATAAATACTCAAACAACTGAAAATTCTTCAAAAGTCATATTTGTTTCAACACAGCACTACAACACTTCATTATCATCAAATGGCATTATTGATTCTATCCTCAACTTCTCAGGGTAATTCATCATAAGAGATGAAATTTGTTCCATTCTTCCTACACATTTCTTGGTTCTTCTTCAAGCAGACACACAATGATGTATAAATATCAGAGTCTTAGAGTTGCCACTCACAACTGTGAGGTATTTCATATAATCTTGAAAAATGGACAGATTTTAACCAAACTATTTATAGAACAAGAACTACAACAGATTTCTCAACAACATTTACAAGAATTGACTCAAAACGACAAGGGACAGATTAAGAAGCTTCTTCACTCTGTGGGAAAAATCTCCACTATATATTTGGTAAATATTTTCTAACCAGAGATTCTCAACAGTTCATTTCAGTCCCCAGTAGAGTCGCTATTTTTTGTTGGTTCCCAAAATGGATGACGAGTTTACACTACTACAAGACATAGACCAAGCTGATTTCCTCCAAATATCTATGGAGAGCCACCTCCAACTATCAATATTTGTTAGGATTGGACCAACAATAACAAGGACAAAAAGTCCTTTTGTGCTTTAGGCAATGCAGATCTAGGGAGGGTGATCCCTTTAGTAAGATATCCTGCTCTCTGCAATGATACTTAGGAACTTACTAAAACAAAGAAAATTATCTCATAATAAGACCCAAAAGAAAGGGAGAATACTCAAGGATGGAAAATCCTTCAGTGAGCCTCAACCTTAAGCTGGAGTAAGAGAGAGGGTGAGACAACTTTCAGAAAATACATAAATCTTAGCAAATGATATTTTGATATTTGTAAGATTCATTCTGAAAATCATAAAGAAGATAAATCGGAAGCTGAAAACCTAATGCCATTTGCTAGTGAATACTAGTGCCTTATTCATTTGGGTTGTAGAGTCTATGAAAAGTGTTACTGAAAATCTGATTAAATTTCATCTAATAGTTGGTCTAGCCTAAAACAATACTGCCTTACAATATTGTTCTGCTTACAATCCTTCACTACTTATCAAATCCTATGGCAAGCCTTATTTTCTCTGTAATCTCATTCAAGCATTTTAATTAACTCCTTGGAATAAAGCATTGAATGGAATAATACATACATCGTAACAATGCAACAAACAAACGAGACCCTTGATCCCATTTGCTTAAAAGAACATAAAATCGCACCCAGGAGAGTAAAGATTAGGAAACTATATTTGCATTAATATCATAAGCTATCTTTTATCAGATGGTAGCAAACAAATTCAAATACAAAATGACCCACTTTAAAAAGGGAACTTGCAACTATTCTATTACTTTTTTGCTCTGCAAAATAACATTACAATCCTTGTTATTTCCTACAACTCTCTAGAACTACTTGGGACCTAACCCTACAGAAAAGATCTATTTTACAAAGATCTTTCTCATAAAATTTGGTCCCTAACTAATGGCCTTAAATTCCCTTTTATATAAAATAAGGGAGCAAAAAGCTTCAGGCCATAAGACACTTGTAATAGCAGATTCATTCTTTGATAATTATCCCTAAAAGGCCATATTAAATTCTATTTCAAAAATGTCCACATGTCCATGAGTTGGCACTTGTGAATAGTCATTCTCTAACCGAAAATTGATAGCAGAAAAACCATTTGATCCATGTTGTTATCTCCCTATCACCTTTAGATGGAGTGTGAGATCTTGCATTTTTATCCAATAGAGCATTTCCCTTCCTTAGAAAGGGAAACAAGATCCTAGCAAGAGGTAAAGTCACCCCTCAAGCTAGAGGAGGAACTCAACCTTCATGCCCAGGATCAATGGTAGTGGGAGGGGAAGTGAGAGGGAAAACATAATATGTTGGGGAGGGATCACAACTTCCATGCAACTACATGGATGGATTGTTGCCGCTCCCTACCGAGACATGTTCCTTTTTCATTCCTCTGTGGGCTCTTTCTCAGAAACCTCTGTCACCTCGAGACTAAGTAGACATAGAGGTTGTGCCATGCATGGCCTTTCTTTAAAAGAAAAGGCTTTCATGCACCCTCTGAAAATCCTCCTCACTTTCACATCCCCTATGGAAATAGACATACTCACACATGAGAGAAAAAATTCATCCAGTATCATAGAGTATATTGCAAGTCCATCTACAAGCTTGCTCAAACATCATTTCCTCTACAAAAAGAAAAATTACATTTAGAAAATGAAAAGGCTTCATACTCTTCTACCAATTAGATCACCACCTTGTTGTATTTATAGTTGAACAATACTTCATCAATTAGTTCCTGTTCTTGAAACATCATCACTCTGGTGTTCTCAATTTATTTTGCTAGCTATGGACACTAGAATTCATGCATATCACATCTACTACATTCTTTTGTCAAGGTTCATCTGATGCAAGTGATTTTATCCTCATCTTATTCCTTTTTTCAGTGTACAATCTCCTGCTTTAGGATTTCTGTCAATAAGCAAATCTTTGAATTCATCAAAGAACTCGTGATCCATCACACTTGAACTAGAAGCTTATTCGAATCCTTTCACATCTTTGAGCTATCATCCTTTGACTATCTAATCAGTCCTGAATCAACAAGTCTGAATCCCATTCATTCTGCCTTTTCCCATGAGCTACAACTAGTGCCTCCAAAATCTCTCCAAACTTCTCATTTGAAACTCAACCGCAGATCTCATCCAACTTGGCAAATCTAATAGTCATTTCTTGCTAACTTAGCACTTTGACTTCCCATCTATATCTATGGACCCACAAAATCCTGACTGAACAGTGCCATCTCATCCTTCGACCAAGCTCCATCAGCAGCCTCTCCATAGGTTTTCCTGATCAGCCTGTGACACATGGCATCATCTCATGATTCTGCAGTCTGTAATCTCCCTGCAAGTTCCATTGCAGGAATACAAGGGTCGTCTGATCTATTCAAACTTTACCGCTTTACATACTACTCATTAACTCTTCCAAGACTTAAGAGTCGAGCACCTATTACTTCAGGATAAAACATCTTCGTTCATTCTCAGCACATGCAAATTGATGAGATTGTTAGTAACTTGACCTTTATCGCCTGCGAACCGGTAACACAATGCTTTCAACTAGTTACACTACTAACCCTGTCGGTTTCCGCTGATAGCATGTTGTGCAATCTCATGATGCCACGGTCATTAAAATGCTCACATCTTTAATCACGGGGAAGTGCTAGCCGTTGGATCCATCCTATCTTTAGCAAATGGTCGGAGTATTTAGGACCTTTTGGACCTAGGAAAATACAAGCATGGGCATAAATATTTTGAAAGGGGACCGGTAATAGGAATGTTATGTGCTTGACTTAGGGAAATTATTATTTCATGAACTGGTTGATCAATACTTTTCTTAGGGAATAAGATAGCCCCGCTCATGGAAAGGGTACCCACGGCTTTAAGTGGGAAAAAAGTAATAGAAAAATATATCATTTCTTGGGTTTTCTTCACAAAATGCAAGAAGTTTTGATGAACCCTAAAACCTAGACCTTGGATCATTCATAGAGGATACAAGTAAAACCTAAAAATCAATGCTTTGAGCCCAAAATTTTAAAATTTCATGCAATCAATTTTCAGAGCTATCACAAGACACTTTTCGCACCGTGGAGCACATTGTTTTTTAGTGTTCCCATCACCAAAATGTCCTTGAATT
The DNA here is from genome assembly GCF_030272615.1 of Cryptomeria japonica. Classification (NCBI taxonomy): domain Eukaryota; kingdom Viridiplantae; phylum Streptophyta; class Pinopsida; order Cupressales; family Cupressaceae; genus Cryptomeria; species Cryptomeria japonica. Next base: position 253,728,135 of record NC_081410.1, read on the forward strand.
GGCCTTTATGGTTGAGAAGGATGTAGTTCAAAATGGTGAAAATAGTCATGATAACTTTGTTGAAGCCTATGGAGATCATGACATTGAGCATTTGTATTGTGAGGATTATAATACTGGGAATTGTTCTAGTTCAGATTGCGACTCCTTGGTTTCTGATGAAAATGAATGTGAAATTGAGATGGGTAGTGGTTTTAGTGAAAAATTTAATGCATTGTTTGATGAGGATGCAGATATGGATCAGTCAGTGCTTTGCCATAATATTTTTAAGAGGGGATTTCATATGGTTCTTAACCCTTTTTATGAAGAGACAATTGAGAGTCTGGACATTACTGCATCAACTTCTGAAATAGATAATTACGAAGACCAGGATGTGATACCTTAATTGATGTTGAATGAGGATGATGAGTTTACTTCTATTTTTGATATTGTTGATGTCAAATGGGATTCAGAGCAAGAGGTTGAAGTTTTTCTTCGGCTTGATGATTTGCAGTTACATGAAAGGACCAATTGTGATCCTCTTCCTCCTCTTGATATCAGCTTGCTTATTGTGTACAGTGGGAGAGTAGATTATTTTGGGAGCTATTTTTTTGATGAGTAGACTAATATTTTAAACCAAGCCTATTTTTTCAGTTGTGTGCCAGAATATGAGTTTTTCTTCTTTCAGTTGAATGATGTTTTTACTGAGTGTGGTATTGGTTTTAGTAAGGATGTGTGTTATGTTCAGAACAACACATATATGTCACAAGGTGACCAATATTTTCAATCATTACATAAGTTTCAGAGGTTTGACAGTGAGTGCAATGATAATTTTAATCATGGTAGTTGGACAAAAAAGGCTAGCAAGTCTGGTAACTGACATTCTAGCTATGTTTTTAGTGCATTCAGAGGAGAACCATGTTTATGACAGATGAAAGTATTAGTTGATTTTGATAGATGGCCTAGGGCCATCACATGTGGTTTGACCTTCAAGCCACAAGCAACTTGGGGTAGAGTAATCTTTTCTAACTCTATGCCCAATGGAATAGTTATCATTTCCCTCTTGAATTGCTTGTTCATGGACATTTATTGAAGGTCTACTTTTCTTAAAGTAGTTATTATCCATGAGAATTTTTTTTAGGTTTTGTATATAAGTAAGGTAGTTTATTTTCTGTTTGTGTCGCCTTGTCTAGGTTGTTTCTTTTGGTTTTCTCTACAAGGTGGTCTTCTCCACCAAATATTTTGGAATTCTCGCATCATTCCTGAGCAATGATCATCCCCAACTAGAGCCACTGATAGTCATAAAAATGAGTGCAAAAATGTTTTCATGCTTGAGTCAAAATATTAGTCATTCTAGATTTATTTTGCCCTCTGTCAAAGTTCAAGGTCTAGGGTTTAGGATTTATGAAATTCTAATTAAGACTTGTAAAAGAAAAACCCTAAGCCTATTATATTCCATCATTACCTTTTTCTATTTAAGCTAAGGGTCAATTACCATTGGCAGGGCCATTGTATTTCCTAAGCATTAAGTTGTTTTCGGATGACCCATTTATATTTTTCTTGTCTAAAAATTTTAAATACTTCGGTCAATGGATAAAGGCAAAATAGATCCTATGGTTCGCATAGCCTTGCGGACAAAAATGCAAGGAAGATAAGGACCACAACATTATGAGATGATGCCACATGTCCTCGACAGAGAAAGGTGAGCTGCTAGTTTGATTGTTCAAAATTTTCATATAACTGGTTCTCAAGAAGTAAAGACTAAACTACTAATGGCCCCATCAATTTGCATGTGTTTCAATAGATGGTGATGTTATAATCTGGGTGAAAAGGTGCTCGACTTTCAATTTGAAAGGGTTGGTAGGGATTGTGGTTGCAAGGTAAAGTGTGAATAGATCAAACGACCCTCTTGACCTTGGGAAGGAAGGTACAAGAGGGTTAAGGACCGTGACATCACAAGATGATGCCATGTGTCTTGGGCTGATCGAGAAGACTGATGGTGTGGCCAATGACAACGTTGGGCTAGAAGGTGAGTTGGCATTGCTACATCACATGATTAAATGGGTCCACATACCACAATGGATGGTCAATGTCAGATTGACCATTGGTGATCATTCGATATGTCAGGGTGGTCAAGATATATGACAAAGTTTCAAACTAATTTTTAAAAGGGAAATCAAAGCCATTAGAAAGGGTTCCAAAATATCTGAATAGAGTCTCTTTAGGTAGGCTTGGTCTGCAAGATTAGGTTCGAATTTTGGGAATTCAAGAGTAAATAGAAAAAATTGTAATGTCATTTTGTAGAGCAAAATACAAGATAGTTACTAGTTTTAGATTTCAAGTGGGTTATTCTATAAATGAAATGTACTCTGTTATTTAATAGAAGATAGCTTTTGAAATTAATAGAGATACAATTTCAAGTCCTTACTCTCCTGTGTGTGACTTTATTTTCTTTTGAGTTAATGGAATCAAGGGTTTCAGTTACTTGTTGCATTGTTATGATGTATGCAATTTTCCATTCCATGAGTTAATCCAAGGGGTTAATTAAAATGATTGAATGAAATTATAGAGAGATAATGCTTGTACTAGGATTTGATAAGTAGTTTGGGTAAGAAATTGCAAATGGAAGGATACTGTAAGGCAATATCCTTTAAGATTTAATTAGCTGTGAGATAAATTTCTATCAAGTTTCAGTGATATTTTAAAGACTCAAAGCCCAATGGAATAAGGCACTGGTATATGCTACCATGTGTCATTAGGTTATCAATTTCTTGTCTATTTTATTTATGGTTTATCCCAAATCATTTAAAATCAAGACATAATTCCAAGTTGTAATGCCCCGCTAGGAAACCCCGAAGGGATAAAGCTAAAACACTCAAATGGAGTGTAAATATATATATATATATATATATATATATATATATTTATAATAATAATAAGAGTGTTAATGTTAAGTCACAACATTAAGATACATTGGAGTTATCTAACGCTTAGATAACAAAATGGAAGACTAAACAATCCTAAGGAGTTTCCCAACGTGATTACGTAACCTTACACCTAACTCAACTCGCAACATTAGATTCAATTAAGATGGTTATCTTAATTATAAGTCATTACTTTAGACGTGGATTTAATATGTTCGATGAATTGACATTTTAGAAATTTAGGACGCATTCATCTATTATGATTGGAGATGAGGCTAACATGAGGATATTTATTCAATGAAGTTAAAACGTAGTTAACTTAAGAATTTCACCCATTAAGGTTTAAGTATGGTTAACTTGACGAGTCCATCCATTTTAGATACAATGTAACCAATATATCGAGGTTCATTTATTTAGGTTTAAAAGTAAACAACCAAATGAGTTCATCCTTTATAGTTAAATTATGACTAATAAGAGGAGATTCTTTTATTAGGGTTTAAAATGTAAACTAACATAATGAGGTTCATCCATTAGGGTTAAAACATAACTAACTAATAAGTCATAGTACATTTATAGAGGATAAAATGTAAATAGCCTAATGGGTTCATTCATTAAGGTGAAAATGTAATATAGCTACATGAGATCATCCCTTTAATTAAAATATAGCTAATAAGATGAGATTCACTCATTAAGGATTAAAAATTTAAGTAACATAATGAAGATCATCCCTTAGGGTTATAATATAACTAACTCGGTGAGTTCACTCTTTTAGTTAAAAAACAAAGTCAATATGATTAAATTCCTTTGCTAAGATTAAGATACAAACAACTGTATGAGTTCACCCATTTTAGTTCAATTATGGCTATTATGATGAAGTTCATTTATTAAGGTTGAAATATGGATAACCAATTGAGTTCATCCAATTATAGCAAAATAAAGCTAATATGACGATGTTCATTTATTAAGATAAAATGGTAAATAACCAAATGAGGTTCATCCATTAGATTTCAATTTAGATATTATGACAATTAATCCAATATTTGTTATACATTTATTACGTACAAATTACAAGCTTTATGACAAGTTAATTCATTAATTGTAACCTAGTGAGTTTCTTTCCATGCTTATTTCTTTTCATTAACACTAACAAAATAATTTCCATAATCATATCAACAATCTTTTATGACCCTAATTACTACATTTAACAAGACAACTATATTCATGCATTCGAAAATTAACATCATTAAATCCCCATTATACAATTACAAAATACATTCATACATTCAAGCACTAAGTATGAAACATGAGAGACAAAAACATCACATAACACAGATATGATCTCAGAGTTCACCCCTAAAGGGCTACATCTCCGGGTCTGCTCAACTGCAAGACCCCTCTGGCAATTAATATAGTTAGGCTACATAAGTTTCATGTCATTTACATCTTGCCTTATAGGCGAACACAACCACTATACAATGACCACTTCGGTCAATAAATACATAAATGATTCCTTCATAAAAGTTGATCCAACCGAACACATCAAAAGCAATTACAAAGATCTCTTGTCTGACGGTTCCCTAACTAGGGACTTGACCGACTATGACCAAACACAAGCAACCAGATGGACAACAAAGTCTAAACAAACATAACAGGGTCTTGCCATCACTTTAAACTAAGCGAATACTAATAAATTAAACTTGCCATATTTCCATTTGTCTATTTCCCAATGCCGAGGATGAGTAAAGCTAACCCATTTATTTTATCAAATGAGATATCATTAACTTACTAATTTTTCCAAAGGTACATTATTAAATTTCCGTTATTTCTAATAACATCTCATTTTAGTTTTCAAAAGAAAGATCCAACGATAAAACATTTCATTTTCCAATTACTCCTAAACTTTAGTATTCCACTTCTAAATTTCCCAGATGGCCTATAACATTAAAATCTGAAAATAATATATCCTTGGATAATATATTAATTTTAAACATCACCAAATAATAATTATATTTTAATTCAAAAATCCCCCATAAAAATATAATTCCCTTGCATATACTAAACAAATACACGATATAAAGGTATGAATTAGCATATACTTCTCTATGTATATATGTGCCTAAATTAATAAAGTAATGACTAAACAATAATTATTATGCATTTGAAAGTATACTCCAAATTAGGAATCAACAATTAATATATATTTATTAATATATATTATTATAAAAATTATCACAGTTAATATATATTTAAATCTATACATTAATTAATAATTAATATATAATATATAGCTAATAAAATATATCATCATATTAGCTTTATTTTGCTATAATTGGATGAACTCAATTGGTTATCCATATTTCAACCTTAATAAATGAACTTCATCATAATAGCCATAATTGAACTAAAATGGGTGAACTCATACAGTTGTTTGTATCTTAATCTTAGCAAAGGAATTTAATCATATTAACTTTGTTTTTTAACTAAAAGAGTGAACTCACCGAGTTAGTTATATTATAACCCTAAGGGATGATCTTCATTATGTTACTTAAATTTTTAATCCTTAATGAACGAATCTCATCTTATTAGCTATATTTTAATTAAAGGGATGATCTCATGTAGCTATATTACATTTTCACCTTAATGAATGAACCCATTAGGCTATTTACATTTTATCCTCTATAAATGTACTACGACTTATTAGTTAGTTATGTTTTAACCCTAATGGATGAACCTCATTATGTTAGTTTACATTTTAAACCCTAATAAAAGAATCTCCTCTTATTAGTCATAATTTAACTATAAAGGATGAACTCATTTGGTTGTTTACTTTTAAACCTAAATAAATGAACCTCGATATATTGGTTACATTGTATCTAAAATGGATGGACTCGTCAAGTTAACCATACTTAAACCTTAATGGGTGAAATTCTTAAGTTAACTACGTTTTAACTTCATTGAGTAAATATCCCCATGTTAGCCTCATCTCCAATCATAATAGATGAACGCGTCCTAAATTTCTAAAATGTCAATTCATCGAACATATTAAATCCATGTCTTAAGTAATAACTTATAATTAAGACAACCAACTTAATTGAATCTAATGTTGCGAGTTGAGTTAGGTGTAAGGTTACGTAATCATATTGGGAAACTCCTTAGGATTGTTTATTCTTCCGCTATGTTATCTAAGCATTAGATAACTCCAATGTATCTTAATCTTGTGACTTAATATTAACACTCTTATTATTATTATAAAATATATATATATATATATATATATATATATATATATATATATATATATATATATATATATATATATATATATATATATATATATATATATATATATATATTATAATAATAATAAGAGTGTTTTAGCTTTATCCCTTCGAGGTTTCCTGGTGGGGCATTACACTTGGTATCAAAGCCCATGTTGCAACACTGGGATCTCTGGTTTCTCTTGTGCCCTTAGTTGGTGCCAGGTGTATCTACCCTATGTTGTATGCTTGTCCTCCTGATGTGTGAGTGTGATTGAACAAACCCTACTTGTGTGTAATGCGTGTGTTCACACCTTGTTTCCACCTTCTTGATGTGGGTGTTTTGGAATGATTATAGGTACTTTGTTTTCTTATTGCGGTCTTGGTCTATGATTCCTCTTATTCTAAAAGAGAGTCGTATGTACCTTCATTCTTGAATTGTTTTACTCTTTTGATTAATCCATCTGGATTGGTTGGTATTATCTTGAATCTAAAAGTATGAAATGTGCTTGTTTATGGTTGTGATCTAGCTTAGATTTGTTCACTTGAAGGGCTAGTATGGCAAATATTAATGCTTATTATGTAGTAAAAAGAATGATTATCACCCTTCCTTCTCTCTCTCTAGAAAATTAAAATGTTCTGATATGGGTAATTATCTCTTATTTAAGTTTTCTTATTGCAAGAGAAAGGATGATATTTCTTGAGCCCTTGTGTGAGCCTTATAACACTTATGTGTTTTAGATTGTGAAAGGGGTTTGGTTTGAAAGTTAATATTGGTTATTGAGATAAAAATTGTATGTTTACATTAGAGAACTCTCCAAGTGCATTGCAGGAATAAGATAATTAAATGCTATCTTAGGTAAGGTGCATTAATATGCGCATAGTTGATTTTGTGAAAATTGCTTTGTTGTGAAAGAATTACCAAAAGAGAACATGTTATAGTAGCTTCAAGAGTGTAATTAATGTGTTCCACGAAAGATTGTTTTATGTGCATCTTCAAACCAATCTAATTTAGGACCTATTTTAGCAACGCTCCATTTAACTTGCCTTTGGATATAGATAATTGTCTTATTGTGTTTAGAAAGAACAAATGAAAGACTTGTTAATTTGTATGCATTAATGTGTAATATTTAGTAGATAGCTCCTCATTTACCTTTTTGTCGTAATTCAACTCTCAATGTTAGGTTGCAGATTTTGATGTATTGTGGTATTGAATTAAGAATAGTGAGTGTTCTCAAGAAGTCTTGTATTACCAAAAGATTGCCTGTCTTAATTTCTTGTTCGGAAAACTAGAACATTCTATTGCAACCATAATAATTGGAAATGTCATGTTAGGTTGTTTTGGCATCCTCCTAAAAGATAGCAAAATGAAAACTGTGCAACTAAAATGATAGACTTATATCTGAGCATATAGTGTGATCTTGTAGATCTTGTGTATTCGTAGGATATAGATGATTTTTCCAACTCTCTTCCTCCTCTTGCCTAAAATATAAGGTTTGTTGTTTTTGAAATGCTATTAAGAATGCAGTGATTTAAGAAGAATTTTTTATAATGCATATGAAATTATATGTTTGCTTTGGCTTCTAATTGAAAGAGGAAAGTTTTTCGCTTTGGGGGAGAAAATTGCATAGTTAGTCATGTGAATGAAAATGCTTAGTGGAATTTGAGAAAGATATTGGAATGACATTATTTCCTTGTGTAAATTTGAATTGTTGAGAATTTCAATACGTGTATCTAGAGTAAAATTTATTTAGTGATTCATGTGAAAAGCATAATTAAAACTTCCCTTAAGTAGATGATAGCGTATTAAAAAGTACTCCCCGTAAATGTGACTGAACCAGTAATGGTGCTATTCTTTGTGTGTTGTAAGAAACCCGTACTTTCTATGTGTGTCATGGGATGGTGAAGTAATCAACCATGGAGGATATGTTTTCTTATGAGTGTGGGAAACCATACTGTTATGTGATGTTGCTTAATTGTTTCCTTACTGAGTGCCAACCCACGGGTTGTTGATAAGTCAGTATGTGAAGGGGTAGTAGTAGAAGTCACCATTCCTTGAATAGTATGAACAACATATGAGTAATGTTGACACGAATCGACTGTAGCTTCCCTATTTCGAGGAAAAATATAGTTTTGTAATGAAACTGTAACATAGGTGTACTCAATACTTCCCCTTGTGATGAACCGATGTATAAGGTTCATGTGTGCCAGCCTATTCCTATCCTTTATTTTGAGCATATAGATGACAGTTCTTGAGCATAATGATGGATTTTATTGGAGCATCTTTTGCCTTGTCTTCATGAGAGGCATTTTATTTTTCTTACATGAGTTGCCAATTGACTAGTGTTGGTAGACTTGTGGGTAGACCTTAGCCATGTATACCTCTGGCTTACGGTGGGTATCCTGAGAGGAACATTGCTATACAGGGTGTTACCGGGGCATGCCTTATCCGTGAGGTACACTACCATGCGGGATACATCCATTGCATGCCTTGTCCGCTTGGAGTATTGCCATTTCATGCTGAGACACGATGCGGGATGTAGTAGACATTGCCATGTGGCCTACCGATAGGTATAGGGTAGAGCCATGCCACGTGACGATGTGATGCGGGGTGATGTCAAGGTGCACATTGCCATGCCATGCAGATGTGTGACTAGGCCACACCACATGATGAGCTACTGGGATAGCTAGATGATTGTTCCTTCCTTCCTTGTTGGTGGCTAGCTGCTAGTCACATAGTGATGTAATGTGCAATTATGATCTTCATTTATTATTTATTTATTTATTTCCTTGTGGGCCAACAATTTATTTTATTTTGACCTTGAAGATTTAGCCACGATCTTGCAATCTTGTTCTTACTTGATTTGATGTTGCAATTCTGAAATTATTTTCTTGCCTTACTATTGGAATTGACGATTATTATCTTTATACTTCTATACTTTGGTGGCTAAATTGGTTTATCCTTGTTGTTTTTGTATGCTGGTCTTGTGTTGCAATGTGAATTTCTCTCCAAGAATGTAGGAGACGGTCTTGGATGAGTGTATACGAGGAAGTAGATGTAGGGAACCTTGAGGATGGAGGTATGTGAGGCTGTGAGACAGCTAGGATCCACTACCTACCTATGAGTGGTGACTATCTCTTGGAGGCTAAACACCTTACACAAAAAGGGATGTTCATGAGGGTCTTGTATGGAAGGTAGCAACGCTATGGTGTACCCTAGCACTATCAAGCCCTTGAGTGAGATGTTGGATATTGATGATCATGTTATTTGTTCTGAGATCAGGCATAGAGATGTTGATTGTGCATGTTATCTTTGACCGAGCATTAGACATGCTCACATGTGGCCTTTTGTGTTGTGCAAATTCCAGTTATGTGGATGGTTATTATGTGTAATCATTGATTAAATGGTGTTAACTTGTCACTATGTTATGGGACATAGTCATTGTAAAAGTTCTTATATGCCTGGAAAGTGTAAACAATTGAGTTATATATGTTGCTCTTATTTAATGAAAGTTAACTTGGTTGTAGAAATTTATATTTGAAGTTAGTACTATGGGATAAAGTTTTGCTAAAAGAGGTATGGGTGAAAGAATTTGATCTTGATGGCATGTTTTCTTGTCATGTTTGATAGATGAGTATGGTAACTATTGTCTATATCTTTTAATTGCTTTAATTTGGTGTAATGAAAGGAAGGAAAAATCCTCGTTTCTCTACTATGATTGTGTGTAAATTCTAGAATATTTTAAGAAGTGTATGATTTTAGATGCATTCTGCTAATGGATAATGATATTCGTAGAGGATTTATAAATAGTGTTTTAATTGTTGACAAAATATTTAATTGTGCAAATTGATAATTGTTAATTGAGTTTCAGGGCTAATACGTGTTGTATGATTTCCGCTTAGCCTTGTGACTTCTAGGAGTAAGTCAGAGCCTAGGGGGGGAGAATGTAATGCTCCTACCCTAGTCGGCCTTGGAAAACCCGTTTGACCTTGGTTGACTTCCTATGTGGCATTCTTGAATGATTGATTAACTGTGATGTAATGTTGTAGATTAGATAATATAAATAATTGTGCATACCTATTATTGTGCTTTTTCATTGATTCTTGTGTAAATGTAGTTGTTTCCCTAATTCTTGTTATAAATCTCAAGCTAATGCCTTCATTTGAATATGTATATATATGTATTCTTGCGTGACTCATGGTTGCAAGTACTATATCGCCTAGGTGCGAGGTTCATCTCTATCAAGATTCGCAGGGTTGAGTATACCTCCTTCATCCTTAGAATTTGGATTAGGTGGTCATAAAACTCTCATCTTGCCTTAGCCATGATCAGGTGAGCATCGTGTGTGGCCCGTTGGGTTCCTTTTTCATTAGGTTGCATGTCGTGTGATTGGTGGACTTTCTTGGTTTGCATGCCTTGCATGTGGTGGAATGAAGTATTCTATCCTAAGTATTTAATTTAATTTAATGTGTTCATTTATGCATTTGTAATTGAGAAATCAAAATAAATAGGTTTCTTTTAGGAGATTAATCATTAATTAAAGAGATCACTTTATTTATGTTGTAGCGAATTTAATTTAATGGTTAATTTTAAATAATGAATTTAATTAGTTTATGCGTTTTAAATAATATATATATATTTAAGTTATTTGAAATATAATTAATTTAACCTCTTTTGCATTTTGGAAAAGAAAGGTTAATTTTACTTATTTAAGAAAATCATTTTTTATTAGAAAAGCAAGTTTAATTTATAAGGAAATTTGATATAGTGTGAAAGATTGGTTTTGGGAATTAATTTAATTAAATATTTACCCTTGTGAATATTGCGAAATATAAATGTTGGCTTAATTAATATTGACAAATTAAAAAATTTAATAAGAGAGAACCATTTTAATTTTAATTAGAAAATCAAATTAAACTATTTGAATAGTTGAAAAGAATTATTATTTCCTTTTTATTTAAAAAGTGCTTAAATTTCGAAATTAGAAATTAGGTCAAAATGTGATTCATTTAACCTAGGTTGAAAAATATTTTGGGGGGTTGTTGAATTTTTGGGAAAAGAAAAATATGGGAATGGAGATTTGGGGATTTTGGCAAGGATGGATTTCTATAGCTGCAGGTTGGGGGCTCTTCTTCAAATCATACCAGGAATGCTAAAGAGGTAGGATCCCAGTTTTTCCCTTTTGTTTCTTTGCTAAATCAAATAAAAATGGTATTTGGTGGATCTTCATGAAATCCTAGTTTAAAAATATCCATGAATGCTCTTAAAATTTGAGTATTAGTTGTGAATATTGTTTGTTTTTGGGTTCAAGAATGTTTAAATGGTTTCGTGTTTGAGAAAATCTTGTTATCTGAAAGCTATTGGTTTTTTTGGGAAAATCATGAACTTGCTGGGAAAATTTCCCCATTTTATTGTTTAGAACATTCTGGAAAAATATATATATCTGTGACTGTGAATGAATGAGATTTGGGTTTTTGAGAAATGACAGAAAATGTTGTTTTAGAATGTCAACAATATCTCCAAATTTACAAACTGGGTTTCTATGAAATTTTTTGGAATTCTTTGTGACTTTGCATTATAACTTCTGTATAAATTTCATAAAAATAAAGTTTTGGGTTTTTGAGAAATGATAGAAACTGTGTGGCTGTTAAAACAAATTTTATTTTTTTATTAAATTTAAATTTTGATTTTAAAAAAATATATATATATATTTACACTCCATTTGAGTGTTTTAGCTTTATCCCTTTGGGGTTTCCTGGCGGGGCATTACACAAGTTTTATGTATGTTTGAGTTGTCCTACTATCTCATGCTCCAAATAAGGTCGAGAATCACTGAAGAATTCACCATTCTTGAACATTCTCCCTACTGTTGAGCCTGTATATGAGATCATCTGCTTCAACTGTAGCATAATTTATGAGTGTGGTGTAGAGGTCACTAATTTGCTAAGGTATCACCCTCTCAAGTCTTGTAGAGCCCAAAGCGTAGAAGGATTAGAAAAAATCCTTGTTGGTCCAAGTTCTTGAGGATTTTAATAATTGAAGTTGGCTTCTCCATGAGAATTTGAAGAGTTGACTTGGTTTCTTCCTGTCGAAGTGTAAACCCATTTGGGCACCAAGAGTATTCTAGGTTGGATAAGTACTTACATCAATAGTAGTTTAAAAAGGGGAGTGTTGATAGTAACTTATACATAAAAATAGAAGGTAATCATATGATCATAGTTATGGTTTATATAGATGACATCATCTTTGGAGGCAACAAGGATACCCTATGTAAGGAGTTTGTTGATAAAATGTAGTCTAAGTTTGAGATGTCCATTTTTGGTGAGTTAGATGATGGTGCATTTATATCACAAACCAAGTATGCTACAAACATGTTAAAGAAATTTTAGATGGAGGACAAAAAACCGGTTGGTACCCCCATGGTGACTGTATGCAAGCTAAGTAAAGATGGTGAGTCACCTAGTGTAGATCAGACTTTGTATAGATCAATGATTGAAAGTTATTGTATCTCACAACCTCAAGGCCTGATATAGTCTAATTTGTGTGTATGGTAGAAAGATTCCAAGTAGCTCCTAAGAAATCACATGTCAATGATGTTAGGAGGATATTCAAGTATCTGTAAGGGACTCTTACTTATGGTTGATGGTACCCAAAGAAAGGAGATTTCATTTTGCAAGCCTATCCTAATGCATATTGGGTAGGATGTGTAGATGACAGGAAGAGAACCAGTGGTGGAGCTTTCTTCCTTGGAGACGGGTTGGTGTCATGGCATAACAAGAAACAAGAGTCCATTTCACTATCAACTATTGAAGATGAGTATATTGCAGTTGCTACATGTTGTTCTCAAGTCTCATGGATAAAGAAAAATCTCAAGTACATTCAGGTAGAGTTTTCAGATCCTATTTCTATAATGTGTGACAACTCAAGTGCAATCAACATATCAAAGAATCCTATTATGCACTTAAGGACAAAACACATAGCTATCAAATATCATTTTCTAAGAGAGAAGGTAGCTAATAAGGAGGTCAAGCTAGAATATGTTCCTATAGGTGGACAAGTGGTAGACAGTTTCACCAAGTCCCTACCTAAGGATACATATGAATATCATAGGATAAAATTTGGGGTTGTTCCTCCTTCATGTAAAATTTAAGAAGTTAATGAGGGTCATTGGGTTAGGGGGAGCTTATTGTTCCACTATCTTTGTCCTTGAACCTTGTGCATAGTCTCAAGGGGAGATCTAAATTTTTGTAAGCAGTATTAGCACTACTTTTATATTGTAATAATGGTTCATCTAACCTTCAAGTGATACATGGATACTTATATGATCATAGGGGGATAAGAGTGTGTTGTTTGTCTGGCCCTTTTCCATTATGGTCAAAGGGGGAGAAATGGTCTGCGAGTGTGTTGACATCAATGCCAAGGGGGGAGATTGTTGGCATTGTTTTCATTGATGTCAAAAAGAGTAAAGAGGCTACAAAGAAGCAAGTAGCAATTATGCATAACATGAAGATAGGAGAAGTGCATAATGTGCAGGTTATGTGATCATGCATAACACATCGTGTTATGCTACATATAGATTGTAGGTTGCAGAGGTGAAAAATCCCTTCGATGGTAATTTTTCAATGAGACAAGGCTTTTGTCTGAGCGGTGATTTTTTTCAGTTTAAGATGATGATTCAAAAAAACCATCTTCTTGCTTCATTGAGTTTCATTGTTATACTGACACAATTTGTCTTTGGTGAAGTGTTTGCCATGTCTTGGTGACAAGCAATTTGTGTTGAGTGGGTCCTCCTTATTGTGTGCTTTGACATCTAGTTGATAGTTTTACATTGGTCCATCAAGATGATGATGTATGCATGTGGGATCCTATGGTGTGTTCGAGTAAAGGAAAGAGACCTTATGGGATAACAAAATCAGAGGCAAATGGTGTATCCCACTACCCCACACCGTCGAAGACTAGGGTGATATAACCATGCAGGCTAACAAGGATAAAGGTTAGAGGTCACTCCCGCTATTCGGAAGCAAGATGGTCCGTAACAAATGTATATTGTGGGATAACACAACAATGAAGCATGAGGCTCCTCACCATCTGAAATCACTGATAACCAAAGCAAATTGGTCTTTCAGGATAAGAAATAGATGGAAGGATAGTGGCTCCCCGCTATCTCAAATCATCAAAATGTGAGAAGTGATGGTCATGTGGGGTAACACAAGGAGAAGCAAGAGATGTTTCCCACCATCCTGCACTATATAATGTCAAGGATGAAACATCATGTGGGGTAAGTAAGAACAAAGTAAACAGTGTCTCTGCTATCCCACGGATGGGAAGCATAGATGAAAATGAGTATGTGGGGCATCAAGAAGTAGAATGGCTAATACATCCCACTGGCATACTACAACACAAGTGAAGAAGATACATTCCCTACTATCTTGTATTGCCAATAACCAGATGATGAAACTCTTGCAGGGAAAGACAAATTGAAAATAGTGCATCCCGCCAGCTTGCACGAGGAAAAGAAGTTTGAGAATGATGATGCAGGCTAATGAAAAGAAAGTAGTTAGTGGCTCTTACCATCCCATAGACATATCTGAGATACACATAACATGAAAGTTAGCCACAATATAGAGTTTGATGGCTTTGTGTAGTCCAATAGTCCATGTGGTAGGTTGACTGTGGTTGACCAATGTTGATCAAGCAACTTGAATGCCAAATGTAAAGATTGTGATGCACAATTTACATACTGATAAAGATGACAATCAACATGGTAGTTGACCATGGTTTGACCAACTGATTTAAATTTAATTTTGATGGTGTGGTGCTTGTAGAGTGCATGCAGGGGAATGAGAATCTAATTCGTCTGTTGACAGAGTGTGTTGTCGAATACCAAGGATTTCTTTAATGGAGGTAGCTATGATTGAATCAATCAGAACAGGAGGATGAAGAATACATTAATGGCAATCATGTTGTAGGCTATTTGTGTGGCTAAAGGAAGAATACCTGACCTCTTTGGGCTAAGGAAGATTATGAAACTTAGTAATATAAGTACAAAGAATGATCTGAAGACAGAAAGGATGCATTTAATATAGGTAGCCATTCCAAGAACATATTTAGGAAAAATAATAAAATCTCTTGCAGTAGAAATCTCCAAGACAACAGAACTAAATAAAATATTTGGACTTCAGCTTTGGAGGGAAAATCTTAGGTGTACAAAGAAAATCAAATCATGTAGCAAATTTGATGAGATTTGACAATGGTAGGTGTAATTGTCAAGACAAAGAGAGTGGTGGAAATACAATTTTCACCTTGAGTCTACTGTGAGGTATCAGGATGAAGGTTGAGTGTCTGCCAATAGAAGAAGTGGAAGCTACATAAGAAGAAATAGAGAAAATAGAGAAGAGAAAATTCTTAGAAAAGGTGAAGCGGAGATAAAGAGAAGTAGAGGCAGAGAGAAGAAGATAATCAGATAGAGGAAGAAGAGGAATATTCTCAACAGGTAGAAAAATCCACTCTGAGGTGTGAAAAATTTATATGTGTTACAAAACACATTTGTAACAAGGTTTAATCATTGTATTGAAAAACTTAATATTATTGTCTCTCTGAGTGGGTGCTCCGAGTATGGGTAGGTTCTCATTGAATAGGTACTCTAAAATTAGGGGTTGGTGCTCAGAATCATCAGGGGTTGGTGCCCTAAACATATTGTAATCAATTTATTTATTGTGAGGATGGATTGGAGCAGTAGATTCTAGTAGCTATTCTCACCAAGGTTTTTCCCACATTGGGTTTTCCTTGTATGTCTAGTGATGTGGTTTGATTTGTGTGTGTGTTCTTAATTAGTTTTGAGTTTTAGTATTTGCACAGATAGTTAATTTTTTTTTAAATGCATTTATTCACCCCCCTCTCAGTATCTATTTGTCTTCTTCAATTGGTATTAGATCCCTAGGTCCCCTTACTGTAAAGCTTCCTCTAGCTTGGGTAGATCCTGTCTTATGAACACAATGGCCAGAAATAAATCCTCTTCTAAAGCACCTATGTTTGATGGCACAAATTATGCCTTCTAGAGTAGAATAATGGAGACATACCTATCTTCCCTTGGCTTTAAGGTTTGATGTCAGTAAAGAATGGATATACAGTTCCATCCATTGCTCCTACTGATCCTGATGCCAAATAGGAATATGAGAACAATGCAAAAGCTAAGAATGCTATCTTAAGTGGCCTGTCTGATACATAGTTTGTCAAAGTCATGCACTGCACTTCAGAAAAAGATACTTGGGACAAGTTACAAAAATTCTATGAAGGCGATATCAAAGTAAAGGAGGGCAAACTACAAAATCTCAGATTTTATCCCATTGAGGTGGATGCTTCTCTTTGTAGATGTCTAAAATTAATTAAATTAAATATTGAATTAATTTAAGCCTTTCTACATAATTAATTAATTTAATTATGTTTATCCTCATTCCTCTTAAAATTAATTAAATCAAATTTAATTAGTTTTATCACTATATTCCAAATGATTAATTTGGCAGTAAGTTAATTACTTTTTCCTATTCTTCTAAAGTCACCTAAATCATTATTTATTGTAATTCCTACTTAGTTAATTAATTCTAATTAATTAACCTAATGCGGGTGATTCCTAAAAATCACTTTCTCTAAACATCATCTAGCCTAATTAATTCCTCTCTAATCATGCTTATCATTATCTCTCAATTTTATATTCCTCCACTCACTCTCTCTCTTCATGTCACATCCTCTCAACTTTCCCACTTGCACTCTAATCCTTCATTAAACTGCCTAATTACTCCTCTTAATCATTTGTAAATTCCTAATTACCAAGAGTAGGAATAATTGAACCATTTTCCATAAATGGTTTGTCACCCTCCATTCTTCCAAACCTTAAATTCACCAACTTTGGTCATGTCAAAGGATTTCAAATCCTTTGCACTTCCCCATGTCCTCTCTTCCCAAGGAATTTTTGATTCCTTTGTTCCTTTATTCTTCCCACACGCCCCTCATTTTGGATTTGTTAATTCATCTCCCCTTTCTCCAAGGAATTTTATATTCCTTTTCCCCATCCCAATGTACTTTGGGATCTCTTCCCCATGTACCTTGTAGGATGTGGAGATGAGAAATAGCTTTATGGAAAATCTCTTGAACCCCACACCTTGTCCTCTCAATCCTCTCCTACTTTCTTTCAATATCAATCCTCCATTCCAAATCAACATTGGCCCTTCATTTGGACCTCCTCCAATATATAAATTGGAGTATACCCCCCTCATTTCCATATATATCATATAAGTAGTCTTATGATGTCTTTTGAGAGCTCAAGTCATCTACCATATCATTCTAATTCCCAAATCATCCCATACTTAGCATCATCTCATTAATATATCCCTCCCATACCTAATTTTGTTATGTAGTAGAGAGCAATGCAAATCATATCAAGGAGCCAATCCAATCAAGTGAGGAAGGGGCACATTCTTCACTTCACCAAAGGCTCAACCCGAGAGAGAAGAAGAAGGTATAAAGGTCTTTGTTTTCATGTTTTATGATTTATTTATATTTTGTGTTTATTATATGCATGTGAACACCTTCTAACCATTTTCTCATCTCCACTCTTATTAAGGTGGATAATGGTTGGGTGAGAGAGATGGTGTGTTGCTTTGTAAGAAAGGTTATAAGAGCCTTGAAAACCCATTGGTTCTTGTTCAAGGTTATGAGAGACTTCAAAAACCCTCTGTATTGATGTAAGTGGCTTTAGCCTATTGTTGGAAGTAGATAGAGCTTTGTCTTGTTAGATTTTTTGGTAGTTGATTGTTCGCTATAGGTTGGGATTGTTAGGTCCTAGAGACAACTGAGAGGGGGGGGGGTGAATCAGTTGTCAACTAAATTCAAACCAAAAATAGCTTAACCAACTTAATGCTTAATACCAGTAAACCAGTTAAGTATGCCGGTAGACATTTTTAACAGTTAATTGTTATATTGGTAAAGATTGATGCATGAAACATAAACACAAAGTCATCTACAATACATAACACCAATATTTGTATGTGGAAACCCTGTAAGGGGAAAAACCACGGTGGGAAACCTTACCCACAATCAGATGATACTACTGCAGATAGTAAGTGTACATAAATGGGGTCTGCACATGCAGAAAGGCCAACAGCCTAGAGCTCACTGCTCAATCACAAAATGGGAGTCACACTGACTACAGTTGGATGGTTATATCCAATAAGAATGTACTGCACAAAATAACATCTCCATATGCTGCATTCAGTACCAGTGTAATGCTGATATGCTTCCACAAAAACCTAGCTTCACCTTCAAATGATGTCTTTGTGTATAGCTCTACTTAATCTTGCATATACCTTCACACAATTCTTTTTCGCATTTCACATTTGATCTTACAAATAAGATCTTACATTTATACCATAACCTAAGACCAATTTTAGTAGGTCGGCTCTACAAGATATTACAATAAAAATATTTTACAAATAATATAATATCCGATGCAATAATCGATTGAACATGTTAGCTTAAAGCATTTACAACAATAATTAATCATCTCCATAGCGTGCCATGCTGATTTGGAAAGGATAAACTTGTCAATGTAACCCTAGACCTATTTGCCGGTGAAAGTAAATATGCAAATATGAATATACCAGTGAACAAAACTCTAGGAATAGATGTCCAAATGATGTCTTTGACATTACCAAGTGTCTTCCATATAATTCTGAGTACTGGTGATCATTATATCCTGTCGATGAACCATATACCAGTAACTATGCAATAGTTACTTGCTTGTCAGTGAATGTTGCTAGATCTCCAAAGTGCTAGTGTTTTAGTAGGTGTTGACATCAATGACAAAACCATACCAAAATACCAACAATCTCCCCCTTTGGCATTGATGGCAACACAAGATGGAAAAACCATCAAAGTGCCAAAATAGAAATCCCAAATACCAAAAACCAACAATCTCTCCTAAACAACAATCTCTCCCCCTAGGAGCAACATGTGTTATCCAAAATTTTTCAATACCAATCTCTCCTTAAAAGAAAGATAATGTGTTTTTACATAGATATCTCTCCCCCTTTGACATCAAATGTGAAAATTACAACAAAACTAAGTTCATATACCAAATGCCAATCAATTCAATATACCAACTACTCCCCCTGAGAAGTAGCTTCCTCATCAAAGACTGGAGTAAAATTTTTGTCTTTTAATTCTGTTGGTTGATGACAATCATCAACTATCTAAGTCTCTACCGGTGGTGGTATGACTCCAAGTTGATCTCTGAGATATTCAAAAGTCTCCTTAGGCAAAGGTTTTGTGAAAATATCTGCAAGCTGTTCTTTAGTATTCACATAAACTAGTTTTATCTCCTTTTCTTCAACTTTTTCCCTTAGAAAATTCAATTTGATAGAAGCATGTTTTGTTTTAGAATGTAATACCAGATTCTTAGATATATCAATTGCTGTAGTGTTATCACAATATATAGTAATAGGTTCCTTGCATTTTACCTTTATGTCTTTCAACATTTGCTTAAGCCATAGTACCTATGTACAGTTAGTTGTTGTTGCAACATATTCTGATTCTGCTATTGATAAAGATGTACAACTTTGTTTCTTACTCAACCAAGAAACTAATCTTTTTCCAAGAAAGAATGCTCCGCCGATAGTGCTTTTTCTATCATCCACATCTCCTACCCAATTTGCATCTGTGTATGCACATAATTCAAAGTTTTCATCTCTAGGATACCATAATCCAAGATTTATAGTGCCTTATAAGTACCAGAAAATCCTTTTTACTGCTGATTCATGATTTTCTCTAGGATTACTTTGAAATCTTGAAACAATACATACTGCATTCATAATATCGGGTCTGGTTTGTGTCAAATACAATAAACCTCCTATCATGGATTTGTATCTAGTTGGATTAATAGGTGTAGATTCATCCCTTTGTGATAATTTATCATTTGTAGTCATAGGTGTGCTTACCGGTTTAGAGTTCTCCATCCCAAATTTCTTTAGTAACTATTTTAAGTATTTGGATTGACTCAAGAATATACCTTTGTCAGTTTGTGAAATCTGCAATCCTAAAAAGAATTATATTTCTCCAATCATAGACATTTCAAATTATTGTTGCATTTTAATAGAAAATTCTTTACATAATCCATCTTCTCCTCCAAAGATTATATCATCAACAAATACTTCTATAATCAATATTTCATCATTAGTTATTTTTTAATATAAATTGTTGTCTACATTTCCTTTAGTAAAACCAATCTTTAAAAGATACTTATCCAATCTTGCATACCAAGCTCTTGGGGCTTGTTTTAGTCCATACAGAGCTTTTCTTAACCTACAAACCATATCATTGTCATTTGTCAAAGAAAATCCATCAGGTTGTTCAATATAGACTTCCTCTTCAAGATCTCCATTCAAAAATGCACATTTAATATCCATTTGATAAACTTTGTAGTTCTTGTGAGCTGCAAAAGCTAAGAAAAATCTGACTGCCTCAATTCTAGCTACCGATGCAAAGGTTTCATTGTAATCAACTCCTTCTTTCTGAGAATATCCCTTACACACTAATCTTGCTTTATTTCTAACAACCTCACCATCTTCATTAAGTTTGTTTCTAAATACCCATTTGGTTCCAATTACATTTTTATCTTTAGGCCGGGGAACTAATGTCCAAGTGTTATTTTTTCTCAATTTGTTCTAATTCTTCTTCCATAGCTTTAATCCAAAATTTATCTTCACATGCCTCATTAATAGATGATGGTTCAATTTGAGAAATAAGACATACTTCTTCATTTGCCAATCTTCCTCTTGTCATAACTCCTTTAAATTTGTTTCCAATTATCTAATCTTCTGAATGATTCAGTCTTACATACCGGGGTGTCTTAGTTTGTTGTTGTTCTTCAATTATTGTGGAATCCTCAGATGGTATCGGGGTAACTGGATCTTCATTCTGTACCGGTGGATTTAGTGTAGGTTCATTTGTCACAATTTTTGTTGCTGGTTTAGAGTCTATATACCTTGAAGTTCCTCTGAATTATTCATCAATCTTTACATTTGTACTCTCAACAATTTTCTACAATCTCTTGTTAAAACATCTATATGCCTTGCTCTTAGATGAATAACCAAGAAATATTCCTTCATCACTTCTAGGATCAAATTTTCCAATATACTCATCTCTTCTAATATAACATTTACTTCCAAAAATTCTGAAATACTTAAGAGTAGGAGTATTACCAAACCATAGTTCATGAGGGGTCTTATCGGTTTCACCTTTGATGTGAACTTTGTTGAATGTATAGACCGCTGTGCTGACTGCTTCTCTCCAATATACATGTGGTAAATTTTCTTCAAACAACATACTTCTTGCTGCATCCAAGATAGTTATGTTTTTCCTTTCAACAACTCCATTCTATTGTGGTGTCCAAGGTGCTGATAACTATCTTCTAATTCCATTCACTTCATAGAATGTATTAAAGTCTTTAGATGTAAATTCACCTCCTTGATCTGATCTTAAACATTTGATTTTCTTACCAGTTTCATTTTCTACCATTTCTTTGAACAGTTTGAACTTTCCAAGTGCTTCTGATTTTTCTCCGAGAAAAGTAACCCAACACATTCTAGAATAATCATCAATAATTAGCATGAAATATCTATCACCTTGTAAGCTTTTAGTTCTAGCTGGACCACATAAATCAGTGTGAATCAAATCAAGAGCATTATTGGATTTTTCTGGAATACTTTTGAAACTAGCTCTAACTTGCTTTCTAAATTGACATTCCTTGCATATTGTATTAAGAGGTTTGACAATTTTAGGTAGATCTCTAACTGCCTTAGAAGTACTGATCTTTACCATGCAATCAAAGTTTACATGACAAAGTCTCTTATGCCATAACCAACTTTCATCTATATGTGCAATCAAGCATGTCTTTTCACTGTTATTCAAATGAAATATATTACCTCTAGTCTGATTACCGGTTGCAATTTCCAAACCTTCTATTCATGATTTTGCATTTTCCATTTTTAAATTATAACTGAAATCCTTTCTCAACTAATTGACCAACACTCAAAAGATTATGCTTTAATCCTTCAACATAGTAGACATTGTTAGTGTTATGCTTACCATCAAGAGATATTGTACCCTTACCTTTGATTGAACAGGCTTTGTCATCTCCAAATCTCACTAAACCGTCATTGTATTCTTGAAAGTTCAATAATTTACCTTTGTCTCCTGTCATATGATGTGAGCATCCTGAATCAATGATCCATTCATCCTTTACTTCAACTTTAGCTGCTAGGGCTTGTTCTACTAGTTGAGCAGTAGGTGTCGATTGATCTTCTTTTATAGTAACAAAAACCCATCCATTGTCTATCGGATCCTCATCAGAATCATTAGTCACACCTTCATCAACAATGTAACAAGATTTGTCTTTATTCTTCTTAAATCTATATCTCTGATATTCAAGATTAGGCTTGTATGTTCTTCTAGCTTCTTCTCTTTGTCTAGCATGTCTATTAGGGAATCTTGAAGCCATATGACCAATCTTATTGTATTTAAAACATTTAAAGGGTGCTTTACCTTTATACTTACTTCCAACTAGACCTTTAGGCATTTTTCTTGCAAATAGTGCTTCAAGTTCTTCAAGTTCTTCATTCTCCTTCCTACTTTCTTCAAGTTCTCTTGCATAAAAGGCTTTCCAATCTGTTTTGTCAAATGATGGAGTAGATGATGTTGATGCTTTAAAGGCCAAATCTATCTTTATAGTAGCAACAGGACCAAATTCTTCAATTTCAAAAGCTGAAAGTTTTCCAATCAATGTATCCCTAGTTATTGATGTATTGGGCATTTTTCTCAATTCATTTATAGCAGTAACCTTCATTTTGTATGCCGGTGGCAATCCTCTTAAAAATTTTGAAACAATTTCATCCTCACTTAAAGGTTCCTCCACAACATTTAATACCCAAAACAATTTCATTTACTCTTTCCATAAAAGCAAAAATCCTTTCATCTTCTTCCATTTTCAGATGTTCATACCTGACCTAGAAGCTTTCAAGTTTTGCAATTTTGACCATGGAATCTCCTTCATTCAGTGTTTCCAAATGAGTCCAAATAGCTTTAGTAGTAGACCTATCTACTACTGATAATCCCATGATTTGTTGATCTAATAATGCGCTCAAAAGTGCTTCTCTTGCTTTGCAATCATTTTCCTCATCTTTAGTCAAGGTAGTTGGACTGGGCTGACTAGGCATAGCAGCAGTATAACCCTTCTTTGTAACTTCCCAGACGTCTTTACCAATGCAATTTAAATGTGTCTCCATTCTGATCTTCCATATGCCATAGTTGGTTCCATCAAGTTTAGGACTGTCCTTCCTAAAATAATTAGTAGACATTGGATCTCCTCAAGTTGTTAAACTTCTGCAAAAGAGGACTAAGCTCTGATACCAATTGTTAGGTCCCGGAGACAACTGAGAGGGGGGGGGGGGGGTGAATCAGTTATCAACTAAATTCAAACCAAAAACAACTTAACCAACTTAATGTTTAATATCAGTAAACTAGTTAAGTATGTCGGTAGACAGTTTTAACAGTTAATTGCTATACCGGTAAAGATTGATGCATGAAAAATAAACACAAATTCATCCACAACACATAACACCAATATTTGTATGTGGAAACCCTGTAAGGGGAAAAACCATGGTAGGAAACCTTACCCACAATCAGATGATACTACTGCAGATAGTAAGTGTACATAAATGGGGTCTGCACATGCAGAAAGGCCAACAGCCTGGAGCTCACTGCTCAATCACAAAATGGGAGTCACACTAATTACAGTTGGATGGTTAAATCCAATAAGAATGTACTGCACAAAATAGCATCTTCATATGCTGGATTTAGTACTAGTGTAATGTTGATATGCTTCCACAAAAACCTAGCTTCACCTTCAAATGATGTCTTCATGTATATCTCTGCTTAATCTCACATATACCTTCACACAATTCTTTTTGGCATTTCACATTTGATCTTACAAATAAGATCTTACATTTATACCATAACCTAAGACCAATTTTAGTAGGTCGGCTCTACAAGATAATATAATAAATTTTTTTTTACAAATAATATAATATCTGATGCAATAACTGATTGAACATGTTGGCTTTAAGCATTTACAACAATAATTAATCATCTCCATAGTGTGCCATGCTGATCTGGAAAAGATAAACCTGCTGGTGTAACCCTAGACCTATTTGTCAGTGAAAGCAAATATGCAAATATGAATATACCAATGAACAAAACTCCAGGACAAGATTTCCAAACGATGTCTTCAATATTACCAAGTGTCTTCCATATAATTCTGAGTACTGGTGATCATTATATCCTGTCGGTGAACCATATACCAGTAACTGTGCAATATTTACTTGCTTGTCGGTGAATGCTGTTGGATCTCCAAAGTGCTAGTGTTTTAGTAGGTGTTGACATCAATGACAAAACCATACCAAAATACCAATAGGGACTTAATAAGGTACTATTTATTTTCTTGTTATCTTCGCTACAAGTTATTATACTACTCTATATGCAATGAATTTTTTCTCTATAGGTTGTGGATATGGACTCACCTATCAGACTAGAGATGATCCAACTCAAACTGGGTGAATTGGATCTAGATCTACTATTATGTTTGTCCTTACACTCACTTCTTTCTTCTGCCTTTTCATCACTTGGCTCTAGATCTAGAAATGGAAATGGACAAAGGGAATCATTCTACTCATGAAAAATAAACCTACTCCCATTTTTTTATGACTTTTATACCACCCATGTGACATGTTCTACCTCCTATCATGATGGTAAGAATCATTCGATCATCAGTGAGAGATACTAGTGCTATTGGATCTCCAAATTGAAGCTATATGACTATTGGATTTGCTACTAAGATTGGTTTAGAGTGAAATATTTGAAATGAAAACTCAATCATTGAAATCATATTTGATATTTATTTTCACATCTATTAAAAATTATGGGTTCCATTTAAGGTTTGATTTGACCTCCTACCTACCAATGATATGATTTGATTCATAAATTAGATTCACTTGATTTGCATTTGTTGTAATGATGTAGAGTAACACTTTTGCCTATTTTTTGGTAAAATTTATTGGCAACGACAAAGGTTTCACGAGGCCTATTTATTGGAAGTTTAGTAGTGTGAGATAGGTTTAAGAGAAAACACCACGCTATATAGCCTATTGGCTATCTATATTTGAAAAAAAAGTTGTAAAGATGTGTAAAATTTACAAGGAAAATTTTGGCAATTAGCAAAACTTGAAAACTATTAAACTTTGAAGTGAATTTTAATAATTTAACATTGAACAATGAAAATGTTAAATTCAAAATTTATATTATATTTTAGATTTCATAATGGTGATTATAATGAGTACAATGATGATTACAAATGTTCAAAATAACAAAATGGAGTGAAGTGAGGCTTCTAATTATCTTTATAACTCTTTTATCAGTAGAAGTGTTGGACTCCAAGGGTCAAATTTATCCAAACTAATACCAACTAGTCCTATGTGTGTAATTGTAGTATTTTAACTCATTATTAGCTTTTTGTTTATTTGTGTTTGTGAGTTAAAATAAGGATTGGAGGATGTTTTCTAAGGTTTGTGGGGTTTAGGTGGGTCCCATTGGCCATCAAGGTTTAGCGTTTGGCATTAGAATAAAATTTTGAAATGAACATTTTGTTGTTTGGATGAAAAAGATGCTTGGGTGTTCTTGAGATGAGAGACTCTTGGGTTTTCCTGAGATGATTGGGAGACTCATTGGTGCCCCTCAGGCATCCTTGCTATCTTAATGGCATCCCAACAAAGGTGGTGATATGATAGAGGAGGGGGGACATTTCTCCAAGTCCCCAAGTCTCAGAAATATCTTCATCTCAAAAATGCAAAGTTATTTTTGGGAGGGGGAAGCATGATCACAAAACTTTATATGTGTGTGTGATCATTGATACCACATTTGATAGTCATTAGACTATGAAAAGGAAGTAATGATCATGAACAAATTTAAACAACAAAGAACTCTAGAAAGTATATAGATAGTGCATGCCTAGATATTTTTTAACTCTTTACCAAGTGGTATTTAACACTATACCCATTATTAGCTAGGCATTCCATTATAAGGGGCTAAATCTAAATTATAGTTAAGTGCATATATGTTGTTTGAGTTTTGTAATGGTTAAATTTTCATATTTATGTTATATTTCATTTAGTTTTGTGTTTATTCTAAGGGAATTTTTTGATACATGTATATGAATTTGTTGGAAATATAAGTTGTCAATGATGTCAAACTTGGTTTTCTAGATGGAGTTTGGTCCTGATATGATCCTATATAGTTGTAGGTTTCTTTGTCTAGTATTTTGTGTTGTTGTTGAGTTTGATGCTTTGGTGTTGGTTGTGGAAAGTTCAATATGTAGGAAAGAGTTTTAAATAAATGCAGGAAAGAGTACTTAACATGTGCAGAAAACAATATTCATATTTCTCATTGGTAGAATTCTTTTCATTCCTCCAGATGGTAAAGATTATGTTTTATGGGGTGCAGCAAATTGGTTGTTACTATTCTTTGACAATAAGGGTTTTTATTACATTGGTTTAGAAAGTCTTTGATGGTCTCTATATATGTTGAATCTTCTATTGCAATTTCATCACTAGTACAAAAACAACAATATATGACTAAAAAAATTACCAAAAAATATAGATAAATGACTAAATTTGATCACGTGATCACTGGTAGTTTATTGTCAGTCATAAATCAATTTGGTCATGTGACCACTGGTTGTTTTTATTGATCAATTTGGTCATCAATTTGGTCATTGATTTGGTCATTGATTTGGTCATTGTTTTGGTCATTGATTTGGTCATTGATTTGCAAGATGCTCAAAGATGAGATGGGTAGAATGATAAAAAGATATTACCAAAGAGTCTTGAGAAAGCCAAGAGAGTTGCAAAAGATTATTGTGAGAGCTTGAGAGTGTTGTAGCAAACTAGAGACTATTGTAGCAAGTGAGAGATAGTAAGAGAAACTTGTGAGAGCCATGAGAACAAGAAAGATTGTATGGAGGAACTAGAGAGATTGAAAGAAGAGAGAAAAGGAGGGAAAAAGAAGGTTAGCAAGTCATTTCAGAAGATTATGATTCATTTCCACCAACCGAGATAGGTGACAAGTGTTAAAATGTGAAAAATTGATATTTGAACATTAAGATGTTGTAGGATGAATGCGTAGCACGTGGATGTCCACGTAGTGCGCTAGTGTCTAGACAAATCACACTCAAAGAAAACAAGTGGCAAGAGAGACATGCAGCTAACATGAAACAAAACCTAAAAGATAGATGTTGAAAGGTGTCTTCAGCATCTTGAGGGGAAAAAGGTTGATTCAAGGGCTGAAATGAGCCTACTCAAATACTAGGGGAATGGACATTAAAGTGGCTACAAAATTGTAGGTGGAATTGCAAAGGGGTATACAATTTTTTACTCTATAATATTAAATGGTATTAATATGTCTACTGTTGGGGTTCTCATTAGTCATCTTTCCTTAGTTTTTGGTTTTTTCCTTATGTACTTTCAGGCTGAAAGTACATAAAACTATAAATACCCCCACCATGCGAGGGAGATGCACCTCTCAAATATGGAGGAATATTGTGTCTTTACCACAATCTCTCCAACTGTTGGCATGATTGTCACTTCTCTTTGGGAAAATAGGGTTAGTTTTGGAGATGAAATCACAATGACAAATCTATTTACCAGCAAATTTTTTGTGACTCTACTTGGCATAAAAAAGTTTGGTGCATTTTATTCTCTATAAATCTAAAGATGCCTTCCTTGGAATGAAGGTTGGAAACTCTATTTGAAAAGGAAAATCAAAGCAATTGTTTGGTATAAAAGAATTGAATCAGAAAGTGAAAGTGATAGTGACAATGGAGATCTTTCTTTTTCAAACCACTCTTCTCAAAGAAATTAGATTCTTGATGATCCCAAGCAAGTTGAATTATTAAGGAACTTCTTGTTGGGAATTGACACTCATCTAGTTTAGTTGTGTTGTCATTGATGTCAACACACATCATTATGGGTTGGACACTTAACCGGTACTCATTGGTATTCATGATTAGGCAACCAACATTCAAGTCATCTAGCAGACAAGGGAAACCAGCAAACTAGGAACCAGTATATGAGGCCGACATAGGTGATTGATCCAATAGGTTTATACAGCAACAATCAGTGGCATCGGTCATGAATTTTAATGTATTTATTTTTGTCTAGGTCGACATAAGGAATTCATATGATTGGGAAGGATATTTAAGTCAGTCTGGCTAGGTTATTTTGGATATACATACAGAGAGAATAAATATATAGTGGTGTGATATTGTGTGAGCAATGTTGATCGAATGAATGCAAATATAATATTTTATAGTTGGTCTTGGTTATTAGTTTAGAGGTTTGGGATGCAAAGTAAGTTACTGATAAAGGAGGACATAGTGAAAACTGGTATAGATAGTGCTTGAACTAGAACTCATCCAACATTGTAGATGCATTCTCTGAGTTCAAAATTTTGTCTATAAACCAGGATTTGGTGTTTGTAGTTAGTGAGGCTCGTTTTGTGTTGAGCAGTGCTCTCTAGGTTGTTGGCCTTCCTGCATGTCAAAGCCCTTATTGTAATATTTATTCATTTGGATAGTGGATAGATATTGTGGGTCACCAATGCCACTGTAGTTTTTCCTCTTTGAGGTTTTCCACGTATAAATATTTGTGTTATGGTGTATGTTCTCATGGTTGCATCATTTCTACTTACTGTTATATTCTTTTATGGCTACCGGTTACTGAATTACTTTGTTAAAAAGGTTAAAATTGATCTCACTGGTAGAAAATTGATTCACACCCCTCCCCTCAGTGTTCTTGGATTCCAACAATTGGTATCAGATCCTGGTACCTTGGAGTAAGTTTAAAGGAAGATCCTGAATCCGGAATCCATGGAGATGAGTATGGAGAAACAACTTGAAGTAGCACTTGAAGATTATGATGGTGACAGGATAAAGAACTTGAAGTTGCAAGATGAGTTGAACTTTGCAAAGGATTTCATTCTTATCTTACATGAGAGGCTGTCATCTGCTCAAGCTAGAAGGAAGGAAATTTTACAAAATTAGGATGATAAAGAAAAGAACGTCCTTAAAGAATAATGTCAGAAGTTGAGTCAAGAGAATAGTGTCATGAAGAATGAAATGAAAGCCCTAACTATGAGGATGTCCAAGGAGATTGAAGACTGGAAGAAGAATGTAGAAAACCTTGGCAAATCTCTAAAAGATAGATATGAGGAATGCATTAGGTTAGCACATGAGAGTGATATGTTGAAAATTAAGTTGGTGCAAACCCAGAATAATTAGCAGGAGTTGGAAAGATAGATAACAATCCTAAGGGGAGATATGAATACTGCAAATGAATACAAAGACAAGTTTAAGGACAGTTCTGAAAAGATTGATGAGCTATTGAAGGATCAAAGGTGCAAGGGAGACACTAGAGGTCTTGGATTTGAGTATGGAGAAAGATTTGGCACTACAAATGAAGTTGAAGCAATCGATCAGAAGGAGAACCCACCTGTCAACCAGGACCAGAAATCACTAGTAAGGTAACCCAATGCACATAAATTCAATGGTAGATGTTTTGTTTGCAATAAATTTGGTCATATGGAAAGACATTGCAGAAATAGAGAAAATCAGGACAATAATGTAGATCCTGATCAGTGTTCAAATTGTAAGAAGTATGGTCATATGACATAAGATTGTAGAATGAAAGTTTGGACATATGGCTAATCAATGTAGATCAAGGAATGATCAAGGATATAGTAAAGAAATTCAAAAAAATAATATCACTTGCTATGCATGCAACAAAATAGGACATATTGCTAAATTTTGCAGAAGCAAGAATAATCTGATAGGAAATGATAAGATAGGAAAATAGAAGGTTGATGATATCTAGAAGGAGAATGGGAAGAAATGGGTTAGGAAATCTGAAGATCAACCGATAGAGACAAACAACTCGGTTACTCAACCGATAGAGCAGAATGTTCTTGCACCGACAGGAAACTCATCTAGTAACTAAGTCATTAGCCTTAGGGGTAGGGGTAGGCAAATTAATGATAGATCTTGCATTACCCCTAGCAGCGGTCTGAAAGATTATTTTAGATCTTGGAGAAGTCAGTCTGAAGGTTTTATGATACTAAGAATATGGATTTTGAATCTGGTATGATAGGCCGACATGCATTTATGTCAATGTGAATTTAGGGTTTTCACATAATAAGAGGGAAATGTTGGTTCATTTCTAATTACATAGCATACAGAGTGAAGTAGAGCAAAGCAGAGTGATTTTAAGGCGATTCAAGGCAATCAAGAGAATTTTCAAGTGAATTTTAGTGCATTTAGAGAAGATTTTCAAGATCTTTCACCGACAAAGGTTGTGAGGTATTTCAGTTTCCATGCTATCTTTTGTTTGCAATGGCTTCTGGATCAACTCCTGCTCTGGTAGGTTTGGATAGCCCTATTTTTGTTGACATCAAGGATCATCCACGCTCGGTTTTCAATAAATGCCCTTAGATTGTGAAGGTTGATGATTCAGTCGACATGTTTTCTAGGGTTCCAGACAAAGTTTTGTATATTGAAGATGTTCGTGCATATATCCACTACACTCTGGAGGATTTAGGTTCTGCTGAAATCAAAACAATATACATGACAAATCTGCTAGATAGGAAGGGATCGATGAAACTGGAATTCCAAATTCTAAAGGATCAGGGTTTCACAGACATTTTGGAGATGCTGAAATTTGAAGATGAAATGATCTGGTATGTGTTGAGTCATGTTCACAAGGAATCCATGTGGCTAGACTGACCTTACAAAATCACCAAGGAGGCTATTTGTGCAATCAGCGGTTTGCCCCAAACTGGTCAGACTCCCGGAAAAGAAGAAAATATCTAACAATGAGGTGGAGAAGTTAACTGGTGCAGCTTTTGACAACCTGTCAATGAGGATAAGCACTATTAGAGACAAAGTTGTTCAATTTGCAGTATGATCATTGGTTACAAGGTAACCCAATCAAACTGATTGAACTCTATTTCTAGTTCATGCATTTATTGTGCTCATAAGATGGTTAAATAAAATGATAGGTATGATCTCTATTACTAGATGTGTGAAGAGATAATTTTAAACCTAGGGAAGATTAAGGGTAAGGAGAAAGGTGTTTTCCAGTATGGCAACCTTGTTGTTTGCTTTATGCTTTTCTTTCTGAATGAGTTACCAGGATCTAGTAAAATACAATGGGCATTTGATATGCCGGTAGGGAAACAAATAAAAAATTCTATAAGAGGCTTGGGACAGGACAAAGAGAGGTGCAATGCAGCTAGGAAGGTCACCTGTGATAATATGATCACATCAAAAAATGTCAAGATGACAAAGAAACTAACAAAGATTGATGAGGCTCTTAATCAGTGTAGTTGTATATATAGGTCTTTTACTAACACCAACAAACTTACAATTGACCTGGAGGTAAAAATAAAAGTGGCAAAGGTCTGGTTGGAACATCTTGGCTAAAATTTTTTATGGTACTCAGTCATTGACCAACGCTATTGATGGTCAAATTTTGGTTACAAAATCTGAGATATCAGCCTTGGAGAAAGATATGGATAGATTAATTCGACATGCAAGGTAATTGAGAGGATTGGTTAGTCCCCAATTGAACACTTTGTTACTTCATAAGTGGGAAAGTATAGAATTGATGGATAAACCCACACTAGCAGGCCTAACTGAAGAAGAAATTCATGCATACATTCTTAATGGGTTTGTATCTATTTTGGCAACATTGAAAATCAATTGGGATACTTACTTAGGATTTTTGAAGGGTGCTTACCTAGATATATTCAAGTACATCTAGATCCAGTAAACACATTTTGATTTCACTCTTTCATTCATTCACCCCAACCTTTGTCATTGATGTCAAAGGGGGAGTGGTTTTTGTGAAAAATGTTAAGGGACATAAGAAGTAATGTATAGCTTAGGGGGAGTAGGGTCAGTTTTGGGAGGAACTGGCACAACACTTCAGTAATCCATTTTTTCACATGAGTGTTGCCATCAATGTCAAAGGGGGATATTGTTGGCAATTGACACTCATCCAGTTTAGTTGTGCTATCATTGATGGCAACACACATCATTTTGGGTTGGACACTTAACCAGTACTCACTGATATTCATGATTTGGCAACTGGAATTCAAGTCATCCAGTAGACAAGGGAAACCGACAAACTAGGAATAGGTATATGAGGCCGACATAGGAGATTGATCCGGTAGGTTTACACGACAACAATCAGTGACATTGATCATGAAGTTTAATGTATTTATGTTTGTCTAGGCCAACATTTAAATAAATTGTAATATCTTTGTAAGCCAACATAAGGAATTCATATGATTGGGAAGGGTATTTAAGTCAGTTCGGCTAGGTTATTTTGGATATACGTATAGAGAGAATGAATATATAGTGGTGTGATATTGTGTGAGCAATGTTGATCGACTGAATGCAAATATAATATTCTATAGTCAGTCTTGGTTATCAGTTTAGAGGTTTAGGATGCAAAGTAAGTTACCAATATAGGAGGACATAGTGAAAACTAGTACAGACAGTGCTTGAACCGAAACTCATCCAACATAGAAAATGCATTCTTTGAGTTAAGAATTTTGTTTGTAAACTAGGATTTGGTGTTTGTATTCAGTGAGGCTCCTTTTGTGTTGAGAAGTGCTCTCTAGGCTGTTGGCCTTCTTGTATGTGCAGGCCCCTATTGTAATATTTATTCATTTTGCCAGTGGATAGATATTGTGGGTCACCAATCCCATTGTAGTTTTTTCTCTTTGAGGTTTTTCATGTATAAATCTCTTATGGTGTATGTTCTTGTGGTTTCATCATTTCTACTTACTATTATATTCTTTTATGGTTACTAGTTATTGAATTACTTTGTTAATAAAGTTAAAATTGATCTCACCAGTAGAACACTGATTCACCCCCCCCTCTCTCAGTGTTCTTGGATTCCAACACTTCTATGGTGGGATGCAACTGGTTCCTAGTAAATTATACCCTTCTTTACTTCAAACTTTGCAAAGGCCTTATGAAAAATATGGAAAAGAGAATCATTTTCTCACTCATGATTAAGAACCTTTATCAAATATAGGTCCTACATGAAAAGATAAATAAGATCCTAAAAAAAATGGACAACATGAACAAACCCTCTCTTGAACCTATTGTTTAACAAAATAATTCTCTTGATGATCCTAAAAAAATTTAATTTTTGAAGAGATTCTATGGAAACATACAACCTGATCATGATAGAATACAACCTTCTTTGCTTCAAGAATTGAAAAAGTTCAATTACGAATATGGGAAACAAATTTGTTTTCTTGAAATGGTTGTTCCTCAAGTAGGACCCACTACTGAAATAGATTCTTTGTATAATGAAGACAATGATATAGAGGAGAATATCTCTCCTAAAGATAGAGGTTTTCTTGATGAGATGATTTACAATCAATGTATTGAAAAGGTATCAAGAGAGAATGTATGTACCAATGAAGATACGGTTTCTATGTCTTCTTATGACAATGCATATCAAAAGGCTACAAAAAAAGAAGTGGACATAATTGAAAAGAACTAATACAAAAATGAATCATCAAATGCCCTTTAGACTTGTATGTAGCTTGATCAAGAAAAGAAAGATGAGGAAAGAATGTTTCAAGAAGAGATAAAAGAATTATTCCCATGACTTCCACTATCCAGAAGGTGTCTTTATCCACTCATCATTGATCACCAAAGAATAAATCCATGGAGATAAAATTCAAGGGATACATACAACCAAAGAAATATTCACTCTGAAGCTGGTTATACTAGTTAAAGAAAATCATGCTATGTTGCACCATACATGTAAGAAGCATACAACAACATAGAAGTATCATATTTTTTTGCAAAGGGATCAAAATTTTATGAAATATGTGCTAATAAAGGGACTAAAAAAATATGTAGATGAAGCAAAAGAAACTCCTACTCCACTTCAAACACAATCAATATGTGAACATGAAGGACTTGGTAGTGATTCTCATTCAAAAGGTCCTTCTTCTCTTGAGCATTGGTCTTTAGGAAATACTCTTTATTTTGTGGATTGTGTAAGGAATGTATATACCAAAAAGGAAGAAGTTATGGGATCCCATGGAGAGATAGGTTAAATGCAAGGTCAAGAAGGGATGAAAGGTGAAAGCTTATGCAAGTTAGTACCAATGAGAATATATTTTTAGATTAAAATTGTTGTTTGCAATATCAAGTTGAAATTATGTGAATGGAAGTAAAATAGTGTCAAGAAACAAAGAATAATCAAGGGATAAATGTTGATCAATCAAGACAAAATAAGTAAAATGATTAATCTAATGATGTTCCTACTTATGCATTTGCGATTTTAGATAAATTTTCCTTGGGTTATGACAATCTCGCTAATGCATTAATTAAAAAGGAATATACAAGCCATCCAATTGTATATGTAGATCATCAAATAAATGTTAAAAAGCTTGTAGTTGTAATACTTCATCTCATTCAGGAAGAAGTGATCAATAACATGCAAAGGGAGGTTGAGTTGATTCTAGATTTAGATGTTTTTGATGAGCACTAGTTATTTGGATATGTAGCCTCACCTAGGGAAGTTGTGGGTGCTAGAAATATTAGGACTAAAGCTCCAAGGGAAAGATTACAACTGAGTTCACAAGTGCTTCAAGTTTGTCATTTGTTGTTCCACAGTGGCATCTATTTTCCTCATCTTGTCAATGGATTTGCTTGATCATCAAAATCTGGCTTTGAGGTGGGCATTACCTACCATGTACAAATTTTACATAGAATTTGTCATGCCTTTCTTAGTTTTGGCTTGTGCCTGGTCTCTAAGTCAATTTTCTTCAATGTTTCCCCTTTTGACTCTATTTCCCATTGGATAACACACTAATCTTCAAAGGAATTCTGGAATAATCTCATGTCCTTTGCAATCCTTGTCCCCAGTTAGAGCCAACTATTGCCTTAATTTTCATCCAAATTTCAAACTTTTTCTTTGAAGCTTATGTAAGGAAAATCATTAATGTATACATTCAAGAGTTTTTGAGATTTGTAAATATGTAGTTTTGACTCAAAGTCTTAATTATTAAGTCCTATTGCAAGTTGGTAAGCATGTGTCTCATCTTCACCACCATCAATTTTGTTGTGATCATCTAAGTACAAAAGGTCATTCCATGATTTAAAGTTCAATCGTAGGAGTTGGAGCTTGAAGTTCTTTATGAGTGTGCTTTGAATTGATTTTTGCATTGGCCAAGATGCAAAAATAATTAAATCTTGATAATCGTGAAGTGCCAAGGCAAACCATTTTATAGGCATGTTATTGATATCACCTTAGACAATTTGGCCAATTTTGGTGGCAACCCATTTCGTCATTGGAGAGATTTAAAGCTTCAATTTTTCTCACCCTTTGTCTAGTAAACATTAAAATATTGCCCTCGAGATGATTGCATCATGAAAAAGGACTCCTATTTTGTGGTCATTTTACCCTCATAAATTTGTTGTTAATATTTTGGGGCAAAACTCTTTCTTAATAAAAAATTATGATGCTTTTTGTTTATCAAGTCTTTAAGAGTCATGGAAAAATTAATGATTTTCAATATAATTTTAATATTTTTATTATTTTTCCCATTTAAATTCCCCTTTTGATCAAATTGTGAAGAATGGAGTTCTATAAATACCCTTAAGCCTATTTGCAAATTCTTCCTAGATCTCAAACTTGCTTAGTTTCTCTAAAAAGTTAACATTTAAACCCCATTGCTCATATGCTTAAAAAAATTAACTTTTGAACATTATTGTTGAAGTGCTT
This sequence comes from Cryptomeria japonica, assembly GCF_030272615.1. Taxonomy (NCBI): domain Eukaryota; kingdom Viridiplantae; phylum Streptophyta; class Pinopsida; order Cupressales; family Cupressaceae; genus Cryptomeria; species Cryptomeria japonica. The sequence goes on from NC_081410.1 coordinate 253,764,265, forward strand.
AAAGTCTCTAACTTTTGAATTCTTTATTTCCAAAATGCTTGAGAAATCAAATGCTTGAACATATTGTGCTTAAATGATCATAAAGTCTAGCTTTTTAATCTCTTAGACCAACTCACAACATGGTAGTTTGAGCACCAACAACAACACTATCCCAAGACACAAGTGCATGCTCTTAGGAGAACCTATTGAATTAACTATGAGGAAAAAAATCCAAATCTCTCACAACAATAACTTGCTGGTATTTTGATGATGTTTATTTGTGATTGTCATTGATGGACACACACTTATTTCATGTATGAGTTATTCTCAACCGGTAGTTGTTCCAACCAGTATTGTATGTCATTAAATGTATAGTCTTTGTTTGTTGAAGACTATCGGTGTTTTGCAGAAGATGCTTACTAGTCAAAGCATGACTGGAGACCTCGAGCGGTATGAAGACCTCAAGCAAAATGAAGACCCCAAGCAATAGTTAATCTTTTGATCAAAACACTATGTTCCAGTTTTCCAGTCTTCATTTGTTAACCGGTAATCGGAATGTTGTGTTAAACTGGTATAATTGTAATGTGTGATGAGTTATCATCCACCGATACTTTGGAGGTGTTTTTGTGTAGTGTTACCAAATGTGTCTAGATGCACTGTACCTAGAAAATTGTAGTCTAATCTTATTGGACCGACATGAAATCAAGTTCCTATATGAGGACATCATGTTTAGGGTTTCAAAGGAGTAGATGTGTGTGAGTGTTGGAGAGAAGATTAGTTCTGTTCAAGGAAAGGTATCTCATGATAAATATTGAGAGTGCAAAATATAGAAGACTGAAGTAATGATGGAATGCATTAATAGGGAGCTGTCAAGGATCTAATCAAGCATTCTATGCTACTGTCTAGATCATTCACTTGTTGATTACTAATATCTTCGATAAGTTGGAAACCCTTAACCGGGTAGGCCCAACCAAGCCTATTGTAAATCTTCTAACAAGGTGGTTCACAGTTGTGGATCTGAAATCCTCTAACAAGGTAGTCTTTAACAGGACTTATCTCCTAACAGAGATCTGGATTCCTAACAGGATCTGTTCTGGTCAAGAATGTTGTATGGCCTTAACCGATCGAGTTACTATTCTGCAGATAGTTGACTTGTGAGTTTTACTCACCATGGTTTTTCCCATTTGGGTTTCCACATCAAAACATCTTGTGTTATGGTGATTGTGCTTCTGTGGGTGAATGCTTTATTTGCTATTTGGCTTGTTTATGTTTTAACCAGTTTATTATTTAATCTGCTACACCAGTTTGCAATTAAACTCCTTAAGAGTTTGTTTAAGTTTTTGGGTATACTAATTCACCCCCCCCTCTTAGTATTCATCACAACTTTCATAGAGTCTTGAAATTTTTGACAATTGCTCATGACCTTCTTATAGATTTTGTTGCTGATCTTTTATTTTATGTCACACTATTTTTGTTGATCTTCATGAAGTTTTCCTTAGGTGGAATTTTTCTCATTTTGTTTTTATTTCATTCAATTATGCACTTGAATGTTATTTCTAAAGTTCTTAAAGTGTCTAACTTTTGAATTCTTTATGCCCAAAATGCTCAAGAAATCAAACTCTTGAATAGATTGTGCTTAAATGCTCATAAAGTTTAGCTTTTCAACCTCTTATGTGCTTGAATGCTTTGAAAGAGTAACCTTTGAATTGTTTCCTTAGATGCTCAAAAAGTTTCTTTTGAACTCTTGTTCACCTCCAATGCTCCAAGAATCTAACCTACGAGCTTCAAGATTCTATTTAAAAACCTTCAATAAGTTTACTTGTTCATAGAACATTTGAAAATGAAGCTCACAATTGTAATGTGGAAGAACAATCAAAAGCACTGTCGGTGGTTGCACATAAATGGATTTGTTGAAGAGGCTTTAAAATTTTTCAAAGGAAATGAAATACATGCAAAATATTGGATTATGGACAATGCATCTCAATTGTTTGATAGAAAGCATCGTATAAATTGTTTGACAAAATTCTCAAAGAGATATTGTCGCAGGGAATGAATGAAATGATTGCATAATTCACACAAAATGGTTTTTGTAAGGAAGACCTTAAAATATTTGAATTGAAGAAGCATTCCCTAATGCATCCTAGCATTGTAAGCTTTGTTTGTATTTAATTAGACCTGTGATGCCAGTTTATATCAAAAAAATTATCACTATCATCTTTGTCCCGCCCAAATGAAAATCGTGACACAGGTTATGGATACACATCAAGACATATCACTAGGGGATATTTTGATCAAATATATTGTAAGTTTGAAATGCTCATGTGAGAAAAATATGGATCATAGGCAACCCATGTGAACTATTTTATGGAACTCTCGAAGAGATATAACCTTGTAGATCACAATTTTTAGAGGATATATACAATTTGGGTTTGTTGAAAAGGCTTTAGAATTTATTGAGCATATTGGCCAATGTAGATCAGAACTTTACCACCTTTATAGTGTCTTAAAAACCTACGTGAAATGGATTTATTGAATCAAATGTTGAAACTCTCATGTGAATGTGAGTGCACATCGTACACAAAGTCTATTTGGTGACAAGACTTTAGAAACTATTAATAAAATTCATGAGGCCGCAGACAGTGTAAATTCAAGTTCCATGACTTCTTCCAACATCCTCCCTATGTGAACCAAAGTTGTTGAAAAGCCTTGAAGATTTTTCAAGCAATGCATTAGTCGGTTGCAACCACCATGTGTATCTTGCAGAGAGATAAAAATTCTCTCAAGCTGGGTGGACCCAAACAATGCACATAGAGACTATTGTCTCAATTCCCAAATAGCTGGGAACAAACACACAAGAATAAATTCAAAACATAAAAGGAGACATGCAAAATTTCTTGTTTTCTATTAAATGAACTAGAGATTACAAAAAACCAAATCTACAAACTGTACACTAACTGCAAATTCATAATCCTACAAACAGCGTTTAGGAGTTGCTTTGTTCTACACAAAATGGAGCTTCTTTGAGCTCACTACAATGCTCACTTGGAGTTGCACACAGTCAGGAGTGATCACTGCTCTATTGACAACATAAACAGTCAGGAGCTATCTTGCCCAACTAACAAACAACACAAACAAACAGGTTGTTGTTGTTTACAATATTCTCTGCACTCACTCTGGAGCTGCACTTCTCTTTGATTTGCTGATCTGCACTAAGTCTGGGCTTCCCTCTTCTAACTAACTGACTCTGGAGAATCTTCTCTCCTTTTGTCACTTTGTTGTCCATTCAAAATTCCCCCAAAATTCCAATTCAAAAAACTTACCTACCAAATTAATTTCTATTGCCAATCTACAGTTCATGTTAGGGGCTATTGGGATGGAGATCCCAACCAAATCTTCTCTAGGTTGTTTTGCTTCAACACTCTCCTAATAGGTAGGTGGGGAGATATCCATTGGGGGTTTTCTAGTGGCCAGGACAATTAATAATTCCAACACTCCCCCTTTGTTCTGAGCCAACAAACTTAATAAAAAATGAAATCTAGTATGCCCAGATATCTCTTTAGGTGCACAAATTTGTCCCTTCCCAATGGCTTGGTGAAAATGTATGCTAGCTACTGCTCAGACCTGCAAAAATCCAATTTTATTTCACCACTCTAAACCAAAATTTTAATGAAGTGATACCTGATTTTAGTGCACTTTCTTCCTCCATGAAATATGATTTTTTCTCAATGCAATCGATGAAACATTTCACAAAAGATCATTGTTCCATCCTCTTGTTCTTCAAATCTGCTAAGATTCTTCTCAGCCAAATAGCTTGACATGCTACTGCATTCCCTACTATATACTCAGCCTCAGTTGTTGATAAGGAAATAATGGGTTTCTTCTTAGAATCCCATGAGATTACACCCAAACCCATATGAAACACATACTCAGATATGCTCTTCCTATCATCTACACTTCCTGCCCAATCACTATCTATGTAACCAATCATCTTAAAATCACTTTCATCATTATACAAAATGCCATATCCCTTGGTGCCATTCACATACCTTAGAATTCTCTTACTCAGTTGCTAATGAGTGTCCTTTGGATTCTCCATAAATCTGGAAATCAGACTTCACTGCATGCATTATATCATATACCTAGTTGTTGTCAAATACATCAAGCTTCCAACCAGAAACTTGTACCTAGTCGGATCAACACTATTGCTGCAATATTCCTTTCTCAACTTAAGACCTATGGTTGTTGGTGTTAATGTGGGATTACTTCCATACATTCTATATCTCTTCAAGATCTCATTAGCATATCTTTCTTGAGAGATAAATATACCATCATGCATTTGTTTTACTTCTATGCCTAGAAAATACCTTAAGGGACCTAAATCTATCATTCAAACTCTCTTTTCATGGTCTCTTTAAAATCAACAATGACGAAATCATCATCTCGAGTGAAAACTAAATCATCAAGATACAAGACAACAATGATAATCTTACCATTAGTTGCCTTGATGTAAAGAGTGGGTTCACCATAGCTTTTACCAAAACCATTGTTCATAAAATATGAGTCAATATTATTGTACCATGCCCATGGAGCTTGCTTCAGCCCATAAAGAGCCTTCTTCTGTTGGTATTATGGATGATTTCATCATGTGTTGCATTGGTTTTGTCATTGATGTCAACACTTATCTTTCTAGAGGTCTACATTGTTGATTTGACACTCTAGTTATATTGGTTTGTTGTTGAACTGGCACATTGTGGTCCTGACGTGGATATTGGCTTATGCACAGTCACCGGTATATGTTTCACCGATAGCTTAGGAAGTTGATGATGACTTGTTATCATCTGGAGATCATTTGATCATGTCAAAGACATGGATTGGATGTTTACATTTTGTGTTTTGCTTATTGGACTAATTGGGTTCACATATTTGCCTTAACCGGTAGATTGTTAGATTCAATGACAGTCCCAAAGACACTGAGAAGGGGGGTGAATTAGTGTCTAACCGGTTAGCAGAATATTTAAACTTATTTATAAATTTGTAACCCAAAATAGTGTACAGGTAAATAATAATTATTTCAGTAAATAGAAATAATAGAGATAGCATAGAAACACACCATAACACAAGATATCTAACGAGGAAACCTGGTGTGGGAAAAACCTCGGTGGGATTTGTGACCCAAATTATTTACTCATTGGCCAATGAATAAATACTACTTACAATAAGGGGCCTGCACATGCAGGGAGGCCAATAGCCTAGAGCTCACTGCTCAATGAAGAGTCACACTGACTACAAAATGAATTATTAAATCCAATATAATGTACTGCTCAAAACAACATCTCTAATGCCAAGTTCAATACTGGTTTAAGCTCAGATAGATACCTTAACCAGAAACATTCACTGCCACTAAACAATTATTTTCTACCATACATATCATCTCCTCTACTCTCAAAATGACCTATAGGATCTCATAAATATATGTCTTTTACAATATACCATGCTGGCTTACAAAAGATAATTATATTGCAATAAACAAAAGTTCATCCCATGTCAGTTGGAGTGCCGGTATGCTTTGTTGCCGATGTAATCTGAATGCCGGTGTAAGTTTCTGTCGGTGCCAGTGTCTGCTAGTATATGAAGTTTGTGATGTCGGGCATGTAGAAACCAATTGCCAATGTAAGGCCCTACCCCGACCCATCCTAGCATTTTAGTGATTTTCATATTGGAACTATTATGGATGCTTTATTTTTATGCATTATGGATATAGAACTTTATATGATCCCAGGAATTGGATAACATTGATATATTGATGCTTCATTTCTTTGCATTGTGGATATAGAATTTTATATGATTCTAGAATAGGATAACATTGAGATGATGTATGTCATTATTTGATTTGCAGGACTTTATTATGATGCTAGAAATATGATGCATATCTTATGAATGGATAAAATTTATGAGGATTATGAAAATTGATTATGAGGATTTGCTTTGTTATATGGTAAATTGATTTGTATGATGTCAATTGTATGCAGGGTGATTGATTTGTATTCTTATTTATGTGTTCAATATTATATGAGGCTATTGGGAAGTACCAATGTGCAATTGAGATGTGCATTAAAATTATCCATGTGACCATGGAAACATTATGGAGAATCAAGCCTAGGTCTATGTACGTTCGTAAAACCAAAGGTTGTCTATTTGGAGAGACAACACCCCATATGTATCGTATTTTATTTGCAAACGTAAATGATTGCATGTGTGTTAAATTGTAATTATTTATTGTGTAAATCCTACAAGAGACAATTTTCATGTGTGTATTAGTGATGTGGAATTCTTTTGTAGTGTCACTTGACACATATGTTGTATGTTGTGTTGGCATTGTCATGTCACCTTTTTGAGAGATTTATTTTTGTTTAATTGATATATTTCCAAATTATCCTTGAAGGTTCCAAGAAATCTAGGATAGTGAGCCATAAGGAGGGTCAACTCAGAGTTGACCTATAGGTAAACTTTAGGTGAACTTTCAAAGGGTTAAACCAACTCCTAGAGTCAGTTTTGGAGCATTTTTATTGGGCCTTCTGGGGTACCTATGGGTGAAGGCCAAATTTGGCTATGTGTCCTTCCCCTAGGATTTGTTTAACCTCCCAAAAAAGTGGGTTTTCCTAGATGGCCGAATTTCATCTTTAGGAGTGCCATCCTTAGGTAGATAACCTTCTTGGTATGTGTCATTCCTATTCTCCATTACATTCTTCTTCTTGAGGTGCCTTGGTTAGGGAGTGTGTAAGACCTAGGGAATTCCAACCAATGGGAGCCTCTCACTCTATCCAAGAGGTTGGAAAGAGTGGGAGAAGCCTTCTTAGGCAAGATATTGAGACTTAGTGAGTTAATCACCCACTCTCCATTTTTGGAGATCTTGCAATTTTGAAAAAACAAACTAGTTTTAGAATAGAATTCTGGCTAAGTGTTGCAGAAAAGAATTATGGAATTGGGCTGCTCTTCTCCAAGCTATCCCTAGAAAACCCTTGGCAGATTCAAGGTTGATGCATTTTCTTACTTGTATGTTGGAAATCTGTTTGTAGGCTTGCTTGAATGTAAATGTTGCTTTCCTTGTATTTCCTTTGTGAAAATATTTTGGTGATCTTTCTTTTATTTTTTTTTGAATGCATTTTCTTGTGTTTTGGGAGTATCCAAGGCCTTCTTACCCTTGGGAGGGTAGAATGGTCTTGGGAGAGGAAGGAGTTTGAAAGCCTTAGAGTGAGAGACTCTCATTATGAGAGTAATCTCAAGGGTTTGTTTATGTGACCCTTGCTGCATAGTTTTATTTATGCATTCAGGGGTCATAAGGGGAGAAAGTATGGCATGTATGCATTGGGGGTCATAAGGATGTTGGGTTAAGATGGAATTTTGTTGTGTTCTTGGTGGCCATGAGTTGGCTATGATCTACTATCTTGCAGTTCTCTTCAAGGTACTTGGTCCAGTTCCACCCATGTAAATATCACATTATGTGATAGAGTTCAACCTTGGGATGGGAATATGTTTGTTTGAGTTTTTTCCCTTGCTTGTTTCTATTTGTTTGAGTGTAACCCGTCTAGGATTTGGTTCTCCAAGATTAAGGGTGGCTTCTAGTAAGCCTAGGATGGGAGGTGAGCACTCCATAGTCACAACCTTAAGAATTTGTATGCAGGTTGCTTGGAAAAGAAGAAAAAGGAAAGCTAGGAGTTGATTTTATTTTAATTCCAGAAAAAAAGAAAAAAAGAAAAAAAAAGAGAATTTAATTTTTTTGTATTTGTTGTAAAGAAAGGAAGGGAAAAGAAAGAGTTTTTCTACTGTAAATATCTTGTAAAATGATTTAGAATCTCTATTATTGACCAAGCCTTAAGATGTATTTTATTGATGTATGGATCATTTTAAAAAAAAAAAGGGAGTGCATTTGGTTAACTCTGTTTGTATAAATTGCAAAGGAAAAGAAATGTATTATGCTGCTATCTTTTAACTGAAATCTGTCATTTATTTGAAATCTGTCTTTTATTTAAATCCATCTTCTATTGAAATTTGTCATCTATTTATCTTTGTAATTTATATATATATATATATATATATATATATATATATATATATATATATATATATATATATATATATATATATATATATATATATATATATATATATATATATAATGCAGAAAGTGAAATGATAATGTTTTAAGTGTCTTTTTTTGTGCTATTTAAATGTTGTTGTTATTGTATTTATTATTGTCATTTTTCTACTTGAAAAAAAGCAGAAAGCTAAAGTAGACAAATTTAAATTTATCCTTTCTTGTAGTTATCTATTAGAAGTTTGAAATAAAAGAAAGATATAACTATTGTGCTCTATTCTATTTTGCTTTCTTTTAGTCATTAATTTACTTTATACAGAAAAATAAAAAGATAAAAAATAAAATAAAAAAATCTAATACAGGACTAAAGGATTTATGTCTATTTTAAAAGAGGAAATGAACTGGTTGATATAATTATCAAAACTGTTAAAACTGACAGTCATAATATTGTTAATGCTGCATAATAAAAATCTGTTTAATCTAACTAAATGAATATTTGTATACATGTTAACTAGATCACATTTTACATAAAATAAAGAAATGAATGTGTATCTATTCTATGCTGCCTATACTCTGTTTTTGTCCTGCATGTATTTTTTAAAAAAGAGATAAAAAAACCCAACCCTGGAGATATATATATATATAAACTGACAGTCATAATAAAGTTAATGTTGCATAATAAAAATTTGTTTAATCTAACTAAATGAATATTTGTATACATGTTAACTAGATCACATTTTACATAAAATAAGGAAATGAATGTGTATCTATTCTATGCTGCCTATACTCTATTTTTGTCCTACATGTATTTTAAAAAAAAGAGATAAAAAAACCCAACACTAGATATATATATATATATATATTTAATATATTTTTTTTTAAAATGACAAAAAAAAAAAGTTTAGGGCTTCAGCCCCTATGAGGAGACCCATAGGGCGGCCTGCCTATGCAGTGGGCCACAACCCACAGGGGAAGCGACTTCAGTTGTTCCCTATGGGTGGCAGCAACTGCACTGTGGGTCGTGACCCATAGGGCTCAGTTGTGGTCGTTCCCTACGGGGATCCCCATGATACCTACCATCCACTTCAGAAACTCTCCCCCCTCCCTCGCGACTTCCCTTCGAGTGCCTCCACCCCTTAAAACCGTTGCCCTGCCTCCATTTCGGCTGCTGCCTCCACCATACCCTGCAACACACACACACTAAACCCTAGAAACCAAAAACATAGAGGAAGGATTTTAGACAATAAAAATATGCAACCCTAACCCAATTTCAGGTTAGGGTTAGCATTTAAATGATAAAAGAAAATTAGAAATGCAACCCTAGCCCACATTCGGGTTAGGGTTAGCAAATATATAAAAAAAGAATTGTTAAGTTGATTTTAAATAAAACATAGGAGAAGAATTAACTCTACCCTAATTAGGGTTTGAAATTAATTAAAATAAGAAGAGGGGAAAATTCTTTTAAATTTTTTTTTTTGAAAAAGATTCCCCCCTATTTTATTTTAGCTATATGTGTTATTAATTTAAAGTCCTTATTTGATTAGGGAGAAAAACGATTTTAATATAGTTTTTTTTTATAGGATTTAAAATGGAGATTAATGTTATATAGTTACATTAATTGCATAATTGATTTAATTTAATTAACTAGGGTTACTATATAGTTATTTTTATATATTCAATTAAATATGGCCGTTAAGTTAAATTTAATTTGGGAGAAATTTGTAAACGAAAATTATTGATTATTTTATGTAAATTTTTAGCCTATGAGGCCAATATTGGCCAAATTATTTAATAGTCGAAATTTGAAGGTTTAGGGGAAATTAAAATTGGCTATAGTATAAATTATATTTATTTGGCAAATAACATTATTGAATTTGTAACCTTATTGGTTAAATTTAAATAATGAATTTGCGTGCGCCCAATTAATTAATTTTAAATTTAAGATAACATTATCATTATTTTGGCCTGGAATGTTTTAAATGCAATTGAGATATTTAAATATCCCTCGACTTTAATTAGCGGAAAATTAATTAGGTTGATTAAATCAACTAATTTAAATTGCGATGACCCTCTTAGGGAATAATTAGTCTTCAGTAATTAATGTCGCTTTATTGAGTGAGTCAATTAATCCAATTTTAGTGAAAAATTCTATTTACATCCTAGTTAAGACAAAACTTAATTGATTTCAAATTAAATGTAGATTAATTAATGAGTTTATGTTGTTCAAAAAAAAATTTGTTGTTCCGTTTTTGCCCAAAAGTTTGGGCATGACATTTTGGTATCAGAGCAAGGTTTCCAACACTAGGAACCTTTCACCATTACGTTTTGCTTTAATTATTTAATTAATTAAATTTTTCTTTAAAATTATTTTTTAATTTTATTTTCTCACAAGGATGCCTCCGACTACGCGACAAACTCGCAAGCGCAGTAGGGGTCCTAGGCGTGCACACTTGGCACACAAAGATGTTGATAGGGAGGAAATAGTTCCAGAGGGGAACCTAGAAGCTCCTCCCGAACCACCAGTTGACCCAAACCGAGACATCTTATTAGCACTTCAGAACTTGATTGGGATAGTTCAGGATAGGCTTCTAGCAGTCGACCGTCATGCAGAAAACCAAAACTCAGGGAGCCATAGATCAACAGTTAGGGAACGGAGTGGGATTCCACCTCCTAATCCCTTAGAGGGCTAGGCTGAGCATGAACCTAAGCCCATTCATCTACCCGGACCACCTCCAGTAGCCGCACCTATTTATATTGAGAGGACATGTCGAGATCTAGGGGATCTGATCAGAGAGGTTTTGTGCCTCTAGCCACCGTCTTTTGGGGGATCTACCGATGGGGTAGAAGTTGAGGCTTAGATTTTGAGCCTAGATTGGTGCTTTGCATTGCATTCTTACGAAAGCAATCTGTAGGCATGAATAGCAGTCCACCTTTTGAGAGGGATGACCTCCACATGGTGGAGACAGGAGGAATACAAATGTGGCCTAGCTGCAGACACTCTCACATGGGAGATCTTTACAGAGAGGTTTAGGGAGAGATACATGTCAGAGCACTTCAGGCAGAGTATGATAGATGATTTCCATGACATCCAGCATAAGGGTCTCTTAGTAACCCAGTATGAGAGTAAGTTTATTGAGCTCCTACCGTATGTGGATTACCTGAAGGATGAGAATTTTCTTGTCAATCATTTTATCAGGGAACTGAATGCTGGGATAGAAGGACCAATGAGGATGGCCACTCCAGGAAGCCTTCGGGTTGCCGTGGAGAAGGCCTTGATAGAAAAGGAGATTTAGGTCAGGCCACAGGACACGAGGGATCAGTTTCAGAACCGAAACCTGACACCCCAGTCTTTCGGGTTTTAGAAACCCCACTGGAAAGGCAACCATAGAAATGCATCGGGGTCCTTTAAACCCCCTCCTCCACAACAATCATAGTAGAATTAGAGGTAGAGGACCCCTTAGGGACAGCAGGGCTCCAAGCCCAATCAGTGGTATTCACAAGGTCCTAGGCGCAACCAGAGAGCATAGGGTACTTACACACCTCCAGCATAGACTCAGCAATCCTCTAGGGGTGGGTACAGTGGTTCGAGTAGGACAGGTGGGCAGTCTTTCTCTAGGCCTCAAGGCACATAGTTTTAGGCACACGGTGCTTGTTTCACATGTGGAGACATGGGGCACATGGCAAGAGAGTTTCTGTGGGGTCAGATGGCAAGTAGTCAGAGGATGGAAGCATCAGAGTTTATAGTTGGAGATATGGGCAAGTCCCATAGGGTCTTCACAGCAGTTGACAACCGCCAGGCAGAGCACCAGGCCACAGTTATTGTGGTTGCAGGTATGATTAGAGGTATCAATATTTCTATATTGTTTCACTCAAGAGCTAATGACTCCTTTATATCTCCATTGGTTGTGGAGCGTTGCGTGCTAGTGGCAGTTAGGCAAGGTGTCAGTTGGGAAGTGGAGTTAGCATCAGGGGTTAGAGTGTCAATGGATTTAGAGGTTAGGGGACATCCGCTCCAGATTGGTAATACCACCACCTTAGTAGACCTTAGAGTTACACCACTTAGATCTTATGGCATCGTACTTGGCATGGATTGGCTTTACACCCACAAAGCCAAGATGGATTGTTGCCTGAAAAAGATCGAGTGTGAGGATGATCATGGTGCTCCTATAGTAATCACTGGGATTCAAAGGCCTGTGTCTCTTCGTATGATTTACGCTATGCAGCTTAAGTGGAGCATGCGAAAGGGATTCTAGTTTTTTGCTATCACCATCAATGATAAAGAGGAAGAAAATGAGAAGGAGCCTTCTCTAGATGATCATCCCATCCTTGAGGAGTTTGCAGATGTGTTTCTAGCCGAGCTACCTAGCATGCCACCTAGCAAAGAGATTGACTTCCACATAGATCTTGTACCAGGATCCGAGCCAGTTTTGAGAGAACCTTATAGGATGACCATGAATGAGCTTAATGAGCTCAAGATGAAGCTTAAGGAACTCTAAGAGAAGGGTCACATTCATCCTAGCATCTCCCCTTGGGGTGCACTAGTCATCTTCATGAAGAAGAAGGATGGGTCCCTTCGGTTATGCATGGATTACAAGCAGCTAAACAAAGTAACCATCAAGAACCATTACCCCTTGCCCAAGATCGATTATTTGTTTGATTAGCTTCAGGGTGCTAAAGTGTTTTCCAAAATAGATTTGAAGTCGGGGTATCATCAGTTGAGGATTGTGGAGAGTGATATCCACAAGACTGTGTTTTGTACCAGATATGGCCACTATGAGTTCACTGTGGTTCCATTCAGTCTTACGAATGCTCCAGCTATATTCATGAGTCTCATGAATGGGGTATTCCGCACTTTCCTTGACCAATTTGTGATTGTGTTCCTCAATGACATATTGATATATTCTTGGAATGAGAAGGAGCAGGAGGAGCATTTGAGGTAGGTTTTGCAGTGTTTGAGGGACAATCAGTTGTATGGCAGTTTGTCGAAGTGTTTTTTCTTTAGATCAGAGGTCAAGTACCTTAGGCATGTTATATCTGGTGATGGGATCTCAGTTGACCCATCAAAGATCAAACCTATTATGGATTGGCCAACACCAACCAGTGTGACAAAGGTCAGGAGCTTCATGGGTCTAGAAGGATACTACAGATGCTTCATTGAGGGATTTTCTAGAGTTGCACATCCCATTACATCCCTCTAGAAAAAGGGAAAGAAATTCGAGTGGACAGAAAGGTGTGAGAGATTTTCAAGATCTGAAAAGGGCACTCACTAGTGCAACTATCCTCATTGTTCTAGACCCTATAGCTGATTTCATGATATGCACAGATGCTTCCTTGGATGGATTAGGAGCAGTCCTTATGCAGGAGGGTCGAGTTATATCTTATGAGTCTAGGAAGCTTAAGACTCATGAGCTTAACTACCCTATGCATGACCTAGAGCTTGTAGTAGTAGTACATGCACTTGTGAGGTGGAGACACTTCCTTTTGGGTCATCATTTTGAGCTTCATTCAGACCATCAGAGTTTGCAGTACATCTTCACCCAGCCTAATCTTAATGCCTGTCAGAGGAGATGGATGAAGTTTCTATGTGAGTATGATTTTGATGTCCACTACATCAAGGGGAAAGAGAACGTGGTTGCAGATTCCTTGAGTAGGAGACGTCATGAGGTATACTCCACATCTATGAGCACAAATTTGAGAGATCATATATTGCAGCAGTTACCAGAGGATGGATGGTACCTAGAGGTTTTTTAGGTAATTCGATCATAGGAAACCTTGGAGGGGAAGTATGTGGATTATTCCTTAGAGTCCGATGGATTGTTACACCATAGAGGGCACATCTATGTATCTTCTCCTAGGGGATTGTGAGAGTTCATTGTCATGGAGGCTCATAGAGCTCCTTATATAGTGCATCTCAAGGTTAAGAAGATGCATGCAGACTTAAGACAGTTATATCATTGGCCAGGTATGCGGCAGCTTATTGTTGAGTTAGTAGCCCAATGCCTTAAGTGTCAGAGAGTTAAGGTGGAGCACCACCATCCTAGTGGGTTGCTCTAGTCCCATGCTATACTAGAGTGGAAGTGGGATACTATATCCATGGATTTCATCATTAGTCTTCCCATATCATCTCATTGCCATGATGCTATCTTGGTGACAATTGACAAGTTGACTAAAGTAGCCCACTTATCACTAGTCCAGACTACCTTCATAGCACCAGCAGTGACACAGGTGTTCTTGTGAGACATTGTCAGGCTTCATGGCGTTCCATGCAAAATTATTTCTTATAGGGATTCCCTCTTCACTTCTTCCTTTTGGAAGGCATTACAGGCAGCAATGGGCACCAAGCTCAATTTCAGCACAGCCCACCATCTGGAAATGGATGGATAGATAGAGAGGTTTAACCAGGTGTTAGAGGATATGCTCTGCATGCATGTCATGGATCATCAGACCAGATGGGAGGAGTACCTTCATTTAGTAGAGTTTTTGTATAATAATGAGCATCACACTTCTTTGGGGATGCCACCTTTTTAGGCTTTGTATGGCAGACCTTGCAGGACACCTCTGAGTTGGGACTGTATTGAGGATAGAGTGGCCATAGGTCCTAAGGTGGTTCATGACATGGAGAAGCAAGTAATTTTGATTAGACAGCACCTTAAAGAGGCACATGATAGGCAGAAGAAGTATACAAATGCAAAGAGGATAGACCCGAGTTACATGGTTGGGGACAGAGTTTTCCTGAGAGTGAGGCCGCATAAGAGTCCAATCCATTATGGAAAGGGTTCTAAGCTTGCACCTTGCTTTGTCAAACCATTTGAGATCCTTGAGAGGATAGGACCAGTTGCTTATCACCTAGCTTTGCCACCTAGCCTATCATGCATCCACGATGTGTTTCATGTATCAGTTTTGAGGAAGTATATCTATGATGAGTCTCATATTTTAGATTGGGATGCCTTGTAGGTGGAGTCAAATGGGAAGCTAGCTTTAGAGCCCATTCACATTTTGTCTTGTTGAACATTGGCCCTTTGAGGTCGAGAGCTAGACTAGGTTAGGGTCCAGTGGGATTGGTATGATGAGGTTACAACTTCATGGGAGGATGCAGCACGTATGAGATCACAATACCCTCATCTTTTTGATGAACTCCATGAGGATGTTCATGCCTAGAGGGGGAGGGTGTGAGGCCCTACCCTGACCCATCCTATCATTTTAGTGATTTTTCATATTGGAACTATTATGGATGCTTTATTTTTATGCATTATGGATATAGAACTTTATATGATCCCAGGAATTGGATAACATTGATATATTGATGCTTCATTTATGTGCATTGTGGATGTAGAATTTTATATGATTCTAGAATAGGATAACATTGAGATGGTGTATGTCATTATTTGATTTCCAAGACTTTATTATGATGCTAGAAATATGATGCATATCTTATGAATGGATGAAATTTATGAGGATTATGAAAATTGCTTATGAGGATTTGCTTAGTTATATGGTAAATTGATTTGTATGATGTCAATTGTATGTAGAGTGATTGATTTGTATTCTTATTTATGTGCTCAATATTATATGAGGCTATTGGGAAGTACTAATATGTAATTGAGATGCACATGAAAATTATACATGTGACCATGGAAACATTATGGAGAATCAAGCCTAGATCTATGTACGTTCGTAAAACTAGGGGTTGTCTATTTGGAGAGACAACACCCCGTATGTATCGTATTTTATTCATAAATGTAAATGATTGCATGTGTGTTAAATTGTAATTATTTATTGTGTAAATCCTACAAGAAATAATTGTCATGTGTGTATTAGTGATGTGGAATTCTTTTGTAGTGTCACTTGACACATATGTTGTATGTTGTGTTGGCATTGTCATGTCACCTTTTTGAGAGATTTATTTTTGTTTAATTGATATATTTCCAAATTATCCTTGAAGGTTCTAAGAAATCTAGGATAGTGAGCCATAAGGAGGGTCAACTCAGAGTTTACCCGTAGGTAAACTTTAGGTGAACTTTCAAAGGGTTAAACCAACTCCTAGAATCAGTTTTGGAGCATTTTTATTGGGCCTCATGGGGTACCTATAGGTGAAGGCCAAATTTAGCCATGTGTCCTTGCCCTAGGACTTGTTTAACCTCCCAAAAAAGTGGCTTTTCCTAGATGGCCGAATTTCATCTTTAGGAGTGCCATCCTTGGGTAGATAACCTTCTTGGTCTGTGTCATTCCTCTTCTCCATTACATTCCTCTTGTTGAGGTGCCTTGGTTAGGGAGTGTGTAAGACCTAGGGAAGACCAACCAATGGAAGCCTCTCACTCTATCCAAGAGGTTGGAAAAAGTGGGAGAAGCCTTCTTAGGAAAGAGATTGAGACTTAG
Organism: Cryptomeria japonica; assembly: GCF_030272615.1. NCBI lineage: Eukaryota > Viridiplantae > Streptophyta > Pinopsida > Cupressales > Cupressaceae > Cryptomeria > Cryptomeria japonica. The sequence goes on from NC_081410.1 coordinate 253,780,715, forward strand.
TGAGTTAATCACCCACTCTCCATTTTTGGAGATCTTGCAATTTTGAAAAAAAAAATAGTTTTAGAATAGAATTTTGGCTAAGTGTTGCAGAAAAGAATTGTGGAATTGAGTTGCTCTACTCCAAGCTATCCCTAGAAAACCCTTGGTAGATTCAAGGTTGGTGCATTTTCTTACTTGTATGTTGGAAATCTGTTTGTAGGCTTGCTTGAATATAAATGTTGCTTTCCTTGTATTTCCTTTGTGAAAATATTTTGGTGATCTTTCTCTTATTTTAATGCATTTTCTTGTGTTTTGGGAGTATCCAAGGCCTGCTTACCCTTGGGAGGGTAGAATGGTCTTGGGGGTGGAAGGATTTTGACAACCTTAGAGTGAGAGGCTCTCATTATGAGAGTGATATAAAGGGTTTGTTTATGTGACCCTTGCTGCATAGTTTTGTTTTTGCATTTGGGGGTCATAAGGGGAGAAAGTATGGCATGTATGCCTTGGGGGTCATAAGGATGTTGGGTTAAGATGGACTTTTGTTGTGTTCTTGGTGGCCATGAGTTGGTTGTGATCTACTATCTTGCAGTTCTCCTCAAGGTATTTGGTCCACTTCCATCCATGTAAATATCACATTATGTGATAGAGTTCAACCTTGGGATGGGAATATGTTTGTTTGAGTTTTTTCCCTTGCTTGTTTGTGTTTGTTTTAGTGTAACCCATCTAGGACTTGGTTCTCCAAGCTCAGGGGTGGCTTCTAGTAAGCCTAGGATGGGAGGTGAGCACTCCATGGTCACAGCCTTAAGATTTTGTATGCAGGTTGCTTGGAAAAGAAGAAAAAGGAAAGCTAGGAGTTGCTGATTTTATTTTAATTACAGAAAAAAAAAAAAAGAATGTAATTTTTTTGTATTTGTTGTAAAGAAAGGAAGGGAAAAGAAAGAGTTTTTCTACTGTAAATATCTTGTAAAATGATTTAGAATCTCTATTATTGACCGAGCCTTAAGATGTATTTTATTGATGTATGGATCATTAGAAAAAAAAAAAAGGAGTGCATTTGGTTAACTCTGTTTGTATAATTGCAAAGGAAAAGAAATGTATTATGTTGTTGTCTTTTAACTGAAATCTGTCATTTATCTGAAATCTATCTTTTATTTAAATCCATTTTCTATTGAAATCTGTCATTTATTTATCTCTGTAATTTATATATATATATATATATAAAAAAAGAAATGTAGAAAGTGAAATGATAATGTTTTAAGTGTTTTTTTCTGTACTATTGAAATGGTGTTGTTATTGTATTTATTACTGTCATTTTTCTACTTCAAAAAAAGTAGAAAGCTAAAGTAGACAAATTTAAATTTATCCTTTCCTGTAGTTATCTATTAGAAGTTTGAAATAAAAGAAAGAGATAACTATTGTGCTCTGTTCTATTTTGCTTTCTGTTAGTCATTAATTTACTTTATATAGAAAAAAGAAAATAAAAAAATCTAATACAGGACTAAAGGATTTATGTCTATTTTAAAAAGAGGAAATGAATTGGTTGATATAATTATCAAAACTGTTAAAACTGACAGTCATAATATTGTTAATGCTGCATAATAAAAATCTATTTAATCTAACTAAATGAATATTTGTATACATGTTAACTAGATCACATTTTACATAAAAAAAAAAAGAAACGAATGTGTATCTATTCTATGTTGCCTATACTTTGTTTTTGTCTTGCATGTATTAAAAAAAAAGAGATCAAAAAAACCCAACCCTGGATATATATATATATATATATATATATACTTATATTTTTAATATATTTAAAAAAAAAATAACAAAAAAAAAAACTAGGACTTCGGCTCCTATGGGGAGACCCATAGGGTGGCCTACCTGAACAGTGGGCCACAACCCACAGGGGAAGCGGCTTCGGCCATTCCCTGTGGGCAGCGTCCCACAATGGCAGCAACAGCCGCACTGTGGGTCGTGACCCATAGGGCTCGGCTGCGGTCGTTCCCTACGGGGAGCCTCGTGATACCTATCACCCTCTTCAGAAACCGCCCCCCCCTTCGGGTGGCTCCGCCCCCCCCTTCGGGTGGCTCCGCCCCTTCAAACCATCGCCCTACTTCAATTTTGTCCGCTGCCTCCACCGTACCCTACAACACACACACACACTAAACCCTAGAAACCTAAAACATAGATGAAGGATTTTAGACAATACAAATATGCAACCCTAGCCCACATTCGGGTTAGGGTTAGCAATTAAATAATAAAAGAAAATTAGAAATGCAACCCTAGCCCACATTCGGGTTAGGATTAACAAATATAAAAATAAAGAATTGTTAAGTTGATTTTAAATAAAATATAGGAGAAGAAATAACTCTACCCTAATTAGGGTTTGAAATTAATTAAAATAAGAAGAGGGGGAAATTCTTTTTAAATTTTTTTTGAAAAAGATTCCCCCCCATTTTATTTTAGCTATATGTGTTATTAATTTAAACTCCTTATTTGATTAGGGAGAAAATCAATTTTAATATAATTTTTTTATATAGCATTTAAAATGGAGATTAATGTTATATAGTTACATTAATAGCATAATTGATTTAATTTAATTAACTAGGGTTACTATATAATTATGTAAAATTAAATTTAATTTGGGGGAAATTTGTAAATGAAATTTTTTGATTATTTTATGTAAATTTTTAGCCTATGAGGCCAAATTTGGCCAAATTATTTAATAGTCAAAATTTGAAGGTTTAGGGGAAATTAAAATTGGCTATAGTATAAATTTTATTTATTTAGCAAATAACATTATTGAATTTGTAACCTTATTGGTTAAATTTAAATAATGAATTTGTGTGCGCCCAATTAATTAATTTTAAATTTAAGATAACATTATCATTATTTTGGCCTGGAATGTTTTAAATGCAATTGAGATATTTAAATATCCCTCGACTTTAATTAGCGGCAAATTAATTAGGTTGATTAAATCAACTAATTTAAATTGCAATGACCCTCTTAGGGAATAATTAGTCTTCATTAATTAATGTCGCTTTACTGAGTGAGTCAATTAATCCAATTTTAGTGAACAATTCTATTTACATCCTAGTTAAGACAAAACTTAATTAGTTTCAAATTAAATGTAGATTATTTAATGAGTTTATGTTCAAAAAAAATTTGTTGTTCCGTTTTTTCCCAAAAGTTTGGGCACGATAGCCGGTGAGTTGCTAGTTGGTTGTTATCAATGACAACGTCAACTAATCTCATAAGAGTGTAGAATGCTAACACAGACAGGTCTAGGTTATGGATCGGTACAAGATATTATGTTCTAGATCAGCATGACACATTTTGGAAATGGTTTATTGACTGGATAATGTGTAAATGTATTGAAGCCGACATATTGTATTGCATCAAGACTTATTTTGTAAATGTAATATCTTCAGGGAGCCAACCTAATCATGAGGTCTTAGGTTTTGTATAAATAATTATAAGATGAATGAGTGTGTGCGAATATTGAAGATCATTGTGAAGAGTGAAAATAAGTAGATCCTTGTGTGAATCATGTAGATATTATCTGAAGGTTGAAGGAAAGGTTATGGAGGTGTATGGCACTCATGGTCAGAGCTTAAACTGGTACTGAATCCAGCATTGTAGATGCCAGGGATAACTTTAAGAAACCCCCCGTTGGGCAACTATGTAAAATCTTGGCGAATCAAACATTATTTTCGGGGGGAAATTTTCATATCGATGGCGAAATTTTTTTTTAAAATGATGAAAAAATTATTTTGTATTGGCGATTTTTTTTCTAGGGTACAAAAATGCCATAAATTTCTGGCGAATAATACCTTGTTCTATGGGGAAAATATTTATAGTGGGAGGCAAATAATTATTGTTGAAAGGAACAAATATATAATTGTATGAGTGAAAAATTTTACTCCGAAGGAAAAATTATTTAAATGTATTGGCAATTTTTATCCACTGCTTGAAAATTATTTAAATGTATTGGCAATTTTTATCCATTACTTGAAAATTATTTAATTTGTTTTGGCGAATATTTTGTTATTTATGGTACAATATATAATTCATTGGCGATTTCATAAATTCATTTCCATTAATAGACAAGGCACATCACATCACATCAATACATCACATCACATAATACATTGAGTCCGAACTCTGCATGATGTATCAATAAGCGCGACCTCTTTGACATATAAAGGGTGACACATACCTAAAATCTATCAATGATTTTAAACCGTTCGATGATTGTATATCAATGGTTGAAGTTTTATTTCGGCCCAATTTTCTGAAGAGAACATAGCTCACCAGAAAGTGCCTGGAATGGAATTGGATTCAATAGATACATATCAAATGTCATGAATCATGATCGATAATATATATCTATTCACTTACAGCAATCCACTATGTCCCCACAACTTCCAATGTGATACTTGCCAATTTGGTACTGGTTCATAGCTATTTCCAATTTTGCACATTCATGCATTTATGGGAAAGTTTTGCAGAGATACGAAAAATTAAAAAAATTTATAGCAGTTAATACTGTTAAGCAAGTAATTATTACAATCAAGAGCTTCAACAATTTATATACGATCTCTACTTCTTTCATCTTCAATTAGCCTTTGCCATTTGGTAGATAAATCGCCAGAGCTCACGGTATTTTAGGTTTATAGGCTCACTGCTCAAGTTGTTTAATTTGTTAATCTGTTTTCTCAAGATGGACACTCCCATCCGCTTGAGAAGCATTTCTGTAGAGGACCAGAGGCCCTTTTTAGGATCTGTTAGAGACCCAACCCTCCAATCAGTCTGCAAGGAGGTTGGGTTGTTCACCAATTAGGCTATGCAGATGGTGCTGGGTAGAGAATTTCTGCGAAACAAAAATAGGTACCATGTTAACACGAACCTTACATCCTACTTCTTAGCGTCTCTTCTAGACTTGGGAGGAGACAAGGTGGATATGTTGATGTTGTTGAGGAAGTTTTCTAAGGAAGAATTCCTTGTAGATGAAATTACTCTTGTCGTTCTTGTAGAAGTAGGGGTGGGGATCCCTTGGGCGAGTGATTTATCCAAGCTTCTCCTCCCTGACCAAACATTGTTAGTGGTCGGGCATCCATTTCTCCTAAACCTGAATGCGGAGCAGCTGACGCGTCACAGAAAATGGGTGCGGATTGGCAGGGACTTCCTCCAAAAATGGTTCCTCTTGGATGACTTTCCAAACTATATGTGGCTGAAGAATTCTCTCAGCTTATGCTGTCTGAAGAATTCTACATGGAAGGAGGGCCAGATTCTTAGGGCAAAATTGTAAACAATTCCACTACCTATAGTTTTTTTTTTCCTATGTCCTTGTGTTGTCTTCAAAATCTGATTCACTTCAACATCCTTATAATATTATGATTAACTCTATGTAGAAGATATATTGAAGGGAAGCAAACTCTTAGGACAACATATGACAAGGTTTGATTTAACCTTCTACACTTTAGACCTACTCAGAGTCCAGGTGGGTATACCCTTGTGAACTAAATTCACACTTTCAAAAGATAAATCCACAACAAACCAGTCTAGAAAACTAGTGGATCTAATCACCTTGAAACTAACAGAAACAAAGGAATGAAAATTATACTCATATTCAGTATTTTGATCTACAAAACATGTAATAAAAAACCTCGATCTATACCAGTGCCTTATCCAAGGTCATAGAGTCATCTAAATTCAAACAATACTCCCCAAACAAAATATCTCTACACATCCCATTGGCTCAGCTTTTGTTGATCCCTATATATGCCTAACACATATAAAAATTAATCATACCAAATTAAACTATGCTCTTCAAGATTCAAATATCTCACAAAGAATTTACTAGTAGAAGTGATCCCTGCATATTTAATTTCTCTCCTGAAGAGAAAAGCTAACAAGCACATCTACTGAAAGTTGCCTTACAACCCCTATTCAAACAAAATAACCTTGGATTATTCAGAATGAAACAGTAAACAATTGCAAACACATTTGAAGATGATACAAAGTTTTTACTCAAAACCGATGGTCTGTATATTGATATTATCTTAAAGAAAGTATTACAAAAACCTTTGAATACTCTCCATTAAACTTAGAAAAGCTCAGATAAATTTCTGCAATCTTTTCTTACAATTCTTTGCGATCATCTTTCCTACTAGTCCTAGTATCCATTTATAACAATATGGATGCACATAGCTTCGAACTTTCCTAGGAGAATTTGTTACAATCATTTCTTTTCTAGAAGAAGTTACAAGGATCTCTTACAAAAATGGTTACAAGTCTTTTTCAACCTCAGCGACTTCTTCTACTTGTTGTCTGGGTGCAACCTCTTCTAACTTTTTAGGAGCGCCTTCTAACTGCTCTACATCCTAGATGGCATATTTTCTTGCCCACTCATTATAGACATCATCAGTTGGCCATGTGAAATTAATCACTTTTGCTTTAGCCTTGTTTAACCTTTTCCATGAATTTCTCATCTTGTTGGTCTCTGAATTGAGAAAACCATAATGAGATTTAATTTTCTCTATCTCTTGAATTGTTACAACAAAAAAGGAAGCATCATCTAAGTCAACAATTCCTTTTATTCTAGCTAACAGTTTGGCCTCTAACTCCTTAAGCCACACTTGTTTGTCCTTCAGTTGATCTGGGCTGACAAAACATCCTGGGAGCAATTCAAAAACCTAATCAGTATACTCCTTTTTGTATAAGTTGATCTTCCTATCAGCATTGTCTATCCCTTCTACCAATTTTACTAGATCCTTGGTGGTGTCACAAGTGGATTTGATGATAGGATCAGCCCCTGCTTCATCATAAGATGCACAAAAAAGCTCCAAATCCTGCTCTCTAGGCTTCCACTTGTCAAAAATAGGCGTCAAAATGGCCTTATCTCCATTAAGCTCATTCCACATATCCAAAATCTTGCTTATGTTGTTATATAATAGTGAGGCACTCATGGTATCTGCAAAACTTGAGATGGTAGCCTTTACTCTTTCCTCATACTTCTTCGCATATAAGGCCTGAGCCTGTTTTAGATTCTCTAATTCTTGAAGAGTAATCTCAACCATTTGGGAGCTAGAAGGTGCTGGAGATGGTGGGAACTCAATGATGGGGCTGGTAGGTGGAGGTCTTGCAAGAGAAGAGGAGATCATCAGTGTTGAAGACTCACCTTGATGGTACTGTCCTGTCAACTGGCTTTGCAGCTTAGCAATGATGCTATCTTTACCTCTTACTTCTTCCTTAACACTGTTATAAGCCTTCAAAATTGTTTCCAATTTGAATTGGAGGTATCCTTTTTTCCTTAGCCAACCTTTTTTCTACTGCAACACTAAATTTTGTAGTTTCTAACATAGTACTAGCAACTTCCACCACCCCTGTGTTCTGCACTCAATTCACTATCATTCCACCAAGGTAACTTGACCCTCGGCTGTCCTTACTTCTTTTATTCTCATCTCTCTTGAGAGACCACATGACAAGTGCAGCATTATCTTTGCTAAAAGTGATTCCCTCCATGGGCTTGGTTTCTTTTCTCACTGCCTCCAATACTAAGGCATCTACTATGTCCCACTTAGGGAGAATGAGTACTCTAGCTTGTCCCACCATATCTCTCCTTGCTTAGGAGTGATGGTCTTAAACTCATCCATCATTTCTTTCTTTATTTCCTCCTCCACCAGAGCTGGATCTTTGTGAGGCTACTCACCTTTTCTCTTCTCACATCTTGCATTGTATTTGTCAATATTTTGCTTCCATACAAATTGCATAAATGCTCCTGATGTAACAAAATTATTGTCAGCCAAGAAGTCCTCACTAGCCTATTTGATCTCAAGACCCCACTGCTAGCCTTTAAACTCATTGGTAGTGATGTTCATCTCAACAACAAGGGGTTCTTTTGGCATTCCCTCTTCTACTTCATCATATGTGTAGGCTATTTCCCCCAGACTGCCTAACTGTATCAATTGTTCAGCTGCTGCCTATTCATCTCCTATGTGAATAGGGGATTGGGATGGAGAGTACAAGGGTGTATCAGATTGTACTTCTTTTCCTACTCTCTTCTTCTTTGGGCTCTATTGGATGTCAATATTATCTTGTATCTTCCTCTTTCCCTTGGAGGTAGATGGCTCCCCTGTTGCAGGCATCAACACACTATAATTAGACTTCTTATGCAATGTATAGTCACCAGGAGGGATTGCTCTAGTGGAGGCAGACCTACTTAAAACCATTCTTGCCTTTTCAGGGTTGCTTTTAATCATGGCCTCCCTCTTTTATTTTAGAGTCTACATCACATCCTCAAAGCAAACAATTAAGAACTTTATTTTCTCCTCAAAAGGGAAAAAGCTAGACAATGGGTCATAGCTGGTATCAAACTGATGTACAAAATCTAAGGCTTTTTAATAAGCCACCCATTTTTCCTTCCTCAGCTCCTTCTCATCTAGATCAAACTCATTTATTATGAGATCTTTAGGAAATTGGAATTGATGGGGTCTACCTCTGCATATTACTCTCTTTCTAAACATGGCATTGAAGAAATCTTCTGGATCGGCACACTTGGATATTGCAGTCGACAAATGATAAGGTTTGAGAAATTCCTCAAAACATTTCCAACCTCCCTTGGTTATTAAAAATTGGTGGGCTATAGTGACCATAGGGAAAGTAGTCCATTTACCCCTGCCTGTTAGCTCTGCTTCCTACACACTACCAATTTGTTTGAGGATTTTTGCAAATCTCACTTTAAGAGGGACCTAATAAGGCAATAAACATGGAGTGCCCTTAAAACCAAATACTCTGAATACTATGGATATAGGGTATAAGTAAATATCACCCCAATTATGAACAATTTTTATATTTTCTGCAAATTCTTTTGGTCTAATAAATTCCAAAGGAACCTTGGGGTTTCTTGGATTTTCTGAATAGAGGAGAGTCCTGATCTTTGATGCAAAACATTTTTCAAATTTTAAGAAGATAGCATCATCTCTGTCCCATGATAGTGCTATACTCGATAGTTGCACTGGCATCTTTTCTCCATCTTTCTCTTTTATGAGATCCATCCCACTAGCAAAATAATCACCACCTTTGAATAGAAATAGATGCATGAGGAGTGAATACCATCCAAAAGGCCTATCAACCTTCCCATTTTTTATTCCTATCAACCCTCCATGGATAGCATCAGTAATGAAAGAAGCATAATCAAAGGTACTGCAAGAGAAGGATTCAAAATCTAAGCAATCATTAGCATGTAATGATTGGGCATATTTGCCTCAGCATCCTCTCCCAAAATCTGCCAAAGTGACCAATATACTCCCTTAGCCCTAAGGGTGAATAGATTCAATGAGAATGGCTCTTTAGTGTTGGGTCCTACAACTATCAACCCACCTATCTTTACAAAGAATTCCTTAAGAGGCCCATTTCTAAGGTGGTTCCTCTGTACATTGTATACTTGAGCTAATGATTTGAAATTAATGGGTTCCAAAAAATTGGTAAACTCATTAAGCCCAAAAGCACTTCTGAATTCCTCATTATTGATTTCAATGAGTGCTTTCCCATTTATATCCCTAATTCTCCTTGTGACCGGATCATACTTATGTGCAATCTGAGCTAGGAGATCCATATCCATGAATACTCCTGGAACTACCAATTTTCCAACATCTAACTCCCAGATGCTATTCTACAGGGCTGATGAATTTCTCATTCTGAATCTCACTTTGAATAACCCCAACCTAGACAACCCAACCTATGGATCTCTCAACCAATTACCCTTATCATATAACCCTTCTCATATTTTCAAATGAGGAGCTCTTGGCACTAATTCTTTTACTTTTGATGCCTGATTAGTTGACAATGTTAACTATTCAAGAAAATCATCACAAATGACCCTCTCCTGATAATTAACTTTCTTGGAAAATTCTCTCTTAGGTGCCATTTTGAAATATGCAAGTAGTTAAACTACTACCCCCAACTGGTTCTATGACAAATCAAGACCTTAATTCACACACTACTAAGAAATTACCAAGCAAGAGTACAAGAAAACCTATTTTTAGCTCGAAGGAATCCACTCTGCAACTGAATTGACTTGCTCTATATTTGAAGAAAATAGCTCTGTATCTGCTCCTCTACAACAATTCTTTAGAATGATATCTTCATCTAGTTAAAACGAGGTCATATATGGTACCCAGGCTCTTAATTGCGACATTGATACCGCATGCTTCGGCTGTCCCTTCAGAATTGAATTCATGAGAGAATTTGAATTTTTCGCTCCAACGGGTCACAACATACCTACACATTCTTTCTCTTCACTCTTTCGCTATTTCACAAAGCATAACCTTTGGGCAATTTCATTAAATGAAATCACGCAAATCATCTGATCAAAAGAAACTTGATCGGCCTTTACACTGACTTAAAAGCTTTGCCTTTGCAGTGGTCCCCACCTCCTTTTCGCCATTTTGCAAAGCATATCCCTCAATTACTTTTCCTTCACAAAGCAGCGCTGACTGTTAGATGAAACTTTAACTACTTGGCATTGAACTCTTACCAAGACAGTTAACTTCTTCATTAACTGCGCCTTTATCTTGACTGCTAACAGTCTTTTGCTATTTCGCATAGCATAATCTTTAAGCATCTTCCTCCTACGAAACAATACGAACCGTCAGATCAGATTGGATTTGACCATCCTTTAAGGGAGACCTTTATGCTTGCTTTACTTATACCACCTTTTCATTGGTTACTGACTACCACGTGGCACTCAACCATTAGCTTTGGAAAACTGTTTGAGCCTAGTTCAATGTCAGCCACGTGTCTCTCCCTTATAACCACTGGTTACACCTTGGCGAGCCCTCAACTTCTTTTGAAACTACGTGTCAATTGACATGTCTCCATATAGAATTACACATGGATACTTTCTCTTCCTTTCGCTATTTCACGAAGCATATATTTTGGTTGGTTCGCAACCGTGAAACAACACGAGCCCTTGGATCAAAACGGAGTTGATCCCCTTTTAACCTCATGCTTTATCTATCTTCGAGGCTGAAAAATCTTTTCACCATTTCACAGGGCATAAAACATGAGCACTTTACCATTGCAAACTCATGCGGGCCGTTAGATTATATTTGGCTTGCTCGATGCTTAATAACTTACTGAATTCAGCAGATGTGGGCCCTCTGACTCAACTCTATCCACTTGGCATCTAGTCACTTTTAAACTAACATGTCAACCTTTCATTTGCTGAGAAGACACATCTGATTCCACCTCATCCTTGCCACCTGTATCTGCTAGGTCACTTCTTATCCCGTGGCATAACTCACCTCTGGGACCCACTATTCAATCCTTAGACCCACCTTGCTGACTATTTGTGGCCTCTGCCACATGCCATCATCTTACTCACCCTCTCGACTAGCTGGACCATCTGCTTGGAGTGCCATGTCATTTCGCTACTTCGCGATAACTAACTGTCGAGCATCTTTATCCTACGAAGCTGTGCTAACCATTAGATCAAATGAAACTTGTGCATCTATTATGCCTTTATAAAAACTCCTTTTCCGCAGACCAAAAAACCTTTTCACTATTTCACAGGGTGTAACCTTCGAGCATCTATCATCCATGAAATGGCATGAAGCATCGGATCAGATTTGACTTGATCACTTTTTAGTCACTTAGAAAGTTTTCACTGCAAGGTCCCACCAAACACTTTTTCCATTTTGCGAAAGGTATTTTACTTGCAAGTTTTAGCTGTGAAATAATGCCAGCCGTTGGATCTTGGACGAGATGAAGCCATTTTAAACCAGACAAAATGTGCCATTTAGAACGCTTCTCCCTTTCGCCATTTTGCGAGTCTTAAACCATGCGCAACTTCACCTAACGAAATAGCGAAAAGCATAGATCCACCTCAAAACTGTGCACAACTTACGGGGCCCGACAACATTAGGAAGAAAAGACATAAGGTGTAAAATTTTACGATTAATTCAACAACCGCCTAGGCAAATGACAAGGGAGGACACCTCCTACGACCCCAAGACCCATTAGTTAAGTGGATAAAGTAACAAAGGAATAGAAACCAAAGGGTTTTTGATCAAACATTGAATGATTTAAAAGTAAAACCATAAACCCTTAAGACCTAACACAGAGCTTGAAATAGTTGATAGTATGTCTGACTCAAAATTTTCAAAACTTAGCCAATTATGGGAAAAGAAAACCCATTTTTTAAACAGTGATAATAGTGGCTCTGACTGAATAGAGCAAGGACTTTGTGGATACCATCCTGGACACCGCTCGCAACTGCACCCTTTGAATTCTTCAATTTTCAAAAGTGGGTTGTTGAAAACATCACTACCATGTAGGGTAAGCAAAGGGAGCTAGAAGATAAGATCAATAAGCTGATTAAGATGTCTAACTTTGGGAAACAGAATGAGGAGATGGAAAATAGTGAAGCGGAGGAGGAAATGGAAATGGAGGACTAGCTAGAGAAAGATTTGATAAAAGGCAACCTGAAACATTTGGAGGAGATTATTAAAACCATGAAAGAACAGGTGGAGGAGGACAAAGACAACGTCAATGTCCGGATGGCCCGTAATGAGAAAGCATTGAAAAGCCTTATGAACCACAACCTCCAAGTCCTTAAAGTTTCTTCCTAGAATATGAATACACTAGTGGATCATCTGGAAAAGAAAAACTAGGAGAAGAACTTGGTAATTATAGAAGATGCTCCAACTTCCAGCCTAACCCACTAGACCCCTAGGCGCAGAACCAGGCAGACTACTGCTAAGAAGGACATGAAAATGAAAGAGAGTCAAATTGTTTAGGAAAACACTGACTTGAGGGAAGTGGCCAAGGCAATGATGCTCTTGGTGTAGAATGCAGAGGAAACCATGAAGAGTTTTTAATTTTCTTGTAATGCTGGGCTTGGGGTCAATTTCTTGCTGGCCTCTTGCTATCCTTTTCTCTGCTGCTGGTTTTTTTGCTAGTCTTTTGTAGCTGTTTTGTTTTGTTTCCTTCTTAAATATCTTTCAAATGTAATTGGGTTTCAGGTCCCTTAAAACCTATTTTTACTTAATCAAAAACAATGGCTCTAACTAGGGATGATTGATCATAAGGTCAACACAAGAAAACTCAGAAACTCTGGAGAAATAGACCAAAACACAGACCCAAACAAAACAATAGGAAGGAAACAAAATATATACAAACAAAGGACCAACCATGCATGGACATCAAGAGAAATAATGTTTCAGGAATTGTCCATGCACTGGAAATTCCTGTATTTCATCATTCATATTCTTCACAAAATATGAATCGTTACCATTTAAGTCATAGACCACAAAAGGGCCAATCCATAATGATTCAAATTTTTTGTCTTTTCCCTTGTCCTGTCCTTTTGCATTCCACTGAAGAATAATGTCATCAATTTGAAATTTCCTTAATGATGTCATTTTATCAAAAAGGTATTTGGACTGCAATTGAATCTTCTGATTTCTCTTCTGAGCTAAAGCTCTGAGCTCTTCCACCTCCACAGTTTGGATCATTCTGTTTTCCATTGGTTCAGATAGCTCCGTGTCCTCATCTTGCAAGAACTTATAAACTGGAAGAAGATTATTCACTGGCAATCTGACTTGAGTACCATAAACCAGTTCAAAAGGTGACATTCCAATGGCCTTGTTGACTGTTATTCTATCTGCCCACAAAGCCAATTTCAATTTTTGATCTCAAGATCTCTTATTTTCCTCTAGGATTTTCTTGATGATGTTCAAAAGACTTTATTGCTGGATTCTGCTTGTCCATTCCCCTGAGGGTGATAGGGTGAAGAGTAAGACATAAGTATTCCATGACTGGTACAAAATCCTACAAACTCTTCCGACCTAAAACTCATGCATTATCCATCACCAATTTAGCAGGTATTCCAAACCTAGTTATTACATTATCCATCAGGAAATCAATGACAACTTTACTTGTAGCTCTTCTTGTAGGAATAGCTTCTATCCATTTGGTGAAATAGTTAGTGGCTACTATGATCCATCTATGACCTCTTCCTGACCTCTCAAAAATCTCTCCAATAAAATCAATTCCCCACTGGACAAAAGGGGCTTCCACAGTGACTGGATTTAGGGGTAAGGCTCCTTCATACTTCAGCTTGGATGAAAAATTCTGACATGGGTCACATTTCTGGACATATGCATGAGCATCTTTGAATAAGGTAGGCCAAAAGTATCCAGCCCAGATTATCTTACCAGCAGTTGTCTTAGCAGAGTAATGACCCCCACATACTCCATCATGCATTTCAATCAATACTCGTTTAGCTTGGAATTCATCCAAACACATTAGCAATTCTCCATCTCTTTTTCTCCAGAATAGATCACCTTGAATGAACACATATTTTTGGGACTTGAGTTTCAGAGTTCTTTTCTGACTATGTGTCATTCCTTTTGAGAATGTAGCATCTCTTAGGAATTAGACTATCTCTGAGTACCAAGGTTGCCTTTCAATGCTAGTGACTGAAGTATCTCTGACTTCAACATTATGTATTTCAACATTCATAAGATTAGACTCAGTCATGAGCTTAGCCAAACCTAAACCTCTCACCAATTTGGTGATCTTTATCTCCAAGTAAAATTCTTGAATTCTATTAATCCATCTGCATCTTTTCCCTGTAACCTTAGACTGGGACAAAATATCCTTAACTGCAGCATGAGGGACATAGGCAATGATATTTTCATTTACCAGATATGGCCTAAAAGCCTTAACAACTTTAACTAAAGCATAAGCTTGTTTTTCCATGGTTTCATATTTTAATTCTACTGCTTGCAAAAACTTGCTGTAGAAAGCTATGGGATGTTCATATCCCTCATTATCCTTTTGTAACAATACTGCAGCTACTGTATGATATGAAGCAAAAGAAAATAGAGAAAAGGGCTTACTGTAATTGGGAGATTTTAACACTAGTGCTTCCTGAATGGCCTTCTTAATTTCAGCAAAAGCCTTTGAGGCTTCTTGATCCCAACAAAATTTGGTATCCTTCTTGAGCAACTTGACAATAGGCTTCACTATCTCTACAAAGTTTGCAATGAATCTCCTAACAAAATTTACTTTGCCTAGAAAGGATTAAATACCTTTTACATTCTTTGGTTTAGACACCTTGTTTATTGCTTCAATTCTTTAAGGGTCTATCCTTACCCCTTCCTTGGAAACAATGTGTCCCAATAGTTTTCCTTCAGTGACTCCAAAATGACATTTCTTGGGATTTAGTGACACACCAAATTCTAGGGCTTTATTGAACACCTTTTCCAAATGTCCACAATGATCATCAACCCTCTTAGAGAAACAAGTTAGATCATCTTGATAAACCACCATGATGATATTAATGAATTCTTTGAAGGCTACATCCATGGCTTTCTGAAATGTAGCTCCAACATTTTTCAATCCGAATGGAATTCTCACATAGACATATGTTCCCCATAGAGTAGTGAAAGCAGTTTTAAACTATTTAGATTCCTTCACTAACACTTGATTGTATCTTGAAAAACCATCCATCATGGATAAAAGATCACAACCTGTTACTCTCTGCAGCATAGCTTCCATATTTGGGGAAGAGTAATTATCTTTCAAAGAAGCCCCATTCAAATTTCTAAAATCTACACACAATCTAATGTCCCCATTCTTCTTTCTAACTGCGACCAGATTGGAGACCCATGAAGAATGTCTTATAGGTTTGATAACCCCCCCTTCTCTTAATTTAGTCAAATCTTGTTGCATCTTAGTTTCTAACAGGGGATTAATGGGTCTCTGTTTATGTCTGAAAGGGTTAGCATCTAGAAGTAAAGGAACTTCATGCTAAAAAAGATCTTGTCTATATGCCTTTAGGTCCTCATAAGACCAAGAAAAAACATGCTTATATTTCCTCAATAAATTAATAAGATTAGTCCTGACATGAGGGGGTAATTTCTTCCCAATGTATACTAACTTAGGGGATGATTCAGTCCCCAGATTTACCTCCTCTAATTCTTCCAACTTGGTGGTAGACTGTTGGTGTAAGTTACTGTCATTGTAACTGAACATGCTTTCCAGCTCTACCAACCCTTTAGGTATTTCATTGGTTTCCAACTAGACCAAATCATTTCCAAACACTATTTCCCTATTGTCAACCACCTCCACCAGTGCATTACAATCAATCTTCTATCCATCATAATCATCAACACATTGGATAAACCTAAGAATGTCTTCATCGTTAGCAAAAACTTGCCAATTGTACACATTATCAGGATGGTAGGCCTAGATTTTATTTCCATAGTAGAAATACCAGTTAGTGTTGCATCATCATTTTTCAAGGCAACATTAGCTAGGAAATCTGCCATAATATTCTTTGATCGCTCAATCCAATTAATAGAAAATGAACTAAAATGCTCAATAACATCCCAAACTGCATGTTTATATCTCTTTAATCTATCATTCTTGGATGTATATTTGGATCTTACCTGAGATACAACCAATTCTGAATCCCCTAACACTATCAATAGCTGGATTCCATGCTTCTTTGCAACCTCAAGCCCCAACAATAGAGCTTCATACTCTATAGTATTATTTGTGCACTGGAAAGCCAATAAGAATGAATACTTAAAAGTTATACCTGAAGGGGATGCAAAAAGAACCCCTACTCTAGATCCTTCTTTGGAGAAAGCTCCATCAAAATACATCTACCATAAACCATACTGTTGTGCTTCTAATTTGACCACAATGGGGTTATTATTCTTCAACTGAGGCAGAATTGGTTGAAGTCTAAAGTTATCAAGATCTATATCAATCATACAATTAAGCATATTAGGGTCTACATTTTCAATTATCCTAGGAGCACATGGCTCTTTGTACAACTTGACTTGATTTCCATTGATTGGAATTGTGGCATAAGACAAATCCAGTTGAACATTTCCTCCTATTGTTGTTGCCCATTGCCTGGACAGTAACATACCATAATGGGGCTTGGTATCAGTAACAATAACATCCATTTTATAAGTTGCCTTAGGGAATCTTGCTATTTTTACTTCAACATCTCTCATTGTACCTATCATAGGCACTTCCCTATTATCCATAGCATAGCATTTTCCATACACAATGGTTACTGGTAGTCCTAATTCTTTCATAACACCATAGGGCATTACATTAGCATCAGCTCCTGAATCTATCATGCAGTTTTTTATCAACCGGTTGTTTACTAACAAAGTGACATAGAAAGGATCTACCTGTGAGGGTTGCTGAGTAATAGTGGTTCCAACATAAACCTCCAAGGTTTGAAACTCTTGATCCTTTCCATCTTTAGCTGAATCAGTGGGTAGGACTATGTCACTATTAGGTATACTAGAAAATAAAGACAAAGCTGCATCCCTATGTTCTTTAATTTTCAGTAATTCTACTAATGGGACAGTGACCTTCATTTGTGTAAGAGCTTGAGCCATGTCAAATGTAGAACTATTGCTTATTTCAGTATTAGCTCTAACTCTTTCTGTCTTGAGCTGACTTACCTTTTTTACTATAGCAGCTCCTTGCATATCACTAGTATCTATATTCTTGGGTACATCTTTGGCCTGTTCCTTCTTTTCTTGACCAATTTTAGGAATAGTAGTAGCACTACTTGCTGCCCCCTTTTGAGTGACCTCTTTTATGAACATGGAACCAAGTTCACCCTGATCAGTGTCCTTCTTGGTGCTTCTCAAGTTATAGTTGTTTTTTGCTTTGGCAATGGCAGCTTTAGTGAGATTCTTAACTTCCTCCTCACTAGGCCTTCTAAGATGAACTTTTTTATCCTCAATTGTTACCACATTCAATGTAGGATGCCAATCTAAGGTTAGTTGTCCTTGAACAAATCTTTCATTATCTAGCACATCACTGTATTCACTTTGTATAGACTCCTCATCACTTTCTATGATAGTTTCAAACATATTGATGTCAGGCTCAGCTTCTTGTCTCATAGATTCTTCAAGAGCTTGAGCCACTGCACACTAATGAGGAGAATGTGGTCCATCACAAGCAATACACCAGGGAGTATTTTCTATATTATGGACAGTTTTCCCTTTCAAGGGATCTAGAGTGTCTTGATTTTGGGTAATTTTGGGCTTCTCATTTTGGGGTTTGCCATCTTTCCAATTGGTATTATATGTCATGTCATGCAATCTAGGGGGCCTATCCTACCAGTTATAATGAGGTTTATCATTTTTGTTTACCTTGGCAGTCAGATCCTTCATAGCAATGACCAACTTCTCAATCCCGTCTTCTTTCTTAGCAACTTTGCTAGGTTGCTATTTTGTTTCTTTCCATAATCTACCATCTGTCCTTCTTCCTAACTTCCCGGATGCTTTTCTATTACTTTCTACATTAATGGCAATTCTAAAAGCATCTCTCAAGTTATGTGGATTTTTATCCCTCAAGATATAAGCCATCTTTGAGTCAAATGCATTGTAATAGGTATTCAGACACATGTTATCATCTAACCTCATCACCTGATACAATCTAAGCATAGCCTTTTGGAATCTGGCATTGAAGTCAGTGACCATTTCATTATCAAACTTTTTGATGTTATTGATTTCATTGAGAATGAAGCTCACATTAGTCTTATCACCATACTGCTCTTGAAAACAATTCTTAAAATCGTCCCATGACCCTATTCTATTAACTGGAAGACCTCTGTAGCAATCTCTTGCATCATCAACCAGAGACTGGACAAATAGTTTCATGATGACATCTTCATCAGCCATCTCATAATCATTTATTATGTCCCCAAAATATTTCAGATGTTCCTCAACACTAATTGCATAATTTCCAGCAAATTTATGGAGTGTGTCTCTTAACTCAGTAGGAACATGGTTGGGGTATCCTGGGATCCCATCAAAGAACAATTGTTTATATTGTTCTAAATTCATTGGTCTTCTTTGAAAAGAGGTAATAGCATTATTGTTTCCCATAGTCATTCTAACTTTTGGAATTGGAGACTGAGATATTTGGGTGTACTAACTATTCATAGGGATTTGACTCACTGATGCTATATTAGCAGGCACCGTAGGTTGAATTTTAACTGGGGGAATGGAAATTTGCTGAGGATCAAGCTTACTAAGGTCTTCTAATGGAAACATGATCAGGGGAGCTTGTAGATAACTAATTTTTCTTTTCACTTCCTAGTTTGCCGCTTCCAATTCAGCTTTCTTTAGTTCCATTTGGAGATCCTCATTTTCTTTCCTCATTCTTTCCATTTCTCTCTCATGTGTTGACGACCTATGAGAAATATCCTTTGCATTTTTAGATTCAATTCCATCATCCACCCATTTCTATTTTCCTTCATCCACATTAGTCCTAGGAAGCTGAGAATCACTAAGTACTTCCCTGTTTGGTTGGACTATCAACCTATATGCTTGCTTGGCTTTGGGAATCAGAATTTCTCTGATCATAAGGCCTTTCTCATCACTCTATTCTTTTCTTTGGCCAATACTTCTAGATCAGCTATCTATCTAAGAATCCTATCTCTCTCCATTAATTTAGCCTTGACTTCTTTCTCCTTATTAGCTTCCTTTTGGGCTCTTAAGGAGATTAGATGGTGAACTCTCCTATTCAAATTTTCAATCTCTTGGGACACTTTATCTTCATCAGGGAAATTTTCCTCAGAATCTGATACATTGACTTGATCGTTGTCAATCAAACTAATGTTTCCATCTATTGTTCTAGGCACAGAGTGTCTAATTGCATTTGAACTGGTCCTATCTTTGGCAGAGACACTAACATGGGATAAATCTTGATTTAAAACATGTGCATTATCAACATTTCCAAACAACCCAGAATGGAAACCTAATATATCTTGTTCAAAATCTCTAGAAGAAGAATTAGATTTTGCATAAACAGGTCAATCAGGCATCTTACCAGTATTATTATTCTTTTGTACCCAAGAAGCACTTGATGGTTCTTGTAAGACTGATCTCTTTTGACCTCTTCGTGACTGCTCTGACAAACCCTCTTGCAAAGTTTCATGAGGATGCTTCTTCATGAATGATCTGATGTTTTTTCCTCCTTGCATTACACTTGTTCTTCTTTTAAAATGATTTCTACTTCACAAGGACTAGTTCCAAGATAACAGAGTCACCACCCACAAGAATATGGGAATTATGAAAACAAGCTTAGAATGAAGGATTGCAATTCCACAACACAATGATTTTCATTATAAATTTAAGCATAAAATCTTCTTGTGGATTCTTAATGTGACTTATCCCATCCGGGTCACCACAATATGAATTAAATCTTTCTTAACTAGAAACTTTTAACAATTCATTTATTCCCCAGTAGAGTCACCACTTTTGTTGTCTTCAAAATTTGATTCACATCAAAATCCTTATAATATTATGATTAACTCTGTGCAGAAGAGATATTGAAGGGAAGGAAACTCTTAGGACAACATATGACAAGGTTTGATTTAACCTTCTACACTTCGGACCTACTCAGAGTCCAGGAGGGTATACCTTTGTGAACTAAATTCACACTTTCAAAAGATAAATCCAAAGCAAACCAGTCCAGAAAACCAGTGGATCTAATCACCTTGAAACTAACTGAAACAAAGGAATGAAAATTATACTCATATTCAGTATTTTGACCTACAAAACATGTAATAAAAAACCTCAATGTATACCAATGCCTTATCCAAGGTCATAGAGTCATCTAAATTCAAACAATACTCCACAAACAAAATATCTCTACACATCCCATTGGCTCGGCTTCTGTTGATCCCTATCTATGCCTGACACATATAAGAATTTATGCATACCAAATTAAACTATGCTCATCAAGATTCAAATATCTCACAAATAATTTAGTGGTAGAAGTGATCCCCACATATTTAATTTCTCTCCTAAAGAGAAAAGCTAACAAGCACATCTACTGAAAGTTGCCTTACAACCCCTATTCAAACAAAATAACCCTGGATTATTCAGAATGAAATAGTAAACAATTGCAAACACATTTGAAGATGACACAAAGTTTTTACTCAAAATTGATGGTCTGTATATTGATATTATCTTAAAGAAAGTATTACAAAAACCTTTGAATATTCTCCATTAAACTTAGAAAAGCTCAGATAAATTTCTGCAGCATTTTCTTACAATTCTTTGCGATCATCTTTCCTACTAGTCCTGGTATCCATTTATAACAATATGGATGCACATAGCTTTGGACTTTCCTAGGAGAATTTGTTACAATCATTTCTTTTCTAGAAGAAGTTACAAGGATCTTTTACAAAAATGGTTACAAGTCTTTTTCAACTTCAGTGACTTCTTCTACTTGTTGTCTGGGTGCAACCTCTTCTAACTTTTCAGGAGCGCCTTCTAGCTGCTCTACATCCTGGATGACATATTTTCTTGCCCACTCATTGTAGACATCATTAGTTGGCCATGTGAAATTAATCGCTTTTGCTTTAGTCTTGTTTAACCTTTTCCATGAATTTCTCATCTAGTTGACCTCTGAATTGAGAAAACCATAATGAGATTTAATTTTCTCTATCTCTTGAATTGTTACAACAAAAAAGGAAGCATCATATAATTCAACAATTCCTTTTATTATAGCTGATAGTTTGGCCTCTAACTCCTTAAGCCACACTTGTTTGTCCTTCAATTGATTTGGGTTGACCAAAACTCCAACGAGCAATTCAAAAACCTGATCAATATACTCCTTCTTGTATAAGTTAATCTTACTGTCAGCATTGTCTATCCCTTCTACCAATTTTACTAAATCCTCGGTGGTGTCACAAGTGGATTTGATGATAGGATCAGCCCCTGCTTCATCATAAGATGCACAAATAATTTCCAAATCCTACTCTCTAGGCCTCCACTTGTCAAAAATAGGCATCAAAATGGCCTTATCTCCATTAAGCTCATTCCACATATCCAAAATCTTGCTTATGTTGTTATATAATAGTGAGGCACTCATGGTATCTGCAAAACTTGAGATGGTAGCCTTTACTCTTTCCTCATACTTCTTCGCATATAAGGCCTGAGCCTGTTTTAGATTCTCTAATTCTTGAGGAGTAATCTCAACCATTTGGGAGCTAGAAGGTGCTGGAGATGGTGGGAACTCAATGATGGGGCTGGTAGGTGGAGGTCTTGCAGGAGAAGAGGAGATCATCAGTGTTGAAGACTCACCTTGATGGTACTGTCCTATCAACTAGCTTTGCAGCTTAGTAATGATGCTATCTTTACCTCTTACTTCTTCCTTAACACTATTATAAGCCTTCAAAATTGTCTCCAATTTGACTTGGAGGTCTTCTTTTTCCTTAGCCTCCCTTTCTACTACCACAACACTAAATTTTGTAGTTTCTAACATAGTACTAGCATCTTCCACCACCCATGTGTTCTACACTCTCTTCACTATCATTTCACCAAGGTAACTTGACCCTGGGGTGTCCTCTTATTCTCATCTCTATTGAGAGACCACATGACAAGTGCAGCATTATCTTTACTAAAAGTGATTCCCTCCTTGGGCTTGGTTTCTTTTCTCACTGCCTCGAGTACTAGGGCATCTGCTATGTCCCACTCAGGGAGAATGAGTACTCCATCTTGTGCCACCATATCTCTTCCTTCCTTAGGAGTGATGGTCTTAAACTCATCCATCATTTCTTACTTTATTTCCTCCTCCACTAGAGTTGGATCTTTGTGAGGCTACTCACCTTTTCTCTTCTCACATCTTGCATTGTATTTGTCAATATTTTGCTTCCATACAAATTGCATAAATGCTCCTGATGTAACAAAATTATTGTCAGCCAAGAAGTCCTCACTAGCCTGTTTGATCTCAAGACCCCACTGCTGGCCTTTAAACTCATTGGTAGTGATGTTCATCTCAATAACAAGGGGTTCTTTTGGCATTCCCTCTTCTACTTCATCATATGTGTAGGCTATTTCCCCCAGACTGCCTAACTGTATCAATTGTTCAGCTGCTGCCTGTTCATCTCCTATGTGAATAGGGGATTGAGATGGAGAGTACAAGGGTGTATCAGATTGTACTTCTTTTCCTACTCTCTGCTTCTTTGGGCTCTATTGGATGTCAATATTATCTTGTATCTTCCTCTTTCCCTTGGAGGTAGATGGCTCCCCTGTTGTAGGCATCAGCACACTATAATTAGACTTCTTATGCAATGTATAGTTGCCAGGAGGGATTGCTCTAGTGGAGGCAAAGCTACTTAAAACCATTCTTTCCTTTTCAAGGTTGCTTTTAATCATGGCCTCCCTCTTTTCTTTTAGAGTCTGCATCACATCCTCAAAGCAAACAATTAGGAACTTTATTTTATCCTCAAAAGGGAAAAAGCTAGACAATGGGTCATAGCTGGTATCAAACTGATGTACAAAATCTAAGGATTTTTTATAAGCCACCCATTTTTCCTTCCTCAACTCCTTCTCATCTAGATCAAACTCATTTCTTATGAGATCTTTAGGAAATTGGAATTGATGGGGTCTACCTCTACATATTGCTCTCTTTCTAAACATGCCATTGAAGAAATCTTCTAGATCGGTACACCTGGATATTGTAGTTGAAAAATGATAAGGTTTGAGAAAATACTCAAAATAGTTCCAACCTCCCTTGGTTATTACAAATTGGTGAGCTATAGTGACCATAGGGAAAATAGTCCCTTTACCCCTGCATGTTAGCTCTGCTTCCTGCACACTACCAATTTGTCTGAGGATTTCTATAGTTCCTACTTTAAGAGGGACCTAATAAGGCAATAAAAATGGAGTGCCCTTAAAACCAAATACTCTAAATACTATGGATACAGGGTATAAGTAAATATCACCCCAATTATGAACAATTTTTATATTTTCTGCAAATTCTTTTGGTCTAATAAATTCCAAAAGAACCTTGGGGATTCCTGGATTTTCTGAATAGAGGAGAGTCCTGATCTTTGATGCAAAACATTTTTCAAATTTTAAGAAGCTAGCATCATCTCTATTCCATGACAGCACTGTACTCCATAGTTGCACTGACATCTTTTCTCCATCTTTCTCTTTTATGAGATCCATCCCACTAGTAAAATAATCACCACCTTTGAATAGAAATAGATGCATGAGGAGTGAATACCATCCAAAAGGCCTATCAACCTATCCATTTTTTATTCCTATCAACCCTCCATGGATAGCATCAGTAATGAAAGAAGCATAATCAAAGGTTACTGCAAGAGAAGGATTCAAAATCTGAGCAATCATTAGCATGTAATGATTGGGCATATTTGCCTCAGCGTCGTCTCCCAAAATCTGCCAAAGTGACCAATATACTCCCTTAGCCATAAGGAAGAATAGATTCAATGAGAATGGCTCTTCAGTGTTGGGTTCTACAACTATCAACCCACCTATCTTTACAAAGAATTCCTTAAGAGGCCCATTTCTAAGGTGGTTCCTCTGTGCACTGTATACTTGAGCTAATGATTTGAAATTAATGGGTACTAGAAAATTGGTAAACTCATTAACCCCAAAAGCACTTCTGAATTCCTCATTATTGATTTCAATGAGGGATTTCCCATTTATATCCCTAATTCTCCTTGTAACCCGATCATAATTATGTGCAATCTAAGCCAAGAGATCCATATCCATGAATACTCTTGGAACTACCAATTTTCCAACATCTAACTCCCAAATGCTATTCTGCGGGGTTGATGAATTTCTCATTCCGAATCCAACTTTGAATAACCCCAACCCGGACAACCCAACCTGTGGATCTCTCAACCAATTACCCTTATCATATAACCCTTCTCCTTTTTTCAAACGACGAGCTCTTGGCAATAATTCTTTTACTTTTGATGCTTGATTAGTTGACAATGTTAACTGTTCAAGAAAATCATCACAAATGGCCCTCTCCTGATAATTAACTTTCCCAGAAAATTCTCTCTTAGGTGCCATTTTCAAATATGCAAGCAGTTAAACTACTACCACCAATTGGTTTTGTGACAAATCAAGAGCTTAATTCACACACTGCTAAGAAATTACAAAGCAAGAGTACAAGAAAACCTATTTTTAGCTCGAAGGAATCCACTCTGCAACTGAATTGACTTGCTCTTTATTTGAAGAAAATAGCTCTGTATCTGCTCCTCTGCAAAGATTCTTTAGAATGATATCTTCATCTAGTTAATACGAGATCATATATGGTACCTAGGCTCTTAACTACAACATTGATACCACATGCTTCGGTCGTCCCTTCAGAATTGAATTCATGAGAAAATTCAAATTTTTTGCTCCAACGGGTCACAACATACCTACACATTCTTTCTCTTCGCTCTTTTGCTATTTTGTAGAGCATAACCTTCGGCAATTTCATTAAACAAAATCATGTGAACTGTCTGATCAAAAGAAACTTGATCAGCCTTTACACTGACTTAACAACTTTGCCTTCGCACCGGGCCCCACCTCCTTTTCGCCATTTCACAAAGCATATCCCTTGATTACTTTTCCTTCATGAAGCTGCACTGACCATTAGATGAAACTTTAACTGCTCTGTGTTTAACTCTTACTGGGACCATTAACTTCTTCATTAACCGTGCCTTTATCTTGACTGCTAACGGTCTTTCACTATTTCACATAGCATAACCTTCGAGCATCTTCCTCCTACGAAACAGTGCGAACTGTCAGATCAGATTGGATTTGACCATCCTTTAAGGGAGACCTTTATGCTTGCTTTACTTACGCCACCTTTTCATTGGTTACTGACTACCACATGGCACTCAACCATTAGCTTTGGAAAACTGTTCGAGCCTAGTTCAACGTCAGCCACATGTCTCTCCCTTATAACCGCCAGTTACACCTTGACAGGCCCTAAACTTCTTTTGAAACTACGTGTCAATCAACACGTCACCATATAGCATTACACATGGATACCTTCTCTTCCTTTCTCTATTTCATGAAGCATATCTTTCAGTTGGTTCGCAATCATGAAACAACGTGAGCCCTTCGATCAAAACAGAGTTGATCCCCTTTTAACCTCATGCTTTATCTGTCTTCGAGGCTGAAAAATGTTTTCGCCATTTCGCAGGGCATAAAACATAAGCACTTAACCATTGCAAATTCACGCAAGCTGTTAGATTATACTTGACTTGCTCAATGCTTAACAACTTACTGAATTTGGTAGATGTGGGCCCTCTGACTCATCTCTATCCACTTGGCATCTAGTCACTTTTAAACTGACATGTCAACCTTTCATTTGCTGAGAAGACACATCTGATTCCACCTCATCCTTGCCACCTGCATCTGCCAGGTAACTTCTTATCCCGCAGCATAACTCACGTCTGGGACCCACCGTTCAATCCTTAGACCCACCTTGCTGACTATTTCTGGCCTCTACCACGTGCCATCATCTTACTCGCCCTCTTGACCAGCTGGACCATCTGCTTGGAGTGCCATGTCATTTTGCTACTTCGTGAAAGCTAACTGTTGAGCATCTTTATCCTGCGAAGCTGCGCTAACCATCAGATCAAATGAAACTTGTGTATCTATTATGCCTTTATAAAAACTCCTTTTTCACAGACTGAAAAATCTTCGAGCATCTATCAGCCACGAAAGGGTGTGAACCATCAGATCAGATTGGACTTGATCACTTTTTAGTCACTTAGAAAGTTTTCGCTGCAAGGTCCCACCAAACACTTTCGCCATTTCATGAAAGGTATTTTACTTGCAAGTTTCGGTTGTGAAATAACACTAGCTGTTGGATCTTGGATGAGATGAAGCCATTTTAAACCGAACAAAATGTGCCATTTAGAATGCTTCTCCCTTTCGCCATTTCGCGAGTCTTAAACCATGCGCAACTTTGCCTAACGAAATAGCGAAAACCATAGATCCACCTGAAAACTGGGCACAACTTACGGGGCCCGACAACATTAGGAAGAAAAGACATAAGGCATAAAATTTTACGATTAATTCAACAACTGCCTAGGCAAATGACAAGGGGGGACACCTCCTACGACCCCAAGACCCATTACTTAAGTGGATAAAGTAACAAAGGAATAGAAACCAAAGGGTTTTTGATCAAACATTGAACGATTTAAAATTAAAACCCTAAACCCTTAAGACCTAACATAGAGCTTGAAGCAGTTGATAGTGTGTCTGACTCAAAATTTTCAAAACTTAGCCAATTATGGGAAAAGAAAACCCATTTTTTAAACAGTGATAACACCTTGAACACTAACAGGCTGAGTGCCAATGGCTCACTCATTTTGGCTTTTAAGTTTTTGGGGGACTCAAGTCTCCGATGAAAAAATTGTAAATTTCAAAAGCATAAATATTAATGATAATTTTTCAAATTCCAGTTTGTTTCACTTTGCCTCTTATAGTCTTATGGATATAAAAATGCTTTCTATAATTCTATTTCATTTTTATTCATTAATTTCTTTCAAATGCTATTTGTATATGAGCTACGTTACTTCAATTATTTGTTAAACAATGGAAATAAATTTAATACCGTGATCTTTTTATGTAATGCTATAAAAAAAAAATTCAATTCATTCCATTAATTATTTGTACATTGATTATGGTTGATTATAATTTTATAAATATATAATATATAGTCATTCAAAATACAAAATTTCATAAGTTGCAAGATACAAAAGTTTATCAGTAAAGGTTTTTTCATTCAATTAATTGAAAAGTTTCAAGATACAAAATTTGCCCACATCTTATAGCAAGCAGACAAAAAAACTAGTTCATTGCCGATAGGCCACTCACTCAGTCTCACTATCCCCTTGGGTCACCTCCTCCTAGTCCCTTCCCTCCTCGGAGGTTGATGCTTTGGCTTTCCCTTTTGTTGCTTCAGCTTTCATTTTTGGAATGCAGTTTAGGAACCCGAAGTCGGGGTCGCCCTCCAAGCTTGCCAGTAGCTGTATGGCCCTTCCTTCTTGAGCCCTATCTCTCAATGCCCTACCAACCTCCATCCTTGCCACCACATGCAAAGCATTCAGGACTTCATCCACCCTCATTAATTTAACAAAGAGTTTCATTGCTTCCCACCCCACTCAGGCTCATTCACGGCACTGGTATTTGATTTCATCTTCTGGGCCACGAATAAAAGGAAGCAATTCCTCCTGGTCATCCCCTTCCTTAATTCGAATGCCAACTCCCGGTAGCACCCACTCCAAGATTGAATCCAGGTTAATCAAAAACTCCCCATCAATCAATTTGACCAATATGAGTTTTACCTTTTCCACTTCTGGTTCGAATTCACAGGCCCACGCCATAATCAGAGAGTAAACCTCCATGTTAATTCAGTATCGGTGATTGATATGTACCACCTCCTCCGCAAGCATCAGTTGAGCTGTCGCCCACAAATTCTCCTCCTTAAACCTAAACAGTCCTTGCATTCGTTTATCAGATACTTTGCCCAAAAAGGGCACCAACTTCTTGTCTGTTTGAAGTGTGGACTTTGGCCTCCATTGTCACCTGCAATTTCAAAATCACTTCCTGCAAAAAATGTCTTACAGAAGGTACGATTCTATGAACTACATATTTGTTTTGTAGTTGCTTCAAAGAAAAAAGTGGTACACAGATCAAAAGGTAAAAAAATCTGCCTTCGTCTTATAGGTTGGGTAATGAATGTGCATGATATGACATTAATGCCATGAGATCAAGAAAAAGATTTCTTGCCATCCTCCCCTTCCTCCTTTTGTGCGGCATGTCGTAGACAACTCCTTGTGCAACAATTAGTCGCCACCTTGGCATTTACACTTTCCAAATTTGCTCGCCTTAACAGGTTGAGGACTGCAGTTGCACATTTTTTTAAATTAATACACTAAATTTGTGTTGAACTTTTATATATATTTTAAAACTATGTTTTAAAATTATATATCGTAAACATATTTTCAAAGAATTTTGTTAAACTTTAAATTAATATTTTAGATTTAATATTGAATTTTTTCTTTTTAATATTAAACTTTTACCTTTCAAATTGCATATCAAAATTTATATTTTTATTTAGTTATTTGTTTTATTCTAGAAACTAAGTTTCACGTTTTATACTATTTTTGAATTTCAAAGTTTTACAAATAATATTAACATTATATTTAATAGTTATCTCAAACTATTGTACATCTTTAATTACAATTAATATTAACATTATATTTAATAGTTATCTCAAACTATTGCTCAAAATTGAACATTTTAAATTTAATTAAATAGAATTAAGTCTATAGTCTATAGAGTCATAGACTATAAATCTCTTTTTCGGGCAGAATTTTAAAATGACTAAATAGACTTTAAAAACAGACCCGAAAAGTAACACGAGTATGGTGACGTGCCGGAAAAATGGCAGAAGTCATGGGACCCACTTCATCTTAAACAGGACCATCGATCGTTAGATGAACAAAGATCAACAGCTAAGGTGGATTTCGGCCCAAATGTGGGAAGTGGACACCTTCCTGAGAACTTCGCCAGGAATTGGACATTTTAAATTTAATTAAATATAATTAAGTCTATAAAGCTTTTTTTGGGGGCGGAGGCTTAAAATGATTAAATAGACTAAAAATCAAACCCGATAAGTGACACGAGTATGGTGACATGCCATAAAAATGGCAAAAGTCATGGGACCCATTACATCTTAAAATAGGTACCATCGACCGTCGGATGAACAAAGATCAATGGCTTAGGGTGGATTTCAAGGCAAATGTGGGAAGTGAACAGATTTCTGAGAACTTTGCCTAGAAAAGTGACACGAGTATGGTGACATGCCTGAAAACTGGCAGAAGTGATGGGACCCATGACAATTGACAACAAGTACCATCGTCTGTTGGATGAGAAAAGATCAACGGCTTAGGGTGGAATTTGGCCCGAATGTGGGAAGTGAACACATTTGGGAGAACTTCGCCCAGAATTGAAACATTTTAAATTTAATTAAAAATAAGTAAGTCTGTAAAGCACTTTTTTAGACAAAAGTTTAAAATTATTAAACAGACTTAAAAAATAGACCCGTAAAGTCACAACAGGTACCTTGGTCCCTCATCCATTGGATGAGCAAAGATCAATGGCTTAGGGTGGATTTCGGCCCGAATGTGGGAAGTGAACACATTTGGGAGAACTTCACCCGAAATTGAACGTATTACATTTAATGTCCTCAAGAATTTATATTGAAGTAGTGAATGTTTTGTCCTTCGGCATCAAATAGTTATTACTAATAATTAATAAAATTACAACATGATTCTTAATGTCCTTGGAATTTATACTAAAGTAATGAATTTTTCATCCTTCAGCATCAAATAGTTATTAATAGTAATTAATAAAATTACAACATGATTCTTGATATTTTGCCCTTTAGGTTTTACTTTTCTACTTTTTAGAGTTTTCAAAATAAGAGACTCGTAAATCATAATTGTCTTTCATTTCTTGGATAAACCTGTAAATCGAGGGAGATTCAGAAACAACTACTAGATTGAGGAATGCAAGTTGCAACAGAGACTGTCTGTGCCAATCTAGTGAAATAGAAATTCCAATTTCTGGGTAAAATCTAGAACACCTACATCTCACCTTTTTTGCTTTTGGTAATCTCGTGGTCCAATTTGAGGGTTAGCATTTTTAGGTTTTTATCTAGCATTATTTTGAATTATTGACAATAATAGTGATGGGGAAAACGGGAAGCAGTAGTTCAACAAGAAGCCAAGTGAAAAACAAAATGTACCCAACCGAATTGGTTAAAACACTAGATTTCACTGATGAATACCATGATATTTATGACCCTGCTATCCATGGTGAAAAGCGTATCATAGATATTAGATATACATTGTCTAGTAAGGCGGGAGATGCAAAAAGGGTAAAATTTACTATTTTCAACCTAGTGTTACAACAAAAAACAAATAAAATCGCATCGTGGGATGTTGGATTAGGAAGCATGGTGTTTCCTGAAGTATTCCCTTGCCCTGATTTTGTCATGGTCTACGCCAAAAATTATGATGAAGATAAAAAAGCAATTGTCAATAAAAATACAAAAGAGGAAATTCTATCCATAAACGAGGAAGAATTCGCTCGTTTGTTGAACCTAGGATTTGAAGCCCAAAACTCAAATGTCCAAATTGACCTTGAAAAGATGGTAGGGAATTATGAGAGTCTCAATCCAAGTCGCAAAGATTCATTTATCAAAGCTCTAATAAAGAGTGGTACTGGTATTGTGTTGGATCAGAATAATAAGTCTCCTTATGATTCTAACATTTTTGTTCCATGGGTTGGGGATACTATTTCCTTGCTGTCATTTTGCCTGGGATTGGAAAATGATAGGGAAGTGGGTGCAAGCTTTCTTGAAATGATTTATAATATCCATTGTGTAGGTCAGCCAGTAAGATATAATTTTGTTGAGCACGTTGATCAATCTATGCAAAAACAATTACTAATGATCAAAAAAGGTTCCTGTAAGACATTTAGGCTCTCATCCTACTTGTGTTATCTCCTTCTATCCAAGTATCATGCAATATTTGAGACCAACAAGCTTCAAATTGTGAGCTATAAGATTGATGAGAACTGGGAAGAGAACAGAGTGTCCAATTTATGATTGGACGCCAAAGATAAGGATGCATGATAACAGGAAGAACTACAACCATTTTGTAGACTTCTTTTTGGCACCAATGTATAATGAAATTACAAGCACTCCAATGCCTAGGTTGCCTGTGTCTTGTAGAGATTGCATTCAACTCGGAAATCAAATAGAATTGGCTGACTGGTTCTTCATGGAAGAATTCACTATGTTAAGGTTTTACGAATCGACAATAAAACCATACAGACTTCCAATACATGTGACAGATAGGGTATTTGCATTAGAGTATGTATGGAAATTGGAGAGCACAGATAGGCACTTCCATGGTCAGCAAAAGAAGAGCATATTTCCTTCCTTGCCTTTCTCATGTGGAGGGTTCACATTTGAGAGAAAAGCATTCAATGTGGCACATGATTTTTTTAAAGTTTTTAACTTTGGTGATGAGGGTCTCTGGCAGTATGATCCAATTAGTGCAGTTCAAGCAAGGCTTAAGAAAAATGGGAACTCTTTAGTGTTATGTCAACATGAAAGTAAATCATTGCTAGAGAAGCTTAGAAACATGGACTCCTGGGATAAGGTTAAAAAAGAGATGGAGAAAATTGCAGCCGACAAAAACATTTCAATAGAAGAAATTTCATCACAAATTATGGCATTGCAAATGCACATGGAGAGGACAACAGAGGAGGGCTAGGGCATCCAAAATAGGAGGTCCTATAATTTCTACCTAAAATCTGCTAATCCATCTGACAAATCTATTCCCAAATCAATTCTGCATGAATGTAAAGAGAATTATTTCACTCAAACCAAAATAAATGATTTTTGGAATATGAGGAGGAATCTCGGTGAACCAAAGACAAGTGCAGAATTTGAGAGCATCGACGAGGATGAAGAGTTTAGCAAATTGTGGGATATGGAGCATGGCGGGACTGAAGGTGATGATGATGAGCATGAGGTTTCCGTTGAGCCCCCTCCAACAACTACTACAGTCCTGAAAATATTAGGTGGAGTCAGTGAGTCCATGAAAGAAAAATATAGCAAAGGGGCAAACCTTGTGAAAAAAATGGGTTTTGAAGGTGGTGGTCTAGGTCCCAGAGGAGATGACATTTGGTATCCACTTCAGGTACAACTTCCATCACAGTCAAAATCAAAAAGTCATCTTAAACCAGTCATTGGACTTGATTCTTCAGATTCATCATGGATAGGTACTACTCATTACCCTTAGGGTCCACCTACATTTGTTTCAGGATCAAATCCACAACCACCATGTCCACCACCACATCATGGTATTCCCATTGGTGGTGAGTCAAGTGCCACTGCCACTGGTGAGGAATCTGGGGATAGTATTCCTATTATTATTTAGTCAAGTGTCATTGTGATTGATAGGGTTGGCATGGGTACTACTACTAATACTAATTGTCTTAGTGTTGGACAAGGGAAACATCAAAATATCTCTTGCCAGAGGCCACTAGAGGTAGATACTCAATCTCATACTATTGAGAATCCTATATCAAGTGCCACTGACACTAGGAATCAATCATTTGCAGCTTCAGATCAGACACCTCAAAAGACTATGAAAACTATACATGAAAGTGTCAGTGGGAGTGGGACAACATCAGGAACTGTTATTGGTAATCTTGGTCAAGCATTAGTTTAAACCACAGGAATAAGTGGAACTAGAGCCTATGGTATTCCTATGTCACCTTTCAAACATTCAATTGCTTCAGCAAGCCCAGATTTTCAATTTCGTGATTACTATGAAAAATATGAACATACAACAAAAGCAAATAAAGAAAAAAAGAAATCATTTCATAGGAATTCCATGTCTGAAGTTGTAAACGAACAACCTGGAAGGAACACGATATTTCCAACATATGACCCACAGAAAGATATGATGGAGTTCATGGTTGTTATGCCCCCGGGCCCATCTAAGGATAAAAATCCACCACACAGTCAGATAGATCCATCTCAATTTCAAGTTAGCACCCTCCAAATGGATTTTTCCAAAGTACATGATGTGGACAAAATTAGTGTGTCAAAAAGGACTAACAAAGTGGTCTACACTTCACTACTAAAGGTGGAGAGAGAGAAAAATAAACTGGAGAAACAAATAGAAAAGTTACAGGCAGACCTGGAAAACGAAAAATCAAGGAGGAAAGCAGAAGATAGCAAGTGCAATGATTTACAGAAAAGGATAAAAAATTCAGGCTCTGTAGTAGAAATTGCAGAGCAGGAGAAGATGGATGCAAAATTGAAGGACCTGATAGAAAAATTGGCTAAAAGTAGTACAAAAAATTGTTGAGGAAAAAGCCAGTTTTCAAAAATTATATGATAGTTATGAGTTTGCTACCGTCGAAATGAGAAAATTGCAGGACCTATTGGATCATGGGAAGGAAAAAGAAAAACATTTGCAAGAGGAAGTAGAGGAAGAAAGAAAAAAATGTGCACAAATGAAAGAAGACCTGCACAATGCAAATGATAAAATAAAAACTTTGGAGGATAGATTGAAAGATAACATGAAAAATACAACGAAGTATATACAAGAAAACATTTGGCAACAAATAATGCAGAGGAGTGAGAAGTTGTGTGAATGGTTTCAATTCACTGAAAGTATGAGACAAATTTTTATAAAAATCAAAGGGCACTATGAGAAGAGCACACATGTTTATTCAAAAGAGGAAATGGCAAAAAAAATTTTGAAAATAGTCTACAATTCTAGTGATAGCTACTTGGCATCCAAGGGAATTAAGAGCCGCATTGATGCCATAGTTAAGACATCATCTATCATTCAAAAATGCTAGAAGCTAATAGAAACATCAGACGTTATGGAAAGTTGTGGAAAAAAGATAGCGAAGCTGTAAGAAAAGAGAAATAATTTGATTAAACTTGGTTTGCCTAAGCCTGTTGACACATCAAATAAATTCATTGGAGAAGAAGCTTACAGAAAAATCATGGAGATAAAAATGAAGTCTGATTTAGACTTGCTTCCAAAGGACACAACTCCGAAAAGCTTTCTTGAGTTCATCCAACCATTTACAACTCTAAATTTGGTATTGGATGAAACAGTGATGTCAAGTAAATCTTCTAAATATGGAATGTTGACAAAGTTGGAGTTGACTTTCCATAGTTTACAGAATATTGACCTTCCATCAGACGAAGAGTGGAGCACCCTACAAAAATTGGCATAGAATTCTTAAGAATCATAGTATGTATTGCACAATTTTCTTCTTTTATTCTTAATTTCAAGGTTTTATGTTTTTTCTATTTTCTATTTTGCTAATCCAGCCTATGAATCTATGATGCACTCACTATTGCTATTTTGCTAATCCAGCCTATGAATCTATTTTATGAATAGGAAAAAACAACACTCGCTATTGCTATTTTGCTCATCCAGCCTATGAATCTATGATGAACAGTGCAAAACTTCAGCCAGTAAATTTGTATTCTCAAATTCTCCCTTGCTTTAACATTATTCATTTCTCTATTTCTAATTAGTAGGTTTTAGGCATTGCTACTATCTATGTTTGATTTGTCATGGTGTGAATTAATATTTAATTTTGAACTCTATTTTTTGAACAAGAGACATCAAACATGTACCAGATGTTAAATTGCTAATATGGCCTGTGATGGCCATATAAATATGTGTTGAGTTTGTGATTTTGATGTTTAGTGTTCACATGTTGCAAACTTGCAATTCGACCTGAAGCTATTTTTGCTCCCTTGTTTCTATAAAAGGGAATTCAGGGTCATTTGCAATTTTGCAAAGGGTTCTGAAACTTTGTATTCACTTTTGCATGGACATTGGAGAATCACACAAAAGTTGTTGTTGCTCAATTGTTTCTATAAAAGAGAATTCAGGGTCTTTTGCAAAGGGTTTTGAAACTTTGTATTCACCTTTGCAATTGGCATGGAGAATCACACAGATTGGTGTATTACTATTGGATGAATTGTATCATATGGTTATATTTTGAAAGAATTAATGAAAATCTAAGTTCTCTACATGTGTATTACTATTGAATGAATTGTATCATATGGTTCTGAAATGTATCACACAGATTTGAGACTCAAACATGTATAAATAAACAATAAACATCTCTGTAATTGTATCAATAAACACATTATGGTTTTTTTTTTATTATGTTATTTTAAATCTGGAAATAGAAAGTTGAAAAATACAATTACAAATCAATATTAAATTCTAATTGCAAAAAGTAATATGCTTTTGTAATATGAATGATGAGATACAGTAATAAGATTAATAAATACCAATCTCTTACAGTTGTCATTCATCCTCATCAAATTTAGTGCTTTCTTGATTTTGATTCTCGTC
This sequence comes from Cryptomeria japonica, assembly GCF_030272615.1. Classification (NCBI taxonomy): domain Eukaryota; kingdom Viridiplantae; phylum Streptophyta; class Pinopsida; order Cupressales; family Cupressaceae; genus Cryptomeria; species Cryptomeria japonica. The sequence continues at coordinate 253,816,509 of NC_081410.1, forward strand.
TGTGGTTTCTTCACTCTGAGTCTGAGTCTACATATCTTCACCACATTGCATCTCAATGCTACCATTAGGTCTAGAAGTCCTATTGGCACTTTGGTTTGAAGTGTTGCCCAAACCTCTTCTTTCACATTTGGACCTCCAGATTTGTAGTACCCTATCATAAGGAAAAGTGTGGACATCATACCTAGATGTATAGAGCCTCAAGCAATTTTCCAGATTTTTGTCTAGTTTGTTTCTTAGCTTTGATTTTAGGAACCCTAAAGAAATGAAAACTCTCTCATCTTCCACCAAACCCAATATCATGGTAAGACATAAATCAGCAAGCTTAACATATTATGTCATTGAATCATGCAAGGATGGGTTCTCAGCTATATATTTCCAAGGCCTTGTTACTGATCCCTCTTCATGGGGGTTCTCCATTATGGCATATTGTTGTTTCATAGTGTATGCAAAATGAGATGATTTCTCTCGAAGATGAGTTTTGTCTAATATTCCATTTATAGTTACTCCATTAAATTCTCTGGATATGCAAAATTGTTTTATCAAAGTCAGTAGCTTACTTCGAAAATCAGATGCACTGTTGAGGCTCCAATAATGAGGAAACACAATAGACATGGCTTTGAGTAGGTTGTCAGGAGGGAATCTACTTCTAATTTGTGAGGAAAGATCATATGCAATTTTCTTCACAGAAGTAGTTACAGTCTCAACAATCTTGTCGAAATCTTCCTTTGTAACTTTTGCTAGTTTCTTCCTGGGGCTCTTTCCTAGTTCCTCGGGGTCAACCGTGGCATAGAAGTGCATTGGTATCTCAACTCCCTATACATTGGTACATACCTCCCCGTCTGCACCGATTTGTAAAAAGTTATCAGGATTGTTCAAATCTGTGAGTGTCTACCACTTAAAACAAATTTCATCAAATAGTGTTGGTTGATTTCGATAGAGATTGTCGAGGGTCATGCATGTCATCTTACGTAGCATAGCATATTCTGCAATATACCAAGCTCTTTTTTGGGCAACCTTCATAATATTCCACATTTCCTCTAGCATGGGTAGAAGAGCTACAAAAGTTAAGAGTGTCTCTAAATTACTTAACCTACCAAGAAGTTCAAGAAATTTTGGTTGATCTGATTCATCATGAGTTGTGTGAAATAGTCCAATCAAGGATGGATATTTTGAAAACACTTGATGCGCTGGTACATCCAAAGAGATCCATTTGGTATCATTATCCTTGAGAAGCTTGTTCCCATCAGTTAATCCATCAACAAAGTGTTGAAATTCCATAAATCATTTGGGACTTTGACAGAAGTGTGAGTAGAGCTCTCTGATTAAAATTTCAATTTTTTAACCGAAGCAAACTTGCTCACAATTCCAAAAGCTAGATTCATTTTGTGATCCATGCAATGAATTGCAGTAATGTATGGTGCAAATGAAGTTTCAATCTTTGTACAAAGACCATTCCTGTGACCTTGCATTACTGAAGCTCCATCTACTCCAACACAAACCAATTTTTTGGCTACTGTCATGTCATCCATACCTCCATATTCAATTAAACTTCTCTTTACTAGTTGAAATAAATTTTTCGGTGTCGCACTCTCCTTCATTTTAGCAATAGATAGTAGATGAGGTTGGCAGGTATGATTCTCTATAGTATAAACATGCATGCATACCCATGAAGTATTGTCTACTGTCGTAACTTTGTCTAAAGAAAATGCAATGAAGTTTGACTCTCTTATTTTTTCCTGTACATCTTCTTTTTCAACCTCAGCAAGACAATTTTCCCATTCCCATCCACTGTTTACTGACCAGTGTCTATTAGGATAGTTAGGAACTTTCAAAAAGTGTAATAAACCACTAATTGATGGGAAATATGTCATAGCACGCCCTCTACTCAAAATATGAAAAACAACGCTTAGCTGAGCAGCTTTTCCCAGTTGTTCTATTTTCATTGGTTTTCCAAAAACAACTTCAATAGAACCTATAACTTCAGTAGGCTTTATGTGAAATTTCTCATGAAAATAATACTCTTCGGCATTCCTCACATGCTTACATTCATCCTTTATTTTCCATCTTATCACTGATTTTTCAACCCCATCTATCATTTGTTTTTCATAAACTTTACCCATATGCTTTTCTATGGTGTCAAATTTTAGCTGCAACCTAATTTCCTTGTTATGTTTCCAAGTGCAAATCTTACACCTGCATTCTATTGGAGGCTCACCTTCAATTGGATTCTCGACTGGTTCAATGAATGGATACTTTGATTCTCAATTAATTTGAAAATTCCTCACTAACATATCCCACTCTCGATCCTTTTTTGATTGTGGTTCACCCTTTTTTGATATGGCTTTTCTTTTCCCCTTCCATGCATTATCATCAATGGCATTATCACCCAAGTCGATTATATCATTTCGGCTAACTTGGGTATCTACCAGATAATCTTCTTCAAGATCATCTTGATCTGAAATATTAGGTTTGCCACTGTCTTCAACATGCGGTGCAGGTGGTGAATTTTGTACTTGTACCTATGATGATGTACCTTCCTGATTTTCACTAGTACCACAATCTTTTCCAATGCCAAAGTACGAAGACAACATTCTGCTTTTTGTTGGCCTCTCTTGGCCTTCCCCACATTCAGGTTTCCTACCCCTCTTCATGTTTGGCATCTCCAACGAAATAAAGGCTACCAAAAAAATATCAATTTGCTGAAGAAGCAATAATAGACTATAATGTATAATATACTACTTCAAAAATATGATCGCTCACCTTTAGGCTTTAGGTCACTAGCAGTCACCAATACAGTCAACAACAATGATTTTCCTTGGTCTAAAACTTTTCTATTGATCAGAATTCAGAGCCTAGAACCCACCAGATTGTGTTGATATAGATATGATCTTTGCATGTATTTATACCAATCCCTATATGGTGAATTCCATGGGAATTTTATATGGTATACAAATATTTGGCGAATCCCGCGTAACTATAACTTGACTTATGTAATTTTTGAGGCAATTATAGGTCGTCCAAATATGACTTATGTAATTTTTGAGGTGATTATAGGTCATCTAAATAATAGGTGAATACAATATAGTTGGCGAAAGTTGGGGTGAATGGAGACATGTGTCGGCAAGATGTCAGGCGAATTGGGTCCCCCTAGCTAACAAATCTTCACATGCCTATAGGCGAATTAAGGTCATCTATTAAGGCAACCTCAGAGAGTGTAGCTGAAACAATTAAATTTACCATGTGTCCACCATATATTGTATTGGTGAAATCATCACATAGAAACATTTAATTGCATAAAACATATGGCGATCGAGCTGTGACTTTGATGAAAATTGATAATGTTCTTGCGACATGGCCACCCCCAAACGGTACAAAATATTCACCATTTATGACATGGCCAACGTGAAAAATTCACCATTGGCAAATATTCACCACTAAAGTAAACTCTGGTAGATGTTATACTGAAGCAGTACATTGTTATTGGATTTAACCATCCAATTGTAGTCAATGTGACTCCTATTTTGTGATTGAGTAGTGAGCTCTAGGCGGTTGGCCTTTCTGTATGTACAAACCCCTTATTGTATTCACTTACTATCTGTAGTAGTATCATCTGATTGTGGGTAAGGTTTCCCACTGTGGTTTTTTCCCTTACAGGTTTTCCACATCAAAATCTCTATGTCAAGTGTTGTGGATGTGTTTTGCTTTCTGTTTCATGCATTAAGTTATATCAGTATTAATATAACTGTTAATCTATTTTACCAACACTGAGTTTTAAGTTGGAATAATTTATTTTGGGTTATAATTTATTGACAACTGATTCACACCCCCCCCTCTTAGTTGTCCTTCCCAGTTCCTAACAATTGGTATCAGAGCCTAGTCCTCTTTTTACAGAAGCCTGACAGCTTGAGGAGATCCTATGGTAGAAAATATCTTCAGGAAGGACAATCCCAAACTTGATGGAACTAACCATGGTATATGGAAGATCATAATGGAAATGCATCTGAACTACATTGGAGGAGATATATGGGATGTTACAAAGAATGGGTATGTTGCTCCTACTCTGAATAACCCTAATCCACCAACCTTGGCTAAAGACTTGGAGAATGATTGCAAAGAAAGACAAGCACTTCTAAGCACATTATCAAATCAACAAATCATGGGATTATCAGAAAGATCTACTGAAAAAGCTATTTGGGATAAACTGGAAACATTGAATGAAGGAGATTCCACTGTCAAAATTGCAAAAATGGAATGTGTAGACATCTAAAAATGGTCAACGCTTGCGGAGTCATACTTTAACATTTGTGCATTGCCTTATTTTTAGGGTTTTTGCATCGCATTAACATTTCTCCTATGATGCGCAATTGGTCTTTATCATTTGGGAGCATCGAGTCCTTCTTCTGCATTCTTCATTTGTCTCGCTTTCGAATTTGGTCTTGTCAACAACAATCTTCAGTCATGATTTTGGTCAATCTTATCCTGTCACATCAATGTGCGTGCTCATTTATCATCATTTTGGACATCGTCAATCCTAATTAGGGTTTTGTCCTCTTATCAATCTTGTCATCTTGTGATCGATTTGTCATCGATCATTGTCATTTTCAATCTTATCATCATGCGATTGATTTGTCATCAATCGTTATTGTTTTCAATCTTATCATCTTGCGATCGATTTGTCATCGATCGTGGTCATTTTCAATCTTGTCATCTTGCAATCTATTTTGTCATCGATCCTTGTCCTCTTGTCAACTTTATCATTTTGCGATCGATTTGTCATCGATCGTCATTGTCTTCTCAATCATGTCAATTTGGATCAATTAGTCATTGTTCCTCATCAATTGGCACATTTATCAATCAAATCATTTATCAGCATTGGTCTTTTATCAAGTCAGAATCATGATCAAATCGATCCTTCAATCAGGACCTAATTGTCATTCTTGCATTTTCTAATTCATCTTCTAGGGTTTCATGATTTATTCATTTAGCCTTGTTTGTCATTTCTCCCTCTAGGTTAAATAATTTATTTATTTATCCTAAGTCTTCTTGTCACAATTAAATGTTTATTTAATTGGCTAACTAATTCCTCCCTTTTTGTGAATTAAATAATAAATGAAAAATTGTTAATTAATTCACTTAATTCCTAATTTCCTCATTTTCTAATTTTCCTAATTCCTAATTTCCTCATTTTCTAATTTCCTAATTTCTATTTCATCTATTTTTCAATTCTCTCCTATTTTCCTCCTAATTTCATGGGAATGACATTTCGAGTTGTCATAATTTGTCATAATTGACAATCAATCAATCTTGCATAGTAATTTGTCATAATTGTCATTCTTGATTTGAAATTTCCTTTCAAATCTCTTCATGCTAATCTTGTCTTTTCTCCAATTTGTCTATAAATTGGATGAATTTCTTCAATCAAGGTCCTTGCCTGGTAGAATCAATCACGCTTCTAGTATTCTTGCACTACCATCTTGTCTAATTGCTTTCATATCATGCTTATGCACTAGTAGGTGAGATCCACAAACAAAGCTATTTGAAGAAGAAAGAAGGACAATGGAGCCACATGAAGGAGACATTCAAGTTTGCAATGGTTTGCGTTTGAATTGATGTCTTGTTTTCATGTCTTTATTGAGTGTTTTTAGGATTGTTATCATTGCATTTTAGCTTTCATGATTGAGCTAGACTAATATTGATTTGCTTTGATGATTTCCGAATTTCCTAGCTACATTAATTGGTGAACCTGACATGAACTAACCCCCTAACCATGCTTTTGAGTGCTTTTGAGATGATTTGCGGGTGAAAAATCCAAGAAACAAGGTAATGCAGGCCTTTCTGAGAACTTCTGCGCCTGTGTCAAGCATTTTGCACCTATGTCAAAGACTTCTACGCCTATGTCAAAGGGATCTGCACCTATGTTGCATCATTCTGTGCCTGTGTTACATCATTATGTGCCTGTGTAAGACATTCTACGCCTGTGTAGGGCCAGAAATAGAGGTAAAAAGCAGTGTTTTTTTTACTTGCAAATTTTTTTGTTTTGCATTCTATTTCTACTTTTTGGTTTTATGGTACTAATTCTTTGTGCAGCACCTTGGCATTACACATGGCAAAGACAAAGATGAAACTACTAACAAACTTTATGCAAATTCGCTAGTCAAAGATCAAACATATCAAACTTCTAACTTGGTGGTTTTATAGGTTGCCTTGGATTACAACTAAACTTTGTGTTTGTAATTCATATTTAGGCACCTAGTATGATTTCTAAATAAGATGGAATGAACGTATGTTTTCTTTGATTGTTGAGTTTGACATTGGAGTAGGAGAGTATGCTCTCATCCTTCTTAGGGTGATCAGAAATCCAGATCTTCAATACCATTCTCCTGTTTTGATTGTGTGTTACCTTTAGAGGGCTTGCCTTCCTGACCATTTGCTTTTATAAGCAAGTGACAAATCGTGATAAGGGAATGACCCAAAGTGAGTACGGCTAGAATACCTTGGCATTCTAACTCACTATAAATAAATACCTGATGAGCAAAAGCTTTGAAGGAAGGGTTACGTGGGAATTGTAGTTACTTGGGAAGTGATGACCCTTGAACTCTTTCTCATATCAACATCTAAGTAGGACCTCATGGTCCAAATCATGCTTGCGCGACTACATTTGTTTGGTATCTTGGTGGGCTTATGTCTCAATCACGCTTGCATGACACCAAGGAGTAACGCTTAACAGAAATCCTTACTAAACACCTTGTATTTAGAGGCCAAAAATCCTTCTAGTTGCTTGAGAAGGACAAGTTCAGATACCTGGAAGAGATACTAAGTTCGCCATAGGGAGATTTCCATGGGGACTGATGCTTGGCTGCCCTGAGAAGTGAGTGTCGTGGAGGGGAGCCCGTGGGGTCAAGCATCTATGTATTCTCCTTGAATCCCATAACGAGTCTACCTCTCAAGTACCTAATGTCCTTGCCTACCATAAGAAATGTGTGAATGAGCATGATTGTCTTGAGTCTAAGTTGAAATATCTTGTCTTCTTTGCTTGTCAAAAGTTGAATTGTATCTCATTTCAAAAACAAGACAAATTGATTCAAAAAAAGGTTAAACACAAGAACATTTCATCCAACAAAGTTCAAAACACCTTCAAACATGGTTGTCAAACATTGTTCAAAATCTTGTCTCAACATTCATGTCACTTAGATTTAGGTTCATCCTAGGTTTGCATTTTGCAAAGTTCATTGTCTAGTACCAAGGTTAGGTTTCACCTAGGTCATACTCCTTTGCATATCAATAAGGGTCATCCGTTTGCATGTGTCCTCTTGCATTAGAGTAATACCATTGTCATACATTTGCATTTGCATACCCTAAGTCTCTTCATTAAGTTTAGGTCATTATCATATCGTATTAGGGTCACTTGCATAGTAATTGTCCCTTAGCATATAGTGTCAAAACTAGGTTTTGTCATACTTGAGTAATCCAAATCTTTGATAAACCCTAAGTCATTGTTAGGAGGTCTAGACCTTATCAAACCTTTTCTCTTTTTGTCATTATTGTCATTTGGTCAAACCTAGCTTAGTATCCAAGCATATAGGGGAGACATTGTCATTATGTCCTTTTGTCACTTTGTCCTTTTGTCCTTTGAGGTCTAGACATCATTTCAATTTCCTAAGGGTCTCTTTTAGATTTGCATTCCAAAAAGTTTGTCAAAATCTTGAAAAACAACCAAAAACATAGATTGCATTCTTGCCATAGATTGCATTTTCATCTATTTAGTTTGCATTTAGTTGCATATCATACATTATCCTTGAAAAATTCCAAAAATATTGCATTTGCATAGCGACATACCTGTTGAAACAAGGTCAAAATCTAAAAAGATGGGAGAACCAATGTATCAACCCATTGACAACATATCAAATTCACAGTTTCAATCTAGTCAAACAGTACAAATTGAAGGTTCATCAAACACATCATTACCACCATATGGAATGGTTCAACTTGGACCACCTCCATTATATGAACTAGTATTTGTACCCATGAAACTAGGACATGGGAGTGTTCCACCAACACCAAGAGGAAATGCACCTTTCGATTGGAATCAACCAAACCTGCAACATGAAATTCAAACATTACATGAGGAACAAACTCTTTCACAAGGATTTGGTTCAAATCAAGGCATTCAATAAGAAACAAATCCAAATATTTTACCAGATTCTTCATTAGATTATGATGCTTCCGATGATGTTGATATGTTCCTTCAAGATCCAAAGTTAACAAAAAAGATGGATAAATTCTTGAACAAGGTCTTTAAGATGTTCCCACAAAAATATCTTGACATGATGAGTAATGTAACCTCCTTAAGTGAGAAAATAAATGCACAAAAAAGACAAGGTAGTGAGCTGTTAAGTTTCTCTCCGCATCCAAATGAAGAACATGTGCAACAAGAAACTCAACCTACCTTGATGAGTAAACATGCTTCAAAGGCATTGATAGTGACTATTCCTCAAAAGTCACCATTTGAGACAATAAATAATCGATTATTTAACACAACGCCTATAACACAAGATCAAATGAAGACCACACAAATATTAATAGCTATCCCTCAACAAGAAGTGGTTCCTCACATGCATAAAATTGGATCAAAATCTAAGATGCAAGAAAGCTTCACAACTGGAATGCTTGATCTCACCAATGTCCAAAACAATTCCACAATGCAACAAAGTTCCTATGTCCCGTTAAGCTCAATATATTTGCCAAACACTCACATACCTATTATGCAGACTATTATGACAGATCCTTCGATAATGGTGACACAAAGAGCTACAGATAATGGTTTGCACCAACAACAAATGTTGCAACAATTGAGTAATACACAAAAGGTACAATCGAATGTGCAAACAAACAATGCACAACAACAACAATATCGCATTCGACAACAAATTGTAGCGTCCTCTACCTCATTACAAGTTAATGCAAACTTGCAACCATCACAATGGATTGGACAAACAACACAACAAGTTAATGCAAGAGCCATACCCCATCTTAAGGAGAAACAACAAAAACCACCCAAACAAAGTTTTTTGCAAATGATGGGATTTACACCGCGACAACAATTGGCACAAAGTCAGCAAATTCTGATTCGTCAGCATCAACAACAACATGTGCCTCAATATGTGCCAAGACAAACAAGCTATCATACTTCACAACCACAATTGACACCTGTGCAATATCAACAACACCCTCAATTGCAATATCAATCTAGGCTACAAATGATGATTCCACCACAAGAAGCACAACAACAAGGTCAATATCAAGGTATGGCACAACCACATTAACAAGAGATGTACCAAGAACATTATATGCCGAAGACACCAAAGACGGCAATTTCAAAGCATCAACAACCGATCGGAAACACGATGTATTGACAAAGAGTACCCACTAGGATTAATGATGGACCTCCAAAATCTGACACAATTGTGCAACAGCTTGAGAAGTTGCAATGACAAGTTGACGCTGGAAACCAAAGGAACAAAGAAGCTGTACACAGATCAAGATTTATGTCCTAATCCATTTTACAAGAGCTTATATATGCCTCCCTTCCCTAAGCATTTTGAGGCACCTAATTTTGAGAAATATAAAAGGAATGGCAATCCAAAAGACCACATTCGAGCATTTTTCGCAGCATGTATTGAAGTGAGTTATGAGGAAACATATTTAATGCGCTTATTTGCATGAAGTCTCACGGGACAAGCCATGGATTAGAATTCACATCTGCCAAGAAATATAAAGACTTGGTCAGAATTGGCTCAAAAGTTTATATCTCACTTCGCATTCAACATCGACAGTGACGTGACCATGTCAGCTTTATGCAACACCAAGCAAAAGCAAGGTGAACCATTGGTGACTTTCTTGCAACGATGGCGAAGCTTGTATAGTCGTTCTTCCCTAGATATACCTGAAGAACAACAAGTGAACTTGTTTATCCAAAATTTGGTCCCAGAAATGATGTATGAACTCAAATTGAAAAGTCCCAGTACTACTGACAAACTCATTAAGAAAGGGATGAACATTGAAACTGCTCTTGTAGCCAAGGGAATCACTAAGCTCAATAAAGACAGTGACAACACAAACAATCTAGGGGATAGAAATAGATTTTGGTACAAAAACAAGAATGTCACTAATGATGGAGTTGTTGATGCAAGAAAAGTGAATGCAAATCAACCCCCGTTCACAATCAAGAAATTGAGTGTTCCTAATATGTCAACTATGGAACAAAATCAAGCACGAATGAGCAATGTTACTCAACAGCCGCAATACCAATAGCATACTCAACAATACACTCAACAATATAATCAACAACAAGGTCAGCAACAAAACCAGCAATGCAAACCTTTCCAATCAAGGGATGGGCCTCCTCGACAGTTTACACCATTGCGAGAGCCTATTGAGTCAGTAATGAAACAATTAATACAAGCCAAATTTATCAAGTTACCAGATATCAAGGCAGAACTAGTGGTAAAGCCACATTGGTGGAATGATAATGCATATTGTGAGTACCATCAGTCAAAAGGACATAAAACCACATCATGTTTTCAATTGAAACATATGATTCAAGACTTGTTAGAGCAAGGAGTAATTGAGGTAGATCTGCCCAATGTGACCTCTAACACTAATCATACAATTTTCAAAACTCCTTTGCTTGATCATGACAAGGGTAAAGCATCTTCTTCAAACTCTACCCAAATAGCAAATTATGCAAACACTGGTTATATCAATGTCATCAATTGTTTTCGAGCATCAAATGAGTATGTTTCCACCCTAAGAATAAAGGGACAAGATCCTTCTTGCGTAGTCACCACTCGTCGATCCAAAATAGTCCTGAAAGGAGCTCCTGCAGTTCCTCCCAAATCAACTCCTATGACTCAATATAATCTCCTAGATCATCTAGGAAAGACACCTGCACAAATATCAATCCTTGAGTTGTTGAAAATGTCCCCCATGCATCACGCAGTCCTAGATAAAGCTTTAATTGAGTCCACTATCATGATAGACATTGATGTTGACCAGTTTCAAGCCCGAATTGGACATCTAGCCATTTCCCAAAATGTTGCATTTTTTGATAATGATATTTCACCTGATAAGCTCCCTCATAATGATCCTTTACATCTTGAAGTCTTTGTCCATAATTGCAAAATCTGACGAGTCTTGATAGATGGTAGAGTGGGTCTTAATATTTGTACCTTGAGAGTGGTCATTGGCCTTGGGTATACAGAAAATGACATTGATGCTTCCAGAAGAATAACAATCAAAGCATATGATGATGTTGAGCGCCCATCTAAAGGGATAATTACATTGCCTATCAGATTTGGTCCAGTAACAGAAAACACTTTCCTGCAGGTCTTAGACCTTGATCTCCCTTATAATATGATTCTTGGCCGTCCATGGATCCATGCAATGAAAGCAGTTCCATCCACCTATCATCAATGTTTAAAATATCCTTATAATGGAACTGAGATAACAATTCCAGGAGATCCTAATCCATTTCAATTTTGTGCTACTCTAAAGGATTCCCCTCAGCAGCAAGTCCCAGTCAATAAAGAGGCCCACTCACATAGTTATGTGGATCCTAATGAATTGTTAGATGCTGTTAGAGGAAAATTGAAGATACAAGACCAAGGATGTGGAGAATATTCAATGGATCAAACATTCCTCATTGGGAATTTACCAATATCTCCAAAATCATATGGCAAACCACATTTGTTGCAAAAGGAACCTAAGGTAGTTATTCAATATCAGCCTCCCACTACATTTACAAGATGGGGTGAACTTGACAAAGAAACTTTAGATGATGATGTCATAGATTGGCTTTATAAGGATCCAACTGAGACCCCACCTATCAGGTTGCTAGTGGAACGGTATGGCAAAGGATTTACTATGCTGCAAAAGAAAGGATATGATGGTTGCAGTGGCTTAGGCCTGAACAAGAAGGGAAGGCTAGAAACTGTTATACCCAAGATGCGACCTCCAACTTTAGGGTTAGGTTTTGTACCATTGCGAATTGGATCCTCATCTACCAAACTAACCATGTGTAGAAAGGGGCATGACTCTGATGATGAAACAACACCTGAGGATACTCGACCTGAAACTGATTCCAATGAATGGGAGTGGAGTTCTTTTTCCTCTAGTTCCTATGCCCTTGACAATGTTTTCCTTGACCTTGATGATTTTCCCATGGAAGACAAACATGAAATAACTCCCCTTCCTAAAACATGTCCTAATGCTTGGATAGAGTCATTCTGGGACCCAAGCTCTGAATCGGATACAAGCAGTTCAGATAGTGATACCACAGATGTTTACATCTTTACCATCTCAGTCCTCTCTCTCCTTAAAACTGATGATGACATGCCCCTCATCTATCCCCAGCTTATCCAACATGACCAACAAGAACCACTCACATTGGATTGTATTCAAAATGATGAAGCAATTGTAGAATTCCTTGGACTACGGGAAGGCATACCACAAGGTGATCATAAGGTAGGATTTGCTATTGATCTAGATTCCACAGCATATTTTGGGGAGTCAACTCCATCTTCCAATCATCAAAATGAAAAAAGAAAAGAAAAAGTAAAAAATCAAAAGAATAGGTCTTTGAGTGAAAACCGTAAGGCACTCTCCGATCATGAAAAAGTAAAAATAAAAGATGTACCTGTGGGTGAAAACCTCTCTGAGGCGCCGAAAGGTGGAAGCGTGGACATACCCCTATCAAGTCAGGATAAATCAACATTTCTTGTGGAAATGACCAAAGAGATAAATTTGGGTACACCTGACAACCCTAAGGTCATTCATTTTGCTGCTTCTCTATCAAAACAGGAAAAGATAGATTTTGTCAATTTCTTTCTTGAGAAGAAGATCAGCTTTGCATGGTCCTATGTAGATATGCCTGGCCTTGATCTAGAATTAGTCCTTCATCACTTGCCATTAAAAGTAGATGCCAAGCCTGTCAAACAAAAACTTAGAAAGATGCATCCCCAAATGGCTCTTTTGGTCAAGGTGGAACTGAAAAAATTACTAGATGTGGGCTTTATCAAACCCATTGATTATGCAGACTAGATTTCAAATCTGGTACCAGTTAGCAAGGTAACTGGGGGCATTAGAATCTGTACAAATTTTAGGGATCTCAATAAAGCATGCCCTAAAGATGATTTTCCACTGCCAAATATAGACATCATAGTTGACATGACTGCTGGATATGAGATGCTCTCATTGATGGATGGTTTCTCTGACTATAAGAAAATTCGCATTGCTCTTGAAGATCAACATAAGACTGCATTCACCTGTGCTTGGGGTACCTACTATTGGAATGTGATGCCCTTTGGTCTTAAAAATGTAGGCGCAACATATCAAAGAGTGATGACGACAATTTTCCATGATTTCATGCATACTTTGATGGAGGACTATGTTGATGACTTATTATGCAAATCTGTCACGAGAGATAGTCATCTAGCTATCCTTGGCCCAATCTTTGACCGAATGGAAACTTACAAGCTTAGACTCAATCCAAAGAAGTGTGTCTTTGGTGTCACAGCCGGAAAATTACTAGGGTACATTGTTTCTCACAGAGGCATTGAAGTCAACCCTGCCAAGGTTAAAGCAATAATGGATATGCCTCCTCCTTCCAATCTCTAGCAATTAAGAAGTCTGCAAGGAAAGCTACAGTCAATCGGCCGGTTTATAGCTCAGTTGGCAGACAAATGTCATCCATTCCAGCATCTATTGCATAAAGGAGTTGCTTTTAAATGGACTGAGCAATGTCAATAAGCATTTCAAGCTCTCAAGGACTATTTGTTGTCGCCACCTATTCTAATGCCTCCTATAGAAGGAAAGCCATTTATATTGTATATTTCTACAACTGAAATGGCACTAGGAGTTCTCTTGACCCATCAAGATGAGAATGGCAAAGAGTGAGCTATTTATTATATCAATCGGACACTAGTAGGCTATGAGCTGAATTATTCAACTATTGAACGGGCATGCTTAGCAGTGGTCTTTGCAACACAGAAACTCTGACACTATATGTTAAATCACCAAACATTGCTGGTTGCAAAAATTGATCCCTTGAAATACTCGCTTAGCAGAGTAGCTTTGACGGGTCACCTAGCAAAGTGGGTTATGATCCTCAGTGAATTTGATATTGAGTATATGGAGTGAAAGGCAATAAAAGGGCAAGTCATAGCAGATCAACTTGCAGAGGCTCCTATTTATGATGATCATCCCATGTTGACCGATTTTCTGGATGAATCAGTCTTTGCTCTCACATCTTCTAATGAATGGAAGTTATACTTTGATGGATCCCATACCAAGTTCGGGTCTGGAGCAGGCATATTCTTTGTCACCCCTCAAGGTGATGCTATTCCCAAGTCCTATAGAATAACTTTTCATTGTACCAATAACATTGCAGAGTATGAAGCACTGGTCACAGGACTCCGAGTAGCTATCCACTGGAACATCACACATTTACAAGTCTATGGAGATTCTCAATTAGTCATCCGACAAGTGAATGATGACTACGAAACAAAAGATGAAAAGCTTATTCCCTACAAGCATATGGTAGATTTCTTCAAGACAAAATTCATGGCTATCCATTTCAGTCAAGTTCCAAGAATGCAAAACAAGTCAATAGATGCAATGGCTATGATCGCTTCCATGTTAAATATGCCCCATAATATGGACAAATGTGAATTTTTGGTCGAGTAGTTGCTTGTCCCTTCTTTTGACATTCTGACAGTAGATGTGATGTGCATTCTTGTTGGCCCTAACTCCCCATGGTACAATGATGTCTATCAATATTTGAAATCCCAAACCTTACCACCTAACCTTTCCGCTAACCAACGTTGAGCCTTCATCCGATAGACAGCCAAATATGTCATCATTGCTGACACCCTTTACCGTCATTCCTTTGACCATACCCTCCTCAGGTGTTTGGATTCTGACGAAGCACAAATGGCTTTACATGAGGTTCACGATGGTATATGTGGGGGCCATTTCAATGGTCTGAGCTTAGCCAAAAAGTTGATTCATGCTGGGTATTATTGGCCCACTATGGAAAAATATGTTCATGATTTTGTTAAGAAGTGCTAAAAATGCCAGATCCATGGAAATTACATTCATGCACCAGCCCAAGAGCTTCATTCTGTCATATCTCCATGGCCCTTTTCTCAATGGGGATTGGATCTTATTGGCAAGATTCACCCGACATCTACAAATGGACACAAGTTTATCATTACAGCCACAGAGTATTTTACAAAATGGATCGAGGCTATCCCCATGACCTATATCACTAGTGTCCAAATTTCAAAATTCCTATTGAACTATATCATATGCAGATATGGGGTTCCCCTTGCCATAGTCATAGATAATGGCCGTCCCTTCAAGAATAAAGATGTCAAGGAACTCTATGCAAAGTTTCATATCCAACACCATTTTTCCAGTCCATACTATCCACAGGGTAATGGTCAAGCTAAAGCATCAAATAAGACCATTATCAAGATCCTGAAAAAGGTTGTCAATGACGCTGGTCGAGATTGGCATGTACAGTTGAATCCAGCACTATGGGCTTATCGCACTTCTATCCGCACACCTACTGGAGCAACCCCTTATTCTTTGGTGTATGGTGCGGAAGCCATTTTACCCTTGGAAGTGGAGATTCCTTCTTTGTGTGTTTCCTTGCAACATCTAATTGATGATGAAATGCACAGAGTCTCTCAGTTGCATCAGCTTGAGATGTTAGATGAGAAATGTCAGACAACCCTGACACATTTGCAAGCATATCAAAACCGTCTCCGTCTCTCTTATAATAAGAAAGTTAAAGGGTGACACTTCGAAGTGGGAGATCTAGTTTTAAAGGAAAACCCCAAGAATGCACAATCTACTGACATCATCAAAGGCAAGTTTGAACCTAATTGGGTTGGGCCTTTCATAGTGACTGCAGCCTATGGCTCGGGGGCATACCAGCTTGCCACCCCAGAAGGTGAACCTTTGTCTGATCCTGTAAATAGCATGCACCTTCGCAAGTACTGGGCATAATTTTCTATCAGCACTTCTTCAAGTATGATCCTGAAAAAATACAAAAAAATAAAAAAATACAAAAAATACAAAAAAAATAAAAAAAGCAAAAAAAAAAGTGAAAAACAAAGAAAAAGAACAAAAAAAAGTAAAGAAAAATGATTCGCCCTCTAGTGAAAACCTGGCAAATAGGTGCCATGTGTAAAAATGATCATTGCTCTATCATCTATCATGACCTTTAGTTATGCTTTCTCTCTAAAGATTTATCATGTCTACCCTTGTCCTGACCCAATGTTCTATTTCAGGCCTGTGATTGGTCAATATCATTGTCTTGCATACTCCATTTCTTGTGCATATGTTTCGGTCCTGGTTTCCATATATATCTTTCGGATGTGCATTGGGTGCATTCCCCTTATCTTGACCAATCACTGGAACTTTCAAATTGAAATAATCCAAAAAAAAAATGAAAAATGTCCTAAAATAATCCATAAAAATTGAAAAATGTCTTGAAATAATCCAAAAAAATTGAAAAATGTCCTGAAATAATCCAAAAAAAATTGAAAAATGTCCTGAAATAATCCATAAAAATTGAAAAATGTCCTGAAATAATCCAAAAAAATTGAAAAATGTCCTAAAATAATCCAAAAAAAATTGAAAAATGTCCTGAACAAATCATAAAAATTGAAAAATGTCCTAAAAAAAACTCCCTAAAAAGTCAAATAAAGTCCTGAAAAAAAATGAACACAAAAAAATTTCAAAACATTAAAATCCAAAAACATATCCCCTTTGTGCATAAGACAGATCACTGAGCATCCCTCCAACGACACACAATCACACACTACGCTTTACTGCAAATCACACATTCACAGATGAACTTTTTCAATCAAACCAGACATTCAAACTGATCAAAATTGTCATATCAATCAACCTCAAAATCATTTGTCCTTGTCACCATTATCATGGGTCTTATATAGGGTGTGGTATACTCAAAACTAGACTGTATCTTGTCTTAGACGGGGTACCGCATGTCCTGAAACCAGACAGCATGATCGTCCTATCAACACTTTCAACTTTTGACAATGAAGATCAAGATGTTTGTTTGACTTGTTGGAATTAGCAAGTCTTATCTTTTTATTGATTTATCTTTGGCTTTGATCATGTTCCTATGTTGCTCGATGATGTCACTGAGTGATTTAGAGTGACTAGGATGGTTCATGATCCCTTTCTTTTTTGTTGTGATTGTTGTTTGTGGAATGTTTGTTACAAATTGGGGCAACTATATCATTGGGTGTCTGTTATAAGTATGTTCGCTTTGTGAACGCTGCACATACCTTGACCCTTGATGTATGCACCCTAGGATGCTTCACTCATTCCTTGTGTGTGATGTGTCTATCTTTTGCAAAAAGGGTTGCATTTCAACTGTGGCCTTCAATGCCATGATGCTATGTGTCTATTTTGCTACACTAAATAAAGGTTCTCACCTACAAAGTGCATTACTGAAAGCAAGTTTTTCTTCACCTCTAACTGTCCTCTGTCTCATTTCTTCTTACTAACATTTCTTCCGTCAGTTCGGATAGTCAATTCGGTCTAGTGCTCCGATTTCCCCAAAAACACATAAGCTGCATCCTGCATCCATTGGTGAGTACATGTGCATTATATCAAACATCACATCAAGCATCATATCAAGTATTTTATCTATTTCATATTATAAATGCATGAAAAACACATAAAAATACATTCATACATGGTGCATAAGTCATCCATACATGGAAAGTACACATAAGCCATAACACATTGTATCCCATCATATCGATGCATATCATATCATATATCAAAATAATATCAGAGTACAAAATTGGACTGTCTGTCCTAAGTATGGCCCGCAGGCTGACTACATAATGTCAAACTACATCTATCTCTATCCTAAGGAGTACATGCCTCTATCACTGGGTGCTCCCTCTATCCTCCTCATCTCTGCCATGTCTCACGGATGATGTCCCTCCTGCCCCTGGTCCTGGCTGTGGTGGTCTCATAGGTCCACTCACCCCCATGTTGCTCACTGACCTCTGAGAGCGTGCCCTGCTCTCTGTCCTCGATCATGCCCGATATGATGCTACTCTCTACTCTGGTGGAACTGCACTCTCATATAGTGTCCTCCAATGGCATATCTCCTCTCTGGTCTCTACCAACATCTGTGCCATCTCCCGTGCACTGGCATCCCTAATTGACCCAATGTACTCAGTGACTCTCTGTTCTTCTCGCTATGCCTGGGCTATTGCTATATCTCAAGCCGCTGTGAGTCTAGCTATCTGCACTCTGAATTGATCCTACTCTATCCTCAAGATGGCATTCTGTCTCTCTAATGTCACAGTGTGATCATGCTGACTCGCTATGGTAGCCCTGCACATCTCCATCTCCTCTATCCTAGTTATCTCCGGCTCTATGGGTATATCCTACAATGACTCCTGATCGGCTAAGTCTGGCTCATAATCATCATCCCCCTCATCATCATCCCCCTCATCCTCATCACCACCCTCATCTTCCTCATCCTCATCTCTATCCTCATCCTCTCCAGTGAGTGGGAAGTCCTCCTGTCTCCTCGGTACCGAAATATCAAGATCTGTCAATGGCACTGGTCGTCGTCATGCAAACCATCGCTCATACTCCTCTATCATCCTAGTATCCACCACATCTGATCTCCAATCCCACTATCTCTACTGTAGCTATGTGAAGTCAGCATATGCTATGTGTGGCTGAATCATCCTCCCCCACTAACTTGTCTCTCTGTGAGATCGGGCAAAGTGTGCAGTCCCTCTAGGTACATCCTGCCTCTCTCCAAACTGTCATCTGACTCTCTCTGGTAGGTACATCTCAATCACTCTCTGGTGATTCACTGGTCACCCAATCAGGTATCTCTCCTATCTACAAAATGATATCTCATCACTATCATCTGACCATCCAGGGCAATCAAGATATGGCTTCCATGTGAACTCTCTCAATCTGTCTAGCTCATGTCGCCAATATAATATGTATCCAAAAGGACCCTATCTCAGTGCTCCCTCATAGAAATACACATATGGTCGATGTGGTAATACCTATCTCTCTTCAATTGGTCGACATATGGCTATGTTCTCAAATGCCAATACCTGTAGTAGTGTGACTCCACAGCTCAAAGTCTACACTCCCTGATATGCTATCTGATGCAACTAAAAATATAGCATAGAAAGTACACATGGTCCCCATGCGTACACCGTCCCCTCTATCTCCATTCGCTCTATCACTCTTCCCCATCCAATAGGGAAATCATTTCCTCATCTATCTCCTGCTAATAGGCATACTATAAACATGGCTATCACCACATAATGTTGATCATACTTTGCTGCCATGATCTCCCAACCAATCTCCCTCT
Organism: Cryptomeria japonica; assembly: GCF_030272615.1. NCBI lineage: Eukaryota > Viridiplantae > Streptophyta > Pinopsida > Cupressales > Cupressaceae > Cryptomeria > Cryptomeria japonica. The sequence goes on from NC_081410.1 coordinate 253,835,968, forward strand.
CTACAATATCCAGATCATCTATGTTGCACTCAAATAATCTGCACAAAGTGTCTCTCCCTATCACTGGGTCATACTCTATCATCTCCCCATGAATCAGAATGCGGAGGATATGCCATACATCCTCTAGTGTCACAATCGCCTCACCAGTCGCTAGATGGAAAGAGGAAGTCTCCGAATGCCATCGCTCTGCCAATGCGGTAAGTAGTCTTGTGTTTGCCCTAATCTCAGGCATGAATGTGATATAGTATATTCCAAGTCCTGCTAATGTATCTCTATTTGTTCTCCTGAGTCTATGTCGTAACATGAAGCAGTCACGTCGGTTCTCCCACGTGATCAATGGATACTATCGACTCTGCATCACAATTGGGGCACATTTTGTCAGTTTTATGATTTGCTCCTACAGGCTGCATTTCCTTGTTTCATGTCCAAATCAGGGTGTTTCTAATCTATTTTGACCTATCCTACCCTTATCCCCCTTTTCGGACCCTTCGCATGCTATTTTTGGCCAAATTAGGGTTCCCAATACACAACTGCGCCTGTGTGCTAAGTCTTGGGCCTGTGTAGCAACAACTTGCGCTTGTGTACCCTACAAAAGCACAGGCTACCCTACACAAGTGCAAGATGTGCTCACACAGGCGCAAAAGTCAGTTTCTGCATTCTCTGTGGGCCTCGCAATGTCTCGCAAGCAAGTCAAATTCATGAAATTGACAATATGGGTTTTTGAGACACATACCGTTGCTCCCACGTCATCCAATCATCTATAAGTGCGTACATGCTCTCCAAGGTGATCTGCCATTGGAATGTTTGCCATCTCTCTGCAAGTGTCCTTTTCTAGAGCAACAAATTCTCCTCTTTGGCTAGTGCAAATGAGCTCTTTTCACTCTCTTTGTCTCATTTATAGATCTTTGTCAATGCATGGATGGATGTGCACTCTCTCCATCTCATGTTGGTCATGGTCTTTTGCATCTTTAATTTCTTGTCCTTTGTGTATCCAATCCCCGATTGTCAGTTTGTTTGCTCCTATCATTTTCTATCATTCTTATCGATCAATTGGCCTCTTTTCTGGATATTTCTGGCCAATTCCTCGAGGGGGCATGCATATGTCATTGTCATTATCTAGGGCATTTTCATTATTGTTCTTTGAAACAATGCTTAAAATCTCATTGTCTCAAAGAGGGGCAAAATGTAGACGTCTAAAAATGGTCAACTCTTGCGGAGTCATACTTTAACATTTGCACATTGCCTTATTTTTAGGGTTTTTGCATCGCATTAACATTTCTCCTATGATGTGCACTTGGTCTTTATCATTTCCGAGCATCGAGTCCTTCTTCTGCATTCTTCATTTGTCTCACTTTTGAATTTGGTCTTGTCGACAACAATCTTCAGTCATGATTTTGGTCAATCTTATCCTGTCGCATCAATGTGCGTGCTCATTTATCATCATTTTGGACATCGTCAATCCTAATTAGGGTTTTGTCCTCTTATCAATCTTGTCATCATGCGATCCATTTGTCATTGATCGTTGTCATTTTCAATCTTATCATCATGTGATCGATTTGTCATAGATCATTCTCATTTTCAATCTTGTCGTCTTGCGATCGATTTGTCATCGATCGTGGTCATTTTCAATCTTGTCGTCTTGCAATATATTTTGTCATCGATCCTTGTCCTCTTGTCAACTTTGTCATTTTGCGATCGATTTGTCATCGATCGTCGTCATCTTCTCAGTCATGTCAATTTGGATCAATTAGTCATTGTTCCTCATCAATTGGCACATTTATCAATCAAATCATTTATCAGCATTGGTCTTTTATCAAGTTAGAATCATGATCAAATTGATCCTTCAATCAGGACCTAATTGTCATTCTTGCATTTTCTAATTCATCTTCTAGGGTTTCATGATTTATTCATTTAACCTTGTTTGTCATTTCTCCCTCTAGGTTAAATAATTTATTTATTTATCCTAAGTCTTCTTGTCATAATTAAATGTTTATTTAATTGGCTAACTAATTCCTCCCTTTTTGTGAATTAATTAATAAATGAAAAATTGTTAATTAATTCCTAATTTCCTCATTTTCTAATTTTCCTAATTCCTAATTTCCTCATTTTCTAATTTCCTAATTTCTATTTCATCTATTTTTCAATTCTCTCCTATTTTCCTCCTAATTTCATGGGAATGACATTTCAAGTTGTCATAATTTGTCAAAATTGACAATCAATCAATCTTGCATAGTAATTTGTCATAATTTGTCATAATTGTCATTCTTGATTTGAAATTTCCTTTCAAATCTCTTCATGCTAATCTTGTCTTTTCTCCAATTTATCTATAAATTGGATGAATTTCTTTAATCAAGGTCCCTGCCTAGTGGAATTAATCACGCTTCTAGTATTCTTGCGCTACCATCTTGTCTACTTGCTTTCACATCATGCTTATGCACTAGTAGGTGAGATCCACAAACAAAGCTATTTGAAGAAGAAAGAAGGACAATGGAGCCACATGAAGGAGACATTCAAGTTTGCAATGGTTTGCGTTTGAATTGATGTCTTGTTTTCATGTCTTTATTGAGTGTTTTTAGGATTGTTATCATTGCATTTTAGCTTTCGTGATTGAGCTAGACTAATATTGATTTTCTTTGATGATTTCCGAATGTCCTAGCTACAGAATGTTACCAGGTCAGGTATGAAAAATTAAAAATGGAAGAGGATGAAAGAATTTATGCATTTATGGAAAGAGTTAATGAACTTTTTTGAGGAATACAATGTTGTGGAGGTTCTTTAAGTGAAGATGAAATTGTTTCTAAATTTTTAAGAGCTTTGCCACCGGCCTACAAAATGAAAGTGACAACTATTAATGAGTTGAGAAAAATGCCTAATACATTAGTATCGAGAGATACTTTGGTTGGAAAACTTTCAGCATTTGAACTTGAAGAATTTGGTCCTGTTGCTACAATCAAAACTGATATGGCCTTCAAAGCATCATCATCATCATCATTTGACAAATCTGATTGGAAAGCACTTTATGCAAAAGAGCTTGAAGATATCAGAAGAGAAAATGAAGAACTTGAAGCACTAATTGCAAGGAAGATGCCTAAAGGTCCAACACGAATTAAGTATGAAGGTAAAGCACCTTTCAAATGTTTTAATTACAATAAAGTTGGTCATATGGCATCTAGGTGTCCTGGTAGACATTCAAGACTAAGGGAGGAGGAAAAAAGAACATATAAACCTAACCCTGAATATCAGAGATACAGATTTAAGAAAAACAGAGATAAGTATGTAGATGAAGGTGTTACAGATGACTCTGATGAAGATCTAGTAGATAGTGGATGGGAATTTGTTGCAATAAAAGAAGATCAACTGACACCTATTGTCAAACTGGTAGAGCGAGCATTAGCAACAAAAATTGAAGAAAAGGATGAATGGATCATTGATAGTGGTTTCGCACATCATATGAGTGGTGATAAAAGCAAATTCTTATCATTTTGGGAATGTCATGGAGGTCTAGTAAGATTTAGAGATGACAAATCTTGTTTAATCAAAGGAATAGGCACTATATCTTTGGATGGTAAGCACAATACTGACAATGTTTATTATGTTGAAGGCTTAAAGAATAATCTTTTGAGTGTTGGTCAGTTAGTGGAAAAAGGGTTTCAATTACAATTCAAGAATGGAAAATGCGAAATCATGAACAAAACTAGATTGGAGATTGCAACTGGTAATCAGACTAAAGGTAATATCTTTCATTTGAATACTAGTGATAAGACATGTTTGATTTCTCAAATTGATGATAGTTGGTTATGGCATAAAAGACTCTGTCATGTGAATTTTGATTGCATTGTAAAGATCAGTTCAACCAAGGCAGTAAGGGATTTACCTAAGATTGTGAAACCTCATAATCTGGTATATAAGGAATGTCAAATGGGAAAGGAAGTTAGAACAACATTTAAGAGCATTTCTAAGAAATCCAATAATATTCTTGATTTAATTCATACTAATTTATATGGTTCAGTAAGAACAAGGAGTCTTCAGGGCGATAGATACTTTAGGCTAATAATTGATGATTATTCTAGAATGTGTTGGGTTACTTTTCTCAGGGAGAAATCATAAACTTTTGGGAGATTCAAGATATATACAAGGCAATGGTAGAGAATGATACCGACAAGAAAATCAAATCTGATCAAGGAGGAGAATTTACATCTAGGGAATTCAATGCATATTGTAAAGAGAATGGAATCAAACGACAACTATCAGCACCCCAGACACCCCGGCATAATGGAGTTGTGGAAAGGAAGAACATAACTATACTGGATGTAGCAAGAACCATGATGATGGAATCAAATCTACCTCATATGTACTGGAGAGAAGCATTGAATACAATGGTTTATACTTTCAACAGAGTTCACATAAAAGGTGAAACCAGTAAGACCCCTTATGAACTATGGTCCAGTCATATTCCTACTCTTAAATATTTTAGAATATTTGGAAGCAAATGCTATATTAGGAGAGATGAGTCTATTGGCAAATTTGATCCTAGAAGTGATGAAGGAATATTTCTTGGTATTCAACTAGAAGCAAGGCATATAGATGTTATAATAATGTTGGTATTTTGGTATGGTTTTGTCATTGATGTCAACACCCTTTAACACTTATCAACTCTAGCACTTTGGAGGATTGACAATGTTCACCAACAAGCAAGTGATTTTATGCACAGTCACTAGTATCTGGTACACCGATAGGATATATTTTCACCGACACTTGGAATGACATGGAAAACATCTGGTTATGTCGAAGACATACTTTGGACACTTTGTCTTGGAGATTTGTTCATTGGCATATTCGTATTTGCATATTTGTTGTCACCGGTAAATAGGTCCAGGTTATACACCGACAGACTTATCTATTCCAGATCAGCATGACACACTTTGGAGATGATTTTGTTGTTATTGTAAATGCATTAAGCCGACATGTTGAATCGGATATTGCATCAGTTATTAATTTACTTGTAATTGTTTTATTATAATATCTTTTAGAGCTGACCTACTAAAATTGGTCTTAGGTTATGGTATATATGTAAGATCATATTTATAAGATCGATATGCGATTGGGATAAGGAATTGTAAGAAGGTATATGCGAGATTAAGTAGAGCTATACACGCAGACATCATTTGAAGGTGAAGCAAGGTTTTTGTAAAGACAATAAGAACTACACTGGTACTGAATCCAGCATATGAAGATGCTATTTTGAGTAGTACATTCTTATTGGATTTAACCATCCAATTATAGTCAGTGTGACTCCTATTTGTGTTTGAGCAGTGAGCTCTAAGCGCTTGGCCTTTCTGCATGTGCAGACCCCATTTGTATACACATACTATCTGTAGTAGTATCATCTGATTGTGGGTAAGGTTTCCAACCATGGTTTTTCCCCTTACAGGGTTTTCACATACAAATATTGGTGTTATGTGTTGTGGATGTTATTGTCTTTCTATTTCATGCATTAATCTTTATTGGTACTGCAATTAACTGATAAACTATCTACCGACATAAAGTTTGGTTTACCAGTATTAAGCATTAAGGTTGGTTAAGTTGTTTTGGTTTAAATTTATTTGACAACTGATTCACCCCCCCCCACACTCTTAGTTGTCTCCGAGACCTAACAATTGGTATCAGAGCCTAGTCCTCTTTTTGCAAAAGTTTAATAGCTTGAGGAGATCCAATGTCTACTAACTATTTCAGGAAGGACAGTCCTAAACTTGATGGAACCAATAATGGCATATGGAAGATCAAAATGAAGACACATCTGAATTGCATTGGAAAGGACATCTGGGATGTTACAAAGAATAGCTACATTGCTCCTACTCAAAGTCAACCTAATCCACCTACCTTAGGAAAAGATGAAGAGAATGATTGCAAAGCAAAAGAAGCACTTTTGAGTACATTATCTAATCAGAAAATCATGGGATTATTAGATAGGTCTACTGCTAAAGCTATTTAGGATCATTTGGAAACATTGAATGAAGGAGATTCCATAGTCAAAATTGCAAAACTTGAAAGCTTCTGGGTCAGGTATGGAAATCTGAAAATGGAAGAAGATGAAAGGATTTCTGGTTTTATGGAAAGAGTAAATGAAATTGTTTTGGGTATTAAATGTTGTGGAGGAAACTTAAGTGAAGATGAAATTATTTCAAAAGTTTTAAGAGGATTTCCACTGGCATATAAAATGAAAGTTATTGCTATAAATGAGTTGAGAACAATGCCTAATACATCAATAACTAGGGATACATTGATTGGAAAACTTTCAGCTTTTGAAATTGAGGAATTTGGTCATGTTGCTACTATAAAGACAGATTTAGCTTTTAAGGCATCAACATCATCTGCACCATCTTTTGACAAATCTGATTGGAAAGTCTTTTATGCAAGAGAACTTGAGGAAAGTAGGAGAGAAAATGAAGAACTTGAAGAACTATTTGCAAGAAAAATGCCTAAAGGTCCAGTTGGAAGTAAGTATGAAGGTAAAGCACTGTTTAAATGTTTTAACTATAATAAAATTGGTCATATGGCTTCAAGATGCCTTGATAGACATGCTAGACTAAGAGAAGAAGCTAGAAGAACATACAAGCCTAACCCTGAATATCAAAGATACAAATTTAAGAAGAATAAAGATAAATATTGTTATCATGCTGATGAAGGAGTCACTGATGATTTGATGAGGATCCGGAAGACAATGTATGGGTTTTTGTTGCTATAACAAAAGATCAACTGACACCTACTGTTCAATCGGTAGAGAAGGCCTTAGCAGCTAAAGTTGAAGTTAAGAATGAATGGATCATCAAGTCAGGATGTTCACATCATATGACCGGTGATAAAGGTAAATTCTTGAACTTTCAAGAATATAATGGAGGTCTGGTAAGATTTGGAGATGATAAAACTTGTTTGATCAAAGGAAAAGGTACTATATCTCTTGATGGTAAACATAATACTGGCAATGTTTACTATGTAGAAGGTTTAAAGCATAATCTTTTGAGTGTTGGTCAATTAGTTAAAAAAGGATTTCAGTTACAATTCAAGAATGGAAAATGCAAAATTATGAATAGAACTAGTTTGGAAATTGCAACCGGTAATCAAACTATAGTTAATATCTTTCATTTGAATAACAGTGAAAAGACATGCTTGATTTCACATATAGATGAAAGTTGGCTATGGCATAAGAGACTCTGTCATGTAAATTTTGATTGCATGGTAAAAATCAGTACTACTAAGGCAGTTAGAGATTTACCTAAGATTGTTAAGCCTCACAATCCGATATGTAAGGAATGTCAATTTGGAAAACAAGTTAGAGAATCTTTTAAAAGTATTCTGGAAAAATCCAATAACGCTCTTGACTTAATTCACACTGATTTATGTGGTCCAGCTAGAACTAAAAGCTTACAAGGTGATAGATATTTCACGCTAATCATTGATGACTATTCTAGAATGTGTTGGGTTACTTTTCTTAGAGAAAAATCAAAAGCACTTGGGAAGTTCAAACTATTCAAAGAAATGGTAGAAAATGAAACCAGTGAGAAAATCAAATGTCTGAGATCAAATCAAGGAGGTGAATTCACATCTAAGGAATTTAATACATTCTGTGAAATGAATGGAATTAGAAGATAGTTATCAGCACCTCGGACACCACAGCAGAATGAAGTTATAGAAAGGAAAAACAGAACTATCTTGGATGCAGCTAGAAGTATGTTATCTAAAAAAAATCTACCACATGTATATTGGAGAGAGATAGTAAGCACAATGATCTATGCATTCAACAAAGTTCACATCAAAGGTGAAATCGGTAAGACCCCTCATGAACTATGGTTTGGTATTACTCCTATTCTTAAATATTTTAGAATATTTGGAAGTAAATGCTATATTAGAAGAGATGAGTATAGTGGCAAATTTGATCGTAGAAGTGATGAAGGAAGATTTCTTGGTTATTCATCTAAGAGCAAGGCATATAGATGTTTTAACAAGAGATTGCAAAAAATTGTTGAGAGTACAAATGTGAAGATTGATGAACAGTTTAGAGGAACTTCAAGGTATATAGACTCTGAACCGGCAATAGAGATACTAACAAATGAATCTACATTAAATCCACCAATATAGAATGAAGATCCAGTTACATCGGTATCATCTAAAAATTCCACTGTAACTAAGGAACAACAACAAATGAAGACACCCTGGTATGTAAGATTGAACCACTCTGAAAATTAGATAATTGGGAACAAGTATCAAGGAGTTATGACAAGAGGAAGACTGACAAATGAAGAGGTATGTCTTATTTCTCAAATTGAACCATCATCAATTAATGAGGCATGTGAAGATAAAGACTGGATTAAAGCTATGGAAGAGGAACTAGAACAAATTGAGAAGAACAACACATGGACATTAGTTCCTCAGCCTAAAGACAAAAATGTGATTGGAACAAAATGAGTATTCAAAAATAAAGAAAGACTAGTGTGTAAGGGATATTCTCATAAAGAAGGAACTGATTATAATGAAACCTTTGCACTGGTAGCTAGAATTGAGGCAGTCAGATTATTCTTGGCTTTTGCAGCACACAAGAACTACAAAGTATATCAAATGGTTATTAAATGTGCATTTTTGAATGGAGATCTTGAAGAAGAAGTTTACATTGAACAACCTAATGGATTTTCTTTAACAGATAACAAAGATATGGTTTTCAGGTTAAGGAAAGCTTGGTATGCTAGATTGGATAAATATCTCTTGAAGATTGGTTTTTCTAAAGGTAATGCTAACAACAACTTATACTATAAAGTGAATAATGATGACATCTTAGTTATAGAAGTTTTTGTTGATGATATAATCTTTGGGGGAGAAGATGGATTATGTAAAGACTTTTCTATTGAAATGCAACATGAATTTGAAATGTCTATGGTTTGAGATAAAATTCTTTTTAGGATTGCAGAATTCATAGACTGATAAAGGTATATTCTTGAGTCAATCCAAGTACTTGAAAGAGTTACTAAAGAAATTTGGGATGGAGAACTCTAAACTAGTAAGCACACCTATGACTACAAATGACAAATTATCACTAAGGGATGAATCTACACCTGTTAATCAGACTAGATACAAATCTATGATAGGAGACCTACTATATTTGACACAAACAAGACCTGATATTATGAATGCAGTATGTATTGTTTCAATATTTCAGAGTAATCCTAGAGAAAATCATGAATCAACAGTAAAAAGGATTTTCTAGTACTTACGAGGCACTACAAATCTTGGTTTATGGTATCCTAGAGATAAAAACTTTGAATTATGTTCATACATAGATGCAAACAGGGCAAGAGATGTGGATGACAGAAAAAGCACCACCGGTGGAGCATTTTTTCTTGGAAGCAAATTAATTTCTTGGTTGAGTAAGAAACAAAGTTGTACATCTTTATCAACAATAGAATCAGAATATATTGCAGCAGCAACTAACTATACACAGGTATTATGGCTTAAGCAAATGTTGAAGGACATAAAGGTAAAATGCAAGGAACCTATAACTATCTATTGTGATAACATTGCAGTAATTGATATATCTAAGAATATGGTACTACATATTCTACATTCTAAAACTAAACATGTTTCTATCAAATTGAATTTTCTGAAAGAGAATGTTGAAGCAAAAGAAGTAAAACTGGTCTATGTGAATACTAAAGAGCAGATTGCAGATATTTTCACTAAGCCTTTGCCTAAGGAGACTTTGAATATCTCTGAGACCAGCTTGGGGGCATACCCCCACCAGTAGAGACTTAGACAATTGATGTTTGTCATCAACCAGCAGAATTAACAGATAAATCTTTTACTTCGGCTTTGATGAGGAGAGCTACTTCTTAGGGGGAGTAGTTGGCATACTGAATTGGTTGGTATTTTGTATTTGAACTTGGCTTTTGAATTAAATTTGGCATTTTATGTCAAAGGGGGAAAGATTGATATGGAAAAACACAAGGAAAACACATGTTACTCTCAGGGGGAGAGATTGATTACTCTCTATATCTGAATTTTGATTTCTGGTTATAATCTCTTTTGGGAGATTGTTGGTTTTTGGTATTTGGCATTTCAATTTTGGCACTTTGATAGTTTTTCCATCTTGTGTTGCCATCAATGCCAAAGGGGGAGATTGTTGGTATTTTGGTATGGTTTTGTCATTGATGTCAACACCCTTTAACACTTATCAGCTCTGGCACTTTGGAGGATTCACAATGTTCACCAGCAAGCAAGTGACTTTATGCACAGTCACTGGTATCTGGTATACCGGTAGGATATATTGTTCACCGACATTTGGAATGACATGGAAAACATCTAGTTATGTTGAATAAATCATTTGGACACTTTGTCTTAGAGATTTGTTCATTGGCATATTCGTATTTGCATATTTGCTATTATCGATAAATAGGTCCAGGTTATACACCGACAGGCTTATCTATTCCAGATCAGCATGACATACTTTGGAGATGATTTTGTTGTTATTGTAAATGCATTAAGCCGACATCTTGAATTAGATATTTCATTGGTTATTGATTTACTTGTAATTGTTTTATTATAATATCTTTTAGAGCTGACCTACTAAAATTGTTCTTAGGCTATGGTATATATGTAAGATCTTATTTATAAGATCGATATGCGATTGGGATAAGGAATTGTAAGAAGGTATATGCGAGATTAAGAAGAGCTATACATGCAGACACCATTTGAAGGTGAAGCAAGGTTTTTGTAAAGCTAATCAGAACTACACTGGCACTGAATCCAACATATGAAGATGCTATTTTGAGTAGTACATTCTTATTGGATTTAACAATCCAATTGTAGTCAGTGTGACTCCTATTTGTGTTTGAGTAGTGAGCTCTAGGCGCTTGGCCTTTCTACATGTGCAGACCCCATTTGTATAAACATACTATCTGCAGTTGTATCATTTGATTGTGGGTAAGGTTTCCCACCATGGTTTTTTCCCTTACAAGGTTTTCACGTATAAATATTGGTGTTATGTGTTGTGAATGTTACTGTCATTCTGTTTCATGCATTAATCTTTACTAGTACTGCAATTAACTGATAAACTATCTACCGACATAAAGTTTGGTTTACCGGTATTAATCTTTAAGGTTGGTTAAGTTGTTTTGGTTTGAATTTATTTGACAACTGATTCACCCCCTCCCTCTCAGTTGTCTCCAGGACCTAACAAATAAAAGACTTCAAAAAATCATTGAAAGTACTAATGTGAAGATAGATGAACATTTTAGAGGAGAATCACGATCTGTAGGTTCTGAACCAGCAATAGAAATGATTATAAATGAGCCGACATAGATTGCACCGGAACAGAGTGAAGAACTAGTCACACCCGCATCATCAGAAAACTCAACTGTGACTAAAGAACAACAACTTGTAAGTGGAAATTGGAATAAACCTAGGTATGTAATATTGAATCATTCAGAAAATCAGATAATTGGAAATAAAAATCAAGGTGTTATGACAAGAGGAAGATTGGAAAATGAAGAGGTGTGTTTAATTTTGCAAGTTGAACCAGCATCAGTTATTGAAGCATGTCAAGATAAACATTGGATAAAAGCAATGGAAGATGAATTAGAACAAAATGAAAAGAATGATACTTGGACTTTAGTTCCCCAACCTACAGATAAAAATATAATTGGAACTAAATGGGTATATAGAAATAAACTTAATGAAGATGGTGAAGTAATTAGAAACAAAGCAAGATTAGTTTGTGAAGGTTATTCTCAAAAAGAAGAAATTGATTATAATGAAACCTTGGCACCAGTAGCTAGAATTGAAGCAGTAAGACTGTTTCTTATATTTGCAGCTCACAAGAACTATAAAGTTTATCAGATGGATGTTAAATGTGTATTTTTGAATGGAGATCTTGAAGAAGAAGTTTACATTGAAAAACTTGATGGATTTTCATTAACAGATGTTAAGAATATGGTTTGTAGGTTAAGGAAATCTTTATATGGATTGAAGCAAGCTCCCAGAGCTTGGTATGCTAGACTAGATAAATATCTTCTAAAGCTTGGACACAAAAAAGGTAATGCTGACAGTAATTTGTATTACAAAATCACCAATGATGAAATTTTGGTTATTGAAGTATTTGTGGATGATATCATTTTTGGAGGAGAAGAAGGGTTATGTAAAAACTTTGCTAACAAGATGCAGGAAGAATTTGAAATGCCTATGATTGGAGAGATAAAACAATTTCTAGGTTTGCAGATTTCTCAAACAGATAAAGGTATATTCATATGTCAAACAAAATGCTTGAAGGAACTCTTGAAGAAATTTTGGAATGGAAAACTCTAAAACAGTAAGCACTCCTATGACTACAACTGATAAATTGACATGAAAGGATGATTTAGCTCCTATAAATCCAACAATGTACAAATCTATGATTGGAGGGTTACTATATTTGACACAAACCAGAACTAATATAATGAATGCAGTGTTTATTGTTTCAACATTTCAAAGCAATCCTAAAGAAAATCATGAAACTGCAGTAAAAAGGATTTTTCGGTACCTACAAGGCACAACAAATCTTGGTTTATGGTATCCTAAGGATAAAAATTTTGAATTATGTGCATATATAGATGCAAATTGGGTAGGAGATGTGGATGAAAGAAAGAGTACCACTAGCGGTGCACTCTTTCTTGGCAGAAGATTAATTTCATGGATCATTAAGAAGCAGACTTGTACATCATTATCTACAGCAGAAGCAGAATATGTTGGAGCAACAACTAATAAAACTCAGGTATTATGGATCAAGCAAATGTTGAAGGACATCAAGGTAAAATGTAAAGAACCGGTAATTATTTACTATGATAATTCAGCAGCAATAGATATATCAAACAATTTGGTATTTCACTCTAAAACAAAGCATGTTTCTATTAAGTATAATTTTTTGAAAGAAAATGTTGAAGCAAATAAAGTGAGATTGGTTTATGTGAATACTAAAGAGAAAATTGTAGATATTTTTACAAAGCCTTTGCCTAAGGAAACATTTTAATATCTCAGAGAGAAGCTTGGGGTAATCACCCCACTGAAAGAGACTTGAATGATGAAGATTGGCATCAAACCGATAGGGACTAACAGAAAAATCTTTTTCTGGTTTTGATGAAGGAGAGCTACTTCTCAAGGGGAGTGGTTAACTATATGTTATGTTCTGATTTTGATTCTTGAGTACCTTGGAATTTGATGTCAAAGGGGGAGAGATGTGTATGGAAAAACATTGTACTTTGAAGATTGGGGAGAGATGTATTTTGGTTTTAGTTATATTGTTTCTATTTCGGGTACAGAACTTTGTATTGATCTATTTTGGGAGATTTTTGGTATTCGGCATTCTATTTTTGGCACTTAGATGTTTTTCCATCTAGTGTTGCCATCAATGCCAAAGGGGGAGATTATTGGTATTATGGATGACTTCATCATGTGTTGCATTGGTTTTGTCATTGATGTCAACACTTATCTTTCTGGAGGTCTAGATTGTTGATTTGGCACTCTGGTTATATTGGTTTTTTGTTGAACCGACACATTGTGGTCCCGACATGGATATTGGCTTATGCACAGTCACCAGTATATGTTTCACCGGAAGCTCAGGAAGTTGATGATGACTTGTTATCATCTAGAGATCATTTGGTTATGTCAAAGATATAAATTGGATGTTTACATTTGGTTTTTTTCTTATTGGACTAATGAGGTTCACATATTTGCCTTAACCGGCAGATAGGTCTAGGTTATGGATTGGTACAAGATATCATGTTCCAGATCAGCACGACACGTTTTGGAAATGGTTTATTGATTGGATAATGTGTAAATGTATTGAGGCCAATATATTGTATTGCATCAAGACTTATTTTGTAAATGTAATATCTTTAGGGAGCCAACCTAATCATGAGGTATTAGGTTTTGTATAAATAGTTGTAAGATGTATGGGTGTATGGATGAATGAGTGTGTGCGAATATTGAAGATCATTGTGAAGAGGGAAAATAAGCAGATCCTTGTGAGAATCACGTAGATATTATTTGAAGGTTGAAGGAAAGGTTATGAAGGTGTATGGCACTCATGGTCAGAGCTTAAACTGGTACTGAATCCAGCATTGTAGATGCTATACTAAAGAAGTATAGTGTTATTGGATTTATCCATCCAATTGTGGTCAATGTGACTCCTATTTTATGATTGAGCAGTGAGCTCTAGGCGGTTGGCCTTTCTGGATGTGTAGACCCCTTATTGTATTCACTTACTATCTATAGTAGTATCATCTGATTTAAGGTTTCCCACAGTGGTTTTTCCACTTACAGGGTTTCCACATCAAAATGTTAGGATTAATGATAGTCCAAAAGATACTAAGAGGGGGGGGGGTGGCTCAGTATCTAACCGGTTAGTAGAATATTTAACCTTATTAAGTATTTTCAATTCCAAAACATTATACGAGTAAATAAGAATTAATGCAGTAAACAGGGACAATAAAGACAACATAGAAAACACACCATAACACAAGATGTTTAACAAGGAAACTTGGTGTGGGAAAAACCTTGGTGGGATTTGTGACCCACAATATTCACTCACTAGCCAATGAATAAATATTACTTACAATGAGGGGCATGCACATGAAGGAAGGCCAACTGCCTAGAGCTCACTGCTCAATCTACAAAATGGAAGTCTCACTGACTTACAAAATGGATTATGAAAATCCAATACAATGTACTGCTTCAAATCAACATCAACTATGTCAAGTTTAGTACCGGTTTAAGCTCATACTATAACCATAAAACTTATACAAAATTTGTCCTTCCATTGATTATCCTTATTCTCTATCATCTCAAATGATTTACAAGATCTCATACATATATGAGTTTATTACAATATGCCATGTCAGCTTTACAAAAAGATATTTATAATTAAATACATTAAACAAAAGTTTATTCCTATCGGCTGGAGTGTCGGTATGTATTGTTGCCACTGCCGGTGAAGAGTCTGTTGGTGTATGTGCCTACTAGTGGTCTACTAGATGAATGTCGGGTGGTTTCCTAAAGGTTGCCAGTAGGTTGTCGGTAGGTTACCATCAATGACAACACCATCATTTCTCACCAGAGTGTAGAATGCCAACACAAAATCTATATGCCAAGTGTTGTGCATGTGTTTTGCTTTTTGTTTCATGCATTAAGTTATACCGGTATTAATATAACTATTAATCTATTTTACCAACACTAAGTTTTAAGTTGGAATAATTTTTTTTGGGTTATAATTTATTTCCAACTGATTCACCCCCCCTCTCAATTGTCCTTCCTGGTTCCTAACATCTTCAGCCTATATACCTTGCCTTCATTACCCAGAATTTCATAACTAGGTGGCTGCTCCACATAAGCCTCTTCTTTCAATATTACATTAAGGAAGGATAACTTCACATCCATTTGAAATACCTTCCATTTGTGTTGGGCTGCAATAGCTGTGATTGCCCGCATGATATCCATTTTAGCAACAGGGGAATACTTCTCATCATAGTCTCTATCAAACTACTATTTGTACCCCTTGACAACCAATCTTGCCTTATGACACTCTATTCTTCCTTCGACATTGCTCTTGATCTTGTAGACCCATTTAACCCCAATGAATTTCTTATTGGGAGGAAAATCAGTTAACTCCCAAGTGTCATTCCTCTCTATTGCTTCTATTTCCTCATCCATGGCCTCACACCATTTATCCTCTTTAATAGCATCCTCAAAGTAAATTGGATCACTATGAGAAAATAAGGCAAAGTTCACATTCTCATCAAACCCATCATCATACCTTTCATCTTGGTAGATCTCCCTTAGACTCTTGGTCTTCTTTGGCATTAGGGAGGCCAGAGTGGGGTCTGAACTCTCACTAATACTACTGCTCTGCTATGTAGACTATGATCTATACCATCAGGAGCTCTCAGGACCCGATTCTCTAGCTACCTCCGGCTACTTGCCTTTCCACCTATTTATGTCAAGATCCATCTAGAGATCTCAGGAGCTCTCAGGAACTATACGAAATTGTCGAGTGCTCACTAAATTCTACGAATTCTGTGATAGTCTTCTTGACTACCTATCTGTATCAAGAGCTGTCATGATCTATCGAGAGTTGTCAAGAACTTCTTCTCGATCTTCATAATCATCATCATAATCATTTATGGGCACACTTTGTGAGGTGGATGAAGAGGTATCCACTGAGCCATCCCATGACTCATTCTCCAAGAACTCAACATCTCTACTTATGTCAATCTTCTTGGTGATGTCTTTGTACAACCTATATTCCTTGGACTCAACACTATAGACCATGAAAATGAAATTCTCACCCTTGTTATCCAACTTCTTCATCTTCTCCTTTGGCACATGATAATATGCCACACCCAAATACTCTAAGGTTCTCAACCATCCACTTGTGCATAAAGCATGCCTCTTGCGGAATCTTGTCATGAACCACCTTGGTTGGACTTATATTTATCAAATATATTGTTTGTTGCTATAGCCTAACCCCAATATTCATTTGGAAATCCTTTTTCTTTAAGAATTCTCCTTTCCATTTCAACAATGGTCCTATTCTTTCTCTCAGCCACTCCATTTTTCTACAGAGTATAAGCGGTTGTTAGCTCATTCTTTATATCATTTTGCTTGCAAAAATTTACAAAATCATTGGAGGTATACTCTCCTCCGTGATCTGACCTTAGGACTTTTATGCAATGTCCACTCTCCTTTTTAGCTTGGGCTTTAAACAACAAAAAAATATCAAAAGCTTCAGATTTGTGCTTGAAAAAATTAACCCATGTTCTTCGGCTGAAATCATCAATAAAGGTCATAAAATATTGGCTACTACCAATAGACAAAGTTTTCATAGGGCTAACCAAATCATTATGCACCAGCTCCAATGGTGCTCTTGCTCTTCTTGAGTTGCCTTTTTGAAAGGGAAGCCTATGTTGCTTACCCAAAATGCAAGCCTCACGCTTGCTACTAGGCTCTTCTATCTTGGAAAACCACCTACCTTTCTTTTCCTGGACAATAAACTCAAACAAACATAACCCAAGTGTCCATACTTGGGATGCCATAGCTTGGAAGGGTCTTCATTTCTTCTCTTGAGGGCTTTCAATTGCTGCACTATTGTAGATACTTATTTGGGAGGTGTAGCACCGGACCAAGAAGAGAAACATGTCTCTATTCTCAAAGGAAACATCTGGTTCTTTTTCATTTGAACTATTGCAACAACTCTCTTACTCCCATATTTGTCAAAAATGACACACTCACCCTTTTTCATCATCAACTTGTATCCATTTTGGATCAACTGACCAACACTCATGAGATTATGTTTAATGCTTGGGGAAAAATAAACATTCTCAATTTCCTTCTTCTCACCTTGCTTGGTGCAGATCATAATAGATCCTCTGTCAATAAATGAGAACAAACTCTCATTACCACTCATTTGGTTACTGCAACCATTATCCAAATAACACACTTTAGGGCTGCCTTCTTCACCAATGTTGTACATGATGATGGTTGTGGACAGATTACTTTCACCCACATTCACATTAGCCACATTAGCATTTCACTTTGACTGATTCCTTTTCTTTTTCTAGCAATCTCTAGCATAATGCCCAAATTTGTGGTAATTAAAACACTCCACATTGCTCTTATCATATCTTTGATTTGAGTTGTTGTTCTTCTTGCCTTGCTTGGAGTTATTTTGAGAGTTTCTCGCTCCCTCTTGGTTGTTTTCTCTACCTGAGCTTTCATTATTGCCATGGCCTTGGCCTCTTGAACTCCTATCACTTCTTCTTCTCCCCCTGCCTCTTACATTAGCTTGAGCTTTGAAAGATTGATCTTGGGAAGTAGCAGACCTATTTAGGCTCTGCTCATGGGTTTGAAGAGAACCCATCAACTCATAAACTATCAAAATTGACAGATCCTTTGCCTCTTCAATGAAAATAACTATTGCATCAAACTTTGATGGAAAACTTTGGAGGATTTTCTCCACAATCCTCTGCTCCTCCATGGTTTCTCCATTTTTTCTCAACCGGTTCAACAAACCAAAGACTTTTGTATGAAATTCTAAAAGGGGCTCATTGTCCTTCATTTGAAGAGTCTCAAAATCTCCTCTAAGCATTTGGAGCTTCACCAATCTGACTTTATTAGTCCCCTTGTAACTGGTTTGGAGGATTTGCACACTTCCTTAGCATAGTTAGTTACTACTATTCTGGGAAATATCACCTCTGTCAAGGCTGCTCCAATCAAACTCAATGCCTTAGCAACTTTTTTTCTTGTTTCTCTCAAGTAGTTCTTTTGATTATTTGTGAGGGAAGAATACTAAGCTAGATCAGTCGTATCCACAAACCCATTTTCACAAAGTTCCCACAAATCATTTGCAACCATGATGGTCTTCATCTTCTTGGCCCAAACATCATAATTTTGTCCATTAAAGGATGGAAGTTGCTGCCAACTCTTTCCTTCATCTCTAGCCATGTCTCCTACACCTAAAATTCAAACACCCAGAAAATACTAATGCCCAAACACAAGGATTTAGGGCTCTATAGCTCTGATACCATGTGGAGAGATCAAAATCTTTTCTCAAGGTGGGTGGACCCAAACAATGCACATAGAGCCTATTGTCTCAATTCCCAAACAGCTAGGAACAAACCCACATGAATAAATTCAAAACACACAAGGCGACATGCAATCTTTCTTGTTTTCTATTAAATGAATTAGAGATTACAAAAAAACAAATCTACAAACTTTAAACTAACTACAGATTTATAATCCTACAGGCAATGATTAGGAGTTGCTCTATTCTACACAAAATGGAGCTTCTCTGATCTCACTACAATGCTCACTTGGAGCTGCACACAGTCAGGAGTGACCACTGCTCTACTAACAACATAAATAGTCAGGAACTATCTTGCTCAACTGACAAACAACACAAACACATAGGTTGTTGTTGTTCACAATATTCTTTGCACTCACTTTGGAGCTGCACTTCTCTCTGATCTACTAATCTGCACTAACTATGTGCTTCTCTCTTCTGACTAACTAAATCTGGAGAATTTTATCTCCTTTTGTCACTTTGTTGTCCATTCAAAATTTCCCCTAAAATTCCAATTCAAAAAACTTACCTACCAAATTAATTTCTATTGCAAATCTGTAGTTCACAATAGGGGTTGTTTGGATGGAGATCCCAACCAAATCTTCTCCAGGTTGTTATGCTTCAACACTCTCCTAATAGGTAGGTGGGGAGATATCCATTGGGGGTTGTCTAGTGGCTAGGACAATTAATAATTCCAACACATCTACATGCAAAACATGAACAATTTAGAGAAAAGGGCCTTAGAAAATGTCAAGAAAATAAAATGTGCAAGTATAAAGTTGATTCACAATTTTTCCCACCATCATCCCTACTAGTGCCAATGTGTAGAGAGTATGAACAAGTATGCAATGTGATTAGGCATAGAAAGGCATGCATTATTTGACTAAGCGACTCCAGATATGATGTCTTATTCAATATAACAATTGAAAACTCTACATAAAATTCAATCATTTAAAAGTCTTTAGAGAGTTTCAATAAAATGCAAGTGACAAGAGTAGAGCCAAACTCAAGATCAAAGACTTGTAATAGGTATCATGGACATACATCACAACACAAAAGATAGAGGACTTTTCTCATATGTACCATCAATATGCATGCAAGATGTGGAAGTACAAACATTGTACCTGAATTGTTTTACAGAATGCCTCAAAAAGATGTCATCTCAAGGAATGAAATTAAATGATTGCAGAATGTATACAAAATGAATTTCATGGGGAATCTATCAATGCTTTTGGAATTAATGAAGTACTTTATAATGCATCCTAAGATTTGTCTGCACTTCGTTAAACCTATGATGGTTGTGGTGGATATGAGCCAGAGACTCTTCAGCTTTTCCCTTTGCAGTATGAAGGAAAATTTCATGAAAAGCCTACTTTATGAGTATGCTAGATAGACATTTGCTAAAGTTTTGGCTAAAGGATGGAAGAACTATGATATAATTTTTTGAGGTTATTGTCTCATGTATACCTATGGCTATTAGCTCAAGGGCACCAAGTGTTGTAAAGGTAAGTCTATGGAAAAGTCCAATAATAGAAGGAAAGAGAATCTTCTCGAGAAATAAAAAGTTGATATGGCACTTTAATTGACAAGGGATGGTTTTATTGCCTCGTGGTGGTTATAGCATGTCTCGCTTCAAATTTGATGATTACATAAGAATGGGCACTTGTTCCAATTATCTCTAGGAATGTGAATAATGTAATGAAAAGATGGAAGTTAATTGTGTGAAGCAATGTGTTATCATCATTAAGGAGAGTGATGAATATGACTACATAAGAATTGATCATATCATAATATAAGCCTTCCCATTATTCGAAGGCACATTATGTTGTGAGAGAAAAGGATGCTTAGCAGATGTAGATGCAGTTGAAGAGCATGTGGACATGAATTTAGGTTATTGGTGAATGAATATTTCTGTATTTCAATGATCAAGATATCAATCTATAAGCATATTGTAATAGTTAATCCTTTACATCCTTATGGTGAACCTCAAAGTTGTCTTTTCCTTTGAAATGGTAGGATATATATTTTGGGTCCTCAAATAGATGGAAGATGAGATTATTACAAGTATGAATGGAGTTGACAAATATGGAAAAGTACTTTAGCAAAATTCACCGTTCAAGAAAAGTTCTAAATTCCTTCTCATCTTTGTGAAAGTGACTTAAATCATTCATTGTAACAATAAGTTAGAAAATAGACTCTTTCCCTGCAAAAGTTGAATGGTTTCTAATTAATCTCTTTTTGTGTGAAAATGGGGAGGTTTCTAACTAATCTCTTTTTGCACGAAAATGAGGTAGTTTCTAATACAAAAAACCAAAGCTAGTTATTAGGTAGTTATCTTGTAAAGCTTACAAATATAAGTCTATTTGTAATGTAAAGGGACTTTTTACAAAGGGGAAACTCTAGAGGAATTTTCAGAAACATTTCAAAGAACTTTTATATTCATACTATGTATAGAAAGGATTTTGGATTTGTACATTTTCAAAGGGAATTATGAATGCATTTTAGTTTGTGTGTTCTAAATGTGTTCATATGTTATCTGTGTAGGGGGAAAAGCAGGGAAAAAGAGAGACTAGGCTAACATGTCCTAATCCTACCTTTTGACACACATTGTGGAATACGAAAGAGCCTAGAGGTATCACACAATTGGCTACTTCTTTTTTTGGAAGAGAGAGCCACGGGCTACCTATTAGGGTTTCTATTCCTTTGTTGTATTTGAAAGATAAAATGATGCAAGTTCAATTCCTAACCTCAAAGTGCAAGTATGAACTAATAACAAAATTGCAGAATTGAAGTTAAACAATGGAAAGCTATAAACACAAGGACAAAATAAGAATGCAGATGCATACCCAAAGTTAAAATCTGAGTGAAAATGTTCGAGATGGGGGCGTGGGCGCCACTGTCCTGATTCTGCCCCTGAAACTGCTCCTGGAACTGTTGTTTTACAACCTGGAAAACTGTGAAGTTCTGTCTCGGTCCGCTTCCGTCGGATCTGCAATTTATGGCATCCTTTGAATTTGGTGTGAAGTTCTGTCTTGGTCCACTTCCATTGGATCTGCAATTTGTGGCATCCTTCGAATTCGGTGTGAAGTTCTATCTCGGTCCGCTTCCGTCGGATCTGCAATTTGCGGCGTCCTTCGAATTCGATAATCTGCACTTATATCTGAAAAGGGTTGTAGGTGGCTATATAGGGTTTTGCCTTAGTCAAACCCCCACTTTGATGATTTCCACCTCCACGAATAGCCAAGTTGTATTGTAAAAGTAGTGTGTGTGCAGACCTTGTGTGTGTGCAAGATCCTAAAATGAAAGTAAGCAAACTAGAGCAACCTAGAAAGTAAACCCTAATTGCTTGTAAATGATAATGTAAATGATCCAAATCAAGATGTAAAGAGATCTAAAGCATGAATACAAGTGATATAATGAGGCTTATGCAAAGACATGAAAACAACATGAAATCATACACAACCCCAAGGGAGGGGTACAAGCCAATCTTCAGTCGGTGATCCCTTATTGCTCTTCAATGCCTTCAAAGCCCTAAATGGATGAATGAAATTGATGAATGCTTGATGGATGGATGTTGAATGTTGTTGAAGTCTTCAAAGATCTACTCTTTCGCTACATAGAAGGTCCCTGAAAACCAAGATTATGATCCTTTCAAATGAAGAAAGAAAGATCTTATGTATGAAACCCTAGGTCTTAATTTCAACTTTTGGCCGACCTAGAGATTGAATCTCCTGCCAATTTCTTGGGGTTAAGCTTTATTTTATGATTGGATTGTGCTCCTAAAATTTTGGGAAAAATGTTCAGGACCGTGTGCACGTCGGGCGCCATGGTCCCGACAACTTTTCACCAAATTTTCAGGGCCGTCAGATATGATGATTTTAGAGAGAATCCCGAAGTTACAGCTGATTTCAAGATGTTTTGACCCTTGAAATCAAGCCCCCAAGTTCAAAATAGGACCTAATTAGGGTTTTTGATTAAATGATGTATTGGAGGAATAAAATGAAAGGGGCACACTTTAATGAAAAGGGCCCAACTTTATGATATGGAAGATGATGAAATAGGACCTTAGACCTAATTAATTTAATTAGTTAAGTGCTAAAGGGGAAATGCAATGCAAAATGCAAAATGCACCAAGGCAGGTGCTAAACTAGGTGTGAAATTGTACTACCCTAGCAAGTGCGTACAATTTATGATGCTACATTTAGCCCCCACTTTAGCGGTCATATGAACACTACGTGCATATGCAAGCTAAAGTACAGAAAAGTAAACATTATTTGAAAAAGGATATATCCATAAGTCTGTCAAACGAAGCCCCCAGCGGTATCTACAGTACACAGTTAGGAACCACACCCTACAAAACACACGTTAGATCACAAAATCACATAATTCTTACTAAGGAAGGTGATGAAAATTCGAGGGTAGCTATATGCCCCCCCTGTTTTGGCTTGCTAATTTTAGTGAGGTGAAACAGGGTATCATGTTTACCACTTCGAATTGTTAAAGAATATTGATGACAAATGTTCACAAGAAGATGAGATCAAAAACTAATGGAGAATCATTTGGTAAGAAAGAGGACTAAATCTCAATTCCAACACAACAAGGAGTGTGAGGATTTGAGAGTTCTCTAACACAAGATGAAGGATGTAAATGGAAACAAAATGCAAAGAGAAGAAAAGAAAGGAAAAAAGCATGAATACACACATTGGTGATCCATGAGAAGAAGAGTGAGAGAGAAAACATGGACTTCTCACCCCTAGATCTTGTCTAGGTGATCCATGGGAAAAGGACATGGAAAACTAGCCCCTAGAGTCTTTCTAGGTGATCCATGTAAGGGAGGAGAGTGAGAAAGTCTAGCCTTATGCCGCTAGTTCCACTCAACCTCGTGCATGTGTGTGTAAGGGAGGTTAGAAGCACCTCATAGGAGTCTATGCCTAAGTATGCTACAACCTGTATATGTATAGTACAAAAGCGTGACATCTCGCTCTAAGAGTCTGTGCTCTAGTTCCGAGAATAATCACCTTGCATACAAGAAAAATGGAGACATCTTGCTCTAAGAGTCTGTGCTCTGGTTCCGAGAATGACCCATTTCTCAAAAAGTGTAATTTTTATGTCATAAGTAAAGTAGAACAAGGATACCTACCTTCATCACAAAGGAAGATACCCCAAAAATGCAACAATGTCATAGATCCAAGCAAGAGAGTTTTGCACTCTTTAAGCAAGGATAAGATATTTGAAAAGGGATATCTTGTAGTATGTGTAAAGGAGATCCTTAGAGGAGAAGAGATCTTTGTACAAAAGACACCTATCCCCGAGAGGAATTGTCTTAGACAAATATAATATCTTCTAGAATAAGACAAAGAAGAGAATAAGAATGAAATACTTCCTTCTTTTGCGAGGTGAAAGTGAAGGATGACGCTCTTTTTAACCCAATTGGGAGAGTGAATTCATCATGGATGTATTTTACCAAGTACAAAAGAGGTTGTAGTCAAGGACTTATACCTCTTGTAAGAGAGAATCCTTGAACAAACAACAACAAATGCATACAAGGAATAACATCAAGTAATAAAGTTCACACCATCCACGAAATAGAAAAAAAGTGGATTCTTAGATAAAAATAAGGAAAGATCATTGCCTCCCAAGGATAAGGACAATGAGAAGGACTTACACAATCTTCTAGGGAGAGATTTAGACATAAGCGAAATGTACTACATACTCACATGAGTTCATGTAAGCAAGACATTAGTGTATGTAAAATACTCCTCACAAGAAGTGGGTAGGATAAGAAAGAGAATACACATCTTCTCCCATATCTAGGAAAAGAGGATTCTAAAGAAAAGATGATCAATATTTCCACACTATTACCCCAAAGGGAAATTTTAACCATAAAAAGAAGATATGTATGAAATCAATCTTGTCCCCATAGGAACAAGAGATAACATAAAAAAATTAGGCTATTATGTTGCTTCAAAAATATGATTGCACTTGAAATTGTACCATCATGAATGACAATGAGCCCCCAGTAAATGAGCTACCAATGTCACATAATGATGAGCAACATAATAGCCATTAATGTTATTTAAAGACATGATAGATTGGATGAGGTATTTGAATATGACATGCTAAATGCTCAACTATAAGTGAGATCAAAAACATGTATAAAATGATAAAAATTGAAGAAGGAAAGTTACGAGAAATTTTAGAAGAGAGATGAGTGTAATTTATTAGAGCCTTATCCCTGGAGGAAAGGACTTTATGATTAATAGGAGATAAAGATTCATAAGTGGATTTAGAAATTTGAGGGGAGTCATAAAGAGATTTTTTCATCACCAAGATTTCCTTATGAGGGGAATGAGAGTTGATAGAAGTAAAAGATGATTTAGTTGAAGTGAGATCATCATCACTACTAAATATAGCATTCACATTGAGAGATGGTATTTTAGTTGCTTTGGTGGGCTTAGAAAGATTATATCCAAGTCCAAATGAATATTCATGCATGTTATGTTCTAAAGGAACTTTAATTCCTTGTTCATTTGTGCCACAACCATTTCCACTATAGCCACTCTTAGCCAAAATATGAAAACCACGACCATAACGATTAGCCATTTCAGAAAGAAAAGGTGGTTTTTCATAAGACAAAGAATCAAATTCTTCAGAATTAGAGGTGTGAGGAGAAGAAGTTTGAGAAGCGGCCACAAAATTATTGCTCCTAGGTTTAGGTAAGACTGATTGATCTCTAGTTTCTTCCTTCTTTTTAACTTTAAGCTCTCTAGGAGGAACCCTATACTCACCTACAAAGGTCAGATTGAAATCAAGAGATCCCCAATCATCTTCTGCTAGAACCTTCTCAGGATCAAAAGCCTTTTCATGTGTAGATTCAAGTTGAGAAGAATCTTCTTCAGGAACTTCAGACTCATCCAAAGAATTTTGATTATCAAAGGGTGATGATTCATCCATAGGTATATTGTTTAACGAGTCTTCACTAGAAGAGGAAGGCTTAGAAGAACTCCCTTTGGAAGTAGATGTTTGCAAACAAGCTTGAAAATTAGTATCACCTATCAAGGTATATGTCTTATTATTATAAATAAATTTAACTTTTCTATGCAATGTAGAGGGGATAGCTTGCATACTATGAATCCAAGGTCTCCCTAATAACAAGTTGTATGTTAGATTTCCTGACATAACATGGATAGGAGTAGGCAAAGTAACAGGTCCCACTATGATGGGTAAGGTGATAATACCTAATGAAGACTTAGCCACATTATCAAAGCCTCGAATGGGATGAGAGTCAGGCTCAATAAGGGATGTATCCACATTCATCTTATGCAATAGATTAATGCTACACACATTAAGGCCAGAGCCATTATCTAACAGTGTTCGTCTTATAGTAGTGTCATTTATGATAACCACAATCATCAAGGGATCATATTGATGTTGAATTTCACTAGTAGGCAATTCATCTTGAGTAAACACAATTTGAGCTTTAGGATTCATCACAGAGTTAACCAAAGACACTATATTACTAGATGTATTTGGTGGAGGAACATTCAAATCTTTCAAGGCATCTTGTAACATCCCGTGATGAGCGGAAGAAGTTTGAATCAAATCCCAAAGGGATATCTTAGCAGGGGTAGCTTTAAGTTGTTCTATGAGATCATATTCCTTACTAAGAACTTGTGAAATATGTGGAGCTTGTGGAAGAATTGGTCAAGGATTAGGAAGAGTAACTGGAGTAACAGGAGGAGGATTAGGCTGCCTATTATTTCTAGTGTTATAGGTATGAGCAACTGCATTATAACTCTCTCTAGTCAGTTGCTTAGCATACTCATAAGGGCTCTTAGTAGAATAACCTCCTTGTACATTAATAATAGGTTTGTTAGGAGTGAAAAAAGAATCATTAGCATAACCACCTTGAACCACTAAGATAGGCTTATTTAAAGGTTGAGAATTTTGAGAAGGACAAGCACCTTGGACAGTGAAGAGAGGTTTGTTAGGTGTTTCATTCACATGTATCAAATTGATTGAGGATGGTTTAGAGGAATGAACAAAAGTGTTGGAATAATTGTTGATAGTCTTCTCTTGCACTAAAATCTCATCACAGATTAAATCAATTTTAGGAGAGAGACAAGGGGTAGGCATTGATGTTCTAGTAGGAAGAGTAATACTAGGAAAGGTCATATCATCCTCTATCATCAAAGGGTCTACATGGGGAATAAACTCTCTAGGAGAAGGATCAACATTACTCTCTAAAGTCTCACTTTTGAGAGGGAGATCTTTGAAAGAGATGTTAACCATCTTGCTTTGAACTAGGGTATCCTTATGAGTAGAACCAAGTTGAGGAGAGGGAGATGCTTTATTTTTAGAGGGAGAATAATTGAGATTCAAGGAAGGTGAGAAACTATCAAGGGAGTTTTCAATCTTGATTTCATCCCCTTTGGCTAGGGTTCTCTCATGGGGTAGAGAATAATCTACACCTTCTTCTAATGGTTCATCCCAAATAGTGAAGTGGTTGAAAGGAATGTTTGAAGTATTGTCAATTTCGGGAGAGGAGATAACATTGTTTATTAATTCCTCATCCTTAGGAGGGAGAGCATCAATAGATGTGTTAAACTCATCCTCTTTCCTCAAAATATGTTCAATATGATCTTTAGGGGAGAGAGAGTTAAGGAAATTGCTTATTATTTCATCTAAGGGATGCTTATGGGTAAGACAAACTTTAGGAGAAGGGTAAGCATTTATCATTAATTCATCATCTCTAGTTGGAATTTTGTTGGAAAAGGAAATGCCATCACTAGGGAATGTAGGGATCATGTCATCTTATTGCACAAAAGGATCCTTATGAAGGGAGTGTTTTTTAGGAGGAACATGGACATATTTCTCCAAAGATTCATGCTTAGGAAGAAGATCTTTGAAAGAAGTGTCCATAACCTCTTGTTGCACTAACATGCCCCCATTGGAAGGACCAACTTTAGGAGAAAATAAGTCAATGTCCATCAATGCCTTTTCACTTAGAGAGGCATCATGTAGGGAAGGTGAAGTAACATTAAGAAAGGTGTTTATAATATCATTCTCTTCCTCTAGGATAGCTAAATAGGAAGGGCACATTTTAGGAGAATTATCAAGATCACTCTTAAATTCTTCATCCTTAGAGCATGGGAGAGTCTCAAAGGGATTGGTAGAAACTCTTTTAGGCACTAAAATGTTGTTATAGATGGGGAGAGGTTCTTTAGGAGAAGGAAAAATTGAAACAAGGGAAGCTAACCCATTTTCACATCTATGAAATGAATGCATCATGACAACAATTTTCCTCTTTCAAATGATAACACATGCAAAATAGAAGGAAATTTTTAATTTTAACCAATGCAAGCACTTAGAATGTGGATTTAGAAAATGAAATTTATGATTCAAATGAGTTCCTAAATCAGATTTGAAATTATTGATCCCAATTAAGCTATCCACAAGTTCAACTTTGAATTGAAAAATTAGGGTTTTAGCAAAAATTTCCTCTAAATTTTTGAATCTTGAAAGAAATTAAAACTTGTAAATACAAATTTGAATTTGAAATAGCATAAACACTCAAATTTGAAAACATAAATCAGAATTAGAGAAGATTGGAAATTCACGTCGGGTTCACCAAAATGTTTAGGGGAAAAAGCGAGACTAGGCTAACATGTCCTAATCCTACCTTTTGACACACATTGTGGAATATGAAAGAGCCCAGAGGTATCACACAATTGGCTACTTCTTTTTGTGGAAGAGAGAGCCATGGGCTACCTATTAGGTTTTCTATTCCTTTTTTGTATTTGAAAGATAAAATGATGCAAGTTCAATTCCTAACCTCAAAGTGCAAGTATGAACTGATAACAAAATTGCAGAATTGAAGTTAAACAATGGAAAGCTGTAAACACAAGGACAAAATAAGAATGCAGATGCATACCCAAAGTTAAAATCTGAGTGAAAATGTTTGGGACGGGGGCGCGGGCGCCACTGTCCTGATTCTGCCCCTGAAACTGCTCCTGGAACTGTTATTTTACAACCTGGAAAACTATCGGAAATGCTAAAAATTGCTGTCTGACAGAGGGACCAGGGCACCCAACGCCACTGTCCTAGGGACCAAGGCGCCTAGCGCCCCTATCCTAGCAGGACCAGGGCACCCCACGCCCCTGTCCTAGTCTTTTGCACTAAAATTTGGTGTGAAGTTCTGTCTCGGTCCGCTTCCGTCGGATCTGCAATTTGCGGTGTCCTTCGAATTCGGAAATCTGCACTTATATCTGAAAAGGGTTGTAGGTGGCTATATAGGGTTTTGCCTTAGTCAAACCCCCACTTTGGTGATTTCCACCTCCATGAATAGCCAAGTTGTATTGTAAAATTAGTGTGTGTGCAGACCTTGTGTGTGTGCAAGATCCTAAAACGAAAGTAAGCAAACTAGAGCAACCTAGAAAGTAAACCCTAATTGCTTGTAAATGATAATGTAAATGCTCCAAATCAAGATGTAAAGAGATCTAAAGCATGAATACAAGTGATATAATGAGGCTTATTCAAAGACATGAAAACAACATGAAATCATACCCAACCCCAAGGGAGGGGTACAAGCCAATCTTCAGTCAGTGATCCCTTATTGCTCTTCAATGCCTTCAAAGCCCTAAATGGATGAATGAAATTGATGAATGCTTGATGGATGGATGTTGAATGTTGTTTAAGTCTTCAAAGATCTACTCTTTCACTGCATAGAAGGTCCCTGAAAACCAAGATTCTGATCCTTTCAAATGAAGAAAGAAAGATCTTATGTATGAAACCCTAGGTCTTAATTTCAACTTTTGGCCAACCTAGAGATTGAATCTCCCACCAATTTCTTGGGGTTAAGGTTTATTTTATGATTGGATTGTGCTCCTAAAATTTTGAGAAAAATGTTCAGGACTGTGTGCACACCGGGCGCCATGGTCCTGACAACTTTTCACCAAATTTTCAGGGCCGTCAGATATGATTATTTTAGAGAGAATCCTGAAGTTACAGCTGATTTTAAGATTTTTTGACCCTTGAAATCAAGCCCCCAAGTTCAAAATAGGACCTAATTAGGGTTTTTGATTAAATAATGTATTGGAGGAATAAAATGAAAGAGGCACACTTTAATGAAAAGGGCCCAACTTTATGATATGGAAGATGATGAAATAGGACCTTAGACCTAATTAATTTAATTAATTAAGTGCTAAAGGGGAAATGCAATGCAAAATGCAAAATGCGCCAAGGCGGGTTCTAAACTAGGTGTGAAATTGTACCACCCTAGCAAGTGCGTACAATTTACAACGCTACATTATCATTACCAATTTATCATATATTAAATTGGTACTCTATTTATGCATGCATATATGTAATACAATAACAATCTATGTAACTAATATAATGAAAGACACCCATTTCTTGGTATCTTGATTTGGATGTATTGGTATAGCCTATCTTCTCGTATGTAAAAGTTTATTATCCTCTTTCATTATCATTTGATTTTGTGCTAAAACTCACTTTTTAAACATTATTCACTATAAACCTCAAATAGTATTTGTATGTCTACTGTTGGGGTTTTTATTGGTCATCTTTCCTTAGATTTGTGTTTTCTCCTTATGTACTTTCAAGTTCAAATTACACATAAATTATAGATACTCCCATCATATGAGGGATCTTATCCTCTCAAATGCAAACACATATTGTGGATTTACCATAATCTCTCCAACTATTGGCATGGTTGTCACTTCTTTTTGGGAAAACATGCTTGATTTTGGAGATGAAATCGTAGTGACAAATTTGTTTACCAACAATCTATAAGATTGGGTAGAACTTATTATGTTGATCATCTTTTCTATACCAATCTTCTAACCTCTAGAGAGTTGCATAGCATCTATGGGTTGAGGTTAACTCTAGTTTCTAAATTTGGCTACAGTGGTAGAGATTGTGGACTTAATGAGTAAGGTACTCAAGTTCCTTTAGAGCTTGAGCTCTGTCATCACAATATTAGACTTAGATACCAAACTACAACCTTCAAGGTCATGGTTGAATGTCAACATGATTCTTGCTGAGCATATTTCTCTTAAACTTGTTCATTTCAAGTATGTTGATATCAGTGCAACATCTAGTGAAATTCTATTATTAATTTTCTCCTTGAAGGAATCTCTTGAGGAGTTCTTGGGTGTTTATTTTGATTTGCCTTCTTATTGTCATAAGTATTTTTTACCATATTGCTTGAATATTCAAGCATATTTTGGTGAATCGATCATGAGTATGGATAAGGAAAAATCTTTGTCTCGTGATGGAGAGAACACTTGTGTACCTCATCCTAAATATCATAGTACACTTAAAAGAGTTACCAATAACATTATCATGGATCCTAAATATTATAAAAGGGTAATTAAGATTTCAAAATGCCTTTCCTCAGAGGAATCTAAATCACATTATGATCTTTTACATGATTATTTTGATATCTTCACTTGATCATATGAGGATGTACTTGTAGTGGTTCACAATATCTTCTCATATCTCGATGCCAAGCCTGTTAATAAAATATTCATAAGATGAATCCCAAGGTTTCTTTGCTAGTCAAAACTGGGATAGAAAATCTTTTAAAATCTTGGTTTATCTATCTTATTGACTATTCTCTTTGGATATCGAATATTAGTGCTATTAGTAAGCCTGATGGTCGTAGTCATGTTTGTATCAATTTTTGTGATCTTAATAAGGCTTCCCTTAAAGATGATTTTCCATTCCCAAATATTGATGTGATTGTTGATTTGATTGCAGGAAATGTCTTACTTTCCTTTATGGATGGCTTCTTGGGTTATAACCAAATCCTTATTAATCTGAAAGATTGGTACAAGATAATATTTACTACTCCCTAGGGTACTTTGTGTTATATAGTCATGCCATTTGGGTTGAAGAATGTAGGAGGAATATTTCAATTTGCAATGAATCTTATCTTTCATGACTTTATTCACAAGATTCTACAAGGTTATGTCAATGACGTCTTGGTGAAATCCGTTACTTGTCATGATCACATTAAAAATATCCATCTTATCTTCAAAAGGCTTCAACTTTATAAGATGAGACTCAATCCTCTTAATTGTGTCTTTGGTGTTGATACTAATAAACTTTTAGGATTCATTATCTCTCATCATGGAATCGAGGTTGATACGAATAAGATCGATATCACCTTTAACATGCCTTTACCTAAAAACATCTCACAACTTTATATTTTACAAAGGAAGATTTAGGTAATTTGTAGATTTGTATCTCAATTGGTTGATTGTACCCTTGAACCATTTATACGTTTGTTGAAGATGTAGGAGTAATTAGGACATTTATTTAATTATTTATTAATTAGGTCCTTTAATTAATTTCTCACTTAAGATAAAATTAGGTTCTTTTTCCTTTTATTTAATTAGGATAATAATAGCTTAAGTTGTCTCGTTCATTATGATTGTGACACTTGGTGCATGCTAATTTCATCTATCCTTTAGGGTTTTGAATCTAGTGTTTCATTCATCCTTTTATAAGGATTCATTCATCCATTCATTATAATTGTATCTCCAATATTATTTGTGCAATCAATACAAAATTATTAGGTTTTTATTGAGCATATTATCTTTGCTTGAACTTTTTTGTATGATAAGTGTTTTGCTTGTAGATTATTCTTGGCTCTTGTGGTTGTATCATGAACTTCTAGAGATGAAAGATGTGCATTTCAAATGGGATGATGAGTGTCAAAAGGATTTTGATTCAATCAAGAATTACTTGGCCAATCCCCCTATCTTGATGTCAACTATGCAAGATAGACCCTTTCTTCTTTATATCTTGGCATCGTCTAATGCTTTGGTAGCCTTATTGGATTAGTATGATGACAATGGAAAGGAAAGGGTAGTCTATTACATTATCCATGTTCTTCTTGTTTATGAAACTCGATATTCTACTATGGTAAAACAATGCCTTTCTATCATTTTTGCAACACAAAAGCTAAGGTGCTATCTCCTTCATTCAAAAACATGAGTGATTGTTAAAAATGATCTCCCTAAACATCTCTTTTCTAGAGATGATCTTTATAGAATGTTAGCAAAGTGGGTGATTTTTCTTTCTAAATTCAATCTCAAATTTGTGACTCAAAAATCAATCAAGGGTCAAGTTGTTGTCAATCAGTTGGTGAAAGCTCCTTCATCTAAATCATTTCCTACTTTGGACTTGTTTCTTGATGAGAATCTATTTACAATTGATCGTGAACCTATATAGGAGATTTATTTTGATGGATCGATATGTCAAACTAGTTCTGGAGCAGGTGTAGTTCTAATCTCATCTGAAGGGAAACTAATTCCTCTCTCCTTTCAACTTGAATTACATTGTATAAACAACACCACTGAGTACAAATCCCTTATTGATGACATGCATGCCATGATCTCTTATGATATTTCACATATTCATATTCACAATGATTTTGAGCTTATTAGAAACCAAATCACAGGAGTATATTGAGCTAAATATTTTAAGCAATCTTAGTACTTGGATCTGACTCTCCTTGGTCTTTTTTCTTCTTATACCATCTATGTCATACCTAGGAGATATAATTATCATACAGATGCTATGAAAATTATAGCCTACCTTGTATGATTTGACTATATAGTGCAATCGAATATCACTTTGTGGTACATGTTCTTCACTCTCCAGCTATTTTTGATCAACCTGAACTCAATAGTCTTATGTGTCCTCACATAGACTTAGGGGAATGGTTTTCTCATATCTATAACTATTTGAAGTCTATAATTTTTCCTAATGATGAAAGTAAGAATACTCATGTATGAATCCAAAAACTTTCAACTCGCTATATCATTTTATCTAAAATTCCTTATCATAGGTTCTATAATTGTCTTCTTCTTTGATGCCTGACTAAAGCTGAGATACCCTTTTCCCTTCAAGAAGCTCATTTGGGCTATACGGGTGGATATTTTTGTGGTAAATATCTGGTTCACAAATTTATTCATATGGGATATTATTGGTAAACAATGAAACAATATTCCTTTGCCTTTGTCAATAAATGTCTTCAATGTCAACAACATAGAAATCTTATTTGGGCTCCTACATAGTAACTCCAAGCTTAAGCCTCTCCTTGGCCATTTTAAACTTGGGGACTTGATATTATAGGCAATATATCTTCCTTCCCCTCTTCTAAAATAAATACCTTTATTGTAATAGGATCCACTACTATTGAAGCAATCTATGCTTTTCTCTTGAAAAATATCATTTTTCAATTTGGATTTCTTTCTACCCTTGTTTCTGTCAATGGCACTTCATTCAAGAACAAGGAATTGAAACAATTCCTCAATAAATTTCATATTCAACATCAATTCTCTACACCTTATTATCTCTAATTCAATTACCAAGCTAAAGCATCAAATAAGACCATGGAGAAAATCCTATGCAAGATAGTTAATAAGAATGATAAGAATTGGCATACTTAGTTGTCCTAAGTATTATGGTCCTATCACACAAGTTTTTATATGGCTATTGGAACTATGCCCTACAACCTTATGTATGGTGTTGAAGCTATAATGCCTCTAGAATTGGAGATACATTCTTTGCAAGTTTCCCTTAAGGGGTTAATTTATCATGACACCTACCATACTCACCATCTCAATCAACTTGAGTTTCTTGATGAGTATTGATTAAAGGCCCTTCAAAACCTTCAAGCTTACCAAAATTCTTTATCAAAGCAGTATAATCAAAATGTTCATTCTTGTACTTTCAAAGTGGGTGGCCTTATTCTCTATGAGAATAAAACAAATGTAAATGTGCCACCTAACCAAAAGGGAAAGTTTAATCCTAATTGGTTAGGTCCTTGCATGGTCACCTATTTTTATAGTTTTGGTGCTTATGGTGTATTGGAAATGGATGGTATACCACTAAAAGAACATGTAACATCATGCACTTGTGTCGATACTTTGCAAAGAAATGCATGTGTTATATGCATGATACTTAGTGCATTGAGATTATCATGTTATGGCATTCCTTCATCAACATTGTAGTGTCATAAAATTGCAGCCCTAGGAATTTTTGACTGCATTAGGGTCCTCACACATGCAAACTCAAATCCTCTAGTCTGATTTAAGACCGAAGATTGCTCAGCTTGCAGAAACAACTTCTTCCTTGGCCTCTGCATCACCCTATCTGGACTCTTCCATGGAGAAAGGGGTAGGAAAGAGGCATGGTGCCACTATCCCCCCTTGGACAGGGGTGTGGTGCCCTTGTCCTCCCAGGATAGGAAGATGGCACCCTTGTCCCTACCCTATTTTGGGGCAGGACCCTTCCTAGGGTTGCATAAGTTCAATAGGTGGAAGTTGGACAAGATTGGAGTATGTACAAGCGATCAAGCATTCTTTTCCAGCATTGAGCATTCTCAAGTCTCCCTTCAAGGCTAGGTATTGCATTTAGGTCAAGGATTCAACCATTAAAGAGGAGATTGATTTCAATATTCAATTCCACACAAGCACTTCTATCAACATTGCTACTACAAACTCCCTTTAGGTTATTTACAATTCAGTCTTTCATTTACATCTACTTGCAAGTACTTTCTTTCATTACTTGGTTAATTCCAAAACTGGGTTTTGACCTAAAGGAAAGCCCCCAATCCCAACCCATTTTCCTCTCTTTTTTGTGTGTAGGTTGCAAGTGCGTAGCTGTACTTTAAGATTCGGGCTTCATTTGCAAAGGCGAAAAAACTCTTTTTGTTTTGCAGATTTTTTGGAGGACCGTGTACATTCGTGCCATAGTCTGGGCAACTTTTCCTCAAATTCATAGGGTGTCTTCATCTCGACATATTACTTCCAGATCTAGATGCACAACTTCATCCTATATTTTGGATCGGCATCAGGACAACATGCAGCAGATGATTCAAAGGTTCTTGTGGAAGAAGAAGGTTCAGATGGTAAGGACCCTGATGATCCCGTGAACTTGGGGGACCCAGGGGGAGGAACAACACCACGTGAAGAGTAGTTAGCAATAGAGAGCAGGAAAGGGCAAGTTCAAACTTCAAAAATAGAAGACAGCAACTCGGAAGGA
Source organism: Cryptomeria japonica (assembly GCF_030272615.1). Lineage (NCBI taxonomy): Eukaryota > Viridiplantae > Streptophyta > Pinopsida > Cupressales > Cupressaceae > Cryptomeria > Cryptomeria japonica. Next base: position 253,871,684 of record NC_081410.1, read on the forward strand.
GCCCAAGGACAACAAATGACTTGTGTTTCAGAGAACACGGTGGAAGGTAAAGATCATCCGAAAAAGGTTCTTTTATCAACGGACCCTAAAGGGGGACCCAATGGATAGACACATAAGTTGTCCTTGTTGTTTAGGGTCAAGCCCAAAGGTAAGTCCTCATCACCTCTTGTTAAAAACTCCTTGAATGTGTCTCAAGGAAAGTTTGCTATTATTGTTCCTGACCAAATCATTGATCAAAACATCACTAGAATGGAAAACACTTTGATTGGTTATTTCTTTGGATCTAGACCTAACATAGAAATAGTTCGCGGATTCGTCAAAAGAAAGTGGAACTTGAAAGGTCAGGTTGATGTGGTAGCAATGAACAAAGGCTGTCTATCCTTCTCCTTTTCTTGTGATGAGGATAGAAGAAACATTCTATGTAGTGGGTCCGGGGCATTAGGAAAATACATCATGTACATCCAATAGTGGTACCCTAATGTAGCGAAAGGAAAGAATTTTTTGGCCCAAGTCCCGGTGTGGGTCAAACTCCCTGGGCTCCCAATGGAATTCTGGGAGGAAGACATTTTTGTAGGAATTGCCAATACCTTTGGGGAGCTTATCGCCATTGATTAGATCACGGCTTCTAGAAGAAGGCTGATCTATGCAAGGATCTGTGTTGGAGTTGGACCTGATACGAACTTGCCAGAGGAAATAGAGATAGAATCAAAACTGGGGAAGTGGAAGTAGAATATTGTTTATGAAACAATCCCCTTCACCTATTTTCATTGTAAAAAAGTCGGACACTGGGCTAAAAAATGTCCATCTAAAGAGGATAAACCCCATATCCAAACTAAGGTTTGGAAAAAAGTGGACAAGCCACTAATAGCTCAGGATTCCAATGATCCTAATCAGGAGAAGCAGTCCTAGATAGTAAGGGTGGAGGAAGAAATCACCAGTGAAGTGGGTAATGAACCAAAGATTCAGATGTTGGAACAGGGTGTTAAGGACTCAGTACACAAAGAAAAAGACAACACTCAGCAAGAGGATTAGATAGAGGACAAGACAGAGGTAGAGAAAGCAGATAAACAACCCACATATAATAAAGATGAAGGAGATAACTTCAACCTTATCTCAAAATCTCAAGATCAAGATAAAGAAATAGACTGGTTCCAAGAGCCCCAACCTGATACCATTTTGGGCCAAGGGCTATTGGAAATCTCATTATCCACCTCAACAAAGGGAAAGCTGGCCTATTCAGAGGAACAAGATCCAAAATGGGGAGACGAAGAGGACATAAAAAAGGCACTAGGGAAGAATGAATCAAAGAAGGGGGACGAAGAAGTAGCAGAGGATAAAAGAAAGAACAAGCAAAAGAAAAAGAATAACAACAACCCAGTAAATAGTACGCTGACTAGAAACACCAGAAGCAGGCTTGGTGATGTGGGAGCACAACACACTTCTCCAGGAAGACACTCAAATGCCAAAAAAAGAACATTGGAAACAAGTAGGAATTTAGCAGATGGTACCCAAAGAACCATCTTTGAGGCAGGCATTTCTAAAAATCCATGAAAATCATCTCCTAGAATATTAGGGGACTTAATAGTCCTCACAAACATAATTTAGTTAGAAACATGATTAGAGACAAAAACCTTGAAATTTTTTTAATTCAAGAAACTAAGATGGTGAAAGATAAAGTTGAAAGCTTGAATATTTCAAAAATGGAGGAGTCAGCGGAGGTAGTTCAGAAGGTGCCTCGGGAGGAATTGTTACATTCTGAAACAAAAACAATATAGAAGGAGAGGTGTTAATTCAGGACAACAATCTGGCCTGTATTAGATTTAAGCACATTAAGAATTGCACTAGGTGGGTCCTAACAAATGTTTATGCTCCTAACACTAAGACTGGATGAAGTGAGATGTGAAGATATCTTACTGGGCTGAGAAGAAGGTTTGTTGAGGATAGCTGGATAATTATGGGAGATTTCAACGCTCCCTTGAAGGAAAATGAGAAAAAGGGAGGGAGTCATGCTAATCTAGATAGTAGATTGGACCTAATGGACTTTATAAACAATAATGCCATTCATGATCTAGAGTTGCAAGGAGTCAAATACACCTGGACTAATCAAAGAAGTGGTGAGAATTTGATTCAGGTCAGACTAGATAGAGCTCTTCTTTCCTTAGATTGGTTTAATCTTCATGAATGTTCTTTATTTTCTCACATAAGGGCAGGATCAGATCATTACCCTATAACCTTAACAACTGAAGTAAAAAATAGAAGGAGACATTTCCCTTATAGATTTGAAAAAATGTGGACTAGACACCCGGATCTAGAAAGTAAGATTAAGGACTGGTGGTAGGTCAGTATTGAAGGCAATGCCATGTATAAAGTGGTCAAAAAGTTGAAGAATGTTAAAGATAATGTCAAGAAGTGGAATAAGGATTGCTTTGGGAACATCTTTACCTCAAAAGCATTGACCCTCTTAGAACTCAAGGAAATCCAAGATGAGATACAACACAATGGTTATACCTATATGTCTAGAAACACTAAAGATGCTATTCTGATGAGATATCATGAAATAATAGCTAAAGAGGAAACCTACTGGAAACAAAGATCGAGAAATGTCTAGTTAAAGGAGGGGGATAGGAAAACTAAATACTTACATATGTCCACACTTAGACATAAGGCCATAAATAGAATTGTACAGAATAAAGTGAATGGCAGATGTGTTGAAGATGATGATTCCATGAGCAAGGCTGCAATGGATTTTTTCTCTAATCTACTTGCTAAGGATCAGAATTTGAATAAACATGCCCAAAGGGAACTTCTGGATAGTATACCTACCATTCTGGGGGAAGATCACAACGACCATTTAACTGCCATTCCCTCCCATGATGAAATTTTGACAGTTGTTAAGTCCTTTGAGGGCAGCAAAGCCCCAGGTCTGGACGGCTTTCCCATCTTATTCTTCCAAATGTACTGGCATTTTATTAGAGATGATGTTACCAGAGCTATGAAAGAGTTTTTTGGTGCTAGAAAACTTTTGAAAGAAGTTAATGGTACTTTTATAGCTCTTATACCCAAAAAGATGGGGGTAGATTCAATGGATCTTTTCAGGTAGATTCAATGGATCTTTTCAGACCTATAAGCTTATGCAACTCTCTCTACAAGATTATCTCTAAGGTCCTTACCTCTAGAATTCTCAATTTGCTTCCTTCCATTATATCACCTCGGCAAAGTGGTTTTGTCCTGGGAAGGCAAATTTTGGACTCTATCATCTCTGTTCATGAAAACATCCATTCTCTAGCCTTTTCTAAAAAAGAAGGTTTTTTTTCTAAAACTTGACCTTTCTAAAGCCTATGATAGAGTGGATTGGGATTTTATGATGGATGTTCCTTTTTCTTTTGGTTTTAATCCTAGGAGTGTTGACCTTATCAGACAACTTGTTTCTTCGACTACTTTCTCTATGTTAATGAATGACCCCCCCTCTCCTTTCTTTAAAGCCTCAAGAGGTCTCAGGTAGGGGGGCCCCTATCTCTACTGATCTTTATCATCATGGCGAAATGTTTGGGGAGATGTATTGGAAAATTGGTTGAGAAAAGGGAGTTTTGTGGTTTGAATCCTTCTTCGGTAGATCAAATATGCTCTCATCAATAATTTGTTGATGATTCTATAATAATGGGAAAAGCCACTGTGAAGGATGCTAGAAGACTAAAAAAGGCTTTGGATATCTATGGAGAGGCTACTGGTCAGTTTATAAATTGGTCTAAAAGCTTTTATTTTATCAATACCCTAGAGAAAAGGAGGAATTCTGGGATGCCAAATTGGTAGCTTTCCTACCTCCTATTTGGGGCTCCCTTTAGGTCAAGATCCTCTAGATACCTTTTGGGGAGCCTTGGTGGATAAATTCCATAAAAATCTATCTGGATGGAAGGGAGCTCTACTTAGTCAAGTAGGTAAGGTTCAAATGCTAAAAACCACTCTTTAGAGTATCCCTCTCTATGCCATCAGTTTGTATAGGATTCCTACCAAGTATGCTGAGGCCATTGAAAAAATATAGAGATCCTTTTTATGGACAGGGGTTGAGGAGAAGAAGAGAATGAACTTAATTGCTTGGGAGAAGGTCTGTAAGCCTATGAATAAAGGTGGTCTGGGCCTTAGAAGAATAAGAGACATAAATGAATACCTTATGGCCAAGCAGATTTGGAGAGGATATAGAAATCAAGGAGAGTGGAAAAAAATATGGGACAACAAATATAAAAACCAATGTCCAAATCTTCAAAGTTTCCTCAAAGCGGAGATTATCCCAATTGGATCCAATATTTGGAAAAATATCTCTAGGACTAGAGACTTAATTATCAAAGGTACAAAATGGAAGTTGGGGAAAGGGAATCTTATTTAGTTCTAGGAGGACCCTTGTTTTATGGAGAGCCCTTTAAATGAAAACCCTAAGTGGAACAGATATCAGAACCAACGCAAGGAAAGATTTGGAACCAAGGTGGAGGATTATTGGAAAGATGGATAGTGGAAAGACTTATCTCAAGTGGATCAGTCTTTGGGTAGCTTGAACAAAGTCATGAAATCAATGGTGAGGATTGAAGAAGAAGACCAGTTAATTTGGAAACTCACTGCTAGTGGTACTTTTACTGTGGCATCTCTTTATCATCAACAGTACAATAACATGGAAAGTCCTTGCTAGGCTAAATCATGGGTGAAAGGCCTTACCCCCAAGATCAACATTTTCTTTTGGATAGCCCTCCAAGACAAAATTCTTACTATAGAGAATATAAGAAAAAGAGGTATCATCATACCAAGTTTTTGTACACTCTGTAAGTGGAATGAGGAGACAATAAATCACATGCTCTTTCATTGCCCCTTCTTAGATGATGTTTGGGGAAGTTGTCTAGATCAATTCAATATCAGTTGGAGCTTCCCCAACTCGATTCAGGAGATTTTCAAGTCATGGCATCATCCTTCAGAAAATAGAACCACTACCTTACTATAGAAAATTGCTTTACCACACATGTGCTGGGGTATACGGAAAGAAAGAAATGATAGGATTTTTAGAGAAAAGAATAATAAGGCTAATACTGTGTTTGAAAAAATAAGAAGAAGCATAGTGGAAAATATGAATATTATAGGTGGTTTTGATAATCCTAACACTAAGGAGGATCAATATGTCTATAAAAAATGGAGATTAAAAGCTCAAGAGAGTATCCAAAGTAACCCTAGAGAGGGAGTGATATGGACCAGCCCTCCTAGGGGATGGATGAAAATCTATTTTGATGGGGCCTCTAAGGGAAATCCGAGGGTTGCAGGATGTGGAGTGGTCCTAAGGGATGAATGGGGAATATGTAAAATCATAAATGTATTCCTATAGGAAAATAGACCAACCATGTTACCGAAGCCATGGCAGCTTATCATGGGATTATCCTTGCCAAAGAAGCCAAATGCACTAAATTTTGGTGTGAAGGAGACTCCATAAACATTATCAATTGTTTAAATATTAAATTCCCACCATCATGGTCGATTAGTAATGCTATTAAAGCAACAAGGAAAATCGATGAAGAGTTTGAAATGTGTGTTTTTACACATGTTTATAGGGAGGCCAACTCTTGTGCTGATTGGGCAACCAACCTGGCTTGCCAATTGGGAGACATCATCACTAGTTATGGTGAAATGGAGATTGCAAGTGAAATGAAATCCTTGCTCAATCAGGACCAAAGCTATACAAGGAAACGTGGTACTTTTAATCATTATTTCTAATGACCTTTCTGCCTTTTTCGATGCAGGGCTTGCTTGAAGATAATGAACTATTAAATAGGTGTCATATCATCATTATTTGGCACGAATTATGGGCGCTCTTATAGAATAACCACAGAAACCAGAAGAAAAGTTATCAAAATGAGAGAAGGCATTGCAAGGAAGGTGCTAGAAAATGGGAGGAAACAAGAAGAGATTTGAACCTGCATCCTACTCTGAATGGAGAAAGAATGAAGAAGTCTAGAGTATCCTCTAGTAGGGGGGTCTCAATGTTTTCATGGAACGACTGAACGGGAAGGACCCCACAATTACCAACTACTTCATCAAGAACTGGAAAAATGGAAAAGTTCTGATTGGATCACATATGATGAATGTAGATGAAGAGGTTATCACTGAGGCCACGAGGATGACTACTGAGGGTATGAAATTTTGCAGGGATAGAGGGATGTCCGATAAAGCTGCAGACAAGTTTTCTATTATGGATGGTGAGAGAAGAAAGATGATCAAAATTGACAACTCCTACCACTCCCCGAAGAGAATTTGTAGGCCATGGAGGTTTGTCTTATTTGCTTCTATTGAATATATTACCTTAGATGGTAGGTTTACCAGGGCTTATGGGCATCACTTCATCCTTCTTAACCATTTCCGTCATGGAGAAAGGGTTAGCCTTCCCTATTACCTAGCCTATTCAATGGATCATACTATAATAGGAGATCCAGAAGGACCCTAAAGGCGATCATGCCCTCCACCAGGGGAGTATGGTCCTAGTTTATAAAATGCTAAAGGGGAAGTGCATTGAAAAGCCTATTAAAGGCAAAAATGCCAGAGATGAGACTACAGAAAGTAAGGATAGTGGTTTCAACTTTGATTCTGAGACCGAGGGAGAGTTGGAAGAAAATAGCAAAAAAGGGAGGATTAAGGCCAAGAAGAGGAGGATTATTGTGGAATCTGAAATGTCAGACTTTGAAACTAACTCTCTTGAGGAAAAACCTGTTAAAAAGAGGAAAGGGAAAGCCTCTAGAAAGAAGGCTCAGAAAAAGAACACTAAAAAGGGTAGCAATTCTGATCTCAATTATGTTCTGGTTGAGTTTGAGGAGGAGGATGATGATAATAAGAGGATTGATAGTCAGGACAAAGAAGGGGAGGGTAACCCGGTTAAGGATAATTTGGAAACTATGGAGACTGTGAATACCACTAGTCTGCATAACAAGGAAAAAGGGGGTCAAAGTGATAGTGGTGACAAAGATACCATTAAGGCTTTTTGTGAGACCATTACTACTTTGGTGAAGGATATTAATAGTTTGAAAACTGATACACAGGCCATGGCAAGAATTACAGTTGGTGGCAAGCCCTTGGCAGAGCATGTTAAAGAGTTAGTGGCCATTCTGCATAATGCGCAAGCTATTAAATGTATGGTTGGAAAAATACTAGCCATGGAGAAAAAGGTCAATGAGATGGGAGATAGAAAGGAAATGGACAATAAACTGAAAGATTTTGGCAACAGAATTGACAAGCTGGAGCACAATGTCAAGCAGCTTGCTAATCAAAATTACCAAATCCTTAAATCTTTGGTGGACAACATGAACATCTTTATCAACAAGTATGAGAATAATGCTAAGAAGGATGGTGATAAAGAGCAGGTGAACAAGAAGGGTCATGAAAGGAGGACCAGAGCCAACACAAAGAATAAGGTCGACATCGAAGGTCGTGAGCTGGAGGATATGAAGACCTCAGCGAACAACATGAAACAAATGGTTGTTCACACTAAGGAGATCTTGAATAGTATATAGTTCCAGTTGATGTCCTTGGTTCTGTCTCTTTTTTGTCTTTTACTTTCCTTTTGTTGTCTGTTCCGAGTTTTATGTAATGATGTTTTAAGCTGTGCCCTTCCGGTGGGTATATTTTGACTTTTTGAAGTGATTAGGCACTTTTTAAAGCTTTTTTGTTCTCTTGGCTTGTAAAAGGTTTAGGTATCTTTCAAATACCTATTTTTACTTAATCAAAACTTCATCCTATATTCCGCTCTCAAGTTATAATCAAGTCTTTGTCACTTTTGCACTACACAATTCAATCAATTTCCTTTCTAAATCAAACAAGAAAGAGGGGATCAACTTAGCTTCCCAATTCATTTAGAATTCAATCTACCATCTTTGTGTGGAGAGATTGAATCTAGTGAATTATCCTCTTCTCTTTCTAATGTAATGGTGAAAAGTGCTTGAATGGTAATCGATAGCGAAACTCTCATCTCTCTTCGAGGGAAATGGTAGTTTCCTTCTTGATTTATCATTCACCATTTTCCCACCATTACATTTTTGTGAACCCGACATCTTGCATGCTTTCCTTTGAACAACATTGCATATTTTTCATTTACAAGTTTCAACTTTTTGCAAACTTAGTGGTTAATTCATTAAAAACCCTAGTTTTTAAAATTAAAATTGAACTTGTGATTTGTAAAAATTGCTTGTGGTTATCTTAGATCTGAAAAAAAAATTGTTTGTCAAATTCAATTTGCTCATTGTCTTATTCAATTTGCAATTAAAATTTACAAAATTAAGAGGTTACTTGTTAAAACCCTAATTTTCAAATATCATCTTGAACTTGTGCAAAAATTGGATTTCCATTTAATTTTGAGATTTCTGATTGTTCTCAGATTTGTCTTCAATCCTACAATTCAAGTTTTCAATTTCCCCCCTTCTTCCCAAAATTCAAATTTCAAAATTAAGTGGTTAGGTCATCAAACCCTAATTTTTAAAATTAAATGGATTTTGTGTGAATTTGAAATCAATTTCATTTACATTCAGATTTCTAAACATTTCCAAGGTGTCCCTATCCATTAGGTTTGACCCTTTTCAAAATTGCAATTCAATTCCTCTTTTTCTTCAAAACCCTAATAGGGTCCTATTTTTACATTTGTGCCTTCATTTCGGCCATCTAGAGATCGTAAAATTCACCAATTTTTGGGGGTTAGCTTTAAAATCATCGTAATATGCATCCCTGAAAATTTTGAGACAAGTTGGTCGAACCATGTGCGTTCCCCCCACGATCCTCAGCTTTTTTACCAAAATTTTGGGAGACTGTTATGACTGTATTTAATAGCCTAAATCCAGAAGATTGGTTGATTTTATCGATTTTTGATCCCTCTAGAATCGGAAATACTTTCAAAATTCAACTTTTCAACTATCAAGAATTTTTTTAAAATTAAGAGGTTAATTATAGTCTGCCCTGATTTTAAAAATTTTGATTTTAAAATTAAGTGGTATTCCCTTGGCCCTAATTTTAAAATTCCAATTTCCTTTCATTTTTTGAAATTGTGTCATCCTCCTCCTCCAACAAAGTTCAAATTGTGTAATCATTATTTTCTTGAATTTTGCAGTACCCAATTTTCTAAGCTTTGTTCTACAATTCAAAATTCAAAATTTTCCCTCTAGTGCATGAGTTTCACCACTATTAGTCCTACCTATCCTATCCCCATTAGACGAAGCAAAAGAATTAAGGATTCCCAAGGTTTAATTATCGAGGAGATGAAGCCTAATTTGGGTGACTTTTGTAATGAGGATCATGCTAATTCTTCCCATCCTAATCATGTGCCTATTCACCCCATTGATGGATCCCATGATGATGAAGCTTTAACTAGGGTTTCTTTAGATCAACTTTCTACATTGGACAATCAATTTTACATCTTTCAACAATGGATGTCCCAAGAATACCCTAATAGTGAAGGTCTTCCATTAATTCAAGGTCTTAAACACATGCTTCAAAGTGATAAGAATGGAATTGATATATTGCATGGCATTGCACATATTGTTGATTCAAATGTCATTCCTATCAAGAGTTGTGCCGATACCCTAGGTTATTCACAACCTTCAACATAAGTCAATTCCTCTATTTCTTTGACTAATCCCATGACTAGTATTCCTACTTTCACATCTAACATCATGGCTACTTCAACTCAAAATATCATTCCTACAACCATAGGTCATGGGGGAAATCCCTCTTCTTCATTTAATCCTCCATCTTTACCTATGTCTTCCATGAATATTCTTATTATTCCTCAACCAATTAGTGTGACACAAGGGGGAAATTCCTTCAACAACTTTATTCCTCCTTTAAGTTTCCCTTTTCCTACCTAATCATCCCTAATGCCTACTTATCATTATTTCCCACCACCTTATTCTTAGTCCATGCCTTCTTTCAGTAACATCACACCACCTTCTCAATTACCTATGTCTAACATCAATTCTTCTACCAAAATTACAATCAACAATCTTGCTCAAACGATGTCTTCCTTACAACAACAAATTGCTTCTATGAGTCAATCTAGGTTTAATGTGCTCACCTTTGATGTTGCGAGCCCACTTTCTCTTGATATTGTTAAAGTCATGCCAACTAAACATGTGGAGATCCCTCAATTGAAACTCTATAATGGAAAAGGTGATCCTCTTACGCATGTCAAAACATTTCAAACCTTGTGTATTGATTTTTCTTATGATCAACGATTGCTTGCAAAACCGTTTACAAGAACACTAAGAGATAATGCTTTGTAATGGTATTTCTATCTGCCTTCTTATTCTATCACTTCTTTTCAACAATTGGCAAATGCTTTCATCCAACAATTTCAAAACAACATTGGTCCTAAAATCACTTTGACTAATTTAATGCATTTTAAACAAGGTGCTAAAGAAAAAGTAACTGATTTCATTGGTAGATATAAGAATTTGTGTTCTCAAATTTCTTTTCATATACCTAATAATGATATTCAAAGAATTTTCATTTCTAATTTACAAAAAGATATTAGGGAAAAGCTTCTTTTGTCTGATTTTACTTCCTTTTTGCAGTTGTGTGCAAACTCCACAATTATCAACTGGTTGTGAGTCAAATGGAGCAATCCACTCCTATGGATTTGAGTGATAAGGAGGAGAGTGTTCGACAACCGTTTTTGAAGTTCAAACCAAAAAAAATCTTCATCAAGTTCAATGATCCAATCAACAACAACCATGTGAATGCTACAACAGGTGTGCCTTCTATTTCCATTTTTTTTCAAAGAGAAAGACAATTTACTCCTTTGAATGAATCTTTACATAGTATTATGTCTCAGTTGTTTAACATAAATATTATCAAACTTCCTCCTATTAAACAAATTGATCCTTCCAAACTTGCATCTCCTTATTTTGATAATAATTCCTTTTACCTTTGGATTGAGGGGGACTCTAATAATATCATTAACTACCTTAAAGGAATTACCAAGCCCTCATGGACTATCAACAATATCATTAAGGCTGCTAGGGATCTTATTAAAACCTTTGATAAATGTTTTATCTCTCACATTTATCGGGAAGCAAATGGCCCCGTTGATAGGGCAACTAACGTGGCGGTCACTCATGACAACATGATTACCTGGAAGGGTGAAGAGGATCTTCTTAATGATGTCAGATCGATCATTTTCATGGATTGATATAACTACACCTCAAATATTTTAAATGGACTATATAATGATTAATAATATGACTTGGAGGGATAATATTAATTATTATTGTGTCAGTACCAATAATGATAGGACGAATTCCACCTTCTCCCATGCTTTTTGGGTTTTTGGGGCCGCATCTAGAGATTTATTTCCATTAGCTATCTGCAACTCTTGAGTTTCTAGTTTGAGCTGTGAAATCATGGGAGGTAACAAGTGTTGCTACGAGCCCAGTAATTGTAAAGAATGGAAAAGAAAGGAGGAAATCAGGAGTATCTTGCAGAAGGGTGGGCTAACAAAGTACATGGAAAGACTCCATAGGAGAGATTCTTAAATCATTAAGTTTTTCACCAAAAACTGGAGGAAGGGAACCCTGAAAATGGGAGATCAAACTATCACAATCGATGAAGACCTCATTGCTCAGGTGACGAGTCTCCGGAGGGAGGGAAGTAATTTCTATAGGGATAGAAATCTTAGCAAGGAGGCCATTGAGTGATACCCTGAAACTACTAAGGAGAAGAAGTGCTTGGTTAAGCTTAGCAAGACCTACTACCCTCCCAGGGCCTTTGCTAAGCCTTGGGGGGAGGTTTTGTTTGCAATCATGCACTGCATCACTCTGGATGACAGATTTACCAAAGTGTATGGCTACCATTTCATGTTGCTCAACCACTTCAAGTATGAAGACAAAGTTAATGTAATTCCCGCCAAAAATACCCTAAAGAAACTAAACAATAATATACATATGGAGATAAAAAATTTCTTAATTAACATCTAATAACAACTAATGCAACATATAACATCTCCATCTATTTACATTCATTAACCAATTTACAAATATGAACATACATCATTTCTCATTTCATCAAATAATGCAAGTGGAAATAACACAACATCAATAATCTTTCTGTAGGGTACTTTAACATCATTACTTAATTCATTTCCACCATAACATACTACACACACGATAGGTATATTTCACCTTCATTAATGCATCATATTCTAATTCTTTAACCATGAGATATGCAACCTACAACATTACTTATTCCTCATGATATGCATAATTTCCTTTCTAATGCATCTATGTGAATCATTCCCATTTACTAGATTCAATTAACATCTTCTAACATATTTAATTATTAATCCATGAATATTCCTCTTTCAAGATTATTTAACATTCTAACTAGCATATAAACATTCCATGAAATAATACAACTAATCCATAATGCAATTCCATTCTAATCCAACTATAATCCACTTTATTTCCATGATTCATAAAATCACATCTCTACAATAGTACCAATATAATATCTCTAAATTCCAATCTCCAACTACAATTCATCTTACAAATATGAGTACATTAAATACAACATGAACATAGCTCTTTCTACTACAAAAATCCATCTACTATATACAAAGATATTACATTACATGCATTCCATCTTATCCATTACATAAATCTGCTACAAGGTACATCCATAGTACATCATGAAGAAGAATCCACTTCCATGCAAGAAGAATCCAAGAGAACATCCCAATGGCTAAAAAACACCAACCTCCCGACCGTGTGGAACCAAAGGAATGACTCCCCATGCTAGGACATGACACAAGGTCCCAACACATACTCTAAACCTAAGCTGGCACCTATAACCAAGGAGATTAACCACACAAGGACTCTCAAGCAAGAACTCACACATACAACAAGGATGATCTCCCAGAGGCATAAAACTCATCAAGACATAAATGCATCCAATAAGCATAATCATAAATCATCAAGGGGAAACACATGTAGGAGTGGAGTGTCATCACATGCCATCCTCATAACATAATAACATAATAATACAAGGCACTAGCCTGATGGACATGTGGAGCCATCTCAACCTATGAGAGACTAAGGGGGATTAGCTTACTATCTTTATGACCTTCTCATGCTTATCCTAAAACATCCTCCCTAGGAATAGGTCATGAGGCACAAATCAATTTATCATCTTATTAATTAATCTAACTACCCAACCCATCAATTATTATGTTATCACTTATTTACAAATCATGAAAAACTCCAATGTGCCCTGGTGGTCTAGACTTCCTTCATCCTTACAAGGAACCTCATGCAAACCTATCTCTCATGACCCTAGTCATCACAAGGAAGCCCACTCCTCCTAACATGGCCCAACAATAAATCACAAGAGGCTCTACCACATAATTACATGAAAACAATACTCAATGCAGCCAACAACTTTCACATATACTCTTACAATATAAGCAAGGCTACAACAACATCAATATAACACAATGAGCCTCTTGGCTAGCAATAAACAAAGGCATAACAGCCCATTAAATGTTGTCATCAAATAAAGAATAACATCAGCCTACTCACTTGTTGGTTCAAATAGCACAAAAATCATCTCAATCATCCATGGCCTATCCACATGGAAGAGAGTCTAACATATACACAATGGTGTAGAGAAGCAAATATACTCAGAGCCATCAAAATGCATAAAAAATGATCAAACCCAAGAATGGGAAAAATTAACAGACCTCAAATAAAGCCTCTGGTACAAGAATCAATTCAGGAAAATACTTCAAAAAATGACCAAAACTGAGAAAATACAAAACACAGACAGGTTAGCGCTTTTGCCCCGTAGGACAATGCTTCTGCCAAAAAGAACAACACTTCTGTCAAGAAGGACAACACTTATGCATTCCAAAATCATGCATATGCATCCTAAAATAGTGCTTATGTTTCCAGATTCATGCTTATGTATCCTAAGACAACGCTTATGTTGTGCAGAGTAGTGCAAATGCAATACATAACAATGCAAATGCAATATAGAACAACACTTTTGCAGAAACAGCACTTTTGCACAAAACTTATGGAAAAATAAAAAAAAATTTGAGTAAAATAATAAAATACAGACTTAAGAAAAAGGCTTGAAAAACATATGAAAAGAAACACCCAGAAACAAGGAATACTTGGGTATAAACACAATAAAATAACTCAATCGATAAACCAAGATTTAAATCAAATAACTTCAAAACCATTTCTCACAGAGCGGTGAAATGCATACACGGGAAAACCAAAATAAATATCTCCCAACAACTATATAAAAACTCTCATAACATAAAGTTTCCTTCCCAAATATTTCCTTCAACAATATTAAAACTGTAGAGTAAATAATATTTCAACCCAATACCCAAAAACAATGCAAACACAATGCATACATAGAGAAGCCATTGAAAACCAAAATGCAAAGTGAAGAACTCCAACCTACAACTTGAAGTAATGGATTGAAGCTGAAGAAGAGCTCCCACAAGCCAAACTAAATCCAATCCAAGCTCCAGCCAAATCCAAGAGAGAAGAAATCCAAAACAAAAAAAGAAAACTTGCTGGAGAAATTTTCAGAGAAGAGCCAACCAACCTGAAAAACCTCACAGGAAAGAAAATAAAAAGCAACAATAATCCAAAAACCCTAGCCTCAATCTCGGCCAATCAAAATATTCCATTTTGGAGTATATTTTACCAACCCACCATATAATATAATTTATTCACCCATTTTGAATTTAACCAATGAGAGTGAAGGGTAGGTAAAGTAAATAAAATATACTTATCCAGCTAAGCGGGATTGTTTTATTTCTTTGTTTAATTTAATGTGTTCATACACCCCACTTAGGAATAAAAGTCAAACTATTAAATAAATATAAGCTATAAATAAATAATCCAAATGGGGATTAAAATCAAATAAACCAAAAGCTAATAAAATAAATTAAAGAACCAAATAAATATAAGATATCAAATAAATATCAAACCATAGAAGGTCAAATAAATAATTAAATAATCAAATACTATTAAAGATTAAATCACAAATATTAAATAATTATTAAACAACAATAAGGCTTATCAAATAAATAATCATAAAATCAATAAATGTTAATTGTCAAATAAATATAAATACTAAATAATTAAATATTCCAAACTTATAAATTAAATATATTAAAATTAACATTATGAAATATAAAACTACACATCAAGAGCCACATAATCATTCTAACATAAACAAGTAAATCAACTGGCATAAACTGAACTCACAATACCAAAAGACCAAGCTTCCTAACTGACATGGCGAATTTTGCCAAGATGCTGACTTCTCACGGTGAACAACTTAGACCTAGAGTATGTGAGGGGAGACTCATGCCATCTCTAAACCACATAAGCCATTAGAACTAAGACACGCTTAGACCTATGAAGCCAAGTGGAGTTGATGTCTGGTACCTGGAAAAACCTGTAACCACAAAATGACAATACAACATATGCATACATATATAAAACAAGCAAGTGATAGAGAATCGCGACGACACATCCCGCTCGCAATGAGTGATGTGGAATCATCTCTATCATGAAGACAGTCAAACAATATTCAAACGCATCTAATCATATGTAAACATAAAGTAGGGTTAGCGTAATCATAATCATTATCAAAACCATGATAAATCTAATCTATCAATAATCAATCACATAGTGAGCATATAAAATCCATCGAGTACATATATCATCAAATCACATGATCAATCATAACAGTACCAACATCCATATATATAATCAAAATAGCATATGTCCAATAGTGTCTAACATCAATCATAAGTCACTAAAGCACATGAGTAATCATCATCCAAATCATCAAAATATAGTCTAGATAAGTCTATCAAGCATAATATAAAACTCAAATCTAGTCAAAATAAGTCAAATCAAGGGTGGACACTACAATTAACATACCCTATTTTCTGATTCTCTTGATGAATGACACTATAAAAGCCCACAGAGAGAACCCTAAGGGAGACACTGCTATGCACCAAGGTCTAATGGTTCTAATCTATGATCATATTAAAGCTAATCAAATCACCCACCCCCAGCTTTTTGTCTTTGTTTTGAGGAGGAAGGGTCAGACTCTGAATTTTCTGTGGGTGAGGATTATGCCAGTGATTTGAAAAGTGAGACTAAGGAAAGCCTAGAGGACTCTAAGGTTGAATTGGGTAAGAAAAGAAAACAAGAGAGCAATAAGTCATCCTCTTCCAAGGGCAAGAAAAAAAGAAAAGAGAAGGTCTTCCAGATTCACTCTTCCTCCTCCTCGGAGGTCTCTGAGGACTTTGAAAAGGATGACTCTCCATCCCCTCAGAAGAAGAAACCTAAATCTTCTTTTTAGAAAAGGAAAAAGCAGAAAAGGCAGGGCAATTCAGAGTCGGAGATGGAGGACAAAGAGCAGAGCAAGGACTCTGATGCGGACCAAAAAGTTGAGGAGGAGATTACGGGGGATGGTTTCAACTAGAGTGTTGGTGGTGATGCTGAATAGAATATCGATGGAGAAGACCCCAAAACTGATCAGGCCAAGGTTGGTAAAAAAATCCTCCCTTCTAACCCTTCTATTGAGGGTTTGAAGGGGTTTGTGGACACCTACAACTGGCTCAGAAACAGTCACAAGAAAGTTGTGGAGGAAAACAAGAACCTGAGTCATAGGATTCAAATTCTGGAGACTATTAGCATCGGTGAAGGTAAATCCATGGCTGAGTATTTTGATGATTTGGGAAAGACTATTTCTAGAGCTGAATAGATTAGGGACACCTTCAATCTAAGGTTTGAGAAAGTGGAGAAGGCCCTAGAGGAAATAAAAAACAATGACACTGTTAGGGACCAAAGAATGGTGGATGCTGAAAATAGACTCAACAAAATCGATACCTATCTCAGAAGCATTGCTGAACAAAGTTATAACATTTTGAAGGCCTCGACTGACAACACCAAAATCCTGATCAGTAAGCTAGAGAATGAGAAGGGATCCCTGGAGCGGGAACCTGACATGGAGGGTGTGGAAGGTGTGCAAGGACCAAGAACAAGGACCAAAGGCAAGAAGAGGGAGAAAAATCCAAACAAGGAAATTGAAGAGCTCAAAGTTGCTTCAGTGAATTATGACCTGTTGGTCATCAAGACTGTTGAACTTATTAAGTCTCTGTAAGTGTTGCTAGCTGTCTAGGTCTTTATTTCTGGTTTTTTCTTCTTTGTTGTTCCTAGTTTTTTGTTGTCCATTCGAGTTTCTGGCTATCTTGCTAGTCTTTTGTATGTTATCTTTATGCTAGTCTAGTTGATCTTTGTTGAACTATCTTTTGATCTTTATGTAAAAGGTTTTGGGTCCTTAAAACCTATTTTTCTAATTAATCAGAACAATTCCTTTTGCCAATTTCATCGTCAACTTGGTCATGATAATGAGAAATTTTTTGCATTGAAGAATAAGGTTCAAGACTGGATTGATAATAATACTATCTATGTGGCAGGTGTGAATGATAAAGGGAATAAATCAATTGCTCCTTCTAATCAAAATCTTAAGATTTTCACTAATCCCTTGCCATCTCATACCTCTAACATTATTGAGATTGGGCCTAATTCTCTCACTTCTAAATAATTCACCTCTATGGCTCCAAACTTGGTTAATATGGTAGAAACCCAAGATATGCCTAAGGATCCTTGTATTCCATTTTACCCTAGTGAGACCATTAGAGAACCTAATGGCCCTTTATACATAGTTGCAAAGGTTAAGGATATCCCTTGTTGTGGTGCCCTGATTGATCCCTCTTGCATGGTTAATGTCATAACTGAAGAGTATCTTTTCACTTTACAATTTCATAAACCACTATATGATGCTTCTAATGTGGTAGTGAAGTTATTTGATGGCTTCTCTTGTCCTACCATTGGTTCTATCACTCTTCTTGTTGAAGTTAATGCTAAATCCATGGATGTTGACTTTGTTATTATACCTTCTTCTGAGAAATTCCATGTGAAGTTGGGCTATCCTGGCTATCTTCCATGAAGGCTAGTGCTTCTCCAATCCACAAGTGTCTTAAATTTCCTCACAATGGAGAAATCATAACCATGAACCATATCTTATTTCATCCATCTGAAAGAAGCCCCGGTGTTCCTATTGATCTCTTTTGGCCTAAAATTTTTCAATCTCTTCATCAAGGAGTGATGCTCTTTTTCAATCTTATAAAAAATGGAAGAACGATATGATTTTATTCTTAAGTCAACCTAGATCGCCAACACTTGGCATTCCTATTATTCTTCAAGATGAGGTTATTCCCCTCTCGGATAGAACTAATCTCCCTCCTAAGGAAAATTGTCCACCTACTCCTATGGATGTGACTTTACCTTCTCTTAAGGAGAACACCAATATTCTTCCTAAAGTTAGACCTATAACTCCTCCTCATGATGGACTTAGTCTCCTTCCTACACCTAATATTCCTCATTTCTATGGTGTAGTTCCACCTCCTTCCTCTTATCGAGAGAAGAGGCCTGCTTCTTCTATTGTTCAACCAAAAAGACCTCAACCTAAACCTTCAACTTTCAAGGAGAGAAACATTCCTACTTTTCAAGTGTTCCTCCTCCTTCTCATCCTTCCACTAAGACTTCACAAAAAATTTGTGTGAGAGAACTCCGAAGAAGATGTCATGTTTGACCTCGTTAAGCTATCCCTCAAAATAGTCAAACTCCTTAGACTCTGACAGTTGACATGATTCCCTTTTCTCCTAATAAAGATGTTCAACCAACATCTCCAAATCATAAGTTGAATAAAACATGTGATTGTTTTACTCCTATTCATGCTCTTGCTCCTCTTTCTCTAAACTTTGATGAAGAAATGGGTGAAAATGTTATTCATAATGGAAATACAACTCCTAATGTTTTGATAGTGACTATGAATATGTTGATGTGGACAAGCATTTATCAGATGCGTTTTCACAAACCCTAATCCTAGCTCCTAGAATCAAACAAAGTGACTTACAACATTAGCATAGTCCTTGTTTGGATCTTGTGATAGCTCCATCTATTGTGCTCAATGTTGCTCCTCTGGCATGTTTCTCTCCTTCCCGAAATAGTGATCAGCAAGACTAGCAATATTAGAACTAAAGATCTCTCTCTCTCTCTCCTTTCTTTCTCTTTGTGACCATTCTTCTATGTGTATCCATGTTCTTCTATTGTTCCCTTGATGTCTACTTGGGGAAGATGAAAAGCATTGAGATCTTTTCCTGGTCTCTTTCATGTTGACTCAAAAGACATCCTCTCTTTCCTTTCTTCTATGGTACTGACCTTCTTTGGGGAATGAATATTATTATATGCATATACATACATGAAATACATGAGATATCATACAACATATTGAACCTAAGGAAAGTGACACTACCTCATGTTTTGTGTTCATTATCCTTGGGTTTATAACTCGATTGGGGATAAATCCTTGTGATAACATGATCCCTCTCTTCTCTCTCTCTTGGGTGTATCCTACCTTAAAGCAATCACTTCCGATAAGGCATGTGTGGTCGCTTTAACATGGGGGCATACACTATGCTCATACTTTCCTTCTTGTGATACTTAGAATTACTTAGTGAAATTTGTTTTTCTTTGTAATATTTTGTATCCTTTCTTTCATGACTCATAGTGAAGGGAACTTTGCTACTTGCAGTCATGGTTTTTTCCTTCTCAATCATCCCTTTTAATTTTTCAATTGAAATCGTAAGATCCTAAGTCCACTGGGGGCTTGGCACATCTTGCCTCCTTGACATGGTAAAAGTCTTTCAATCTTGTTTCCTTGTACTTTATTGGTAGTATTGGCACACGCTTATGCTCCTGCTAAAGTAGGGGATAAATGTAGTGTCATAAAATTGTGACCCTATCAATTTTTGACTACATTAGGGTCCTCATGCATGCAAACTTGAATCCTCTAGCTTGATCAGAGATCGAAGATTGATCGACTTGTAGAAAAATATTCTTCCTTGGCCTCTACATCACCAAGTCCACACTCTTCCTTTGAGAAAGGGATAGGACAGGGGTGTGGCACCACTGTACCCCCTTGGATAGGGGCATGGCACTACTATCCCCCGTTGGATAGGGACATGGCACCATTTTCCTCCCAAGAGAGGGGTGTGGTACCCCTATCCCTGCCCTATTTTGGGGCAGAACCCTTCCTAGGGTTGCATTGTTGGTTGTGCCTTGATGAAAAACTCCCCCGATGTTGGCCCATGACGAAATTCAAATCCACCAAGATGTATTTAAGGGGGAATTCACTCTCTCATTTGTATAAGTTCAATAGGTGGAAGTTGGACAAGACTGGAGTATGTACAAGCAATCAAGCATTCAAGCATTCTTTTCCAACATTGAGCATTCTCAAGTCTCCCTTCAAGGCTAGGTGGTGCATTCAAGTCAAGGATTCAACCATTGAAGAGGAGATTGATTTCAACATTCAATTCCACACAAGCACTTATATCAACATTGCTACTACAACCTCCCTTGAGGTGATTTACAATTAATTCTTTCATTTACATCTACGTGCAAGTACTTTCTTTCATTACTTGGTTAATTCAAAAAGTGGGGTTTGACCTAAAGGCAAACCCCCAATCCCAACCCATTTTCCTCTCTTTTCTGCATGTAGGTTGTAGGTGCAAAGATGTACTTTCAGATTTGTGCTTCATTCCAGAGGCGGAAGAACCCTTTTCATTTTGCGGATTTTTTGGAGGATCATGTACATTCCCACCATAGTCCGGGCAACTTTTTCTCAAATTCACAGAGCGACTTTGTCTTGGCATATTACTGCCAGATCCAAGTGCACATCTTCATCCTATATTCTGATCTCAATTTATAATCAAGTATTTTTCACTTTTGCACTACATAATTCAATCAATTTCCTTTCTAAATCAAACAAGAAAGAGGGGATCAACTTAGCATTCCCAATTCATTCAGAATTCAATCTACCATCTTTGTGTGGAGAGATTGAATCTAGTGAATTATCCTCTTCTCTTTCTAATATAATGGTGAAAAGTTCTAGAATGGTAATCGATAGCAAAACTCTCATCTCTCTTCGAAGGAAAGGGAAGTTTCCTTCTTGATTTATCATTCACCATTACAAACACATTCTTATGTTTCATGTGTTATGATGTATGCATGTTATTGTTAGTTTATTTAGTTAGGATTTATACCTATATATGTTCTATTTCTATGCATGATATCTATATTTTATTGTGTTAATTCATTTATTATTTAAAGTCATTTAGCATGTTCTTTTTTTTATTTAAGGTAAAGCATGTATCTCATAGCATTCATCTATCACATTAAATTAGATCATCATAGTAGTTAACTAAGTATTTATATAAAATATGTAAAATGAAATCATGATGGCATCTAATCTAATCATATATCATATAAGCATCCATAACATACATGAAATCAAATGCATACATCCATAGAGACATAAGTGATGGTTGAATCAAGATCTCATATATATATATCAGTGTATCTCTTTTGAACACAAGATGCCACTGAGGGGGGGGGGGTCCAACTTGGTGTCGTATAATGAAATACAATTTAAATAAAATTATAGCACCTAATTGCAAATGAGTTCTACAACACCTGATCAATGGCTTTCTGTCGGTTAACAACCTCCTCTTCTTCACTGGTTCTCACACTGTCGGTTATCAAATTACTCTCTCTAATTACTCACCAGTTACTCCTAGCCTCTCTTCTTACTTCCTAAGTCTCACACCACACTATGTCACTCTTGGATGCCTTCTTGATCAATCACACCTCACCAGTTAGCTTAACTATTAGACTTGTAATAGTTTAACAGTTACTCTATCTCTACCAGTTAGACCCTCTTATTGGTTTGCCTGCTAACTCACTATGTAACTTTCTCAGAACAAACTCTAAGGAAGATGATCTTTCTCCTTGCTCAGATTCTCTTCTTTCTCACTCTTCCCATCAAGCATCAACTAATTTTAGCCTCGAGCTCACATATTTATCTTCTAGGGTTCCCACCAAAACAACATTCAAATAGTGTTGTTTTAGGATTTTCCTTCACCAACTCAATTCATATTAGATTTGATCCGATCTTCTTTTCTAGAGAGATGATCTGCATGTCATTGATTAGCACCACCAACACCTTGCATTCCAATGTGTGTTTTCTAAATCTAGAGGTTTGCACCATTCTTTTATGTGTTTCTCTATCACATGCCATTGATGGCTTGATTATTTCCTTTAGCAACCAAGTACTAAGATCAAATCTTCTTGCAGAATATGTTCAATTGATTGCCAACTTGTCTTCCTCGATCCACAATCTTCTACCATCCTCCCATGACTTGTAGGATCTTCATAAAAGTTGACCTGCTTGTTGACTGTTACTTCGATGAACACTTCACTGATCTATGCATGATCACCACATGGCCTCCAACTATCATCTTTGTTGGCATCCACCTCTTCTTGGTTTTCTATATCGGTTTGACATTATTTGTTGACCAAGTTTGACTACCGGTTCAACTCACCTTACTGGTATAACCTAACTCCATCGGTGGGCCTTCATACCTCTTCTCTATTAGTGGATCAACTTGGTCTTCCATCAAACATGTTAGTCCTATTACTCATTCCATTTACTAGTAGCATTAATCTTCTCTGAGTATACCAGTTTACATCCTTCAGTTCTTCTCTTGCTTGCTTGCTTTATCTTTCTGGTGGTCCTGCTTTACTGATAGATGATTCATTTCACATGTACCGATAACTTACCTTCAATATGCTTTCATACATATGGATTGACATCATCATGTCTGTAAAGCGGAAAAAATCGCGATCGAACCCTAGTTGCTCTCCCCTCTTCCAACTCCAAGGAGAGAGAAGGGAGGTTCGCTAGGATTCGATGGTTTTCACTTAGGGGGGAGACTTTACATTCAAAAGAGGGGTTGAAACCCACAAGATCCAATCCCACGCAATGCAAGATTGGATGCTAAATGAGTTTCAAGGGTTAAGACAGCAAGGCTACCCTCTTTTGTAAAGAATGTGCATAGAAGAATTGAGCTAGGAATGCATAAAAAAGTGACAAAGATTCACTTATAAACTGAGATAGGAATACAGTATGAAGCTGCGGACCTGGAATTAGCAGTAAAATGTCGATACGGCGCTGTCCTGCAAATTTGAGCAAAAGTTATCGGGACAATGGCGCCCGGCGCCACGGTCCTCCGAAAAATCCGCGAAACGAAGGGGGATCTGTTCGTCTCTGCACAAGAATTCCAGATCTTCAATCTCAGCCGCGTACCTGCAACCTACACACAGAAAACCGAAGACGATTGGGGGGTTAGGGATTAGGGGTTTGCCTTTAGGTCAAACCCCGGTTTTGGAATTAACCAAGAAATGAGCAAGAGCTGTAAATGTAAATGACTGTAAAACAAGTACTAATACCTTGTTCTAAGGATGTTTGTATCCTTATGTGCGAAGGTTTAGATTTTGTATGTTGTATGTTGTAATAGTATGTAGTAAGTGATCTCCTCTTCAATGGTTAAATCCTTGTCTTGAATGCAACACTTAGCCTTGAATGGAGACTTAGAAGGAATGCTTGAATGCTTGAATGCTTGAGTATAGTTTCCACGCCTTTTTCATCATGTATGTGTTATCTCCAAAATGAGAGAGAAATATGTAGTTTATATACTTGTCAATTAGGGCTGATAGACTGATTTTCCCGACCTTAGGCCGACTAGGAAAGTTAATTTCCAAATTGCAAACAAAAAGACCCAAGACCCCTTAGGAGACCGGGCCCAAAATAGGACCCAGGGACCAGGGCGCTGGGCGCCATGGTCCTGGGGACTAGGGCACTGGGCGCCCTGGTCCTGAGGGACCAGGGCACTGGGCGCGCTAGTCCCACCTCCCGAGACATCAGGGTGCAAGGAGGTTCAGGCCAGGGTACTTGAAAAATGCAGTTTTTGGTGTCGTGAGCAAGCTTCGGGGTCTCCATTCAAGTTGCGTGTTGCGTCGCCATCGTGAAGACCGAAATGCAGTCGAAATTGCAAGTGTCACAATTTTAGGACGCTACAATGTCTTACTTCTCCTATACCGGTCACCACTTCTTACTCATTGGTGACTATGCCAAACCAGTTGACATCAATGACAACTTAATGCCAATAATGCCAACAATATCCCCCTTTGGCATTGATGTCAACTTACTACAAGACTTCACACTGGTAGATTTATCCCCCTTTGAAACAATGACAAAGGGTCAGGGTAATTTATACTCCCCCTTTGATTCATACCTATTTACCCCTTAGTCAAACCTTCTCTTAGAGATTACAATCGATACTGAGACATACAACCTTGAACTTTCCCTATGATCAACATGTGGTTCAAGAGTTATAGATCCTACTATGAACTCCCCCTAAACCATATAACTCCTTACTAACTTAAGTGCATAAGGTAGGTGACATGACTCCCTACTTGTGTCTTAAGTACTGAAAAGTGCTTACTGGCAATGGTTTGGTGAAAATGTCTGCCACTTGTTCTCATGTAGGGACATAGTCCATCTTTACTTCTTGTCCTTCAATGTTCTCTCTGAGAAAATGATACTTGATGGATATATTCTTTGTCCTTGAATGCATCACCATATTCTTTGATATGTTGATGCCACTTGAATTATCACACTAGATGGGAATAGGATTAGATATGTCCACCTGTATGTATTCTGCTTCAACAGTTGATAGGGAGACTAAATCCTTCTTCTTTCTATGCCATGAGACCAACTGGTTACCTAGGAAGAATGCACCACCACTTGTGCTCTTCGGTCATCAATCCAACCTACCCAATCAACATTAGTATATGATTCCAAGAGGAATTCTGGTGTAGGAGAACCTACCTATGAAAACATGAACCAAGAACAAGATGATTTTCTATTACCCTAGAAGGAATTTAATAAGACCCTATGGGTGCTTTTTGTAATTCAATGTCCTAGGGGTGTGACAAGTTTGTCCATGTTTGGGTCAAATTGTCATCTAGGGTCTCGTAGAGAAAATTGAGTCAATAAGGGTCACAATGGTCTAAATTGATGGATCAAGTGACCACAAGTCTATTTGAGTCATTTTTGATGTTGTAGAATTAAATGAAATAATTTTGGGGGACTATGATAGTCTGGAGTCTAAGTTGGTTGAATTATGTAAAAGTTGTCATATTGTCAATTTGTTGTCATGACAATTTTGCACTTTTTTGTAAGTTGTGATTCTCCAACGGTAAGCTCAGTTTGAAAAATAGTTGGAGGAGGTTGTGGTAATTTGGGAGATACCTTTAAAGGCCCCAAACACCAAAGGAAGTCTTGTTGGTTGATTTAGAAAGGAAATTAAAGCATCAAGAACTGTTGGAAACTTGGAAAACTATCTAATTTATGTTGATTGCATACTGAAGATGAATTGGAAAGAATGATCATGGCATAGTTCCTATAACTAGATCATTTTACCTTTTTTTTTAATTTTAGTGTGAAGTCTTGAAGTGAACTCTGCCCCATTCTACAAGCAAATCTCTACCGGGTAGCCTAAAACCCTTAAACCCCTAGGGTTTGACTACAGTAATGAGTTTTGGCCTATCAATCCTTAGCTAAACACTCTACTATTATAGGAGATCATAGGCCATTGTATCACATGTAAGTTCCAAAAGCCATTAAGAGGATCTAATAGGGCAAAGAGGATAGAGAACTAACCCTAGGTCAGGCATCTCTATGTGATAGACCGGTTTGATGAGTGCAATGCATGAGAATTGAGTGGTAGAGCACTAGAAAGAGGTTTGAATGTGGTAGAAGAGTAATTTGGAGGTTTACATAAAATTTCATGGTTGATGATGGTCACCCATTAGGAGAACCAAACCAGTTTGTGGAAGGTGTTCAGTCAAATAGGTCTAATAACCCTATTAGGTCTGTTAGTGCAGTATTGGTTGGGATATCTGCAAGTTGGCTTGGTATCAAAAACTGAGATATTGTTGAGAACTCCCAAAAGGGTATCTAAAAATATAATTTTTTTCCCTAGATCCTCAAGGTGTCAAAAGGTATCACCTGATTCCTTCAAATGAAGGCCTAATTACAACCGGTTCAGTTTGTGGATGAGTGAGTCAAAATTGATGTTTCGGTGGAACTAAACCATGAAATCCTATTTCATTTTTGTTAAGGTGTTGTGAGAAAACCCCTCCAAGGATAATTGTATTGAATTGGTCAAGTGGGCCATTCAAACCCTAAAGCCTAGTATTAGCCCACTCATGTATGCAAGGGTGTGGGTAGTCACACAAGAACTTGAGAAGTGTTAGTTGTTTGTAAGTGGACATAGTGGAGCATTTGGATCTTCCAAGGTGTTTTTTGGTTTCATTAAACCATTGATTAACTTGGTGTTGTGTATGGAACTTTGGAATTAGGGATTTTGGTTGAGTTTGTGAGCCTTAGAGGTTGGTTGGTTTAAGGTTATCCTTCTAGTCTATTGACTACACCTCATCATATTGGTATCAGAGAAGGATTTTGAAGATCAATTGGGTGGTGTGGTCTTAGTGTATGTCAGAGGAAGATATTGAAATAGGGGCTGACAAAATGCCTCCTAAGAGTATGTCACAAGATGTGGTGAAGAAGTTGATTGAAGAGATGCTTGAGTGAAAGTTTGAATAATTGAAAAAGTCTAAGGATAAGGAAGGTGGAAGTGACACCGATGAAGAAGGGGATAAAGAAGATGGGGAATCCTCTAAGTGGGTAGAGGAGATACCTGTAGATCAGAGGCCATTTGTAGATGCCTTGAGGTTAGTCAATAGGGATACCATTGATTGGTTTCCTCTATATAGTGGAAGTGTGGAAGCAAAAGAGGTGATAGACTGGATTGAGGCATTGACCAGTCATTTTGAGTACAAAGGAATACTTGAATATAAGAGAGCTAAGTTGGAAAACACAAGGTTGAAGGGGTCTTCTCTTACATGGTGGAACTATGTACAAGGGGAGAGAGTTAAGGAGGGAAAGAGTATGATAACCTCCTAGGAAAGGATGAAGGCTAAAGTCAAGGCACAATTCATGCCCATTAACTATGAAGTACAGATGTACAAAAAATTGCAGAACCTCAGATAGAGAGACCTTGATGTGAATGCATATACAGAGGACTTTCATAAACTCAGTCTCAGATCAAAGAGACAAGAAGAGGAGTTAGAGAAAGTGGCCACGTACTTGAACAAGTTGTCCATATAGGGCCAGTTGGTTGAACAAAGGGTAACACATACTCATCAATGAACAAGCATGGGTAGAGTTGAGTATTTTGGGGTATAAGAATAAAATTTTGTGTGAAATCCTTCTAATGGATTCTTGCCATCTTTTGCTTGGGAGACCATGGACCAGTTTGACAGAAAGACTCATCATGATGGAGAAAATAATGCTTACTCTTTCCAAAAGGATGGTGTGACTTTTAGAATACAGTCAGTGGTAGAAGGGGATCCACAACATGTAGGATCTAGTGTGATGATGGGAGGGGAAAAATAATTCCTTGATACACTAAAGGAGGAAGGTGGAGTAGGTTTTCTTTTTATTGTGGAGCCCAAGGAAGAAAGGAAGAAGGGTGTGAGTGAGGTAGGACCGAAGGTGGTTAGGGAGCTGCTAGAGAGGTACAAAGGAGTGGTTGCAGAAGACATACTAAAATCCCTTCCACCTATCAAAGATATTAGTCATCAGATTGACCTCAAGAGAGGGTACCATCAGATAAGGATAAGAGAGGGGGATGAATGGAAGACTTCATTTAAAACCAATGAAGGGTTGTATGAGTGGCTTGTGATGCCTTTTGGTCTTTAAAATGCCCCTAGCACCTTTATGAGACTAATGAATGAAGTGTTGCAGGATTTCATAAGGAAATTTGTGGTAGTCTACCTTGATGACATATTGGTGTTTAGTAAGAGCAAGGAGGAGCACTTGAAACACTTGGAGGTAGTCTTGAAGTGGTTGCAGGAGGAGAAGTTGGTGATAAACTTAGAAAAGTGTGACTTCATGAAGCAGGAATTGATATACTTAGGCATTACCATCTCTAAGGATGACTTGAAGATGGATTCTTCCAAGGTAGAGGCTATTTTGAACTAGCCTACACCTAAGACAACTAGAGAGGTAAGAAGTTTTCATGGTATGGTAACATTTTATAGGAAATTCATTAGAAATTACAGTGATATTTGTGCACCTATATTAGAAACCATCAAGGGTGGTGGTAAGGTGAATTTTGTGTGGACCAAAAAAGCAGATAAGAGTTTTGAGTATTTAAAATAGAAAGTTGCCAAGTACCCAATCCTAGTATTGCCTGATTTCAGTAAGGTCTTCACCATTGGATGTGATGCAAGTGGATTGGCTATAGGAGTAGTATTGAGCCAAGAGGGAAGATCAGTGGCCTTTTTTAGTGAAAAATAAATGAAGCAAAGAGGAAGTATTCCTCATATGATTTAGAGTTGTATGCCATGGTACAAGCTCTGAAAAAGTGGAGGCATTACTTGCTTCCTAAGGAGTTTATTGTGTATACTGACAATCATACTCTTAGTTTTTTGAATGGACAAGAGAAGCTCAGTCATAGGCATATGAAATGGGTTGAAAGTCTTCAAGCATACACCTTCATCATCAAGCACAAGAAAGGGGTAGCCAATAACATTGCAGATTCTCTAAGTAGGAGGGTGTTGATAGTGCAAGAAGTGCAGTTGCAGAGTATGGGTTTTGAAGCACTCAAATGATTGTATGAAGAGGACCAATATTTCAAGGAAATATATAAGGTATGTTGTGAGTTTGCAAATGCTTTTCATGGAGATTTTTTGACTACACCTTGCAAGATGGTCTTTTGTTCAAGGGGTGTTAGTTATGTATCCCTAGGTGTTCAATGAGGGATAATATGTAAAGGAGAAACCTAGTGGTGGTTTAGGAGGTCACTTTGGGCTAAATAAGACTTTGGACCTAGTTAGGAGATTTTAATTTTGTGCAAAGATGTAGACTGATATCAGAAAGTTTGTGGAGAGTTATACAGTGTGTCAGAGAGCAAAGGGGGTCTCAACCAATGCAAGATTGTACCAACCTTTTCCTATACCAAGTACACCATGGGAAAGTTTGAGTATGGACTTTGTGATGGGATTACCCAAGACAAAGATAGGTCATGATAGTGTGTTTATTGTGGTAGATAGGTTTAGTAAGATGGCTCACTTTATTCCTTGTAAAACCACCAATGATGCTAGCTATATTGCAAGATTGTTTTTTAGAGAGATTGTTAGAATCCATGGGTTGCCTTTGAGTATTGTATCTGACCAAGACAACAAGTTTGTAGGGAATTTTGGTGAACTTTGTGGAAAAGGTTGCGTGCAAATTTGTCTTTTAGCTCAACCTATCACCCTCAGATCGATGGCAAAATTGAGGTTGTGAATAGGTAATTGGGAAATATTCTTAGGTGTTTGAAAAAGGATCATGGCAGCAGTTGGGATGTGGTGATACATCAAGCATAGTATGCCTATAATGATTTAATAAACAGAAGTATAGGTCTAAGTCCTTTTGACATTGTGTATGGTAGTCATCCAAGAGGAGTTTTTTAATTGATAGATGTCCAATGGTTGGACAAGAGGAGTGGACATGCTGATGAATTTGCAGAGGCTATGAAAGAGGTGCACCAAAAAGTCAGAGAAACCTTACAAAAAAATAGTCAAAAGGTTAAAGAAAGAGTGGATCAGAGAAGGAGAGATGTGTAGTACTAAGTGGGTGATATGGTCATGGTTCATCTTAGCAAAGACAGGTTGCCCAAGGGAATCCATAGCAAGTTGATGATGAGAAGGATTGGACCTTGTAAAATTTTGGATAAATATGGTCCTCATAATTATGAAATTGAACTCCCTGATGATATTTCTATTTCACCTATATTTAATGTGTCTGATCTAACATCGTATAGGATTCCTACTATAGGAGAATGTGCAAGTGAATCTATTCAGGAAAGTGAAGAATGGATAAAGCACTTACCACCTAAGGATCCGCCTAAGATGGAGTGCATTTTTTATAGTAGGGAAGCCAAGAAAACAAGGCACAAGACCTATTTTTAGCACTTAGTTAAATGGAAGGGCCTTGTTAACTCAGAAGCTACCTAGATGCTGGAGGAAGATATCAAAAAGCAGGGTCAAGATTTGCAGCAGTTGGTCTCTAAGAGGAGTTGAGACAAATTTTACCCAAGGAGTATGGTGTAGGAGCACCTACCTATGAAGACATGAACCAAGAAAAAGATGATTTTATATTAGCCTAGAAGGAATGTAATAAGACCCTATAGGTCCTTTTTGTAATTCAGTGTCCTAGGAGTGTGACAAGTTTGTCCATGTTTGGGTCAAATTGTCATCTAGGGTCTGGTAGAGCAAATTGAGTCAATAAGGGTCACAATTGTCTAAATTGAGGGATCAAGTGGCCACAAGTCTATTTGAGTAATTTTTGATGTTGTAGAATCAAATGTAATCATTTTGGGGGACTATGATAGTCTAGAATCTAAGTCGGTTCAATTATGTAAAAGTTGTCATATTGCCAATTTGTTGTCATGACAATTTTGCACATTTTTGTAAGTTGTGATTCTCCAATGGTCAATTCAGTTTCAAAAATAGTTGGAGGAGGTTGTGGTAATTTGGAAGATACATTTAAAGGCCCAAAACACCAAAGTAAGTGTTGTTGGTTAATTTGGAAAGGAAAGTAAAGCATCAAGAACTGTTGGAAACTCGTAAAACCATCTATTTTTTGTTGATTTCATACTGAAGGTGGATTGGCAAGAATGATCATGGCATAGTTCATGTAACTAGATTATTTTACCTTTTTTTTTTTCAGTGTGAAGTCTTGAAGCGATCGCTGCCCCATTCTACAAGCAAATCTCTACCAGGTAGCCTATAACCCTTAAACCCCTAGGGTTTGACTGCAATAATGGGTTTTGGCCTTTCAATCCTTAACTCAACACTCTATCATTATAGGAGATGATAGGCCACTATATCATATATAAATTCCAAAACCCATTAAGAGGATACAACAGGACGAAGAG
Source organism: Cryptomeria japonica (assembly GCF_030272615.1). Classification (NCBI taxonomy): domain Eukaryota; kingdom Viridiplantae; phylum Streptophyta; class Pinopsida; order Cupressales; family Cupressaceae; genus Cryptomeria; species Cryptomeria japonica. The sequence continues at coordinate 253,902,738 of NC_081410.1, forward strand.
GATGGAGAACTAACCCTAGGTTTGGCATCTCTATGTGATAGACCGGTTTGATGAGTGGAGTACATGAAAATTGAGTGGTAGAGCACTGGAAAGGGGTTTGATTGTGGTAGATGATTAATTTGGAGGTTTACATAAAATTTCATGGTTAGTGATGGTCACCCATTAGGAGAACCAAACCAGTTTGTGGAAGGCATTCAGTCAAATAGGTCTAATAGCCCTATTAGGTCTGTTAGTGTAGTATTGGTTGGGATATCTGCAAGTTGGTCTAGTACCAAAAACCAAGATATTGTTGAGAACTCCCAAAAGGGTATCTGAAAATATAATTTTTTTGCCTGGATCCTCAGGGTGTCAAAAGTTATCACCCAATTCCTTCAAATGAAGGCCTAATTGCAATCGGTTTAGTTTGTGGGCGAGTGAGTCAAAATTGATGTTTCAGTGGAACTAAACCATGAAATCATGTTCTGTATGTGTTAAGGTGTTGTGAGAACACCCCCTCAAGGATCATTGTATTGAATTGGTCAAGTGGGCCATTCAAACCCTAAAGCCTACTAGTAGCCCACTCATGTATGCAATGGTATGGGTAGTCACACAAGAACTTGAGGAGTGTTAGTTGTTTGTAAGTGGATATTATGGAACCTTTGGGTCTTCCAAGGTGTTGTTTGGTGTCATTGAACCATTGCTTGACTTGGTGTTGTGTAAGGAACTTTGGAATTAGGGATTTTGGTTCAGTTTGTGAGCCTTAGAGGTTGGTTGGTTCAAGGTCATCCTTTTGGTTTGTTGCCTCCTCAACAAACTCCCCTTTTTTAGGGTACTACAATCCATAACTGAGTGTTCCTTGCAAGTATCTAAAAATTATTCTTATGGCATTCATATGTGATTGCTTAGGTGCAGCTTGAAATCTAGCCACCATGCACACTGTCTGCACTATGTCTGGTCTAGAAGCAGTAAGATACAATAAGCTTCCTATCATGGATCTATATAATATTTGATCCACCACTAATGATTCATCATTATTTCTTAATTTTCTCCTGGTCACCATGAGGGTACTTACTAGTTTGAAGTCTTCTATTTGAAATTTCTTCAAAATATCCTCTGCATACTTGTTTTGTGAGATAAAGATTCCCTTACCTTGCTATGATATCTGCAAACCAAGGAAGTATGTCAATTCTCCAAGAATTGACATCTCAAATTTTGACTGCATCTAAATAGAAAATTCTTTGCAAAGGGTGTCCTTGTTACCTCCAAAAATAATGTCATCTACATACACAACCATAATGATCATGTGGTTTCCATCTTTCTTGATGTATAAGTTGTTGTCAACATTCCCCTTTTTAAATCCTTGCTCCTTCAAGTACTGATCTATCCTTGAATACCATGCTCTAGGAGCTTTCTTTAAACCATATAGGGTTTTCTTCAACCGCACACAAAGGTTTCATCATCATGTAACATAAACCCTTCTGGTTGCTCCATGTACACTTCTTCTTCCAAATTTCCATTGAGGAAGGCAGATTTTACATCCATTTGATATACTTTATAACCCTTGTAGGCAAAAAAGGCTAGAAACATTCTAATTGCTTCTAATCTAGCTACTAGTGCAAATGTTTCTTCAAAATCAATTCCCTCTACTTGAGAGTAACCCTTGCACACAAGTCTAGCTTTATGCCTAACAATTTTACCTTTTTCAGTCATCTTATTCCAGTAGACCCATTTGGTGCCAATGATGTTCTTGTCTTTTGGTCTAGGGACTAATTCCCAAGTCTTGTTCTTCTCAATCTGCTATAACTCTACTTTGATGGCATCCATCCATTTTTTACTTTTGCTGGCCTCATTGAATGTTTTAGGTTCTACTTCAGTCATGAGGCAGAAGTTGACTTGCTCATCATTCCGGGCAAGTCTTCTCCTAGTCTGCACACTATCACTCTTATTATTTAAAATCTGCTCTTCTAAGTGGTTCATCTGCACAAACTGGTTAGGAGCCTTTTTGGATGCTTCTTCTGGTTCATTCTCTGACTGAGATTTCTCACCTTCATCATCAGAATCATCATACTGGTTTACCTATGATTGTCTTCCACTATTCATATCCTCATCAACTCTTACATGCACACTCTCAATGACTCTTCTTAGTCTTTTGTTGTAGCATTTATAGGCCTTGTTGTTAGATGAGTAACCAAGGAAGATTCCTTCATCACTCTTGGAATCAAAACTACCTAGACCATCCATATCTCTCTTTATAAAACACTTGCTTCCAAATACCTTGAAGTATTTGACTGATGGTTTCCTATCATACCACAACTCATAACATGTCATTCTGTTGTTTGTTCTTAGTTGAACCCAATTCAAGGTATATACAGTAGTATGAACTATTTCCTTCCAATATATGTCTAGCAAACTAGCCTCATTTAACATGGTTCTGGATATCTCCTTGATTGTCTTGTTCTTCCTTTCTACCACACCATTTTGTTGTGGCATCCTAAGTGTTGTTCACCAAAAGTGATAACCCAAGTATACCTACAAATCTATCTACGAGATAGCCAATCTCAATCAATGAAACACCTCAGGGCTTGGACAACATGACAAGGATATGAATCCTTGTACTCTTCAGGCTCTGCAAAACCTAGGTGGGTATACCTTTGATGCATTTAATCAGACCTATTACACACAAGACTGCACCAATCAAAAGCAGATGGATCTCAAAAGGTTCAAAAACTAAGAGGTAACTACAGATGGGCTAGATCCACACTTGCAATTCAACATTTTTGAATCATGAGATGGAGGGACACTTCCACATAACATAAAATATAAAAAGATATTCTGATTTTTTTTATTTTTAAATGGTGTTCTGACAACCTTTCAATATTACAAGAGACCAGTGCCTTAGCTAGGCCATAGAGTCATGCATAAAACTGGATGAGAAATCTCAGATGCAAGTTCTTTTCAACATTAAATTTTCACGTATCAATGCCTTACATTAATACAATCCTCTACTCTGCCACAAAACCATACTTATATGTATATATCCAATATGTATCCAAAATCATTAATGCTGGGTTTTAGGATTTAAATCCTTCCTTGAAGAATACCCAAAAGACAACATTACACTCTTAGAGGAATCTGAAAGAGAACTCAAATTATCCTTGATAATATGAAATTATATGAATCTGAGTACATTTTGGAGACAATTTCATGGAAACTCACACATGCCTTGCAAATGTGTGAACCTGCAAACTGAAACTAAACCTACAGTAAAGACAACATTGAAAACATAGATGAACACACTATCATTTGCATTGATAAAAGGATGCCATCACTAGAACCTGCAATTTCGGATTTCTCCCTTGGAGAAAATCTCTCCAAAACTGGAACCCTTACAATTGAGAAGAATGGGGGATAAAAAGGAAGAGGGAACCAAATCAAATCTTCAACTGAATTGCCAAGTGTCTCCTCTCTAACTGAATTTTGTTCCCATGGAAACTGCTTCTAAAATATCCCACATTTGTCAAAATTAACCCCATAATTGGATTTCTCACTTCGAGAGCTTTCTGAAAACATATAACACTTTATATTTTGGCCAAAATTTAGACCCTAGGCGAATTAATTCCCCAATGTGCTCAATCATTTAAATTTTTCGAAATTTGATATAGTTTAAACTATATCATTTACAATTTTAATTTTGATTTTTGCCTCTGATGTGCTCTGACGCCTTGCCACATGGCGGCCTCCAATTTGGTTGATGGGGTTGACTGGATGCCACCTGGGATGACACCTCATCACTACCACGTCATCTACTTTGTCACTACCACTTGGCCGCCACATGTACACCACCTCACGCCACCTAGGCACCACCTAGGCAGAACCTCACTAGGGCCCACCTGCTGGACAGCTGACAGTACCCGCCACCTGACTTTTGCAACTTCGCAGGGTGTAACTCGCGTGCATCTTCCTTTCTCAAAACAACACACACCATTGATCTATATTGAAGTTGCTCACTCGTTAAGTCGACCTTCCTCTGCAAAATTTTGCCTGTCTGCCTCGAGAAGCATGTTGCATGGGGTCCATCTGGTCGCTGCCCAGTCATCTCTTCCATCGCCTCAAGATCTGTGCTCACGCATGGGCCCACCTTGGGCGCCCATAGGCACCATCCATCAAAAGCCTTTATGGCTTAGACATATTACTACTATGTGGATTTGCATATAAACATCAAAAACATCCCTTTCCCAGTGCATGTGGGATATTGCGATTAAGCCTGGAGCTTCAATTTTAAGCTTTTTCTCTGAGTTTTAATGGCAAGGTCTTCTATTTGCATAAGGTTCGATGGCTTTCTGAGCAAACCATGATGCCACTCACAGGGAGGAAACAATTTCAAACCTTGGCATTGGCATTTTAAATTAATTTGATGCTTTAACTTTCTTTCCAGACACCATGCCTGTCAAAAACCATGCAGAGGGTAGAATGGATGCTGCTGGTCATTAATCACACTGCTGGAGCTTCACGTGGGGGGATGCTATGCTGGCATTTACCATAACGTGGGAGGACTGGGCTTTAAAACCTTGCTGCATTTTACTGTTTCAAAATTCCCCCTTTCACCAGTCACGTGGGGATTACTAAAGTCTTCTACAAGTTCTCCAACACCACGTTGCCTGCTCCATTGCTATCTGTTGCACATTACTTCTCACACCTCTTTCTAATTTCATTTTGCTTGCTCTCTGTGGTGGCTGTTACCACGTGGGAAGGGGAAGATTTCAGTATTGCTATTTGGTTGAAAATTTTATGTTGTTGTTGTTCCTTTCCATGCACCACAGCAAGGGAGGGGAATACTTAACTATTTTATTTGCTTCTTCCATAGAAGCCCCCAACAAACAACCTCTTCAATGCACTACATGCAACCTGGAGTCTTCTGCAATCCCTTCTCTAATCATCACGTGGACTACTGGGAGAATGAAATAACAATGCAAGTTAGGGAGGAGCTATTGTTGGAGCATTGCATTTGACTGATTTTTATTGCTCTTTTTTACAAACCACACACAGCAAAAAGAAATGGAGACCAGGCCAATGGAATTTGCATAAAGTTTTAGATTGCTGAAGGTTTTAACTTGCACTCCCCAACCATTGTTGAAATCTTTTGAGGGCTGCCAACACGTGGGAGAAGGAAGGAGGCTCTTCACCTATCAATGGTATTGTTGGAGTTTTAATTCCCTTATCCAAACACTGCACATAAGACTGCCATTTCATTTTGCTAAAAAGTTTTTAAGCTTCCTGTTCAACTGCCACATTGGGGGAAGAGGCTGGTTCTGAATTGCCAACATACACTTGTTCGATGTTTTAAAACTTCCCAAACTCCATAAATCTCTTCTTTTCAACAATATAAATACCATTCCTTCATATTTAAATCATATAAACATATGATTGCAAAAATAACAATTTAAAAATTTGCCTGAAAAGATGCATGAAGCGGCAAGCCAGGTCGGGCCCCAAAGTGGGTTCAGCATAAAAATATTTTGTTTTCATGCAACTGACCTTCAGAATGCTTCGGGGACCTTACCCATACCTCTGGAATCGATCGGCATTGTTTTCAGATCATTAATCCGCATTTTACAACCTTCAAGCAATTACGCCACAATTTTCACATTTAATCGCGAAGACGTAATTTTCAAACCTATCAAACACCTTTCTGGAGCTCGCCATCTGACAGGTGTGTACTCTGATATAAAAGGATGACTTCTACGATACGGTTTCTCAAGATGAGTCTCGAGCGAAGAGATATTAATTTTCAAAAATGCCCAACTGGCTTTGTCGACACTGCGGACCTAATGAAGTCAATGTCCTGACAACACATGACACCTTTCCCAAAAATACCAAATGACCTCTGTAGGCCCTCAAATTTGAAACATAGGTACCTTGAAGTACATATTAAATCTTTGAATCCTCAGTTTGATCACCAAACTGACAGGATGCAAATGGTGCACTCACAAAAATAGCTACATTAACTGATATATCACTGAAAGTACGGATAACTGAATTTGATGGCAAAATGAGCTCTTTTGAAAACCGATCAAACGGATTGATAAAGGCTTGAAATTTTAAAGGTAGCTCATCATTTATACCAAAATTAGCTTGGAACAAACATTCTGACATGACACTTATTGAGGCAACTTTTACACTTATGCGAAACAGGGCTCCGACTAGCTGTCGAAACAGGGACTTGCCAAAACACACAAACTGCAAACGGATTTGGCTATGAAAAATAAACAAATGGATTTGTCAAGACTTGAAATTTTGCAAACTGACTCACATTAATGCATAGAATTGAATCCATTTTGAATTTCTCCATGACGATCAACAAGGCAAAAGATGTAATCGCTCAAAGTAGGCTACTCAATAAAAACTACATTTGTGCCTAAAATGCACTTCCAACTCACCCCTCAAACTGGGTACCTCATAAACTTATCCAAATTGAACTCTGAAAGTTGCACATCACTGCATAAGCCAAATGAAAGGTGTGGGACATGAATCCCGAGCCTTACCCCCTGAAAATCAACTGGCTTCATTTACCTCCTTGCTAGCTAGGCCATTCAAATTGACTTATTTAGGTACTTTTCTGACATGCGGAGCAAAATTTTGAAATGGGCCTCTAAACTTTGGCTCAATTTTAATCAGTCCCAATAGTGGCTCTGACTAGGGATGGTTGATTGCAAGATCAACACAAGAATCCAGATATCTTTGGTTAAGCAGACCATCCAAAAGACGGATCATTCTTCTCTTCTCATCTCATTTCAAAAACAGGGCTTACTTATTCTACCCAGACAACAGGGCACTTTATTGAAAACCACACAACTGAAAGCAAAGCAACTGTACAAAATATACAACTTATTAATGGCCTCGGTCCATCAAAACTGAAATCACTTCCTACCTCTGTCAAAAACATGATTCTCTTTTCCACAAACCGGAGGTAAGTTGAGATCATCATTCCAATCTGCCTGATCAAAAACAATTCCACTTCTAATCAACTGGTCATATAAAGCACAATCATCAACATGTTTATAATCATGATATCTCTGAAAACCAAACACATGTTGAGAGGATTGGTCACTAGGCGACCAAAGAGTGCCACATTTTTTACCATTACTTCTCTGCTGAAATGAGAAGTAATCTGACTCCCTCTGAAAGTTGAAAACATCAGGCGCATCTATATTACTAGTTTGCTCAAATGATGAACACTCCTCCATAATGATGGCTTGCAAACTAGAGAGGAAAACTTCCTCATAACATGACTGCACTTCCACTTGCTGATCACATTTTCTATTACCACTTTGCACACATGAAAATACATGATTTTTACTTGCCAATGGTTCATTTCCTCCTTGCAAATCTGAGAAAAACACCCCAGATCTATCATGTCTTCTAAAAGGTAGATCCTCATAATGCATATCAAAGCCAGAATTCATATCAACATATGAACCTTCATTATCATACCTATCAACCATATATACATTATCATTTTGTCTATCAAACATAGGAAGAGAATCAACATCATATGTATCATTTTTTACACCCTCCAAAACATCATCAGAATCAAAACATATACTGAGTGGGTATGAAAGATTGGGAACATTTTTGAATCCACATCTCTGAAAATCAGTAGCTAAGAGTTCTGAAATTTGCTCACTATATAGTGAACCTCCTTCTTCATTTTCCTTGGCTTCATCCTCTGAGCTGTAAACATTGTCCCAATCTGATAAAGGTATTGGATCTGCAGTGTTCATGTCCCTACGCGCATTTATTTCATCATCACAACAACTTGCATCTGCATCATATCCTTTATCACACTGCTCATAATGTGTTGCTACATGTTGCAACATAGTTTCATAACTGGGGTTGCAAACATCTTGTGGATTGAAATTAACAACAAGGTGATCTACATCATTAGCATCTGAAACCTCAATGGGCTCATGATTAGTTGAACAATCACTGTTCTCACAAATTTCTTCTCGCTCTGAATACACATCTAAACTGTCACACTGAGAATAATCACATTCAGCATCATAGGAGGTACATCCACTCAAGGGCTCATCTCCTTCATTATTTTTAATCTTGTGTATATTTTCAAATTGGTTACTTTCAATCATATCTATCCATTCTTTAATAGATTCAACACATTCTTCTCTGAAGGCAGTAGACTAATTAACTGAGTTAGGCTCATAAAGCTCTAGGAATACCTCAATTTAAACCGACTCAAGGGGTCTATTATCAGTTGAAAGCTCATTCAATGCAGCTAAAAATCTTTCATAGAAGAGGTATGATGATTCTTGTTTACTTCTTAGCCCTACTTTCCCTTTTAACAACCAGACAAATCTATCTTGGATCATTTGAAGACATTTTTCAATTTCTATATTGATCTCTTTCAAATTTGACAAAGGATTCACGGATCTAGGAACTACATCTGGATCCATTAGTTTTAAAACATCTATTGAACCATTATCATGCTGATGCATTTTATTGTTTCATAAACTCTTTTCAAAACATTGCAGTCATTAATTTTTAGAATTATACACACTTCTCCCATCACTTATGACTGACATTTATTGTAAAACATGAAGTATGCATACTGCAAATTTCTTTTCCTTTCTATGGTGACCTTTTCACCTAATAAGGAACAAATAACTACCTCAACAATGAGGAATACCTGGAGTAAATTTGTTGTTGCTACTGCTGGTCTAATATTTGGTAAGATCTCTCTGAGATCTTCTAACATTTTACACTGATCTTCATACAAAGTCGCCACCTCCTTCACAGAGGAAGATATCTTCAATAGATTCTTTGGGATCTACAATCATAAAACCCCAAGCAGCTGCTAAATCTTTGATGCAAGTTCACCAAATATTTTAAAACTTTTACCACAATGAACACTGGTGCAGAGATCTTTCAGAGTTGCCACTCACTGCTGTGAGAATTTATAAAATCATTTGTAGAACATGAACAGATCTGAACTCACACAAAGATAAAAGGACAACAAGTTTTCAAAACTTGGTAGACAACACTACCAGGCAAATAACTACAGATCTGAAAATGCTTTCAAATTTATAATACTTTTATGACTCTTTCCTCAAATGGATATGGCACAACTCTGGAATTTGATTCAACATGAGTTATTACAACATTTCCCTAGCAGAGTCGCCATTTTTGTTGTGGTGACTCGGATGGGATAATCTCAACCTTATATGAATTAATTCTTTCTTAACCAGAGGCTCTTGACAGTTCATTTACTCCCCAGCAGAGTCGCCATTTTTGTTGTTCACCAAAAGTGATAACCCAAGTATACCTGCAAATCTATCTATGAGACAGCCAATCTCAATCAATGAAACACCTCAGGGCTTGGATAACATGACAAGGATATGAATCCTTCTACTCTTCAGGCTCTACAAAACCTAGGCGGGTATACCTTTGATGCATTTAATCAAACCTATTACACACAAGACTGCATCAATCAAAAGCAGATGGATCTCAAAAGGTTCAAAAACTAAGAGGTAACTGCAGATGGGCTAGATCCACACTTGCAATTCAACATTTTTGAATCATGAGATGGAGGGACACTTCCACATAACATAAAATATAAAAAGATATTCTGATTTTTTATATTTTTAAATGGTGTTCAGACAACCTTTCAATATTACAAGAGACCAGTGCCTTATCTAGGCCACAGAGTCATGCATAAAACTGGATGAGAAATCTCAGATGCAAGTTCTTTTCAACATTAAATTTTCATGTATCAATGCCTTACATTAATACAATCCTCTACTCTATCACAAAACCATACTTATATGTATATATCCAATATGTATCCAAAATCATTAATGCTAGGTTTTAGGATTTAAATCCTTCCTTGAAGAATACCCAAAAGACAACATTACACTCTTAGAGGAATCTAAAAGAGACAACTCAAATTATCCTTGATAATATTAAATTATATGAATCTGAGTACATTTTGGAGACAATTTCATGGAAACTCACACATGTCTTGCATATGTGTGAACCTGCAAACTGAAACTAAACCTACAGTAAAGACAACACTGAAAACATAGACGAACACACTGTCATTTGCATTGATAAAAGGATGCCATCACTAGAACCTGCAATTTCGGATTTCTCCCTTCGAGAAAATCTCTCCAAAACTAGAACCCTTACAACTGAGAAGAATGGGGAATAAAAAGGGAGAGGGAACCAAATCAAATCTTCAATTGAATTGCCAAGTGTCTCCTCTCTAACTGAATTTTGTTCCCATGGAAACTGCTTCCAAAATATCACACATTTGTCAAAATTAACCCCATAATCGGATTCCTCACTCCGAGAGCTTTCTAAAAACATATAACACTTTATATTTTGGCCAAAATTTAGACCCTAGGCGAATTAATTCCCCAATGTGCTCAATCATTTAAATTTTTCGAAATTTGATATAGTTTAAACTATATCATTTACAATTTTAATTTTGATTTTTGCCTCTGATGTGCTTTGACGCCTTGCCACCTAGCAGCCTTCGATTTGGTCGATGGGGTTGACCGGACGCCACCTGGGATGACACCTCATCACCGCCACGTCATCTACTTTGTCACTACCACTTGGTCGTCATGTGTACACCACCTCAGCGCCACCTAGGCCCCACCTCATCGAGGCCCACCTGCTGGATAGCTGACTGTACCCGCCACCTAACTTTCGCAACTTCGCAGGGTGTAACTCGCGTGCATCTTCCTTTCACGAAACAACACGCACCGTTGATCTATATCGAACTTGCTCACTCGTTAAGTCGGCCTTCCTCTGCAAAATTTTGCCTGTCTGCCTCGAGAAGCATGCCACATGGGGTCCACCTAGTCGCCACCAAGTCATCTCTTCCATCGCCTCGAGATCCATGCTCGCGCATGGGCGCACCTTGGGTGTGCATAGGCACCATCCATCAAAAGCCTTTATGGCTTAGACATATTACTACTATGTGGATTTGCATATAAACATCAAAAACATCCCTTTCCCAATGCATGTTGGATATTGTGATTAAGCCTGGAGCTTCAGTTTTAAGCTTTTTCTCTGAGTTTTAATGGCAAGTTCTTCTATTTGCATAAGGTTCGATGGCTTTCTGAGCAAACCATGACGCCACTCACAGGGAGGAAACAATTTCAAATCTTGGCATTGGCATTTTAAATTAATTTGATGCTTTGACTTTCTTTCCAGACACCATGCCTATCAAAAACCACACAGAGGGTAGAATGGATGTTGCTGGTCATTAATCACACTGCTGGAGCTTCACGTGGGGGGATGCTATGCTGGCATTTACCATAACATGGGAGGACTGGGCTTTAAAACCTTGCTCCATTTTACTGTTTCAAAATTCCCCCTTTCACCAGTCACGTGGGGATTACTGAAGTCTTCTACAAGTTCTCCAACACCACGTTGCTTGCTCCATTGCTATCTGTTGCACATTACTTCTCATGCCTCTTTCTAATTCCATTTTGCTTGCTCTCTGTGGTGGCTGTTACCACGTGGGAAGGGGAAGATTTTAGTATTGCTATTTGGTTGAAAATTTTATGTTGTTGTTGTTCCTTTCCATGCACCACAGCAAGGTAGGGAAATACTTAACTATTTTATTTGCTTCTTCCATAGAAGCCCCCAACAAACAACCTCTTCAATGCACTACATGCAACCTGGAGTCTTCTGCAATCCCTTCTCTAATCCTCACGTGGACTGCTGGGAGAATGAAATGGCAATGCAATTGAGGGAGGAGCTGTTGCTAGAGCATTGCATTTGACTGATTTTTATTTCTCCTTTTTACAAACCACACACAACAAAAAGAAATGGAGACCAGGCCAATGGAATTTGTATAAAGTTTTAGATTTCTGAAGGTTTTAACTTGCACTCCCCAGCCATTGTTGAAATCTTTTGAGGGCTGCCAACACGTGGGAGAAGGAAGGAGGCTCTTCACCTATCAATGGTATTGTTGGAGTTTTAGTTCCCTTATCCAAATACTGCACATAAGACTGCCATTTCACTTTGCTAAAAATCTTTTAAGCTTCTTGTTCAACTGCCACATTGAGGGAAGAGGTTGGTTCTGAATTGCCAACATACACTTGTTTGATGTTTTAATACTTCCCAAACTCTGCAAATCTCTTCTTTTCAACAATATAAATATCATTCCTTCATATTTAAATCATATAAACATATGATTGCAAAAATAACAATTTAAAACTTTGCCTGAAAAGATGCATGAAGCGGCAAGCCAGGTCGGGCCCCAAAGTGGGTTCAGCTTAAAAAAAATTTGTTTTCATGCAACTGACCTTCGGAATACTTCGGGGACCTTACCCATACCTCTGGAATCGATTGGCATTGTTTTCAGATCATTAATCCGCATTTTACAACCTTCAGGCAATTACGCCACAATTTTCACATTTAATCGCGAAGATGTAATTTTCAAACCTGTCAAAACACCTTTCTGGAGCTCGCCATCTGACAGGGGTGTACTCTGATATACAAGGATGACTTCTACCAAACGGTTTCTCAAGATGAGTCCCGAGCGAAGAGATATTAATTTTCAAAAATGCCCAACTGGCTTTGTCGACACTGCGGACCTGATGAAGTTAATGTCCTAGCAACACATGACGCCTTTCCCAAAAATACCAAACGACCTCCGTAGGCTCTCAAACTTGAAACATAGGTACCTTGAAGTACATATTAAATCTTTGAATCCTTAGTTTGATCACCAAACATACAGGATGCAAATGGCATGCTCACAAAAATAGCTACATTAACTGATATATCACTGAAAGTACGGATAACTGAATTTGATGGCAAAATGAGCTCTTTTGAAAACCGATCAAACGGATTGATAAAGGCTTTAAATTTTAAACGTAGCTCATAATTTATACCAACACTAGCCCGGAACAAACATTCTGACATTACGCTTACTGAGGCAACTTTTACACTTATGCGAAACAAGGCTCCGACTAGCTGTCGAAACAGGGACTTGCCAAAACACACAAACTGCAAATGGATTTGGCTATGAAAACTGAACAAATGGATTCGTCAAGACTTGAAATTTTTTAGGCTGACTCACATTAATGCATAGAATTGAATCCATTTTGAATTTCTCCATGACGATCAATAGGGTAAAAGATGTAATCGCTCAAAGTAGGCTACTCAATAAAAATTGCATTTGTGCCTAAAATGCACTTCCAGCTCACCCCTCAAACTGGGTACCTCATAAACTTATCCAAATTGAACTCTGAAAGTTGCACATCACTGCATAAGCCAAATGAAAGGTGTGGGACATGAATCCCGAGCCTTACCTCCTTAAAATCAACTGGCTTCATTTAACTCCTTGCTAGCTAGGCCATTCAAACTGACTTATTTAGGTACTTTTCTGACATGCAGAGAAATTTTTTGAAATGGGCCTCTAAACTTTGGCTCAATTTTAATTAGTCCCAACACTAAGGGCTAAGTATTGCCTTCTAATTCCATGTCTTTCATAGTAATCTTCAAACTCATTTGATGTGAACTCTTAACCCGGGTCTATTCTTAGACATTTCAGCTTGTATCCACTTTCCTTCTCCACCATCTTCCTAAAGATCTTGAATCTATCAAATGCTTGTGATTTATCTTGTAGGAAAGTGACCTGTGTCATTCTTGAATAGTCATCAATGAAGAGCATAAATTACTTTCACCGGAAAGAGCTCTTGTCCTAGTTGGACGGCATAGATTTGTATGTACAATTTCAAGTGGTCTTGAGGTGTTGTGTTCTTTTGTTTTGAAGCTTACCTTAGTATTCTTCCCTTTCACACATTCATCACAAAATGTGCTTACCGGTTTGATGATGGGTGGAATATTTCTTATACACCCCTTTTTGCTTACTGCAACTAAGTTATCAAAATTTATGTGGCATAATCTTTTGTTCCACAACCAACTTTCATCCACTTGTTCAAACATACATTGGGACTCAAAAAAATATTTTAGATTATATACATTACCATCTGTCCTCTTTCCTTTGGCTACAACCTAACCGATACTCTCTTTCTTTATCTGACAACCGGTAGAATCAAAGGTGAATTTATAACCTTTATCACACATCTGACTCACACTCAGCAAGTTGTTCTTTAGGCCTTCCACATAATACACATCACGTGCTTTCATTTTTCCATCAATGTTTAGAGTACCTTTTCCCATTATTTTGATGGATGAGTTGTCTCTGAATCTCATTGAACCACCATTCCAATCTTCAAGCTTGATAAATTTCTTTTTATCACCGGTCATGTAGTTGGAACAACCACTATCTACAACCCATAGATTTTTCCTTTCAGCATGTAGGGTAGTTTGCACTATCAGACTTGATTCTACCATTTCCTTTTCTTTCTCTACCCATACCAATTTAGTTTCCTTCTTCTTGTCAACTGCAATTTTGTGCTCTGGTTTAACTACCAGTTTTTGATCAAGATATTTTCTCTTGTACTTGATTTTACCATTCTTACTGTGAGATTTTGACAAGATCTAGGGCTCAATGAAAAATACAATAGAGAGACAAAATAGATGATAGAAATAAACTGTATTCTACCAAGATGAAAATACTGATCAACTGGATCATCAAATGTTACATACAATGAATATGAACTTGCTTATATAGGCAAGGATATATGGATGTGTGAGCACACAAACATGACATGTGACTCAATAACAAACAAGGGTAGGAAAGAAATAGGTGTGGGTAGGTAGGAGAAACAATATAATATTCCACATGAGGTGGATCACCCATCGAAGGTGGAATTATCACTCCACAGTAAGTGGATATGATAGAGTAGTAACAAGATCAACACCATAAAAGGTGGAAATTATCCTACACACATTATCCCAATGTGGCACAAACACCCAAGTGTCTCATACCCAAACTACTATGAAATGCATTTTCTAAGTAAACTTAAGTATAGTGTAATAATATCCAAGATGAATAATTATTTACACCAACACCCCCCCTTAATTGCAACTTAGGGGAATGCACTTAAGTCTACAATACAACTAAGAAATGCAAGATGGGTCCTAGCTACTAGGCCATGTTAGGTACCCATGTACAAATGCAAATGCATGCAAACCAATGCAATTAAATCTCTCACAAAGTGGGGAAAGAGAGAAAAATGCAATGGGAAAAAACCCTCCCTTAAAAGAGAGATGAAAACTAGATACAAATAACTCTCATAGAAGTATGTGAAGGACAAAACCCCATGTGAGGAAAAAGTCCCCCCCATATGAGAGAAGAAGAAGAGAGACTAGGAAGCCCCCCCTCAATGTGGAATCTGCACCAATGATAGAAGCTTGATGATGTATGAAGAAACTACTACATGAACGTCAAACAACATTCCTCCCCTTAGGAAGAAACAAAACCAAATGTGTATCCATGAAGTCTCCCCAACCATGAAGGGAAGATGTAGGAAAAATACTCATGATGAAAGGAATCTCTTAAAACTACTCAAGTGTCCCCATGTCGATGCTGAAAGTTACCCCGTCCAAAGGTGGTAAACTGTGCCACACTGCTGAAAAAGGCACTCCAAGATCTAGTGGAGAAAAATGTAGAACAATATCCAAAGACTCACATGTCTCCTCAAAAGATAAAGGGACCTCCTCCAACTACTGGACAAAAGTATCCACAATCATGTCAACCTCTAAAGATTGATCATGTAGAGAATGCACAAGAGGGTCATAGTGATCCCTCGCAACAATCGAAGAAGGATCATCTTCATCAAAGAGAAGATGAATGTCATCAATGATGTCTCCCAAATGTGCAATGTAGGACTCCATAAACAAACCTGTAATGTCTATCAAGTAGGCATCCCAATCAACTGAAGCTAGAATACATGGAAATCCTGCTGCACTGAATCACAAGAAGGGAAAATTGTCGTACTAGCTGCATCATCAGGTGCAATAGGTGGTGTGATATCAAGAGAAGGAGATGAAATGCAAGACTCAAGAATGGGGTCACATGTGAGAATCCCTAAGTTCAAGTGCCCAAAGTTCTCCTCAAAATCTGAATCATCAACATAGGAAGAATCAACCTCATCAATAGGACCAAAATGTGAAAAAGAGTACAACCAAGATGCATGATCAACCACCCCAGTTGCAATGATAGCTCCACTCTCTAAGTCTCTAATGATAACTAAATCAGGTGTGAACTCCACAGTTTTCGTAGTTTCCCCATGTGTGATTTGATAGATGGAAAGAAGATTATTTGTCAAGTGGGGTACACATAACACATCATTGAAGGAGTTATCCCCAATGGCAATAGATCCTTTCCCAATCACATCCATGTATGTATGATTGCCCATCAAAATCTGTGGCATGTGGCAAGGTTCAAATTTAGAAAATATAGACTACGAAGATGCCATATGATGAGAAGCCCCTAAATCTAGAAGCCATCTCCTTGAATCATGACTTGTAGTAGCACAAAGAGCTTGTTCCTTTCCTTTGTCTGTCCCAAAAGAGTGATCCTTTCCTTTATCTTTGGAAGAAGAAGCTGATGTAGACATTCTAGAAGGTAGGTTGATTTTGTTCTTCTCAAGAAGATTCTTAAACTCATCAATATCCTTCTTATAACAATGATGTTCATCATGTCCTGACTTCTTGCAATATCCACAAAAAAGATTGTCCTTATATGATTTCATCTTAGGTGAGAATGGTAAATCACCTTATTGTGGAGAGGAAGATTGTGCCCCATCTTGTTGTAGTTTTGACTTAGGTTGCTTTTGATTCTTGCCTTTTCATTGATTTCTTTGATTCCCTTTATTAGCCACCAAAGCTTGTGACTTTGAAGATTTGAGAATCCCCATCGTGGTCAACTTAGATTGCTCAAGTATCAACATCTCCATGAATGAATCAAATGAGGGAGAAGTGTAAGAGGAACCTTGATCTAACCTATGGGTGTGAAAGCTAGATACAAAGGCTACATACTCTGAAGGAAGCTTGTCCAACAAATTATAAACCAATTGAGCATCCTTTTTGTCAATTCCACAATCCTGTTGCTTTGCTTTTAGCTCATTTTCTTTTGTAACATAATCTTGGATTGTATCAAAATCCTTGGGATCCAAAGTTGTGAGTTCATTATCAAGCTTGTAGCCCTTAATCTCATCAACTTGACCATACATTTTTTGAAAAATATCCCAAGCCTCTTTAATTGTAGTACACTTATCAATGTGAAAAATGAGGTCATCTGATACATAATTTCTAAGAGTTCCAATTGCCATAGCATTTTTAGTAAGCCATTCAATTTGAGCATTAGGATCAGCCTTAGGATCAAGTGGTGTTGTAAAAGTTTCATTTACATTATGAATGAGTCCTTTTTCAATTAGTTTACTCCATGCCTTAATCTTCCATGATGCATAATTATGAGGAGTTAAAAGTGGAAATTTAGGAGAACCCATAGCACCAAAATGAAAAAACACAAGATAGAGAGAAGCACAATCACACAAAACACCCCCCCAAATTCACTCAATCAAGAAACCCCCCCCCAAAATGGTGATTTGGCACTTTATACCTAGTGCATATACAATGGGCCACTTGCAAAACTAGGCAAAGTGGACTTCTGATTTCAATTTACAACTTCTCAAAATGATATATAAGAGACTTCAACAAATACTGCTAGTGATCTAAACTGAGATCCAAGCAAAATGCAAGTACCAAATAGGCCAAAAATGGTCAAATACTGAAAGTATAATTTCTACTCAAAATCACTACAAACAAATGGCAGATTATGAAAGCAGACAAAAAATTATGCACTTTCAAAATAAACGACACCTGAAAAGGAGGTTGGATGACCCCAAACGAAGCCTCTGAAGTTGCAAAATCGGGGATTACACAAGTACAATCATGAAGATCTGCAATTTTTAAAAACTTCATCCATTAAAATTAGAAAATTCTTCCACCATTGCAAAGAGCACGAAATTCTAGCCTATTTCAAAAAAAATTGCACAAAAAATGAGCAAAATATAGCCATTTGAAGTTGGACTGCAAAATCAAAAAGCTCAATGAGAGGGGCCTGCAAAAATTTTGAAAAATGATGATGTCAGCGAACAACAGGGTTAAATTTGACGGTCGTATGGTCATCGCCAAAACTTCGCTCCCCTACTGACTAAGCGTCCATATAGTACAAACTGCTGACATGGTGTGATCTGGTTGGCTGAAAAAGCTGACATGGCATACAGATGTTGACGTGTCAGATGATGGGTGTGCTGACGTGTCCTGGTAATTTGGCAGCCAACTAGGCTGCTGACATGGCACTAGGCAGGGGTGATGTGGCGGTGGGGCCAGCAAATCCGCATGTCAGGGAGATTGTGGGTCTAGGTTTGCGTGGTCATGGAGGAGCCAGAGGTCTGGGCTGCCAGTGGCGGAGGGCTTGGCTGGAGCAGTGGCAGGGGTTGGGTTGGTGGCAGAGAGGCCTGGGGAGAGATGCCGGAGGTGTTGACCAGCGGTGTACAGTCGGGGTTGGGAGCGTGGAGTTGGCAGGGGACTACACAGGCATCGACGACAGGGACAACATGGCATGGAAGACTTGTAGGGATAGCATGACGGTCGAGGTGGTCAACACAACGGTGGCTAGAGGATGGTCACGGGAGCAGCCTGCAGAAAAATAAATATGCATTACGGGGATCACAACCCCCCAAAAAATTGATTTTTTTTTTTTTTACTATCGCTTTTTTTCAACAATATTTTCAAAAATTTTGCAGAAAAATAATTTTTTTTTTCAAAAAATATTTTAAAATTGTTTTTTGAAATCCGTACAACTATAGCCAAAATAGGCAAAAAACATTTCTCACCAAATATAGTCGACTTTATAGTCAAAATTTATGGAAACGGCCTCCCGGACTCAACCGTGATGTCCAAATCGTTGTATGATGCCCCCCAAAAATGAAGATCCCCAAATCCAAAAATTGAAGCCTCCAAAATTGTCTCTCCAAGACAAATCAAAGAAGCCCTTTAAGCTCTGATATCATGTGAGATTTTGCCAAGATCTAGGGCTCAATGAAAAATACAATAGAGAGAGACAAAATAGATGATAGAAATAAACTATATTCTATCAAGATGAAAATACTGATCAACTAGATCATTAAACGTTATATACAATGAATATGAGCCTGCTTATATAGGCAAGGCTATATGGATATGTGAGCACACAAACATGACATGTGGCTCAATAAGAAATAAGGGTAGGTAGGAGAAACAATATAATATTCCACATGAGGTGGATCACCCACCAAAGGTGGAATTATCACTCCACAATAAGTGGATATGATAGAGTAGTAACAAGATCAACACAATTCTTGACAAATTCCTGACTCCATTATTATGGTCCATGAGAACATTCACTCTCTTGTTAGAGCAAAGAAGAAGGGTCTCGTCCTAAAGCTAGATCTCTCCAAAGCCTATGACAGGGTTGACTGGTCTTTACTTCAAAAAACTCTCACTTCTTTTGGGTTTTCCTCTAGAGTTGTTGACCTTTTCTCCCAACTTACCACCTCTGCTACTTTTGTTGTTCTTGTCAATGGTTCTCCTTCTACTTTTTTCCAAGCTTCTAGAGGTCTTAGGCAAGGAGATCATATCTCCCCCATCCTCTTCATTATTATGGCCGAATGCTTTGGAAGGACCATGGAAAAAATGGTTTTGCAAGGCTCCTTTAAGGGCCTCCAACCATCCTCTGCTGACCTTATATGCTCCCACCAACAATTTGTTGATGACACTATTATTATGGGGGAATCAAGTATTTCAGAAGCTAAAGTTTTGAAGAGCACCTTATGTAAATTTGCCTCTGCTTTAGGTCAGCTTATCAACTAGGCTAAAAGTGAAGTCTTTTTCATTAATACTCCAGAGAGAAGACAACAGAGGATTAGTAGAATCTTGGAGTGTAGGATTGCTGACCTTCCTGCTACCTACCTTGGTCTCCCCATGGGAATTGCCCCTCCTGATCCCTTCTAGAGTTCTCTAGTGGGTAAATTTCATAAAAAAATTGCTGGTTGGAAAGGGGCCCTCTTAAGTCAAGTTGGCAAGCTCCAACTCCTTAAGGCTACTCTTCAAAGTATTCCAATTTATGCTCTTAGTCTTTTCAGAATTCTAGTTAAGTATGCTGAAGCAATTGAGAAAATTCAAAGAAGATTCGTATGGTTTGGGGTTGAGGATAAGTAAAGAATGTCCTTGGTGGCTTGGGACCAGGTTTGTAGGCCGAAAAGCAAAGGAGGTCTGGGCCTCAGGAGGATTCATACTTTAAATGAAGCTCTCATGTCCAAACAAGTCTGGAGAATGTTTCATTCCAATTCTGAATGGTGCAAAATTTGGCGAAGTAAGTACTCTCTTTTGTCCTCCTCTCTCTCCTCTTTTATCAATTTGGATCTTAGTATTAATGGATCCCACATTTGGAATCATGCCTCTAAATGTAAAGAAAGTATAGCTAAAGGAGTGATATGGAAACTTGGAAATGGTAGGAAAGTAAAATTCTAGGAGGATCCCTGGCTTTTTGATAAACCTTTAATGGACTTCAATGAATGGGCCCCCCATGCTCCCTCCTGTATTAGATCTTTTGGCTCCTTAGTTGTTGAGTACTGGGATGGTAATGAATGGCAGAACATTGAAAGTATCCACCCTAGCCTTTCTAAGCTCAAGATCCATCTGTCTACGGTATGGCTGAATAATGAAGAGGACTCTCTTATTTGGAAGCATGATCCCAAAGGAACTTTATTTGTGTCTTCTATGTATTGTGTCCTTCCTCCCCCTCCTATTAACCCTTATTGGTCTAAATCCTAGATTAAGGGTCTTACCCCCAAAATCAATTTTTTCTTCTGGACTATCCTCCAAAATAAGATCTTGACCCTTGACAACCTCAAAGGCAGAGGTTTTTCCCTCCCTAATAGATGTGTGTTGTGCCTTCAAGAGGAAGAGTCTGTGGACCACCTTGCTCTCCACTGTTCCTTCTCAGCCTCTGTTTGGGAAAGCTTCCTCAAGAGCTTTAGTATTGCTTGGGTGTTTCCTAATAAGATCAGAGATATGTTCTCCTCCTAGAATATTCAATGGGCTAACCCTTTTTTGAGATGTTTGTGGCAACTCTCTCTTCCTCACATCTTGTGGGGTCTATGGAAAGAAAGAAATAACCGAATCTTTAGGGATGTCTCCCTCAATCAAGATATCGTGTTCCAGAAAAGTCAATGGTCTATTCAGGAAAATATAGGGATCATTGAGGGTCCTTCTTACTCGAACAACCCACTGGACTCAAATATCTTAAGGGTATGTAATATGAAGATCACTGATGGTCATAATCTCAACTATGATAAAAGGCTTGAAGCTAAATGGCAAACCCCTCCTTAAGGTTGGCTCAAAGTTAATTTTGATGGTGCTGCCAAAGGTAACCCAGGTACTTCAGGTTGTGGAGCTATTCTTAGAGATCATAGAGGAATTTGCAAGGAAATGGTTTCTATCCCTATTGGTACCCAAACCAACCATAAAGTTGAAGCAATGGCAACTCTTCAAGGCATCACCCTAGCCAAAAAAATGGAAATGCCCCTATCTATGGATAGAAGGGGATTCAAATAATATAATAAAGTACCTTAATGGGACCTCAAAACCTTCATGGTCAATTCACAACATAATCACCTTTGCTATTGACATTATTAGCACCTTTAAAAATGCCATATCTCCCACATCTATCGGGAGGCCAACGACTTTGCTGACTAGGCTGCCAATGCGGCGGTTAAAAGTGAGGTAGTTACCATGTGGACGGGTGAAAGTGGACTCCCTGAAGATGTCAGACAAATCATTAGTAATGAGCGATATAGAAGCACTCCAAAGACTCTTGATGGACAGGATAATTATGAAAAGTACTAATGTGAGTACTTTGAGTTATTTTAATAATGAGAAAATCACTCATTATAACATCAATGCCATAAACTCTCACACTTTCTGGGTAATTGTTATAGCTTTGAAAAGCTCTCAGTTTAATCAGCTATGTAAGTTTCAAAATTTGGCCGTGAGTAGCGACAACATGGGCAGAAATAGGAGGCGATATGAACCAAGTAGTTGTAAAGAATGGAAATAGAAGGAAGAGGTTTGGGGTATTCTGCAGCAAGGTGGTCTCTCAAACTTCATGGAGAGACTCCATGGCTGAGATGGTATGGTAACCATTCTTTTCTACAAGAACTGGAAGAAGGGCATGTTAAAAATGGGCGATCGAATGGTTGAAATCGATGAAGATTTAATTGCTCAAGCTATGGGCCTCACCAGGGAAGGTTGCAACTTCTACAAAGATAGGAAGGTCAGTAGGGAAGCCATTGAAAGGTACTCGGTAACTGAGAAAGAGAAAAAATGACTGTTAAAGTTGAGCAAAACCTACTACCCGCCTAGGGCTTTTGCCAAACCCTGTCGGGAGATTCTCTTTGTTTTAATGCAATATATCACTCTAGATGGTAGGTTTACGAAAGCTTATGGGTATCACTTTGTTTTGTTAAATCACTTTAGGCACAATGATAAGGTTAATTTCCCTTATTTCCTTCTTTGTTCGATGAATGCATCCCTTAAGGCCTACAAAGAGAATCCTCTGGGTGATACTACTATGCACCAAGGCATAATGGTCCTAATTTATGACCATTTAAAGGCCACTCAAATTGCTCAGATGCAGCCCTTTGTGGATTCTGAGGAAGAGATGTCTGATTCTGCCTTTTCTGAGGAGGATGAATCTGAGAGTGACTCTTCATTTGATACAAAGGATAGTTTTGATGACTCAGAGTATGAAAGTAGGAAGAAGAGGAAATATAGAAAAACAAGACCCTCTTCATCCAAGGGAAAAAAGCCTCAAAGCAAACCCCTGATCAGCATCTCTTTGGAAGGGGAGGACTCAAATGATTCTAAGAAGGAGAACCCTAAAGGGTTGCTGAAGAAGAAAACAAAATTCCATACCCAGACCCAAAAAAAGAAAAAGAAAAAAGAGGAGACTGGCAAGGAATCGGAAGTTGACAAGCAAGCAAGGACCCTGGAAGTTGAGCACAACCTAGAAAAAGAGACTATGTAAGAGACTCTCAGGGTTGCCAACATAATTTTTGCCCTCCACATCCCCAAAGAAGAACAGGTTACCCCTGGAAAAGCTGCTCCCTCATATGGCCCTCCTCCCAAGGGTTTGCATGGTTTCATGGAAATAATGGAGTGGCTCATTAATGGTTACAAGAAAGCTGTGGATGAATACAAGAAACTCTGTAACAGAGTCTTGATTCTAGAAACCATTAATATTGGGGAGGGGAATACAATGGCCAACTATATTAAGGACCTAAAAAACACCATCACCAAAGCTGAAGACATCAGAGATGCTTTCAACCCCAGGTTTGAGAAGATTGAAAAGGAGATGTTGGATAGAAAAAGCCTTGCGGACACTAGTGAAAAAACCCTCTCAGACAGTGTTACCAAAGTTGATAAAATTGAGGAGTGCCTAAAGAACATCATTGAATAGAGCCTAAGTATCTTGAAGATCTCGGCTAACAACACCCTCACCCTCATCAGCAAGATGGATGACGAAAAGGAAATCCATGTCTTAGAATTGGAAGCTGAAGGAATAGGGGAAGCTCAAGGTCCCAGAACCCATACCAGAGGCAAGAGGAAGGAAAAGAAACCGTACAAGGATCTGGAGGACCTAAAAGCTATCGAGGACACCTATGATGAGCTGGTGAGAAAGGTGGAGGATCTGCTAAAGAAAATCACTGTGTAGCTCCTTCCCTATTTCTTTGCTATTTTTTTGTTAAGCTATTCTTTCTATTCACTGGCCTTTTGGCCAGTCTTTATGTTTGCAGACTCTATTGCACTATTCTTCTTGGTGCTTTTTCTCTATCTCTGTTGTAAAGGTTTTGGGTCCTGAAAACCTATTTTTTTAATTAATCAAAACAAGATCAACACAATAAAAGGTGGAAATTCTCCTACACACACTATCCCAATGTGGCACAAACACCCAAGTGTCTCATACCCAAACTACTATGAAATGCATTTCCTAAGTAAACTTAAGTATAATGTAATAATATCCAAGATGAATAATTATTTACACCAACACTTACAAAAATTTTCTATATGTCCAAACTCTTGACAGTTATAGCATTTCACATTTTCATTGAAGGATGAATCTTTGAAACTATTGTAGGACACTGGTTTACTCTTCCTACATTCAAAAATCCTATGAACAAATCTATTGCACTGATAACAGACAACATTCATATCCCAGAGTAAATTAAATGGATTTCTACTTTCATAACTCATAGTGGGATTATTGGTTAATCTACAGTCAGCTACCCTATGTCCAAAATTGTTACACCGGTAACATTTACCATGAAAGTTTGGAACATACCAGTTAGGTTACCTTGGTCCTGCAAACATCTGCCTCACCGGGGGTCTTCCTTTCATGTTACTAAATCTAGTAAATCCTTCATGATCAACTCTTGCATTTCTCCTAGGATCTGCATGTCAATAGATTGAGTGTGGCCTCCAGTTCATTGATTGTGTATACCAGTTTGTGTGGTGATTTCTAACAACATCTGCATAAGTCTTCTTACCGATATCCTTGCTTACCGTGAATGTCTTCTTCTCTTCACCTTCACTTGAAGAAGTGAACTGTATCTCCTTACTGGATGTGTCCTTGCTGTTCGAACTTTGTCCTTCTTCAAATCCTAAGCCACTGGTATCTTTAGATGGCTTTTGTTTGCTCAAAATCTTGTCCAAGGCTTCGGTGCTTCCTTCACATTTTCTTTTCACTTTCATTTCTTCCTTACTTTTTTCAAGCTCCTTTATGAGCTTCACTATTTCAACTTCCAGATCTTGATGCTCATTTTCCTTCTTCATTAGATTAGAGGATGTAACTTCACATATCTTTTCTTCTTCCAACTGGAATTTCAAGTCAGATATAACTTGATTGGACTCATCCAAAGATTTCTTCAAGAGACCTTGTTCTTCTACTGTAGCAAGCTTGAACTTCTTGAGTTCTCTTCTTGTTTTACTCAGCTCCTAAAGAGTACTAATGAGATCACCTTCTAGATCCACTTCAGCCTCAATGTCTTCTTCTTCCTCATCTTCACCAACCGGTTCATCAAGTGCCATAAAGAGATTAACTTCTCTTTCATTTTCATGGTAGTCATCTTTTGATGCACTTTCTTCATTTGTGGCATCATCCTCAATAGTATATAGGTTATTTTGCTTCTGGTGTCCTCTTCTTCCTTGTTGGTAGACATTTCTTTCTTTGTCTTTACCGATAGATCTGCCAAAACTTATTTTCTCATCTCCATTGGTTTCATTATAAGGACATTTTGCAGCAAAGTGTCCAACTTTACCACAGTTGAAGCATTTGAGTGGTAACTTTCCTTTAT
The DNA here is from genome assembly GCF_030272615.1 of Cryptomeria japonica. Classification (NCBI taxonomy): domain Eukaryota; kingdom Viridiplantae; phylum Streptophyta; class Pinopsida; order Cupressales; family Cupressaceae; genus Cryptomeria; species Cryptomeria japonica. The sequence goes on from NC_081410.1 coordinate 253,928,120, forward strand.
ACTTGTCGGATCCTCTCTTGAGATTTCTGACAAAGTTTGCTACTTCTGCATCTGAGTCTTCACTGGATCCTTTAAGAGAAATCTATTCCTTTCCCTTTTTGGTGGAGTTGAACACTGCTTCTTTCCTTGAGGATACTTCACCGGTTGTTCTCATTTCAAAGGTTGTTAGAGAGCCAAATAACTTATCTATTATGAAAATCTTCAAATCCTTGGCTTCCTATATGGAAAAAACCTTAGTATCATACTTAGATGTGAGAGATCTAAGTACTTTCTTGACAATTATCTCATCTACAATTTCTTCTCCAAGTACTCTAGTGGTGTTCACGGTTTCATCTATTCTGTGAAGGTAGTCTGCAATCTTTTCTCCATCCTTCATCTTGATTCCTTCAAGTTGACTCCTTATTTCTTGTAGCTTGGCCTCCTTGACTTTTTCATCTCCTTCAAATAACCTTTGCATTTAATCCCAAGTCTCCTTGGGGGATGTACAGTACATGACCTTGAAAAACTCATTATCAGACAACTCGCTTAAGATAGCATGTTTAGCCTTTTCATTATTCTTATACTCCTTCTTATCATCTGGATCAATGGGAGGAATACTAAGGATAGTATGAACATTCTTAATAGACATCCACACATCAAAACTAAGGGAGGAAATATAGGTCTCCATTCTTTTGCTCCAGAAGGCATAGTTAGATCCATCAAACATGGAGGCTTTTGAGGAGGCAGACTCATTTCTTGCAGTTGTGTTCTAAGACCAAAATATACCCAAGATTTAATCAACTGGGAACCTAGGCTCTAATACCAATTGTTGAACACAAGATGCCACTGAGAGGGGGGTGAATCAGTGACTTCTAATTTCTTAACCCTTTTTCCTCCAAGAGAGATTACCGGTTACCAACCTAGGGACCAAACAATCCTGCCGGTAAGATAAAACTAAACAACATAATTAAACCACACAAAGGGAACATCACATAACAACAATATATATGAGGAAACCCCAATATGGGAAAAACCTCAATGAGAAATGTTGTTGGAGTCTATTGCTCCAATCCACCCTCACAATGAAATAATGGATTACAATGATTTAGGGCACCAACCCAAGGAGCATCAACCCCTTCACCAGACTCCAACTTGGTGTTGTACAATGAAATACAATTTAAATATAGTTATAGAAATTGATTGCAAATGAGTTCTGCAACACTTGATCAATGGCTTTCTACCAGTTAACAACCTCCTCTTATTCACTATTTCTCACACTATCGATTATCAGATTACTCTCTTTGATTACTCACCAGTTATTCCTAGCCTCTCTTATTTCTCCCTTAGTATCACACCACACTATGTCACTCTTGGATGCCTTCTTGATCAATCATACCTCACCGGTTAGCTTGATTGTTATACCTACAAGAGTTTGTCGGTTACTCTATCTCTATCGGTTAGACCCTCTCACTAGTTCGCTTGCTAACTCACTCTGCAACTTTCTTAGAATAAACTAAGGAAGATGATCTTTCTCCTTGATTATATTCACTTCTTTCTCACTCTTCACATCAAGCATCAATTGATTTTAGCCTCAAGCTCACATAGTTATCATCTAGGGTTCTCGCCAAAACAACATTCAAACAGTGTCGTGTTAGGTTTTTCCTTCACCAACTTGATATGTATTGGATTCGATCCGATCTTCTTTTCTAGAAAGATGATTTGCATGTCATCGATCAACACCACCAACACCTTGCATTCCAATGTGCGTTTTCTACATTTGGAGGTCCACACCATGCTTTTCTCTGTTTCTCTGTCACACACCATTAATGGCTCGGTTGTTTCTTTCAGCAATTGAGCATGAAGATCAGATCTTCTTATAGGATAAGTTCAACCGATTGCCAACCTGTCTTCCTCAAGCCGCAATCTTCTGCCATCCTCCCATGACTTGTGGGTTCTTCATAAAAGTTGACCTACTTGTTGACTGTTATGTCGCTGCAAACTTCACTGACCTATGCATGATCACCACCTGGCTTCCAGTTGTCATCTTTGTTGACATCCACCTCTGCTTGGTTTTCTATGTTGGTTTGACATTATTCATTGACCAAGATTGACTACTGGTTCAAATCACCTTACCGATATAACCTAACTCCACCGGTGGGCCTTCATTCCTCTTCTCTGTTGGTTGATCAATTTGGCCTTCCATCAAACATGTTGGTCCTATTACTTAGCCACATTATCAAAGCCTCGAATGGGATGAGAGTCAGCCCCAATAAGGGATGTATCCACATTCATCTTATGCAATAGATTAATGCTACACACATTAAGGCCAAAACCATTATCTACCAGTGTTCGTCTTATAGCAGTGTCATTTATGATAACCACAATCATCAAGGGATCATATTGATGCTGAATTTCACTAGTAGGCAACTCATCTTGGGTAAAAACAATTTGAGCTTTAGGATTCATCACAGAGTTAACCAAAGACACTATATTACTAGATGTATTAGGTGGAGGAACATTCAAATCTTTCAAGGCATCTTGTAACATTCCATGATGAGCGGAAGAAGTTTGGATCAAATCCCAAAGGGATATCTTAGCAGGGGTAGCTTTAAGTTGTTCTATGAGATCATATTCCTTACCGAGAACTTGTGAAATACGTGGAGCTTGCGGAAGAATAGGTTGGGAAGGAGGAAGTGAAGTGGGGATAACTGGAGGAGGATTAGGTTGCCTATTGTTTCTTGTGTTATAGGTATGAGCAACCACATGATAACTCTCTCTAGTCAGTTGCTTAGCATACTCATAAGGGCTCTTAGTAGAGTAACCTCCTTGCACAATAATAATAGGTTTCTTAGGAGTGCAAAAAGAATCATTAGCATAACCACCTTGAACCACTAAGATAGGCTTATTTAAAGGTTGAGAATTTTGAGAAGGACAAGCACCTTGGACAGTGAAGAGAGGTTTGTTAGGTGTCTCATTCACATGTATCAAATTGATTGAGGATGGTTTAGAGGAATGAACAAAAGTTTTGGAAGAATTATTGATAGTCTTCTCTTGCACTAAAATCTTATCATGGATTAAATCAATTTTAGGAGAGAGACAAGGAATAGCCATTGATGTTCTAGTAGGGAGAGTAATACTAGGAAAGGTCATATCATCCTCTATCATCAAAGGATCTACATGGGGAATAAACTCTCTAGGAGAAGGATCAACATTACTCTCTAAAGTCTCACTTTTGAGAGGGAGATCTTTGAAAGAGATGTTAACCATCTTGCTTTGAACTAGGGTTTCCTTATGAGTAGAACCAAGTTGAGGAGAGGGAGATGCTTTATTTTTAGAGGGAGAATAATTGAGATTCAAGGAAGGTGAGAAACTATCAAGGGAGTTTTCAATCTTGATTTCATCCCCTTTGGCTAGGGTTCTCTCACAAGGTAGAGAATAATCTACACCTTCTTCTAATGGTTCATCCCAAATAGTGAGGTTGTTGAAAGGAATGTTTGAAGTATTGTCAATTTCGGGAGAGGAGATAACATTGTTTATTAATTCCTCATCCTTAGGAGGGAGAGCATCAATAGATGTGTTAAAATCATCCTCTTTCCTCAAAATATGTTCAATATGATCTTTAGGGGAGAGAGAATTAAAGAAATTGCTTATTATTTAATCTTCTTTCTCTAAGGGATGCTTATGGGTAAGACAAACTTTAGGAGAAGGGTAAGCATTTATCATTAATTCATCATCTCTAGTGGGAATTTTGTTGGAAAAGGAAATGCCATCACTAGGAAATGTAGGGATAATGTCATCTTCTTGCAAAAAAGGATCCTCATGAAGGGAGTGTTTTTTAGGAGGAACATGAACATATTTCTCCAAAGATTCATGCTTAGGAAGGAGATCTTTGAAAGAAGTGTTCATAACCTCTTGTTGCACTAACATGCCCCCATTGGAAGGACCAACTTTAGGAGAAAATAATTCAATGTCCATCAATACCTTTTCACTTAGAGAGGAATCATGGAGGGAAGGTGAAGTAACGTTAAGAAAGGTGTTTATGATATCATTCTCTTCCTCTAGGATAGCTAAATAGGAAGGGCACATTTTAGGAGAATTATCAAGATCACTCTTAAAGACTTCATCCTTAGAGCATGGGAGAGTCTCAAAGGGATTGGTAGAAACTCTTTTAGGCACTAAAATGTTGTTATAGATGGGGGGAGGTTCTTTAGAAGAAGGAAAAATTGAAACAAGGGAAGCTAACCCATTATCACATCTATGGAATGAATGCATCATGACAACAATTTTCCTCTTTCAAATGATAACACATGCAAAATAGAAGAAAATGTTCAATTTTAACCAATGCAAGCACTTAGAATGTAGATTTAGAAAATGAAATTTATGATTCAAATGAGTTCCTAAATCAGATTTGAAATTATTGATCCCAATTAAGCTATCCACAAGTTCAACTTTGAATTGAAAAATTAGGGTTTTAGCAAAAATTTCCTCTAAATTTTTGAATCTTGCAAGAAATTAAAACTTTTAAATACAAATTTGAATTTGAAAACACTCAAATTTGAAAACATAAATCAGAATTAGAGAAGATTGGAGTTCACGTCGGGTTCACCAAAAATGTGTAGGAGAAAAAGTGACACTAAGCAAACATGCCCTAATCCCACTTTCAACCACACACTTGTGGAATACGAAAGAGCCTAGAGGTATCACACAATTGGCTACTTCTTTTTATGGAAGAGAGAGCCATGGGATACCTATTAGGATTTCTATTCCCTTGTTGCAATTGAAAGATGAAATGATGCAAGTTCAATCCCTAACCCCAAAATGCAAGTATGAACTAATAACAAGATTGCAGAATTGAACTTAAATAATGGAAAGCTGTAAACACAAGGACAAGACAAGAATGCAAATGCATACCTGGAGTTAAAATCTGAGTGAAAATTTTTAGGATGGGGGCGCAGGCGCCACTGTCCTGATTCTGCCCCTGAAACTGCTCCGGAAACTGCTGTTTTTGCACTCTGGAAAAGCTATCAAAAATGCTGAAAATGTTGTCTGTCAGGAGGACCAGGGTGCCCAACGCCCTTGTCCCAGGGACCAGGGTGCCCAGTGCCCCTGTCCTGGCAGGACCAGGGTGCCCCACGCCCCTGTCCTGGTCTTTTGCTCTGAAATTTGGTGGGAAGGTCGATCTCAGTCTGCTTCTCCCGGATCTGCAACCTGCGGCGTCGTCCGAGTCCCGAAACCTGCACTTATATCTGAAAAGGTGTTGTGGGTGGCTATATAGGGTTTTGCCTTAGTCAAACCCCCACTTCGATGATTTCCACCTCCATGAATAGCCAAGTTGTATTGTAAAATGTATTGTGTGTGCAGACCTAGTGTGTGTGCAAGGTCCTTAAATGCAAGAAAGCAAACTAGAGAAACCTAGAAAGTAAACCCTAATTGCTTGTAAATGATAATGTAAATGCTCTAAATCAAGATGCAAAGTGATCTAAAGCATGAATAAAGGATATATTGAAGCTTATGCAAAGACATGAAAACAACATGAAATCATACCCAACCCTCAAGGGAGGAGTACAAGCCAATCTTCAGTCGGTAATCTCCTATTGTTCTTCAATGTCTTCCAAGCCCTAAATGGATGAATGAATTTGATAAGTGCTTGATAGAGGAATGTTGAATGTTGTTGAAGTCTTCAAAGATCTTCTCTTTCGCTGCATATGAGATTCCTGAAAACAAAAATCGGATCCCTTCAAATGAAGAAAGAGAGCTCTTATGTATGAAACCCTAGGTCATAATTTCAACTTTTGGCCAACCTAGAGATTGAATATCCCGCCAATTTCTTGGGGTTAAGCTTTATTTTATGATTGGATCGCGCTCCTAAAATTTCAAGAAAAATGTCCGGGACCATGTGCACTCCGGGTGCCATGGTCCCGACAACTTTTCACCAAATTTTTAGGGCCGTCGGATATGATGATTTTAGAGAGAATCCCGAAGTTACAGGTGATTTCGAGATGTTTTGACCCCGAAACCAAGCCCCCAAGTTCGAAATAGGACTTAATTAGGGTTTTTGATTAAATTGGAGGAATAAAATGAAAAGGGCACACTTTAATGAAAGGGGCCCAACTTTATGATGTAGGAGATGATAAAATAGAACCTTAGACCTAATTAATTCAATTAATTAAGTGCCTAAGGAGAAATGCAATGCAGAATGTAAAATGCACTAAGGCGGGTGCTAAACTAGGTGTGAAATTGTACCACCCTAGCGAGTGCGTACAATTTACGACGCTACAACAATATATAAGTCAAAAGAGTGTTGTACATAATCAGCTATGTCATTAATTTATCTATATAAAAAATGTATCTACATCAAAGCAATATAGACTCATAATCCTCTTTGTGCATGGGTCCTTGAGCATACGGGCACTAGAGGATCCTAATCACTACATGGTGGTTGTCAAAGAAGTGAACTGTGATCGAGTAGCTGAGGCACTTTGAGTATGGAGTCCTCTTAATTCCCCTCTCATCTTTGTTATTTTCTATATTTGGGATGCTATATGCTCTAATTGTGCTAATAGCTCATCTTAGAGAGTATCCTCATGGTATCTTACCTCTACCAAATCATCCATCAATTAACACACTCAAGGGTAATCAAGGTTGTTAGACTTGTGTGAATATTATTGATACTATTGTCATTGATGTCAAACCAGCTATCCAATTTGGATCAAACAATATATGAAGCCCAAATTGGTCTAGATGTTGTTGTTGGCCATTTGGTGGAATTGATTATGTGTTGCATTGATGTTTTGTTATTGATGTCCACACTAGCTATTCGGATGCTTTACTGGCACCCTTCTAGTCCCGGTAGGATGAGTGGTTTCTGGTTAACTTGGATCTGGCATGATCCGATAGGCTTCGGTATAATTTGATGATGGAATTGGCTTGTTCATGATACTTATACTCATATTTGGTCAGTTGGTTTTGGTATGGTGATTGGATGTTATCCTGCTTGCTTAGAAGATTGGTTTCTAGTTCTGGCGAGGGTTTCACAGACAGAGATTTTAGTGGAGATCTTTGATGAATTACATAAGTGGTGTTGGTGCAGCTTTTGACGGAGTTTCAAGATGTTGTTAGTGATCATGTTTCAGACTTTACATTTGGAGATCATTGGTGAAGTGTATGGACCTATACATGGTCCCGGTTGATCTAGGTTATGGACCAGATTTAATGTAACATATGAATAGGACCTATTGATGTATTTATGGGATGTCTTATGTGTTAATATTATTTGTTTGGTCTAAGGCCGACATGGTTTGTAATTATGTAATTGGTTTACTATCTGGTAGCCAACCTGATTGTTTATGGTTGAGGGTTTGTATAAATAAGATGTAAGATCTCATTGTAGATCATCATAGTTAATGTAAGAGGTCATAGTCAAGAGATGTAATGTGCAAATAATGTATACCATTTAGGCAAGCGGATCATTGGAGATCGAATTGGGTTTATGTAAGAGGATTTAGTCCTCTGGTATTGAGCTTAACCGGAACTATACTCTAGCATAGGAGATGCTATCTTTTGCAGTTCAACACTTCTCTGGATTGTTATTTGGATTTATATGTAGTCAGTGAGGCTCCTTTTATGATGAGCAGTGCACTCTAGGATATTAGCCTTCCTGCAAGTGTAGGCCCCTTCATTGTAATTCACATACTTACTGCAGAAGTATTATCTTACTATGGGTAGGCTTCCCATGTGGTTTTTCCCTTTATTGATTTTTCCACGTAAAAATCTTGGTGTTGTGTGGATGAATTTTATTCTGTGATTATTGTTCATGCTTAATTAGATTAACTTCTATTCTAGTATTATTGTTTTGCGTTCTAGTATTAAATTTTTAATTGTTGAATGTTCCTGTAATCTATGACAACTGATTCACCCCCCCTCTCAGTTGTCTTCTAGTTATCTGAATTGTCTAACAATTGGTATCAAAGATTTGGTCCTCTCTACAGAAAGCTTAACCACTTAAGGAAGATCCTATGGTGACTAATAGTTCAAGTTCATCCATTTCTTCTGGAGCTATCTTTCAAAGGGATATTCTGAGGCTTGATGGAACAAACTACAAAATATGGAAGATTCATATGGAGACTCATCTAAGATGTCTTGGTAAGGAGATTTGGGGGATCACACAGAATGGTGTCACACCCTTTAATCTAGGATCTGGAAATCCTCCTCTGGCAAACCTAGACAAGGAACTTGAGAATGATTGTAGAGCAAGAGAAGCCCTCTTGTGTGCACTTTCTGATCAGCAAATAATGGGATTAATAGACAAATCATTTGGAAAGGCTATATGGGATAAGTTGGAGACTCTTAATGAAGGTGACCCTATAGTGAAGATTGCTAAACTTGATGGTTACCAGATGAGATATGAAAACCTAAAGATGGAAGAAGGTGAAAGGATTACTACATTCATGGAAAGGGTAAATGAGATTGTTATGGGAATTCAATGTTGTGGTGGAGCTTTGAGAAAAGATGAAATTGTTTATAAAGTCCTAAGATCCCTACCATCGGCTTACAAAATGAAGGCTACTACTATTAATGAGTTGAAAACAATGGCTAATACATTTGTCAACATAGATACTTTGGTTGGGAAACTATCTTCTTTTGAGCTTGAGGAATTTGGACCTTCTAGAGCTATAAAGATTGAACCTAATTTTCATGCATCTACATCTATAATTGGTAAGCAATACTAGAAAGCTTTATATTCAAAGGAGTTAGAAGATATGATGAGTTTGAGATCCTTGAAGCACTATTTGCTAGAAGAGTACCAAAAGGACCGGTAGGAACTAAGTATGAAGGAAAAACATCTTTTAAAATGTTTTGCATATAATAATATTGGTCATTTTGCATCTAGATATCCTGAAAGGAATTCAAGATTTGAAGAAAGAGTTAAAAGATCATTTAAGCCTAACCCTGGATATAAGAACAAGTATAAATATAAGAAAATTAGAGACAAATCATGCTACATAGAGGATGAGGAAGGCATTATTGATTTGGATGATGAACCAATAGAAGACTCTACTAGTGGATCTGGCAATGGGAAGGAATGGGTGTTCTTGACTATCAAGGAAGATGGTCCAGCACTAGAAGAGAATGTACCTGAAGAGAAGGCACTTGCTGCTAAAATTGATGACAAGTATGAATGGGTAATTGACAGTGGTTGTTCACATCATATAACTGGAGATAAAGGGAAGTTTCTATCTTTGCAAGAATTTGATGGTGGACTAGTTAGATTTGGAGGTGAAAGGCGTGTATGGTTAAAGGAAAAGGAAATATATCATTGGATGGTAAGAACAATACTGACAATGTTTATTATGTTGAAGGTTTGAAGCATAATCTTTTGAGTGTAGGACAATTGGTAGACAAGGGATTTTAGTTACAATTCAAGGATGGAAAATGCAAAATCATTAATAGATCTGGCTTGGAGATTGTAACCGGTACATAGACAAAAGGTAACATGTTAAATTTGAACTCTAGTGAGAATACATGTTTGATTACACAGATTGATGAAAGTTGGCTATGGCATAAAAGGTTGTGTCATGTGAATTTTGATTGCATTGTGAAGATCAGTTCAACTAAGGCAGTTAGGGATATACCTAAGATTGTGAAGCCCTATAATCTAGTATGTAAAGAATGTCAAATGGGTAAATAGGTCAGAACCTCTTTTAGGAGTATACAAGATAAATCAAATGATGTTCTTGATATTATTCATATTGATTTGTGTGGCCCTGCTAGAGTTAAAAGTTTTCATGGTGATAGATATTTCATGCTAATCATTGATGATTATTCTAGAATGATGTGGGCTAATTTCTTGAGAGAAAAATATGAAGCATTTGAAAAGTTTAAAATCTTTAAGGCTAAAGTGGAAACTGAGATAGGATTGAATATTAAATGTTTGGGATCAGATCATGGTGGAGAATTCACATCTGGTGAGTTTAATAACTTTTGTGACAAGCATGGTATAAGAAGACAATTTTCTACTCCCCAGACACCTCAACAGAATGGAGTTGTGCAAAGGAAAAACATAACTATCTTGGATGTTGCTAGAACAATGATGATCGAAGCTAATCTACCTCATATCTACTAGAGAGAAGCAGTGAATATGATGGTTTATACATTCAACAGAGTACATATCAAAGGAGAAAGTGTTAAGACACCTTATGAATTATGGTTTGGCAATACACCTACAGTTAAGTATTTTAGAATTTTTGGTGGTAAATGTTATATCAGAAGAGATGATACTATTTGGAAATTTGATCCTAGATGTGATGAAGGCATATTTTTTGGTTATTCTAATGAAAGCAAAGCATATAGATGTTATAACAAGAAATTGCAAAGAATTGTGGAGAGTGCTAATGTCAAAGTAGATGAGCTAAACAGAAGTCAAATCCGATTTTATGAGAAGGAACCGACAGTGGAAATGATTATATCTAAATTGGTAGCACCTTTACCAAAACAAAGAGTTGAACCAATTACTCTGATAACATCAGAGAATTCTACAGTAATTGAAGAACAAGGAAGAGGAACAGAGAGTCAGAAGACTCCTAGGTATGTAAGACTGAATCATTTTGAAGATCAAATCATTGGGGATAAGAGCAATGGAGTGATGACAAGAAGAAGAATGGAAACTAATGAGGTATGTTTAATTTCACAAGTTTAATCGATGTCGGTAATTGAAGCATGTAAAGATGAACATTAGTTAAAAGCTATGGAAGAAGAATTAGATCAGATTGAGAAAAATAACACATGGACTTTGGTTCTGCAGCCTAAAAATAAAAAAGTTATTGGAACTAAATGGGGTTTTAGGAATAAATTGAATGAGGATGGTCAAGTTATAAGGATTAAGGCTAGATCAGTTTGTAAACGATATTCTCAAAAGGAAGGAATTTATTATGGAGAGACCTTTGCACCTATATCTAGGATTAAAGTTGTAAGATTATTTCTTGCCTATGCTACTTATAAAAACTACAAGGTTTATCAGATGGATGTTAAATGTGCATTCTTGAATAGGGATCTTGATGAGGAAGTTTATATTGAGAAACCTAATGGTTTTTCACTTTCAGATGATACAGATATGGTTTGTAGGTTAAGGAAAGATTTATATGGATTGAAAGAAGCACCTAAAGCTTGGTATGCAAGGTTGGATAAATATCTTTTGAAGCTTGGTTTTACTAAGGGCAGTGCTGATAGTAATTTATATTATAAAACCACTAATGATGATATACTAATTGTTGAATTATTTGTTGATGACATTATTTTTGGAGGTGAAGATAAGTTATGCATAGAATTTTCTAAGAATATGGAGAAAGAATTTGAGATGTCTATGATTGGTAAGATGAAATTTTTCTTAGGTTTGCAGATTACTCAGACTGACAAAGGTATTTTTATCTATCAAACTAAATATGCTAAGGAATTGTCGAAGAAATTTGGTATGGGAGATTATAAACTGGTAAGTACACCTATGGTTACAAGTGAGAAATTGACAAGAAAAGATGTTTCTACATCAGTAAATCCTACAAGATACAAATCTATTATTGGAGGTCTGCTCTATTTAACTCAAACTAGGCCTGATATTATGAATGTTGTTTGTATTGTTTCAAGATTTCAGAGTGATCCTAGAGAAAATCATGAGATGGCAGTGAAAAGGATTTTTAGATACTTACAAGGTACATTAGAATATGGCTTGTGGTACCCTAAGGATGATAACTTTAATTTATGTGCATATATAGATGTTGATGACCGAAAAAAGTACTTTTGGTGGAGTTTTCTTTCTTGGAAAGAAGTTGGTTTCATGGATCAGCAAGAAATAGTCATGTACTTCTCTATCTACTGTTGAAGCTAAGTATGTTGTTGTTAATACTAACTGTACACAATTTTTATGGATGAAGCAAATGTTGAAGGATATAAAGGTGGATTGTGATGCATCGGTAGTTATTCACTGTGATAACTCTATTGCTATTGATACATAAAAGAATCTGGTATTTCATTCTAAAACAAAGCATATATCTATCAAGTATAACTTTTTGAAGGAGAAGGTGGAAGCAAATGAAGTTAGACTAGTTTATGTGAACGCTAAAGAATAGATTGCAAATATTTTTACTAAACCTTTATCCAATGAATCATTTGAGTACCTGAGAGATAGATTGGGAGTTTCTACCCCTCTGGTAGAGACTTGATTGATGTGGTTAGGCATCAGTATGGAATGCACTATCTGAGATATTATTCATTCTGGCACTGATGTGGGATGCTATTGCTCAGGGGGAGTAGTCAGCTTTGAGATTCAGAGGCTTATGTTTTTGCTTTGATATTTCTATCATATTTCTAGTCTTGATGTCAAAGGGGGAGTGATATTGATGTGAAAAAAAGTAAATGTCAAAGGGGGAGAGATATTGATATTCAAAGCTATTTGTGTGAATTTGTTGGTTGTCTTCCACAAGGGGAGACTTGTTTGGCATTTCTTGGTACTTAGATGTTTTTCACATCTAGTTTTCCCATCAATGCCAAAGGGGGAGATTATTGGCCATTTGGTGGAATTGATTATGTGTTGCATTGATGTTTTGTCATTGATGTCAATACTAGTTGTTTGGATGCTTTACTAACACCCTTCTGGTCCCGGTAGGATGAGTGGTTTATGGTTAACTTGGATCCAACATGATCCGGAAGGCTCCGGTATAATCTGGTGATGGAATTGGCTTGTTCATGATACTTATACTCATATTTGGTCAGTTGGTTTTGGTCTGGTGATTGGATGCTATCCTACTTTCTTAGAAGATTGGTTTCTAGTTCTGGCGAGGGTTTCACTAGTAGAGCTTTTAGTGGAGATATTTGATGAATTTCATAAGTGGTGTTGGTGTAGCTTCTAATGGAGTTTTAGGATGTTGTTGGTGATCATGTTCGAGACTTGGCGTTTGGAGATCATTGCTGAAGCGTATGGACCTATACTTGGTCTCGGTTGATCTAGGTTATGGACCGACTTTAATGTACTTTTGGATAGGACCTATTGATGTATTTCTGGGATGTCTTATGTGTTGATATTATTTGTTTGGTCTAAGGCCGACATGGTTTTTAATTATGTAAGTGGTTTATTGTCTGGTAGTTGACCTGATTGTTTATGGTCGAGGGTTTGTACAAATAAGATGTCAGATCTCATTGTAGATCATCATGGTTAATGTAAGAGGTCATGGTCAAGGAATGTAATGTGCAAATAATGTAATATCATTTAGGTAGGGGATTTTGTCAATCATTGGAGATTGAATTGGGTTTATGTAAGAGGATTTAGTCCTTTGGTATTGAGCTTAATCGAAACTATACTCTGGCATAGGAGATGCTATCTTTTGCATTTCAACACTTCTCTGGATTGTTTTCTGCATTTATATGTAGTCAATGAGGCTCCTTTTGTGATGAGCAATGCGCTCTAGGTTGTTGGCCTTCCCGCAAGTGCAAGCCCCTTCATTGTAATTCACATACTTACTACAAAAGTATTATCTGACTGTGGGTAGCCTTCCCACCGTGGTTTTTCCCTTTACCAAGTTTTCCATGTACAAATCTTGGTGTTGTATGGATGGATTTTATTCTATGATTATTGTCTGTGTCAACTTGAATTTCATCCTCAGAATGCTACCTGCAACACGTTAGTTTCATAAAATACCAATGGAAATGCTAAGGAAATCCAAATTCAACCAATGAAACTACATGAAATACATATGATATTAAAAGACTATTATTACCTTCATGGTTTATGTCTCATTGTGTCCTAACTCCACTATTCCTAGTTGTAGATGGTGTGCTCTCAGACAAGCACTGATAACTTCCAAGATGACATATGAAGAATGGACTAATAACTGATAGTTCACAAATGCTATGATATGCAATGCTAAATAATTATGCTTAAATGATTATGCTACAATGCTAATTTCTATTTGCTTCAAGATTGAAAACTCACTTATGCATAAGTTTTACAAATGATTAGCTTGCAAATTCACTTGAATTCTAACTCTTTCTCAATTGAAACTCTTAATTTTATATTGAGAGGATAAGATTATGTGGCCTGAATCAATGGTCATGATCAAATCTACAGATTTGGATGGTTGTGAGCAAAGGTGAAGGTTGAGAGAAAGGGGGAAGGAGAAGACAAGTGTCACTCATCTCACCTTGACTAGATTGCTGACTAAGGGAATCTAGGGATGGTTGGATAAAATTTAGGCATGAGAGGACAAGTGGACTCAAGTCCTTCCTAAGATGTAGGGATGTTGGAGAGAATTTAGAAGGAGGTTATAAAATATGTGTACGTACACAATATTTCATTAAATTTAGAAGTTGGAGATAAATGATGAATTAATATTTAAGAAATATTAATTTCCTTAGCCACATGATGGATGAGTTGGCAAAGGGAAGATGAAGTGGAAATGGAAGGTGAGTTGGAAAAGGGGGATTAAATCATTTAAGAAACTCTTTAATATTTGAGACTATAGGATAGGAGAGTAACAATTAAATATTAGATATTCAAATGATTGAAGGAGATAGTTAAATATTAGATATTTCATTAATTAGATTAGAAGGATAATTAAATATTAGATATTTAATTATTTAGAGGAATATGATAGATGAATTAATTAATAGAAAGACATGAAATGAATTAAATTAATTAATTTTTTCAAATTAACTATTTAATAGAATAATAATCATTAAATAAATATTAAATATTTATTTAATCGCTCATAGCCATTTTTATGTGTATACATTTTGCCCCTCTTTGAAATGATGTCGAGACAACATTGTTTCAAATATTAAATCAAGTCTCGATAGCACGCTTGATGGAGATAAAAATCCTGATTGTGTGCCCCCTCAGGAGATTGATCGTGAAATTGTTGAAAACTTTGGTTTGAACGATTGATCTCATGATAATTGAAAAGTTTCATCAATTAAATTCATTTGTAAAAAACAAATTAAATTTCCCCATTGAAAAGCATTAATTACCCTTTCAAATAGTAAATATAAAATTAACCAAGGTTAATTTTAATTTTATTTTCATCCTTGTCAGCTTGTGAAGAAAATTGTCTTGGTGAGGTGGTGAAATGGTGATTCCTTTGGAGAACCATTGATTTGAGTGTGTTCGATGATATCAATGACCTCCTGAGTAAGGGCTTCCGGTATGTATCTTATCTGATCTTTGTTTGCAACTTGTCGTACAATTTTTCATGTTTTTTGGCACATTTTTGGATTTTTTTTGCAATTTTTGGTATTTGATTAGTGCTTTTGCATTTAGGTTTAGCGCATATGCATTTAGGTTTAAGCATTTTCTCATGTTAGCGCATGTGCTCATTTTGGTAGTGCATGTGTTAGGAATGTTAGCACATTTGCATCGTGTGTTTGCACTTTTGCAGCTAAAGTTAGCGTTTTTTCTTTGTTTCACGCATATGTTCAATAGAATAGCGCTTTTGTTAAAAAGATTAGCACATATGCTTTTGTTAGTGCCTACTTTCAATAAGATAGCACTTTTGTTAAAAAAATTAGTGCATATGCTTTGGTTAGCACCTTCGTTCAATAGGATAGCACTTTTGTTAAAAAGATTAGCACATATGCTCAAGATGAATGTTTTTGATAGATTTCATAGCCAAAAATCACTTTGTTGATTAGATTTAAGTGTGTCTGAGCCACAATTATGATGAATAGGTACTTGATTGATTGATTGATGTTGTTTGATAGATCAATTTGATTTGTTTTGATAGATTGGCTCTAAGAAATCGATTTAGTTTCTGATGTAAGAGCATAGAAGAGTTTTGATTGAACTCAGTGATTGTTAGATCGATTTGGTTTGTTTGGATAGATAGCTCTAAGAAACTAATTTAGTTTTTGATGTAAAAGCATAGAAGAGTTTTGATTGAACTAAGTGATTGATAGAAAACCATTGTTGATTGGTTTAAAATGATTTGATAGCCTAATGTGCTTCATTTTGAAAAGATTGATATGAGAGATTAGCGATCTCTTTAATTTGATAGATAGATGAGTGATGATTGATCAAATGCTCTTGGTAAACAAGAGAAACTTGATGTTCTTCAATGTCGAGAGAAATTCTTGGTGATGTGGCACTTAGTGCCAGAGCTTACATAGGCAGAGGTTAGACATATAGATGCATGTGGATTATGCCATCTGTTATACATGCCTGATATTACCCATAATAGGGGTTTGTTGACAACGTTAGCCAAGAGATGGCATAGTGAGCATAACACTTTCCACCTTCCCATGGGTGAGATTAGTATGACGCTTGAGGATGTGTATCAGATTCTTCATATCTCAGTGACTGGTGAGCTAGTTCAGTATGATTTTTAGGATCATGGAGGGACAGAGGCATGCAGAGCCATATTTGGTGATGAGAGCATTGGGAGAGGAGAGATCCGATGGGAGGATATGATTATGTATTATGAGGCTCTCCCTGTTATTCTTGCAGGTTTGATTGGGGGATTTATTTGTCTAGATAGGAGATCTCAAGGTTTTTTTGTTGGTTGGGGTGAGATTCTTCAGAGCATGATGCAGCATCAGACTTGATATGCATGGGGTGTTTGTATGCTCTCTCATTTGTATCATGATCTTCATCAAGTTGTTTATGATGAGAGTGCTAGTCTATTGACAGGATGCACACTTTTGCAGATCTGGTGTTGGGAGCACATTGCTATTACTCGACCAATCCATCATAGAGTTCATGGAGATAGAAAACCATATGTTTATCTATATGCAGGTATCCTTACTCAACATAAGCTAGGTAAGACGGAGTATTGGCATTGGGTTCTTGATTCATTGGATAGTGTTACTTGGAGAACATATGTTGATTGTGAGCTATGGATGGATGATACACAGACATTATCATTTATTATGCAGAGTAGATATCTTATTGGTCAGACTCCTTACATTGTTGAGAGACAGTTGATGAGTCACATTCTTAGACAATTGAGTATCATTCATCCTATGCCTACTAATTTCATGATATATGCTTAGCGGTACAAAGATAGGCAAGATTGGGGACCTTCTTTTTCATTTGAGATTGCTCACATTGAGTTTCTTTCTACTCCAAGAGTGGCTTATGATATGAGATTACACATTCTTGATCCTAGTGTTACTGTAGATTATGCTTAGTACATACTAGCTCATCCATTTCCTCATATTACTGATCCAACAGATCCTCCTCCTAGCTTAGGAGATGAGGACGAAGATTCAGATGTTCCAAGTGTCAGGAGACAAAGATAGAGACAAGAGCTTAGAGCTACTCAAGAGGCTGGGGGAGGTGGAGATGAGGGTGGGGATGGAGGTGGTAGCGATAGGAGACCTAGATGGAGAGGAGGTCAATTGAGATTCCATGGAGGACCGTTTGGACCAGTTGACAGGATTTAGAGACTGCGTCCTATGGGTGGGAGAGATGGTGGACAGATTGGGATGGATACCAGCAGGGCAAGGATGAGATCACTGAGAGGGTTTCCATTGATAGGAGGAGGTAGGATGACTGGATTGGATGGGGGTTGCAGGAGAGGCATTGATTTTGGTCAGATTCAACTAGACCCTAGGGTTATTGCAGCTCATGGTGGAGAGGATGAGGATCCAAAGGATCATGGGAGATAGGCATCTGGAGGATCTTCTCATCCACAGCCACAGAGATAGACAGAGTCAGGTGGCAGTGGTATAGGACAGCCTTGACTTGACTTTGTATTGATGAGGCATTTGTATTTTTGATCTAATATCATTGTATACTTGGAATTTATTGTTTTTATGATGATCTATATGGAAACATGGAATCTATATGATGATCTTTTATTATGCATGTTATTATATATGATGATGATCTATATGATACAATGATGAATGCTTTTGATTTTTGTTGCAATTGAAAATGATTATTAACATAAATGATGCAAATGCAAATGATCTATATGGGAATGCAATTGAATGATTTATTTGATTTTTTAATTTTTAATGCACATGGATGCAAATGAAAATGATGTGAGAATGCAAATGACCTACCTAATATGCTTTTGATTTTTATATGTAATGCTTATAATGATTATGAATCTAAGTGCAAAGATGCAACTAAATGATCTTTAATGAACTTTTTAATGATAATGCAAATAATAATGATGATACATTACATGATTAATGAAATGTACTTAATTTAATGCAAACTAATGCAATGATTAAAATGCAACTAAATGAAATGGATGATGATGAAAATGATTCTAAAAATGAATGCACCTACAATGATCAAATGCAAATTTTTATTTTTTTGTCCAAGTATACTCAATGTTTATTCATGACCACTGATCTTTGATTGAAATGAAATGCTTATAATGCAAACGAATAATGAACTAATCTAAAATGATCCAACTAAAAATTATACTATCATTCTTCATATGCTTGTCTTGTAACAGTGCTTGATTTCATCATTGAGTTTAAAATGTTGTAAGAAAATACAAGAAACTTGACATAATGATCCAAGATGACCTAATTATTTCTTACATGAATTTTGATATAGAAAGTTAATACAAGCAACTTGATATAATGAATCAAGTTGACCTGAGTATTGCTTGCAGAATAGACAAGGATTATCTCCTTTCATGCATGACTTGGAACATCCTCCTTGATTTTTTGCCGATCATATCCTGAGACAAGTACATACCTTAGTAAGAGATAAACCACAAACAACAATCAAAGAAAAATAATCATGCCCCATCATAGCTTCTCTAGTTATGGACATCCTTGAGTCGCATAGAGTACATGATTAGTAATAAAATCAAGATATAAACACTGAATCTTGTGTGTCATTTACATGTTCTCATGGTCATTAACTGATATAATCATCTTGATGAATGATCTTTGATAATCCTTTATTACTTGACGATTGATCCTTCATTTTCTTAGTTGCATGATTCAGTTGTTATAAGATGCTTTGATCTTTGTGGCTTTGTTGCTCGTTATCTGTTTCAAAACCCTAGGCATTTTTGGTTTTTCTAAGTTTTTCAAATGTTTTGGATTTTCAAAGATTTAAAAGATCACCTTAGCAAAAGGAATTAGGATTTTGCCCCCAGTAGAAACAAAACTTTATTATGGATGTATGAATTGATCAAGATCCAAACCATGGTGGGATACGAATGCAGATTGATTGATTTTGATAAGATCTAAGATAGTGACTATGACAAGTGTCTCAAAGATTGATAATTGTTGGTAAGCTGCATATTTCTTGCTAATGGTTCATAGCAATAGATGCAAAAGATGGAATGGATAAGCTAAGATAGATGGAAGCGATAAATGTGATATGATGAAGTGGATAGGTGCACAAAGCGATCTCATAGATAGAGGAACTCACTTTTTAGATAGCGTCTATTTACCAGGTTTTAACCATCTAAATTTATTCCATTTTCCTCTCTCTTTTCTCCTTTTTTGATTTTTACTGATTTCTTCAGGACTTTATATGCTTTTTATTGATTTTTTCTAGGACTTTATATCTCAATCATAGAATTTCTAGAGATGAATAGAATTGATAGGTTCATCAAACCAATCACCTTCAGGGGCAGATAACTTGTATGCTCTTGATCCATATGCTACTACTATGACAAAAAGTCCTAGCCAATTTGGTTGAAATTTTCCCTTCTTTTCTCAGTCTTGTTGATTTCTTGGATTCTCCCTTAGAAATATATCTCCAATCTGAAAAATGTGTGGCTTGACTATGTGGTTATAACTTCTTGCCATTCTTTGTTTATATACTTTCAAATGATCTATTGCATTTTGGTGATGTTCCTGAATTAGTTCAAGTTCCTGGAGTTGAGAGACTCATTGTTCTTCTTCT
The DNA here is from genome assembly GCF_030272615.1 of Cryptomeria japonica. Taxonomy (NCBI): domain Eukaryota; kingdom Viridiplantae; phylum Streptophyta; class Pinopsida; order Cupressales; family Cupressaceae; genus Cryptomeria; species Cryptomeria japonica. The sequence goes on from NC_081410.1 coordinate 253,947,963, forward strand.
GGTATAAGACCTTTCAAGGATACTTGTAGAGAAGGCATCTCTACTTCTATAGGTAATATGGCTTCTGATCCATAGACCAAACAATATGGAGTTTCCCCTATTGGAGTGCGGATGTTGGTACGGTATGCCCACAGAGCAGGATTTAGATGAATGTGCCAATCTTTTCCAGCTTCATTGGTTGTTTTCTTTAAAATTTTCAAGATAGTTTTGTTTGATGCCTTAGCTTGACCATTTCCTTGTGGATAATATGGAGTAGAAAACCTATGTTGGATATGAAATTTCTCACATAGCTCCTTCACATCTTGATTTTTGAATGGTCTTCCATTATCAGTAATAATGGTCATAGGAACCCCATAGCGACAGATTATATAATTCAAAATTAATGATGATATTTTTTTTCTTGTCACTATTGTTAGAGGCACTGCTTCAATCCATTTAGTGAAATATTCAGTAGCAGTCAAAATAAACTTATGTCCATTAGAAGATGAGGGATTTATCTTTCCTACAAAATCAAGGCCCCATTGAGAAAATGGCCATGATCTGGCCATAAGATAAAATTCTTGTGCTGGTGCATGAATGAGATTCCCATGGATCTGATATTGTTTGCATTTTTTGGCATATGTGAATGACTCTCTTTCCATAGTAGGCCAATAGTAACCCATACGAAGAAGTTTCTTAGCCAATGTTAAGTCACTTGAGTGTGTGCCACAAATACCTACATGAACTTTGTTAAGAACTTTCTCATATTCTTCTTGTTCAAGAAATCTCAATAAAGTACCATCTAGACCATGTTTATATAGGATATCTGCAATAATATTATAGCGAGAGGACTGACGAACAAAATTCCTTTTCTAATTGCGGGATAGGTCAAGAGGCATGATATTCTCTTTTAAGTACTGATAAGTTTGACCGTATAAGGATTGACTGGTTCCTGATATATGGCAAATTCAGTAGATATGTTGGGATTGAATGGTATGGGTTAAGACATCTTCCACAAGAAATTTGTAATGATGTTGATTCTCCTTATTTTGCAAGAGAGATGCTATTGTATCCATTACATCTGCTACTTTATTCTCATTTCTTGGAATCTGGGTGAATGATATTTCTTTAAAGTTTTCTTTAAACTCCTCTACCAGTTGTTTGTATGGCATGAGTTTATCATCCTTAATTTGATAATCATCATTATTTGGTTGATGATAATTTGTGAATCACCATAGACATGTAATTCTTCGCCATTCCATTCAATGGCCATTTTGAGCCCAATAGCCAATGCTTCATATTCTGCAGTATTGTTTGTGCATGGAAACCGTAGTCTATATGATTTTGGAATTGTGTGTCTCTGAGGTGTGATGAAAAATATTATTGTGCCTAATCCATATTGTGTATGAGAACCATCAAAGTACAATTCCCAAAATTTTGTACTTGTTGTCAGAATGTTTGCATCAAGAAATTCAATGTGCAATGGTATGTCATTTTGTAAAGGAGCTTTAGCCAATTGATCAACAATGACCTGTCCCTTGATAGCTTTTCGGTCAACATACTCTATATCAAATTCACTTAGTATCATAAACCATTTGTCTAGTCTTCTTGTCAATATGGACTTGCTCAACAAATACTTTAGTGGATCTATCTTTGCTATTAGTTTCATAGAATGAATCAAATATATTGTCACAGCTTCTGAGTTGCAAACACAACTGCTAGACATGTCTTCTCTATTGAGGAATAATTTAATTCATAGCCAACAAGCATTCTACTGATATAATACACTTCTCTTTCTTTTCCTTCTTCATCATGTTGAGCTAGGAGAGCTCCGAATGATACATTTGTCATTGAGATATAGAGAAACAATGGTTTCCCTTTTGTTGGTGATACCAGTACTAGAGGATTCATGAGATATTATTTGATTTGCATAAAATATTCTTCACATCTTTGATCCCATTTGAATGGAATATTCTTATGTAGAAGATGGGTGAAAGGATGACATCTATCTGCTAACTGAGAGACAAATCTCCTGATTGATTGTAATCTTCCTTGTAAAGATCGCAATTGACTTATGTTCCTAGGTGACTCCATCTCCATGATGGCTTTGACTTTTTTAGGATCTACTTCAATTCCATGAGATGATATAATGTACCCAAGAAGTTTTCCAAAGGTTACTCCAAATGCACATTTCTTTGGATTTAATCTCAACTGATATCTTTCCAGCTTGTCAAAAATCTTGCTTAAGATATTTAAATGTTCTTGTCTTGTATGAGATTTTGCAAGTATATCATCTACATAATCTTCCATGAATGTATGCATCATGTCATGAAAAATTGTCATCATATCCCTTTGATAAGTCACTCCCGCATTCTTAAGCCCAAATGGCATAACATTCCAGCAATACGTTCCCCATGCACAGATGAAAGCTATCTTTTCTTGATCTTCGGGTGCAATTCTTATTTGATTATATCCTGAAAATCCATCCATTAATGAAAACATCTCATGTCTTGCTGATAAGTCCACAATTATATCAATGTTTGGTAGCGGGAAATCATCTTTGGGACATGCTTTATTTAGATCTCTAAAATCTATACAGACCCTTATGCTTTTATCTAGTTTCGACACTGGTATAATACTTGAAACCCATTCTGGATAAGCAAAAAGTCTTATAAAACCCACATCTAATAGTTTCTTCTGCTCGGTTTTTACAAGAAGAGAAATGTGTGGATGCATCTTTCTTATCTTTTTCTTAACTAGTTTTGCTTTTAAATCCATAGTAAGAAGATGCATGATAAGATCTGGATTAAGTCCTAGCATGTCTGCATAGGACCAAGAAAAAATTATTTGTCTTTGTTTAAAGAATTTCATGTATTATTTCCTCTCTTCATCTGATAATGAGGCATCATAATGAAGTATTGTAGTGTCCTTTGACATACCAATGTTTACTGCTTCTGTTGGTTCTATTAGGATAGCATATCTCTCCTAAAAATATGTAGGAAGAATGTCAAACTTTCCATCTTCTGGCACATCAAAGAGGTTTTCACCATCAGATATGTCCTTTATTTTCCCTTTTGATTGATCTAGTGTTGCCATGAAATGGTTTTCAACAGTAGGTCTCTTTCCTTGTTTTATTTCAATTTTGCGACTGGAAAGTTTAGCATTCTCCTGACTATGAAAAACATTACTTGATTCTACAATGGAAGATATCTTAGTGGTTATGGGTTTGATAACATTAAGATACATGGCTAAGTCATGATCATTGGAAAAGACATCTAATTCAGGGTTTTCTAAATTATCCCAATCAATTAGTTTAGGATGAAGAAGGGGTAAGTCATAATCATTGTCATCATTAATTGTTTCAAAGTTCATGACATAATGATCATAATTTGATATAGAGCAAGTAATTTCATAGATCGAATGATTTTGAGAATTGTCTCTCCCAAGTTTCTTCCAATTAGTTCTAAAAAAGTCAGTATTAGTATTTCGTAGCTCACAATCAAGTATTTCTTCAGCCAACATTTATCCCTTAAATGAATGGATTACATCAACACACACGTCTTTAATACTGCAAATTCCTTCTTGATTATTTTCAATGACTTCATTTGCATTTTGGAGTTGACATACTTGTGTACATGATAAAGAGAATTCTTTTGCTAGATTTTTTCTTCTTTCAAACTCAACTTCTTCTGGACTAACAGTCAATCCTACTTGACTATTTCTTAATTCTTATATGGTTCTACCACATCATGATACATCATGTTCCTTATTTGATTGGAATTTGATATTTCTAGATACTTGATCTATCTCTGTTTGTGCTTCTTGTGGCATTACTTCTTTGTCATTGTCATTCCCTTTCCTTTGTTGTTTTGTATATGCCTCTTTTCTCTGAATTCTTAGTTCTTCTCGTCTTCTTTCTAACTCCATCTTTTGTTTTGTAATAGATAAGTCTTTCTCTATAACATCTATTTGTTCTTCATTGTTTTCTTTACTTGATGTACTAGATAAGACATCTGGACCCCATTCATACTCATTTGAATCTGTCTCTGAATTGTGGTCTAGGACTACCCACTATACCATACAGGGATGTTAAATGGTGCAAAAAGTTCCTTGATTTCTGCCATCTCTATTTTTACTGCTTCAGGAATATCTTGTTCAAATTCTACATTTTCTTGTATTTCTTGAACTTGTTGACAAGATTCTTCTTTTCCTTTGATGGTTATCTCTTCTTATTGCTTCTCATGTGCTTCTTGTTTCTTTTGTTCATTGGATACTATTTCTGCTGCTTGTTGTAGTTTTTCTTGCCAATTTTCTTATTTAGAGGCTGATTTCTTTCTCCACTTTGATTGTTGATAATTATGGTGCTTTTGATTTTACTTTAAATATCCAAGTCTTGACTTATCTTCTTTAGATTGTGAGGGGACAAATTGGTTCTGAAATACCTTGATGTCATTTACCAATTGGTCCTTTTCCTTCATATCCCATTTTTTGCATGATTTCATAACCTTTGCCATATTATTTTATAGGAATATTAACTTATGCAGTTGTTGCTATAGTCTCATTTTCATCCTTGTACAACCAACCAAGAATGTCTTTATCTTTGGTTTCTTCATCAAGAGTTCCAGCTCTAACAAATGTTTCATTAAACATATCTTTTGTTTCTCTGAGGTCTTTGATTGGATATTTGTAGGCTTTCCATATGACTTAGGGGAAAGTGGAAAATTATGCAAAGAATATTTTCCCATTCCTCCATCATTTAATTTGAGCTTTTTTCTCAAATGTTTCCCATAACTTTTCTTGAATTTCTTTGGTAGGATATATTGGTTCTTTGTTATGTGGAACTCATGTATCTTATGTTGGCTTAAAATTATTGCAATATTGCCTAGAATTGGCAATTATAGTGATCTCTTGTCCGTCATAAGGAAATTTTACACATTGATGATACATAGAAGGAACTGCTTTCATATTGTGAATCCATGGCCTTCCCAAAAGAATGTTGTAAGAGAGGTTCAAATCTAAAACCTGACACAATATATTCCTTTCCACAGGTCCTATTTTGATTGGTAACACCACAGTTCCTTTAGAAGAACGTTCTGCTTCATCATAAGCCTTAATGGTTATTTTCTTCTTTGGATCCACTACATTTTTTGATTATCCCAAAGCTTTTATCAAACTTAATGCACAAATGTTTAAGTTGGCTCCACCATCTATGAGTATGCGTTTGACATAGGTTTTATTCATAGTGACTTCAATATGTAAGGGAGAATTGTGAGGATGTTGTAAGGATGCATCATCATTTACAAAAAATGCTAAGCAATGAGGGGCTATAAGGTGTCCCACCATATTTTGGAACTAATCTATATCCAAGTCTTTTGAAACTGTTGTTTCCACTAAATCTTTTTTCCAAAATTTCCTTATGCATAGGTGAAACCTTGAGAAGTTCTAGAATTGATATTTGAGCGAGTATTCTTTGTAATTTCTCTACTAAATTGTATTATTGTGAAGTAGATGTTGGGTATTTTGTTATACCTGGAAAGGTATCCTTTGCTTTGCTTCTCGTAATAACATTGATTGGCTTTGAAGATGGATTATTTTTAACAATGATAACATTTACCACATCATCATATGTATAAGTGTAGTTCACTTTGTCTTTTCCTTTGTCATCTTTTAATTGGGATGGTTCACCTTTGTCATAATTCAAAAATGGAGTTTTGAAAGCTAGGTGTGATTCATTTGTCTTGTGACTATCCACTGTGATAGTTCCATTATCTATTATATCTTGGATAAGGTGTTTCAATCTTTGACAATCATTTGTTTGGTGTTCTTTATTCCGATGGTAATTGCAAAAATGATTGTCATTCCACCAATCCGGCTTGACTAGTGGTTCATAACTTCTTGCTTCTGGTAAAACAATCAATTTGTTGGCAAGAAGAGTTTTTAAAGTTGATTCCAATGGTTCTCCAATGTTTGTGAATTTCCTCCAAGGATTGGAGAAGAAGGACTTGGTCTTATTGTTTTCTTGATTGTTATTTCTTGGGATTTGACTTGATAGATTAAAAATTGGTTGTTATTGTTTTGTAGCACTATTATCGTCATTTCCTCCATTGCTAACATTCCTATTCTTTGACCAGAACTTGGGTTTGTCATTATTGTTGTTGTTGTTGTAGTAGGAATTATTGTAAAGTTTTAGCTCTCCTTTCTTTACCATTGCGTTCTCTATTTTCAGACCATTCTGTTGGCAAAGGAGGGAGGACATTGCATTCTTAGTCGATAACTCATTTCACTGATAAGATTATCCATGAATATGTCCATTTTTTATTGATCAGGCACATCTCTTGGATACCTATTAAACATGTGTTTCCATTGTTGTAAAAAGATCATAAAAGATTCACCATTCTTTTGTTTAACATTGCATATATCCAACATTGTTATCTCATCCCTTATATTGTAGGAGTATTATGAAATAAATCTATTCACGAGTTCTTCAAAAGATTTGATTCCGAATGGTAATCTTGAAAACCACTCCATTGATTGTCCATTTAAACTCCTAGGAAAAAGATGCATAAGGTAAGTTTCATCATGGGCAAATTCCATACTCATAGTACAAAACTCCCTAACGTGATCCTGAGGATCGGATTTTCCATCGTATTTGTCATATTTAGGGATCTCGCAATGTTGTGGAAATGGTATCATATTCAATTTTTTATTGAAAGGATATGGGCATATATCTTTCAATGAATACTTCTTGGAGCTTGTTCCATTTTGCATATTGTGCATCTATTGTTGTAGAGTTTGCACTTGTTGGGTAAGGTTTAACAACGGATTATCCATATAGTTTCTCCATGTTTCTTCGAAAGTTCTTTTATCACTATTCTCTTTTCTTGTGTCATCCCTTTCTTTTCTTGTCTCTTCATGACTTTCTTTGTTCACATCTTTGTTATTTGGATCATCTGTGTTTTGGGTGTTACTTGCCTCCACATCTTGTTTCAAGCTTTCTATGTTAAAGTCTTGTGGTAGTTTAGCTCCAGATTTTGCCAATATCAAGAGATATTTCTCTTTTTGTTTTGCCAACAATTTTTCTATTAGCCTATCAAATTTTAAATCTTGCTCAAGGTCCCTAATGGTATTATTGACTGCTTCTTCATCAACAACAGTATACCCAAAAGTTTGGAATACAAGATTATCTTCTTCCCCCATTTGTTTTTGTTGTTTTCTAAGTTGTTCATATTGAGCTCTAGTCCAAACTGGCATGTGATTATTTCAAAAAAATTGAAATTTCCCAAGGACAAAGTCAATAGGTGATTATTGGTTTAGGAAGATATGCTTTGTTGATTTTACTACTATTGTTTGTTCACTGTGATAAGGAGCCTCTTTGTTGAAAAGCATGTCCTTGCAAATTTTTTCTGTCAAACTCTGTACCACAGCCACATAAGTAGTGACGAAAATGGTGTAGGAATGTCCTATGTTTTAATAAGATCTGATGATTGATATACAAGAATCTGATTCTTTTCTGAGTATCTTTATAACTGGGTTTTCTTTCTTAAGGTGATACTTAAAAGTCATATAAGCATTTGACAATTTACAAGTTTGTTTGATTCCAATGTTGGTGCAATTATGATTTTGATATAACCTAAGTTCAAAATAGGAAAGATATATCCAAGATTATGAACATAGGATAAATTGATCAAGCTTCATGATAGAGGATTTGATTATCCTGATGAGAGACTTGACAATGATGTTGATCTTTTGCACTTAAGATGTTTGAATCAATAGCTTGTTGAATGTTTATGCTTATAGAAACCTTTCAGGAATAGCATGTTGGATTAGAGACCTAGTTGTTGAGCTAGTTTGAAAATATGTGATGGTCTAGAGACAAATCTACTCAAGAAGTATTTTGATACTGATGTTTTGACACTTTAGTTTGATCTGGTGTTCAAATGTTAAAAAGCCTTTGTACTACCCTTTTGTTCAATTTTTCAGGCAATTGGTTGGATTTTTGCTCACTTGTAGATAATGATTTTCTTCAATTTTTGACCATTTGGAACATGTTACAGACATAGAAGACATAATTTTTAATAAATAGAATGCACAAGCAAGTACAAATCTTATGGCAGGCTGAGGCAATAATTGTTGAATCTCGTATGAGGTTTCCCCCGAGGCTACGCTATTCAAAGAAGATATTTAGATGCTTGACCCCACTGGCTCCACCCTCAGCACTCACTTCTTCAGGGCAGCCAAGCACTGTTTTCCATGAAAACTCCCCATGGAAAACTTTATATCTCTACTTAAAATTGTATGTGTGTGAGCTGCTTCAGAGGTCTGACCTCCTATGCCAACAACTAGAAGGATTTTGGCAACTAGTACAAGTGGTTTTTAGTAAAGGCTTTCGGTCATGTAGCCATACATGTAGTACTTTCAGCTCTATAAATACAGAAGGTTCCCAGCCTATAGAGGTTATACTCCATAGGGTTTATGGGGAAACATAGTGTCGGTATGAACTTATCAGCACATGTTGTTTGGGACTTTCGTCACAAACACAATTTATTTAGAGTGGATTGGAAGGACTCGATATTAGCCTATTTCCACTTTAGGTCATTCCCCTCTCATTGGCCCCCTCAAGGCAGCTCGAGAAGGCAGACCCTCTAAAGGTTATACATAATAGAAAGTAGGTCTGGTTTTCTGATCACCATATGATGGTGAGAGCATACTTACCTACTACTTCATCAAGCATGGGAAACACAAGTTTATTTTAACCTTTTAAATTCTATGTGCAATTATTTTAAAGAATTCACTCAAAATGCAAGTTGCATGCTGTCAATTTATCCCCTTAGCTAAACTAAATGAACAAGACATGATGTGTTACTTTCCAAAATAGAGCTCTTAATTAACTAGGTGAGGAAATGCATAAAATTTTCTTTAAACACAATCCTACACATTCATGTCAGTAGTTTGAAAAATTTAAGCTCCGGGACATTCGGACCTGCAAATAAATTTTGCTAGTTGCCAAAAAAAGCGTTGTCTTAACAAATGCGCTATCTTTCACCTCAAAAGCATTAACCTACAAAGCAAAAGCATTAACCTACACTACAAAAGCGCTGCTCTGTAGACTAAGAAGCGAGAATTCTCTAACATAAGCATTAACCCAATTGACAAATGCGCTAACATATAGGACAAAAACGCTAACCTACATGACAGATGCACTAACCTAAAGGACATATGCGCTAACCTATCAAACAAAAGCATTAACAGAATTTACACATGCATAAATCTACATTACAATGTGTTAAATTTTCTTTTTTTTAGAATATTAAAAGTATATGCGAGGTCTTGTAGCCCCACGGTGGGCGCCAAAATGTGTCGACTTGAATTTTATCCTCAGAATGCTACCTGCAATAGGTTAGTTTCACAAAATACCAATGGAAATGCTACAAGAAATCCAAATTCAACCAATGAAACTACATGAAATACATATGAAATAAAAATAATATTATTACCTTCATGGTTTATGTTTCATTGCGTCCTAACTCCACTATTCATGGTTGCAGGTGGTGTGCTCTCAGACAAGCACTGATAACTTCCAAGATGCCATATGAAGAATGGACTAATAACTAATAGTTCACAAATGCTATGATATGCAATGCTAAATAATTATGCTAAAATGCTAATTGCTATTTGCTTCAAGATTGAAAACTCACGGATGCATAAGTTTTACAAATGATTAACTTGCAAATTCACTTGAAGTCTAACTCTTTCTCAACTAAAACTCTTGATTTTATAGACTTTGATAGGATAAGATGATGTGGCCTAGATCAATGGTCATGATCATATCTATAGATTTGGATGGTTGTGAGAAAAGGTGAAGGTTGAGAGAAAGGGGGAAGGAGAAGACAAGTGTCACTTATCTCACGTTGACTAGGTTGTTGACTGAGGGAATCTAGAGATGGTTGGAGAAAATTTAGGCATGAGAGGACAAGTGGACTCAAGTCCTTCCTAAGATGTAGGGATGTTGGAGAGAATTTAGAAGGAGGTTATGAAATATGTGTACGTACACAATATTTCATTAAATTTGGAAGTTGGAGATAAATGATGAAATAATATTTAAGAAATATTAATTTCCTTAGCCACGTGATGGATGAGTTGGCAAAGGGAAGATGAAGTGGAGATGGAAGGTGAGTTGGAAAAGGGGGATTAAATAATTTAAGAAATTATTTAATATTTGGGACTATAGGATAGGAGAATAACCATTAAATATTAGATATTCAAATGATTGAAGGAGATAATTAAATGTTAGATATTTAATTAATTAGATTAGAAAAATAATTAAATATTAGATATTTAATTATTTAGAGGAATAGGATAGACGAATTAATTAATAAAATATTTCAATTAAATTAATTAATAGAAAGACACGAAATGAATTAAATAAACTAATCTTTTCAAATTAACTATTTAATAGAAGAATAATCATTGAATAAATATAAAATATTTATTTAATCGCTCATAGCCATTTTTATGCGTATACATTGTTCATTCTTAATTGGATTAACTCCTATTCCGGTATTATTGTTTTGGGTTTCGATATTAAAGTTTTAATTGTTGAATGTTCCTATAATCTATTATAATTAATTCAACCCCCCCCCTCTCAGTTGTCTTCTGATTATTTGAACTGTCTAACAGTTGTATGTAGTCAGTATGTGCAGTTCTTTTGTTATGGATAGATGTTGTTGTTATGGATATACGTTATGAAGTGATATGATGGAGGTAATATAATATGGTAATCTCTGGAAGATCCATTTTCTAGAATTTTGAGTTCTCATTGATCTCGATATCAGTTATGTGTCTTGGTATTATCTATTTTGATCATATCAGTCGTATCTCTTTGAGTTTCATTTTGTGATATGCTTAGTATGGGTGGAGTCTATAGTTTGGAGATATTATGCTTAATTTATTATAATGGGTCAATATTCTTGAGTCTAGATGACCCTCCCCCACTCTAGTGATCTCAGCATATGCATTGGAAAATGAGGTATGTAAAGGGAAGCCTGTAGAGATCTTGTGAAAGATGGCATGAGTGTCTTGCTAATGTGTTGGGCTTGGCTGACACACTATTTCTTAATTGTATTTTGTATTTGTGCCCTTTGGCTAACGTAGAAGCATGAGGAATGGTGTGGTATGTAGGTGTGTGTGATAAAGAGATTGAGGAAGTTCATGAGATATGCAAAAGAGATTAAGAAGTGAAGTTAGTAATGTGTGAAGTGTGAGTTGAGGACAATAAAGACAAATAGTGTTGCGTAGTACAGTAGTCCTTCACTGGATCTATTGTAGGATAGTTGTACAAAGATCTCTAATTGGATCTACTGTAAGAGTTTGTAAATTGTAATATGAGCTTAATCATCAAACTAATCATATGCACTTGGAGATGCAATCCTTTTAAGTTCAACCTTTTCTGATGCAATGCGCATTCCGACAGTAAGCCATTCCTTTGTATCTTTGCAGTGAGCAGTCTAGCAGTGATCCACCTAGCATTGATCCACCCCTTTTGTAAACACCATATAACTAGTTATATTCTCCTAAGAGTTAACACTCTTTATGGTTTTTCCCATTTGTTTTTTTCACATATTAAATCTGGTGTTTGTCTTGTGGTTGTGTTCTTCATGTTTATTCTTCATTTGTTGTTTTATATATGTTAAGTTTGTTTGATGAAGATTGATATCTTTGTGGAGGATTAAAGTTTGAGAAAAGTTTTTTATATATGTGGGAATACTAATTTACACCCCCCCCCCACTCTTAGTATTTATGTTCTTTCAACCTAATCAATAATTGGTCTCAGAGATTTGGTCCCTTGCTTGGAAGCTTAACCACTTGAAGGAGATCTATTGATTAGGTTGAAAGCACTTGAATACTAAGAGGGGAGTGAAACTATATTTCCACAGACTAAATAAAAACAACTTTTCACCAATTATAACTGTCCACAAAAATATCAAACAAACTTGATTGATATAAAGAAGATAATGCAAAATAAGCATGAAGAACACAACCACAAGATAAACACTGGATTTTATATGTGGAAAACCAAAAGTGGTAAAAACCACAGAGAGTGTTAACTCTCAGGAGAATATAACTAGTTATATTTGAGTTTACAAAGAGGTGGCTCACTGCCAGATTAAAAAAATGGCTCACTATACAGATAGACAAAGAGATGGCTAACTGTCAGAATGCTTACTGCAACTGAAGAGGGTGAACTAAAAAGGTTTGCATCTCCAAATGCATGGGATCAATTACAAGTTTAAGCTCAGATTACAAATCTCAAATTCTTTAGCAAATCCGGTTAGAGATATTTGTACAATTGTCCTGTAGTAGGTCTGGTAAAGGACTACTGCATTACTGTAGTATTGTCTACCTTTGTTGTCTGCAACTCACACTTCACACACACACTGCTATCTTTGTTGACAACTTTCTTTCACATATCACACATCTTCACACACTCAACCTCTTGTTTAATTCGCCTTATGTTGCTACATATGATTATGTATATATTGGAGGGCACAAATACAAAATAGAGTATCGGCCAAGCCCAACATGTTATCAATAAGCTAATGTCGACCTTTGTAAGACTTCTACATGCTTATTTTGTATACTCTGATTACCAATGCATATACCAAGATTACCAAAAAGGGATAGGGTCATCTGGACCCAATAATACCAACCCAATATCTCCAAAATATAGACTCCATGCGTACCAGAAAAAACACTACACAAAACTCGAAGAGATACTTCTGATGATCACCAAAACTGCTAACACCAAGATACATAACTGATATTAGGATCAATGAGAACTCCTAACATTGGGATACCGATATCAATGAGAACTCCATGAAACCCCTAAAGTCGTCATTTAGGACTATCCATGCTACATAATACCTTCTAACCAAAACCACAACATATGAACTGCACATTCATACTAACTGCATAACATCCATAACATTCAGACTAGTATCTAGACCACATACATAGTTCAATCCAAAACTGAAGGACTAGTTTGACATCAACAACAATATTATTCAACATTATTCACACAAGTTTAACAATCTCCCCCTTTGTCACTGATGGCAAAACATATTCAAAGTATAACTTCACAACTTCCCCTTACTCATGCAATTCCTCAAATTAATATTCCTTGAAATCATATTCCTTTCTCCCCCTTTTGACATCAAGGACAAAGGATGCCTCTAGTGAAAAAGGAAAAAATGGATATATTCAAAAATAAAATCTAAATCTCACACAAGAACTTTCAGCTGCTCTTCTTCATAGATATAAGCTTGTATTTTTCCTGTAGATCTGGAAAAAGAAATTCCCAAGATTGTATAGCCAGTTTGATACTTACTAAAATAATTTTTCACTCAACCATCACACCAACTGAATTTGAAAAATTATCTAGTGTAGTTAGATTCTCCTCATACTCAACTACATTCTCAAACAATACCAAAAAGTGCTCTAGCTTTTCAACAATTTCCTTAACTTTCCAAAACATGCTTACAAAGTCTTCTTTCTGCCTTTGTAGTAAAAGGATTTTATCATGTAGAAAATTAACTCTTTTCCTTTTCTCACCATCTTTATCATTCATAAAATCAAAATAGTTACCTGGACTTGTCAGTTCATCTTCAATAGCATCAATCTTACCTTTGTACTTCGTTGCAACTGTCGACCAAGAGATACAATATCTATAGACTCTGCTTGCACTATAGATATAGTCTCATAATTCCTTAATACCTGTTGAAAAATTCTTTTATGGAGGAGGGGGTGAATTAGTATGCCAAAAATCTCCGCCCTAAAACACTTAAACAGTCTGAATATAAATCTGTAAAACAGTTTAACAGACATACCGGTTATCACATATGCAAACCAAAATGCAAATAAAGCAATCACCCACAAAAGCAATACAACCATAACACAAGATATTTGACGTGGAAACCCAAATGGGAAAAACCATGGTGAGATGGAACTCACAAGCCACTATCTACAAAAAAGAAACTAGACTGGTTAAGGTCAGACTAGTTAAGGTCTTACAATGTTCTTCACCAGAACAGATCCTGTTAGGAATCTCAATCTCTATTAGGAGATAAGTCTGATTAAAGGCTACCTTGCTAAAGGATTTTAGATTCATAGAGGTGAACACCTTATTAGAGGATTTTACAAAAGGATTTTGGGCCTACCTGGTTAAGGGCTACAGACTTGTCAAAGATGTGAGTAATCAACAAGTGTTTGATCTATCTAATAGCACAAACTGCTTGGTTAGATCCAGTATTGCTCACAGTTAATGCATTCCAGCATTACTTTAGTCTTCTCTGTCTCTCACTCAGTTACAACTTGATCTTCTTAGATAAGATCACTCTTACAACAACTCATCCACCACCTTAAACCCTAGCACTACATAAACCCTTTCAGCAACAACCTAAAACCCTAGACATGATGTCCTTTAAAGGAATCTGATTTCATGTCGGTCTAATAGGATTACATTACAATTTCCTAGGTTCAATGAGTCTAGACATACTCAGTAACATGACACAAGAAGCATCATCAGTGTGTCGGCACCATCAAACAATCGGTGGATTGGTAACTCATCACAAAATGTCGGTTGGTAACTCATCACAGAGTATTACCGGTTCATACAAAATATCGATTGCCGATTTGACAAAAATGAAGAGTGGTAAGAATGTGTTATGCCGCTTTGCTCCCTCGTACCGCTTGAGATCTATGAACCGCTTGGGGTCGACATGCCGCTTCAGACCGGGAAACACATTTTGCAAAATCACCAATAGTCTAAAGAATAGAAATCAACATACCGGTTGGAACAGATACTGATTGAGCTCTAACTAATACATATAAAGGGGATCTTAATGCAAGTGTGTGTCTATCAATGAAAATCACAACATAAACATAAAAAATGCCAACACTATCTGACTTGACTAAAGTCAACCATTTCATGCCAATCTTCTTGATCCCATCTATATTATCAACTAATTTTAGCAAATTAGATTCATCATCTGAATCTCCAGCTTCCTAGTCTACAACTTCTAAAATTTCTCTAGCTACAGAGGATTCTGGATCATCAATCACCATGACATTTTCCACCTTGACTCTCTTTGGCTTTGAAATACTAATAGGATCAAACTATCTCCTTTTCTTCTTTCTAGAGGATAAATCTCTAGAACTAGAAGAGAAAGACATAAAAACCAAGCCAACACTCTACAACCACAAATGATTTGAAATAACCATTGTAAACTTCTTCTTTGTTAGCTAAATTGTTCAAGTACCTAAATATCTATCTCGTAATAGGAACACCAAACTCCCATATGACACCATCTTTTTCCGGAAGGGACTCAAAATAGTACATAACCAAACTTAAAAGCAATGACCCAAACCGGAAAGCATAATTCTTCTTTTTTGTCATCTTAATGTTCTCTAACAATAATTATTTTAGTAATTCACACAAGTCAAATGATTTGTTCTTCATCACAAGAATATGTGCCATATGTATCATAATTTCCTAGATGGCACCTTCCCTATTTCTAAAATAGGTTTTATAAGAGGTGTCATAGGCAACATACTTCACCATAGGGTTGATGATTGTGTTAATGATTAGAGCTCGATGATCACCCTTCATGCCGATTAGGGCTTCCATTTTTCTATTCAAGATTGACTTCTTTATCGAAACTTCTCCATTGTCGCACAAGGTGGTGACCGTAGAAATGATTTCCTTCATAATCGGATAGGTTTTATCCAACACGATGCAATTATCTCGCACACTACTAAGAATTATCATGATAACCTCTGCATTGTCAAACCAAGGGAATTCAGTCCATAGGTTCAAACCTTTGCCTTCCAATTCTTTGACCCTCTATAATTCATCATTATTCAAACCATCTTCAACAACTCTAATCTTCTTTGGGCTAAACTCATCTAAGAGCACCTTGTCCATAATCTAAAATTCCTTGTTGCTAGATTATTTGACGATCAATTTTCCTTCCATGATTTCTCTCACTTCTCCCTCTGCTACTGCTCTACTTTTTGAAATTTTCTTAAACATGAATGATCAATATGAACTCAAAAACTAATACTTCTCTTACTAAAGATACTTCATTAGGGTTTTTCTGCCAAGAACTATCTTATCAATGATGTCAACAAGATTCCTCGGATTATCGGATATCACTCAAACACTGTCATGTCAGATTAGTGACATGACGCACTCAGACAGGGAGTTGAGAAGATTTTTTTTCAGATCAAAACTCCCTCTAACCCAAAACTCTAAGCTTAATTACTGGAGGAAGAGGTGCCTACATTGGATTCTAGTACATCAGGCTCACTTCCTTTATTTTCACTCTTCTTTCTCCAAACCAAATTTTAATTCTTCTTTGATTCACCATTCTTCATCACATTCTTCTCAATAGATTTCTCCACCTTTTCATTCCTACATTGATCCACATAATTTTTGATCTACTTGCATTTGAAACAACTAACAATATTCCTCCTAGATCTTACCTAATGTGATTTGTATCTGCATTGACTAGCCTTATATCCATAGTTATTGTAAATGTAATAGTATCCATGAAAGTTGTAGCTCTTCTTGTTTACAACAACCAGATTATAATTCTGATTCACAATATTATTTCTACAAAGACTTTCTTTATGTCAAAACATCTTGCAACTATAACACTGAATTGTACTACATTTTATTGTCTTGTGTCCAAATTATTGTATTTAAAATAATAGCCATTAAAATATGGGTTCTCTTGTGCATTAGGTTGTTGAATCGGTGGTCTTCTTGCATTTGATTTCTGATTTTGGGTCTTCTTCTCATCTTTTACTTCTTTTCTTTCTTTATCATTCTAATTTGGGCACATACCGGGTTGGAAACCTAGTCTGGTTTTGTCTGAATTAACTTGTTACATGCTGACCAAATCATCCAAGAGCTTACTACTGTAAAGGATCTTATTCTTTGCCTTTAGATTTTTTACCTCTTATTCAAGCTTTTCACATTCTACAAACTTCTTTATTGTCTATTTAAGAAGCAGTTCTGATGCAGGAGCATCCTTGGTTCTTGGCAATCTTGCATCAACCAAAAACATTTTCTTTTAATTTGTTCTTGGTTTGCAGTTTCAGTATTTCATTCTGTGTTTCTTTGCATTTTCTCACCGGATCTTGCAGAATTGGATTTTGAATATGAACATGTTCATTTTACTTATGCTAAGTCTGTAGGACATTTGGATTCTTTTCTAGAAAGTTATTGCTTTCAGAATCTGAGATATGTTTTTGGCTTAGAACTCCATAACCACTTAGACCTATTTTGTTGTTGGTGAATCTTGCGGATCATTTTTTGTAGCTTGTAGAGCTTTAGTTTGTTTTTTCCAACATTCCTTGGAATGTGGCCTACCTTTCCTTAGGTTTTCACTTCATCCCATGGATTTTCTAGATGGATCTCTTTGGTGGAGGCCGACCTTGTTGTTTACACATTTCATCTTGTTCATTGGTGATTGTTTCACCTTGGGCCGACATAGATCACCCTTGATCATATAAATCAATGTATTCAAGCATGTAGTAATTAGTTAATGTAACACAAAAAAATAATATTGATTTTAGGAGGTTTGGAGTTGGCTCACATTCTTATTTTAGCTCGAATGTTGCATAGCATGCATGTTTTGTACTCAGGCCTGTGAGCAAAATTTTTATAAGTACGTATGTTGCTGGTAGTTTGTAACTGATTTAAATGATATAGTATAATTTGTTTATGCATTGCCTCCATCACTTTGAGTTGTTTTTACTGTGTAACTCTTGCTACACTGTCTGAAATGCTCTCTTTGAGGACCCTCCCATTGTGACTGCACCAAGTGGTATAAGAGCTAGATTTTATTCTAGAGATTGTATTGTCCTATAAGATTTTGTTGTAGGGTGGTAGATTGCGGATCTGGCCTATAGTTGTAGAGGACTTGTGTGAAGATGGCACAAAGAGGAAATTGAAATGGTGAAGTGCATGGAAATGTAGACCCTGTTGTGATGGAAATGTTGAGAGGAATTGTAGCCTGATTGGAAGTTGTTGAAATGGCCCAGAGAAGAGGTCGACATGTTGAAGATGTGAGTGAAGATTAAGAAGAAGAAGTGGTAGCTAGAGAACAAGGAGAAAATCCACTGGAAAATGATCCAAATGAAGAAAGGTTTATAAGAGCATTATCTTGAGAAAATACCACACCACATTTTACCCCACCGGATTATGATGGCAAGTTGGATTCAGATGAAGTTCTGGATTCGATAGCGGAGATGGAAAATTATCCTGATTTTGAAGGCATCGCAAAAGATAGGAAGGTGAGATATGCTTGCACTAAGTTGAAAGGGCATGAATCTCTTTGGTGGGAACATTTGTAGGTTGATACATAGAGAAGAGGTAAAGAGAAGATCAAAACTTAGGAGCGTATGGTGAGTAAGCTAAAATCAAAGTTTATGCCTATTGATTATCAAGTGAATCTATTTTGGAAGTTGTAGAACGTGTAGTAGAAGGAATCTAGTGTGAAGGAGTATATAGAAGCATTCTACAAGTTGAATATGAGTTCCAAACATGTCGATGATGAGATCGAACAAGTTGCTAGATATTTGAATGGGTTGCAGATGTTTGAACAAGATAAACTCATTCTAATCAAAATGCAGTGTTGAGGAATCTTATCAATATGCCCTAAAGGAAGAAGAAAAACTAAAAAAAAGAAATGAGCAGAAGCAAAGAGGTAGAGATGGAAGGTTTTTTGGAGGAAGATTTCAAGGAGGAAGAAGCTATTCAGAAGGAAGAGGACCCTATATAGATTAGAACAAATACAAGGAAGTTAGTAGAGATGGTAGTTCATATAAGAAGGACAATAGAAATTTTAACCAGAGAAGAGAACCTAATGGATACCAGAATAAGAGTTATGGAAAAGATGACAAAAGACAAGATAAAAGAGTGTTAAGAGGAACTTTCTTTAAGTGAGAAGGAGAAGCACATCATTCTTTTGAATGTAAGAAGGTCAAGAACACTGGAAGGATAGTATTGGTGGAAGAAGACTGTACCGGATCAGCCAATAAACTAGAAGATGGAAAAATATTGGTGATAAGGAGAGCTTTGTGTCATACCGCAGATGATGAGCCCTTGCAGAGGAGGAATTTGTTCAAGATTAGATGTAAGGTATCAGGTAAGTGTTGTAAAGTTATAATTGATAGTGGTAGTTAAGATAATCTTGTTTCAAAGGAGACGGTGAATAAGATAATTGGGAAAGATTAAAACACCCTAAGCCTTATCAAATAGTGTGGATTCAAGATGATCATAAGATACTAGTAAGTGAACAATGTTTGGTTAAATTGAAGATTGAATCTTACCATGATGAAGTTTTGTGTGATATTATGCCTATGTATATTTGTCATATCTTGTTGGGTAGACCTTGGTCATATGATAGACAAGTGATACATGTTGGAAGGAAGAACATATACACTATTATTGTAAATGGGATGAAGAAAACCTTTTAACCCTTGGAGGAACCTCTGAAAACTGAAGTTTCTACAAGTGCTAGAATCTGTTTGCTGGATGGAAGGAAATTCCTGAATAGGATGAGACATGAGAATGTATACTTTGGTTTAGTCACTAAGAAAAATAACAATTTGGAGCGTGAAGAAGAACAACTAGAGGAGATAAAGGAGTTGTTGATAGAATATGGAGACATCATTTCAAATAATGTACCTAATGGATTATCGCCTATGAGAAGTATCAGTCATCGCATGGACTTGATTCCTGGAGGTAGTTTGCACTGAATGGCACTGAAAAAGAATGAGGAGATGAATAGACAAATGCATGAGTTATTGAAGAAAGGTTTGATTAGAGATAGTTTGAGTCCTTTTGTGGTACCAACAGTGTTAGCACCTAAAAATAATGTAGAATGGAGGATGTGTACCAATTCCAAAGCAATAAACAAGATCACAGTGAAGTATTGATTTCATTTGCCTAGAATGGATGACATAATAGATTGTGTGAGTGGAGCGAGATACCACAAAAAGATATACTTGAAGAGTGGATACCATTAAATCAGAATCAGGGAAGGAGATGAGTGGAAGACAACATTCAAGACAAACAAAGGATTGTATTAATGGTTGGTGATGCCTTTTGGATTGATTAATGCACCAAGCGCTTTCATGAGGTTGATGAATGAGGTATTGAAGAAATTCTTGGGTAAGTTTGTTATCATGTATTTGGATGACATTTTGATATTCAGCAATAGAAAGGAAGAACATATGTTGCATTTGAGACAATTTTTGCAGAGGTTGAGAGAAGAGAAGTTGTTGATAAAAATTAAAGAGTGTAGTTTCATGAAGGGGGAGTTAGTCTATTTGGGATTTGTGATATCTACAGATGGATTGAAAATGGATCCTAAGAAGGTAAGAGCAATTTTTGAATGGCCTACACCAAAAGTATTGGAGAGGTGAGATCATTTCATGGATTGGCTAGTTTCTACCAGAAGTTTATCAAAAAAATTAGTTTAATTTGTAGCCCTATGAGAGAAGAAATGAGAGGAAATGGAAAGGATTTCAAGTGGACAACCGGAGAAAATAAGAGATTTGAATTGTTGAAGTAGAAGGTAATAGAGCAGCCTCTATTAGTTTTACCAGGTTTAGTAAAGTATTTCAAGTGGACTGTGATGCAAATGGGAACACAATTGGAGTAGTATTGAGTCAGGAAGGATGACCGATAGCTTATTTCAATGAGAAGTTGAATTATGTAAGGAAGAGATATTATGTGTATGATCAAGATTTTTATGCCATAATTCAAGCATTGAAGAAGTGGAGACATTAATTATTGCCTAAGGAGTTTGTGTTGTATACTGATCACTGAGCTTTGCAGTATTTGAACATTTAGAGTAAGTTGAATCAGAGACATATGAGATGGCTAGAGTTCTTGTAGAGTTAAAACATTGAGCTAAAGCATAGAAGTGGATAGTCAAATAAAGTTGTTGATGCATTGAGAAAAAGGAGGAACTTGCTAATAGAGATGAGAGTGGAGGTAATAGGTTTTGAGGAATTGAATAACTTGTATGAGGATGACCCAGATTTTACAAAACCTTGGAAAGCTTGTAAGGAACCAATCATGGTAGATAGAAGTATGTGGTTGGACTATTTCTTTCAAGATGAGATGCTATTTATAGGATTTTTGCTGTGTATACCTAGAAGTTTAATGAGAAAAAGTTTGATAAAGGAGAAGTGTAGTGGAGGATTAGTCGGACACTTTGGAGTTGATAAGACAGTGGCATTAATTATTGAGAATTATTTTTGGCCTCAAATTCATAAGGATGTTAGGAAATTTGTCCAGAGTTGTAGGATTCGTCAACTTGGAAAAGGTAGTAGTCAGAATGTTGGATTGTATAAGCCTTTGATAGTTCTAGAGAGACCTTGGGAGGAAATAGGCATGGATTTTATACTTGGATTGCCTAGGACATAGAGAGGAAATGATTCTATATTTGTGGTGGTGGATAGATTCTCAAAGATGACACATTTCATACCTTGTAAAAAGACAACAGATGCAATACATGTTGCAGACCTATTTTTCAAGGAAGTGGGGAGATTACATGGATTACCTAAGAGAATAGTTTTAGACAGAGACACTAAGTTTGTTAGTTACTTTAGGAGGAAACTTTGGAAGAAGATAAAGATGGATTTGAAGTTTAGTTATACTTTTCACCCATAGACTAATGGATAGACAGAGGTAGTAAATAGGGGTTTGGAAAAATTGTTGAGATTCTTAGTTAGAGAGAAGACCAGAAGTTGGGATTTGATTCTTGCACAAGCAGAATTTTCCTACAATAATTTAGTGATCAGGAGTACTAGAAGAATACCTTTTGAGATAGTTACTGGAATACACCTTGAGGTATACTAGAAGTGAGGGATATTAGTAATGAAGACAAGAGAAGTGCAGAAGTAGAATAATTTGTAGATCATATGAAGGTATTGCATGTTTAGGTTAAATAGCATTTGGAGGACATGAACAGTAAGTATAAAGAGAAAGCAGATGGAAAGAGGAGACAAAAGGAATCTGAAGTTGGTGATGAAGTGATGGTGTATCTAAGAAAAGAGAGATTTCTAGTTGGAACCTATAATAATCTGCATATGAGGAAGTTTGGAGCCTATAAGATCTTGAGGAAATTTAGTTCCAAAAATGCATATGAAGTGGAGTTACTAGATAGCTTGGGTATTTCACCTATATTCAACATTGTAGATCTATATTAGTACCATGATGCAAAATTCAGTGAGGACAGTGTTTTAAAATTGGAGAAGTAGATACCTTGGAGGGAACTAGATCAGATTGAAGACATTTTTGACAATAGGACTGGAAGTAGCACCTAGAGAAACCAGAACAGAGAGTATCTTGTGAAGTGGAAAGATAGACTAGTTGAAGATTCATCATGGATTTTTCAGGTAGAGGTAGGCCATCTTGGTTTTCCTCTAACCTTGCCAAAGTGAGGGACTCACTTTTTCAACAACCTTAGATGTTTGATGCAAGAGCATCCCTAGTTCTTGGCAATATTGCATGAACCAAAACCATTTTCTTTTAGTTTGTTCATGTTTTGCAATTTCAATAATTTCATTTTGTGTTTCTTTACATTTGTTGATTAGACCTTGCGGAGCTAGATTTTGATTGTGGACATGTTCATTTTCCTTATCCTAAGTCTGTGGGATGTTTGGATTCTTTTTTGGAAAGTTATCGCTTCCAAAATTTGAGATAGTTTTTTGGCTTAGCAGTCTAGAACCGCTTGAACCTATTATGTTGTTGGCAAATCTTTCAGATCATTTCTGTAGCTTGTAGATCTTTAGTTTGTTGTTTCCAATGTTCCTTGGTGTGTGACTGACCTTACCTTAGGTCCATAATTCATCCTATAGATTTTTTGGATGGATCTCTTTGGCAGAGGCCGACCTTTTTGTTTACACATTTCATCTTGTTCATCGATGATTGTTTCACCTTAGGCCAATGTGGATCACCCTTGATCATATAAATCAATGTAATCAAGAATGTAGTAATCAATTAATATAACATAGAAGAATAATCCTGAAGTTAGAAGGTATGGAGTTGGCTCGCATTCTTGTTTGATCCCAAATGTTGCATAGCACACATGTTTTGTACTTAGGATTGTGAAGCAAATTTTGTGAGCTCGTGTGTTGTCAGTAGTTTGTAACTGATTTACATGATATAATATAATATTTTTCTATATTTCCTCCATCACTTTGATTTGTTTCTGTTGTGTAACTCTAGCTACAGAGTCCAGACTATTTTCTTTGAGAACCCTCCCATCGCGATTGCACCAAGTTTTGTCTTGTCCTTTTCCTCAATATTTTGCATCAGATCTTTGATAGTCTCATTTTCTTGTTTCAACTTATTGTTAACTTCCTTAAATGTCTCAACTTGAACTTCCAAATTTTCTTTCTCATCTTTTGCACACACTCATTTTCTACCTTCACATTCTCCTTTAATTATTCATTCTCTGATTCAACGCTTTCCAAATCTTCAAGAGTTGTCTTCAATTCTTAATCCATTTGAAATTTTTCTGCCAAGCATATAGGTGCCATGACTTCAACCAACATGGATCTCCCTCAAGCAGTTAAGTTCTCCAAGAAAGGGACTAGAGCTCTGATACCAATTGTTGATCAGATTGAAAGCACTTGAATACTAAGAGGGGGATGAATTAGTATTCCCATAGATTAAAGAAAAACAACTTTTCACCAATTATAACTATCCACAAAAATATCAAACAAACTTGACTGATATAAAGTGGCTAATGTAGAATAAACATGAAGAACACAATCACAAGATAAACACCAGATTTTATATGTGAAAAACCCAAAGTGGGAAAAACCATAGAGAGTGTTAACTCTTAGGAGAAGATAACTAGTTATCTTTGAGTTTACAAAGAGGTGGCTCACTCCTAGATTACAAAAAAGGCTCATTGTAGATATGCAAAGAGATGGCTAACTATTGGAATGCTCACTATAACTGAAGAGGGTGAACTGAAAAGGTTTTGCATCTCCAAATGCATGAGATCAATTCCAAGTTTAAGATTAGATTACAAATCTAAAATTCTACAGTAGATCTAGTTAGAGATCTTTGTACAACTATCTTGTAGCGGGTGTGGTAAAGGACTACTACATTACTGCAATATTGTCTTCCTTTTCTATGTGCAACTCACACTTCACACACACACTACTATCTTCATTGCCAAGTTTCTTTTGCATATCACACACCTTCACACACTAAATGCCATGTTTGATTCACCTTATGCTACTACATATAAATATGTATATACACCAGAGGGCACAAATACAAAATAGTGTGTCCACTAAGCCCAACATGTTATTAAAGAGCTCATGTCGGCCTCTGCAAGACTTCTACATGCTTCCTTTGCATACTCCAATTTCCAATGCATATCCCAAGATTACCAGAAAGGGATAGGGTCATCCAGAACCAAGAATACTAACCCAAAATCACAAGATCAAGCCCAATATCTCCAAAATGTAGACTCCACACGTACCAAGAAAACCACAACACAAAACTCAAAGAGATACTTTTGACAATTACCAAAACTGCTAACATTGAGACACATAATTGATACCAGGATCAATGAGAACTACTAACACTAGGATATCAAGATCAATGAGAACTCCATGAAACCTCTAAAGTCATCATCCAAGACTATCCATGCTACATAATACCTTATGACCAAAACCACAACATCTGAACTACACATACATATTGATTGCATAACATCCATAATATCTGAACTAATATCCAGACCACAAACAGAGTCTAGTCCAAAACCAAAGGACTGGTTTGACATTAATGACAATATTATTCAATATTATTTACACAAGTATAACAAGATCTATGTTGGTTGAATCATGGCACCTATATGCATTACCAAAGATTTTCAAATGGATGACGATTTGAAGATAGCTCTTGAAGATTTGGAAAGTGTTGAATCAGAGAATAAAGAATTGAAAGAGAATGTGAATGTGAAGATAGCAAATGAATGTGTGCAGAAGTTGAGACAGAAAATCTGAAAGTTCAAACTGAGGCATAAGGAGGTTAACAATCAGTTGAAGTAGGTGAATGAGACTATTAAAGATCTGATGCAGAAGATTGAGGAAAAAGACAAGATAGAGAAATTCCTAAAGGAAACAATAAAGCAGAATTCTAAGGAATGTGAAAAGCTTGAGTAGAAGGTGAAGAATCTAAAGGCAGAAAATAAGATCCTTGATAGTAGTAAGATCTTGGAAGATTTGATTGGCATGCAACAAGTTAACTCAAACAAAATGAGACTTGGTTTCCAACCTGGTATGTGTTTAGATCAGAATGATAAAAAGCAAAATAAAGAAGTCAAATCTGAAGTGGAGAAAAAGATAGAAGATGAAAGAAAATACCAGAATTACAATTTTAATGCAAAAAGGTCACTGGTTTGACAACCTAATGCATAAAGGTACCCATCTTTTAAAAGCATGTTATGAATCGTAATTATAATCTAGTTGAATCAAACAATAAGGGTTACAACTTTCATGGATATTGTTACATTTGCAATTACTATGGACATTATACTAATCAATGCAAAAGTAAAAATGAGGATAAATCTACTAAGAAGAATGTGATAAAGTATGGTGAATCAAAGAAGAAAGAAAATTTGGTTTGGAGAAAGAACAGTGAGAACAAAGGAAGCAAGCCTAATGTACTGGAATCCGATGTAGGCACCTCTTCCTCCAATAACAAAGTATAGAACTTTTGATGAGGGAGAATTTATTCTAAAAGAAAAATATTCTATCCTCACCATCAAAGTGGATCATGTCATTGATCTGACATGGCAGTGTTTTATGTGCTATCCAATAATTAGAGGAATTTATGCTAACATCATCGACAAGACTATTTTTGGTGGCAAAAATCTAAGAATGATTTTTTGGCAAGATAAGTATCGTCTTTTTGAATTCATTCTTTCATATTAATTATTTGTGTTTGAGATTATTGCAAATAGTAGAGGAGTAGCTCATTGAGTAGTGCAAGCAATCATGAAAGAAAAATTGATCATTGGAGAATCTAGCTGTGAGGAATTTCATATTTTGGACAAGGTGCTCAAGGATGAATTTAACCTAGAGAAAATCAGAGATGTTGAAGCTACTCTGAGTGATGTTGAGTTGAAAAGGGTAAAAGGATTGGAAAGAAAAGGTTTGAATCTTTGGATAGAATTCCCCTGGTTTGATAATGCAGATGTTATCAGGATGATCCTTAGCCATGTGTAGTATGACAACATAGTGTTGGATAAACCCTATCCAATCATGAAGGAAGTTATTTCTATGATCACCAACTTATGTGATAGTAGAGAAGTTTAGGAAAAGAAGTCAATCTTGAACAGAGAAGTGGAAGCCCTAACTAGGGTAAAAGGTGATTAGTGAGCTTTAATCATTAGCACAATCATCAACCTTGTGGTGAGGTGTGTTGCCTACGAAATCTCTTATAAAATCTATTTCAGGAATAGGGAAGGTGTCACCTCAGCAATTGCAGTATATATGGAACATATGCTTATAATGGAAAACAAATCATTCGATTTATGTGAATTATTGAAATAATTGTTGTTAGATAGTATCAAGATGACAAAAGAGAAGAATTATGCTTTCTAGTTTGGGTCATTGCTTGTAAGTTTGGCTATGTACTATTTGGGATCCCTTTCAAAAAAAGCTAATGTCATATGGGAGTTTGGTGTTCCTATTGCAAGGTAGATATTTAGATATTTGAACAGTTTGAATAATAAAGAGGAAGCTTGTGATACCTATTTCAAAGTGTTTCTAGACATGTGGAGTGTTGGAAAAGTATGTATATCTTTCATTTTTGGTTTTGGTGATTCCTCCTCTAGAAAGAAGAAAAGGAGATAGTCTATTCCTATTAGTATTTGAAATCCAAAAAGAAGCAAGGCAAAAGATGTTCTGATTGATGATCCAAAATCCCCTGTAGCTGGAGAAGATTTAGTTGTTGTAGAGTAGAAAGCTGGAGAATCAAATGATGAATCTAATTGCTGAAATTGGTTGACAGTGTGGATGGAATCAAGAAGATTGGTGTGATGTGGCTGACTTCAATTGAGTCAAATAGAATTGAAAGCATTTTTTTGAATCAGTATATTTAAAACAACATGAGCCTTGAAGATATCAGTAATCTACTTCTAGAATCTCTAAATGAAGTTCTAGAGGAGAATTTCTTTGAGCAGTTAGTCGAATAAAAAGGCTTGGATATATAGAATCTATTGAATGAATGTGTTAATGCACAAAAGATATTATCAGCATGTGTTGAGGAATTGAGGAACTATATCTGCAGTGCTAGTAGAGTCTATAGGTATTGTATCTCTTGGCCAACAGCTACAGTGAAGCACAAAAGCCAAATTGATGCTATTGATGATAAGCTAACAACCCTAGGCAAATCTTTTGATTTTCTGAATGATAAGGATGGTGAGTAGAGGAAAAGAATCAATTCTCTTCAAGTTGAACACTTATTTCTGAAAAGGCAGAGAGAAGACATTGTGAACATGTTTTGGAAGGTTAAGGAGGTTGTTGAAACCAAATTGGAGCATTTTTAGTGTTGCTTGGGAATGTGGTTGAGTATGAGCAGAACCCATCTGCTCTGGATAGTTTTTCCCATGCAATTGATCTATTAGTAGAGTGTAGAATACTTTGAATTAGCATTAAACTAGTCATACATTCTTGGGAAGTTCTTCTTTTGAATCTAAAGGATAAATACAAGTTTATGTTTTCGAAGAAGAGAAGTTAAAGGTTCTTGTGTGGTGTTTAGGTTTTGACATTTTTGCAGTTGTATATATTATATTTTTCTTCCTTTCTTTTTCATTCTTTTTTCATCAAAGACATCCTTTGTCCTTGGTGTCAAAAGGGGGAGAAAGTAATGCGGTTTCAAAAGAATGTGGATTCTTAGATTTGAGGAGTTGCATGAGTAAAGGGAAGTTGTACATAGTTAAGTTTTGGATATGTTTTGCCATCAATGACATGTTAGAGATTGTTGGATATTGCTGAGAAGTTTGTTGGAATGATGTGTTATCATTAATATCAAAATATTCTTCTATGTATTCCAATGGTGCATGCAAATTATTCTTGTGTGTTCCAGATGAGCTTATGTAAATTAATGGGTTTTGAAATACTTATCTCTAGTTGATTGAGCAGAAGTTTCAGTGATCTACATGATGATTTGATCAAGTTATGAGGTCCAATATTGTGGTTGATATTGAGTTGTTCATGTTATTTAGTATTTTGGTTTGTGCTCCATATTGCTCTAAAATTATAATATCTTTAGTTGTGGATGTGTGGGTTGTATTCTAGACATTGATGTGTGTCCTCAGTTTGATTAGTTCATGATTTGGAAATCCACAAGTGAATCTTTCAGGTTGACAGATAGTTATGTTGGTGTTCTTGAGCTCTAGTAGAGAGATTGTGATGATTTTGGTAATCCAAGTTGTTGCAGTTGTTGTGGTACAATTCACACTGCTTGTGAATGTTTCTAGATCATGTTCTATGTGTATTGGTGGTCTGCATTCATTATTGTGCATGTTATTAAATATTTTCCTTGTTCGGTGATGTTCTTCATGTTATGGGATATTCATGATGTGGTAGCACATTGTGGATGATCGAGGCATAATTATTGGAGGTATTTCATATTTGCAGTGGGTTTTTATGTCTAGACTATGTCTTAGTTGACATTGTTTTGGTTCGCATTCATTGTTATAGTGCGTGTAATTATATTTTTATAATACATAGTGTGTGTTGAGCTGACATCTCTTTCATGGGTTAGTGACTTGTATAAATGAATGTAATAATAATTCCAAGGCATTATGCTATGTGTGAGTATTGTATCAATAATTTAGTAGTAGGGAAGTTGTCTGAAGTTATGTCAAGAAGTATGTCATAGAGAAGATTTGAAAGTGAGCTTAATTGAAACTATACTCAGGCATGTGGAGATACTATTTCAGTAGTCCATGATTCTCCAGATGTAATCTGGATGCTTTGTAAGTCATTGAGACTTCTTGTAAGGTGGTGAGCCTTTGTTAAGGGTTGTATCCCTTCTGGGTTTCTTGTTTGAGAAGTGAGCTCTAGGTAGTGTTCCTAAATGCATGTGCATTCCCCATTGTAATATTTACATTTACTCCTAATAGGGTATTATCTCATTGTGGGTAGGTTCCCACCGTGGTGTTGGTGCCCAAAAATGGGTTTACACTACTACAAGGCAAAGACCAAGTTGATTCCTAAAAATACCTATGGAAAGCCACTTCCAACTATCAGTATCCTTCAGACTTGGACCAACTGCAACAAGAATCTGTAAATCTTTCTACACTTTGGGCTCTGCAAGACCCGGGAGGGTGATCCCTTAGCCAATTTGTAATCTCTATGCCATATTCATAAATTATGCATAAAACAAAGCAGATGATCTCATATAAAGGCTCAACAAAAAGGGAGAATGCTCAGAAATAGAAAATTCCTCAGTGATCCTCAACCAATTAGAACATGAGATGATTATGTGCACATAGAAACATACATGAAAATAAAATATATTCTGATATTCAACCAATTATAGCAAGTTGTTGGTCAATTCGAATAGAAAAAAAAACACTAAAGACAGTTACAAGCTACAATCAGTGCCTTACTCCATTGGGTACATGAATTCATACGACATAAAATGAATTCTGATAGAATTTTATTTAACATCATATAGATCTAAGATAGTATTGCCTTGCAATGTTATTGCATCTGCAACCCCAACCCACACTACTTATCAAAATCCCTGCAATAGCACTACCACTCTACAATTCTACTCAAGCATTTAATTGACCCCTTAGACTGAAGCATGAACATAAAATACATACACCACAATAATGCAATGAATGAGAAAACCCTTGATTTTATTCATTTAAAATATGGTATAATAATACACTAGAGAGAAATGGATTTGAATTATATTTCTATTGAAATAATTAGCTATCTCTGTCAAAACACAATTTACATTTAACTCCTTCAAGAACCTACAAAAAAATAGACACAAGACTCTTTATATTTATTCTATATATGACTTTACAAGTTTCTCGCTTCACCTAGACTTTGCTACTGGAACCAAAATTTTGGAACACTCAAGGGATAAAAATTGGAACCCCATCTCATAACCCTAAATTCCCTTTTATAGAAAAAAATAGAGCTAACAAGCTTCAGGCCAAAGGAGACACCTGTCATCATGATGATTAAACATACCTGAAGTTTTTTTACAACAATATTCCATCCTTAATAAAAATAACCAATATCAAAATCTATGACTGCTTCTCTAAAACTCGTGATGTATTTTACTGTCATCGCTTTTGTTCCGGTTCAAAAAGATATCCTCCACTAGAAGACAAAAATAGTTATATCAAACTATTTACAATCCTTATTCATCATTCAGACACATCCTACTTCATCCATTGTACTCTTCATCAGATGGCCATTCATAACTCATGACTTCATGAGCTTTAGCTCTGTATGGAGTGTATTTAATGGCTACTTGATTTGCCTCTCTTTCAAAAGATTCAAAAAATAACTCTATGGCAATTATTTTGTCCATGCTATCCTCCAGCATATCCATGTTCAAGCCTTCACATATTAACTCTACCTGGGTACTGATGACTCTCTACGCCTCCTCTTTCTAAAATTGTAGATGGTTGACGGCCCCATTTTCATCCTTAATATCTGGAAAAAGAGTTTCACTCAACTCACTGAAATTTCTCATCAGCTCCCTTATCTTTCTTTCTATATTTTCTAGAAAATTTGGGCCTCCTGCATTGATTTTACCAACAAATAAGTTGGTTGGAGTGCGGGTGGCCTCTCAGCATGATACTTGGAAGCCATATATATTATTCTAAGTTCGTTTCCTCTTTGCAACCATTTTGTGAACAAGGAAACCACCATCTCTTTATCATCATCAAATTTTTGAATAGCATTAAATAATAAAGAATACAAGGCATGAATGTTGTTAATTCTACTATCAACCTTTTCATTTAAATGAGTTAGCACTGAACTAACTACCTCCTTTTATTGCCAGGATAATTGATGTTTTGATTCCTTCAACTTATTTTCTAATTCAATAATCATTTCCAAGAGCTAAGATTGAGTTGGATCAGTAGATCTAGTGGCTTCGAGCTTGTCATCATCATATGGGACCAATGATATATGGGGGATATCAACATTGACATCAGGTTGAACTGCTTCTTCTTCATGGATAACAGGCGATGACCTAGATGTTGATGTCCTTGTAAGTGTAGAAGAGGATACTCTTATCTATCATTTCTCAAGGAGTTGCACTCTCATTTGCAACTCTATAAACATATGTTGAACTACATTGTAATCATTGAAAAGCTTGTCAAATGTTCTCAGTAACTTTGCCTTTTCCAAGGCTTCTCTCTTTAAAGTTTAATGAGCCAATTTAGCAACATCAACATTCAACTTTGTAGCCTCCACACTTGATGTGTCAAATGCTCTCTTTACAATAAGGCCTCCCCTTAAGTTGGGATTTATGTCACTAATGTTAAGCTTTATAGGTCCTTCCTCTAATGCCCATATTGCCAAGGTTGCATAATCATCTACAAAATCTGATCCTTTCAATGCCAACCTTGCTTCCTCCTTTGAACTAAATTGTTGGCCCTTTGATTTCCTAATTGCATCAAAGGCCACTACATCTTCTATATCCCATTCTGGTAAAATTAGAACTCCATCTTGACTTACAATCATTGTGCCCTCATCTGTAGTGATTCTCTTGAACTCTTCCATCATCTCACTCTTAACTTCTTCCTGATTTTCATGTTCAGACCTATCTAGCCTCTGAGCTTTTCTCTCATCAGTTCTCTTCCTAAATTCTTCAATTTTCATCTTTCACACAGATTGCAAAAAGGTCGGGCTTCTCACAAAAGTATCATCCTCAAGAAACTTATCGCATGCCTCCTTCCTTGCATCCCTGAAAGCTCTACTTTGAATATCTAAAGGAGTGAGGTCCAACTCCAAATTAGGGGCAAAGGAGGAATACCAATTTGCATCTCTGCACTTGTTGCTACAAGCGTATCTTCCTCCATTTGTTCTTCAACTTGCTTTAAAGGTTAAAAGGGCACAGGTGGTGGTGAAGGACTTCTATCTAAATCTTCAAGATCAATGATTGATTCCTTTAAAAGGCTTGATTTGCACCTTTGGGGAAGGTTTTGTCTTCATTATCCTTACCTTTTCTCCTCACTAATCCTCCACTGTCACTATTTCTCTCTTCTTCACCACTTGTTTCTTCTCCTTTTCTCTTTTGAGAAGACTCATAAACAAGTCTCTTTTCTATCAGGCCATCTATTCTTTGAGGTAGAGGAGGTCGTGAGCCTGACTATTGCATCATCTTTTGATGAATCAAAACTAATTCCTCCACTGTGATGGGTGTTGGACGATGTACATCTCTTCTTTCAACTTGTCAGTCATGAACCTCTTCAAGTTTGGCCTTCTTCTCCTTCAATGCAAGAAACAATTCATCAAAATTGTTCATAACAAAATTGACTTTAGCATGAAATAGAGTAAAATCTTCTATTGGATCATAGCTTGCATCCATTTTCTTAATTTTAGCCTATTACTTCCTAAAAACTATCCATTTCTCTTTCCTCCAATCCTAAGTCATGAAATCAAACTCATTTCTAATTATATCCTCAGGAAAGTTGTGCTCATGAGGCAATATACCTCCTTTTATTCTTGTCCTGTAAATGTTGTAAAACCCTTCCAAGTCACTATGTCTAGCTGTGCTAGCCCTTAAATGATATGGTGCAAAGAATTTGTCAAAATTCTCATATCCTCCTTTCAAAATCACAAATTATGGGATGATAGTATAATCAGGGAAAATTATTCCTTTGCCTTTTCGCTTTAATTCCTTATCATGGATGCATCTTATCTGCCACATTACTTCAGAAAAACCCATTCTCAAAGGAACATTAAAAGCAATACATGTGGTTGACTAGAAAAACCATAGATTCTAATAACAGTGCTAATAGGATAAGGGATGAAATCCCCCCAATTGTGCTCAATCTTTAGAAGTGGAAACCTCTCTTTAGGCCTTACAAAATCATGTAGCTCCTTAGGGATCCTTGGTGGGTTCACTGTCAATCTTTGTCTCAACCTAGAAGCAAATTTGTTATCAAATCTCATAAAACTAGCCTCATGTTTGTCCCAAGACATATCTGTGCTCCAAAGCTGCACTGGAATTTCCTTATTGTCAATTGTCCTCTTGAGGTTCATAGTACCTTCAAAGTAATCTGCATTCCAATATAAAAACATGCGCATGAGCAAGGAATACCAATATAATTTAGTGCCAGACACTTTATTTTGAATATCCTCCAGCCCCTCATGAATCTTCTCTTAAAGGTATGGGGCAAAGTAAAAAACCACTATATAATCTGTATGTTGAATTTGCATGGCCATATACATGAAATTGGGTGGTATAACTATAATTGGATTGAAACCCAAGATCTGACATAGAGAGAAAAAGGTAGCCTAAAAAATAAGGAGCAAAATCACCAATGGGGAATGGCTCCTCTGAACTAGGGCCAATGTAGTACGTTGTCTCTCCTGCATTATCCAAATGTATTGGAAGAAAATTAGTTCTAATAAAATCTTTCATTTTATAATACTCTGCCTTTAACTCATTTAAATCTACTTGTACCAGGTTAGCAAATGGTTCATAAAAGTCAAAAATCTCCTGGAATTCCTCTCTTCTGATTGTCAGCAGAGTTTCTCCTTCATTCCCCCTTATAACCCTTGAGATTGGGTTATATCTATTTGCAATGGCCTTAAGAAGGTCAACATCCATGAACACACTAGACACCACTAACTTACCTGAATCATACTTCCAAGGACTTGAGAGTGGGGAATGTAAATTTCTCTATCCATACCATAACTTGAACATTTATATCCATCATCGATACCCTAGCATCCACCAAGTGGTATGCTTTATCAGTCAACCCTTCTCCTAGGGTTTTACCATGAACAAATTTCTACCCTTGGTACTTATCATTTGTTGAGGGCTTTAATTGATCTAAGAAATCATCAAAATGATTTCTCTTCAAATATTCAGTTTGCCCTGAATATTTTCATGAGGGAGCCATCTTTTGAACTAGGGTTTTCTCTTATAGCTTCAAATTGGGTAGGAAAAGACTAGGGCTAACACAAGATTTAAACTATAATAGTAATTCAAGCAAATTTCACCTTTCTCTATTTAGCTTCTAATCCTAGAATAATTATAACTCTTTTCCTTAAAAAAATTGCACAATTCACAACATCAATTGCTTCAAAACAGATGAAAAAACTCAAATGAACTTAATACTTTGATTACACTAGAAAACCCTCATTTTGTATTGTGAGAAGTTGTCGAAATATCCCTCAGCTCCGAAAACACTCTTCGATCTCTTCTGAATACTTTGGTGATTCAAAACAACTAAGAAAAACATTTAATTATCTTCCGGAATGAAGAGTCACTGTCATATATGTCATAGCTATTTGCGCGAGTAAAGAAATGACTCTAACTCGTATTTGAAAAAAAATGAAAACCCAACCATCAATCATCTTTCATGTTGGCAAATCTCACGAACCAAACCAGTCAATCTAACATTGACCCTCCAATGTGAAAAGTGGGTCCACCCTTAGCATGATGTGGCATATCCAACTCACCTCTTACTTCTCCACTTTTAGTGACCCCACCGTCAACTTTTCTTGGCCTGCCTTGGATACATGGCATCATCTTGTGATGCCACAGTCCATAATATCCTCGCATATCTTGATCATGGGGTTACAAGAACCATTTGATCTATTCTTTGTTTACTTTCCAGCCACAATGATCACTTAACAATGGTCGCTAACTCCCAAGCACTTCTTGGACCAGGATTAAAACATCATCATTCAACACAAGCACGTGCATATTGATGAACCATTATTAACTCGGGTTTTACCTGCTAGGAACTAATAACATCAAAGGTTTGAAAGGTCAAATTTGTTGGCTCACTCTTCTCCATCGAGGACATGTGGCATCATCTTGTGATGTCATGGTCTTTATCTTCCTTGCACCTTTGATCGCGGGGAAGCACAGACCGTCAGATCTGGTCTTCCTTTATCCACAAGCCGAAGTATTAAAATATTAGACTTAGGAAAAATTTATAAGCTCTCGCATGAATATTAAAAGGGACCTGACCATAGGGAAATATTTCCCACAACTTAGGAAAAACCATAAAGAGACCGGTCGAACACAACTTAATGCTTAGGAAATACAATGGCCTCGCCAATGGTAACCAACCCTTGGCTTAAGTGGAAAAAGGTAATGATGGAATATAACAAGCTTAGGGTTTTTCTTTTACAAGATTTAATCGAAAATTCACAAACCCTAAACCCTAGACCTTGAACTTTGACAGAGGGCAAAATAAATCTAGAATGACCAATATTTTCACTCAAGCATGAAAAATTTTGTGCAGTCATTTTTAGGACTATCACATGGTTTTTCCCATAACTAGGTTTTCCACATTAAAAATCTTGGTGTCATGTGTATTATTGATGTGGTGTTGTTTCATTCTTTAAACTATTAATTATCAGATTTGATTTGTGGTTTAAGTTGCAATAATTTTTTGAGCAAACTAATTCACCCCCCCTCTCAGGTTGTTGCATTATTGCCAACATGACAAAGGGGGAGATTGTTAGACTTGTGTGAATATTGTTGATACTGTTGTCATTGATGTCAAACTAGCTATCCGGTTTGGACTGGACAATATATGTAGCTTGGATTGGTCTATATATCAGTTCGAGTGTTGTATATAGTCGGTATGTGCAGTTCTTTTGTTATGGATAGATGTTGATGTTATGGATAGATGTTGTTGTTCTGGACAGATGTTATGATGCGGTATGATGGAGATAATATAATCTGGTAATCTCTGGAAGATCCTTATTCCAGAATTTTGAGTTCTCATTGATCCCAGTATTAGTTATGTGTCTCGACATTAGTTGTTTTGGTCATATTAGTAGCATCTCTTCAAGTTTCATGTTGTGATATCCTTGGTATGTGTGGAGTCTATAGTTTGGAGATATTATGCTTAATTTTGTTATAATGGGTTATTATTCTTGGGTCCAGATGACCCTACCCCACTCTAGTAATCTCAGCATATGCATTGGCAAATAAGGTATGTAAAGGGAAGTGTATAGAGATTTTGTGGAGGATAACATGAGTGTTGCTAACGTGTTGGGCTTGGCCAACACACTATTTTGTATTTGTACCCTCCAGTATATATATACATATGTAGTAGCATGAGGAATGGTATGGCATGAAGGTGTGTGTGAGAAAGAGATTAAGGAATTTCATGAGATATGCAAAAGAGATTTAGTAGGGAAGGTAGTAGTGTGTGAAGTGTGAGTTGGAGATAGTGAAGATAGATAGTGTTGCATAGAGCAGTAGTCCTTCACTAGATCTGTTGGAAGACACTTGTACAGATATCTATAACTAGATCTAATGTAAGAGTTTGTAAATTGTAATTTGAGCTTAATATTCAAACTGATCATATGCATTTGGAGATGCAATCAATTTATTTTGT
Organism: Cryptomeria japonica; assembly: GCF_030272615.1. NCBI lineage: Eukaryota > Viridiplantae > Streptophyta > Pinopsida > Cupressales > Cupressaceae > Cryptomeria > Cryptomeria japonica. The sequence continues at coordinate 253,984,631 of NC_081410.1, forward strand.
AGTGAGAATTCCGGTAGTAAGTAGTTCCTTTATATCTTTGCAGTGAGCAATCTAGCAGTGAGCCACCCGACACTGAGCCAACCCTTTTGTAAACACCATATAACTAGTTATATTCTCCCGAGAGTTAACACTTTCCATGGTTTTTCCCATTTGAGTTCTCCACGTATAAATCCAGTGTTTTTCTTGTGGTTGTGTTCTTCGTGTTTATTCTTCATTTCTTGTTTTACATTTGTTAAAATTTTTTGATGAATATTGATATCTCTGTAGAAGATTAAAGTTTGAGAAAAAAATTTATATTTATGGGAATACTGATTCACACCCCCCCCCTGCCTCTTAGTATTTTGGTCCTTTCAACCTAATCAACAAAGGTCACCTACCACACTACCATGTACAATGTTGACTTGTCTTTAGAGATCGTCGACCCTTCTCTACAAGGTGTTATGTGTCATCTTAATAGTTTATGATCACATCACTGCCTAGTCTCTCTTTGAGAGGACAGTGTGAAGATCCATGGTGGCCTAGTCCCTCTACCCCATAACCATGCTCAATTGTGCATACCTCTACACTAGGTCAACCCACACCTCATACATTTTTGGTAACTCTATTATGGGCTTGAAAATATAGTAACAATAAAATTCAAATTTAAATCATAAGAAAAATAAAACTCCCAAAAGCCCCCAAAATAAAATTATTTAAATCACTTTGAAAAAATTACATATATGGTGCAATGTGCATTTAAATATTAACTCAACTTAATATTATTAAAATCACTAATATAAGCACATTAAATGACAACAATTTACATATGACTAACTATACACATACAATCATTACAGGTTTACTCAACATGACAATTGGATTTCTGAAAGCTACAACTGTGATAGTTGGGGATCAAAATAATAAGATAATTAAAATAGTAAAATCAAGAGAATTACCCTAATCAAGAGGCATGGGTTTTGGATTGAGATATTTAGGCTAGTTTTCTATCTCTAGTTAACCATTGGCAAGTATGTGGGCATGATCAGACCTGTGGAGCCAAGTGGAGTCGATGCCCTATACCTGTAGTCACTAAAATATTCACACATCAAGCGTACCCGCTCATCCACACACACACACACACACACACACACGTACATATATATATGTATGTATATGTATACACACATATACATATACATATATATATATATACATACATATATATATATATACACACACACATATATATATACATATACATATATACATATATACATATATATATATGTATGTATATATATATATGTGTGTGTACACACAACACACAGATATATATATATATATATATATTATAGTGTCATATAATTGTGACCCCTGCAATTTGCAACCACATTAGGGTCTTCACGTTGGTGATTTGAATCCCCAAGCCTGATCGGAGACTCGAGACATGCTCATCCCTAGAAACTGCACTTTTTCTACCCTCTGCATTGCCTGAACTTGCTTCTTGTCCTAAGATAAGGGCAAGACAGGGGCATGGTGCCCCTATCCCTATCTTATTTTGGGGGCCCCTCTGTCCTATCTTTGCATTGGGCTTTGCACTTAAAAAGGAAAAATTTTCCCAGTGTCGGCCTATGATGAAAAAACAATCAATTAACCCTAATTGACAAATATATAAGTCGCATATTCCTTCCCTTTTGCATAAGTCAGGAGTTGGAAGTTTCCATCGATCATAAGTTCAAGCAATCAAGTATTCAAGAATTCCTTTCCAGCATTGAGCATTCTCAAGTCTCCCTTCAAGGATAGGTTTTGCATTCAAGTCAAGGATTCAACCATTGAAGAGGAGATCCCTTTCAACATTCAATTCCATAAAAGCAAATCTACCTACATTTCTATCTACAACCTCTCTTGAGGTGAATTATATTTCAATCTTTCATTTACATTTACTTGCAAGTACTTTCTTTCATCATTTGGTTAATTCCAAAACTAGGGTTTGACCTAAAGGAAAACTCCCAATCCCAACACCTTTTCCTCTCTTTTTTGTGTGTAGGTTGCAGGTGCGCAACTATGTTTGCAGATTTGGACTACATTTGCTGAGGTGAAAAAACCCTTTTTATTTCATGGATTTTTTGGAGGACTGTGTGCACTTTTAACACAGTCTTGACAACTTTTCCTCAAATTTTCAAGGCGGCTTCGTCTCGACATATTATAACCAGATCCAGGTGCACAACTTCATCCCATGCTTCTATTTCAAGTTATAATCAATTCTTTGCTACTTTCACACTTAGTCTCAAAACACATAATTCAACCATTTTCCATTCTAAAATAGGGGTTAGCTTGTCATTTTAACACCATTATCAATTCATTTAGTATTCAATCTCTTCCCTAAGAGATTGGATCTAGTGAATTTCTCCCCTCTTTTAATGTAATGTGGACAAAGTGTTTGAAGGAATCTGCTGTGAAACTTTCTTCTCTCCTCGAAGGGAAGAAAAGTTTTCCTCTTGATCTCTCCATCATTCACTTTTCCCCACATCACATATGTGTGTGTGTGTGTGTATTTATATATATATATATATATATACATATGTGTGTATGTATGTATATACATATATACATACATGTATGTATATATATACATATGTATGTATGTATGTATGTATGTATGTATGTATGTATGTATATATATGTATGTATATGTATGTATGTATGTATGTACATACATACATACATACATACATACATACATACATACATATACATACATATATATACATACATACATACATACACATATGCATATATGTGTATGTATGTATGTATGTATATATATGTATGTATATGTATGTATGTATGTATGTATGTATGTATGTATGTATGTATGTATGTACGTACATACATACATACATACATACATACATACATATATATAAATCATTGAAGGGAATTTTAACATCATATGCATTCTCATATAATTGAATGATACGATATATCCTTTTCACTTCTAATGATCAAATTAACTCCATAATAATAATTTTATATAATTAATTCCATTAAATGACATCACAAATATTATTTCTCTATATCTACGCGCATATAACATATATTCCCTAAACAAGGTTAGCTTTATAACACCATTAGTAACATGATATCTCATAAAATCAAAATAACTTAAAATATGATTCATTACTCAATCAACTAATCTAGTAAAAAACATTTCTTATTCTAATTATTACTCACATCAAAATTTTACATATAATAATACCAAATCATGAAATGGGTCTAGATCATGACATAGAAACAACCCAAAAAGTCAAGTACCCAAATGAGTCATGCATTAGTTCTCACAACTAGGAACAAGAAGGAAGAAATCATACATCTCAATGTATCATCACAATCAAGAACACCATGATGCAATCCATCACATCATTGGTATAGAATGGACACAAACATATATCAAAGCAGAGCATAAGATAACACTCAAAACCACATGCATCAATGAAGAGTCAAAATCAAGATCAAAACACTACAAAATGATCCACAACTAGCTATAATAAATATAATCCATGGCATAAAGCTAGGTCCATATAAATATGTATGAAATTCCAAAAAGAAGACGAGAGGGGCATTAAGCCAAGTCCACATAAAGAAGTATGAAATGCCAAAAATTAGATGGAAAGGGAATTACAATTAGACCCCACCATTTACTAAATTTGGTTTTTATTTTATCCTTTCAAATTATTGCAAGAGTGAAAGGGCTTAGGGTCTCAAGTATACACACACACACACATGTTAAAATGGTGAGCATAATGATGAAATTGTCTAAGCAATGAATGCAAACAAATAATACTAAAAAGATATGAAATGAATATTGATATATAATTTGGATCACTATAGTTACCTTAGTTTCATTGTGAGGAAATTTTATGCATTAGTGGAAGGTGGATGGGATGTCTTACATGTAATGTATCTATTGGAGACTAGAAAATACTAGTATGGGAGATTAAGATCCAATAGTTTACATAATATATCTTTTATTACTAGACCAACTTGTAGGGTAAGTGCGAATGTACCTTTTCTAATGGTGAAAAATTAGGGTTTCCACAATTAGATGTATGAAAACCCTTAATTGTTGCTTGGGTTGACCATTACATTCAAAAGAGGGAGAATCCAATAGATTCAGTCAAAAGTCAGCAAAGATTAAGATTGAATACTAGTTGGACTGATTGGGGGGGGGTCTCCTCTTTTGTGAGTTGAAATGCTGAATTAAGGTAAAATGTTGAAAAATGAAGGTAAAACTGAGAAAATTGTGAGCTACAAATGTGGGATTTTTGCACGCACTTGGATCTGAGCATAATATGCAGTTTCAGATCTGATCCTTGAAAAAGCTCCAAAAAGTGTCGAGACAAGTGTGCTCACTGCTCTGGTCCTTCTACTTTTTTGCACGCCAAAGAGGGTTGATTCATCTCTGAAAATAGTACCTATTCTAAAGAGTAAAACTCTGTACCTATTTCTTGCACACAAAAAAAAGTGGAAATATGGGATTTCCTAAAGGTCAAATCCTAGATTTGGAATTAACCTTGAAATTGAGATAAAGATAATTGAAATTGTTGTAATGGAAGATTCTCCTTTTGAGGGAGATGTTGAAAATCAAGTGATATACCTCCTTGTGAAGTTTTCTTTGTCTCCACACAAAATTAGGGCTTGATGAAGTCTTCAACAAAATAGGATGAATGATGTCTACTTCAATGCTTGAATCTTGACTTTATTTCTACTCCTAAGCTTGAAGGAAGACTGATTAATTCTCAATCACTCTTGAATGCTTGATCTCATGTGACTGTTGGATGATTGATAGATGATTGATTAATTTTTGAATGAGAGGGGAAAACCTCCTTTTATACATGCCAATCGAATAAATTGCTAATTTCTTGACATGAGTCAACACAAAGAGAGAAATCCAGCTTAATTTTGAAATAGGACCAAGCAGTCAAATGGGGCCCAATTTTGGGGGGGACTAGAGTGTGGTGCCCTAGTCCTACCCCTATTTAGGGCTAGGATAAGATGAAAAATGCATAGAACAAGTAAAAAATGGTAATTCTTGAGGGGTATGAGCATAATCAAGTCCTAATCATGCCAAGGGGCGCAAATGCTAAGGTAGGGACCCAATGCAGTCAAAATTGTACAAGGGTGCAATTTTAGGATACTACACCTTTAAAAGGGTGTTCTACATCATCATATGCTTTAATTATTATTTTATTCTTTAGATCTATGAATCCTTTAGAATTTCTTAATGATTTTACCAATTTTAAAGTGCAAGTGTTTAAACCCACTACACCATCTATTAAGACTCGTTTGATCTTATAGTTATGAGTAAAAACATCTAGGTCAAGAGCATCATTACACGAATAGGTTTATTGGATGGAATATCTTGATTAGTGAATGTGAGTTGATGCATAGATTATAGGTCTCTTATCAAGGATTGAAATTGGTCAACATTAGGTCAATAGGTATGAATTTATTTTAAAGAGCCTTGTTTAGGATAACCTTATGTGTGGGAGATATTTGTAAGAGTTCTAATATTGATATGTGTAGGTCTTTCTTCCCAAATATTCTAAGAGGTTGTATTGGGTTGATAATTGGGATTTGGATATAGATCCTTGAATGGTTACTTTACCCCTGCAGGTTGTGATGACACATTTATGATTTTTATTCTATATGATAACATTGGATACTTGTATGTTGGTTTCTTGACTTCAATTTATAGTATACTCATAGTTAACAACATTGTAACTAGTGTTATTGTCAAAGGCATTACCTTTAGCATGGTTATTTAATGGATCCTTGAAAATAGAATGGTCATTATTGGATGTGTTTGGCTGGTTCTCAACAATCATGCCTCCTTTATCAATGACGTCTTGTATAATATTTTTTCAATTTGAAACAATCAAGAGTTTTATGTACTTTTACTTTGTGATAATTAAAGAAGCTTGTGTTTGTCCACCATGTTGATTTGATTTGAGGCTCATATTGTTTTATTTTCAAAAGTGTTTGTTGACCTTTTTTTTGTCAACAAAGTTGCAGATCCAATCTGATAAATCCAAGTTTTTTGCATAACCTACGTGTTGTGTGCACCTACATAACCTTCATGTTATGTGGATTGTATTGGCAACAACAAAGGAGCATTTTTCTTTTTGGGCTTCAAATCTATTTTTGTGTTGACCGTGTCAATCAGCCAACTCTCTTAAGTTTTCATCGGCTGGAGGGTTCATTTCCATTGGCGGGTTGGTCCCCATGTTCGTTCTCACCATCTGGTGGTTCTCCTTTTTGACAAGAGTTTAGCAATCAGAGGAAGACTTTTCTATTTTGTCGAAGTGCTCAGTTACACTAAAATGCATCGTATGGGATAAGGCTTAGTTACAACAAAGCGAACGGTCTCCCCTTATCCTAGAGGGCGAGAAAACATAGCAAAACCCCCATGCGAGGCGGGGTAAGAAATAAAACTAACAAGGATTTTTCTCTTATCTCATAGGGCATCTAAAGGATACAACAAGACTGCACAAGATAACAAAAGTAAGGGATTCTCCGTTATCCCACACCAAACAGAAGAATATAAAAATGATTGTGCAGGATAAGATATGTAGAGAATTGACCTCACTATTATCATGTGTGTAATACCCTAAAAATGGTCATCTAAACCATGGGCCCCTAATCTTGACAACATCACCAAGGTCCTAACCAAAGGCAATTAAATCAATCTTGAGCACATAATTAATTCTCCAATCATCAAATATTACATGGCAAATCAATAACTCTATATTAATTAAATATTTATCTAAATCATTCCAAGAATCTCTTTTTGATCAATTATCCTATTTAATTTATTAAATATCCTTGCATATTTAAATTATTAATAAATTTTCCATTTAATCATGCAAAAAAGTAATTAATTTATTACAAAAGAGGAATTAATCACAAAGCAAGAGTTAAATTGAAAATAAAATAAAAGAATTGAATTGAGAGAAATCAAACTTGAGATATTATTTCTTTTTCTAAATTGAGATTAACTTGAAATCAGAAAAGCAATTGAAAGGAATTTAATTGCTTTCTCTAAAATTGGAACTCAAAGCTTTTCAGAAAATGAACTTCAGTTGCAATGAAAAAAGACTCTTTTCTTGAATAAATCAAAGAATTATCTATTTTTATCACAGATACATGGAATTAATTCATTCTTATTTCTAATGCAACTTGAACTTCTTATCTGAATGCATTTCAATTAAACTATAATTGGAATCTATCTCAAGGTTAATTGAATCTGATTTCTCAATTATTTCAATTAATCCTAAATTGTGTTTTTTCTTGATCTCTCTTGTAATTCTCTATAAATTCAGCCTTCATCTCTCATTCAAAACACCCTAGAGATTTATTATTATACACTTTTCACTCTAGAGTCATAGAATATATTGTGCTTGCTTTTTGAGATTATTTGCATCTTAGTTTAGCCTTTTACATATTTATTTCACTCATGATTGCTTGAATTCATATTGCTTGAATCCATATTGCTTGAATTCATTATTGCTTGAATCTTTCATCCATATTTCATCCATTTAGCTTAATCTCATGCTCATATAGATTAAATCCTTCGTCTTGGTGTAGTCTAGTCACTGGTATTGCTTATACAAATCTGAGAGCAATCTTATACTCGCATCTTTTAGAAAGCAATTAGTCGATTTGTAATGGTTTTCATATTCATGCTTATATTTGTCTAACCATACATGTAATGACTTAATTGAAGTGTTGTGCTTGTAGCTTACAGACTTATTTTCATAAATGTGTGTGTGAAAAAGTGAAATATGTCTATAAGCCACACGCACAACACTTCAATTAAGTCATCACATGTATGGTTAGATAGATATAAGCATGAATATGAAAACCATTACAAATAGTCTAATTTCCTTCTTAAAGATGCAAGTATAAGATTTCTCTCAAATTTGTATAAGCAATACCAGTGACTAGACTACACCAAGATGAAGGATTTAATCCATATGAGCATGAGATTAAGCTAAATGAATGCAAGATGGATGAAAGATTCAAGAAATAATGAATTCAAGAATATGGATTCAAGCAATATGAATTCAAGAAATCATGAGTAAAATAAATATGCAAAAGGCTAAACTAAGATGCAAATAATCTCAAAAAGCAAGCACAATATATTCAATGACTCCAGAGCGAAAAGTGTATAATAATAAATCTCTAGGGGTTTTGAATGAGAGATGAAGGCTGAATTTATAGAGAATTACAAGAGAGATCAAGAAAAAGCACAATTTAGGATTAATTGAAATAAATGAGAAATCAGATTCAGTTTACCTTGAGATAGATTCCAATTATAGTTTAATTGAAATGCATTCAGATAAGAAGTTCAAGTTGCATTAGAAATAAGGATTAATTAATTCCATGCATTTGTGATAAAAATAGATAATTCTTTGATTTATTCAAGAAAAGAGTCTTTTCAATGCAACTAAAGTTCTTTTTCTAAAAAGCTTTGAGTTCCAATTTTAGAGAAAGCAATTAAATTCCTTTTAATTTCTTTTTTGATTTCAAGTTAATCTCAATTAAGAAAAAAAAAATAATATCTCAAGTTTGATTTCTCTAGTTCAATTCTTTTATTTTATTTTCAATTTAACTCTTGCTTTGTGATTAATTCCTCTTTTGTAATAAATTAATTCCTTTTTTGCATGACTAAATGGTAAATTTATTAATTAATTAAATATGCAAGGATATTTAATAAATTAAATAGGATAATTGATCAAAAAGATATTCTTGGAATGATTTAATTAATTAAATAATTAATATAGATTTATTGATTTTCCATGTAATATTTGATGATTGAAGAATTAATTATGTGCTCAAGATTGATTTAATTGCCTTTGGTTAGGACCTTGGTGATATTGTCGAGATTAGGGGCTCATGGTTTAGATGACCATTTTTAGGGTATTACATTTGCCCCTCTTTGAATTAATGTGCGAGTAGCGGGTTGGTTCAAAGAATAGTTGATGTCTAGGAAATACTAGTTTTGAACTTGATTGATCACGAACCAGATGAAAAGCGAGGTGTTTAGCTCAATTTGAAGTGATGAAGCTGAACAAAGTTGATTAAAGAGAAACCGATCCCAAACTTGATTGATCTAGGAATGATAGAGAGCAAAGATAGTGAGCTTGAACTTGATTGATCAAGAAGCAGATCTTACTGATCTAGAACTTGATTGAAATAGACATAGTGAGCGATAAAATCGGTCTTGAACTTGATGGATCAAGACACGATGAGCAAAGATAAATTGTCCAGCTTGATTTGATGCGATGAAACTGAACACCTTCTTAGATTGAGCGTGTGATCAAAGATACTCTTTAAAATTTTGATTGCGTTTAAACGAATAAACAGCTTGATGAAAAGTGATGAAACTGATTAACTTTAAGAGATTGATTCAGATGAAGACAAATTTCAGCTTGATTTGAAGCAATGAAACCGATATGCCCCTAGTGATTGATTTGATTTAGATGATCGATAAATATCAACTTGATATGAAGCGATGAAGCTGAGATGCCCCTTAGCAATAAGAATTTGTTTGATTTTCTTTAGTTGAAAATATTTTTGCTCGACTTTTGATGAAGATTTGAAAAATTTCTTGACTTTGAAGATGTGAGGTCATAAGGTCCTGAGTATGCCCCCTCAGGAGCGAAATTGAAAGATAACGAGGGTACATGATGATTATAGCCAATTGTTGGCGATGATAAGTTATTTGAGCACAATTGATTCAGAGGAATTTTTGAAAATTTGGCGTTGATTGATGAGAAATTAAGTGCAAAGTTGATTTGTAGAATAAATTTGAGATACAACATTGATTCATTAGAAATTGAGCGCAATTTGAAGAAAGATTGAGCTTTTCATGAAAAATGCTAAGTGGTCGAAATTTTGGAAATTGACTAGAAAAATGATCTCAAATTTTAATTTTCATCCCGAAAATGGAATCAGGATGGACAAATTAGCTAAGGGTATAGTTTTCATGTCCATCTAAGCAAGTTGAAAAATTAGGGTTTTGGCTATATATGGGGTAAAAGTGTTATTTTCAATTCATTTTAACCCTCCAAGTTTGAAAATTCAAAAAGCCTTCTGTGAAGAAAAATGGTGGTTCCCACACACATGCATCGATTAGAGCACCAAAGATGACATAATCGACCTCAAAACTATGAGCCAGCGGTAAGTGATTGATCTTAAGCTTGTTAATCATTTCAATTTTGAATTATTTTGTTGAATTTTTCAATTTTTGGCATGTAGAAGTCGGGCATTCTCATTTTGTCGTGCGAGACAGGATCCAATCTCGTACAACAAACTGATTAAGTTTGTTTTATCATTTAAGGTCATTAGTTTTTTCATACTGTAACTACCATTTTGTCGTATGAATACCTTCAAAAGAGACCATTTTGTCATTCTAGGGCTAGTCCTGTGTTGTATCAGAGTCTTTTATCATATTAAAAAAATTCCTTATTCGTATGAGTTGTTGCCTCTATGATGTTTTGTCATTTGAAAAAATAGTAAGCCTTTTTGAAGGTGCAAACTTGAAATTTTGATTTTGCAATTGATGTAGTTGGATTTGCATGATGTTTTACTTCTCTTATAGGCTAATTTGAAATGTTTCCTAATGCACCATTGTTTGATTTTTGCAAGTTTGATTTCCCCATGTGTTGTTCAGATGTGTCGATCCACCTATGATGATATTAGTTCGTCAGTTATCTGATGTTGACCAGGCACATATAGATTTGTGCGGATTGACTCATCTTCTCAAGTTGCCTGATATCAGTGTGAATCATGGTATGCTCGCTGCATTAGTTGAGAGGTTCCATTCAAAACATAATACATTTCATTTACCAGTTGGGGAGATGACGATCACTCCCAAGGACGTATACAGGATTCTCCGTATCCCTTTTGTCGGGGGTAAGGTAGATTATGATGCAGCATAGCATCCTGGTCTACTAGCTATGAGATAGGTGTTTAGGGATGCAGACATTTTGACACGTTCTATCAGTTGGGACGTGATGATGACCAGGTACAATGAGAACTTTCCACTAGCTTGCATCTTGGCAGGTTTCATCGGCTGCTTTCTTATGCCGGACAGGGGACAGCAGGGGTTTTTATGTGGATGGGATAGGATATTGGAGAGACTTGTGGAGAACCCTTAGTGGTTAGGATGGGGTTCATGTATATTAGCACATGTATCACGAGATGCATGAGATTGTCTACCGAGAGGGGAAGAGTATGGCTGCAGGAGTTTTGATACTACAGATATGGGTTTGGGAGCATCTCCTAGTATGCAGACTGATTGTGGATGATGCCAAAGAGCCACAATAGCCTATTGTTTACAGATATTGTGGATACATTACATAGCCCCATCTGGGCAAGACAGATTATTGGAGATGGCAGTTGGACAACTTGATAGTCATGATTTGGAGACTGTATAGGGGTCTAGATACTTGGGATGATTGGAGAGTTGTTCATAGAGACCTATTTATGAAATGACCTCTCATAGGCAAATCACAAACAGTGGTCAAGCGGTTTGTTGTTACTCGAGTGATGAGGGAGTATGGTAGACCTTAGGGGATCTCGTGAGAGTTTACTGCATATGCATGTTATGCAGATGAGGAGAGGTAGGGATGGGGACTGAGGCTATCATACGCCTTAGGCATGTAGGAGCTGACTGGGTTACAACGACTAAGATGGGATTCCCTGGATGATATTGCAGATGTGGGGGTATTGCCCCAGTATAGGGATTGGTTTCAGCAGCACCCTTTCCCAAGATTTACTAATCCAACAGAGCAAGCACCTCGTATAGAGGAGGTTGAGGATGATTCCCTTACATAGGAATAGGGACAAGGACAGAGGTAGGTACCAAGAGTCAAGGCTCCAAGGTGGACAGGTGGCGATCCTGGCACTAGCAGCAGCAGTAGGGTGCTAGTTGGTGGTAGCCAGTAGTAGAGAGGAGAGGGTGGATCCCTAGGGACTATTGTTGTGAGACTTAGCAGAGCGAGGGTGATGGAGGGTGGTGGAGAGGAGGAGAGAGTAGCTCCAAGATAGGTCAAACAGAGGAGGGAGGAGCAAGGGGGAGCTAGAGGCAAAGATTGTGGAGGCGATGGAGGCAGAGATAGAGGCGGAGAGCCTGCGAAGGATCAGGGGGCTAACACAATGCGGTCAATGAGAGAATGCCTAGTGGCTTTACAATCACAATTGATAGTGGCACAGACTGAGCTAGCAGAATGAGACTGATAGCTAGCAGAGATGAGGGTTGATCGCGATCATCAAATCATAGAGAGGAGGGTAGAGACAAATGCTTTACAATAGGAGGTACTTCATCAGACGAGTCAGACAGCCTATTATGTTGCGGCTTACAATGTAGTGGTTCCAATAGCGTAGAAGGTTGTATTGTATTCTTAGTATATGGCTTGATTGAATGGAGCTCAGGCACCTAGGTAGGATCCAGGTCAGCATGCTCCACCTCCTCTACAACCTGGCGATGAGGGAAAGGCAGAGAGCTAGATTTTCTTTTTGTAGCTCTGAGATTTTTTTGTAGACACACCCATTTTTTGTAGCCCTTACGATTCTTGATCCAATGGGAGTTTGTATATGTGGCAATTTCTTGAGTCGAGGTATGTGTGGCAATTTCAGCTTGATGTGAAGGCTCTTATCACATACACCGAGCCAATTAGATGTTTCCAGATCATTGGAACCATTCCTACAAGTAGAAAACAAAGAAAATATTATGCCCCCAATCCTTGCTCCTCTTAGTCAAGATAGACTTCCTCGAGTTACTCAGAGGGAATAATAATCAAAAACCAATATAAAAGACAACACACAAAGAAAAAATTCATTCATATCTCAAACTGTTTAGATATTGTTTTCAGTAATGTTGTTTTGCTTGTGTACTCAGTGATAAAACTCTTCAGTAGTTAGGAGACAAGTGACTGACTCAGAGTGGACGACTGGGTTTCACTGACGTAAAGGTGACTTGGTTGATACTGCTTAGAACATGTAATGTGCTCTGTCGATTAACCTAAGACTAGGACATTATTCAGTTTCAAGCCATGAGGGTTCCAATGAACCAGGATGTCACAAAAGTGATTGAAATATGTACAAATGAAAGCAAAGATTCATGAAAGCGGGAATGCCAATGTTGTGTTAATAGATGGAGTGCTTGAGTACAAGAGGCGCCTCTTTGCTAAGTTTTCACTTGCTAGGCAGAGATTCTTTTTTTTTTTAACCAACATGCCTGTTTACCAGGTTTTCACCAGGGCATTTTCTCTCTTTTTCCTTGTTTTTTCTTTCTTTCTTTTTCTCTTTTCTTTTTTCAGGACTTTTTATGATTTTTATGATTTTTTTCAAGACTTTTTATGATTTTTATGATTTTTTTCAAGACTTTTTATGATTTTTATGATTTTTTTTTCAGGATATTTTTTAGCTGTACAGGTTGTTGGAGCAGAGAATGCTAAGTGAAGAATTTCTTCAAGTGGATGGTGTTAATCGGTTCATGGAGCTATTCTCCTTCTGATGTTGAGAGCTGATAGGCACCAGAGCCAAAGACTACAGGAACAATGTAGGGACCCAGCCAGTTGGGTTCAAATTTCCCTTTGTTGTCTTGAAACTGTTGATTTTTAGGATTTTCTCTCAGAACTAGGTCACCAACCTGAAATTATCATTGTCAAACCTTCTTGTTATATCCTCTGGACATTCTCTTTTGATACACTCTGAGATGATCAAATGCCACTTGTTGATATTCATCTAGCAATTCAAGCTCTTGCAATCTATCTATTTTGTAGTCTTCATCATTAACAAGCCCTTGCAAAGAAACTCTTAGAGATGGTATTTCCACTTCAATAGGTAATATTTCTTTGGACCCATACACCAAAGAAAAAAGTGTAGCCCCAGTAGGTGTTTTGATACTTGTTCCATAAGCCCATAATGCAGGATTGGGCTGCAGATGCCAACCCCTCCCAGATTTATTCACTATTCTATGTAAGATAGTTAGCAAGTTTTTGTTAGATGCCTCAGCTTGTCCATTACCTTGAGGGTGTTAGGTCCCAGAGACAACTGAGAGGGGGGGTGAATCAGTTGTCTAATAAATTCAAATAAAAAACAACTTAACCAACTTAATGCTTAATACCGGTAAACCAGTTAAGTATACCGGTAGACAGTGTTAATAGTTATTTGCTATAATGGTAAAGATTAATGCATGAAATATAAACACAAAGTCATCCACAACACATAACACCAATATTTGTACGTGGAAACCCTGTAAGGGGAAAAACCATGGTGGGAAACCTTACCCATAATCAGATGATACTACTACAGATAGTAAGTGTATATAAATGGGGTCTGCACATGTAGAAAGGCCAACAGCCCAGAGCTCACTACTCAATCACAAAAGGGGAGTCACACTGACTATAGCTGGATGGTTAAATCCAATAAGAATGTACTGCACAAGATAGCATCTTCATATGTTGGATTCAGTACTGATGTAATGCTGATATGCTTTCACAAAAACCTAGCTTCACCCTCAAATGATGTATTCATGTATAGCTCTACTTAATCTCGCACATATCTTCTCACAATTCTTTTTCCACATTCCACATTCGATCTTACAAATAAGATCTTACATTTATACCCTAACCTAAGACCTATTTTAGTAGGTCGGCTCTACAAGATATTACAATAAAAACATTTTACAAACAATATAATATCTGATGCAATAACCAATTAAACATGTCGGCTTAATACATTTACAACAATAATTAGTCATCTCCATAGTGTGCCATGCTGATCTAGAAAAGATAAACCTGCTGGTGTAACCCTAGGTAACCTTGGACCTATTTGTCGGTAAAAGTAAATGTGCAAATATGTATATACCAATGATTAATTATTCAAAACAAAGTGTCCACATGATGTCTTCAACATTACCAGGTGTCTTCCATATCATTCAAAGTGCTAGTGATCATTATAATCTGCCAGTGAACCATATACCAGTAACTGTGCAATAGTTACTTGCTTGCCGGTGAATACTGCTGGATCTCCAAAGTGCTAGTGTTTTAGTAGTTGTTGACATCAATGACAAAACCATACCAAAATACCAACAATCTCCCCCTTTGGCATTGATGGCAACACAAGATAGAAAAACCATCAAAGTGCCAAAACAAAAATGCCAAATACCAACAACCAACAATCTCTCCCCCTGGGAGCAACATGTGTTATCAAAGTTTTTCAATACCAATCCCTCCTTAAAAGGATAATGTGTTTTTCCATAGATATCTCTCCCCCTTTGACATCAAATGCCAAAGTTACAATAATGAAATCACGTTCATATGCAAAATACCAATCAATTCAATATACCAACTACTCCCCCTGAGAAGTAGCTTCCTCATCAAAGACCGGAGTAAAAGATTTCTCTGTAAATTCTGTCAGTTGATGACAATCATCAACTGTCTAATTCTCTATCGGTGGTGGTATGACTCCAAGCTGATCTCTGAGATATTCAAAAGTCTCCTTAGGAAAAGTTTTTGTGAAAATATCTGCAAGTTGTTCTTTAGTATTCACATAAACCAGTTTTATCTCTTTTTCTTCAACTTTTTCCCTTAGAAAATTCAATTTGATAGAAACATGTTTTGTTTTAGAATGTAATACCAGATTCTTAGATATATCAATTGCTGCAGTGTTATCACAATATATAGTAATGGGTTCCTTGCATTTTACCTTTATGTCTTTCAACATTTGCTTAAGCCATAGTACCTGTGTATAGTTAGTTGCTGCTGCAACATATTCTGATTCTGCTATTGATAAAGATGTACAACTCTGTTTCTTACTCAACCAAGAAACTAATCTCTTTCCAAGAAAGAATGCTCCGTCGGTGGTGCTTTTTCTATCATCCACATCTCCTACCTAATTTGCATCTATGTATGCACATAGATCAAAATTTTCATCTCTAGGATACCACAATCCAAGATTTGCAGTGCCTTGTAAGTACCGGAAAATCCTTTTTACTGCTGATTCATGATTTTCTCTAGGATTACTTTGAAATCTAGAAACAATACATATTGCATTCATAATATTAGGTCTGGTTTGTGTCAAATACAGTAAACCTCCTATCATAGATTTGTACCTAGTTGGATTAACAGGTGTAGATTCATCCCTTTGAGATAATTTGTCATTTGTAGTCATAGGTATGCTTACTGGTTTAGAGTTCTCCATCCCAAATTTCTTTAGTAACTCTTTTAAGTACTTGGATTGACTCAAAAATATACCTTTATCAGTTTGTGAAATCTGCAATCCTAAAAAGAATTTTATTTCTCCAATCATAGACATTTCAAATTCTTGTTGCATTTTAATAGAAAATTCCTCACATAATCCATCTTCTCCTCCAAAGATTATATCATCAATGAATACTTCTATAGTCAAGATATCATCATTAGTTATTTTGTAATATAAATTGTTGTCTGCAATTCCTTTAGTAAAACCAATATTTAAAAGATACTTATCCAACCTTGCATACCAAGCTCTTGGGGCTTGTTTCAGTCCATACAGAGCTTTTCTTAACCTACAAACCATATCATTGTCATCTGTCAAATAAAATCCATCAGGTTGTTCAATATAGACTTTCTCTTCAAGCTCTCCATTCAAGAATGCACATTTAATATCCATTTGATAAACTTTGTAGTTCTTGTGAGCTGCAAAAGCCAAGAATAATCTAACTGCCTCAATTCTAGCTACCGGTGCAAAGGTTTCATTGTAATCAACTCCTTCTTTCTAAGAATATCCCTTACACACTAGTCTTGCTTTATTTCTGACAACCTTACCATCTTCATTAAGTTTGTTTCTAAATACCCATTTGGTTCCAATTACATTTTTATCTCTAGGTCGGGGAACTAATGTCCAAGTATTATTTTTCTCAATTTGTTCTAATTCTTCTCCCATAGCTTTAATCCAAAAAAAAATTTCACATGCCTCATTAAGAGATGATGGTTCAATTTGAGAAATAAGACATACCTCTTCATTTGCCAATCTTCCTCTTGTCATAACTCCTTTAAATTTGTTTCCAATTATTTGATCTTCAGAATGATTCAATCTTACATACTAGGGTGTCTTAGTTTGTTGTTGTTCTTCAATTACTGTGGAATCCTCAGATGGTACCGGGGTAACTAGATCTTCATTTTGTACTGGTAGATTTAGTGTACGTTCATTTGTCACAATTTTTGTTGTCAGTTCAGAGTCTATATACCTTGAAGTTCCTCTGAATTGTTCATCAATTTTTACATTTGTACTCTCAACAATTTTCTGCAATCTCTTGTTAAAACATCTATATGTCTTGCTCTTAGATGAGTAACCAAGAAATATTCCTTCATCACTTCTAGGATCAAATTTGCCAATATACTCATCTCTTTTAATATAACATTTACTTCCAAAAATTTTGAAATACTTAAGAGTAGGAGTATTACCAAACCATAGTTCATGAGGGGTCTTATCGGTTTCACCTTTGATGTGAACTTTGTTGAATGTATAGACCAATGTGCTAACTGTTTCTCTCCAATACACATGTGGTAAATTTTCTTGTAATAACATACTTCTTGTTGCATCCAAGATAGTTTTGTTTTTCCTTTCAACAACTCCATTCTGTTGTGCTGTCCAAGGTGCTGATAGCTATCTTCTGATTCCATTCACTTCAGAGAATGTATTAAAGTCCTTTGATGTGAATTTTCCTCCTTGATCTGATCTTAAACATTTGATTTTCTTATTGGTTTCATTTTCAACCATTGCTTTGAACAGTTTAAACTTTCCAAGTGCTTTTGATTTTTCTTTGAGAAAAGTAACCCAACACATTCTAGAATAATCATCAATAATTAGCATGAAATATCTATCACCTTGTAAGCTTTTAGTTCTAGCTGGACCACATAAATCAGTGTGAATCAAATCAAGAGCATTATTGGATTTTTCTTGAATACTTTTAAAACTAGCTCTAACTTGTTTTCCAAATTGACATTCCTTACAAATTGTATTATGAGGTTTCATAATTTTAGGTGGATCTCTAACTGCCTTAGAAGTACTGATCTTTACCATGTAATCAAAATTTACATGACAGAGTCTCTTATGCCATAACCAACTTTCATCTATATGTGCAATTAAGCATGTCTTTTCACTGTTATTCAAATGAAAGATATTACCTCTAGTCTGATTACCGGTTGCAATTTCCAAACCAGTTCTATTCATGATTTTGTATTTTCCATTTTTAAATTGTAACTGAAATCCTTTCTCAACTAATTGACCAACACTCGAAAGATTATGCTTTAATCCTTCAACATAGTAAACATTGTTAGTGTTATGCTTACCATCAAGAGAT
Organism: Cryptomeria japonica; assembly: GCF_030272615.1. Lineage (NCBI taxonomy): Eukaryota > Viridiplantae > Streptophyta > Pinopsida > Cupressales > Cupressaceae > Cryptomeria > Cryptomeria japonica. The sequence continues at coordinate 254,003,028 of NC_081410.1, forward strand.
ATTTTACCCTTACCTTTGATTGAACAGGCTTTGTCATCTCCAAATCTTACTAAACCTCCATTGTATTCTTGAAAGTTCAAGAATTTACCTTTGTCTCCAGTCATATGATGTGAGCATCCTAAGTCAATGATCCATTCATCCTTTACTTCAACTTTAGCTACTAGGGCTTGTTCTACCGGTTGAGTAGTAGGTGCCGGTTGATCTTCTGTTATAGCAACAAAAACCCATCCATTGTCTGTCGGATCCTCATCAGAATCATCAGTCACACCTTCATCAGCAATGTAACAAGATTTGTCTCTATTCTTCTTAAATCTATATCTCTGATATTCAGGATTAGGCTTGTATGTTCTTCTAGCTTCTTCTCTTAGTCTAGCATGTCTATCAGGGCATCTCGAAGCCATATGACCAATCTTATTGCAGTTAAATCATTTAAAGGGTGCTTTACCTTCATACTTACTTCCAACTGGACCTTTAGGCATTTTCCTTGCAAATAGTGCTTCAAGTTCTTCAAGTTCTTCATTTTGTTTCCTATTTTCTTCAAGTTCTCTTGCATAAAAGGCTTTAGAATCTGATTTATCAAATGATGGAGCAGATGATGTTGATGCTTTAAAGGCCAAATCTATCTTTATAGTAGCAACAGGACCAAATTCCTCAATTTCAAAAGCTGAAAGTTTTCCAATCAATGTATCCCTAGTTACTGATGTACTAGGCATTGTTCTCAACTCATTTATAGCAGTAACCTTCATTTATATGTCGGTGGCAATCCTCTTAAAACTTTTGAAACAATTTCATCCTCACTTAAGGTTCCTCCATAACATTTCATACCCAAAACAATTTCATTTACTCTTTCCATAAAAGCAGAAATCCTTTCATCTTCTTCCATTTTCAGATGTTCATACCTGACCCAGAAGCTCTCAAGTTTTGCAATTTTGACTGTGGAATCTCCTTCATTCAGTGTTTCCAAATGATCCCAAATAGATTTAGCAGTAAACCTATCTAATAATCCCATGATTTGTTGATCTGATAATGCGCTCAAAAGTGCTTCTCTTGCTTTGCAATCATTCTCCTCATCTTTAGCTAAGGTAGTTGGATTGGGCTGACTAGCTACAGCAACAATATAACCTTTCTTTGTAACTTCCCAGATGTCTTTACCAATGCAATTCAGATGTGTCTCCATTCTGATCTTTCATATCCCATAGTTGGTTCCATCAAGTTTAGGACTGTCCTTCTTGAAATAATTAGTAGACATTGGATCTCCTCAAGTTGTTAAACTTCTGCAAAAAGAGGACTAGGCTCTAATACCAATTGTTAGGTCCTGGAGACAACTGAGAGGGGGGGGGTGAATTAGTTGTCTAATAAATTCAAATCAAAAACAACGTAACCAACTTAATGCTTAATACTGATAAACGAGTTAAGTATGTTGGTAGACAGTGTTAATAGTTATTTTCTATACAGGTAAAGATTAATGCATGAAATATAAACACAAAGTCATCCACAACACATAACACCAATATTTGTACATGGAAACCCTGTAAGGGGAAAAACCACGATGGGAAACCTTACCCACAATCAAATTATATTATTGTAGATGGTAAGTGTACATAAATGGGGTTTGCACATGCAAAAAGGCCAATAGCCTAGAGCTCACTGCTCAATCACAAAAGGGGAGTCACACTGACTACAGTTGGATGGTTAAATCCAATAAGAATGTACTACACAAGATGGCATCTTCATATGTTGGATTCAGTACCAGTGTAATGTTGATATGCTTTCACAAAAACCTAGCTTCACCTTCAAATGATGTCTTCATGTATAGCTCTTCTTAATCTCGCATATAACTTCTCACAATTCTTTTTTCGCATTCCACATTCAGTCTTACAAATAAGATCTTACATTTATACCATAACCTAAGACCAATTTTAGTAGGTTGGCTCTACAAGATATTACAATAAAAATATTTTACAAAAAATATAATATCGGATGTAATAACCAATTAAACATGTCGGCTTAATGCATTTAAAACAATAATTAGTCATCTCCATAGCATGCCATGCTGATCTGGAAAAGATAAACCTGTCGGTGTAACCCTAGGTAACCCTAGACCTATTTGCCGGTAAAAGCAAATATGCAAATATGAATATACCGATGATTAATTCTTCAAAACAAAGTGTCCACATGATGTCTTCATTATTACCAGGTATCTTCTATATCATTCCAAGTGTTAGTGATCATTATATCTTGTCAGTGAACCATATACCAGTAACTGTGCAATAGTTACTTGCTTGCCGGTGAATACTGCTGGATCTCCAAAGTGCTAGTGTTTAAGTAGGTGTTGACATCAATGACAAAACCATACCAAAATATCAACAGAGGGTAATATATAGATGACCAATGTTGTTTAATTTTGAATTTCTCACAGTGCTCATCCAGATCTTTATTCTTGAATTGTCCTCCATTTTCAATCATGATGGATGAAGGTATTTCATACCTATAGATGATATGGTTTAGGATAAACAGAGCTACTTGTTTACCAGTCGCTTTAATGAGCAGATCTACTTCTACCTACTTAGTGAAGTACTCAGTGGTAGTTATGATAAACTTGTGTCTGTTGGATGATGCAGGATATATTTGACCAATGAGATCAAAGACCCATTGCTAAAAAGGCCAATGTGTGATGAAGGGCATGAGATCCCTTGCTGGAGCATGTATGAGATTTCCATGTAGCTGACACTTCTCACAAGTTTTAGAAAAATTTATAGCATCCTTCTCCATGTTTGACCAGTAGTAGCCAGCCCTTAGTAGTTTCCAAGATAAAGTAAGACCATTCAAATGAGATCCACAAATACCTTCATGGACTTCTGATAATACACATTTAGACTCTTCAATTTCTAGACACCTAAGAAATGTATCTTCCAAACCTTGCCTAAACAAATCATTAGCAATAATGACATATCGTGAAGTGTTTCGGGTTAGGTTCCTTTTCTCATTATGAGTAAGATTTTCTGGGATAATGTGGTCACACAGATAAGAGTAAGTAAGGTTGTAGTGAGATGAGTCATGTCCAATAATAGAACAAACTATTTGGGACTCAGGAGAATCATAGGCAAGGTAATGTAACTCTTCCACTAGGAATTAAAAGCAAAAATTAGACTCTTGTAACTCTGGTATGGATGCCAAGGTGGACATAGCATCTACTGCTCTATTTGCTGATCTAGGAATTTGCTAGAATGATACAAAAGTAAAATATTTCTTGAGATCATCAACCATTCTCTTATAAGGCGTCAGTTTCTCATCTTGATTCTGATATGTATCGTTTATTTGATTGATGATTAGCTGAGAATCTCCATAGATGTGTAATTTTGGAACCTTCCATTCGATAGCCAGCTTGACCCCGTTTACCAGAGCTTCATACTCTGCAATGTTATTTGTACAAGGGAAAAGAATCTTATAACCCTTCGGGATTGAATACTTTTGAGGAGTAATAAAAAGTATTCCAGTACTAGAACCATTTTGAGTGAAAGACCCATCAAAGAACATCCTCTGGGATTATTGAGTAAGGTGCATTATTGATTCATCTGGAAACTCTATATGTAGCAGTTGAGTGTCTTCAAGTGGAGCCTTAGCAATTTGATCTACAATCACCTATCCCTTGATGGCTTTGCATTTTGTATATTAAATATCAAACTTTGTAAGAACCATGACCCATTTTGCCAATCTTTCGGTGAGTGTTACTTTGTTGAGAAGTGTTTGAGCGGATCAATCTTAGCTACTAGCTTGATGGAATGTGCTAACATGTAATGTCTCAATTTTTGTGATGTAAAGACTAATGCCAAGCATGCTTTTTCTATTATAGTGTAGTTCATTTCATAAGACACCAATGTTCTATTGATGTGATATATAGCTCTCTCTTTTTTATTTTCATCCTGTTGTGCCAGAAGTGCCCCCAATGATGAATCAGTGGCTAATATGTATAAGATTAATGGTTTACCCTGAATTGGTGGATTGGATAGGTACTCTTTGATCTACTGAAGGTGTTGTTCACATTCTCGATCCCGATTGTATATTACTCCTTTCCTTAATACCTTTGTGAAAGGTTGAGCTTTGTCTGCCAGCTGAGAAATAAAGCGTCTGATTGATTGGATACATCCCTGTAAACTTCTCATTTGACTGATGTTCTTCGAAGGTGGCATTTCCATTATAGCTTGGACCTTCTCAGGATCAACCTCGATTCCCTTCTTTGAAATGATGTATCCAAGTAGTTTACTAGATGTCACTCTGAATGCACACTTTTTTTGATTTAGCCAAAGTTTGAATTTTTCCATTCAATCAAGTGTAGGGCCTAGCTCTTGAATATGCATGGATCTCTGCATAGTCTTCACTAAAGTGTCATCAACATAATCTTCCATATTCTTATACATCATATCATGAAAGATAGTAGTTACTACTCTTTGGTAAGTTGCTCCTACATTCTTTAGCCCAAATGACATGATGTTCCAACAGAAGGTTCCCCATGCACAGGTGAAAGCTATCTTTTCTTGACCCCCAGGAGATATTTTGATTTGATTATAGGTGGAGAATCCATCCATTAGTGAGTACATCTCATACCTAGCAGTCATATCAACTATCATATCAATGTTTGGTAATGGAAATTCATCCTTCGGACAAGCTTTGTTGAGATCTTTGAAATTTGTGCAAACCCTAATAGATTTGTCTGCCTTTGACACAGGTACTATGTTTGAAATCCATTCTGCATAGTCTATAACTCTGATAAATCCAACTTTTAGCAGTTTTTCTAACTCAACCTTGACTAGTAGTGCCACGTGAGGGTGCATCTTACGGATTTTTTGCTTGACTGGTTTAACTCCTGGTGTAATAGAAAGATGGTGCATGATAAGATCAGGATCGAGGCTTGGCATATTAGAGTACGTCCATGCAAAATTGATCTTCTTTTCTAAAAAGAGATGAGTGAAATCTTTCAATTCTCCTGCTGATAATGATTGAGCTACATGAATGATGTGTGGTGTCTCTTGACTCCCAAAGTTCACTAGCTGAGTTGGCTCGATCAATATAGAAGACCTCTCCTAAAAATGACTTGGATGAATATCAAGTATCTCACCTTCAGGCACCTTAGAGAGGTTTTCACCCTTAGGTACGTCCTTTATTTTCTCTTTTTTAGATTCTGATACCGCCACAATGCGGTTTTCGCCATCAGATATTTTATTTTTATTTTTCTGATTTTTGTGACTAAGATACTTGATATTTGTTTCAGTCATGTTTTCACTGTGTTCGTTGGTGGAAGAGTACATGGGTTCAACTACATTTAGGTAATAGGCTAGCGTGTAGTCATTGGAAAAAGTAGGTACATTCATGGGTTGGTCTTGTAGACTATAGTCAATTAATTTGGGATGTACCAAGGATAGAGTGTGGACAAGTTCGAGGGAGTTCATGGTATTGTCATCACAACTGTGAATCAAAAAGTCGAGTTCTAGAAGACTACCTTGCATAAATGTCTTGAGACCAGGAAGAGTTAGAACATAATTATTAAAGTGCACGTTAATATTTAGTTGACTTAATCTAATAGACCTACTTGTAGCATCATTCTATACACTAGACTGGACTTCATATTGAGGTTCAACAGTAACAAGATCAGTAGATAGATTCTCACCATTTACATCAGAGGATTCAGAATTCAATGTTGAGTAGATATTGTCATAAATAGGACTATTGTCAGAGTCATCAGAGTCATCGAATGAAGTTTTCGAGTCTTCTTCAAGTGGTTGAGTGAATATATGTATGGTATCAACACCAATATCTTTAATGCTGCAAATTCCTTCAATATTTGGCTCATTTATCATTTGTATCTGACAGACATGTTGACATGATCTTGATGATTCTATGACTCCCTGTCGTCTACTCCATTCAACTTCCTCTGGACTAATGACCGATTCTGCTTTTGTAGCTTCCAATTCTTCTTATGTAGTCCCATACCTGATTTGTTTTGTTTTATTAGAGGGGTATATAATAGATGAAAAACTTTCTAGTATTCTTCCTTCCTTCAGCCCTTGTTCATAGTTTGCTTGTCTTTTTATTCTAATTTCTTGTATCTCCTTTTCTATCTTTAAGCGCATCAGCTCTTGAGTGTCATTTGTGATATCACTGGACTCTTCTGGAGTTTCTATATGAGATGTATCTGAGAGGTGATCTAGACCCCATTCATACTCATTTGAATTAGTTTCTGAATCATCTACTTGTTGCCTACCAGTGTATGTGATTGGAACTTTCAGTGGTGCAAGCAATTCTCTAATTCTTTCTACTTCATCTCTCATATCTTCTGGAACTTCAACTCCCTGTAGTGTTATAACTAATACCATTGGAACTTAAGTACTGACTATTTCTTCTCTCTTGATTGATAGTTCCTCTTGTTCTTTTCTACACTCTACTTTTGTTTGTTGAGCGTCAACTTCCTGTGATATTGAAGGCGATATCCTTTTCTTCCATTTAGAGTTAGAAGCCTATTTTTGGTCTGATGTCTTTTTTGGATTGTATCCCAGTCCAACCTTATCATTTGTAGATTTTGTTTGCAGCTGAATTGGTTCAGTAATACCCTCTTGATGTTTTCCCAAGGGACCAGTGTCTTAATATCCCATGCATTGGATCATTTTGTATCCGAGACCATATTGGGTTGGGGAAATCTCACAATGTCGTACTTCCTCATTTTGACTATCTTCCTTGAAAATCCACTTAAGAACAACATCATCTTCTATTTCATCTGCTAGGGAAGTAGAAGACTGCACAAAAATACCATCTTATATGATATTCAGAGTTGAAGTTTGTGTTCTCATAGCCTCTGATGGTTTGCCCAACTGTTTCAGTAATGGAGGAAGAGAGACTAATGAAAGTACTAGTTCTATCTTGTATCCATCCATGCCAGTATTTGTAATCTTCAATTTATTTTCTAAGTCATTCATTAGAGCTTCTAGACTTTCATTTGTAGAGGCTGCCCTATTATGAGGCACAAAGGTATCAGCACCTTTTGTCAATGCATTACAGGGGAGATTTGTATCAGTAGGAATACTGACTTCCACTCCGTTATAGGGAAATTTTAAGCATTGATGGTATGTAGATGGAACTGCCTTCATTTCACGAATCCACGACCTGCCCAATAAGATATTGTATGACAGAGGAAGATCAAGTACTTGGAAAATGACATCTCTTTCTATAGGTCCCACCCTGATTGGTAATGATATCAGACCTTTTGAGGTCCTTTCTTCTTCATCATAGGCTTTAATTGTTATTTTCTTGGCCGGATCAATGACATTTTCAGAAAATCCTAGTTGTGTAAGTAGACTGTAAGTATAGATATTCAACCTTGTGCCTCCATCTATCAAAACACATTTAACTCTATGTTTATGGATCGTGGCTTCAATATGCAATGGCTGGTTATGTGGATGATTTAGGGAGTTGTCATCTTCTTCAGAGAAGGTCAAATAGTAAGGTGAAGTTAGATGACCCACCATAGACTAAAACCGATCAATGTCTAAATCTTTTGGAACATTAGTGGTGAGCAATGCTTTGTCCAGGATCTCTTTATGAGTAGAAGAGAGTTTAAGCAACTCAAAGATTGAGATTTGAGCATTTGTCCTCTTCAGTTGGTCAACAATCCTATATCTAGAGGATGATGATGAAGTTAGCTATTTAAATTTATCAAATGTTAATTCTTTATGTTTGTTTGATGAGGTTGGTAGGTTTAATTTTGTTTGATGAGGTTGGTAGGTTTAATTATGTTTGAGCTAAATTTAAAGAACTAGCTCCTTGGAGAGTTACTTTCTTTTGAGAACGGGTCATAGCATTTGCATGTCGTGATTCATGTTGTTTATCTTTGATTATAATTACATTGCAATATTCAGGTTGGGAAGACTCAATCATGTTGATGATATTGTCATTGCTGGTATAAGCATAATTTACTTTTGCACCTCCTTTTGTTTTTTAGGAATCACCTTGTTCGTAAATAGGTAAGGGGTCCTTAAAATCTTTATGATCTGCATTTGTCGGGTGATTCCCAACAACAATTTTACTAGTGTCTATGAGATCTTGAATCTCATGCTTGAGCTTCATGCAGTTGTTTGTGTTATGACCTTTATTTCTATGGTAGTCATAGTATTCATTTTCTCTCCACCATTTTGGTTTGACTTCCAAATCATATGGCCTATAATTATCTGGTAATGTTATCAGGTTATTTGCCAATAGATTTTTGAAAGCAGATTTGTATGATTCTTCCAGAGGAGTGAATTCACGTCTAGGTTTCTCTTTGAACCACTCTTTTTCTTTCTTCAGAGGATTTTTTGTTGCCATTTCAGCTGCTTTGAGTGCTTGCATGCCACTAGCCAAGTTGAATATCATGGGCTTTGAGTTGGTTTTAACAGGGTCTACTACTCTGTCATTAACAACGTTCTTGTTATTGTCTTTGCCATACTTCCAATAATTGTTCTTCTCTTTAGAGCTAGATCTCCGTTGTGTTTCTTTCCAATGTGAAATATCTCCTTTCTTTATAATCACATCTTCCATTCAGATAGCATTATCTACCATTTTCTTAAATGATGGGTGCACTTGCATTTGGATACTATATTTCAACTCAGGGATTAGATTGTTGACAAATATATTCATTTTCTTAGAATTTGGGATAGGCCGTGAATACCTAGAGAACATCTTTCTCCAACGTTGGAGGAAAGTGAGAAAAGGTTCCCCTATTTTTTGTTTGGTATTGCAAAGTTTGATCATAGTAATAGGATGTCGAATGTTATAGGATTATTGTTTTAAAAATAGTTGGATTAGTTCCTCAAAAGTTTTTATTCCCTTAGGTAGACTTGAGAACCAATTTATAGCTTGTCCTCCCAAACTCCTTGGAAAAAGTCGCATGAGATACGTTTGGTCGTGCATGAACTCCATACATAAAGCACAAAATTCTCTGATATGGTCCTGGGGATCTGAGTTACCATCATATTTGTCAAATTTTGGGATCTCAACTCATGAAGGAAATGAAGGCATGTATAGATTTTTGTCAAACAAAAATGGGCATATTGTCTCCAGAGAATATTATTTTGGGGACTTATCCTTATTTTTCAATTATGTGATCTCAGTCTGCAAGGTTTGTAATTGTTTGTGTACCATTATTATAGGTGTTTCTTCCTTTTTAGTAATGAGAGTTTGAACATCATATCCAGTAGGAAGTTTGGCGCCTTGTTTTACTAGCTCTAGAAAATAGTCTTCTTTTTCTCTAGCCATGATAACCTTCATCATTTTTTGAAAATCTTTATCATTTTGACATCTATGAATATCTTTTTCTGGAGGTTTAGAGTCTTCAGATTCACTTGATGAGGAATCATTGTCGGTATCATGAATACTGAGGTTGTCTTTGTTATTTTGTTCTGTTCTAGGTATAGTGGGAGATAAAGGTTCATCATAAATTGGTATCTCTAATGATGAAGGTTTATTAGTCAGAGCATCCTCTTCATAAAATGGATTATCTTTATATGAAAAGGGTTTCCCTTTTCCTTTGGCATCTTTCTTAAAAGAACTCCTGGTTTGAATAGGCATTTTTATTTATTGGTGTAACCTAAATTTGTTTGTGATGCAGAAGTCAAGATCAAATTCAGAGCTAGTTGTTCGGTTAACGTATTGTTTGAGAGAAGAAACTAAGATTTAGTCTGGTTTCAAGAATGATCTATCATGTAAACATTTATCTAAGTTGACTTGAGAGAAGTGACTAAGACTCAGTCTGATTTCAGGAACGATCTATCCTATATAAGACATTATCTAAGTGACTTAGGTTTGATAAGTAGTTGATTGAACTAGTTGAAAGATGATCGACCAAATCATGCAACACAAATGGTAGAGGTACACTGTCTTGATCTATTTATGCTCAGGATGATGATAACCAGTATTATACTCATTGTAGACTATTTTAGGAAAGTTTGACTATTCTGGACTGACAAAATCAAAGATCCGTATGACAGGTTTTACAAGACTAGACGATAGTATGCTAGGTTTAGGATAATGACAATACTGTTTCGTACAAATTGTCGCCTAGTACTGTATGACAGATGGGTATGTCTAGAATGACAGACTGTTCAGTGCAAAAGCTTATTGTACGACACAGGATACCAGGTAAAATAACAATTCTCAGAACCAGATGACAGACAATCAAAGCTCGTACAACATAGGATGAACGCTCAAACGACAGACTATTAGGACTGATGGAATATTGTACAACACAGAATATGAACCAAGATGATAAATAAGAAGACTCGTATGAGTGTTTTTTGGACAAAGGAAAAATTTTGGGTTTTCAATGACTGAGTATGACCAGATTTGAGATGGACTGAGTTTTTGATCACTCACTGACAATGATTAGTTTAGGGGTGGACTGAGTTTTTGATAGCTAAGGTATATTAGTTTATGACATGGATAGAGTTTTGACTAGGATAGACTAGTTTTGGACAGAGTTTCGACTAGGATAGACTAGTTTTGACAGAGTTTCGACTTAGGATGGACTAGTTTTGACACAGACAGAGTTTTTGATCATTGAGTTGTTTCTTGTTTTCTCTAGTTTTGGTATTCCAGTTTTACTTTGAGGGATGAAAACACAAAAAATAGGTAATATGAATAATAAATCCAATCACAGTATTCAAACCCTACAAAATTTGGTGAGAGAACAAAACCTTTTCTTGTAGACTCAGGTACACACCCAATAGCTAATCAGAATATGGTTTCTGAGTCTCATGCAATGGATTCTCAATGCCGTATTAGCTGACTCCAAACACTAATGGGGGCATGAAATGACAAGTATCTTAGGAGAGCTGCTATCTCTCTTACACAAAGATTATCCTCCCTTTTGGAGGTGAACTGAGTAGCTTCTAATTTTAATTGGAACTAGTAGGAGATCCATTCGGCGAGTTGAGGTATAAACTCAATTAAGAGGTCTTCAAGCCTTGAAAACCAAGGTTTAATATACCCGAGGGTACAGAGGAGAGTTATTTCCGAGCACTATTGTTGACTTGATTTTCATTAAATCACATTTATTTTATAGTGGGTTGGAGTACTTGGTGTTTAGTCATTCCCCTCTCACCAGTCATAATGGCTATAGAGTTATTAGCTCCTCGGGAGAGCAGACCCACTAAAGATGTCCAAATCTCAAACTTAAAGAAAAGACCTCAAGGGTCTAGATTTCTGATTGTCTATAAAGACAAGAGCATACTCTCCTACCTCTCAGAATTTTCTTAAAACATGAAATACAAATTTTTTCTTTAACCATATAGCAAGTTAGGTGCCTAAAAAAAATGAATTTAATGAATACACAATGTTTTCTTGAATCTCCTTAGGCAACCTGCAAAGACAACAAATCAGTAGTCATATTGTCTTTGTGTGACAGGCATAGTCTTCGACAAGCGCTCGGCAAAAAACTGATTAGGCTATGAAAATTCTTCAGATAAATAGATAACCAGATAGGGTCAGCGTCAATGTAATCAAAATTGAACAAAAAACCTGAAGAATGAAACTTTCTTTTTAACCCAAAAAATAGAGAATCGTACGATCATTCTCACTGACTCGTACAGTAATTTAAGTTTTTTGTTTTGGCATATAGGAAATGTCGTACGATAATACACAGGAACTGTATGGAAAAAGTTTGAAAAGTCAAAAATCGAAAATAAATGAAAATAAACAGTTAGTCTTGGAGGCCGAAAAAAAAGTAGTCTTATGCCCCACGGTGGGCGCCAAAAATGTGTGTGTGAAAAAGTGAAATAAGTTTGTAAGCTACAAGCACAACACTTCAATTAAGTCATTACATGTCGGGTTAGACAGATATAAGCATGAATATGAAAACCATTACAAATCGACTAATTGCCTTCTAAAAGATGTGAGTATAAGATTGCTCTCAAATTTGTATAAGCAATACCAGTGACTAGACTACACCAAGACGAAGGATTTAATCTATATGAGCATGAGATTAAGCTAAGTGGATGCAATATGGATGAAAGATTCAAGCAATAACGAATTCAAGCAATATGGATTCAAGAAATATGTATTCAAGCAATCATAAGTAAAATAAATATGCAAAAGGCTAAACTAAGATGCAAATAATCTCAAAAAGAAAGCACAATATATTCAATGACTCCAGAGCGAAAAGTATATAATAATAAATCTCTAGGATGTTTTGAATGAGAGATGAAGGCTGAATTTATAGAGAATTACAAGAGAGATCAAGAAAAAGCACAATTTAGGATTAATTGAAATAATTGAGAAATCAGATTCAGTTAACCTTGAGATAGATTCCAATTATAGCTTAATTGAAATGCATTCAGATAAGAAGTTCAAGTTGCATTAGAAATAAGAATTAATTAATTCCATGCATTTGTGATAAAAATAGATAATTCTTTGATTTATTCAATAAAAGAGTCTTTTCAATGCAACTAAAGTTCTTTTTCTAAAAAGCTTTGAGTTCCAATTTTAGAGAAAGCAATTAAATTCCTTTTAATTGTTTTTCTGATTTCAAGTTAATCTCAATTTAGAAAAAGAAATAATATCTCAAATTTGATTTCTCTCAATTCAATTATTTTATTTTATTTTCAATTTAACTCTTGCTTTGTGATTAATTCCTCTTTTGTAATAAATTAATTCCTTTTTTGCATGATTGAATGGCAAATTTATTAATTAATTAAATATGCAAGGATATTTAATAAATTAAATACGATAATTGATCAAAAAGATATTCTTGGAATGATTTAATTAATTAAATAAATATTTAATTAATATAGAGTTATTGATTTGCCATGTAATATTTGATGATTGAAGAATTAATTATGTGCTCAAGATTGAATTAATTGCCTTTGGTTAGGACCTTGGTGATGTTGTCGAGATTAGGGGCCCATGGTTTAGATGACCATTTTTAGGGTATTACAATGAGCGGTGATTTTTACCATTTCCATAGTCACTCAGTGAATCAAATGTGGACCCTGAGTGCCACATTAGCCATCAGTGACCGTCAGATTTTCATAATGGCTTGATCAGATGACCATGTTTTAAAGCTCGATTAAGCTTTTCAAGGGGCTATATAGAGAGATTTTATGCATCTATCTTCACATGAATCTCTCAGATTGACAATCATTTTTCAAACTCATAGTAAATGTTAGCATTCAAATCTCTCTACACGCAATGGTTGTTGACAGGATGGTCAAGACAATCTTTTGCTCGGTCAGCGACTGAATCAGATCAAATTTTGATCCCAGCAACTAGAGGACTCAGATATTACTCCAGAAATGACTCTAAAGGTATATTTTAGTGTTTATGGTGAAAATGGATACAACAATATTGAAAGACTAAATAGATTCAACCACAAAACCCTAGCCTAACAACAACAAAGATCCACCATAACATATGAAGATTACCTAAGACAATGCAAATCAAATGAAATCACAAAGATTATACCATCACATGTCCAATAGGGTTTGGATCTCCATTCTTCCTATCTCCATTGATCTTGCTTGATATATTTGCTCTTAGATTTTATGTGCACAAGAGCTCAACAAAGAACAGAATGTGGTTGCAAGTAGGATCTCATATGAAAAGTGTAGTGTAGTCAAGTAGTAGTTAGTTTGATTCATTAGCTAGGTAGTTAGTTAGGGTTTGATAATGAAGGAAGCATCTCCTTATATAGAAGACACAAGATGAAATGGAGGGATAAGATTGAGAGATGTAAAAGGAGGTCAGCTATGATTAGAGGGTAGGTAGAGAAAATAATAAAATAATGAAAGGGGTAGGTAGTGTATGAATTAAGACATGTGTCATGGGTAGAAAAGGCTAATGAATTAATTAAATAAATAAAGATTTATTTAATTAATAGAAGAAGTGGGATCAATTAAATAAATAAGATATTTATTTAATTTAGGAAAAGGGATAATTTAAATAAATAAATGTATTTATTTAAATGAGAAATAAGGCTAGAAGAGGATAAATGAATTAATTAAATAAATAAAGATTTATTTAATTAATGGAAGAATTAGGCTAAAATAATTAAATAAATAAAGATATTTATTTAATTAGACATGACAATTTTAGGTGTCTACATTTTGCCCCTCTTTGAGACAATGTGGCTTGTCGCGTTGTTTCAAAGAAGATAAGATGCACTAATACAAAGTTGCCCCAAGATGGGAATGATATGCCCCCTCAAGAGATTGGATGAAAATGTCTGGAAAGATCATAGACAATCTCTTGATAAGAAAGAAAGGCTAGAATGGACTAACTGGCTAGAATAGAGTGACAGAGTCACGGAATAAAGAAGACTAACTCGGGAGACGAGGGCGAGGGAGAGGGCTAGGATAGTCTATAAGATAGACCACGAGGGAAAAACATCCTCATTGTCATCCACACATCCAAGAGAGAAAAGTGCAAAGAGAGAAAAGAGTAGCAGTAGTTAGCAACAATGGCTTTGGTTCATAGATTCAACCACGTTCGCCAATTCCAGAGGCTAGCAGAGGTAGGAGAGCTAGTAAGTACCACAAAACCTCCTTGTACTTTGTTATATTTATTGTTGTCATTAATGCATGCTAGAAAGGGTAATAAATGCACTCTAGGATAGGGTCCAAAAAAATGTCAAAAACATCCAGGCGCGTCTACGTTGGTGCCAGGCGCATCTATGCTCGCTAGGCGCATCTACATTGGTGCTAGGCGCGTCAATGTTAGGAAAAGCGTCAGTGCAGAATGTGGTTGCGTCTGTGTCATGCAGGCGCGTCTGTGAAATTGAAGCATGTCTGTGGAAGGGAGGCACGTCTATGCAGAGCATAGGCACGTCTATGTTTTTTAGGTGCGTTTGTGTAGAGCAAACGCGTTTATGTAGTCTCGAAGCGCGTTTATGTCATGAAAGCGTGTTTGTGTCTTCAAGGTCCAAATTGACAGTTCTGTGATGAACATACGCTGTCGATTGGATAAGCTGCTGAGAAGATACCCTCTAGGGAAGACTAGGATAGGTCAAGGCACTTTGTGATGAACAGTGAGTACCAAGACATAGAGAGTACTTTGTGATGAACAGGGAGTACAAATATGAGCAGCACTTTGTGATGAACAGTGAGTGCAAATGTGAGCAGCACTTTGTGATGAACAGGGAGTGCAAATGTGAGTAGCACTTTGTGATGAATAGGGAGTGCAAAACACGTAGTACTTTGTGATGAACAGTGAGTACCACTAGGATAAAAAGCAACACTTTGTGATGAACAGTGAGTGTCACTAGGATAGAGTATCATATGTATGTAGATAAAAAGTAGCATTTTGTGATGAACAGTGAATGCCACTATGACTGACATGATTGTTTTGATTGACTGTAGGAGTATCTACCTATGCTAGAGTCATGGGAGAGATTCCCATCAACTCAGAGGTTGCAACCTGGGTTGATAGCTGAGGACCGAGCTACGATTGAGGCTATGGGATTGAGACATATTTTGTATGTGCTTGAGTTTCAGGTGAACATGGGGTTGCTGACTACACTGGCTGAGAGATGGCACTCTGAGACTTGCATGTTCCACTTGACGATGGGGGAGATGACAGTCACCCTGGAGGATGTATACAGGATTCTATAGATACTGATCAATGGGGAGCTGATTCATTACAATGGAGACGAAGACAAGGATGCCCTGAGATGAGTATTCCAGGATCTGGGATTGGAGATGAGGGCAAGACACGTGGCATGGCATACCATGACCGCGACAGGATTAGCACTACTAGCAGTGGTAGGAGGAGTGATCAGTGGGTTCTTGTGTCCGGATAGAGTGACACGAGGGTTGGCTGTGGGTTGGGGGAGCACATTGGAGACACTGGTGACACAGCACACCAGATATGCCTGGGAACCGTGTGTGCTAGCACACTTATACTATGAGCTTTATTAGTTTGTTTATCATGGATCCGTAGGATTGGGCTACGGGGTTACATTGCTATAGGTGTGGGCATATGAGCATCTGCTAGTGACATGACCTATACACTTCAAGCACAAAGGTCATGGAAGCAGTTTCATGCATTTGTACGATATGATCACCTCACAACCACGGATTGGCAGGTTGGAGTATTGGCGGTGGGCTATAGATGAGATTGATATGGTTATATGGAGGCCATACCTGGGATGTGAGCAATGGGAGGATGATGTAGTAGAGCTACCCTACACCTTCTGGAGTAGGTATTTGATTGGATGGATGCCCTATGTACTGGAGAGGCAGCTGGTGGACAGGGTGGGTAGGCAGTTTGGCAGGATCCAGTGGATGCCACGGGGTTTAGGCATGTACGCACGGATGATCAGGGTTCAGATGCACTTTGGGCCGTTATTGTCATATGATCAGGCTATTACACAGCTAGTGGAGATGATTCCCTTACCCTGGGATATGTGGCCAGAGATTGAGGATGTCGGCATGGATGCAAAGTACACAGCGTATTGGGCCGAGCTTCCATTTCCACGCCTGACAGATCTAGGAGAGCCACTAGATGGTGATGGTGGTGGGGATGGTGATGATGATGGAGATGATGGGGGTAGAGACTGATGGAGGAGGCAGGGTGCAGTCAGAGAGAGGAGGGTAGCACCACAAAGGGAGGGGGGAGAGGAGAGACATGCTCGGGTGGTTAGGGGTCACGATGGATTGCTGCTATAGGTGCCAGCAACACAGGGTCCCACATAGGTGCAGGGACAAGGACAGAGGCAGGTACAGCCATCGGTATAGGCACAGGCACAAGGAGAGGCACTCGTACAGGGGGAGCCATAGGTAGAGGCATAGGGGGAGGCACAGGGGGCCGAGGCAGAGGAGGATGAGCTGGTTGAGCTGAGGGAGATCTGCCAGGGACAGGCAGATGAGATTCAAGACTTGGAGAGGGAGAGGGATAGACTTAGGAGGTGGCTCAAAGATACTGAGTGGGAGCGAGACCAGGCTATACAACGCTACACTGAGGCTGAGACAGCACTGAGGGCTAGGAGGTAGGTGGCAGAGGACACAGGGGTTGGATATTCCTATGTTCTACGAGCAGGGGAGGAGATCGCTTACTACCGGGATCTCTATTATGGTGCAGTGCCAGTTGATCAGCGGACCAGGAGCTTCCAGAGACCATCACATACAGTGACAGCTACGGGAGGGAGCCAAAGGAGGCAGGCATCTAGCGGTGGGGTTATGGGTCCTCCACCACCACCAGATAGAGGGGGTAGGAGAGATGATCCTGAGGTGAGTCCTTCCAGGGCTCAGATTCTATCAAGGCCAAGTGGCTCCGAGGGAGGGAGTTCATCATAGCCGTAGAGGGCTCCCTATGTATCAGTATTGTACCATTTTTGTATGATGATGTAGACACCTATGGGTGATTGTAGCCATATGATTTTGACATCATTGTTTCATGACACTTTATATATATATATGAGATGATTCATCTTTGTGGCAGCTATATGCATGTGTACCTATGTGATGAGATGTTTAATGATGTATGTTTTATGTGATGGTTATGATATGGATGCAAATATGTACATGATGAAATGCAATATTTTTTTTTATTTTTTTTTAATAATGTTTTTAATATATTATGCAAATGCAATTGTGAATGTATGGAATGCAAATGAATATGATAATGCAAATGATTATTTACATGATGAGAATGTAAAATGTGCTAATATGTGTTGTGTGCAGGACGTGATGCATGTATGTATGAAATGTTTATATGTGGTAATGCAGGTGAATATACATGAAATGCAAATATTTTTGGTGTGCCATTATACTCAGTCATATGATAGCAGGCTACTCGGACTTGAGAAGGATGATGGAGGTCAATCAAGAAATGGGGATGGAAGATAGAAGATATGAAAGTGAAAGAGCTTCTTGTTCGTTATCATCATTGAGCTTTATTATGGAAAGTAGGTTATGACAATCAAGGCATATGTTTGACCCAGAAAGTCATTGTACCTATTTGCATGGAGATAAGATAGTCATAAACAAGGAATGCCCCAGTTCATACTAGACTCTCAGTGTCCTCATATCCTTGGACAAGTCATAGCATTACTAAGAGACAATCCACAGACAGCAAAGAAAAAAAAAAAAGGTGACAATACCCCATCCTCGCTTTTCTAGTCAAAGACATCCTGGAAAAGCTAAAAGATATGTACCCAAAAGATAAAAATTAAAAGAAAACCAAGACTCGGCACCAAAATTCACTATATTCCTCAAGTTTAGTGTCTCTTGTCACTTGTATAAGTCTTATTTGATTGTGGTCACAATGTTTACTTTCACAAAAAGGATAGATAGCACTGAACCATAATGTTGTCTGAGTCTGTTGAAAGATTTGATTTGTTGAAGCACATTGTTGCTGCTGTGTCTTACTAAAACTGACTGAATCCATGAAACTAATACTTTATTGTGAATAAGATGGAACTTTATTGTAGATTGTCGATGCAAGTGTTGGTTTATTGTGGATTGTGTGCGGATAGACTGAAGAAAAGTAGAAGAAATTGTACTCCTTGAAACATGTGATGCTCTTAGTTCCACACCCATTACTAGACTTAGGATTAGCCTTAGCCACAGATAGGATCTAATTTATTATGGATGGAAAGGGATGGAAAGGAAGGTTTATTATGAATGGCTAACCAATCTTGGGTAGATCAATAACAAGCCATGATGGGAATGGGTAAGTTTATTATGAACGAATAGGTTGTGATTGTGTGCAAAGTGAAAAGATGAAAGTGAATCCTGAAGGAGGGAGGAGCAATGTCTCTACGCATGGCACTGGTGACCCAGTTTTCACCATGGTACTTGCCTAGGACACCACCGAAGTGGTTTTCACCGTTGCAAGAAAATGTTTTTCTTTACTTTTTTTAATTTTTCAATGTTTTTTTTGTGTCACAAGGCACCCATTTGCCAGGTTTTCACCAAGTAACGATTTTTTGTTTTATGATTTTTTTTGTATTTTTGAATTAGGATACTCTGAAGAGCTATGTGTAAAACCTGTGAAGGTGCATGCTATTGATAGGATCCTCCAAAGGTTCACCCTCTGTGGTTGAGAGCTGATATGCACTAGATCCATATGTTGCTATAATGATGTAAGGACCAAGCCAGTTTGGTTCAATTTTGCCCTTCTTCTCTCTGTCTTGCTGATTTTGGGGGTTTTCTCTAAGAACCAAATCACCTACCTCAAATGTGAGAGGCTTGACTTTGTGGTTGTAGCTACGACTCATTCGTTGTTGATAAGCCTTGAGATGATTAAAAGCAGTTTGTCTTTGTTCATCCAATAGTTCAAGTTCTTGTAAGCAAGAGACCCTATAGTCTTCATCACTGATGATGTTTTGCAAGGAGACTCGTAAAGAGGGTAGCTTGACCTCAATAGGCAAGATGGCTTCAGCACCATAGACAAGTGAATAGGGTGTAGCTCCTGTAGGTGTGTGAACACTTGTGCGGTAGGCCCAAAGTGCGGGATTAAGTTGGATATGCCAATTACGGCCAGCGTCATCGATTGTGTTTTCCAAGATTTTAAGGATTGTTTCATTAGATTCCTCAACTTGACCATTACCTTGGGGTTAATATGGTGTGGAGAAACAATGAGAAATATGGAAGTGATCACAGAGTTCACGAACATCTTGATTTTTGAAGGGATGCCCGTTATCGGTGATAATGGAAACAACAATACCATATCGACAAATGATATAGTTGAGAATGAATGTAGCAATTTGTTTTCCAGTGACTTGCATGAGAGGCATGGCTTCAATCCATTTTGTGAAATACTCTGTGGCAGTGATAATGAATTTATGACCATTGGAAGAAGGAGGGTGAATCTTACCTATGAGATTGAGTCCCCACTGACAAAAGGGCCAAGGAGTTGCAATTGGTTGAAGTTCTTGCACTAGCGCATAGATGAGGTCTCCATGAAGTTGACATTGCTTACATTTTCTGACAAACTGATATGAATCTTTTTCCATATTGGGCCAGTAATATCTAGTCCTAATGAGTTTCTTGGCTAAGGTAGGACCACTAGAATGTGGACCACATATCCCTTCATGTACTTCACGTAACGTAATCTAAGCTTTGTCGCTTTCTAAACATCTAAGAAAAGTGCCATCTAGACCTTGACGGTATAGGATATCGGCTAAAATGATGTACCGAGAAGATTGGTGAATGAAAGTGCGACGTTGGTTACTGGATAGATCAGGAGGTAGGGTATTGTCATGAAGGTATGTGAAAATGGAACCATATAGCTGGGACTCGGGACCAACGACACATATCATCTCAATAGGAGAGATTTCATATGAAGGAACCAAAAGGTTATCCACCAAGAACTCATAGCGGGTCTCATTCAGAGGTAGATCGATCAATGAAGCAATTGTAGCCATGGCATCTGCAGCTCGATTTTGCTCTCTTGGTATCTACTCAAAGTCTATCTTTGTGAAATGTTGTTTCAAGTCATCCACCATTCTTTTGTAAGGCATTAATTTCTCATCCTTTGTTTGGTAATCATCAGTTGCTTGACTGATTACAAGTTGAGAGTCCCCAAAAACATGAAGTTCCTAGATCTTCCACTGAACAACAATCCGTAATCCTATTGTTAATGCCTCATATTCCACTATGTTATTAGTGCAAGGAAATGATAAGTAGTATGATTTTGGTATAGAATCCCCTTAAGGAGTTATAAAGAGGATGCCATCTCCTACCCCATGCTATGTGTATGTGTCGTCAAAGTATAATTGCCATGGTTTTGCATGTGACATTGTTAAAATGGATTCATCTGGAAATTCTGAAATTAGAGGAACATCATCCATCATGGGAGCATCTACTAATTGATCTGTGATGGCTTGTCCTTTTATTTCTTTTCTATCCACATACTCGATGTCAAATTTACTCAAGAGCATCACCCATTTGGCTAGTCATCCAGTAAGTGTTGCTTTATTGAGAAGGTATTTCAATGGATCGATCCTTGCAACCAACTTAGTATTATGAGTTAGCATGTAATGTCATAATTTCTATGAAGAAAAGACCATGGTGAGACATGCACACTCAATTGGTGTGTAGTTTAACTTATATCCCACCAATGTGCGACTGATGTAATATACTGCCTTTTCTTTGCCCTCAGCAACTTGTTGTGCTAAGAGCGCCCCCAGTGCTATTGAAGTAGCTGATATGTATAGTAATAAAGGCTGATCTGGAATTAGCAGCATCAAAACTAGCAAATTTAGAAGATAATCTTTGAGTATCTGGAAATCCTGTTGACAGTTATCATCCCATTTGAATTTGATGTTTTTATGTAGCAAGTGCTAAAAGGGATTACACTTATCTGCAAGTTGTGCTTTGAATCTTCGTATGGACTGGAGTCTCCCTTGCAAAGATCGAAGTTGACTGATATTTCTTAGTGGCTGCATCTCTAGGATGGTCTTGACTTTTGCTGGGTCTGCTTTGATTCCTCTCTTTGAGACAATGAATCCCAGGAGCTTCCCGGAGGTTACTCCAAAGACACATTTCTTGGGGTTTAATCTTACTTTATATTTTTCCAACTGATCAAAGATGACTGAAAGTATGTCCAAATGTGATTCTCTGTCGAGTGATTTTCCCAAGAGGTCATCAACATAATCTTCCACAGTAACGTGCATGAGATCATGAAAGATAGTAGTCATGGCTCTTTGATATGTAGCGCCTGCATTTTTTAGCCCAAAGGGCATGACATTCCAGCAAAAGGTTCCCCAAGGACAAGTGAATGTTGTTTTGTGCTAGTCTTTGGATACAATTTTTATTTGATTGTAACCAGAGAATCCATCCATCAAGGATAACATCACATGACCTGCTATGAGATCGACAATCAAGTCAATATTTGGTAATGGAAAATCATCTTTTGGACAAGCTTTATTGATGTCTCTGAAGTCTGTACATATTCTGATGCTACGGTCTAGTTTACTGATAGGCACTAAGTTGGAGATCCATTTAGGATAATCAATTGGGTGTATGAATCTGACATCCAATAATTTCTCAAGTTCTGCTTTGACTAGTAATGCCACTTGTGGATGCATCTTTCTTAATTTTTGTTTCACTGGTTTTGCCCCCGATTTAACTGTCAAATGGTGCATTACCAAATCCGGATCCTATCCAGGCATATCAACGTACGACCATGCAAAGTTGATTTGTCGTTCTTTGAAGAAACTTATGAATTTTGACCTTTTTGACTCTATCAAAGATTGAGCCAGGAATATGTTGTGTGGAATCTCTTCCATACCAATGCTTGTTTTGATAGTCTCCTCTACCAACATGGATGACTTTTCCTCATATGATGCTGAGAGAATGTCGAGCCTTCCATCTTCGGGTGCCTCAGAGAGGTTTTTGCCCTTAGATACATCCTTTCTTTTTACTATTTTGGGGTCAAACAGTGCCATAGTGTGGTTTTCACCATAAGACCCTTGATTCATTTTATGTTTATATTTTTGCGACTAGAAGGCTCGACACCCTCATCGAAAAATGCCATGCTATTGATTTCTATAGTGTATCTTGCTTTATGGTCCCCAAGGGGAAGATCATCTCATATGCCAAGATAGTCAATAAAAGCTTCATCATTTTGGAATGTGTCAAACTGTGCAAGTCCTTCATGTTCCCAGTCAATGAGTTGGTGGTGGACAAGGGGAAGGCCTTTGATATATTTGAAGTTAGTGGGGCTAAGAGTGAAGATGCAGTTATATTCCAGTATGTCAAGATCATCGTTGGCACTCTCCTCATCAGTCTCGATCATGAACAAATCCAAATTATCATCACTAGTAGCGCATTTTGGGACAGGTGTTCTCACTCTATGTGATTTCAACCTAGAACCTAGAGACAAAGACTGTATGGGTTCCTCTGGAGTTGTTTCTTGACCAACTTTGAATTTCCTATTAAATTCCTCTTCTTCTGTTGATTCACTTGGTTCTTTGAATATCTCGGTGAACTCATAGTCACTAGAGGATTTGACTAAACCCCATTCCCATTCATTGGAGTCTATAGAATAGCGATTTTCTTGTTGAATTTTGGCATCTTTGATTTGTAATGCTTCTTTTGTCTTTTGAGTATGAACCTTGGATGTCATGAAACCAAGTCCTTTGGAGCATTCCTTTTTGAATGTCAATTTAGGTTGTAAAGGTTCAATGATGCCTTCCTTTCTTAACCCAAGAGGACTTTTGCCATCATACCCAAATTTTTGTAGAATCTTGAACCCTTTGCCATACTTCTCACATGGTAAACTGATGTGATCTTGTGTATCATTTGCAAGGTCTTTGTAAAGCAGTTTGTATAAGTCTTCCTCTTCTAGTTCACCCCATTTTTGGAAGATTGTAGGATCCCATTCAAGTGTAATGATAGATACCCACTTATTAGGATGTGGTCTTCCATATTCTTTTGGTGAACTCATGACTTGTTGTAAGTACATGGTCTGATTCAAAGTGTATTCACCCATGCCTTTGTCCTAGAATTTTTCCTTAAGTTCACCTTGTTTTGATGTTGAAGGCTTTAATGACTTAGGATCAATGTATGTAGAAGAAGGAACAGCTTCGCGATTACTAGGAATGATGGTCTTAGTTTTTGGTCTCAAGTTATTAAAATATATGAATGGATTAGGATCACCATTAACTGTTATTTCAACTCCATTGTGAGGAAACTTAATGCATTGGTGATATGTAGATGGGATTGCCCTCATTTCATGAATCCAAGGATGTCCTAGCAATAGGTTGTATGTGAGATCAAGATCAAGTACTTGACAAACCACATCCTTTGTAACTGGCCCAACTCTAAGAGGTAAGGTGACTATGCCCTTGGATGAACGCTCTTCATCATCATATGCTTTGATGGTAATTTTTTTTGTATAATTCATATCTTTATCATAATATCCCAATTGTTTAATAGTGCTCAATTTACAAATGTTTAGACCTGCTCCTCCATCTATCAGGACTCGTTTTATGCGATGTTTGTGTATGAAGGCTTCAATGTGTAAAGCTGCATTATGTGGCTGACTTACGAAGGTGTCATCAGCTTCTGTGAATGTAAGGGAGTGTGGAAGGGAAAGTTATCCCACCATGGCTTGAAACTGGTCTACGTTCAGATCAGTAGGGATAGAGGTGTTTCTCAATATTTTATCAAGAATGGCTTTATGTGCGAGGGATATGCGTAAGAGCTCAAGGATTGAGATAAGCGCAGGTATTTTTCCTAACTATTCTATAAGGTCATACTTAGGCTTGGTTGATGAAGAAGTAGTATTTTTAGCTAGAGCACCTTGCAAAGTGAATTTACCTTGATGGGTTGTAACATGACATTCAATGGTAGGTTTAGAAGAAGATCCAACACCTTTCAGAACAATCTTGGGTCTCTGGGTAGAATTCTCAGGGGTTTTGTCCTTGATGATAATGGTAGAGACATAATTGTCCATTGAAATGTGATTGATGGTTGAATCATAGTTATAAGATGCTCTGGTATAGTTGGTTTCATCATCTATGGCTTTATCTTTTCCCTTGTCATGCTTTGGGAATGGTTCCTTAAACATTTCATGTTCTTGATTGGATGAGTGTCCTTCAATCTCAATGTCACCTCTATCAATGAGATCTTGTATGATGTTCTTCAGTCGGTGACAATTTCCTATCTTATGACCCTTGCTCTTATGAAATTCACAATATTCATCATCATTCCACCAATTTGGTTTCACCTTTGGCTCATATGGAGGAAAATCTGGAATTGTGATTACCTTGTTTGCCACAAGCTTTTTGAAGACTGACTCAAGTGGTTCTCCCAATGGAGTATACTTCCTTCGTGATCTAGAAGTTATTTGAGTGTTCACTTGATTGTTTGTAGAACTTGATCCCGAAAAAATGAATTTGGGTCGCACTTTATTGGCATCAACAACACCATCATTAACTGTGTTCTTGTTTTTATTCCAAAATCTTGGCTTATCTTTTCCTTTAAAGTCATCTTTGTTTTCCTTGAATATCTTAATGACTCCTTATTCAATTAGGACCTTTTCTATCGCTAAGCCTTTTTCAATGACGTCCTTGAAGGTGGACAAACAAGCTTTCCTTAGATCATAGCCAATGTCTTTGTTAATGTTTTGGGTGAACATCTCTACCATTTGTTTTTGTGGAATTTCACAAGAGCATCTGCTAGCTAGATTCCTCCATCTTTGTAAAAATGATGAAAAAGACTCTCCATCTTTTTTCTTGGTGTTGCACAAAGTAGTGATTGATATGTCTCTCTCTATGTTATATGAGAAATGTTGGATAAATGCCTCTGCTAAGTCACCCCATGACTTAATACTAGGTGGAAGTTGGGAGAACCATTCCATAGCTTGATCACCTAAGCTCTGTGAGAATAATCTCATCAAATATATCTCTTCTACTGCTACCTCGATGCAAGCTGTGAAAAAATGTCTTATGTGTGCCTTAGGATCCCCTTTGCCTCTATACTTATCAAATTTAGCCATCACAAAGTGTGTAGGAAATGGAGGCATTGGAATGCTTTTGTCAAATGGATAAGGACATATGTCTCTCATTGTGTATGTTGGCTTCGGTGTATTTATTTCCTCCATTTTCTTTTGTAAGTCCCTAATTTGTTGCTCCAAATTGTTCTTAGGTGGAGATTGACTTCTTGGACCATACCCCATGCTTGAGGCACCAATTGGAGGAGGAGCATGCTACATATATGGATGATATTGATCATACACATGTTCATATGGAGGAGGTCTATAATGGTGTTGCGTATATGGACCACTTGGTATAGATTCATGTTGAGGAATGAAATATCTGCTTTGTCCATGTATACCATACTCTACAGGCATGTCATGAGTTTGTTCTAGTGTGTTGTCCCCAAATTTGACATGGGGTTTCCTTGTGTCCAAATTTTGAGCATGCCTTTGAATATCCAATTGCTTTGGTGGTTGATCCTTAGCATTGGTATGTGGTTGAGCATATTTCTCTGCATAAGACTTCCATAATGGTCTGCGAAGGTGAGTGTCATATGCTTGACCATGTGTGTATGGGACCTCTGGTTTTTGAAACAAAGATGATGGTGATTCAGGCACCATATGTGGTCCTCTATTTCCTCCACTATTAGGCCTCCTTTGATCCCTGTTGGAGTGAGTTTGCTACAGAGGTCAATTTTCCATTATTTGAGACATGTCAAAATCATGAGGGATCTTGGCTCCACTTTGTGCCATCATTTGTAAGAAATATTGTCTATCCCTCCTCATTATTTCCTCAATCAATCGATTGAAATGGGGATCCATAATGGATTCTTCCACATCTGCTGAATGTACTAAAAATTTGTCCATATTGTCATTGTGTGTATCATTGTTGTTTGTGGTGTCCATGTTCTCAACATTTGGAATGTTTCTATAGGCATCCATGTCAAGTAATGTAGTATGATCAGAATTGAAAAAGATATCATTGTCATATTCATAGGAACTCATGTTTGCGGACTCTTGAGCCTCTTTAGCTTCTCTCCTAGATTTTTGAAGACGGGTTTCAACCATGAACTAGGTATTGACCAAGATGTGTGAGACTAGATGAAAATGGAAAGAGTATGGAAGACCAAGAGTTGGATGGAATGTAAATGAATCTGAGGTTTACTTGTAATGTCCAAAATGTAAGACCAAGTATGTATGTAGTAGAGTAGGTGTGGCTTCCAAAGAGATGATAGTTTCTCTTGATGAGGTAAGTTGACCTTGACTCTAAGTAAGACCAAATGAGACCCAAAGGTGATAGACCTTGATGAGGGACCACTTAGCAAAATGTTGTTGTATGTAGTGTGTTGACAAAGTATGATGAGGACAAGCAAGTGACCTTTTGACTCAAGTTTAGACAAATGTGAATGTAATGCAAGGTGTAAAGCAATGATGGACTATGTGAGACCCAAAAATAGGTTGAATGCTAGATGAAACCTGGAGAAATAGCCTAGGAAGCTCAAGAATTTTGAAACTGACTGTGTTTGTCTGCTGGACTGTAAAAAAATTTCAATTCTGAACATAGACGCGCCTGTATACTGCACAAACGCGATTTCCTGACATAGACATGGTTCTACTTAACCCAAATGTGATTATGAGACTTTGAAAATGCAATGTTGATACTGAGAACACAGACGCATTGTTGCCCTTCACATACGTGGCTATACAACACAGACGCAGTTATATCAGACACAGATGTGTTTCTACAAAATTTGTGCAATTTTTTCTACTCTGTGAAGTTATTTTGTGACCAAATCTGAATGTTTGACTATTTTTCGTGACAAGAGGACACATTGTTGATGAGGACTCAATGTTTGCAAGTGTCTAGACAAAATGACTCAAAGAAAAGTGTGTTGTTTGATGTAAAATTGTTTTGCATACACTTGAAGACACAAAAGACACAATATTTTGATGTTTGGTCTTGAATGTTTGATTGTTCAAAATAAGTCAAGCACCATTCTTGTGGCTGGCCAAGACAATAGTTGTTGATCCCACATGGGGTTTTACCCCCAAGGCTACGCTATTCAGAGTGGATACTTAGATGCTTGACCTCACTGGCTCCACTCTCAGCACTCACTTCTCGAGTCAGCCAAGCATCAGTGCCCATGAAAACTCCCCGTGGCAAACTTTGTATCTCTACTAAGAACCGTATTTGTGTGGGCCACTACCAAAGGTCCGACCTCTTGCCCCAACAACTAGAAGGATTTGGGCTTCTAAAACAAAAAGGTGCTAGTAAGGGCATCTGCTTGTGTGGCCATACATGTGGCACTTTCAACTCTATAAATATAGAAGGCTCCCAGCCGGTAGGGGTTACGCCCTACAAATGATCAAATAAGTTTGATCAAATGGGTTTATGGGGAGACATAGTGTCGGTATGAACTAATCAACAAACGTTATCCATAGTTTTCACCATGAATGCAGTTATTTATAGTGGTTTGGAAGAAGATGGCTTTTCTTTTCCTACCACTTGGGTCATTCTCTTCTCACTAGTAGTCCTAGTGACCACATGGGAAGACAGGCCCTCTAAAGATTAAACAAAAAGAGCCTATTGCTCAAGACACAAAAGACAATGATTCAATTTTAGTGCACCAATTGAAGTGTTTGCTACTCTATGAAAACAAGGCACATAATAAAAATCAAAAACCCTTGCCAAGGACCTGCAACAAAGATTTGTTAGTAGTTTTGATTGTTTGAAATAATCACCCCTTCCTGCAAGCACACAAGTTAGGTAAATTTTAAATCCAAAAGACTTTGTGAAAATAGGGGCCTTCAACAAAATGATTTTGCTTTCAAGACAAGCTACACCAATTTCGTTAGCTAGATTTGCAAATGTTAGCTCAAAATAATCTAGATAAAAAAAATAAAAATGAAACCAAATGACTAAAAATCGAATTAATAAACTCCAAAAATGAAATCAATGCACACAGACGTGGTTACCATAGACACAGACGCGGCTCTCTGATGTAGATGCAATTTCAGAATGCAAATGCAGCTTCTGGACACAGACACGTCTAAAAACACCACAGACATGACTAAAGAACACAGACATGGTTTTTGGAATCTGCATCAATAAAATATTGTCGAGGATGTAGACGCAATCCAAGATGTCGCAAACACGGCAGAAAACCAAAAACGCGATCTGAAAGTACGTAGATGCGAAAATACCAAAATGTCGTCGACAATGTCAGATCTGCAACTTCAAAATACAATATCTACAACAAGGATGTTAAATGCAAAAGGGACAAGAGTCCCACCGGGCATGCCAAAATGTTTATGGTGAAAATGGATACAACAATATTGAAAGACTAAATAGATTCAACCACAAAACCCTAGCCTAACAACAACAAAGATCCACCATAACATATGAAGATTACCTAAGACAATGCAAATCAAATGAAATCACAAATATTATACCATCACATGTCCAATAGGGTTTGGATCTCCATTCTTCCTATCTCCATTGATCTTGCTTGATATATTTGCTCTCAGATTTTATGTGCACAAGAGCTCAATAAAGAATGGAATGTGCTTGCAAGTAGGATCTCATATGAAAAGCGTAGTGTAGTCAAGTAGTAGTTAGCTTGATTCATTAGCTAGGTAGTTAGTTAGGGTTTGATAATGAAGGAAGCATCTCCTTATATAGAAGGCACAATATGAAATGGAGGGATAAGATTGAGAGATGTAAAAGGAGGTTGGTTATGATTAGAGGGTAGGTAGAGAAAATAATAAAATAATGAAAGGGGTAGGTAGTGTATGAATTAAAACATGTGTCATGGGTAGAAAAGGCTAATGAATTAATTAAATAAATAAAGATTTATTTAATTAATAGAAGAAGTGGGATCAATTAAATAAATAAGATATTTATTTAATTTAGGAAAAGGGATAATTTAAATAAATAAATGTATTTATTTAAATGAGAAATAAGGCTAGAAGAGGATAAATGAATTAATTAAATAAATAAAGATTTATTTAATTAATGGAAGAATTAGGCTAAAATAATTAAATAAATAAAGATATTTATTTAATTAGACATGATAATTTTAGGTGTCTACATTTAGATGCCACCCATGCCTCTTCAATGAAGATTGAAGACTTTTTGCATCTACAAATGCCATCAAGTGCATCTATGCAGAGCTTTTTCCCTGATTTGCAGGGATTTTGTTGCAGAGGATACCTTTAGAGGGTGTTTCAATATGCCACCAGATCAGTCAATCTAATCCTCCTTCCCTCTCAGATACTTTGTATCCAAACCCTACTAGGGTTAGGATTTCTAATTATAATTTGATCTGAGTTATGCCTAAACTATAAAGGCAAATTTGGTATCCTATTTTAGGGATCTTCTCCTCTTTTCTCTTAGACAATTCACGTTCTTCTGCACTTGTAAATTTTTCCTTGCCTCTACATTAATAGAACTAACTTGTTTTGCCTCCTTTCAGTTCTCATAATCTCTGTAATGCTTTTACCTTGTTATCTGAATGCATTCTCTTTGATTTTCTTGAGTATAAGTGATTGTGTTGATCCCTTGTAGATGACATATGTGAACTGGATTAGTTCCTCTTGATGTCTTACAATTTCCAACCTTCACTCATGCTTAGGGAGCTAATTAGGATAGAAATTTGTGCATACCTAAGGTAGTTTCTATTGATTTTCTGTGCAGCTATAGGTAGGAATATCACAGTTTCAGTCTAGGTGCAAACCTCCTTTCCCTTCTTTCAATATCCCTTCTCTTTCTCCCTTTTCCCTATCATATCAATAGATTATATTTACAAGTGTTGGGTTGGTCCAACACTCTACATTTGGATTCGAAAGGAAGTTGGCCTTCTTTGGAGATTCAACCTCACAATAGTGAAAGGTCCCACACTTGAGAGGTTGTTTCCATGTTTCACAAGGTTAATGATCAAGGTCTGATCATCACAAGCTACAAACTTTTGTGACAATAGTTTTTGGTAGGCTCGGTGGGACATATTGAACTAGCTTTAGTTCAATCTTCTTATCATTTTGTTGATGGTTGATGTGTCCATCAACAAATTGAGTCTTTGGAGGTAGCATCCTATATACTTGGTGACTCTATAACAAAATATACTGGTGAAAGCAGTTCAACACCCAAACAGTTGAGGATTCGGTGTGTTCTTCAGTATTCTAGTCTTTGGAGGCTTCATTCTACACACTTGGCGACTCTACAGGTCTTTGTATGTCATCAACCTTTCGATAGGTAGATCCTTTTTCCTTTATTTTTTTATGCAATAATATCATCTTTTAATACTTCAACATGAGCTCCTACCGTGGGTGTAATTTATATGCATCCCCATTCTATGGAAATGCCAACCATCCCTCCCCTTTTTACCAACAAGACCAAACTGGGATTGATCCTATTTTTATCCCAAACAATAGCTTTTCTTAGACAGTAGTTGAAAATTTCCCTAATTCTTTCCACCCACCCCTGCTCGGTCCATTTAGCCTCAACTCAGCAAGATAGCCCTTCTTGTTGATTATTGGATGTCAGAGGTAGTTCATAAAATGGAAAACCAAATGTTGGATTATAGAAGGAAGCTTGATGAAATCAAGCAACAACTCTGGGATCAACAATAGGAGGAGGTATATCAGGCAAAACAACAACATTTTGAGGGCCAACAACATCAATGTGCTCCTCAATCTTATCATTATCAATAGGAGGAGGTCTTCTTTCAAGAGCAACTAGAGTTTGAATCTCAACAATAGCATGAGGCCTTCCTTGCAGAGCAGCTTGATTCTACTAGGAGGGAAGAGATTAGACAATTGACATCCTAGAACTAAAAATCATGCAGGCAAAGAGCTCTGCCCCTACTTCCCCTAAAAGAAGGTTTCCAAGCTTCAAGAAGGATAGACCTATTAATCTTTTAGAGGAGCTTGTCCTTGAACAATTGCATCCTTACAAGGAGCCCATTCTATAAGATGTATTGCCTACTCATTATATTCAGAAGGAGCCTCTAGAGGAACCCATATAGGAGGAGTTTGTTTATCAAGCTCAACCCCTGCTACAGGAGGTGGAAGCCCAAAAAAAACAACATGATGACTTCCTTGTAAAGAAACTTGCTTTTGTGGGGGAGGAAAGGATTGGGTAGTTGGTAGTTGTACTAAATAGGCTCATGGAGAGAAAGATTATAGAGCAATAGGCTGAGGTTGATGAATCCATAGGGAGTAGTGATTTTGTAGTAGATAGCCTGGCAAATGAGTCTTGCCATGAGCTTGAGGTTGTTGCATTTTTTCACCAACAAGAAGAAAGAACAGAAATAGAGAGACAACCTAAAGATTTCAAGTCTTCTGGTGAGGTGTCTCATGAACTTGAGACATGTGTAGATGAGTTAGATATCAACACATATGATAATGATGAATGTTGGTTCTCCCCTATCCTAGAATGTAATGATGTTCAATATGAGGCCTTCATTCAGTATGAGGATGTTTCTTTTGACATTGGGGATGAGATTCTTGAGCTTGAAATTTTTAATTAGGACTAGCGCACCAAGTTTGAAGATGTTGAGCAACAACATGTTGATCATGTTGACATTCTTTTAGTTGCTCAACTTGATAGTATGACCGAGCTCCAAATATTTTTAGTTTGATGTACCTGAGGAATCCCCTTATGTAGATCAAGATAAGGATCTGGTATGTTGGTCAACCTCATTTGATTTTGAGGCCTTTTCTTTTGGTTTCAACTCATACCAGGAGCAGGTCAGCTATGATAGCAGCGACTCTCCCTTGTTTGAAGAGGATTTCTTCTCTTCTACAAGAGTTGAATCTGATTCTGACCTACCCTCCATGCATTTTCCCTTTGTTGTTGAGAATGCATTTGATGTGCTTCCATGTGCTTCAGATGCTCATCTTATGTGGATTCCCTACAGAAGCAAACTAAATGGTGAATTCTCTTTTCACCACATCAACAACATGTATGCTTTGTTGTATGTATGCAGGATACTCCAATTGTTGCAATTAGATGATGACTATTGAACCAAGTTAAAACAATGTGATGACAAAAAGGTTAGATTAAACCAAAATAAAACATGAAACTCAATCAAATGCACAAAAAACCTGTATACCTTCACAATGTGATCTCTTGCTCCTCCAATTGAGCCTTCGGTGAAGTGAAGAATGTGCCCCTTCTCCACTTGATTGGATTGGCTCTTTGATAGGATGTGGATTGCTCTCTAATGTTGCACAAGACTAATGGATATGGGGGGATGAATGGATTCCCAAGTGATGGGTGAGATGGCTAAGTGATTGTGGATGCAAATTTGACTATAATGGTGATGCTTTGGATGATTTCTAAGCTCAAACTAATAGCATGAGATTACTAAGATTGAAGATGGATAATGAAGGGGAGGAGACCCCAATTTATAGATTTGAGGGAGGATGAATGGACGATTGAGATTGAAGATGAATCAAGGGTGGAGATTGAAGGAAAGGGGAGCACATGGATTGAGAGGACATGAGGTGACAAGTGTGGAGACCAAGAGATTTTCCATAAAAGCATTTATTGTCTTCACACTCCACAATGTACATGGGGAAGAGATCCCCAAGTACATAGGGAAGACAAAAAGCAATTAAAAATTTCCTTGGGGGATAAAGAGGGAATTTAAAATTCTTAAAATATTGGATGCATGGGGGGATGAGACAAGAAAAGGAATTTAAAATTCCTTGACAAGGTGAAAGACATGGGAGAATGTGATATTTTCAAATCCTTGAAATGACCCAATTGGGTGCATTTAAAGTGGAAGGTGAGGAGGGGACAAGTGGATTTAGCCATTTATGGCTATGAGTTGACTTGGTGACTAATCATAGGGATTAACCACTAGAAAATGATTAAGAAGGAGGAATAGGTGAGATAATGAGGGATTAGAAGTCAAGTGGGATTTGTAGGAGGATTTGACAAGAGGAGAGAGAATGAGTGGGGAATTTAAAATTGGAGAATAATGTTAAGCATGATTATGAGAGATTCTAGAAGAATTAATTAGGCTAATGAGGGTTTAGAAAAGTGATTTGTAGGAATCACTTGATTTAGTTAATTATTTTAGATTAATTAACTAAAGGGGATTTTAGAAGAAATAAATAATTAGATGACTTTAGAAGAATAGGGAATAAGTGATTTATTAAATAAATTAATTATCTAGACTATAGTGACATGATTAAATTAAATTAATGCTAAGAAGAATAAGGACTAACATAATTGAATAAATTAATTATGTAGAAAAGATAAAATTAATTATATTTCATTTAATTAATTTTGGACATCTACATTTTGCCCCTTTTACGCAGTGACAAAATTGGTGGTAAGAGACAAAAGAAAAGGGATGCCCTAGCATGAAAATGCAAGTGGTCTATGCCCCCTCGAGAATTTAAACGGGATTTTTTAAAAAAATTTAGGAAAATTCTTGAAAAGAAGAAAGAATGACAGATGAGAGAAGATAAATGAAAAAGATGATGAAGTGAAGAAAGCGGCAGAAAGATGAGAAAAGGTGAGGAAGGGGGCCATAAGGAGCCCCATATAAGGCCCACGAGGCCCAAGGAAGGGTCATTGTCACATACACCTATTGGAGAATAGAAAGCATAGAGCCCTTGGACAGAGAGATGGCACGCATTCCCATTCATGAGAACCATGCAAAGAGGGTCTGACGACATAAGAGAGTTGCTCATTATGGCCCACCAATATGTACCATGGGCCCACTCAGTGTTTTGGTAGATTAGGGAAAAATTTTATGGCTATAAATAGGTTTTGAAGGGTAGTGCGGTAGAGGCGTTGATCACCATTTTAGCACCACTGCCCTAGGTTAGAACGTGCTCTTGTGTGTAGTGCGAGCACACACAGGGTAGGGGTAAAGAAAGGGGATCGGGGAAAGCACACGTGCTAGCTATGTGCGCTCGTGTTGGTCTACACGAAGGAGGGGTCAACGAGGTCAAAGGGGTGGAGGTCTGTAAATCAATGCCTTTGTTTGTGGTGCAGTGTGTGCCCCACGGTTTTAGCACATGCGCATGACTGATTCAACACATGCACTGGGTAAGTAGGAATGGGAGAATGAAAGACGAGATAGGGATTATAAAGGCTCAACAGGGCACTGGGATGCCCTAGGGGTAGATTATAGGCTAGGATTGGCTAAAATAAGAGAGGATTAGGCTAATGAAGTGGATTAACGGGGTGTAGGAGGAACTAGGACTACACCCATCGTGTGTGCATTGGCCAACTACCATGAGGCTATATAGGTAGTTGTGAGCAGATGAGCAAAAGATATTGAGTGTGGTTGGATTGGGTTTTTTCAATCAATGGCCGAGGGTTAGAGTACATTTAGCTATGATAACTGCATTAGTGTAGTGATGGGATAGAAGGACTTGTACTTTTCACCTGCCCACAGGAGAGGCTACCATCACACTATTAGACATCTAGAGGATCTTGAAGATCCCCATTCACAATGTTATTCCTAAGTACTGGCTAGATGTAGCATAGTACTACCTTCATCATGTGTGTGAGTATGATAGATTGCCGATGGATGGGACATGATTACATCTTGGGCAGGCGATGCGGATCAGGCACATTCCACACCTAGTGCTTGTGATTTATGGATTGATCAGTGGATGAGTGATGTTGGATCTCTGTGGACATGGTATATATGGGCATGGGAGAATATCATAGTGACACAGCCAGTGGGAGTTTAAGATAGACGATAATGATTCTCATATGTGGACCGATACAGGGGACTGCTCCACTATACCAGGCTTGGGGCAATATGTTTTTGGAGGAGGGTCTTTGATGAGCTGGTGTTCTTTATTTTGAGGAACTTCTTAGGTTGTAAGAGATGGAGAGGAGACTAGCAACTACACTAGGCATAGTCCAAGATGTGGTTATTCAGTTGTTTGGTACATGTCATTAAGCACTATGTGCCACATCGAGTGGCTCGAAAGTTTGGGGATATCTAAGATACAATGGACAAAGAGAGGTTATATCAGAGGATCACTCATGAGACTAGGACATGGGGGTAGGCTATAAGCCCTTTGGAGGTTCAAGTGAGTTGAGAGGGTACAGCCAGTAGGGTATGGGATGAGCGGGCGGAGGTGGGAGATGATGCAGGTATGACCAACACATACAGGGGCTGGTGGGGGTGATGAGCCTATAAATTGAAAATATTATTTCATGTTTTATGATAATTTACCTCATGTTTATAATATCCTTCCAAGTAATTTCTAAACATTATCTTGGTTTTGTGAAGCATTAACTAGGACTATTGGTGTTTGATATACATATGTGTGTCTAGCTAGTTGATGCTAAATCTAAATAAATGTAACATATTATAATAAATGGTTATTATTGAATGTAAAGTACTTAAGAAGGATTAACATTTTTTTTTTGAGTTTTTTGAGTCATTCATATAGCTACAAAGGAGGAGGAGCAAGTTGGTAATTGACAGATGTAGCAGTTGACTAAAAGTGCAGAAAAAGTCAAAAGACCAATTTCAGTAAACTAGGCATATCTCACTCGTTTCTTAACAAAATTCAGATTTTCAAAATGATCTGGAAATCTTAAAATGAGATCTAAAAAGAGTTTAAACCATTTGATCTTATTAGTAATATTTAATTATCATAATTCACCATAAGTTGACTGAGACAAACTATTAGATTTCCAGGCAGTAGTTAAGGATTAAGTTCTAATTCAACTTGGACTCTTCTACCTCTTCATAAGTTCATGTATTTGGAGTTATTAAAGCAAAGGAACAATGGAAAATCTTGTGGAAACAATATTTGATGATTCATAAATAATTATAACATGTTTTGTACACATGTTCAGCCATGACTGTACTTTATAGTTGTAGAGTTCGAAGAGGATTAGAATTACTCTCTCAACTCTTGTTAGTTTAATCTTTATAATCAGTCATGGGTAGAATAAATCATCTCCTTTATTTAATAGGAAAAAATAAATTTGTAATAATTTGTTATGTTTGTAATTACTTCAACTCTCAAGCTTCAAGCATAAATCTGAGATTTTGTTGAGTTGTGAGTAAGTAGTGTTGAAAGTAGTGTTGAAAGTAGTATTGAGAGTAGTGTTGAGAATAATGGAGAGAGTGTTTAGAGAATATCTAGTTAGTGTTGAGTCTTGTTAGTGGTGTTAATGTTCAATCAACAAGTCTTATATATGTCCATGCAATATTTGATTTGCAATAAAAAGATTATTTGAGCATTGAAGCTTGTCTATTGAAGATGGAATGCTAATGACAAATTGAAGCAACTCAAGCAAGGGCCACTTGAGGAACTGTGATTTCATCATAGTCTAGATTTTTATTCATTATGCTTTAATTTTATTAGTGAGTTGGTTATGATAGGTTTTTTTTTTAGGATATTTAATTTCACTAGTTTTAGAACAGTCAGCTTGCAGCCACTACCGTTGCAAATAACCAGTCTTCTTGCAACCACTGTTGTGTATAGTTTTATTTCTAGCATTGTCATGTTTTCAATTCAGTTTATTATTTTGATTTTATTTGCTATAAACAACTGAAATAACAACTTAGAAGGCTTCCATAGTTCATATACAGTGTTGTCTCATTTCAAATTCACATCCTTGGGTTGATAATTAAATGTAGCTTCTAGTTCATGAAGGGTTGTTTAGTGTTGATAAAAATCCCTAAGTTGTGAATTAGTATTCCAATATCGATTGCAATTAAACATCTCAATAGGGGGTTCACTTGCCAGTCTGACTCACTATTCCCAGAGTCTTAGAGGAAGATGAGCTATGATCATCTATTGATAAGGTCATGGGGGGGGGGATGAGGGTCTTGGAGATAGGGCAGTGGCAGCAAGGGGAGGGGATGGAGGACAAGGTCAGAGGAGAGGAGGGGGTTAGCAGAGGAGGCAAGGGGGACAATAGGCATAGGTTCAGCCAGCAATTGCATAGGTTGGGTTGATTGGGGGAGATGGAGAGGGAAGGGATGGAGGATAGACTATGGGCATCCTAGATGTATAGGTATAGGGTGAGGGAGCACCAGAGGAGAGAGTGTCGAGGGATGAGTATAATAGAGTCGTGTGGGAGAGGGATGATGCTCAAGCCAGGGATAAGATCCTTGAGGATGAGTTATAGGGATTGGATGTTGTCAAGGAGAGGTACAGGAGGGCAAATGAAGATATACATGTGGAGAGGGTGAGGGTAGATAGCCTACAGTCATAGGTAACACAGCTAAGACGGGAGGCAGATGACTTGGTGGAGAGCTTGGAGGTAGCTTGGGCAGAGGTGGAAGTGTTAAGGGAGGAGAGGGATGATACAAATTGAATGCTGGAGGAGGCCAGGAGTGGGGGAGCCATCAGTCAGCTGAGGATAGAGATGAAGAGTGTTTATGGGAAGATGGATGCACTACAGGTGTGACTCAGCAAAGAAGAGGTAGATGCAGGGAGGTTGCAGGAAGAGAGGAATGCAGCCCATTGATTATTAGAGCCCATCAAATTTTCACAGGTATTCAGCGAGTACACTGATTACAGGAAAAGGGTAGAGAGATAAGCAAGAGAGGAAACCTACTATAGAGGCTTGTACCATGGGGTGGTGCCAGCGGAGTAGAGAGCTACGTCTTATACTGATAGGGGGCGATCTCAGGGGACTCAGAGTCAGCGTCCGACCCAGAGCATGTAAACGGGAGGATAGGTGAGTATGAAGCCACCGAGAGGGGGTGCAAGACCATCTAGAGGTATAGCTGGGAGAGGGGATAGAGATGAGGAGATAGGGAGTGTGGGCTACCTCTGTTATATGTGACATTGCATTTTGACCCTTCAAAGATTTTTATCATTGTACTATGATTGACACATTCAAATATGATTTCTGAGATATATATGAGATATGATTTTGGTGGCGTATATGCATGTATGGACTTTATTATGGACTTTGATGGACTTTGATTATTATTTTATTTTTGGATGATGAACCTATGATTATTGATGCATGTGATGGATATTGTCTGACCTTTTGTGATGCAGGATGGATGCATATGCATATATTATATATGATATGTAATGTTACTGAAATGTTTGCAAATGCAGCATGCATGTGGATGTGCATGTTTTTGGATTTTTATGTGCTAAGATCTTAAGAAGATATCCCTGAGGCTATGCCTTTGGGACCAAATTCATAATCTGTAATGAAAAAAAAATCCTAACCCAAAATGTCTAATCATCTTGTTGCAAATTAGTATGGAATAAAAATACTTTTTGCATTTAATTTGACACACTGATCAAATATTTGCTTAACGATTTGATGTGGACTTGTTGATTTTTTCATTATATCTGATTTTCTTTACTCATAGACCAGGGATTTGATAGCCGATGTGACTCGGTACTATTGTTGTGAACTTTACTTTTTTAGGATCTTAAATTTCTTGTCATTTATAAAGTGTCCCAAAATGAATGACGTGTTGGATTTTGATGCATGATGTGTTGAATGTGATTATTTTCAAATATTTTATATTGAATGATGCATATGAGATGCTAATGTTTGAATGGGATTTAATTAACCTTACATTATCATGACCTCAAGATGTGTGATTGTGAACATGCATGACGAAAACATTTCGATAGGTAGTCAAGATTGTATGTACCAATTTACATGTTTGTAGTGACTAATGCAACTAAATGCTACTAAATGAACAAAATGATTATGATAATAAAGTGATAATGCAACTAATGATTATGCAACTTAAATGGATAAATGCAGTTAGTGTTGAATATAATGAAGTGTTTTTTGGGGGGAATGTACCAACCATAGTACAACAACATAGGATTAGAAGAAATTAAGAAAATGAATAAAGTGATGTCTCCAAAATGCATAGTGATGGGATATAAATGAGTGGATGGAAGGGATTTGTTGTAAAAAACTATGGTGAGCAAACCTAGTTTTGATTTTTCCAAGGATAGTCTACACCACTAATTATAGGAACAAGGATGTTATGAAAAATCCAAGGTGTGGACTAACTCTCGAGCAAACAATAATCTCTAGTATGAAACCATTTAAACACCATATAGATATAGGTACATGGTTGTAGGTTCATATGAGAGATACCTTCAAACATTCTATACCACAAAACATGCCCCAGTATGCCTCTTTCCATTACAAACCAAGAATTAGATTGATCTTGGTAGCCATGGGTAGGAACAATCATAGGACAAAGTGATACAAATCAACGAAAAACAGACCAAATCATGTAAAAAAAATGCACAAGGCCAACTAACATCTCTTGCCAAGAGTAGGACTTAGGATTTGTGGATATATTACCGGATAGGGGAAGGATGCATCCTGATGGGCAGGAGTGACTGATGGATGTGAACAGGCAATAGAGAAGATTAAATGGATACATGAGTACATATATGATACTTGATTATTGAGACTTGATGGAGTACATGTGGATGAACATTTTGATAATGCGCAAGTCAAGAAGAAGCCTAGGCTCAAAACTGGGAATTAAGCTCAGCTAACTAGGATGGAAGCTTAGTTGGATGGGATGAAAGCTTAGTTGGATGGGATGATCCTCATTCATGATTTACTAAAAGACTCATCATCATATGATGGGGGAGAATGGATAACCAACCTGCTAAGGATAGTTTAGTGGGAGAAGCGGGTAGGGTTGTTGCAGAGGATAGTGAAATGGATCGCGACATCTATGGAGGTAGTCAGGAGCACCTTGTTCCTTTTCCTTTTGTTGGGTGGGGGGGATCATCAGATCAATTTTCTTGTTAGAATGAAGGAGACAACCAGTAGCAAATAGGGTGATGGATTTCATGGGAGAAGGTTTATGTAGTGGCGTGGATTAAAGAATATGGATATTGGGTGGGTGGGTAGGGAAAATAGTGTTGGAATCCAAGAACACTGAGAGGGGGTGTGAATCAATGTTCTACCAATGATTAAGAATTTGATTCCTTTAGATACTTTACCAATTAACAACTGGTATGTATATAAACAAAATATAATGAAGAACAAAGTAACCACAAAGATCAACACCATAACACCACAAATTTATACATGGAAAACCTTAAAGAGGAAAAACCATGGTTGGATTTGTGACCCAAAATATCTATCCACTAGCCAGTTGAATAAATATTATATAAAAAGGGGGCCTGCATGTGCAAGAAGGCACACTTCCTAGAGAAAACTTCTCATCACAAAGGAGCCTCACTAAATACAGATAAAATACTAAATTACAAACAAAATTTTAAACTTTGAGTGTGCATCTGATATGCTGGATGAGTTCCGGTTTAATTTTTTGACTGTACCAGTTAACACTGTCTCCTTCCTTACCAATAACCTTTCTTTCTTTACAATCCTCTTCACAAATAACCAAGGCTGACTATAGATCATTACATTCACATTTTGTCAATCAATATCTTTCTCACACAATTACATAAATCCTATCGCATCTATATTCCAAAAATGACCTAGCCAAAACTGACTTATATACCCTTTATATACATAAACATGAATGCCTTATGTCGGCTTACAATCATATTACATAAGATAAATACATGTCAGAGTAGAAAAAATATAAACATTAATCTTCATGGTTGTTTCCGCTAAAACCTTTTCCAGATCAATCTTCTATGTCGGCCTCCAAATATTGGTTCCTAGTTCACCGATTTCCCTTGCTTGTCAGTTTCCTTGAATGTCGGATGTTAAACCTTGAATATCGGAGGATGCCAGATAAGTATCCAACCCAAAATTATGTGTGTTGCCATCAATGACAACACCATGAGCCCAGATGAGTGTCAATTACCAACAATCTCCCCTTTGGCATTGATGGCAACACTCATCTGAAAATGGATCAATGAAGTGTTGTTCTGGTTCCTGTCCAAAAACTTCCCAAAAACTGATCTATGAAAGTTGCTCCCACTGAGCTATACATTACTTCTTATGTCCCTTAATATTTTTCACATCCAACCTCTCCCCCTTTGACAACAATGTCAAAGTCAGGGCAAAAAGAATGAAATCAAAATTATGTTTATCAAATCTAGATGTACTTGAATATATCAGGGTAAGAACTCTTCAAAAATCCCAAGTGTCCCAGTTGGTTTTCAGTGTTCTCAAAATTGATACAAACCCATTAAGAATGTATGCATGTAATTCTTCTTATGTTAATGTTGTCAGTGTGGACTTACTCATATGTTCTATACATTCCCTTTTGTAAAGCAACAAAGTGTTTAGTCGAGGACTGACCAAACCTCTCAATTCTCTGGCCTGTTGGATTAACTTGTCCATATCCTTCTCCAAAGAAGAAATCTCTGATTCTGAAGCCAAAATTTGGCCATCAATAGCATTGGTTAGTGACTGAGTACCATCAAAAATATTTGCAAGATGCTCCAACCAAACCCTAGCCACCTTTATTTTAACTTCCAGGTATGTTGTTAATTTGGTTGTGTTAGTGCAAGATCGGTAAATACTGCTACATTGATAAAGAGCTTCATCAATCCTTCTCAATTCTTCTTTCAGCTTGACCTTGTCTGATGTGATCATGTTGTCACAAGTGACCTTCCTAGCTGCAATATACCTTTCCACCAACTGTCGGTTTGACACTTGCTGAAGAGTTTGAAGCTCCTTGGCAATGTGCTCAGTCAAACCCTTAAGCTTGTCGGAAGGGCTAGCTACCTAACTTATCTTATATTATAGGGTAAGCTACTATAGGATTGGAATGGCTTTCTCTATAACATGCTTGTCCTTTGATCCTTCCTTCATAATCTTCTGAGCTGCAACCATCATCAATTCAAAATTGCTCAACTGCTCAATATTCTTCTTCTCAAAATGACTAAAATCTACTTGACCGGATGCGTCAAGTGCCAACGATGAGGGACCAACAATCGGTGATGGTGTTGGTACCCTGACTTCAATTTGTTCTTTCCCTTTTTGCTTCTCCTCTACCTTTTGTCCTTTTTCATCATGTTCCTTCTTCTGGTAACCGATGGCTTTGCCACTTGGTGCAATTATTTCTTCTGCCACTACATCAATAATCGGATGAGAATTGTCCTCAATTTCTGCCAATTTATTTTCCTTTATATCCTCAACTAATTTCTTATCCAAAATTGGTGGGTCTTCACCTAATATGCCTTTCCCCCTAGCATCAACCGAGATGTATGGAATGTCAGACTTAGGAAGAACTTCCGGTGATGTGAAGAACCTTGGATTATCAACAAAGAATTTTACCCATGCCTCATAAGTCTCTTTAACTATTTCATTCACTCTTCCTACCATTAAGCTAATATGTTTGTGCTTACTCTAAAACATTGTTTTATTAGCAAATTCAAGACACTGTTGCATCTCCTCTTTGGTTATTGCACCACAAACAGTTAACAGTGCCTGAATCTTTTTATGCCTATCTTCCTCAATAGCTGACAATCTCCTAGCATCTAATTTTTTATACAACTCTATGAGAATCTTCTTTTCTCTCTCAAGTAAGGCTTTCTTATATATATCTAAGTATAAAAAAACTACTTCCTCAATCTCCTTTTGTTCTTTATCAACCAAATTTTTATAGTAATATTGTATAATACTCAAAATTCCATCCTTAGTAATCTTTTCTACCAATTCATCTACAGATTAAGGAGGGATAACTTTAACACTTTTACCAGATTCAAGAGCCATATCTAAATCATATTTCTTCTTCTTACTGGGAGTGGGAGTTGTCTCTTTACCAGTTTCCTCTTCTCTGTAGGCTTCTTCTCCTTCAAAGGTTGCTTATGAGTTGTTAGAGGGGTGACCTTGGTTTTCTGTTGCTTTCCTTCTTCAAGCTTCTTCCTCTGAATTCTCATGTAAATTTTGGGTATCTTAGGAGGTTCATCTTCAATATCAGATCTAGAAGCAATAGGGGCAATAAAGGTTTCCAGTTTATTCCTTTTCATCACACCTTTGTCGGTTGCTGCTACTAGTGAGGTCTGAACTACTACCGGAGAATATGACTTTGCTAGTCCAATAATTTATTTGATCTCAATGGACATCTTTTGAACAACATGTCCTACCTTCTTTATCTGATCTTTCATCATCTTCTTACTGAACCCTATTTTCACCTCCAATTCCTATTGTTTAGCTATCCCAAAATTATTCTCTAACTCATCTACCGGGGCATCTATAAGTGTCTTGGCATATAGATCTAAGATCTCTGCATCAACTTCATAGACCATCTTAGTTATCCATACCTTTCTTGGATGTACTACTTCCATTAAAGTCTTATCTTTCTTAGCCATAAAGCATATCTCAATAGAGTATTTATCAACAATGTGCCTAGGCACTCTTTCCCTTTGTTTCATTGCCTTCTAAAAAGCCTTGAAATATCCCCATAAGGTGGATTCTCTGTCCTGACCTATGCTTCTTAAGTCATCTTTGATTTTCTTCCCTACCAGAATGTCAAAGGCCCATTGCCTTTTACTAAATCTCTGGGTCTCATTGAGAAAGAATAGCATCAAACAAACAACAAGATTTCCATACCGGAATACACCCTTCTTCTCACCCTTGATTTTCCCAAGATTCAAAATTAATTCATCACACATCCACTGGCAAAGATCATATTTCTCATTTTACTTGATCATCTTATGTGCATGGTAGATACAAGACTAGAAACAAAATTCAACCAATTAGATTGAGTTACCTTATATCCAATAACCATGCTGGAAAATTGCATGCCCTTATCTCTGATTGTACTAATCCTCATAGACCGATTGTCGAATGTAGCACCAGTTAGTTTTGTGACTT
This sequence comes from Cryptomeria japonica, assembly GCF_030272615.1. Lineage (NCBI taxonomy): Eukaryota > Viridiplantae > Streptophyta > Pinopsida > Cupressales > Cupressaceae > Cryptomeria > Cryptomeria japonica. Next base: position 254,047,231 of record NC_081410.1, read on the forward strand.
TATTGTTAGAGATTTTCTTCTTATCCGGTCTCTGACCAACATGGGGAAAACCGGTAATCGCCCAAATGGCATCCTTAGTGATTTTGTGAGGCCGAACTAACCACATAAACTCACCATGAACATGGCTCAACACATACCGGATGATTTCATCATCAAATTTAGGTATCTCCAAAATTTTGATAAACCCTTGATCCTTCAAATGTCTGAATTTTGGTTTGATCACACAATTCTTATCCAACAATGCTATCATATACATGGGTTTCATCTCTAATGTGCCCAATTCCTCCAAAGTATAGTGAATGTAAGCTCTAACATCCTCAACATAAAGAACTTTGTCGGGAACCCTAGAAAATGCATTGACTGAATCATCAACCTTCACAATCTAAGAGTATTTCTTAAATACCAGGCATGGACAATCCTTAATATCAACCACAATAGGAACAACAATATCTACCGAGGCAAGAGCAGATCCAAAAGCCATTACAATTTCAAAAAAGATAGCTTGAAAACTGAGAAATACCTTAGAATCTTTGCCAATGAAAAGCCATTCAAAATTCACTCTAAATGTATTGGAATTTTCTTGGAAATGTTTAGGATCACTCTAAATTGCCTTCAACTCACTCGACTTGCTCTGAATGTTTGGTGGTGAAAAATGAATCACTTTTGCCTTTTAACCTACAGAACCCTAATTCCTCATTGATATAAATTCTTGCTAGCATATCATACCGGATCCAAGATCCATCAAATCTGCACTAGTGAATCTTTAGATTGACACCTCCAATGTGTGAAACATGCTTTTAGACCACTATCAGGGGTAATGCAAGATTTGTCATCAATTTGCCTCCCCCTAAGGCTAATTCCTTAGTTACCGAATGAGTCTTTTGTCGGTGTAGGAACATTCTATTGAGTAACTGGGGTATTTGCTTCAGTCGATTGATCCTTAGACTTTCTAATCCATTTCTTCTCATGCTCCTTCCCAATATCATCAACCTTTTGTTTTCCCTTCTCATCATTTCCTATCAATGGGTTCTTTCTTTTGCAAAATTTAGCAATATGTCCTATTTTGTTGCATGCATAACAAGTGACATTGTTCTTCTAAATTTCTTATTTATAACCTTGATCATTTCTTGACCTACATTGATTAGCCATATGCCCAAACTTTCCACATGCATGGCATTTCACATTCATTCTACAATATGATGTCCTAAGATCATACTTCTTGCAATTGAAACATTGAACGGTACTTGAATTATTATTTTGATTGACTCTATTTTTGCTTTGACTTGCCATATGACCAAACTTATTGCAAATAAAGAATCTACCATTAAATTTATGTGCATTAGGTTGCCTTATCGGTGATCTCTGATTCTAGTTGTCTTGTGGATTCTCCTTATTTGCAGTACCAAAGATTTCTCCATGCTCAAATCCAAGACCTCTAGTGTCTCCAATGTCCCTTTGATTCTTCAATAATTCATCAAGTTTTGTAGAACTAACCTTGAACTTTTCTTTGTATTCATTTGCAACATCTAGATCACTTCTTATAACTGTCATCATTCTCTCCAACTCTTGCTCACTGTTCTGTGATTGCACCAATTCATTTCTCAACACATCATTCTCATGTGCCAACCTAATGCATTCATCAAATCTATCTTTCAAATATTTGGCAAGATTTTCTTCATTCTTCTTTTGGTCTTCAATCTCTTTGGACATCCTCATGGTTAGGGCTTGCATTTCATTCTTCATGACACCATATTCCTGACTCATCTTCTGACATAGTTCCTTTAAAGCATTCTTCTCTTCATCATCCTGATTTTGTAATTGATCACATAGTTCTTTCCTTTTGGCTTGTGCAGATGACAACCTCTCTTGTAGAGTATGGATGAATTCTTTTGTAGATATCAACTCATCTTTAGTAGAATTCATCTCATCTCGTAGCTTCATGTTCTTCAATCTTTCATAATCATAGTCTTCAAGTGCTACTTCCAAGTTCTTTCCTCAAACTCATCTCCATGGATTTCGGATGCAGGATCTTCCTCAAGCTATTAGACTTATTTCAAGGCACCAGGATCTGATACCAATTGTTGGAATCCAATAACACTGAGAGGAGGGGTGAATCAATGTTCTACCGGTGATTAAGAATTTAATTCTTTTAGATACTTTACCAATTAATAGTCGGTATGCATATAAACAAAATATAATTAAGAACAAAGTAATCACAAAGATCAACACCATAACACCACAAATTTATATGTGGAAAACCTCAAAGAGGAAACACCATGGTGGGATTTGTGACCCACAATATCTATCCACTGGCCAGTTGAATAAATATTACATAAGAAGGGGGCTTGTTGGCATATGCACACTCCAATGAGATATTGTATGTGATTGAAGGTTTTTCATTGATGGCTACCTTGCAATCCTATGGCACTGGCAAAGACATTTTACCGGCATCAGCAAAACACATTCTACACTGGCATCAGGACACCGGCACCGACACAGAAGAAAAGAGGTGTACTGACACAGAGGCCGACAGGATTTTGTTATACAATTTTTTGTTTATTATTGTAAGCCGACTTGGAAAATTATAAAATGACTCTTATATATAAAGGAGATCATTGTAGACATTTGTAGGAGTGATGTAGAAGCATAAAGAAAAATATTAGGCAGACCTAATGTGCAAAATATAGGTCAAGAGGTATATGTAAAGAACAGAGTAGGAACCGATACTGAATCTGGCATTGAAGATGCTATTGTAAAGTAGTACAAGTTATTGGATTTGTATAATCCTTATTTGTAAGTCAGTGTGACTTCCCATTGAGCAGTGAGCTCTAGGCAGTTGGCCTTCCTGTATGTGTAGGCCCCTATTGTAAGTAATATTCTCTTATTGGCCAGTAAATGAATATTGTGGGTCACAAATCCCACCAAGGTTTTTCCCACACCAGGTTTCCTCATTAACATCTTGTGTTATGGTGTGTTTTTCATGTGGATGTTCTTGATTCTATTTATTGCATTATTTCTTGCATACCGGTACACTGTTATATTATGTTCTGCATGTTTTAAGTTAAGAAAATCTTATCACTGGTCAGATATTGATTCACCCCCCCCCCCTCTCAGTATCTATGGGACCCCTAACAATTGGTATCAGAGCCTGGTCCTCTATTTTCAAAAGCCTAACAGCTTGAGGAATATCTTGACACCAATAAAGATGGAAAATCTGATGAAGCAACTTGAAGGAGCTCTTACAGACTATGATGCAGAAAAGTTGAAAAATATCAAACTAGAAGATGATTTAAGAGCAGCTCAAGATATCATTCAGGTACTTCAAGAAAATCTTACTGTTGCAAGAAATAAGAGAAGAGAACTTTGTGAAAAATTGCAAAATGAGAATAATGAAAAGGAATCACTTAATGATATGATAAGCAAATTGAAACAAGAGAACATGACAACAAAGAATGAGATGCAGGATATGACTATGAGATTTTGCAAAGAGATTGAGGATAGGAAGAAGAATGAATAAGAATTAACCAGAAGACTAAGTGATGCAGCAAATGAGAACACAAGACTTAGCTATGAAAATGATATGTTAAAGACATATCTGATGTAGACTCAGAATGACTCAAATGAATTGATGAGACAAAAAGAAATCTTAGAAAGAGAACTGGAAACTACAAATCAACACAAAGAAAAATTCAAGAAAAGCTCAGAGGAACTTGGCACCTTGCTGAAGAATCAAAAACCTAAAGGTGACACTTCTGGAATCGGCTTTGAAGTTGGTGAAAGTTCTGGTACTGCAAATACTCAAGATCACAGCAAACCGGTAAGACAACCTAATGCTTATAAATTCAATGGTAAATGCTTTAACTATAATAAGTATGGTCATAGAGAAAATGAATGTAGATCTAGAAATTATTAGAATATCAACACACCCACTGGTCAATGCTCTAAATGCAACAAAATAGGTCACAACTCTTAAAATTGCAGAATGAATGTGAGATGTTATGTTTGTGGAAGATTTAGACATTTATCAAATCAATGCAGAACACAAACCGACATAGGTTATGGGAAAGCTATTCAGAAGAATAATGTAACTTGTTATGCATGTAACAAGATTGGGAATATTTCTAAATTTTGTAGAAGTAAAAGGACACCGGTAGACAACAAAAGTCATAGCTTGAAAGGTAAAGAAAAAGTTGAAGAGGTCAAGCAAGAATTCTCAAAACAATGGATTAGAAAAGTTGATCTAAATATTGGGAATACTCCTCCACCGGTAGAACAAACCAATGCTTCACCAGTAGGACAGAGTGATGCTTCATCAGAAGCACAGAGTAGTGCTCCACCAGCAGGAAGTTCTTCATCCAATTGAAGAAAATTTCCTTGAGGGTTTGGCAATTTATTGATACATGTGCTATTATTCCCTCCGTTAGAGATAAGAAGTTGAAAATTACTTATTACCAGCAAACAATGTTAAGTGAATACTTAACCAACATGCAATTAATGTGGTAGATGGCGAAAAGACATTATAAAGTTAAGGTTTTGGCTCCATTTCATTTCACCAAGATTTCAAATTTTCAGAGAGCGTGAAGACTCTAAGCTAAGGCATTTCGAGCAAGAAGCAAGCACACTCCAAGCAATCATCCATCCAAGGCAGTAAAAGGTATTTAATCATGGCATCCACCTCTACAATTGAATACATAGCAAAACCTACTATTGTGGAAGTAATAAAAAGACCTAGGCCCATATTTCAGTTAGTTCCCGAGATAGCAAAGAAGCATGATACCTTAGGTGCTTTTTCTCAAATCCCTAAGGGAGTTGTTTATGCTGAAGACCCTCGGATGTACATCCACTGCAACATTGAAGAGTTAGGAGATGAGGAAATCAAAACCATGTATAAAACCGAGATATGTGATAATACCAGCAATGTAAAGGATGAACACAAAATCATTGAGACCCTAGGATTTACAGAAATCCTTAGCATTCCTGAATTTCCAAAGGATGTGATTAGGATAGTTTTAAGCAGGGTTCATGGAGAATTTTTCTGGTTAGATGCAATCCATAAGATCACCAAGGAAGCTGTGAAAGCTATCACAGGGTTACCAACCACTGGTAAGAGACCAGATAAAACCAAGAAGGTTTCCAATGACCTAGTTATAAACCTAATTGGTGCAAAATTTGACAAGAGGTCTTTAAGGGTTAATGATGTAAAAGATGTCAATGTGAGATTCATTAGTATGATATTAGGTTATAAAGCTACTCATGCTAATAGACTTAACTCAGTTTCAAGTTTATGCATTAAGAGTTCTTATGACATGGTCACAGATAATGCAAAAATTGACATATGTGAGTGGTTAAAGGATGAACTAATTGACAACCTTGGAAAGATCAAAAAGGACAAGGAACTTTCAAATTTGAAAATCTGTTAGTATGCCTAATGCTACACATAACAAAACAGGTTCTTGGTATAGGTTACAAAGAACTTGGATATGACATACCGGTAGGAAAACAATTAACTAAACTATTCAATAACATGGGTGAGAACAAGGAAAACAATATTCATGACTTTTTCCAAGCATTAAAAACCAAAATAAAGAAAAGAGTAAGGTTATCTCAGAAAATTGTAGACAAATACAAAGATGATATATGCTTTGTCATCAAGAAAGATGAAATATGGATGGAAGCAGTCATCCCAAGGATAGTCTGGGTAACTGAGATGGGATATGAAATAGATGATCACATAGTTGAAACATATGCCAAAGCACTTTTGGAAGCCCCTAATGAACCTAAGGAAGAAGTATTTGGTAGTGCTGAGACTATAGAAAGCCAAATACAATCAAAGAAAAGAGTAAAGAAGGTTGAGGCATTTGTGAGGAAAGGATCCAAACAAGCAAAAGCCATTATAGAAGATGTATTGAAGAAAAATGGCATAACAGAGGATGAGTTAGCAGCTCCATAGCCTGAAACTCACCTATCACCGGTAGGTACTTCTTCAGGAAGTGACATGCCTGCAACTTTTAAAAGAGTTGTAAGGAAAAGAGATCCCTCACCAGCAACCACACCTTCACCTAGGAGGACAAGGAAAAAGCAACAAGCTGTGAGATATCCGGTTAGAAAGGCCACACCAAAGAAGAAGAAAAGGACAAAGAAAGATTTAGCCCCTCTTGATATACTATTAAATGAAATCACAAAGGAAGGTAAACTAAAGAATATAGAGAAAATATATGACACTCTAACAGCTGATGAGAAAGAGCAAGTTGAGAACAGTGTTTTATTACATATGGACATGTACAAGAAATTTTTTATGGAGGTAATAAATGAAATTCCTGATGAATTATTCAAAAGACTTGAGGCAAGAAGACAGGCAGTGATAGAATTGGATAAGAAAATAAAAATTGAGAAGCTACTTGCTGTATATCTAGTAAATTCTCCAAAAGAAATTGATGATTTGATTGCTCAAGCAAACCGATCAGTATTCTCTACTGTACATCGACATATTTCACTAATGGCAGGAAGAGTTAATGAGGTAACAGAGGAAATAGAAAATGGATGGGATATATTCCTGGTTGAGAAAGAAAAACAAGAAGAGTACAAGAATCCCAAGCCTATCTTAGTCTATCAGAAAGATAGAGATAAGGGTAAAGGTAAAGTTGGTGGACCACCAAGCATCAAAGTTAGAGACAACTTACCCCCACCTTCTTTAAACACTCCACCGGTGAAAACAACAACCACTGAAGATCAACCGACAGTCGAGAGTATGGATGCAGAGGATACTAATCCTAATTTTGAAATCCTATATATTGTGAATGTTGATACTCAGAAGATCAACATAATAGTAGACAAAGATTCAACTGATAAGTCAGAGATGGCTAGTGAGCCTCCGGTAGCAGGGGAAACTGAGAAACCGATAGAAGATAAAGAGAAAAAGGTAGAGACTGAGTCACAAATTGAGGAAATGAAACCTATAGAGAAACAAATAGAGCAAAAGGCTCCAGAACAACAATCATCGGAACAGGTACACAAGGAAACAATGCCACCGGCAACTAGTGAAGTAGGAAAACCAGTGCTTAAAGAAATGCAGACACAAACTGACCTACCAGAGGTCAATACAAGCTTGGTAACTTCCACCGGTACTCAGATTGTTGGATCATCATCAACATACAAATCAACAAATGTGACTGAGGTATTACTTGATTCTATCAAGACAATAACTGACTACAGCTCACAGGCTTACAAAGCAATTGATGATTCCATACCAATTTTGAAGGTAATAGCTCCCAACTGTAACACAGATAACAAAGATTCTTTAGGACAATTGGATACATTGTGTAAATATATCTCTGAGAACATTGAGAAAACAAAGGAAGATTCAATAAAGGATAAGGTAGAAATTGAAAAGCAAAAATTCTTTGATGAGGAAATAAAGAAGTGTAATAGAGATTTTGACACACTTCTACCGGAACTATGTAATTTGTTGAAAGAATACAAAAATTTGTACAAAGATACCTATAAAACAACCTTTTTGACTATAGATATTGACAAGAAAATAAGCAAGGTACAAGATGAGATAAATAAACTTGCAGACAGCTTTGTCAACTCACCTGATACACTATCAACTTTTGACGAAAAGATAGCAAATTTTGAGGAAGAACTACTCAGATTGGAAAAGGAAAAAGAAAGGATAATAAATAAGACAAAACATTTGAGATCTAAACTAAGTCCAAGATTGGACTATTTAGCATCTCTGCGGAAGGAAATTTCTGAGGCATTAATATAGGGAAACAAAACATCGGCAGAGCATTTGCAGCATCTCACCGGTACAGTGAAGAGAACTGAGATAGAAATAAAGGATAGTAAGAAGTTTATGGATAGTATAAACTTTATTTTGGGAGATCTTTTTCAGATTATAACTACCCAACTACAAGGTTGAGTTTATGGATAGCTAAAAACTACAAATTCTACTGACATCTTGACAACCTTTGTCATTGATGCCAAAGGGGGAGTAGTAGGATGAGAAAGTTCAAAACACAGGAATCATATGCTCAGGGGGAGCTCTCACATTTTTTGTAGCATTTTTGGATTGCACACTTTTGAACACTTTTTGAAATTTCTCATGAGTGTTTCCATCAATGCCAAAGGGGGAGATTGTTGGCATATGCACACTCCAATGAGACATTGTATGTGATTGAAGGTTTTGTCATTGATGGCAACCTTGCAATCCTATGGCACTGGAAAAGACATTTTATCGGCATCAGCAAAACACATTCTACACCAGCATCAGGACACTGACACTGACACATAAGAAAAGAGGTATACCGGCACAAAGGCCGACAGGATTTTGTTATACAATATTGTGTTTATTATTGTAAGCCAACTTGGCAAATTGTAAAATGACTCTTATATATAAAGGAGATCATTGTAGACATTTGTAGGAGTGATGTAGAAGCATAAAGAAAAATATTAGGCAGACCTAATGTGCGAAATATAGGTCAAGAGGTATATGTAAAGAATAGAGCAGGAACTGGTACTGAATCTGGCATTGAAGATGCTATTGTAAAGCAGTACAAGTTATTGGATTTGTATAATCCTTATTTGTAAGTCAGTGTGACTTCCCATTGAGTAGTGAGCTCTAGGCAGTTGGCCTTCCTGCATGTGTAGGCCCCTATTGTAAGTAATATTCTCTTATTGACCAATAACTGAATATTATGGGTCACAAATCTCACTGAGGTTTTTCCCACACCGGGTTTCCTCGTTAACATCTTGTGTTATGGTGTGTTTTTCATGTGGATGTTCTTGATTCTATTTATTGCATTATTTCTTGCATACCGATACATTGTTATATTATGTTATACATGTTTTAAGTTAAGAAAATCTTATCACCGGTCAGATACTGATTCACCACCCCCCCCCTCTCAGTATCTGTGGGACCCTTAATAGGGCCTACACATGCAGGAAGGCACACTACCTAGAGAGCACTTCTCATCACAAAGGAGCCTCACTAACTACAAATAAAATACTGAATTACAAACAAAATTCTGAACTCTAAGTGTCCATCTGATATGCTGGATGAGTTCCAGTTTAAGTACTGATTGTACCAATTAACATTGTCTCCTTCCTTACCAGTAACCTCATTTTCTTTACAAACCTCTTCACAAATAACCAAGACCGACTACAGATCATTACATTTGCATTTTGTCGATCAATATCTCGCTCACACAATTACATAAATCCTATCTCATCTATATTCCAAAAATGACCTAGCCAAACTGACTTATATACCCTTTACATACATAAACATGAATGCCTTATGTCAGCTTACAATCATATTACAAAAGATAAATTCATGTCAGCATAGACAAAAATATAAACATTGATTTCCATGACCGTTGCCACTAAAACCTTTGTCGGATCAATCTTCTATGTAGGCCTCCAAATACCAGTTCCTAGTTTGTTGGTTTCCCTTACTTTCCAGTTTCCTTGAATGTCAGATGTTAAACCTTGAATACCAGAGGATACTGAATAATTATCCAACCCAAATGATGTGTGTTGCCATCAATGACAACACCGTGAGCCCGGATGAGTGTCAATTGCCAACAGATAGACCCTGACCTAATATGGATCCAGATTATCTACCTTGATGCCTGTAAACTAGTTCACCAAGGTACTTGCCCATAGCTCCACAAAGTGGTTTTCACTAATGGACGAATTGCTTTTTTTTTACTTTTTGTTTTTTTTCATTTGTTTTGTATTTTTCTTGATTTTTGATTTTTTTGTATTTTTTGATTTTTAGACAATTCGTGACCTTCTAAGGACTAGGCATAAAATATCTTCAGGTTCATGATGTTCATAGGGTCATCCAAGGGATTTCCTTTAGGAGCAACCAACTGATATGCCCCTGATCCATATTTTGTTGTGATCACTTCAGGTCCAAGCCAATTAGGCTCGAACTTGCCTTTCTTTTCTCTTTCTTGAAGATTTTTTTGATTTTCCATAAGGACAAGATCACCAACTTCAAATTCTCAAGTTCTAACCTTCTTGTTGTAGCTCAAGCGTAGGCGATTTTGATATACCCATAGATGATTTAAGGTATTGAGGCACCTTTCGTCCACCAATTCTATCTCTTGCAGCCTGGCAACTCTACATTCCTCATCAAGGAGGATATTCTGAAGGGATACTCTTAGGGAGGGGATCTTGATCTCAAGAGGGAGAACAGCTTCAGAGCCAAAGAAAAGGGAGTATTGAGTGGCGCATGTGGGCATACGGATGGAGGTGCGGTAAGCCCCTTGGAGCAAGATGGAGTTGGAGGTACCAATCACAGCCAGCTTCATTGACTATTTTTCTAAGGATTTTGATTAAGGTCTTATTAGAAGCCTCAGCTTGACCATTTCCTTCCAGGTAATAGGGGGTGGAGAAGCAGTGCTGGATATCAAACTTCTAACAGAGCTCTTTAACATCTTGATTCTTGAAAGGTCTTCCATTATCTGTGATGATAACTTTGGGGATTCCATATCGGCAAACTAAATAGTTCAGAATAAATTTAGAGATCTGCTTCCCAGTGGTGAAGGTAAGAGGGATGGCCTCTACCCTCTTGGTGAAGTATTTAGTGGCGGTGATGATTAATTTGTGACTGTTGGAGGATGCAGGGTGGATTTTACCAATGAGATCGAGCCTTCACTGTGAGAAGGGTCAAGGTGTGATAAAATACTATTGATCTTGTGATGGAGTGTGAATCTTGTTGCCATGCTTCTGACAAGGGATACATTTCATCACATAATTATATGCATCATCTTCCATTGTAGGCCAATAGTATCCAATTCACAAGAGCTTTTTAGCCAAAATGAGACCACTTGAGTGTGCTCCGCAGATACCCTCATGCACTTCACATAGTGACCATTCAACCTCTTGTTTGTCTAGACACCTTAGGAGGGAACCATCAAAATGCTTGTTGAATAGGGTGTCTTCAAGGATGTTGTAACGAGCGCAATGGCGGATAAAGGTTTGTTGTTTGGCTTTAGTGAGGTGTGGAGGAATGGTGTTATCTCTTATGTAGATGAAGGTCTCTTGATACCAAGGGGATTTGAGACCAATGAGTACACACATCATTTCATACTCAGGTAGATCGTATGTGGGTATGAAGAGTTTCTTGACAAAAAACTCACATTTCTGACTGTGCGTCACCATCTGGAGGAGAGAACCAATAGTGGCCATTACATCTGTAGCTCTATTATTTTTGCGTGGAATATAATCAAGCTTTATCAATGTAAATTGTTTATTGAGATCCTCAACCATACCGCAATAAGGAAGAAGCTTGTCATATTTTGTTTGGTACTCATTGTTGACTTGTTTAATGACAAGTTGGGAATCACCATAGACATGTAATTCCAATATCTTTAATTGGATAGCCAAACAGAGTCCAGTGATTAGTGCTTCATATTATGTAATGTTGTTGGTGCATGCAAAGGCTATCTTGTATGATTTAGGGATGCAATCTCTTTGAGGTGTGACCAAAAATATGCCTATCCCTAATCTGTTATGTGTGCAAGAACCATCAAAATAGAACTACCGTTTAGAAGACATAATGATAGTCATTATGGATTCATTTGGAAATGTTGTGAGGATAAGGTGATCACCTTGAAGCAGAGCATCTACCAAGTGATCTACTATCACTTGTCCTTTGAGTGCTTTTCTATCTACATATTCAATGTCGAACTCACTTAGTAACATGACCCATTTAGCAGTTCTCCCTATGAGAGCAACCTTTGATAAGAGATACTTGAGAGGGTAAATATTAGCAATCGATTTTGTTTTATTGTTAAGCATGTAGTGTCAGAGTTTCTATGTGTTGAACACAAGTGCTAAGCATGCTCTTTCAATAGGGGTATAATTGAGCTCATACCCTACTAATGTACGACTAATATAGTATATAGCATTTTCTTTTTCCTGATCATCTATATGTGCCAACAATTCCCCCAATGCCACTGCAGTTGTTGATATGTATAAAAGAAGTGGTTGTCCTGGAATAGGAAGCATAAGTACAGGAGGTGATGTGAGTTATTCTTTGAGTTTCTCGAAAGCCTTCTGACATAGGCAGTCCCATTTGAATTTGGTATCCTTGCATAGTAAGTGCGCAAATGGGTGATATTTATCTGGGAGCTGTGAAATGAAGCATTTGATGGATTGGAGCCTTCCTTGGAGGCTACGCAGTTGTCTAAGAGTCTTCAGGGGAGGCATTTCCATGATAGATTTCACCTTTGCACAATCAACCTCTATGCCTCTATAGGAAACAATGAAACCTAGCAGTTTCCCAGATGTGACACCAAAGACATATTTATTGGGATTTAGGTGCAACTTATATTTTTCCAGTCTCTCAAAGATCTTCCTTAGGATGGGGATGTGCTCATCTCTTGTCTTTTATTTTCCTAGGACATCATCCACATAATCCTCCATGATTTTATGCAAAAGGTAATGAAAGATTGTTGTCATTGCTCATTGATATGTTGCTCCAGCATTCTTGAGACCAAAAGGCATGACTTGATAACAAAAAGTTCCCCATGGCATTGTGAATGTTTTTTTATGGTGGTCCTCTTCTGTGAACCTGATCTAATTGTACCCAAAAAAACCATCCATAAGTGATAACAATTCATGTCTTGCTATGAGATCTACAATCATGTCTATGTTGGGAAGCGGGAAATCATCCTTAGGGCAGGCTTTATTCAAATCTCAGAAATCTATGCAAATACAGATGCCTCTAGTAGCTTTTCTGACATGGACAATGTTGGCTACCCACTCAAGATAATCTATTGGTTTTATGAATCCAGCATCCAACATCTTCTAAAAATCTCCTTTGACGAGGAGTGCAATATGTCGGTGCATCTTGCATAATTTCTGATTTATAGGTTTAGCATCTGGATGGACTGCAAGATTGTGGACTACTAAGTTGGGATCAAGGCCTAGCATGTCAACATATGACCAAGCAAAGTTGATTATTGCTTCTATGAAAAAATTGATGAAGTTTTGTTTTTCTTGATCTGGTAGGGACTTAGCAAAGAGCATGTTCTTTGGGGTATCTTCAGTGCCCACATTGATAGTGTTTTTTTCCTCTATCAGTAAATTTGACTTGTCTTGTTGTGGGGGAACAATGGTAGGGAGGTCAAGTCCCTCATCCTCAAGTGCCTGATCCAGGTTTTCACTTGTGGATACACTCTTTATTTTTACTTTTTCCTCATCCAAAGCTGCCTCATAAAGGTTTTCACCTAAGGAATCATGATTTTTCTTTTTATTATCCTTTTTGCGACTAAGGGAATTGAACTGAATACCAAAGTATTCATTCTCATGTAGTTGGATCCCATGAACTCTGTTGCAGTTTTCTAAATTGCACATAGTAAGGAGGGCCATGAGAGCATTATCATCAACACATATGTCCAAAGAAGGTTTGTCTTGTTGGTCCCAATCTATAAGCTCAAGGTGGACAAGTTGCATCTCATGTGGAGTGGAATGGATTACGGGGGTGATGGCATTGATATGGGTGTCAAAGAAGATGTCATCTTCGTATTCAAAAGTCATTTCATGAAATTCCTCTTCATCAAAGTCTTCAACATCCAAGGAGGGACTTGAAGGGGTACCAATGATAGTGATCTTGGGTTCTGGAGTGTAACCCAAGCCCCTGTTATACTTGTATGAGATTGGATTTATTGGTGCTTTGATTCCTTTTTCTTTTGGCCCCAGGTCATGTCCTTTATAACCCATCATATCCACTATGGCTGATGCTTTTGGATACATCTTCTTGGGAATATTTGTTGGTTCTTCATCCTCTTCATGGTACAACCAAGAGGAAACATCTGCCTCGAGACTCTCTTCATCAAGTGGGCCCCATTGCTTGAAGGTGGTGTCTTTTCATTGTATAATGGGTTTCTGGTCTTTTTTTATTTCTTTAAGCTTGCCAAATGACTTATGAGATAAGGGGAGATTTCCTATTAGTAAGACATCCTCAAGTTTGTATTCTCCACAACCATCATCTATGATATTTACCTTAGGTTTTGTTTGAGATGAGGTGGAGGCAACTTTAGATGCATCAGATGGAGGAGGTGGAGCGGGTCTGCTTAACGGGCAGTTGTATGGATGTTTCCCCTCTAAGAGTTTGCAATACTTAAAAAGTTGTGGATCACCTCTGATAGTGATCTCTCTACCATTGAAGGGAAATTTAAGGCATTGGTGGTAAGTGGAGGGAACAATCTGAAGGGAATGAATCCATGGATGCCCAAGTACAATGTTATAAGGGATATCAAGATCTAAGACCAGGCAAGGGGTCCCAACTATAACAGGGCCCACTTGAAGAGGTAAAGTGATCATGCCTTTGGAAACCCTTTTTGCATCATCATAGGCTTTGATTGTGATTCGTCCTAATGTATCAACCATGTCCTCAGAAAGTCCCAATTGCTTTATTAACTTGTATGTATAGAGATTGAGTCCAGATCCACCGTCTATCAAGATACATTTAACCTTGTGTTTCTGGATAAGAGATTCAATATGCAATGGTTTATTATGATCATCTTCAAAGGGAGCATCATTAGAGATGAAACAAGGTGGTGCTAGGCAGAGAGGTTTCCAATGAGGGCTTGGAACTGGGAAACATTGATATTGTCGAGGAATCATGATTCGAGGAGGGCTTGTTCCAAATTTTCCTTGTGGATGGGAGAGGTCTTGAGGAGCTCTAGGATGGAAATCTGTGCAGGGGTCTTCCCAAGATGATAAAGGAGATAATATTGGTGGGTGGACAACATGGGAGGGGGATTCGGTGGAGGGGGATCCCCTTGGACAGTTACTCTTCCATGATGGGTGGTTACATTGCAGTCATGGGAAGTGGAAGGTACGGCACCTTGTATGACTATTTTAGTAGGGTTGGGTCTTCTTGTTGTTTGTGGAGGGGCAAGACCACCTTGAACATTGACCCTAGGTTTTTTTTGAGAAGAGAGAGGGTTAGCTCCCTGGATAGTGATGGCATTGACATGGTTATTTGCAGGCTCTATACAATCCACCAAGGAGTTAAAGCTAGATATATAATTGGTGCAATCATAGTTCACAACATTAGATGATGAGGCCTTGCCTTTGTCATGCTTCAAGAAGGGTTCTTGGTACATCTTGAGTTTATCATTATTGTTACTAGGTTTTGATTTTTCTACCTCAATATCACCCTTATTAATGAGATCTTGAATATAGTTCTTCAGTTTCATATACTTTCATGTATCATGCCCATTGATATGGTGATAGTCACAATACTCATTCTCATTATACCACCTAGGTTTCGGTTGGATAGGATAAAATGGGCAAGTTATCGAAAAGACAACTACACCAACCTCAACAAGCTTTTCAAACACAACCTCAATGGGCTCAACAAGAGGGGTATACTCCTTTGGGGCCTGATTGTTAGATTGGGGTGGTCACTCCTAGATTGAGACATTATTGGGGGGCCTTCGAGATTGACTTTGATTATTTTGGAAATTGTTGAATTGAATGTTGGTGGTGGATTTTGGATGAGCAGCCACGGTTTGGACCCACTTTGTATCAATGACACCATCGTTGACTACGTTCTTGGTTTTAGACTAAAATTTTGGTTTATCATTGTGATAAGAGGAAGTATTATAATTTGATCTTTGATAATGCTTTAGAGTGCTATCCTCTAATAAGATATGTTAAAGAGCTAAGCCCTTATCAGTCAGCTTTCAGAAAGATTTTATACACTGAGATGTTAAGGGTTTGGATAGTTTGGGTACCAGGTTCTTTTGAAATAATTCAATTTGATGTGCTTCTAGCATATCCCACTAGAATTTCTTGATAAGGTGTTGCCACCTTTGCAATAAGTTGGTGAAGGTTTCTCCAAGCCTCTATTTTGTGTTACAAAGGTCCATCATAGAAACATCATTAACAATGTTGTAGGAATAGTGGGCCACCATCTTTTCTGCTAAGTTTGGAAATGAGGTGATAGAACCTTGAGGTGGGGATGAGAACCATGCTAGTGTGTCTCCTATGAGACTTTTAGGGAAAATTCTTTGGAGGTACAAATCACTATAGGAGACTTCTTGACGTAAGATGTGGAATTCAAAGACGTGATCTTGGGGGTCCCTTTGGCCCTCATACTTCGTGAACTTAGGCATTTCAAACCCTAGCGGGTAAGGTGTGACTGATATTGATAGATCATAGAACAAGGACAAAATTCCTCAAATGAATAAGTTTTTCTTTTGTTAGTCCCTTACTTCATGTTTTTGTTGATGTATTTCATGTCCTAAATTTCCTTGATTATATCATGTTGTGGGTCTTGGACATGATGGACTGTGTTTGTCTTGGATATCTAAAAGTCATGGAAGGTATACCACCACCACTAGTATATTGGTAGGATGAAGAAGCAGGAATATGAGATGTGATGACTGGTGTGATGGGGACTTGAGAGGTGTTGATTGGTCATGACCCGTGGATTGTTATGGCATGAGGAAGAGAAGTATTGATGAAGTTAGCGATATTGTTGAGAAGAATAGAGGATTGAGGGATAGAGACATGTGGGCAAGTAGAAGAGGATGGCATAGAAGCATGTTGGAAAATAGAAATGATCAAGTTGGATAATAGTATAGATGCCAAAAAGGAAGAAGGTTGGATGGAAACCATGGGGATGGATACCATGGGTGCCATAGATTGAGGTTGAATGACAGGAGAATTAATGTAAGTAGGAGCAAATTCTCCTTGTGGTTGTTGATCGAGAATGGATCTATCAAAATTAGGGGGAAGGTGAGCTCCATTTTCAACAAGGGTCTTTAGGAGACCACTAGGATTGTGTCGGATGAATTTCTCCATCATTCCTTGATTGTATGAATCCTCTAGGAATGTTCATACTTTCAGGAAGAGGTCATCTTGATCAACCATGTTAGGGTCCACTTGTGGTTGGGGATCTTGAATGATGGGTTCTACATTTTGTCCTTGTGTGGGATCTTGTGTAAGATCTTGATATAGGACACTAATGTATGGCATGCCATATTGTTGTTCAGACATCTTCTTCTTTTGAGATCGAGTTGTGACCATACAAGAATAATCTAAGGGAAGATTAATTGGAAGAAAAGCTTGATGAAAGGGCTGAGCGATTTTTTTTGGATTTTGATTTGATTTTGTTGAAGCTAGACTAGATGATTGATTGGGTCCTTAGATTAGGACAAATTTTGATTAAGATTGCATCTTATTCCTTGGATGAGGATTTTAGGTGGGGGATGTTGATGATGAAAACCACAAACAAGGTGACAACCAAGTTGGGTGAGATTTAGACCTTAGGATAAAGATCAAAGTCTCATTCTACTAAGGATTGACTAATGGTCCCAATCAAAACAAAGATGTGGGATTGGTTTCTTGATTGACCCAAAAGATGAGGCAAGGGTACTTGGGAGAGATTCTTTCCCAAGCACAAAAGCCAAATGATTAATCGATTTAAGATGAGGTCTAAATAAAACTTCACAAGGTATAGAACCTTAGAGTGAGGTTGATTTGATTTGGATGATTGATTGAAGGATGATTGATTTGAAGGATTGGTTTAATTAAGGTTTGATTATGTAGTTGATTGATGTGCTAAGTCCTTGGAAAATGTTGATGATGAAAGATCAAAGAAGGATAATAGTGATGACAAGAAGAAATTGATGACTAGATTATCCTTAGGATGGAAATGACTCAATAAGTGATAGGTTCGGATTGAAAATTGTACAAAGGGATACAAACACCTTAATTTTGATGATAGTTGGTATTGAAAGACAGAACTCATCCTTGGTGTATGGCACGAACTCTTAGTTCATCACTAGCATAAAACTTGTTGCTATGACCATGAGTATAATTGTGATATCGGTGCAAAAAGGTCCTATGTTTGAGCAAGAGTTTGCGGTTGGTATAACAAAACTTTCGACGTCTAATGAGTTGGGCTTGGGTAAGCTTATTCTTCTTGATTTGACGATGATAGACTTCTTGGGATGCTTGTACAACTTAGGCTTATGGAACATGAGGTAGAAATGAGGTGGACTAGATTTAGGCCTTGTTTATGCAAGTGTGGAATTGGGATTCGAACTGTTTGTCAAATGTGGAAAGTGGGGAGGTTGTTTGTCAATCTACTCTTGGCAAGAAAACATTAAGCATAGAAAACACATTGGCCAAGTGTAACACTCAGTGTCGAGTGTGCAAGTGATGTGGGGCCTAGATTAGCCCAAATTGATTTTACGGGTATAGCACAAATGAAGACACTTGAAGACAACACAAATTAGGCTAGAAAGTGGAAACCACTTGATAGGCCCATTGCATAAGCAATACCTCACTCAAGCAGACAAATAGAGATTTTGGTAGCACTGGCTCCCCTCCACGACACTCAATTCTTGGACATACCATAGTCTCTTACCCCAAAGATCCAAGGATCTATTATGTGGA
Organism: Cryptomeria japonica; assembly: GCF_030272615.1. Classification (NCBI taxonomy): domain Eukaryota; kingdom Viridiplantae; phylum Streptophyta; class Pinopsida; order Cupressales; family Cupressaceae; genus Cryptomeria; species Cryptomeria japonica. The sequence continues at coordinate 254,065,663 of NC_081410.1, forward strand.
GAATTTATGTCTCATACTGAGTGGATACATGAGGAGTAACTTTGGGGTACGATCTATATCCCCTGCACTATCAAATGTAGGATTTTGGCTACTAAAACTGGTGTCTAGTGAAATTTCCAAGGCATCACAAATCTAACAATGGATTCTCAAAGCAAGCCACTTAAGGCTCTAACTAAGCTTATCGGTGTAGGGAAGACCCCCACATATGTTGAATTCACTCAACACTCCAGCTGCCCGACCAACTTATTTATATAGCAGCTTAGAAAACTCATTCGAGATCATGCTAGAAGATTTGATGTCCTTGATGTGTCCCATTTCAAGATACTATTGTGGGGTGATGAAATCCCCAATCAAGAAATACCCCTCAGTACTAAAATAAAAATAGTGTCGTTGATCACTCGTTCTCTTACACCTAAGATCTGTGAAGGCGAGGGGAGAGGATAGTAGAGTGCAATGGTGGGTCCACTCAACAGAAAGTGTGCAAGTGCACAAAACACAAAAGACAATGGTTTATTTTAGTCCCACGTGAATAAGATTTTCTATTATAGAAAGCATAAAATGAAACTAAACTAGTGGAAAAATGATTCTTTGGCATGTGTGCTACAAGAAAACAGGATAAGTAGTTTGATTTTGACCTTGGACAAATGAAAAAAGTACCTGCAAAACTGAAAAATTGATAAGTAACAAAAACTCCTAAGGATATAGCGTAGGCACTAATCAATGAGTGGATGTGTTGTAGCGCCTATGCAAGCACTAAAGTAGGTCTGCAACCCTAGAACAGTGAAGGATGGGAAAAATGTTTTTTTTTTTTTTTGAGAACTTGAATAATTTATACTTGAGCGGACGCGTTGAAGCTAAAACACAGGTGTTGATGCATGTGCGCATGCACCGAAAGACAGAAACCTGACACTAATAATTAGCCGAATTTTAAAATTTTGAAATTTAAAAACCAGCGGGCTTTCCGGTTCAACGCAGTCATTGAACTGCCTATAAGCCCAAAAATTCTAACTAATTGCCTAAATTGAAGATAACATAATGAAAAATCCTATTCTATTATTGTTTTTCACTCTTTTTTAAGTATATTTATATGTTTTTGTGATTTTTTAGTTAGTAGAAAGAAAAAATTAAAAATCTAGCTCTAGAAATGAGTGTCAAAAGACACTATGGTGCACGCGCTGATGCAGGGGGTAGTTGTGTTGATCCACAAAACCTACAAAAATGACGATTAAAAAATTTTCAAAGTTTAAATGGAGGCATTGATCCGCGTCGGTCACGTTGAAGCAGTGGGGTGAACGCGCTGAAGTACAGGCAGACACTCTGATGAGACAAACTACGAACTAAAAACACTTAAATCCATAAAAAAGTTTAGAAAAATGGGATGTGGGTCCCACCGAGCGTGCCAAAATGAACCAAGGGAAAACAATGTGATGATAAAAAGGTTATATTAAACCAAAATAAAACATGAAACTCAATCAAATGTACAAAAAACCTTTATACATTCACAATGTGATCTCTTGCTCCTCTGATTGAGCCTTCGATGAAGTGAAGAATGCACCCCTTCTCCACTTGATTGGATTGGATCTTTGATAGGATGTGGATTTCTCTCCAATGTTTCCCAACACTAATGGATATGGGGGGATGAATGGATTCTCAAGTGATGGATGAGATGACTAAGTAATTGTTGATGCAAAATTGAATATAATGGTGATGCTTTAGATGACTTCTAAGCTCAAACTAATAGCATGAGATTATGAAGATTGGAGATGGATAATGAAGGGGAGGAGACCTCAATTTATAGATTTGAGGGAGGATGAATGAACGGTTGAGATTGAAGATGAATCAAGGGTGGAGATTGAAGGAAAGGGGATCACATGGATTGAGAGGACATGAGGTGACAAGTGTGGAGACCAAGAGATTTTCCATAAAGGCATTTATTTTCTCCACACTCCACAATGTACATGGGGAAGAGATCCCCAAGTACATAGGGAAGACAAAAAGGAATTAAAAATTCCTTAGGGAATGAAGAGGGAATTAAAAATTCTTAAAATATTGGATGCATGGGAGGATGAGACAAGAAAAGTAATTTAAAATTCCTTGGGAAGGTGAAAGACATAGGAGAATGTGAGATTTTGAAATCCTTGAAATGACCCAATTGGGTGCATTTAAGGTGGAAGGTGAGGAGGGGACAAGTGGATTTATCCATTTATGGCTATGAGTTGACTTGGTGGCTAATCATGGGGATTAGCCACTAGAAAATGATTAAGAAGGATGATTACGTGAGATAATGAGGGATTAGAAGACAAGTGGGATTTGTAGGAGGAATTGAAAAGAGGAGAGAGAATGAGGGGGAATTTAAAATTGGAGAATAATGTTAAGCATGATTATGAGAGATTCTAGAAGAATTAATTAGGCTAATGAGAGTTTAGAAAAGTGATTTGTAGGAATCACTTGATTTAGTTGATTAATGTAGATTAATTAACTAAAGGGGATTTTAGAAGAAATAAATAATTAGATAACTTTAGAAGAATGGGGAATAATTGATTTATTAAATAAATCAATTATCTAGACTATAGTGACAAGATTAAATTAAATTAAATCCTATTAATGTTGCAGATCCAATCTAAGAAATCCAAGTGTTTTGTATAACTAGTGTGTTACGTGCACCTACATAACCTTCATGTTATGCACACTATATTGGAAACAATAGAGGAGCCTTTTTCTTTTCGAGCTACAAATCTATTTTTGTGTTGATCGGGTCAATCGGTCAACTCACTTAAGTTTTCACTGATTGGAGGGTTTATATATGTTTGCAGGTCGGTCCCCATGTTCGTTCTCATCGGCTAGTGGTTATCCTTTTTCACTAGAGTTTGGAAGTCGGAGGAAGGCTTTTCTATTTTGCCAAAGTGTTCAGTTACATCGAAATGCATCATGCAAGATAAGGCCATAAAATGTGTTCTTTGTTATCTCACGGTGGGTTTAAAGGCAATCAAATGGTCATGTGGGGTAAGCACTAAGGTAAGCAAGCATATTTCCTTTTATCCCACAAGGTTAATATGGACACAGAAGGCACCATGCGAGATAACAAAAAGTCGAGACCAAGGATGGATACAAAATGCCCTGTGCGGGAAAAGAAAATAATGAAGAAATGGGTTCTTCTTATCCTGTGTTGAGCGTAAGCACATCAAAATGATGTTGTGGGATAAGAGGACAAAAAAGAAAATGGTCTCCCCTTATCCTGCAGGGCGAGAAAACACAACAGAACCCACGTGCGGGGTAAGAAATAAATTTAACAAGGCTTTTTCTCTTATCTCGCAGGGCATCTAAAGGATACAACAAGACCGCACGGGATAAAAGAAAAGAAGTAAGGGCTTCCCCTTATCCTACACCAAACAGAAGCATATGAAGATGATTATGCAAGATAAGATACGTAGAGAATGGACCTCCCTGTTATCTCACACGATGATTGCGACCATTTCCATAGTCACTCAACAAATCAGATGTGAACCCTGGGTGCCACATCAACCATCAACGATTGTCAAATTTTCATAATGGCCTGATCGAATGACCATGTTTTCATGCTTGATTGAGCTTTTCAGGGGGCTATACAGAGAGATTTTGCATGTCTATCTTCATGTGAATCTCTCAGATCGACAACCATTTTTCAAACCCACTGTAAATGTTAGCGTTAAAATCTCTTTGCACATGGTGGTTGTCAACCCAATGGTTGAGATTGTTACAAGTGTGGTTGTCATTGCACCAAAAGGTCAACCTGTTAATGCCCAATACAACCACTAGACTTATAGAATCCACATGAGATGATTAAGACATGTCACAAACCTAAGCGTTGTTCTGCACAACACAAGGAGACCAAGGGCACACACCTTGCAACAATCCCCCCCAGCGCAAGTGAGGGGTTTGAACCTGTGACCAATCTCTAATACCACTTGTTACAAGTGTGGTTGTTGTTTCACCAAAAGATCAACCTGTTAATGCCTAATACAACCACTAGACTTATAGAATCCACAGGAGGCGGTTAAGCCATGTCACAAACTTGAGTGTTGCGCTACACAACACAAGGAGACCAAGGGCACAAACCTTGCAACAAAGACAATATTTGCTTGATCGACGGTCGAATCTGATCATATTTTCATCTCAGCCACTAGAGGACTCTGCCATTACTCTAGAAATGACTTTGCAGGTAGATTTCAGATGCCACCCATGCCTCTTCAATGCAAATTGAAGACTTTTTGCATCTACAGATGCCATCCAATGCATCTGCAAATAATTTTTTCCTTGATTTGCAGGGATTTTTTTGTAGAGGACACCTTCAAAGGGTGTTTCAATATGCCATCAAATCAATCAATCTGATCCTCCTCCCCTCTTAGATACTTTGTAACCTAACCCTGTTAGGGCTAGGGTTTCTAATTATAATTCGATCAGAGTTATACCTGAACTATAAAAGAAAATTTTGTATCCTGTTTCAGGGGTCTTCTCCTCTTTTCTCTTGCACAATTCATGTTCTTCTGCACTTGTAAATTTTGCCTTGCCTCTACATTAATAGAATTATCTTGTTTTGTCTCCTTTCAGTTCTCATAATCTGTGTAATGCTTTTACCTTGTTATCTGAATGCATTCTCTTTGTTTTCTTGAGTATAAGTGATTGTGTTGATCCCTTGTAGATGTTATCTGTGAACTGGATTAGTTCCTCATGTTGTCTTACAATTTCCAACCTTCACTCATGCTTAGGGAGATAATTAGGATAGAAATTTGGGCATACTTGACGTAGTTTCTATTGATGTTTTATGCAGCTATGGTAGGAAGATCATAGATTCAATCTAGATGCAAACCCCCTTTACCATCTTTTAGTATCCCTTCTCATTCTCCCTTTTCCCTGTCAAATCAATAGATTAGATTTATAAATTTGGGTTGGTCCAACACTCTGCATTTGGATTGGAAAGGAAGTCAACCTTCTTGGGAGATTCAACCTCACAACAACACAAGGTCCCACACTTGAGAGGTTGTTTCCATGTTTCACAAGGTTGATGATCAAGGTTTGATCATCACAAGGTGCAAACTTTTACAACAACAATGTTATTAAGTTTTATTGGACTAACTTCTAAAGTGTTGGTGTAATAGGTTCTCCCAAAGGAGTATATTTCTATTGTGTGGTATTATTTTATCGAGGCAACCCCCTTTGTGAGTTGGTTTAATAAATTGACAATGTTTAAGTACTAGATGGTGCTTGTATACTTAATGTAGGTTTAGCATTTTGGGTCATTTTGGCATTAATCACATCACCATTGACTCCATTTTAATTTTTGGACTGGAAACGAGATTTGTCATTGGATGAACTTGTGTTGTCTTTATTTTCTTTGTCTATCTTTATGAGTCATTTAGCTATTAGGTATTTCTCAATGGTAAGTACCTTCTCTATGATCTCATCAAAAGTGTTGGAACATTGAACTTGTAATTTAGATACCATCTCTTTATTTGAATTTTGTATGAAGATTTAGATCAATTGTTTCTTTGGTACATGACATGGGCATTTGTCGACTAGGTTTCTCCATCATTGGAAGAAGAAGGTGAAATATTATCCATTATTTTTCTTGGCATTACATAAGTGTATCATGGAGATTTTATGTTTGATGTTATAGGAGAAGTGTGTAATTAACTTCTCTTCCAATTCATGGAAGCTTTTAATGCCATGTTGGAGATGCGAAAACTATTTAATATCTTGCCCTCCCTAAGGTTTACAAAAAGAGGCACATAAGATAGGTATGATTATAAGAAAACTCTAAAAAAGCTATATAAAATTATCTAATGTGTTCAAGAGGGTCCCCCTTTCCATTGTATTTGTTAAATTTTGGTATTTCAAAGTTATGGGAGAAGGGAGTCATTAGTATTGTTTTACTGAAGGGATAAGGGCGTATGTCCTCCAATGTGTAACTTTTCTTCGTTGGTCCTATGTGTTTGAGATTTGCTATTACAGATCTTGATTTTGTTGGGCCAAATTATTTGGATGTGTGTAAGATGGTATTGTTAATGGGATTATAGGTGGATATGTGATGAGTGGACATGAAACAAATTGTGAGTAAATAAACCAAGAATGGTAAGAATCCAATCACAATCAATTCAAATCACTCAATGATGCTTAATGTAATTGAATAAAAGCCAAAGATACTAAATTCATATAATCACCTTGCTTAGCTCCATTTCTCTTCAATAACACCTTGAGGAATGGCAATATAGTTGCTCTCAAAATTTTGTGCAAAGAACTTATAATAACTTTGATCACAAAAGCATAAATATTTTTGGAGGAGAAATGAGATGAATGAAAGTTATATTTATAGATTGTACTTGATATCGATCAATGGTTGAGATTGAGTAGATATATCAATGGATGAGAATGTTTGAGAGGATTTAGTTGGATATATGAGGAATTAACTAATTGCATGATTTGAGTGAACTTATTAAGAGGATGAGTGTAGTAGAGTTGTTTGATCGAAGAAGTGGGAGTGACTATGAGTGGAGTAGATAGATTAAAGAGAAGACTAATTTGATTATTGAACTAGAAGTGAGTGGGAATTGAGTTATGAGGTGAAAAATGCATAAATAATTAATAAAATATTTATTTCACATGCACATGAAAAAAAAATTATTTATTTTAGAAGAAATATATTTAGAAAAGGAGAATTAAATAATTTAAAATAATTAATTTAATTTATGGAGGAATGATTAACTAATTAAATTATTAATAAATAATTCTTTAATTAATACATAAGGGAGAATAATTGATTAATTAATTAAATAATCAAAATTATCTAGTTAATAAGGATGAAAAATGAAAAAATTAATTAAATAATTAAAAAAAATTTAATTGAAGTAGAAATGGAGGAGATTTGAATTTAAATAATAAAAAAAATATTTAATTATTATGGAAGAAGGAAAATGACAAGAAATGATGATGGGACGTGCAAGTCAATTTTAGGTGTCTTTAGTAGTCAAGTAGGATTAGAAGAGAGAGAAAATCCCAAATGACATGATACCCCACACTAAGAGACATGATGATGAAATGATCCTCCCTAATCACATGACATCCCTAACACCACTTATATTGAAGAAGACAAAGAACATACTAATAGATAGTTGCAAATATAAGGAAAAATGAAGGAATATAAATAATGAATATAAATAGTAGTTCCCATATTGAAACTAATGATTGAATATAGTGGAGAAGATTTATGATAAATATTAAAATCCTTGTTTGGCATAATCATAAGAGTTATCCCAAATATGTTGGAATTGGGGATGTTGAGAATTATCTAGAGAAGATGAAGAATGAAGAATCCTTTAAGGAGGTTACGATGGTAGCCCTAGATGTTACTTTGACAAGCAATAAAATAAGATGGTGGAAAACCCATAAAATAAAAAAATCCTCACATGGAGAAATAAAGAGATTCCAATTAAATGTAGATTTGTAAAGAAGAAATGGTTAATGGATGCCTATTTATAAAGGGGCTTCCAATCCAAGCAAACATATTAAATGTTTTAAGAAGTTCTTGAATAAATAAGGAGCAATAAACAAAATAGTATAGATCCACTTATTTTATTGGACTTTAAAGTCACTACCTCGTTCTTGGTATATACATCACAAACATAAATGACAAACAAAGGATTGGGATAAGCTAAAAGAAATTTTGTGAAATTCTTTACCTTTTGTGATCAAGATGAGAAGACACATCAAGTACATAAAAATATCCAAACTCTTGTCACATTCTCGATAGAAAAGGAACAAAGTAAAATTGAGAGGAATAACTTCAAGATGGTGCCACAAGAGGTTACAAATAATTGAGAATCTACCACGTTCATGTTACAAGGAATATTAGTGATATTACCCAAAGTTTTTCATTTTCTACATATAAACAATTGGTCTAAAAGGGATGCACAAGAAACCAAAGAATATAAAGGTGGAAGTGGAAGAAAAATATAAGATTTCGATCACTAGAGACATAAAAGCTAAAAGAAAAAGGTCATGACAAATTATTTTTATTGATAAAATTAAGGTAAAGATAAAGATACTTCCATTAATTTGGAAGTATGATAAGTGGCAAAGTAAAGGGGTTTCATAGAATATAACCCCATAAGTAAAGAATAAGGATAAAGACTACAATGGAAACATTTAGGCATAACATGAATTTCCACTCACATAAACGAAGAACCATGGAAAAAAATGAAAATTATGAAAGATACAAGTGGTTTAACCAAGTTGTCTTAAGGAAAAGACAAATTTTTAGGTTGAGGGAGAATTTTGGCAAGATATAGAGGGTTTTGAGCCACCACAAACATAATTTGGGTCATTTTTAGACTAATAAATCCATTATATACCACTTAAATAGCCTTAAAATACCTCTGTAAAAGTGTAAAATATTTTAGAAGAAAATGTAAAGTCGTGTGTATAATGATAATTAAGTGTTATAATGAAAGGATATGATGGAAGAGACTACATGAAAAAGAGAAAAGTGGGAGATATGAGTATGGAAACAATGGTATGTGAGAATAAGGAAGTTCATAAATGAGAGTAAATAATAAGTAATTAATTATAAGACATGTATAAGTCATTAAAATATATTAATATATGATTTTTTGGACATATACATATGACTATATATAGTTTATAATAATCTAATTTGTATATATTGTATATCTAAACTCTCCCTATTTATTGAATCACAACAAGGTTTACTACATGTAGAAAAATATCATACCTTGGACTTCAGTAAAGTTTTTTTTGTCAATAGGAAGCATGTTTAGTTTTCTATTTTTCAAGATGTGTCAACTTGAAAATTAGCAAAAAAAAAAATATTCATTACAACTTTGACACAAAAGTACCTTTACTAATGCATGATCTTAGCTAACTTTCTACTATATCAATTTACAAAATAGAACTCAAAAAAATGGGAGGGAGCACACTTAACGGTATCTTAACATTTTTGTGAGAAAGACATGACAAATTTGTGTTTGTCAACAATTGACTCTCCTAATCTCCATCATTTTAAAAATAAATCAATAGTTTACAAACTAGATAATGAGAACTAGTAATCTTATTCTTATCATATCTTAAAAACTTGAGCTTAGGCATCTTGAATTGCTCATTAAAGTTTAGTTTTTGTCAATTTTAAGAAAAAATTGTTCACTTTTGATCCCATTTCCATACAACTATCCATCATTGTTAAACCTTTTAGACTGACATAGACCAATGATTGAGAAGCAACCTTTGAAACGTTGAGGAAGATCAATGGCTAGTGGCAATAGATAGTCACAAATATTTGAGCATCTTGATTACCTATGGTATTTAAATTGATTACTATGAATGAAAAGTTGTCAGGTTACTCCTATTGGGATATAAAATTCTAATATTAAGTCTCAATATTTACAATGTTGCCAACTACCATAGGGATCCATGTGGAGAAATATGATTTACTCTTTTTAAGAAAACATGCTATGATAAATTCCATGTTTTTTTGTTGCATACAATGATAAAAAGCCACATACTTTACATTATTAAAACTTTGTCACCTTTGGTATGTTATGCATTAACCTCCAACGAAATCAATGATCACCATTAAGTTGGCATTATTGTCATTGATGTCAAAAGGATGTCAAGGGAGCTTGCAGTGATGCAGACAATAGTCGCATATAAGGATGTCAAATGGTTGCAGTGATAACATGTAGGTTATGTTGTGTAGGGGTTTCGACCAGATTCATCGTCATGGTTTCAGCCATATTTATCATCTTCACATGTCGGTCATGTCGGCAACAGTCACCGAGTTGATTTCCACATGGCAACAGTTATTTGGCTCACATGTATTCATGGGTTCCATGTTGTGTTCATGTGCAAGGAAGAGACCATGCGGGTTAACTTTGATGAAAAGAAAATGGTGTTCCCCTTATTCTGCAACATGTTGATTGAGGGTTAAATGTCATGTGGGATAACTTAAGTTTGTTGAATAAAGGTGGTCCCTCTTATCCCGCGGTGTCAAAAGTGACTAACAAAAGTCACGCGGGATAAGAAACTAAAGGGAAGATTGCAGATTCCCTTATCCCACACATATTAAGATGCTCACAAAATGTCATATGAGATAACAATTAACAAGGGCAAATAAGACACCTCGTTATCCTGCGTCATGCAAACTTGAAGAGAGATTGGTTTCACAGGAAAAGAAATCAAAGGGAGATTGCTTAAAGACGCTTATCTCGCATGAGACAAGGGTGATGTCAGTGGGCCCGTGGGATAAGAAAATAAAAGGAAGTGAAGGGCCTACTTATCCCACGTGACCAAGTTGGGATGTGAAGAAGCCCGTGGGATAAGGAAAAGTGAAGAAGGCATTGAAGGGTCCGCTTATCCCGCGTGGGTCAAAACGCACACAAAATGTTGCACGGGCTAACAAGTGAATGCATGCCATGAAGAAAAATGTATCCCGCACAAAGTAAGAGGCTACACAAGGTTCGCACAGGATAACAAAAGTAAAGTGAAAGATACAAAGGAAATCCTTATCTCGTGAGGGTTCACAACAGTAAGAAAATTGTTGTGGGATAAGAGTATAAGGGAAAAAGAAAGGTTTCCTTATCTCGTGCATCCCCACGGTGATAAGGAAAGGGTTGCAGGATAAGAAAGCAATAAGGCAAAGGACAAAGGCTTATCCCACGTAGGTTAAGAAGCTACCCATATGTGACATGGGCTAATAAGGAAAAGCGAAGGCTTCTTGAGAATAACATAAACTTATCCCGCATGAGTAGAACATACATACGATGTGCATGGAGTTCAATGGAACTGAGCAGTCCAATTTTCCACATGAGCATTGACCAAGTTTGACTCGACGACGTGGCATGTACATAGTGAACTAGAGGACACCTGTCAAAATGATGAAAGGGTATTTTGCCAATAGAATTGAAGATTGTGATCGACTTTGCGACCATGTCTACAAGCCGATAGACTCAGAGGTCCACGTGGACGATTGACCAGGATTGACCAAGTGACTTGGACACTAAATAAGAAGATGTCTGCATGCCTATAGGCAAAATGATATACATGGAAGTTGACCATCCTTAACCATCTGATCTGGACAAAGAATATGAAGACATGAGGCTCCCTGATGAACAAAGAATGAATCAGATATGCAGAAGTCGGTGACGGTGGATTTCAGTGTGGTAGTTGTCAAAATTTTCAGACAGGATGAAAGACGCATTAATGGTGACCGAGTTACAGGCAGGATGTGTGGCTCAAGGAAGGATTGCAGATCGTTTTGGGTAGATGAAGATTACTAAACTTAGTAATCCAAGTACAGAGAATGATCTAAAGACAAACATGATACATTTAATTTAGGTAGCTGATCTGAGATCTTATTCAGGACAGAGAATAAAATCTCTCGAGTTACACACCTCCAAGACAACCAACTTGAATAAAATATTCAAGATTGTAGTAGAAGAAAATTTTTATGTGTACAAAGTTGATCTAATCCAACAGTAGCTGTAAATGTGATTCGACACTGGTTGGTGAAAAATAATGATATCTGAACAAGTTGATCGATGGTGTGAAAAGAGAGTATATACAATGTGTTGAAGAGAAGTGTGTTGTTGTGGTGAAGTATAAAGAGTGTTGTTGTTGAGAGAAAGATAGAGTGTGTTTCTGCCAAGAGAAAATAGAGCAAGAATAGAGCATTCTGGAGAGTAATGTTGTAGCAGAGAGAAGAAGATAACCAGACAGAGGAAGGAGGAGAAACAAAGGAAAAACTTCAGCAGGCAGAGAAAGTCATTCTCATGATATGAGAAATTTGTAAGTGTTACAAAACTCATTTGTAACAAGGCTTTGTCATTGCATTGTAAACTTGAACAATCACTGTAAATCTCTGAGCGGGTGCTCTGAGAAGGGGTAGGTGCTCATAAAATCAGGAGTTGGTGCTCCTTGGGTTGGTGCCCTAAAAGTTTCAAGGGTTGGTGCCCTAAACTTTGTAAACTGTTATTTACTGTGAGGTTGGATTGGAGCAATAGACTCCAACAGCTATTCTCACTGAGGTTTTTCCCACATTGGGTTTTCCTCATACATTTGGTGTTATGTGATGTGCTCTTGTGTGGTTGTAATTATGTTTGCATTACATCCTTAAAATATGCACATTGAACTTAAAAGTTTTGAAATACACTGATTCACCCCCTTGCGCCCCCCTCCTCCCCTCCCCCCTTCTTCACATTGAATGCGGAACACAATCTATAATTGGTAATTGGCGGATAAAAAAAATCAAGCTTGACACTTGAAACCTATAGTCTTTAAATTACCCACTATGAATGAGCAAATGATACATAGCCTCCTTCAAAAGGTATTAAGTGCTCAGGGGTTGGTGCTCCTTGGGTTGGTGCCCTAAACTTTGTAAAATGTTACTTACTGTGAGGCTAGATTGGAGCAGTAAATTCCAACAGCTATTCTCACCGAGGTTTTTCCCACATTGGGTTTTCCTCGTACATTTGGTGTTATGTGATGTGCTCTTGTGTGGTTGTATTTATGTTTGCATTACATCCTTAAAATATGCACATTGAACTTAAAAGTTTTGAAATACACTGATTCCCCTCCTCCCACCCCCTTCTTCACATTGAATGCGGAACACAATCTATAATTGGTAATTGGCAGATAAAAAAAATCAAGCTTGACACTTGAAACCTATAGTCTTTAAATTACCCACTATGAATGAGCAAATGATGCATAGCCTCCTTCAAAAGGTATTAAGTGCTCAATCAAACAATATTGAGTTTAGCACCTTTGAACCAATTATAAAGTTGTATTATTTTTCATATATTTAGCACCTAATACACTAACCTCTAATAAGGTCAATAAACAACATTGAGTTGAAGATAAAATGAGTTATACATATAAATATACCATGATATGAACATGTAAACCACAATGTGTACCTAATTAGAAAAATACAATCAATATACCACAAGTAAACTCTTTGTAAACTTGTAATGTATACCAAGAGTTTACTTGCAATATATACAAGAGTTTACTTGTGATAGCCCACAATTTATGACTTGTACATTTTGTAAGTAGATTACAACAATAGTAACTTAAAGATAGAGTAACCATCAATTAGTTAAGATATGATGAAAAGAAAACAACTTTAAGTAACAAGTCACTTTCATATGAAAAAAGTTCATTAAAAGATGCTAAATACAACCTAATTGCACATGATTAAGATGATTGAAAGTTGAAACTAACATTATCTAAAATTCTTTAATCCAAATACCTTTCAAACATGGGAGAGTAAAGCTATGATGGCCATCAAGTAGAAGGACCCCTAGCCTAGGTTACAAGCTAGCCTGGGCTGCAAGCTACACAATCAGATGGACCACTTAGTAAGAAGAGGATAAGGATGAACCCACGGTTCCCCAAGAGACTCATCTTTCCACAGCTCTGTCTAGCGTGCGGACATGGTTTTACCATGCCACCCTAGTTTGCAAAGTGGGAAAGTGGGGGCGGAAGAAGATTTGGATGGAGGCAGCAGGCTTATCTTCTCCTTTATTTTAAAATTGTATGCGATCTTGACTAAACCAGAGGGCAAAGTGGGGGCCATGTCGTATAAAAGAAGATAATAGCGAATCTAAGCTGTAGCTTTAAAAAATTCGCGCCACTTACACTTATCCCTCTAAGTTTATCCTGTGACATCACCCATTGGACCCCATAAGCCCTTCATGGTACCTTCCACTCTCTGTAACGCATCATACTATTTAACTAACAAATTTTCTTTACATTACCACCAAGTTTTTGCAAGCTCTTTCTCTTTACAGGTCTTCTTCATTGAACAGATGGTCATTGAACTTTAGGGCACCAAGTTGAGGTCTTTCCTTGCACGATAAGTCAGATGTGTTGCCATTTCAGAGACACCCAATTCAATTGAAATGAAGCAATTGGTATTTATCAGTTTGTTTTTGTGATCGAGGGTTAGGAGGCAGGGGTGAGATCGTGGGTTTTAACAATCCTGAAACGTATGGTGGATTGCAAGGCCAAGTCGACCTGTGCCTGGAGGTGTATCACAGAGAATGGATGCTTCGTCCCCAATGAATCCACCAAACAGCCATGGGACCATGGATGAATCCTCTGATTCGGACTCCTCTTTGATTTCCTTTTCTTCATGCGCCTCTGATGACATTGATGACTCCTTTTCCTCCACCTCTTCTGATGGGCCTCTCTATGAAATGGATTCTCTCAGAGCCAACCTTCCTTTCAAGTAAGTTCCATCTGCTTGCAAATGAAAATAAATAATGATGGTGTCCTGTTTATTCTGATATTTGTGTTGGGGTTTTGCTCTGGTACTAAATTTCTTGTTTAATCTGTAATTATTCACTAGGCTTCTTGTTTAAGCTTCAATTTTTGTTGTGTTTTGTTAATAAGGTTTTTTTTTATTTATTATTTCTGCTTTTCGTAATTCCTTTTTCTCTAAACTGCAATTTTTGTTGGGTTTTGATTTCCTGCCAATTGGATTGCTTTTGGTTTTAATTGTATATATTTTTCAAATGATAATAGTTTGTTCAAATTTTATTTCCTTATTTTTCTTGTTTTAAGGTATCCAATTCATGACTCCTTTCTGATGATGATCCTTTCTAATGAATGTGATCTGAAATGATAGGTGAAAAATATATATAGTTAAAACTAAAAGTAATCATAAAAACTCTTCGTGAAGCTCTTTACTTACTGTATTGTCTGTTTTTGGTTCTTATTTATTTCCCTTAAATTCTATCATCCAATTCATGACTAGCTTCTTTCTGATCACTGAGTGTAGTCCGAAAGATTATGAAAAATATACAATTAAAACTAAAAGCAATCATACAACTCTTTACGAACTGTGGAATACTCAATTCAACTTATCTTAAATTGTTTATTCAGCTTTGCTTAATCTACTGTATTTATAGATTTCTTTATTTATTCCTCCATATAGATTAATTATATCATCCAATTCATGACTCTCATCCAATTCATTACAATACGATCTAAAATATTGATAAAAATATATACAATTTGAAAGCAATCATACAACTCATCATGAACTGTCTCAACTAATCTTAAATTGTTGTTGAACTTTGAATCTACTGTCTGCTTTTTGGTTTCTGTATAATATGCAGTTTTCTTTTGGGTCTCTCTGTGATCTGCTGTTTTCTTGGGTTTTTGTTTGATCTATGATTTGGATTTGGGTTTTGCATGTAACCCACTATGGGCTACTGGGTTCTGACTCTAAAGCTACTATTGGTAACTTGGGACTGTTTTGTTTGATTTAGAAAATCTTGTTCTTTTGTTTTTCCTGTCAGCTGCAAATTCCTGTTGGATTGTTGGCCGACGGGCGAGTCGGTAGTTGAGGTGTTGCCTTTGGTGAGCTACGGTATTAACACTTGGGTTTATCTATATGTACATTATCAAGAGAGAAGATTTGTTTATGGGATCTAAGTCTGTTGGAACGTTGGTTTTGTTTTTCACAGGAGGGGGCTGTCCAAGTTTTTCGCCGGGAAATCTCAGTCGTTTACATCTTTATCAGAGGTGAAATGTTTGAATGATCTAGTGAAGCCCGAAAATCCCTACAAAAAGAAGATGAAGAGTTCCCATAGTTATGGTGGTCTCCTCAATTGCCAGTCTTACCCACCCCAGAACGCATCCCGATGCATTAAAAAGAAGCCTCACAAGGGCAATTCCACATCCCCTAATAAGGGCAGTTTGATTCCCAATAACAGGCCCCCTGTTACTCCTCTGAGGAACAGATAAGATGAGAAAGCAATCTTTAGTTGGCTGGTCTAATAGTATCTCACTTGTTACAAGAGGATACTTAACCAAGCTCTTCTTTCAGTAATTTTCTTAGCCCTTTTCTGTTGAGAGAGAAGGAAATGCTTCAAGGCAGTCGATGTGAATGTATATAATTTAACTGTGTACAAAAAAGGCAGATACACTAATTTTCTGTATGGCAATGCTTATAACAATAGAGGGATGGAGCAATTCAAGACATATGGAACAAAGGCTGCTAAAATGGGAAAAAGCAAGAGGTTACCTGTGCTAATTACACTACTTTTTAAGGATCTTGTTGCCAAACAACAGAAAAAGCTCCACCACGGTTGTGATGACATGGGAAACATTTGTTGGCTGCATAAATTATACCCATAGGTATTTAGTATTGTAAAGAAATAAATCACAAGTTTTGCAGAGTTTGGACTGAAATTATTTAAAATAGATGGTATAGATTTTAAATGATAAAATACTGGTTCTTGGTTCTTGGTTTTTGGTTGATGTTGTTTTGATTGTGATGAATATTGTTATAGCAGGTATGAGCTTTCCATAGTTCATCTAGAATGTGCACAAGAATCTCTGGAAAAAACTCTGTATGCTTTTAGAATCAATGTTTCTGATTGCACTTAATATCTAAGAAGAAAAATCAATATTCTTAGTGCATATATTTATATCTTAAGAAAAGGAGATTAAATAAATAACCATCTTAAAATAAAGAAGTAGTTTTTTTCATATTAATGGATACAAATTTGAATCTAACTCACAAATTTGAATTTAATGGCTGATTATTTTGCATCTTCATGTGGGTGTCTAGACCCTCAATAGTACATGAGTATGTCAAGAAACTGAGGAGTTTGATAGCCAAGGATGATTCTCCTTTAGTCATACCCTTTTTACTTGTTTGATGACTTAGCATTATGATGGAAGATGACAAAAGTCATGCATTATGCCGAGAATTTCAATACAATGTTGTCACAAAAGTATTGTTTGACGTTCTCTAGTGCGCAAGAGGTATACTAATTATGTATAAAAAAATTCATGATATTCAAATTAGGGTTTACATAACATTGTATGATGCAATTCTAATGTTTTTACACTTGAGCTAGCTCATAAGGTTGGTTGGAGATAATTGTTTATAAAATTTAAATTTGAATTTTGAAATAGCTAGGATTAATTTTGCAACAACAAATCTAATCATAGTAGTAGATGTATAAACAACTAAGACATCTATTAACTTAGTGGTGGATGGATAAGCATAGGAGCAAGGTCAGTCCCTAGGGATGAGTAGGAGATAGAGTCAAGCTCAAATTGGGTTATTGCCATCTTCTACATAAAATACATTGCTTTATATGCAAGTCATTGCATTAGTGACAATTAGGTCAAATTGAGTCCAAAACCAGTTTGCATTACATGTGAAGTATTATGAAAATATATGTAAAAATAAAACAAGCAGCCAACTTGAAAACAACTTTTTAGAGTCCTAAGAAGAATATATAGATAAGGATGACAATTTTGCACACTTCTTCACAACAATTATTTCACCAAGAAACTTGCAAATGGAAAAATAAGAAGCCTCCATGCTTAGCATATGTTAAACATTTTTAAATAAGAATGATTATTAAACCATCCAATCCACTAACAACACGTAAGGTATATTTCTACCTAAAACATAAACAAGATACTACACGGGGATAGGAAATAGGATACTACTATGGAGCAAGCATATGATATTGCTGAAAGTTGCTATAAAATTTTACCTCGATGAAAGTAGGATTCTACTTAGTGGTAGCAAATAAGGCACTAACATGGGACAACAATAATAAGGTATCATGTGGAGCAACTATAAACATATTAACAGATAGTCATCAAAGAGTGTTAGTGATAATATATGCCCCTTTCAATTGATTATAATTATACAAAGGCTACAAGCAATTTTGATGGAATGAAAAACTAATAATAAAATGTTGTGATCTTGTATAATCCAATATATAGGAATATAAACATATCATCAAATGACAATCATGTATAATGATACAAGACAAGGTGCCCCTAATAAGGGTCATAAAAGTAATGATACCAACTATGAATGTTAACTAGGGATGATGTATGAATAGAGAAGTACAAGATGTTATCACGATTTGCATTGGTAGTGTAATCATCATAACTTTGTTAGTGAGATATAATCATGGCTAGCATAACCATGGGAGCCTTAAGTTATAAGCTCAGTACTTGTAGAAGAAATGTAATTGCTATAAGATAAAAACATGTGATTGTAAACATGTAAGCATATAAGGAAAGTGTGCATAGATATTAAAGAGAATTAAAATGCCTCTAATGTTGCTCCTAAAGAGAAGAGTACCTAAACAATTAATCAATAAGAGAATATTCTCTAGATCCCTATAATTGCATAGTTGCAATAAAATAAAAGAGTTCCCCTAATTGACAATTATAATCAATGGTATTGTAATAGTTGTTTCATATAATCGTGGCTGGATAAATGATGTTCAATCTCAAAATTTACGTAAGCATCATAGGTTGTAATTATATTTATGAAATCTGATCTTACAATAAGAAATACAATCATGAGGTACCCCTACGAATATAATGTGTGTGTGTGTGTATAAACTACAATGGAACTGTTGTAAGGTGTAGTAATCAAAACAAGAAGAGAAATCCCATGGTTGTGTATTTAGATCAATGAAATCACTAACTATAACTAAAGATGCACCACTAAAACTTTAGATCTATATGAATCATAGTCACCACAAGAACCTTTTTTCTTCTTATGCTCCACTAACTATTTATTTGTATCATTTTGTGTCTTCATATCATTAGGATGTTGGTATTTGCATAAAGATTGTATTAATGAAATGTTATGTTTCCATTGATGTCAATTAACCGGTAATGATGTTGTTATAATATTATTTTGTAATTGGTAGGAAGAGCTAGTGAAGGGAACTGTAACTAGTAGGTGAGTTTGTGGAGTGAACCGAGAGTTGAACTAGTAAACCCTACCTATTTTTGATTAAGTAAAAACAGGTTTTAAGGGACCCGAAACCCAATTACATTCGAAAGATATTCAAGAAGGAAACAAAACAAAACAGCTGCAAAAGACCAGCAAAAAAACCAGCAGTAGAGAAAAGGACAGCAAGAGGCCAGCAAGAAATTGACCCCAAGCCCAAGATTACAAGAAAATTAAAAACTCTTCATGGTTTCCTCTGCATTCTACACCAAGAGCATCATTGCCTTGGCCGCTTCCCTCAAGTCGGTGTTTTCCTGAACAATCTAACTCTTTCATTTTCGTGTCCTTCTCAGCAGTAGTCTGCCTAGTTCTGTGCCTAGGGGTCTGGTGGGTTAGGTTGGAAGTTGGAGCATTTTCTATAATTACCAGGTTCTTCTCCTGGTTTTTCTTTTCCAGATGATCCACCAGCGCATTCATATTTTGGGAAGAAACTTTAAGGACCTGGAGGTTGTGGTTCATAAGGTTTTTCAATGCTTTCTCATTACGAGCCATCTGGGTGTTGACGTTGTCTTTGTCCTCCTCCACCTGTTCTTTCATGGTTTTAATAACATCCTCCAAATGTTTCAGGTCACCTTTTATCAGATCTTTCTCCAGCCAGTCCTCCATTTCCATTTTCTCCTCCGCTTCACTGTTTTCCATCTCCTCGTTCTGTTTCCCAGAGTCAGACATCTTAATCAGCTTATTGATCTTATCTTCTAGCTCCCTTTGCTTACCCTGCATGCTGGTGATGTTTTCAATAACCCACTTCTGAAAATTGAAGAATTCAAGGATGCAATTGCGAGCGGTGTCCAGGATGGTATCCGCAGAGTCCTTGCTCTGTTAAGTCTCCTTGGCATTAGGGTTATCACCCTCCTTAGGATTCAGAGCCTCATTCTCACTTTTCGAGCCCTTAGGGTTGGAGTGAAGATTCTCAGAATTTCCCCCTTCCTCCCCTTCACCATAATTCTCCTCCTTGTTAGGCTCCATTTCAGTATCAGTGTCCTTATCCTTTCCCTCTTCTTCATCACAATGCACATCCTTTTCTTCATGCTCTATTTCAAACTTCCTTTTTTTATGGGTAGGGGTGCTGGGCTCCCCATTCGAATCATAATCTTTGCATTTCTTAGATATCTGAGCATTGATGATCAAAGGATCATCCTTGGTTGCCCTAGCCTTATCCTTAATATATTCATAAATAAGTAGAATGAGTCCCTGGTGTGCTAAAGGATAAGAGCTGGGCTTTTTGGCATGGTCGGCAAGGCTCTCGTTTAGAGAGGAGGCTAAATAGAAGGGCAAGGATATTTTAGCCCCATGGCGGAAGTGGTTCAGGATAGCAAAATGATAGTTATAAATTTTTGTAAATCTGCCATCCATAGTCAAATATTCCATTAAAGCCCTAAGAACTTTTTGCCAGAAAGGCTTTACCTGTTGGGGGGTGTGGTATGATATGTCTCGCCAGGTTGCCCTTCTCATCCTCCATCTTAGGGAAATTTTTGAAAGCCTCAACGGCATACTTCCTATCCCTATAGAATTTAGTCCCCTCCATCTTGAGCCCCGTGACCTCCGCAATAAAATTTTCATCGATTTGCCAAATCTCCCCAAACAGGGTAGCCCTGTTGTTGCTCCAGCTTTTAGCGAAACCGTAAGACACAGAGTTTCTACTACCATGGAGCTTCTCCATATAATCAATGAAGCCGTGTCTGTGGAGCCTTCTCCAAACCTTTCTTTCGCTCTTCCAATTCTCACAACCTGAAGGCTCATTCCTATTTAGGTTACCACCCATTCTGATTTCCAGGTAAAGATACCCTCTGCTGCAATTCTCAATTTGCGGATAAAGCTCTGAAAACTTGTTATTTCTGGTTTCCCCGTGTAAAGACTCTTTCGCAGTTTTGAGATTGCTACTCATGTCCACACAAACCCAACTATTATTACTATTATCTTTCACACACATATGATCTTGGTTATGATGTCAAGAAACACTCATCATTTGGCAGTTAATCCGCCCCCAAAATTTGTCATTGGTACTCGTTCCCCAGAAATAAATCATGAGATTAGCTTGATCCATTGAGGCGATCAAAGTATAATTGCTCCTTTATCTCCCGCTTGATGTGATTTTCTCCTATATATTTGACATCCTTCTCCAAATTGACCCCTTCATTGGCAAGGATATCTGCAACCTTATTGCCCTCTCTAAAGGTATGAGTTATAATAATGCTAACATAGTTATTTAGAATATCTTTAGCATTTTTAATTAAATTGGCAATATTCCAGGAAACAAAACTAGTACCTTTAAGGGCTTGTATGATGTTTACAGAGTCCCCTTTGAGCCAATTTTTTTTGAATTTGAATTCCTGAGCTAGCTGGAGGCTCTTTAGCATTGCCAGAGCTTCAGCCACATGGTTATTTTTGGTTCCAAAAGGAGAAGCAAAAGAAACAATGCAAATTCCTTGAGCATTTCTAATAACTCCCCCTCCACCAGCCTTTCCAGGGTTCCCTTTAGCTGCCCCATCAAAATTAACCTTTATCCAGTCATAATCAGGAAACCTCCATACAATGTTATCTCTCTTCTTCTTATAGTCCGATCTGTAGATCTTATGTATTAGGTTCCATTTAGTAAGGATGTCTTTTTCCATATCATTCATATCTGTAGTAGACCATTGCTGATTATTCTTGTGAGGAATGTTGATGTTCTCCTTTATAGCCCTGCATATTTTTTCAAAGACCACCTGAGTATTACACTTAACTTCCCTAAATATCCTGTTATTCCTTTCTTTCCAAATGCCCTAGCATATCATGGGGAGGGTCAAAGACCACAGGTTCTTGATGATTTGGCATTTGGTAGGAAAACTCCATTGCCAGATGATATCCTTGATGCTCTTGTTCATGACCTAGTTAATTTTCCATTTTTCCCACACTTTGCACCAAATATCCCAGGTGAAGGAGCAGTGGAAAAATATGTGATCAACTGATTCCCCCTCCTTCTGACAAAGCTCACATCTATTAGGGAATTTGAAACCCCTTTAGATTAAATTGTCAAGAGTAAGGGTGCTATTATGAGAAGCAAGCCACAAGAAAATGTTGACTTTAGGGATCAAGATGTTGTTCCAAACTTTGCTCCAAATGGGATTGCTGGTTTGAGAGAAAGTGTTTTTATAGGTAGAAGCAACCGTAAATTCACCTTTAGGATCACTTTTCTAGAGGAAAACATCATCATGGCTTTTGTTAGGAGAAAAGGACAACAACTCCTTCTGGAGAGAGGAAAATCCAGAATGGAGGTCATAAAGTCTAACCCACTTATTCTCCTTCCAATAGTCACATACCATAAGCCCAAACCTCCTTTTACACTCTTCAATAATTTGACTGTTGTTTTGATCATAAAGGGCTTCATTCTTCATCCAGGGGTCTTCCCAAAACCTTATTCTGTCACCTTTTCCAAGGACCCATCCAGCCCCAACTTTTGCCACTTTTATGGATTTGGTAATACTATTCCAGATGAAGGATCTAGCAGGGATATCTTTAGAGTTAAGTATCCCTTGGATAGTCTGATTTTGAATGTATTTGTCAAACCAAATTTGATTCCAATCTTTCTTAGTGTCATAGGCTCTCCATAACTGTTTGGCAAGAAGAGCTTTGTTAAAGGTTTTTATAACTTTAATCCCCAACCCTCCTTTGTTCTTTGGTCTACACACTTTGTCCCAGGCAATCAAAGGTATTCTCTTTTTTTCTTCCACTCCTGACCATAAAAATCTCTTCTGGATTCTTTCCATAGCTTCAACAAATTTAGCCGGAATACCAAATAGGCTGAGGGCATAAACAGGGAGATTTTGAAGAGTAGCTTGAAGGAGCTGCATTTTCCCAGCCTGAGATAACATTGAGCCTTTCCATCCAGCAAGTCTCTTATTAATTTTATCAATGAGCATATTCTAGAAGGAATTTGGGGGGGTTAGGGGAGCTAACCCTAAAGGAAGGCCCAAATAGGTGGAAGGGAGCATTTCCACTTTGCACCCAATAATGTTAGCAATTTTCTGTTGTCTTGTAACTGGAGTATTGAGGAAGTACATAGCCAATTTGTCCCAATTAACTTGCTGACCAGTTGCCAAAGCATAGGAGTTAAGAGTTGTTTTGAAGGCATCAGCCTCCTTGACTGAAGAATATCCCATGAGGATAGTGTCATCAACAAATGTTGGTGAGTGCAAAAAACATTAGCAGAGGAAGGTTGAAGACCTTTGATAGTTTTGCTTTGTTTCAACTTATGAATCAATCTGCTCATACTTTCAGCCAATATGGTAAAAAGGATAGGAGATATGGGATCTCCTTGTCTTAGCCCTCTTGAAGTTTTAAAAAAATTTGTTGGAGAACCATTAACCAAAATAGAGAACATAGGAGTAGTGATTAGTTCTCTGATTATTTTGATAATCTTATCATCAAAACCAAAAGCCCCCATGATTTTAAAGAGAACATCCCACTCAACTCTATCATAAGCCTTTGCTAGATCCAGCTTTATCAAGAAACCTTCTTTTTTAGTAGCACTGAGGAAATGAATGTTCTCATGAACAAGAATGATTGAGTCCAGGATCTGCCTACCAGGAACAAAGCCTTTCTGCTCCTCAGATATGATGAAAGGAAACACTGCCAAAATTTTAGTGGTCAAAACTTTGGATATAATTTTGTAGAAAGAGTTGCAAAGGCCAATTGGCCTAAATTTTTCCATAGAATCCGCCCCAGCAACTTTGGGGATTAAGGCTATAAAAGTGGAATTAAGTTCCTTAAGGATTCTTCTGGATACAAAAAATTCTTTAACCGCATTAACCGTATCCTCCCCCACAATATGCCAGAATTCTTGGAAGAAGAACATAGGGAAACCATCAGGGCCCAAAGCTTTATCCCCTTGAAATGAGAAGACGACTTTTTTTATTTCTCCAGTAGACAGGATAGCAGTAAGGGCCTTATTTTGAATAGGGTTAATGATCTTAGGAATAATATTAACCAAATTGAGTTGATGGGTCTGATCAATGTCCTTGTTACTAGAAAGGAGCTGCTTGAAGAATCTGACAGCTTCATCCCTGATTTCATCCTTATTAAGCAGAGTGCTATTCTCAATAGTCAGTCTTGTGATTCTATTTGTAGCCTTATGTTTTAGAGAAGTCATGTGGAAAAATTTAGTGTTTTTGTCCCCTGCCTTCAGCCATATAACCCTAGATCTTTGTCTCCAGTATATTTCTTCCCTAGAAATAATGTTATGGATGTTGATTAGGACCTTATCTTCCATGGCTTTGGAATTCTTTTTGTAGCCTTCTTTCTGGATTGAATTTTGTATCTGGTCCAATTCCTCCTTTAATTTTTTCTTTGAATCAAAGATATCACCAAAGACCTTCTTGTTCCAGGTCTTAATGTTGGTTTTGATATTTTTAAGTTTTTTGGCAACTTTATACATGGCAGCTCCATTAACATCAAGATTCCACCAGTGAGCAATGGATTTTTCAAGATTAGGGTGGGAGGTCCACATCTTTTCGAAATGAAAAGGGAATCTCTGATTATTCTTAGAGTTCTCAGCAACAAAAGAAATGGGATAATGATCTAACCCAATTCTATTAATAATAGAAAGGGAGCATCTATGAGAAAGAATCCAATCATTAAAGAGAAGGGATCTATCAAGTCTTACCTGGATGAGATATTCACCATCTCTTCAATTAAACCCTACCTGTTGATTTGATAAACCCTAACCGATTAAGTTTGGTGAATTGGTTGTATTGGTTTATGATCTAATGATAAGCGGTAATGATTATGACATGTATGCATGTTGGATGAGAAGAGTTTCAAAGTGTTTTTGGCGCATTAAGATAGAGGTTTTTATCTTGGGAATGAGAAAGTATATTGCATGTAATGCAAACTGTGTGATGAGTTACTGAGTTCGATGAAGCAGTGATCAAGGAGTGGTCAAGGCTATCTTGAATGATGTGCATAGATTGTTATGTAATCCAGTGGTCATACTTGAACTGATTTGTTTGTAATCTCTATAAGAGAATTAGGTTTTTGTTGTGTTACCGACCTAGTGATATGTTTATAAGGTCGATGAGTTGTTTTCTTTCAGAGTTGGCAAAGTTTTAGTTGAGTGTGTGGTTGTTGAACTGGATGATGTATCTGCAGTTTGTGTAAAGGTAGATAGGAGCATGAAAAGGATCTGAACAAGCAAGTGTAGTGCTATTCAAATAGATCAGCAAACCCCTATTGTTTTCTAACAATTACAGCAGTAAAATCCCCTAATCAGGTAAGCTCTAACAAGCTTAGTGTTATTCAAATCCTCTAACCAAGTGGTCCATTAGCTTGGATTTAAAATCCTCTACCGAGGTTACTCCTCATAGGGTATTGCTTCTAATAGGGCATTATAGTCAATCCCTTAACCGAGTGGTCCATAACACGATCTGTTCTTAACAAGACTTTTTGTAAAAGCTTTAACAGGCTTGGCTCCTAACAGGGTGAACTTCAGAAGAGTTTAGATAGTTAACTTGTGAGTTTCATCTCACCGTGCTTTTTCCCATTTGGATTTCCACGTCAAAAATATTGTCAACTGGTGAATATTTTTTGTGGTTATGTTTACTATGGTTAAATTGCTTAACTACTTAATCCACTTTTGATATGTTATGATAACCGACAACAATCTAAAATGAGGTTTTACTTATGTCAGTAAAGTAGTTGGATGTTTGTGAAGTTTCAAGTTGTTTACTGTTAATATGTTGTAACAGTCAACCAATTTATCTTGACAGTGATATTGCATTTATAGTTCAGTGGTTTAACTTGTTAGCTTAGAGTTTTCTTTGAGAGGTTGATTATGAGATTTGTGAAAGTTAATGTCAGTTTTTCTATATACTGATTCATCACCCCCTCTCAGTAGTTGACCGAATCCTTATTCTTTCATCATACCATCAATTTGTATCAAAGCTTCTCAGGTCCTCTAAGGTCTAAGCATAACAACTTGAGGTAAAAATCTTGTAGAACATGATGAAGAAGGAAGGTCCGAAGTTTAATAGAGAGAACTATATAATATGGAGTGATAGAATGAAAATTTATATTAAGAGTCTAGGAAGTCAATATTGGGAACATGTTGATACTCAATATGTTGCATGTAGTGGGATTATGACTGATGATCAGAAGAAAGAGCAACAAGAAAACAATCAAGCATTGGAGGCTATTATCAGTTCTTTGTCTGATGCAGAGTATGTTGATGTCCATGGTCTGGAGACTGCATATGAGGTATGGAAGAAACTTGAATAGATTTATAGTGGTGATGAACATGTGAAGATTGCCAAAGAAGAGAGTCTAAGAGGAAAGTTTGATGACATGTGGATCGCTGAAGATGAGAATATACAACAGTATGGTCAAAGGATAAAAGAGATAGTTGGTGAGATCAAGAGTGCTAGTGGTAAAGTGGAAGATGCCACAGTGATTAGTAAGGTGTTGAGAACCCTGCTACTGGTCTACGCTATCCGAGTTGCAACCATTCAGGAGCTAAAATATATTGTCAAAACTAAGGTAACCCTTGACTCCATCATTGGTAAGCTTACTACTTTTGAATTAAATGGTTATGATGGTAGTGTTCAGAAATCTGAATCTACATTTAAAGCTTCAGTTTCTAACCCATCTATGAGGAAAAGTAGAGATGTCAGTCACAGTTATAAATCTAGATCTAGTAGAGAAGTTGATGATGAAGACAGTTTGGTTGAACTTGAAGCATTGTTGGCCAAGCGGTTGCCCAGAGGTACTGGTAAATACAAAGGTAAATTACCTTTGAAATGTTTTGCATGCAACAAGATTGGACACATTGCAGCTAACTATCCTAATGGTGATAATGAGCACAAGCGAGAGAAGTTCAAGAAGTAAAAAGGAAAAGGCAAAAGAGATTGTCTTATTGCAGTTGATGGTGGTATCATTGATGAGGAATCTGAGGGTGATTCTAATGAAGACATTATTTTTGTAGCCATTAAAGAGGAGACATCTGATCAAAAGGCTTTAGTTTCTTACATGGATAATTTTGATGATTGGATCCTTGATAGTGGTTGTTCACATCACATGATCGGAGCAAATTTCTTTCTTTGAAGGAATTTTATGGCGGAGTTGTTAGATTTGGTAATGACTCACCCTGCATGGTTAAAGGTAAGGGAACTATTTCTCTTAATGGAAAGAGTAGTGCACACGATGTCTACTGGGTTGAAGGACTAAAGCACAATATTGAGTGTTGCTCAACTCAATGACAGAGGAAATCCATTGGAGTTTAAGAATGGTATGTGTGTCGACTTGAATTTCATCCTTAGAATGCTACCTGCAACAAGTTAGTTTCACAAAATACAAATGGAAATGCTACAGGAAATCCAAACTCAACCAATGAAACTACATGAAACATATATGAAATAAAAACATTAATATTACCTTCATGGTTTATGTCTCATTGTGTCCTAACTCCACTATTCCTGGTTGTAGATGGTGTGCTCTCAGACAATGCACCGATAGCTTCCAAGATGGCATATGAAGAATGGACTGATAACTGATAGTTAACTGATACTATGATATGCAATACTACATGATTATGCTAAAATGATAATTGCTATTTGCTTCAAGGTTAAAACTCACGGATGCATAAGTTTTACAAATGATTTGCTTGAAAATGCACTTGAAGTCTCTTGAAGTCTAACTTGAAGATTAACTCTCACAACTGAAGCTCTTGATTTTATAGACCTTAAGAGGATGAAATGATGCGGCTCAGATCAACAATCATGATTAGATCTATAGATTTGGATGGTTGTAAGAAAAGGTGAAGGTTGAGAGAAACGGGGAAGGAGAAGACAAGTGTCACTCATCTCACCTTGACTGGGTTGCTGACTAAGGGAATCTAGGGATGGTTGGAGAAGATTTAGGCATGATAGGACAAGTGGACTCAAGTCCTTCCTAAGATGTAGGGGGTGTTGGAGAGAATATAGAAGATGGTTATGAAATATGTGTACATACACAATATTCATTGAATTTGGAGGTTGGAGATAAATGATGAATTAATATTTAAGAAATATTAATTTCCTTAGCCACATGTTGGATGAGTTGGCAAAGTGAAGATGAAGTGGAGATGGAGGATGAGTTGGAAAAGGGGGATTAAATAATTAAGAAATTATTTAATATTTTGAGACTATAGGACAAGAGAATAACTATTAAATATTAAATATTTAATTGATTGGAGGAGATAATTAAATATTAGATATTTAATTATTTAGAGGAATAGGATAGATGAATTAATTAATAAATTAGTAATTAATAGAAAGACACGAAATGAATTAAATAAATTAATCTTTTCAAATTAACTATTTAATAGAAGAATAATTATTAAATAAATATAAAATATTTATTTAATTGCTCATAGCCATTTTTATGTGTATACAGTATGTGCAAAATCTATGGGAGAAAAAGGTGAACTGATTGCAACTGGCAAGAAGACTAAAGGTAACCTGTTTCACTTGAATCCTAAAGTCAACAACTATTTAATTGCTAAAGTAGATGATAGTTGGCTTTGGCATAAGAGATTTTGTCATATAAATTTTGATAACATTGTTAAAGTGAGTAAGTCCAAGACAATGAGAGGTTTGCCTTAGTTGGACAAACCGGTTAATGCTCTATGTAAGGAATGCCAATTGAGAAAGAGGCCATCCTCAACTTTCAAGAGAAATACTTTTTCAGCGAAACATCTGTTAGATTTGGTTCATATAGACCTCTGTGGACCAATAAGGACTAAAAGTATTCAAGGTGACAAATATTTTATGATCTTCACTGATGATTGCTCAAGAATTATGTGGGTCACATTCTTTAAGGATAAACAAAAGAATTTAATAAGTTCAAGGCATTCAGGGCCTTAGTTGAAAAGGAGAGTGGTAAGAAGATAAAGTGTCTAAGGACTGATCAAGGTGGTGAATTTACTTCTAAGGAATTCACTAGATTTTGTGAAGAAAATGGTATCAAATGACAACTTTTTGCACTGTGGACACCACAACAAAATGGTATTGCAGAGAGGAACAACTGGTCAGTTGTTGAAGCTGCTAGGTCAATGTTGATACAAGGGGGTGTAGCGAATTTTTTTTGGAGAGAAGCTGTCAGCACATCTATCTACACTATGAACCAAATTTTGGTAAAAAGCGGTAAGGATAAGACTCCTTATGAATACTAGTATGGTAGATCACCTAATGTTAGTTATTTTAAGATATTTGGCAACAAATGTTTTATTAAGAGAGGTGACTATGTTAGTAAGTTGAGGCTAAAAGTGATGAAGGTATATTTCTTGGTTACTCCACCAAGAGTAAGGCCTACAAATTTTACAACAACTGGACACAAAGAATCATTGAGAGTGCTGATGTTCGAGCGGATGAGTATCCTGAAGTCTTAGGGGAAACCAGTGTGGAGAAAAAGGATGAAGATCCTTGCATTCTATTTTTGGAACCAGAACCGTTGAAACCTGAAACTGGTAATGAGAATGTCGTTGTACCAGTTCAACCGGAACGGGTAGATTCAATAGAAGATGATGACAATGAAGAAGAAGAACCTGAAGATGATGATCATGCTATTTTGAGGTATGTGAGACTCAATCACAGTCCTAACCAGATTATTGGAGATAAGGATGCTGGAGTGTTAACCAAAAGAAGAATTAGAGATAATTCTTGCATGATCTCCATTATTGATCCTAGAACTACTAAGGAAGCATTTGGAGATGATCATTTGGATTAAAGCTATGGAGGAGGAGCTTGATCAAACTGAGAAGAACAACACATGGACCCTAGTACGTAGATCGGTGAATAAAAATGTGATAGGTACTAAGTGGGTATTCAAGAACAAGCTGAATGAAGATGGTATAGTAGTCCAAAACAAAGCTAGATTAGTTTGTAAAGGTTATGCACAGGAAGAAGGAGAAGATTATGGTGAGACTTTTGCACTATTTGCTAGACTGGAAGGTGTCATAACTTTACTTGCATTTGCAATACATAAGGGATTCAAAGTATATCAGATGGATGTGAAGTCAACATTTTTGAATGGAATACTAGAAGAAGTATACATTGAGCAGGCAGATGGTTATGCTTTGACTGATGAAAAAGACATGGTATGTAAGTTGCACAAGGCACTATATGAGTTAAAGAAAGCACCGAGAGCATGGTATGAAAGACTTCATTCACACCCGATGAAGATAGGTTTTTAGAGAACCAGTGAAGACATCAACATATATCTCAAATCTGAAGGAGATAAAATACTGGTTAGTGAAGTGTTTGTAGATGATATCATATTTGGAGGCAATGATGACATGATCAATGACTTTGCAAATGTCTCTAGTGGGAGAGAGAAATTTTTTCATAGGCTTGTAAATTCAGCAAATGAAGAGTGGTATTTTCATCACACAGTCTAAGTATGTGAAAGAAGTATTAAAGACATTTGGTATGAGTGATTGTAAAACAATTGGGACACCAATGGTTATAGGATGTAAATTGTCTAAGGAAGATGAATCCACATCTATTGATGAGATGGAGTATAGGTCAATGATTGGGAAATTGCACTATGTTGTTCACAACAGACCAGATATAGCTCATGCAGTTGGTCTAGTTGCTAGATTTCAGAAGAATCCAAAGGAAACACATTTGATAGCAACCAAGGGGATATTCAGATATTGAAAGGTACTATTGACTATGGATTATGGTATCCATATGAAGGTAACTTTGATTTGAAGGTGTATACAGATGCAAACTGGGAAGGTAATGTTGATGATAGGAAAAGCACAATCAGTGGAGCATTCTTTCTTGGAGGAAGACTTGTTTTATGGAGTAGCAAGAAGCAGAGTTGTATATCACAGTCTACTGCTGAAGTTGAGTATGTTGCAACTTATATGAATTGTACCTAGGCTATCTGGATGAGGCACATTCTGGAAGGTTTCAAGATGAAGTTTACAGAACCTATAAAGATCTTATGTGACAATACCAGTGCCATAAATATTTCCAAGAACCCTGTTTTGCATGCATGAACCAAGCATATTGAATTGAAGTATCATTTCTTGAGGGAAAAAGTGCAAAGTAAAGATGTGATCTTGGAGCATGTTTCTACCAAGGAGCATCTTGCAAATATCTTTACTAAACCTCTTCCTAAGACTACTTTTGAGTATCTTAGAAGTTAGCTAGGGGTTGTACCCCTTCATGAGGTGAATTGAGCATGATGTAGAGTACATCATTCTTGGAGCTACTTGCAAAATTTTTTAGCAGGATTGGTGTAGAAGTGGAGTTATTCCATAGGGGGAGCATCAAGTTGCAGGTCGTTGATGCTAAACAATGAAGTTTGATATTGCATGTTTTACTTTCACTTTGGCATTGTTGTCAAAGGGGGAGAATAACTATGTGATTATGGTGAGAAGAATTGTATGATTAATAGAGAGAAGATCTACAACCAGCTACCAGTTGAAGACAAGGAGAGTACATGGTAAAATGTAAACCAAGATTCCTATTCATAATCATAGCAATCAACGTTATTGATATCTGTATTGCCATCAATGCCAAAGGGGGAGATTGTTGGAATTTGCATAAAGATTGCATTAATGAAATGTTATGTTGTCATTGATGTCAATTAATCGGTAATGATGTTATTATAATATTGTTTTGTAACTGGTAGGAAGAGCTAGTGAATGGAACTGTAACTGGTAGGTGAGTTTGTGGAGTGAACTGAGAGTTGAACAGGTAAACCCTACCTGTTGATTTGATAAACCCTAACCAATTAAGTTTGGTGAATTGGTTGTATTGGTTTATGATCTGATGATGAGCAGTAATGATTATGACATGTATGCATGTTGGATGAGAAGAGTTTCAAAGTGTTTCTAGTGTGTTGAGATAAAGGTTTTTATCTTGGGAATGAGCAAGTATATTGCATGTAATTCAAACCATGTGATGAGTTATTGAGTTCGATGAAGCGATGATCAAGGAGCGGTTGAGGCTATCTTGAATGATGTGCAAAGATTGTTATGTAATCCAACGGTCATACTTGAACCGACTTGTTTGTAATCTCTATGAGAGAATTAGTTTTTTTTTGTGTTACTGACCTAGTGATTTGTTTTTAAGGTCGATGAGTTGTTTTGTTTCAGAGTTGGCAAAGTTTTAGTTGAGTGTGTGGTTGCTAAATCGGATGATGTATTTGCAGTTTGTGTAAATGCAAATAGGAGCATGAAAAGGATCTGAACAAGCAAGTGTAGTGCTATTCAAATAGATCAGCAAACCCCTATTATTTTCTAACAATTACAGCAGTAAAATCCCCTAACTGGGTAAGCTCTAACAAGCTTAGTGTTATTCAAATCCTCTAACCAAGTGGTCCATTAGCTTGGATTTAAAATCATCTACCGAGGTTACTCCTCATAGGGTATTGCTTCTAATAGGGCATTATAGTCAATCCCTTAACCGAGTGGTCCCTTATAGGATATGTTCTGAACATGACTTTTGGTAAAAGCTTTAACAGGCTTGGCTCCTAACAAGGCGAACTTCAGAAGAGTTCAGATAGTTAACTTGTGTATCTCATCTCATCGTGGTTTTTCCCATTTGGGTTTCCACGTGAAAAATATCGTGTCAAGTGGTGAATGTTTTTGTGGTTATGTTTACTATGGTTAAATTGCTTAACTACTTAATCCACTTTTGATATGTTATGATAATCGACAACAATCTGAAATGAGGTTTTACCTATGTCAGTAAAGTATTTGGATGTTTGTGAAGTTTCAAGTTGTTTATTGTTAAGCTGTTGTAACAGTCAACCAGTTTATCTTGATAGTTATATTGCATTTATAGTTCATTGGTTTAACTTGTCAGTTTTAGAGTTTTCTTTGAGAGGTTGGTTCTGAGATTGGTGAAAGTTGATGTCGGTTTTTCTATACACTGATCCCCCCCTCTTAGTAGTTGACCGGATCCTTATTCTTTCATCATACCATCATAGGATTACATCCAATGCCTCCATTCTATTCATTATCTTATAAAGCAATGATTGTATAATACCTTTCTCATATCAACCAAGTCATTTACCTTTGTATTCCAATTTTCAAATAACCTCACATCCAAGACTTTTCACTCTCTAATGCATCACACATACAAGTGGATTTTGTTGCATAATATCCGTAGCCTTAGGAGGTGATGATTGACCTTATATTGATGGCTAAAGTTCAAATTGTTATACTTAAGAAAGAAAAAAAAGTTAAAACACTTGAATTTAAGCCTTTCTAACTAAAAGTCATTCTTTGTAAAACAAATGTGATAAAATAGACATGGACCATAACATTTTTAGCCAAAAGTGTCTACTAGATACATATATAATTCATTTTGGTGTGTGTGTGTGTATAAGTTGAAAAACAATAATTTGCCATTTCTATTTGTGTAAATAGCATTAAAAAAATCCAAAGACCATTTATAAATATACAAATACAACTTTCCAAAATATAAAATTATAAATATTTTAACTAGTTCATATATTTTCTATTTTATTTTCACTGAAGGTTGATTCTTTCTTCAAGAAAAAACATCATTTTTTTTTAAATCGATGCAGGAGCATTTGGATCCATAAGCAATCATGTATCAATTGATTTTTTTTCCTATTTTATCATCTTTCTTCTTTTTTTTCTTGTAGGAGTTGATGACTAGTTTCCAAAGATTGACATTGGTTCATGGCAAAGTAACGACACCACCTTGAAGAGGAGCCAAATGGGTACTCACATTTCCAGTTTCGTGGAGTTTGGTGTTGAGAAATGGATAGTGTTGTCATTGATGTCAAAGGTGTAGTTTGTACTATCATTGGTGTTAGGGCATCAAGTTTTTATTACTATCATGCCATGTCAGAACATTAGTGATTTGGATGAGCGAAGTCAAGCTATGTTGAATATATCTCCTATAGTATGTCACTAGTATCATCTTAATCATGTTTCAATTGTTATTAGAGATTCAAAAGTATTTGTGGTATGTTTTTAAGGTCTATTGCTCAAAACCAGTATGTGCACTCAGTTGCACTATCATGGTGTTTGGATCCACATTCTACTATAATGAGATTTATGGCTCGTGGTTTGAAAGTAAAGTAAAACTACAAATGAACTACCATATTTCAAAGTTTCAACAGATTTAATCAAGAGGATGAAGAGTTAAAGATGACAGAGTGTTCACTATGTTAGTCAGTTGACTATGTTAATTAACTGGATGAATGCACGAAGGGATGGTAACATGCACCATCCAAATGAAGCATATGGATGTTCATTGGGGCCAATAAGGTGTGTATTGGATAACACATAGTGTCTCCTTACTCTTGGAAAATGTGTGAGCTTTAGGACCTAGTCAACTACATGTTTAATTAATGGATTTGCATGTGGTCGACTTGTGGATACTTTTGAATATGTTTTATGTCGACATAAAGTGGTAATTACTTTTGTAATGCATATATATTGTTGATTAGATTCATTCCAATGTGTGTCTATTTGAGAATGCATGAGGAAAATTGATATCTGACAAAAAATGTGCAAATGATTTAGTCAGTGCCCAAACTCAATTGAAGATCTTATGCACAATGTGATGGTATGTTGAATAATATCACATCAAGAAGATGTTGAGTGTTTAGCCTTGAAGGCTTGCATAACATATGGGTGGTTGGAAGAAGTTGAGTCCCACTTTTGGGAAAAAAGTGGAAGTGTTTTCTCTATTTTTCAAATTTTCTATCAATTGATGTCAAAATTTGATGCACTTAGAGATTGAATCTCAAAAAACTTCAGTAATAGAAAATGTAGTGCTCAGAGTCTACTTTTCAAATATGTAATTTATTTTAATACCCACATGGTAGAATTTTCTTTTTAGTAGGCATGTTTAAAAACTAGTTTTTCAAAATGCCTGTTTCAGGACCATACCACACGTGTACGACCACCCTTTTTTCATGCAAATAAATGAATTTTTGCAAATCCTTTTGGGAAACGATACCTAAGACACCAAATATCGATGAGAATATTTTTTCTTATTTTTTTATTGAATATATTTTTTTTATTAATTTTTAACTGACAATAAAGTATATTTTCAAAGCATCGAGTGTATGACCACCATAATTTGATGAAAATCTCATATTTTTCAATTTTTTTTTAATATTCAAAATAATTGTATGTAGATCGATGTCATATAATTTATTTTTCTAAAATCCTAAAAACAAAAAAGTTATTAAAGTTTTACTGAACCTCGATATTTTAGGTTTAGATACCACTTTTGATTAATAAATAATACAAAAATAGTAAAAATAATCTTATCACTATGAAATTTACATTTATGAAATTAGGACATTGAAAACTCTAATGGGTTTTCATTTCATCAAAAAATTCAATCAGGAAGGCCCTCAAAAAATTAGGCCAAGGTAGAAATCTGATGTCGTTTACCTTAGACATTTTTTTGGAGGTCTAGGCATAGGCTTGGTGGGACCAAGCCTATCCCAAAGAAAAAAACAAGCCTAAGGGTTGTTTCCTGCCCCTAATTTTAACAAAAGGACGCTCATTTTTTAAATTAAAAAAACAGGCGCCCGTTTCGCTTTGTATTGTTGAAAGCGAAACAGGCACCCGATTCTAAAAAGGGCACCCGTTTCATTAAATAACAGGCGCCCATTTTTGAAAAGATCCGTTGGGCCATAATCTGGCCCACAAGCACAAATCCCAATGATTGAATGATTTTTCAATCATTGCTTGATAGGTATGATCTGCAAAGAGAATGTTTTGATTAATCATTCTCTTTTTTTGTCATATTGTCGATTTGGTAAGGAGATCGATTTGAATTCAAAATTTGGTGCAGCCATGGGATCAAATCAACACAAGAGGAAAAGGAAGGTTCTAACAACTGAGGAGATTGCAACAAATAGGGAGAAGGAGACAATATGTCAACGAGAGAGAAGAGCAAGAATGAGACAAGGAGCTTCAAGTTCCACAATCGTTTCAGAAGAGGAGAACATCAATAAGACTATAAATGCTGACGAAGGAAACACAATAGAACCATTTAATTCAGGTGCATCTTCTAATCCATTACTGGATACATGTATGTCTTCACAGCCCTATATTTTTTCTCATGAAGAAATTGGTGATTTAGTAGAAGCAGATTACTTATTAAATCAAACACCAATTGAAAATCAAACCCCAAATGAAATTAGAACTCAAGTTGAAACTAAAATTGAAATCCAAATTGAAACCCCAAATGAAACTAGATCTCAACTTGAAACTAAAACTGAAACTGAATAAGTAACTCCAAATGAAATTGGAAATCCACCTGCACTATATGGATTGAAACAAGCACCAAGAGCATGGTATGAAATATTGCACTCTCACTTAGTAAAGATATGTTTTCAAAGATACAATGAAGATAGTAACATATCTCACAAAACAAAAGGAGATAAAATACTGGTAAGTGAGGTATTTGTTGATGACATCATTTTTGGAGGTAATGATGATACGTGTCATGATTTTGCTAATGAAATGAAGAATGAATTTGAGATGTCACTGGTAGGTGAGATAAAAAAAATTCATAGGTTTGCAAATCCAACAGATGAAGGAAGGAATTTTTATCACACAATCCAAGTATGTGAAGGAAGTGTTGAGAACTTTTGGAATGGGAGATTGTAAACTAGTTGGAACAACAATGGTTACAAGCTATAAATTGTCAAAGGAAGATGATTTTGCACCAGCTGATGGAAAAGAATACAGACCCATGATAGGTAAGCTACATTATGCTGTCCACAATAGACCGAATATTGCTCATGCAGTAGGATTGGTTGCTAGATTTCATAAAAATCCGAAGGAGTCACACATGATTGCAACCAAGAGAATTTTTAGATACTTGAAAGGCAATAGATTATGGATTATGGTATCCATATGAAAGAGACTTTGACTTAAAATTCTATACCGATGCAGATTGGGAAGGCAATGTTGATGATAGGAAAAGTACAACCAGAGGAGCATTTTCTCTTGGAGGCAGATTAGTGTCTTGGAGCAGCAAGAAACGAAGTTGTATCTCTCAATCAATAGAAAAAGCTGAGTATGTTGCAACTTACATGAATTGTACATAATAAATTTGGATGAAACACATATTGGAAGGTTTCTAGCTGAAGATATCAGAACCGGTAAGAATTTTCTATGATAACACAAGTGCTATAAATATTTCTAAGAACCCAGTGTTGCATGCTAGGACTAAGCATATAGAGCTGAAGTATCATTTCTTGAGAGAGAAATTTCAAAGAAAAGATGTATCACTGGAGCATGTTTCCACTAAAGAACAACTAGAAGATATTTTTACTAAGCCTCTACCTAAGGCTACATTTGAATATCTCAAAGGTGAGTTAGGGGTTGTACCCCTACATGAAGTCAATTAAGAAGATATGGAAGGAATCAATCCTGGAGCCTATTGAAAATCTTGAAGAAGGATTGGTGAAGAATGGAGCTACTCCATAGGGGGAGCAACTAATTGCATATCAATGAAGCATGGATAAGAAACATAATGGTTTACCTTCACTTGGGTATTGTTGTCAAAGGGGGAGAAAAATATATGATTAAGGGACAAAAAGAGAAAAATATATGATGGAGGGACAAAAAGAGAAAAGTATATGATTGATAGCCTTATATTTTGAGAGGAGACAAATTGCTGACAAGTTACTAGCAGAATATATGAAGATGCAGTTGAAGGATAGTTTATGTTGAAAAATGTAAACCATGATTCCTATAACTGAATCATTTGAAGGATAGTATATGTTTTACTCTCAATCATGACAATCAATTGGTATTGATATTTGTATTGCCATCAATGCCAAAGGGGGAGAATGTTGGCATTGCATGAATATTGCATTGAAGAAGTTTATTAGGAAGTGTTGTCATTGATGCCAATTGCAACCGGTAATGAAGCACTAAAGATCAACCAGTAATCCTATCCAGTTGAGAAGAAGAACCCTAACCGATGGAGCTTGGAGATCAGTTTGTGATGATTTATGACCGAATGATGATCGATGATGAAGATGCCATGAAAGCATGTTGCACGTGATGAGTTTCAAGATGGTTTTGGTGCATAAAGATAACTGTTTATCTTGGGAATGATCAAATTCATAGTATGAAGTGACAAACGCATGATGTATTACTTGATTCAAAGTGTGATGATCCAAGAGTGGTTGTAGATGCCTAGAAGAATGTAAAGTTGATTGCATGTAATCTAACAGTCAAGATTGTACTGATGTGTTTGTAATCTCTATGAGAATTTTAGGGTTTGTGTTGTGTTACCGACCTATTGTATTCGTTTATAAGGTCAATGAATTGATTGAATGAGTGGTTGGAAAATTTGATTAAGTGTGAAAGTGATTGTTGCTGAACTAGGAGGTGTGTCTGCAGAATGATGCGAAGGTAGATATGAGCGGTAAAGGATCTGATTCAGCAAGGAAGTGTTATTTCTAGATTGATCAAGAACTTGTTGTTCTCTAACCATTACAACAGTTTCAAATCCCCTCACAGGGTAAGTTCTAATAGGATTTTTGTTGAAATCCTCTAACTAGGTGATCTATTAGCTTGGATTTGAAATCCTCCACTGAGGTTACCTTTAACAGGGTATTTGTACTCAATCCCTTAACCAGGTGGTCCTTAATTGGATATGTTCCTAATAGAACATTCTTGTATAAGCTTCTAACCGGGCTTGGCTCCTAACAGGGCGAACTTTAGAAGAGTTTAAAAATACTTGTGGGTATTCATCCCCACCATGGTTTTTCCCATTTGGGTTTCCACGTGAAAAATCATTGTGCCAAGTGGTGAATTATTTTGTGGATGTGTTTTTGGTATGATTGATATGAATGATTGGTAAATCTGCATAGATACATTTTAAATGATTTGAAATATGTTATTATTGGTATTAGTGAAGTGGTTTAAGTTTTTGGTCAAAGGATATTTAAATTTCAAATCTATTGCATTATATCACTGAAGCATTAGGTCAACTGGTAAGGTTTAACGCTGCAACTACAGATTTGTTAAAGTGACTAAACCAGTAAACTTTGTGAGTTGATTCTTAGTTGAAAATAAGTTTGGTGAAAATTTAGTTTACTCTTCAACTACTAATTCACCCCCCCTCTAAGTAGTTGACCGGATCTTTATAGTTTCATCATATTATCACAAAGTTAGAATGGGAGGGAGAACCAACTAAAGCATTCCAAGAAATAAAGCAAGCCATTAAGAATGCTCATGTCTTGAAAACACCGAAATGTAATAAACCCACGCAAATTTTCTCATTTGCATCTTTCCATACTGTTGTTGCAAAATAACTCA
Source organism: Cryptomeria japonica (assembly GCF_030272615.1). Classification (NCBI taxonomy): domain Eukaryota; kingdom Viridiplantae; phylum Streptophyta; class Pinopsida; order Cupressales; family Cupressaceae; genus Cryptomeria; species Cryptomeria japonica. The sequence continues at coordinate 254,104,803 of NC_081410.1, forward strand.
GAGGGTTTTGAACAACCCACTATATTTTTTAGTAAATCTTTGCAAGCGTAGAATTGAAATGTGATTTAAATGAAAAGCAGACTTATGTACTAGTGAAGGTTGTTAAATATTTCAAGAGTTATCTAATGGGAGTAACAGTGGTTACATATGTGCCTAGTGTAGCAGTAAAGGACATCTTCACACAACAAAAGGTGTTAGGAAGATATAGGTGGATCAATAGGATCCAAGAGTTTAGCATTGGTATCCAATTCACCAAATTGTTGAGAGGATAGGGATTGGCCAAGTTAATGGCTCAGAGCAATCTAGATGCCAATCTTATAAACTTTCAAGAAGAAGAGAACAAAGATCATCTCTATGATATGGATGGTTGTGAGTGATATGATAATGTGATATATTACTTGCAAAAGATGCAATGTCTAGAAGATACGAGTGATAACAAAAAGAGGACATTGAAGTTACATGCTATAAAGTATGCTATTGTTAATGCGTTACCCCTATATTTTTGCTCGTGCCTAAGGCCTCATAATTAGCTAAAAACCAGCTATTGCTAATTTTTTAATGTTGAAAGTGTTAGTCATCTTTGTTCAAACTTTCAAGGACCCTCCTGGACATCCCTTACCTGCCCGTCACAAAGAAATCATTATTTTTCAAATTATGTGAAAGATGACACAAAATCCTTTTGTAGAGATAATTTTAACATCTTTTTCTCCAAAATGACCAGTTTTTATGGCCAAAATCCATGTTGGCTGGGAGATTTTAATTCTTTTATTTTTGGGTTACCCATATGCCCAAACAATTAAATCTCAAGTCTTATGTGTCCTATGCAAAAATTATTTATGGGTTATGCTCTACTTGGCTCATTTATTCTACAGTTAAAATTTCATAAGAAATGAAGCCCTCCATAAAAAGTTATGCAAATTTTTCTATGGCAGCCCGAAGGAACAATTATCATTGAACTTGAACTATTGAACTTTTTCAAAAAGTTCAAAGTTCGGGTTCAAGTTCAAATTTTGGGTTCAAGTTCAAAATTTGGGTTCAAGTTCAAAGTTCGAGTTCAACCGGAGCGGGTTGTATCGCATCTTTAGTTTTAATGAGTGTAAAGTCTTTGTAATTTTTGGTCATTGAACTTGAACTATTGAACCTTTTTTGGTTCAAGGTTCAAGGTTCAAAGGTTCAACGCGTAGGAAAATGGAAAGGAAAAACAATCAATGAAGCATACTGTGGGTGCAGTTTGTGTTTTTGAACCTTTTGATTGAACCTCGCAGGTTCAAGGTTTAAGGTTCAAAGTTCGCAGGTTCAGAGTGTGGATGTTTTTAAAAATGATCATCGAGATGAGAGTAAAAGTGTTTGGGTGACTTTTGAGATAGCCACACTAACACATACAAATTCCAACCTTAATGTTATAAAGGAAGATTCGACTTCTTGAAAGATGAATTTAATTATTAATTCATATGTTGATAACAAAGGATAGCAGTTGATAACATTTTCAAAGAATTGTTTCAGTAGCATGGTATTACAAAAAATCTAAAGAGTTACAATCCTCGTCTATTATAAAGAGAGATTTGTCATAAAATAGAGCTCATTCCTTCAAATGGCAGCTCAAAGTCATGATCAATGTGCAAGTTTTGGCATGTATATTGTTTATAGTTTTCAATGCAACCTATAACCACAAATTTTGTGAGACAAAAAAATTAGTATCGGTGTGGGGGGAATAACTATTAACTGAACCGTTGGATTGCACTAAAGTTTTGATATGTTTTAGGAAACCTATTTTTCGAAATCTTCACCAGAGCGATTGGAAAAATATTATTGCGTTCAAAATTTATTAATCTCTGAGTATCGGTCTATAAAAAATTCCGAGATTAAATATTTGAAGCAAAAAAAAGAAGATAAAAGATAAAAGAAAAGATTAATTAATAATCTTATCAAGAATCAGTTATTGATAATTGAAAGTCTCAGAGGCTATATATATGTAATGAAAGAAAAGAGAAAGGGTTCTTTTTATTTTTATCTTTTGGCTATAAAAAAGGGGGTAACATTGTTTTCTGGATGACATTGTTTAATTTTTCAGAAGTGTTGAGTCTGTGAGTTCACATTTTGGCATTGATGGAATGAAAAAGATTTTGTTGATCGGTGGATTTATCAATATTTTATTTTGATTACAATGAGATTTGTTTCTCTTGTGATTACCTTTCATTGCCTTTTCTATTACATTAAATTATGTATGCATTTAATTCTGAAACTTTGATTTCAGAAATAATTTGTATGTGGAAAGAAATGTGCTTTTAGCTCTTTGTCTGGGTATTCTGATCCCCCTTGTCCTTTGAGGCATGAGAGAGACTCAATCAAAGTCTAGAGAATTTTGATCTATTGGAAAGGGTATTTTCTTGGGTGTGGGTAAATAAACTGTGTTTTACTTATCTTCATTCACTTCATTATAAATCTACTATTCGCATTTGTGTCATGGCTATGAGCAAATGTTAGTTGCTTTTATTGCTTTCTGGTTAAAAGAATATTCAGAAAATATGCATTTTTATCCAATGAAGGGAGTTGTACCTTCGTATCAAAATTCAAAGAGCACTTGCACTCACCATTGCAAGTGACTCAACTGTTGGTTCTTGTTTTTGTCTTTCAATTTGGGCATTTGGGAGTCATTTTTGAAAGGTATTTAAGAAGGACAAATCTGTTAACCAACATAATGGAAAGATTTGGTGGAGAAACATTGATGGTGTTATGCTAAAGTGTGTTGACTAGGACCAAGCTTAGAAATTGTTGACAAAAATGCATGGTGGAGTCTGTGGAGGGCATTATATGGCCAAAACAACTGCACACAAGATATTGAGGGTTGGGTTTTGGTGGACAACAATTTTTAAAGATGTGCATTAGTTGGTCAGAAAGTGTGATCCATGCCAAATATTTTCTAGGAAATTGAAGTTTTCAGGGAATCTTCCATCAAAGCCAGTAGATGTGCAGGCTCCATTTAAGCAGTGGGGCATAGATTTTATTGGAGAAATAGTATGTAAATATAGTGGTGGTCATTCTTGGATTTTGGTGGCTACTTATTACTTTACAAAGTGGGTAGAGGTTATTCCAACCAGGAGAGCAACTAGTAGGGTTGCCATTGATTTTCTTACAAACAACATATTGACAAGATTTGGATGTCCTGAAATGATAGTGTCTGATAATCTAATGAGTTCCAGATCAGAAGAGTATACTGATTTTTGTAATAAATATGGCATTCATATATCTTATTGATCACCTTACCACCCACAAGGAAATGGACAAGTAGAATCAAGCAACAAGAGCTTGATGAAAATTATCAAAAGAGTCTTAGAAAAGAACAAGAAGGCTTGGGACTCAAAGTTGAAACTTGCGGTTTGGGAAAATAGGGTAACAGTGAAAAAAGCAATAGGATGTGCTCCTTTTGACTTGGTTTATGGATGAGTGCAAGGTTGCCCCAAAATGATATGATGGAAATGTATAACTTTGTCCAAATTTATGATAATGACATAGATGATGATATGCAGTTGAGGGTGGAAGCATAGATAGAACAAGATGAGATTAGAAGAGAAGCTCATGCTAAAAATGCAGAGTTACAAATGCAAGTGAAAAACTTATATCACAAAAGAGCAACTGCAAGAAAGTTTCAAGTGGATGATCTGGTTTTGATGTGGAATGCCAGATTAGAAGATAAAGGAAAACATGGAAAATTTGATGCCATTTGGCTTGGTCCATATCTAACTCAGAGCAAATGGGGAGAAGATTCATATTTTCTCCAAGAAATAACTTGTGATACTCTTGAATTGCCTATTCATGGACAATTCTTGAAGCCCTATTTTTCTTAAACTAGTTCTCTTCCATGAGCATTAGATTAGGTCATGTAAATAGTAGAGTAGATTTCCTTTCTATTTGAGTTGCCTTGTCTGGGTAACTTCTTGTTTTTGTCTACTCTGCAAATGGTCTTCTCCACCTAATATTTTGAATTCTCACTTCATTCTAGTGAAATGAACATCCCCAACGAGAGCCACTAATAGTCATGCAAAACGACTTAGTAAAAATTTGACGTTCTTCTGAAAACTTTGGTCATTTTAAATTAATTATGCTCTCTAGTGTTGTCCTCAAGCTTAGGGTTTAGGGTTTATGTATTTTTTATTAAGTCCCATTGTTAGACCCCTTAAACCTATTATAATTATGCGTTACTTTATTGAATTAAACCCGAGGGTCATCTTGTCATTGAAGGGGCCATGTCATTGTCCTAGGCATTAATTTGTTTGGTCAACCCCTTGTTATTTTTCCTAAGTCTAGCGTGCTTTATTTTATTAGCCCTGTGGTTGGGTCCCCCTTTATTTCCTAACATTATGTCTATATCTATCGTCCTAGGCCCATCCCCTTTGATTTTTATTAGCAAGCTCTTTAATTTTTTCCTAATGTTGGGAAAATGGTGTTGTACACCTTGCATAATAATGTTTCATCGTTATATTATTTTATTATGTGTGAGGTGGATATGGAATTTTATTGTAATATCACATTGTATTATTTCATCTAGGAGCACCTAGATGGACATGCAACATGTAGAGATTCCCTTAGAATATTCTTGTATCCAAAAATGATGAGTTGTATTGACACATTTGTATTTTTATATTATATTTATTTAATATTGGGGAATGTAATTATGATGAAGTACCCAATATTAAATGTGGGTCAAGGGTAGGTAGGAAAAATATTATATTTTATTGTCACATGGTTTTGGGCACATGGTTTTGATGTAATACCACTTGGTGGTTTTGTGGGAGCTTGTGTTTATAAAATCAACCACAAGGGTAGTTGTTTGAGTTGGTCAGTTAGCTAGGTTAGCATTTGTGAAGGAGGAAGCATGGCATGGGATGTGTGGATTCATGCTTGGTCACATGAAGTGCTTCGTTATGGCTGGGTTTTTGAAGGTTTTCCATAGTTGTATTGTAATGGATGCATTGTTGATATTACATGATGGATGATGTTTTTGGAGGTTGGGTTTTTCCCTCATGAGGGTTTTCCCAGGATATATCTTGTGTCACATTTCCATGGGTATGTTGTGCATATGGCTTCTATGTGTTGATTTGATTGAAATCTTAAACGGGCTATGTGGAAATTGTCATAAAGATGGCTGTGTTGGGTCTCAAATCAACAAATTGGATAGGTTCTAAGGAAATGCCAACTCCTATGATCAAACCCTCCAATTGACTTGGCCAACTTATAGAGTGAACCTATTTGGTTACTGACTCTCTCACTTTAGGCTCTGCAGGACCTAGGCGGGTATACCTATTCACCAGTTGTTTTAATGACCAGTGTCTTTTATAGCAAATTAAATATCTTGATCTGGTTTCCTCCTATCTCAGAATGGCATAAGTTCCTAGGATGGAGATATAGCAGATGAGTTCAAGATTGTTGTTGTAGAAGCTATTCGATCTATGTTTCCTACTCAGTTACTCCTATTTCTTTAAAATAACATATGATGAATATGGTGATAAGTGTATTTTATAACTAGCCAGTGCCTTCTTTGTTGTTTGGGCTACAGAGTATTTATATTTTCTCTAGGACTTACTGTGCGAACTTGTGAGACAGCTTTTAAACCCACCCCTTTGTGGATCTGTCGGTTACTATTTCTTATGAGATCAATTGAATGCCTATATCATAAGTTGCTTGAACGAATTTAACCCTACCTTTAAGGGACCATTCAAGTAAGCACTGCAAAGAACAATTACAATTCGCAACCAGAACTTTTATTTCAATCTTATAACATACAACATAAATTTCACACAAAGAAAATGAATAACCTTATCTCCTTTAGATAATATCACAAGTGACTGCCAATAATAAAATAAAATAATCCACAACACATACGTAAAGAAAAACGACTGATCATAGTATATATTCCATCAAAACTATATAACAGAAAACTTATAGGATGTCGTACATTGCTGTTTTTGTTTTTTTATGATATCTCATCTCTTTATATTACAAAAACCTCTCTCATATATATATGAGAGAAAAAGTTATTTATGAAAAGACATGTCTTTTCGAAACACTAATTGTTAATTTTGAATATTCCTAACAAACTTAAGTAAAAAGAGATTAAGAATTCCTAAATGATGAATATAATCATCCTCTTTAAAAGTCTTGATCTTAATACTCTGTTTCTTCAATTCTTCTCCTTGTGAAAGGTATTCGAATATCATCTGGTTGACGGTAGGGGCAATGTCTTTGCTTCGATCCAACCTTGACATAGCCCGATCCTTGATGTTTACAAGTTCATTCCGCAAATCTTCCATAGACATTACTCCTCCTTCTTTATAAATCGAGGGCATTCCAATAGGGCTCCCATCATCCAATTCTTTGAGATATCCTTTGAGCATATCTTCGAATTTAACATGATCTTCTATATACGAAGTCCCTTCAGCTTTCTCCTCTGGCGTCATCATATCAACACTGTTTATCACTTCATGCAATTGTGCTTTTAACCTTTCATGCTCTCTTAATGCCTTTATGGTTCCAGTGTACACCCTCCAATAATGTTCAACATGTATAAGCATGGTGTTGAATTGGTGTTCAATGATATCATTAACCAATTTATCCATCTTTTTCTAGATATTATTTACCCGTTTGGTAGCCTTATCCACTTGATACTTTCAATATAGAACATCAGAAACATCATCCAAGCTCTGTCCTGTGGGATATGAAGCATATTCACTTAAAGGAGTTCCTGTCTCAAGTTGCAATATCTTCACTTGTAGCTTTTGATTCTCCTCTTTAGATCTTTCATATAAGCCCTTATAGGTAATATTTTCCCTAACCAAAAACTCTGTCTGATCCAGATTTAATTTGGCTACATCCAGGATCAATTTTGCAGTGACCCTAGGGTCAGTCTTTCCAACCTGATGAATCATGAGGTGTCCAAAGGTTTCTTCAATATCCACAATAATTGGTCTTTTTCCTTTCGGATATAGTGCCCATTGTAGGAGAGCCTTTTGATCAGGATCATATCCGGAGCCTAGGAACAACTTATCTATCTCTTGAGGCAACACCTGTTGATTTAGGTCCTGCTTCTTCAAGAATCCATCAAACAGAAGTGCTGAATTTATGTCCCAACCAGAAAAGATGATAACACCGGCCTCCTTTATTATTTTCCTCCCTTTCTCAGGGGTCATATCTTTCATGAGGGTATCAATTTCATCTTGTAGCCTTTTCATCTGTTCTTCCTCTGGTCTCCTAGCCATACTTTGTTTCACATGAGCCCCTTTATACTGGTACAAGAATGAAAGGAATTCCCTTGAAGAAGCGAATCTGTCATCAGCAACAAAGTCCTCATGTTCTGTCATCCTTATATCAACTACATCCCTGATATTAAATTCACTAGTGTCCACATCCACCTTTGCTTCAAAAACAGGGGGATAATCTCCTCTAGGGGAGTTAGCAGGGATGCTACTAGCAACTGATTTCGGTGACATGTGAGCCAATGGTTGACTATCCTTTTCAGTGTTGATAAAATGGAGGAACTGTGGGGGTACTCTATGCATAATCTCTACCTCATGTTGAAGTAGTTTTTTGGCTACCTCCAAAGGATCTTGGAGGTTTCCAAGTAGGTCTCCATCCACCATCCCCCTCGCTCGTTTCCATTTGAAAGCTTCCCAAGTCATCTCGCTTTTTTCTCTCAAAATCCTAGCCTCTTCCCTTTCAAGGTTCTTGATCAAATTGTCTGGCATTTTAGCCACATGTATTCTGGCTTTTAGTTTCTGTGACACCCTTGCAGCTCTTACATATCCCTCAGGATCAAAGTTCTCTCTAGGATCACCCAGAGTCATGCCATAATAATCTAATTTATTTTGAAGTAAATGATAACTTTTGGAACTTTTAACAATAAAATCAGAAAACACCAATAACCCTGGCACAATGGATTGTTTACCAAAATCCGTAAGATGTTTGGCACTGACAGCAGATAATTGTCTCACAATCTCTAGGCTAGCCACCCTGTTTGGTACTGTAATTGGAAGCATGTATGGCTTTCCTTCATACCCAAATACTCTGATTTCTGTATGATTAAGGTGGCAATACCAGTCACCCCAGTTGTGATCAATTTGAGACTCTGGAGAGAAGTCTTTTGGCCTGAGGAATCTCTTAATTTCAGGAGACAGAGTATAATCTCTATGTTGTCCAAAGGCCGCACTAAGAGGTTTCACAAAATATTCCTGAAAGTGCCAATATTGGTTGTTTATGAATCTTTGATCCCATGCAGAAACCCACAACTGAACTGGTTTCTTCAAACCATTCTTATCATAAGCTCTGATGCTGAAATCTTCTGACCAGAAATTGATTTCTTGTCCACAATAAAGAATGATGTGCATTAATAAGGAATACAACGAGAAATGAACATTTACAAGGTCTCCTTTCAAATTTTCCAACCCATGATTTAGGGCTTCTGCAACATAAGCGGCATAGTCAAATGACCTAGGGTCTTTCGATTGTAGATCAGCACATAGAACCATAACCCTAATATCCATGAGAGGATGAGCCTCTAAGCCTAATACTTGGGCTGCAGCATAGTATGTATACTTAAAATACGGATGGAATTGGTTGACATCAAATGGAACCTTGTCATCTTTACTGAATGGAACAAAGGACCCTCCTACTTTTGGCCGGTGAATGGGTAATCTCCATGTCTTGTAGATGTCCTCCAAGTTAAAGAATTCTCGCGACAGTTTCTGCATATCAATTTTCTCTTCTACTTCCCAGTCTAGATCAAATACCATATCAATAGTCTATTTGTTAATCACCACCATGGGATTCCCTCAGTAGTCGCATATGGTTTTGGTTTTTGGGTCATAGCAATCTACCAGAGCTTTCATTAATTCAACATCCACAAATACATTCGGGACTACCAATTTCCCTAAGTTTTTCTTCCACAGGTTACTTATGGGCTCAGGAGCATCCCTTCTCTTGTAACTAAATAGGAACAACTCATGTCCTTTGATTTCAGTCCATATGTCTCCTAGATGTTCAAATCTATCTTCCAACCCTTCTTCTTCACTCTTGATCTTTTTGGACCTCACACTGGATGTCGGGCACTGGTCTAGAAAATCCTGAGTCAAAGCTCTACCCCCTTTTTCTGTCGTTTGGGCTTCTCTTCAGGGTTTAATTCTTTCCCTTTTCTACTCTTTTTAGAAGAAGAAGAGGTTCCATAATTTCAATTAATACGAGAAATCAACTTACTTGGAGAACTGTCGAGATCTTCTGATTGTCGCTTACAAACTTCAGCAAACTCCTTGCAATTTTCCGCCTTTTGGCATTAATCTGGTTCTTATGAAAATTTGATCAATTCAGCTACAATTGTATGGGCAACTTGTGCACAGTTAATGTCTCTGTGTTTATAACGGCTATTCAAATGTTTGAACTTAATTGCAGATGTGACATCCTCCACTTGGGATTTTAACTCCTTCGCGGGAAGTACTATTCAACTGAAATGATCGTGAATCGAGTTTTCGATGAAACCCTTGTCTTTTGCTGAATACTTTTATCTTTCATCGAAAGTTCATTTTCCTCGATATCATCTTATCGGCGAATGACCCATGTCGAAAAACCATTTTCTAGTCTCCTCGAAATCATCTTTTCTTCGATGAACTTTCTTTCGATGAGTCATTCGTGAGTTTCATCAAAATCATATTTCAATGAGTTTTGTTCTTCGGTGAAAGTTTATGCTAGCCCTCCGAAAGCTTTTTTTCTCCGATGTCCCTTTTATCGATGAAACCCCTCTGTTTTTATTCAATATAATGTTATCGATGAAATTTGCTTTTCGATGAATATTTTTTAAGTCTCTTCGGCAGTTGTATTTCCTCGACTTCACCTTTTTCTTTTAGCTTTTCACTTTTTTGATGAAACTGGGATATCGATGAGCAGCTTCTTTCTTTTATCGAAAGAGATATTCTACCGAAGGCATCTTAATTTATTGTTTTACCTTTATGCTTGATTTCGATGAAACTATCTTTTCGGTGAAACTCTTTCTGAGATGCTCGACATGATATTTTGGCCGATGATCCTTTAGCCCTCACGCCTTTGGGAATTTTTTTTTTTTTTGATTTTCAAATATAGTGTTCAACAGGCTACAAGTTTTCTTACAAGTGGTATTAAAGCAATTGGTTTAATAGTGTTTATAACTATAGTTGGAATCCATGAATGCATGAAAGAATGAAAAGACAAGGCAAGATATATGGTTTTGCAGGTTGTTATTGCAGATCTATGTTACTTGGGCTACTTGTTATAATGGGTTGTTTACAGATTTGGGGTTTGACGAATTTGGTCAATCTAGGGCATCATTGAAAATTTGCTTTGAATGAGGGTTTTGGGGATGATATTTCATAAATGGCCCTATGACACAAAACGAATGTCATAGATGGATTCAGGTTGGCCAAGAAACGAAAATTGATATATAATTTGCCCTAATTTGTGTTGGATTCCAAGAACATTGAGAGGGGGGGGTGAATCAGTATTCTCCCAAAATGATAAATTTTAACCTTATTAGCACAAAAACTTAGCAACCGGTATGCATAAAAGAATATAAAAATAAGTAATAATGCAACTAAAAAGATGAACACCATAACACTAAGATTTTACTAGTACAAAAACAACAATATATGACTAAATAAAGTACCAAAAATTATAGATAAATGACTAAATTTGATCACATGACCACTGGTAGTTTATTGCCAATCATAAATCAATTTGGTCATGTGACCACTAGTTGTTTTGATTGATGAATTTGGTCACCGATTTGGTAATTGATTTGGTCATCAATTTGGTCATTCATTTAGTCATATATTTAGTCACTAATTTAGTCATTGATTGTTGTTATCTGGTCATTTATTTAGTCATGATAGTCACTAATTTAGTCATGGTAGTCATTTATTTAGTCATCAATTTAGTCATTGATTGTTGTTATAGTGATATATGAGCACACAATAATAACAACAACATAAAAATACCAATTGCATAACTAAACAATTTATAAATAGAAAGCAAAAAAAATGAGCTCTATAATTATGAGCACATACTCCAAATGTACATTGTATGCATTAGCAAAGACTTTGTACAAGTACATAATAATCACAAGTTATACATGAAATTTTTTTATGCTCGCAGTTTTCTAAATAGTGAAGAATGAACTATAATAGGTTTTCTAAGAGCAAATGCAATATGAGGGCAATGATCATTTGTGTCTAAAGTCTCATATGACCACCATCTAATTGGTCTCAAGTGTCATTTCTATAAAAAAAATTGTTTGTCAGTCAATCACCTAAGGTATAAATACATCAACTCTTCAATGGTACTTCAAAGATTAGAAATGTAGTTTGTTGGACGATCTACAACTTCCATCAATTTTGTGGCAATGGACCTTGCATATTCACATGAGCCTTCATAGATCTGCATAAACAAAAGAAAACCAACTATTTCTATTAATATATAGAACATATGAGAAATTAATAAAAAATAATATCTTATTTGAATGATGAAACAAAAATATGGTTTTTATAGTTTTCTCTGATATTTCCTAACTTGCACAAGATTTATAGAAAATTGGTATAAAAATAAAGTTGTTGTTAAAGAAATATAATCTAATGCTATAATAAAATATCTCTAAAAATATATATATATATATATATATATATATATATATATATATATATATATATATATATACATCTTAAAATACATTAGTTGAAAATTACTGAATGTTGCTGTTAATTATATTGGACTGGCAAACCACTATGAAGACACGGTAGAAGAAAATATTTGTACTTTATCTATTTTACATACACACACACACACACACACACACACATATATATATTTATATTTTAAATAAAATAAAAAAGAACTATAACAGAAATGGAGTTCCTGGCTGTCATCAAAGGACCACTGTGGGCCAAAATCCATAGGGCGACTTTGACTACCACTATGGGCTGCAAGCCACAGGGGCGGCCTTGGCCACACTATGGGTTGCGACCCGTAGGTACGGCTTTGGCCGCCACTGTGGGTCATGACCCACAAGGGCAACTTTGGCTGCACTATGGGTCGCGACCCGCAGGGATGACTTTGGCCGCCACTGGGGGCCGTGACCCACAGGGGCGTATTCGGGCGCACTGTGAGCCGCAACCCGCAGGGGTGGCTTCAACCACGACCCATAGGGGTGGCTTCAACCACCACTATGGGTCGCGAACCTTAGAGGAGTGACCTTCCCTCGAAGCCTCGGCCTTCCAAAACCTCCGCCTCCTCCTCCCTGTGCCGACTAGCAAGCAACCATCAGAGAATGAAAACCCTAACCCAATTTTTGGGTTAGGGTTAGTAAAAGAAAATAATAAAAGAAAGTTATGTTTATAAAAAAAAGGGGAACCCTAAATAGGGTTCATCCACATGTTTTTAAAATATAAGAATAATATATTAAAAGGGGTTTTGTATTTTTAATATAGTTAATGGAGTTAAATGGGGGAAACCCCATTCCAAATAAGGGGTTATTATAATGTTTGTATTTTAAGTTGTGGATTTAATTTTAATGGAGTGTTAATTTAAAGGGGTTATATTTTTATTTTGGGGTAAATGATTATTTAAATTTATGAGGGGGAATTAGTTATCAAATGTGGAAGATTTATTTTCTAGGCAACTTTATTTATGAATTAGCTAAATTAATGATGTATGGTACTTTACTTTTATTTGCTTATTATTAAATACTAAAAAAATGAATTTGTATTAAATATTAATTTAATGAATTAGTTAATTTAAAGATGATTTGGAAACTTTATGTTCATTTGCTTAGTTAAATAATTAATATTAATACAATTAATTTGTATTAATGTTAATTTAAAGAATTTTGGAATTATTTAAATACTATAAGGAAATAATAATTAACTCATAATATAATTAAAATTGAATATTGATTTGGGCAAATTAATTAATTATAAAAGTTGTGATGACTTTATAGGGTTAAATTATTCAGTTTAGATAATGGTAATTATTGTAATTGTTAAGCAAATTAAAATCTAAGTTGATTATTAAATCGCTTAGGGGTTTAAGATAAGATCCTAGTCTCCTAGTTAAATTTAATAAATTATCAGTCTCTTTAGAATCTAAGGTGATTGTGATTTGTTAATATAGTTATAATACTTTGTAGCTAGAATCTACTTGTAGTATTCAAATCTTATATGCGATTGATGTGTTATTGAACTCTATAAATCTATTTAACAAAATTGGGATTTTGGTTGTCTTTAAAAAGCATCATCATGTCCTATTTCTACAATTTGTTTATGTCAATCTTTCACCTCAAATTTGAGTCTTATGTCCTAAAATTTTATCAAGACGGTATTAATTATGATCATCGTTAATGAACATGTTGTGCCATGTTATATTACTTTTATTCTTACTATATTTTTAATAGAAATAAAAAAATATAATATAATACATCTGCTAATAAAATAATTTATTATTTATAAATAAAAATAATATTTAAATAATAAATAATTTGCAAACAAAAATATTAGGATCAATTTTTTATATCATTTCCACAAGTACCTAATTTCTTTAAGAGAAGAGCCAAACTAATATCTAGTCATTTTTTTAGTCATTTATTTAGAATTTCTCTATCATCTATCAAATTAGTCATTTTTATTTGTGTGATCTCACCCGATGACCAAATTAGTCATTTAGTTAGTCATTCATAGCTTTTTTGTAAAAAAAAGCTAAAATTTAATCTCATGACTAAAAATTTTGGTCACGTAGTCATTTATTGGCCATACTTCTACTAGTCTTTATACGTGGAAAACCTCAATGAGGAAAAACCACAGTGGGATTGGAGACCCACAATATCTATTCATTGATCAAATGAATAAATATTACATATAAGGGGCCTACACATGCAGGAAGACCAACAGCCTAGAGTGCACTACTCATCACAAAATGAGCCTCACTGACTACAAGAAATCTTTGGACTACAATCCAGAAAGAAGAGTGAATTGCAAGAATAACATCTCCTATGCCTGAGTACTGTTCCGGTTAAGCTCAATACTAGAGGTCTTAAACCTCTCACTCAAATCCAATTCAATCACCTATGATTGACCAAAACCTTTGCATATGATTACAACTTTATTCACACACAGATAATCCCATAACCCATGATCAATGATCTATAAAGAGATCTTACATTATATTTATACCAACCCATGACCTAAAAAATTAGGTCGAACACCTAAAAGATAATACAATAAATCCATTACATAAATCCACAAACCAATGATAACCCAAGTCGGGTTGAGACCAAAACAACATTAACCAAACAATAAATCCAATTGGTAATGCATTAGGAGAATCTATCAACATGTTACATAAACCAGTCCATAACCTAGCATGATAGCACTAGACCTAAAATAGGTCACCATAAGTCAAATGCAACACCACCGATCAACTGGAACATGATCATGATAACCATCAGCATCCTGAGAACCTTCTAGAAGCCGCACCAACACCACTTATTGAATCCATCAAATATCTTCAACAAAGCTCTGCCAGTAAAACCCTTACTAGTAACCAAAAGGCTTACTAGAACATATGATAGCTTCTGGATCACAAAATCCTGAACCAACTGAATGTGACATGCACATGAATGACTAAACCAAACTAATTCCACCAAACTAAACATACCAGAGAATACCGAAGATAGTCTTCAGATCAACATCACAATCCAAGCACTCTACCAAAACCTGGTAGACAACCAAACAAGCTAGTGTTGACATCAATAAAAAACACCAATGAAACACATAATCAATTCCTCCAAATTGCCAACAATCTCCCCCTTTGGCATTGATGGAAACACTAGATGTGAAAAATATCCAAGTGCCAAGAAATGCCAAACAAGTCTCCCTCAATGGAAGACATCCAACAATTTCCCATAAATGATATATCGATGAAGTTTTGAACCAATTATCTCTGTACCAATTAACCATCCATAGACCTAAACCAAACTCCCCCAGTGGGATACAACCAATCTAAAATCTTGTTCCTCCCCCTTTGACTAATATCTCTGTTAAGATCTATTTTTCACATGTATATCTCTCCTCCTTTGACATCAATGTCAGAGATCTAACATAAACATCAAAGAAAAACCATAGATCCTTTAAACCATAGTTAACTACTCCCCTTGAGTAGTAGCACCAACTCATCAATCTGAAATGAATGATAATTCTGATAATGCATGCCAGACTGATGCCAATCAGCATCACTTAAGTCTCTACTGGAGTGGTAGCGACCCCCAATCTGTCTCTAAAGTACTCAAATGATTCCTTGGGCAAAGGTTTAGTGAATATATTTGCAATTTTCTCTTTAGTGTTCACATAAACCAATCTGACTTCATTTGCTTCTACCTTTTCCTTCAAAAATTTATACTTGATTGATATGTGCTTTTTCTTAGAATTAAATATCGGATTCTTTGATATGTCAATAGCAACAGAGTTATCACAATGACTAACTACCGATTCACCACAATCTACACTTATATCTTTCAAAATTTGCTTCATCCATAGAACTTATGTAAAGCTAGTAGCAACAACAACACAGTCACCTTTAACAGTAGATAAAGAAGGTCATGACATTTTCTTGTTGATCCATGAAACAAGTTTCTTTCCAAGAAAGAAAACTCCACCAGATGTGCTTTTCCAGTCATCTATATCTCCAACCCAATCCGCATCTGTATATGCACATAGTGTAAAGTCATCATCTTTAGGATACCACAAACCATATTTAGTTGTTCCTTGAAAATATATGAAAATCCTTGCAACCGGAGCAAAAGATTTATCATAATCAAATCCTTCCTTCTAAGAATATCCTTTGTAGACCAATCTATCCTTGTTCCTCACAACTTGTCCATCTTAATTCAATTTATTCCTAAAAACCCATTTAGTTCCAATAACATTCTTATTTTTAGGTCGGGGAACTAAAGTCCATGTGTTGTTCTTTTCTATTTGATCCAATTCCTCTTCCATAGCTTCCATCCAACACTCATCCTTACATGCTTCATCTACTAATGCTGATTCGATTTGAGAAATTAAGAATTCCTCTTCATCTTCCAACCTTCTCCTTGACATCACTCCTTTGCTTTTGTCGCTGATGATCTGATCTTTTGAATGATTCAACCTTACATACCTAGGAGTCTTCTAACTTTCTATTTCTCTACTCTGATCTTCAGTTACTGTTGAATTTTCTAATACTACTAGGGTAATTGGTTCAACATTCTGTTTAGGTACATGCATTACCAGATCAGTTATGATCATTTTCACTTCCAGTTCTCTTCCATAAGTTTTTATTTGACCTCTGTACTGCTCATCCACCTTGACATTAGCACTCTTCACAATTCTCTGCAATCATTTGTTATAACATCTATATGCTTTTCTTTCATTTGAATAACCAAGAAATATCCCTTCATCATATCTAGGATCAAACTTTCCAATGGAATCATCTCTTTTGATATATAATTTACTACCAATTATTCTAAAGTACTTAACTGTATGACCAAACCATAACTCATAAAGTGACTTACCAGTAAACCAAACTAGATCCAAGATCCTACAAATCTTCATTGGTTAACCTTAAAACTGACTTCTCCAAAGTCTAAAACAAGCTTTCAGATCACTACCAGGGGCAATGCAAGGTCTATCATCAATTTGCCTCCCCCTAAGGATAATGCCTTAGTTACTGGATATGTTTCTTGTAGGTGTGGGAACATTCTATTCTACCGGTTGAGTAACCGGGGTATATGCCTTAGTCGGTTGACCTTCAGTCTTCATAACCCACTTCTTCTCATGCTCCTAAATATCATCAACTTTTTGCTTTCCCTTCTCATTGGATTTGTCATTCCCTACCAGTAGGTTCTTGCTTCTACAAAATTTAGCAATGTGTCCTACTTTATTGCATGCATAACAGGTGACATTATTCTTTGAATTGCCTTGCTGTAATCTTGACCATTTCTTGACCTACATTGATTAGCCATATGTCCAAACTTTCCACATGCATGACATTTTAAATTCATTCTACAATCTGTTGTCCTATGACCATACATTTTGCAATTGAAACACTAATCGGTAAATAAATTGTTATTCTGATTGACTCTAATTCTACATTGACTTTCCATATGACCAAAACTATTGCAAACAAAGCAT
Source organism: Cryptomeria japonica (assembly GCF_030272615.1). NCBI lineage: Eukaryota > Viridiplantae > Streptophyta > Pinopsida > Cupressales > Cupressaceae > Cryptomeria > Cryptomeria japonica. Next base: position 254,122,028 of record NC_081410.1, read on the forward strand.
CTACCATTAATTTTTTGTGCATTGGGTTTCCTTATCGATGACCTCTAATTCCGGTTGACTGGTAGATTCTTTTGATTGTTCTTCTAACAGGATGTATCATCCTGATTTGCAATACCAAAGCTTTCTCCATGCTCAAATCCAAGACCTTTAGTGTCTCCATTGTCCCTTTGATTCTTTAATAATTCATCAAGCTTTGCAGAACTAGCCTTGAACTTATCTTTGTACTCATTTATAGTATCCAGATCACCTCTTACGACTATCATCATTCTTTCCAACTCTTGCTCATTGTTCTGAGATTGTACCAATTCATTTCTCAATATATCATTCTCATGTGCCAACCTAATACATTCTTTAGTTATGTCTTTCAGAGATTTGGCAATATTTTCTTCATTATTCTTCTGATCTTCAGTCTCCTAGGACATCCTCATGGTTAGGGCTTGCATTTCATTCTTCATGACACCATTTTCCCGACTCAACTTATTGTTGGCAATTGAAACTCATTGGATTCATTTTTTTGTCATTGATGGCAACAAGATCAGATAGAAGGCAACAAGACTTGATGGAAGTCACCAACTAGCACTAGGAGGCATATGCTGACAAATACCAGCATTGAAAGCATTCAGGGCTACACCGACACTGACATCGGCATCAGTACTTCAGGAAGCCGACATAAAGAAAGATTTATTTTAGTAAATCATTTTGTAATTTTTGTCAAGGCCAACATTGAATGTTCTTTGTAAATGCATTGTAAGCCAACATAAGGCATATCATATGTAATAGGTATATAAGTCAGTCTACTAGGTCAATTTAACATATGTAGAGATGGTATATAGATAGACATATAGCAGAACTATGAAATGTGAAATATATGTATGGAGATCATTTTTGTATGCGGAAATTGTGTCATGCAATGATCTATAGATAGCTAGGAAAGAAATCTTGGAGGAGAAGTAATACCGGTAATAGTACAAGACTGTGAACTAGTACAGAGCAGAACCAGAACAAGAACTCTATCTGGCATAATAGATGCATTCTTGAGTTCATTTTCAATAATTTTCTTTGGCAGAAAGCTTGTAGTTAGTGAGGCTCTTTAGTGATGAGAAGTATGCTCTAGGTAGTATGCCTTCCTGCAAGTGCAGGCCCATATTTATGTAATATCTTTTCATATGGCCACTGAACTGATATTGTGGGTCACAAATCCCACAGTGGTTTTTCCTCATTGAGGTTTTCCACATATAAATTTTATGTGTTATGGTGTTCATTTATGTGGATGATTTATTTGCTTCTTGTTATATGATTATTTGTTTACTGATACACACATGCATGGTTTAGAAAGTTAATTATTGTTGATTCTGACAGAACACTGATTCACCCCCCCTCTCAGTGCTCTTAGATCCCAACAATTGGTATCAGAGCTTGGTACCTTGGAAGAAGTTTAACAGCTTGAGGAAGATCTTGAAACTGAAATATTTGAATATGGCTATGGAAAGGTAACTTGAGATGGCTCTTGAGGATTATGATGCTGAAAGGATGAAGAAATTGAAATTGCAAGAAGAACTGAATTCTGCAAATGAACTCATTTCTATTCTACAAGAAAGGTTGTCATCTGCTCAAGCCAAAAGGAAAGAACTTTTGCAACAACCAGATGATGAGGAGAAGAATGCCCTTAAGGAACAATGTCAGAAACTAAGTCAAGCAAATATGCTCATGAAGAATGAAATGCAAGATATGACCATGAGGTTATCAAAAGATATTAAGGATAGAAAGAAGAAGGAAGATAGTCTTGTTTTATCTTTGAAGAACAAATTTGATGAATGTTGAAGACTGACTCATGAGAATAATCTATTGAGAACTGATTTGGCACACTTCCGAAACAATGAACAAGAACTTGAAAGGCAAATAACTACTTTGAGAGATGATCTGATTACTGCAAGAGAATACAAAGAAAAGTTTAGGATTAGTGCTACATAATTGGATGACTTACTGAAAAGACAAAGATAGATTGATGATTCTAGAGGACTTGGATTTGTACAAGGTGAAAGCTCCGGTACTGCTAATGAAGATCAGACAACCAATATGCAGAACTCATCAGAACAAAGGAAACTAGTAAGGCAATCAAATGTTTATAAATTCAATGGTAGATGATTTGTTTGCAATAAATTTGAGCACATGGCTAAACAATGTAGAAATAAGGCAAATCAAAATTATAATTATGTTCCCCGTCAATGCACAAACTGCAAGAAATATGGTCATAAATAAGAAGACTACAAAATGAATGTTAAATGTCATGCATGTGGAAAGTTTGGGCATTTTGCTAATAATTGTAGGTCAAATAATAATAATAATACCGGATATGTCAAAGAAATTTAGAAGAACAATGTTACATGTATGCATGCAACGAAATAGGACATATTGCTAAGTATTGCAGAAGCAAGACTCAACTAGCTAATAATGATAAAGACAATGAGAAAGGAAAGAAGAAGGTAGATGAAATACAACAAAATCACACCAAGAGATGGGTTAGAAAATATGAAGAACAAAGTGGAGATGGATCTATACCGACAAATCCACCAGTAGAATAGAGTATTCCTCCATCGACAAAAAATTCCACTGGTAACTAAGGCATAAGCCTTAGGGGTTGGCAAAGTCACTGCTAAATTTTTCATATTACCCTGTCAAAGATCTAAGGAGATTTGGAAAGAGATATGGAGAACTATGTTTATCATCGATAAAGATTACCTCAACAGTTAACTGTGAAACCGACATTCGTAGGGTTGTTGGTGAAACATTAATAACAAAAAATTAAGGTTTTATTTGCTAATAAAAGAAGCTAAGTGAATTCATTTTCACTCACTGAGCATTCAAGCAATCACACATTCAAGCAATCAGAGCGAAGTAAAGGCAAACTAAGAATGAGCAAAGCATTGAGAGAGGATTTTGAGCAATTATCTGAAGCACTCAAATCGACCACCATCATTCACTTAGTTATTTTTTGACATGGCATCTGGATCTTTGGCTCCTACTTTCATTGCAAATGCAACAATCGTTGAAGTTAAGGATAGGTTAAGGCTAGTCTTTAAGGAGGTTCCTGAAATTGCAAAGAAGGAAGACTCTGTGGGAGCGTTTTCTAGGGTTCCTGAAGGAGTAATGTATGTTGAAGATGTGAGGGAATACATCCACTACACTCTTGAGGATCTGGGCATCGAAGACATAAAAAGCATGTATCAATCAGTGATATTGGGAGACATCGGAAAGATCAAATCAAAATTTAAGGCAATTGAGGATCTAGGGTTAATCGATATTTTGTATTTACTGGAATTCAAGGATGAAGTTATCAGATACGTCTTGAGCAAGGTTCACAATGAATTCATATGGTTAGAAAGACCCTACATGATCACAAAGGAAGCTATACAAGCTGTCACCAACTTACCTAGGGTTGGACAAGAACCTGGTAAGAAAATTTCCAACACAGAGGTTCAAAAACTCACTGGTTCCACACTGGATAACAGATCAATGAGGATAAGCACAATAACTGACTCAGACATAAAATTTGCAAGCATGATCATAGGATATAAGGTAACTCAATCCAACCGATTGAATTATGTTGCAAGTTCATGCATTCATGCCGCATATCAAATAATAAGAAATAATGTGAAATATGACTTATGTGAATGGATGAGGAGTGAGTTAATGTTAAACCTTAAAAAGATTAAAAGAACCAAGAAAGGCAATTTAGATATGGAAACTTAATTGCCTGTTTAATGCTTTATTTCTTGAATGAGCTACCCAGTTTAGGAAAGAAGCAATGGGCTCATGACATACCGGTAGGTATGAAAATTAAAATGGCTATCACCAGTTTTGGTATTGGTAGGGATGAGAAGCTCTAGGGTTACTTAAAGCCATTTCAAGAAAATATGAGGCAAAGGGAAAGAATCTCTAAGAACATTGTGGAGAAGTAATCCACTGACATATGTTTCATGGTGAAAACTGATGAAACACTCATGGAAGCAGTTGAACCCAGAAAGATATGGATCATCGAGCCTGGACATGAGGTAGATGATAGTATTTTTGAGCTTTATGCAAAGATGTTGTTAGACTCCCCATTGGATGGTAAAATAGAGCACTTCGGTACAATAGGAGAAAAGGCTCTTGAAGTGAAAATAGGTTTCAATAGAAAAAGGAGAGAGAAGAAAATTGATAAAATGTCTGCATATGTGTAGAATGTGCTTTACAAAATAGATACTCAGCTAGGTTCCCAATATAAATAGGCAGTCAAACCGACAGAGGTTGCTACTGAAGAAGTGAAGAAGCCAAAAGTTCACATTTACCCAATCATTTCCGACTCTGACCTTGAGGATAATGAGCCTCTGGCTTTCAGAAGGGTGCAAAGGAAGGATGTGGTAGAACCATCGGTAGAGCAACAGAAGGTAGAACCAAGGAGGAGACTTGTCAGAAAGGCAACTTAGCCTACTGCACCTCCACCACTGGTAAGGAAGCCTATGCAGAAGAGGAAGCCAGTCACACCAGAAACAACAAGCAAAAAGTAGAAGGGTGATGATATTAGATCTGGTAAGACAACAATGACATGTACTGAAATTATTGATGAAGTGACAAAAGATGGGATATTAAAGAATATTTTAAAATATTATGAAGTTTTTGAAGAGAGTGAGTAAAATGAGCTAGAGGAAGTTATTTTATTGTATATAGATATCTATAAGAAGGCATTAGTTGAAATTTTGAAAGAAATAACTTTATCTCTATACAATAAAATTGAAGCTAGGAGACTTGATGTTATCGAGAGGGATAAGGAAATCAAGGAAGTTACACTTTTGGAATAATGTGGCTCTATAAATAATGAAGAGATGAAAAGATGTATAGATACTTCTAATAGGACAACTTTTAGTTGTAAAAATTGGTAGATAAGTCATATGTTGGGTAGAGTAAATGAGGTGGTAAGTGAGACAAGTAAGGAGTGGACAAAATTTTTTCAGAAAAACCCATACTTTCTCATATCTCAGGAAGAATTTCCAAAGGCAACATCCCCTACAATTCCTGAAAAATCAAAAGGAAAGGGTATTTTAGGCACTTCTACTCCAATTTTGACACAATGACAATTGGCTGCAACTAAAGGCACACATCCACAGCTGACAGTCATAGAGAGTGTACAGGACACTAGAAACACTATGGATAATACTCCACCAACAGTAACCAACACTGCACCAAGTGGTGAAGCCACTGGTGCAAAAGAGGTTGAGATGGACAAGGTCAAATCAACTGAGTCCATACTGGCAGGCAAAACAGATTCATCGGCAAGAGTATTGGCAATTGACACTTCTCAGGTCGAGAAGAAATCAGTTTCTGAATTAAGTCCAACAGAACTAATGATGATGGCCACTTAGAAATTGTTAAAGGAAGGAACTGTAGACAAAGGGTTAATTAACAAATTAGTCTCTGTATTACACAGAATAATGCCTAAATTTCAGATAGAGGATGGAGCAAGTCCTTCCGGTAAGCTCAAAGATTTAATAGAACACATCAAATAACTACCAATCCTTGAGACAAATTGTAGACCACTAGGCTTTGGACAATTTCTCTACTGCAAAAAGAGCAGCTTTTGATCAGCTTATAGTAATGAGGAAGAAGAAGATAGAGGACAAACTTATCTCAACTGAGGTTTGTTTGAAACAATGCACCAATATTTATAGAGTATGTTGTAATATAGAAATTCTAACAGCTAATGTAGATGGCAGATTGAAAGAATTATTTGACAAAATGACTACTATTTCTAATTCTTTTAATGGGATAACTACACTAACTACATCTATTGATGGACAAATTTTGTCCTTGGAGAACCAAGTTTTTGCATTTGAGAAAGAAAAAGATAAAATACTAAGGAGAGCATGAAATTTAAGAGGACTGGTGAGTCCAAGACTTGACTCTTTGGGTGTTCACAAGAGAGAATGCATGGACATGCTAGCCAAGCCCACACTAGTAGATACTCAGGAGAAGGAATAATTTTCCCACTCACTCAATGGACTTGCATCGGTATCAGACACTTTCAAATTAGGTTGGGACACATATCTTCAGTTATTGCAAAAGGCATACCCAAAAATTCTAAAGATGACTAAGCTCGAATGACTCTGACTGTATTATTTCATTTTTTTTTCCTTCACCGGTCTTTGGCATTAATGTCAAATGGGGAGTATGTACATTTGTGAAAAATATTAAGGAATATGTTATCAGTTGAAGTGTGTTGCTTAGGGGGAGCACACTGGCAGGGAATTCATTTTTCACATGAGTGTTGCCATCAATGCCAAAGGGGGAGATTGTTGGCAATTGACACTCATTGGATTCATTTTGTTGTTATTTATGGCAACAAGACTTGATGGAAGTCACAAACCTGCACTAGGAGGCATATACCGGAAGATACCGACATTGGAAGCATTCAAGGCTACACCGACACCGACATCAGTACTTCAGAAAGCTGACATAAAGAAAGATTTATTTTAGTAAATCATTTTGTAATTATTGTCGAGGTCAACATAAAGAAAGATTTATTTTAGTAAATCATTTTATAATTATTGTCGAGGCTGACATTGAATATTCTTTGTAAATGCATTGTAAGCTGACATAAGGCATATCATATGTAATAGGTATATAAGTTAGTTTGCTAGGTCAATTAAACATATGGAGAGATGGTATATAGATAGACATATAGCATAACTATCAGATGTGAAATATATGTATGGAGATCATTTTTGTATGCGAGCATTGTGTCATGCAATGATCTATAGATAGATAGGAAAGCACTCTTGGAGGAGAAGTAATACCGGTAATAGTACAAGACTGTGAACCGATACAGAGTAGAACTAGAACCAGAACTATATCTGACATAGCAGATGCATTCTTGAGTTCATTTTTAGTAATTTACTTTGGCAGAAAGCTTATAGTTAGTGAGGCTCTTTAGTGATGAGTAGTATGCTATAGGCAGTATGCCTTCTTGCAAGTTCAGGCCCCTGTTTATGTAATATCTTTTCATATGGCCAGTGAAGTGATATTGTGGGTCATAAATCCCACTGTGGTTTTTCCTCATTGAGGTTTTCCACGTATAAATTCTATGTGTTATGGTGTTCATTTATGTAGATGATTTATTTGCTTCTTGTTATATGCTTATTTGTTTACTGGTACACACATGCATGGTTTAGAAAGTTAAATATTGTTGATTCTGATAGAACACTGATTCACCCCCCCTCTTAGTGTTCTCAAATCCCAACACTTCTAATTATTTTCTTCATCATCCTGATTTTGTAATTGATTACAAAGTTCTTTCATTTTGGCTTGCATGGATGACAACCTCTCTTGAAAAGTAAATATGAATTCCTTCACAGATCTTAGCTCATCTTGCGGCTTCATGTTCCTCAATCTTTCAACATCATAGTCTTCATGAGCTACTTGAAGTTCCTTCCTCAAACCCATCTCCATAGATTCCAGATACATGATCTTCCTCAAGCTATTAGACTTATGCTAAGGGACCAGGCTCTGGTACTAATTGTTGGAATCCAAGAACACTGAGAGGGGGGGGTGAATCAATGTTCTCCCAGAATAATAAATTTTAACCTTATTAGCACAACAACTTAGGAACTAGTATGCATAAAAGTAGATAACAATAAGTAATAATGCAACCACCAATATGAACACCATAACACAGAGATTTATACATGGAAAAAATCAATGAGGAAAAAATATGGTGGGATTGGAGACCCACAATATCTATCCACTGATCAGATGAATAAATATTACATATAAGGGGCATGCACATGCAGGAAGGCCAACAGCCTAGAGTGCATTTCTCATCACAAAAGGAGCCTCACTGACTACAAGAAATATTTGGACTACAGCCTGGAAAGAAGAGTGAATTGCAAGAATAACATCTCCTATGCTTGAGTATAGTTTCGGTTAAGCTCAATACCAAAGGTCTTAAACCTCTCACTCAAATCCAATTCAGTCACCTATGATCGACCAAAACCTATGAATATGATTACAAATTTATTCGCACACAGATAATCCCATAACCCACGATCGATGATAAACAAAGCGATCTTACATCATATTTATACCAAACCGGGACCTAAACAATTAGGTTGGCCACCTAAAAGATAATACAATAAATCCATTACATAAACCCACAAACCAATGATAACCCAAGTCGGCCTGAGACTGAAACAAAATTAACCAAACAATAAATCCAACCACTAATGCAATGGGAGCATCCATTAACATGTTACATAAACTGGTCCATAACCTAACATAATAGCACCAGACCTAAAATAGGTCACCATAAGCCAGATGCAACACCGCTGATCAATTGGAACATGAACATGATAACCATTAGCATCTTGAGAAACTTCTGGAAGTCGCACCAACACCACTTATCGAATCCATCAAAAGATCTTCAAGAAAGCTCTATCGGTAAAACCCTTACTAGTAACCAAAAGGCTTACTAGAACATATGATAGCTTCCGGATCACCAAATCTCGAACCAACTAGTGACATGTACATGAATGACCGAACCAAACCAATTCCACCAAACTGAACATACCAGAGAATATTGGAGGTAGTCTCTAGATCAACATCACAATCCAAACACTCTACCAGAACCCCGTAGACAACCAAACAAGCTAGTGTTGACATCAATGCAACACATAATCAATTCCTCCAAATTGCCAACATTTTGTCACAGTTGAAATAATTACAATTTTTTTTAGTATCACGACCTTGATGATCGTCAAATTTGTGATAGGCATCTGCAAAATCCAAAAAAATATTATTCCCATTGGCAGAAAACAATTTGTTCCTGCAAAAATATTTAAAACGATATGTGGGGGGGCGCCTTTTAAAAAGTGAATGAGAAAATTTGAATATATATATATATATATATATATATATATATATATATATATGACCCGTGGGAGGGATTGTACCTGCACCCCACGGTCCCCTTGCACAGATCTATGACACTAACAAGGGTTGAAACTGTAAGTACTTGCGAGTACAGGCAGGGTTAGGCCCTACCAGCCCCGACAATCCCACAGTCGTTGGCTGGGGCTCCCACCATGACCCCGCCCAATGGGCACAAAAAAAGGTTTTTTAAAAAAAAACCTGCCATAATAAAAATTTGAACTGCCTTTTAAAATCTGCCACAAATGATTATTGGATAGTTTTAATTAAAATTTTTGTTTTGAAAATATTAAACCAAAAACCACAAATTATTTCCATATAAGAAAATTGGCTGATTTTATTCAACAGAGCATAACTTTCACCCGAAGAGTCTGTTTTTCAACTTCTTATACTCATTGGAGAGGTGATTCTGAGAAATACCATTTGGTATAGGTTTATGACACTAACAAGGGTTGAAATTGTCAGTACTTGCGAGTACAGGCAGGGTCAGGCCCTACCAGCCCCGACAATCCCACAGTCGTTGGCTGGGGCTCCCACCATGACCCCACCCAATGGGCACAAAAAAAGGTTTTTTAAAAAAAAACCTGCCATAATAAAAATTTGAACTGCCTTTTAAAATCTGTCACAAATGATTATTGGACAGTTTTAATTAAAATTTTGGTTTTGAAAATATTAAACCAAAAACCACAAATTATTTCCATATAAGAAAATTGGCTGATTTTATTCAACAGAGCATAACTTTCACCCGAAGAGTCTGTTTTTCAACTTCTTATACTTGTTGGAGAGGTGATTTTGAGAAATACCATTTGGTATAGGTTTGGTTCAGTGATTTTATTGTTTTGACATGTTTTGGGAGCCTAGAAACCTGATATTCTCCTTGATGTAGTTTTGGTCATATCTTTGGCACACAAAATTGGTTTTTCAATTTCGAATAGGCGTTGGAGAGGGTGTTCAATGTACTTCAGTTTGGTGTTGTTATTGTATCAATTTGATGAGTATAGAGAGGTTTACATTTTGTTCTTGGTTTGAGAACATCATTGGACTCGGTTTGAGACTTGGAGTTTTATGTGGGTGACAATTGGATGCAGGTAATGATTATGGTGTCATGGGTATGTAGGTACATGTTTTGCATTGACACGACATAATCATGATTGTGGTGATTTGGTTAATATTAGGAGGTTGTTATTAGCTCCTTGATGCATATTTGGTTCCTTTGACTATGGTACTAGTTTGTGGACCAGTGATAACATTAAGACCCTCCCCCCCTCAGGAATAGTAGCAAAATATTGGCGATTTTTTCGATACCCATAGAAATCAAATATAGCGATTATTGGCAATTTTTTTCCGTACCCGTGGAAATCAAATATAATTATTATTGGCAAATTGTTTGCAATCGCCCAAAATTAGGGGAAAATTGTTGGTGAAGCATTTTTTCCCATGTGTTAGAGAAATGTATTAGTGCTGGCGATTTTGCCTTGTAATGCAATAAATGTAATAAATATATTGGCAAATTTAAATAATGTTTTAATGTGAAAGGTTGTTTTTACTGGCGAATTCAGACATGTTTTAATGCAAAAGGTTGTTTTTACTGGCGATTTACACTACGACACAAAACCAATGCATGTCATTTAGTGGTGATATTTTTTTATTTATAAATGAGTATTTAATTATTGATATCAATAAAGTTTACATAATTATCATAGTTTCAACCAAAATTGGGGCCTCCAAAAATTCCCATGGTCCTATACCACAAAACCACCCATACACAACACGTAGAGCCAAGCCTTTCTCTACAACATAACTAGACCCCATCCCACTAATCCATTTCCCCATTACATGTGCCAATCCTAAATATAGAGGTCTACATGGAAAAATGTAGAGAAAAACCTCCCATGCCCAAGACAAAAGGGGAGACCAAAGAAGTTACATCACCATGGTCGACCACCTTTGCCAAAAAGTCGCCACCACGCGACACACCTCACTTGGAAACACCACTGCTGCCCTTAATCTGCCACTCCACCATCCTTTGTAGCCAAAAGAAAAAATATTACATTGCATTATTTTACATTATACCACCTTTTTGCTTCCGTTTGGATGGCCTCATCCATGTTTAGCCTTTTTTTTCAGAGGTAATCCTTGATGGAACTGAGGCCTTCACTCACAACTGCCCTGCACACTTCTGAATTTTCATGCACACTGCAAAGAATAAAAGGATGAATAGATCTAGAGGGGTCCCCTTGGCCTTCACTAATTTAGAACCAATCCTCATCATGAGCCAACAAACCCATCCCCATTCACGCCCTAACCAGGATATCTTCCAGACCACCTCTCCATTCTTCATGAACACAAGAAGTGACGACCCACCTCACCTCTGACACCATGCCTAATTCTAGACACCATGCTAACAAGAGTGATGAAATTTCCAAATTTAATTTGTAACGACCCTCCACTACAAAATAGTCATGACCCAGGATGATTGAAACATTGTGGATGAAGTCATCATCTTTAAAGAAGAAAATGTTTTTTAGTCTATCGTGACTAACCTTCCCCCAAAATAGATCCATTTGTACAGAACTGTGAAGGGAGAAGTTGGCCAACATTTTTCTTACAACAACAATCACCATTGTAACTATCTATTTTTACTTGATTTGGCAATTGAAATCCAAAAGGTTTTATAGCCAACAAGATAACAACAATTAAGTTAGCACATGAGTAATATAAAGCCAAATATTTTCTATTTATTAAATTATGACATATGAGTAAGTGGTATTAATTTTGAAACCTTAAGCCAACTGACAACAATGTTACACGAATCATATGGGAATCAAATTAGTCTATGTGACTATAATTTTATTTGATATGTTTGCTTTATTCTTTGCTATGTGACACATTGTTCCCAATTCGCACTTTCGCAATATTATAGTTGTGCCGACTGTTTATTTGATTTTACTAATGCAGATATAGATCAACAATATTAGCTAATGCGTTAATATTGTTAAACTAATGTTTTATACCCTTAGGCTCCTAGCCAGTGAGCGATGTCCCCTATGTATGTAACTTAACCCTTGGATTTTGCACATGCATGAAGTGGCTTTTAATTTTTTGGTATGAATGTTTGAAGAAACCATATCCATTCTCAAAATCACCAGAATTGAGACATATGTTAGTGATAATGCAGATATAGATAAAAAATATTAGCTAATTCATTTATATCAGCTTATGCGTTAATATTGTTATACTAATGTTTTATACCCTTAGGCTCCTAGCCACGAGCGATGTCCCCTATGCATGTAACTTAACCCTTGGATTTTGCACGTGCGTGAAGTGGCTTTTAATTTTTTGGTGTGAATTTTGAAGAAACCATATTCATTCTCAAAAGCATTGGAATTGAGGCGTGTTAGTGTTATTTTTTAATTTCCTAATGCATGAATATTGTCATACTTATCTTTTATACCAAGCAGTTCATGGATTTGCAAAATAAGCTAATGCATTAATATTGTTAATATTAAGATTATGTTGGTACTCAAATCAACAGGTCATAGACCTTATGTTGTTGATCTACGATCATCCAATGGTCATTAAGTTGATTGATTAATTAATTACAAACTTATAGTTAACTAGCACTTGCAGCTCATTGTATGGATAGCTGAAAGAAAATTAAAGATAAAATTTAATGTAGTTTAATATTACAAGTGAATAAATTAATCTAGTATTTAAATCCAAGTAATGAATAAAGTGAAAATCAAAAAGTTCCTCATTCGCACTTATAGAGGTGGAATTAATATCGAATCATGCAAATTGATTGTAGAATAAAGCTCAGACAACACATTGATGGAAGAGCATGGGGATTAGAATTTGAAGAGGATGTAGACAAGGTGAAGAGGGCCTTGCAAACTTTAATTTATGCACAATACCTAGGAGGGATGGATTCAATTTGGTAGTGGGTTGTTCCAAGAGTGGGTTTCATCATTTCTGAAGGGTCAGTGGAGCCTCCAGACCCACTACCCTTTGTTCATTGGCAAGATGATGAGTTGAAGGTGAGATGCAGAGAACTCACAAGAAGAGGATGGGAGGTGGGTATTAGGGTTTGTTTCAGAGTTGGATTTGGTGGTGGTGGGTATAGATAGATGGATTGGATGGAGGTTATTTGATGACTCCAATCTTTTTGTAATTTTTTTGAAGCTTTAAATGGTGCAGGAGCACCTAGGACTTAGGCTATTTAGTTTTCTCAATTTTGGCTTGTATTTACCCTATCTAAGTTAGTTAGTGAATAAGGACTCTAGAAGGGTCTAAGAGTTAGTGTTTAGAGTCAATGTAGGCCTAGGTTGAGTTCATTCTTCTTAGGTTTGCATTTTGTGCCTAAATAGTGGTTTGAGTAGGTAGTTGACCTTCTTGATGGTCAAAAGTGTCAAAACTTGGTATAGGAATTAGGGAGGGTTAAGTTAGTCTTAAAAATGTTTAAAAATTCATGAGTGATGACTTAGAGTAGGCCTCATAGGTTGAGAAGACCAAAAAGTGCAAAAGTGCAAAGTTGCAAAAAGTTATCATGACAACTTTCAAAAGTTGTCATGACAACTTTTGTCCTGAATTGGTTAGCGATGGAGTTAGGGATTGTCCAATGCCCTAAAAAGACTCCACACATGGGAAACACTATAAGAACCCTCTCTTACATGGTTACCAAGGTTGGAGAATGTATTTTGTAAGTTCAACAATTTCAAACTACTCATTTTCAGACTAGTTGGCAACATTTTGGCTTGATTTTACTCATTTTGTAATTGAAAATGGATTGAATCCATTGATCCAGAAATGGATTGAGTTTCTCTAGTGTGTTATAGTATTGTTGGTTCCATTTCAAGGTTTGTAGATAGTTTACTTTGGTGTTTTTTTGCTTTGGTTTGTAAACAACCAATTTTGGCATGTATATAGCAGTTTATGTAAAATGGTTGCCCCATGAATTCCACATGTGTTTCCATCACAAATTGTTGGGAAATGAAGGGAAACCAATTGCACAATGTACATATGCAGGGACAAGTGTTGGAGTTGATTTTCAATGTGATTATCACCTTGTTCTAGGCGAGTCCAGGAGCAACTCGGCTAGAGGAAATAAGGTGAAATTGAAGTGCTAAGTGTAGGGGTGTATGCCAAACCACCATCTAAGATTTTGGAGGGGTCCATGAAGTTGGGATAGAGTTTCCATTGCAAGGAGAAGCCTTGAAAAAGTCATTTGATGCCCAAACCCCAACTTGACCAATCACTGCCGACTAGAAGGCCTAGAAACCCTCCAAAACCCTCATTTTGGGGTTAGCATATGTACGGTGAAACAAGAAGCCAAAACCACAAAAATACCTTGAGGTTAGGTTAATAATTGAATAAAAAACAAACTTTCTAGGGGGTCTTTTGGACCATTTTCCTCCAAGCCCTAGAAAACCTGTTTTAGGAGGCCTAATAGGGCTAATTCCTTGTAGCCCTTTTCTAGGCAAAATATTGAAATTGGTAAGAAAGCTAATGGTTGCAAACCTCAAATGGACCAAAAAGGAATTCAAAACATGTTAAGAGACACCTCCACACCTCTGCATCAATTCACAATAGTAGGAGGTCAATTTGACAAGTTGAAGCCAAGAAGCCATAATTGAGCACTTGGGAAGCATTGTAACTTGGTAGGGTTCCTAGCTAAAACACTTAAAGCAAACACCTTGGAATGGTTAAGAAGAAAGCCCTAGAAGAGACTAAGAAGGAATTGGAGGTCTAGAGAGCAACTAGGCTTGGTGAGTTGGTGGAATTGAGCAACACCAACTAGGTGAAGTGTTGAGCAAGCTAGGTGAACCCCATCATTAAATCAAGAAAATATCATATTACCTACTGGTATGTCTAGAAAAGTGACAATATAATAAACCCTAATAGTAAATAGTTGTGCAAGGCCAACACCCATTATAATATATTTTGGTTCCCCCAAAATAATGAAAGATTCACCAAAATAAATCATTTGAACAATTGGTTTTGATAAGTGAATAGCCAAGTAGGGCCAGCACCCATTATATTAAGATTTTAAAAAAAGATACAACAATTTTGGCTTGTAGCCAAAAATACATTCTCGATAGCATTTCCAATGATCACCCATAACAACCCATAACCCACAATACAAAATTCAAGCATAAAAATAGAATGAAGAAACTGTATCATACTTTAGGACTAGGAGACATTCCTAGTCCACCTTGCCACCTCCGCAGCTTCACGTTCCTCGTTGACTTTCTTGGCTTGTAAGGTGAGAGGGCAATCCTATCCGTAGTTAGCATGAGCTTCACCTATTGCAATTTCCTCCACACCAAATCTGTCATCCTCAATCCATTCCTCTCCACTCCCCAGCTCCAACGCTCCTACAATCTCAGTCGCATCCTCCTCATCAATTTAATCTTCATCTACCAACCCTTCAGTGGTTAGGTAGTCCCAATGCCAATCATCCTCCTCAGATTCCTTGATTTTGGCTACATACATGAGGAAATTGATACTACATAGTATATCACTCCTTCGTGCCTGCAACAACTACGCATCTTGTGTTTACACAATCAAAAATTTAAAAACCCTTCCAATGTAATATTTTTGTGGGAGGAGAATGAGGAGGTTCTCATCCACATTGTTGATGATTGCATCAATGTTGTGCAAATATGCATGCTTGAACACCATCTGGGTGAGTTTTTTTGCCCCCTCCTTGGAAACCCTGACATATAACAACATGGCAAGAAAAAAGGTTGGAATGTCCGAACTCTATGATACACCATCAAGAACTCCAACTCTAGCACTGTCTTGACTGCATGCATTATGTATGGATGGCCATTCACCAAGACCCCTCGTAACCGTTTATTAGTGACTTCACCTACAAATGATATCTATGGTTTCGTTGCCCTAAACATAATTGGCGTGTCCATCACTCCCACCTCAGTGTTTCCAACTTGAACATGTAATGTGAAATGATGGTAATACCCCAATGCCCAATTTAAAGGTATTCGATCAGATTTAGCATAAATTTCTCATTAAATGAACACTTACCATAAATTGCCTTGTGCGATATATATTAATAATATATATATCTTTTTTTTTTTTTCTAATTTTTGATACAAGTACATAAACCCACAAACAAAATTTCACTTTCACAAGAGATTTGCAAAGAAAAATAACAAAACCATCAACATTATTATTCATGTGAGATCAAGAAGTACATTCTATGGACTATATCTGTAGTAATTGTCATGACAGATCATAAACTAATTAATATTGCTGAAGGAGTATATACATTCTTCATTGTAGAAGACTCCACATTCTAACTTAGAGACTACTACTATACCCTTTTCCAAAGAGACCAAGATTCCCTCCAAATTTTTTTCTTAATTATAGCCTTGGAATTCCTTTTATAAGAGTAAGGAATGCAACAAGCTTCAGGATGTATACAACTGCCATGTTCTCATTTGACATATATTTGTTTTATATGCATGGAAATGATATATTCCCAATATGAAACCTAAAATAAAATAGCATAACTTATCAAACCATATGACTAAAACTACCTTATGAGCCATGCCACTATCGCACATTTGTGGTTATTGATGCAGAGAATACCAGGATATAAGATTCTCATTGAATTTCTTGGTAGGGGAGAACTTTGAGAGTTTTGATCAAGCAGGGATGCTTGACTCCAAAACTGCATCTCCTGTGTCTTCACCCAACTTTCTCTCTGCATTCTACCCATTATAAGGGGGACATGGCAATTGCCAGAGAGATCATAATTATTTGTAATTGCAGCCAAAGCCTATAGTTGCACTCGAGCCTTTTAATAACCCTCTGGTTATCTTTGGCTATTTTAACAACCCTCTGGCTACAAGGTAAGTCATTAATTTTCTTTACTTCATGGCATCTGCAAACCTTCAACCATATCTCCTTATTCCAGAATTGAGTTGCACCTTCTATGCACTTCATTTTAAAACCTCTGCAAGCAAAACAATACTTCCTAAAAACTTGTCTCTAGATAATGTCTATCTTCTAAATTCTAAAATGTAGCATGTGAATGACCAGAAGAACTTAGAAGAAGGGAATGAATGAGGAGATTGAATAGAACTCTTAGAAATCTAAACCGGTCTATCTTCTACATTTTGAAATGCAGCATGCAAATAATTACCATATTTCTCGATTTGCGAAGTGATGACAATTGACTGTTAGGTCTATACTTTGGATTATTCCATATACTATATTAATCTATGTGAGATGCAATTTTCTCCCATTCCACAAGAAAGATTTCATTCCAATAGTCCCGACACCTGTAAATCTATACATGACTCAAAAACCTCAACATAGAGTAATACTGGTAGCTTTTCATTGAATATTAAATATGTACTATCCTCCGTATTTTTCTTCCTTTGACACATACAACGTTTTGAGTTTTATATGAAAAAGGATAGCAAAGAATCCTCGATCAAGATTTCATACATGCCAAAACATGGCTTTCTAAAATATTTCATACGGATATGCATGACACTTACAGCTAAGATATGATGTGTTTTCTATATTAGTGTTTTTCTCCAATTAGTAATAGAAGATTAGCCTTAATTATTCTACAATATTTATGTGATTAAAAAACATTCACCAATGTAATATTATTTTCCCTCAAAAATATTGAATGACTCACCTTAATTATTTCCCTATGTATTTTCTTATCCCGAAGCACATTCTGTGATCTTAAAAAACTGCCCAGGGCAAGGAAAGCGCTCTCCATCTCTTTGTAAAATTATCCTGGGACCTTTTGGAACTGGCTGGAAAGTTCCTCTGGGCAATTTTGATTCACTAACTTGATTCTTTGGAGGTTTCCCTAATATATTAATATGATTATAAATGTTTTTTTGTAGATACATGCATACATATATAATATATAATTACATGTATAGACATATATGTGTTCTTATATACATACATATATATATATATATATATATATATATATATATATATATATATATATATACATATATACATACATTTATACATACATATATATATATATATGTATATATATGTGTGTGTGTGTGTGTGTGTGTGTGTGTGTGTGTGTGTATAAATGTATGTATATATGTATATATATACATATATATATAGATACATATATACATACATTTATGCATATATATGTATATATGTACATATATATATGTATATATATACTTATATATATGTACATATATACATACATATATATACATATATATATATATGCATAAATGTATATATATATGTATCTATATATATATATATATATACATACATGTATATATATATATGTGTGTGTGTGTGTGTGTGTGTGTGTGTGTGTGTGTGTATTTGTATCTATTGTTTTTCCTTTTTTCTCTTTTTCATTATTATAAACATTTACATAATCATACATTCATGAATGTATATGATTATATAATTTTAAATGTAAGCATTCTTTTGTATAATGTTCTTTTGTTTTTATTTTATGTTTTATCTAATTATAATCTTATTTATATGTTATTTCTTATGTAATTGTTTGTTTGTATCTACAATGTACATGCATTCTGTAGGATTGGTTTTTTGCTTCCTTGTGTAGCATGTAAAACCTTTGAAAAATCTTAGGGTTTAGGGTTTAAGAGGATGGGTTTCTTCTTGTCTCAATTTTTTTTTTCCTTGGGCATTATTCTAATTTTAAGTTAACTGGCTACTATTGGTTCCCAATTTTTTAAGTTTCTATGTTTAGGGGTCTGTGTCGTTCTTTTACCAGCCTCGAGTATTAGAGCCTTTTGTCGGGCCGGTTTCCCTTAAAAACCCTGTGTCTCGGTTATGGCCTTCTATTAATGTCTGAGTATTCATTGGGTCCTAAGGAGTGGCCCTACACCATGGTCTTAAACCCTCAAGGTTTCCCCACATGCTTGTTTCAAATCTTAAGTAAAGTATCTTCAGCGGTTCGTGATCCGAGATAAAACTTCAAAGAGTCTAGACATAGAAAATTGCCCTACGGCATCATGGGGTCATCAAAAAATTGCCTGGGATAACAAAAGCAGCAAAAACAAAGGAGAAAAGTTATCCCAAGGAGCAAAAAGTAGCATCCAAAGACCACCTGGGATAACTCCTAGCAAAGAGTTGCAAAGGGATAGAGTTTTATCTTGGGGTAGCTTCCAAAGAGTAAAATTACTATAGAAAGGTTGCCCCGGGAAGATTTTCGATTAGCATTGAGAGGCCTTGGGATAATTTTACGAAGAAACAGAGAAGGTTTTATTTGCCCCGATCGATTTATCAAGAACAAAGGTTATATCTTGGGATAAGAATATAAGGTTGTGGAGAGGGAAAATATTATCCCATGGTGGTTTGCAAGGCATTTCTTATGGTCCTGAGATAAGGAGTAAGATGAAACAAATAACAAGTTATTCTAGAGGAATAGAGAGCATATGCAGAGTGATACTTTGGGTTTCAATAGGAGTATGCACATAGATACTTGGGCTTCGAGATAAGAGGATTAGTAAATAAGCAATGAAATCTTTATCCGAGAGGGTCACGAAGGTCAAAGGAAACAGGCCCAAGATAAAAGGCAGAAGGAAATACAATAGAAGTCTTATCCCGGGGGACTGGGAAGTGCATTCTTCGATGCTCCGGAATAAAAATGGCAAAAGAAGACGAAGTGAAAAGCTTGTCCCAGGGAAGCACAAGGTGTGATAGTGACTTGATTTTGGGTTTTAGTGAGAATAAATAAAGAGAGATAAAAATCTGCTTTGGGATAAGAAGGGGATCAAATTTGAAGTAATTCTTATCCCAGAAAGATGAAAGAATTAGAGAAATGGGCCTCAAGATAAGAAACAAAGCCAAAGATAGTGAAGATTTTATCCTAGAGTGATAAATGAAGTTGCAAACAGATGCCCAGGGAAAGAGGATGCAGTGAACTCATGGCATTTATGTTGGAAACCAAAAACACTGAGAGGGGGGGGGGGGGGGGTGAATCAGTGTTATACCAGAATAAAATATTTTAGCCTTGGCAAAACATACATACACCAACCGATATTCCGGTATACACAGAATTGAAAGAAGTAATGCAACCAATAAGCCAAACATATAAATGAGAACCATAACACACATATTTATACGTGGAAAACCTCAATGAGGAAAAACCACATTGGGATTTGTGACCCACAATATCAATCCATCGGCCATATCAAGAGATATTACAATATATGTTGGGGCCTGCACTTGCATGAAGGCTTACAACCTAGAGCACACTGCTCATCACAAAAGGAGTCTCACTGAATACATACAAATCCAAACTACAATCCGGAGAAGTGTTGGACTGCAAAAGATAGCATCTCCTATGCCAGAAAATAGTTCTAGTTTAAGCTCTATTTGTTGTGGTTAAAACCTCAGTACCAAAATAACCCTTACAATGAATTCCTCATATACATAGTCTCTCTGATATATTTTGCATTACATACATCCATAACCTAATATATATCCATTTCTTATATTTTTTCATCTATGCATATCCTATATATACCCTATACAAATTTATGCCTTATGTCGGCTTACAAGGATATATATAATTACATAATACATGTCGGCCTGATAATATAAATGTATAAACATTAAAACAAATTGCTGATGCTGGATCCAAGATATGTTGGCCTCCAATACCAATATCCTTTATTATACCACATTGTTGATGACCAAAGAAATCTTCTAACCTATCGGTGTCGGTGCCAATGTCGGGTCTGTGAAGTGCCTGTCGATATACTATATGAAGCCTGAACCCAAAAACATGTTACCATCAATGACAACATAATGAAACATAACCAATAGAGTGTCAATTGCCACTAATCTCCCCCTTTGGCATTGATGGCAACGCTCATGTGAAAAATGGTCATGGTTTCAATTGCTGGTTTCATCCTTCCTTGCTCCCCCGAAGCTAAATATGCAAAATGCTCTAATATTCCAAAATTCCAAAAACTATGTATGCAACCCTTCATTTTTTTTCACATTTATACTACTCCCCCTTTGACATCAATGCCCAAAAATTGTAAAAATAAATGTCAAAGAATGATAACTGTACACTGAATATCTCAAAAAAAATGTCTTACTAGAGCTTGACCAATTTCAAGATTTTCGGGTAAGCTTTCTCTAGTAACTCCACATAAGTATCCCAACCGGTTTTGAGTATGCCAGAGATACATACAAGTCCACTTAGTAAATATGCAAATTATTATTTCTCATTAACCTCTGCTGGTGTGGGCTTACCAAGTATATCCATGCATTCCCTCTTATGAACACCAAGTGAATCCAATCTTGGACTCACCAAACCTTTGAGACTTTTGGCTCTCTGAATGATCTTATCTCTTTCTTTCTCAAGAGTAGAAATTTGATTCTCCAAAGTTAAATTTTTTCCATCTATAGATGTGGTCAATGAAATTAGTCCATCAAAAGAGTTAGCAATATTAGCAATTTTGTCATGTACCACTTTTATCTTTTCATCCACTTTTCTTGTAAGAATCTCTATATTGCAACATACCCTGTATATATTAGTACTTTGTTTCAAGGAATTTTCTATCAAAATTAACTTCTCAATCTTTTTCTTCTCTCTATCAATGATCTGATCAAAAGCTGCTTTCTTAGCCAAAGTGAATTTTTCAAGTGCTAGCCGGTTAGAGATCTGGTGTAATGATTGAAAATCTTTAGAGACATGTTTTGTTATTATCTTAAGCTTGCTAGAAGGACTCACTTCCTTCTCAATCTTACATTCTGAGACCAATATGTGCAAAACAACTATGGATTGATCTATAATCCCTTTGTTTGTGTTTCCTTCCTTCATCAGTTTCTAAGTAGCCAACATCATTAGTTTCATGGGACTCATCTCTGTGATATTTTTTTTTTTCACTAGAGAAGTGTCAATTATCAATAATGATGTGACAACAACTGGTTCCCTACTGGATTCCCATGTTTTCTCTAGTTATTTATCCTTTATTACCTCCTCACTTGCACCGATGGCTTTGCCACTTGGTGCAGTCTGTGCAACTGTCAGTTCCTCTCTAGGAACAATATCCTCAACCTGTACAATGTTTTGTGCATTAACTGGTGTCTTTGAATTTGTTTGTGCATTTGGCTCAATTTCCACTATCTTGATGTTCTTCAAAACTAAGGGTGGAGTACCCATAATTCTTGTAGACACTTAAAAACAATTATTTTAATTATTTTTAAATTCTTGACATAATTAATTTATTAATTATGCCAAATTTTAATTTTCCTCAATATTTGTTAATTATAATTAATATTGTCACTATAGTCTCTGATTGATTTATTTAATAAATCAACCCCCTTTTATTCTTCTAAAAATCCCCAATATTAAATCTTCTCGAAATCCTCCTCTTAACTAATTAATTTCAATTAATTAATTAACTTAAGTGATTCCTACAAATCACCTTTTCCTAATCCATCATTAACCTAATAAATTCTTCTAGAAACTCCCTAAGCTCACTTAACATTATTCTTCTAATTTTTAATTCCCTCCACTCATTCTCTCTCCTAGTCAAATCTTCCTACAAATCTTATCTACCCTAATCCCACCTAATCTTTCTTCTAATCCCTCTCCTAATGAGTTGCTAGTGGCTAATCATCATGATTAGCCACAAAGTCAACTCCTTGTCCCTTCCATCCAATCACTCTCCTTAAATGCCCTTTTCCTAGGTGAATGTGAGATTTTCAAAATCTCACATTCCTCTAGGCATCTCATCTTCCAAGGAATTTTTGATTCCTCCTTATTCCTTCAATCCCCATGAACCTCCCTTTTTGAAGAATTTTTAATTCTTCCTCTCCATCCCTCAAGAAATGTCCCATCCCTTGCTCTTCTCAAGGCACATTGGGAAGTCTTCCCAATGTACCTTGAGGAGTGTGGAGACAAGAAATGCCTTTAAGGCATATCTTTTGGTCTCCACACCTCCTCTTGGGCCTTGTGTGGGCTCACAAGGAATACTGACCCTCTATCTTGGGTTAATCTTAGCCCTTCATTTCTTCTCCTCTCTCCCTATAAATTAAGGACTCCATACCCTCACATATCATCTCCAATTTTAGCAATTTCATGCTGTTAGTTTGTGCCTAGAAAACCATATTTGCATCCTCATCATGCCAAAATTACCCTTCATCCATACTTAGCCATATTATCCATCTCATCCTTCAAATCCATTTTATCCATTTTTTACACAGTGTTGGAGAGCCAACCACATCAAGCAATCTAGGAGAAAATCGACATCATGTTAGAGGCATTTGGGCACACTTCGACTTCATCCAAGCTCAATCCGAGGAAGATGGTAAAGATTTGCAACGTAAAAGGTATGAATCTTCATGTTTTCTATGTGATTTGGTTTATACTTTATGATTTCAGATGTTTTTGTGTTTTGATTTGCATATTAACCATCCAAATCCACCTTCCACTCTTTTCCTCTCTTCATTCTGGCATGCCCAGTGGGACCCACGTCCCTAAAAACTAATGTTTTTTGAGTTTTTGTGAATTTGCAAGTCGCAGGTATCAGAACAGCACGAGAGACTACAAATCAGTGCGAGCGATTTGGGGTCAATGCGATAGACATACTCCTTCGGCGCGTGCACATGCGCATCAGCGTGAGTGCAAACACATCAACATGACCATTTACAACATTTAATTTTTTTTTCCCGCTCTATTTTAATTTAAAAAATTTCACTCTCTATTTGTCTATTTGACGCATGTGCAGGCGCATCAGCACAAGCGAACGCGTTTCGGCGTGAGCGAATACTAACCAGCATGACCATTTTAAAAAACTCCCGCCCTCAGCAAAAATTTGGGTTTTTAAAATTTGAATTTCAAAATTTTAATCACTAACTTTTGTGTCTTTTTTTTCAGGATTTCAATGCGGGCGTAGGCGTTTTAGCACAAGCGCAAGAGTTTTAGCATGGGCATAGGCGTTTCAGCATGACCAATATAAACCAGTGTGACAGACATGTATAAAATCCCAGTTCAGTCTGCATTAAGTCCTTATTATTATTATTTTTTATGTTATCTACAATGCATACGTAGGGGTTTTGGCGCCTGCATAGGCACTTCAGTGCGACTGACTGCACTTGAGCGCGTCCGCTGTATGTGCAAGCCAGTGAGTACTGATTCTTTTTTTTAGTGTTGCAACTTTTCTCGATCGTTCAAGACCTAGAAAACAGAAAATCCTACTAATCTGAACTATTTTGTAGGTTGCCTAGGAGTTCCAACCAAATATTGTGTCTTAACTAAGCACCTAGATTTAATTAAAGGATAAATGAACCATTGTCTTGTGTGTTTTGTGAAAAGCGTAGAGGTAGGAGAGTATGCTCTCATCTAGCTAGACGATTAGAAATCCAGACCCTCTAAATTTTTCACGTTTGTTGCATGCTTACCTTTAGCAGGCTTGCCCTCCCAACTTGCTCTTTGAGAAGGTAAGAGAGGAACGACCCAGGTGAGTACACCTGGACTTGGGGTTCCCAACTCACTATAATAAATAGGCCATTGATGATGAAAGGGTCAATGGTTGGGGCTATATGAGAGTTCACTCTCACATTGGGTGCTTGGTAGGATCCTAGAGATCTCAATCACGCTTGCGTGACTACTAAGTTCTTGGTGCTTCGTTGGGCTATAGGCCTCAATTACGCTTGCGCAACTGTGAAGGGTAGCTCCTAATGGGAAGACATATTAAACACCTTGTGCATAGTGGCTAAAAACCTTCTAGTCATTTGTGCAGGAGGTCGGACCTCCGAAGACGCCCATATTTTTATGGCTCTTAGTAGATACACAAAGTTTTCCATGAGGATTTTTTATGGGAATTGATGCTTGGCTGCCCTAGAGAAGTGAGTGTCATGGATGGGAGCTAGTGGGATCAAGCATCTAAGTGTCCGCTCTAGGTAAGCGTAGTTGGGAAACCAATTGGGATCCAATGACTATTGTCCTTGCCAGCCTTAAGAATGTTGTACATGAGCATGAGTGTCTTTGAGATAAAATTCATTTGATCATTGTGTTTGCTTTGCTTGATACTTGCTTGCCAAGAGTAGACTAAAAACACATCATTATACTCAAACACTTGTCTAAAAGCAAACAATCATCCAAGTCATTATCCACACAAAGTCCAAATTGTGTCAAAACTCTGTCCATTTCATGTTTCATAAACCTAAGTTGTATAAGCATCCTAAAAAGTCAATCCACTGACCTATCAAGAAAAAGAAGCTCACACAAGCACAAATCATCAGGCATCAAAATTTTTGGTATACAAACTACAAACTCTTGCTTAAACATAGGACATTCTTGCATCATTACCACAATTATGTCCATGGTCATAGAAATGAGTTTGATGCAAGTGATGAACTAAGAGTTCGTGCTCTCCACCAAGGTTCAGGTTTGTCTTTCAACACCAACTATCATCAAAATCAGGGTGGTCGTGTCCCTCCATACAACTTTCCATTCGAACCAATCATCTATTGAGTCATGTTCATACCAAGGATAACCTAGTCATGAAATTTCTTCTAATCATCACTATCATCCCTCTTCAATCAATCATCCTCAATCTTTTCCCAAGGACTTAGCACATCAATCAATCACTCAATTAGCAAATTAATTCTCAAAATCCAAATCAAATCATCCTTTAATCCAATTTAATCTCACATTATGGTTGCATGCCTCGTGAAGTTCCATTTAGACCTCATCATTAATCACTTGGATTTTGTGCTTGAAGAAGAATACTCTCCAAGTACCTTTTTCCTTATCCTTTGAGTCAATCAAGACTCTTAACTTACGCCTTTGCTTTGCTTAGGGTCATTAGTCAACCCTTAGTGGAAGAAAGGATTTTTAATCATCATTCCAAGGTCTAAATTCTACCCAAATTGGTCACTACCTTGCTTGTAGTTTCATCTACCACCTAAGATCCTCATCCGAGGAATAAGGTGTCAATCCTAATCAAATCCACGTTCTAATCCAAGGACCCTACCAATCAGAAAAATCCCTTTACATCAAAGACAAAACCCAAGAATCCAAAAGTCTTGCTAAATCCTCTCATCAAAAATTTCTTCCTCCAAGTTTTTCTAAGGTTATTCTTGTATGGTCACAACTCGATCTCAAAAGAAAAAGATGGCTAAACAACAATATGGTATGCTAGACATTAGTGTCCTATATCAAGATCCTACACAAAGTGTGCAACCTAGAAATCAAGATCAAACCCAAGACCCTAATATGGTTAACCAAGATGAACTCTCTCTGGAAGTGCAAACTTTCCTAGCAAACTCTTATAACCAAGAGATGATTGAAAAATTTATCCAACACAATCCTACTACACTTCTAAAGACCCTCCTTGAAAATGGAGCTCAACTTCCACCTAATTTTGATAAATCCACTCTTGGTCAACAACCACAAGGAGATCTCGCTCCCACATAGAATGCTACACCTGTCATTCAAAATCAATCAATTACGGCCCCGCCCATCATTCAAACCCAATCAATAACACCCATGGCACCTCCTCCCGTGGTCTCCATTCCACCTTCTTCCTCCTTACCACCTATACCACTATCAAATCTGATCTCATCTATTCTCCAACACGCCTCTATACCATCTTCTTCTACTCAACCATATATTTCTATTCCACAAGCTTCACTTCCTATCAACAATGTCGCTAACCTCATTCAGGCCGCACTTAATCTCATCACAACAGTTTATGGGCTGCAACCAACCATCACTCAAGCCCCTATAACATCGATCATCACATCTCACATTCTCGCTTCCTCATCATATCAATACATTAGTGGTGGTACACCTTCCATAACTCATCCAATTCTAGGGGCGAATGCAATCCATCATTTCCAAAATCCACAACAAGACCTCATTAAAGAAATCGAGGACATGAAAAACATCATCAGAGACATGAAAGAAGGGACTAATAAGAGGAAACTGTACTCATTTGAGGAATTTTGTCCTTGTCCTTATGATCCGTCTATATCAGTTGCACCCTACCCCCTAGGGTTTGAGATACCTAAATTCACCAAGCATGAAGGCAAAGGGGACCCTCGCGACCATGTTCGGTAATTTCACATCCTATTCCAAGAAATCTCCTATAGTGACCTATACCTTCGAAGGCTCTTCCCTAAGAGTCTCACAGGAGATTCCTTGGCATGGTTCTCATCCTTACCACTAGGTTCAATTATCTCCTTTCTAGACTTGGCATAAAATTTTGTGGCTCACTATGCCTACAACATGGCTAATGATGTTTCCATGATGGACCTATGTAACACAAAGAAAAGGCCCAAAGAGACTTTTGCCAAATTGTTGCAAATATGGCAACATCTCATCAAGAAATTCCAATGGAACATGCCAGAACAACACCAAATTAAATTATTTCAAAAGAACCTGGTGCCCAACCTTTGAAGACCTCTGACATCTCAATGTATTAAATCTTTCCAAAAATTGACTGATAAGGGTCTAGCCCGTGAACGTGTCTTGTTAGAGGAAGGAACCTTGAAACACTACCAAAGATCAACTCAAAATTATTCCTCTTATCATAATGATAAACCAAAATTTTGGTCCAAGAAAAAGAATGTAGTTAATGATGATGTAACTGAGGCAAAACGGGTCCAGATCGTGGCCGCTTCTCTAAAACTCACCACAACTAATCATCAATTCAATAATAAAAACAATCACAATCAATCCCAAAAGCCTCACAACAATGTCTCAATCCAGGGGCGACCACCTCGATCCAATAACAGGACTCCAAGAGACTTCACTCCTCTTGCTAAGCCTATTGAAGTGGTGTTTCAAAAGCATGTTCAAGTAGGAGTAGTGGTTTTCCCGATCACTCGCCCGTTTGATCCCAATCAACCTAAACCTAGGTGGTATAATGAGAATGAATATTGTGAGTATCATCATGTCAAGGGACATGATACATGAAAATGCATGAAGCTTAAAATCTACATACAAGACCTCATTGATAGGGGTGAAATTGAGGTAGCAAATTCAAAACCTGGTAATAACAATGAAAAACTCAAAATGTACTAGGAACATTTCCTGAAACATGATAAGGGAAAAGGATCATCATCTAATGCAGTGAATTATGACTACACTAATCACATAACCAGCTTTGAATCTTTAGTAGGTCACATTGAGCCTGCAAACAATCATGTAAATGTCATAACTATCCAATGAGTTAATCCTCCCCCTTCCCAAAGCAGACCTAATCCTACTAGGATAGTCATTCAAGGTGCTACACCCTCCACCACCTACTCCTAGAATGACTACAATGTAACCATGCGCTGAGGTAAAGTCACCTTCTAAGGAGCTCCTACCCCACCAAACCCTCCACCCATGTCTTCCACCCATTGATATGACCTCCTTGACCAACTTGGGAAGACCCCCGCATAGATCTCCATTTTATAACTTCTCAAGACTTCCCCTATCCATAAAGAAATTTTGGAACAAGCCCTCCTTGAGCCTCACATTCCTGATAATATCAATGCTACCTAATTCCAAGCTCTCATTGAAAACCTTTCTCCCCAGCAACACCTTGTATTCACTTCCAATGATGCTCCTACAGATGAAGACCATAATAAACCTTTGCACATTGAAGCCCTTATCTAGAAGCAAAAGGTCAAATGTATCCTGATAGATGGTGGATCCATACTCAATCTGTGTACATACAAGTTAATAAAATAATTGGGACTTTTTGAGGACCTGATAGACACATCAAGAAGGATCACAATAAAAGAATATGATGATGCATAAAGAGTTTCAAAGGGCATGATCACCTTACCTCTTCAAGTGGGCCCTATCACAATTGAAACCCCTTACCAAGTAATAGATCTTGATCTCCCTACAACATTCTCCTCGGTCGGCCATGGATTCACTCCTTGCAAGCTGTACCCTCCACTTATCACCAATGCATCAAATTCCCCTTCAATGGAAGAGAGATCACTATCAAAGGTGATCCACAACCTTTTCAATATTGCAAGCTCTTAGAGGGGAAACATCCATATCATTTCCCACTAAATAGACCCTCGCCAACTCCTCCATCTAACACATCAAATGTTGCCTCCACCTCATCTCAACCAGACACACAATTCAAGATCTTGGATAATGTTTGTGGAGAATACAAATTGGAGGATGTCTAATTAATAGGCAACCTCCCCCTATCTCCTAAGTCATTTGGCAAACCAAAAGAGCTTAAAAAAGATAAAAAACTGGTCATACAATGCAAAGATACCACCTTCCAGCAATGGGGCCCACTTGATGAGGAGAGCCTCGACACAGATGTCTCTTCATGGTTGTACCAGGAAGAAGGTGACGATCCAATAAAAATATCTAAAAAAATGTATCCAAAAGCATCATCTATAGTTGAAAAAATGGGTTACAAAGGACACGGCTTGGGACTAGAGGAGAAAGGAAGAAAAGCACCCATAAATCCTATCTCCTACAAGTACAACAGAGGCCTGGGGTACACCCCATTGCCTAAGATTACTATCGCTAGTGCCCCTTCAAGTCCTTCCTTGGATATCGAAAGCCTGACGAAGAGGAGTTCCATGAAATGCCTTATGAATATGAAAAACGATATCTTCTTTGACACTCACATCAATGCCATCACCCCCACAACCTCTCCCATTTCACACGAGCTACATCTTGTCCATCCTAAACTCATAAATTGGGGCCAATGAGACAAATCCACTTTAGATATCTGCGTCGATGATAATGCTCTCATTACTCTCCTGACTATGAAAAACTTGGAAGACTGCAACCGAGTAGACAGTATTCAACTACATGAAAAGGGATACTTTGGTAGTTAGGTCAATGCCCTTAGCCACAAAAAAGATAATCAAAACAAAAAAAATGATTCCCTAGATGAAAACCTCTCCGAGGCACCTTTGGATGAGCAAAAAGTAAAAACAAAGGGCGTATCCAAAAGTGAAAACCTGAAAAAGGCACTTGACAATGAGGGACTTGACCTCCCTACCATTAGTTACCTTCCTCAAGACAGGTCAAATCTACTGATAGAAGAAACAGACAGTATCAACTTGGGCACTGAAGACATTCCAAAAAATGTGCTCGTTGCCAAGTCCCTCATAGAAAAAGAGAAACAAGACCTCATAAATTTCCTTATAGAGGTAAAAATCAATTTTACATGGTCCTATGCTGATATGCCAGGTTTAGATTCTGACTTGGTGGTTCATAATCTCGCTGTCTGCCCAAATGCAAAACCTATGAAATAGAAGTTGCGCAAAATGCATCCGCATATTGCACTCCTAGTCAAGGAAAAAATCCAAAAAATGTTGGATGCAGAATTCATCAAACCAATAGACTATGCTAAATGGGTCTTCAACATTGTACCTATCAGAAAACCCGTTGGGGGCATCCGTATCTGTACTGATTTCTGAGATCTAAATAAGGCTTGTCCTAAAGATGATTTCCTGCTCCCCAACATAGATATGATTGTGGACCTTATAGCAGGGCATGAGATGCCAACACTTATCTATGGATTCTCTAGATATAATCAAATCAAGATTGCAGATGAAGATCAACATAAAACTTCATTCACAACACCATGGGGGACTTTCTGTTATTGGGTCATGCCTTTTGGCCTCAAAAATGCTGGAGCCACATATCATCATGCCATGACAACAATTTTTCATGACCTCTTGCATAAAATTATGGAGGACTATGTGGTTGATCTGCTAAGCAAATCAAAGATGAGACATGAACACATCCCTATCTTAAAGCAAATCTTTGAAAGATTGGAAAAATACAAATTGCGCCTAAATCCTAAGAAGTGTGTTTTTTGGGGTTACATCGGGAAAACTATTAGGTTTCATTTTTTCCCATAGAGGCATCAAGGTCGATCTTGCAAAGGTAAAAGCCAACATGGAAATGCCTCCACCGAAAACTCTTAGACAACTGTGCAGCCTCCAAGGAAAAGTCCAATCTGTTAGACGTTTTATTTCACAACTGGCAGATAAGTGTCATCCATTTTCACACCTATTGCGCAAAGACACAAAATTCAAATGGGACTGCTTGTGTCAAAAGGCCTTTGAAAAACTAAAATAATATCTGGCATCACCTCCAGTGCTTATGCCTCCTACTCCTAGAAAACCTCTTATTTTGTACATATGTGCTACCGCAGTAGCATTGGGGGAATTGCTGGCACAAACAAATGATCAAGGGAAGGAACATGCCATCTACTACATCAGTCAAACACTAGTAGGGTATGAAATCAATTATACCCCCATTGAAAGAGCATGCCTTGCATTGGTGTTTAGCACACAAAAACTCCAACACTATATGCTTAACAACAAAACAAAACTGATTGCTAAGATTGACCCGCTTAAATATCTCTTGTCAAAAGCTACCCTCACTGGCAGAACTAATAAATGGGTCATGCTCTTAAGTGAGTTTGACATTGAATATGTAGATAGAAAAGCAATCAAGGGACAAGTCATTGTAGACCAGTTGGCTGATGCTCCACTTCTAGGTGACCATCCTATTCTCACAGAATTACCAGATGGATTCATTATGATTGTCACCACATCCTTCACATAGAAATTGTACTTTGATGGCTCTTACACCCAAAATGGATCGGGGACAGGAATACTAATGATCACACCTCAAGGAGATGACATCCCAAAGTCATACAAGATAGCTTTTGCATGTACCAATAACATCACAGAATATGAGGCACTCATTAAAGGGTTACACTTGGCTATCTAGTGGAATATAAGGGAATTACATGTCTATGGTGATTCCCAACTTGTCATAAAACAAGTCAATGATGAATACCAAACAAAGGATGACAAACTCCTCCCCTATCGTAGCATGGTTGGAGATCTTAAATAACACTTCACAATAATCAAGTTTGATCAAGTCCTGCGAACAAACAATAGAGTTGCAGATGCAATGGCCACCATTGGCTCCCTCCTTCAGATGCCAACACATAGTCAGAAGTGTGAGTTCTTGGTCGAGCAACTATTTATACCAACATATGACCTACCGGAGTCTGAAATGGTGTGTGTACTTGTTGGTCCCGAGTCCCCCTGGTATCAAGAAACCTTTTCTTTCCTAAAAGACAACACCATTCCCCCACACCTCACCAAAACCCAACAACAAACCTTCATTTGCCGATGTGCTCGTTACACTATCCTTGGAGATACCCTATTTAGAAGGCATTTTGATGGTTCCCTCCTAAGGTGTTTAGATAAACAAGAGGTGGAATGGGCATTACATGAAGTACATGAAGGCATCTATGGGGCACACTCAAGTGGGCTCACCTTGGCTAAGAAGCTTTTGAGAATAGGATATTATTGGCCTAAGATGGAAGTAGATTCATATAACTATGTGAAGAAATGCAACCCTTGCCAACAACATGGCGACAAGATTCATGCGCCATCATAGGAATTGCAGTCATTCATTACACCCTGGCCCTTCTCACAATGGGGGCTCGATTTCATTGGGAAAATCCACCCCTCATCCTCCAACAGGCATAAATTCATTATCACCACTATCGAGTACTTCACTAAGTGGGTAGAGGCTATCCCTCTTACTTTTACCACTGGAAAGAAGATATCCAAATTCATCCCGAACTACTTGATCTGTCGATATGGCATTCCAAAAGTTATCATTAGAGATAATGGTAGACAATTTAAAAACCAAGATGTCAAAGAACTCTACCAGAAATTCAACATCCAACATCGCTTCTCCACCCCATATTACCTCCAAGGCAATGGTCAAGCTGAGGCTTCTAATAAAACCCTAATCAAAATCCTCAAAAGGATAGTCAATGAAGTTGTTCATGATTGGCACCTCCAACTCCATCCTTCTTTGTGGGCCTACTGTACCTCCATCCGCACACCTACAAATGCCACCCCTTATTCCCTTGTCTTTGGCTCCGAAGCTGTACTCCCCCTTGAGATCGAGATCCCCTCTCTAAGGGAATCACTACAAAATATCCTACTAGAGGAAGAATACAGAATTGTACGCTTACAAAAATGAGAATTGTTAGATGAAAGGTGCCTTAAGGCCTTGAACCATCTTTGAGTATATCAAAACCATCTGCGCATGAGCTATCACAAGAAGGTCAGAACCCGAGAATTCCAAATTGGTGATCTTGTCCTCATGGAGAATCAAAAAAACCTTCAAGAGAGAGAAAAGAAAGGCAAGTTCAAGCCTAATTGGCTTGGGCCATATGTAATCACAGTGAAATATGGATTAGGAGCTTATCAGTTGGCTACTCCTGAAGGTGATCCTTTGGATGATCCAATAAATATCATGCACCTCAAAAGATTTTATGCCTAGTCCTCATAAGGTCTTAAATTGTTAAAAAATATCAAAAAAATAAAAAAAATACATAAAAATAAGAAAAAGATCCCGAAAAAATTGTCACTCTGGTGAAAACCTAGCAAACAGGCGCCTTGTGAAAAAAAAAAACAAAAAAACAAAAACCCAATTCGTCCATCAGTGAAAACCACTTTGTGGCACTATGGACAAGTACCTTGGTGAAAACCTCCATGCAGGCGCCAAGGTAAATAAAACCGGATCCATTGTCTATCAGGTCGGTTCTCCAAATCACCCTCCCATCCAATCCACCCATCCCAACATTCCTCCCCTTCCACCTTTGAGCAAATCATGCTTATGATGATGAGTCTTCACCTAAATCACGAATAAGGAATATCCCATCAATTGAGCTTGTGTGCCTCTGTGTGAGCTTCATGAAGTCTTTAGAACAATCCTAAGTCCACAAGTTAATCTTCAAGGCCATATGATCACTTTCCCAATCCACAAAAGTCCACCCCCTTTTCCCTAGGGATGAATCCTTCCCTCGCTTGACAACTTAATCCTCTATCCTAATCCTACTCTTGGCAAGAGGTATTAGTTGGTCATGAGTGAATGACTTGTTTGATTTCTTGGATTTTGTTTAAATACATATTTTTTCCCTATGACTACATCCATTTACGACTACCCGGATTTTTAATATCTAGGTATGTTTACAATAGGTGCATACTGGGGCATATTTTCATAACATGGCATATTTTGGATCTCTCTTGTATAAATCGGCAACTTGGTACTAATGTTTATCAACACTTACCCTCTCATGTACAAGAGGTATCGGTGTGTTTGAGGGTTTCCTTGCATGTACCCACAACTTTGTATTAGTGTTTCTCAACACTTACATAGCTTTGTGTAAGGAATTCCCATTTGACTGTGAGTCAGTCCACACCTTGGGTTTCTCATGGTATCTTGATTCCTATAATCAGTGGTGCAAGTCACCCGGGGAAATATCAAACTAGGTTGGCTCTCCACATTTTTGTGCACAACTTTCACCATCATTCTATAAAGTCCTAATCTAAAATGGAGTCCTCAATTTACCCCATTCCCCGTCTATTCCATATTCTTCTATTTTCTAGCCAAAGATCATTATGTTATTATGGGCATATTCCCTCTTTGCAATATTCATTCACTTTATCCGTGTAGGTTAGATTATTCATATAGATTGCATTCTCATTTTATCACACTACTCATTTAGATTGACATTTTTTCCACAAACATTTAACACATAGGTTGCACTTAGATTTCATTACATGCATCATTTATAAATAAATGACATTAATTCATCCACGTATATTACATTACATTACTCATTTATTTTAATCACATCATTATATCATGACATTACATTTATTCCTCATATAGATTGTATCATAAATTATTTACATGTACATATCCATCATACATTTGCATACGCAACATATATACACATCAAAAAGCATGATTAGTCATCCTGCATCCAAAATGTGTCAGCAACATATCATAAGCATACATATACAAGTATCCACACCGCATCACAAATAGATCAGCACAACATATCCATAATTGTATCCATACATCACATCATAAGAAAAATAAATAGAACCATCACAATAAAAAGTAGACACATCACCCATCATCACAAAATCATATATATATATATATATATAAAGAGATGAATATGTCTGTCATAATACAATGATTGCCCCGAAGGGTCAAAATATGATACACAAGAAAAAAATGGAGTTAACTCTCCCCTCCTGTCTCCCACCCCCCCTGCTGTACCTCCTCCACCTGAGCCTCTTGCCTCCCCTCCTTTCGGTGGCCTAAAACCCACCGATCCACTTGTGTGCTGACTCTGTGATGACTTGCTGACTCTGGGTCATGTGAGATCGCACACTTTCAGTGGATGAGGTTTCTCACTGTGCTGCAAGTACTACTCCATGATATAATCCCCTATAATACTCTGCCTCTTGAGCTGCCCTCTCTGCCCTATCCCACTGCTGCATAATATCAACATATATCCGCCCAAGCCCTGCAGGAACCAACACCTAGCGGGCTACATCCCTCTCCCCCCAAAGCCATGTCACATCCACCTCTGCCCTCTGTTCTCTGGCCTGGAGCCCCTCTAGCTTGACATCCTGCTGACAAAAGACATCCTGAAGACCTACTATAGCTATCCTTGTTCGGGCCTCCTCTAGCATCCTCTCTGACTCCTCCCTCTCCTGCCTTAGGGCATCCACCTCTATCCTTGCTGTATGGAGGCTCTCCATCAAGTATGTTATCTCTCACATCAACCACTCCACCTCTGCCTCCAGACTCTCCCTACCAGCTCTCTCTATTTGTAGCTCATCCTCAAGAGAATAGAGCATCCCTCGAGTAGTATCTCATTTCTGGTGCACTTTGTCAAAGTTAGCTTGTGATAACCCTCCCCTCTCCTCCACCTGTACCTCAGGAGCATCCATAGGTACAACATCCTCTCCCCTATCACCCATGGCCTCTACGACCTCTCCTACTAGTGCATCCTCTCCCTCTCCCTCTCCCTCCTCCATACCACCCTAATTCTCCTCTACTGACCACTAGCACCACGCCCTGCACCAATCACAACTCTCTCCCTTGGGCCATCATCCTCACCACCAACTACCTAGTCTACGGTTGGTTGTAGTTCATCATCCTCCAAAACCCCAAGAATGGTAAGACATACTAGCAAGTACCCCTCCCACTAACTCTTGTATCCTACTGTCATCCCGGGATCCTCACCTGCCCCCATCCGCTCAAATGAGATGCTGTCTGAAAACTGGTCCTGCCCTCCAAGGGACTCACCGTTGGGCCCCAATATCTCACCTCTCATGTAATCCAAGGATAAACTGGGATGTCCCCCACTATATCCTAAACCTATCCAAGCTGTCGAGCCACTCTGAATGATGCATAATACTCCTTAATGTACACCGACCTACCAAACATCCACATCTCTACATCAGCCCAGTGCAGCTGCCAATCACCCATCCATCTCACACACCCCAAAAATGACCTCCATGTAAACTGCATAAGCTCATTCAGAATCCACTACCAAAACCATACAAACCCTATTTGCGTATAATGCAATAGCCCCCTATATCTATCCACATATGGCTGTCGAGCCTGCTTGTCCTATACACCTAGTGGCTGAGTAACTACAATGTGCTCCCAAGCCCAGATGTGAAGAAGTGTCACTCCTATAGATAAACTGGCATACCCCCTATACACCACCAAATGCATATCATGGTACAAGTGAGCTAGCATCACTTCTCCCCACACATACTACTAGTCATCATGAACCATAAAATAAAGGCACCTGCTCCATCCAATAGGAAATCCATGCCCACTTAGATCAAGTATGATCCACCTGCTCAAAAATCCACAAATCACTAGTACCAACCGAGGAATCTGCCGAATGCTCATCACCCTGCCCAAATGGATCCTACTCCTGTCCAGCATCGGTGGGGTCTCATACTCACAAACCTCCCACAGATAAAAATCCGCTACATCCAAGTGGTACTCTGAGATAACACCATGAACGGGGATGTTCAAGATCCTCCATACATCCAAAAGGGTCACTGTCGCCTCGCCAATAGGAAGATGGAAGGTGTTATATCGACTGTCCCACCTCTCAACTAAAGCTGTCATCATCGCAATATGAGCCCGTGTCCTCGACCACCTGCCCACATAGTCCAATCATAGA
Organism: Cryptomeria japonica; assembly: GCF_030272615.1. NCBI lineage: Eukaryota > Viridiplantae > Streptophyta > Pinopsida > Cupressales > Cupressaceae > Cryptomeria > Cryptomeria japonica. Next base: position 254,159,050 of record NC_081410.1, read on the forward strand.
GCAGCTAGCACCTCCAACTCATCATGCCCCAACTCCCAAAATAAACTCATCGTAGCAGACCAATGCTCCCTTGAAGCCAATGGACCCATCTCCGCCTGCATCCACTAAACAAATTCTTATTTTCATGTCCACAAGTCCTCATTTACCCTCTGGAAACAACCATACCCTCATCTTATCCCAAAAATTCTAAAAATAAACCTAACCCTCCCCCTCCAAAGCACACGCGCTGATTTATCGAGTGCTCGTGCCAAAACCGTGGTGCTTGCACTATTCTGTAGGTACTTGTGCTAACAGATAAAACCTACCATCCCCGGCCCTCCCTACAGCCTCCATCAATGTGAGCGCCCATGCAGTAGCGTGAGTGCCCGCGAAAACCCTTGAATGCCCACGTTGATGCACGAGTGCCCATGTCAAAGCATGCATGGCCACGCTAAAATACGGGCACCCGCATTGAGACATGGGCACCCGCGCTAAGCATCCCCCCATCCCCCAAAAACCTACTTTACCTAACCCCTCCCAACAAGCACCCATGCTATTCACTAGCACTCACACTAACCAATGGATGCGCACACTGAAACAACGATCAGTGCGTGCACTTCACTAGCTCTATGCCCTAAATTTAGCCCTAATTCTACCCCTACCCTAAAAATTCCAAAAGAGGGAATGCTCCTACATACCAATGGTCCATAGCTAGTGGGTCTGTCGAACCATCAGATCTTCTTGGCATGATGATCATGGGTATGAATGCGATCCATCTCTCCCTCTCTTCTTCTATTCTCTGAGTGGCTCCAAGGCTTGTGTGTAACAATGAATCCTCATTGGGCCCTTTGTGGCTTGTATGGGCCCCCATGAGGGCCCATTTCCTTTGCGGTCTCACATCTTCTATTCTATCTTCTAGACTTTCTACATCTACTTCCTATTTCTTTCTCACTTATCTCCTCCACTCAAATTCTTTCTTCATTTTCGAGAATTTTTTTCGTCAATTTTTTCGACAAAATTCTTGAGGGGGCATACACCTCGCACACTTTACACTGGGGCATCTATCTCTTCTTCTTCTATCTTCTACCCATTGCCAAATTTGCCATTGCGTAAAAGAGGGGCAAAAGGTAGACACTTAAAAATAATTATTTTAATTATTTTTAAATTCCTGACATAATTAATTTATTCATTATGCCAAATTTTAATTCTCCTCAATATTAATTAATTATAATTAATATTGTCACTATAGTCTCTGATTTATTTATTTAATAAATCAACCCCCTTTTATTCTTCTAAAAATCCAAAATATTAAAATCTTCTCAAAATCCTCCTCTTAACTAATTAATTTCAATAATTAGTTAACCTAAGTGATTCCTACAAATCACCTTTTCCTAATCCATCATTAACCTAATAAATTCTTCTAAAAACTCCCTAAGCTCACTTAACATTATTCTTCTAATTTTTAATTCCGTCCACTCATTCTCTCTCCTAGTCAAATCCTCCTACAAATCTTATCTACCCTAATCCCACCTAATCTTTCCTCTAATACCTCTCCTAATGAGTTGCTAGTAGCTAATCATCATGATTAGCCACAAAGTCAACTCCTTGTCCCTTCCATCCAACCACTCTCCTTAAATGCCCTTTTCCTAGGTGAATGTGAGATTTTCAAAATCTCACATTCCTCTAGGCATCTCATCTTCCAAGGAATTTTTAATTCCTCCTTATTCCTCCAATCCCCATGAACCTCCCTTTTTGAAGAATTTTTAATTCTTCCTCTCCATCCCTCAAGAAATGTCCCATCCCTTCCTCTTCTCAAGAAACATTGGGAAGTCTTCCCAATGTACCTTGAGGAGTTTGGAGACAATAAATTCCTTTAAGGTATATGTCTTGGTCTCCACAACTCCTCTTGGGCCTTGTGTAGGCTCACAAGGAATCTTGACCCTCCATCTTGGGTTAATATTAGCCCTTCATTTCTTCTCCTCTCTCCCTATAAATTAAGGACTCCATCCCCTCACATATCATCTCCAATTTTAGTAATTTCATGCTATTAGTTTGTGCCTAGAAAACCATATTTGCATCCTCATCATGCCAAAATTAACCTTCATGCATACTTATCCATATTATCCATCTCATCCTTCAAATCCATTTTATCCATTTGTGCACAATGTTGAAGAGCCAACCACATCAATCAATCTAGGAGAAAATTGACATCACGTTGGAGGCATTTGGGTGCACTTCGACTTCATCCAAGCTCCATCTGAGGAAGAAGGTAAAGATTTTCAAGGTAAAAAGTATTAATCTTCATGTTTTCTATGTGATTTGGTTTATGCTTTATGATTTCATATGTTTTTGTGTTTTGATTTGCATATTAACCCTCCAAATCCACCTTCCACTCTTTTCCCCTCTTCAATTCCTTTACCTTTCCCTTCAATCAGTGTATCTATAGTGTCAGTCTTTATCTTTGGTGAAGTGAAGAATCCTCTATGATCTCCCAAAATTTTTATCCAATCCTTTTGTGTTTCCTTTATTATCTCATTCTTCCTTCCTAACATCAGGCTAGTTATTCTATGTTTTCTGTTAAATACTTTCCTTTTTGTAGCCTCAATTATCTTCTCCATCTCATTTGGAGTTTTAGTAAAACATATAGCTGAGAATTCTTGTATCTTAATGTGTTTCTCTTCTTGCATAGCATATAACCTTCTAGCATCTAATATGTTGTATAGTTCCGTTGGTATTTCATTTTCTATTTCAATTAATGCTTTCTTATAGATGTCTAAATATAGAAGAATTTCTTCCTCTACCTCTCTTTGTTCATTAACTATAAATGTATCATAATAAGACTTAACACTATTTAGCATCCCATCCTTAGTTATTTCATCTAAAATTTCAGCACAAGTCTTAGGCGGAATAATTGTTACATTACCAGTCTTTAGTGCCAATTCGGTGTCACTCTCCTTCCTCCTACTAGAAGTACCAGATGCAGCTAATGGTGTAGCCTTAGGTGCCTACTTCTATGTCAGTACTTTTATGGTGACTTTCCTAATTGGTTGTCTCTTTGGTTCCACTTTAGATTCTTCCGGTTTCTTCCTTACAACCCTTTTGAAAGCTAAAGGTGTCTCATCACCAGTCTCAGAATCTACAGGTGCAATGCAAACTACCAGATAATTCCTCTTTCTCCCTTTCTCCAGGACCGCATCAATGAGTGCCTTAATGTCTCTAGAAACCTTTTGTATAAACTTGCTTTCCTTACCTTCTTGTTTTTCCCTCTTCTTCTAGTTGAACTCAGTTTCAACTTCAAAGTTCTTTTGATGTGTTGTTCAAAAGGTTTTTATTCTTCATCTAATTCGGCATCTATTAGAATTTTTGCATATGCATCAAGGATTAATGCATCCACCTCATATCCCATTTCCTCTATCCAAATATTTAGGGCCTTAACTGCCTCCATGAGACTCACATCCTTCTTGACCATGAAACAAATGTCGGTAGAGTATTTCTCTATAATTTTCTCAGGTATCCTTATTCTAGACCTCATAGATTTCTGAAAAGCCTTGAAGTAACCCCATACCTTGTCATCTCTAAGACTTCCCATTGCAACAATTGATTGCTTAAGCTGTCTTCCTACTGGGATGTCAAAAGCCCATTGCTTCCTTCCAGAACTAGGGGTATCATTTAGAAAGTATAACATTAAACATACTAATATATTTCCATACCAGAAGGTGCCCTTCTTTTCACCTTTAATCTTCCCTAAATTGATCAATAACTCCTCAAGCATCCAGTCATAGAGATCTAACTCGATATTTTCTCTCATCATTCTGTAAGCAGCCAAAATACATGAACTGGAAACTAAATTCAGTCGGTTAGACTGAGTTACCTTGTAACCTATGATCATGCTGCCAAATTTGATGTCGCTGTCGGTGATAGTGTTCACCTTCATTGATCTCTTGTCTGATATAGCACCGATGATCCTCCTTACTAAGTCATTTGATATTTTCTTATTTGGTTGATGCCCTTTTGATGGTAAACCAGTAATTGCCTGAATGGCTTCCTTAGTGATTTTGTAAGGTCTGTCCAACCATATGAATTCCCCATGTACTCTGCTTAGTACATATTTGACAATCTCATCCTCAAATTCTAGAATATCCAAAATATCTATGAACCCTATATCTTCGATGTGCTTATATGTTGGTTTGATTTTACTAGATTATCCCATGAGTTCATTCATATACATTCCCTTGATTTTTGAAGTACCTAAGTCCTTTATATGACAATGAATATAAGCCCTAACATTTTCTACATATACTACTCCCTCTGGGATGTGAGAAAATGCTCCAACCAAATCTTCCTTGGTAGCCACATGTGGATACCGTTTGAAAATTGGCCTGGGACAGTCCTTAATTTATACTACAGTTGGATTCACAACAAAAATAGGAGTAGAAGATGATCCTAATTCCATGATTCAAGAAAAATACCTTTAGAACTTTGCCAGTGAAAACCTCTTATCAAATCCTTCCAGATGTTGGTGTGATCGTTCAAGATAAAATTTGATCGCCTCTGAATAGTTTTTGATTGCACCAAGTCGCTCTGAATTGCTTTGAAATCAATCTGAATGTTGGGTGATTAATAATGAAGTGTAATCGACCTTTTATCGATTGAGAAAACCCTAATTTTCTATTGACATAAATGACTATCGGTGAATGATACCGAATCTCACTCTGAATATATCAGTGCCAAATAATCCTTTCCAATATCTGGAACATCTTCTAGAAACTCCTCTAGGGGCATATGCATCATCTTTCATGAAATTTTTCCTACCCCTAAGGCATTTGCCTTAGTTACTGGATGAGCTCACTATAGGTGCAGGAGCAGCCTCTTATATCAGAAAGGTAACCAGGACATTCCCATCTAATGATTTCTCTTTAGTCTTTCTAACCCATCTCCGAGTATGATCTTGCTGGATTTCATTAACCTTCTCTTTGCCTTTATCATTTATTCCTCCATTTGCAACTTGTGGATTTTTGCTTCTACAAAATAGCAATATGTTCGACTTCATTGCTGGCATAACATGGCTGATTTGTGCACAATGTTGAAGAGCCAACCACATCATCCTTCAAATCCATTTTATCCATTTGTAGAGCCAACCACATCATCCTTCAAATCCATTATAGCAATATGTTCTTTTGAAGGCAATTCAAAAGAACATATTGCCTTGCTAAAATCGGTGAAATTACTTGACCTGCACTGATCAGCCATATGTCCAAATTTTCCACAAGCATAGCATTTTATATTCATTTTGCAATCTTCTGTCTTATGACCAATTTTATTGCATTTAGAACATTTATCGGGAGCAGAATTAGGGTTTTTATTTGCTCTATTTCTACATTGCCTAGCCATGTAGCCAAATCTATTGCAAACAAAACATCTACCGTTGAATTTCCTTATCAATGTCTTATGGTTTTGATCTTCATTAGTAGTACCATAACTTTGTCCTTGCTGAAATCCAAGTCCACTGGAATCTCCAATCTACCTCTATCTCTTCAGTAACTCATCAAGTTGTACTGAGCTAATCTTGAATTTTTCTTTGTACTCACTTGCAATAGTTAAATCATCTCTTAGTAATAGCATTTGTCTCTCAATCTCTTTCTCATTGCTCTGGCATTGTACCAAATTAGACCTTAATATCTCATTTTCATGAGACAACCTACCACATTCTTCAAATTTGTTCTTCAGGGATACAACAAGATTATCATCCTTTTTCTTTCTATCCTCAATATCCTTGGATAACCTCATAGTCATAGTTTGCATTTCATTCTTCATAATCATGTTCTCCTGACTTAATTTATGACATTGTTCCTTAAGTGCATCTTTGTCATCTTGATTTCGCAAATGTTCCTTCCTCCTCGCTTGAACAAATGACAATATCTCTTGTAGGACAAGAATAAATTCTTTCACAGAATTCAACTCATCTTGTAACTTTAAGTTCTTCAATCTTTCAGCATCATAATCTTCAAGTGCCATCTCAAGCTGTTTCTCGAAAGCCATATTCAATGATTCCGGTTTCAGGATTTTCCTCAAGCTGTTAAACTTCCTCCAAGGCACAAGGCTCTGATACTAATTATTGGAAACCAATAACACTGAGAGGGGGGGGGAGTGAATCAGTGTTATACCAGACTAAAATATTTTAGCCTTGACAAAACATACATACACCAACCAGTATACCGGTATAAACAGAATTGAAAGAAGTAATGCAGCCAATAAGCCAAACATATAAATGAGAACCATAACATAGAGATTTATATGTGGAAAACCTCAATAAAGAAAAACCACCGTGGGATTTTTGACCCACAATATCAATCCACTAGCCATATGAAGAGATATTACAATATATGTTGGGGCATGCACTTGCAGGAAGGCTTACAGCCTAGAGCACACTGCTCATCACAAAAGGAGTCTCACTGACTACATACAAATTCGGACAAGTGTTGAACTACAAAAGATAGCATCTCTAAACATTAAAATAAATTGCCTATGCTGGATCCAAGATATGTTCGCCTCCTATACCAATATCCTTTATTATACCATGTCGGCCTGCATTGTTGATGACCAAAGAAATCTTCTAACCTGTTGGTTTCGTGTTTGTGAAGTGCATGCCGGTATACTATATGAAGCCTGAACCCAAAACCATGTTGCCATCAATGACAACATAATGAAACATAACCAGTAGAGTGTCAATTGCCAACAATTTATTGCCCCGCATGGTGATTGACACAACATAAAAGGAAAAGGTGGCAAAAATAGAATACAAGGGCACCAACTCACTAGTTAGAGGAAGTCAAGGATTGATCGTGGTCATCCAAATGATCATCTATGATGGAAATTTAAATTTTGAAGCCAACAACAACTTTTGTTTGCATGAAGGAATTAATGGCAGAGCAATAAAAGAGAAAACTCTACTGCATTTGTCTTCACCAATAATTCAAGCGAATAGAGAGCAGTTGTAGAGAAAGTAGAAAGAGAATTCAAGCATTCTCAAGGCATCCAAACACAAAAAGCTAACCAGTAACTAAAATTGGAGTGCCCTTTGTATGAATCTGGTTGAATTGTTCGTGATAATTGTAGGTGTTTTTAGAGCCCTAGGATTTTATTTCTTGCTCTCTGCAAAATAGCTATGGCCTCCCCCATTGAAAAAACCGCAAGCCCTGATACTGAGAAAGCCCAAGAGGCTGGAGCTAGCTCAAGTGTCGCTAGTGCTACCCATGCCATCCCTTTGAGCATAATTTCCCCACTGCAAGAATTATAGGATACCCCCATTGTTGGACCAAACCTTGAACCAGATCCTGCACAAGCTAAGGAGGCTGAAGCTAGTGCTTCCTCCAAGAAATAAAAGGGGAAGAGGGGAGAAAAGAGAGCTACAATTGTGGTTTCAAAGGAAGATATAGAGGAAGAATACCCATCCCCAAAGACAAAGAATCCTGCTCCAAAGAAAAGGAAATCAAATAAGGATTCCACTGAAGAAATACTTGCACAACCGACCACTCCAGTGATTGAAAAGGAGGAAGTTGAAAAGAAGATGGTAGAGGAGCTATCAAAGAAGAAGGAAACAAAGAAGAGAGCCCCTCTCAAAAAGAAGGTTGTATCTACCCATGTTGCAGAAGAAACCCCACAACCCCAAGAGGAACCAATAGCACCAGCTGAGCCTCCCAAAACATGTTCTGAATTGGAAAGAGAAACAATGATCAAATTAGAAGAATTGGCAAGGAGGTATACTAGAGGAACCCAAGTATTGAGATAGGATTTAGTAGACCTCTTCCCTATCTCTAACTCATTGGAGTCATCCAAGGCCTTCTAGGGAGACACGGAGGTTGGATGTAGGGTTGTCATAATGGGATTTAGGGGGTGGGATGTCTTCCATGCTTTCTATGGAAATAGGGATCAACCTAGCCCAATCTCCAATTCCTAGAAGTTGAACCTAGGAAGGCTAGTAGTGCTAAATGTATTTATTGAGCCAATGATAATCAGAGAATTAGCTAAGAAATTTGACCCCCCAAGCCTTGCTATCAGAAACCTTCAAAGATAGGTTATTTTGGATATCTCTCAGAAGGCTATCATTGAATGTTTTGGGCTGGATGGTTCAACCATTAAGGGGATCAACAAGAAGGATTTGGTGAGAATATATAAGAAGAACAAGGGGAGAATCAAGAGGGAGTATCTGCCTATATTTTTGAGAAGGCTCACAAAATTTTCCCCAAGCTACATCTTGCCCACTGAGATTGAGCCTTTCACACTGGATAAGTTTGCAACTTATTTTGTAAGGACATATTATGCCCTATGCCAGGTCCTAGGAGAAGATTGTGGGCTCACCTTGTTGCTAGTTGATTACATGATGCTGACAGTGTCCATCCAACACACGTCCACCAATGAACTTTTTGACTTTTCTACAATTATCCAAACAAAGCTATATGAGAACCTAATGAAGGAAAATGATGAAATAGTTGTACTGAACTTCAAGCACTATTCTTTGGTGTGCCATCTCATTTTGTATCAGAACAAGTCAACATGGTCACCAAAACTGAACATTAGAATACTAGATCCACAAACAAGATTACCATGGCCTATTCAGAGATGGACACAAGTGTGGGACAAGGGCTCTCGCTTTGGGGATTATTGTTTATTCTTTGATTGTTTTGTCAAAAGGGTTTTGGATATGTTGAATGTTGTAATAAAAAGACCACCTACACACATAATTAAGGTATTAAGAAAAAAATTCTGCATGGATCAAAATATACAATATGCAGAAGGGGATTTCAACCATAATTTTGGAGACTTGTTATTCTATGATAACTGTATAATTATAAGGTGCTATGGTTTTGAGAAGGATCCTCATAGGTTACCAATTTTTGTATCTCCTAGGCTTGCATTTTTGGAATTCATGTGGCAAATGATGTGGGTGGATAAAGAACAAATCTCAGAAAGAAAGGGGAAGCATCTCCCCAAAGCCACTAGCTTCAACGAATTCAATATTGGATATGATCATCTGGAGAAGATCCGGGATTTTTTGACTAGGAATTATAGGCTTAAGGTAACTATAGCCAGAAATTATGATCTTGAGAGATACATAGGGGATTTAAGGCTAAATAAACTCAAAGAAAGAAGCTACCATCTATTATGCCTTGCATATCTATTTCCCCATTAGTCTCCTTGCATTGAAATTTGGGTCCCTTTTATCTTTTCTTTTCTTTTTTTTTTTCTTTTTTGGTTTTTTGACCTCGGGACTTTGGGACTTCAAAGTCTCGAGGTCCCTTTGTTCTTCTTTGGTTTTTAACCTTGGAACTCTAGAGTCCCGGAGTCTCGAGGTCCCTTTGTTCTTCTTTGGTTTTTGACCTCGGAACCCCGAAGTCCCAAAGTCCTGAGGTCCCTTTGTTCTTCTTTGGTTTCAAAGCCTTGAAACTCTGGAGTCCTGGAGTCCCAAGGTTTTGAGTCTTCTACCTCGAAACTCTGGATTCTCAGAGTCCTGAGGTAGAGCCTCCTTCTTCTTCCTTATGAACCTTGGATCCCCGTAGTTCTGGGGTGGGGTGTTTCCTTTCTTGTGTCAATCTCAGAACATTGGGACCTCGGAGTCCTGAGGTCATGTTTAAAGCCTTCATATGGATGGGCTTGGAAAGAGGTATAAATAGGGATGATGAACTTTTAAAGTTCATTTGTGCATTCAAAACTCCTCCTCCCTAGCTCCAAGCTGCGAACCTCCCGACTTTTGAGCTTTCCTTGGTGTTTTTGGGCATTTCGATTCACCAGGTTGATGATTTTTCTTGCCCATTTTGATGGTTTGTAGATTAGATTTTCTTTCCTTGTTGCTCTTTTTGTTTGTTTCTTGTTTTCTTTTTGTGCGCCTAAGTTTTCCTGCCTGGAACCCTGGACCCCTGGAGTCCCGGTTAGTTGGTTTTCATGCGCCTAGAACCTCGGTTCCGAGTAGTTGGCTTGACCTAAGTATGAAACCCCGAAGTTCTAGGTGACTCCCATTCACCTAACCCAGAACCTCGAAACCCCAAAATTCTGGATCAATCCTTCTTAATATGCCTAGAACCCCTGAGTTCTAGGTGGATCTCGTTCAATGAACCCAGAACCTCAAACCCCCGGATGATGCAGAGCATCATGAAAATCCATAAAACCTTCATTCAAGGGTAAACTTTAAACTTGAATCAAGAGACATATACAAAGATAAATCACTCTTCTCAACTTCAAAACAATTTCAAAGGTTATATTACATCCTTAAAACCCTTAATTCAATATTTCAGATCATAACATTCACCATAACATGAGAGAACAAATTCTTTATTGCCATGGAATACCCTAGTTTAGGGTTTCATTGCTTAACAACTGTTTTCACCAAAATAATCACAAAATATTCAATTCTTAACCAAATAAAGTAAGACCAAAAGCACTAGAAAGAAGATTCAGAGAGCTTTACAACACATATATCCTTTCTTCAATATTATCCCTCATGTGACCACACCAAATGCTACAACCAGGTTGTTGCTGCCTTCACCAATTTGCTTTTTACCGTGAACTGTAACAAACAGTCATCAATAACATTTTAAATATTTCTCATAAAGACAATTGCATTAGTAAGAATTTATATCACCAAGTTAAACAAGTTCTCTCAAAATTTCAGCCAGATCCAACTGTTAAATAAAAAGATATGACCATTTTCCCAAAACTAGGTAACCCTTGGTAGGGTTTTGACAATCATTGAAAAAACAAAGATATCTTGCCAAATACTCCACAAAAATGCACAAGAAAGGATTCATCTGAAAGATATTTCATCAATATATCATTAAATAACATCTACATATAAAAATTACATCAAATGTGATCCTCCATGGATCTATGACAGCCATAGATTCCTTAAAACCTCATGACAGTTTGAGGGTTTGATGGATAATCTTTGTCAAATCCCCTCCAAACTGATCTCCCCTCTTGATTTCGACCAAACATGGTTTTATAAACCATTTCAAACTCCTTTCTAACTTATCCAACCACCTCATAACCAATGGATTTCATTTTTACACTTTTGTTGCACTTTTGGCAATATTGCAACTTTGCAATTTTTACAATTTTTGACATAAATGACTCTAACTCTTACATGGACACTTTTAAAACTTCAATAAGGACCAAATATGATATCTTTGGACAAAATGGCTCATTTAGCCTTACATATTATGATTCAATTGACTCAAATAACCTTAATATGTTATGAATGACTCAAATACAATAAATTGTTCATATTATGACTTTTGACCTCCCGCTATGCTTGTGTGCTTAGGTGCCTCTACACCACCGGAGTTCCGGGATTCCTTTTGCATACAACTTGACCCCAAAGTCCCGAAGTAAATCAACTTTTATGATTATTATCAAAGACTGAGGATTTTTTTTCTGCTTGTAGGTTCAAGTGGTTAGATGGACTCGTCCTCTAACAAAAGAGGCAAAGAAATTGATAGATTCCCACCCACCATGAAATATCATTATCAAGGACAGGTCTATGTTTCAAAGTTAGATGATCAAGTCAGATGGGTCATGGATATCAAAATCGACCATATAGAAATTGAGGATATCAAGGCTCAATTAGACAAACATAGTGTGGAGGCCCTCCATAGGAGAATCAAGAGATCAGGCCTAGTTAAAGCTACTGCCTTTCCACAGTCATTGCAAGCACCGAAGTTTATAATGACCGATGCTCCATTTTATAACCCAAAGACTAGAAAGTGCACAGATGCACAAGGAAAAATAGTCATAGACTTGTCTCCTGACATGCTCGGGTTGGTTTTTGGCATCCCAACCAGGGAGGAGATATATCTGTTAACCGAAGAAGAGGCCTTAAGGGCATGGAATGACAAAATATCAGCTAGTAAGAGGCACATGCATACAAAATGGTTGGAAGAATAAAGAAAGACAGGTCTCAAGGCAATAGAGATCCTAAGGGTGGATTACAAAGAGTCCCAAAGAGACTTAATCATTATGCTTAGAAGGGCCTTTGGCAAGCCAGATTGCAAGCATTTTCATCCCTGGATGTTCCAATTCATGAGCACTATTTTAATAGGGAAACAATACTTTGATTTGCCATAGATCCTCTCTGACAATATCTAAAAATAGATGAAAGAAGTTCAACATACCCAAAAGTTATTTTTCACATCATACGTCATTTGGGTAGCTACTAGAGCTGGAAAGTTTCCAAGGCTACAAGTAGAAGGTTAATTGGGAGAGGAGAAAGGACAAAAGAAGGTATGGAAGTATTATTCCCAACTCAATCTAGCCAATGCAAAGGCTCATTTCAATAGAGTTAATGATACCTTTGTTTTCCCAATAATAATCAAATTAGAAGGAGATGCAGGATATCGGATTAGCCCAAAGGCCATGGCTATCATCTGAGAATGGGAATGTTGGTTCATCCAAAACCCATGCTCCACTTACATCAAGGTTAGAAGATTCACAAAGAACCCAATGTTGCTGCCTTGATACTGCAATGATAGGATAATTTTGCTAGAGTATGTAAGGCATCTTGTGGGCCTCTAGTCACTTTTGTCATCAAAACACAAGGTAGGTATCGATTTCTCAGTATCTATTGGGTACTTTGCATGTTCTAAGATACAAGTAGCAAAATTAGCAGAAGAAGAGCTTCAAGATTTGAACTTGAAGGAGTATGATCATGCTATGGAGTTTAATGATCCCTATGGGAAACTTAAACAAGCTATGCCTAAGGCATACGAGGGGCACAAGCCTAGCTTGGAGGACTTTTGGGCCAACTTGCAAGACAATTTTGAGGTTAGGGAGAAGAGCTATAATAGGTTATTTGTGCCACATGTAAGAGATTTTGGAATTGAGACTAACCTCCCTAAAGACCTTAGGGATGATGGGGACAAAATTGATCCATTTTATAGGGAATCAAGGATAGATAAAAGTCCCCTCTCCCCAATAAAGTGGTCTGCAAGTGAAGACACAAATATGGAAAAAGTTTCTCAAGTGGTCATCAATAGGATCAAGCAATGGTTAGGCTAGAGGGTAAGGCCCAATGTCTCAAAGGAAAAACAAAAGGAGTCCACTTCAGGTGTACCTCAATCAAGGGGCCATAAGGAGTACACTTGGAAGACAAGGTCAGCCTCAAGGCAAAATACATCCACCAATCTAGATGAGGAGGACAAACCTTGAGAAAGTATTGAGGACTTAATCAAGAAACTCCAAGAGAAGATGAGGGTGTTTGAATTGTTAAAGAAGGCAACGGACCTGGGAGTGATTTAAGGATTGGGAGCGGTACCACTTGCCAAAGTTCTCCCACCAAGGATGGCTATAGGGTAGACTGCAGGAGAGGGTACCCAAGAGCAAGATGAAGATATAGAAATTTTTGAGGATATACCTACTCAGCCACCTTCAACAGATGCCACACATGCTCCAAGCACCAACGCCCCTGTACCACCACAAGCTGATATTACTACAGGGTAGCCTGGAGCACAAGGATTCAGGTCTACAACTGAAGGAATAAAAGTTAGAAACATTGAGTCAAATTCAGATCAAGAGGAAGAAGATCTTGAAAAGAAACGAATGCTAGGAGACGAGCAAGAAGGGGATGAGGCAGGAGACCTATTGAATGAAAGACTAGTTCTAACCCCTCAAGATCAAGAGGAACTCCTCAAGGATATAGTAGCCAGGCAAAGGGAAACAAAGATAGGTGAGGAAGAGATGACATTTAATGAAGAGGTCAGTGGCAAACTGGGAGAGTTACATAAGCAATAGGCTCTCCAAACCAATCTAGCTCGCCAAGTTATCTCACCTCAAGATCCTGGGCAAACAGAAACAGAAGTGAGAGATGAAGCAGAGGAGTAGGTAGAGGTCCATGTTACGACTACAGATATAGTGTCACATCAAGGTGACAGGGATGAAGATATACCACAATGGTTGGAGTTTACCTTTGGGAAGAAAAAGAGAAAAGAAGAGCTCCCTAAGCTTACTCTACAACAAGTAATCACCGAGGAGCCACCAAAGGTTAAGAAGCTAAAAATTGTTCATCATCTATCAAAAAATGGTTATGGTGAATTGATTGCAGATGTGGCGGTTCCATCCCAAGCTGAGGGACAAGATTCCCCCAAACACCAAATATCCCAGATAAATTTGGGCAAACAAACCAAGTGGGCGGAGCTAGATACTTTGGAGTTAGCCACAAGCATCGTCAGAGGGCATGTAGAGAAGGAGCATACTTCCAACATGGAGCTCAAAGAACAACTAGGGCAAAATAATTAGCTGCTAATTGAAATGAGAAAACCCCTGGACTCGTGCAGAGCTAATGACCGGCCTTCTACCTCATCGTTGCCAGAGGAAGAAGTAAAAGCATTAATGGAGGTGAGACGGGTGGCCGCTATAGTGAAGTCATGGGCCCAAGTAAATGCACCCAAGATAAGATTATTTTTGCAAAATACTGTGGAGATATATCATAAGGCGGTACAGGGAAGTAGAGATTTGGATTCCCGTTCCACGTAATGGAATGGAAGTCAAACATTTTCAATAAACAATTCCAAATTTTGAAAAAGATATTGCAGCTAGGGGAAGAGACAATAATGGAGGAGGACCTTTTAGGGGGTGACAGTTACAAAAATTGTAGTCATATGTGTACATATTGGAGTTGAAGATTGAAATTCTTTAGTAGTATATCAAGGATATGATGAAGATTTGGGACCCTCTCCTCAGGGAAATTTTGTTGTATGAAATTTTTGTAAAGGATATGCTAGGAACTTTTGGTTTCAGATTAGCTAATACAAGAATAATGGAGCAACAACAAGTTTTGGATCAATGGGATGCATATGAGGTGCAACACCTAGGATGCTCGACCCAATTTGATATCACCCTCATGGACAGATATACATATCTGATTACTCAATGTCAGGAGGTAGCAGGCACGGTGAAGGAGTTAGAGGAGGGGAGAACACATGCAGATGAAGTTTTGAAGAAATATAAATTTAGTGTTAAGCATGTAGCTGATCCTCTAGTTCAAGAAGTTGCATGTATAGTTGATAATTATAGAGATTTTACCAAGAAATAAGGAATAAATGCATAATTGCCAAAGATGGCAATGCTTTTTCATAAATCCTTAATCTTGTATTTTCAGCTGCAGCTCCTACTCAAGTTCCAATTTTGAGAGAAATTCTGCATGACTATGAAAACATGGCTCACCCAGAAGGGTCTTCATAGTGCTCATGAAACCCCCATTTCATAGTTGTTAAGTAGAGTGTCAAGGCAAAAACTTGCAAGTTAACTGCGACTCCTAGTTTCAGTTCTTAATTTAGGGTAGGGTTATTTCCTAGATAATAAAGCAAAGAACTATAAATTGAGAAGTTGGATTCAGTTGTAACGGTACCAAATTGATGATTTGTGGCCCACTTAGAGATTTTTAGAATATTTTGTAGACTGTTAAGAAGTTTGAGTTATTTTTGCTATACATTCATTGAGATTAATATGAGAAGCAGCTTGTAGATTGCCTGATCTACATCTATATTCTACTAAACTGTTTTGTGTAATCTTGTAACATCTATTATTTGGAGTTAGCAACATGGTTTAATCTTTTTGTCTATCACTTTATGAATCATATTGCACATGTTAGTAGTGTATGAGAATTATTGTGATAGGCCATATTGTTGATGATTTTATTTCCACAAACTTGTGAAATTGATGATTTTGCAGGTTTTCTGGAGGTCAATTGTTGAATGCTACCTAGGATAATATTTGATAATTTCTTGGATTGCAAGGAACTACCTTAGTAGTTCATTAAGTTGTTATTATATTGGTTTTTATTTTTATTTTCTTGTTCCCCTTTATGCTTCACATTTTATTTCCCAGAGAATCTTAAACCATAAAAACACAAAAAAGAAAGGAAGTGCAGTTATCCACAACCAATGAGATTTAGTTTCAACCAGTAGGCCTCTTAATAGGTACAACCACATCAACCATTAGGCTACCCATCACCATTGTGACCCAACTATAGAGACCTTGGGGTAGTGAGTTTTCCCAAATTCATTTCTTTCCAGGAGAGGTGGTGAGTGTTCACATTGGCTACCTGACTATTGGCGGGTGTGTCAAAAATAGTCATCAACACCATCACCAATTTTCTAAAATAGAAGACCTATTAAGGAATGCTCTGCCAACTGAGGTCGTCCAAAGGAAGAAGAAATGAGAACTACTCAAAAGGTTAGATAAAGAGAGAATGATAGAGGATGAAAACTACATGGGGCTTTTGAAAGAGGAGTTCCAATCTGACATTGATAGAATGATTATTCCCCTCCAGCATGCTGATGAAATAATTGTTGGTATTTTGGTATGGTTTTGTCATTGATGTCAACACCTACTGGAACACTAGCACTTTGGAGATCCAGCAACATTCACCAACAAGCAAGTAACTATTGCACAGTTATTGGTATATGGTTCACCGGCAGGATATAATGATCACCAACACTTGGAATGATATGGAAGACACTTGGTAATATCAAAGACATCATGTGGACACTTTGTTTTGAAGAATTAATCATTGGTATATTCATATTTGCATATTTGCTTTTACCGGCAAATAGGTCTAGGGTTACCTAGGGTTACACCAATAGGTTTATCTTTTCCAGATCAACATGGCACGCTATGGAGATGATTTATTATTATTGTAAATGCATTAAGTTGACATGTTCAATTAGTTATTGCATCGGATATTATATTGTTTGTAAATTTTTTTTATTAAAATATCTTGTAGAGCCAACCTACTAAAATTGGTCTTAGGTTATGGTATAAATGTAAGATCTTATTTGTAAGATCGAATGTGGAATGCAATAAAGATTTGTGAGAAGGTATATGTGAGATTAAGTAGAGGTATACATGAAGACATCATTTGAAGGTGAAGCTAGGTTTTTGTAGAAGCATATCAACATTACACCGGTACTGAATCCAACATATGAAGATGCTATTTTGTGCAGTACATTCTTATTGGATTTAACCATCCAACTGTAGTCAGTGTGACTCCCATTTTGTGTTTGAGCAGTGAGCTCTAGGCTGTTGGCCTTTCTGCATGTGCAGACCCCATTTATGTATGCTTACTATCTGTAGTAGTATCATCTAATTGTGGGTAAGGTTTCCCATCGTGGTTTCTCCCCTTACAAGGTTTCCACGTACAAATATTGGTGTTATGTGTTGTGGATGACTTTATGTTTATGTTTCATGCATTAATCTTTACCAGTATATCAATGAAAAAACCATATCAACATATCCAAAATATCAACAATCTCCCCCTTTGGCATTGATGGCAACACAAGATGGAAAAACCATGAAAGTGCCAAAACAGAAATGCCAAAAACCAAAAACCAACAATCTCCCAAAGAGATCATTAACCAAAAATCAAAATACATAATTTCTCTCCCCAAAATGTTTTTCAAATGTTTTTCCATAATATCTCTCCCCCTTTGACATAAAATGCCAAAGCAATACAAAACCAAATACAAAATACCAATTAACCAATTTATCCAACTACTCCCCCTGAGAATTAGCTCTCCTCATCAAATCCGGAATAAAATTTCTTTGTTAATTCTGCTAGTTGATGACAAACATCAACTATCTAAGTCTCTACTGGTGGGGGTAGGAATCCAAGATGCTCTCTGAGATATTCAAAAGTCTCCTTAGGCAAAGGCTTTGTAAAAATATCTGCAATCTTCTCTTTAGTATTCACATAAACCAATTTCACTTCTTTTGCTTCAACATTCTCTTTTAGAAAATTTAATTTGATAGAAACATGTTTATTCTTAGAGTGAAATACCAGGTTCTTTGATATATCAATTGCTACCATATTATCATAGTAAATAGTTATAGGTTCCTTGCATTTTACCTTTATGTCCTTCAACATTTGTTTGATCCATAATACCTGTGTACAATTAGTTGTTGCTGCAACATATTCTAATTCTACTGTTGATAGTGATGTACAACTCTGTTTCTTTCTCAACCATGAAATTAGTCTACTACCAAGAAAAAATGCTTCGCTAGTGGTTCTTTTTTTGTCATCTACATCTCCTGCCCAATTAGCATCTGTGTATGCACATAAATAAAAAATTTCATCTCTAGGATACCATAAACCAAGATTTGTAGTGCCTTGTAGGTACTAGAAAATCCTTTTCACTGCTGATTCATGATTTTATTTAGGACTACTTTGAAATCTTGAAACAATACATACTGCATTCATAATATCAGGTCTTGTTTGTGTCAAATATAGTAAACCTCCTATCATAAACTTGTATCTAGTCGGATTAACAGGTTTTGATTCATCCTTCAAAGATAGTTTATCAATTGTAGTCATAGGTGTACTTACCGGTTTAGAGTTTTCCATGCCAAATTTCTTTAGTAATTCCTTCAAGTACTTAGATTGACATAGGAAAATACCTTTATCAGCCTATGAAATCTGCAATCCTAAAAAGAATTTTATCTCTCCAATCATAGACATTTCAAATTCTTGCTGCATTTTCTTAGAAAAGTCTTTACACAACCCATCTTCTGCTCCAAAGATTATATCATCAACAAAAACTTCAATAACCAAGATGTCATCATTAGTCACTTTGTAGTATAGATTGTTGTCAGTATTACCTTTAGTGTATCCAAGCTTCAAAAGATATTTGTCCAATCTAGCATACCAAGCTCTAGGAGCTTGTTTTAATCCATATAACGCTTTCCTTAACCTGCAAACCATGTCTTTGTTATCTATCAAAGAAAATCCATTAGGTTGTTCAATATAAACTTCTTCTTCAAGATCTCTATTCAGAAATGCACATTTAACATCCATTTGATATACTTTATAGCTCTTGTGTGCTGCAAAAGCCAATAAAAGTTTGACTACCTCAATTCTAGCTACCAATTCAAAGGTTTCATTGTAATCAATTCCTTCTTTCTATGAATATCCCTTACACACTAATCTTTCTTTGTTTCTGATTACTTTACCATCTTCATTAAGTATATTTATGAAAAACCCATTTAGTTGCAATTACATTTTTGTCTTTAGGCTGGGGAACTAATGACCAAGTGTTATTCCTTTCAATTTATTCCAATTCATCTTCCATAGCTTTAATCCAATATTTATCTTCACATGCCTCATTAATTGATATAGGTTCAATTTGAGAAATAAGACATACCTCTTCATTTGCCAATCTTCCTCTAGTCATAACTCCTTGAAATTTGTTTCCAATTATCTGATCTTCAGAGTGATTCAATCTTACATACCTGGGTGTTTTTACTTGTTGTTCTTCAGTGACTGTTGAATCTCCAGATGATGCCAGTGTAAATGTATCAACATTCTGCACCGGTGTATTCATAGTAGGTTCATTTGTGATTATCTCTATTTCTGGTTTAGAGTCCATGTACCTTGAATTTCCTCTAAATTGTTCATCAATCTTCACATTTGTACTCCCAACAATTTTCTGCAATCTCTTGTTAAAACATCTATATGCCTTGCTCTTAGATGAATAACTAAGAAATATTCCTTCATCACTTCTAGGATCAAATTTTCTAATATACTCATCTCTTTTAATATAGCATTTACTTCCAAATATTTTGAAATATTTAAGAGTATGAGTATTACCAAACCATAATTCATGAGGGGTCTTATTGGTTTCACCTCTGATGTGAACTTGGTTGAATGTATAAACTGTTGTAGTGACCACTTCTCTCCAGTATATATGAGGTAGATTTTCTTTTGATATCATACTTCTGGCTACATCCAAGATAGTTCTGTTTTTCCTTTCAACAACTCCATTCTGCTAGGGTGTCTGGGGTGCTGATAACTATCTTCTTATCCCATTCACTTCACAAAATGTATTAAATTCCTTAGATGTGAACTCACCTCCTTGATCTGATCTCAAACATTTGATTTTATTATCAGTTTCATTCTCTACCATTACCTTGAATAGTTTGAATTTCCGAAATGCTTCAGATTTCTCCCTAAGAAAAGTAACCCAACACATTCTAGAATAGTCATCAATGATTAGCATAAAATACCTATCTCCTTGTATACTTCTATTTCTTGCTGGACCACATAAATCAGTGTGCATTAAATCAAAAACATTGTTAGATTTCTCTAGAATACTTTTGAAAGATGCTCTAGCTTGCTTTCCAAATTGACATTCCTTACATACCAGATTGTGAGGTTTAACAATCTTAGGTAAATCTCTTACCGCCTTAGTAGTATTGATTTTCACAATGTAATCAAAATTTACATGACAAAGTCTCTTATGCCATAACCAACTTTCATCAATATGTGCAATCAAACATACTTTCTCATTGTTGTTCAAATGAAAGATATTACCTGTAGTCTAATTACCGGTTGCAATTTCCAAACCAGTTCTATTTAAGATTTTGCATTTACCATTCTTGAATTGTAAATGAAATCCTTTCTCAACTAATTGACCAACACTCAAAAGATTTTGCTTCAAACCTTCAAAATAGTAAACATTATCAGTATTATGCTTACCATCAAAAGATATAGTTCATTTTCCTTTGATCATACAAGCTTTATCATCTCCAAATCTCACTAGACCTCCATTGTAATCCTGAAAGGTTAAGAATTTACTCTTATCACCAGTCATGTGATGTGAACATCCTGAATCAATAATCCATTCATCCTTATCTTCAACTTTAGTTGCCAGGGCCTGCTCTACTAGTTGAACAGTAGGTGTCAGTTGATCTTCTATTATAGCAACAAAAGCCCATCCATTGTCTGTCAATTCCTCATCAGAATCATCAGTAACTCCTTCATCAACATAATAACAAGATTTGTCTCTATTCTTCTTGAGTTTGTATCTTTGATAATCAGGGTTAGGCTTATATGTTCTTTTAGCTTCTTCTCTTAATCTTGCATGTCTATCAGGACATCTAGAAGCCATATGACCAATCTTATTATAGTTAAAACATTTAAAGGGTGCTTTACCTTCATACTTACTTCCAACTGGACCTTTAGGCATTTTTCTTGCAAATAGTGCTTCAAGCTCTTCCAGTTCTTCATTCTCCTTCCTAACATCTTCAAGTTCTTTTGCATAGAAGACTTTCCAATCAAATTTTTTAGATGATGATGAAGATGCTACAGATGATGATGATGCTTTGAAAGCTAGATCTGTCTTAATAGTAGCAATAGGACCAAATTCCTCAAGCTCAAAAGCTGAAAGTTTTCCAACCAAGGTGTCTCTAGATACTGATGCATTAGGCATTGTTCTTAATTCATTTATAGTAGTAAATTTCATTTTATATGCCAGTGTCAGTGCTCTTAAAACTTTAGAAACAATCTCATCTTCACTTAAGGTTCCTCCACAACATTGTATACCCAAAACAGTTTCATTTACTCTTTCCATAAAAGCAGAAATTCTTTCATTTTCTTCCATTTTCAGATTTTCATACTTGACCCGGAAGCATTCAAGTTTTGCAATTTTGACTGTGGAATCTCCTTCATGCAATGTTTCCAATTTGTCCCAAATATCTTTAGCAGTAGATCTATCTGATAATCCCATGACTTGCTGATCTGACAATGCGCTCAAAAGTGCTTCTCTTGCTTTGCAATCATTTTCCTCATCTTTAGGCAAGTTAGGTGGATTAGGTTGACCTTGAGTAGGAGAAAATAACCATTCTTTGTACCATCCCATATGTCCTTTTGAATGCAATTCAAATGTGTCTCCATCCTGATCTTACATATGACATAGTTGGTTCCATCAAGTTTCGTACTGTCCTTCCTGAAATAGTTAGAAGACATTGGATCTCCTCAAGATGTTAAACTTCTGCAAAAAGAGGACTAGGCTCTAATACCAATTGTTAGGTCCTAGAGACAACTAAGAGGGGGGGTGAATCAGTTGTCCAATAAATTCAACCAAAATTAACTTAACCAAAACTTAATGCTTAATGTCGATAAACCAAACTTTATGTCGGTAGACAGTTTTATTAGTTAATTACAGTATTGGTAAAGATTAATGCACGAAATATAAAGACAATAACATTCACAACACATAACACAAATATTTGTACATGGAAAACCTGTAAGGGGAAAAACCACAGTGGGAAACCTTACCCACAATCAAATGATACTACTGCATATAGTATGTGTGTAAAATATGGAGTCTGGACATGCAGAAAGGCCAGCTGCCTAGAGCTCACTGCTCAATCACAAAATGAGAGTCACACTGACTAAAATTGGATGGTTAAATCCAATGATAATGTACTACATAAAATAGCATCTTCATATGCTAGATTCAGTACCAGTTTAGTTCCGATTGCCTTCACAAAAACCTTCCTTCAATCTTCAAATGATGTCTGTGTGTATAACTTTGCTTATTTTCGCATGTACCCTATTACAATCCTTTCCAATTGCATATCAATCTCACAAATGAGATCTTACATTTATACCATAACCTAAGACCAATTGAATAGGTCATCTCACTAATAGATATTACAATAAAATCAATTACAAATAAATCATAATGCGATGCATCATGTCGGCTCAATGCATTTACAATAATAATAAATTATCTCCATAACATGCCATGTTGATCTGGAATAGATATGCCTCTCGGTGCATAACCTAGACCTATTTTCTAGTAACAACAAATATGCAAACCCGAATAGACCAATAACCAAATCGCCAAAACCAAGTGATTGAATAATGTCTTCGACATAACTAAGTAGTCTCCAAGTCATTCCAAGTGTTGGTGAACAATATAACCTGTTGGCAAACCAAATACCGGTGACTATGCATAAGTCACTGACTTGCCGGTGAACAAAACCAAAAGTGTTGACAAATGTTGACATCAATGACAAAACCATATCAACATATCCAAAATACCAACAATCCCCCTTTGGCATTGATGTCAACTCTTGTAGTATCTGGCATACTACATAGTCTTTCTCCCCCTTTGTATGATCCAATGGATTCTCACACATGTAGTATGCAGTATACTACAATCATTCTTCTCCCTCTTTGACAACAATGATAAAGGGCACTATCAGGATATTATTCCTCCCTATATTTTTTAGTCACTGACATAATTCATTCTTCCCCTTTCTCTTCATTGGATGCAACTCCTCCTTAGATACCACTTGTTAATAGATTTGTTATATATTCTATTACATCTTCTCAACTCATAGAACATGAGATGGAGGATTCAACCTTCAACTGACACCAATTGAGCATGAAAATTTTATACCATTTGTTACACTACTCAATTTCAAAGGGATGTGCCAGTGAACACTACTCACCTGCCGGTCAACCTACATCACCTCCCATTTGATCCAAAAATATTTAGGAATCAAATGTGATTGTACCACCAATACAACTAACCATAGGACAAATAGATATCCCTTACAAATAAATTCTCCTAGGTATTCCTATAGTGACTTTTCATCATCTGTAGTTTTGGGCAGTCAGTGCATTTACTCTTCCAAGTTCAAGCATCCTAGCTTTGCATCATAGCCACTTGAACTCTCCTTGAGTCATACATCTCAAGTTCTTATCTCTGGTGGGGCCTAATACCAGGGCTCCAATCTCCTCCATATACTAGTTTAGTTGTGAATATGTGATCATCTGATGATCTTTTAGGTCCATTATTTCACCACAACCTATGACATGATCATGAATTCACATAATGCCATACAATGTTATTATCATGCCAAGGATCAAACTGGTTAGCCCAAAAATATGCAAGCCTGCATGGTCAACAATCGGGCCAATCATATGTCATTCAGGTATTTTCCAATACCACCTGAGACATAGACACCTCATTCCATGCTATCGGGGCTAATGCAATGAACTTCCAACTTTATTGTCTTACATAACCTGCAAGTACCTGTTAGCACACATGTTGGTAACATCCTACACATATCGGTTAACATCAGATACCAATTGTCAACCTCCACTTATTGACATATATATTTGTGATCCATATTGATCTATAGGTGTGGAGTTAAGGTAGCCTCTACACACATCATCTCATTTCCATCCTTCATACCGGCAATAGCATGTTCTTCCATGTTACCATCTTTACTGAGGGGGTGAATGATAAATTAAGCATATTACTCCCCCTAAGATCCTACATCTCCTTTAGGCCTTAGGAGATATCACTTGTGCATTTAGTGCACAATACTAGTCCACGGTCCTATTTTTCTACTTCTTCCTCCATGTCTGCTTGATCTCACTTTTCTTCCCCTTTTTCAGTTTGGGGAGTAGGTTTCTTCTTCTCATGCTGATTGATCCTTACACTTTCACATTCTCCATTACAACTAGAAGTAGTGCTATAGTAGCACACAACATCCATCCCAACCTCATGATTGGGGAACCTTCTAACATACCAATTAGCTCTTCCTCCTTTGAACATGCCACTTTGGTTGGTTACCGGTTTTCTTGAATTCCTTGATTGTGGAGGAACATTTCTCCTCTTGTTCCAAGCTGTTCTATGTTGCTCATATCCCCTGTAACTTCTCTTATACAGAGAATGAATTATTTTCCAATTACCTTTGGACATCAAGTCCTTTCTCCTACAATCATAACTTCTATGGTCAAGTCTATTGCAGTTATGACATACAACATTAGCAATATCGAGAGAGGGGGTATGCATATTTCTACCCCTAGATGCATTATGCTCATATGCATGAAATCTATAGTTATCTGACTTATTATACCTAGGGAGAACACTCTGTCTATTCCTAGACCTCATTTTGCAATCCTCTGCCCTATGGCCATAATATTTACATTCAAAATAATAACTGAAGAGAGGAGGCTTATTACTTACAAATTGATTTCTCCAAACATGAGGTGATCTTACTAGTTTGGCATCTACATTTCTGCATCTCCAGGAATGGATCCATGGTTGTCCATTTTCTGCAATGCTTGTCTTGACTTGGTGGCAACAACATGTCTATGTGTTCTACTAGTAGGAGGTCTTCTCCTATTCATGCTACCGGTAACACTGTATTCCCTCATCTTTCCTTTTCCTTTCAGATCTGCATTGTTTCTCCATGCAATACTATTCTTCATCCTCAGCTTGAGATCATCTTGACATTTCTCAAGTTCTTTTCTAAGGAACTCCATTTCAACTATTATCTGTTGATTCTCTTTATCCTTTGTCTCTAGCTCATCCTTTGGATCTTTGCACCTGCATTCCTTGGTGTCCTTTTGTTGAGTCTTTAACTCTAAGATACATTTCTCAGATTCTTCAAGGCATCTGATCAACCAATTTTGCTCAACAACTGCAACATTCTTAAACAACTTGTATTCATTTCTTAGATTCTCCATTTCACTTCCCTTGGAGTCCAAAACCGATTTCAACTCATCAGACAATCCTTTTCTCTTTTATTTGAGTGGACAATAAACCAACATTTTGGTTTGATACTTCAAGGCAGGTTCTTAACTGGATGCAATCCTCATGAACTGATTGTTTGTATTTTTTAAAATTATTTCTAACATTTTGAAGCTCTTCTAGAGCACTTACCAGTTCACACTCAAAATCCACTTTTGCATCTTCTTCTTCTTTTTTAGTGTCACTGTCAAACACATCATACCGGTGGGATCTTTTTGCATTACCCCTTTTTGATGTGTGATTCTCAATGTCTGTCTCATGGGCCATAAAGAGATTAGTCTCTACATCACCAATGCTACTGCAACACTCTAAATTATCTCTATCATCTGTACATGTATCTGATGTATTGTTCTTCTCACTTTCACAAGCTAATTTAGTGGTGTAGGGTTCATTTACATATAGTTTCTTTAGTTTGTCCCATAAACTTTTTGCTGATTTACACTTGTCTACTTGAGTTGGAACATCACCAGTGAGTCAATAGAAAATAGCCTTCATGACTTCATCATTGGATTTGCATCTTCTTTCTTCTTCAAGACTGGTGGGAGGATTGACATTCCTAGGGAGACCATTAACAACTGCCATCCAGACATCAAACCCTAGGGAGGATAGGAATATTTCCATTCTGTAACTCCAAATAGAATAGTTTGATCTATCAAACACTGGAGTAGGGATTGACACTAAACAAACCATTGTATCCTTAGACCAGAATCTACCTAGGTTGGAGGACACTCTTCTAACTGGGAACCTATGCTCTAATACCAATTGTTAGACACAATGCACCACTAAGAGGAGGAGGGGTTGAATCAGTGGTTCTGAAGCTTTTCCCTTTACCTATCTTATGTGAGCATGACCATTCATGGATCTAACTCGTTGTAGACTTATAGGTTAGTGGGGAGACCAACACAAATGCAATCACACAAGGGGACATCACATAACACCAGCATATACAAGGAAAACCCAAGATGGGAAAACCTCGGTGAGCAATGATGTTGGAGTCTACTGCTCCAATCCAACCTCATAATGAAAACCGTTACAATGTTTAGGGCACCAACCCAAGGAGCACCAACCCCTAGTTTAGGGCATCAACCCAAGGAGCACCAACCCTTGACTTTATGGGGCTACAACCCAAATGAGCTACAACCCCTAACTTTAGGGAACCTACCCAAGGAGCACCAACCCCTGCACCAAGGTACAACTCAGTGTTCACAAAATAATCATCAAATACAAAAGTAGTTATCTTGTTACAAGTGAATCTTGCAACCATTTTATGTATCTTACTCTGCCGGTGAGATACCTTCTCTGCTACATCGACTCACTCTTCTGCTGCAAAAATGCCAGTAAACTCTATCGGTAGACCTCTCCTCTTCTTATTTTCTATTGGATCTCCACCTTACTCTCTTCTCTTCACTGATATAACACTTTGTTGGTTCCCTATCTACCTTCTCTACAGCCTCCTTCACTTCTGCTCTGCCGGTATGAACACTATCGATTCTTCTCTCCTACTGGTTGAACGCTTCAACCAAGTTCTCCCTCACTCTCACTCACTTCACAGATGCTCGTTAAGCACTTTGCTTATTTTCTCTTACATGCGGAGGTATCACCCTTCACAGTAGCACAATATTCTTCTATATAGCAGTAGCTAACAATGTCTTTTGCCTTCATATTTATAGGTTGGTTTCCTGCCAATAGACAATTCAAAAACTAGGTAGTTAGGGTTTACTCTTCAACCTCGAAGCAAACCAAATCCAATCAGATCTTGCTTTATATGATCACCCTAACATCACACTGCACAACTTTGCCATCCACGCACCTTCCAAAAAATGCCTTCCTTCCTCAACAACTTGCAATCAATCTGTCAGCTTTTCTTAGTCAGACTGTAAATCCTGCTAAAATACCCTAAAGAATCTAAACAAGAATATGCAAATGGAGATATTTTTTTTCTTGATTAACATCTAATAACAAATAATGCAACACATAACAACTCCATCTATTTACATTCATTCATCAATTAACCAATATGAACATACATCATTACTCATTTCATGAATTAACGCAAGCGAAAATAAGACAACATCATTACTTAAATTCATTTCCACAATAACATACTATGCACATGATAGGTATATTTCACCTTCATTAATGCATCATAATCTATTTATCTACTGATGAGATATGCAACCTACAACATTACTTACTGTACGTTACGAAATAGGAAATCATCACAAACAAGATAGAAATATAAATCATTAGCTCAATCACGAAAGCACTCATTGCAATGATCTATCCTAAACACATTCAATAGAGACATGAAATCAAAACGTTCAAAATTAGAAATTAAGCAAACCAAAGATGTGATTTGAATGCTCCTTCATGCGGCTCCATTGTTCTTCTTTCCTCTTCAAATGATTTTGATTGTGGATCTCACCTACAAGTGCACACACATAATTGAAAGCAAGTAGACAAGATTATTGATCAAGAGTACTAGAAATGTGATTGATTAGAAATTCGATAATCTAATTACCAATTAGCTTTGATTGATGAAGATCATCCAATTTATAGAAGAATTGGAGAGATGACAAGATTAGCATGATTCAACTCAAATGGAAATTGCGAATCAATTATGTCAATTGTGACAAATTATGACAAATTATGCACTTTCTATGCAAAATTTGTTGATTGATAATTTATGACAAATTATGACAACTTCTATGTCAAAATTGATTGATTGTCAATTATGACAAATTTATGACAAATTGACATGTCATTTCCATGAATTTAGGAGAGAAATAGGAGAGAATTGAAATTAGGGATTAGAAAATTAAGAAATTAGAGAATTAAGAATTAGGAATTAGGTAAATTAATTAATAATTTGTCATTTATTAATTAATTCACAAAGAGGAATAATTAGCCAATTAAATGAACATTTAATTGTAATGAGAAGACTTAGGATAAATAAATAATTTATTAATCCTAAAGGAAGAAAATGACACACAAGGTTAGATGATTAAATCATAAAACCCTAGAAGATGAATTAGGTCTTGATGAAAGATAATTGATTTGATCATGATTTGATTTTGGATTGATAAATGACCAATGTGATAAATGATTTGATTGAGAAAATGTGCCAATTGACGAGGAACAATGACTAATTGATCCAAATTGACATGATTGAGAAGGACGACAATCGATGACAAATTGATCACAAATCGACAAGATCGACAAGAGGACAAGAATTGATGACAAAATAGATTGCAAAATGACAATATTGAAAATGACCACAATTGATGACAAATCAATCGCAAAATGACAAAATCGAACATGACAACAACCGATGACAAATCGATCGTCAAACAACAAGATTGAAAATGATAAGGATTGATGATAAATCGATCGCCAGAGGACAAGATTGACAAGAGGAAAATGATCGATGACAAATCGATCGCAAGATTGACAGGAGGACAAAACCCTAATTAGGATTGACGATGTCCAAAATGATGACAAATAAGCACGCACATTGATGCAATAGGATAAGATTGATTAAAATCATGACTGGAGATTGTTGTCGACAAGACCAAATTTGAGAGCGAGATAAAGGAAGAATGTAGAAGAAAGACTCGATGTTCGCAAATGATAAAAACCAAGTACGAATCATAGGAGAAATGTTAATGCGACGCAAAAACCTAAAATGAGGCAATGCGCAAATGTTAAAGTATGACTCCGCAAGCGACCATTTTTAGGTGTCTACATTTTGCCCCTCTTTGAGACAATGTGATTTTAAGTGTTGTTTCAAAGAACAATAATGAAAATGCCCCAGACAATAATAATGACATATGCATGCCCCCTCGAGGAATTGGCCGGAAACATGTAGAAAAGAGGCCAATTGATCAATAAAAAGGATAGGATCAAACGGATTGACAATCGGATACCAGATGCATGAAGGACAAGCAATTGAAGATGCAAAAGACTGCGACCAACATAAGATGGAGAGGGTGCATGTCCATCTATGCACTAGCAAAGATCTATAAATGAGGCCAAGAGAAGGAAAATTGCTCATTTGCACTAGACAAAGAGGAGGATTTGTTGCTCTGGACAAGAACACTTGCAGAGAGATGGCAAACATTCCAATGGAGGATCACCTTGGGGAACATGTATGCACATTCAGATGACCGGACGATGCAGGAGCAGCGGTATGGATCTCAAATACCCATGTTTTCAATTTGATGAATTTTGATTGCTTGCGAGACATTGCGGGGCCCACAGGGGATGCCGAAAAGGACTCCTGCGCTTGTGTAGGGTCTTCTGCACTTGTGTAGGGAGGCACAAGCACAGGTTACCTTACACAGGTGCAATTGTGCAATGCAAACCCTAATTTTGGTCAAAATGACATGCAAATGATCCAGAAAAAGGGGACAAGGGTAGGATAGGTCAGATTAGATGAAAAACACCCTGATTAGACATGAAAATGAGGAAATGCAACTTGTAGGAGCAAACCCTAAAACTGACAAAATTTTGCCCCAATTGTGATGCAGAATCGACAATATCCGTTGATCACATGAGAGAACCAACCAAATTGCTTCATGCTACGACATAGACTCAGGAGCACAGAGAGAGATACCTTAGCAGGACTTGGGATATACTATGTCACATTCATGCCCGAGATTAGGGAAAACGCAGGACTGCTTACCGCATTGGCAGAGCAATGGCATTCAGAGACTTCCTCCTTCCATCCGGCGACTGGAGAGGCGACGATGACACTGGAGGATGTATGGCGTATCCTCCGCATTCTGATTCATGGAGAGATGATAGAGTATGACCCAGTGACAGGGAGAGACGCATTGTGCAGATTGTTTGAGTGCGACACAGATGATCTGGATATTGTCGAGAGGGAGATTAGCTGGGAGACTATGGCATCAGAGTATGATCGACAATATGTGGTGATAGTAGTGGTGATAGCATGTCTACTAGCAGGAGATAGACAAGGAAATGGATTCCCTATTGGATGGGGAAGAGTGCTGGAGCGGATGGCGATAGAGGGGACAGTGTATGCATGGGGACCATGTGTACTGGCTATGCTATATTTTCAGCTGCATCAGATAGCATATCAAGGAGTTCAGACTTTGAGTTGTGGAGTCACATTGCTACAGGTATGGGCATTTGAGCACATAGCCATATGTCGACCGATTACAGATAGACAGGTAGTACCACATCGACCATATGTGTATTGCTATGGGGGAGCACTGAGATAGGGTCCTTTTGGATACATACTATACTGGCGACATGAGCTAGACCGACTGAGAGAGTTCATATGGAGGCCATATCGTGATTGCTCAGGATGGTCAGATGACAGTGAGGAGTTACCATATTGTAGATAGGAGAGGTACCTGATTGGGTGACCAGTGAATCACCAGAGAGTGATTGAGTTGTACCTACCAGAGAGAGTCAGATGATAGTTTGGAGAGAGGCAGGATGTACCCAGGAGGACTGCACACTTTGCCCGATCTCACAGAGAGACGAGTTAGTGGGGGAGTATGATTCAGCCACACACAACATATGCAGACTTCTCACAGCTACAGCAGAGACAGTGGGATTGGAGATCAGATGTGGCAGATGTCGGGATGATAGATGAGTATGATAGATGGTTTGCACGACGGCGGCCAGTGCCATTAACAGATCCGGATATTCCAGTACCGAGGCGATAGGAGGAGGGAGATGATGAGGATGAGGAGGATGAGGATGGGGACGAGGATGGAGACAAGGATGGTGGGGATGATGAAGACGGAGATGAGGATGAGGCATTGCAGAATATATCCATAGAGCCAGAGACAGCTAGGACAGAGGAGATGGAGATGTGCAGGGCTACCATAGCGAGTCAGTAGGATCACATTGAGACTTTAGAGAGAGAGCATGATCAGTTCAGAGCGGAGATAGCTAGACTCACAGTGGCTCGAGATACAACAATTGCTCAGGCATAGTGAGAGGAACAGAGAGTCACTAAGTATATTGGGTCGATTCGGGATGCCAGTGTACGGGAGCTAGGACAAATGTTGGTAGAGACTGGAGAGGAGATATGCCATTGGAGGACACTATATGAGAGTGCAGTTCCACCAGAGTAGAGAGCACCTTCATAGCGGGCACGATCGAGGACAGAGAGCAGGGCACACTCTCGGAGGTCATTGAGTAGCATGGGGGTGAGTGGACCGATGAGACCACCACAGCCAGGACCAGGAGGGACATCATCCGCAAGACCTTGCAAGGATGAGGAGGACCGAGGGAGCACCCAGTGACAGAGGCACATGCTCCTTAGACAGACAGTAGACATTATGTAGTTTGACATTTTGTAGTCAGCCTGCGGGCCATACTTAGGACAGACAGTCCAATTTTGTACTCCGATATTATTGTGACAGATGATATGATATGCATCGATATGATGAGATGCAAATGACTTATGTTATTTTCCATGTATGGATGACTTATGCACTGTTTATGTACCATTGTGGAATATGTATGGATATGTTTTTTTTGCTTATGTGCTTTTGATGCATTTATAATATGAAATGGATAAAATGCTTGATATGGTGCAAATGTAATGCAAATGTACTAACCAAATGGATGCAGGATGTAGCATATGTGTTCGGGGAAATTGGAGCACTAAACCGAACTGACTATCCGAACTGATGGAAGAAATGTTAGTAAGAAGAAAATGAGACAGAAGACAGTTAAAGATGAAGAAAACTTGCTTTCAGTAATGCACTTTGTAGGTGAGAACCTTTATTTTTATATAGCAAAATGGATGCGTAGCATCATGGCATTGAAGGCCAGAGCTGAAATGCAACCCCGTTTTGTAAAAGACAGACACATCATAAACAACAATCACAATCAAAAAGAAAAGGACCATGATCCATCCCGATCACTCTAAATCACTCAATGACATCATCGAGCAACATAGGAACATGATCGAAGCTAAAGATAAATCAATAAAAAGATAAGATGCACAAATTCCAACAAATCAAACAAACATCTTGATCTTCATTGTCAAAAGTTGAAAGTGCTGATAGGACGATCATGCTGTCTGGTTTCAGGGAATGCGGTACCCCGTCTAAGACAGGACACAGTCTGGTTTCGAGTATACCACACCCTGTATAAGACCCATGATAATGTGCCAAAGATGAATTTATTTGGAGGTTGATTGATATGACAACTCGGATCAGTTTGAATGTATGGTTTGAGTAAAAAGTTCATCTGTTAATGCATGATTTCATTAAAGTACAATGTTGGATTGCGAGTCGTTGGATGTATACTCAGTGATCTGTTTATGCACAGAGGGATCATTTATTAACAAAATGCAAAATGCCAAAGAAATTGTTTTTGGATTTGGTTTTATAATTTTTTTTGTGTTCATTTTTTCAGGACTTTATTTGATTTTTTTGGATTATTTCAGGACATTTTTCATTTTTTTTTGAATTATTTCAGGACATTTTGCATTTTTTTAAAATTTTATTCATGACATTTTTCAATTTTTATGAGATTTTTTCAGGACATTTTTGAATTTTTATGATTTTGCCCCCAGTGTCTAGCAAGGCAAGGAATATGATAGGTGAATAAATAGGCTTTCTGAAATAATGGTGGATAGAGGGAAGACAAAGGCCTTTTATCATGGAGACAATACAGATGCAATTTTCAAGGGCTATGGCATGATGGGACAAGAGACTGGATATGACAATGTAAAGCAAGAACATGGCATGAGGGACATGTCAAGAGGTTTTTGAAACCATGTTTAAATTTTGTGTCCTTATGTCGGATCAAGATCAAGGAATGAAAAATAGTGTTTGGATAGTGATAAGATATGGATAGGATAAGCAAGACCAAGAATGGATAAGGGACATGGACTGAAGGTCAGGATTGGCTAAGGGATAGTGATAGAAAGTTGCAATAAGCTAGGGAATATGGATGAAAAGTTATAATAAGCAAATGGATAAAGACCAAAAGCTATGATAGACTGAAAGATACAAACAAGATACATGATGTTCATGATGATCCTTAGCCTTGTAAAGATCAAAGGTGGAAAGGGAAACTGGACATGAGGGACAATAGGATATGAAGGGTAATGATAGGGGTTCGATAGGATAATGGAACAATGGAGGACAAAAGGATATGATAGGATAAAACCTGCCCCCAAGTACGGTGTGCAAGAAGTTCATAGATTACGCATGATGCCCGTTTGCTAGGTTTTCATCACGGTACTTGCCCAAGGCGCCTGTTTGCCAGGTTCTCACCAGTGGACGAATTATTTTTCTTTACTTTTTTTTTTCACTTTTTTGATTTTTTTGTATTTTGACTTTTTCAATAGAAGATGGACACGTGATAGGGGATGGAAGAAGGACTCAAGCATCTCTTTTGTTTAGATAGTAGCCTTGAAATAAATGGACCATGACCTTTAAAAGTACGCTCAAAGACGTTGGTAGGATAAGGACATGAAAATGAGATGAAACTAAGGCAAGGTTTATGTAAAGGATTGGATCAACGGGATCAAAGGATAGAAAATATGCATTGGATAATGGATAGGGTATTGGAAGAACTGTGCTTGAGTGGATGGAAATGAAGGCAAGATCGACATTGGCACACACCTTGAGGGGTGATGGACTGATGGAGGAAAGATGTATTTTGGATATTGAGATTTTGATGGAGGAAAGGCTTGGGATTTTGGGACATAAGGGCCCAAAACAGATGAAGAAGGTGATGGAGGAATAGATTTGAGAGGTTTGGATGGAGGAATAGCAACTTTGGATGCCAAGTTGGATGTTTCTTTAGGCTTTTGTGCTTCAAGGAGCTGCTTAGGGATCCACATGGTTTTTGATTTTTCATGCTTTTGTGGTTCTTTGGAGTGCATTGCCAACACAAGGGATTTAGGAACCCATATATATTTTGACTTTTCTTTATTTTTCTCAGTGGGCCTTTGTGGCCTTTTGGATTTTTCCTTTTCTTTTTGGATCATATTTTTCTTTGTTTTGACATGTCGATTATATTGGACATGTTGATCCTTGAAAACATGTGGATTTCTAGACTTGTGACTTTTATACTTGGCATCCAAATTGCTTGGAGGGGGAAAGGAATGCATGGATGGATATGAATGAAATGGAGTTCTTTTGGATGGATGGAATTTACTCAAGGATGTGTGCCTTTGCTGATGTTGCATAGGAGATGGAGGGATATAAGGACCTAAGATGGATGGAAGGTGTGAAGGGGAAGGTGTATGCTTTGATTTTGATGGAGGGATACCAACGTCTTGAGAGTGAGTTGTGTAGACATGACCCTTAAGATATTCTTTAACATGAAGGGATTCTTGCTTATGGAGATCTACTCCTTTTCCTTTATGAATATCTTGACTTGTAGGATACTCTTTTCTTTGGGAAGAAGACGCGAGTCCATTATGAGGTGGATATGATATGAGAGAAATAATGAGATCTTGAAGTGGATTAGATTGGACCAAAGAGGAAGAATCCATTGTTAATGTCTGGGGTTCATGAACATCTTGCACTAACACGTTAGGATCATGAGTGGGATTAGGATTGTGAGGGGGACTAGGATTGTGTTGTGGACATGGTTCAATGATAGGATCTTCAAGAGATGGAATGGGAGAAATAATGGGATCATCACAAGAAATGATATCTTGGAGTGTATATGGAGTATTAAGATGTGGAGATGGAGGAACAAGTGGATCTTGTGGAGGATCTGAAGGAATGATAGGGTCTTGTGTTGGAAATGAATTTGGAATGATACTTTGATCTTGACAAGGAGGAAGATCATTGGATTCCTCTTTAAAGGTGCTTTGCTCTTGACTTTCAATTGGATCATCAGAAAGGATGGGAGGGATATCTTGATCTTGCGTGGGGAATGGAGTGTCAATAGGACTTTGGATAGGATGGACAAGAATAGGGGAATCATCGTGAGTGTCTGGGAACATGGGATCCTAGTCAACAATTGGATGGGATGATAAGGTTTCAATATCTTGATCTTGATTTTCTTTAGGACACGTTTCTTCATGCTCTAAATTATCCTCTTGACATGGGGTTGGACTTTGGATATGCATGGAGGATTCTGACAAGGGCTCAATATTTTGGCATGAAGGAAATGCACTTTGAACATTTGTGATGGATTCTAGCAAGGAGTCAATGCTTGAACATGAGGAAGAGGGACTTTGAATGGGGTCCTCTAAAATAGGTAATGGCAATAAAGTGCATGGTGGCATTGGGTCTTGTATTTCTGAAACATGACAAGGATGTGCATCATGAATTGGATTATCTTGGCAATCAATTATGGATAGCCCTTGGGTAATTGCATCATTGGGTTTATTGTTTGATGAGGACAATATGGAAGGTTCTTGTGAAACTTCTAAAGGTGTAGGGATAGATGCCACTAGAGAGTCAATTTTCTTGCGAGGGGATGAGGCATTGCTAGACATAAGTGTATTATCTTGATCTTCCTCAAAGAACTCACTTGGTAATTTCCTTAAGAGCATTGCAATAAAGCCACCTTTCTTTCAAGGTTTTGACATAGTTGTATCTGGAATTTGAACTTGTTTGGAAAGAATTTGGTTTGATGTCATGTTTTGATTTTGAACTAGATGTTGATCAAATTGGTTTGACATGTTCAAAATTTGGCTTGGTGCATGTTGCAAGCTTTTTTTTTGAATTTGTGATTGTAGTTGTTGACATTGATATGTTGATTGAACTTGTTGATATTCCACCATTGGTTGAACTAGTTGTGGACATTGTATAGTTGGTTGGACATATTGTTGAAATTGGACCATTGGTTGTGTTGGTTGAAAATCTGATTGATAGTAAACACTTTCTTGTTCTTGTTGTGAAGGCACATAATGTTGTTGGCTCTTTTCTTGAAACTGTTTCATCATCTCTATTTGGGAGAGGAGAGCTGGTATGTCTGATCGTTCAAGAAGAGATCTTACATCAATTGGCTCAATCTTTGGATTTCGACCTAGAAGTTTTCGAAACATTTTGGACATTTGTGATCTATTCTTCGCAATGTTTTTCACTCTTTGTTCCAAAATCTCATTTTCTTGAGCTAGTTTCTCCTCTAGTTTTTGTATTTGGACATTTACATCACCATGATAAGTTTGATCGATATTGCCTTGTTGTTGGGTTGGATATAATTGTGATTGCCTTGGATTAAAATTTGATTGCATTGTCGGTTGATATGTCAAACTTTGTTGCATCATTGGTGCTTGGAACCTTGTTTCAATAGACATGTCACTATGCAAATGCAACATTTTTGGAATTTTTCAAGGATAATGTATGATATGCAACTAAATGCGAACTAAATGAATGAGAATGCAATCTATGGCAAGAATGCAACCTATGTTTTTGGTTGTTTTTTGAAGATTTTGACAAACTTTTTGGAATGCAAATCTAAAAGAGACCCTTAGGAAATTGGAATGATGTCTAGACCTCAAAGGACAAAAGGACCAAGTGACAAAAGGACAAAATGACAATGTCTCCCCTATATGCTTGGATACTGAGCTAGGTTTGACAAAATGACATTGAAGACAAAAGACAAAAGTTTGATAAGGTCTAGACTTCCTAACAATGACTTAGGGTTTATCAAAGATTTGGATTACTCAAGTATGACAAAACCTAGTTTTGACACTATATGATAAAGGGACAATTACTATGCAAGTAACCCTAATATGATATGATAATGACCTAAACTTAATGAAGGGACCTAGGGTATGCAAATATGAATGTATGAAAATGGTATGACTTTAATGTAAGAGGACAAATGCAAATGGATGACCCTTATTGATATGCAAAGGAGTATGACTTAGGTGAAACCTAACCTTGGTACTTGACAATGAACTTTGCAAAATGCAATCTAGGATGAACCTAAATGTAAGTGACATGCTTCTTGAGACAAGATTTTGAACAATATTTGACAACAATGTTTGAAGATGAGTTTTGAATCTTGTCCAACTTTTGTTGGATGAATGTCTCTTGTGTTTAATCTTATGTTGG
Organism: Cryptomeria japonica; assembly: GCF_030272615.1. Taxonomy (NCBI): domain Eukaryota; kingdom Viridiplantae; phylum Streptophyta; class Pinopsida; order Cupressales; family Cupressaceae; genus Cryptomeria; species Cryptomeria japonica. The sequence continues at coordinate 254,196,434 of NC_081410.1, forward strand.
ATCAATTTGTTTCGCTTTTGAAATGAGATACAATTCAACTTTTGACAAGCAAAGAATACAAGATATTGCAACTTAGACTCAAGACAATCATGCTCATTTCCACATTTCTTATGGTAGGCAAGGACATTAGGTACTTGAGAGGTAGACTCATTATGGGATTCAAGGAGAATACATAGATGCTTGACCCCACGGGCTCCCCTCCATGGCACTCACTTCTCAGGGCAGCCAAGCATCAGTCCCCATGGAAATCTCCCCATGGTGAACTTAGTATCTCTTCCAAGTATCCGAACTTGTCCTTCTCAAGCAACTAGAAGGGTTTTTGGCCTCTAAATACAAGGTGTTTAGTAAGGATTTCTGTTAAGTGTTACTCCTTGATGTCACACAAGCGTGATTATGTTAAGTGTTACTCCTTGATGTCACACAAGCGTGATTGAGACATTAAGCCCATCAAGATACCAAACAAATGTAGTCGCGCAAGCACGATTTAGACCATGAGGTCCTACTTAGATGTTGATATGAGAAAGAGTCCAAGGGTCATCACTTCCCAAGTAACTACAATTCCCACGTAACCCTTCCTTCAAAGCTTTCACTCATCAGGTATTTGTTTATAGTGAGTTAGAATGCCAAGGTATTCTAGTCATACTCACTTTGGATCATTCCCTTCTCACAATTATCACTTGCTTGCAAAAGCAAAGTGGTCAGGAAGGCAGGCCCTCTAAAGGAGACACACAATCAAAGACATGAGCATGGTATCAAAGATCTGGATTTCTGATCACCCTAAGAAGGATGAGAGCATACTCTCCTACTCCAATGTCACACTCAACAATCAAAGCAAAAACATGTTCATTCCAACCTATTTAGAAATCACTAGGTGCCTAAAACATTAATGACAAACACCAAGTTTAGTTGTTTCTCCAAGGCAACCTGCAAAACCCAAGTTAGAAGTTTGAAGTATTTATTCTTTGACTATCAATTCTGCATAACACATGTTAGTAGTTTCATTTTTTGTCTTTTCCATGCGTATGCCAAGATGCTACCAACAATGTTAGAGAATCAAGAGAAATGAATCACCATCAAAATTAATACATAAAAGTTGTGATTCTTTGTCCTCTTAGATTAATCTATGTGAAATTTATCAAATTTACCACCCTAGATTAATCTAGATAAAATTTGCATGAATGCATGATTAATTTGCCAAGCTAAATTAATCTAGATGAAGGTTGCATGATTTTGTTTTTTGAAAATTTTGACCATTTACAGCAGCATAATTAAAAATGTCATAACTTCCTCAATATTTATTCAAATCACAAACCGTAAAATGATTTGGAAAGGAAAAAATGTGATCTAATATACCCAAAAATCATTTATTTTAATTCTGCACGAATTTTTTTACGTGATCAATTGATTATGAATGTTTTTTTTTTAGAAGAAAAATCTGCAATTTCTCCACAAAAAAATCTGCAACTTCACAAAACATTCAAAAAAATATTAGATCGAAGCATGTTCACGTTGGGTTCACCAATTAATGTATGTTAGTAAATAGGAAATCATCACAAACAAGATAGAAATATAAATCATTAGCTCAATCACGAAAGCACTCATTGCAATGATCTATCCTAAACACATTCAATAGAGACATGAAATCAAAACATTCAAAATTAGAAATTAAGCAAACCAAAGATGTGATTTGAATGCTCCTTCATGCGGCTCCATTGTTCTTCTTTCCTCTTCAAATGATTTTGATTGTGGATCTCACCTACAAGTGCACACACATAATTGAAAGCAAGTAGACAAGATTATTGATCAAGAGTACTAGAAATGTGATTGATTAGAAATTCGATAATCTAATTACCAATTAGCTTTGATTGATGAAGATCATCCAATTTATAGAAGAATTGGAGAGATGACAAGATTAGCATGATTCAACTCAAATGGAAATTGCGAATCAATTATGTCAATTGTGACAAATTATGACAAATTATGCACTTTCTATGCAAAATTTGTTGATTGATAATTTATGACAAATTATGACAACTTCTATGTCAAAATTGATTGATTGTCAATTATGACAAATTTATGACAAATCGATCGCAAAATGACAATATTGAAAATGACCACAATTGATGACAAATCGATCGCAAAATGACAAAATCGAACATGACAACGACCGATGACAAATCGATCGTCAAACGACAAGATTGAAAATGATAAGGATTGATGATAAATCGATCGCCAGAGGACAAGATTGACAAGAGGACAATGATCGATGACAAATCGATCGCAAGATTGACAGGAGGACAAAACCCTAATTAGGATTGACGATGTCCAAAATGATGACAAATAAGCATGCACATTGATGCAATAGGATAAGATTGATTAAAATCATGACTGGAGATTGTTGTCAACAAGACCAAATTCGAGAGCGAGATAAAGGAAGAATGTAGAAGAAAGACTCGATGTTCGCAAATGATAAAAACCAAGTACGAATCATAGGAGAAATGTTAATGCGACGCAAAAACCTAAAATGAGGCAATGCACAAATGTTAAAGTATGACTCCGCAAGCGTTGACCATTTTTAGGTGTCTACTCTTACTTCCCATGATATGCATAATTTTCTTTCTACCAATGCATCTATATGAATAATTTTCTTTCTACCAATGCATCTATATGAATCATTCATGTTTACTAAATCTATTTAACATCCTATAACATATTCATTTATTACTCCATGAACATTCCTTTTTCAAGATTATTTAACATTCTAAATAGCCTCTAATCATTCCATAAGATAATACAACTGATCCATAATGCAATTCCATTCTATTCCAACTATAATCCATTTATTTCCATGACTCATAAGATCACCTCTCTACAACAGTACAGTACAACTAAGCCTTAATTCCAATTTCCAACTACAATTCATTTACAAATATAAGTACATTATAAAAATCATGAGCTTAGCTCTTTCTACTACAAGATTTCATATATGATATACAAAAGTATTACATTACATACATTTTATCTTATCCATTACATAAATATGCTACAAGGTACATCCATAGTACATCATGTAGAAGAATCCACATCCACGCAAGAAGAATCCAAAAGAACACCCCAATGGCTAAAAAGCACCAACTTCCCGACCATGTGGAACCAAAGGAACCACCCCCCATGCTAGGAGATGACACCTATAACTAGGGAGACTAACCACATAAGGACTCTCAAGCAAGAACTTACAGAATACAAAAAGAATGAACTCCCAAAGGCATAGAACTCATCAAAACATAAATGCATCCAATAAGCATAATCATAAATCATAAAGAGGAAACACATGTAGGAGTGGAGTTTCATCACATGCCATCCTCATAACATAATAACACAAGGCACTAGCCTGATGGATATGTGGAGCCATCTCAATCTATGAGAGACTAAGGGAGATTAGCTTACCGTCTTCACAACCTTCTCATGCTTATCCTAAAACATCCTCCCTAGAACTAAGTCATGAGGCACAAATCAATTTATCATCTTATTAATTAATCTAACTACCCAAACCATCAATTATTACATTATCACTTATTTACAAATCATGAAAAACTCTAATGTGCCCTAGTGGTCTAGAATTCATGCATCCTTATAAGGAATCTCATGCAAGCCTATCCCTCATGACCCCGGTCATCACAAGGAAGCCCGCTCCCCCCTAACATGGTCTCAAACATGACAACACAAGAGGCTCTAGAATCATAATTAGATCTGAGAACATACATAAATCTGAAATGACAAATAATCCATATGAAACAACAATCTCATCTTATAATCATGAAACATGTGGAAATTAACATCATGAGAACCAAAAATCAATGAGCCTCTTGGCCAAATAAATATATCAAGGCTATAATAAATGCCATCAAATCTGAAATGAATCATCAAATAATCTCAGCAAGGCCTATCCACTTGTTGGCGCATAATCACAAGAATCTCAATCTCTCTATTGGCGCATCAACAAGAGAGGAAGCACAAACAACTCAAATGGAGTAAAATGCATACAAAACTCAAAAATAAATCATATGAAGACATCACCAATCATAAATCAACATTAGATAACATCATAAATGCCCTCAAAAAGCCTCTGGTATAGCCCCAAATCCAACTGACATCACACAGACTTCAAAGAGGACAAAACCATAAAAATAAATAGAATGGTGCATACGACTGATACTTTAGCACATCTAGTTGATCTCTTAGCGCATAGGGTGATTATCTTAGTGCATATAGTCATTCCTTTAGTGCATAGAAAAAAAAGTGTACATTTCGGCAGAAAACTGCTTAAGTGCGAGATCAAAACTACTCGAAATATAATCAACCAAATATGACGTACTTATACTCATTGGAATTGGCATGTAATGAACTATAATAAAATGTGAAAAAAATTAAATAATAAAATTCACCAAAGGAACTCCAATTGAAAACATAATGCAGACTTTTGGAGGAAGAACATCTCCAGCACTGTCAAAACTGAGGCAATACTCAACAACCTTGAATCTAAAACATAGAAAGCATAATATATGACTCAAATAAATTTAAAAAGAAGTTCCACATAACAAATAACATCCATACACAAGAGGATGATTGAAATGAAAAGGGGAAAAAGTCCTATGAGTCTACTCTATGATAGAGCCAGATTGGGAGCTCACAAAGACTATCCTCACAATCCCCATAAGAAATCATCTACCAGGTTAAAATATCCTTAATATAAAATAGAAATATATTAATATAATTCATACACAACATATATAAAATATGCAAGACGTTCCTCATGTCGAACATTCATGACAATGCACAGGAAGCATTTATTCCAGAATTATAAACCAAGCAAAGAATCTAGAATCCCATGGCTACCAATTCCCAAACTAGGAAGACTAAAGAGAATGCATAAACCAAATCTTTTTTTTTAACCAAATCAAACATGGAGAAAACAAGTTTCAAAACTTTGAAAGAAAAACAAGAAACCAATGGAGAGGCCTCCAACCTGCAACCTATGTGATGGTTTGTAGCTGAAGAAGAGCTCCCACAAGCCAAACCAAATCCAATCCAAGCTCCAACCAAAACCAAGAGAGAAGAAATCCAAAATCAAGAAGAAAACTTGCTATAGAAATTTTCCAGAGGATAGCCGATCCAACTCGAAAAACCTCACGAGAATGAAAATAAAAAGCAACAATAATCCAAAACCCTAGCCTCAATCTCGGCCAATCAAAATATTTCATTTTGAAGTATATTTTACCAAACCACTATATAATATAATTTATTCACCCATTTTGAATTTAACCAATGAGAGTGAAGGGTAGGTAAAGTAAATAAAATATACTTATTCAACTAAGTGGGATTGTTCTTAATTCTTTATTTAATTTATTGTGCTCATACACCCCACTTAGGAATAAAAGTCAAACTATTAAATAAATATAAGGTGAAAATAAATTTAATCCAAAAGGGAATTAAAATCAAATAAACCAAAAGCTAATAAAATAAATTAAAGAACCAAATAAATAAAAGATATCAAATAAATATTAAACCATAGAAAGTCAAATAAATAATTAAATAATCAAATACCATTAAAGATTAAATCGCAAATATTAAATAAATATTAAACAACAATAAAGCTTATCAAATATTAAAATAATCATAAAATCAATAAATGTTAATTATCAAATAAATATAAATATCAAATAATTAAATATTCAAAACTTATAAATTAAATACATTAAAATAAACATTTCCAAATAGAAAACTACACATCAACAGCCACATAATTACTCTAACATAATCAAGTAAATCAACCGGCATAAACTGGACTCACAATACCAAAGAACCAAGCTTAGTAACTGACATGGTGAATTATGCCAAGACACTAACTACTCACGGTGAACAACTTAGACCTAGAGTATGGGAGGGGAAACTCATGCCATCTCCAAACCACATAAGCCATTGGAACTAAAGACACGCTCATGCCTGTGACGCCAGGTGGAGTCGATGTATGGTACCTACAACTACAAAATGATAATACAACATATACATATACATATACATATATAGAACACGCAAGTGATAGAGAATCGCGATGACACATCTCGCTCGCAATGAGTGATGTGGATTCATCTCTATCACAAAGACAGTCAAACAATAGTCAAACACATCTCATAAACATCTCATCATATGTAAACATAAAGTAGGGTTAGCGTAATCATACTCATCATCAAAACCATGATAAATCTAATCTATCAATAATCCATCACATAGTGAGCTTATAAAAACCATCGAGTACATATATCATCAAATCATATGATCAATCATGATAGTACTAACATCTATATATATAATCAAAATAGCATATGTCCAATATTGTCTAACATCAATCATAAGTCACTCAAGCACACGAGTAATCATCATCTAAATCATCAAAATATAGTCTAGATAAGTCTATCAAGCATAATATAAGAGTCAACTCTAGTCAAAATAAGTCAAATCAAGGGTGGACACTACATCCTCCCCCACTTTTCCTAGGCTTACTCTTGGAAGCCTAAGAACAAATAGGGATATAGCTCTCTCATCTGCACTGCATCCTCCCATGTAGTCGAAGAATCATCAATCAGATCCCACTGGACCCTTACCTGCTCTATGCTTCATCCTTTGAGGGACATCTCTCTGTAATAAAAAATGTGCATGGGATCCATAGAAAGCTTCCCATTCTTGACGTGTAAAGCATTCCAATCCAACACATGCTAAATATTAGGATGATATAGCCTCAAAATTTAAACATGAAAAACATCATGGATGCGGGACAAGCTAAGCGGTAAGGCAAGGCAATAAGCCACAAGAGAAATCCACTCCAAAATCTTGAAAGGTCCAACAAATCGAGGTGCCAACTTAGAGCCTTTTCCATAATGGATCAGACTCTTTCGTGGGTGAACTCTCAGAAATACCCTGTCACCAATAGAAAACTACCTATCCACTCGATGAGCATTTGCATATTTCTTATGTCTATCCTGAGCGGCCAACAAATTCTCTCTAATGCGAGCCACCTGCTCCTCCATATCTTGCAACATCTCTAATCCAATAAGTACTCTATCCTCTAAATAGTCCCAACTCAAGGGCGTGCGACATGGTCTACTATATAATGCCTGATAAGGAGACATACCAATAGAGCTATGGTAACCATTATTGTACACAAACTCAACCAAATAGAAATAATCCTCCCAACGAGACTACTGATCCATCACGTACATCCTCAACATATCCTCCAAAACCTGGTTCACCCTCTTTGTCTGTCCATCTATCTCGGGGTGATAAGCTGAACTAAAGTTCAGCTGCGTACCCAAATCATGCTGAAGAGCTATCCAAAATGCTGATGTGAACACTAGATCATGATCTGATATGATCTGCCAAGGAATACCAGCAACCTCACAACTCCTTCCAAGAAAAACTGAGCTATTGTTGTTGTTGTATACGAAAACTTGATTGGAGAAAAGTGTGCTACTTTGGTCAATCTGTCTACAGTGACCATAATAGCATCATGACAAGGTGAAGATATGGGAAATCCAACTATAAAATCCATAGATATAATATCCCATTGCCATCCTAGAACCAAATGTGACTATAATAATCATGCAGGATGCTGATGCTCTACCTTCACTTGCTGACACTCTAGGAAACATGCCACAAAATCTGCAATATCTCTCCTCATGCCAGACCAATGATATATCTGTCTCAAATCTGCATGCATCTTCTTGACACCTAGATGTGCTGAGTAAGGTGCATGATGTGCCTTTGACATGATCAAATCTCAAAGACCATCTGATGGTGGAACATAAATATGTCCCAAATGCCTAAAAAGGAAGTGCCTCCATCTAACCAAAGCATGAACCACTACTATCAACTCAAGATCATGGGTGGGATAATTCTGCTCAGGATTCTTTAGTCTCTGCGACTCATATGAAATCACACGACCATCTTACATCAATACTGCTCCTAGACCCTCCAAAGAAGCATATGTGCACACCACTAAATTCCCCAAAGGATCTGGTACTGCTAAAATAGGTGTACTGGTCAAATGCTCCTTAATGATCTGAAATGTTGTCTCACACTACTCTGTCTAAACAAACTTCTTCCCTTTTCTCTAAAGAGAAGTGATAGGATGAGCTATCTTGGAGAATACCTGAAAATATCTATGATAATATCCTACTAAACCCATGAAACTATGCACCTCTCCCACATTAGTGGGTGTTCGCCAATTGACAATCACCTGAATCTTTGAGGGATCAACTATGATACCCTCTCCAGAAATCACATGACCAAGATACCTCACCTCTGTCGGGAAGAACTCACACTTTTCCAAATTGGCATATAGCTGATTCTCCCTAAGACACTGCAAAACTTGCCTCACATGATCCTCATGCTCCTCAACCAATCTCAAATAAATCAAAATATCATCCAGAAATACTAATACAAATCTATCCAAATACAACCTGAATACACCATTCATCAGGCTCATGAAAATCGATGGTGCATTTGTGAGACCAAAAGGTACCACTGTGAACTCATAATGACCATATCTAGTGTGAAAAGTTGTGCGATGAATGTTCGCCTCCTGAATCCTCAACTGGTGATACCCAAACTTAAGGTCAATCTTAGAGAAAACCTTGGCATCCTTAATCTGGTCAAATAAATCATCTATCCAATGCAAGGGATATCGGTTCTTCACCATCACCTTATTAAGCTATCTGTAGTCAATGCATAATTAAATAGATTTGTCCTTCTTCTTCACAAATAACACAGGTGCACCCCAAGGGGACACACTAGGATGAATAAACCCCTTCACCAACAACTCCTCTAATTGAACCCTTAACTCATCCAACTCCTGCATGGTCATCCAATAGGGAGCTATAGAAATAGGCTCAGCTCCAGGCACCAAATCAATCATGAAATCTACATGTCACCGAGGGGGCATACCTGGAATCTCACTAGGAAAAACATCTGTAAACTTTTGAAGAATGGGATGCTGCTACATTAAATCCTCTAAGCTAACTCCCTCATCCACATCCTTCACTCTAACCGTAAACAACTGGTACCCCTTACATGCACACCTCTTCATCTGCATAGTAGAAATCATGCAAAGAGAGATAGGTCTTTGAATAACTACAATCTCCACACTCTTCCCACTATAATCCTTCCATTGCACTCTCTTACCTCTACAATCTATCTGCGCTTGGTGAGATCCAAGCCAATCCATACCAAGAACCACATCATAAGATCCCAAAGACATAACATGAAGATCCATAGAAGTATGGCAATCTCCTAAAAATAAAGGACAATTGAGCACAAGGGAATCCACTACCACTTTGAACCCCGTAGCTAACTCTACCTTCCACCTATCATCTTTATTTGCCATAGAAAGCCCGCATCACTCTACTAGAAAAGGAGAAATAAAAGAATCTAATGCTCTAGAATCAAATAATTCAGAACAAGAGATACCACCTATCACACCTGATGTCTCTATAACGATGGCCTAATGCTCATCCTGATGGTTATCAACTACCACAAAAACATGATGAGACCTGCCTACATCTCCAACGGTAGGTTCAGAAGTAGCTGGCTTTTGCTACCCTGACATCTGAGAAGTATGCTAAGGACAATGAATGGAAATGTGATTTGGTTGTCCACATGCGAAGCAATCTCTCCTGACAAACACTCTACTACCTGGTGTTGTACTCAACTACTGAACACTGCCTCTACTAGAACCTGGTTGTGAACTCTGTGCTGGCTGGGAAGGAGTATGTCTCCTGTCACGCTGAGGATTGTGACTCCTATCAACCTAAAATCTAGCACATAGAGCAAAGCTCTTCCCTTGAGAAAACCTCTTCTTAAACCGCTGATCACTACAGAAAGAAAAAGGATGGCTCCTAGCATATCCTAAAGACTACTGTTGTGGTCCTCTCATCATAGATCCTGTAATAGGTGCACTAATTGTCTATCCTCCAATCGCTCCTCCTGATGCTAATGAAAGATTCTCCTCTACTAGTCTCGCCTTCTCCACCTCTGCCTCTAAGGTTTTAGGTTCGTGTATCCAAACCTCTCCACCAATACGATCATTGAGACCTCTAACAAATTGTTGAATTAACATCGACTCATCATCTGCATATCTAGCATACTATCTAAGCTTGAATAATCTACGCTCATACTACTCCACAGTCATCCTCTGTTGTCTCAAGTCATGGAAATCATCAGCCTTCCTTTGCCTCTAATGATCTGAAAGAAATCTGGCATGAAACCACTCCAAGAATAACTCCCATGATATTGTCGCTATGTCCAAATGCAACTTATGTTCCTCCATGTGCCACCATGTCATCGTGAAATCACGAAGATGCAAAATTGCACATCTCGCCTTGTGTTACTACTACACTGATGCATAGAAAAACACCTACCTAGGTCCAATAACCATGTCTCTGCCTCCATGCCACTGCCTAAGCCATCAAAGGTAGAAGGATGAGTCCTATTTAGATCTCTGATGTGACTAGATGCAAGCGCCTCCTGATCCACCTCAATTCTCCTCCTAGGAGAACGTGAATACTCTCTCTCCCGATGCTCTGAATGATGAGATCCCTCCTACTAGTTATCCTCCTATCCCGTTCCTATGCGACCAAGAAGCTCCTGAAGCACGTCCACCAAATGTGGAATTAGATCATCTTTAGGCCGCTTTTTCTCCTATTTCTCATGGTGTGAATCTTCAGAAACCTTGAGGCAAGGGTTTCTACGAGTACCCATGCAACCAAAATGATGACAATCTCTACCCCTAAAAGGCATCTTATCTAAGAAAAAGAAAAGGAAACTATAAGCTAAACATCTAAGGGAACTGTAACAAGGAAAAATAAATAGCAGGGATAAAACCGTTGGGCTACCCCATGCCAAATGCTAAAATTCACAATGGGCTCATTCAAAACCAGAGTACCCAATGTTGAACATGGGCTCTGATACCAAGTTGTAATGCCCACCAAAATACCCTAAAGAAACTAAACAAGAATATGCAAATGGAGATAATTTCTTTCTTAATTAACATCTAATAACAACTAATGCAACACATAACATCTCCATCTATTTACATTTGTTCATCAATTAACCAACATGAACATACATCATTACTCATTTCATGAATTAATGCAAGCAGAAATAACACAACATCATTAATCTTTCCCTAGGGTACTTTAGCATCATTACTTGAATTCATTTCCACAATAGCATACTACGCACATGATAGGTATATTTCACCTTCATTAATGCATCATAATCTAATTATCTACTGATGAGATATTAAACCTAGAACATTACTTACTTCCCATGATATGCATAATTTTCTTTCTACCAATGCATCTATATGAATCATTCATGTTTACTAAATCTATTTAACATCCTATAACATATTCATTTAATACTCCATGAACATTCCTCTTTCAAGATTATTTAACATTCTAACTAGCCTCTAATCATTCCATGAGATAATACAATTGATCCATAATGCAATTTCATTCTATTCCAAATATAATCCATTTATTTCCATGACTCATAAGATCACCTCTCTACAATAGTACAATACAACTAGGCCTTAATTCCAATTTCCAACTACAATTCATCTACAAATATAAGTACATTAAATACATCATGAGCATAGCTCTTTCTACTACAAGATTTCATCTATGATATACAAAACTATTACATTACATACATTTTATCTTATCCATTACATAAATCTACTACAAGGTACATCATCATGAAGAAGAATCCACATCCACGCAAGAAGAATCCAAAAGAACATCCCAATCGCTAAAAAGCACCAACCTCCCGACCATGTGGAACCAAAGGAACCAAGCCCCGTGCTAGGAGATGACACAAGGTTCCAACACATACTCTAAACCTAAGCTGGCACTTATAACCAAGGATACTAACCACACAAGGACTCTCAAGCAAGAAATTACACAATACAACAATAATGAACTCCTAGAGGCATAAAACTCATCAAAACATAAATGCATCCAATAAGCATAATCATAAATCATAAAGGGGAAACACATGTAGGAGTGGAGTGTCATCACATGCCATCCTCACAACATAATAATACAAGGCACTAGCCTGATGGACATGTGGAGCCATCTCAACCTATAAGAGACTAAGGGAGATTAGCTTACCATCTTCATGGCCTTCTCATGCTTATCTTAAAACATCCTCCCTAGAACTAATTCATGAGGCACAAAACATTTTATCATCTTATTAATTAATCTAACTACCCAACCCATCAATTATTAGGTTATCACTTATTTACAAATCACGGAAAACTCCAATGTGCCCTGGTGGTCTAGAATTCATGCATCCTTACAAGGAACCTCATGCAAGCCTATCTCTCATGACCCTGATCATCACAAGGAAGCCCACTCCCCCCTAACATGGTCTCAAACATGACAACACAAGAGGATGTAGAATCATAATTAGATCTGAGATCATACATAAATCTGAAATCACAAATAATCCATATGCAACAACAATCTCATCTTATAATCATGAAACATGTGGAATTAACATCATGAGAACGAAAAATCAATGAGCCTCTTGGCCAAATAAACATATCAAGGCCATACGAAATGCCATCAAATCTGAAATGAATCATCAAATAATCTCAGCAAGGCCTATCCACTTGCTAACGCATAATCACAAGAATCTCAATCTCTCTCTTGCCGCATCAACAAGAGAGGAAGCACAAACAACTAAAATGGAGTAAAATGCATAGAAAACTCAAAAATAAATCATATGAAGACATCACCAATCATAAATCAACATTAGACAACATCATAAATGCCCTCAAAAAGCCTCTGGTACGGCCCCAAATCCAACTGACATCACACAGACTTAAAACTGGACAAAACCATAAAAATACATAGAATGGCACATACGACTAATAATTTAGTGCATCTGGGTGATCTCTTAGCTTATAGGGTGATTATCTTAGTGCATATAGTCATTCCTTTAGCGCATTGAAAAAAAAAGTGTAAATTTTGACAGAAAACTGCTTAAGTGCAGCATCAAAACTGCTTGAAATATAATCAGCCAAATATGATGTATTTATACTCATTGGAATCGACATGAAATGAACTATAAGAATATGTGAAAAAAATAAAATAATAAAATTCACCCAAGGAACTCCAATTGAAAACATAATGCAGACTTTTGGAGGAAGAACATCTCCATCACTGTCAAAACTGAGGCAATACTCAACAACCTTGAATCTAAAACATAGAAAGCATAATATATGACTCAAATAAATTTAAAAAGACATTCCACATAACAAATAACATCCATACACAAGAGGATGAGTGAAATGAAAAGGGGATAATGTCCTGTGAGTCTCCTCTACAACAGAGCCAGATTGGGAGCTCACAAAGACTCTCCTCTTTCCTAGATTCACAATCTCCATAAGAACTCATCTACCAAGTTAAAATCTCCTTAATATATAATAGAAATCTATTAATATAATTCATACACGACATATATAAAATATGCAAGACATTCCTCATGTCGAACATTCACGACAATGCACAGGAAGGATTATTTCCATAACTATAAACCAAGAAAAGAATCTAGAATCCCATGGCTACCAATTCCAAAACTAGTAAGACTAAAGAGAATGCATAAACCAAATCTTTTTTTTAACCAAATCAAACACGGAGCAAACAAGTTTCAAAACTTTGAAAGAAAAACAAGAAACCAATGGAGAGGCCTCCAACCTACAGCCTATGTGATGGTTTGTAGCTGAAGAAGAGCTCCCACAAGCCAAACCAAATCCAATCCAAACTCCAGCCAAAACCAAGAGAGAAGAAATCCAAAACCAAGAAGAAAACTAGCTGTAGAAATTTTCTAGAGAATAGCCAACCTGACCTGAAAAACCTCACAGGAATGAAAATATAAAGGAACAATAATCCAAAACCCTACCCTCAATCTTGGCCAATCAAAATATTCCATTTTGGAGTATATTTTACGTACCCACCATATAATATAATTTATTCACCCATTTTGAATTTAACCAATGAGAGTGAAGGGTAGGTAAAGTAAATAAAATATACTTATTCAACTAAGTGGGATTGTTTTTATTTCTTTATTTAATTTATTGTGCTCATACACCCCACTTAATAATAAAAGTCAAACTATTAAATACATATAAGCTGAAAATAAATTTAATCCAAAAGGGAATTAAAATCAAATAAACCAAAAGCTAATAAAATAAATTAAAGAAACAAATAAATAAAAGATATCAAATAAATATTAAACCATAGAAAGTCAAGTAAATAATTAAATAATCAAATACCATTAAAGATTAAATCACAAATATTAAATATATATTAAACAACAATAAAGCTTATCAAATATTAAAATAATCATAAAATCAATAAATGTTAATTATCAAATAAATATAAATATCAAATAATTAAATATTCAAAACTTATAAATTAAATACATTAAAATAAACATTTCCAAATAGAAAACTACACATCAAGAGCTACATAATTACTCTAACTGTGTAGGGGAAAAGGCCAGACTAGGCTAACATGTCCTAATCCTACCTTTTGACACACATTATGGAATACAAAAGAGCCTAGAGGTATCACACAATTGGCTACTTCTTTTTGTGAAAGAGAGAGCCACGGTCTACCTATTAGGGTTTCTATTCCTTTGTTGTAATTGAAAGATAAAATGATGCAAGTTCAATTCCTAACCTCAAAGTGCAAGTATCAACTAATAACAAAATTGCAGAATTGAAGTTAAACAATGGAAAGCTGCAAATACAAGGAAAAGACAAGAATGCAGATGCGTACCCAGAGTTAAAATCTGAGTGAAAATGTTCAGGACAGGAGCGCGGGTGCCACTGTCCTAATTCTACTCCTGAAACTGCATCTGAAAATGCTATTTTGCAACCTGGAAAACTGTCGGGAATGCTATCTGACAGAAGGACCAGGGTGCCCAGCGCCCCTGTCCTAGGGACCAGGGCACCTAGCGCCCCTCTCCTGGCAGGACCAGGGCGCCCCATGCCCCTGTCCTGGTCTTTTGCTCTGAAATTTGGTGTGAAGTTCAATCTCTGTCTGCTTTCGTCGGATCTGCAACTTGCGGTGTCGTCCGAATCCCGAAACCTGCACTTATATCTGAAAAGGTATGGTGGGCGGCTATATAGGGATTTGCCTTAGTCAAACCCCCACTTTGGTGATTTCCACCTCCATGAATAGCCAAGTTGTATTGTAAAAGTAGTGTGTGTGCAGACCTTGTGTGTGTGCAAGATCCTAAAATGCAAGTAAGCAAACTAGAGCAACCTAGAATGTAAACCCTAATTGTTTTTAAATGACAATGTAAATGCTCCAAATCAAGATGTAAAGAGATCTAAAGCATGAGTAAAAGTGATATAATGAGGCTTATGCAAAGACATGAAAACAACATGAAATCATACCCAACCCCAAGGGAGGGACACAAGCCAATCTTCAGTCGGTGATCCCTTATTGCTCTTCAATGCCTTCAAAGCCCTAAATGGATGAATGCTTGATGGATGGATGTTGAATGTTGTTGAAGTTTTCAAAGATCTGCTCTTTCGCTGCATAGAAGGTCCCTAAAACCAAAATTTGGATCCTTTCAAATGAAGAAAGAGAGCCTTTATATATGAAACCCTAGGTCTTAATTTCAACTTTTGGCCGACCTAGAGATTGAATCTTCCGCCAATTTCTTAGGGTTAAGCTTTATTTTATGATTGGATCGTGCTCCTAAAATTTCGGGAAAAATGTCCGAGACCATGTGCACTTCGGGCGCCATGGTCCTGACAACTTTTCACCAAATTTTTAGGGCCGTCGGATATGATGATTTTAGAGAGAATCCCGAAGTTACAGGTGATTTCGAGATGTTTTGACCCCCGAAATCAAGCCCCCAAGTTCAAAATAGGACCTAATTAGGTTTTTTGATTAAATAATGTATTAGAGGAATAAAATGAAAGGGGCACACTTTAATGAAAAGGGCCCGACTTTATGATGTGGAAGATGATGAAATAGAACCTTAGACCTAATTAATTCGATTAATTAAGTGCTAAAGGGGAAATGCAATGCAAAATGCAAAATGCGCCAAGGCGGGTGCTAAACTAGGTGTGAAATTGTACTGCTTTAGCAAGTGCATGCAATTTACGACATTACATTTAGCCCCCACTTTAGCGGTCATATGAGTACTACATGCATATGCAAGCTAAAGTACAGGAAAGTAAACATTATTTGAAAAAAGGATATATCCATAAGTCCGTCGAACGAAGCCCCCAGCGGTATCTGCAGTACACAGTTAGGAACCGCACCCTACAAAACACATGTTAGATCACAAAATCACCTAATGCTTACCAAGGAAAGTGATGAAATTTGTGAGTAGCTATATGCCCCCCCCTATTTCGGCTTGCTTATTAGGGAGGTGAAACAGGGTAGCATGTTTACTTACAACAAATTGTGTGAGAGATTATTGATGATAGATGTTCACTAAAGAGGCTTCATCAGAGCACATTTTGGAACACCAAGGGAGTAAGGGAATGAAAATATGATTCCTACGCAACAAACGGTTTGAAAATCGCATCTCCCAAACTCAAGTTATGATGAAATGAGTGATAGAGGAAAATTAGGGTTTTGAAAGTAAAGGTAAAGGAATGAAAGTATATACCTCGAAAGTGACTATTGCATTTGTCACTTTGTTGATTTCTGAGTATTGTTCATTGCAGCAGAGCCCATATAGCCATCATCATGCCTTCACGATGACCGGAGCGTCCCACAAGGATAGAGATCATGCGACAGGCCGTGATCGGCGATGAGCCACTGGACGAGGTGAGTTGACTAAACTTTGACTTTGACTTTCTGCATTTCTGTTGACTTTGAGTTTCTGTGATCGAATGCAGGCCCTGGAATCTGACCCTGGGTCCCACCCAGGGCACCATGGTCCTATCAGGGCACCATGGTCTCTGAAGGGCGCCATGGTCCTTTCAGGGCGCCATGGTCCCTGTGGGGCGCCATGGTCCCTGAAGGGCACCATGGTCCTCTCAGGGCGCCATGGTCCCCTCAAATTAGGAAATTGAATTGATGAAAAATTAGGAATTAGAAATTGATAGAAATTAGAATTTAGGAATTAGTGAATTAATTAATAATTTTTCATTTATTAATCAATTCACAAAGAGGAATAATTAGCCAATTAAATAAAGATTTAATTGTAATAAGAAGACTTAGGATAAATAAGTAATTTATTAATCCTAAAGGAAGAAATGGCAAATTAGGTTAAATGACTAAATCATAAAACCCTAGAAGACGAATTAGAAATGCGAAAATGACAATTAGGTCTTGATTAAAGATAATTAATGTCATGATTCTGAATTGATAAATGACCAATGTGACAAAATGATTTGATTGATAAATGCGCCAATTGACGAGGAACAATGACAAATTGATCCAAATTGACATAATTGAGACAGACAACGATTGATGACAAATCGGTCGCAAAATGACAAGATTGACAAGAGGACGAGGATCGATGATAAATAAATTGCAAGACGACAAGATTGGAAATGACCACGATGGATAACAAATTGATCACAAGATGACAAGAGGACAAAACCCTAATTAGGATTGACGATGTCCAAAATGATGACAAATAAGCATGCTCATTGATGTGACAGGATAAAATCAATCATGACTGGATATTGTTGTCGACAAGACCAAATTCGAAGACGAGATGATTGAAGAATGCAGAAGAATGACTCGATGCTCGCAAATGATAAAGATCAAGTGCGAATCATAGGAGAAATGTTAATGCGACGCAAAAACCTAAAATGAGGCAATGCGCAATTTGTTAAAGTATGACTTCGCAAGCGGATCACCTTGGAGAACGTGTACGCACATTCAGACGACCGGAGGATGCAGGAGCAGCGGTATGTATCTCGAAAACCCATGTTTGCAATTTGATGAATTTAACTTGTTTGCAGGACATTACGGGGATGAGGAAGATAGAGGGAGCACCCAGTGACAGAGGTACGTACTCCTTATGACAGACAATGGACATTATGTAGTTTGTCATTTTGTAGTCAGCCTGCGGGCCATACTTAGGACAGACAGTCTGATTTTGTACTCTGACATTATTATGATATGTGATATGATATGCATCGATATGATGGATGCAATATGTTATGACTGAGGTTTATTTGCATGTATGGATGACTTATGCACTTGTTTATGAACATGTATGGATGGATTTTTATGTTTTTTTTTTTTTTTTTTTTTTTTTTGATGCATTTATGAAATGAAATGGATAAAAATGCTTGATGTAATATACGTGATGGAATGCAAATGTACTAACCAAATAAATGCAGGATGCAACATATGTGCATGGATATCGGAGCACTAGACCGAACTGACTATCCGACCGGACGGAAGAAGTGTTAGTAAGAAGAAATGAGATAGAAGACAGTTAGAGATGATGAAAACTTGCTTTCAGTAATGCACTTTGTAGGTGAGAACCTTTATTTTAATATAGCAAAATGGATGCGTAGCATCATGGCATGGAAGGCCAGAGCTGAAATGCAACCCGATTTGCATAAGACAGACACCACATAGACAAACGACAATCACAATCAAAAGGAGAAAGGGACCATGAGCCATCCCGGTCACTCTAAATCACTCGGTGACATCATCAAGCGACATAGGAACATGATCGAAGCCAAAGATAAATCAATAAAAAGATAAGACTCACAAATTCAAGCAAATCAAACAAACATCTTGATCTTCATTGTCAAAAGTTGAATGTGCTGATAGGACGATCATGCTGTCTGGTTTCAGGAGATGCGGTACCGCGTCTAAGACAGGACACAGTCTGGTTTCGAGTATACCACACCCTGTATAAGACCCATGATAATGTGACAAGGACAAATGATATCGATGCTGATGTTCGATTGATAAGACAATTTGGATCAGTTTGAATGCTTGGTTTGAGTTGAAAAAGTTCATCTGGTAATGCGTGATTTCAT
Organism: Cryptomeria japonica; assembly: GCF_030272615.1. NCBI lineage: Eukaryota > Viridiplantae > Streptophyta > Pinopsida > Cupressales > Cupressaceae > Cryptomeria > Cryptomeria japonica. Next base: position 254,215,539 of record NC_081410.1, read on the forward strand.
TAAAGCACAGTGTTTGATTGCAAGTCGTTGGATGTATACTCAGTGAGCTGTCGATGCACAAAGGGAATACTTTATTGCAAAAATGCATGTTTTTTGGTTTTTGGAGTTTTACAATTTTTTTGTGTTCATTCTTTTTTTCAGGACTTTATTTGATTTTTTGACTTTTTTCAGGACATTTTTCAATTTTTAAGACTTTTTTCAGGACTTTATTTGATTTTTTTGACTTTTTTTCAGGACATTTTTCAATTTTTTGGATTATTTCAGGACATTATTTGATTTTTTTTTTTTTTGGATTATTTCAAGAGATTATTTGATTTTTTTGGATCTTTTTTTTCAGGACTTTTTTCAATTTTTATGAGATTTTTTTCAGGACTTTTTTGGATTTTTATGACTTTTTTTTTCAGGACAATTATTCGATTTTTAAGACTTTTTTCAATTTTTAAGACTTTTTTCAGGACTTTTTTTCAATTTTTAAGACTTTTTCAAAATTTGCCCCCAGTGTCTAGCAAGGCAAGGATTATGACAAATGGATAAATATGCTTTCTGAAATGTTGGTGGATAGAGGGAAGACAAAGGTCTTTTATTATGGAGACAACGCAGATGCAATTTCCAAGAGCTACTACGTGATGGGACAAGAGACTGGATATGACAATGTATAGCAGTGACATGGCATGAGGGACATGTCAAGAGGTTTTTTGAAACCATGTATAAATTTTGCATCCTTATGTCAGATCAAGATCAAGGATTGAAAAAGAGTGTATGGATAATGATAAGATATGGATAGGATAAGCAAGACCAAGAATGGATAAGGGACATGGACTGAAGGTCGGGGTTGGCTAAGGGATAGTGGCAGAAAGTTGCAATAAGCTAGGGAATATGGATGAAAGGTTATAATAAGCAAATGGATAAATGACCAAAAGCTATGATAGACTGAAAGCTGCAAACAAGATGCGTGATGCTCATGATTATTCTCAGCCTTGTCAAGATCAAAGGTGGAAAGAGGAAATTGGACATGAGGGACAATAGGATATGAAGGGTAATGACAGGGGTTTGATAGGATAATGGAACAATGAAGGACAAAAGGATATGAAGGAGGAAACCTGCCCCCAAGTGTGGTGTGCAAGAAGTTCATAAATTACGCATGATGCCTGTTTGCCAGGTTTTCATCATGGTACTTGCCCAAAGCGCCCGTTTGCCAGGTTTTCACCAATGGACGAATTATTTTTCTTTACTTTTTTTTTTCTTTTGCTTTTTTTACTTTTTTCTTTTTTTTTTATTTTTTGACTTTTTCAATAGAAGATGGACACATGATAGGGGATGGAAGAAGGACTCAAGCGTCTTTTTATTTGGATAGTAGCCTTGAAAAAAAATAAAAATAAAAATGGACCATGACCTTTAAAAGTACGCTCAAAGATGTTGGTAGGATAAGGACATGAAAAATAAGATGAAACTAAGGCTAGGATTTATGCAAAGGATTGGATCAAAGGGATCAAAGGATGGAAAATATGCATTGGATAATAGGTAGGGTATTGGAAGAATTGGACTTTAGTGGATGGAAATGAAGGCAAGATTGACATTGGCACACACCTTGAGGGGTGATGGATTGATGGAGGAAAGATGTATTTTGGATATTGAGATTTTGATGGAGGAATAGCTTGGGATTTTGGGACATAAGAGCCCAAAATGGATGATGAAGGTGATGGAGGAATAGATTTGAGAGGTTTGGATGGAGGAATAGCAATTTTGGATGCCAAGTTTGATGTTTCGATTTGTTCTTCAAGGAGCTTCTTGGGAATCCACATGGTTTTTGATTTTTCATGCTTTTGTGGTTCCTTGGAGTGCATTGCTTGCACGAGGGATTTAGGAACCCATATATATTTTGACTTTGCTTTATTTTGCTTAGTGGGCCTTTGTGGCCTTTTGGATATTTCCTTTTCTTTATAGATCATATTGCTCTTTGCTTTGACATGTCGATTATATTGGACATGTTGATCTTTGAATACATGTGGATTGCTAGACTTATGACATTTATACTTGGCATCCAAATTGCTTGGAGGAGAAAAGGAATGTCGGTGTGGATGGGAATGATATGGAGGCATGTGGGATGGATGGAAGGTTCTCCAAGATGTGTGCCTTTGTTGATGTTGCATAGGAGATGGAGGGATATAGGGACCTAGAATGGATGGAAGCGATGATGGGGAAGGTGGACATTTGGATTTTGACTTTGAAGGGATACCAACGCCTTGAGTGTGAGCTTTGTAGCCATGACCATTAAGATCTTCTTTAACATGAAGGGATTCTTGCTTATGGAGATCTACCCCTTTGCCTTTATCAATATTTTGACTAATAGGATACTCTTTTCTTTGGGAAGAAGACGAGAGTCCATTATGAGGTGGATGTGATATGAGAGAAATAAGGAGATCTTGAAGTGGATCGGATTGCACCAAAGTGGAAGAACCCATTATGCATGTAGGGGGTTCATGAACATCTTGCACTGACACGTTAGAATCATGAGGGGTATCAGGATCATGAGGGGGACTAGGAGTGTGTAGTGGACATGGCTCAATGACAGGCTCTTCAAGAGATAGAATGGGGGGAATAATGGGATCATCAAAAGAACTGAGACCTTGGAGTGGATATGCGGGATTAGGACGTGGAGATGGAGGGACAAGTGGATCTTGTGGAGGATCTGAAGGAATGATTTGATCTTGACAAGGAGGAAGATCATTGGAATCTTCTTTAAAGGTGCTTTTCTCTTGACTTTCAATGGGATCATCGGAAATAATGGAAGGGATATCTTGATCTTTCTGAGGAAGTGGAATATCAATGGGATTTGAAAGGACATTGTGTTCATGAAATGGAAGGGGATCATTTGGGATTGGATGAACTGGGATATCTTGATCTTGCTCGAGGAATGGAGTGTCAATAGGACTTTGGATATGATGGACAAGAATAGGAGAATCATCATGAGTTTCTGGGAAGATGGGGTCCTGGTCCACAATTGGATGGGATGATAAGTTTTCAGGATCTTGATCTTGATTTGCTTTAGGACTCATTTCTTCGTGCTCTAAATTATCCTCTTGACATGGGGTTGGACTTTGGATATGCCTGGGGGATTCTGACAAGGAATCAATGCTTTGGCATGAAGGAAATGCACTTTGAACATTTGTGATGGGTTCTGGCAAGGAATCAATGCTTGAACATGAGGAAGAGGGACTTTGAATGGGGTCCTCTAAAACAGGTAATGGCAATAAAGTGTATGGTGGCATTGGGTCTTGTATCTCTGAAACATGGCAAGGATGTGCATCATGAATTGGATTATCTTGGCAATCAATTATGGATAGCTCTTGGGTAATTGCATCCTTGGGTGTATTGTTTGATGAAGACAATATGGAAGGTCCTTGCGGAACTTCTGGAGGTGTAGGGATAGATGCCACTGGAGAGTCAATTTGTTTATGGGGGGATGAGGCATTGCTAGACATAAGTGTATTATCTTTATCTTCCTCAAAAGACTCACTTAGTCGTTTCCTTAAGAGCATTGCAATAAGGCCACCTTTCTTTCGAGGTTTTGACATAGTTGGACTTGGAATTTGAACTTGTTTTTGATTTGATGTCATGTTTTGATTTCGAACTAAATGTTGATCAAATTGGTTTGACATGTTTGAAACTTGGCTTGGTGTGTGTTGCAACCTTTGTTTTTGAATGTTTGGTCGTGGTTGTTGACATTGATATGTTGATTGAACTTGAACTTGTTGATATTCCACCATCGGTTGGACTATTTGTGGACATTGTATAGTTGGTTGGACATATTATTGAAATTGGACCATTGGTTGTGTTGGTTGCATATGTTGGACCATTGGTTGTGATGGTTGAAAATCTGATTGATAGTAAACACCTTGTTCTTGTTGTGGAGGCACATAATGTTGAAATTGATGTTGTCTCCTTTCTTGTAATTTTTTCATCATCTCTATTTGGGAGAGGAGAGCTGGTATATCTGAGCGTTCAAGAGGAGATCTTACATCAATTGGCTCAATCTTTGGATTTCGACCTGGAAATTTTTGAAAGACTTTGGACATTTGTAATCTATTCTTCTCAATGTTTTTCACTCTTTGTTCGAAAATCTCTTGTTCTTGAGCTAGTTTCTCCTCTAGTTTTTGTATTTGGAGACTTGTTTCATCATGATAAGTTTGATTGATATTGCCTTGTTGTTGGGCTAGATAGAATCGTGATTGCATTGTCGGTTGATATGTCAAACTTTGTGGCATCATTGGTGCTTGGAACCTTGTTTCAATAGACATGTCACTATGCAAATGCAATATTTTTTTTGGAATTTTTCAAGGATAGTATATGATATGCAACTAAATGCAAACTAAATAAATGAAAATGCAATCTATGTTTTTGGTTGTTTTTGAAGATTTTGACAAACTTTTGCATGCAAATCTAAAAGAGACCCTTAGGAAATTGAAATGACATCTAGACCTCAAAGGACAAAAGGACTTAATTGACAAAGGACAAGATGACAATGTCTCCCCTATATGCTTGGATACTAAGCTAGGTTTGACGAAATGATATTGATGACAAAAAGGACAAAAGACTTGATAAGGTCTAGACTTCTTAACAATGACTTAGGGTTTATCAAAGATTTGGATTGCTCAAGTATGACAAGACCTAGGTTTGATACTATATGCAAAAGGACAATTAATATGCAAATGATCTTAATATGATATGACAATGACTTAGGCTTAATGAAGAGACTTAGGGTATGGAAATATGAATGTATGACAATGGTATGACTTTAATGCAAGAGGACATATGCAAGTGGATGACTCTTATTGATATGCAAAAGAGTATAACTTAGATGAAACCTAACCTTGATACTTGACAATGACTTTGCAAAATGAAACCTAGGATGAACCTAAATGCAAGTGACATAAGAGTTGAGACAAGTTTTTGAACAATGTTGGATAACCATGGTTTAGGAAGATGATCTTTGAATCTTGTTGGATGTTTGTTGGATGAATGTCTCTTGTGTTTAATCTTATGTTAAATCAATTTGTTTTTCTTTTTGAAATGGGATAACATTCAACTTTTGACAATCAAAGAATACAAGATGTTACAACTTAGACTCAAGACAATCATGCTCATTTCCACATTCCTTAGGGTAGGCAAAGACATTAGGTACTTGAGAGGTAGACTCATTATGAGATTCAAGGAGAATACATAGATGCTTGACCCCACGGGCTCCCCTCCACAGCACTCACTTCTCAGGGCAGCCAAGCATCAGTCCCCATGGAATCTCCCCATGGTGAACTTAGTATCTCTTCCAAGTATCCGAACTTGTCCTTCTCAAGCAACTAGAAGGGTTTTTGGCCTCTAAAAACAAGGTGTGTAGTAAGGATTTCTGTTAAGCATTACTCCTTGATGTCATGCAAGCATGATTGAGATATTAAGCCCATCAAGATACCAAACAAATGTAGTCGCACAAGCATGATTTAGACCAAGAGGCCCTACTTAAATTTTGATATGAGAAAGAGTCCAAGGGTCATCACTTCCCAAGTAACTACAATTCCCACGTAACACTTCCTTCAAAGCTTTCGCTCATCGGGTATTTTTTTATAGTGAGTTAGAATGCCAAGGAATTCTAGCCGTACTCACTTTGGGTCGTTCCCTTCTCACGATTATCACTTGCTTGCAAAAGCAAAGTGGTCGGGAAGGTAGGCCCTCTAAAGGAGACACACAATCAACAACACAAGCATGGTATCGAAGATCTGGATTTCTGATCACCCTAAGAAGGATGAGAGCATACTCTCCTACTCCAATGTCATACTTAACAATCAAAGCAAACAAATGTTCATTCCCACCTATTTATAAATCACTAAGTGCCTAATTAAAAATCTCAAACACACAATTTGGTTGTTTCTCCAAGGCAACCTGCAAAACCCAAGTTAGAGGTTTGATTTGTTGTCTTTGGCCATCGATTCTGCATAACACATGTTAGTAGTTTGATTTGTAGTCTTTGTCATGCGTATGCCAAGATCCTGCACAAATAATTAGTACCAAAATCCAAAGCACAGATGATCTGATTTATGAAAACTAAATATAAAATTTCAGTCCACTTTGAGAAGGCATAACTTTCTCATCCTAGCTTCGAATTACAAACCGTTTGATGCGTTGGAAAGGTATTCAAATAATATAGAACCGAATTTTGAAAACATCAATGATGTCTCATCATGTTTACAGGCACCATATTTGTCCAGAAATGCATCGAAGACCCTCAAAATTGCAATTTACTAAAACATCAAAGCAAAAACTACATTTTTCACCTCTATTCTGGACTTTACACAAGCACAAAAGTCATGACACAAGTGCAGAATGTTTAACACAAGCGTAGAATATCTTAACACAAGCGCAAGATGTCTCAACATAGGCGCAGAATGCTTCACACAAGCGCAGAAGTGTCCAGAATGCACTGCACGGCCCTATTTTTGGGTTTTTGACCTGCAAATCAGCTTAGAAGCACTCCAAAACACAGTAAGATGGTTAGAAGGTTAGTATTCATGTCGGGTTCACCAGTTAATGTAGCATAGAAATTAGGAATCATCACAAGATAGGTAAATCAATCACAAACACAAGACATGATAACTCAATCAAAAGAACTCTCATTGAAATGAACCTAATTCCAAAGCACATTCAATAGAGGCACAAAAACAAAGCATTTAAAAGAAAATGTCATGCAAACCATATAACAATTCGGATGCTTCTTCCATGCGGCTCCATTGTTGTTCTTTCCTCTTCAATGGGTTTGTGGATCTCACCTACAACTGCTCACACAATTGAAAGCAAAAAGCTCAAGAGTACTAGAAACGAAAGTTCGGTAGTTTGATAGAAATTCAGGATTCATGAAGGATTTGAAGGGATTTGATTGAAAAAAACATCCAATTTATAGAGAAATTGGATAAATGACAAGATTGGCATGATGCAATTCAAAGGGAAATTGCAAATCAATATGTCAATTATGACAAATTATGCACTTTCCATGCACAATTTGATTGATTGAGAATTGATGACAAATTATGACACATTTCATGTCAAATTGATTGATTATCAATTATGACAATTTCATGACAAATTGAAATGCCACTCCCATAGAATTAGGAGATGAATTAGGAGGGAAAAGGAATTAGAAATTTGAAAAATTAGGAAATTGAAATTGATGACAAATTAGGAGTTAGAAATTGATAGAAATTAGAATTTAGGAATTAGTGAATTAATTAATAATTTTTCATTTATTAATCAATTCACAAAGAGGAATAATTAGCCAATTAAATAAAGATTTAATTGTAATAAGAAGACTTAGGATAAATAAGTAATTTATTAATCCTAAAGGAAGAAATGGCAAATTAGGTTAAATGACTAAATCATAAAACCCTAGAAGACGAATTAGAAATGCGAAAATGACAATTAGGTCTTGATTAAAGATAATTAATGTCATGATTCTGAATTGATAAATGACCAATGCGACAAAATGATTTGATTGATAAATGCGCCAATTGACGAGGAACAATGACAAATTGATCCAAATTGACATAATTGAGACAGACAACGATTGATGACAAATCGGTCGCAAAATGACAAGATTGACAAGAGGACGAGGATCGATGATAAATAAATTGCAAGACGACAAGATTGGAAATGACCACGATGGATAACAAATTGATCGCAAGATGACAAGAGGACAAAACCCTAATTAGGATTGACGATGTCCAAAATGATGACAAATAAGCATGCTCATTGATGTGACAGGATAAAATCAATCATGACTGGATATTGTTGTCGACAAGACCAAATTTGAAGATGAGATGATTGAAGAATGCAGAAGAATGACTCGATGCTCGCAAATGATAAAGATCAAGTGCGAATCATAGGAGAAATGTTAATGCGACGCACAAACCTAAAATGAGGCAATGCGCAATTTGTTAAAGTATGACTTCGCAAGCGTTGACCATTTTTAGGTGTCTACAGATAGATTTCGTTTTTGGTATAGATGATTTTGATGATTGAGTAATGATTACACTGATGTTTTTGTATTGCAGGGTCTCCCATACATGAGAGAGCACACGGCGGGGCAGATTCTTCTTAGCTTGCGAGATCAGATTCCCCAGCTGACGTAGGCAGAGAGGGATACATTATCTATAGTAGGTTTGTGGTATATGATCCTTATGCTGGCCATTCGATTCCATCCTGCGATGCTGATGGCACTTATGGAGCGATGGGATCCTGACACATGTACATTCCAGCTTCCAGTAGGGGAGATGACAGTGACACTTGAGGATGTGTACCGCATACTTCACCTACCTATCAGAGGAGCTACCGTGACATATGTGACCGATCGGTCAGCGGAGGACCATCAGAGGGAGCAGGTATACTGCATAGGGAGAGTCATGCCAAGTGAGATGAGAGGTCGCATCATGGTCAGTTGGCTCTTACATCCTACAGGAGAGGTGCCCCTCATGAGACGTCTTATGATTGCCATCATTGCACTAGCTGTCTGCCCTAATGGGCGAGGTACGCACATGCATGGGGGTCTCACATGGTGCATTAGGGCTATGGAGAGACATAGGAGAGTATATGCCTAGGGTCGGAGTATGCTTGCACATCTCTATCACGACCTCGAGGAGTATGTTTTTGGACAGGGTTGTAGCTTGATGACATGCACACTTCTGCAGGTGTGGATATTTGAGCACTTTACATGCACCAGGCCTGTCAGCTATCCGATGAGTGTAGCTAGCGAGTGACCTAGGGTGTTTGCTTATCCACTTACTAGCGAGTGGAGATTTGGGGATCTACTATATTGGAGAGTGACATTTGATAGGTTGACAGCTGAGGTGACAGTATGGAGACCATATCTACGGATGCACAGATGGGATGGAATGGAGAGGCAGCTAGCATGCTTACAGAGGAACCGCCTACTGAGAGGACGATACCCACATATCATAGTCCCATTCTACCTTGACCGAGTATGGAGGTAGTTTGGGCTAGAGCAGTGTGTTCCAGTCGATGTACCCATCTACACTCGACACTCGCGAGTCCTTCCCAGACCCAGAGCAGTAGTGAGACCTACGATAGATGATATCAAGATCACAGATATAGAGGGGTCCGATCAAGATGTGGTCACTGATTATGCCGCAGATCCCGGGGCACAGCACAGGTATCTCTCATGGTTTGTGAGAACATACCTGGGGCCTATCTTTCCACCAGATCACTCGATAGGCCATCAAGGTCCATGGAGACATGGAGACCAAGATGAGGATCAGGGATCCAGATCGGAGGAGCCAGAGGAGGGAGAGGGTCGCGAGGAGGAAGGAGATCGTGATCCACCCATAGGAGATCAACCTAGTGCCGAGGAGGAGGAGGAAGGAGAGGAGGATGACATAGATAGAGATGATGATGAGGAAAATGAGGATGCAGATGAGGAAGAGGATGAAGAGGAGGAGGAGGATAGAGATGATGAGGAAGAGTCAGATGTAGCTCCCCACCATTCAGGAGATGATACCATAGCCTTAGATCCTCCTCTCATTCCCCAAAAGGGGGAACATGAGGCGATACGAAGACCTGTACCCATCGTGCACAGATCATTCGAGCACGGGGAGCCTAGTAGTTCCCAGTCACAGATGCTACCATATCACGATCCCTACTAGTGTGAGGGAGATCTAGGTATAGTAGGTTTATATTGATTGATTAATGTTTTGATGATATAGAGTGGTACTAATACAAAATCTGTTCTACTGCTATAGCTAATGTGCAGGAGTGGCGCTCCTTGATCCAGCAAGTAGTGACAGATATTTCCATGATGGCACAGATCCCTAGTTCCTCACAGGTTGCATATAGACCTCAAGGGAACATGGGTCAGCATGATGACTTGTTTTCCCCATTTTGAGTACAGGTGGAAATATGGAGGGAGAGAGCGAGAGTTCTATCAGAGGACCTTCAGTGGGCACAGCGTGACCTAGCAGCAGCTCAGGCCGAGGCTACCCCATATCGCGCGATCCTTATGGATAGGGATCGTAGGAGTTCCTCTCAGAGTCATTCACGATCTATATCACGCTATACACCCATGGGTCCACCTTCACGGCCGGAGCAAGAGGGAGCATCTAGTCGTCACTCTCCAGCCACTAGCCCTAGGGATAGGAGATGATTTCATGTTGTAGGATAGGTCACATTTTGGATGTATAGTGACCTACTTTTGTATATTGATCCACACACACACACACAAATATATATATATACATGCTTCTTTGTCTCAAACGTGTTATCTTTAATGCCTAAAACAATGTGTATTTTGATTAAAGTTAATACATTTGGTAGATGTACATGTATGTTCTGAATTTAATTTCCATGTGATTGATTTCTCAATGCTCCATGATTAAATTGATACATGTGTGACTTAATTAAAATAAAATATTTGATCAAGTACTACATTGATGATAGAGAAGAAATATGTGTTAAGCCTAAGAATCATATAAGTAATGTGATTTAATTTAAACACAACATGATACAATTCTACTTAACACATAAAGACATTGTATAATATGCCAACATAATGAAAATGTAAATCTTTTGCAATTTACATAGATGAATTCAAGACAAACCATAGAGTAAAGAAACACGCTTGTCAGGAACGAAGCAATATAGATTAAACAAAACATCATTTAATTCTATTTTCTCTAACAAAGATATGCTAACATATTATCCAATTTTGAAGAAGTGATAAGAAGATAAATGAAATAAAAGATAAGGAATGAGGAATTAAGCAAAGTATCTATGCAAGTGCATAGCATTTATAGGTTCTTTAAGAGGCATACCATCTACATCCGCTATTTTATAAGCACCTGATCCATAATATTCAATAACAATATATGGTTCGAGCCAATTAGGACTAAATTTTCCATTTTCTTCAAGTAAGGCATTCACATTGCGCTGATTCTCATAGAGAACTAAGTCACCTACCGAGAAAGAACGTTGAATAACCTTATCATTATAGCTTCGTTGTAGAGTTTTGTGATATGCTTGAATATGCTCAAGAGCATTTATACGCTGTTCATCAAGCATCTCAAGTTGTTGAAGTCTTTGTTCTCTATAAGAGTCATCATCTACTATACCTTTGAGAGACACTCTAAGTGATGGAATCTCTAATTCTAAGGGCATAACAACATCAGCACCATAAATAAGATTATAAGGGGTAGTTCCTGTAGCAATTCGTACACTCATTCGGTAAGCCCAAAGAGCATAAATTAGCTGAGTACTCCAATCCTTACCATGCTTATTCATGGTTTTGCGAAGAATTTGTTCAATTATCTTATTGGATGATTCGGCTTGACCATTTGATTGAGGATAGTATGGTGTAGAAAATCGATGTTTGATATGATATTTCTCAAGAAATTTCTTCACTTCCTTGTTCTTAAATGATGTCCCATTATCTGAGATTATAGTGGAAAGTATCCCGAATCGAGAAATAATGTTTTCTAGAAGAAATCGACAAATCACTTCAGTAGTAGTAGAGTGAAGGGGAACAACTTCTACCCATTTTGTAAAGTAATCTGTTGCGGTTATAATGAAAGTATGTCCTTGAGATGAAGGAGGAGAGATTTTACCGATGAGATCCAACCCCCATGTAGAGAAAGGCCAAGAAGCTACATGAGAATGAAGTTCTTGGGCAGAAGCATGAATAAGATTATTGTGTTGTTGACATTGATGACATTTCTTAACAAATGAAAAAGAATCTTGCTGCATAGTTTGCCAATAATATCCCATATGAAGCAACCTTTGAACCAAGGATTTGCCTCCAAAATGCCCCCCACAAGCACCTGAATGTGCCTCTTCAAGAGCAATAGGGATTTTTGATTTGTTAATACAACGAAGGAGAAGACCATTATAACCCCTTCAGTAAAGAACATTAGAAAGAATGATATATCTAGCAGACAGCTTGTGAATTCTAGCCCTAGTATTCCTATTGGCAGAATCAGGAAAGGTACCATCAGTCAAGTATCTTACGATATGTGAATACCATTCATCTGAGTCTATAAAGTCACAACATGTCACCAAGCTAGAATCATCTACAATAGCTGGAGAAATAAGGTTGTGAATAACAAATTTGAGATCAACCACAGGGTCCTCTAAAGATACAAGAGAAGCCACACATGCCATTGCGTCCGCATGTCAATTATCTTTTCAAGGAACAGGTTCCATGGTATAAGAATCAAATTTTTGTAACAAAGAGATAGCAAGGTCTTTATATTGTGATAATTTGTCTTGTTTTGCTTGATACAATCCTATTACTTGTCTTATAATCAATTGAGAATCTCCATAAATATGTATGTGTTTTACATTCAAAGCCAAGGCTGCCTTTATTCCTGCTATAAGAGCCTCATACTCAGCAATGTTATTGGTGCATAAGAAGTTGAGACCATAAGATAAGGGAATGGATTTCTTTGTAGGAGAAATCAGAACAACACCTGCCCCTGATCTCATACGACACTTAGAGCCATCAAAGTACAACTCCCAAGTTTCATCTTTCTCTATACAAAGAATGAAGTCGTCAGGAAAAGACTCAGGGTTAGGGAAGGAGAAAGGTGAAGGGGCCTCAAATAAGTGATCGGTCAACGCTTGCCCTTTAATTGCTCTTTGTTAAACAAATTTAAGGTCAAATTTAATTAACATCATAACCCACTTAGCTAGGCGCCCTGATAAATCAGTTTTAGAGAAAAGATGCTTCAAAGGATCAAACTTTACCATGACGTGGACTTCTGAATTTAAAAGATAATGTCTCAATTTCTGAGTCACAAACACCAAGGCCAAGCATTGTCTTTCTATCACAGAATATTGGGTCTCATAATCGAGTAAGGTTTGACTTATATAATAAACCGGACACTCTTTACCATCTTTATCATGTTGTGCCAATAATGCTGCGAGAGCATGAGAGGAAGTAGCTATATAAAGAAGAAAGGGCTTAGAAGGTTCGGCGGGTTGAAGGATAGGAGGATTAGCCAAATATACTTTTAGATCTTCAAATGTTTGCTGACAATCTTCATTCCATTGAAAAGTGATATTCTTTTTGAGAAGTTGAGTAAAAGGAAAAGTACGATCCGCAAGTTGAGATACAAACCTATGAATAGCTTGAATCTTTCCTTGTAAGCTTTTGAGTTGAGACACATTTCTAGGAGGTGGCATGTTGACAATAGCATCTATTTTCTTAGTGTCCACCTCAATCCCACGATGTGAAACTATGAATCCTAATAGTTTTCCACTATCCACACCAAAAACACATTTTCGGGGATTCAAGCGCATGTGATATTTACGAATTCTTTCAAATATTTGATGAAGGATCTTAATATGATCTATACGGAGAATGGATTTGGCTAAAATATCATCAACATAATCTTCTAAAATCTTGTGCATATAATCATGAAAGATAAGGGTCATCGCTCGTTGATAAGTTGCGCCGGCGTTTTTAAGCCCAAAAGGCATCATCACCCAATAGAACGTACCCCAAGGAGTGGTGAAAGCAGTTTTGAATTGATCTTGAGGATTAATAAAGATTTGATTGTATCCTGAAAAACCATCCATGAAGGATAACAAAGCATGTCCTGCTGTAGAATCAACTATCATGTCAATGTTTGGGAGAGGGAAATCATCTTTCAAAGAAGCCTTATTTAAATCTTGAAAGTCAGTGCACATTCTTATTTTATTATCTGATTTAGCCACAGTGACAATATTTGAAATCCACGGGGAAGAAAGGGAAATCATCTTTCAAAGAAGCCTTATTTAAATCTTGAAAGTCAGTGCACATTCTTATTTTATTATCTGATTTAGCCACAGCGACAATATTTGAAATCCACGGGGAATAATCAATAGGGCGGATAAATCCAGCCTCCAATAATTTTTCAATCTCAACCTTAACAAGAAAAGCTACCTTAGGATTCATTTTTCGAATCTTTTGTTTCACAGGCTTAGCATCGAGAACTAAGACAATATTATGAGTAACAATCTTAGGATCTATACCAGGCATGTTAGAATATGTCCAAGCAAAGATCTCAGGGAATTCATGCAAGAAATCTGCATATTGTTTTTGTTCTTCTTCATCCAAACATTTCCCAATCCTAATAACTTTTTCTTCATTGCAAGGATCCATCTTAACATCAATGGTGTCACTTATAAGAAGATTACTTTGTTGAGGAGTATACTTTAACTGAGGGAATTCTTTCACAATCTCATCATTATCAATCTCTTTTCCAAAATAAGCTTCAGTGTTCAAACAATAAGGAAATCCCCTATTGTGATGATAACGAGGAAGAGTATCATATGCCCCTAAAAACTCAGCTAAAGCATCATCGGTAGGAAAGACATCCAAAGCATAGGCACATGAAGGATCCCCATCAATATACTTAGGGTGTCTCATTGGTAGAGATATAGAAATGACATTAACACTAATACATGGTCTCTTAGAAGCTTTAGTACGTTTGTAGGGATTATAACCAAGTCCAAAGGTCACATCATAAAGATTATTCTCGAGAGGAACCTTTATTCCTTGTTCGTGAGCACCACAACCATTTCCATGATACCCATGCTTAGCTAGAATATGAAAACCACGACCATAACGATCAGCCATTTCAGAAAGAGAAGGTGGTTTTTCATAAGACAAAGAATCAAATCCTTTAGAATTAGAGGTGTGAGGAGAAGAAGTTTGAGAAGTGGCCACAAAATTATTGCTCATAGGTTCAGGTAAGATTGATTGATTTTTAGCTTCTTCCTTCTTTTCAACTTTAAGTTCTCTAGGAGGAACCCTATATTCACCTACAAAGGTGGGATTAAAATCAAGAGATCCCCAATCGTCTTCTGCGAGAACCTCCTCAGGATCAAAATCCTTCTCATGTGTAGATTCAAGTCGAGAAGGATCTTCTTCTGGAGTTTTAGACTCATCCAAAGAATTTTGATCATCGGAGAGTGAGGATTCATCCATAGGTATCTTGTTTAAAGAGTCATCACTAGACG
This sequence comes from Cryptomeria japonica, assembly GCF_030272615.1. NCBI lineage: Eukaryota > Viridiplantae > Streptophyta > Pinopsida > Cupressales > Cupressaceae > Cryptomeria > Cryptomeria japonica. The sequence continues at coordinate 254,230,587 of NC_081410.1, forward strand.
AGGAAGGCTTAGAAGAACCCCCTTTGGAAGTAGATGTTTGTAAACAAGTTTGGAAATTAGTATCACCTATCAAGGTATATGTCTTATTGTTATAAATAAATTTAACTTGTCTATGCAATGTAGAGGGGACAACTTGCATACTGTGAATCCAAGGTCTCCCTAATAACAAGTTGTATGTTATATTTCCTGACATAACATGGATAGGAGTAGGCAAAGTAACAGGCCCCACTGTGAGGGGTAAGGTGATAATACCTAATGAAGACTTAGCCACATTGTCAAAGCCTCGAATGGGACGAGAGTCGGGCTCAATAAGGGATGTAACCACATTCATCTTATGCAATAGATTAATGCTACACACATTAAGGCCAGAGCCATTATCTACCAGTGTTCGTCTTATAGCAGTGTCATTTATGATAACCACAATCATCAAGGGATCATATTGATGTTGAATTTCACTAGTAGGCAGCTCGTCTTGAGTAAATACAATTTGAGCTTTAGGATTCATCACAGAGTTAACCAAAGACACTATATTACTAGATGTATTCAATGGAGGAACATTCAAATCTTTCAAGGCATCTTGTAACATTCCGTGATGAGTAGAAGAAGTTTGAATCAAATCCCAAAGGGATATCTTAGCAGTGGTAGCTTTAAGTTGTTCTATGAGATCATATTCCTTACTAAGAACTTGTGAAATACGTGGAGCTTGTGGAAGAATTGGTTGAGGATTAGGAAGAGAAACTGGAGTAACAGGAGGAGGATTAGGTTGCCTATTATTTCTAGTATGATAAGTATGGGCAACCGCATGATAACTCTCTCTAGTTAATTGCTTGGCATAACTATAAGGACTCATAGGTTTTCTTCCTTGCACTGTGATGATAGGCTTATTCGGAGTAAGAAAGGAATCATGACCATACTCTCCTTGGATAGTAAGGAGAGGTGATTTAGGAACTTGAAAGGTGGGAGAAGGATAAGCACCTTGGACTTCAAAGAGAGGCTTATTATGTTCTTTTAGGTTTATCATGTTAACTAATTTGGAAGTTTTTTTCTTGTTTAAAGATTTCGACAAAGCCACAAAGTCATCAAGAGCATCATCCAACAAAGCATGATCATATTGATTAAAAGGTTTATCTTTTGATTCAAAAGGAGATATCTCTTCATAGAGGGGATCATTGAAAACAACCATGTTGCTAGATTGAGTGGAAGAGTTGATAGGAATGTACCCTTGAGAGGAACCATTCAACTTATCTTTCTCATCACAACGAAATGGCATAGTAACAAGGTTTATGAGTCTTTGGTAAAACGAAGGTTTGGCATCTTTAGGATTCAAAAATTCATCTAAAGCTTCATCTAATTCATCTTGGCCATACTCATAATCGACATAATTGCATACCTCATCATAAATATGAACATCTTGCAAATAAAAATCTGACATTTTGAAATAAAGATTACGTAAAACTTAAACACACAATGCAAAGAAACACACTCTTTCTTTTCCCTCTTTTTTTTTTTTCTTTTTTTTTTTTTGAAAATGAAACTTAAATGAAACACACTAAATCTAGATCTAGATCCAACAAATGCAATGCAAGAGAAAGCAATAATAAGGTTCACGTCGGGTTCACCAAAATGTGTAGGGGAAAAAGTGAGACTAGGCTAACATGTCCTAATCCTACCTTTTGACACACATTGTGGAATACAAAAGAGCCTAGAGGTATCACACAATTGGCTACTTCTTTTTGTGAAAGAGAGAGCCATGGGCTACCTATTAGGGTTTCTATTCCTTTTTTGTAATTGAAAGATAAAATGATGCAAGTTCAATTCCTAACCTCAAAGTGCAAGTATCAACTAATAACAAAATTGCAGAATTGAAGTTAAACAATGGAAAGCTGCAAATATAAGGACAAGACAAGAATGCAGATGCGTACCCAAAGTTAAAATCTGAGTGAAAATGTTTAGGATGGGAGCGCGGGTGCCACTGTCCTGATTCTGCTCCTGAAACTGTACCTGAAACTGCTATTTTGCAACCTGGAAAACTGTCGGGAATGCTGTCTGACAGAAGGACCAGGGCGCCCAGCGCCCCTATCCTGGTAGGACCAGGGCACCCCATGCCCCTGTCCTGGTCTTTTGCTCTGAAATTTGGTGTGAAGTTCAGTCTCTGTCTGCTTCTGTCGGATCTGCAACTTGCGGTGTCGTCCGAATCCCGAAACCTGCACTTATATCTGAAAAGGTATGGTGGGCGGCCATATAGGGTTTTGCCTTAGTCAAACCCCCGCTTTGGTGATTTCCACCTCCACGAATAGCCAAGTTGTATTGTAAAAGTAGTGTGTGTGCAAGATCCTAAAATGCAAGTAAGCAAACTAGAGCAACCTAGAATGTAAACCCTAATTGCTTGTAAATGACAATGTAAATGCTCCAAATCAAGATGTAAAGAGATCTAAAGCATGAGTACAAGTGATCTAATGAGGCTTATGCAAAGACATGAAAACAACATGAAATCATACCCAACCCCAAGGGAGGGATACAAGCCAATCTTCAGTCGGTGATCCCTTATTGCTCTTCAATGCCTTCAAAGCCTTAAATGGATGAATGCTTGATGGATGGATGTTGAATGTTGTTGAAGTCTTCAAAGATCTGCTCTTTCGCTGCATAGAAAGTCCTTGAAACCAAAATTTGGATCCTTTCAAATGAAGAAAGAGAGCCTTTATATATGAAACCCTAGGTCTTAATTTCAACTTTTGGCTGACCTAGAGATTGAATCTTCCACCAATTTCTTGGGGTTAAGCTTTATTTTATTATTGGATCGCGCTCCTAAAATTTCAGGAAAAATGTCCAGGACCGTGTGCACTCCGGGTGCCATGGTCCTGACAACTTTTCACCAAATTTTTAAGGTCGTCAGATATGATGATTTTAGAGAGAATCCCGAAGTTACAGGTGATTTTGAGATGTTTTGACCCCCGAAATCAAGCCCCCAAGTTCAAAATAGGACCTAATTAGGGTTTTTGATTAAATAATGTATTGGAGGAATAAAATGAAAGTGGCACACTTTAATGAAAAGGGCCTGACTTTATGATGTGGAAGATGATGAAATAGAACCTTAGACCTAATTAATTTGATTAATTAAGTGCTAAAGGGGAAATGCAATGAAAAATTCAAAATGCGCCAAGGCGGGTGCTAAACTAGGTGTGAAATTGTACTGCTTTAGCAAGTGCGTACAATTTACGACGTTACACTAACATAATCAAGTAAATCAATCGGCATAAACTGGACTCACAATACCAAAGAACCAAGCTTACTATCTGACATGGCGAATTATGCCAAGACACTGACTACTCATGGTGAACAACTTAGACCTAGAGTATGTGAGGGAAAACTCATTCCATCTCTGAACCACATAAGCCATTGGAACTAAAGACATGCTCAGACTTGTGAAGCCAGGTGGAGTCGATGTTTGGTACCTATAAAATCCCGCAACCACAAAATGACAATACAACATATACATATACATATATAGAACAAGCAAGTGATATAGAATCACAACGACACATCCCACTCGCAATGAGTGATGCGGAATTGTCTCTATCACAAAGACTGTCAAACAATAGTCAAACACATCTCATAAACATCTCATCATATGTAAACAAAAAGTAGGGTTTGCGTAATCATACTCATCATCAAAACCATGATAAATCTAATCTATCAACAATCCATCACATAGTGAGCATATAAAATCCATCAAGTACATATATCATCAAATCACATGATAAATCATGACAGTACCAACATCCATATATATAATCAAAATAGCATATGTCCAATATTGTCTAACATCAATCATAAGTCACTGAAGCACATGAGTAATCATTATCCAAATCATCAAAATATAGTCTAGATAAGTATATCAAGCATAATATAAGAGTCAACTCTAGTCAAAATAAGTCAAATCAAGGGTGGACACTACACAGACTCCATAAATGGCTCAGTTGTTTCTTTCATCTACTTCGATCCGTAGAATCAATCTATCCTGGATCTTGAGCCACACAACTCTACAACTGTACCTCAAGCTTTATAGTCACCATTAATGTCAAACCAATCACAACTACCTCACCAACCTCACTTCATCGACCTGTGCTTGATTCATCTGCCACTTCATGCAAGTTTGCCAGTTCATCTTCACGTGGCATCACAGTCGGTATCCATCTCATCACACTTTTCTGTCGGTTCATTCCTAGTCACCAAACACACTAACAACCAGTTTCATCTACCAGTAAACAAATCCTACCATAATATAACACCTTGCCGGTATCTCACATTTTGATGGTGGAGCTCCTTGACCGGTCACCAGACATGTCTATCCATAGCATGCTCATTTTCCTCAAGTGGGAGGTCATCTGTATCTGTACCTTTTCCAAATTACTAGTGAACATTCATACTGGCAAAACCTCTTGATGGCATAAGTCATCAAGGCCACAATCCTCTGTTTGCATCTACTTGGACCATATCTCAGCCAGTTTGTTAAGATGACAAACTCATAATTTCTTCTGTACAAACATCTCATCATGCCTTCACCATCGGTCCAGTGCATAACCCTTTTCTCATGCTCTTGAGGCCTTTCTTTTGTTTCACCAGTGGATCTAGTGTTAGCCTTTATGTACTTGCCTTTACCTCTCCACTCCTATCTCACCAAACTATAATGCACATACTGCATAATAGGATATAAGCTCCACTTACCGGTGGAGTGACACCTTGTCTTCTACATCCTACAATGTACTCATGTGGCTTCCTGTTTGTGCAATATTTCTTCAAATAGACACATGTGATTCGGTGTGAGCACATTCGTTGTTATTCATTGCTTCTCATGATGACCGCATCTTCATTCGGTGGGAGTCATGTTGTTCTACAACCTTACAACATAGTTGTGACCTATTCATACTTCTCCTTCAGTGTTGATGTGATTCAGGTAACACTCTTCCTCTTCATCATAAACAACCGCTCAAACACCTTTCCCATCTTGCTTGTACCCTGGTCATGACTTTTCTCTCTTGGGATATAGTGTATTGGTATTTATCACCTTACTATCTCATCACACAAGTCAGGCACTAACTCATGTATTGGTGACTCCTGAGGTCATCTTTCTTACCTTACCAGTTTTCTGCAACACAAGGTGATATCCAAGATATCCCAACCTATACTCTTCCTTGAAAGTTTTGCACATACATCTCTCATACTAGTATCCATCCCATACCGCTTGACATCAATGACAACACAATGCCAATAGAGGACTTAGGAACTTCATGAATCAAGGGAATGTATATGAGTAAGCTAATGGGAGAATCTGGAAAGATCAAACCAACATATAAACATATTGAAGAACTAGGGTTTACAAACATTCTGGATATTTCTGATTTTGAGGATGAGATAAGTAGATATGTACTAAGCAGAGTACATGGGGAATTCATATGGTTGAAAAAACCTTACAAAATCACCAAGGAAGCCATCTGGACAATAATTGGTTTCCCTTTGGCAGGGCAACATCCAAACAAGAATGTTTCAAATGACTTCGTGAGGAAGATCACCGATGCTACTTTTGATAAAATATCCATGAAAGTGAGCACTATCACCGACATTGACATCAAATTTGTTAGAATGATTATCAGATATAAGGTAACTCAGTCAAACCAACTGAATTTTATTTTTAGTTCATGCATTTTGGCTGCATATAAAATGATGATTGATAATGTAAAGTTAGATCTATGCGGTTGGATGCTTGATGAGTTGTTAATCAACTTAGGAAAGATTAAGGGTGAGAAGAAGGGCACTTTTTGATATGGGAACTTGTTATTCTACTTGATGTTATATTTCCTGAATGATTCACCCAGTTCTAGAAAGAGGCAATGGGCTTTTGACATTCCAGTAGGAAGACAATTAAAACAGTCAATTGCTGCATTAGGAAGTCAGAGAGATGATAAGATATGGGGTTATTTTAAGGCATTTCAAAAATCTATGAGGTCAAGGGTAAGGGTACCTAAGCATATTATAGAAAAATACTCTACCGACATATGCTTCATGGTAAATAAGGATGAGACTCTCATGGAAACAGTTAAGCTGTGAAAGATTTGGATTGAAAAAATGGGCTATGAGGTAGATGCATAGATTCTTGATGCCTACGCAAAAATGCTAATTGATGCACCAATTGATGAGGCAGAGAATCCCTATGGAACTACACAATAGAAAACTCAAGAGGTTGAAATAGAGCTCAACCAGAAGAAAAGGGAGAAATAAGAAGGAAAAGAAAGTAAGTTTGTGCAGATGGTCTCAAAGGACATAAAGGCACTAATTGATGTTGTCCCAGAGAAAGGTAGAAAGAGGAAGGATCCAAAAGTTCATATTGAACCTGTTACTACATATTCTGAATCAGAGGATGACACACCGTTAGCATTTAAGAGGGTTGTTAGGAAGAAACCAGAGGAAACAAAGGTGGAAGCAAAGAAGCAACCACTTAGGAAGGTCACAATCAAGCTATTGGCACAAAAGAGAGCACCTAAAGCTACACCTACAGCTACATCTGGTATTGTTAAGAGGAAGAAGAAGAGTGACATTGACTTAGCACTTGAAACTGGTAATGTAACTATCATACCACCTAAAACTTGTGCAGAAATTGTAGATGAAATTACAAAAGATGGCATATTGAAGAATGTTAAATTTTATTATGAAAAATTAGAGGGTGATGAACAGATAGAGGTAGAAGAAGTAGTCCTACTATACTTGGATATCTATAAGAAAACCTTAATAGCGATAGAAAACCAAATACTGGCTGAGTTATATAACATGTTAGATGCTAGAAGATTATCTTCTATACAAGCGGATAAACACATTAAAATGCAAGAACTATTAGCTATCTATGTTACTATAGCTCCAAAGGAAATGGCAAAGACAATTGAGGCAGCACATAGAAAAGTCTTCAATAGCAAACATAGGATAACTAGTCTGATGCTAGGGAGAGTGAATGAAGTAATAAAGGAAACTCAGAAAACATGGATTATTTTTTTGTGAGAACACAAAGGATTCTTTACTTCAATGGAGACCAAGATAGACACTATAGATATGTCGGTTGAGGGAAAAGGAAAAGGGATTATGGGCACTTCATCATCAATTTTGAAAAATATCAAGATAGTGGAAATTGAGCCACCGGTAAATACAGATGTCCGATTAATACTGAGAATGAACAAGATAACATTGTATAGGTTACTAATACAAAGGACAATTGTCCTTGGGATACAAATGTATAGGTTGAGGATATTGTTCCTATAGAGAAACCGACAGTTACACAGACTGCACCAAGTGGCAAAACCACTGGTGCAAGTGACGAGGTCATAAAGGAGACAACAAGGGAATCCGATAGGGAACTAGTTGTTGGCCCATCATTATTATCAATTGACACTTCTCAAGTAGAAAATAAAACCATCACAGAGATGAGTCCCACTGAACTGATGATGATGGTTGCTAAAAAATTGATGAAGGAGGGAACCACAAACAAGGGGATTATAGATCAATCAATCACTGTTTTACACAGATTGGTCTCGGAGTGTAAGATTGAAAATGAAGTGAGCCCTTCCAGCAAGCTTAAGGTAATCATTGAGCACATATCAAAAGACTTTCAATCCTTATAGTAAATCTCTAACCGACAAGAACTAGAAAGATTTACTTAGGCTAAGAGAGCCGCTTTTGATCAGGTAATTGAGACAGAGAAGAAAAATATTGAGGAGAAGCTAATCTTAATAGAAAATTATTTAAAACAATGTAGAAATATATATAGGGTATGTTGCAATACTCAAATACTTATAGAAAATGTAGATAAAAAGATAAAAGAGATTCAGGAGAAAATTGCAAGTATTGCTAGCTCTTTTGATGGATTAATTTCATTGACAACATCAATTGATGGTTAAATTTTCTTCTCTTGAGAAGGAAAGGGACAAAATAATTTGAAGAGCCAGAAGTCTGAGAGGCTTTGTGAGTCCAAGATTGGATTCACTCTGTGTACATAAGAAAGAATGCATGGATATGGTGGGAAAGCCCACACCGGCAAAGGTAAATGAAAAAGAATCTTTTGCACATTTATTGAGTAAACTTGTATCTATTTCCAGCACACTCAAAACTGGCTAGGATACTTATGTGGAGTTACTAGAGAAGGCTTATCCAGAAATTTTGAAGCTGGTCAAGCTTCAGTAAGACATTTTTGGAGGTTCATTGTACAGTTCTTATTCTTTAACATTTTTGGGGGGGAATTCATGTCAAAGGGGGAGTAGTATAGATGTGAAAAAGAATAAAAGATTTGCATGCATTATGGGGAGTTATAGAGTTTTTGAGTTTTGGAGATGAATTATTTTGCATATTTAGCTTAGGGGGAGCAGGGTAGGATTAAACCGATAGATGGAACCATGACCATTTTTCACATGAGTGTTGCCATCAATTCCAAAGGGGGAGATTGTTGGCAATTGACACTCTATTGGTTGGTTTCACTATGTTGTCATTGATGGCAACATGATTTTCTGTTTCGGCTTCATGTTTTGATTCTATGGTATACCGGCAGGCACTTCACAGATTCTACACCGACACTGGCAGGTCAAAAGATTTCTTTGGTCACCGACAATGCAAGCCGACATGGTATAGTAAAGGTTATCGGTATTGGAGGCCAACACATCTTGGATTCGGCATCGACAACTTGTTTTAATGTTTATATATTCATGTTATCTGGACAATATGTAATCTGATATTGTATATATCTTTGTAAGTTGACATAAGGCATAAAGTTGTATACGGTATATAGGGAAGTTTCATTAGGTAATTTTGTGATATAGGGGGATAGACATCATATAGGAGATTATGATGATGTAATATGATGCAAAATATATCAGAGAGATTATGTATGTAAGGAATTTATTGTAAGGGTTATTTCGGTAAAGGGGTTTAGGGTTTCTAACTGGAACATACAAAGCTTAAAATGGAACTGTATTCTAGCATAGAATATGTTATCTTAGAAGTTCACACTTCTTCAGATTGTTGTCTAGAATTTTATGTAGTTAGTGAGGCTCCTATTGTGATTGACCAGTGTGCTCTAGGCTATAAGCCTTCCTGCAAGTACATACCCATCATATATTATAATATCTCTTCATATGGCCAGTGGATTGATATTGTGGGTCACAAATCCCACTGTGGTTTTTCCTCTTTGAGGTTTTCCATGTATAAATCTATGTGTTATGATTCTCATTTATGTGCTTGTCTTATTGGTTTCTTTACTTCTTTCAATTCTATTTATACCAGTATACCAGTTGGTGTATGAATATTTTGTTAAAGCTAAAATCTACTATTTTGGTATAACACTAATTCACCCCCCCTCTTAGTGTTATTGGTTTCCGACATATTCGTCAAGTTGTTCTTAATTACATTTTCCCAAATTATATCTTTAATGGTCAATTCACATGCTACAATCATCAGTGCTCAATATTAACATAATCTCTCAAGGTCGACTTGACTCAGAATAAGCATATCTTTGAAGTTTCGCATTAACATGCTACTAGATTACCACAAACATGATTCAACTCAACATTTTGTCATCAGAAACCAAGAAACAAGAGGAAACTAGAGCATGAAGATTTGCTCAATATTGCATAACCAAATATACTTCAGAAGCACAACAACTGGAGCAATACTTCCAGAGAACTAGAATCATGAGTATAGTAATCTCAATTGATAACAACAGTCACACAAAAATGATTGTACTACCATATCTGCATTAAGAACCTAAACACAAAGGACTATTCTTCTGAAATAAATTACTGCATGAACAACCAAAGCACAAAAAACTGATTGCCACAACCAACACCAAATATTTCATTAAGGTAAATGTATATTTATACAGACAATACATATTTCCAAAGCATTAAGCACGTCAACAACTATAAACTGCCATCTACAACATACATGCCTATCTTCCACTATTCTGCAACACATCATACATACCTATCTTCCACTATTTTGCAGCACATCCGGACCAATCTAGATAACCGGGTTTGACATCAGTGACAACTATGACAAGTATTTCTAGCAATCTCTTGTTAATCTTAGAGGATCTAGTTAATATTGAGAGGGGGGGTTAATCAGTATTAACAACAATTTCAAACTTTAAACTTGAACTTATAAAGCTTCACCAAATCAATTATAAACCAGTAATAAACTCTTTACCATTACCGGTAATCATTGATAACCAACTATTAAACTAATTTAACAAAACTGCTCATCAAGTGTTCATCAACATGCATAAACTGAAAAATAAAACATAACAACACATAAAAATATTCACCATATGAACACCATGTTTTTCACGTGGAAACCCAAATAGGGAAAAACAATGGTGGGAATTGGTACCCACAAAAATTGTGCACTCTTTTGGAATGCGCCCTATTAGGAGCTTACAAAGATGCCCTGCTAGGAGAAGACCCTGTTAGGAGTCACCCGGTTAAGGGATTTAGATGATGAGCCCTATTAGGAGCTTTGACCTATTAGGATCAACCTTGCAAGAGGATTTAACACTCATATGTTGAGCTATGCAGTTAAGGGATTTACAATGTAAACCCTATTAGAACCTACCCGATTAAGGGATTTTGAAGGCTGCAACTGCTAGGGAACAATAGTGAATGATCTGGGTATAGCATTTAACTTCTTTCTTGATCAGATTTAATTCTGCTCCAAATCTTCTACACTATGGCAGATCTCTCACACTCTTCTCAAAACCACCAACACAATAAACATCAACTGTACCAACCTAAATAACCTTTACAACTTACTCGGTTACAAAAACCTAAGACTTACAACATAGATCATCACAGATCTTTACAAATCATTACACATCATCAAATGGATCATAACAATCAATTATAAATCAATTACAGTCATTGAGTGATCACCGCACCTCGATCTGATACACTTTCAAACCCTTAACTCATTCTGCTAAGCAGTTTGCACATTCCCAAGAAATTCACTCTCTAATTGTGCTAAAACATCATTCAAACACTTCATGTGGTTTCAACCACATCATCACCAACTTATAAACATAATGTGATCCACCGACGAACTCAAAATCATTATCGGTTAAGAGAATTTTTTACAGATCCTTAAACCCTTCTTAAACCCTCGCAAAAATACAACAAAAATCATAAACATGACTTTCGGTAACCAAACAATGATACAGACATATTACAATGATACAAACTCACATTCCAAACCACAACACTTCAATCATCACCAATCGCCAGATCTAATCAAAACATTTCCTCGTTTACTGGTTAAGGTCCTAATTCCCAGTTTCCTATTTCTGGACTGGTAAGGTCTTTCCAGTAGACCAAAAAGACTAAGATGACAAAATACAACATAGTAAATATTAGTTGCCATCAATGAAAGCACAAATAACTGATCAAAGTCATCCAATCATGCAATCTCAATTTCTTCATCACAATGTCTTCACAAATAGTACTTTACCAGTTCAGTCATCATTCTTCATCTGCATCAGTTATGCCAATCATGCCAACATTCTCCCCCTTCGGCATTGATGGCAACACCAACATAAACACCAACATATTCAACTAAAATCATGTTGCTCAGTTCGAGAATGTCTCTGTTGCACTTCACTCTTTTGTCGGTTCTTCTCTTCTCCACCTAGAACTAAATCTTAATTTCTTCTCCCCCTTTCTGTTACAGATCTTCTCCTCCTTATACTAAAATATTTATTCTCCCCCTTTGACAGCAATGTTGAAGGTGCATATGCATCGTGGGTCATCAAATTTGCTTATGTTATCTTCAACATCTCTACAAATCTCATCTAAGCTGCCCCCCTGCGGAGTAGCCATCATTTCATCAATCCATAGTGAAAAATGTTCAATAAGCATACTAGATTGATGCATCTCATGCATCCTATTTTTTCTTGTATAGGGCTCTAACCCATAATTTACCTCTGAGGTACTCAAAGGTAGTCTTCGACAATGATTTTGTGAAAATATCTGCTAGCTACTCTTTGCTTGTCACATACTACATTCTGACTTGTTTTTCCCGTACTCTCTCCCTCAAAAAGTGATATTTCAATTCTATGTGTTTAGTTCTTGCATGTAATACATGATTTTTTGAAATATTAATTGCACTTGTATTGTCACAATAAATAGTTACTGGTTTAGACATATCTAGCTTAAAACCTTCCAACAAATGTCTCATCTACATTGCCTGTGTGCAATTCATAGATGTTGCAACATATTCAGCTTCAGTTGTTTACTGTGATACACATGTTTTCTTCTTACTTGTCCAAGCAACCAATCTACCTCCAAGAAGAAAAGCTCCACTAATAGTGCTTTTCTGATCATCAACATTGCCTACCCAATCTACATTAGTAAACACTTCCAAAGAAAAATCATTTTTTATAAGAATATCATAAGCCATAATCTATTGTTCCTTTCAAGTATCAGAATATCCTTTTCACTGAAATATAGCAACCAAACCAGCAACATGTGCAGTATCAGACCTACTGTGAACAACATAATGCAACTTACCAATCATAGACCTGTATTCTTTTTTATCAATAGAGGGTGAATGATCATGTTTAGAGAATTTAGAACCTGTCACCATTAGAGTACCAACCGGTTTACAAACCTCCATGCCAAATGTTTTCAACACTTCCTTTACATACTTAGTCTAACAGATAAATATTCTTCTATCCAATTGTTGGACCTGCAACCCAATGAAAAACTTAATCTCACCAATAAGAGACATCTCAAATTATTTCTTCATCTCCTCAGTAAATTCCATACATAAATCATCATCACCTCCAAAAATTATATCATCTACAAAAAATACAACTATCAACACTCTATCTCCATTAGTATGTTGTTGTCCTCACTGGTACATTGGAATCCTATCTTGATCAGGTGTACATGAAATATTTCATACCATGCTCTTGGTGCCTCCTTCAATCCATACAGAGCCTTATGTAACTTGCAAACCATATCTTTATCCTCAGACAAAGCAAATCCATCCGATTGTTCTATGTACACTTCTTCCTCAAGGATGCCATTAAGAAAAGCAGATTTAACATCCATCTGGTAGACCTTAAATCCTTTAAATGCAGCATAAGCAAGTATAATTATTACTCCTTCTAATCTTGCCATTGGTGCAAAGGTTTCTCCATAATATTCTCCTTCTTTGTGTGCATAGCCTTTTCATACCAACCTTGTTTTGTTCCTCACAACCTTGCCTTTTTCATTCAACTTGTTTCTAAAGACCCATTTAGTGCCAATCACATTCTTGTCTTCTGGTTTGGGAACAAGTTTCCATGTCTTGTTCTTCTCTATTTGATCCAATTCCTCATTCATAGCATTAGTCCAATCATCATTCTTCAATTCCTCTCTTACTGTTTTAGACTTAATAGTAGAAATCAAAAAAGAGTTTTCTCTAATTTTCCTTCTTGTTTGTACACCAACATTTTTATCTCCTATAATTTATTCCTCTGAATTATTTAATCTAACATACCTTGGTATTACCAGTTCCGGTGCTATGCCTTCTACTTCATCTTCTTCATCTTCTTCATTGCTTTCTTCATTTACCTGTTGAGCACCTATTTATGCATTTTCTTGCTCATTATTCTTTTGTACTTTCGGTTATGTACGTTAGGAAATAGGAAATCATCACAAAACATTATAAACATTAATCATTGTCTAATCATAAAAAGCTAGAATGTAATGAATCTATCCTAAGACACATTCAATAGAGACATGAAAACAAAGCATACAAAACTAATGATTGTGCAAACCAGATGACGATTTGAATGCTCCATCCATGCGGCTCCATTGTTCTTCTTTCCTCTCCAAATAGTTGTGGATCTCACCTACAAGTGCACACACAATTGAAAGCAAGTAGACGGGATTTTTGATCAAGAGTACTAGAAGCTTAGATTCAATAGCCTGATTATCAATTACCAATTACCAATTACCAATTACCAATTACCAATTACCAATTACCAATTACCCTTGATTGATGAAGATCATCCAATTTATAGAAGAATTGGAGAGATGAACAAATTAGCATGAAATGGATATTAGAAGCAATTAATTTCAAAAATGGCACAATTGAGTGGAAAGAAGAAGGTTATGACACCTTCTATGTCATGAATTATGACATATTGCCAATGCAAAGCTTAGAGGACTAGAACCCTATGACATCTTGCTATGCCAAGAGTATGACGCATGAAGCACAAAAATAGGGAGCACTAAAGACAAGTTAATTAGGTGGAAATTAAGAATTAGGAATTTAGAAAATAGGTGGAAATTAGGAATTAGGAAATAATGAAAATAGGAAATTAAGAATTAGAAATGATGAAATTAGGAATTTAGTGAATTAATAAATAATTTCTCATTTATTAATAATTCACAAAGAGGGAATAATTAGCCAATTAAATAAACATTTAATTGTGACAAGAAGAATTAGGATAAATAAATAATTTATTAATCCTAGAGGAAGAAATGACAAACAAGGTTAAATGATTAAATCACAAAACCTTGGAAGATGAATTAGAAATGCAAGGATGACAATTAGGTCTTGATGAAAGATAATTGATATCGATTTGATCATGATTTTGAATTAATAAATGATTTGATTGATAAATGTGCCGAGGAACAATGACAAATTGATCCAAATTGACATGATTGAAGAGGACAAGGATCGATGAAAAATCGATCGTAAAACGACGAGATTGACAAGTTGATAAGAGATTGACAAGATCGACCAAAATCATGATTGAAGATTGTTGTCGACAAGACCAAATTCGAAAGCGAGACAAATGAAGAGTGTAGAAGAATGACTCGATGCTCGCAAATGATAAAATCCAAGTGCGTGACATAGGAGAAATGTTAATGCGACGCAAAAACCTAAAATGAGGCAATGCGCAAATGTTAAAGTATGACTCTGCAAGCGTTGACCATTTTTAGGTGTCTACAGGTTCAATAAACACAAGTTTTTCTTCATCTTTCTGAGGTTCAGATCTGCTAGTCTCATCATATTTCTTAGAGATTTCATCTACCTTCACATTTGTACTCTCAATGATCCTTTTTTTCTCTTGTTATAACATTTGAAAGCCTTACTCTTTGTAGAGTAACCAAGAAATATACCTTCATCACACTTTGCATCAAGATTTCTAGTGAAATCATCATGTTTAATGAAACATTTACAAATTTTTTAAACTTACATTAGGATTCTTTCCATGCCATAATTCATAAGGTGTTTTTTTGTTACCCCTCTTGACAAGTACCCAGTTCAAAGTGTAAACAACAATGCTAACTGCTACCTTGAATCAACATGGTTCTACCAACTTCAACAATTGTTCTATTCATTCTCTCTTATATCCCATTCTATTGTGGAGTTATAGGATTTGGCATCTGCCTCTTGATTCCCTATTCATCACAAAATTTCACAAACTCATCAAAAGTAAATTCTCCTCCCCGTTCAGATCTCAAACATTTCAAATTCTTCTCAGTTTCTTTCTCAACTAAAGCTTTGAATGCTTTGAATTTACTGAATGCCTTAGAATTTTCTCTTAGAAAAGTTACCCACATCATCTTGGAAAATCATTAGTGAAAATCATGAAATATCTATCACCATAATAGCTCTTAGTCCTCATAGGACCACAAAGATCAGTATGAACTAAATCTAGAATATTTTTTGAAGAGAAAGACTTACTCTTAAAAGATACATAATTCATCTTACCCATGTGACAATCCCTACATAACACATTATCTGGTTTAACGAGCTAGGGTAAACCTCTCACAATACTTGATTTACTATCCTTTATCAAAATCTCAAAATTCACATGACAAAACCTCTTGTTCCATAACCAGTTGTCTTCAATATTTTCCACCAAACAACTATTCACATTAGTATTCAGATGAAAAATATTACCTCTTGTCTTCTTTCTAGTAGAAGTCAATTCTCCATTACTTCCAAGAATCCTACACACTCCACTTTTAAATTGTAGAAGATATCCCCTATCATTTAATTCACCAAAACTCAAAAGGTTATGTTTTAATCCATCAACCCAAAAGACATCATCTGCATTACTTTTACCATTCAATGAAATAGTTCCTTTACCTTTAACCATGCAGGGTGAGTCATTCCCAAACCTTACCACATCGCTATCAAATTATTCAAGAGATGAGAAATTATTTCTATCACTGGTAATGCAGTGTGAGAAACCACTATCTATTATCCATTCATCATTGCTATCCATGTGAGACACCAATTCCTTTTCATTCGTCAGATCTTCCTTCACAACAATAAGCACTATCTCCTCAATGCCATCTTCTTCTGATTCTTCATTAGTTACTCCTTCATCAACTACAACATAGCAATATTTCTACCCTTTTCCTTTAAATTTTCTAAAATTTTCCTTTTTATCACTGTTAGGACAATTTGCAACAATGTGCCCAATCTTATTGTAGGAAAAACACTTCAAGGGTAATTTACCTTTATACTTACCAGTGTCTCTAGGAAATCTTTTAGCCAATAGTGCCTCAAATTCCATCAGATGATCTTCATTATCATCCTCACCTCTGCTACCGCCATGAATAGACCTACAGTCATGATTATAATAAATATCCTTTCCTTTCTTCATGGATGTACCGATTACAAAAGCTCTAAAAGTAGATTCAGACGGTTTTGAAATACTATTATCAAAGTTGTTTAACCCAAATGAAGTCAACTTTCCAATAAGAGAATCAATAGTGACTTTATCTTTAGAAATATATCTCAGTTCTTGAATTGTAGAAACTCTAATAGAATATTGTGGTAGGAGAGTTCTAAGAATTTTACTAACAACAACAACATCATCAATCGTACCTCCAGCACTCTTAATACCACCTACAACTTCTTTAATCCTTTGACCATATTGTGCAATGTTCTCACCATCAACCATTTTCATGTCATCAAATTTTCCTCTTTAACTTTCTTCTTTTGCTCTGTGTACATGTTCATCTCCTCCATAAATCAAGTATAATTTCTCCCATACCTTAAATGCAGTTTCTAATCAATGAATGTCTATATACTCAATTTCAAATAAAGTTCTTACAATTTATTTTGAGGCTTGAATGTTTTCTTGTTGTTCTTTAAGCTCATCTAGTTTCAAGGGGCTAGTAGTAGGAGCAGCATACTTGTTTACCACATGATTCCAATACTGAGCACCCAATCCTTTAATGTATATCTTCATCCAGTCTTTCCATACCTGGTAGTTGTCCTTGGTAAACTTGGGGCCCTCCTTCTTCAACATCTTTCTTCAAGATCTTTCCCTCAAGTTGTTAAGCTTTCTGCACACAGAGGACCAATGCTCTGATACCAATTGTTAATCTTAGAGGATCTGGTTAACACTGAGAGGAGGGGGGTGAATCAGTATTAACAACAATTTCAAACTTTAAACTTAAACTTATAAAACTTCACCAAATCAATCATAAACTAGTAATAAACTCTTTACCATTACTGGTAATAAGTGATAACCAACTGTTAAACTGATTTAACATATCTGCTCATTAAGTGTTCATCAACATGCATAAAATGAAAATAAAACATAACAACACATCAAAACATTCGCCATATGAACACCATGTTTTTCACGTGCAAACACAAATAGGAAAAATCCATGGTGGGAATTGGTACCCACAAAAATTGTGCACTCTTTCATAATGCTCCCTGTTAGGAGCCTAGCCCAATTAGGAGCTTACAAAGATGCCCTGTTAGGAGTCACCCGATTAAAGGATTTATGATGAGCCCTGTTAGGAGCTTTGACATGTTACGATCAACCTCGCAAGAGGATTTAACACTCAGATGTTGAGCTACCCGGTTAAGGGATTTACTATGTAAGGCCTGTTAGGACCTACCCAGTTAAGGGATTTTGACTGTTACAACTGTTAGGGAACAACAGTGAATGATCTGGGTATAGAACTTAACTGCTTTCTTGATCAAATCTAATTCTTCTCCAAATCTGCTACACTCTGGCAGATCTCTCACACTCTGGCAGATCTCTCACACTCTTCTCAAAACCACCGACACAACAAACATCAACTGTACCGACATAAATAACCTTTATAACTTACTCGGTTACAAAACCCTAAGACTTACAACATAGATTAGTACAGACCTTTACAACTCATTACACATCATCAAATGTATCACAACAATCAATTACAAATCAATTACAGTCATTGAATGATCACCGCCCTTGAGTTGATACACTTTCAAACCCTTAGCTCATTCCGCTAAGCACTTCACACATTCCCAAGAATTTTTCTCTTTGATCATGCTAAAACATCATTCAAACACTTCATGCGGTTTTAGCCACATCATGACCAACTTATAAACATAATGTGATCCCCTGCCAAACTCAAAATCATTACCAGTTAAGAGAATTCTTTATCGATCCTTAAACTCTTCTTAAACCCTAGCAAAACTACAACAGAAATTATAAACATGACTTTTAGTAACCAAAACATGATGTGGTTTTGGTTAGGTACATATGACATTAATACAAACTCACATTCCAAACCGCAACACTTCAATCATCACCAATCACCAGATCTAATCAAAACATTTCCTCCTTTACCGGTTAAGGTCCTAATTCTCAATTTCCTATTTCTTTACTGGTAAGGTATTTCCAGTAGATAAAAAAGACTAAGATGAAAAAACACAACATATTAAACATCATTTCCCATCAATGACAACATAAATAATTGATCAAAGTCATCCAATCATGCAATCTCAATCTCTTCATCACAATGTCATCACAAATAGTCCTTTATCGGTGCAGTCATCATTCTTCATCTGCATCAATTATGTCAATCATGCCAACATCTCCCCCTTTTCCATTGATGGAAAAATATTTACAATACTTGCCAAAAACTCCCCCTTAGATAAAGCTTCCTTAGATGGCAAAACATTTACAAAACTTTCCAAAAACTCCCCCTTAGATAAAGACAATGCTTTATCCCTGATATTCCCATTGTACAACATTTAATCATCACAATATTTCTCCCCCTTGGACATCAAGGACAAAGGGTAACAAAAACAAAAATGGGTTACCAAAAACAAAATCTCGACTATAAAAGAGATAATGCTTCACTTACACTTCTGAAAGATTCTTTTATAGTTCTCCTTCAATTTTGGAAGGAAAGTCTTCCACAATTTTATTTCAAAATGAAGACTCAAGCTCAATGTATCATTCTTTATTATTTCATCAACTACTTCTAATAAAGAATCAATAACAATAGGTTCTACACAAAGTTCTCAGCTTCACTAAGGAGACCAGAAAGGTGTTCCATCCTAGCCTCAACAATTTCTTTAGCCTTCAAGAACACTTTCACCACATCTTTCTACCTTTGATAAAATATTAGGTATTTTTTTACCTTTGATAAAATATTAGGTCTGATTGTAGAGAACTAGTTTTCTTTCTTTGTTTACCATCTACATCACTGAAAATGTCAAATGACTTTCCCATGAAAACTAACTCAGATTCAATAGAATCAATCTTAACTTTAAAATTTTCAATCATTGCCGGCCACCCGAGGCAATGTTTGAATACTCTACCTGCTTGTACAACACAATCTCTCATATTCTTGATGTCTTCTAACATTCTCTTCTAAGCATATGCACATGTTTCTTCTGCATATCATCTTGAACATCATCTTTTGCAATAGGTGCTACTTCAAGAGGATTTTTCAATCAATCCTTAAGTACTTCACAAAGAACATCTGGTAAGATGTCTGGAAGTTTACTAGGAGCAATACTATTCTGGACCAAATGGTCAACCATAACTTCTTCAATCTGATCCTGATCATAAAAGGGTCACTCGAGCCACAAATATCTTATCTTTTTCATCCCATTCTCTTCTTTAAGCGTAATCAAAATATTCTCAACATTACAGTGGTCATCTTCCTCTTCAAGTTACTTTCAACCAAAGTTAATTTTTCCTTAGCCACTGAAGAAGGTTCCAATGCATTTAGGGAAATAATTTGTTTTCCTTCATCTTCACTTTTTAACTTCTTTGTCAGTTCTAGAGAAGAACAAAAACTATCTCTTCGAACTTCTACTACTGGAAGAGGGACTCTCCTCAAGAGTACTGACAACACCGGGAACTAGACCAGAGAACAACTTCTTCTAAAGATTTATGAAGTGATTTTCACATGCTCGCTCTTTATTATCCAAACAAGATAAATATCTAAAAATTTTCTTTCCAACACAGACATTTGTTTTCCATATTTTATTCTCCTTCAAGGGTAAAGATCTTGTGAAATAAAGCATTAAACACACAATCAAAGAACCAAATCAAAATGAATATCCCTGATCTTTTGTCATATTGATATTTTCTACTAAATTTATTCTCAACAATTCACACAAGTCATAGATTTTTCCTTTAACCATTTGATGAGCAATATTTACTGCGATTGCAAAAGAAGATCCTTTTCTATTTCTAAAATAGATTTAATAAGAGATTTCATATGCCACATATCATATGACAGGGTCAATGATAGTGTCAAATATTAGTGCCCATTGATCAACCGTGACACCAGTAAGCATTTCAAATTCTTTGTTCTTGACCGATTTCTTTGTCGAAAGGGGTCCATTATTACACAAACTAGAAACTGCATGAATTGCTTCAAAATATGATATGACTTGTCCAACATCATGTATTCATCCTTGATATGATTCAGAAGAAACTTAACCAAACCTTTATCTGCAAACCACAAAAATTCTTTCCAAACGTCAAAACCTTTATTCTCTAACTCTCTAATTCATTGCAAACATTCACTTGATAAAGAATTTCCCAAATTTCTAATTTTCTCTTGATTGTACTTGTTGTGCTCTGTGAAGTGTACCTATACCTACAAACACAATGCACTCAATAAATCATTACAAGAAATGGTTAGTGAATTAAATCAAAGAAAGACAAAACCATAGCTAAGCGATCTATCACCTCCTAGTAAATGCGAGTATGAATTTTTCTCTTAGATCTTGGTATGCAAATTCCAGTGACTTGACTACACTTAAATGGAGGGTTTAAATGATGAAGATGCATGATCTAGCAATGATAGCATGATTAAGCCACATGATTTCATGATTATTCTAGAAAATAGGCTAGAATGAAGATGCAATTAAGCTAATATTTGAACATGATAACATTGCTAAAATGATAAACTATAAACTAGATGCCTATAGTAACAATGCTTGAATGCAAATGAGATGAATAAATCGATATGCAAAAAAAGATATGAAATTGGGACCCTTTGTGCTCCAAAATGAGGTCTATTTATAAGATTTCCCAAGGCTAGGGATGATGTGGCATGAATCAATAGTCTAGATTTGATCTAAAGATATCAATGGTTAAATTGGAGGTGGGTTGAGAAGAGGTTGGATGAAAGGGGACAATTGGTGGTAGGTAGGAAAATGGGCTGGATGAAAGGGAACAATGTCATCTCCATGGTGACAAGTGTCAAGAATCTTCTAGAAGAGGTTAGATGAAAGGGAACACTTAGTGACAAGTGTCACAAAGCTTTGTTCATGAGAGGGGAAAGTGATCAAGGAAAGGGAACATGGGTAAATGGAATGGGTTAGGTTGGAAGGGGTAGGCTAGGTGGTTAAAAGTTAGGAGAATTTGAATTTAAAAATTCAAATAATAGGAAAAGGCTAATTAATTTCAACAACTCATGAATTTGATTTGTTTTAATTAATTAAAGGATTTAGAAGAAATGAATTTGATGGGGGGGATTAATTAATTAAAGTGGATTATTGAAATGAAACTATTAAATAAATCCTTAGATTTATTAATAAGTAGATGAAAAGGGAAATTTAATCAAATTGCTTAGTGAATTCAATTAGATTGGGGAGGGAGATTAATTAAATAATTGCTTATTTAATTAATTATCTTCAAACCATTTTTAGGTGTATACATTTTGCCCCTCTTTGAAGTGAGGTGTGATGACACGTTGATACAAAGAATAATCTCATTTTGATGATGATATTGATTTGATAGGATGCCCCATCTCTTGATTGCTAAATTCTGGTATGATGATGCCCCCTCGGGAGATCAATTGAGATAATTGATCTTTGGAGTTTTTGCGAAATTGATATCCTTACAGATTTTATTTTATTTCTGCAACTGTGATTTGATGAAAATGTGAGTTCTTTGATTAGCTTTATTGATAAGATTGATAAATATTGATTGATTAGATTAATAAGATCAAAATTCAGTCTGGTTTTAGGAATGACACCTCCTATATAAGACAAAGATGATCAAAGCATCTGGTTTCAGGAAGGATTCATCCTATATAAGACATAATCAGAACGTTTGGTTTCAAGAAGGATACATCTTGTATAAGACATGAATCAGATTCAAATCATTTGGTTTCAGGAAGGATACATCCTATATAAGACATGAATTATAATCGATTAGGTTTGATTGATTGATTTGATCTTATAAGGTTGATTAGATAAAGAACTAATAATTTGTTGATATCAAGTTGCAATTTTTTTTGGATACGCTGATGTTGATTCTGTTGAGAGAGATAGCATAAGATTTGGGCTAGGTCGATAATATCTGGAGAGATATGAGTCATTCATCTGATTGTGTATACACTTGTGATGATGCTTTGATGATTCCTACGATAGCTTTAACCTTGGATAAAAGGATCTTGTAGGATCCCATGCAAGAATGAAATGCAAGCTAAAATGCAATGGAACACAAACTATGACTGGACCAGTCACTAGATTATTTTGCATTTTCGTCATCATTGAGCTTTTGAAATGTGGGAAGTGAGTGCAAACATCGATGGTATAATTAAACCATGATGACTTGAGCGCTTCTTTCCTAGATTTCGATATAGCAAGTTAGCACAAGCATCAAGGTATAATTGAACCGAGATGACCTGAGTGTTGCTTGCGTAAAATAGGCAGTATTAATCATTTCAATATGCAAATCAGAAATGTCTTCAATGATATTATGATGATCATGTCCTGAGACAAATTTCCACATATTAATGATCAATTTTCAGACAATAGACAAGAAAAATATCATGTTCCTTCCTTGTTCCTCTAGTCAATGACATCTTGGAGTCACTCAGAAATCATGATAGTGAAAATCAATATAGAAAAGTTGAACAATTATGTTAAAATCATTATCCAAAAATATATCATCCACTGAAAAGTGTGTATGTGCTTAGGTTGATTTTGTGATAGCTTGATAGTTGATAGTTTGATCTCGTGTTCAATGTGATGAATCAATGATGAACAGTTAGTACCAAACTGGTACTGAGAGGGGGGGTGAATTAGTACTGATAAAAACACTTTTCCTTGAACCGGTTTGACTTAGAACCTTGCACATTGACTAGAAAGCAATAACACCGGTCTAAACCAGATTACTACCGGTTAAGCACTGTGAAAGACATAAACCAGTAACTCAGCTTTCCACACAATCTAACATCTTATTTCCACTTCACCCATATACATACACTAGTAATACTATAATAGAAATGTAAAGACTTATTGGTTCAACATGCTTTACCACTTAATAGAGAATAACAAAGCATCCCATGAAAAGCATCACACATAACACACATATTTTTTCATGTGGAAACCCAACTAGGAAAAACCACAGTGGGGATGAATACCCACAAGATATTATTTGAACCCTTTTGAAGTCCTCTCTGCTAGGAGCCTAGTCCAGTTAAAGACTATTACAATAGGTTCTGTTAGGAACCGATCCTGCTAGGGATCACCCAGTTAAGGGATGGCTGAAATACCCAGTTAAGGGTTAAACCCTGTTAAAGGTTACCTTGTTAGAGGACTTTTAGAACTCAATGATTTTGAGTCACCCTGTTAAAGGATTTTACAGCAAGCCAGTTAAAGCTACCCTGTTAAGGGATTTTCCAACTGTTGAAGTGGTTAGAGGTCAACAAGTATTACAATGATATGGTAACAACACTCAATGCCAATGTAGCTCCTCTTTAGTTCCTTCCTTCTGCACTCACACTCTGCTGGTATCTATTCTCTTATCTGGTCTGGCAAGAATCGCGCATCTTTGCACTTATATACATACACAACATTTTCCAACAAGCTCAACATGAAAAACAACATCGACCTTATAGGAAATAGATCGATCAGTAGCATAAACCCTAAACCCTAAACATTTAGGTTAAGCAATTCAGTCAGTTCAATCCTGACCATTGATCATACGGCATTGATTACAACAATCTTGAATAGATCTCAAGACATTCTCCAACATTCATTCTTCACCGCTTCTTGGAGGTTGATAACCCATCACGTGTTCTCCACCGTTTACAGAGACTTCGCACATTCCCGAGGTAGATAGGATAAATCTCCTTCATGCAAGATCCTTCACGCACACAAGGCTGACATGGCAACACAACCTGCTCTTCATTACAATGCTAACACATCACACAATGTCATTGGTTGAATCACATAGGAATAGAACACTTCAACCGGAAACCCTGAAGCTAAGACTACCAATCGGTAGTCATACCATATGAAACCTTGATACAAAACATTCCATATACCGGTTCACATTCCAACATACCGGTTCACTTGGACAAACATACCGCTTCACTTTTTCACATATACCAGTTCACATTTCAACATATAGATTCACTTGGACAGCCATATCGCTTCACTTTTTCACATATACTGGTTCTCTTGCAAGTGCTTACTTCAATATACCAGTTCACTCTTCATCATATTGACATCAATGACAACATACAATATCATCATGTCAACTTACTCTACACATATGCCAACAATCTCTCCCTTTGGCATTGATGGCAATATACAAAGATATCTATGAGCTTCACATCTTCTCCCCCAATACTACAGTTATCTTCTCCCCCAATACTACAAATATCTTCTTCACTTCACATCTTCTCCCCCTTTGACAACAATGCCAAAGTGAAGGCATAAGAATCTATGTTCTACTATGTTGCTCCCCCTAAGGAGTGGCATCCTTCAACACACCAATCCTGATAAAAATATATCAATGTAAGTCCTAACTGATGTGGAGTACACGCCTTTAGTTCACCTCTTGAAGGGGCAACACCCCTAATTCACCTCTCAAATAGGTAAAGGTAGCCTTCAGTAGAGGCTTGGTGAATATGTCTGCTAACTGCTCCTTACTGGAAACATGTTCCAGTACAACTTCTTTGTTCTAAACCCTTTCCCTTAAGAAATGATACTTAAGTTTAAAGTGCTTGGTTCTAGAATGTAAAACTGGATTCTTGGAGATGTTAATCGCACTTGTGTTGTCACAAACTATACTTACCGGTTTAGATACAGGAACTTTGAAGCCATTTAATACATGCTTCATCCAAATTGTCTGGGTGCAGTTCATAAATACTGCAACATACTCTGCTTCTATTGTAGACTGAGAGATATAGCTCTGCTTCTTAATCATCCATGAGACTAGTCTTCCACCAAGAAAGAATGCACCACTGATTGTGCTCTTCTAGTCGTCCATATTACCAACCCAGTCAGCATCTATAAAACACTTTCAGGTTGAAATCATTGTTGTATGGATACCATAATCCATAGTCAATAGTTCCCTTCAGATATCTCAGAATCTACTTGACTGCTACCAAGTGGGATTCTCTTGGGCTTTTATGGAACCGTGCAGAAATGCCCACTGCATGTGCAATGTCGATTCTTCTATGTACTACATAGTGCAATTTACCAATCATTGATCGGTATTCCTTCTCATTTACCAACCCTGAGTCATCCTCTTTGGATAATTTACAACCGGTTACCATCGATGTACCAGCTGGTTTGTTGTCTTTCATGCCAAAGGTTTTCAACACCTCTTTGACATATTTGGACTGAGTGATAAAGATTCCATCTTTCATTTGTTGAATTTATAGTCCAATGAAGAATTTAATCTCCCCTATAAGTTACATCTCAAACTCCTTTTTCATCTCATCTGCAAAATCATGACTCATCTTGTCATCTCCTCCAAAGATTATGTCATCAACAAATACCTCACGGATTACAATCTGATCTCCTTCTGACTTCAGATAGATATTACTATCCCCACTTGTTCTCTCAAATCCAATCTTCACAAGATGGGAGTGCAAGCGTTCATACCATGCTCTAGGTGCCTGCTTTAGTCCATACAAGGTCTTATGTAGCCTACACACCATGTCACTGTCTTCTGATAGGGAAAACCCATCTGGTTGCTCTATATACACCTCCTCTTCTAGTATTCC
The DNA here is from genome assembly GCF_030272615.1 of Cryptomeria japonica. Lineage (NCBI taxonomy): Eukaryota > Viridiplantae > Streptophyta > Pinopsida > Cupressales > Cupressaceae > Cryptomeria > Cryptomeria japonica. The sequence continues at coordinate 254,256,914 of NC_081410.1, forward strand.
ATTCAGGAATGCAGACTTTACATCCATTTGATATACTTTGAATCCCTTGAATGCTGCATATGCAAGAAGCATACAAACTCCTTCCAATCTGGCTACTAGAAGAGTCTCCTATGCCATATCCAGCTATCCTCAAACTTAGCCACATGACATGTACAGACATTAGCATTTAGCTGAAATAGGTTACCTTTGGTCTGCATACCGGTGGCCATCAGTTCACCATTCTTTCCTTTGATCTTGCACACTCCATTTTCGAATTCTAGAGTGAGTCCATTATCATTCAGTTGAGAAACACTCAAAAGGTTGTGATTGAGACCTTCTACCCAATACACATTGTCAGCATTGCTTCTTCCATTCAGAGAGATGGACCCTCTGCCTTTTACCAAACATGGTGCATCATTACCAAAATGAACCATGCCACCATCATACTCTTCTAGAGATAGAAACTTACTCCATTCACTAGTCATATGGTGAGAACAACCACTGTCAATAATCCACTCATTGGAATTGTCAAAGCAGGAGACAAGAGCCTTCTTGTTTGACACATCTTCCTTGATAGCTACAAACACAATATCTTCATTTTCTTCATCTTTTGATTCCTCATCAGTGATGCCTTCATCAAATACTACAAAACAATTTCTCTGATTTCCTCCTTTGAACTTCTTGAACCTCTCTGGTTTATCCTTGTTGTCACCATTAGGGCAGTTTACAACAATGTGTCGTATCTGATTACAAGAAAATCATTTCAAAGGAAGCTTACCTCTATATTTACCGGTTCCCTTGGGAAGTCTCTTGGCAAGAAGAGCTTAAAATTCCATCAGGATCTCCTCATCATCCATTTCTCTACTTTTCCTTGGTTCACCACTGGTACTAGCTTCTTTGCCTTTTCTAGACAATCTAGTAGATGCTCTGAAGGCTGATTCAGTCTTCTGAATACTGCCATCATAATTATTTAGCTCATAAGTTGTTAACTTTGCAATGATGGAGTCCAGGGATACCTTTGTCTTGTCTATAGACCTCAACTCCTGAATAGAAGTAACCCTTATTGCATAGACTGATAATAAGGATCTCAAAACTTTGCTAACAATAGTGGAATCTTTCATTTTACCACCTGCACTCTTGATATCTCCAACAACAGTTTTGATTCTTATTCCATATTGTTGAATGGTCTCCCCTTCAAGCATCTGCATGTTTTCAAACTTTCCCCTAAGGCTTTCTTCCTTATCTTGTTTCACATGCTCATCACCGCCATAGATATTCTCAAGGGCATCCCATACTTCTTTGGGATTCTCTTTGTCCTGAACATCAATAAACTCAATGTTAGATAAACTGCTAATTAGGGCTTCCATGACTTGCCCATTCTCCCAAATCCCTCTCTTTTGATCATCGGTGAGAGTACCGATAGGGATAACATAAGAATTCTCAACATAGCTCCAATGTTGAGCACCCATGCTTTTGATGTATATCTTCATTATTTCCTTCCATATTTTAAAGTTTTTTGTGTTGAATTTTGGACCTTCCCTTTTCATCATTAGAGTAGGATCTTTTACCTCAAGCGGTTAAGCTTACAACATAGAGGACCTGGAGGATGCTCTGATACCAATTCATGAATCAATAATGAACAGTTAGTACCAAACCGGTATTGAGAGGGGGGTGAATCAGTACTGATAAAAACAATTTTCCTTGAACCAGTTTGACTGAGAACCCTGCACATTGACTGGCAAGCAATAACACCGGTCTAAACCAAATTACTACCGGTTAAGCACAGTGAAAGACATAAACCAGTAACTCAACTTTCCACACAATCTAACATCTTATTTCCACTTCACCCATATACATACACTAGTAATACTACAACAGAAATGTAAAGACTTGCTGGTTCAACATGCTTTATAGCTTAACAGAGAATAACAAAGCATCACATGAAAAGCATCACACATAACACACATATTTTTTCATGTGGAAACCCAACTGGGAAAAACCACGGTGGGGATGAATACCCACAAGTTGTTATTTGAACCCTTTTGAAGTCTACTCTATTAGGAACCTAGTCCGGTTAAAGACTATTACAATAGGTTCTGTTAGGAACCGATCCTGCTAGGGATCACCCGATTAAGGGATGGCTGAAATACCTGGTTAAGGGTTAAACCCTATTAAAGGTTACCTTGTTAGAGGATTTTTAGAACTCAATGATTTTGAGTCACCCTATTAAAGGATTTTACAGCAAGCCGGTTAAAGCTACCTTGTTAAGGGATTTTCCAACTATTGAAGTGGTTAGAGGTCAATAGGTATTACAATGATCTAGTAACAACACTCAATGCCAATGTAGATCTACTTTAGTTCCTTCCTTCTGCACTCACACTCTGCAGGTATCTATTCTCTTATCTAGTCTAGCAAGAATCACTTATCTTTGCACTTAGATACACACACAACATTTTCCAACAACCTCAACATGAAAAACAACATCGACCTTATAGGAAACAGATAGGTCGATAGCATAAACCCTAAACCCTAAACATTTAGGTTAAGAAATTCAGTCAGTTCAATCCTGATCGTTGATCATACTGCATTGATTACAACAGTCTTGAATAGATCTCAAGATGTTCTCCAATGTTCGTTCTTCACCACTTCTTGGAGGTTGATAACCCATCACGCATTCTCCACCATTTATAGAGACTTCACACATTCCCAAGGTAGATAGGATCAATCTCCTTCATGCAAGATCCTTCACACGCATAACGCTGGCATGGCAACACAATTTGTTCTTCATTACAATGCTAATACATCACACAATGTCATCAGTTGAATCACATAGGCATAGAACACTTCAATCAGAAACCCTGAAGCTAAGACTACCAACCGGTAGTCATACCATATGAAACCTTGATACAAAACATTCCATATATCGGTTCACATTCCAACATACCGGTTCACTTGGACAAACATACCACTTCACTTTTTCACATATACCGGTTCACATTTCAACATACCGGTTCACTTGGACAGCCATACAGCTTCACTTTTTCACATATATCAGTTCTCTTGCAAGTGCTTACTTCAATATACCAGTTCACTCTTCATCATATTGACATCAATGACAACATGCTCTGCACATATGCCAACACAATGTTGGATGCGTCTCAGTTTTCGCTTGATAAGAGTTGTCTAATTGTTTGTTCTACCTATTTGATTAAGTTCAAAATGATCCAGAGTTTGCCCCCAGCTAAGTGCATATTTTTTGCCCCAAGCCTAGAAACAAAGTCGTTATGATATACCCAATGACCCAAACCATGGCAAGAGAGCCACCTGGGAAGCCTGCGTATGTACAAAGGCTTATGATGGATATGGATAGCACTGATGGAAAATGAATGCAAGTGGAAAGAATGCATGAACTAATAGATGGATGAGGTAGCAGACAGATAGCGCTTGTTTGCCAGGGTTTCACCATCTATTTTTATTGCACTTTTTCTCATATTTGTTTTTTATTTTTATTTTTTTCTTTTTTCACTGTTTTTTATTTTTTTGCTTTTTCACTTTTTTTTGATTTTTTTGATTTTTCACTTTTTTTTATTTTTTTGATTTTTCACTTTTTTTAATTTTTTTGATTTTTCACTTTTTTTAATTTTTTCTAACTTTTTTAGACATAAATTTTTTTCAGATGCATGTTATTGATAGGTTCCTCGAGCTAATCCCCATCTTGTGTTGATAGCTGATATGCTCCTAATCCAAATATTGTTGTGACCACAAATGGACCTAACTAGTTTGGTTCAAACTTTCCTTTATTTTCTCGATCTGCCTAGTTGTGTGGATTTTCCTTTAGCACTAGTTCTCCAACTTGAAAGATTCATGGTTTAACCTTATGATTATAGCTCCTGCACATTCTTTGTTGATATACCTTTAGATGATCAAAGGCATTTTGGCTTCGTTCATGGATTAGTTCTAACTCTTGCAGTCTAGATACTCGTTGTTCTTCATCTGGGATAAGTCCTTTTAGTGATACACGTAGAGAGGGTATCTCTACTTTGATTGGCAATATGTCTTTTGATCCATATACAAGAGAGAAAGGTGTGGCACATGTCAGTGTGCAGATATTGGTGTGGTAGGCCTAGAGAGCAGGGTTCAGTTGAATATGCCAATCTTTCCCAGCATCGTTCACTGTCTTTTTGAGGATTTTCAGAATAGTTTTGTTAGATGTTTCTACCCATTTCCCTATGGATAGTATGGTGTGGAGTATCTATGCTAGATTTTGACCTTCTCACATAGCTCTTGTACATCCTGATTCTTGAATGGTCGCCCATTATCCGTGATAATGGTCATTGGTATTCCATAGCGGCAGATGATGTAATTCAAGATAAATGTAGCAATATGTTTTCCTATGATATTGATGAGAGGTATAGTCTCAATCCATTTTGTAAAATATTCTATAGCTACAAGGATGAATTTTTTGACCATTAGATGAAGAAGGATTTATCTTTCCTACTAGATCAAGACCCCATTGGCAAAAAGGCCAAGATTTTTCTAAAGCATGAAGTTCTTGTGCTAGTGCATGAATCAGATTACCATGGATCTAACATTGTTTGCATGTTCTTGCTATCTGAAAAGAATCTTGTTCCATAGTTAACCAATAATAGCCCAAGCGTATGAGTTTTTTTGAAAGGGTAAGACCACTTGAATGAGTGCCACAAATGTTGTTATGGACTTCATGTAAGGCCTTCTCAGATTCTTCTTGTTTGAGACATCATAAGAGGGTACCATCTAGACCTCGTTTAAACAAGGTATCTGTGACGAGAGTAAAATGGGAGGATTGGCAAATAAAGTTTCTCTTTTGGTTCTTTGATAAGTCAGGAGGTAAGATGCTATCTTTTAGGTATGTGTAAGTTTTGCCATAGCGGGAGGAATTATGTCCAATAAGCTAACAGATGGTTTGGGAATCAGGATGATTATAGGCAAGATGAAACAACTCTTCTACCAGGAATTCATAACACTGTTGATTTTCCTGTGTCTACAATAGAGAAGCAAGTGTAGCCATGGCGTCTGCTGCTTTATTATCATTTCTTGGAATCTATTCAAAAGTTATTTCTACAAAGTACTTCTTGATATCATCCACTATCTTTTTATAAGGCATGAGCTTTTCATCCTTTGTTTGATAGTCATCATTGGTTTGACTGATGATGAGTTGAGAGTCTCCAAAGACCTGAAGTTGTTTAATGTTCCATTCTACAACCATTTTGATACCTGTTACCAATGCTTCATACTCTGTGGTATTATTGGTGCATGGAAAGATTAATTTGTATGCTTTCAGGATTGTATGACCTTGTGGTGTGATGAATAGAATGCTTGCTCCTGATCCATGTTGTGTATATGAACCATCAAAGTATAGCTGCCATGCTTTTGTTGTAACTGTTAGGATATCAGCATCAAGAAATTCAACCTATAAAGGATGGTCATCTTGAAGTGGTGCCTCTGCTAGTTGATTTGCAATGATTTATCCTTTGATAGATTTTCTGTCAACATATTCGATATCAAACTCACTTAGAATCATGATCCATTTTGCTAGCCGTCCTGTCAATGTTGCTTTGCTAAGTAAATATTTTAGAGGATCAATTTTAGCTATCAACTTGATGGAGTGAGATAGTAGATAGTGTCGTAGTTCTTGAGAAGCTAAAATTACTGCCAAGCATACTTTTTCTATTGATGAATAGTTAACCTCATATCCCACTAGTGTTCTGCTGATATAGTAGATGGCTCGTTCTTTTCCTTCCTTATCCTATTATGTGATCAAAACTCCCCATGATGCTTTGGTAGTTGATACATAGAGTAATAATGGCTTTCCTGGAATTGGTGACATTAGAACAGGTGGTTGCATGAGATATGCCTTGATCTTGTTGAATGCTTCTTCACATTGATGGTCCCATTTGAAATTAACATGTTTGTGTAATAGATGTGTGAATGGTTGACATTTATCTACTAATTGAGCCACAAATCTTCAGATTGACTAGAGTCTGCCTTGTAGTGATCTTAGTTGACTAATATTCTTGGGAGATGTCATTTCCATGATTGCTTTAACCTTAGTTGGATCTACTTCGATTCCTCTTGCTGAACCAATGTATCCCAATAGCTTTCCTGAAGTAACACCAAAGGCACATTTCTTAGGGTTTAGCCTTAGCTTGTATTGTTCTAAACTATCAAAGATCTTTTCCAGTATCTCTATATGTTCTTCTTTGTTGTAGGATTTAGCTAATATGTCATCCACATAGTCTTCCATAAATGTATGCATCATGTCATGAAATATAGTTTTCATAGCTCTTTGATATGTAGCACCTGCGTTCTTTAATCCAAAAGGCATGATGTTCCAACAGAAAGTACCCCATGGACATGTGAAAGTTGTTTTTTCTTGATCTTCGAGTGCTATGTTGATATGATTGTATCCAGAGAAACCATCCATTAGAGAAAATAGGGAGTGTCCAGCAGTTAAATCTACAATGATGTCGATGTTAGGCAAAGGAAAGTCATCCTTTGGACATGCGCTATTAAGATCTCTAAAGTTTGTGCATATTATGATACTTTTATCTAGTTTTGAAATAGGAACGATGTTGGATACCCATTGAGGATATGCTACAGATCTGATGAATCCGACATCTAGTAATTTCTTTAGTTCTGCCTTGACTAGAAGAGCAATATGAGGATGCATTTTTCTTAATTTCTGTTTGACTGGTTTGGCTCCTGGACTAACATTCAAGTGATGCATAATAAGCTCTGGATCTAACCCTGGCATGTTTGCATATGACCAGGCAAAATTGATTTGCCATCTTTTGAAGAATTCCATATATTGTTGCATTTCTTCTTTGGACAGAGAAGTCGTTGGATGAAGAATCTTTGGTTGCTCAGTTGTGCCGATGTTAACTGCCTCTGTTGGTTCGATCAAAATGGATGACCTTTCTTGATAGTGCTCAGGTAAAGTGTCAAATCTCCCATCTTTCAGTGCCTCAAGGAGGTTTTCACCGTTAGATGTGTCCATTCTTTTTACTTTTTCCTGATCTAATGTTGCCAATAAATGGTTTCAACATTAGACTTGATATTATTTTCTTTATTTTCACTTTTGTGACTAGGAGATTTGGCACCCACTTGACTAGAAGATGTGTTCCTGAAATTCCTGGTGAGAGTTGTTACAGGTTCGATTGCATTAAGATATATGGATATGGCATGGTCATTTGAAAAGGTATCAATGGCAGTATTTCTTTCATTTTCCCAATCAATAAGCTCAAGGTGGATTAAAGGTAAAGGGTCTTTAGATTGGTATGTTTCGAGGGTTTCAAGAGTCATGATGGATGTATCAAATTTTTTTTTATGTATGTCGATGTCTAGGATGGTACTTGCATCAGAATGACCACATGTAAGAAGTTCTTGATTGTCCTCGGTTAAGTCCAAGTTAGCCAAATGTGATTCTAATTCAAGTGAACTAGTTCCTGATGTTTGTCCTGTATACGTGTGAACTGCATCAACTTCTACATCTTCTTCAAAGCATTTTTCTTCAACTGATTCTTCAGAGTGATAGGAATCCCATTCCCATTCACTAGAATCTATATCACTTGCAGCTTGCAGTCTACAGATTTGGTCATATAACATTTCTTCCACTTTTCTGGCTATACTTTTCCTTCTTTCATAATCAACCTCTTCAGGACTGAGATTGAGTTTTGTCAACTTTTCTATGAGTTCTCCTAGACTTATATTAGCTTCTTTCTTGTTTTGATTGAGATTTAATGCTTCTTGAGAGATGCTTTTAGTTTGTTTCTCTTTTTGATTTGAATCTTGCTTCTTTTGCCATTTTGTGTTTGCTTGTGCTTGTTGCTTAGCTAATTTTTCTTCCCTTCCAATTGCCAGTTGTTCTTGTTTGTTTTCATATTCCTTTTGTTGTTGATTAAAACATGTTTCTTCCGATAGAGTGACTTGTCCATACCCTAAGCCTATTTTGTCATTGGTCTGCTGAGTGTAAGGTTGAATAGGTTCGGAGATACCTTTTTTTTTTTTCCTATAGGACCTGTTTCAGTATATCCCATTCTTATAAGAATGTTAAATCCTTTTCCATATTTTTCTGTAGGTATTGTGACATTGTTGACCTTTTGTTGAACTTCTTCATATTTTATAGCCACTGTAGCACATCTTTGTCTTTTGTTTCCTCTGATAAGGTTCCAGCACTAATGAATGCTCCATCAAATATCGGAAGATGTTTCACAATTGGTTGTTGTTTAGAGTTTGATGGTTTTCCCAAGGATTTAGGAGAAAGTGGTAATTGCGATATTGAGTATTCTCCATTCCCTCAGTCTCTTAGCTACATTTGTTTCTCCATGCTTGATAAAATTGATCCAAATGATTGTTCTTTGGATTTTGTGCTCGTAGATGATACCTCCTTGTTATGTGGAACAATTACTTCTTGACCCATTTTTAGATTGCTGTAATATTGGAATGGATTTGCATCTGCAGAGATTGTGATTTCTTGTCCCTCGTAGGGAGATTTGACACATTGATGATATGTTGATGGTACAACTTGTAAGTCATGTATCCATGGTATCCCTAGGAGTACATTATATGATAATTCCAAGTCTAGAACTTGGCATGCTATGTCTTTTTGTAGAGGTCCCACTTTGATGGGTAGTATCAAAATTCCCTTGGAGTAACATTATTCTTCATCATAGGCTTTTATAGTGATCCTATTCCAGACATCAACTGCATCTTCTGAATATCCTAAGGCATGAACAAGACTTAATGAGAAAATATTTAGGCCAGCTCCACCATCTATTAGAACACACTTAACTCGCATTTTGTGGATGAGGACTTCGATATGTAAGGGAGCATTGTGAGGGTGTTTTAAGGACATGTCATCTTCTTCAGTGAATGACAAGCAATGAGGGGTTGTAAGGTGTCCCGCCATGGTCTGGAATTGGTCGATATCAAGATCTTTGGATACTGTGGTATCTACTAATGCTCATTTAATAATTTCCTTGTGTGCAAGTGAAAGTTTTAAAAGCTCCAAGATGTATATTTGTGCGGGTGTTTTCTACAATTGTTCCACTAGATTGTATTGTTTTTTTGTAGCAGATGATGCATTTGTTGTAGGACCTGGCAAAACAAATTTGGATTTTCTTCTTGTGATAACCTGAGCATGTGCTTGATTTTGTTGTTGTTTAACTACAATCACATTCACCACATTGTCATATGTATGAGCGTAGTTTACCTTCTCTTTACCCTTACCATTGTTTTTTGTTGATGATTCACCTTTCTCATAGTTTGGAAGTGGAGTTTTAAAAGCAGTATGAGATTCATTTGTTGTATGTCCATCCATAGTTATTACTCCATTATCAATCATATCATGTATGATATGTTTCAACTTCTGACAACTATCTATGTGATGTCCCTTGTTTCGATGGAAATTGCAATATTGATTATCATTCCACCAAGGTGGTTTGATTTGAGGTTTGTAGTTCCTTTCTTCTAGTAAAGTGATCAATTTGTTTGCAATAAGTGTCTTTAGTGCTGACCCAAGGGGTTCACCAATGTTTGTAAATTGTCTTCAAAAGAAAGTTTTGATCGTTTCTCTTTGGTGATTGTTGTTTTGTTGTGATGTTGCTGAGTGAGTGGATAAATTAAAAATTGGTTAATTTGGTTTTACATTGTTGTTATCCACTATTCCATCATTGAAGACATTTCGATTTCTATTCCAAAACTTTGGTTTATCATTGTGGTTGTTAGGAGGATAGACTCCTTCTTTGTATATTTTCAAATCACCTTTCTTTATCATGGCTTCCTCCATTCTGATTCCATTATCAATCATTTTTCCAAAAATTTGATTTCCTTGCATTTTTAAGTAATAACTCATTTGATCATTTAAGTTGTCGATGAATATGTCCATTTTTTCATACTCTGGCACTGTACAAGGATACCACGAAGCTAACCATCTCCATCGTTGTAAAAATGTCATGAAAGGTTCTCCACTCTTTTGTTTGGCGTTACATAGGTCTAGCATTGTTACTTCATGTTGTATGTTGTAAGAGTATTGTGAGACAAACTTATCCACCAATTCTGAAAATGATCTGATTCCCGATGGAAGTTTGGAGAACCATTCTATAGCTAGTCCAGTTAAGCTTTTCGGAATAGTCTCATTAAGTAGGTATCCTCATGTGCAAACTCCATACTCATTGTGCAAAATTCTCGTATATTATCTTGAGGGTCAGTGCTTCCATCATATTTTTCATATCTAGGAGTTTCAAAAATTATAGGAAATGGTATCATGTTTAGGTTTTTGTCAAATGGATAAGGACAGATTTCTTGAAGTGAGTATCATCTAACATTTCCTCTTTGCATATCTTGAATTTGTGTTTGCATTGCTTGTAGTTGTTGTGTGATATTTGTGATAGGATTACCGACATGATTTGTTCTCACATAACCTTGATTTGGTATTCTAGGAGGATCTGGATCTCTTCTTGTTTCATCTGTACCCCTTCTTGTATCTTCATTTGATTGGATGTTATTCAGGATTTCTACTTCATCTCTTCTAGGTATGTAAGTTTCTTTATTGGTTCTGGTGTTATTTGGGAATTGATGTGTCATTCATGCAGAGACCAAAGATGTCCTCATATTGTTCATTATTAGGGGGAGGATCACTTTTCTTTTGTGTTAATCTATTTACATCAAAATCTTGGGGAAGTGTAGCACCAGATTTGGCTAACATTAGGAAGTATTTTTCTTTTTCTTCCTCTAATAATTTTTGCATAAATTTGTCAAATTAAGGATCCTTTTTTATGTCTCTGATGTTTTGTTCTGTTATTTCTCCTTCAACTTGTATTTCATTTTCATGTTCCATGATTGTGATTGTTTCCAATGTTTCGATTTTTGTCTCTATGATTCTTTGTCTCCGAGCTCTAGTTAGAATGGGCATACACGTGTGTTATTTTGTTTAGGATTCGATTGTCCAAAATTTTGTTTTGATAAGTGATCAACAGTTAATTTCAAGGCAATAGAGTGATATGACACTAAAAGAGAATTCAAGTGTTTAAAATTTTTGCAAGTTTTTTGATCTTTGGTTTAAGAGTGCAATGATGGTGATTTGATAAGAACCAAGTCCAATAAGAATGATATATCCTATGATGTGGGACAAGGTTATCCTGACCAAACGTTTTAGTTTCATGATAAAGGATGATTGATCCTGATGAGAAACTATGTTTGAGTGATCAATTTATCAAAGAGGGTTATAATGCACTTTGAGATATTTAGATCTTGAACTTGTTAAGGGTGAGCACTTTGAAAATATTAAGGTGTATATTTCTAAAGTCTAATTTTGATGGATGATAACTTGACCAACTGAACCAAGATGACAATCTAAGCACAGATTGATAGATAACAGTTGTCTATGTTTACTGCAAATTGATCAGGCAAAAATGACAAATCTGAAATAGGCATGTAAGACACAGTTCTGGACTGACAAATGCAGAGTTTTGTACAACAGGATATGCAGTTTAGAATGACACAAGATATGAGTCTATACGAAAAAGCAGAAGTTTTCATGTGAAAATAAGAGGCTCGTACAACTCACTTTTATGAACCATACAACAAAATAGCTGACTTGTGCGACACAGAATGTTGTGTAGTACGACACAAGATTTTATGCAAACAGGTTCATACGACAGAGACCCTAACTCGTACAACAGATAACAGAGTAGAGATAGAAATGTTTGTTTGGTTGAATTTTGATAACTGAAGTTTAATGTTTTGTTTATGTCTTCCAGTTTTTGGATGTTTGATTTGTTGATTTAGGGATGAATACACAACAAACACATGATATGATAAGTGACTCCAAGCATGCTAAACCCTAAGGAAGATGGTTGAGAATGAAAACCTTTGCTTGTTGAATTAGGTACACACCCAATAGCTAATCAGAATATGGCTATTGAGTCTCACACAATGGATTCTCAATGCCGTATTATCTTACTCCAAATGCTAATGGGGGCACAATATGGCAAGTGTCTTCGAAGAGTTACTATCTCTCTTGCACAAAGATTATCACCCTTTTGGAGGTGAATCAGGTAGCTTCTATTTTAACAGGTACTAGTAAGGGATCCATTCAGCGCGTCAGGGTATAAACTCAATTAAGAGGTCTCCCAGCCTTGAAAACCAAGGTTTGATATACTTGAAGGTACGGAGGAGAGCTATTCCCGAGCAATGTCATTGCTTTGATTCTCATCAAAAACACATTTATTTTATAGTGGGTTGGATTACTTGGCATTAGTCGTTCCCACTTAGGTTGTTCCCCTCTCACCGACCTTAATGGTTGAGAGTTATTACCCCTCGGGAAGGCAGGTCTGCTAAAGAAATGCACTAATGAAAGCAAAAGATGAGTCTAGCTTTCTGATCACCTAAGAAAGGTGAGAGCATACTCGCCTATCATCAAAGACATGAAATACATGATTGTTCATTTCCTTTAGCAAAATCAAAGTGTGCCTAGAAAACTTTAATGAATACACAAAGTTTAGTCAGATTCATAGGCAACTTGCAAAATAGATCCATTAGTAGTCATTGATTGGTTTTTGAATTATGTCTTTGACAAGCGTATCTTCTTAAATCGTCCTACAAAAAAGAGTTAGGTTGCCAAAATCTCATAAATAGATCAGAGTTAGCATTAGAAAATCTTGGATTAAAACCAAAAAACCCTAAAATGCAGTCTGTTAAAAATTGCAGATACAGAGACTCGTATGACACAATTTTCCAGTTAGCATGACAGAACTTTAGATTTTGCATAGAGACCAAAATGAACTCGTACGACATAGGATTTGCAGCCAGAAATTCGTATGACACACATTTAGCTCTCGTACGACAATGCAAATCAGTTCGTATGACACAGGATGAGGTTTCATACCAGACTAAAAGGTAGTTCATATGAGTTGGAAAATCAACTCGTACGACATTCTGATTCGGGTCCGACGAAGATAGATGTTTGTTGAAGCTTGAGAGGCCGAAAATGATGATTTCAGCCCCACGGTGGGCACCAAAATGTCATGCTCTGTGAAGTGTACATGTACATGCAAACACAATGCACTTAATAAATCATTACAAGAAATGGTTAGTGAATTAAATCAAAGAAAGGAAAAACCATAGCTAAGAGATCTATCGCCTCCTAGTAAATGTGAGTATGAATTTTTCTCTCAGATCTTGGTATGCAAACTCCAGTGACTTGACTACACATAAATGGAGGATTTAAATGATGAAGATGCATGATCTAGCAATGATAGCATTATTAAGCTACATGATTTCATGATTATTCTAGAAAATAGGCTAGAATGAAGATGCAATTAAGCTAAGATTTGAACATGATAACATTGCTAAAATGATAAACTATAAACTAGATGCCTATAGTAACAATGCTTGAATGCAAATGAGATGAATCAATTGATATGCAAAAAATGATATGAAATTGGGACCCTTTGTGCTCCAAAATTAGGTCTATTTATAAGATTTCCCAAGGCTAGGGATAATGTGGCATGAATCAACGGTCGAGATTTGATCTGAGGATATCAATGGTTAAATTGGAGGTGGGTTGAGAAGAGGTTGGATGAAAGGGGACAATTGGTGGTAGGTAGGAAAATGGGCTGGATGAAAGGGAACAATGTCATCTCCATGGTGACAAGTGTCAAGAAGCTTCTAGAAGAGGTTAGATGAAAGGGAACACTTAGTGACAAGTGTCACAAAGCTTTGTTCATGAGAGAGGAAAGTGGTCAAGGAAAGGGAACATGGGTAAATGGAATGGGTTAGGTTAGAAGGGCTTAGGCTAGGTGGTTAAAAGTTAGGAGAATTTGAATTTAAAAACTCAAATAATAGGAAAAGGCTAATTAATTTCAACAACTCATGAATTTGATTTATTTTAATTAATTAAAGGATTTAGAAGAAATGAATTTGATGGGGGGAGGGATTAATTAATTTGAATTAATTAATTAAAGTGGATTATTGAAATGAACCTATTAAATAAATCCTTCGATTTATTAATAAGTAGATGAAAAGGGAAATTTAATCAAATTGCTTAGTGAATTGAATTAAATTGGGGAGGGAGATTAATTAAATAATTGCTTATTTAATTAATTGTCTTCAGACCATTTTTAGGTGTATACAGTACTCTTCTAATTGCACATTTTTTTATTTTTCGAACACACTTACTGCTAGATTCACCAACAATTGACTTCTTTGAATTCATAGAGAAAATATGTAATAAATTCCTTCTATGAAAATCTTCGCTTTGAATTTCCTGTTGCTTCTCAAATTATCTATTCTTCAACACACAATGCCCAAACTAACCCAAAAATTAGATATTTACCTTGTTTGATGTGCATAGGGTTTTGCCGCCAAAAAATTGTCTTATCAAAGTGATATCATCCAATCTTTATAATTCAGTATACGCAATCCACCAAAGAAAATAACAACATCAACATTGTAATCATAATCCACCACATGCATCTCTTTCACTTGAGGGGGTATAAATAGATTTGTCTTTGGAAAAATCCCCCTAAGGCAAAGCTACTAATTCAATTTTCAAAGGAAGAAATACCAACATCAAACTCAAGTGCAACAAACTCAACTATTTCTTTCTTTTTCCAAACCATAGAATTATTCTTCTTAAATTCATTAGATTTCATTGAAGCATTCACATTCTTGAATTTGTTAGAAAAAATGTCCAAACTGGTTGCACTTCTGACATTTTATATTCCTCTATCCTGAATTCACCGAATTTTCTTTAGATTTGCAGTGATAAGATTTGTGACCAAATTATTACCATATGTGATAGTAACCTTGAAAGTTCTTATTCATAAATGATCTATTTATTGTATGAACTCACAATACTAGTTCCCACTTTTTGGTACATCCTGATTTTTGCTGAAATCATACATTTTTTAGAAAATATAATGATTTAAGCTTTAAGAGGTCCCATTTGAAGTAATTAATTGAAGAGAGTTAGATCAAAGGCTCTTAGATAATGGAGTCTCCTTTGCATCTATCAAATGTTGATAAAAAACCAATTTTACATTAGCTTTTGGGGTTTCAAATGAATTCATTTAGAAGTTTATTTTTTTAAGTATTTAGTCCTTATTATAATCTTTCCAACTAGTATAATGTTTAATATATTTAATTTCATTAATATATTTTTGTTTTATTTCTTATGAATGTAGGTTTTTCACCAAACATGAACTTCTTTGTTCAACGCATTGGGAAAAATATTAAACTAATTCAAACAAATTCTAAAAAATTTCTATGCCCTAGTTATTGATGTCTTCTTTCTAACAAATAAAATAAAATAAAATTTTGATATATATAGAATAAGTTATGTGCTCAAACATACACCTATATCTATATTATAATTAGTCAAACTTCAAAACTCAATAAAAAGAAAAATATTCAACATATCACTATCAAACCAACTGCATGCCCTGGGTATTGATGTTACAAACCAAAATTCAAAAGAATTAAGCTTTCGTCATTTATACAAAAAAAAGTTATGCGTTTCTGGATGCACATCACTTTAAAAAAATGTTATTTGTTGTAAAACTCTACTTTTCGAGGGAGATGGAAAAATCAACAAAATTTTAATTTAAAAAAATTGAAAAAACTATATTTAGAATCTACAAACAAAATGTTACAAATCACTAGTTTACATCATCTTCAAACTCTTAACGGTTTAAAAGTTATAGGCATTGGAAAGCAAAGGTTTTTTTCAAAACGTTCATCGAAGTGCCAAAGTTGGTCAAAAAGTGGGAACCAGTATTCTAAGTCAAGTATATTAATATTTCATTCACAAACTATCTATAGCTTCTACTTATAACTTAATTATTGCAATTATTAGGCTTGTGTCCAAAACTTCCACATGTAAAGAATTGAGTGTTCTAATTTGCATTGCACCTATAATCTACAATTTTATGTCCAAAACAACTGCATTGAAAATAACAGGCATTGAATGATGAATAGCTTTGAGCATTAGGTTGTCGAACTGGAGGTCTGTTTATAGCAGGTCTGGGATTTTGGACTTTGTTTGAATCTCAAGGTTTCCTTAGATCTTCTTGTTAGGATAACTGATGGACAACTAAGAGGGGGGGGGGGTGAATCAGTTGTCAACAAATTAAAAAAATTTAAGCACACAAAACCTTTTACTGGAATGCATAAACCAAATATCGGAATAGCAAATATAACAATTAAGCATAAACATAAATCACAGAACAATTACCAACCATCCATAACACATAACACCATGATTTGTATGTGGAAAACCAGGTAAAGGGAAAAACCATGGTGGGAAGCCTACCCATAGTCAGATAATACTTCTTCAACAAGTATATGATTACAATAAGAGGAGCCTACACATGCAGGCTAGCCAACAACCTAGAGCACACTTCTCATCACAAAAGGAGCCTCATTGACTACAAAATAAATTCAGACTACAATCTAGAAAGATGAATGAACTACAAGAATAACATCTCCTATGCCTGAGTATAGTTCTGGTTAAGCTCAATATCAGAGGTCTTAAACCTCTTTCACAAACCCAATTCAATCACCTAGATCGACCAAAACCTCTGCATATGATTACAACTTTATTCACACATAAATAATCCTATAACCCACATACCGTGATCTACAAAGAGATCTTCCATCATATTTATACCAACCTGGGACCTAAACAATTAGGTCGGCCATCTAAAAGATAATAAAAAAGATCCATTACATAATCCTGCAGACCAATGATAAACCAAGTCGGCCTAAGATTGAAACAACATAAACCAACGCATCGGGAGCATCAACCAACACGTTACATAAACTGGTCCATAACCTAACAAAATAACATCAGACCCAAAATAGGTCACCATAAGCCAAATGAAACACCACGATCAACTGGAACACGAACATGATAACCATCAGCATCCTAATAACCTTCTAGAAGCCACACCAATGCCACTTATTGAATTCACCAAAATATCTTCATCAAAGCATTGTTGGTAGAACCCTTACCGATAACCAAAAGGCTTACTATAACATATGATAGCATCTAGATCATCAAATCCCCAACCAACTTAATGTGATACACATTAGGAACACATGAATAACCAATTCCAATAGCTGGACCAAACCCGCAGGAAAATCTCCAGATCAACATGATAATCCAACCACTCTACCGGAAGCCGGTAGACAGTAAAACAACTAGTGTTGACATCAATGCAACACATAATCAATTCCTCCAAATTGCCAACACTTCCATCTTTCCTTTTCCTTTACTTTTGTCAGTCGAACATTCACTAGAAAATACTAATCCTTCCTTCTCCTTGTGAGATTTTTGCATGGATAAAAATTTGTCCAACAATGTATTGCTTTCACTGAGTTTTACTTCAACTCTTAGCTTTAATAACTCTTGTTCTAGCTTCTTATTTTCTTTAGTCTTCAAATTGACTATATCCTTCAAGATTTCTTCCACCTTTCTACTTTCTTCAACCTACAACTTCAAATTCACAATAGTCTCATTTGCTTGCTTCAATTCCTTATTAACTTCTCGATGCCTTGATTTGAACTTTTGGATCTAATCTCTTAGCTTCTTCACACATTCATTTGCTACCATAACATTTTCTTTCGAGTCTTCATTCTCAAATTCCACACTCTACAGATCTTCAAGGGTTGTCTTCATTTCTTCATCCAAGTAATATTCTCCATCCATGTCCATAGGAGCCATCTGTTCAAATCAAGATCTCCCTCAAGCAGTTACACTAGCAACAAAGGACCAAGATCTGATACCAATTGTTGAACAAACCAGAATATTAAGAGGGGGGTGGAATCAATATTCCCTAATTTTAAAACGTTATTTGAAAACTTAACTTAATCTTAGATGTCCTTAGCAAAAGATGAAATATGCAATGGAAGTAAAATGCACAACATACACAACCATAAGAGAGACACTATATTTTTATACGTGGAAAACACAGATGAGAAAAACCATAGAGAGGGCTAACTCTCAAGATAATATAACTAGTTATATGTAATTACAGAAAGAGGCTAATTGTTAAAGAGATCACTACCTAGATTACAATGCCTCACTATTGGAAAGGCTCACTGCCAGAAAGAAAGGAAATGAACTAGGAATTTTGCATCTACCTATGCATGGGATTAGTTCCAATTAATCTTAGGTAACACCTTAATTGTTTGCAGTAGATCCAATCAAGAAAACTCTGCAAATCACTCTAATATTCACTTGCTCCAAAACATCGTTGCACTAGATCTGTCCTTCACTTTTATCAATGTCTTCTCTCTGTCGCTTACTACCTTACTCTTTACTTACTCCTCGCATACCTCTCTATCTATTTTTCTTCTCACACATATCATTACCTCTTGATCACAATATGAGCTTGCATATATATGAGTATAATAATAAGAATATTCATCAAGTTGGCCTTAATTACATTTTCCTAAATGATATCTTCAATGGTTAATTCACATGCTACAATCATCGGATCTCAATATTAACATAATCTCTCAAGGTCGGCCTGACCCGGAATAAGCATACCTTTGAAGTTTTGTATTAACATACTACCATATTACCACAAACATGATTCAACTCAACATTACAAGGTGGAGGACATGAAAAACTAATCAACAACATTTTGTCATCAGAAAACAAGAAATTGGAGGAAACCAGAGCATGAAGATCTTCTCAATATTACATAACCCAATATACTTTAGGAGCACAACAACTAGAGCAAGACTTCTGGAGCACCAGAATCATGAATACAATAATCTCAATTGATAACAACAGTCACACCAAAATGATTGTACAACCATATCTGCATCAAGAACCCAAATGCAAAGGACTATTCTTCTGAAATAAGTCACTACATAAACTGGAGCACAAAAACTGATTTCCACAACCAACACCAAATCTTTCATCAAGGTAATCATATCCTCATACTGACAATACATATTTCTAGAGCATTAAGCACATCAACAACTATAAACTACCATCTCCAACATTCATACCTATCTTCCACTATTCTACAACACATCTAGACCAATCTAGATAACGAGGTTTGACATCAATGACAACTATGACAAGTATTTATAACACACTTTCTCTAAAGTGTAAAAAATACACACTCTTTCTTCCCAATATTCTTTTAGTCTTTTCCAACATTTTGTTTCACAATAAAGTTGATGAGAGTTAGTTCTTAACTTAGCAATAAGAATTTTGTCTCTCCATTGGACATTAGCCCATATGAATTCTTTTTAATGATGATTACAAGTGGGATTAAGCTCTTCAATATAATACTTTTTTATTTTTCCCTATCCCTTTATCCCAGGTATGCTTGTGGAACTTATCCATAACAAAAGACTTTATTTCTTTACTATTTGTGGGGTATGTGTTCAAACAAATATCCAGTTTACTAAACCATTTTCTATTTTGTTGCATCCAAGTATTCTTCCTTTTGCACAATATGTCATTGAAGACAACCTTAGGCCATCTGACCTCTTTCATTTAATCAATTCTTGTTAAATATCTTATGTCGCAACATAGAAGTTTCTTCAATAGGTTCAACCCCCATTTCACTCGGCATGATATCATAAGAGACCAAAATTTTAATTTTGAACTTGTTTGTAATCAAACATTTTTTAAGTTTCTCAATTTGCTTCCACTCTAAATCAGTGGTATTGTTGGGCCACAATTCACAACCATAGAGTACAACCAAAAGAACTAAAAGTCCAAAAAGAGTTTGGGTAATCTTCCAATCCCATAGCTTAACCTCTTTGAACCTATTTTGAAATTCATTTTTAACAATCTCCAACCTCAAAAAGTTCGCTTCTTTCTACAACTTTCCCAACTTAGATTTTTATTGAAGTCAATTTCAAGGTATTTGTAATCTACCGCTTGTTCAAGAGTATTGCCTTCAAAGTAGAACCTATTTTAGTTATGTTTTC
This sequence comes from Cryptomeria japonica, assembly GCF_030272615.1. Lineage (NCBI taxonomy): Eukaryota > Viridiplantae > Streptophyta > Pinopsida > Cupressales > Cupressaceae > Cryptomeria > Cryptomeria japonica. The sequence goes on from NC_081410.1 coordinate 254,276,891, forward strand.
TTTTGTTAGAGAAACCCAACATTCTCATCTTGCTAATATTGACTTTCATCCCCCATTGTTCTAAAAAATCCTCAAGGGAAAGTAAGTGCTCTTGCAAGCCAAGAGAAAATTTTGCAATCAGAATAAGGTCATCCGTATACAAAGAAGCCATATAAAAAACTCACCTAAACAGGCACCATCGCCCCCTTGCAACTTTAACCATTCTTCAATTTTATCAATTTATAAACCAAAAAGGGTAGCCCAGACTATTGGACATTTGGAGGAATTGATTATGTGTTGCATTGATGTTTTGTCATTGTTGTCAACACTAGCTGTTTTGGATGCTTTATCGGCACCCTTCTGGTCCCGGTAGATTGTGTGGTTTTTGATTGGATTGGATTTGGCATGATCTGGTATGCTCAGATATGTTTTGGTTATGGAATTGGCTTATTCATGCTAGTCATGTTCATGTTCAGTCAGTTGGTTTTGTTTTGGTGATCGAATGCTATCCTGTTTTCTAGAAATCTTAGTTTGTGATTCCAGCGAGGGTTTCATCGACAGAGCTTTGATGAAGATCTTTGATGATATGCATAGGTGGTGTTGGAGCGGCTTCTAGTATGGATTCAAGATGCTAATGATGATCATGTTTGAGACTTGGCGGATTGGGATCATTGCTTTAGCATGTGGACCTATATTGGGTCCCAGTTGATCTAGGTTATGGACCAACTTAATGTAACATGTGGATTGGACCTCTCGATGTGTTTCTGGGATATCTTATGATTTGTTTGGTCTAAGGCCGACATGTTTTTTAATTGGTTTATTGTCTGGTGGCCGACCTTATTGTTTATGGTCAGGGGTTTGTGTATATATATGATGTAAGATCTCATTGTAGATCATAATGGTCATAGGTATGGGAAATGGATGTGTAATGTACGAATAATGTAATATCATTCAGGTAGAGGATTTGGTCGATCATTGGAGATCGAATTGGGTTTATGTAAGAGGATTTAGTCCTCCAGTATTGAGCTTAACCGGAACTATACTCAGGCATAGGAGATGTTATCTTTGTAGTTCATTCATTTCTCTGGATTGTAGTTTGGATTTCTATGTAGTCAGTGAGACTCCTTTTGTGATGAGCAATGCGATCTAGGGTGTTTGTCTTCCTGCAAGTGCAGGACCCTCAATTGTAATTCACATACTTACTACAGAAGTATCATCTGACTGTGGGTAGGCTTCCCACCATGGTTTTTCCCTTTACCGGGTTTTCCACATATAAATCTTGGTGTCCCGTGGATGGTATTTATTCTCTGATTATATCTTATTCTTTATTGGTTTATCTGTTATTTTGGTATTTGGTTTAAGCATTCCGGTATTAATGTTTTGGGTTCCAGTATTAAAGTTTTAACTGTTTAATGTTTCGGTAATATGTGACAACTGATTCACACCCCCCTCCCACCCCCCCTTCTCAGTTATCTTCTGGTTATTTGAATTGTCTAAGGCCACCCTTTCTTGACCCTGATATCACTCCTAATTTTTAGAGATGCCAGTTAAAGTTTTAATTTGGACTTTAGCCACCTCATACAACCTATGAATAGTTTCTCTATAATTCATAAGAACCCCATGTTCCTCCATTATGTGCCAAATATTATCCCTAGGGACCATCTCAAAAGACTTTTTTGAAATTGACAAAGCAACAAAAGGTTTCCTCCCATTTCTCCCAAACTTTTTCAATGATGTGCCTTAAAGTTATACTGTGATCAATTATGGAATGCGCAGGTCTAAAACTTTCTTGTCCTTTAGCACATTTATCTCTCCCTTCCACCCACTTTCTGATTTTATTTTCTATCATACTTCCAAATAACCATTGAAACAAATGAATTATCATAATGGTCCTATAATTGGAGGGATTATTGACATCACTACTCTTGAAAAGGGCTATTGCTAGGCTAGTTGTCCAATCTATAGGGAACCCTTGTTGAATGATGTTGTTGAAAATTTTCATAATGAAAGTGAAAGAATTTTCATACCTCACTTTAGATACTCTACTTGAAGTTCAACTAAGTCTTTTGTTTTTCCAACAACCAAATTCTTAATACCCATCTCGATCTCTTGCATAGTGAAAATCTTAGATGACTATAAGGGAGCAATTGACTTGAGAATCCTACTCAAAAAGTTGCCTTGCATAATCAAACCATTGAGAAGTTGAAATATTATTTCTAGTTTGTCTCTTTCTCACTTGAAGATCCTTCTGAAATAAATTTGGTTTATTTTTCCCCAAGAATATTAGCTCTTCCCTCCTTGTGACCATGAAATCATTTTTTTTCTTTCTTGAAATCTACATGTAAATTGAGGTTTACTTTTTTCTTGTTTTTCTCTTTCAAAGTTCTCCTTGCCTTTTTACATTCCTCATGAAACCAAGCATTAACAAAAATGCAATTTGTAAACGTGTGACTATGAAGGCCATGTAATATAATTTTATCCTTATTAAAAACCCTCTCTAGCACTATCTTAAAGGTATTACAATTTTTTTGAGTCAAAATAATTCTCCCCTTTGAAGGAAATTGTTGATACACCAAGTTTCATCTCAAGCTGCTTCTTTTTAATCCAAGTGAAACTTAAATAAATATTTTTGTGATCATATTTCAAATCCAAAATTTTTTCACCAATCAAAACTTCCTTCCATTCTCTCACACAAGCCATGCAGCAAAATTGCATAATCCACTACACCTATTGTAGTTATTACAAGTGAAAGTACCAAACTTCACTCATCTAGTCAAACCATTGCAAATGACTAAATGAAAAGTCTGTCATAAAGTCAATGTTGAACTTACTTTTAGATTGACGAGGGGGGGACGAGTGAATCAATCTGGACAAAATACTTAAACTTTATCTCACAATCCATAGTCAATTTAACCGTATTCTTTTCAAAAACAATGAAAGATAAAACAATGATTCACCATGCACAAGAGAATACCAGATTTACGTGGAAAACCCAAATAGGAGAAAAAATACATTGAGAGTCAACTCTCAATATATGAAATGATTACAATATTATTTTAGGCTCACCATCAAGGAAGCACACTTCTCCCTAAAGAACTTACAAGCTAAGATGCACTATCACAAGATACAAAGGACTTGTACGATGAGATGCATTCCCTCAGGGTAAGATACAAAGATTTTAGAGAAGACTCACTATCCCCTAGCAAGGTGCATGAATATATGAATTAGGAATAAATAGGCCTTTAGCAACATAGCCTCCAATAGTCTTCAAGTATGAAGTCCTTGAATCTCTATCTCAAGCAACTAACTTCACAACAATCACCAAACACCTTCTCTATCAGTACTTCACATCATTGTCTTCTACAAATGATATAATCATGTAAGTACAACACACATTGATTCACACATTCATTCATGCATCAACATTGATTTGATCTTCTATATATACTATCTTATTTATTACAAACATTAATTGGGTCGACTAGAGCAAAGGACAAACATTAGTCCTATCAAGATGGCCACCAAAATATAATTGTGATGAAAGTAGTCTAATACTGGAGATAGAGAGAACCTAAAAACATCATGTCAATTCTTTCTAAGTAGTTTAGAACAATTCACACACTATCACATATCTTCCAAAGTCGACAACAAGGTAATGTGTAGATACACCAAGAAACACATAACTAGGCATCCCAAAACACATCTTCCAGATGAATAACCCCAATGTGGATCCTCACATGCCAAGGTAGGACCTAAAAAACAATGCAATTTAATATTCAAGACAAGTGGAGACACCCAAGGATTTACAACAAGCTAAAGAGAAAAATCTATTAGTTACCTTGAAACACACATGCACATTTGTGATGTATGCCTTAGAAGCCCACTTTGAAAGTATTAAATTTGAAATCCTTATATTACCAGGCCAAATCACCATGGAATCATGTTCATCTATCATAAATAAGTCTGTGTGTCCATTTCCAACCCCTCGCAGTCAAATCTGACATGTTTTTGAAGGACCAAGTTCTAGGGTTTTGAACTAGTTTTATAGTGCATATTCTAAAGTCTTTCAAGTAAGCCACTTTCCAAAATCAATAACTCAGTACCTAATGAGTTCACCACCAAACCAAATACTCTACACAATTGGCCCCATGCTAATGTACCTCTTTGCCCATTTTCAAAATCCTAAGGCCTCTTTTGATATTTTTCTCAAGTCCAATCCATTTGCGATTTATTCAGTTTATTGATTACACATTGCAAAGTTTTCAAAATATCCTTTGTGAAAGTTCATATTTCACACCCAAGTGACTTCCACACTAAACCAATTGATCCTTGCAATTGTCTATACCCAAGTTCTTAGAACCGTTTGTTGTTGTACATTCTCAAATCCAATGTTTGCATGCTCACCCAAATTTCAGAGTTCCAGGAGGAAGTTTGACCAATTTTTGGGAGTATTATTTAGGGCTGCAGGTCTAGTTTTGGGTATTTTTAGAAATATAAAAAAATAAAATCTTATGGGCTACCCACTTTGTCATTATGATTTCAAATAAATTTATGTTTGTCTTCAAGCAAGATGGATAATGGCCACGTTGGATGCATGCTTTAAAAGATGATAATGTAAACAAAAGCACGGGTTGAAAGATTATTTATTTCTATCAAGATTGAAGTAATTGGGAGGAATGAGGAATGAGGAACAAAATCTGAAAATCAAACCTACGTATTAGGAACGATGTAAAAGAGGAAGGAGAATCATTTTACCTTGCAACACAATTCATCATTTCACTCACACGTGAAGTACTTTTCACACTAAGTCTCAAGCTAGTGAAAATATTTAACAGAATGGCAAAGTGATTATTCCAGTTAATGCAGATTAATTCCAACTATAAAGTCGTAGTAATGAATTTTTCACTCAAGTTGAAATGTCAAAAAGGGTGAATGTGAATATGCAAAAGTATATGGCAAGAGTGGTTAAAGGAAACTACCTCTCAAATATTATTCATCAGATTACAAATCAAACATTAAAACTTGTAATGATAAATTAAATTAATATTTGTATCTTTTTACGTGTAGATAGAAGAGTTCAATCAATCTAGTACATATAAATGGAATAAACAAAAGAGAGGCTTAGAAATCAAATTTTCACACCTTTGTTTATCCCAAAGGGTATTAATCATTGGTAATATCAATTTCTTAAAAAAATTAATGTAGCATTCACAACCACAAAAAAAAAGAATTTTAAATAAATTTTAAAGAATAAATTGTTTTATAATTGAGATATTTTAACTTTAATAAAATTATCTTAATATATATATATATAAAAATTAAGTTAAATCAAAACTAAAATTGAAATGTAGCCATTATTAAATTTTAATCCTAATTTTACCAAAACTTTAGTGCTAATATGATAGTAGCTATTGTTAAATTATAACCGTAATTGTTTTTAGGGTTAGGGTTAAATTTGGTTTATGGTTAGGATTTAATTAGTATAGTGTTAATATTATGGTACAATTTTGGTTTAGAGTCAAATTTTCAAAATTTAAGATAAATTACTAGGTTAATGGTTAGGGTTCAATTTGGTGTAAGCTTATAGTTGTGGTTTAAAATTTTGTTATGGGTTTATGGTTTTTTTGTTAGTGTTTAGTTTAGTCTAGATTAAGGTTTAGCATTCAATTTGATTTAGAATAAAATACTAAATTAAGTTTACTATTTATATAATATTATAGTATTAAAATGTTTTAATTTATGTAATTTAAGTTCATTAATTTAGTTTAATTTAATTTAATTTAATTTAATTTATTTGATTTAATTTACTTTAATTTATTTGATTTAATTATTAAGTTGTTAAATCATATTATTTAATTAATTTGATTTGTTTAAATTTAACTTATTATAAAAAATATATTAATAATTTGATTTAGTTTAATTTAAGGTATAAAAAGTTATACTTATTATGATATCTTACAATTTGATTTGGTGGAATATTCAATTAGGTTTAGGATTAGGGTTTAATCTGGTTTGAGGTTAGCATTCAATATTTGGAATAGGATTTAATTTATTTTAGTGTTAGTTTTAGGATTAATAATTTGTTTAAGGGTTAGAGTTACATTTGGTTTAGAGTTAGGGTAATGATTCATTTTGGTTTAAGGTTAGGGTTACGGTTTCATATGATTTAGGGTTGTGATTAGGGTTAAGGTTCAATTTGTTAAGTGTTGGTGTTTAATTTGGTTTAATGTTCAATTAGGATTATGGTTCAAATTGAGTTTTTTTTCAATATAAAGGTTATGATTTGGTATAGAGTTATGAATAAGGTTTTAATTAAAATATTAAAAATTATTTCTTGTCATGAATCTAACATGATAAATGTAATAACTAATACAATAATTTAAATAAAACAAAAAAATTGAAAAACAAATATTTGAAAAAGATTGTTCTTTCTAAGAGAATTTACAATGCTAAATTTAACTCTAACAAACAAATACTAATATTTTACTAATATTTTAATTATGTATATGTTGATATATTTTTTAAATGATAAAATAAAATAATAGTGTACTTTTTTTTTAATATTTGAAAATTTTTTTTTTTTTTCAACATATTTCCACTTAAAATACTATTACATAATTTTAAGTTTGAGAAAAGACAACTTCTTTCTTGACAAGATGGAGAGTTTACAAAGCTAAAATATTAAAATACTTTTACCATAATTTTAAGTTTATCAAAAGGCAATTGTAAAAAATCTTCATGATCTATTTAATGTTCTGATTAATAGGAAAAACAGGTTTTAAGGACCCGAAACCTTTAACAAAGGAGATTAAACAGGATCATCAAAGAGAATCCAAACCAAGAAAGAACAACTAACACAATGATTGGCAATAAAGCCAGTAAACAGAAAGGACAACAGTGGACAGAAACAACAAAAGGAAGAAACCAAAGAAAACACTGCACAATTATAAAGCCTTCAAGAGGTCCTCCGCCTTAGTCATTAGCTGGTCATAATTGGCCAGAGCTGCTTTAAGTTCATCCAAGTCCTTATTTGGCTTATTCTCCTTCTTTTTTCCACTGGTTCTTGTTCTGGGTCCTTGAAAATCTCCTGTTCCTTCAGTGTCAGGGTCAATTTCCAGGGTATCCTTCTCCTCCTCCAAATTGCTGATGAGGGTTTTGGTTTTGCTAGCAGAGGCCTTCTTAATGTTTAAGCTTTTCTCTGTGATAATTTTAAGCCATTCCTCAATTTTGCTGACTTTATTGACAGTTTCCGCCATTGTTTGATCCATAGCATTGGCATTTGCTTTCCTCTCAATTAGGTCTTTCTCAATTTGCTCAAATCTGGGGTTGAAGGAGTCTCTCATATTTTCAGCTCTAGCAATAGTTTTGGTCAAATCCTCCACATAATTTGCCGTTGACTTCCCTTCGCCAATGCTGATAGTTTCCAGAATTTGAATTCTAGTGATAATTTCCAGAATCTGGATTCTGCTGATAGTTTCCAGAATCTGGATTCTACTGATAGTTTCCATAATCTGAATTTTGGTGATAATTTCCAGAATCTGGATTCTACTGATAGTTTCCAGAATCTGAATTTTGGTGATAATTTCTAGAATCTGGATTCTGCTGATAGTTTCCAGAATCTGGATTCTGCTAATAGTTTCCAGAAACTGGGTTCTGCTGATAGTTTCCAGAATCTGGAAACTAGTACTGACAATATTAGAAAAGATTGAAGCACTCCTATTAATCTATTTCATTATTATTTTGTCTATTAATGATCTTTGGGGTGCTCTAAAAATGATTAATCTGACATCCTCTTGGAGGCCCTGTTCTCCCTTCCAAGTAATCATTTCATCTTGATTGACAACCACATTGGCTACCCAATCAGCAGAACCATTAGCTTCATGGTAAATATGAGATATGAAACTTTTCTCAAAAGTGTTAATGAGATCTCTAGCAGCCTTTATATTATTATTGATAGACCATGAGGGCTTAGAGGTCCCCTTGAGGCATTTAATGATGTTGTTAGAGTCCCCTTCAATCCATAGGTAGGGGCAATTCCATCTTTTTACGAGGAGAATGCCTTGGAGAGCTGCCATTGCTTCTGCCTTGTGGTTTGTTTGGCTTCCTATTGGAACAACAATCATTTCCTTACATATAATTTTATCATCTCTAAGAATAGCTCCACATCCTACAGGGCCCGGATTACCTTTTGCAGCACCGTCAAAATTGACTTTGAACCAACCATGAGGGGGAGTTTGCCATCTTGCTTCTAATCTTTTGTTTTGCTTGGGATCAAAACTGTCAGCATTCTTAAAACTTCGGGAACTTAAAATGTGAGATTCCAAAGGGTTGGCCGAAAAGCAGGGGGCCCCAATGATCCCAATGTTCTCCACAATAGCCCATTTTATTTTCTGGAAAACAATATCATGAGTAAGAGAACTATCCCTGAAAATACGATTGTTTCTTTCTTTCCATAACCCCCACAGAATGTGAGGGAGAGATAGCTGCCACAGGGTTCTCAAAAAGGAGTTAGACCAATGATAATTCCAGGAGTAGAACAAATCACTGATAGTGTTAGGAAACACCCAATCGATGCAAAAACTCTTAAGAAATCTTTCCCAGATAGAAGAAAAATAGGAACAATGGATGGCCATATGGTCCACAAACTCTTCCTCCTCAAGACACAGAGCACATCTATTAGGGAAAGCAAAACCTCTGCCCTTGAGATTATCTAAGGTCAATATTTTATTTTGAAGAATAGTCCAATAGAAAAAAATGATTTTAGGGATCAGTCCCTTTATCCAAGCTTTAGACCATAAAGGATTTTCAGAAGGGCTAGGGGAGAGAACACCATACATAGAAGAGACAGAAATATTACCTTTAGGTTCATATTTCCAAATGAGGGAGTCTTCCTCTTCATTCAACCAGACCGATGAAAGATGGTTTTTAAGCTTAATAAGGTTTGGGTGGATACTCTCAATGTTCTGCCATTTATTACCTATCCAATACCCTTCAACTAAAGGACCAAAAGTTCTAATACAGGAGGAGGCATAAGGGGACCATTCTAGGATATCAGTCAAAGATTTATCAAAAAGCCAGGGATCTTCCTAGAATTTAATTTTCCTACCATTGCCAATTTTCCATATAACCCCTTTAGCAATGTTGTCTCTACACTTAGAGGCATGATTCCAAATATGGGACCCATTCATACTAATATCAAAATTGATAAAAGAGGAAAGAGAAGAGGACATAAGAGAATACTTACTTCTCCAGATTTTACACCATTCACTATCTGAGTGGAACATTCTCCAAACCTGTTTAGACAAAAGAGCTTCATTTAGGGTCCAGATTCTTCTCAGGCCCAGACCACCTTTACTTTTTGGTCTGCATACCTGATCCCAAGCCATAAGAGACATTCTTTTCTTTTCCTCAACCCCTGACCAGAGAAAATTTCTTTGAATTTTCTCAATAGCATCAGCATACTTTATTGGAATTTTGAAAAGGCTAAGGGCATAGATAGGTATGCTTTGAAGAGAAGCCTTTAGAAGTTGAAGCTTTCTAGCCTGACTTAAAAGGGCTCCTTTCCATCCAGCTAGCTTTTTATGAAATTTGTCCACCAGAGAGCTCCAAAAATAATCAAGAGGTGCAATGCCCATTGGGAGGCCAAGATAAGTGGCAGGAAGATCAGCAATCCAACATTCCAGAATTATGTTGATTCTATGTTGTCTTCTCTCTGGAGTATTGATGAAAAAAACTTTTCTTTTGACCCAATTACTGAGCTGACCAGATGCAGAGGCAAACTTACAAAGAGTGTCCTTCAGGGTTCTAGCTTCTGAGATACTTGATTCCCCCATGACAATGGTATCGTCCACAAACTGTTGGTGAGAACAGGTATGATCAGCTGAAGAAGGTTGAAGTCCCTTAAAATATCCTTGCATCACCATGCTTTCCATATACCTACCAAAACATTCAGCCATAATAATGAAGAGGATAGGGGAAATGGGATCCCCTTGCCTCAGTCCTCTTGACGCTTAGAAGAAGGGAGATGGTGATCCATTGACAAGAACAACAAAAGAGGCTGAGGTAATAAGCTGACTAAAGAGGTCAACACATTTGAAGGAGAAGCCATAAGCCACAAGAACCTTCACAAGAAAAGACCAATCAACTCGGTCATAGGCCTTAGAGAGATCAAGCTTAAGGATGAGACCCTATTTCTTACCCCTTACGAGAGAATGAATATTCTCATGGACAGTAATAATGGAGTCAAGAATTTGTCTTCCTGGGACAAAACCATTTTGCTAATGATTAATCAAAGAGGGAGGGACAGTCAGGATTCTGGTAGTAAGAACCTTGGAGATAATCTTGTAAAAAGAGTTACATAAACTGATTGGTCTAAACTTGTCCATGGAGTCAACACCTTGGATTTTGGGAATAAGTGCAATGTAAGTGCCATTAATTTCTTTCAAAAGTCTTCTAGCCCCAAAAAATTCCTTGACCCCGTTGGAAACATCTTGCCCTACAATGTCCCAGAAATCTTGGAAGAAGAACATGGGGAAGCCATCTGGACCGAGAGCTTTATTACCATCAAAAGAAAAAATAGCATTTTTTATTTCCAAGATCAAAGGTATGGAAGAAAGGGAGGCATTCATCTGCTCATCAATGAGGCAAGGAATGTTTTGAAGAAAGGAAGATTGAGCATCAGCATCCAACCTGTGATCCCTCCTCAGAAGATCCAAGAAGTACCTTTTGGCCTCATTCCTTATCTCTTCCTCCTTAAACAGCTCCCCATTGTCCACTGTCAGTTTAGTAATTCTGTTTGCTGCTTTATGTTTGATAGTCGACATATGAAAGAATCTTGTATTCCTATCTCCTTCCTTTAGCCAAGTGCATGTTGATCTCTGTTTCCAAAAAGTTTCCTCTTTAGCAATGATTTCATGGTATTTTTTAAGGGTCTCATTTTCTTCAGCAATAGACACAGTAGAGAAACCATCCTTCTGAATTTGGACCTGTATTTTCTTGAGGTCGTCTTGGACTTTACCTTTGGCCTCAAAAATGTTCCCGAAGCTGGATTTATTCCAGAGTCTTATATTGTCCTTAACACTTTTGAGTTTCTTCACAACTCTGTACATAGTAGTGCCCTCAACTTGGATATTCCACCAATTCTGAATATTACAAGTAATGTCAGGGTGATGAATCCACATTTTTTCAAATCTAAAAGGAAAATATCTTCTTCTGTTAATAGGATCAACAAAGAGAGTGATGGGAAAATAATCAGACCCAACCTAGATGTGAGTAGACAAGGAGCAGAAACAATGTCTGAACTAGTCATCAGAAATAAGAGCCCTGTCAAGGCGAACTTGGATAAGATCATTGCCAGTTCTCCTATTAGTCCATGTGCAATTGCATCCCTGTATCTCCACATCATTGAGAGCCTGATTATTTATGAAATCCATAAGGGCCAACCTACTTTCAAACTGAGAGGGGCTTCCACCAAATTTTTCCTCCTCTCTCAAAGGAGTATTAAAGTCTCCCATGACCAGCCAACTAAGATTCTTGAAGCTGTCCCTAGTTTCTATAAGTTTTTTCTAGAAGGAGTTTCTAGCTTTCAAGGTGTTGGGCGCATATATGTTGGTGAGGACCCATGGTGTTCCATCTTTTAAATTCTCAAATCTAATGCAAGAGAAATTTTTTTCTTGAATAAGAACATGTCCTTTGACACTATTGAGATTCCACATAGTAGCTATTCCTCCCGAAGCACCTTCCGAGCTACCACCACTGATACTCCCATTTCTAAAAAACTTTAGAGTTTCAACTTTTTCTCTACTCATTTTGGTCTCTTGAATCAGAAAAACATCAGGTTTACTATCCCTTATCATATTCCTAATAATATCATGTTTATGAGGATTATTAAGTCCCCTAATATTCCAAGAGATAATCTTCATAGTTACTTACCGAATCCTAACTCCTTAAGAGTTTTCTGAGTCCCATCTGCAATGTTCTTACTGGCCTCCTTGTCTCTGAATTTGTGGTTAGAAGGTTGACCTGGGGAAGAGGAAATGTACCCAACATCAACTTGAGCAATTCTGCTAGATTTCCTCATTTGTGAAGCCGAGGGAGTGGATCCTTTCTTGTTCCTGTATTTTGGTATTTTCTAGTCAGTATCTTTCTCAAGAATTGCTTCCGAATTACTGAGGAGTTTGGATATTTCATCTTCATTGCCCCATTTAGGGGTCATGGAATCATGTGATGCACTATTCACTATTTTTAAATTTTGATCTGAATCTGAAAGGTTCATACCCAATATAGCACATTTTTGAGCTTCTTGCATTTCGGTATTGTTCATAAGTAGGGAAGAGTCAATCTTTTCTTCTTGGGAGCCAGTGATCTCCCCTTCCTCAGGTTGTTCCTCTTTATTTTGCATTTCTTTACTAGCAAAAGTGTCAGCAGTTACCACTTCGGCTGTATCTTTTGAGGATACAATATGTTCTTTCAATTCCTCTATTCGGATCTGCTCTGTCACGGGGTTTTTAACGTTTGTTTAACCATTCCTCAATACTTCCTATATAGGAAGGACAGAAGTTGAGGAGACCACTTCCTTATTTTCCCCCAAGGGTTCAAAACAATTGTTGTCAACAAAGTCCGCTTCCTTATTTTCTGATTTTTTAACTTGCCAAACCTTTTTTTCTGGAACCCTTTTACTTTCACCCAAGGGTTTAGTCTGCTTGAGCTCTACTTTAGGCTTGATAGGACAAGATTTTTCCCAGTGGCCTACTTTCTTGCAATGAAAGCAGGCAAAGGGGATAGATTCATATTCTATTTGTTGTTTCCATGTCCCCAACTTTGAAACTATATCTATCTGTTCCAGCATATCTGCATCATGAGCTATCCCTACACAAAACCTAGCATGAGTGAGTCTCCTTTTAGATGCTGTGACTGGGTCTATCGAGAGGAGTTCACCAAAGGAACTTGCTATTCCTGAGAAGATACTTTCTGCCCAATATTCAAGAGGCAGGCCTAGTAACTTTACCCAAACTGGAACTTGAGCCAAAAGAGAGTCATTCATATTCATATTTGGATGCCATTTCTGAAGGACCAAGGCTGTCCTTCCTACCATCCAAGGACTACCACATAGTATCCTTAATTTATCTTTTCACACGAGAAAGTAAAAGAAAGGAGGCCTTTAGGCAATGCCAAGATTTCAATGTTACCCTTCAGAGCCCATTTCCGTTTGATGTAAACCCTAACAACTTCAATGTTTGGACAGGAACCCATAAATTTGCCTACTAGGGAGTTCGACATGTTGTTTATATTATGATCCAGAACCAGATCAGGGATAGAGATAGCGAACTTTCCACCAGTTGGATCAGAAATATTTTTGACAGGAGGTAAAGAGGATTTAACATATGGTTTTGTTCCAAAAAGGGATGACCATTTTCTAGATTCTTTTCCATTCTCCAAGGGCTCTTCACATGGGCTGAAACCCCCACTAGACCCCTCCCCTGAAAACCCAGAACTAGCTTTCTTCTCTTGCAGAGTACCACCAGTCTGTAGAATGTCAACAGACTTCGAAATATCCAGAGGCTTGTCCATCTCTCCCATAGGACCAGCAACTTCGTTCTGGCCACTCCCACCATTGGAACCAGAGTTCCCGCCTTTCAGATAATTTGAATTTTGAATTCTCCCATTGCCGCTTCCTGTTCCTCCCAGCTCCATTCCACCGTTATTCTATAAGTCTTATGAGATATCTATTTAATGTTCAAGTTCTTTCTTGATAAGAGAATTTACAATTCTAAATTTAACTCTAACAAACAAATACTAATATTTTACTAATATTTCAACTATGCATATGTTGATATATTTTTTAAATAATAAAATAAAATAATAGTGTACATTTTTTTTAATCTTTCTAAATTGATTTTTCTTCATAAAATTATGAATAAGTGAAAGTAATAATGAATGTGTGCATTAAAAAAACAAAAGCAATAAAGTAAGTAATATAATAAATAAATTATCCTCATACCTTTGACGATGAGAAGCTTGACAGGTTGTTTAAATTTCATTCTTTAGAGTTTTCTATTGCTATTCGTAAGGTGGTGGGCAGGCGGTGGTTAGTGGAAAATGCTAATTCTTTCCTTGCTAAAGTTGCTTCTTGTTCTATTACTGTGTATGGATATGCTCATGGATGCTTCTTTGGTTCGAGCATTATTGGATGCATACTTCCATCCCTCTTTTTATTCTTCTTCTAATTTGGACAATGCTTTGTCTTCTTATCATTTTGATCTTGGTGATTTTCCTTATGGTGGTTTTTTATCTCAGTCTGAATTACTATCTAATGGCTAGCATTGTGAATTACTTTCACTCTTGAGAGGTGGTTTGATTTTTGACATATATGATGACACGATGTTTGCTCTTGTAGCCTTTTTAGATCATGTTTCTCCAGATACTTTGGTTGCGGCTGTAAATGTTTTTTTAGGTATACATTTCCTCCCTGATTCTATGAAGATAGATATGTCACTTCCGAGTATGGTGGAGCCTCTACAGGTGGTTGCCCCGAATATTCAGGTTGTGGTTGCTTCCCAGTTTGAGGTGATGCTACCCCCTCCAAATGAGGGTCCTAGTACTTGGTTTCTACACTCTTGATGCTTGTTTGATTTGCCTCTTCTTAGGCGATTTTGTATTTGGTCCACAGATTTTTGGGGGCCTAGGTATCATTTTTGTATCGGTGTTGGCTTATATGGCTTTTTTGGGTTGGGATTGGGCTGGTTTGGAGATTTCACTTCTCTACTTCATTGTAATCGGTCATATTATCTTCCCAATGGGATTTTTATGAGCAAGACCAGAGGTTTTCTTTGCCTGGTTCTTTCCTACCCGTGCTCTTTGAACCAGGGTTGTATAAATTTATAATTAATAAAATTAGTGGTTCTCCACTTTTATTGAAAAAAAAATAGTAAATAAATAATTAATAAAAACAAAATCAATAATATAATATTATTTTAATAACCTAAAAATTTTCCAAAAAAAACTCATGTAGATAGTGGATCCAAAAATCCGATATTAAGATGCAAATTATTCGAGCCAATTAGATTGAAGAAAAACAATTTCAGTAATTTGAAAACTTAAAAATCATGCATCTTAACTATTGAAAAATTGAAAGAAAAAATTCATATATATAATTGGTGGAAAAGAAATTGAATAATAACGCGTTAATGAAAATTTGGTCCAACCTATTGCAATAGTACTAGCCTAACTACAAGTAATAATAAGAGAGCATTGTATTATTTTTAAAAAGGGAAATAGTGTATTATATTTTTAGGGCATCCAAAGGAGAAGGTGCAGAAAGTATTTATTCTGAAAATGGTCTTGGTTGTTTATAAAATATAATGTAAAATATCATTTAACTGTATCCAAATTTGGTTTATCTTAATCATATGAATCAATGTATCAAGTATGTGTTTGATTTGTCATTACACACCAACACTTTTGTGTGATTTGTTTAATGGGCCTTCAAGTAGGAGTTAAAATCTCTTGAACAAATTGCAGTGGTTTTGGGTACCAAATTGGATTAAGAAGAAGGGTTTTGTGATTAAAATATTTGCATGTTTATGTTAGGCATAAACAATAGATAATGTTGAACAGTTAGATTTTATAGTCATTAGACAAAGAAAATATCAATATGACTTCATTGCCTAGGATAATGCACTGATCAAATTTTATTCTAGAATATATCAAATTATTACATATTTTATTTTTAGTTGTAAAGATAGGAGTAAGAGATAGTTTTGTATACAAGAATCTATTTTAGATAGTTATGCCAGTTTAAGGTGGATTGAGAAAGATTTAATTAAAAATTCTATAAAGAGTTGTAATTTGTTTAAATTACCAAAAGGGTACACCTGCATAGGCCATAGAAAAGCCTAAAGAGCAAAAGATCATCAAGTTTCACACTTCGGTCTTGTTTGTTGGCCAAGTTAGTTGTTGAGCCTAAATATATAACCTATCATATTCTTAGGGTTTGGCAACCTGTAGATTTGGGAACCAACAACACCATCAAACAGATCATCTAGCATCATGTGGAGCTTGACAGGACATTTCTTGAACATCAAAAATAATTCTCAAATTGTTCCTCCATATTTTCATATCAAGATCATATTGGCACAACACAACTAACACTAATTTTTTTATTTTGGAGGCTCAATCAAATATAAAACACTATTATCACTACTTGCAAACAACACTAGCTTTTGAAAACTAGATTGAGACACAACATAGACATTATAAACATGCTCTACAATCTATAACACCTAAAAAATCAATGTGAAAAAATGTAGAGCATTTTTTGGACCTCTTCTAATAGATGACCAAACTATCAACCAACTGCAATCACCAATGTATTAGGTACAACACCAAGGACCTTAAAAAATAGAAGTACAATATACACAAAGCGTAAATATTATATACAAGTCCACAAGACCATATCATCAAATGTGGATGAATGCAGAGCATTCTTTCAAAAACACATAAATACATACTTTTGCAGCAAATTTCTTTTTCAAACTTCCAAAGGACCACAATGACCTGGAAACATCACATTTTTTTAGTACAACATCTTTATTCTTTTGCCATGCATACAATATTCATCTTAATATTTCAATTTATTTGACACTCAACATGTTATCATTGTCATTTACAACATTGTCAGCATCATCAACTATATCCACATAGCATACTTAGTGTAGACATAGGACACTAAGAAGGTGGGCAACCACAAACCAAGTACAACCAATAACCACATGGTATTTACCTTAGTCTTTGTATATCAGTCATGCAAGACACAATTACAACAACTAAAAATAATAATTACTCTCTATAATGGATGAAAATTTGAAATTAGGTTTTCAATTAAGATAATAAAACCACTAACAAGGAGTGAAGCTAATAGATCTATCCAAAACCCAAACATGAAATGGGCTGAAATTGCGATTACATTCACTAGTTGTTAATAGTTATCCTCTTTCTTAGTTGAATTTGGAAGGTAATTGTGAAATTAGAGTAAAATTATGAATAATTGAAGCAAATTGTTGAAAACGTATTGTTACAAATATCCCACAGAGCCACAAACTAATATTTGGGCAAAAAAAGATATTTAGAACCTGTTCCCAGAAGTTTGGCCTAATTTTTGAGATCAGGTAGTACAAATTCGCTCTGGTCCTCTGAATTTTTCTCCGTCTAAAGTTGAACCTATTCATCACTATCAACTCTTGAACCTTTTTCCTGCACATAAAAAGAGAGAGATGTTTTGGATAGGGGTTTGCCTTAGCCCAAACCTTGGTTTAGGAATTAACCTTGAAATTGAAATAGGAATTGAAATTGAAATTATTGCTAAATGCTTTCCTTTTGAGGAAAAGGCTAGATTTGAAGCAAAAATGCTTATAATTGAAATACACCTTGATGAAGTTTTGTTTGATCCTCATGCAAGGGTTTTAGGGTTTCATATAAAATTTCTTCAAAGAAGGTTGATCATGGATGCCATCTTGAATGCATAAAATCCACTTCACTTCTGCTCCAATGCTTGTTGAATGACTAATTTCTTTCTCACTTGAATTAAATTAGGATCTTGATTTCACCTAGGAGATTTCTTAGGATTGAGAGGGGTAGACCTCATTTTTATACTTGATTGTCAAAAAAATAATTTAATTTACGGAGTAGGTCGAAACAAGGTTAGATTTTCCCTAATTAAGAAGACTAGGGTGTTGGGCCCCTTGGTCTTGTCAATCAGGACTCAAGCTTGGACAAAAGGAAGAGAAGGAAAAGAAAATGTAGGATTGTGGATGGTGTGAGCAGAATTGGAATAGGCATCAGGCATTGAAATATGAAGCACCAAGGTGAGGTATAGGCGAGGACAAAATTGTATGCAGATACAATTTACGATGCTACATTTAGCCCCCACTTTAGTAGGATTGTGAGACTAAGCATATCCATGGTAAAGTACATAGTCGCATTGAAAAACTTTCACCAAGATATCAAAGAGACAAGACACACCAAGCCCCTAGGGACTTTAGGATCTTATTGCTCTAATATTGAGATAAAAAGGACAACAAATGAAAGGGAAAAAGAGAGCATGACTCTACTACTAGCCTAGTAATATTTTCTCATTATGAGTCATAAAAAATAAAAATGCTGAATTCCAAAGCAAAAGGCTCAGTTTACAAATTAGCTTGAATATTGAAAACATGTCATGGTGTGTGCATAAAGTGTAACATTGAGCAGAGTGTATGCCCCCATGTTAAAGTAATTGCATAAGCCTTATCAAGAGTAATTTCTTTAAGTTAACATGCATCCAAAATAAGAAACGGTTACCACAATGAGATGTACCAAAGGAAGGACAAATCAAAGGATAATGGTAACAAAACATATACGAAAGAGCACATATGGGATCAACTAACTCTAGGGCCAGTATCCTCTTATGATAAGTAATGTATATCAAGAATATTTGTATTGAATTGACCTCACCCCCCAAAGTTAGTGGAACTACAAACACAATGGAAGAAGAGCACAAGAGATAACAAATAGGTCTCGTTTTTAGTCAACATGGAAGAGACCAAAAAGACATCTCAACACTTTGCATCGTATCCAAGTAGACAACACAAGACACATAGATACACCATATAAAAGAATTGAGATAAAAATAGAGGAATGTCACAATGGATTCAGTCTCTTTATTACCTTTCACCAACGAAGTAACAAGGGTAATCGAAAGAGAACCTAACATAACACAAAAAACATATCATGCAACATATCATAGAGGAAGCACATTATGAACAAGCAAACACACAAAAGAGAGTCTATGATACGAATGAAGATAATCAAGCAAATAATATACCTCCTAATCTTGCTTAACATCATCAGGAATGGTGGAGAAGATGCAAGAGGATCCACTTAAAGCACAATAGATGGAGCTACTGTAAGTTCCAAACAAGGACCATTCTCTAATGATGATTCACTTTGTCTATCACCGGGAGCTAGGGTTAATGCTTTTGAAAAATGTGAAGATAACTCATGATTAATCTAAAAAATCTCATACATCTCATCAAAATCCTTAGAATCCATATATCTCGCATGAAAAACATTACCATCATCCATATCATCATATAGATTAATAAAAATAGGATTGTTAATATGAAAATAATTTGAACCATCTATTTTCTTAAGCATTTTTAATTTAGGTGATTTGAGTTGAACTTCCTCCCTAGGGTTAGGAGAAAGTTGGAAAAATGGGACCAAGTCAATATTTGGTGTTTGTAGATAAAATCCACATATTTTGTGTGTTTATGCTCAAGCCATTGATGGAAACATCTCAAAATCTGTCTGAAGGAGATTTGGAGTTGTGCAGTGGTGATGGAGCAAATCGGAAATGAGAAAAATTGAAAAATCCATTTGGTCCCTTAACTCAATAGCAAAAGGCATGGTGGTAAGGGACTAAAAATAGATCTTTTGGATATCTTTCTGACAGTGTAAGTGGTTTTAGATTTCGAGCACCAAGTCGAAAGTTATGATCCCATCAAGTTGGGACCAATTAGTTGTTGCTAGTGGAGAGGAGATATGAGTGCACCATGTGTCAACATGGCATGGTTTTTATCAAGGTTATAGCTCCTTGTTCTCACAAATATGTGTGAGTGTGCCACATGTCAACATCACATGGTTTTCCAAAGAAGTCCAAATGAATGCTCTAAAGGTTCTGCTAGTGTGCCATATGTCAACAAAATGGAAGCCCAAGGATATTTTGAGCCCTAAGATAGAATACCATTCGCTATTACGAAAGTGGAAAGGCATCGAGAGACATCACATGGAAAAAAAAAAGGTGTGAATGCAAACAAAATGAGAAGCTTGCGTGAAGAAATAGCTGGAACGGGAAAAGGGAATTTCCAAGTGGCGTCCATGTCGTGCATGTGAAAGGAAAATAATGATGCATAGATCATCAATCTCATGACAGTTGCAACAACCTCCATGATTATTATGGACACATGGCGGGTATGTAAAATCTTTCTATTGTGGTCATCGTTCTAGATCAAAGAGATTTTCTTCAATGTAAGCCCAAGAGGGCGCATTGTAAAAGGGGGTTCCCAATTATTTACCATTTTTGGAAGAAGAAGAAGAACACATAGAAAATGACTACGAATTCAATTCAGACCTTAGCATTGTATTTAGTCAATGGATAGAAGAAAAACATATCAAATTATGCCTAGTTTGCCTCTCCTATATGTTTATTTCTATTTTATAGATGGATTTACAACTTTGTGTCATTTTAAATGATGTAGCTATAAATTGTTATGGTTTTTGGCTTTTATAATTTCATCACAGATGCATAGGTTGTTGGACCATATTTCACTCTTTCAATCATTTGTAATAATTTGTGATTTGGGGTTATACTATGCCATTTGGTGAGAAAAATTCTTAGGAAATAATTGTTTTAGTAAGATAATAGGAATATCCCCTATGAGCCTTAGCATTTTATTCTCATAGAAAGATATGAATATTTTTCCCTATGTGTGTGCCACTTTGTACGTTTTGTTCACTTTCCACCAATGAAGAGTTTGTGGTATTTTGTGCTCAATCTTATGGGGTCACCTGTTCATGTTATTTCTAAAGGGGATTTAAAGTGTTGTAAATTATTTGGCATGCCACCTTAGATTATCTTTACTTATGTTTATTTACTCTTTCCCTTTCCATCCCCTCTAAAATTCAAATAATCGGCTTCTAAAATCCAAGAGGTCATTTCACAAGTCGCATTAGGTTCCCACAACTGTGAAAATTCCCAACTACCCTTATTTAAGGTGATAGCCTTATTGGGGATCAATAGTTTTTAGCATGGCCGATGGGACAAAGTTTCATGAAATTTACATCACTCATTTGAGATTTGATGCATTCTTCAGTGATTTCAACCTTGAGAAGGTATTCTGCAAGCACCTAGCGAATCTGCAGGTTCAAATCATTTGGGTGATTCTATTGGTATGTACCTAGTTCTCTATTTTGAGCAGACCTTTTGCTCTTGTTTAGAACATCATCTATAGATATTTTTATTTCCTTATGCTTTAGTATGAAATTATATTATGAATATTGTATGTTTCCACCTCCTTTCCATGGATACAAGTATTTCACCTCCCTATCAACAATATTAGGCTAGATATGCTCCTAGTTTTGTTCCATATTCCCCTATTACAACATGTTATGAGAGAATTCCTAGTGCTTGCCTCCCGTCCACCCTTGTGTAGCCTACATATGCTTACTAGCAACTGGAGGAGGCTTATTATGTCTCCCATCAGCATGTCAATCCTTTCCCCTAGCTCCAAAATATGATAAACATGAAAAATGTTAACATCAGAGAAATTGAATTCCAAAAACAATTGAAGTATATTAAGGAGAAGGAATATTTTCCACAAAAAGATCAACTTTCTTACCAGACTTAGCTTCAGTAGTAGCATGAAGAGTCTAGGAGAAAACAACAAAAGCAGTTTCTTGCAATGCAAGTTTTTGCTAAGGAAGAAGAGATCAGATGGCTAATGATCATGGAAAAGAAGCTCATGTGAGAGGAGAATACATCCATTGGAATTCCTAAATTTGAAATCCCAAACATCAAACATGGGATTCCTTCCAATGAGCCCCCTCAATCTATTTTGCAATTTGTTTTCCCCCTTAGCTCTCTATCCCTGATACCATTTCACTTTTTAAGGGTGGACCTATTGTTTGGAGGGTTGACTGGTCTCATGAAAGAGGAAATAAAGAAGAGGGGCAGTTTGCTAGTTGTGAGCTGCCATATGCTTGCAAGGTTGAAGAACCACCCTTACCACAAGATAAAAATGAAGATGAGCATTTTCAGTAGCAAGGCATTGACCAAATAAGGGGCAAAATGGAGAAGAGGACTTATCTAACTTATTTGATGGGCTTCCCTAATTTTTTAACCATGTAGAGGACATTTCTTTGTCTCAGTTCTTTACAAGTCCATCAATTGGTATCAGAGCCTAACTTCTTTAAAGCCTAATTGCTTGGAAGGAAACCTTAAAGCTACCATGGGGGATATGAGCTACTTTGAGTTGGCTAGAGAGCTTAAGGCTAGTAGAAATGAGCTTGAAACCCTAAGGGTCAAACTGAAAGCTTCTCAAGTCAAAAAGAGAGAGCTAACTGAACAACTGTTAGAAATATCTGATAATAGTTTTTCAGATGAGGCCAATATTGATGCTTTAGCTGAGGAAGTTGAAAAACTAAACAGTGAAAAGCTAAATTTGAGGAGAGAGCTAGAAGGTCTTACTATACGCATGAGTCAGTGTCATTCCCAAACTTTTGGGCAAAAACACAATAACAATTTTTTTTTTTAAACACTTAATTACTTGTGACCTACGTTTAATTAGTTGTGACAACTTACCAAGTTGTACTAAAAGAAATCTTAATTGACATTAAGAATGGGTTTCTAAAGTGAGCGAAGAATTAAAATTTAACTAGAAGTCTTATGTCTCATCTCTAACTCCTAAGTGATCAAGTTAGATTTTAACATACGTAATAATTACAATAACTCTCATTATCAAAAGCATAATTAAACTAATTTTATAAGGACAATTTCCTTTTAGATATTAAATAAATTCTCCCAAAAGATCCTTCAATTTTGATTACATTTTATAATATTTAAATAGTCCAAAATCCACTAAAATACTAATACAAATTACTTGAATCAATATCCATCATTTAACTGGGTAATTTATCCCTATAAGCTCATCACCACCTTGATAAGTAATTATCTTGCCCAAGTCAACTTTGATTTTAATTATATCATGGGTTAATTATTAATCCCTTAATTATTTAAATAACTCCAAAATTCATTAAATCAATCATTAATACAATGAATTGTATAAATGATAATTAAATAGGCAAATATTGAAACGTCTCCAACATCATCAAATTAGCATTAATAAGTTGGCTTAGAAAATTAAAACTTCCTTTATTGACCATTAATCCCCTTAAAGGATTTTTATTAAACAACACAATTAATTTTCCACCTTAAGAATTTAAATAATCGTTTATGATTAAAATACCCCTATTTAAGCTAACAACTCTTTAAATTTAAAACTCACTTAATAAGTAACAAAACTCCAAATAATTAATCTCCTCATTTAAAAAAAATACTCCCTTTCTAAATTAATTCATTATTTTCACTTAACACAAAGTAATCCCTTCAAAACAAGGAATACCCTCTTAAATTAAATTAACAACATAATAAAGTTTTACAAAATTCCTTCATCTGAAATGGGGTGGCCCCATTTAACTTCATTTTTAAAATAAAACCCTATTCAAAATTATATTTTTATTGGGTTAACCCTATTTAGGGTTTCCTCATTTATTTATTTTTTAAATGAAGAATCTATCATCTTCTATTTTCTTTTTATCAACCCCTCAACCCTAAGTCAGATTAGGGTTCCACCATGAAATATTTTCATGGTGGATAATTTATTTGTTGTTGCAGGTATGGACAAAAAATGGCGGTGAGGAGGGAGTGGGGAGGCGGATGATGGTGGAGGGATTGCAACAGTAGTGGGGAGAGGGAAGGGGGTGGAGGCCGAGCCCTTCCACAGGTGTCATTCCCTATGATGGTGCCACAGAATGTGGCGCCCACCACAGTCTATGGCACCACCTCATACGGTGGTGTCTGCCACCGGCTGCGGCGACACCTCAGCCTATGGCATCCATCATAGACACTGACGACACCACATACGGTGGTGTCCGCCATCAATTGCGGTAGCGACACCGACTGTGGCGTCCATCATATTTGGTGACGACACCATCGTAGGTGGCCGCCAGACCCGGAAAGGGTGACCATTGAAATCCTTTTATATATATATATATATATATATATATATATATATATATATAACTCATTGTGAGGCCCTACTCCGACTCATCCTAGCATTTCAGTGCTTTTCGGGTTGAGACTATTATGGATGCTTTATTTTTATGCATTATGGATTTAGAGCTTATATGATTCCATGATTTGGATAACATTGATATATATGGATGCTTCATTTCTATGCATTATAGATATAGAACTCTATATGATTCTAGAATAGGATAAATTTGATATGATGTATGTCATTATTGGATTTGTAGGACTTTACTATGATGATAGAAATAGGATGCATGTTTTATGTATGGATCAAAATTATGAGGATTATGATAATTACTTATGTGGATTTATTTGGATATAAGATATATTGATTTGTTTAATGTCAATTGTATGCAGATATTTTTGATATGTATTCTTATTAATGTGTTTAATTTTATATGAGGTTATTTGGAAGTACTATTGTGTAATTGAGATGCACAGAAAAATTATCCATGTGACCATGGAAATATTATGGAGAACCAAACCTAGACCTATGTACGTTCGTAAAACCAGGAGTTGTCTATTTGGAGAGACAACGCCCCGTATGTATCATATTTTATTTGTAATAGTAAATGATGCATGTGTGTTAAATTTTAGTTATTGATTTATTTAAATCCAACAAGAGATAAATTTCATGTGTAATTTTGTAAAGTATTTTATTGTGTCACTTGACACGTGTGTTGATTTATGTCTTGATTTTTGACTTGTCTCTTGGAGGGAGTTGTTTCAACCATAGATTTTTCAAACATTTGAATGTGGTTCTAAATTTTCCTTGGGTAGAGAGTCTTTGGAGTAGTCAACTCAGGTTTGACCCGAAAGTTAACTTCAGATGGGTTTATAAGGGGTCAAATGGACCCTTAAGGGTAGTTTAAAGGTGTTTCCTAAAGTCCATAAGGTATATCTATGGGTTAGGAGTATTTTAGGCATGTGTCTACTCCCATGTGACTCTTTAGTCACCTCAAAAAGTGGGTTTCTTAAGGTGAGCGAAAATTGAAATTAGAAGGTGCCATCTAGGTTAGATAACCTTCCTTTTTGATGAGAGATCCTTTTTCACTTTTTCTTACTTTTTCCTTTTTTAGTTTTAGAAACCTGTGAGAACTCTCACTGAGGTCTTTTTAGGCAAGAATGAGAGTTTTTGTGGGCAATCACCCACTCTCCATTTTTGGAGATCATGCAATTTTGAAAAGAATAGTTTTGGGATAGAATTTTGGCTAAGTGTAGAAGGAAGAATTGTGGAATTGGGCTGCTCATCCTCAAACTAGTTCTAGAAAACCTTTGGAGAGACTGAAGGTTGGTTCATCTTCTTCTTTTGTTTCTTTTTATGTTGCATGTTTATGTTGGAAAGATTGTTTGATTGAAAAAGTTTTTTTCTTGTATTTTCTTTTGTGAAAATTATTATACGACCTTTCTTTTATTCTTTTATGCATTTCCTGTGATTTGGGAGTAACCAAGGCCTTCTACTCTTGGGAGAGTAGGATGGTCTTGTGGGTGCTAGAAGTTTGACAGCCCTCGAGTGAGAGACTCTCATTATGCGAGCAAATTCAAGGGGTGTATATGTGACACTTGTTGCATGGCCTGGTTTATGCATTTGGGGGTCATAAGGGGAGAAAGTATGGCATGAATGCCTTGGGGGGCATAAGGATGTGGGGTTAATGAACTTATGATATATTTTTGTTTGCCATGAGGTGGCTTTGTGATCTACCATTCTTGCAGTCTCCTCAGGAGGTTTGGTCCACTACCACCCATGTAAAATCATCACATTTTGTGATAAAGTGTAGCCTTGGTTGAGAAAGTGTTGTTGTATGTTTGTTTCCCTTACTTGTTGTGTTTGCATGTGTGTAACCTGTCTAGGGCTTGGTTCTCCAAGCTCGGGGGTGGCTTCTAGTAAGCCTAGGCTGGGAGGTGAGCACTCCATGGTCAAAGCCTTATGATTTATTTGCAGGATTGCTTGGAAAGAAAAGAAAAAGACAAGCTAGGAGTTGTTGGTTTTTGTACTTGATTTACAAAAAAAGAATAAGAAAAGGGATGTTATATTTTTAGTTGCAGAAATGTGAATAAAAAGTTGCATGTTGTATTTACTTTTAAAAAAAAAAAAAAAAGGTATCTATTTTATTTAAAGTCCTCATTTAATAGAAATGAGAGACAAGTTGGGCATCTCACCCACTTGTAATGTTGACTATATTTTATTCTTAATATGTTCTAAAGAAATCCATTATTTTATTAAGTTATTATTGCAAAAAAGGAAATGTGTATTTCTGGATTTATTTCCTATAGTTCTAAAAATAATATTTGTTGTGTATGTGTTATTTTGAAAATCAAGAAATTCATTTTATCCCCTTATGCATTTGAAATATTGTAAAAGAATGAAATAGAAAAGCATGTATGTTAGTAAGCTAGAAATAAAACATTTAGTCATATTTATGGAAGTTCTAAATGCAAATATAGTTAATTAGCCATTTAGTATGAGCACTAATGTTGCATGCGGTAGTTTAATTAATTCTGTCATTTTTTCCCCTTTATTTATTGCAGAAAGTAAATCTTAAAGTGACATATCTATCCCTAAGATTTATTTCAATGATTTCTAGTCTAATATAGTTGCTGCTTAAATTTATTTAATTCTATCATTTTACTTAATTGCAGAAAATAAATCTAAAGTTAACTAGTCTATCTCTAATTTTAGCTACATGGTATTTAAAAAAAAAGAGAAATACATTGTTTTAAATCTGAAAATTTTAATTAGTCTGTTTAAAAGTTCAAAAAAAATATATATATTTGCATAGTAAAGTCAGCCCTAGATATCTTATGCATCTAATATATATATATATATATATATATATATATATATATATATATATATATATATGTGTGTGTGTGTGTGTGTGTGTGTGTGTGTGTGTGTATATATACATTTATATATATACATATATATGTACATATATATACATATATACATGCATATATACATATATATACATATATATATGTATATATATGTATATGTATCTATATTTATATGTATATATATATGTTTATATATTTTAAATATAAATATATATATATATATATATTAATATATTTTAAACAAAAATAAATAAAATAAAGAATTTTTAAACTTTTAAAAAAAAAACTAATCAAGGATTTTCGAGGTCGAACCCACTGTGTTTAAACACAGTGGGCGGCACGGCTCGGGCCACCACTGTGGCTACCCGTAGTGGTCGGCACGGAGGCCACCATTGTGGGCAACCATAGTGGTCAACACAGGGGCCTCCCATTGTGGGTAACCATAGTGGAAGGGCACCCGGCCTGCCACTATGTTTACCCACAGTGGGCGGTGCCCGACCGCCACTGTGGGGAAACAAAGTGGCATTCCAGGGGCGCCCTCACCCAACACCCAATACAAACCCTCTGTTGCTCCTCCTCCATGGCCGCTCCCCCTTGACCCTGCACAATAACATAAAACCCTAACCCAGTTCGAGTTAGGGTATGATTTTAATATAAAGAAAAAATATAGAATGAGAAAAAAAAATATAATTGTAAGGTTAGAAGGAATTCCTTGTTTTATAACTTATAATTTTAGGGTTTGTGGTTATTCTATTATTTAAGAAACAAAAGAATTATATATATATTTACACATGATTATATATATGCATGTAAAGGTCTAATTTTTAGATTATTATTTTATGATGTATTTATATTTTATATATGTTTTATATAAACATATGGGCATGTAAATATTCGAATATGATGTTTTTTTTTTAAATTTTAAATATCTTTTAGAGTATAATCTATTAGGAAATTATATTGACTTTATAAGTTATTTTGACTTTAGGGGATTATTTAGTCCACCTAAATTTAGGCTATTCTAGAATAAATTTTATAGGGAAATTTACATTATGGATTTAATTGACCCTTTAGTCAAATTAGTTTAACCACATTTTAATTATTGTTGAAATAAAATATAGGCATTAATAATCTAAGTGCTAGGACTAATTTATTTAGTTCCTAAAAGCAATTAATGGTTATTGGAGATTAATATTATCTTTGTCAATTAATTTAGAGATTTGTGGTTAAGTTAATTTATTGATTGAAATTGATGAGACAATAAATAATTCTTTTAGTATTCTACATTTAAATTATTTTCGCTTACTTGAGTTAGTGGTAGTGTTAACTCAAACATAGTTAAGACAAAATTTGTTAGTGCATTTCATATTAGCAAATTTAATGTTATTAGGTTGTTATTTAAAAAAAAAAAAAGTTATCCCGTTCGTGCCCAAAAGTTTGGGCATGACATTTTGGTATCAGAGCAAGGTTTCCAACACTAGGAACCTTTGTCCATTACATTTCGCTTTAATTAGTTAATTAATTAATTTTATCTTATTATATTTATTTTTAATTAATTAAATTTTTCTCTGAAAAATTATTTATTTATTTCATTTTATTTTATTTTGTCACAAGGATGTCTCCAACTACACGACAAGCTCGCAAACGTGGTAGAGGTCCTAGGCGTGAAAGCATGGCACGCAAAGAGGTCGATAGGGAGGAATCAGTTCCAGAATGGAACCCAGAGGCCCCTTGCGAATGACTAGTTTACCCAAACTGAGACATCTTAGAAGCACTCCAGAACCTGATAGCGATAGTCCAGGAAAGGCTTCCAGCAGAGGATCATCATGTTGAAAACCAGAACTCAGGGAGCCATAGATTAGCAGATAGGGAACAAAGTAGGACTCCACCTCCTAATCCCGTAGAGAGTCAGGCTGGGCATGAGCCCGAGTCCGTTCACCTACCAGGACCACCTCTAGTAGCAAAGTCAGTGTATTATGAGAGATCACGTCAAGATTCAGGGGATCTAATCAAAGAGGTTATGTGCCTCTAGCCACCATCTTTTGGGGGATCTACCAACGGGGTAGAAGCTGAGGATTGGCTTTTGAGCCTGGATAGGTGCTTTGCATTGCACTCTTACGAGAGCAATCTAAAGGCACGTGTAGTAGTCCACCTATTGAGAGGAACGGCCTCCACATGGTTGAGACAAGATGAATGCAAGTGTGGTTTAGTTGCTGATACTTTCACATGGGAGATTTTTATAGAGAGGTTCAAGGAGAGGTACTTGTTAGAGCATTACAGACAGTGCAGGATAGATGAGTTCCATGACCTCCAGCAAAAGGGTCTCTCAGTGACCCAGTACGAGAGCAAGTTCTTTGAGCTCTTGCCCTATGTGGACTACCTAAAAGATGAGAAGCTTCTCGTCAACCATTTTATCAGAGGGCTGAATGTTGACATAGTAGGGCCAGTGAGGCTCCAGGGAGCCTTCGAGTTGCCGTGGAGAAGGCCTTGATAGCAGAGGAGATTCAGGTTAGGCCACAGGATACAAGGGATCGATTCCAGAATTGAAACCCTATACCCCAGACATATGGGTTTCAAAAACCCCATTGGAAGGGTAATAACAGGCACACATCAGGGTTCTCCAAACCCCCTCCTCTGCAACAGTCACAACAAAACCAAAGGTAGAGGCCTCCACAAAGTTAGCAGGGCGCAAAGCCCAAGCAGTGGCAGTCTCAGGGTCAGAGGAAAGATCAGTGATCCCAGGTTCCTTACACACCTCCGGTGAGGACTCAGCAGTCCTCTAGAGGTGGGTATAGTGGTTCTAGTAGGACGGGGGGACAGTCTTTCTCTACGCCTCAGGGCGTTCAATTTTAGGCACGCAGTGCTTGTGTCACATGTGGAGCCATGGGGCACATGGTGAGAGAGTGTCCTCAGGGTTAGATGGTAGGGAATTAGAGGATGACAGCATCAAAACCTACAGTTGGAGATATGGGCAAGTCCCATAGGGTCTTCACAGCGGTTGACAACTGCCAGGCAGAGCACCAGGCCATAGTCATTGAGTTTGCAGGTATGATCAGAGGTAGCAGTGTATCTATATTATTTGATTCAGGAGCTACTAACTCCTTTATATCTCCATTGGTTGTGGAGCATTGCGGGCTAGTGGCAACTAGACAAGGTGTCAGTTGGGAAGTGGAGTTAGTTTCAGGGGCTAGAGTGTCAGTGGAATCAGAGGTTAGGGCATGTCAGCTTCAGATTGGCAATACTACCATTTTATTAGACCTTAGAGTTACACAACTTGGATCATATGGCATCGTACTTGGCATGGATTGGCTTTATGCCCACATAGCCAAGATGGATTGCCACTGGAAAGAGATCGGGTGTGAGGATGATCAGGGTTCGCCCATAGTAATCATTGAGATTCAGAGACCCGTGTCTCTTTGTATGATTTCCGCAATGCAGCTTAAGCTGAGCATGTGAAAGGGATGTCAATTATTTGCCATCACCATCAGTGATAGAGGGGAAGAGGACGAAAAAGAAACATCGATTGACGATCATCCTATCCTTAAGGGATATTTAGACGTGTTTCCTTCAGAGCTACCAGGAATGCCACCCCGTAGAGAGATTGACTTTCATATAGACCTTATACCAGGAGCTGAGCCAGTATCAAGAGCACCTTATAGGATGACCAAACATGAGCTTAATGAGCTCAAGATGCAGCTTGAGGAACTCCTAGAGAAGGGTCACATTTGTCCTAGCATATCCCCTTGGGGTGCACTAGTCATCTTCATGAAGAAGAAGGATGAATATCTTCGGTTATGCATGGATTATCGTCAGTTGAACAAAGTAACCATCAAGAACCGATATCCCTTGCCCAGGATTGATGATTTATTTGACCAACTTCAGGGTGCTAAAGTATTTTCCAAAATTTATCTGAAGTCAGGATACCATCAGTTGAGAATAGTGGAAAGTGATATCCACAAGACCGCATTTCGCACTAGATATGACCACTATGAGTTCACCATGATTCCATTCAGTCTTACGAAAGCTCTAGCTATTTTCATGAGCCTCATGAATGGGGTATTCCACACATTTCTTGACCATTTTGTGATTATGTTCCTCGATGACATATTTATATATTCTCAGAATGAGAAGGAGCATGAGGAGCACTTGAGGCAGGTTTTGCAGTGTTTGAGGGACAATCAGTTGTATGATAGTTTGTCGAAGTGTGCTTTCTTTTGATTAGAGGTCAAGTACCTTGGGCACGTTATTTTTGGCGATGGGATCTCAGTTGACCCATCAAAGATCAGAGCCATTATGGATTGGCCAGCGCCAACTAGTGTGACAGAAGTCGGGAGCTTCATGGGCTTAGCAGGTTATTATCGACTCTTTATTGAGGGATTCTCTAGAGTTGCACATCCTATTACTTCTCTTCAGCATAAAGGGAAGAAATTTGAGTGGACAGAGAAGTGCAAGAGGGCCTTTCAGGAACTCAAAAAGGCACTTACTAGTGCACCTATCCTTGTAGTACCAGACCCCTCAGCTAACTTCATGGTTTGCACAGATGCTTCCTTAGAGGGTTTAGGAGCAGTCCTTATGCAAGATGGTAGGGCTATAGCTTTTGAGTCTAGGAAACTTAAGACTCATGAGCTTGAAGCACTAGTGCATGCACTTGTGAGGTGGAGACACTTCCTTTTGGGTCATCATTTTGAGCTTCATTCAAACCATCAGAGCCTTCAGTACATATTCACTCAGTCGAACCTTAATGCACGTCAGAGGAGATGGATGGAGTTCTTGTGCGAGTATGATTTTGATGTTCACTACATCAAAGGGAAAGAAAATGTAGTTGCAGATGCTTTGAGTAGGAGACGTCATGAGGTATACACCATATCTATGGGCACAGATCTGAGAGATCATATATTGCAGCAGTTGCCAGAGGATGGATGGTATTTAGAGGTTTGTCAAGTAATACGATCTCAGGAAACTCTAGAAGGGAAATATGTGGATTATTCCTTGGAGTTCGATGGACTATTACGCCATAGAGGGCACATCTATGTACCTTCTTCTGAAGGATTGAGAGAGTTCATTGTCACGAAGGCTCATAGAGATCCTTATGCAGCACATCCCGAAGTTAAGAAGATGCATGTTGACTTGAGACAGTTATATCATTGGCCAGGAATGCGGTAGCTCATTGCAGAGTCAAGGCGGAGCACCACCATCCAGGTGGGTTGCTCTAGTCTCATGCTATACCAAAGTGGAAGTGGGATACTATATCCATGGATTTCATCATTGGTCTCCCCATGTCATCTTGTTACCATGATGCCATCTTGGTGACAGTTGACAAGTTGACCAAAGTGGCCCACTTTTCACCAGTTTGGACTACCTTCACAACAACAACAGTAGCACAAGTGTTCTTGTGAGACATTGTCAAACTTCATGGTGTTCCACACAAGATTATTTTTGATAGAGATTCCCTCTTCACTTCTTCCTTTTGGAAGGCATTATAGGTAGCTATGGGCACTAAGCTCAACTTCAGTATAGCCTATCATCCGGAAACTGATCGTCAGACAAAGAGGGTTAACCAAGTGTTAGAGGATATGCTTCACATGTACATCATGGATCATTAGACCAGATGGGAAGAGTACCTCCCCTTAGTGGAGTTTGCCTATAACAATGGAAATCACACTTCGTTAGGGATGCCACCCTATCAGACATTATACGATAGGCCTTGTAGGACACCGTTGAGTTGGGACTACATAGAGGATAGAGTTTCTATTGGTCCTAAGATAGTTCGGGATATGGAGCAGTAGGTAGATTTGATTAGGTAGTGTCTTAGAGAGGCACAAGATAGACATAAGAAGTATGCAGATGTGAAGAGGATAGATCGTAGCTACTTGGTTGGAGACAGAGTCTTCTTGAGAGTGCGGCCGCATAAGAGTCCAATCCATTACGGAAAGGGTTCTAAGCTCGTACCTCGCTTCGTAGGACCATTTGAGATCCTTGAGAAGATAGGACTAGTTGCCTACCATTTAGCATTGCCACCTAGCCTGTCACACATCCATGATGTGTTTCATGTATCAGTTTTGAGGAAGTATATCTATGATGAGTCTCATATTTTAGATTGGAATACCTTGCAGGTGGAGTCAGATGGATAGCTAGCTTTGGAGCCCATTCGCATTTTGGCACACCGGATGTTGGCCCTTCGAGGTCGAGAGCTGGACTAGGTTAGGGTCTAGTGGGATTGCTATGATGAAGTTACAGCTTCATGGGAGGACGCAGCATGTATGAGATCACAATACCCCCATCTTTTTGATGAACTCTAGGAAGAAGTTCATGCCTAGAGGGAGAGGGTGTGAGGTCCTATCCTGACTCATCCTAGCATTTCAGTGTTTTTCAGGTTGAGATTATTATGGATGCTTTATTTTTATGCATTATGGATTTAGAACTTATATGATTCCATGATTTGGATAGCATTGATATATATGGATGCTTCATTTCTATGCATTATAGATATAGAACTCTATATGATTCTAGAATAGGATAAATTTGATATGATGTATGTCATTATTGGATTTGCAAGACTTTACTATGATGATTGAAATAGAATGCATGTTTTATGTATGGATCAAAATTATGAGGATTATGATAATTACTTGTGTGGATTTATTTGGATATAAGATATATTGATTTGTTTAATGTCAATTGTATGCAGAGTGTTTGATGTGTATTCTTATCCATGTGTTTAATTTTATATGAGGTTATTTGGAAGTACTAATGTGTAATTGAGATGCACAGGAAAAGTATCCATGTGACCATGGAAATATTATGGAGAACAAAACCTAGACCTATGTATGTTCGTAAAACCAGGGGTTGTCTATTTGGAGAAACAACGCCCCGTATGTATCATATTTTATTTGTAATAGTAAATGATGCATGTGTGTTAAATTTTATTTATTGATCTATTTAAATCCAACAAGATACAAATTTCACGTGTAATTTTGTAAAGTATTTTATTGTGTCACTTGACACATGTGTTGATTTATGTCTTGATTTTTGACTTGTCTCTTGGAGGGAGTTGTTTCAACCATAGCTTTTTTAAACATTTGAATGTGGTTCTAAATTTGCTTTGGGTAGAGAGTCTTTGGAGTAGTCAACTCAGGTTTGACCCGAAAGTTAACTTTAGATGGGTTTATAAGGGGTCAAATGGACCCCTAGGGGTAGTTTAAAGGTGTTTCCTAAAGTCCATAAGGTATACCTATGGGTTAGGAGTATTTTTAGGCATGTGTCTACTCCCATGTGACTTTTTAGTCACCTCAAAAAGTGGGTTTCCTAAGGTGAGCGAAAATTGAAATTAGAAGGTGCCATCTAGGTTAGATAACCTTCCTTTTTGATGAGAGATCCTTTTCCACTTTTTCTTACTTTTTCCTTTTTTAGTTTTAGAAACCTGTGAGAACTCTCATTGAGGTCTTTTTAGGCAAGAATGAGAGATTTTGTGGGCAATCACCCACTCTCCATTTTTGGGGATCATGCAATTTTGAAAAGAATAGTTTTGGGATAGAATTTTGGCTAAGCGTAAATGGAAGAATTGTGGAATTGGGTTGCTCATCCTCAAACTAGTTCTAGCAAACCTTTGGGCAGATTGAAGGTTGGTTCATCTTCTTCTTTTATTTTGTTTTACGTTGCATGTTTATGTTGGAAAGATTGTTTGAATGAAAAAGTTATTTTCTTGTATTTTCTTTTGTAAAAATTATTATGTGACCTTTTTTTAATTCTTTTATGCATTTCCTGTGATTTGGGAGTAACCAAGGCCTTCTACACTTGGGAGAGTAGGATGGTCTTGTGGGTGGTAGAATTTTTACAACCCTCGAGTGAGAGACTCTCATTATGACAGCAAACTCAAGGGGTGTATATGTGATCCTTGCTTCATGGCCTGGTTTATGCATTTGGGGGTCATAAGGGAAGAAAGTATGGCATGAATGACTTGGGGGGCATAAGGATGTGGAGTTAATGAACTTATGATATATCTTTGTTTGCCATGAGGTGGCTTTGTGATCTACCATTGTTGCAGTCTCCTCAGGGTATTTGGTCCACTACCACCCATGTAAAATCATCACATTTTGTGATGAAGTGTAGCCTTGGTTGGGAAAGTGTTGTTGTGTGCTTGTTTCCCTTGCTTGTTGTATTTGCATGTGTGTAACCTGTCTAGGGCTTGGTTCTCCAAGCTCGGGGGTGGCTTCTAGTAAGCCTAGGCTAGGAGGTGAGCACTCCATGGTCAAAGTCTTATGATTTATTTGCAAGATTGATTGGAAAGAAAAGAAAAAGACAAGCTAGGAGTTGCCGGTTTTTGTACTTGATTTATAGAAAAAGAATAAGAAAAGGGATGCTATATTTTCAGTTGCAAAAATGTGAATAAAAAGTTGCATGTTGTATTTACTTTAAAAAAAAAGAAAATGTATCTATTTTATTTAAAGTCCTCATTTAATAGAAATGAGAGACTAGCTAGGCATCTCACCCACTTGTAATGTTGACTATATTTTATTCTTAATATGTTCTAAAGAAATGCATTATTTTATTAAGTTATTATTGCAAAAAAGGAAATGTGTATTTCTAGATTTAATTCCTATAGTTCTAAAAATAATATTTGTTGTGTATGTGTTATTTTGAAAATCAAGAAATTCATTTTATCCCCTTATGCATTTGAAATATTGGAAAAGAATGAAATAGAAAAGCATGTATGTTATTAAGTTGGAAATAAAACATTTAGTCCTATTTATGGAAGTTCTAAATCCAAATATAGTTAATCAGCCATTTAGTATGAGCACTAATGTTGCATACGGTAGTTTAATTAATTCTGTCATTTTTTCCCCTTGATTTATTGTAGACAGTAAATCTAAAAGTGACATGTCTATTCTTTATGTTGTTAGGCCCCCACAGCGGGGGACTCGTCATCTCAATTCATTATGGGGGGAAACCTCTCCTTATGGAACTGTGGTTGAAGGCACTCGTGCCACCATCAATTCTGAACAATCGGCGGCTCCTTCGGGTTCCCCCATGACTCACTTCAGTCCCACCCGATCTTATACACATGATTATATATATGCATGTAAAGGTCTAATTTTTAGATTATTATTTTATGATGTATTTATATTTTATATATGTTTTATATAAACATATGGGCATGTAAATATTCGAATATGATGTTTTTTTTTTAATTTTAAATATCTTTTAGAGTGTAATCTTTTAGGAAATTATATTGACTTTATAAGTTATTTTGACTTTAGGGGATTATTTAGTCCACCTAAATATAGGCTATTCCAGACTAAATTTTATAGGGAAATTTACATTATGGATTTAATTGACCCTTTAGTTGAATTAGTTTAACAACATTTTAGTTATTGTTGAAAAAAAATATAGGCAATAATAATCTAAGTGTTAGGACTAATTTATTTAGTTCCTAAAAGCAATTAATGGTTATTGGAGATTAATATTATCTTTGTCAATTAATTTAGAGATTTGTGGTTAAGTTAATTTATTGATTGAAATTGACGAGACAATAAATAATTCTTTTAGTATTCTATATTTAAATTATTTTCCCCTACTTGAGTTAGTGGTAGTGTTAACTCAAACATAGTTAAGACAAAACTTGTTAGTGCATTTCATATTAGCAAATTTAATGTTATTAGGTTGTTATTTAAAAAAAAAATGGTTATCCCGTTCGTGCCTAAAAATTTGGGCATGACACTCATTATATTATTATTATTATTTCAACAGGTTTACTTATTTTTTAAACAACAACATTTGCATTTCTTTATTTTCATAAATATATATAGGTTTCTAATATTATACACGTAATGTGTACACAGTGAACTTTCATATTATATATATATATATATATATAGCCAAAATATTTATATTCTCAGAAATTTACCTACTGTGCTTTTCCAAAAAACTAGTTTATTTACAACATAGATTTTGTTTTGTTTTATTTGACCAAAATATGTATTCATGCAAATAATGGGTAACCACATGAGTAAGTAAGAAGTGCATTTTCTGTGAATTCTTTCTTAATCTAGAAAGCATCAAATAATGAGATAACAATGAATGTAGTAATATGTAAATAACACTCATTTTGTTTCCTTTCCTTTAAAAACTAAAGATAATATTCCAATATCACATTTATTTAACCTTTCACCTTTTTTTTTTGAAACAAAATAAACAAACAACTATAGTACTCTTTTCAATAGCAAATAGAAATGTTAATTCAATGTTTCTTTTACTTTAATTTACTGAATATATAAAATAGATGGTAAATACATCCTTACTCACCTTTTTTTTTTCTTCCAAATAGACATTATAGCTGAAAATAAGTTTAGATTCCTATTCTATTTCATGATAAGAAATGAACAATATGGGAACACTATTTAAATGCTTCATTTATTTCTTTATAATGAAAAACAACAAAGGGTAAATATCCATTCTTTTCTTTTCAAATCCATAACAAAAATTACATCCTCAAGCCTCTTACATATCTACAAGAATGAGGGCTTCTTACAAAACATATTTTCAAAATTTCAAATAAGTCTAATAGGAGACCTTGCTCACGATCTTGGCTTTTCTTCATCCTTAATCCCAATGAAAACCTGAAAAATAAAGCTTATAGGTTGTGACCATAGAGACTCACCTTCCAACCTAGGCTTACATGAAGCCACCCTCGAGCTAGGAGAACTAAGGATAAAAGGGTTACAAACATCTCAACCACAAAACAACAAGAAACTTAACACACTTGAACTCCCAACCCAAGGATAAACAAAGTCACCAAGTGACTATTTCTTTTGTGGGGTGAAGGTGGACCAAGTACCTAGAGGAGTTCTGCAATAAGGAGAAAACAATGTCTTTACAAGGCTACCAAAGTAGAAGCAACACAAGTCAAATACTTGTCCCAAAATAACCTTATATCCCCATGGCATACAAGCTCATATATCCCCTTATGACCCCCTTTGCATAAACATAAAAAGATAATGCAACAAGGGTCCCATAACCCTTGTGTATCTCTCTCTTCTAAGAAGAGAGTCTCTACACTCTTAGGCTATCAAGCAACCCTTCACCCCCAAGGCTACTCTACCCTCCCAAAGGTGAGTATAGCCTTGAAAACACCCAAATACTTAAACCATACAACACATAAAAAGAACACAAGGAAGAACTCAAAAGTAAACTTCCCAATCTACATAAACAACAACCAAAATGCACAAACAATCTTTCTTCACCATGACAATAAAATGCAATATGCAAGGAAGAAATACTACCAACCTTAATCTTGCAAATGGAATGAGGAAAGGTTGAAGGAGAGCTTCCCAATCCGCTATTCTTTTCTTTCCAAAACTTAGAAATGCAACTCCAAAAACAAAAACTTCCAACAAAATTCCAAGTCTCCAAAAATGGAGAGTGGGTGATCAAGAATCCCTTCCCTAAGTAGACTCTTCTCACACTTTTCCAACCTCTTGGAAGGGGTGTGAGATTTCATAGGTTGGGCTTCCCAACCTCTTACAAGCTCTCTAAACAAGGCAACTAAAAAAGGTAAAATAAAATGGGGAAGAGCAACTATCACTCAATTGGAAGGTTGTCTAACCTAGGATAAATTCTCAAGAGTTGAATTTCGTCCATCTTGGAAAACTCAACTTTTGAGGTGACTTGACAGTAACATCTAAGTGGCCACATGGTTAAAATTTACCTTCACCCATAGGTACAACATATGGACCTTTAAAAATACCCCTAACCTAACCTTAGGAGTTAGTTTGACCCTCTAGAAACTCACCTAAAGTTTACCCACGGGTCAAACTTGAGCTGACATTTCTAATGGCTCTCTATCCAAGACTTTCTTGGGACCATACTAAGCTATTTTTAAAAATGCATTGGCTAAACAAATTCCCTCCAAGGGACATGCCACTGCCAACTCACTTCACAACACAAGTGTCAAGTGACACCATAAAAATACACAATAAATAAATACACATGGCAATGTCCATTTTGGAATTAACAAATTTAACAAATTCAATTTAAACACACATTCATGAATTCACATTTAAGAATAAAACACATTACACATGAGGTGTTGTCTCTCCAAATAGACAACCCTTGGCTTCACAAATATACATAAATTTATCTTGATTCTTCGAATAGTTTCCATGGTCACATCGACTAGTTTTCCTGCACATCTCACTTTGCACATTAGTAATCCCAAAAATTCACATATAATATTAACATATGAAAAGAAGAAAATTCAGACACTTTGCATACAATTTCAATCATAACAATCAAATTACCATTTATCCAATAAAATCCATATAAAGTAATTTACTCAATGGCATCATCATAGTCATCATGAAATTCAATCATTCGTAAGGCATGCATCCATGTTTTCTAACATCATAATAAAGTACTACAAATAAAAAATAAATGGCATAAACCATATCAATGTTATCCAATCACTGGATCATATAGAATCTATATCCATAATGCATCATAATAAAGTATCAATAATAGGTCCAACATGAAAAATAACTGCAATGCTATGACGGCTCGGGGTAGGGCCTCATAGTTAGGAACTGGAAGCCAGGAGAACTGCTGAAGATCTCATCAAGGAAAGAGATCATGAGCTTTCCAAGATCAAGTGAGAGAATGCTACTTTGCATGAGCATTTGAATGTAGAGAGAGAAGAAAAAGAGAACTTACAGCTAGATCTTGAATTATCATCTCTGAGAGAGAACCTGTCAAAACATAATGAAGATCTCACCAAACAACTCATTGAAGCAAATGGGAAATTGGAAAAGTTCAACATAAGTTCTACCTTGCTAGAATAAAAAATTCAATTACAAAGGATGAATGGTGATACCTTTGGACTTGGTTTTCACACATCTGAAAAAGGAGAATCCTCTAGTACCAAGAGCAACACTCATAAGAACAAATCTCCTCCTAAGGCTAAACAACCTACCAGTAAGAAGGTCTTTAAACCTATTTGTTTTGTTTGCCATAAACCTGGTCACACTACAAATGTTTGTAGAAACAAACCTAATGGAAATGCAAGCTACAATACAAATGCTAGGTATGTGTCCAAGAAATTTGAAGGTCATTGCTTCACATGCAAAATGTATGGACATAGATCAGTTGAATGCAGATATGAAGCAAATAATCCAATACCACATATGCATCCAAGACCAAATGGGAACTAGATGAGAAATTATGTTAACCGGGGTAACATGAATTGGCAAAGACCCTACGACAACCCATTTAGTCCATTTGAGATGGAAAAGGTAACAAATGTCATTTGCACCATCTATTACAACTTTGGTCATGTGGCCATGAATTCCAGAAGAAGAATTGGGAGAGGCAATGTAGGACCTTGGAGATCATCTAGAATGGCCTGCTATCATTGCCATAAACCATGTGTGCAAATTTTTGTAGATCCAGAAAGAGAAAATCGGTCAATCCTTCTAAAGATCAGAAAGGCAAGCAGAAGGTCAATATTGAAAAAACCGGAGAAGAAATGCATCAAATATGGAAGAAGAAGAGTGATGATTCACCTGGAGAAGAAACTAGTCCTTCACCTAGTGTGGATAATCCTACACCGGTGAACTAAGCCTTTTTAATATGGCTAAGGGGAGCATATCAGTAAATCCACTTTCGGACCCCTTGAGATGAATGAGTGGTAAGAGAATTTGAAAGCATGAAATTTTGATAACTTTTTGTCAATCGGTTATCTACCGGTTTTACATTTGTCGACATTGCATGTAGCATTAAGCGATGTAATTAGGGTTTGTAACCCTAACGAGCGAGCATTTAATGCAGTAGGTGAAAAGGATAAAAGCAAGTTTTACTTTGTTATTTTTACCCTAATGCTTTCAAGAAAGAATTTTTGAGTGCTTGCAGAGCTAAGAAAGGATTGTTAGCTGATTTTAGTTGAAGTTGTATTGTGATTTGAGTTCTCAAGTTGATTTGAAGGTTGGTGAAGACTTAACTGGTGTGCACTTGAGTAGTCAACCAGTAAATTAGGTAGCCACATAAAATAAGGTATTTATTTGAAAAATCCTGCTTCAAATCTAATTTATCTGAATGGCATCGTATTCTAAACCAATAGAGAAATTGATGATCACATCTGAACCTATGAAAGTTGTAAAGGCGGAACAAATTGTGTCTTATAATGCTTTATCACAAGTTCCTAGTGGTTTTATAGTGAAAGGAGATTTGTCCAACTACATTGATTGCAAGATTGAGGATTTAGGATCATTGTCGATATATTCTCAGTTGAAATCCCTTTGCGATGAAAATGGAAAGATTCAACCAGAATATATTAGGGTTTATGAGAAAGGTTTTCATAATGTAGCTTATTTTCTTGAAGATTTTGAAGAGGAACATATCCGGATTATTCTGAATAACCAAGGAAGCTATTCAAGCCGTAACTGGTTTTTACTCAACCAGTGAAGTATCGAAGCTGAGGCAAATTTCAAAAGAGACAGTAAACACTCTAACCAGATCAACCTTTGATGGGCGTGCTTTTTCTATTAATAACATCAAGGACCCAACGATTAAGTTGGCAGCTATGGTTATAGGCTACCAGATATTTTATTCTAGTAGATTGAATAGTGTTCCATCTGTAGCGGTGAATACTGCTTATAAGATGATAGCTGAAAATGCTAATTATGACCTATGCAAGGCCATAAGGAGCCAATTATTGTTGAGTCTTCAGTCTATCAAGAAGGATAGTAGTCAAAAGTTTAAATTTGGACAGTTGTTGATTGATCTATTCTTTTATTTCTAGAATTTTCTACCAGGAATTGGTGATCTTGAATGGTCTAAGGATCTACCGGTATCTACCCAGATTAAGAACAACATCAAGGCTGTGAGGAATACCTTCTCTGTTGCAATGAATAAATATTTTAATGAATTTCAGAAGAAAATGAGTATGAGAGTAAGATTGCCTAAGGATGTGGTAAAACACTTCGCTAAGGATATTATTTTCACAGTTACTACAAATTTCTATTTGATGGAGGCTATTGAGCCTAGAGAAGAAGAAATGGAAGACATGAGCTATGCAGTCAACTATGACTTATTGATCGGTTATGCCAATAACTTGTTGGCATCTCCAGTGGACAAAAAGAAGGCAAAATTGGATACAATTGAAGTTCAAACTGCAAAAGTTGAAACCAGTAGTGTTCCATCTATAAGTGGTAAAGGTAAGAAGAAGAAGGCTGAGCAAGTACCTTTCATAATAAAAAGTACAAGAGTGACATGAAGTGTACAAACCAAAAAGGAACTAGTACCTAAATTATATTCAAAGAAGGAGACTGCATCAATGAAAAGAGGTCAGAAACTAATTCTCCAAGCAGAATCTGAAGGTACTGATACTGAGGAGGAACCCAAGAAAATGAAAGCAACTAGTAAAATAGCCAAACAAGTGAAGAAAGTGTCAAAGGCAACTGTGCCTTTTGATATCTTAACTTACAAGCCTGAGATTACCTTTGAGAGAACAGTGAAAACATTAGGAAGAAACAGATTTGATAATGTCAAAGATCATTTTGATTCATTCAATGAAGATGAAAAGGAACAAGTTATTCAACAGGTAATCAATTATTTGTGTCATTATAATAGATTACCTCATGATATTGAAAAGGATATCTCTAATTCCTTATATACTATTCTTTTGAATAAATGGAAGGAAGCAATAAAGAAAGAAAAAGAAATCATAGATGATGTATTTGTACAATATATTTCTGATTTGTCAAAGGATGAGTTGAATGAATTGGTTGATAAGTACAAAGTTCATTTTTCTTACAAAACAAGAAAATTAAAACTAATTAGTGGAAAGGTACAACCTATTGAGACTGAGGCTCATCAGATTGCTCATAATATCTAGCAAATGGAAGAAATCATACATTCCTCTAAGGATGAGCAAGATACTATTGATCGACTTGAAATGGATGAGGAAGAAACTATGTAAGCTGATGTTGTCTATCATGTCAAGAAGAAGAATGACACTATTATCCAACGAGTCATACTTGTTGATGATATTGAGGAATGCAATAGATCTATATGAAGACATTACTACACCAGATATGCAGCCAACAACAATTTCAAATTCACAGGTTACTAAAGTTGAGAAACTGGCAACTCAACCAAGAGTGGATATTCCACCTGCCAAGGATCAACCAGTGAAACCCCAACTACCACCAGTGTCATAGGCTACTCAGAAGGAATCTGATGAAAAAGTTGATACACGGATTTTTTAATAGGAAATGGAGAAAGAACAAGAGAAAGAAGAGATTGTTAAGGGCACACAAGAAGAGACTTAAAGAACAGAGAATGGAAGCTTAAACCATTCAGAATGTTGTGGATATTTTGACAAGTCTACTACCAAAAACTGCTACAGTGCATTTGACAACACATATTAGCAAACTTGGTCAATTGGTTGTTGATGCATCTGACCAAATTAAGTCCCTAGAAGAAGCAGCACAAACTTATGCTAAGAAGAGTTACAGGAAGAAGCGTGGAGAGCAACTTATGAAAGAGATTGATACAAGAAAAATTGCTCTCTCTTAATAAAGATTTATTAAGAAAAGCTATTGAAACAAGAGGGAGATTCCTTGCATCTACTTCTAATGTTTCATTATTTTATTCTGATATCAATAATAGGCAAACTGAAACATATCAAGAGCTAGAGAAGATATGTAATGCATATGTACCAATTCAAGATTTTATTTTTGCTTTTAGCAAAACTGTGGATGATTTGTAAAATAGGTTAGATACCTATGATCTTAAAAAAGAAAAAAGACTCCGATCCTTGAATGAATTGAAGATTCTACTCACATCCCAAGTGGACATACTGTAAAGAGCCTACAAGAATGCATAAGCTATTTTGGCTACTCTAGAGACATGTAAACTTGATTCAATGGAAGAGTTCCATACTCAAATTATGTCTACACTTGAGTTTAGTGAGAACTTGCTGGAGACATGGGAACATGCTTTATCTCATTTGAAGAGAAACTTTAATGCCATTTTTATGAGGCTCGCAATGCATGAATCTTGATTCAGTTTTTCAAGCTTTTGTATATGTAAAACATTTTGATACAAAAATTTCTATATATATATGTATCTTTCTTTTCAATTTGGCATTGTTGTCAAAGGGGGAGTAGAAATATGTGTGTGTTGTGAAAATTTTGTATGATGTATGTAGTAAGGGGGAGTATATGTATATGTGTATAAAAAAATTTTGTAAGCACACTTAGCAGTATTACTGTAAAATTTTCTTAGTGTTGCCATCAATGCCAAAGGGGGAGATTATTGGCTTGATGATGATTGTAATGAATAACTTCATCATATGTTGTCATTGATGAAACACATACACACACATATATTCATATTGTCTACTGATGTGACTTCAAAATTGTTTATATTACAACCGGTATACTAGAGGTTTATATCTAACTGGTATATGCATGGAGACAACCAGTGGTTATACATAACTCGACATCAACCTGAAGATCCAATGGAGATTATCACAGGAGCATCAAAGGATAAATGGTTTATATGTTTAACTCCAACCAGTATTATTGTTCCAACCGGTATTCATTGATTATGTGATGGGTTATCACTAGTCGTGATGATTTATCCTTACTGACAATTTTTGGTGATATTTTTGTGATGCGTTATGATTGTTTTAACAGATACACTACACCTAGGAAATTGTGATATGATTTCTAGAGGCTGACATGAAATCTAAATGTCTATATATTGACATAAAAATGAATTATTTTGTATGAGCGAAGGAGATATGTTATGTGAGAAGGTAGAAGAATTAAGTTGCAGAGTTTGATGGTAATGAAGTGTTGAATGCACATAAGAGGATCTATACAAGCAAGTTGTGCTACTACTAGATCACACCACCTATTGTTTTCTAATCACTACAATAGTCAAATCCCCTAACCGGGTAAGCTCTAACAAGCTTCATTGTACAAATCCTCTAACCAGGTGATCCATTAGTTTGGATTCATAAATCCTCCACGGAGGTTACTCCTTACAGAGTATAGCTTTTAA
The DNA here is from genome assembly GCF_030272615.1 of Cryptomeria japonica. Lineage (NCBI taxonomy): Eukaryota > Viridiplantae > Streptophyta > Pinopsida > Cupressales > Cupressaceae > Cryptomeria > Cryptomeria japonica. The sequence goes on from NC_081410.1 coordinate 254,321,676, forward strand.
CTAAGCTTTGGGATCTTTAATAGAATTCACTCCTAGTAGAGCACTTTGTACACCTTAACCGGTTAGTTATCTATTACTGCAAATAGTTAGCTTGTGAGTCCCATCTCACCATGGTTTTTACCTATTTGGGTTTTCCATGTATAAATATTTGTGTTATGGTGGATGTTGTTATATCATTTTGGATTACAAGAATATTGTTTAACAAACTTGTTAAGTATATCTACTGGTCACTATTTAAAGTTGTATTATTTTTGGTGTCACTGATTCACGCCCCCCCCCCCCTCTCAGTGCTTTACAAGTCCATCAATCCCATGATAATATTGCAATTACCCAAATAGATTTGACATTTTTCTCATAAATAGACATCAATATGATATAAACAAAAAAAAATGACTCAATTATGTCCCATGGTACCCAAGTAGAACCGCCTATTTTTTATTAAGGTAAAATAGGTTTTGAAGGGGCCTCAAAATCATTTACATCAAAGTGCTACCAAAAAAAAATATTGACCCAACAACTAACCAACAACAACCAAAATAGGAACACAAACTCAACCCAACCTATTGTAACTCCTTCAAAATTTTAGTATCTCCAAGATCTTTTTGATTAATGTGATCATCAAGATCCATCACCTCTTGGATTACCTAAGAGTGATCACCCACAGATTTCAATTGGCTTCCCTACGCCTTAACTGACACCTTTTTACCTTGATAAAAAATATTGCCAATAGCATATGTGTCAGTCCCAATAGCATCCTCCTACTCCCTAGAAAGCTTTCCTTTTTTCAAATTGTCACTCGACTTCAGGTCTTGGGATTTCTCATGAAGAATGAAGAGAACCATAGCGCTATTCAGGGTAAAAATACTGGCTAACGCTTACCACAGTGTTAATATTTTAGTGAGCCTTGTTGACAGTGTCTTCCAAAACCATGATCCATTTTCATGATCTTGACATCCCTGGCCACCTCCAAGCAACTAAAGCCAATAATTTCATTTTTTCCTCCTTGGCCATATCCCAATTACCACCACTTTGAAAAACATCAATCATGTTACATAGGGAATTCATCCTCTCTTTAATCAGGTTAATTTCAAAGATAAACCAATTCGACAAATTGACCTATCCCTCTATAGAACTCCTCACCATCACTATGACATCCTTAGAGGGCTCCATAGGATTAGCTTCAAGAAACCCGTCCTTGAAACTCCTTAAATCCTCATTGCTAATCCTAAGGAATCTCATGTAACTGCTATAAAGAGGATATTTAGATATTTACTTTACGAATGTTGATTGGGCAGGCGATGTTGATGACTAGAAGAGTACTATAGGTGGTACATTATTTTTAGGCAAGAAGTTGGTTTCTTGGACAAGTAAGAAGAAGAATGATATTTCCTTATCCACTGTAGAAGCTGAATACATTGCCGCTGCTAGCAATTGTACTCAAGTAATTTGGATGAAGTAGATGTTGAAGGATATAGGAGTTATGTATGATGAGCCTATTGCTATATATTATGACACTTCAAGTGCTATCAATATTTCAAAGAATCTGGTGTTCCATTCCAAAACAAAGCATATATCAATTAAGTTTTGTTTCTTAAGAGAGAAAGTGAATGAGAAAGAAGTCAGATTGGAGTATGTATCTACAAAGGAATAGATTGCAGATGTCTTTACGAAGCCTTTGTCTAGAGATACTTTTGAGTATCTCGGAGAGAAGTTAGGGGTAATTTCCCCTCCTAATAAGAACTAAGGTGCATGGATTTGCATCAGTCCAATAGATTTCATAGAGATTTTACGCTTTGGATTGGTGAATGAGGTTGTTACTCAAGGGGAGTAGTTAGTGTCAGTGTTGGTGGTTTAGATGTACAGATTTGTAAAGCTAATTCAAAGTGGGGGAAAAGCTTGATTCTTAAGACTTTGTCATTGATGTAAAAGGGGGAGAGAAGCATTTGAAAAACTCTATAAGAGAGTAGAGCATTTTGAGATTTAAATTGTTTGTCAAAGTGGGAGATTGCTAAGAATTGATTTCTTTCTTTGCATTGATTTTTTTTCATATTTATATGTTTCCATCAATTCCAAAGGGGGAGTTTGTTGGATATTGGCTGATATGTTGTCATTGATCTCAACATATGTGGAGATTGTTGATTTGATTGAGTTATGAGATCCGATATTGAGGATGTTAAGTAGTTGTTCATATTATTCGGTATTTTGGTTTGTGCTCTATATTGCTCCAAAATATATATATCTTTGGTTGTAGATGTGTGAGATGTGTTCTAGACATTGATGTGTGTCCTCAATTCGAGTGGTTCATGATTTGGAGGTCCAAAAGCAAATCTTTTTGTTTAATAGTCATTTATGTTCATGTTCTTCTCTGGTAGAGAAATGACGATGATTCTAGTAATTTGAGTTGTTGTGGTTGTTATGATGCAATTCATGTTGCTTGTGAATGTCTCTAGATTGTTTTCTATGCATATTGGTGGTCTACATTGATTATTGTGCGTGTTATTAAATATTTCCCTTGTATGGTGATGTTCTTCATGTTATGAAACATTGTTGATGGTTGTAGCATGTTGTAGATGATCGAGGCATAATTTTTGGAGGTGTTGTGTATTTTTAGTATTGATATGGGTCCAAACTATGTCTTAGCCGACATTGTTTTGGTCCACATGCATTGTTGTAGTGTGTGAGAATATTATTTTGTAATTCATATTGAAGGTTTAGTCGACCTCTATTTCATAGGTTGATGTCTTGTATAAATATATGTAATAATCATGTAAGATGTATGTCTACGAGTGTTTTCATTGTGTATGCGAGTGAAGAATTGGGTTGGATGTGTGAACAACTTATTTGATCTTTCGAAAGTGTGAAGGAGAATATAAGTGTTGCAGAAAAGACTGTGTGCTTAACTAGAACTGTACTTAGGCATATTTAGATGCTATTTTCATAGTTCATATGATCCAAATTGTAGTCTGAGTGTTTTTGTAAGTCAGTGAGACTTCTTGTAAGGCAGTGAGCATTCCCTTAAGGTTGTAGTCTTTTTGGGTTTCTTATTTTGAGCAGTGAGCTCTAGATAGTGTGCCTGAATGCATGCACATTCCCCTTGTAATATTCACATTTACTCCTAACAGAGTATTATCTCATTGTGGGTAGGTTCCCACCGTGGTTTTTCCCTTAACCAATTTTTCCACATCAAAAATCTCATTGTTATGTGTGTTATTGATGTGTTGTTGTTTCACTCTTTAACTGTTAATTATCAGATCTTATTTATGGTTTAAGTTGTAGTAAGTTTTGGTGCAAACTGATTCACCCCCCCTCTCAGTTTGTTGTGTTGTTGCCAATAGGCTACATATGATTAGCTTTAGGACAACCCTCCTTGATGCCCCTTAAATTGTCATTACTAGTCAAAAAGTGTTTATCTGGACTCACTTCACCTTTGGCAATGACAACCTCCTCAATACTCAGATCATCCCTTATTGTTTGGATCTCTTTATCCACAACACCAATCTTCCCCATAGCCACATCACCTTTCTTATTTTTTTTTACCCAACTTCCCTTTCTTAGCAGTGTTGGGTCTAGAAGAATCCCCCACCTCCATACTTTGATCATACCTTATCACCTTGCCTTCCCCCTCAAACCAAGACAACCATTATATCTGGCTTAAACATATGTAAGAGGTTTAAGACCTCTGGCATTGAGCTTAACCGAAACTGTACTCAGATATAGGAGATGATATTCTTGCAGTTCATTCTTATTTATGGATTGTAGTCTAGATTTATTTTGTAGTCAGTGAGGCTCCTTTTGTGTTGAGCAATGTGCTTTAGGTTGTTGGCCTTCCTGCATGTGCAAACCCCTTATTGTAATCACATACTTACTGCAAAAGTATCATCTAACTGTGGGTAGGCTTTCCACTATGGTTTTTCCCTTTACCAGGTTTTCCACGTACAAATCTTGGTGTTATGTGTTGTGGATGCATGGTAATTGGTTTATGATTTATGTTTGTTCTTAATTGATATATCTGTTATTTGGTTTATGCATCCGGTAAAAGATTTTGTGTGCTTATAGTTTCATAATATGTTAACAACTCATTCAACCCCCCCTCTTAGTTGTTCACCAGTTATCCTAACAATTAATATCAGAGCCAAGTTATCTCTACAGAATCTTAATCACTTGAGGAAGATCCTATGGAGACCAATCATTCAACTTCAATTTCTTACCAGAAGGACAAACCTAGGCTTGAAGGAATAAATTATAGAGTATGGAAGCTTCAGATGGGGACTCATCTGAGATGTCTTAGCAAGGAGATTTGGGAGATCACTAAGAAGGGATGTATTCCTTATGATCTGGCATCTAGAAACCCTCCTCCAGTAGGCTTGGATAAGAATATTGAAAATGATTATAGAGATAGAGAAGCCCTTTTGAGTGCCCTTTTAGATTAGCAAGTAATGGGATTAATGAACAAATCATTTGCAAAAGCTATATGGGATAAGTTGGAGACTCTGAATGAAGGTGACCCTACTGTTAAAATTGCTAAACTTGATGGTTACTGGGTAAGGTATGAAAACCTGAGAATGGAGGAAGATGAAAGAATTACTGCTTTTATGGAAATAGTTAATGAAATTGTTATAAGAATTCAATGTTGTGGTGGATCTCTGAGTGAATATGATATTGTTTCTAAAGTATTGAGAGCTTTTCCATCTTCTTACAAGATTAAGGCTACTACAATTAATGAGCGGAGAACAATGTCTAACACTTCAATTAATAGGGATACTTTGGTTGGAAAGTTATCTGCTTTTGAGCTTGACGAATTTGGTCCTCAAGGAGTTGCCAAGATTGATTCTACATTCAAGGCATCTACATAATCAACCGGCAAGAGTGATTGGAAAGCATTATATGCAAAGGAACCTAGAGGATATAAGGAAACAAGATGAAGATTTTGAAGAACTTGAAGCCCTATTTTCTAGAAGAGTACCTAGAGGTCTAACAGGAAGTAAGTATGAAGGAAAATCACCTTTCAAATGTTTTGCATGAAATAAGATAGGTCATTTTGCATCTAGATGTCCTGAGAGGAATTCAAGATTTGAGGAGAAAGTTAGAAGATCTGTTAAGCCTAACCATGAATATCAGAACAAGCATAAGTACAAGAGGAACAAAGATAAATCATGCTACTATGCTGATGAGGAAGGTGTAACTAATGATTCTGATGATGAACCGACAAAAGATTCAGCTAGTGGATCCGAAAATGGAAAGGAATGGGTATTCTTAGCTATAAAGGAAGATACTCTAGAACCTATCATTCATAATGAAGAGAAGGCCCTTTCTTCTAAAGTTTAAACAATGGATGTTCACATCATATGACTGGAGATAAAAGGAAGTTTTTATCTTTGCAAGAATTTGATGGTGGTCTAGTCAGATTTGGAGATGACAAAGCATGAATGATCAAAGGAAGAGGAGCTATATCATTGGATGGTAAGAATAGCACTAATAATGTTTACTATGTTGAAGGTTTAAGGCATAATCTTTTGAGTGTAGGAAAGTTGGTGGATAAGGGATTTCAATTACAGTTCAAGGATGGAAAATGCAAAATCATCAACAGATCTAGACTGGAGATTGCAAACGGTACACAGACTAGAGGTAACATATTTCATTTGAACTTTGGTGAGAAGACATGTTTGATTGCACATATTGATGAGAGTTGGCTATGACATAAGAGGCTATGTCATGTGAATTTTGATTGCATTGTAAAGATTAGTTGAACTAAGGCAGTTAGAGATATACCTAAGATTGTGAAGCCTCATAATCTAGTATGTAAGGAATGTCAAATGGGAAAGCAAGTCAGAGCTTCTTTTAAGAGTATACAAGATAAATCTAATGATGTTCTCGATCTTGTTCATACTAGTTTATGTGGTCCTACTAGAATAAAAAAATTTCAGGGTGATAGATATTTCATGCTAATCATTGATGACTATTCTAGAATGATGTGGGTTACTTTTCTAAGGGAAAAATCTGAAGCCTTTGAAAAATTCAAGAAATTTAAAGCTTTGGTTGAGACAGAGATAAGATTGAAGATCAAATTATTAAGATCTGATCAGGGTGGTGAATTTGCATCCAGTGAATTTAGCAGTTATTGTGAGAAACATGGGATAAGGAGACAGTTGTTTGCACCCTGGACACCCCAGCAAAATGGTGGTGTGGAAATAAATAGAAAAACTATCCTGGATGTAGCTAGATCTATGATGATGGAAGCTAATTTACCACATATTCATTGGAGAGAAGCTGTGAGCATGATGATGTAAGCATTCAACAAAGTTCATATCAAAGGAGACACTGGTAAGACACCTTATGAGTTATGGTTTGGTCACACACCTACTCTTAAGTATTTCATAATCTTGGTATTAAATGTTATATCAAAAGAGATGATTCCATTGGAAATTTTGATCCTAGATGTAATGAAGGAATATTTCTTGGTTATTCAAATGAAAGAAAATCATATAGATGTTATAATAAAAGATTGTAGAGAATTATGGAAAGCATGAATGTCAAGGTGGATGAGCAGTATAAAGGTCAAATCAGAACTTATGAGAGAGAACCAGAAGTGTAAATGATAATAACTAAACTGGTAGCACCTATACCAGAACATAATGTTGAATGAGATACTTCAATAGTATCAGAAAATTCAACAGTAATCAAAGATCAAAGCGGAGAAAAAAAATTCAGATGACTCCTCGGTATGTAAGGTTGAATCATTTAGAAAATTAGATCATTGAAGACAAGAGCAAAGGAGTGATGACAAGGAGAAGGTTGGCAGCTGAAGAGGTCTACTTAATTTCTCAAATTGAACCGACATCAGTAGATGGAGCATGTAAGGATGAATGTTGGATGAAAGATATGGAAGAGGAATTGGATCAGATAGAAAAGAACATCACATGGACTTTAGTTCCCCAACCTAAAAATAAGAATGTTATTGGAACTAAATGGGTTTTTAGGAATAAATTGAATGAAGGTGGACAAGTTGTGAGGAACAAGGCTAGATTGGTATGTAAAGGATATTCTCAGAAGAAAGGAATTTATTATGATGAAATTTTTGCTCCAGTAGCTAGGATTGAAACTGTGAGATTGTTTCTTGCTTATGCTGCCCATAAGAAATATAAGGTTTATCAGATGGATGTTAAGTGTGCATTTCTAAATGGAGATCTTGAAGAAGTCTACATTGAGAAACCTGATGCATTTTCTCTTTCAGATGATAATAACATGGTTTGCAGATTAAGGAAAGCTTTATATGGATTGAAGCAAGCACCTAGAGCTTGTTATGCTAGATTAGACAAATATCTTTTGAATCTTGGTTTCACTAAAGGCAATGCTGATAGTAACTTATATTATAAGATCACTGATGATGACATATTTATTATTGAGTTCTTTGTGGATGATATCATTTTTGGAGGTGAGGAAAATTTATGTATGAAATTCTTTGATAATATGAAGAATGAATCTGAGATGTCTATGATTGGAGAAATGAGATTTTTCTTAGGTTTGCAGATAATTAGTCTGATAAAGGTATTTTAATCTGTCAAACTAAGTATGCTAGATAGTTGTTGAAGAAATTTGGTATGGAAAATTCAAAACCAGTTGGTACTCCTATGGTTACAAGTGAGAAATTGACAAAGAAAGATGTATCCTCACTAGTAAATACTACAAGGTATAAATCTATGATTGGAGGTTTGTTATATTTGACTCAGACTAGACTGGATATAATGAATGTTGTTTGTATTGTATCAAAATATCCTAGTAATCCTAAAGAGAATCATGAGAGTGCAGTGAAAAGGATTTTCAAATATTTACAAGGAACATCTAAATATAGTTTGTGGTATCCTAAAGATGATAACTTTACACTATGTGCATATACAAATGCAAATTGGGTTGGAGATATAGATGACCAGAAAAGCACATCCGGTGGAGCTTTCTTTCTTGGAAAGAAACTTGTTTCATGGATCAGCAAGAAATAGTCATGTACTTCTCTATATACTATTGATGTTGAGTATGTTGTTGTTGCTACTAGTTGTACACAAGTTATATGGATGAAGAAAATGTTGAAGGATATAAGGGTAGATTGCAATGAACTAGTAGTTATTCACTATGATAACTTTGTTGTTATTGGCATATCAAAGAATCTCATATTTCATTTTGTTTGTCATGAAATTGCGACCCTTGAAATTTTGGCCACATTAGGGTCCTCACACACATGATTCGAATCCCTAATACATATTGGAGACCAGAGACTTGCTCGACACCTGAGAATTGCACCTTGCATGCCCTCCGCATTGCCTAAACTGCATCCCATCCTACAAAAAAGGGAAAGATAGGGGCATGGAGCTCATGTCCCCTGCCCCATTTTGAGGAAAGACCCTTTTCAAATGTGCTTTGGAGGTTTCACATTGAGCGAGAAAACTTCCCCAGTGTCGGCTTGTGATGGAAAATCAATCAATTAGCCCTAATTAACAAGTATTTAAGTCGCATTTCCCCTTCCATTTTGGTATAACATAGATACATGAGATCATGCATTCAAGCATTTGAGAGCATTCAAGCATTCAAGCATTTTTTTCTAGCATTGAGTATTCTCTAGTCTCCTTTCAAGGCTAGGTGTTGCATTCAAGTCAAGCATTCAACCATTAAAGAGGAGATTCATTCCAACATTCAATTCCACACAAGAAAATCTATCTACATTCTATCTACAACTTCCCTTGAGGTGGTTTACAGTTGAGTCTTTCATTTACATTCACTTGCAAGTACTTTCTTTTATCATTTGGTTAATTCCAAAATGGGGGTTTTACCTGAAGGCAAACCCCCAATCTCAACACCTTTCCCTCTCTTTTCTATGTGTAGGTTGTAATTTTGAATTTAGGATCCATTTGTAGAGGTAGAAAAACCCTTTTCATTTCATAGATTTTTCAAAGGACCGTGTACATTCTCGCCACGGTCCGGGCAACTTTTTCCAAAATTCGTAAGGCAGCTTCATTTCGACACATTATTGCTAGATCCAAGTGCACATCTTCATCCTATACTTCTATCTTGAGTTATAATCAGATCTTTGTCACTTTTACACTTGATCATAAGTATGCAATTCAATCAATTCAAATCTCAATCTCAAAAGAGGGGATTCACTTATCATTACTCAGAATTCAATCTCTTTCTCTAGAGGTTGAATCTAGTGTATCTTCCCCCCTCTTCCAATGTAATGCATGAAAAGTGTTTGAAGGGGAATTTGAAGTGAAATTCTCATCTCTCCTCTGAGGGAAGAAAGGCTTTCCTCTAGATCTGCATCATTCACCTTTTTCCCAACAATACATTTTGGTGAACCCAACATCTTACATGCTTATTCTGAAAATCATTGCATATTTTTTATTTGCAAGTTTCATTTTTATGCAAACTTAGTGGTTACTTCATTCAAAACCCTAGCTTTTAAAATTGAAATTGAACTTGTGTTTTGCGAAAATTACTTGTTATTCTCTTAGATTTGAAAATTGCTTTGTCCGTAAAATTCAATTTCTTCATTGCCTTGTTCAATTTGCAAATCAAATTCACAAAATTAAGAGGTTAATTGTCAAAACCCTAATTTTTAACAATTATCTTGAACTTGTGCAAAAAATTGATTTTCCATTTAATTTTCAGATTTGTGACTGTTTTCAGACTTATCTTCTATCATACACTTCAAATTTTCAATTTCCCTCCCTCATCAAAATTCAAAATTTCAAAAATTAAGTGGTTAGGTCATAAAACCCTAATTTTCAAAGTTCACTGAATTATGTGCAAATTTCAATCAATTTCATTCAACTTTAGATTTCTAAAACATTCTCGAAGGTGTCCCTCTATTGGCCATTTGGAGGAATTGATTATGTGTTGCATTCATGTTTTGTCATTGATGCCAACACTAGATGTTTGGATGCTTTACTGACACCCTTCTGGTCCTGATAGGTTTTGTGGTTTCTGGCTGGTTTGGATCCAGCATGATCCGGTAGGCTTCGATATGATTTGGTTATGGAATTGGATTATTCATGATACTCATGTTCATATTCAGTCAGTTCGTTTTGGTCTAGTGATCAAATGTTATCCTATTTGCTTGGAAGCCTGGCTTCTGGTTCCAGCGAGGGTTTCACCAGCAAAGCTTTTGATGAAGATCTTTTATGAATTGCATAAGTGGTGTTGGTGCAGCTTCTGGTGGAGTTTCAAGATGCTGATGGTGATCATGTTTGAGACTTGGCAGATGGAGATAATTTCTTTAGCATATGGACCGACTTTAATGAAACATGTGGATTGGACCTCTTGATGTGTTTCTGGGATGTCTTATGTGTTGTATATTATTTGTTTGGTCTAAGGCCGACATGGTTTGTAATTATGTAATTGGTTTATTGTCTGGTAGCCGACCTAATTGTTTATGGTCGAGGGTTTGTATATATATGATGTAAGCTCTCATTGTAGAATATATGGTAAAGATTAAGGGATGGGATATGGATATATAATGTGAAAATAATGTAATATCATTCTGGAAGAAGATTTGGGTTTATGTAAGAGGATTTAGTCCTTCGGTATTGAGCTTAACCAGAACTATACTCAGGCATAGGAGATGCTATCTTTGCAATTCAAACACTTCTCCAAATTGTAGTTTGGATCTCTATGTAGTCAGTGAGGCTCCTTTTGTGATGAGCAGTGCACTCTAGGCTGTTGGTCTTCCTACAAGTGCAGGCCCCTCAAATATAATTCACATACTTACTGCAGAAGTATTATCTCACTATGGGTAGGCTTCCCACCATGGTTTTTCTCTTTATTGGGTTTTCCACGTATAAATCTTGGTGTCATGTGGATGGTATTTATTATGTGATTATTGTTTATGCTTAATTAGTTTAACTGTTAATCTGGTATTAATGTTTTGGGTTCTGGTATTAAAGTTTTAATTAATTAAGGTTTCGGTAATCTGTGACAACTGATTCACGCCCCCCTCGCAATTGTCTTTTGGTTATTTGAACTATCTAACACCCTCCCCTTTAGGCGTGATTCTTTTCAAATTTGCAGTCCAATCTTTCTTTTTCTTCAAAACCCTAATAAGGTCCTATTCTCATATTTGAACCTTCATTTCGCCTATCTCGAAATTGTAAAATTTGCCAATTTTGGGGGGTTAGCTTTAAAATCATTTTAATATTCAACCCTAAAAAATTTGAAAAAAGTTGGTCAGACTATGTGTGTTCCCGCCACAGTCCTCAACTTTTTTCCTGAAATTTTGGGAGAGTATTATGACTGTATTTAATAGCCTAAATCCAGAAGATTGGCTAATTTTGTCAATTTTTTATCCCTCTAACATCGAAAATACCTCCAAAATTCAACATTTTCAATTTCAAGAAATTTTTTAAAATTAAGATGTTAATTATAATCTGCCCTGATTTTGATCATTCTAATTTTCAAATTAAGTGGTATTCCCTTGGCCCTAATTTTAAAATTCCAATTTCCTTTCATTTTTGGAAATTGTGTCATCCTCTTCTTCCAACAAAGTTCAAATTGTTTAATCAATATTTTCTTAAATTTTGCATTAATCAATTTTGTAAGCTTTGTTCCAAATTCAAAATTTCAAATTTCGCTCTAGTGCATGAGTTTCACCACTATTAGTCCTACCTACACTATCCCCATTAGATGAAGCATTAGAATTAAGGCTTCCTAAGGTTTATTTACTAAGGAGATGGAACATAATTTGGGTGACTTATTTAATAAGGATAATGCTAATCCTTCACATCCTACTCATGTCCCTATCTCCAATTGATGAATCCCATGATGAACAAGAAGAAGCTTTGACTAGAGTTTCCATAGATCAACTTTCAAAATTGAACAATCAATTTGATAATTTTCAACAATGGATGTCCCAAGAATACCCTAATAGTGACACTCTTCCATTAATTGAAGACCTTATATGCATGATTCAAAGTGATAAGAATGGAATTAATATATTGCATGACATTGCTCATATTGTTGATTCTAATGTCATGCCTATCATAAGTTGTGCTAAGAACTTAGGTTATTCGCAACCTTCAAATCAAATCAATTCTTCTATTCCTTTGACCACTTCAATGGCTATTATTCCTACTTTCACTTCAAACATCATGGCTACATCAACTCAAAATGTCATTCCTACAACCATTGGTCATGGGGGCAATCCCTCTTCTTCATTTAATCCTCTATCTTTACCTATGTCTTCCATAAGTATTCCTATTATCCCTCAACCAATCAATGTGACACAAGGGGGCAATTCATTGAACAATTTTATTCCTCCTTCGAGTGTCTTGTTTCCTATGCAATTATCACCTATGCCTACTTATCATAATATCCCACCACCTTATTCTCAATCCATTCCTTCCTTCAATAGCATCACACCACCTTCTCAATCAACCATGTCTAAAATCAATTATTCTACTGAAGCAACCATTAACAATCTTGCTCAAATCATGTCTTCCTTACAACAACAAATTGCTTCTATGAGTCAATCCAAGTTTAGTGTGCCCACCTTTGATGTTGTGAGCCCACTTTCTCTTGATATTGTTAAAGATGTGCCACCTAAGCATGTTGAGGTCCCTCAATTGGAACTCTATAATCGAAAAGGTGGTCCTCTTACACATGCTAAAACATTTCAAACCTTACGTACTGATTTTGCTTATGATCAAAGATTGCTTGTGAAACTATTTACAAGAACATTAAGAGATAAGGCTTTACAATGGTATTTCTCTTTGCCTTCTTATTCCATCACTTCTTTTCAACAACTAGAAAATGCTTTCATCCAACAATTTCAAAATAACATTGGTCCTAAAATCACTTTGACTGATTTAATGCATTGTAAATAAGGTGTTAAAGAAAAAGTGACTGATTTCATTGGTATATATAAGCATTTGTGTGCTCAAATTTCTTTTCATGTACCAGATAATTATATTCAACGAATTTTCATTTCTAATTTGCAAAAAGATATCAGGGGAAAGCTTCTTTTGTTTGAGTTTACTTCCTTTTTGCAGTTGTGTGCAACACTCCACAATTATCAACTAGTTGTGAGTCAAATGGAGCAATTTACTTCTATGGCACAGAGTGATAAGAGGGAGAGTGTTCAACAACCATTTGTGAAGTTCAAACCAAGAAAAATCTTCATCAACTTCAATGATACAATCAACAACAACAATGTGAATACTACAATAGGTGTGCCTTCTATTTCTAAATTTTTCAAAAGAGAAAGAGAGTTTACTCCTTTGAATGAATCTTTACATAGTATTGTCTCAGTTGTTGCACATAAATGTTATCAAACTTCCTCCTATAAAAAAAGTAATCCTTCTAAACTTGCATCCCCTTATTTTGATAATAATTCTTTTTCTCAATTTCATCGTCAGACTAGTCATGATACTGAGAAATGTTTTGCATTGAAAAATAAGATTCAAGATTTGATTGATAACAATACTATATCTGTGGTAGGTGTGAATGATAAAGGGAATAAAACAGTAGCTCCTCCTAATCAAAATATTAAATTTTTTACTAATCCTTTACCTTCTCATACCTCTAACATGATTGAGACTTAGTATAATTCTTTCTCCTCTAAGGAATTCACTTCTATGGCTCTGAACTTGGTAAATATGGTAGAAAAACAAGATACACCTAAGGATTATTGTATTACATTTGACCCTAGTGAGACCATTAGAGCGCCCGATCGACCTTTATACATAGCTATGAAGATTAAGGATATCCCTTGTCGTGGTGCTTTTTTTTATCCCTCTTGCGTGGTTAACATTATCATTGAGGACTATCTTTTCACTTTACAATTGCATAAACCAATATATGATGTGTCTAATGTAGTTATGAAGTTTTTTGATGGATTCTCTTATCCTACCACTAGCTCTATCACCCTTCCTGCTGAAGTTCATAGTAAATCCATGGATTTTGACTTTGTTATCATACATGTTGGCATTGTCTTGTCATTGATGTCAAATGGAATAGGATGACTACTGGTATAAGAGATGTATGTGCAACACTATCATGGATGAGTACAGGATGAGATATCTTTGATATCACCTTGTGTTGCAGAACACCAATAAAGTAAGGGAGAGAGGTCATTCAGAGGAATGATCACTAGAGTCACTAGTACACAAGTGAGTGTTTGACTTGTGTGGATGAAATGGGTAGGTTACCGATATAGTTTATCACTAGTAAGGAAAAGATATCAACTGGTAAGTGTTGTGTTGATAGTGAGTAGTTGCCAACCGACATGCTTATGACCAATGTACAAGTAGGATAAGAAAGATGTTGAGTTGTTTGTGATAAAGAGGTGGAATGTTACTAAAATCACATCAACATAGGAGGAGAAGAATGTACAGGTCACCGATATGCTGTGTGGATGCAGAACAACAAAACTCCCACTAGATAGAGATGCAGTCACCATGTGAAGAGATGACTAACAATGAATGTGCCCACACTGGATCACATCTACCTGTTTGAAGATATGCTATACAAATAGGGAAGCCACATGAGTGAATTGCAGGATGCAGATGACAAGGATCCACTACCATTGGTAAGTGGATCTTATATCCTATTATGCATAATGTGCATCATAGTTCTATGAGATAAGGAAGAAGAGATAAAGGTGAATGTTTGAAGGCTCACACCAGATCTACCAGTGAATCAAAGGAATGCCTCAAGTGCATGAAATCAGGGATATGCATTGGACCGATAGAGAAGGCATGTTGAGTTGTCGGTATAGATGAAGAGTGATGGGTTTGTCACTTTGACAAACTAGTTGAGACATGGTCCAAGCTGATCAAGAAGAAGGCAAGGCTGAGCAGATGCAGACAAAGGAAAATGGCTGGATTGAAGATGGATTTTGTGGAAGGTTGATGACATGGTGTCATCAAGGTGTTTACTGGTATGTATGTCCACCAGTAATGCAGATAAGGTATAGATAAAGAAGAGTCCCATCTAATGAAGATGTGCATAAGGTAGGTTAGCAAGAGTGCTGACCAGTTGAGTGGTCCACTAGAAGAGAAGAGGAGTGCAAGGCTGATGACATACTAGTTTGAGGGTTTAACCGGTAGGGTTAGTAAATCGGTAAATGAACCCAATAATGGAGTTGGTTGGTGATCCCATCCATACCAACATAGATGATCAAGAAGAGGTGGGTGTTGACATAGGTGCCATGTGGAGATGAAGTGGCATGCATACATAGGTTGGTGTGTTGAGTTGGTGAAGTGTCAAGCGGTGAGGTAGCTGGTGACAGGTCGGCATTTATGTCGACTGTGAGATTCATGGGATGCACTATAGGGGTTTACAACTCAAGGTTAGGAGGACAAATGAGATCCAGCTTAGACTGATTGAGGAGATCAAGGTAGGTGAAGGAAACCACAAGACCAATCTTGGTTATTGACCAAGAAATTAGCTGACAGG
Organism: Cryptomeria japonica; assembly: GCF_030272615.1. Classification (NCBI taxonomy): domain Eukaryota; kingdom Viridiplantae; phylum Streptophyta; class Pinopsida; order Cupressales; family Cupressaceae; genus Cryptomeria; species Cryptomeria japonica. The sequence continues at coordinate 254,337,114 of NC_081410.1, forward strand.
TCAAAAGAAAATTGCCAAAAATAGAAAGTGTGATAAAAAAGGAATGATAATGGTGGGATTGATTGATGAGTTGTAGTTCATCAATCCAAGCGATTAGATCAGATGAGATCTAATTGGATTTGGTTTTCCTCAAGATTGATGAAGAAAACCTAACCGCCTGAAGTTTGTATGTTTCTCTTGGTGGGAAAATCTGGCTATATGTGTACGAGCCAAAGATATTGTTTGTGCTATTGAAGGAGAGAGTATTGCTGCTGAATGAGATAGTGTTGCTGTATGTGAGAAGAAATCAGTTAAGTTCTCACCAAGAAGAAGAAGAAGAAGAGACTAATTGTGAGGAAGAACAAGGTTGACGTGTTCAATTGGCAACAGAAGAGAAGAATCGACAGTGACCATACCGATAGTGTACAAGTGTAGAGGACTGCAGAGAAGGCATCGACAAAGTGTAGTATCGATGGAAAGCAGTGTTGTCACAGGAAGCAGAGAGAACTAGTAAAGTGCAAAACTAGGAGAGAGTGGAATCAAAAGAGAAAGAGAAGAGGCTGAACCGACAAGAATGCAACAAAGAGGAAGGTTGTAGTAGTGTGAGGGTTCGCAAAGAACCAGCAGTGAATTGGATAGAAGATCCAATAGAGAGATTTGAAGAAGAGTTACAAAATCCATTTGTAACAAGGCTATTAACTTGTAAATGATAATATTTTGTTTCCATTGAGTTGTAGCTCGGTGAAGGGGTTGTAGCTCCTTGGCTTGGTGCTCCTTGGGTTGGTGCCCTAAACATTTTAATTTGAGATTCATTGTGAGGTTGGATTGGAGTAGTAGACTCTAGTAGAATTTCTCACCGAGGTTTTTCCCATCTTGGGTTTTCCTCATATATGTTGTTGTTATGTGATGTCCCCTTTGTGTGTGAGTGCATTTGTGCTTGTCTCCCATCTAACCAGTAAGTCTAAATTTAGTTAGATCTATTAATTGGTATACTCACACAGGATAGTGAAAGGGAAAATTTTGAGAACCACTGATTCACCCCCCTCTCAGTGGTGTATTGTGTCTAGCAATTGATATCAGAGCCTAGGTTCCCAGTCAGATGAGCTTTCTCCAGCTTGGGTAGATTCTGGATTAAGGACACAATGGTTTGTTTAGTGTCAATCCCTACTCTAGTTTTTGATGGTTCAAACTATTCTATTTGGAGTTGTAGAATGAAATTCTACCTATCATGTCTAGGTTTTGATGTGTGGATGTTTGTTGTAAATGGTTGCCCTAGTAAAATCAATCCTCCCACCGATTCAGATGCAGAAAGAAGAAAGTAGTGCAATGAAGCAATAATGAAGGGTATAGTCTATGGTTTAACAAATGATGTCTCCTCATAGGTGGGCAGATGCAGATCGACAAAAATATTATGAGAGATATTGAAGAAGCTCTATGAAAAAGAGCCCACTACTATAGAACTGACTTGTGATGTTAAGATGAGAAATGCATCTCATGAATCTGCAGATGATGAAGGCAGATCTACTATAAGTCACAACATTGATGAAGAAGGAACCCACCTCTTCATGGCTCAATAATTAGAAGATGAGAGGCACACATCTAAGAATGATCATGTAGATCACTCCTACCGATGAGATGTGTTTGGCAGTGATAGTGAAGGTGAAGAAGAAGATGAAGTAGAAGTTGATCTTGAAGGAGAGCTTGTAAATGCACTTGAAGAACTTAGAATAGTAAGGAATGAGTACAAGTTATTCAATAATGCTACTATTGTGTAGCAAAACTGGTTGAAAAAATGCCTTGAAGAGTCTGAGAAATGCATCTTAGAGTTGAAGTCCCAAGAAGGAGACACCAAGGAGTGTCAGTACACTAATCTATCCTCTATGCTAGAAGTAAAAGATAAAGAATATCATAAGCTAGTTGGAGAAATGGAGGTTCTCTAAAATGACCTTAAGAAATGTCAAGATGAGCTCAAGGTAAGAATTCAGTTTGATAGTAGCAATGATGGCTTGGACAAAATGTTGAAATAGAAAAAGCATGCCAAGGACACTAAAGGTTTAGGAAGTGGTGTCGGCGAATGCTCCACCGACAAGAATGTCCCCCACAATGACATTTTGTTTGTCTCCTCAAATTGAGAAAACAAGGGACAAACCTTCACTGTTAGAAATGATTCCAAGAAGAAGGTTGATCTAAATACAATCACTGAAGACTTGTAGACAAGAATGAAGATCGGTGCTGCAAGAAGGAGGAATAATGCAAACCCCAAAGGAAAAGGGAAAATGGGAGAAGACAACTTCACTGGAAGAAAGAACATGAGAAGTCAACAAAAAGGACTTCCTACCGGTAGAGGACAAATAAATGATACCGCCCACATGCCAAGATAAGTATGGGAGAAGAAAAGATCAAATGGAGGAAATGCAAAGAATGGACAATCCAAGATCCATCCTCAAAGGAGAAATGGAGATGTAAGATCGGAAATATCTCCCCATGCATGGTAGAATAAATTTGTAAGTCATATGTCATCCTTCTCTGGTTATTGCTTTGCATGTAATGGTCATGGGCATAGGGAAGAAGAATGTAGAAAGGGATCTAGAAGGAATAATCTAGGATCTCATAGATTTCATGCATATGAGCAAAATGTATCTAGGAGTAGATACATGCATATCCCCTCTTCCGGTTATGTAACTAATGTTTGTTATAACTGCAATGGAATTGGTCATAAAGAGTTTGAATGCAAGAAGAGGAACTTGCAGTCATATGGAGGCTAGTATAGAAACCATGCTCAACTTAGAAATGGATCTAGAGCATATGGAAGTTAGAGGCCTACATGGAACCAAAGTAGAAATGTCCCTGCAGGAGCAAGAGGTCCACTGATTTCAGTTGCCAGTCACAGCAACATGACTAGAAGAAGATGGTCAAATCGGTATGTTAAGAGATTCCCCTATCATGAAGTAGGGATGGATGTTGTGTTCTACTATTGCACTGCTTCCGGTTATGATGCAAAATCCAAAAATGTAAGGACCAATCACCATAAGAAGGTAAGACCTACTCCCATGACTAAAAATGGGAAGAAAAATGAGACCAAGTAGGTATGGAGAAAGAAGCAAGAGGATGCAACCATGGATCGACACTATGCATTCAGTGCACAAGTGATATCTCCTAAGGCTTAAATGAGATGCATGACCTTAGGGGGAGTAGTACACTAAACTTATCATTCATCCCCTTAGTAAAGAGGACACATGGAAGAACAAGCTACTATCGGTATGAAGGATGGAAATGAGAAGATATGTGTGTACAGTGGTTGCCTTGGCTACACACCTACAGATCACTATTATTGTGTCAATGCATGACCAATTAACAATTGGTATTAAATACAAAGTGACACATAAATGGTGGGAGTTACAGGAAGGTGCTCTGGTAGTGATGATGGACTGGTACATGAAACCAGTGTGTGCAGGATGTTACCAGTATGATTGCTAATAGGTACTTGCAGGTTATGTAAGACAATGAGGCTAGAGATCATTACATTAACCCCGATAGCATGGAATGGAGAGTTTATGTCTCAGGTGGTGTTGATGAAGACCTAAATGACATATGTTGGCTCAGTTGTTCAGTTTGATTTATGATGATGATGACATTGTATGACATTTTGTCTAACAATTGGAAATAATGGAGCTGCAAGATCATCAAATGATCACAGTTGCATAGCTCAACCAGTATTGGATCTGACTGGCACTATGGACTTGAGATTTATAACTCAAGGGGAGTTTAAGTGCTTATGATGAAGAGCCAACATGATTGAACTTGTGAGGATACTGACTGCCCAAACTATAGATGATGGAAATTGTTGTAGGAATACCCAGGAGAATTTAATGGTTAAGGGTATCTACTTGTCATTTGGTTGGTTGTATTCATAGTATAATCACATTTGATTCTAAAGAAATTTGGGATCAAATGAGAGGTGATGTAGTTTGACCGACGGGTAAGTAGTATTCATTAACACACCCTTTTGCAATTGAGTGCTTTAATAATTAGTATTAGATTTGCACACTCAATTGGTGTCAGTTGATGGTTGAGTCCTCCATCTCAAGTGTTGTGACTTGAGAGGATGTAACAAGTGGTTCAAAGGAGGAGATGCATTTGGTAAAGAAAAAGGGGAGAAAGATCTCTATCAATGCCCAGTAGATACAAGGAGGAGTGACATCCTGATAGTGCCCTTTGCCATTGTTGTCAAAGAGGGAGAAGGATTTTGTAGTAAACAACATACTACATGTGTGAGAATCCATGGATTATAGAAAGGGGGAGAAAGACTATGTAATATGCCGGATACTACATGAGTTGACATCAATGCCAAAGGGGGAGATTGTTAGCATTGTGTTTTCATTGATGTCAACTGGTATAGGATGACTATTGGTATAAGAGATGTATATTCAACACTATCATGGATGAGTATAGGATGAGATATCTTTGATATCACCTTGTGTTGCAGAACACCAGTAAAGTAAGGGAGAGAGGTCATTCAGAGGAATGATCACTGGAGTCACCGATAAACAATTGAGTATTTGACTTGTGTGGATGAAATGGACAGGTTATTGGTACAATCTATCACCGGTAAGGAAAAGATGTCAACTAGTAAGTGTTGTGTTTACAATGAGTAGTTGCCAAATGGCAAGCTTATGACCAGTGTAAAAGTAGGATGAGAAAGATGTTGAGCTATTTTTTGTGATGAAGAGGTAGAATGTTACCTAAATCACATCAACACAAGATGAGAAGAATGTACAGATCACCAATATGTTGTGTGGATGCAGAACAATAGAAATCCCACCAGATAGATATGTAGTCACGATGTGAAGAGATGACTAACAATAAATGTGCCCACACTGGATCACATGTACATGTTTGAAGATATGTTGTAGAAACAGGGAAGCCACATGAGTGCATTGTAGTATGTAGATGACAAGGATCCACTACTACCGATAAGTGGAGCTTATCTGCTATTATGCATAATATGCATCATAGTTTTGTGAGATAAGGAAGAAGAGGTAAAGGCAGATGTTTGAAGGCTCACACCGGATCTACAAGTGAATCAAAGGAATGCCTCAACTGCATGAAATCAGGGATATGCATTGGACCGATAGTGAAGGCATGTTGAGTTGTCGGCATAGATGAAGAGTGATGGGTTTGTTACTTTGACAAAACAGTTGAGACATGGTCTGAGCTGATTAGGAAGAAGGAAAGGATGAGCAAATGTAGATAGAGGAAAATGGCTAGATTGAAGATGGAGTCTATGGAAAGTTGATGACATGGTGTCATCAAGGTGTTTACCAGTATGTATATCCACTGATAATATAGACAAGGTGTAGATGCAGAAGACTCCCATCTAATGAAGATGTGCATAAGGTAGGTTAGCAAGAGTGCTGACCAGTTGAGTGTTCCACCGAAAGAGAAGAGGAGTGCAAGGTTGATGACATACCTGTTTGAGGGTTTAACCAACAAGCATAGTAAACCGGTAGATGAACCCAGTAATGGTGTTTGTCAGTGATACCATCCATATCGACATAGATGTTGAAGCAGAGGTGGATGCCAACATAGTTGCCATGTAGAGATAAAGTGGCATGCATGCACAGGTTGGTGTGTTGAGTCGGTGAAGTGTCAAGCGAAAAGGTAGCTAGTGACAAGTTGACATTTATGTCAACTACAAGATTCACAGGATGCACTGCAGGGGTTTGTGGCTCGAGGTTAGGAGGACAACTGAGATCTAGCTCAAACTGATTGAGGAGATCGAGGTCGGTGAAGGAAACTACAAGACAAATCTTGGTGATTGACCAAGAAATTAGCTGATAGGTTAAAAGCAGATTGTCAAAAATAGAAGGCATGATCAGAAAGGAACGACAATGGTAGGATTGATTGATGAGTTACAGTTCATCAATCTAGGTGATTAGATCAGATGAGATCTGATTGGATTTGGTTTGCCTCGAGGTTCATGAGGAAACCCTAATTGCCTAAATTTTGAATGTTTCTCTTAGCGAGAAAATCTAGCTATATGTATGCGAGCCAAAGATATTGTTTGTGTTGCTGAAGTAGAGAGTATTGTTGTTGAATGAGAGAATGTTGTTGCATGGAGAAGAAATCAGTTAAGTGCTCACTAAGAAGAAGAAGAAGATACTAGGTGTGAGGAAGAACAGGGTTGAAGTGTTCAATCAACAACAAAAGATCAGAACTAGTAGTGACCATATCGACAAAGAACAAGTGCAGAGGACTGCAGAGAAGGCAGACATAGAACCAACAAAGTGTAGTACCAGTGGAGAGCAGCGATGTATCAAGAAGAAGAGAGAATTGGTAAAGTGCATAACTAGAAGACAAGGAGAAGAGGTTGAACCAAAAATAATGCAGCAGAGAGGAAGGTTGCAATAGTGTGAGTGTTAGCAGAGAACCGATGGTGAACTAGATAGAAGATCTAGTAGAGAAATTGGAAGAAGAGTTACAAAATCCATTTGCAACAAAGCTATTAACTTGTAAATGATAATGTTTTGTTTTCACTGAGTTGTAGCTCGATGCAGGGGTTGTAGCTCCTTGGGTTGGCTCCCTAAATCAGGGGTTGGTGCTCCTTGGGTTGGTGCCCTAAACATTGTAATTTGAGATTCATTGTGAGGCTGGATTGGAGTAGTAGACTCCAACAACATTTCTCACCGAGGTTTTTCCCATCTTGGGTTTTCCTTGTATATGTTGTTGTTATGTGATGTCACCTTTGTGTGTGAGTGCATTTGTGCTTGTCTCCCATCCAATTGGTAAGTCTGAATTCAGTTAGATTTGTTAATTGGTATACTCACATATGATATTGAAAGGGAAAAGTTTGAGAACCAATGATTCACCCCCTCTAAGTGGTGCATTGTGATGAATAATGATGAACAACAGATACCCCAAATGGTACTGAGAGGGGGGGGTGAATCAGTATACGTAAAAACTTTCTTAACAACTTATCTAGCTAAAGCAAAACCAACTGGTTATCACCATTACTGAACTTAACCATGGCAATACTGGTTAAACACAATAAGACACCAGACACCATAAATTGATAGGTCTAAACACTTCAGATATGATCAATACTTGACATCAACTTCACCCATAAACATATGCATGTGGTATACTAGAAATACCACGACCTATTAAGCCTTCATGCATAATCTTTCAACCAAATACTTCATAAACATCACATGAAAAATGCATAACACATAACACACAATTTTTTCACATGGAAACCCAAATGGGAAAAACCATAGTGGGGATGAATACCCACAAGCTTATTTTGAAATATTTTGAAGCTCACCCTATTAGGAGCCTAGTCTGATTAAAGACTTTAAAATAAGGTTCTGCTAGGAACCGATCCTGTTAGAGATCACCCGTTTAAGGGATGGCTATATACCCTATTAAAGGTTACCTCTCTAGAGGATTTACAGAACTCAATGATCTTGAGTCACCTGGTTATAGGTTTTACAATAAGCCTGTTAAAGCTACCCGGTAAAGGGATTTTCCATCTGTTGAAATGATTAGAAGACAACAGGGAAAACTACTGATCTGATAACAACACTACATGCCAAGGAAGATCCTTTTCATTTCCTCTATTCTGCAATCACACTCTATAGTTTTCCTCTTACTAGTCTGGCAAGTATCTCATTACTCGGATACACACACACAACATTTGCCAACAACTTTACAATAAAAAACATCATCAACCTTATAGACAACAGATAGGTCGGTAGCATAAACCCTAAACCCTAAGTATCTTAGGTTTACAACACAAGCGGTCCAATCCTAACCATCCAAACACCTTGCATAGAGAATTACAATTTCAAATAGATCTCAAGATAGATTACATCGTTCATTCATCACCGCTCATGGGAATCAATAACCCATCACACTTTCTTCTCATACCACTAAGAAGAATGATCATTCCCGAGGTAGACTTCAAACATGGTCGATCTTCTTATGCCTCAATCCTTCATGCGCACAAGGTTGAAGTAGCACCTTGATCACATCTCTTAGCTAGCTCATCACAAAGTATCATTGGTTGCATCGCACAAGCTGGATCACCAAACCGATAACCATAGAGCTGAGACTACCAACCGATAGTCACACTAAGTGAAACCCTGACACCGGTTCACTACATCTCTTCATGCCTCTTCATACCAGTTCACCAACCTCTTTCAATCTACATACCGGTTCACTTAAACTTATTGACATCAATGAAAACATACATTATCATCATATCAACATGTCGGTTCATCATATGCCAATGATATCCAACACATTGTGTCTAACAATACCCTCTTCTGAACAATTTTGTGGGGAGTTGGGCTATCCTTGGCTATCTTCCATGAAGGCTATTGCTTCTCCAATCCATAAGTGTTCAAAATTTCCTCACCATGGAAAAATCATAACCATGAACCATAGCTTATTTCATCCATGCCCTAGTGTTCCTATTGATTTCTTTTGACCCAAGCAATTTTGATCTCTTCCATCAAGGAGCGATGCTCTTTGTCAATCTTATAAAAAATGGAAGAAAGATATGATCCTATCCTTAAGTCAACCTAGATCCCCAACACTTGATATTCCTATCATACTTGAAGATCAAGTTCTTCCCCTCATGGATAGAACTAATCTCCCTCCTAAGGAAGTGGCTTTGCCTTCTCCTAAGAAGAACAACATTATTCCTCCTAAGGTTAGACCTATACCTCCTCCTCATGAGGGACCTAGTCTTCTTCCTACACCTAATCTTCCTCCTTTATATGGTGCAATTCTACCTCCTTCCTCTTATAGAGAGAAGAGGTATGCTTCTCCTCTTGTTCAACTTAAAAGACCTCAACCTAAACCTTCAACTATCAAGGAGAGAAACATTCCTACTTTTTCAAATGTTCCTCCTATTAGGTCCCGGAGGAAACTAAGAGGGGGGGGGTGGTGAATCAATTGTCCAATAAATACAAACCAAACATAACTTAATCAAACTTAATTATTAATACCGGTAAACCAAACTTTAATGTCGGTAGATAGTTTAATAGCTAATTGTAGTACCGGTAAATTTTAATGCATGAAACAAAAACACAAATAACATACATAACACATAACATAGTTATTTGTACGTGGAAACCCTGTAAGGGGAAAAACCACGGTGGGAAACCTTACCCACAATCAGATGATACTACTATAGATAGTATGTGTGTACAATATGGAGTCTGCACGTGCAGAAAGTCGAACTGCCTAGAGCTCACTGCTCAATCACAAAATGGGAGTCGTACTGATTACAATTAGATGGTTAAATCCAATGATATTGTAATGCTCAAAATAGCATCTTCATATGTTGGATTCAAGACCGGTTAAGCTCCGATTTTCCTTCTTTAAACCTTCCTTCAATCTTCAATGATGTCTGCGTGTATAGCTCTTCTTATATTCGCATATACCTTATTTCAATCCTTTTTCCAATCCTATATAATTCTCATAAATGAGATCTTACATTTAAAGAAAAACCTAAGACCAAATGAGTAGGTCATCTCACTAAGATATTACAATAAAATCAATTACAAATGAATCAATATGTGATGCATGATGTCGGCTCAAATGCATTTACAATAATAAAAAGTCATCTTCATGATGTGCTGATCTAGAATAGATAAGCTTGTCGGTGCATATCCTGGACCTATTTGCCGGTAACAACAAACATGCAAACCCAATTCGACCAATGAACAAGTCACCAAGACCAAGTGTCCAAATGATGTCTTTGACATAACCAAGTAATCTCCAGATGATAATAGATCATCCTCAGTGTTGGTGAACAATATAACCTGTCAGTGAACTAGATATCGGTAACTATGTATAAGTCATTGAACATGCTGATGAACATAACCAAGGATCTCCAAGTGTTCTCAAGTGTTGACAAGTGTTGAAATCAATGACAAAACCATATCAAGATATCCAAAACACCAACAATCTCCCCCTTTGGAATTGATGGAAACACAAGATAGAAAAACCATCTAAGTGCCAAAGTAGAAATGCCAAAAACCAAAAACCAACAATCTCCAAAAGAGATCATCAAAATACAGATATAGAGAGTAACAATCTCTCCCCCAATGAATAATCTCTCCCCAAAAGATAATGTGTTTTTCCATAGATATCTCTCCCCCTTTGACATGAAATGCCAAAGTAATACAAAACCAAATACAATTAGTTCAAAGAACTTGTTGCAAAATACCAACGTAATAATTTATCCAACTACTCCCCCTATGAAGTAGCTCTCCTCATCAAAACCAGAAAAATATTTCTCTGTTAATTTTGTCAGTCTGATGCCATGCTCCAACTGTCTAAGTTTCTACCAGTGAGGGTATAACTCTAAGCTACTCTCTTAGATATTCAAAAGTTTCCTTAGGCAAAGGTTTAGTAAAGATATCTGCAATCTGCTCTTTAGTATTCACATAAACCAATTTCACTTCTTTTTCTTCAACATCCTCTTTTAGAAAATTGAATTTGATAGAAACATGTTTAGTTTTTGAGTGAAATACCGAATTCTTTGATATATCAATTGCTGCCATACTATCACAGTAAATGATTATAGGTTCATTGCATTTTACCTTTATGTCCTTCAACATTTGCTTGATCCATAATACCTGTGTACAATTAGTTGCTGCTGCAACATATTTTGATTTTGTTGTTGATAGTGATGTACAAGTTTGTTTCTTGCTCAACCAAGAGATTAATCTACTACCAAGAAAAAATGCTCCACCAGTGCTGCTTTTTCTATCATCTACATCTTCTGCCCAATTTGCAACTATGTATGCACATAAGTCAAAATTTTCATCTTGAGGATACCATAAACCAAGATTTGTAGTGCCTTGTAGACACCGGAAAATGCTTTTTACTGCTGATTCATGATTTTCCTTAGCATTACTCTGAAATCTTGAAACAATACATACTGCATTCATAATATCAGGTCTTGTTTGTGTCAAATACAATAAACCTCCTATCATAGACTTGTATCTAGTCGGATTAACAGGTGTTGATTCATCCTTCAAAGATAGCTTATTAGTTGTAGTCATAGGTGTGCTTACCAGTTTAGAGTTTTCCATGCCAAATTTATTAAGTAATTCCTTCAAGTACTTTGATTGATTTATGAATATACCTTTATCAGTCTGTGAAATATGCAATTCTAAAAAGAACTTTATCTCTCCAATCATAGACATTTCAAATTCTTCCTGCATCTTGTTAGAAAAGTCTTTACACAATCTATCTTTTCCTCCAAAGATTATATCATCAATAAAAACTTCAATAACCAAGATGTCATCATTAGTTACTTTGTAATATAGATTGTTGTTAGCATTACCTTTAGTAAAACCAATCTTCAAAAGGTATTTGTCCAATCTAACATACCAAGCTCTAGGAGCTTGCTTCAATCCATATAAAGCTTTCCTTAACCTGCAAACCATATCTTTGTCATCTGTCAAAGAAAATCCATCAGGTTGTTCAATGTAAACTTACTCTTGTAGATCTTCATTTAGAAATGCACATTTAACATCCATTTGATATACTTTATAGTTCTTGTGTTCTACAAAAGCTAAGAATTGATGAACAATGATGAACAGTTAGTACCAAACTGGTACTGAGAGGGGGGGGTGAATCAGTACAGACAAAAACTTAATCTAAACTAGTTTGACTGCAAAGACTACACTTAACTAGTAAACAATAACACCGGTCTAAATCAGGGAACTACTGGTAAAGCATTGTGAGAATGTGAAAGACATAAACCGATAAGACTTAGATCTCCACACAATCTAATATCTCATTTCCACTTCACCTGTATGCATAAACAAGTAATATATCATCAGAAATATAATGACTATTGATTCAACATGCTTTACCACTTGATACAAAATATTAAAGCATTACATGGAAAGAATCACACATGACACACTAGTTTTTCATGTGGAAACCCAACTAGGAAAAACCATGGTGGGGATGAATACCCACAAGCTATTCTTTGAACTCTTCTGAAGTCCGCTCTGTTATGAGCCTGGTCTAGTTAAAGACTTTTACAACAGGTTCTTCTAGGAACTGATCTTGTTAGGGATCACCCGGTTAAGGGATGGCTAAATACCTGGTTAAAGGTTAGAATCCTATTAAAGGTTACCTCGCAAGAGGATTTGAAGAGCTCATTGAATTGAGTCACCCTGTTAAAGGATTTACACAAAAGCCTATTAAAGCTACCCGGTTAAGGGATTTTACAAATACTGAAATGATTAGAAGTCAACAAGTAATACACTAATCTAATAACAGCACACAATGCCAAGCCAGATCCTCTTTAGCTCCTTTGCTTCTACAATCACACTCTATAGGTATCAACACACTTCTCCGGTCTGGCAAGAATCAAGTATCTCTTCACTTGGATACACACATAACATTTTCCAACAACTTCAAAATGAAAAACATCATCGACCTTATGGGAAACAGATAGGTTGGTAGCATAAACCCTAAACCCTAAACATTTAGGTTTAACAATTCAGTCAGTTCAATCCTAACCATTAATCATACTACATTGAATACAACAGTCTTGAATAGATCTCAAGACGTTCTTCAACATTCATTCTTTGCCACTTCAGGAAGTTGATAACCCATCACGCACTCTCCACCGTTTATAGAGACTTCGCACATTCCCGAGGTAGATAGGTTCAATCTCCATGCAAGATCCTCAAGGAAATCTTCCACACGCACAAGGCTAACATAGAAACATGATCTGATCTTCATTACAATGCTAACACATCACAAGATGTCATTAGTTGAATCACACAGGCTTTGAATGCATCAATCGAAAACCGTGAAGCTGAGACTACCAACCGGTAGTCATGCCAGATGAAACCCTGATACAGAAATTCCCATATATTGGTTCTCATTCCAACATACTACTTCACTTTTTCACATATACTAGTTCACAATATCATACCAGTTCTCACATATACCAGTTCACAATAATATATCGGTTCTCTTGCTAGTTTGCTTACTTCAGTATACCGGTTCATACTTCAGCATATTAACATCAATGACAACATACAATATCATCATGTCATCAAGCTCTGCACACATGCCAACAATATCCCCCTTTGGCATTGATGGAAATATACAAAGATATCTCTCTGCTTCACATCTTCTTCGCTTCACATTTTCTCCCCCTTTGACAACAATGCCAAAGTGGAGGCACAAATAGCTATGTTCCACTATAATGCTCCCCCTAAGGAGTAGCATCCTTCAACACACCAATCCTGAAAAAATATTTATTAATGCAATACTTGATTGATGTGGAGCACACACCTTTATTTCACCTCTTGAAGAGGTAGCACCCCTAATTCACCTCTTAAATAGGTAAATGTAGCCTTCGGTAGAGGCTTGGTGAATATGTCTGCTAACTACTCCTTACTGGAAACATGTTCCAATACAACCTCTTTGTTTTGAACCTTCTCCCTCAAGAAATGATACTTGAGCTCAAAGTGCTCGGTTCTAGCATGTAAAACCGGATTCTTGGAAATATTAATTTCACTTGTGTTGTCACAAAATATACTTACCAGTTTAGATACAGGAACTTTGAAACCACTTAATACATGCTTCATCCAAATTGTCTGAGTGTAGTTCATAAATTCTGCAATATATTCTACTTCTATTGTAGACTGAGAGATACAACTCTGCTTCTTACTCATCCATGAGACTAGTCTACCACCAAGAAAGAATGCACCACCAGTTGTGCTCTTTTGGTCATCCACATTACTATCCCAATCAGCATCTGTAAACACTTTGAGGTTGAAATCATTACTATATGGATACCACAATCCATAGTCAATAGTTCCCTTCAGATATCTAAGAATCTGCTTGACTGCTACCAAGTGGGATTCTCTTGGACTTTTCTGGAACCATGCAGTAATGCCCACTGCATGTGCAATGTTCAGTCTACTATGTACTACATAGTGTAGCTTACCAGTCATTGATCAATATTCCTTCTCATTCACCAACACTGAGTCATCCTCTTTTGACAATTTACAACTAGTCACCATCGATGTACCAACTAGTTTGTTGTCTTCCATGCCAAAGGTCTTCAATACCTCTTTGACATAATTTGACTGAGTGATAAAGATACCATCTTTCATTTGTTGAATCTGTAGTCCAATGAAGAACTTAATCTCCCCTATAAGTGACATCTCAAATTCCTTCTTCATCTCATCTACAAAATCATGACTCATATTGCCATCTCCACCAAAAATTATGTCATCAACAAATACTTTAGACATCAGAATTTGATCTCCTTCTGACTTCAAATAGATATTGCTATCTTCACTTGTTCTTTCAAATCCAATCTTCACAAGATGGGAGTGTAAGTGTTCATACAATGCTCTAGGTGCCTGCTTCAATCCATACAAAACTTTATCTAGCCTACATACCATGTCACTGTCTTCTGATAGGGAAAACCCATCTGGTTGCTCTATATACACCACCTCTTCAAGTATTCCATTCAAGAATGTAGATTTTACATCCATTTGATATACTTTGAATCCCTTGAAGGCTGCATATGCAAGAAGCATATGAACTCCTTCCAATCTAGCTACTAGAGAAAAGGTTTCTTCATAGTCTTCTCCCTCTTCTTGAGAATATCCCTTACACACCAGTCTGGCTTTGTTTCTTACCACTGTGCCATCTTCATTCATCTTATTTCTGAAAACCCATTTGGTGCCAATGACATTTTTATGCTCAAGTCTGGGTACCAAAGACCATGTACCATTCTTTTCTATCTGGTCAAGTTCCTCTTCTATTTCCTTGATCCAATCTTCATCTTTATGTGCCTCTTTAAAAGTTTTAGGCTCAAATTCAGAAATCATGCAAGAATTTTCTCTGACCTTTCTTCTTGTAAGAATTCATGCATCCTTATCTCCTATGATCTTCTTTGGATCATGATTCAACTTTACATACCTAGGAATGATCTTAGCTATTTCCTCTTGCTTTTCTTCTCAATCCTCATATTCATCAGCATCAACATCTACCAGTGTAGAAGCATTGTTACTAGTACTAGGCTGTTTTGCAACCGGTTCCTCTACCACTAGCTCACTGTCGGTTTCCTTAGGTTTCTTAGAGGTTTCATCAACTCTAACATTTATACTTTCAACAATTCACTGAGTCTCATTGTTGAAACATTTGAGAGCTTTTCTCTTGGTGGAATACCTTAGGAATATTCCCTCATCATATTTTGCATCAAACTTGCTCTGGTGTTCACTCCTCTTGATATAACACTTGCTACCAAAAATCTAAAGTAGCTTACCACTGGTGTCTTACCAGTCCAATACTCATAAGGAGTTTTATCCTTACCTTTCTTGATGAGTACCCGGTTCATAGTGTAGATTGCAGTGCTCACCGCTTCTCTCCAAAAGGTGTGAGCAACCTTCCCTTGAATCAACATCGTTCTGGCTGCTTTAACTACAATCTAGTTGTTCCTCTCTACTAGGCCATTCTATTGTGGAGTCCGAGGGGTAGACAGTTGCCTCTTGATGTTGTTCTCTTCACAGTACTTGTTGAATTCACTAGAAGTGAATTCTCCTCCTTGATTAGTTCTTAGGCACTTAATCCTCTTACCACTTTCCTTTTCGACTAGTGCTCTGAAAGCTTTGGACTTTCCAAAAGGTTTAGACTTATCTTTCAAGAATGTGACCCACATCATTCTTGAGTAGTCATCTGTGAGAATCATAAAGTACCTATCTCCCTATACACTCCTAGTTTTCATAGTTACACACAAATCAGTATGCACAAGATCAAGTAAATTGTCTGCAGTGAAAGGTTTACCTTTGAAGGTTGAGGAAGACATTTTCCCCAGTTGACACTCTCTACACAAAGGATTCTCTAGTTTGCTCAGCACAAGCAATCCTCTAACTACCTTGATCTTATTGGCCTTCACAATATTATCAAAGTTTACATGGCAGAGTCTCCTATGCCATATCTAGCTATCATCAAACATAGCCATTAGACATGTATTGATATTTGCATTCAGCTAAAATAAGTTATCTCTAGTCTACATATCGGTGGCCATCAATTCACCACTCTTTCCTTTTATTTTGTACACTCCATCTTTGAATTCCAGAGTGAGTCCATTATCATTCAGCTGGGGAACACTCAAAAGGTTATGCCTGAGACCTTCTACTCAATACACATTATTAGCACTGTTTTTTCCATTTAGAGAGATGGACCCTCTTCCTTTTACCATACATGGTGCATAATTACCAAATCAGACCACACCACCATCATACTCTTCTAGAGACAAAAACTTACTCTGGTCACTAGTCATGTGGTGAGAACAACCATTGTCAATAATCCACTCATTGGAATTATCAAAGTGGGAGACAAGTGCCTTCTTGTCTGACACATCTTCCTTAACTGCTACAAAAACAATGTCTTCACTTTCTCATCTTCTGATTCCTCATCAGTGACACCTTCATCAACTGCTACAAAATAGTTTCTCCTATTTCCTCCTTTGAACTTCTTGAACTTCTCAAGTTTGTCCTTATTATCACCATTAGGATAGTTTACAGCAATGTGTCCTATCCTATTGCAAGAAAAGCATTTCAAAGGGAGTTTACCTCTATATTGACTAGTTCCCTTAGGAAGTCTTTTGGAAAGAAGAGCTTTAAATTCCATCAGGATCTCCTCATCATCCTTTTCTCTGCTTTGTCTTGGTTCACAACTAGTACTAGCTTCTTTTCCCTATCTAGATGGTGCAGCAGATGCTCTAAAGGCTGATTCAATCTTCTGAATACTACCATCATAATTATTTAGCTCATATGTGGTCAACTTAGCAATGATGGATTCTATGGATACCTTTGTCTTTTCTATAGACCACAACTCCTGAATAGTAGCAACCCTTATTGCATATACTAGTAGCAAGGATCTCAAGACTTTGCTAACAACAGTGGAATCATCTATTTTACCTCCTACACTCTTGATGTCTCCAACAATAGTTTTGATTCTTATTCCATATTGTTGAATGGTCTCTCCTTCAACCATCCACATGTCTTAAAACTTTCCCCTAAGGCTCTCTTCCTTAGCTTGTTTCACATGCTCATCACTGCCATAGATATTCTCCAGAGCATCCCATACTTCTTTAAGATTGCCTTTATCCTGAACATCAATAAACTCAATGTTAGATAGACTATTGATTAGGGCTTCCATGACATGCCCATTCTCCTAAGTCTCTCTTTTTTGATCATCGGTGAGAGTACTGGTAGGGATATCATAATAATTCTCAACATAGCTCCAGTGTTGAGCACCCATTCTTCTAATGTAGGTCTTCATTCTATCCTTCCATATCTTAACGTTATCTCTATTGAACTTTGGAACTTCCCTCTTCATCATTTAGAGTAGGATCTTTTCCTCAAGTAGTTAAGCTTTCAACATAGAGGACATGGAAGATGCTCTAATACCAATTGATGAACAATGATGAATAGTTAGTACCAAACTAGTACTGAGAGGGGGGGTGAATCAGTACAGACAAAAACTTACTCTGAACCAGTTTGACTGCAAAGACTACACTTAACTGGTAAATAGTAACACCAGTCTAAATTAGGGCACTACCGGTAAAGCACGATGAGAATGTGAAAGACATAAACCAGTAACACTTAGATCTCCACACAATCTAATATCTCATTTCCACTTCACCCATATGCATAAACAAGTAATATATCATCAAAAATATAATGACTACTGATTCAACATGCTTTACCACTTGACAGAAAATATTAAAGCATCACATGAAAAGCATCACACATGACACACTGATTTTTTGCGTGGAAACCCAATTGGGAAAAACCATGGTGAGGATGAATACCCACAAGTTATTCTTTGAACTCTTCCACTCTATTAGGAGCCTAGTCCGGTTAAAGACTTTTACAATAGGTTCTACTAGGAATCAATCCTGTTAGAGATAACCCGATTAAGGGATGGCTAAATACTCGGTTAAAGGTTAGAACCCTGTTAAAGGTTACCTTGCAAGAGGATTTGAAGAGCTCATTGAATTGGGTCACCCTATTAAAGCTACTTGGTTAAGGGATTTTCCAACTATTCAAATGGTTAGAAGTCAACAGGTAATATACTGATCTAATAACAACACACAATGCCAAGGCAGATCCTCTTTAGCTCCTTTGCTTCTGCAATCACACTCTGTAGGTATCAACACACTTCTCCGGTCTGGCAAGAATCAAGTATCTCTTCACTTGGATACACACATAACATTTTCCAACAACTTCAAAATGAAAAAATCATCGACCTTATGGGAAACAGATAGGTCGGTAGCATAAACCCTAAACCCTAAACATTTAGGTTTAACAATTAAGTCGATTCAATCCTGACCATTAATCATATTGCATTGAATACAACAGTCTTGAATAGATCTCAAGATGTTCTCCAACGTTCATTCTTTTCCGCTTCAGGAAGTTGATAACTCGTCATGCGCTCTCCACTGTTTATAGAGACTTCGCACATTCCCAAGGTAGATAGGATCAATCTCCATGCAAGATCCTCAAGGAAATCCTTCACGCGCACAAGGCTGACGTGGTAAAATGATTTGATCTTCATTACAATTCTAACTCATCACAAGATGTCATCAGTTGAATCACACAGGCTTTGAATGCATCAACCGGAAACCCTGAAGCTGAGACTACCAACCGATAGTCATGCCAAATGAAACCCTGATACAAAACTTCCCATATACTAGTTCTCATTCCAACGTACCGCTTCACTTTTTCACATATACTGGTTCACAATATCATATCGGTTCTCACATATACTGGTTCACAATATCAGACCGGTTCTCTTTCCAGTTTTCTTATTTCAATATACCAGTTCATACTTCAACATATTGACATCAATGACAACATACAATATCATCTTGTCATCAAGCTCTGCACATATGCCAACAAGAATAATCTGACTGCCTCAATTCTAGCTACTGGTGCAAAGGTTTCATTGTAATCAATTCCATCTTTCTGTGAATATCCCTTACACACTAATCTTGCTTTATTTCTGATTACCTTACCATCTTCATTTAGTTTATTTCTGAATACCCATTTAGTTCCAATTACATTTTTGTCTTTAGGCCAGGAAACTAATGTCCATGTGTTATTCTTTTCAATTTGTTCCAATTCATCTTCCATAGCCTTAATCCAATATTTATATTCACATGCCTCATTAATAGTTGCTGGTTCAATATGAGAAATAAGACATACCTCTTCATTTGCCAGTCTTCCTCTAATCATAACTCCTTGATACTTATTCCCAATTATTTGATTTTTAGAGTGATTCAATCTTACATACCTGGGTGTTTTTACTTGTTGTTGTTCTTCAGTCACTGTGGAATTCTCAGATGATGTCGGTGTGACTAAATCAACATTCTGTACCGGTGCGCTCATAGTAGGTTCATTTGTGATTATCTCAACTGTCGGTTCAGAGTCTACAGACCTTCTAAACTGTTCATCAATCTTCACATTTGCACTTTCAATGATTTTTTGCAATCTTTTATTAAAACATCTATATGCCTTGCTCTTAGATGAATAACCAAGAAATATTCCGTCATCACTTCTAGGATCAAATTTTCCAATATACTCATCTCTTCTAATATAGCATTTACTTCTAAATATTCTAAAATATTTAAGAGTAGGAGTATTGCCAAACCATAGTTCATGAGGGGTCTTACCGGTTTCACCTTTGATGTGAACTTTGTTGAATGTATAAACAATTGTATTGACTGCTTCTCTCCAATACACATGAGCTAGATTTGCTTATGATATCATGCTTCTAGCTACATCCAAAATAGTTTAGTTCTTCCTTTCCACAACTCCATTCTGTTGAGGTGTCTGAGGTGTTGATAAATGTTCTAATTCCATTCACTTCACAGAATGTATTAAATTCCTTAGATGTGAATTCACCTCCTTGATCTAATCTCAAGCATTTGATTTTCTTACTAGTTTCATTCTCTACCATGACCTTGAATAGTTTGAATTTCCTAAAAGCTTCTGATTTCTCCCTGAGAAAAGTAACCCAACACATTCTAGAATAGTCATCAATGATTAGCATAAAATATCTATCTCCTTATAAACTTCTAGTTCTTGCTGGACCACATAGATCAGTATGAATTAGTCAAGAACATTATTGGATTTTTTTGGTATACTTTAAAAGTTTCTCTAACTTGTTTTCCAAATTGACATTCCTTACATACAGGATTCTGAGGCTTAACAATCTTAGGTAAATCTCTTACTACCTTAGTTGTACCGATTTTCACAATGCAATCAAAATTTACATGACACAGTCTCTTATGCCATAGCCAAGTTTCATCAATATGTGCAATCAAGCATGTCTTCTCACTGTTATTCAAATGAAAGATATTACCTCTAGTCTGATTACCGATTGCAATTTCTAAGCCAATTTTGTTCATGATTTTGCATTTACCATTCTTGAATTGTAATTGAAATCCTTTTTCAACTAATTGACCAACACTCAAAAGATTATGCTTCAAACCTTCAACAAAGTAAACATTATTAGTATTATGCTTACTATCAAAAGATATAGTGCCTTTTCCTCTGATCAAACAAGCTTTGTCATCTCCAAATCTTACTAGACCTCCATTGTATTCCTGAAAGGTTAAGAATTTACTCTTATCACCGGTCATATGATGTGAACATCCAGAATCAATAATCCATTCATCTTTATCTTCAATTTTAGCTGCCAGGGCCTACTATACTAGTTGAATAATAGATGTTGGTTGATCTTTTGTTATAGCAACAAAAGCCCATCCATTGTCTATCAGTTCCCCATCAGAATCATCAGCATAGTAATATGATTTGTCTCTATTCTTCTTAAATTTGTACCTTTGATATTCAAGGTTAGGCTTGTATGTTCTTTTAGCTTCTTCTTTCAATCTTGCATGTCTATCAGGATACCTAGAAGCCATATGACCAATCTTATTGCAGTTAAGACATTTAAATGGTGCTTTTGTTAGGGTTTCAAGTAGATCCGAAGCAAATATGAACTAACAATTATATGTAGATTTAAATACAAAAGATAAAGAAATAAAACAGGACACAGATAACACAAAGATTTAACGTGGTTCACCCAGAATGGGTTACGTCCACCATACACAGCCGTCCAATCTTTCTTATTATCTAGCAAAAAAAGTACATCAACCTTACAATGCCTTAAGCATCCCAGCCGCTTATAACATGCATTTTTGGGCAACAAACAAAGTCGGCCTTTTTAGGGTTTTATTACAATGTCGGTTTTCATCAACAAAAAAAAATAGCAAAAAAAAATGTGCTGAGTGTACAGTACTTTGCTGATCAGTCGCCACATTTCAACAATCTCCCACTTGGAGATTGATCAAGCTCCACAGCGAACAATCTCCCACTTGGAGACTGATACTACATGACACCACTGTACATGCAACATCCGCTGGATAAAACACTAGGACTTGACTAGTATAAATTCCACAATTATCAATCAAGAAGACCAATAGAAACTGATGAAGAAATCAGCTTCTCCTGTGGAACTGCCTTTGTGAACATATCGGCAGGATTCTCACTTGTGTGAATCTTCTCAAGCCATAACTGACCCTCCTCCAAAATAGTCCGGATGAAGTGGTACCTGAGCTGAATGTGCTTTGTCCTTGAATGAAAAGTAGAGTTCTTTGCAAGATGAATGGCACTCTGGCTATCAATATACAATGGGCTATCCTCTTGTGTCTGACCCAATTCCTTTAGAAAACATTGCAACCAAATCATCTCTTTGTTGGCTTCTGTAGCAGCAACATACTCAGTTTCAGTGGTTGAAAGTGCAACAACCTTTTGCAGCCTAGAAATCCAACTGACTGCAGTTACCCTATAGTAAAAACATACCCTATAGTACTCCTCCGTGAATCAATATCACCTGCTAGATCAGAGTCAACAAATCAACTTAGAGCAGCATTTGATCCTTTGAAACATAATGCCTTCGTAGTAGTTCCTTTCAAATACCGAAGAATCCATTTCACAGTATTCCAATGTTCCATACTCGGATTACTCATAAACCTGCTCACAACTCCCACTGCATGTGGAATATCTGGCCTTGTGCATACCATTGCATACATCAGACTACCAACAGCTGATGAATACGAGATGTTAGACATTTTATTAACCTCTTCCTGTGCCTTTGGGCACATCTCCTTAGTCAATTTGAAATGACTAGCCAAAGGTGTACTAACTGCTTTTGCATCCTGCATGTTAAATCTTTTCAACACCTTCTTTATATACTCACTTTGGGACAAATTCAAGGTTCTATTTTTCTTGTTCCGTGTAATCCTCATACTGAGAATTTGTTTAGCTGCACCCAAATCCTTCATAGCAAATGACCTGGCTAATTTCTATTTAAGATCATTTATATGTTGCATGTTAGACCCAGCAACAAGCATGTCATCAACATAAAGCAATAGGATAATATAACTGCCATTATCAAATCTCTTAAAATATACACAATGATCAGAATGACATCTATGATAACCGTGTTCAGCCATGAAACTATCAAATTTTAAATACCATTGTCGGGGTGCTTGCTTTAGGCCATATAGACTTTTCTTCAACCTACACACCAAGTTCTCCTTACCTTTGACCTCATATCCCTGTGGTTGCAACATGTAAATTTCCTCCTCCAAATCTCCATGGAGAAAAATTGTTTTGACATCTAATTGTTTAAGATGTAAATCATCTGCAGCCACAAGACTAAGTACAGTTCTAATTGAAGTCATTTTTACAACTGGAGAAAATATTTCATCATAATCTATACCCTTTTTCTGTGCAAAACCTTTTACCACAAGTCTGGCCTTATATCTTTTCTGACCTCCTTCCTCCTCCTTCAGCCGATAAACCCATTTGTTAGGAAAGGCTCTTTTTTTTGCAGGTAGAGGAACTAAGTCCCAAGTCTTATTTTTCATCAGGGAGTCCATCTCATCTTTCATGCCTAGCTGCCACTGTTGTTTGGCATCCACCTGCATTGCTTCTTAATATTCTTCTCGTTCACCAGAATCCGTTAATAAGATAGAATACAAAGAAGGAGAAAATCTTTCAGGGGGTCTACTTGTCCTCGTAGAACGTCTAACACTTGTAGGAGTTTGTGGGACAATCTGTTGTTGCTGAGCATCAGGTACCTGTGGCATTTCATTTTCAGGAATCTTATCCAACACCACATATTCTTGTTTGTCCTATTCATGCTTCTTTTCCTGCATCTGTTCTTTATACATAACCTTCTCATTGAATATAACATCTCTACTTCTAATTATTTTCTCATTTTCAAAATCTCATAACCAATAGCCATATTCATCTATCCCATATCCAATGAAGGTACATTTCTGAGATTTAGCATCAAGCTTGGTTCTGTTTTCTTTATCAACATGGACAAAAGCTTCGCAACCAAAAGTTTTTAGGAAAGAATAATTTACCTTTTTACCAGTCCATGCCTCCTCTGGAATACCACCATCCAAAGGGGTTGAAGGTCCTCTATTTATCAAATAGACAGTAGTATGTACAGCATCTGCCCAAAAATGTAAGGGCAATCCAGCATGCAATCTCATGCTCCTCGCACGTTCCATGATGGTCCTATTCATTCTCTCTGACACACCATTTTCCTGTGGAGTTCTTGGAACTGTCTTCTGCTTTCGAATCTCATTTAAGGAACAATAATCATCAAATGCTTTGCTGCAATACTCACCTCCATTATCTGATTTGAGACACTTCAACTTTTTTCCTGTCTCATTCTCAACCAAAGCTTTCCATTTCTTAAAAGTTTCAAAAATATCTGATTTTTGTTTTAGGAAATATACCCATGTTTTTCTGGTTGAGTCATCAATAAAAATAACATAATAACAAGAGCCACCAAGAGATGATACCTGAGCTGGTCCCCATACATCTGAATGTACAAGCTCTAACTTCTCACTCTTCTTCTCCTGCCCAACCTTGAGAAATTTGACTCTTTTCTGTTTACCATAAACACAGTTTTCACAAAACTCTAAATCAATCTTCTTTAGTCCTGGCAATAGATTTTTGGAGTGAAGGATTTTCATCCCTTTCTCACTCATGTGCCCAAGCCTATGGTGCCACATTATCGAATCTGTTCTTGCAACATTTATTGTTGTTGTCCCTGCAGTAACTTTATCTGTAGCAGCTAAGGTAGAGTAAGTGTTACCAGTACACAGATATAATGTGCCTACCTTCGCACCTTTAGCTACTACTAATGATCCTTTAGTGACCTTCCACATACTGTCTGAGAAGGTAACTATGCAACCTTCACTACCTAGTTGCCCTACAAAAATTAAATTTCTTCTTAAATTAGGAACATGTCTTACCTCCTGCAGAAACCAGTCATTACCATTCTGCAACTTGATCTTTATCTTTCCTTTCCCAACAATTTGACAAGGCTCATCATCACCCAAATATACTTGTCCAAAATCACCTTGAACATAATCTAGAAAATATTTTCTATGGGGTGTAGCATGAAATGAAGCCCCAGATTCTATTACCCAGGAATCATTAACATTATCCAAACATAAGATTAAAGAATCTTGTAAAGTATTACTTGCAATATTAGCTTTCTTACTGTCATTTTCATTTTTGTCTCCTTCTTTTTTTTTCTGAGACCAACAGTCTTTCTTTAGATGACCAGGCTTTCCGCAGTACCAGCAATCTTTCTTTCCTCTAGATTGAGAGCGTCCTTTCTTTGACTTCCCTCGTGACTTCTCATTCCCAGGGCCTTTTCCTCTTTCCTTTGATCTTCCTCTGTTCTCCACATTCAAAACACTACCCGATGATGTTGGAGTCTCACCTGTGCTTTTCCTTCGCATTTCCTCGCTTAGGATAACACCAACAATATCATCAAATACCAAAGTATTTTTACCAGAGACAAAGTTACTTACAGCCATAACTAAGCTATTCCAGCTTTCTGGCAAAGAACATAAAATCAAGAGAGCCCTAACCTCTTCTGCAAAGGTAATTTTTACCGAAGACAATTGACTGGTAATTGTATTAAATTCATTTAAGTGCTCTGCTACAGATCCTCCCTCACTCATTTTCAAATTAAACAAATGCTTCATAAGAAATATCTTATTCAAAGCCGAGGGTTTCTCATACAGCTTAGCCAATGTTGCCATCAAATCTACAGTCGTTTTTACTTCTGTTATATTGAATGCTACAGATGACGCAAGGCACAATCGAATGGAACTCAGTGCCTTTCTATCTAAAATGTCCCACTCTTCATCTGATATTGTGGTCAGTTTCTTCGCCTTTCCTTCCAATGGCCGCCACAAATCCTTTTGATATATGTAATCCTCCATTTACATTTTCCATAACTGATAATTCTATCCGTTAAACTTTTCAACCTTGAATTTGGAATCCTCCATTACTCCCACTCAAATTTGAAAGTTCTGCCAATTTATAGAAAACCTTGCTCTGATACCAATGGTTAGGGTTTCAAGCAGATCCGAAGCAAATATGAACTAACAATTATATGCAGATTTAAATACAAAAGATAAAGAAATAAAACAGGACACAGATAACACAAAGATTTAACGTGGTTCACCCAAAATGGGTTACGTCCACCATACACAGTCGTCCAATCTTTCTTATTATCCAGCAAAAAAAGTACATCAACCTTACAATGCCTTAAGCATCCCAGCCACTTATAACATGCATTTTTGGGCAACAAACAAAGTCGGCCTTTTTAGGGTTTTATTACAATGTCGGTTTTCATCAACAAAAAAAAATGGCAAAAATTTTTTTCTCGGGGGCTACCGCCCCCGAACCCCTACCCGGGGCCTGGCCCGGCCCCGGACACCGGCAAGGATACATGCTGAGTGTACAATACTTTGCTGATCAGTCACCACATTTCAACAGCTTTACCTTTATACTTACTTCCAACTGCAC
Source organism: Cryptomeria japonica (assembly GCF_030272615.1). Taxonomy (NCBI): domain Eukaryota; kingdom Viridiplantae; phylum Streptophyta; class Pinopsida; order Cupressales; family Cupressaceae; genus Cryptomeria; species Cryptomeria japonica. The sequence goes on from NC_081410.1 coordinate 254,363,087, forward strand.
TTTTAGGCATCTTCCTTGCAAATAGTGCTTCAAGCTCTTCCAGTTCTTCATTCTCCTTTCTAATTTCTTCAAGTTCTCTTCCATAAAAGGCTTTCCCGTCAGATTTCTTAGATGATGATGATGATGCTTTGAAAGCTAAATCAGTCTTAATTGTAGCAATAGGACCAAATTCCTCAAGTTCAAAAGCTAAAAGTTTTCCAACCAAAGTGTCTCTAGATACTGATGCATTAGGCATTGTTCTCAATTCATTAATAACAGTTACTTTCATTTTATATGTTGGTGGCAAAGCTCTTAAAACTTTAAAACAATTTCATCTTCACTTAAGGTTCCTCCAAAACATTGTATACCCAAAACAATTTCATTTACTCTTTTCATAAAAGAAGAAATCCTTTCATCTTCTTCCATTTTCAGATTTTCATACTTGACCTAGAAGCATTCCAGTTTTGCAATTTTGACTATGGTATCACCTTCATTCAGTGTCTCCAATTTATCCCAAATAGCTTTAGCAGTAGATCTATTTGATAATCCCATGATTTTCTGATCTGACAATGCGCTCAAAAGTGCTTCTCTTACTTTGCAATCATTTTCTTCATCTTTAGCCAAGGTTGGTGGATTAGGTTTACCTTGAGTAGGACCAATATAACCATTCTTTGTAACATCCCATATGTCCTTCCCAATGCAATTCAGATGTGTCTCCATCCTGATCTTCCATATGCCATAGTTGGTTCCATCAAGCTTCAGACTATCCTTCTTGAAATAGTTAGAAGACATTGGATCTCTTCAAGCTGTTAAACTTCTACAAAAAGAGGACTATGCTCTAATACCAATTGTTAGGTCCTAGAGGCAACTGAGAGGGGGGGGGTGAATCAGTTGTCCAATAAATACAAACCAAACATAAATTAATCAAACTTAATGCTTAATACTGGTAAACCAAACTTTAATGTCGGTAGATAGCTTAATAGTTAATTGCAGTACCGGTAAAGTTTAATGCATGAAACAGAAACATAAATAACATACACAACACATAACATAGTTATTTGTACTTGGAACCCTGTAAGGGGAAAAACCACAGTGGGAAGCCTTACCCACAATGAGATAATACTACTACAGATAGTATGTGTGTACAATATGGAGTCTACACATTTAGAAAGGCCAACTGCCTAAAGCTCACTGCTCAATCACAAAATGGGAGTCACACTGACTACAATTGGATGGTTAAATCCAATGATAATGTAATGCTCAAAATAGCATCTTCATATGCTAGATTCAGTATCGATTAAGCTCTAATTTGCCTTCTTTAAACCTTCCTTCAATCTTGAATGATGTCAGTGTGTATAGCTCTGCTTATATTCACATATACCTTATTTCAATCCTTTTTCCAATCCTATATCAATCTCATAAATGAGATCTTACATTTATACCAAAACCTAAGACCAAATGAGTAGGTTGGCTCACTAAGATATTACAATAAAATCAATTACAAATGAATTAATATGTGATGCATGATGTTAGCTCAAATTCATTTACAATAATAATAAATCATCTTCATGACGTGTTGTGCTGATCTGGAATAGATAAGCTTGTCAGTGCATATCCTGGACCTATTTGTCGGTAACAACAAATATGCAAACTCGATCCAACCAATGAACAAGTCACCAAGACCAAGTTTCCAAACGATGTCTTTGACATAAACAAGTAATCTCCAGATGATAACAGATCATCCTCAATGCCAATGAACAATATAACCTGTCGGTGAACCAGATATCAGTGACTGTGTATAAGTCACTGAACATGCCGGTGAACATAACCAAGGATCTCCAAGTGTTTTCAAGTGTTGACAAGTGTTTACATCAATGATAAAACCATATCAACATATTCAAAATACCAACACCTCCTCCTTCTCATCCTTCCCCTAAGACTCAATGAAATCGTTGTGCGAGATAATGTCGACGAAGATGTTGTGTTCAAGCTCATGAAGTTGTCCCTCAAAATACTCAATCTCCCAAGACTCCAACAATTGACATGATTCCCTTTTCTCCTAAGAAATATGTTCAACCTACATCTCCAAATCATAAGTTACATAAAACATGTGATCATTTTACTCTTATTCATGTTCTTGCTCCTCTTTCTCTAAATTTTGATGATGAAATGAGTGAAAATTTTATTCATGATGGCAATACAACTCCTAATTCTTCTGATAGTCAGTATGAATATGTTGATGTGGCCAAGCATTTATCAACTGAATTTTCACAAACCCTAATCCTAGCTCCTAGAATCAAACAAAGTGACTTACCACATGAGCATAGTCCTTGTTTGGATCTTGTTATAGCTCCATCTATTGTAATCAATGTTGCTCCTCTGGTATGTTTCTTGCCTTCCCAAAATAGTTATCACCAAGATCGAGAGGCGAATGGCGTACTAGATTAGCAATATTAGCACTATAGATCTTCTCTCTCTCTCTCTCCTTTCTTGCTCTTTTTTGACCATTCTTCTTTGTGTATCCTTGTTCTTTTATTTTTCCCTCAATGTCTACTTAAGGATAATGCAAAGCATTAAGATCTCTCTTGGTCTCTTTCATGTTAACTTGAAAGACATCCTCTTCCCTTTCTTAAAAGGCAGTGTCCTTTCTTCAGGGAATGATGATTATTATATACATATATACATGCGTTATCATACAACATGCTGACCATGAGGAAAGGAAAACTACCTCATTCTTGGTGTTTTGTATTCATTATCCTTGGATTTATTTCTAAATTGGGGGCTAAATCCTTGTGATAACATGCTCCCTCTCTTCTCTCTCTCTTGGATGTATCCTACCTTAAATCATGTTGGGTGAATATTTTGTCACCAGCGTACTAATGACAAAATATATAATTCACACAAAGCTATGCTGAGAAATTAATCTCTCCTCTCATCAAGGAGAGGTTCCCTATGAAATTTCTCCTCTAATTAATAAGAAACTAAATTTGTTGGTTGGTGTTGGGCATAAAACTCTCTTTTTTCAGAGTTTATGTATTCTCCCTTCACCTGGTTACAATTTCTCTATCTCTTTAGATACTTAAAGAAAAGAACTATGAATCTAACAAACTACACCAAGAGTTACTATTAAGAAGCACAAAGTCTCCTTTAAGGTAACACTAACTCAAACTGATTATTACAAATCAAACAATTAGAAACTTAGCTTGTAGCTTAAATTCTTCAAGTATAAATTTCTAATCATTTAAACTACAAGTAACTACAACAATACAAAGCTTAACACTAGTTACTTAATTTATTAGAAGGTTTCCCAAATACGCTAAGAGCACACAGTCTACTTGCACAATTTAGGAGCTCTTTAACTCACATAACAATATCTTCAAGATCAAATAAATAAAGAACATATATATTCAATGGACATAAAGGTGTAATACTTGGTTTCAATGGAATGTCATGGCAGAGCTCTTCGGGATGAAAAGACTTTAGATCTTCATAGGAGTATGCCAAGACGTCAACATATTGCTGCAATAATGCAACAAATTTCTGCCTTTCTTCTTGTGAACAACACTTTCCAATGTTGATCATTTTTGGATTGTCTTCAATCCCAATGTTTACTTGTTCATATTCCATTGACCCTGCAGCTGATCTTTGTTTCTTTTTAACATAACGATCATGTTTGTCAAAAAGATTTTCTAGCAAAACTAAACCCTTGGGTTTCTTGTTTCCTTTTAATTGCAAAAATTTTTCTCTTGTTTCTGCATCAATACTTTCAATTGCATCCTTTGAAGGGCAGTGACTACCTTCAAAGTACAGATCATCAAAATTGTCAACGGTTTGCAAAAAAATTATTACATGATAATCATCATTAAATACTTGCCAATGATCAGAGTTGTCAGGAACACTTGGCCAGAAAACTAACTCAACAACATAAGTTGATCCTGAAAAATCTTTGTGAGGAACCAAAGAAGTCGCAGATATTGCCAATGAATTTGCTCTATCATTAAATTCATGAGAGACAACAGATATATCAAAGGCATTGAATGCCTCAATAAAATCGCAAACTTGGTTATGATAATGTCGTAGCCTATCGCTCCTAGTTTGATATATGTTCTGGACCTAACAAACAATTAACTCTGCATCTCCTTGAGCATGCACGTTCTTGATTCCCTTCTTTTGAGCAACATTCATTCCTAGAAGAAGTGATTCATACTCTGCAGTGTTATTTGTGTTATCAAACTGCAATTTGAAAGAGAAAGGGAAAATATTACCCTCAGGAGAAACCAAAACAATACCGGCTCCTGATCTGGTAGAAGAATAGCTGCCATCAAACTCTAGTGTCCAAACATCATCTGGACTACCAATGCTGACGGTATCAAAATTGAGAATTTCTTGTTGTGAAGTTGAAGATCTTTCTGATTCTGTAACACTACTTTCACAATCAACTGGAACATCATTTAGTGGAATGGCATCTTCACTCTCAGGAGCCACCTCTAAACCATCATCAGCATGCATAAAATAATTAACCATACCTGATGATTCAAAAAGAATCTAGGCCCGCTGATCGTCAGACTTGACAACGGCGTATTTTGATTCTTTTTCTGGAAGTAACTTTTGGACAACTCCTTTAACAGGAATACGAGCCTCAATCATATCCATGTTTAACTCCCCCCCAACATCTCTACAGAAATTTCTTCCCAACAATAGACCATAGGAGGCCGGCATGTCGGCTACCAATACTGTCATCTTAATCTTCTTTTCTAGGAATGAAGCAAAAGCAAACTGTGCATCTTTGATTTGACCTATCAAGGGGACTTGCTTGTTATCCATAGAGAAACACCTTCCAAATGTTTTTGTCAAAGTCAATCCAAGAGCATTGGCAACTTCTGACGACATAATATTATCAGATGCCCCAGAATCAATTACATAGTTACTAAGCTTATAACCATTTATCAAAAAAGAGATGTAGAATGGTTCTATCTTCTCTACAGGAGAAGGGGAAGTTACTAAGTTATTTTGAAGTAAGTTAGACTTAGGAATATTACTAGGGGCAGTATCCTTTTCTTTAACAAACTTGACCAAACGGTCAAATTGATCTGGATTAGATCTCAAAAATTCAACTTCAAACATTTGTATTTTGGTTTTCTTAGCATGGTCTAAAATATCAAATGACTGAAAGGAATTCATCATCAAAAATGGATTTGGATTCTCATTTTGAGAATTTAAAATATTAGGTACACTAGTCTTTGATGCATGTGTAGAAGAATTGACAGGTGCAAAAAAATTGACAGCAGTTGAAGAATCACTTACACCTTTATCCTTCGCGACGTCCATTGAGATAGCATTGTCCTTTGCAAGATTTAGTATGGGAGTCCCATGCTTCACAATAGAAATTGGAAAATGTTGAGAGTCCTTAATAGGATCATCACTCTTTGCAATGACAGGTGGCTGAGTTGCCTGTTCTTGCGAACAGGTGAATACTGTAAAGACATCCCCATCATGTGTGTCTGGCGTATCATCTTCTTGATATTGCATAAATCTGATATTAGAGTCGCCAACCAACTTTGCATCATCTCCTTGATGAGAATTGGCATCTTCTTCACCAAAAGAGGGAAGATCATTCTGTTTAGCTTCATAATATCCTGTAGCTGAATTTTGGGGTGGTGCTTCCTCTGCAAGCCTCTCTGGAGCAAGAGGTAATTTATTCTGATTACGCATGGCATAATTAGAAGCATTGTTTGGATAAGTCCTTCTTGGAACATCATGATAAGAAGTATTTTCTTGTGAGGAAATTTTCTTCTTAAGTGCCAACAACTCATTTGCTAGCTTTTGTATCATGGGATCAATAGAATTCATGGAAGGAATTGGCAAATCAACAATTTGATTATTTCTAACCTTGTTGGGATCTCTCCTTATCTTACTAGCAAGGATAAGATCATCTTCAATCGATATAGCTAACTATTGTGCAACATCCAAATCTGTAGGATTATCTCTTCGCAAAAGAAAGCTCACCTCAGGCAATTGAGCGTTAATGAAGAAGCATTTCAAATTTCCAACGGTTGGTCGTGAAGCAACTGGAATGCGATTGTGCAATTTGTTGAACTTTGCTACAAATTCATGCATAGCTTCTTGGGGCTCTTTCTTCATTTGAGTTAACTAAGCTAGCAGTGCATGATCATTTTCGGCAAACTTGAACCTTGCTTCAAACAATGTTCTGAGAGTTGCCCAATTTGTGATACAAGAATTCATAGTTCTAGATTCTACAAGCTTCAAGTAGTGCAGCTTGTTCCCTAGTCAGAGCCAACTGTTGTCCTTGATTTTAGCACAACTAAAATCATGAGGCAACCCTATGAAACCAGTCTGTTTCATACCTTACGGTCTCTGGGAGAGCTTGATCAACTTCATCGGTTAGTTCGTTTAGCTTCTTGCTTTTCATTTTAGTGTTTTCTTAGTTTTTTTCTAAAGTTTGTAGTTTTACCTGTAGTTCGGACTTAAAGTTCGAAGTCCAAACTACAGGGTCTTTCTTCATGCACATCAGACTTTAAAGTCCAATGTGTGTTTGCTAGGTTTTCTAGCCTACAAGTCAGACTTTAAAGTTTGACCTGCAGGTGTTCTAAGCCTGCAGTTCGGACTTTAAAGTCTGACCTGCAGGTAGTCTTCCTCTACAGTTCGGACTGTTTTGCTAGAGATTGCATGTCAGACTTTAAAGTCCGACTTGCAATGGTTTTTAGCCTACATGTCAGACTTTAAAGTCTGACATGCAACTACGTGTTAGTCATTAATTTCGCATTTATTGCTAATTTTTTGGGTTTATTTGTTTTAGGGTTCTTTTCTTCATTATCGTTTGTGTTTTCTTTTTCTCTGTGTGCCCTCCTCCGCCACAACTCAGATTGGATTGCTCCTCCATCAGATTTTTTGATCTTGTTGCAGAAAAGGTAGAGTTTTATGTTTTCTTTCAATTTTTTCCTTATCTTCCTATTTCATTTTTTTGAGTTTGCTTGGTATGTAGGGAGGGTAATCGGACTTTAAACTTTGATTGCCCCCCCTTTATTCCTATCATTTTCCTAAAGCTACATAAAGGGGTTTAAATCTCATTATGCAGTTGGATTAAACATCTCCGTATAACGGACTTTAAAGTCCGATATGCGGATAATCATTTTTGCATATCGGACTTTAAAGTCTATTATGCAGAGATGAGAATGTTTGGTTGATATGTCGGGTTTTAAAACCTGGCATGTCAACCAATCATTTTTCCCTTTGTGAGAACATCGGACTTTAAAGTCCAATGTGCTGGATTTGCCTAAGATTTTACCCTTGCACATCGGACTTTAAAGTCTGATGTGCTATTGATCTACCCTTAATCAACACATCAAATTTTAAAGTTCGATGTGTTGATAACTCTTCCTCAGATTGCACATCGGACTTTAAAGTCCAATGTGCTATTGATCTACCCTTAATCAACACATCGGATTTTAAATTTTGATGTGTTGATAACTCTTCCCTGGATTGCACATCGGACTTTAAAGTCCGATGTGTTGTTAACTTACCCCAAGTTTGCACCTTGAACTTTAAAGTCTGATGTGCTAATCAACATTATTTACCCTTGCACATCAGATTTTAAAGTCTGATGTGCTGATCAAGGTGTTTACCCTTGCACATCGAACTTTAAAGTCCAATGTGCAATTTTTGTTTTCAAAAGAGCATGTTGGACTTTTTTCCCCGACCTGTTGTGTTTGGCAGTTTTACTCCCAAGCCTATTTTGAGTCCCGTTTTTTGATCCGTTTGAGAAAAATTGATTTTGATAATGATGAAGAGTAAATCCTCAATGTTGAATACAGTCATCATGAATGTCAAAGCTCCCTTAAAACAAATTTGAGCCTTCCTCAAGTCAATTGGAATCTTCTCCAAGTAAAACATCATCAAGAAAGATGAAGTACAAGTACGACAAGTACTTGAATCTGTACCCAGAGAGTTTAGTAGACTCTAATATCAAGGAGATCAGAGACACTGAAATTGGGCATGTAGATATGAAAGAATTCATTGATCAAGTTAAGAAGGCTCCTACTCACCTAACTAATCTGATCAACTCCGAGTTGCATAAATATGCATCTTTTCTAGTTGCAGCTCATGATCCAGAATTTATGCTTGCAGTAGCTGATCACTTTGATCCAAATACAAGATAGGTAAAAGATGAAGATCAGAATGTCATCATGACCCTGGACAGTGTATTTTTCAATAGTGTCTTCAAAGGTTCCCAAGTTGAAGAGGTGGCTAATATTACTCAAGAAAGTGCCCAAGAGTACTATGAGAAAAACGAGGATAAATGCAAGAAGGTAATCAATAATGTTTTCCTTTCTACTGCAAGAGGTTTCCTAACCACACGATGACCTAAGGGATTTCACAGGAGTGATTTCAATGAGGAGTACAATGACATGGTCACCATGTTATCAAGGGTGACGGGGTTAAAAGACTCTCATTACTTTCAAAGTTGGATGTGCTACTACATGAAAATAATCAGGAAAGGAGCAGCAAGAATTGATTGGGGTGAACAGATCTGCGATGCCCTCTATACTCAGTTGAAGGAGGTCAAAGTAAAATGAATTTTATATGACCTCATATCTGGTTTATGCGGCAGCTTTAATGAGGCAATATCCAAGCTTATCTACTAAGGGTGATAGGAGGTTGGTACCCGTTTGGGAGTACTATGATCAGCTTACTATCAAGAATCAAGGTATTCATTACAAAAGAGTTAATGATGCCTTCTTCACTGTATGGAAGTGCATTTTTTATAAGGGCCTACAGAAGCAGAGAATATCAGAGGCTTCTTATAACAGGGTATCTCATTTTGGGTGTGTATTCCTGCAATTTCCCACATTCACTTACATCTGAATTGGATGTTTCTTAGGTGAGCCCTTTATTCTACCAAGGTTCCCTTTAGACAAAATCATCCTCATGGAGTTGTGCAAACAACTAATTAATGTACATGAAAAACAATCACAAGCACATAAGACTGGGTTGAATTTCCCAGAATCAATCGGCAGGTACTCAGTGCTAACCAATCCCAAGGCCAAAAATATGGAGGATGTTTGGGAAGACTATCAAAATGATGAGGATATAAGAAGGATGGATTTTAGCCACCTTACTCTGGAACAAATTGAAAACTTGTATTTATCTAAGATCCCGATGACCATGATTGATACGAATGACATAATAGACCCGATCTATTATGAGAAGAAAATTGCTAACTCTCTGCTTCCTCCCATACAATGGTCAAAGAAGGAGAGCAAATCAATCACTCAAAGGATTTCTCCTATCCTAGAAAACACCAATGCATGGCTGGTAAGGAAGAATCTTAGGATGAAACAACTTCCTACTAGTTCAAGAGATGACAATAACAGTGATGGCCAAGTCATCAAGATAGCTATAGCCGAGACGAGAATGAAGAGCAGGGAAGACCTGCAAGCACTACCCTCTGCTCTTGTGATACAATCAAAAGGGAAAGGGCCCAAGATTAAATTTATAATGAAAGGGTCCAAAAAGGGTGAATCATCATCTGCAGTACAGGAAGCAGTGACTAAAGAGCCAGAACAGCCGCTTGCCAAGGAAATTGAAGAAGGTGAAATTCCTCAACAAGAGGAAGTACAGGCTGAAGAAACATCAGACCTAGCTGAAGTTGATGCATCGATTACCTCATAGGTAATCATCCACTCTATTGACTTTGAATTTGACCAAGAGGATGAGGTTTTTCAAGATGGGGATCTAAGTATGGGCATGGCACAATCGGAAGCCACTATTCAGTTTTTCACAATAACCAACTTCTCCAATCTAGATAATATCCCTTCGTCTACTATTAAATCCACGATGATGGATTTTAATGAAGCCTTGAAAGAGGCACTTGCAGAACAGGTTTTAGTAGACTTACCTATCACTACCACCACCACCATAGAAATTCCACCATTGGAAGTGTTGAAGTTGCATTCATGGCACCTTCAACTCTCCCATCTATAATTAAAGAGGTGTCAGCAGTAGCAAATGTTCCACTAGATACTTCAACATCGGTGCCATCAATAACACTCATAACTGCTCTGAGCTCCAGTCAACTTGCTCCTAAAACTTCAACTCAAAATCAGAAAGGAGCTTCTACTCCATCGGCCAATCCAAAATTACCCCCTTGGATGGAAGTAGTGGCTCCTAAGAGGAAAAAACAAGTAATTTCTCTGGATGAGTTTGACTTTGAGCTTTTGGTTCCTCTAAAGCCTAAGTGAACAAAGAAGCCAAAGACAGTATCTTGGGTGGTAGTAGACCTAGCTTCTAAGAGAAAGTATGATGATGTTATGGTGACATCGTTAGATAAGGACAAAGGCAACATACGATCTGAAGATTATACCATGTAGGTCATAGAGCTTGGGGTGGAAACCCATGAGAGTGTTAAATTGGATTCTCAAACAGATTTTAATTCTTTGTTGAGGAGATTGGATCAGGAGAGGGATGAGAAAAATATCTTGAAGCAAAAGTGTGAACAATTGACCAATGTTCTTCTAAAGGTCACACAATTTTCTCAAAAAAGTGAGCCCATAGGATCCTCAATAGATACCAAATCTCTAAAGAAGATTGAACAGGTGGGAGCTAAAGGCCGAGTGATGGATGAGTGGATTTCATGACTAAGGTCAAAAGGCTCTCATCTTCTGAGTTCAACAGTGGAACTATTGTCAGATTATGAAGTAATCCAGAGTTAGATGCAAGGACTCAAAACCTCTTTATCACAGGAGATTGAGGAAGTTCTGAAAAGTACTACCTTTTGGAGCAAAATGGAGGACTTCAGGATAGATGTCCTTGTTGAAAATAAGGTAATTCCCACAAGGGAGAAGTACATCTAGATCTTGTCTTTATTGTCTCATAAGCGAGAGACAATAAGGTTAATGATTGCAGAACTGGACCGAGAGAAGAAAGAAGGTGATGACGAGGTTGATCTCATTTTTACCAAAGTTGTTGATCTTCCTTGTTATTTATATGATGGCAATCAAAATCTCGTCACTGCTAAATTTGTCACGTGGGAATTCCTTTCCTTGATGGATCACTGCACAAGACAAGATTTCTCACTTGATACATTTGATAAGCTATTAGAGATCTAGGTCAGTTTTGAAGTCCTCGCATCCATGTTGAAGGATGTTAAAAAGAAACAAGTAAAGATTGGAGATGCAATTTCCCACATCCGAGTGATCACAAGTTCTACCTTGATGCTGAATGAAGCAGAGATAAAAGCTATCCTGGCTAAGTTCAAAGATTTTTAGAAACCCAATGAGGAGGAGAATGAAGAATGAAGTGCCCCTTTTTGGCACCCTTTCTTTATGCAGTTGTGCCAATAGATGTTGTCAATTTTCATGCAGTTGCATGTTTTCTTTATGTTGTAGTTGTAGTAAAATGGGACTGTGTAGTTGAATAAGTCAACTGTGCCCACCTTTTTCTCAACTCCTTTTCCTATATAAGGAGGACCTCATTTGTAAATATTTATCTTTTTCATGCGTAGCAAAACTCTGCAGAATTTTTATCCCAACTAAGACTTTGGGATTTTGTGGTGAAAATTCTATCAAGCAAATAAAGAAAACACTTTTGTTGATCTCAAACTTTGTGTTGTATCAAGAATATTATTTATATAATTTAATGTTCTTATGTCCATTAAATATATATGTTCTTTATTTCTTTGATCTTGAAGATTTTGTTATGTGAGTTAAAGAGCTCCTAAATCGTGCAAGTAGACTGTGTGCTCTTAGCGTATTTGGGAAACTTTCTAATAAATTAAGTAACTAGTGGTAAGCTTTGTATTGCTGCAATTACTTGTAGTTTAAAGGATTAGAAATTTATACTTGAAGACTTTGAGCTACAAGCTAAGTTTCTAATTGTTTGATTTGTAATAATCAGTTTGAGTTAGTGTTACCTTAAAGGAGACTTTGTGTTGCTTAATAGTAACTCTTGGTGTAGTTTGCTAGATTCATAGTTCTTTTCTTTAAGTATCTAAAGAGATAGAGGAATTGTATTCAAGTGAAGGGAGAATACATAAACTCTAAAAAAAAAAGAGTTATATGCCCAACACCAACCAACAAATTTAATTTCTTATTAATTAGAGGAGAAATTTCATAGGGAACCTCCCCTTGATGAGAGGAGAGATTAATTTCTTAGTATAACTTTGTGTGAATTATATATTTTTTCATTAGTACGCTAGTGACAAAATATTCACCCAACAAAGCAATCGCTCCCGATAAGGCATGCACATTCGCTTTAACATGGGGGCATACACTCTGCTCATATTTTCCTTTTTGATACTTAGAATTATTTAGTGAACTTGGATTTGCTTCATAATCTTGGTATCTTTTTTGTGACTCATAGTGAGGGGAACCTTGCTACTTGCAGTCATGATTTTCCCTTCTTGATCTTCCCTTTTACTTTGTCAATCGATGTCGTAAGATCCAAAGTCCTTTGGGGGCTTGGTGCATATTGCCTCCTTGACATGGTAGAATTATTTCAATCTTGTTTCCTTGTACTTTACCGACAGTATTGCCATATGCTTATACTCCCGCTAAAGTGGGGGATAAATGTAGTGTCATGAAATTGAGACCTTTGCAATTGCAACCACATTAGGGTCCTCATGCACGCGATTCAAATCCCTAAGATAGATCGGAGATTAGAAACTTGCTCGGCACCTAAGAACTATACCTTGCTTGCCCTTCGCACTACCTGAACTGCATCCTGTCCTGCAAAAAAGGGCAGGACAGAGGCATGGCGCCCCTGTGCTCTGCCCTATTTTGGAGCAGCACCCTTTTCAAATGTGCTTTGGTGGTTTCACATTGAGTGGGATGTAAGGCCCTACCCCAATCTGTCATAAAATTGCAGTTATTTTCATGTTGGACCTATTATTGATACTTTATTTTGATGCATAATGGATTAAGATTCTATATGATCTAGTGATTGGATAACATTGATATGATGTATGTAATCTATTTCTGATTTGCAACACTTCATTTATGATGTTAGAAAACATATATGCATGCCTTACGGATGATTGAATTTCATGATGATTATGATGATGCCATTGAGTAAATTATTTCATGTGGATTCTATTGGATAATTGATAATTTGATTGTTATGATTTAAATTGTATGCAAAGTGTTTTATTTGTACTCTTTTCATATATTAATATTGCATGTTATTATTTGAGATTACTAATGTGCAAAATGAGATGTGCAGGAAAACTAATTCACGTGACCATGGAAACTATTCAGAGAATTAAACTAGACCTATGTGCGTTAGTAAAGCCAAGGGTTGTCTATTTGGAGAGACAACACCTCATATGTAATATGTTTATATTTTTTAATGTGAATTCTTGAATGTGTGTTTAATTTGTATTTGTTAATTTTGTTAATTCCAAAAAAATGACATGCCATGTGTATTATAGTGATGTGTATTTTATGGTGTCACTTGACACTTGTGTTGTGATGTGAGTTGGCAATGACATGTTCTTTGGAGGGAATTTGTGTAACCAATGCATTATTAAAAATATCTTGATGTGGTCCCAATAGAGTCCTGGCTAAAGAGCCATTAGAATGGTCAACTCAAGTTTGACCCGTAGACAAACTTTAGATGGGTTATTGGAGGGTCAAACTAACTCTTAAGGTTAGGTTTAGTGAACGTTTGAAGGCCCATATGTTATACCTATGGGCAAAGGTCAATTTTAGTCATGTGACCACTCACATGTGACTGTCAAGTCACCTCAAAAGTGAGTTTTTCAAGATGGACAAAAAGTCAACTTTTGAGGATTTCTCCTTGGTTAGATAACCTTCCATTTGAGTGATAGTTTCTCTTCCCCACTTTCTCTTACATTTTTCAGTTTCCATTTTTAGAAACCATGTAAGAGGTTGGGAATACCAACCTATGGGATCTCACATCCTTTCCAAGGAAGTTGAAAAGTGTCAATAGAGCCTACTTAGGAAAGGGATTCAAACTTAGGATTTTGATCACCCACTCTCCAATCTTGGAAACTTAGAGTTGTTTTTTTTAAAATCTGGGATAGGAGATGCATTTTTTTTGGTTTTGAGAAGAAAATACTAGTGGATTGGGCATCTCTTCTTCAACCATCCCTCATACCATTTGCAGGATCAATGGTTGGTAGTGTTCTTCCATGCATTTTGATTACCATTGTTATATGTGAAGGAAAATTGCTTTTGTATTAGCTTTTGTTGTATATGTGATTTGTGGTGTTGGTTGTGGAGTTCTTTCTTTGTGTATGTCTTTGTGATTTTTGTGATTATCTTGTGTTATGGGTGTTTCAAGGCCATACTCACCCTTGGGAGGGAATCGTATCCTTGGGGTGAAGGATTGCTTAACAACCTAAGAGTGTAGAGACTCTCTTCTTGTAAGAGAGAGATACACAAGGGTTATGGGACCCTTGCTACATTGTTTTATGCTTATGAAAAAGGGGGTCATAAGGGGATATTTGGGCTTGTAAGCCATGGGGGACATAAGGGAATTTTTTGGGTCAAGTATGTGACCTTGAGTTAGTTGTATTTTGGTAGCCTTGTGAAGGCATATGTTTCTCTTTTCTTACAGATCTCCTCTAGGTGCTTGGTCCACCTTCACCCCACAAAAATTAGTCACATAGTGACAATGTGAATCCTTGGGTTAGGAGTTTATGTTTTGTATAAGTATTTCTTGCATGTATTGTTGAGTTTGTTTGTAACCCATTTAGCCTTGGTTCTCCTAGCTCGGGGTCTTGTAAGCCTAGGTTGGGAGGTGAGCCTCCATGGTCATATCTAAGTTTATTTGTAGGTCTACAATCTATTGAAGGATGGAGAAAAGCTACTTACTTAAAGTGGTGTTTATATAATGTTGAAAGTGCACCTCCTTGTTCTTTTACCTATCTAAAGCCTCTTGTTGTATCTAATCATTTCTGTAATAATGTAAAAGGGGAAAGACTCACATATTTTGTTGAGAGCAATGTATTATAAATCAAAAAGAAAAGAAGTTGTAATTTTATTATTATTGTAAAGTGGATATAGAAGGAAAAGAAATGTATTAGATCCTTTATTGTTTATTTATTACCATGACATGGATTAGGAGATGTAAAAAATTTTTCAGCTATAATGCCTATTGAGGAAAAGAAATGAGTAGAAATACATTTAAATAAAATGCAGTTTTATCTCTATATTCAGTTTTGTGGTATAAACCTACTTAGTATAAAATCTAAATATGAGGTGTTGAAAAATATATATATGTACCTGCAATTCATTTATTTATTGAGCATATTCTATGTTTATTCATTTGTTTATTGAGCGTATGTAAACCTTGAGTTTAATCATTTATTTGCATATAGATGTATTGCTGGTTAGTTTTAAAAGAAAAAGATTACTATTGTTAGAAAACTATTCCTGAAATAAAAAGAAATAACTTTAGAAGAAATAGTTATTTCACTATAGTGTTTATAATTAAAAAAAATACATACATACATATATATACATATACATATACATATATATGTGTGTGTGTGTGTATAATCATATATCTACATGTTTATTTGAATTCCCCTTTATAACAATCTGAGTCAACTAAATCTGAATATAAAATTAGATTGTAGATTAAACAAAAAAGAAAAGATCAAAAACTTCATTCTATTAAATCATTCTTGTACAGTTAGAAAAAAAAATATATACTATTGATGTTGATAAAATTAAATAGACCTATTCTAGAAAAATAAAATAAAAAGAAGCTCACTATGTTTGCACAATGAGTGTATATTTTCTTAAAATATACACACATGTATAATAGACATCTTATTGTTATACACCTAAATAAATATGATGCTATTGATAAATAAAATAAACTTGTGTTGGGAGAAAGCACAGTGAGCTATCTGTCTATATATATATAAACAATTTAAATATTGGTGTAATATTAATCATTCTACAAAAGAAATCACTGTGTTTAGATAGTGAATGTCTCTCTCTCTCTCTCTCTCTCTCTCTCTCTCTCTCTCTCTCTCTCTCTCTCTCTCTCTATATATATATATATATATATATCTATGTGTGTGTGTGTGTATACATTTAATAAAATAAAGTTTATGTTTAATAAAAATATATGGATATCACTGCATAGAGAATATATATAAATATATATATATATGGCAGTATTGAAAATCTTTTTAACAAAAATTTTAAACGATTTTTTTTTTTTACATCGACAACATTGGGATTGCGGGAGGGGGGAGCCTTTGGCTCTACCTCCTCACGTCGTTGGTCACGGCCATGGTTGGGGCTGCGACCCACAGTCATGTGCATCCATAGAGGTGGGCCACATCCCCACCGATGGCCCCACCCTATGTGGAAAGGGTCGACGCGAGGCTCGACCTCCCCTCTACCATACATTACTCATCGCCCCCTACAAACCCTCACCGCCATGTCTCACCCAATCTGTAAACAAGAAAGATAAAGAGAATACAAAACAAAAAGAAAAGTATTAAAACAAAACAACATTTATCATGGAACCCTAACCCGATTTAGGGTTAGGGTTAGTAAAAAGGGAAAATAAGAAATAAGAAATAGATAGATAGTTATGTGAATATAATGAAATAAAAAGGGGAACCCTAGTTAGGGTTAACCCACATGATTTTAAAAAAAAAAAAATTATATTAAAAGGGGGGGAACCCCATTTTAAATAAAGTTAAATTTATAATGTTAAAGGGTCATTTTAATCTAATAGGGAATTAGTTTAATTATGGAATATTTTTCATGGAAATTATTAGATGGTTATTTTATTTTGTAAAGGAGGGTATTCTAATTTTAATTGATTATATAATTACCTAAGGGGGTATTTTAATTATAAACGGTTATATAAAACTCTTAAGGGTGTATTTTAATTATAAATGATTAAATAAATCCTTAATGTGTTCTTTTATTTAAGGGGATAGTTTATTTATAAGTTTTTATTTAAATCTTATAGGGGAATAGGTATCAATAATGAAAGGATATTGTTTCTAAGATAAATTATTAATGTTAATGATGTTGGAAACCAATAACACTGAGAAGGGGGGGGGGGGGGGGGGGGTGAATCAATGTTATACCGGAATAGTAGATTTTAGCCTTACTAAAACATGAATACACCAACCACTATATCGGTACATATAGAATAGAAAGAAGTAAAGCAACCAATAAGCCAAACACATAAATGAGAATCATAACACACAGATTTATATGTGGAAAACCTCAAAGAGGAAAAACCACGGTAGGATTTGTGACCCACAATATCAATCCACTAGCCATATGAAGAGATATTAGAAAATATGAGGGGCCTGCACTTGCAGGAAGGCTTATAGCCTAAACCACATTGCTCAATCACAATAGGAGCCTCACTGACTACATAAAATTCCAGACAACAATCCAGAGAAGTGTGAACTGCTAAGATAGCATCTTCTATGCCAGAATATAGTTTTGGTTTAAGATCTGTCTATTCCAGTTTGAAACCCTAAACCCCTTTGTCGGAATAACCCCTTCAATAAATTCCTCACATACATAATCTCACTAAATAATTTTGCAGCATATTACATTCACATATCCATAATCTCCTATCTCATGTCTATATCTCTATATCAAAATTATCTAATCAAACTTCCCTATATACCCTATACAAATTTATGCCTTATGTCAGCTTACAAAGATATATAAAATATCAGATTACATGTTGGCCAAATAACATAAATTTATAAAAATTAAAATAAATTGTCGATGTCGGATCCAAGATGTGTCAGCCTCCAATACCAATAACCTTTACTATACCTTGTCGACCTGCATTGCTGGTGACCAAAGAAATTCTTCTGACTTGTCAGTATCGATGCCGATGTCGGTGTAGAATCTGTGAAGTGTCTATCGGTACACCATAGAATCAATATATGAATCTCAAACCCAAAATCATGTTGCCATGAATGTCAACATAGAGAAACTAACCAATAGAGTGTTAATTGCTAACAATCTCCCCCTTTGGCATTGATGGCAACACTCGTGTGAAAAATGGTCAGGGTTTCATCTATCGGTTTCATCCTGCCCTGCTCCCCCTGAGTTGAATATGCAAAATACTCCATATCTCCAAAAACTTCAAAACTCTGTAACTCCCCCTAATGTATACAACTCTTTTATTCCTTTTCACATCTATACTACTCCCCCCTCTGACATCAATGCCATTAAGAATTCTAAAAATAATTTCAAATAATAAGAACTGTACAATGAATATCCCTAAGAATTTCTTACTGGAGCTTGACCAATTTCAAGATTTCTGGATAAGCCTTCTCTAGTAACTCCACATAAGTATCCCAGCCAATTTTGAATATGCCAGAAATAGATACAAGTCCACTCAATAAATTTACAAAAGATTCTTTCTCATTTACCTCTGTCGTTGTGGGCTTTCCCACCATATCCATGCATTCTTTCTTGTGTACACAAAGTGAATCTAATCATGGACTTACCAAGCCTCTCAGACTTCTGGCTCTTCGAATTATTTTGTCTCTTTCCTTCTCAAGAGCAGAAATTTGGTTCTCCAAGATCAAAATTTGACCATCAATTGATGTAGTCAATGAAATTAATCCATCAAAAGAGTTAGCAATACTTGCAATTTTCTCCTGAATCTTTTTTATCTTTTTATCTACATTTGTTGTAAGTATTTCAGTATTGCAATATACCCTATATATATTTGTACATTGTTTCAAAGAATTTTCTATTAGGATTAGCTTCTTCTCAATATTTTTCTTCTCTGTTTCAATTACCTGATCAAAAGCGACTCTCTTAGCCTGAGTAAGTCTTTCTAGTGCTTGTCGGTTTGAGATTTTTTGTAAAGATTGAAAGTCTTTTGATATGTGCTTAGTGATTACCTTAAGCTTGCTAGAAGGGCTTGCTTCATTTTCAATCTTACATTCTAGGACCAATCTGTGTAGAACAGTGATTGATTGATCTATAATCCCCTTGTCTGTGGATCCCTCCTTCATCAATTTTTGAGTAGCCATCATCATCAGTTCAATGGCACTCATCTTTCTAATGGTTTTCTTTTCTACCTATGAAGTGTCAATTGACAATAATGATGGACCAACAACTGGTTCCCTGTCGGATTCCCATGTTTTCTCCTTTGATATTTTATCCTTTATAACCTCCTCACTTGCACTGGTGGCTTCGCCACTTGGTGCAATTTGTGTAACTGTCGATTCCTTTGTAGGAATAGTATCCTCAACCTGTACATTTGTATCCAGAGGATAATTGTCCTCAATATTAATATCTTGTACAATGTTATCTTTTTCATTCTCAGTATTAACCGGTATCTCAGTATTTGTCTGTACATCTGTATTTACCGATGGCTCAATTTCCACTATCTTAATATTTTCAAAACTAAGGGTGAAGTGCCCATAATCCCCTTTCCTTTTCCTTCAACTAGTGAATCTACAGTGTCTATCTTATTTTCCAGTGAAGTAAAGACTCCTCTATTTTCTCCCAAAAATTTGACCCATGCTTTTTGAGTTACCTTTATTATTTCATTCACTCTCCCTACAATCAGGCTAGTTATCCTATGTTTACTATTGAAAAACAAATTGTCTATTGCCTCAATTGTCTTGCCCATTTCATCTGGAGCTGTAGTAACACAGATAGATAATAGTTCTTGAATTTTAATGTGTTTATCTTCTTGCATAGCAGATAATCTTCTAGCATCTAACATGCTATATAACTCAACCGGCATTTGCTTTTCTATCTCTATTAAGGCTTTCTTATAGATATCCAAGTATAATAGGACTACTTATTCTACCTCTCTCTGTTCATCATCCTCTAAGTTTTTATGATTAAATTTAACATTCTTCAACATGCCATCTTTAGTAATTTCATCTACTATTTCTGCACAAGTTTTAGGTGGTATGATAGTTTCATTACTAGTTTCAAGTGTTGAGTCAATGCCACTCTTCTTATTCCTCTTAGTAGTACCAGATGTAGCTGTAGGTGCTTGCTTCTATGCCAATAGCTTGATTGTGACCTTCCTAACCGGTTTCTTCTTTGCTTCTACCTTTGTTTCCTCCGGTTTCTTCCTAACAACCCTCTTAAATGCTAATGGTGTGTCATCGTCTAATTCAAATTTTGCAATAATAGGTTCAATATGAACTTCTGGATCCTTCCTCTTTCTACCTTTCTCTGGGATATCATCAATTAGTGCCTTGATGTCCTTTGAGACCTTCTGCACAAACTTACTTGCTTTTCCTTCTTGTTTCTCCCTTTTCTTCCAATTGAACTATGTTTCAACCTCTTGAGTCTTCTATTGTGTAGTACCATAGGTCTTCTTTGCATCATCTATTGGTGCATCAATTACCATTTTTGCGTAGGTATCAAGAATATGTGCATCTACCTCATAGCCATTTCTTCGATCCAAATCTTTTGGGGCTTAACTGCTTCCATGAGAGTCTCATCCTTCTTTACCATGAAGCATATGTCGGTAGAGTATTTATCTACAATATGCTCAGGTACCCTTACCCTAGACCTCATAGATTTTTGAAAAGCCTTAAAATAACCCCATATCTTATCATCTCTCTGGCTTCCTAATGTAGCAATTGACTACTTTAATTGTCTTCCTACCGGAATGTCAAAAGCCCATTGCCTCTTGCCAAAACCAAGTGAATAATTTAGAAAATATAGCATCAAGTAGACTAACAAGTTCCCATACCGAAAAGTTCCCTTCTTCTCTCCCTTAATATTTCCTAAGTTGATTAACAACTCATCAAGTATCCAACCGCATAGATCTAACTTTACATTATCTCTCATCATTTTGTATGCAGCCAAAATGCATGAACTGGAAATAGAATTCAGTCGGTTTGACTGGGTTACCTTATATCTGATAATCATGCTACCAAATTTGATGTTTGTGTCAGTGATAGTACTCACTTTCATGGATCTTTTGTCAGATGTAGCACTGATGATCTTCCTCATGAAGTCATTTGAAATTTTCTTATCTGGATGTTGCTCTACCGATGGCAAACCAGTAATTTCCTAGATGGCTTCCTTGGTGATTTTGTAAGGTTTGTTCAGCCATATGAATTCCCCATGTACTATGCTCAGTACAAATCTGATTATCTCATCTTCAAACTCTGGAATTTCCAGAATGTTTGTAAACTCTAGTTCTTCAATATGTTGATATGTCGGTTTGATCTTTTCAGATTCTCCCATTAGCTCACTCATATACATTCCCTTGATTTTTGAAGTTCCCAAGTCCTTGATATGATAGTGAATATATGCCCTAATATCCTCTACATACACAACTCCCTCCAGAATGTGACAAAATGCTCCAACTGAGTCTTCCAGGGTAGCCACATGTGGATACCGCTTGAAAATTGGTCTGGGCAGTTCTTGACCTCCATGACAGTTGGGTTTGCAACAAAAATAGGAATAGAAGATGATCCTGATTCCATGTTTCAAGATAAATACCTTTTGATCGCTCTCGGTGAAAACCTTCAACAAAGTCTTCCAAACCCCGATGAAATATCTCAAGAAGAAATCTGATTGCCTCTGAATAGCCTCTTATCACATTTAGTCACTCTGAATCACTTTGAAATAGCTCTGAATAGAGGGTGATTAACAATGAAGTGTATTTGACCTTTTAACCTTCGAGAAAAACCCTAATCTTCCATTGACATAAATGACTACTGGTGAAAGATACCGAATTTTTCTCAAAACATATCCATGCTGGATAATCCTCTCCAATATATTGAACATCTTCCAGAACCTCTTCCCGAGGCATATGCAGCATCTTTATGAATTTTGCCTACCCCTAAGGCATCTGCCTTAGTTATCGAATGAGCTTCCTACCGGTGCAGGAGTAGCCTCTTCTACTGGATAAGTAACTGGGACATTCCCATCTGATGATTGTTCTTCATTCTTCCTAACCCATCTCTGAGTATGATCTTGTCAAATTTCACTAGCCTTCTCTTTTCATTTTTCATTTGATCCTCCATTACTAACCGGTGGATTTTTGCTTCTACAGAACTTAGCAATATGTCCAACTTCATTGCATGCATAACATGTAACATTTCTCTTTTTGAATTGCTTTGCTAAAACCGGTGAAATTGCTTGACCTACACTGATTAGCCATATGTCCAAATTTTCCACAAGCATAGCATTTAACATTCATTCTGTAATCTTCTATCTTATGACCAAACTTATTGCATTTAGAACATTTACCGAGAGCATAATCAGGGTTTTCGATTTTCTCTGTTTCTACATTGCCTAGCCATGTGACCAAATCTATTGCAAACAAAACATCTACTGTTGAATTTATAAGCATTGAATTTTCTTACTAGTGCCTTATGGTTTTGATCTTCATTAGCAGTACTAGAACTCTGTCCTTGCTCAAATCCAAGTCCACTGAAATCTCTAATCCGCCTCTGTCTCTTCAATAACTCATCAAGTTATCCTAAGTTGATCTTGAATTTTTCTTTATACTCAATTGTAGTAGTCAAATCTTCTCTTAGTATTATCATTTGTCTCTCAAGCTCTTTCTCATTTCTTTGGGATTGTACCAAATCAATTCTCAACATATCATTTTCATGAACCAACCTACCACATTCTTCAAACTTGTTCTTTAGGGATACAACAATATTTTCTTCCTTTTTCTTTATGTCCTTAATCTCCTTAGACATCTTCATAGTTATAACTTACATTTCATTTTTCATAACCATGTTCTCCTGACTCAATTTATGACATTGCTCCTTAAGTGCATTTTTCTCTTCATCATCATATTTTTGCAAAAGTTCCTTCCTCCTAGCTTGAACAGATGATAGCCTCTCTTGTAGGACAAGAATGAATTCCTTGTCAGAATTCAATTCATCTTGTAGCTTTAAGTTCTTCAACCTTTCAGCATCATAATCTTCAAATGCCATCTCAAGGTGCTTCTCCAAATCCATATTCATGGATTCCGATTTTAGGATCTTCCTTGAGCTGTTAAACTTCCTCTAAGGCACAAGGCTCTGATACCAATTGTTGGAAACCAATAACACTGAGAGGGGGGGTGAATCAGTGTTATACCAAAATAGTAGATTTTAGCCTTAATAAAACATGCATACACCAACCGATATATTGGTACATATAGAATAGAAAGAATTAAAGAAACCAATAAGCCAAACACATAAATGAGAATCATAACATAGATTCATATGTGGAAAACCTCAAAGAGGAAAAACCACGGTGGGATTTGTGACCCACAATATCAATCCACTGGGCATATGAAGAGATCTCACAAAATATGAGGGGCCTACACTTTCAGGAAGGCTTACAGCCTAGAGTACACTACTCAATCACAATAGGAGCCTCACTGACTACATAAAATTCCAGACAACAATCTGGAGAAGTGTGAACTGCTAAGATCTCATCTTCTATGACAGAATACAGTTCTAGTTTAAGCTTTGTCTGTTCTAGTTTGAAACCCTATACCCCTTTACCGGAATAACCCCTTCAATAAATTCCTCACATACATAATCTATCTAAATAATTTTGCATCATATTACATTCACATATCCATAATCTCCTATCTCATGTCTATGTTTCTATATCAAAATGATCTAATCAAACTGCCCTATATACCCTATACAAATTTATGCCTTATGTCATCTTACAAAGATATATACAATATCAGATTATATGTCGGCTAGATAACATAAATGTATAAAAATTAAGACAAATTGTCGATGTCAGATCCAAGATGTGTCGGCCTCCAATACCAATAACCTTTACTATACCATGTCGGCCTTCATTGCTAGTGACCAAAGAAATCCTTCTGACCTGCTGGTGTCAGTTCCAGTGCCGGTATAAAATCTATAAAGTGTCTGTCGGTACACCGTAGAATCAAAACATGAAGTCAAAACACAAAATCATGTTTCCATCAATGAAAACATAGAGAAACCAACCAATAGAGTGTCAATTACCAACAAATGACTTTTGGAACCTTACATTTGAATGCCTACAATATTTAGTATTAATATATGGAATTAGTGATTATTATATTGAAGTGGATTTTACAATCGCTATAATTATATAAAGAAATAATATTAACACTTAATGTAATTAAACTAGAAGAATTTATTTGGCTAATTAATTAATACTAAAGGGGTGTTGACCTTATAGGTATAATTTATTCAGCTTTAATTAATGGGAAATTAATCGTAATGTCAAATATATTTTATTATGACTAATCAACACCTAGGAATAATTTAATTATTAGAATGGCTTTTGGACTTAGGAAAGGTCCTAAGGATATCCTTTGATACGTGAATGATTATTAACTTATCACTTGCATTAAAGAACTTTTTAAAGTAACACTTTAGATCTTGTATTAGAGAAACCTAGTGATTAACCATCATAACATTACGTCTTCACTAGTTATTTTGCCTTTAAAAAAATAAAAATTGTTGTTGCGTTTTTGCCCAAAAGTTTGGGCATGACATGGGAAAAATCCCCCAGTGTCATCCTGCAACGGAGAATAAGTCAATTATTCCTATGTGACAGTATTTAAGTTTCATTTCCCCTTCCATTTTGGCATAACATAGATACATGAGATCACGCATTCAAGTATTGTTTACCAACATTGAGCATTCTCAAGTCTCCTTTCAAGGCTAGGTGTTGCATTCAAGTCAAGGATTCAACCATTGAAGAGGAGATTCATTCCAACATTCAATTCCACACAAGAAAATCTATCTACATTCTATCTACAACCTCCCTTGAGGTGATTTACATTTCAGTCTTTCATTTACATTCACTTGCAAGTACTTTCTTTCATCATTTGGTTAATTCCAAAACTGGGGTTTGACCTGAAGGCAAACCCCCAATACCAACACCTTTCCCTCTCTTTTATGTGTGTAGGTTGCATGTGCACGGCTATACTTTCAAATTCAGTCTCCATTTTCAGAGGCAGAAAAACCATTTTCATTTCGCAGATTTTTCGAAGGACCGTGTACATTCCCGCCACAGTCTAGGCAACTTTTTCCCAAATTCGCAAGGTGACTTCATTTCGACAAATTATTGCTAGATCCAGGTGCACAGCTTCATCCTATACTTCTATCTTGAGTTATAATCAGATTTTTGTCACTTTTACACTTGATCATAAGTACGCAACTCAATAAATTCAAATCTCAATCTCAAAAGAGGGGATTCACTTATCATCACTCAGAATTCAATCTCTTTCTCTAGAGGTTGAATCTACTGTATCTTCCCCCCTCTTCCAATCTAATGCGTGAAAAGTGTTTGATGGGGAATCTAAAGTGAAATGTTCAAAGGCTTTCCTCTAGATCTCCATCATTCACCTTTTTCCAACATTACACATTCTAAGACAAAGCACATATCAATCAAGTATAACTTTTTGAAGGAAAAGGTGGAAACAAGTGAAGTCAAATTGGTTTATGTGAACACTAAAGAGAAGATTGCAGATATCTTCACTAAACCTTTTCCCAAGGAATCATTTGAGTACTTTAGAGATAGATTAGGGGTCTCTACCCCTTCTATTGAGACTTGAGTGATGTGGATTTGCATCAATCCGGTATGCATTATCAAAACTATTATTCATTCTGGATTGATGAGATGGTGCTACTACTATGGGGGAGTAGTCAGATGTTTTATGATTTTTCTTTGATGTTTATGTCATATTTCTGGCATTGATGTCAAAGGGGGAGAGATATACATGTGAAAAATAGAGCTTAATTGAGATATTAGTTACAGGGGGATTTTGGTCTTTGTTTTGGTTATTTGGTTCAAAACTTCATTGTTATATCATTTGATTGGATGTCTTCTATTGGAGGAGACTTGTTTGGCACTTCTTGGCACTTAGATATTTTTCACATCTAGTGTTTCCATCAATGCCAAAGGGGGATATTCTTGGCATTTTGGAAGAATTGATTATGTGTTGCATTGATGAAAAAACTAGCTTCTTTGGTTATCTACTGAGTTCTGGTAGAGTGGTTGGACTTAAATGATGATCAGGAGATTTGTTTCTAGTATATTCTGATTGGTGGAATTGGATTGGTTTGGTCATTCATGTTATTCAGATGCATGTCACATTCATTTGGTTCAGGATTTGGTGATCCGAAAGCTATCATATGTTCTAGTAAGCCTTTTGGTTATTGGTAAGGGTTCTACCGACAGAGCTTCATTGAAGATCTTTTGATGGATTCAATAAGTGGTGTTGGTGCAGCTTCTAGAAGGTTTTTCAAGATGTTGATGGTTATTGTGTTTGTGTTCCAGTTGATTGGTGGTATTTCATTTGCTTATGGTGACCTATTTTAGGTTCAGTCTTATTTTGCTAGGTTATGGGCCAGTTTATGTAATGTGTTGGTGGATGCTCTCAATGCGTTACCAGTTGGATTTATTGTTTGGTTAATGCTATTTTGGCCTTAGGGCGACTTGGATTATCATTGGTTTGTAGGTTTATGTAATGGATTTATTGTAGGGTGAACTCACAAAGTTGGTTCCCACTTTTTGGTACATCCTGATTTTTGTTGAAATCATAGATTTTTTTAAAAATATAATGATTTCAGCTTTAAGAGGTCCCATTAGAAGTAATTAATTAAAGAGATTTAGATCAAAGGCTCTTAAATCAAATTTTTCTGGATAGAACCTCTCTACTTCTAAATCATACTTGCAATGGAGTCTCCTTTGCATCTATCAAATGCTGATAAAAAACTAATTTTACATTAGTTTTTGGAGGGTCAAATGAATTCATTTAGAATTTTTTTTTTTTAAGTATTTAGTCCTTATTATAAGCTTTCCAAATAGTATAATTTATAATATATTTAATTTCATTAATATATTTTTATTTTATTTATTATGAATGTAGGTTTTTCACTGAACATGAACTTCTTTGTTCAATGCATTGGGAAAAATAGTAAACTAATTCAAAAAAATCTGAAAAATATCTATGCACTAGGTATTGATGTCTTCTTTCTAACAAAAAAAATAAAATTGAATTTTGATATATAGAGAACAAGTTATGTGTTCAAACGTACACCTATATCTAAATTATAATTAGTCGGACTTCAAAACTTAATAAAATAAAAAATATTCAACATATCACTATCAAACCAACTGCAGGCCCCGTGTATTGATGTTACAAACCAAAATTCAAAAGAATTAAGTTTTATCATTTATAGAAAAAAAGTTATGCATTTCGAGATGCACATCACTCTTAAAAAATGTTGTTTTCTATAAAAAACTACTTTTTGAGGGAGATGGAAAAATCAATAAAATATTATTCAAAAAAAATTGAAAAAAATATTTTTAGAATCTACAAACAAGATCTAACAAATCACTAGTTTACATCATCTTCAAATTCTTAACGGTTTAAAAATTGTAGTTGTTGGAAAGTGAAGTTTTTTTTCAAAATGTTCATCTAAGTGTCAAAGTTGGTCAAAAAGTGGGAACCAGTATTGTGATTTCACCCCGTATTATCTTTTAGGTGGCGGACCTAATTATTTAGGTTTAGGTTGGTATAAATATGATGTAATATCTCTTTGTAGATCATCGGTCGTGGTTGTGGGATTATCTATGTATGAATAAAGTTGTAATCATATGCAGAGGTTTTGGTCGATCATAGGTAATCGAATTGGGTTTATGTAAGAGGTTTAAGACCTTTGGCATTGAGCTTAACCAAAACTGTACTCAGGCATAGGAGATGTTATTCTTGCAATTCATTCTTATTTCTAGATTGTATTTTGGATTTCTTTTGTAGTCAATGAGGCTCCTTTTGTGATGAGCAGTGCGCTCTAGGTTGTTGGCCTTCTTGCATGTGTAGGATCCTTATTGTAATCACATACTTACTGTAGAAGTATCATCTAACTATGGGTAGGCTTCCCAATGTGGTTTTCCCCTTTAGCGGGTTCTCCATGTACAAATATTGGTGTTATGTATTGTGGATGCATGGTAATTTGTTTATGATTTATGTTTGTGCTTAATTGATATATCTACTATTCCAATAGTTGGTTTATGTAGTACGGTAAATTATTTTGTGTGCTTAAAGTTTCATAATCTGTTAACAACTAATTCACCCCCCCTCTCCCCTCTCAGTTATTCACTGGTTATCCTAACAAAAGGGACTAGCCAAATTGTAACAAAGAAAGCTAGCAATAAGAACAAGGTCAACAAAAGAAAGGAAAATTCCAAAGTCACCTAGAGAATAGATAATAAACAAGTTAAGAATACCAAGACTACCCATAATCCATGTGACTTCAACACTAAAGTGGTAAGAGATAATAATTATAGTGTAAGTAATTTCCACCTTATCAAAGTATGATTCAATATCTTGAATCACATAAATGGTGAGGGATCATAAAGAACCCAACCACTTCTAGAACCTAAGGGTAATCCAAGGGCACAAAGGAAAATCATGACATAACAAAAGGCAACCATCCTATAAATTATGAGAATCATTAAAGATTAAGACTTTAACATTAAGGGGAATTATGGGGTCATTGTAATCCTCATCATTTAATTTATCAATCCAAGGTAGTGTACATGGCTGTATGCAAAAGAGAATGAAGAAAACTAGTTTGACAGTCTATTCTAACTTGCAGGAAATGAAAATTAATCTAAGGCACACTTGCATGGAAGGAACGACTAATATATCTCACACTTTCTAGAAAATAAATAAGTTAATCTAATTCACACTCGCTAGAAATAAAAATCTTTATAGAAATTGAATTCACTCTAAGAAAATCTAGAAAATACATTGTTGGAAATGAAACTAGTCTATCCTATTTCCTCTGGCTGAAACAAGCCTTTCTAATCCCCCCTTTTCTCAAATGATTAAAATAGATTTATAGAATTGATATCCCATATCTACCTAACCAATCCACTAAGAATGTGGATCCAATATCCTATTTCTGTAGGGTCATTTACAAAAAAATTGAGAAAACTGACACTATTGTCCTTCATCTTGCCAATCTGTCTTGGTCATTTTCTATCATGAACTTCTCCTTCCCTATTGATAATCTTTCCAAATCCTCAAAAGACGTTTTATCCCCCGAAGTATAATTTCTAGATCATTTTGAATTTTTGAATTTCTTTAAGAAACAAGAGAGATATCATCATTTTACAGAGACTTCATTTTTTCACAATTTCTAGGCTCTTGGTTCTTAGGAAGTCTTAAGTTATCAACATGAATGAAGGAATTAATCATCAATTTTGTTGACAAAATCATTTTGTATCATAATGAATAAGATTCTAAAATCATTTAATCACATTGGAGTTCTTTGTTAACTTGAGTTATCTTTGTTAGAGGAAGATAACGTAGTGTAGTATGCAACTGCAACTTGAATGAAACAAATAATTTTCCCATTGATTTAGGAATGAATGATGCTCCATGATTTTTCATGAATGTTGGAGTGTTATTGGATTCTTCAAAAGTATTCTCTATCTTCTTTTAATTTCTTCAAAGCCTTTTCAGGATTTGTTTGAAGTTAATGTCTAGAGCCCTCTGCTGCAAGTATTTTTGAAGCTTCTTCTTGTCATGAGTTATTCAATAACTCATTCATCTATATTGTAACATCTTGCACACTCATAGAGACATATTAAAAGCATTTTGGATCAAATTTATGTACTAAAAATAAATCAAATATCTACTCTATATTCTACCTTAAACAAGCTAGAGAACTTTCAATTATTACTCAAATCCACTTTTGCAATAATACACTAAGAAGAGAAAGATGATTTTAATGGGTAAAATATGAGACAATTTATTGTCTCATCAGGGAAAGTAGTCATTAACCCCCCACTAATGAATGGATTCCCTAGGAACACCAGTACTAGCAAAATAATCTACCTCATGGTTACCCTCCCAAAAAATATGAGATATAATAAATTCATCAAAGAATTCCATAATAGAAATATAATTTGAAATTAGCCCATGAATAGTCCAACTAGGATTTTGAGCCTTATTCAAGCAATTGATAATCTCAAGGGAATCTCCCTCAATCCACACCTTCTTCAAACCCTAAGATTGACCCAATTTGAGTAAAATGAAGGCTACATTTTCTTCAACAAAGTGATGGTGTGCTTGGGTACCCAACAAGAGGGCCACCACTTAAACAATCCTACCATTGTAATCACAAGCCACTCCCCCACATCCAACAAGCCTTGAATTTCCCTTGGTCACCCCATAGAAGTTAATTTTGATCCAATCCCTAGGAGGAGCCCTCCAAATCACATTATACCAAGATTGTTTCATCTTACAGAGAGGGATGGAAATACCACAAGATATCCAAATTTAAATCAACCTGTCAATCATAAATAGAAACAAACACTCTAGGGCTAGTCTTACACACATCAGGCAAACCAACAAGAAAATTTTCCTTAATATATAAATAAAACTTGAAAGCCATATTATGGGCTAAACACACTAAGTTCCAAAAAAATTGTTGCTTATTTCTTCCCAAGTACCCAATGCAATTTGATGCATAATGAGGGACTAAAGGAAGATAAGAGAAGGGTTATGAGAAGGAGATTTGCATTGAAACCATCTTTTAGTGAAAGAACCTGGAAAGACCCAATATATGTGACCAAATTTATATCGCATAGTTACAACCAAAGAGAATATGGAAATAATTATCTACCCCCTCCTCACACAAGTAGCATCTCTTTGGAAACATAATGCCTCTTTTGCACAAATTATTGATGGTTAACAATTTATTTTAAGCCAAAAGTTAGAAGAAAATATCAATATTTGGGACCAACTCAAAATTTTATAGCACAACAGAAAAGGGGGAATTCATATAAACCTCAACCTAAAATTTGAAATCATTAGAAATTGAAAAAAGACCGTTCAAAGAGCCAACTCAAACTACCCTATCCTTGAATTGAATAAAAGAGATATGAATTTAGGATAACTCAAGAATAAAAAGAGTTAAATCCTTCCAATGATCATTAATAATAGAATTAACAACAAAAAAACCCACCAATCTCATATAGGCATCCATATAAGGAGATTCCCATGGGATATTCTTGACGGGTTAGTCTTCAATACACCAATCATCCCAAAATGGGATTTCTTACCATTTTCCGAATAGCATCTTAAGCCCTTGTAAATAATAAATTTGGAGTTCAAGATAAAATTCCAAAGAGATGAGCTAGAGGGAACAACTTAATCTTGTTGAATAAATTCACAAAAGTGAGCATAATTTCAAGATATTTGTTGAAAAAGATCCCACCACATTCATTAACACCAGTCAAGAATCTCCACAATTGTTTAGCTAACAAGGTAGAATTAAACTCCTTTATTTTTTTAATCATCAAACTTCAAAGACTTTTACGAAGGTGAACCTGATCGTAGGTGATGAAGTGCATGTGATTCTTATTATCAATACTAGTCCATAAAAACTTATGTTGAATTTGGTCATTTTTCATGAATAAATTTTTAGGAACCCTAATAAAATCAACAATGATTGTATCATCAACAAACTGTTGGTGGGAACAAACATGTTAGGAGGACAAAGGGGACAACCCTTTTAGATTTCCATCCAACACCACCTTCAAGATAAACCTACCTAGCACCTCCACCATAATGATAGAAAGAAAAGGGGAGATAGGATCTCCCTACCTGATACCCCAAGATCTATTAAAGAATCTAGAAGGGGACTCATTAATGA
This sequence comes from Cryptomeria japonica, assembly GCF_030272615.1. Classification (NCBI taxonomy): domain Eukaryota; kingdom Viridiplantae; phylum Streptophyta; class Pinopsida; order Cupressales; family Cupressaceae; genus Cryptomeria; species Cryptomeria japonica. The sequence goes on from NC_081410.1 coordinate 254,394,738, forward strand.
TGGTAGAAAACCCCAAAGTAGAGATGAGTTGCCCAATCATTTGCACCACCTTATTATTAGGATTTAGGTGCCATCAACCTTATAAATCATTTAAGTTATTGTATTCTTAAATATGTTTTATAATTTACCCATAAGAGGTTAAACTAATTAACCAATGGTGGTGAAAGAGATCATGTGAAGACAAAGTTACTTTTACCATTTGTCGTCTAGGAAAATGATGTTAGAAACTTGTGGTGTGCTGTCATTGATGTTACTATGAGGAAGTTGAAGTTGTTCAGTTGTGCAGATTTTGTAGATGGTTTGAAAATGAGTGTTCAAATGTTTTTATGTTGCCTACTGATGATATTAAGTGTTAAGTGTTTCTAGAAGACTACAATAGTAGAAGAAACAATATGCAAGAAATAGTATTTAAATATCTTCATGGAAGAATCCTATGCATTCATCTAGTTCTTGATGATGATGGCTTGTGCCTAAGGATATAAGTTATACATTTTGTGGATGTTTCATTGTCATGTTTTCAGGTTCTCAGTTGCTCAATTGATGAAGTTGGTTGTAGTAGTTTGCTAACAATAAGGTTGTCTATTAGGACTAGTCCGGAGAATGCTCTACAATGATCCATTGTGTTGATTAAAGTGTTGTGTCTTGGTGGATATGTTCACATGGCTTGTGCAACATTCCAATTCAGATTTCTAGTGCTGGTTTGATTAGAAAATTAATTTATGTTATTTTGTGTTTAGTCTTGTTGGTTGTGTTGGTCTTTGGCTGACTTAAGTGGTGTATCTTATTTGGATCATACTTTTTTTCTCTAGATATGCATTTAAGGTTGAGTTAGAATGTTGATATGGATCTTACTGTGGTATGTGTAGATCTACATTGTGTATTTTGCATGAGGTGATGTTTTTGTGCCAACTAGTTATTGTGCTTCATTTTTTTATCTACACATTATGTTTGATATCGATTTTGGAGTATGTTCTAGAATCTATGGTTTTTTAGAACCAACTTAGGAATCTGTGTTGTGATGTATTTGGGTATCTTTTATCTCCTAGACTGGACCACATTGTATATTTTTGGTTAGGATGATCGATTTTATGTGATTCATGTATACTTTGTCTTTGGAAAACCTAGTTGAGGGTTTCAATGTATAATATTGTATTAATGGAAGTGTGGATGTGTGATTTGGTGCATGGATTGTTGTGAATTAGATGTGAATTATATACAAGCAACAAAAGTACAAATTTTAGTTTGTGATGAGCTTTGATGATCATATCTTTAGTACAACAGTGTGATGAGGCAATGAATGAAGTCAAAGATGTTTACCATGATATTGTTCGCTTGACACAGTGGTTAAAGGATAGTTTCATAATAAGAAGATCTTGTTCACTATAATTCACTATTCACTATTCCTACCAAAATCTAGTGAGTCCTTTGGCAACCTGTGTAGTTTTGTGTATCGTTCCCTAAGATTGTGCATCTCAGTATTACAAATCCCTTGTATCTTTCCCTAAGGTTGTGCACCTTAGTTTTACACATCCAATCAAGTGTGGTGAGCTCCTTGGCCTTGAGCTTAAAATTGTGTAATCAATTATTCATATTATGAGTATGAATCCATCATTTTTTTTCCCTCCTTGGGTTTTCCACGTAAATTTTAGTGTTCATGTGTATGTTGTGCTTTGTGATTCTATGTTTCATAATTATAGAGATGAGTTAATTATGGTTTGAAGTTTAAATAATTATAAGTGATTTATTTAAGATCTAGACTGATTCACCCCCTCCCTTCTTAGTCTTATGGTGTGCTCAACAATTGGTATCAGAGAAAGGTTCCTCTGATATTATCTTTACTTCTTTAGGAAGGTTCGAAATGGCATAGGAAAACTATTTGAAGGCATCAACGTTTGATGACACAAATTACTCTACTTGGAAGTTACGAATGGAATATCATTTGATTTCCCCATCGCTTGCAATATGGACATTATCAAGACTAGTTATACTCTCCAAATGGTGGTCTTTCTACTCTAGATGAGGTCAAGAATCATGAAAATAATGTCAAGGAAATAAATATGCTTGTTAGTAGTTTGAGTGACTCAAAGTTTTTTAAGAACAATGGATGCACAAATGCAACATGAATTTGGGAAAAAATTATTAGCATTTATTAAGGAGATTACAAGACCCAGCGATTCAAATTACAAAATTTAGAGCATAGATTTGAGACATAGAGGATGTCTAAACATGAGAATATTGAAAATTAAATGCAACTACTAAATGAGGTAGTTAATGAAATTAGAGGTATTGGTCGAACAATGGAAGAAAGTGAAGTAGTCGGAAAAGTAATGAGAACATTGTCTAAAAGATATAAGCCTAAGAATTTTACCATTGAAGAAAGTTATAATATGGATAAATATACCTTGGATCAACTCTATGTATGAAAGAAAAAAAAGATAGATGACAAAGATAAGTCTAAAAGGAGTTATTGTTCAATGAAAACCTACTCCTTTGAAGATGAAAATGGTGATGACTCAAATAAAGAATCATTTTTTTCAGCCATATAAGAAAAGGATAGTGAAAGGTCTAGTACTCTGCATGATGAGAATAACAGTGAAAATTCAATGACTATGAAAACTACATTGCATGCAAAAGTGGAACCTAAAGCTTGGATAATTGATTCTAGATGCTCAAATAATATGACAGGTGATAGAAAGAAGTTCATAGACTTTGAAAAGTATGATAGTGGAGGAGGAAACACCTATATGTGGTAAAGGAACCATAACTATTGATAAAAAACATAAGATAGATGATGTTTATTATGTTAATGGGTTGAGATATAATATTTTTAGTATGACTCAAATGGGCAGTAAGGGCTACAAGATCATATTTCATGGGTCTAGATATGAGATCAAAAAAGGAGCTTCCAAAATATTGGTTGCAAAAGGCATAAGAACAAATGGCAATGTCTACTGTGTGAAGGAAAACAAAGAAAGTAGTTGTTTATTAGCGTAAAGTAGTGAATGTTGGTTATGAAACAAAAGGTGAAGATTAGTTAAACACATGTTAACTTTGACAACATGGTGAAAACCAGTTCAGCTCATGTTGTGAGAGATTTACCAAAGATTATCAAACCTGCTAATACAATGTGCAAGGAATGTCGATTGGGAAGGCAACCAAGGAACAAATTTAATAACAAGGAGTATTCTACTACAAGGCCCTTGGAGTTGATTCATATATGTCTATGTGGACCTAAAAGGACAAGAGGATTGGATAGTGAAAGGTATTATGAGTTGCTTATTGATTATTATTCTAGAATGACATAGGTTACTTTCTTAAGTGAAAAGTCTGAAGCATTTGATAGATTTAATATATTCAAATATATGGTTGAGAATCAAATAGATGCTAAAATCAAGTGGTTAAGGTCTGATACAGAGGAGAATTTACATTGAATGAATTTGACAAATTTTGTAAAGAACGTGGCATTAGAAGGCAATTATCTACACCTAGCACTCCTCAATAAAATGGAGTTGTTGAAAGAAAAAATAGGATTGTTGTAGAGATGTCTAGAAATATGTTGAAATATGTTAACCTTCCTAATGTTTATTTGAAAGAAGTTGTACATATTGTTGTATATATTCTTAATAGGGTTCAAGAGTGAATCATACAAAAATACCGTATGAGAAATCACATGGAACATCACCTACTATCAAATATTTCAAGATATTTGGAAGCAAGTTCTATGTAAGAAGAGATGAAGAAGACTTGGGAAAGTTTGATGCAAAGATTAGATGAAGGGATATTCTTGGAATACTCTACAAACAATAAGACTTATTGATACAACAAGAGACTGGAGAAGATTTTGGAAAGTATGAATGTCAAAGTGAGTGAAGAATTGAATCATGTTGTACCTAAACCTAAAGCTGAGATAGAAGATACTCCTATTGTTGTGGAATCAAAAGAAGAGACAAATGAAGAAGAGAAGGAACCTAGACAAGCACCTAAGACACTTGCAAAGTATGTGTGAAAGAATCATTTAGAAAATTAGATCATTGGAGAGAAAGACAAAGGAGTTCAAATGAAAAGAAGACTTGATGTGACTAGTAAACAAGAAATTTTTTGTTTTATATCTTATGTGGAGCCCAAAACTTTTGTAGAAGCTAGAAAGGACAAAATTTGGATGAAATATATAAAAGAGGAGTTGAATTGGATTGAAAATATTTAGACATGGGAACTAGTACCTAGATCGATAGACAAGAATGTGATAGAAAACAAGTGGGTGTTCCAAGAAAATCTAAATGACAATTGAAAAGTCACAAGGAACAAGGCAAGACTAGTTTGTAAAGGCTATTCACAAGTTTAAGATATAGGCTTTGAGGAGACTTTTTCTTTAGTAGCTAGGATGGAAGCTATAAGGATATTTCTTACATTTGTTTCATATAAGAACTTTAAGATATATCAGATGGATATCAAGTCACAATTCTTGAATGGATAACTTGAAGAAGAGGTTTATAAAGAACAATAAAATGGGTTTCAGCTGTCAAAAGATTCAAATATGCTCTACAAACTCAAAAAGGCACTCTATGGAATCTAGAAAGTTCCTAGAGATTGGTACACAAGGTTGGATAGATACTTGTTGTAAAAGAACTTCAAGAAAGGTACAATAGATAGTAATCTTTATTTCAAAGTTGAAGGTGATAAACTATTAATAGTTGTTGTGCATGTTGATGATATCATTTTTGGAGGAGATGATAGTATTTGCAAGAGATTTACAAAAAGAATTTGAGATATCAATGATTGGTGAGCTATCATTTTTCCTTGGTCTTCAAGTGACATAGTCAAAAGATGGTATTTACATATCTCAAACCAAGTATATCAAAGAAATGTTAAAGAAGTTTGGTTTAGAGGATTGTAAACTAATTGGAACTCCTATGACTACTAGTTGAAAGATGAGTAAGGATGATCAATCTCCAAAATTTGATCATAAACAATATAGGTTTATGATTGGAGGGTTTTTGCATTTGACTGCTTCAAGACTAGATATTATGCATGTTTTCTATTTGATTGTCAGATATCAATCTAATCCATAATAATCACATGATCAACTAGTGAAAAGGATATTCAAATATCTGAAAGGGACTCCTGATTTTGATTTTTGGTACAACAAAAATGATGATTTCAATTTGAAATCATACATAGATGTTGATTGGTCCAGATGTGTTGACGATAGAAGAAGTACAAGTGCTGGCACATTTTTGGGGGAGACAAGTAGGTCTCCTGGTTGAGCAAAAAGTAGGATCTAGTATCGTTATCTATTGAAAAGGCAAAATATATTGTAGCAATATCTTGTTGTACTCAAGTATGTGGATGAAGAAAACTCTCAGAGATATCAAATTGATATATGATGAGGAAATTCCTATTATGTGTAACCATGCAAGTGCAATTAACATTTAAAATAATCCAATAATGCATTCAATTGCTAAAGACATTTCTATCTGGTATCATTTCTTAAGATAAAAGGTTACAAAGAAGGAAGATAGATTGGAATATGTGCCTACAAAGGATAAGAATGTAGACATCTTTACCAAGGCACTGGAGAAGGATAGCTTTGAGTATCTCTAGCAAAAATTAGGGGTCATTGCCCCTCCTTCAAACTAGATGCATAGAAGAGGTGCATCTTCCTAGGGGGAGAATCAAAGTCTATCTTTTTTCTCCTCAATTGATGTGGTGATTTCTCTTAGGGAGAGTACTAAAGGGTGTGGTTTCTTGGATTCAAGGAATATTGTAGTTATCATAGTCATACTTAGAAAGGAGAGAGATATTTATTGTTTGGAAGAGAGTTATTATTTGAAGTATTGCACCCTTTTTTCTTGATGTCAAAGGAGGAGAGAGAAAGATACATTTGGAAAAAGTTAATTTCTTGGTGGTATAAGTGTTTCCTTCAATGAAAAAGAGGGAGATTGTTGCAAACTTGTGTTGTGTTACCATTCATGTCAAACTTTTTGTCATTGATGTCAAAATATATGGTGTTGTCATCAGTGTTGTAATTGATGTCACTATGAGGAAGTTTCATGTGTTTAGCTATGTGGATGTTGTAGATGGTAAGAAAATGAGTGTTCAAATGTTGTTATGTTGTCTATTGATGATATTCAGTTTGTATGAGGTGTTTCTGGAAGACTATTGTATTGGAAGAAACAATATGTAGGAAATAGTATTTAAAGTCTTAATGAAATAATTTTATAGAATCCTCTAGGTCTTGATAATGATGTCTTGTAGTTATGGATATAATTTCTATGTTCTATTATATTGTACTATCAAGTTTTTAGGTTCTCAGTTGTTAAGTTGATGAAGTTGGTTGTGGCAATTTGCTGATAGTGAGGTTGTCTATCAAGACTAGTCCAGAGAATGATCTACATTACTCTACTATGTTGATTCAAGTGTTGCATCTTGGTGGACATGTTCATATGGCTTGTGCAATGTTCTAGTTCAAATTTCTAGTGTTGATTTATGTTGTTTTGTGTTCAGTGTTTTAATCTATGTTGATTTTTGGCTGGCTCGGGTGGTGTATCTTATTTGGATCATAAAATTTTTGTTTGAATATGCATTGGAGGTTGATTTAGAATGTTTATATGGGTCTCATCATGGTGTGTGTGTATCCACATTGTGTATTTTGCATGGGATAATGTTTTGGGGCTGACTAGTTAGTGTGCTTCATTGTTTATCTACACATTACATTTGATTTAGATTTTGGAGGATATTTTAGCATGTATGGTTCATTGGAACTATCTTAGGAAGATGTTTTTTTATGTATTTGGGTCCCCTTTATCTCCTCTATTGGACCGTATTATGTATTTTTGGTTTGGATGATCGACTTTATGTGATTAATCTATACTCTATCTATGGAAGACCTAGTTGAGGGTTTCAATGTATAATCTTGTATAAATGGAAGTGCATATGTGTGATTTGAAATGTATATTTTTGTAAATTATATTTGAATGATATGAAAGAAAAAAAAAGCATGAATTTTAGTTTGCGATGAGCTTTGATGATCATATCTCAAGTACAATAGTGTGTTAAGATACTGAATGAATTCAGAGATGTTTGCCATTATATTTTTCACTTGATGTAGTAGTTCAAGGATAGTTTCATGATCAGAATATCTTGTTTATTATAATTTATTTTTTGTTGTACCTACTGGAAGATAGTGAGTCTATTGGTAGTCTATGTAGTTCTTTGTATATTGCCCTAAGATTGTGCATCTTAGTATTGCAACCCCCTTGTATCTTTCCCTAACATTGTGTGTCTTAGTTTTGCAAGTCCAATCAAGTGCAATGAGATCCTTGGCCTTGAACCTAAAAATCCATATTCACTTATTTATATTGTGAGTGTGATTCTCACCATGGTTTTTCCCTTGGGTTTTTCACATAAATCTGATGTTCTCATGTGTGTTGTGCTTTGTGCTTTCATGTTTCATAATTTCAGAGATAAGCTAATTGTGGCTTGAAGTTTAAACAAGTATAAGTGATTTGTTTTAAGTTTTGGACTATTTTGCCCTCCCCACCCGTCTCAATCTTGTGGTGTGTTCAAAAAAGGAAAAAATAGCTAGGTGACCCCTCTTGGAATATTTTATTTTGAGGTGCTTAGACACTTGTTAGGAGTTGTAATATAATATATGATGATTAGGATAGTCATTATTGCTATGACAATATTTATGATGAAATCCTTACACAAGTGCACGTGCATAAGTGATGTCATTTAATAGTTGTAGGAGAATATGTAAGAGGCTATTTTGGGAGGTGTGAGAGATTTTTGATGCAGAGGAAAACTGATCCATCAAAATACACAATCAACTATGTCTCCAATGTCTAAGGCCAACTTGGTCTTTCTCCTTCACTCAAGTTCACCAAAATGCCCAAACTTGGGTCACAACTCCAACAACCTATCTTAACACCTTATAGGTTCCCAAAATACCCCATTCAACTTTTCTAAGTATACTACACATACCCTTTTGGTCATTCCACTCAGAATCCCTTACCGAGTAACTAACTAGGCCTATTCCTAGTAGCCATGTTTAGAGATTAATCTGACTTTTACTCAAAACTTTGCCAAACCACCTGCAAAAAAAATTACATTTCTAGATACCTTTTTGGAAATTGTTCAACATATGTAAAAACTAGATACAACTCTTTTGGACCAACACCTTGGATTAGTACACTGCAACTCTCCAACTAAGCCCAATTAGCCCACTTTTCCAAAGCAATGACTAACATATCAACTCCCTTATTTCCAATAACCTAAAATAGTCTTAGTACAGGTCTCCAAACTTCATATTTTCTAGGTTTCATGAGGTGCCATACCAATCTACCCAACCAAACATTAAACCCTTTTTTTAGGAGCCCACACCTAGGGTTTTCACAAACTCACACTTCCAAACACCTCGAGATCCAACTGAAGGTTCCATCACCTTCTATCCAACCTATATACACATAATCCACCATAAAATGTTACCCTTATTAAATGAAAACGTTCAGACCTTCACATGGCATCAGTTACTCACTGAGTCAACTTGTGACTCTTCACCCATGAAGCACTCTCCTCACATGTTCATGATCTTCCCTGCATTCTTAATAGAAACAACACTATAATGGTACACATTTTAGACTCATCCCACAAGTTACAGAGGTTACAAAAAGTAGGATAAATCCATTTCACATTTTTGACTCTCAAACCCTTCAAAATTGTCACCTACAACAGTATATAGGACAGTCAATATAAATGGACTAAAATTGAAAATAAACCCTTCAAGAACAACACCAAATCAAAGCATAAACCCTACTTTACACTTCCCAGTCCATGATCAATAAAGAATGAATCAAATAGAAGAGAGTTTCAGTCTAAATAGGGTAGTTTGTAACCAAAATGTGCAAGAAACCAAAGTTTTATTAATAGCAGTCTTCTTACATCTACACCTCCTTGGCCATTCTCAGATGTCTTCATCATATATAGACTCTTTTTCAACCTTTAGAACTGATAACCACCCTTCAAACTACCTAAAACCAACTCTTAACCGGTTTATCTCTTAGTTCTTAAACCAATATTGCTAATTTGACAACTTTTAGTTGTCAAATGAGCATCTTTTAACTCTTTTACAATAAAGACTTGGATATTACCTCCATTACATCAAAATGGTCATTTAAGGACCTTCTAAACATAAATTGTAACCAAACCCCTTACAATTAGCCCTTATAGGCCACACTAGCCATATTGGCAACATTGACACAACTTGACACATTAAGCTTCAAATTACATTCAAATGGCTCTAATGGCCATAGTTACATCATTAAATGACCTTATAGGTCTTATTAAACTTCATATGCTCTTGGATCACCATGTGACCCTCATTGTGTTCCTTTGACTCCTAGGTGCTCCTACACCACTTTTATAGGTGGTTTTTCTGCCTATTGTTTGGTGATACCATACTGGTATTCACCTTCACAAACCCCTATAAATTATTTCTTTGAGCTAGAGTTCATTTAGAATTTTTCAATTTATAGGGTAACGGATTGTTGCCCAATTTTACAAAGGTCTCTAGAGAAGTGTACTAATGTTATATTCTTCATTGTACTAGTAATATACTTTCCTATCTTTTGGCGATGGATTTTTTTCCTGTAAGGGTTTCTCCATGTAAATCTGGTGTTTCATATGCAGTGATTTTCTTGTTCTTGTTTTGATTCTACAATCACTATGTTTATGGTTAATATTTAGTTTAATATTTGCAATCACTTTGAATTTAAGTTCATATTTCAAGATTTCTTCACCTTTTTCAACATTTGGTATCAAAGCTAACGGTTTTGTTGAGGGACATACTCCCTTCTCTATAAGTGTTGAAAGTTTTTCTCTACAATCAAGGCTTTTGTTTTTGTAAGTTTTTTCATAGATTTGAGAAAGTTTGTATACCATGGCCTCCACCTCTTGTCAATATATTAAAATTTAAATGGCACTAGTTATGAGATGTGGAAGTTGAAAGTTGAGGATCTCTTGGAAGAAAGAGATAAGTGGTTTCCTATTTCAAAAGAAAAGAAACCAAAGGATTATACCTTGATAGATGATGTGTGGAGAAATTTATACAAGAATGCATAAGGAACCATTCAGTTTTGTCTCATTGACTCTATCTTCCTAAATGTCCCTATAGATTACACAACATATAAGTTATGGAGGAAAATTGGTGATATATATTCAACTAAGTGTTTGTCTAACAAGCTATATCTAAAAAGAAGTTGTATTCTTTGAAAATGAGGGGTGGTGATTCTATTGTTGAACATTTGAATGCTTTTAATTTTATTTTAAGTCAACTTGCATCAATAGATATTATTATTGAAGATGAAGATAAATGTAAATTTCAACTTTTCTCTTTTCCTGATTCTTGGAAAATTCTTATTGTTGTCAAAAGTAGTGGTGATGTAGAGTCTAATATGGATAGTGTAATTCTCATACTTCTTTCAGAATAGATGAGGAGAGAGATCATGGATGTTGGATCCCAAGATGCCTTGCATGTTCGAGGAAGGCCTAAGGAAAAAGAGCCCAAAGGGGATAAAAATAAGGATAAGTCAAAAGGATATTTTAAGACCCTTGGAAGGAGCAGAGTTAAGTATTGGAACTATGGTAAAAGAGGGCATGTGAAATATTGTAGAAACAATAAAAATAGTATTGAATATTCCACAAAAAATTACTCAAATGATGATTATTTTGATGCTTTGTTTATTTCAACTAACTCTATTAGTAATGATGCTTAGTTGTTGATTCAGGTGCTTCCTACCATAATATTCCTCACAAGAAGTATTTTTATGAGTATAAAAGATATTATGGAGAATTTTTTCTTGTTGATAACACCTTAGTGAATATTGTTGGCAAAGGCAAGGTATGTTGAACACCTAGCATTGACAGGGGGGTGAATCAGCTTGGAGCTTCAAAAGTAATTATTAATAAAATTATTTAACAATAACACTTTGACCATGTCAGCACATCAAGCATAAACGCATGAACATAAAATTTACATGGAAAACTCAAACAAGGAAAAATCACAACAAAAATATAACTCACAATATGAAAAACAATGTTTGCAACATTTTACACTTAATGACAAGGAGCACCAATAACTAAATGTCTTGTATAACTAATTTGGACTACCTTAGGAAAGATACAAGAAGGACTTGTACAACTAAAGAACACTTCTTCGGGACAAGATAAAAATTGTTGCCAAAGGACTCACTATCAATCATCAACAAATGAAATAGCTAAACTGAAATTGAGAAGGATTCTTTTTATCATGAAATTGTCCATGAACAATAATCAAGCAATCAATAACATGTCAAACATCTCTAACAATCTTCATTGTCATAGGACTCTATCTTGTAGAATACATCATCTTCAAGGCTCTTCTCAAACTAACATTCTCATCACCACAAACTCAAATATGTTTGCAAATCATTTGTATACACTTATCACACAATTCACTTCTCATCCACACTCAATTCATCCATCCACAAATCTTAAATATGAGATACAACATTGAGATCCTAATTAAGGGTCAGTGAAAATAGAATAAACAATACTACACAAAATAAGCCACCCAGATGTAAATACTTAGATTGGTCCATTTCAAGAGAAAGAGGGAACCAAAACATATCATAATACATCATTCCATGAATGAGATGACAATCTCCACATGCTAACACATACTCCAAATGACATTACAAAGAATAACATGTAGACATAATCAATCAGTTGACCACACAACCACTTCCAAAATAAAATACTCCATGTGGATCTCCAGACGCCAAGGTGAGACCCCAAATAACATCTCAACACATCTTTCAACACATATACAAACCAAAAGAATATGACCAATTAAACTACAATGCAATTAGCAACATGTCTAAAGAGAACCAAAAGCATTCTAGACCACACTGAATATAGGATGACACGATCAATACCAAAAGATTATTTGGACCAACATCCATCCAAATAACCAAGGTTTGACAAAGCATATCTAGACCAACATCCATTTGGATAACCAAGTTTGACATCAATGACAATCCTAAAAGCTCATGTAACAACAATCTCCAATAATCTCTCCCTTAATCATTCATGGCAACACCAATAAATAGCAACACCAATGAAAAATGGATAATCTCTCAACAACTCTCTCTAATAATCTCACAACTTTTTTCACACAACTCTCTCCCCCTTTGACAATAATGACAAAGGGCAGTGAAAGAAAAGAAACATACTGACAAACTCACACCATTGATCCTCCTGAGAGTAGCATCATCAATCTAGGAGACAAGGATAAGCATTAAGTCTCCCCCTGGAAAGGTGCACCACTGAAAAATGCATCTATTTAGAAAGAGGGGCAATAACTCTTAATTTTTTCTTGAGATACTCAAAAGTATCCTTTGCCAATTCCTTAGTAAATATGTTTGCTATCTACTCTAATGTAGAAATGTATTCTAGTCTGGCAACCTTTTATGCAATCTTCTCCCTCGAGAAATGATAATAGATTGAAATATGTTTAGTTCTTGAATGCATAACTGGATTGTTTGAAATGTTTATAGCATTGGTATTATCGCACATGATAGGAAAAACTTCATCATATACTACTCTAATATCCTTAAGAGTCTTCTTCATCCATAAAACTCGTGTACATCAAGATGTTGCTGCATTATATTTAGCTACAGTAGTTGATAATGATGCGGATTATTTTTTCTTATTCATCCATGAAACCAATATGTCTCACAAAAAGAATGTTCCACCACTGGTACTCTTCTTGTCATCAACACATTTGGCCCAATCAGAATTCATACATGCCTTCAACATGAAATCTCCATATTTCTTGTACCATAAGCCAAAATCCTGAGTTCTTTTCAAATATCTGAAGATCCTCTTTATTGCTTGATCATGAGTCTACTTCAGACTATTTGCAACCAAACATACAACCTACATAATATCTAGTCTAGCAGCGGTAAGATATAATAGTCCTCTTATCATAGATCTATACTTCTTTTGATCAACATCCGAAGATGCATCATATTTTCCTAACTTGCATCCAACAGTTAAAGGGGTAGTAACATGTTTACGATTCTCAATATCAAAATTCTTCTAAATATTTTTAACATACTTAGCTTGAAAAATAAAAATTCCATTATCCATCTGAGTAACTTGAAGACCAAGAAAAAATGACATTTCTCCAAACATAGACATCTGATATTATTTCTAAATCTCTTCAGAAAAATCTTTACACAAGACATCACTTCCTCCAAAGATAATATCATCAACATAAACAATAGCAATCAAGAACATAATGCCTTCAATCTTTAAATAAAGATTTTTGTTTGTAGTACCTTTCCTGATTTTTTGTTGTAACAATTATTTGTCCGGTCTTGCATACCACACTCTAGGTGCTTGTCTAAGTCCATAAAGTGCCTTCTTTAATCTACAAACCATGTCTAGATTATCTGAAAATCTGAATCCATCCACTTGTTCAATGTATACTTCTTCCAATTCTCCATTCAAAATGTTGACTTAACATCCATTTGATATACTCTAAAGTTCTTGTAGGTAGAAAATGCAAGAAACATTCTAATAGCTTCCATCCAACCAACTAGGATAAAAGTTTCTTCACAATCAGTACCTTCTACCTAAGAGTAACCTTTACATACCAATCTTTCATTGTTAATTTCTTATGACTTTTCCTTGTTCATTCAGTTTGTTTTGGAACACCCACTTCATTCCTATCATATTCTTATCCACCAATCTAGGTACCAGATCCCAAGTTTGATTCTTCTATATTTGATTCAATTCTTCTTCCATAGTTTTAACCCTACTTTATTCCTTTCTTTCTTCTTCATATGATTAAGGTTCAATGAGTGAAATAAAACAACAATTAGTTTGCTCATTTACCTCTATAACACTTCTTTTCTAGACTCTTTTATTCTTGTTTCTAATTATCTGATCTTTCAAATGATTCCTCTACCCATTTTTTGGGGTCTTAATTATTTTCTCTAGTTCTTCTTTGTCCACTTCTACTTCATCTAGTTTATCTTCATTACTTCCTTCTGGATTTGTCTTTTCTTCTACAACAACACATATGATATCATATTCAGTCTCTTGAACAAGTTCAGGGGCAGTTTGATCCCATGCCTTGCATACTTTCACATTTGTACTCTCCACTATATTTTTCAATCTTTTATTGTAACATTGGTAAGCCTTGTTATTCATAGAATATCCCAAGAATATTCCTTCATCAATTTTGATATCAAAATTTTTGAGGTCATTCTCATCTCTTATGATATAGCACTTGCTCCCAAATATTCTAAAATATTTCATAGTAGGTAGTCTTCCATACCACAACTCATAAGGTGTCTTTGTATGATTTATCCTTATGTGAACTCTGTTAAGAATGTTAAAAATAGTATGTACAACTTATTTCAAATAAACATTATCCAAGTTAGCATCTTTCATCATAGTTCCAACCATCTCAATAATAACTTTCTATTCTTCCTTTATACCACACCATTTTGTTGAGGAGTTCTTGGAGCAAAAAGATTTCTCCTAATGCCATATTTATCATAGAAATTGTCAAATTCATTTAGAATAAATTCTCCACCTCTATCATATCTTAAACATTTTATTCTAGCATCAACCTGATTCTCTACCATTTACTTGAAAACTTTAAATCTTTCAAAATCTTCAGACTTTTCCCTCAAAAATGTAACCCATGACATTCTAGAATAATAATCAATAAGTAACATAAAATACCTTTCACCATTGAGTTATCTTGTCCTTGTAGGACCACACAAGCCTGTATGAATTATCTCCAATGGATGTGAAGTAGAATACTCCTTGTTCTTGAAACTTCTCATTGTTTGCTTTTCTAACTGATATTCCCTACACAGTCTCAATAGGCTTGATAATCCTTGGTAAATCTCTTACTACTTTATAGTTATTTATCTTTATCATGTTATCAAAGTTAAATATCCCATCCTCTTATACCATAACCAACATTCATTACTCTCACTTAGATAACATCTTTTTCCACTTTTGTCCTTTATGTAATAAGCATTTTCACTTGTTCTGATTCTTTTTGCTACCAACTTTTTTATCCTACCTTTTTTTTTATCATACATTCAGTTTCTATAAACACAACTTCATTACCTCTATTGCACATCTGACTAACACACAATAGACTATGTCTCAATCCTTCTACATAATAAACACCATCAGTTTTATGCTTACCATCAATCAAGATGCTTCCTATTTCACATATCGGTGTAGCTTCCTCTCCTACAAATTTTATAAATCCACCATCATACTTCTTCAAAGTGATAATTTTTTTTTGTCTCTGGTCATGTGATTTGAGCATCTAGAATCAATGATCCATGATCTAGGTTAAACTTTCACATGCAATGTAGTCTTCTCTTTCAATCTTCTAGTTCTTTCCTGATACTTCTCCTCTATAGCCGGAGAGAAGGATTCTTCATTCAAGTCTTCAGGATCTTCTTCTTCAGATGAATGTGTCTCCATAGAGTATAAACTTCTTTTCCCTTTATCTTTATATTTTTTTATTTTCTTAAATTTATTTATTCTATATTTACTTTTATTTTCATCATCCTCAAGCTTTTTGTAATTTTCTTTGTATATACATTTAGAAGCATAATGACCAATTCTTCCACAATTAAAGCATTTCAAGGGCAACTTACCTTTATACTTTTTAGTTCCCCATTTTAGTCTTTTTACAAAGTTTTCTTCAATATCATCCAAGTTCTCACTTGTTTTTTATTCATCTCCTAATATCTTTGAAATATTGAATGCAATTTCTCTTTGATAGGACTTATATCTTCCATTTCTCCAATTTCATAGACAAATAATGTACCAATAAGTTGATCAATTGTGTAGATATTCAAATCATGATATTCTTTAATAGAACACGTCTTTCATTTGTAGGGTTTTGTCAATGTAAACAAGATCTTCTTGATAACATCATTTTCTTCAAGCACTCCTCCAACAGCTCGGCTAGATTCTGCTATATCATTTAGTCTATGTATGTAATTTCAACGCTTTCATCATCAACCATTCTAAAACCTTCAATTTTTTATTTTAGGTTCAAAAGTCTTTCTTGTTGAGTCTTCAGATCACCTTCATATGCTTAACACAACTTGTTCCAAATTCCCTTTGCTTCTTTCATTCCTTTAACCTTTCCAAATACTTCGTCACTAAGACAACTAATAACAATTGTTCTAGCCTTTGAATTTGTCTCTTGAGCCTTAATGTTATTCAAAGTTGATGGTCCATTCTAACGTCATTGATAAACTATTTGGATATTCTCCTATATTTGATTCTACAATGCTTCTAAATAATATTCCATTCTTTCCTTCCAATAATTAAATTTTGTTTCATCAAACATCGGAGCTTTAACATGAAGTTCCTATGCCATTTCTGGATCTACCTCAAGTAGTTAAGCTTTCCAAAGAGGAACCTTGTTGTGATACCAATTGTTGACCACTTAGTAGGACTGAGAGGGGAGTGAATCAACTTGGAACTTTAAAAGCAATTATTGATCAACTTATTTAACAACAACACTTTAACCATCAACACATCAAGCATAAACACAAAAAAACATGAAGACCAGATTTACATGGAAAACCCAAACAAGGAAAAACCATGGTGAGAATCTAACTCACAATATGGATAACAATGTTTACAACATTTTAGGCTTGAAATGAAGGAACACCAACACCTAAACGACATGTAAAACTAAGGTGCACTACCTTAGGCAAGATGCAAGAAGGACTTGTATAGTTGAAGAACACTTCTTTAGGACTAGATAAAAATTGTATCGAAGGACTCACTATCAATCAGCAATGAATGAAATAGCTAAATTGAAATTGAGAAGGATTCTCTTGATCATGAAATAGTCCTTAAACAATAATCATGCCATCAATAACATGGCAAACAACTCTGATAATCTTTACTATCATAATACACTATCATGTAAAATATATCAACTTCAAAGCTCTTCTCAAACTGAGTTTCTTATCATAGCAAACTCAAATTGATTTACAAATCATTTGCATACTCTTCTCACACAATTCACTTCTCGTCCACACTTAATTCATCCATCTGTATATCTTAAATATGAGATACAACATTGAAATCCA
This sequence comes from Cryptomeria japonica, assembly GCF_030272615.1. Taxonomy (NCBI): domain Eukaryota; kingdom Viridiplantae; phylum Streptophyta; class Pinopsida; order Cupressales; family Cupressaceae; genus Cryptomeria; species Cryptomeria japonica. Next base: position 254,411,933 of record NC_081410.1, read on the forward strand.
AATGAAGAGTTGGCCAAAATATAATAAGCAATATAACATAAAATAACCCATCCAAACCTAAAATACTTAGATTGGTCCACTCCAAGAGAAAGAGGGAACCAAAACATATCATAATAACCACTTCTAAAACAAAATACTCCATGTCGATCTCCACACTTCAAGGTGAGACCCAAAATAAAATCTCAACACATCTTTCAATACATATACAGACCAAAAGAATATGATCCATTAAACCACAATGCAATTAGCAACACGTTTAGAGGGCACCAAAAGCATTCTAGACCACCCTAAATACAAGATGACACAACCAACACAAAAAGCATCTGGACCAACATCCATCTAGATAACCTAGGTCTGACAAAGCATATTCGAACCAATATCCATCCGGATAACTAGATTTGACATCAATGACAACCATACAAGCTCATGTTAACAACAATCTCCAACAAGGTACAGTTGTTGTTTCAGTGGAGGATTATTTCCATTGATAATGTTTTACATATTCTAGATCTTGCAAGAAATTTACTTTTGGTTTCCAAGTTCAATGACTTTGGAATGCATTTGACATTTAATTATTCTGGTTGTAGGTTGGTATGGGGAATTTTAGTAGTGGCTAAAGGATCTCAGATAGGGACTTTGTTTAAGCTACATGCTCACACTCTTTGTTATTTATTTTTGGTAACTAGGACTGTAAATGCATGTATGTTGTGACACCATATATTGGGTCACATTGGTGAAAAACACCATAAGACCATTTTAGATAAGAAACTAGTTGAGGGGATTGTTTATTATTCTATTAGTAAGAGTGATTTATGTGAGCAATGTGTGTTTGGCAAACAAAATAGATCTTCATTTCCTAAGGAATTTAATAAAGCTAAGAGACTTTTAGAGATTATTCATTCAAATGCATGTGGTCCAGTGGATGTTGACTTTTTGAATAGATCTCATTATTATGTTTTATTCATTGATGATGACTCAAGATATAATTGGACTTATTTTAATTTATGCATTTAAAATCTGAAATTTTCACTAAGTTAATGGAATCTAAGGCATTGGTTGAAAAATAATCAAATTATAAGAAAAGTATTGAGAACTGACAATGGGGGTACAAAATTTAAAGAGTTTTGCAAACATGCAAGAATTGTTAGGAAAAATACTACACCTTATGCTCTCTAACAAAATGGGAAAGAAAAAAGAATGAATCATACATTAATGGAAAGAGCTAGGAGCATGTTAAATAGAGCTAAGCTTAATAAATATTTTTTGGGCAGAAGTTGTTGGTACTACTTTTTATTTGATTAATAGGTATCCTTGTAAAGCTCTTGTTGACAAAACACCTTATGAAATGTAGTTGGGTAAAAAGCCTTTAATTTCACATTTACGAGTCTTTGGTTGTGAGGCTTTTGTTCATGTGGTTTAAGAGAGGCAATCTAAATTGGAGCCAAAACCTCAGAAATGCGTCTTTGTAGGATATGGTGATAATGTAAAAGGTTATAAGCTTTGGAATCCTATAACCAGTAAATGATATTTTCTATACATGTGAATTTTATAGAATTTAGAGTTGACTCGAGTGAAGAACAACCAAAGGAAAAGTCAAAATTAGTGCATTTTGAAACTACACAAGAAGATGGACATGTGAAAGAATAGAGAAATGGACAATAAGATGAAGGAGAAGAGAGTTCAAGTGAAAGTTCTAAATATTCAGTTGTGACAGAATAAGTTGAAAATAATTAAGAAGAACATGATGAAGAACTTCTTGCTTCACCTTTGGTAAGGTCCACAAGAAAATGGAATCTAGTCAAAAAGTATAGCCCACGAGATTTTTGTTGTAATTTTTCTTTATTGAGTACTCACAATGAACCTAGATCTTGTAGGTTATCACTCTATACTAAGTAAAGTGAGTCTTGGATGTAGGCCTTGAAAGAGGAGATGATAGCTTTGCATAGTTGTGACACTTGGGATCTTGTTAGTTTTTCCAAAGGAAGAAAGCTCATTGGATGTAAGTGGATATTTAAGAAGACATTTGGAGCAAACAGTCAGTTAGAGAGGTACAAGGCCAAAATTATGGCCAAAGGCTACCCCCAAAGAGAGGAAATTGATTTTAGTGAAATATTCTCTCCTGTTGTTAAGCTAACTTCTATTAGATTCCTATTATCTATTGTCGGTGCTTCTGATTTTGAGATAGAGAAAATGAATGTTAAAAAAAAAATTTAATGGGGATCTAGATGAAGAGATTTATATGCGACAACTTGATAGTGTTGTTGAGAAAGGAAAATAAAACTTGGTTCACAGGTTAAAATGATCATTCTATGGTTTGAAATAGTCACCCAAGATGTGGTACTATAAGTTTGATGCTTTTGCATTAAATTGGGTTATGTTAGAAGTGAAGAGGATTATTAATTTTATATTAAGGTTATTGATGATCCACTTTTAGTTATTGTCTTGTATGTTCACATGTTGTTTATTGGTAACATCTAGGCGATGATTAGAGACCTCAAAACTTAGCTTTGTCACATTTGATATGACGGATTTGGGGGCTGCTAGATATATTCTTGGGATGGATATCTGTAGGGATCAAGTTCACAAAAAGATTTCATTAAGTCAGAGTAAGTATGTTGATACTATTTTGTAGAGATTTAAAATACAAGACTATATACTAGTAAGTATTCTATTTCTGATTGGTACTAAGCTGAGTTCAGACATGTTTCCTAAATTTTGATGATGATAGTGAAGAAATTTCTATTGTTCCTTATGCTAGTTGTAGCATCATAAATTGTAATAGTCCAATTTACACCTCATGTTTTTGCTCCTACTTTAGTGTGTCATATCTCCATCCCTCTCTAGGTCCATTTTGACCCTTTTTCTAATCCTTGATGTCATGAATACTATTGAGTGGGCCCCATCTTGGAGGTCCCTTCCCTGTTTGTTGATTGGTAGGTCTTGTTTGCTAAAGGACAAGGTGTGGAGCACCTTGGTCTAGAATTGGGCACCCCAGAATGCCTTGGTCCCCCTTAAACAAGCCATAATTTGAAATGGGGCAGGTAATCCCCCTCCCGAATAGATTTTGGTCCTCATGGATACACGTAACCATTGGAGGTCAACCTAATCAGTAATTTACCTAGGGAACCCTATATAAAGACATCATATCAATTCATTTTAGATCTAGTAATCCATCACTCATATACCCTATCCTTCATGCATTCGTGAATCATTTATCATCAAGCAGTTTTAGACAACATTTCATATTTCAAGCATTATGGAGAAAACTTACATCAATCTTCATGCAAGCATGTGTGTATGATTAGGGTTTCTCATATTCATGTGTTGTCATGCCATTACATTCAAAATTTGTGATTACATTTAAATAGCATTGCACCATCATCAATAATTTCATATCTGAGTTATATCTCCTTAGCATTTACTTCAATATTTACATTGTTCAATTCAAGTTTAATTTCTAAACTAAGGTTTGACATAAGGTAAAACCTTATCCACAACCCTATTTCCTTTCTTTCTATGTGTAGGGAATATGCTTAGGAGTTGTACTCTAGGATTTTGAAAGAGTCGACAGCGAAAAACAGGTTCACCTTTCAAAGGAGAAAAATTCAAAGGACCAAGGTGAATCTAGACTAACTGGTTATGAAAAATAAGGCCTAACATTTAGGAATAGGTTTTAAACATCTTCTTTTGCACAAATTTTAGTTTGTGGCTTCATGGGATATCTGTAGCAGCCTTTTCTTAATAATTCACTTCAATCATTCATTATTTTACCCTAATTTCATAATTATCATCCAATTTTAACTAGAAAGAGGGGGAAAACACATAACCAGTGAATCTAATCAAAATTTCAGCCCTTTCCTTATTTGGATTGTAGCTAGATCTATTAGATTCACCCCTCTTTCAATGTAGTAGTCCCCAAGGAAATATTAGTGGTTTTACAATCCTTATTGTTGAAACCATAATTTTTCCACCATTACACTAGTGTCATTGGTATTTTAATGTATGCAATGGTTTGTACTAGACCAAATATAACCCAAGTAGTGAGACTTCTAAGTAGGTTTATGTTTAATCTAGGTAAAGCGTTGTGGACTTTTGTTAAAAGGGTATTACAATACTTGTGAGCTACTTTTAAATATTGTTTGTTTTATCATGGTATTGATGATGTGGATAAGTCATTGGACATATAGGGTTTTGTTGATGCAGATTGAGCAGGTGATTTGGACAATTGAAGGTCCACTAGTGGCTATGTGTTTACTTTGTTTGGAGGTGCAGTCAGTTAAATGAGTAAAATATGGCCTATAATTGCATTGTCCACCACTAAAGAAGAGTATATGCCTACAACACATGCCTCCAAGGAGGAGGTAAATACTTGGTAATTGTATTGGTTTTGATTGCAGGACAGTGAGGATTGGATGTGATAGTCAAAGTGCCATATGTTTGGCCAAAAATCCTATGTATCATGTTTGTATTAAACATGTTGATATTCAGTATCACTTTGTGCGAGAGATGGTTGAAAGTGTACAGGTCTTGATTGAAAAAGTTAACACTTTGAATTATGTTGTAGATTCTCTTATGAATCCAATAACCATGGATAAGTTATCTTGGTGCACGAAAGTCATGGGCCTTGATCATTGTACTTGATTTTTATTATGTATCTTTATGGGGTAATTTACAATATATGATGTCAAGTGGGAGAATGTTAGGATTTAGATGCTATCAACCTGGTAAATCCTTTAATTTATTGTTTTCCTAAATATCTTTTGTATTCTACCCATAAGAGGATAAACCATTTAACCAGTGGTAGTGAAAGAGATCATGTAAAGGAAAAGGTAATTTTACCATTTGTCCTCTAGGAGAAGGACAAAAAATATAGGTTACCCCTTTTGAAATATTATATTTTGAGATGCTTGGACACTTGTCAGAAGTTGTAAGAGAATATATGATAGTTATGGTAGCCATTATTTCTATGACAATATTTATGACAAAATCCTTACACAGGTACAAATTGTTGGCAAGAGACACTCTACAAATCATCTGATGTTGTCATTGATGGCAACTGAAAGATATTCCATTTTTAGTTGTGATCTGATCCTACTGGAAGTCAAAAAGAAGATTTGGTTATGTTCGGTGAGTTAGAATAGAGCATCTAGTAAAATGTAGTATTTTGGTTGGAATTTCATTTCGGTTGAATATATTGTGTTGTAGAGCTAGAGAAAGATAGTCAAATGTTTGGAGTACCTTATTCCATAATCTTAGCCTCTGGTGATGATTGTCGTGTGAGATGGAAGATCCGGTGTACAGGTTTTTGGGTTGAGCAGTGTGGTATGGACATTTTGAATAGTTGATCATTGTGTGGAATTGATGGAGTAATTATTTTTGTGGTCAAGGATGTCTTGCCAACATCTGGGAAGCATGTGCAAAATTCTTTTTGGTCCTCATATGCATTGGAGTTCGGATTGAGCCAACTATGCATGCATGTTTCATTATATGTTATGTGTTCTTGAATTTGGCATGAAGAAGACCTAATTTCATGTTGCAGATATATAAAACTGATGGATATGATCATTTTGGATATCAGTGGGTATGTGGAAAGATTTTTTGATCGATTGTGCATAGTTTCACATGCGCAAGTGAAGGATTTGTACTTCAGAATAATGCAGAACAGTGGAAGAGAGCAGTATGAGTTGAAGTGTGTGTAGTATGTATAGTGAGCTTAACCGGAACTATAATTTGACATTGGTAGATGCTATTCATTAGTTAATTTCTGTAGTGTGATCTTTGTAATTATTTGTAAGGGAGTAAGACTTCTCAAGGGTTGTAGCCCTTCTTGCTTTGTAATTAAGTAGTGAGCTCTGGGCAGTGTCCCCAAATGCATGTGCATTCCCTTGTAATACTTTTAACAGATTATAATTATCGTATGGGTCTCATCCCCACCATGGTTTTTCTCTTGACCAGGTTTTCCATGTATAAATCTTGGTGTTATGGTGTTGTTGTTGATTTCTTTGTGTTTTTTCATCTCTCTTTTGTTCATTTGCATTAAGTGGTTGAACTAACAAGTTAATAATGTAAAAAATTGCAGAGCAATTGGTATCAGAGCCTAGTTCCTCAAAATAAGCCTAACAGTTTGAGGAGGATCCCAGAAGGTGAATCAATGGATTACGGTAGTCTTCAACATCAACTTATTGTGGCACTTGAGGATCTTGATCAATCCCAAGCAGAGGTCCAGCTAATGAGAGTGAATCTTAAGGATGCTAAGAACTTCATCCAGCCATTGAAAGATCAATTGAACAAGTCAAGAGAAAAGAGAAATGAACTTGTTGATAAGCTAAAGGAGAAAGAAAGGTAAAGCAATGATGACCAAGCCCTGAATAAAATGACAAAAGAGTGTGAGAAACTTGCTAGAGATAATGTATCCCTAAAATATGAGATGGAATCTATAGTGATGAAATTGACCAAGGAGATTGAGGAAAGAAAGAAGAATGAAGAGAATATTAATAAGTCTTTGAAAGAAAGATCTAATGAATGCAACAAACTTGGTTGTGAGATTGGCCAGCTAGAGCATGATCTGCATGAAACCAAAGAACTTGGAAAGAAGATTCTTCTTCTTAGGTATGATCTTTAAGCCACAAATGAGTACAAGGAGAAGTTCAAAATCATCCCAGCCAAGCTTAATGAGATGCTTGAAAGATAGAAAGATGTTGATGACAGAAGAGGTCTTGGGTTTGAGAAAGGTAAAAGTTCTATATCTAGTCAAAGCAATTCTAAGTTTCAACATCAAAAGAACAAAGCTAAAATATCTTCAGTAAGGCAACCTAATGCTCATAAGTTCAATGGTAACTATTTTGTTTGCAATAAATTTGGTCATATGGCTTGTCAATGTAAAAATAGAATGAATCACAATGGTCCATCTTTCTCCGGTCAATGTTTTAAATGCAACAAGTTTGGAAATAAGTTAAATGAATGCAAAAAGTAAGATAAATAACTTTCTAAATAGAATAAATGTCAGATTTTATGCTCGTGGTAGGTTTGGACATGTTGATAATCAATGCAGATCAAGAGTAAATTGAGGGAATTTCAGGCCTAGACGAGGAAATGTGGTATGCTGCAATTGCAACAAATCTAGTCACATTGAAAGATTTTGCAGAAGAAGAAATGTGAATAGGAATGGTCCGACAAACAAGAATAAGAATGTGCAAAAAGATGAAAAAGGGAAAGCGAAAGTGGAGGAGATCGGAGATCAAATTAAGAAGACATGGGTTAAGAAGAGTGATTCAGATGCAGGGAATGGATCCACACCTGATTCTGTTGCTGTAAATTCCCCTGGGAATTGAGTTAAGGCCTCCGTCCTAGGGGGAGTTTTAATGAAAATATTACGCACCCCTACAAAAGATGATACTTGAATCCCATAGGTTGGCAGACACTATGATAGGGTATTGAAAATAATGTGAGATGATCTTCGGAAGAATCTCAGCAATAATGAAGGTTTGTAGATGATTCCTTGTGAGTTATCTGTAAAAGATGAGTATCTGGAAAGATAGGGTTAAATGCATTTAATCCACCCTAAAAGTCAGATAAGTGAAAAATAAAAGGCCATTTTTCCATTTATTTCTCACTTTGCATTCCAGAGAAGAAGAAGAAAGCGCTCTGTAGAGAAGATTATCGAAGAGATCGAAGCATGAAAGAAGATTTCCCAAGCGAAAACCTAGTCTAGCAGTTAAGGTATTTATCAATGAAACTTTTCAAGTTTGAAATTTTCTAAAATGGTTGCTTCTAGTATGGTGACACCTTTGATTGTAGATATTACTCAGATAGCTTGACCATATTTTATGAAACATCCATTTATTTCCATGGAAGATGATCTGAAGAGTGCATTTTCATCAGTTCCAATCATGTTTTGCAAATCAAAGATATTAGGGTTTACACTCATTGCAACATTGAGGAATTGGGAAGCTCACATCTATTAAATCTCTACAACAAATAGTTGATCGATGGAAATTTCAGGCTAAAACCGGAATTCCAAGTGTTGGGGGATAAGGGTTTTGTATAGTTCGTCAAATTTCCGATATTTGATGAACAAGAATGGGTCTAATATGTCCTTAGCAGAATGCATGATGAGTTCATGTGGTTAAAAAAGCCATTAAAGATTACAAATAATTCTATTAGAGTTGTTATTGGTTTGTGTTCATCTGGTGAATTTCCCTCATTGAAGTCGGTGAAGAACCAAATTTTTATAGATGCAACCGAATCAAAATTTGATAAAAGAGCCATGACAACCAATGACATTCTAGAGTATGATGTTAGATTTTCTTTAATGGTGAATGGATATAAGATATACTAATTGTAGCAGAGAGAGCTTTGTATCCGGAACCACCATATATGCTGCTTATGAGATGATCCAAGAGAATAAAAGGTATCATCTGTGTGAGTTGCTCTAGAGTGAGTTGATGAAAGGATCTAGTATGATGTTCTCTCATATGCTCTAGCATCACAAAAAGAGAAGCCCAAAGATGATCAAGTTGATGTAAGTGTTCCCTCTATTATGGTAAAGAAAGATGTGGTTAGAGATAAGCTGGGAGATGAGTTGGATAAAGGTAAAGACAAGATTGGAAATTATAATAAGGATGAGGATACACAAAATCCTCTGGATCAGCCCATGGATACAATGCCCTCTATTGAGACTCAAGCTCGGGTTGTTGATGATGCAAACCTTAAAGAGGTCAAGACAGAAATAGATGTAGAAGGGATGAAACAAGAGACTGTAGATGATGTGAAAGAGTTGCTTGAAAAGGACAAACAGTTTTTTGATCATCTGACATTGTCCCAAGGTCCAATTAACTTAGATTCATTCTCTTCCATCCAAAATTTGAAGCTATCATCACTTGCATAGTGTTGTGTGAAAATACAACACACCCCATTTAGGCTATGAAAATAGGGACCCACCAAAAAAATTTCTTAATGGGCCTTGCAATTAGAGAGATGAGGAATACAGTTGCGCGAAAAAAGGGTAATTGTGGAGATGAATAGGTACTTTGAAATAGGCTAAATGAAGAGATGGCCCAAATTTTGGCAAGCCTTCAACAGTACTGGGAACAACAACTAGAGATTTCTAAGTAGAAAGAAAAGTCAAAAGTTGACCAAGAGCAGGAAGGACATTGAGTTGTCGATATTTTTGTCCTTTTGCTAGAAATCTTCTATAAAAGCAGAATAATGTTCATTCTAAAAATAGTTTAATATTTGTAGACTTATGAGAGCTCTGACAAGTTTGAGCCTCTTTTCTTGTTTCTCTTACAAAATAGTTATTTTGGTAGTGTATGTTCTTTGCAAATAATAGTGATGATGAAGTCTGAAGGACTAATAGCTGATGATATATGATTGTACCTTACTATGTTGTATGAAGTAAAATATAACTCTACGTGGATTTTCAGTGTTTTATATCCCTGGCTTTGCTTAATTAAATATTTCATTTGTGGACCACGTAGTTCTATAAATAATTGAGAGAATATTTTTGGTTATTTGTAAGATTGTTCTTTATCATTACTGATTATTTCAGAAAGGCATGTATTGAGATACTAGCTTAGGATATCAGAATTCATTCCAGCATTTAAATTCATTTGTTTGTTTTTATTTCAAAACATTCAGAGAATTGTGAGCTACAACAAAGATAATCCTCCAGAGAACGCAAAAACTGGGTTATCTTAAAGGAACTAATTAAAATCCCCTCATATAAAAACAATTGATGTATTCTACTGAGTAAAACCATGGGGTCTTATAAGAAGTCTCGAGCCTTGAGGTCTAGGTCTCCTATACCTTTCAAGAACATAAACTCACAGTTTAAAGAAAGAGTTTATGAATGTTGAGTGAACTCAAAACTCACATCAACAGAACCTGGTGCTAGAAGGAGGGCCAGAAGTACTAGATCTTAAGAAAACTAGATAGTTTAAGCTGAAGTATAGAAGAGTCACTAGGTCTAGTTTGTGTGATCCTGGTGTTCAGTTTCGAGCATTACCAGATAGGAGGAATAGAAGGCCTAGGGCTAGTTCAGCAGGATCAAATTTAGCAAGTAATAATAGAGGACAAGTGCAGAATCAATTGCAAGGTCCATTACATCCATTGCCACCACATCCTCCAATGGTGTATTTTAATGCAAATTCACCTATCAGGTTCAACATCTACCATGATTTACCCAAAAAATCTTGACAAATTGTGTCCAAAGTTTCAAATTCATGGTGATGCAAAAGTGCATCTTAAGGTTTTCAAAGATATGTGTGGAAGAGATTGAATTTAGCATGAAGATGTAGTGTGTAGGTTGGTTGCATATACTCTAAGTGAAGATGCTCATGTTTGGTATATTAACTTGCCTACCAGTTCAATAACAACATGAGATTTGTTAGAAGTTGCATTCCTATCAAGATTCAAAGCACCTATAGATCTCGATACATTATATCACTAGTTTGCCTTAATTCATCGAGAGCCAAATGAACCAATTAGTATTTTTAATGATAGATTCCACAGAGCTTACTCAAAGCTTGAAGCTCCATACACATTAGCTGAGCTTGCCACTTTGTCAGCATATTATATAGTTGTAGATCCCTTAACCTCAATGTTTGTAATGAGGAAACTCCCACAAATTGCAACCCTGTCAGTAGCATATGTTGAATCCATAAATGTTAATAAGGAAATGAGATAGATTGGATATGGTCCAACCACCAGACCTAGTTATAATAACATGATAGTACCATTAGGAAATACTATAGCACCATCCATGCATGGGGTAAGTCTAGTCAAGTTTCTCCAAAGCACTTTTCCAAACCAAGCAGTTCTAGATAATAACAAAGCTATAGTAATACATCATGGACTAGCTATCACTGAAGTGACCCCAAATAATAGAGGTTATTTCTTTTCACACACTCTCAAGATAAATGACCAGGAACATCACAATAATAAGCAATAAATTAAGGAAATCTCTAACATGTTAAGGAAATTGACTATAGAAGTGTCCTACTTGAGAAGTCAAAATTATAATAATAGAAGTTATGACCAAGGGAATTTCCATTCACAACAAAGGTACAGTCAAATTCGACCTCTGAGACCTTGGAATTCTCGACCAAATAATGGAGGGATAGTCTCACCATTAGATAATCCTCCAGTTGGGGAAAATAATCCCCCTGCCAGAATTAATTTGATAGAATGCACCTTGACTAATTTGTGCATAATTCATAATACTGTAGGTCATGCAGAGAAAGATTACCCTTAGTTAAAGATAGCAAATGATATCTTCTAATCTAAAGTCATGAACTTACAACATTCGAAATAATTTAGTGAGCAAAATGCATGTAGGGAAATTGTCCCAGCCAAATACGACATTGCTTTACTTTAAGAAATCCCTAGACAGTCAGCAAGTCCGATACACAAAAATCCTATGGTGGAGCACATTGGAAATATCGGGGAAATCCCTGCTTTGGTAGTGGAATCGTATATATTCCCTTTTCAGCAGGAAGATTCCTCCAAGTCAAAAACTGAAGAAGTTTATGCTACAGGATAGTATCATAAAGGGAACACCTATAATCTGAGAAGTCAAACTTATAACAAGCTTAGGGATCCTTTGACAACTTCAGTACCATCGAATAATTATCAAACACCTCCCAATCCTCAAGCAAATAACCTACCAATCACCCCTAAAGAAAATAAAGTTTACAAAATCCTAGGAGTGATTAAAACGGGTAAGTTTGAAGTTAAAGGTAATGATACAAGTGTCGAACAATTGATGAACTACTTAACAGAAGAAATTATGAAAGTGAAAGTAAATTTGTCTTTGACAGAATTGTTGAAAACTCCTATTATCAAGAACATGTTCCTTAAAGGATTGGAAGAGCATGTAGGGAAATAAAAGAGTGATCATAGGGAGAAGGAACCCGAGGTCAAAGAAAAAGAAATTATGCCTACTGATGAAGCACACGTGGAAATATATAAAGGCAAGTCAGAAGTTTTTTCGTTCTTGTTAACTCTGAGGATATTCGGGAAGAACTTACATAATTGTTTAATTGACTCTAGGGCATCCACAAATGTCATGCCACTAGCTAATTGTCAAGTATTAGGTCTGACTCCAGCAAGATCAAACCGTAAAGTAACTCAATTAGACCGAATAGAAGTGAACATGACCAGGGAATTGACAAATATACACATGCAATTGGCATCAGACCCAAGGATACAAGGTTTCATGGATATTCAAGTAGTAGATATACTCGATCAGTATAGGATTATACTAAGCAGAGACTGGCTGAGAATGCTAAATGGACATTTACATACAGATTTCTCTCATATGTGGTTACCATGGAAGGGAGTTCCAAATCAAATTAGAATAGAATCTGAACCTCGGGTGAAGCTAATGGTCACTGATTACAATGAAGAAAATGAGGTACTTCATCTAGAAGTAGAACTTGGAGTTTATGCTATAAAGTCACAGATGGATGAAATATGTGTGCTTGAAATATAAACCATTATAGAAGTTTTACCACATAGAGACATGTTGATTGAATCGGGTAATGAATGTTCCAATGAATAAAAGGATGTATTAGACATGTTCAAAGAGATGGTTGCTTAGAGAGTTCATACCTACATACAACACAGGAAATCGTTAGAATCCATACTGTTGACTGATTGGTATAGGGTCCATAATATTTCACATCCTAAAATGCAGTGCATACTATGTTTGACTATGTTAGATAATAAACGGACTGCAAGTAAAGTGACACCAAAAGGAATGAGTCCACTAAAAATTGATGTCGGAAATTAGCAGGGAAATTAAGAAACTAGAAGAAAAGGAAACTTCTCTTAATTGTAGAGAATATCCCGAAGTGGGAAGATTTAAAGTAGATTCCAAAGTTGGAAAATCTCTCGCATTGAGAGAAGATGAGTTTTGGACATTGAAGTTTGATGGATCAAAATATAAGCAACGCATAGGCATATGAGTAGAATTGACTAACTCAAAAGGAAAATCATTCGTGGTCGCCTACAGACTTCAGTTTCAATGTACTCACAACACTTCAAAGTATGAAGCATTGATACATGATTTATTATTAGCCATAAAGAAAGGATTTTGGATACTAAAAGTAATGGGAGATTTAGAGTTAGTGGTTAGACAGATAAGAAAACAATACGTTTGTCGATATAAAAAAGATTGCTAACTACCGACATCGAGTATGGGATTTAATAGAAAGTTTTGAAGCTTTTAACATTGAACATATCTCAAGAAAGTTTAACAAAAGAGTAGATTCTTTATCAATGGCAACAAGTTCACTGGAACCGTTAGTCTTCTAGATTGAAGAAATTTATAGTAGAGTTGGTTTCAACTCCATCAATACCGGATAACGTGTGAAACTTGCAATTTTTTGAAGATGATCACCACATCAGGGAATTCATTACAAACTCTGGTTTATTTGAGGCATATGTGATTGATGAAGTTGATCTGTCGAGTGATGAAGCGGAAGAATAGTCCAAAATTTTGAAGTGTAACAATATCCCTAAAGGCATATTAGAATTAGAAAGGTTGTTTGATATAGATCAATTTCTAAAATAGAAAAGCTTACCTAAAATAGAAGGAGACAAATGCCAATAGTACAGTCTAGATACAACAAAAGAGCATAATGTTTTAATAGGAAAGGTTTGTACTAGAAGAAAGGGATGAAATAATACAAGCACTGAAAGATTACATACATGTCATCGCCTGGATGTATGAATATTTGAAGACATATGACACATCTATTATCACTCATATGATTCCTTTGAAACCTGATGCAAAGTCATTCCAACAGAAACAAAGACCAGTAAATGCTTTAATAGAGTCCCTAATCCATAAATAAGTACATAAATTGTTGTCGGAAAGAATTATATTTCCTATTAGGAATTCAACTTGGGTTGTGAGCCTTGTTCCAGTTTGTAAGAAAAATGGATATATAAGGTTATACATAGATTTTAGAAACCTAAACAAGGCTTTAGAGAAATACAATTATCCACTGCCGCCTTTAGACGAAGTGATACAAATAGTTAATGGATCTCAAATGATGTCTTTTCTAGATGGATTTTTGGGATATAACCAGGTTATGGTTGATAAACAAGACAGGTTAAAGACTGTGTTTACCACAAAGTGGAGAACCTTTGCCTATAGAAGGATGCCATTTGGGATGATAAATGCTAGAGCAACGTTCCAAAGGGCGATGGATATTGCATTTAGAGATTTGGTCGACAAGCGCATAATAATTTACATGGACAATTTGACTATGTTTTCAAAGGATAGGTCCACACACGTACAAGATTTGTGGAAAGTGCTAAAAAAAATGCGAACAATACAGGATATCTTTAAATCCGAAGAAGTTTATATTTGGGGTGACTGGAGGAAAGTTGTTAGGACAAATAACTTTTGAGGCTAAAATATTGATAGACCTAGATAGAGTTAGTGTGTTGATGAATTTGCAAACCCCTAATACTAAAAAGGAGTTAAAGTCATCTTTCGGAAAGATCAATTTTGTCTGCAAATTCATTACAGGTTTTGCGGAGATAGTATAACCATTGAACGCAACGTCAAAAAAGGAGGCTAAAATAGAATGGACAAAAGAGGCACGGGAAGCTTTTGAAATCACAAAGAAAGCAATAGCAGATGCCCCAGTATTGTCTAGCCTTGATTATAACAAACCCTTCTATATCTACTCATTCGCTTATGAGCATACTTGCTTAGTGGTACTAACATAGAAAACTGAGATGAAAGAAGAAAAGCCTATATCATTTATGAGTTGTCTGTTCAAATATGCGGAGCTAAGATACATAAATATCAAAAAACATGATTTTGCATTAGTAAAAGAAATCCAAAAATTTAGGCATTACATTCTAAGGAGCAAAGTTATTGCAATTGTGCTTGACACATCAATAAAAACCCTTCTAATACAAAATGAGATAGGAGAGAGATAGGCTAAATGGATTACTGTCATACAAGAGTTTGATATAGACATTGTCCCAATGAAGTTGGTAAGAGGACAAGCCTTACTGCAAGCAATTGTGGAAATAGACCCGCAACTAATAAGCTAGTAGTATGTGCTTAATAACAAAAACTAGGATGATTGGTTTGAAGATTTGATGCATATTCTCATCACAGGTCGTTGCCGAGACCATTTGAACAGATCACAACGTAGAGTGGTGAAAGTCAAAACACAAAATTATATGATAAAGAATGGAAATTTGTTCCACGGAGATCATGCGAGGGCTTACTTGAGGTGTGTAAGTAAAGAATAATCAAAGAAGACCCTTCATGAATTTCATGATAAATTTTGGTACAGGACACAAAGGACATCTGGATACAACCCACATAGTATTAAGGGCGGGATATTACTGGTCCACTATCTTCAAGGATGTTTACCAAAACATACAACATTGCCATGTTTTTCAAATCCACGTAAATAAAGGAAAATATTCAGCACAACCATTACAATTTGTAACAAAAGCATGATCATTTGCGTAATGGGGCATGGATTTCATTGGAATGATAAACCCCCCATCATTGGTAGGATACAGGTATATCTTAATGTTAACAGATTATTGTACTAGGTGGTTTGAGGTGATAACATCAAGGAAATGCACTACAAAAATTGTTATTCAATTTCTAGAGGACAACATCATCACGCGTTTCAGAGTCCCAAATTTCTTGGTATGTGAAAATGGCCCTGCTTTCACATATTTAAAATTTTCTGACTGGGCATTATTTTTTAGTTTTCTTCGAATTATTATCCTCAAGGTAATGGTTTAGCAGAATCCACTAATAAAAGTTTAACAGATATTAAAAACTATTAAACAAGAACCCAAGAGAGTGGCATGCTATTTTGAGATATGCGTTATGGGTCAATAGGATGAGAATCAAAAGTATCTTGGGAAATTTACCATACCATCTTGTCTATGGCTTAGATCTAGTAGTACCCACAAACCTGAAAATACCCACATTAAAATTTATCCAAGAGTACTTAGGGTTTGAAAAAAAGGAAGAAGCAAGATTAACTCAATTGTTAAACTTAGATGAAAAGAGGGATAAAGTCATCGAATGTATGAACAAACATCAAGAAATTGTAAAAAGATGGTTTAACAAGTGTGTGAAGGTAAAAGCATTTTATCTAACGGACCTGGTGCTTTATCGTGAAAAATCACAAGATGAAAAAGGAGTGTTCAGAAAATTCTCACCTCTATGGTCAAGACTGTACCAAATATCGGAAATTATAGGGGATAATGCATTTAGGTTATCAAATTTGCAAGGAGAACCTCTCGCATTGCTTGTCAACGAGCAATTTTTAAAACATTACTTTTAAGCGTAGAGTTGGAAGATTAGTGGTGTATATAGTGTAAATAGAATAGTTTAGTTTAAATTCGAGTATAGTCATGTTAATAAGTTGCGGAGAAAGAAAAATAATATGATGGGTAGGTGTAAATTCGATTTAAGATAGAGTTAGTGTTAGATTAGTCAGAGTGAAGCCATTAGCAGATTGAACAACCAAACATATTCAACAATGGAAGCAATTGTTTTAATTCAGGGCCAAAATATACAGATTTCATTTATCATCACAGAAAAATGTACATGTATCAAAATTATCACCCAAAATGTACAAATCTAACAATCACAAAGCCAAAAGTCTGAGACTACTGAGAGAAAAAGATATCAGTCACAGGTCAAAAAGTGAAAAGAATACTTTTAGTTGTCAAGAATCATCAACCACATCAAAAAGTCACATTTCCCGACCCCATCAATGTCCAGGATCAGCCCAAAGTATCTGTTTAAGTACTAGCAAGCATGGCGAGATTTTTTCCTATGGTCTTCAATGGTACAGGTTTGGAAACCACTAAGAAATCTAAAAACTGGCACTAGAACTGGTGAAACCCAGAAATCCACGACATCCTAGGGCATAGGTATGCCATATCCAGAGAGGGCTACTCCCAAAATCACATCTAGCCCTCCAAGAAAGTCTCGATGCAATAAACGGTCGCACAAGTCCAAAACTATATTATCATCTTCCCCTAAGTCCAATAGAGAAGCTATGAAGTGGGATGCAATGCTAGAATTTACCCTGTATCTAGTGGTCAAAGTTAAGAATTCATGCCCTAAGATCCATTTCACTGCCCTTTCAACTAAATCAGCATCTCAGATGTCATGAAGCATAAATACACAATGCTGACGATGATGGGTAATGGACCCTAAAATAGTTAATTGACAAGGGCTGCTAGTTAGGCATATAGCACATTCAACCAACAAAGAAAGTTCACGAGCCATGGCTGAAGGAAAGCTTGCATAAACAAAATAAACTAATTATGATAAAGTATGAAAAGAAGAGTTGTAAGGATGAAATAAATAGAGGTTTCAAGTGAGATGATATAAATGATTTTCTTTTCATAAATGCTTGAAAGAGTACCAAAGTGGGAAAGTGCAAATTTTGAGAGAGCCATCATAGTGATGAGAAATAGAGAAGTAATATGACAGAGGCCGAAGTGCCAAGTGGTTCAAAGATTCAGAAATAGTCGTAAGAATTTCACGCAAGCTATAATTAATGATTTAAAAGGAGATTATCAAAATAATGGCGCATTCTCTCACACGTATAACTTGTGTCAAAAATTAAAATGCCTTAATACGCAAGAATCAAGGTCCAGTCACCAATAAAATAGCGTTAAATGAGGTAGCTTGTTTGTTCCAAAAGTAGGCAAAAACTAATGATTTCTTCTTTAGCATGGACTCTTATCCAAGTGCTTTAGTGATTGAAAGATAGTCAAGTTGTAAACAACATGGAATCAAATGTTGCGGATTGAATGAAGTAAGTCAAGAAGCTCTATAAACAATTAACATTAAAGAGTCCTTTGAAAGCTTTATTGGTAAAGATAATGATTTGTGAAGTGAAAATCATGAATCATCCTCAAGACTGAAGCCATCCAAGAATTTGAAAAGCAAAGACAAATTCAAAGGAAAATGCTTTAAAAATAAAAGCTATGCAATATCTGAGACAAAAGCTCCCAAAATCTTACTTCAAATGAGCTCAAAAGTTATATCAACGAAATTGAAGCAAAATAAAATAAAATAAAATAAAAAATGGCAAAGATAACTTTACTGGGGCTATAGACACTTGACTGGTAGTAAGGCAATATCAATAAAAAAGAAAATACAAGAATGATAAAATAATAGCTTGACAAAATCATTACTTTATTGATTGACTTTCAGAGGAAGGAATGAATCATGAGCACACACTTGAGTAACTTGACAAAACTTCATGGCATGGAGAGAGTTTGATGTCAATGGGGTGAAAAGCAAAACTATTCTAAAGAAAAACCTTAAAGCACATTCGATATGAATTCATTTTAAAGTCTAAACCAAAGAGTTTTTGGTTAAGAGTGGAGGGTGGCAAGTTGTTGTGCGAAATAAGACATGCCCCATTTAGGCTACGAAAATGGGGACCCACGAAAAAAATTTCTTAATGGGCCTTGTAATTCGAGAGATGAGGAATACAGTTGCGTGGAAAAAGGGTAATTGCGGAGATGAACGGACACTTTGAAATAGCCTAAATGAAGAGATGGCCCAAATTTTGACAAGCCTTCAATAGTAATAGGAACAATAGCTAGAGATTTTTGAGGTGTAAGAAAATTCAAACGTTGATCAGGAGCAGGAAGGATGTTGAGCTGTTGATATTTTTGTCCTTTGCTAGAAATATGCTATAAAAGTAGTATATTATTCATTTTGAAAATGGTTTGAGATTTGTAGACTTATGAGAGCTCTGACAAGTTCGAGCCTCTTTCCTTGTTTCTCTTACGAAATAGTTATTTCAGTAGTGTTTGTTCTTTGCAAATAATAGTGATGATGATGTCTAAAGGATTGATAACTGATGATATATGATTGTACCTCACTGTATTGTATGAAGTAAAATATAACTCTGTGCATATTTTCGGTGTGTTATATCCCTAGCTTTGTTTAATTCAGTGTTTCATTTGTGGATAGCACAGTTTTATAAATAATTGAGAGAATATTTCTGGTTATTTGTAAGATTGTTCTTTATCATTATTGATTATTTAAGAAAGGCATGTATTGAGATACTAGCTTAGGATATCATAATTCATTTCAGCATTTAAATTCATTTGTTTTTTTTTATTTCAAAACATTCAGAGAATTGTGAACTATAACAAAAATAATCCTCCAAAGAATGCTAAAACTAGATTATCTTAAAGGAACTAATTGGAATCCCCTTCTATAAAAATAGTTGATGTATGCTACTAAGTAAAACCATAGGGTCTTTTAAGACGTCTCCAGCCTTGAGGTCTAGGTCTCCTATAACTTTCAAGAACATAAACTCATGGTTTAGAGCAAGAGTTTATGAATGTTGAGTGAACTCAAAACTCACATCAACACATAGGCTAAGGAAAGAGAAGAGATCTTAAAGTCTCACATAGAGGATAGTGAGCTTGTGAGTCTTACATTCGATATCCTGGAGAAAATAATGCTCATATTTCAAAAGGATACATCTGATTCTCCATCCAGCTCGCTGAAAAGTTTGATCAATTTGGTGAGTACTCATTTTGAGTCTTTAGAAAACTCTACTAAGGTAAAGGTTCGCAATGAATTTAATTCCAAGAGGCTCCCGACATTAAAGAGAATGATTGTAGATGATAGAATTGTGTTAGATACTTGTATTAAGAGCATTCAAGATGCATTATCTAAGGGTGGTAACATTTACAAGTCTTGTCTATTACTTTCAAAATTCACTGAGGACATTGAGAAGCAATCCAAGGAGCATGAAAAACAATTAGCTGGTATATCCCAGTCTCTTGATCCTTTGCCAGTTTTTATGAGTAGTCAAGAATACCAGGTAATATCCTTACTTGAAAAAATCAAGAGTTTGAGCCATGACAAGGAAAGGATTATTGGCAGAGTTGGTGAACTTTGGAGTCATATCACTCCCAAATTTGACACATTTCTCAGTGCCCTAAAGGATGCTCAAGCCACCAGTGAACCCTTAGATCTTAAATCAGTAGAGATGCAAGCATACCTATTCAGTGGCCTCATATCAATTCTTGAATGTCTCAAGAAGGGATGGGATAGGCATTTGGGCTCATTGAAAAACACTTTTGTAGATATCTTTAAATTTTTGTAAGGCAGTAAGGTTTGAGTATATATGCTTCTGTATATAAAGTTTTGTGTAAATTTTTAGTATCTGAATCCCTACCTTTTCCATTAATGTCAAAGGGGGAGTGTAAGGTAGTGAAAATGTTGTATTCATCTTAGGGGGAGTTTCAAAATTTTGGAATGTTGGATTTTTTAGTTTTGCAGTATACATATATTGGTACTAATTCTGACACTTAGTCATTTTTCACTAAGCATTGCCATCAATGCCAAAGGGGGAGATTGTTGGAAAGAGAAACTGTACAGATCATCTGATGTTGTCATTGATGGAAACCAAAGTCATATATTCCATCCGCACTGTGTAATCTAATCCTATCGGATGTCAGAATGAAGGTTTGGTTATGTCCGGTGAATTAGAGCAGTGCATCCAACAAAATATTGTATTTTGGTTGGCATTTCATTTCAGTTGAATATCTTGTGTTGCAGACATAGAGGAAGATAGTTAGATGTCTAGAGTACCTTATTCTAGAATCTTAGTCTCTGGTGATGATTTTCGTGTGAGATACAAGATCTATTGTACATTTTTTGGGGTTGAAAAATGTGGTATGGACATTTTGAATAGTTGATCGTTGTGTGGAATTGATGGAGTAATTTTGGTGATTATTTTTGTGATCAAGGATGTCTAGCCAACATTTGGGAAGCATGTAGACAATTATTTTTGGTCAGCATATGCATTGGTGTTTGGATTGAGCCAGCAATGTATGCACATTTCATTATATGTTATGTGTTCTTGAAGCCAACATGAAGAAGACCTAATTTCATGTTGTGGATATATAAGACCGATGGATATGATCATTTTGGATATTGGTGGGTATGTGGAAAGGTTTTGTGATCGATTGTCCATATTTTCACGTGTGCGGGTGAAGGATTTGTGCTCCACAATAATGCAGAACAGTGGAATAGAGAAGTATGGGTTGAAGTGTGTGCAGTATGTATGGTTAGCTTAACCAAAACTATAAATTGGCATTGGTAGATGCTATTAATTAGTTCATTTCTCTCTTGTGATCTTTGTAATTGTTTGTAAGTCAATGAGCCTTCCCAAGGGTTGTAGCCCTTCTTGCTTTGTAATTGAGTAGTGAGCTCTTGGCAGTGTGTCTGAATGCATGTAAATTCCCTTGAAATACTTTTAACAAAGTGTAATCATCTTGTGAGTCTCATCCCCACCATGGTTTTTCCCTTGATTGGATTTTCCACGTATAAATCTTGGTGTTATGATGTTGTTGATGATTGCTTTGCGTTTTTGCATCTCTCTTTTGTTCATTTGCATTAAGTGGTTGAAAGAATAAGTTAATAATGTCAAAAAATACAGAACAATGATTCACCCCCCCCTCTCAGTGTTCCTTGATTCCAACATAAATGCATGAAAGATGCCTTATGCCAATTCTAAGAGCATATGTAAGAGGATATTTTGGGAGGTGTGTGTGAGTTTTATCGAGTGGTTTTGTTGCCTATTGTTTGACGATACGATAGTGGTGTAGTGTCATAAAATTGTGACACTATAAATTTTTTACTACATTAAGGTCCTCATGCATGCGACCTCGAATCCTCTAGCCTGATCAGAAACCGGAGATTGCTCAGCTTGCAGAAATAACTTCTTCCTTGGCCTTTGCATCACCCTGTCCACATTCTTCCCTAGAGAAAGCGGTAGGATAGGGGTGTGGCACCACTGTCCCCCCTTGGGCAGGGGCATGGTGCCCTTGTCCTCCTAGGACAGGGGCGTGGTGCCCCTGTCCCTGCCCTATTTTGGGGCAGGACCCTTCCTAGAGCATGCATTATGGGTTGTTCCTCAAGTGGGAAACTCCCTTGATGTCGGCCCATGATGAAATTCAAATCCACCAACATGTACTCTCACTTGCATTAGTTCAATAAGTGGAATTTCAATAAGGTCATATTGCACATGCGATCAGGCATTCAAGAGCATTCAAGCATTCTTTTCCAGCATTGAGCATTCTCAAGTCTCCCTTTAAGGCTAGGTGTTGCATTCAAGTCAAGGATTCAACAATTGAAGAGGAGATTGATTTCAACATTCAATTCCACACAAACACTTCTATCAACATTTCTACTACAACCTCCCTTGAGGTGATTTACAATTCAGTCTTTCATTTACATCTACTTGCAACTACTCTTTCATTGCTTGGTTAATTCCAAAATTGGGGTTTCACCTAAAGGAAAACCCCCAATCCCAACCCATTTTACTCTTTTTTGTGTGTGTAGGTTGCAGGTGCGTAGCTATACTTTATGATTCAGGCTTCATTTGCAGAGACAAAAAAAACCCTTTTTCATTTCATAGATTTTTCAGAGGACCGTGTACATTCCTGCCATAGTCTGAGAAACTTTTCCTCAAATTCGCAAGGTGACTCCGTCTCAACATTTTACTACCAGATCCAAGTGCACAAATTCATCCCATATTCCAATCTCAAGTTATAATCAGTTCTTTGTCACTTTTGCACTACATAATTCAACCAATTTCCTTTCTAAATCAAACAAGGAAGAGGGGATCAACTTAACATTCCCAATTCATTCAGAATTCAATCTACCATCTTTGTGTGGAGAGATTGAATCTAGTGAATTATCATCTCCTTCTTCCTAATTTAATGGTGAAAAGTGCTTGAATGGTAATCAATAGTGAAACTCTCATCTCTCTTTGAGGGAAAGGGTAGTTTCCTTCTTGATCTATCATTCACCATTTTTCCCACCATTACATTTTGGTGAACCCAACATCTTGCATGCTTTCCTTTGAACAAAATTGCATATTTTTCATTTACAAGTTTCAAATATCTGCAAACTTGGTGGTTAAATCATTAACAACCCTAGTTTTTCAATTTACAATTGAACTTGTGATTTGTAAAAATTGCTTGTGGTTATCTTAGATCTGAAAATTGTTTTGATTGTTAAATTCAAATTCCTCATTGTCTTGTTCAATTTGCAATTAAAATTTTAAAAATTAAGAGGTTACTTATCAAAACCCTAATTTTTAAAAATCATCTTGAACTTGTGCAAAGATTGGATTTCCATTTAATTTTTAGATTTCTGATTGTTCTCAGATTTGTCTTCAATCATGCAATTTAAATTTTAAAATTAAGTGGTTAAGTCATAAAACCCTAATTTTCAAATTTAATTGGATTTTGTGTGAATTTCAAATCAATTTCATTTCAATTCAGATTTCTAAACATTTTCCAAGGTGTCCCTATCCATTAGGTTTGACCCTTTTCAAAATTACAATTCAATTCCTCTTTTTCTTCAAAACCCTAATAGGGTCCTATTTTCACATTTGTGCCTTCATTTCGCCCATATAGAGATCGTAAAATTTGCCAATTTTTTGGGGTTAGCTTTAAATTCATCATAATATACATCCCTGAAAATTTCAAAAAAAGTTGGTCGAACCATGTGCGTTCCTGCCATGATCCTCGGCTTTTTTTCCAAAATTTTGGGAGACTATTAGGATTGTATTTAATAGCCTAAATCCATAAGATTGGTTGATTTTATCGATTTTTTATCCCTCTAGAATCGAAAATACCTTAAAAATTCAACATTTCAAATTGCAAGAATTTTTTTAAAATTAAGAGGTTAATTTTAGTCTGCCCTGATTTTAAAAATTCTAATTTTAAAATTAAGTGGTATTCCCTTGGCCCTAATTTTAAAATTTCAATTTCCTTTCATTTTTGAAAATTGTATCATCCTCTTCCCCAACAATGTTCAAATTGTGTAATCATTATTCTCTTGGATTTTGCAAGCTTTGTTCTACAATTCAAAATTCAAATTTTCCCTCTTGTGCATGAGTTTTACCACTATTAGTCCTACCTATCCTATCCCCATTAGACAAAGCATTAGAATTAAGGCATCCCAAGGTTTAATTACCGATGAGATGGAGCCTAATTTGGGTGACTTCTTTAATGAGGATCATGCTAATTCTCCCCATCCTAATCATGTGCCTATTCACCCCATTGGTGGATCTCATGATGAAGAAGAATCTTTAACTACGGTTTCTTTAGATCAACTTTCTACATTGGACAATCAATTTGACAACTTTCAACAATGGATGTCCCAAGAGTACCCTAAAAGTGAAGCTCTTCTATTAATTGAAGGTCTTAAGCGCATACTTCAAAGTGATAAAAATAGAATTGATATATTGTGTGGCATTGCACATATTGTTGATTCTAATGTCATTCCTATCAAGAGTTGTGTTGAAACCCTAGGTTATTCACAACCTTCAACATAAGTCAATTCCTCCATTCCTTTGACCAATCCTATGACTAGTATTCCTACTTTCACATCCAACATCATAGCTACTTCAACTCAAAAATGTCATTCCTATAACCATGGGTCATTGGGGAAATCCCTCTTCTTCATTTAATCCTCCATCATTACCTATGTCTTCCATGAATATTCCTATTATTCCTCAACCAATCAGTGTGACACAAGGGGGAAATTCCTTCAACAACTTTATTCCTCCTTTAAGTGTCCCTTTTCCTACCCAGTCATCACCAATGCCTACTTATCATAATGTCCCACCACCTTATTCTCAGTCCACGCCTTCTTTCAACAACATCACACCACCTTCTCAATCACCTATGTCTACCATCAATTCTTCTACCGAAATGACAATTAACAATCTTACTCAAACCATGTCTAACTTACAATAACAAATTGCTTCCATGATTCAATCCAAGTTTAGTGTGCCCACCTTTGATGTTGGGAGCCCACTTTCTCTTGATATTGTTAAAGTCATGCCACCTAAACATGTTGATATCCCTCAATTAGAACTTTATAATGGAAAAGGTGATCCTCTTCCACATGTCAAAACATTCCAAACCTTGTGTATTGAATTTCCTTATGATCAACGATTGCTTGCAAAACTATTTACAAGAACACTAAGAGATAAGGCCTTACAATGGTATTGCTCTCTGCCCTCTTACTCTATCACTTCCTTTCAACAACTAGCAAATCCTTTCATCCAATAATTTCAAAACAACATCGGTTCTAAAATCACTTTGACTGATTTAATGCATTGTAAACAAGGTGTTAAAGAAAAAGTGACTGATTTCATTGGTAGATATAAGCATTTGTGTGCTCAAATTCCTTTTCATGTACCTGATAATGATATTCAAAGAATTTTCATTTCTACTTTGCAAAAAGATATCAGGGAAAAGCTTCTTTTGTCTGAGTTTACTTCCTTTCCGTAGTTGTGTGCAACACTCCACAATTATTAATTGGTTGTGAGTCAAATGGAGCAATCCACTCATATGGCTCCAAGTGATAAGGGGGGGAGTGTTCAACAACCGTTTGTGAAGTTCAAACCAACAAAAAGCTTCATCAAGTTCAATGATCCAATCAACAATAACCATGTGAATGCTACAACATGTGTGCCTTCTATTTCTATTTTTTTCAAAGAGAAAGACAGTTTACTCCTTTGAATGAATATTTACATAGTATTATGTCTCAGTTGTCTCATAGAAATGTTATCAAACTTCCTCCTATAAAACAAATTGATCCTTCCAAACTTGCATCTCCATATTTTGATAACAATTCCTTTTGCCAATTTCATTGTCAACCTAGTCATAATACTAAAAAATGTTTTGCATTGAAAAATAAGGTTCAAGGCTTGATTGATAATAATACTATATTTGTGGTAGGTGTGAATGATAAAGGGAATAAATCAGTTGCTCCTCCTAATCAAAATCTTAAAATTTTCATGGATCCCTTGCCATCTCATACCTCTAATGTTATTGAGATTGTGCCTAATTCTCTCACTTCTGAAGAATTCGCCTGTATGGATCCAAACTTGGTTAATATGGTAGAAACACATGATTTTCCTAAGGATCCTTGTATTACATTTGACCCTAGTGAGACCATTTGAGCACCTGATGGCCCTTTATACATAGTTGCAAAGGTTAAGGATATCCCTTGTTGTGGTGCCCTGATTGATCCCTCTTGCATGGTTAATGTCATCACTAAAGAGTATATTTTCACTTTACAGTTGCATAAACTAATATATGATGCTTCTAATGTGGTGGTGAAGTTATTTGATGGGTTCTCTTGTCCTACCATTGGCTCTATCACCCTTCCTGATGAATTTCATGTTAAATCCATGGATGTTAACTTTGTTATAATACCTTCTTCTGAGTAATTACGTGTGAAGTTGGGATATCCTTGGATATCTTCTATGAAGGCTATTGCTTCTCCAATCCATAAGTGTCTCAAATTTCCTCACAATGGAGAAATCATAACCGTCAACCATAGCTTATTTCGTCCATCCGAAAGAAGCCCCGGTCTTCCTATTGATCTCTTTTTGCCGAAGCAAATTCAATCTCTTCCATCAAGGAGTGATGCTCTTTTTCAATCTTATCAAAAATGGAAGAATGATGTGATCTTATCCTTAAGTCAACCTATATCACCAACACTTGACATTCCTATTATTCTTTAAGATGAGGTTCTTCCTCTCTTGGATAGAACTAATCTCCCTCCTAAGGAAGATTGTCCACCTACCCCTATGGATGTGACTTTACCTTCTCTTACAAAGAACAACAATATTCCTCCTAAGGTTAGACCTATACCTCCTCATGATCGACCTGGTCTCCTTCTTACAGCTAATATTCCTCCTTTCTATGGCATAGTTCCACCTCCTTCATCTTATCGAGAGAAGAGGCCTGCTTCTCCTATTGTTCAACCAAAAAGACCTCAACCTAAACCTTCCACTATCAAGGAGAGAAGTGTTCCTACTTTTTCAAGTGTTCCTCCTCCTTCTCATCCTTCCACTAAGACTCGATGGAATCATTGTGTGAGAGAACAAAGACAAAGACATCGTGTTTGAGCTCATGAAGCTATCCCTGAAAATACTCAATCTCCTCAAACTCCAATAGTTGACATGATTCCCTTTTCTCCTAAGCAAGATTTTCAACCTACATCTCCAAACCATAAGTTGCATAAAACATGTGATGGTGTTACTCCTATTCATGTTCTTGCTCCTCTTTCTTTAAACTTTGATGAAGAAATGGGTGAAAATATTATTCATAATGGTAATACAACTCTGAATGCTTCTGATAGTGAGTATGAGTATGTTGATGTGGACAAACATTTATCAGATGAGTTTTCACAAACCCTAATCCTAGATCCTAGAATCGAACAAAGTGACTTACAACATGAGCATAGTCCTTGTTTGGATCTTGTGATAGCTCCATCTGTTGTACTCAATATCACTACTCTGGTGTGTTGCTCGCCTTCCCAAAATAGTGATCAGCAAGATCGGGAGGCAGATGTCATGATAGACTAGCAATATTAGCACTATAGATCTCTCTCTCTCTTTTCTTGCTCTTTGTAAACATTCTTCTATGTGTATCCTTGTTCTTCTATTGTTACCTTAAGGTCTACTTGGGGATGATGCAAAGCATTGAGATCTTTTCTTGGTCTCTTTCATGTTGACTCAAAAGACATCATGTCTTCCCTTTCTTCTAAGGTAGTGTCCTTCTTTGGGGAATGAAGATTGTTATATGCATATACATACATGATATACAAGATTTATCATAAACATGTTGACCCCGAGGAAAGAAACACTACCTGGTGTTTTGTGTTCATTATCCTTGGGTTTATACCTTGATTGGGGGCTAAATCCTTGCGATAATATGGTCCCTTTTCTTCTCTCTCTCTTGGGTGTATCCTACCTTAAATCAGTCACTCCCGATAAGGCGCGTGTGATCACTTTAACGTGGGGGCATACACTTTGCTCATACTTTCCTTCTTCTGATACTTATAATTACTTAGTGAACTTTATTTTTTCTTTGTGTCTTTAGTATCCTTGCTTCCATGACTCATAGTGAACGGAACTTTGCTACTTGCAGTTATGATTCTCCCCTTCTCGATCTTCCCTTTTACTTTGTCAATTGAAGTCGTAAGATCCTAAGTCCACTAGGGGCTTGCCGCATCTTGCCTCCTTGACATGGTAAAAGTCTTTCAATCTTCTTTCCTTGTACTTTACCGACAGTATTGGCGTATGCTTATACTTCCACTAAAGTGGGGGTTAAATGTAGTGTCATAAAATTGCGACCCTAGCAATTTTTGACTGCATTAGGGTCCTCATGGATGTGAACTTGAATCCTCTAGCCTAATCAGAGACCAAAATTTGCTCGGCTTGAAGAAACAGCTTCTTCCTTGGCCTCTGCATCACCCCATCCACATTCTACCTTGGAGAAAGCGGTAGGACAGGGGTCTGGCACCACTGTCCCCCCTTGGAAAAGGGTGTGGCACCCTTTTCCTCCAAAGATAGGGGCATGGCACCCCTGTCCCTACCCTATTTTGGGGCAGGATCCTTCCTAGAGCATGCATTGTGGGTTGTGCCTTGGACAGGAAACTCCCTTGATGTTGGCCCATGACAAAATTCAAATCCACCATGTATTTAAGGGGCATTCATCCTCTCATTTGCATAAGTTCAATAAGTGGAATTTTGATAAGGTCATGTTGCATAATCGATCAAGAATTCAAGAGCATTCAAGCATTCTTTTCCAGCATTGAGCATTCTCAAGTCTCCCTTCAAGGCTAGGTGTTGCATTCAATTCAAGGATTCAACCATTGAAGAGGAGATTGATTTCAACATTCAATTCCACACAAGCACTTCTATCAACATTGCTACTACAACGTCCCTTGAGGTGATTTACAATTCAGTCCTTCATTTACATCTACTTGCAAGTACTTTCTTTCATTACTTGGTTAATTCCAAAACCGAGGTTTGACCTAAAGGCAAACCCCCAATCCGAACCCATTTTCCTCTCTTTTCTATGTGTAGGTTGTAGGTGCGCAGCTCTACTTTCGGATTCGGGCTTCATTTGCACAGATAGAAAAACCCTTTTTTGTTTCACAAATTTTTCAGAGGACCATGTACATTCCTGCCATGGTCTGGGCAACTTTTCCTCAAATTCACAAGGCGACTTCGTCTCGACATTTTACTGCCAGATCCAGGTGCACAACTTCATCCCATATTCTGATCTCAAGTTATAGTCAGTTCTTTGTCACTTTTGCACTACATAATTCAATTTATTTCCTTTCTAAATCAAACAGGGAAGAGGGAATCAACTTAACATTCCCAATTCATTCAGAATTCAATCTACCATCTTTGTGTGGAGAGATTGAATCTAGTGAATTATCATCTCCTTCTTCCTAATGTAATGGTGAAAAGTGCTTGAATGGTAATTGTAATACCCTAAAAATGGTCATCTAAACCATGGGCCCCTAATCTCGACAACATCACCAAGGTCCTAACCAAAAGACAATTAAATCAATCTTGAGCACATAATTAATTCTTTAATTATCAAATATCACATGGCAAAATCAATTACCCAATATTAATTAAATATTTAATTAATTAATTGAATCATTCCAAGAATATTAATTTTGATCAATTATCCTATTTTAATTTATTAAATATCTTTGCATATTTAATTAATTAATAAATTTGCCATTCAATCATGCAAAAAGAATTAATTTGCTACAAAAAGAAGAATTTATTACAAAACAAAGAGTTGAATTGAAAATTAAAACAAAAATAATTGAATTAAGAGAGAAATCAAACTTGAGATATTATTTTTTTTTCTAAATTGAGAACTTGAAATCGGAAAAGCAATTAATTGAATTATTAATTATTCTCTTAAATTGGAACTCAAAGCTTTTCAAAAAAAGAAGTTCAGTTGCATTAAGAAGACTCTTTTCTTGATTAAATTGAAGAATTATCTATTTTTATCACAAATGCTTGGAGTTGATTTATTATTGTTTTCCAATGCAACTTGGACTTCTAATTCGAATGCATTTCAATTGAACTATAATTGGAATCTATCTCAAGGTTAACTCAACCTGATTTCTCAATTATTTAAATTAATCCTAAATTGAGCTTTTTCATCATCTCTCTGTAATTCTCTATAAATTCAGTCATCAACTCTCATTCCAATTCACTCCGGAGATTTTTGAGAATACATCATTATTATGCTGATTTTGCTCTAGAGTAATTGATTGATTATTATTGCTTTTTTTAGATTACTTGCATTCATTTTACATTCATTATTGCTTGCATCCATTGTTGCTTGAATTGGTTATTTTTGCTTGAATTATTCATTTATTTTGCATCCATATAGCTTAATATCATATAGATTAAATCCTTCGTCTTGGTGTAGTCTAGTCACTGGTATTGCTTATAACAAACTAAGAGCAATCTTATACTCGCATCATTTAGAAGGCAATGGGTCGCTTTGCTATGGTTTATTTTTATTGATTATTGATTGCTAACCATGCATATAATGACTTAATTGAAGTGTTGTGCTTGCAGCTACAGGTTCCATTTTTCACACACACATTTCTGGCGCCCACCGTGGGGCCCGAACACTACTTCTTTTTTGGCCTCCAAGATTGATTTTTGTTATTTTTTGTTATTTTTTAGGTTTTTTTATTTTTCGGTTTTTCGTCTGTACATCTCATACGACAATTCCCACAGGCTTGAACGATAAACTATAGGTGTCGCACGAATTTCCATATCCTATCATACTAGCATATCTTCTATCGTACGAGCATAAATCCTCTATCGTACGAGCAAACATCATCAGCAATCTTCTTTCGTGCGATATTGAATCCTATCTCGTACGAGTCAAGACTTTGTTGTACGATTCTATATTCTCTAGTAAAAAGGCAAATTTCATGATTTTATCATTTTTTTTTATTATTCTGACTACTGACCCTGACTGTTTATCTGTTTGTCTCAGAATTTTTCACAGCCTAACTAGTTTTTGCAGAACGCTTGTCGAAGAATATGCTTGTCGCACAAAGACAATATGACTACTGATTCGTTGTCTTTGCAGGTTGCCTAAGGAGAATAGACTAAACATCGTGTATTCTTTAAATTCATTTTTAGGAACCTAACTTGCTATCTGGTTAATGAACAAAATCTATCTTTCGTGTTTTAGAAAAATCTGAGAGGTAGGAGAGTATGCTCTTGTCTTCTTTTAGACAATCAGAAATCCAGACCCTTGAAGTGCTTTCTTAAGATTGATTGCAACATCTTTAGCAGGCCTGCCCTCCCGAGGAGCTAATAACTCTATAGCCTTTAGGGTTGGTGAGAGGGGAACGACCTGAGTGGGAATGGCTAGACGTCAAGTACTCCAACCTATTATAAAATAAATGTGATTTGATGAAAATCAAGTCAACGGTAGTGCTCAGGAATAGCTCTCCTCTGTACCTTCAGGTATATTAAACCTTTGTTTTCAAGGCTGGGAAACCTCTTAATTGAGTTTATACCCCGACGTGCTGAACGGACCCCTTAATAAATCCAATTAAAATTAGAAGCTACCTAGTTCCCCTCCGAAAGGGAGATAATCTTTGTGCAAGAGAGATAGTAACTCTCCCAAGATACTTGTCATTTCATGCCCCCATTAGCATTTGGATTCAGATAAAACAGCATTGAGAATCAATTGCGTGAGACTCAGCAGTCATATTCTGATTAGCTATTGGGTGTGTACCTGAGTCTACAAGAAAAGATTTTCTTGCCTCACCAAGTTCCTTAGGGTTTGTATGTTGTTATTGGAGTCACTATAAATACTACTTGTTTTCTGTGTTTTCATCCTTGAAAAAAAACTTGGAATACCAAAATTGGGGAAGACAAGAAACAAACTCAGTGAGTCAAAACTTTGTCCATGTCAGAAACTAGTCCATCCTAAGTCGAAACTCTGTCTGTGTCAGAAACTAATCCATCCTAAGTCGAAACTCTGTCTGTGTCAGAAACTAGTCCATCCTAAGTCGAAGCTCTATTCGTGTCAGAAACTAGTCCATCCTAAGTCGAAACTCTATCTGTATCAGAAACTAGTATATCCTAGTAAAAAATCAGTCCATCTCAGAATTTGTCATACTCAGTTGTCGATACTCAGTAGTCAGAAAACTCAGAATTTTTAGTCTCTGCCCTGTAAATAGTTGTACGAGTCTGCTAAATTATCGTGTTGCACCAGTCTTGTGTCGTACGAATCTACTCAATTGTCGTCCTTTAGCTGATTCTCTGGTGTACGAGTCTAAATCATTCATCATCCTGCACTGTATTCTGTCTCGTATGAGGTAGAATCGACCTTAGTCTTTTGTCATCCTGCACATGCCCATCAGTCGTACGGTACAAGGCAGCAACTTATATGAAAAAGAACTTATGTCGTCCTATAACTGCTAAATTTTCATTCGGTTTAGAAAACCCAGTCATACGAGTCTCTGGTTTTGTCAGACAAAATGGTCAAACTTGCCAAAAACATAGTCTACCGTGAACATAATACTAGTTATCAAATTTTCCCGAGCATAAAACAGATCAAGATAGTGTACCTCTGCCATTTTTTGTTGCATGATTTGGTCAATCACCCTTCAGCTAGTTCAATCAAACTACCTATCAAACTCAAGTCACTTAGATAACATCTTACATAGGATATATCGTTCCTGAATCAGACTGAATCTTAGTTACTATTTTAGAATCAACCCAGGTAAACATCTTATACAGGATAGATCTTTCCCGAAACCACACTAAATCTTAGTTGTTTCTCTCAAACAATACTTAAACCGAACAAACTAGCACTGAAATTGATCTTGACCTCTACATCAAAAACAACTCTAGGTCACACTAATCCATAAAAATGCCTATTCAAACCAGGAGTTCTCGTAAGAAACAAGCCAAAGGCAAAGGACAAACCTTCACTTATCAAGATAATCCATTCTATGTGAAGGATCCCCTCACTGACATACCATCGTCATCAGGCGGACCAATTTTTGATGAACCAAATTCTCCCACTATACATGAGACAGAATACAATGATGGAAACAAAAACGACCGTAATATTCCTAAAAATCATAATGACTCGTGATCATCAAGTGAGATTGACGAAGCTGCTGAACCTCCAAAAAAAGATATCCTTGACTATCAGAAAGACAAAGACTTTACAAAAATGATGAAAACTATCATGACCCAAGAAAAGGAAGACTATTTCTTAGAACTAGCAAATCAAGGTGTCAAACTTCCTATTGGATATGATGTTCAGACACTTGTTACTAAAAGGGAAGACTCACCTATAATCATGGTACACAAATAGTTACTAGCTTTGCAAATAGAGCTCACAGAGCTGAAGAATAAGGATAAGTCCTCGAAACAATATTCTCTGGAAACAATATGTCCCTTTCCATTTGACAAGAATTTACACATGCCTCCATTCCCCTCAGGAGTGGAAATCCCAAAATTTGACAAATATGACGGTACCTCAGATCCTCAAGATCATGTTAGGGAATTTAGTGCTACTTGTATGGAATTCATGCATGATCAAATGTACCTCATGCGTCTCTTCCCAAGGAGTTTAGAGGATCAAGCAATGGAATGGTTCTCAAGTCTACCCAAAGGAATAAAAACATTCGAAGAACTAATCCAACTATTTTTACAACAATACTCATACAACATTCGACATCCTGTGACTATGATCAATCTTTGTAATACTCAACAGAAAACAGGGGAACCTCTTCTTACTTTTCTCCAATGCTAGAGAAGGATGTTCTCTAAGTACCCATGACCTATTCCAGACTCTGAGAAAATGGATATATTTGTCAATAACTTGGTCCCCAAACTGAAATATAGTGTACAAATGAAAGTACACCCATCATTTAACAAAATGGTAGATAATGCCATTCGAATGGAAGATGTGCTCATAAAGAAGGGGGATATCACACCTTGGAAAGAAACACAAACAAGATCTAGCTCTAAAGAGAAGAACAAGTATTGGAATTTTGCCAAAGACAACAACAAGAATGTTGTTAATGATGGAGTAGTAGACACTATCAAAACCAACTCAAAATCTACAATATTCAACCTGGCTAGTGGTACACAAGCACTTAAAGCTACTGAGATTCCAGCAGAGAATCCGCCAAAGAAAACAAAGGAATGGTTCAAAGACAAGCCTTGGCTTTCCAAACCTAAGCGTGATTTTACTCCTCTTGAAGAATCATATGAGTCTGCTTTCAAAACTTTGTTGGCAAACAACTTGATAACACTACCAGATAACTCCAGACCATATGATCTGAATGTCAAACCAAGATGGTGGAGAGAAAATGAATACTGTGACTTCCATTGGAATAAGGGTCATAACATAAACAATTGCATGAAGCTAAAACATGAGATTCAGGATCTCATAGATGTTGGTAAAGTTGTTGTTGGGAATCATCCAACCAATGTTGATCATAAAGCATTTAAAGACCCTTTGCCTGCTTACGAACAAGGTGATTCCTCAAAGACCAAAGGAGGTGCCAAGGTAAATTATGCTTATGCCAGCCAAGACAACGTTATCAACATGATTGAACCTTCACACTCAAAATATTGCAATGTGATTATAGTTCAAGATAAACCAAATGAATCACAATATGCAAAAGCTTTGACCAGATCTCAAAAGAAAGTTACCCTCCAAGGAGCTAGTTCTTCCAAACCGGCTCAGGAAACATCAAATCCAACACCCTTGCCAAACAAACAAAAGGAATCAACCTTGGACAAATTTAAAAGATTAACCTCATCATCATCCTCTGGATATAGCGTGGTTGAACAGTTGAAAAGGACAAATGCTCAAATTTCAATTTTTGAATTGCTACAGCTCTCATCTGCTCACAAGGAAATCCTAGACAAAGCATTGCTCACTACCAATGTTCCAAAAGATTTAGACATTGATCGGTTTCAGTCTATGGTGGGTCATCTGACTTCACCTCACTGTTTGACCTTCTCTGAGGAAGATGACAATTCATTAAATCATCCACATAACCAGCCATTGCATATTGAAGCCATGATCCACAAACATAGAGTTAAACATGTTTTGATAGATGGAGGCGCGGGGTTGAATATTTGTACTTATCGTCTTCTTACACAACTAGGATTCTCTGAAAATGTCATTGATCCAGGCAAGAAAATAACAATTAAAGCCTATGATGAAGAAGAGAGGACCTCCAAAGGTTTGGTATCATTACCAATCAGAGTGGGACTAGTAGAGAGAGATGTCCTTTTCCAGGTTCTTCATATTCTATTATCATACAATATATTGTTGGGCAGGCCATGGATTCATGAAATGAAGGCAGTACCGTCAACATATCACCAATGCTTAAAGTTTCTTTATAATGGAGTTGAAGTCAATATTTCTAATACAAATGTCATCTGTAATGCATTGACAAAAGGTGCAGATACATTTGTGCCTCATAATAGGGCAGCCTCTCCAAATGAAGATCCAGAAACATTGATGAAAGACTTAGAAAAGAGATTGAAGATTATAGATACCAGCATGGATGGCTACAAGATAGAACCAGTACTATCATTAGTTTCTCTCCCTCCATCGCCAAAACAGTTGGGCAAGCCATCAGAGGCTATGAGAACATAAAATTCAGTTTTGAATACTATATATGATGGTCTCTTCATACAGTCTTCTACCTCTTTGGCGGATGAAATAGAAGAGGATGTTGTGCTTAACTAGCTCTTTAAGGAAGATAGTCCAAATGAGGAGGTACGACATTGTGATATTTCCTCAAACCAATATGGTCATGGTTACAAAATGATTCAGCGCATGGGGTACTCAGGTATTGGTCCTTTGGGCAAACAAAAAGAAGGTATTACTGAACCAATTCAGCTACAAACCAAATCCACAAATGATAAGGCTGGACTGGGATACAATCCTAAAAAGACATCAGAACAAAAACATGTCTCTAAGTCGAAAGGCTTGAAAAAGATATCACCTTTACATTACATGAAGCAGACACTAAACAAACAAAAGAAGAGTGTAGAAAAGAGAAAGAGGAATCAACAGTCAAGAAAGAAGAAACAGTCAGTGCTCAAGCTTTGATGGTATCAACTACAATAATACAAGAAGTTGACGTTCCTGAGGATATGAGAGATGAATTTGTGAGAATCAGAGAATTGTTTGCACCATTAAAAGTTCCAGTCACATATACTGGTAGGAAACAAGTAGATGATTCGGAGACTGATTCAAACGAGTATGAATGGGGTCCTAACTATCTTTCAGACACATCTGCTACAGAAACTCTAGAAGAATCTAGTGGTGTCATAGATGATACTCAAGAGTTGATGCGCATAAAACTAGAGAGGGAAATACAAGAAATTAGACAAAAGAGGCAAGCAAATTATGAACAAGCATTGAAAGAAGGAACAATACCAAAAAGCTTCTCATCTATGTATCCTTATCCTCAAATAGAACAAATCAGTTATAGCACTACATAGGAAGAGTTAGAAGCTGCAGAACAAGAACCAGTTTTCAGTCCAGAAGAAGCTGAATGGAGTAGACGAAAAAAAATCATAGAAACAATGATATCATATCAACAGGTGTGTCAAATACAAATGACAAATGAACTACAATATGGAGGAATTTGTAGCATTAAAGATGTTAGTATTGATACCATACATATGCTTACTAAATCACCTGATAAAGACTTGGAAACTTCATCCAATAACTCTGATGATTCTGAGGACTCTGATGACAGTCCTGTTCATGATGATACCCACTCATCCTTAAATTTGGAATCATCTGATACAAACAATGAAAAGTTGCCTACTAGTCTTATTGTTGGTAAATTACAACATGACGTCCAGTTCAGTGTAGTAAACGATGTTACAAGTATGTCTATTGGATTAGATCGATTAAATATTAACATGAACTTTAATAATCATGATCTGACTCTTCCTGGTCTAGAGACACTTACGCAATGTATCATTCAGGAACTTGACTTTTCAATCTATAGTTGTGATAACAATACTATGAACGCTCTTAAACCTATCCAAAATTTGTCCTTAATACATCTCGAATTGATTGACTGTACTTTACAGAATCAACCCATGGATATACCTACTTTTGCCAATGACTATAC
The DNA here is from genome assembly GCF_030272615.1 of Cryptomeria japonica. Taxonomy (NCBI): domain Eukaryota; kingdom Viridiplantae; phylum Streptophyta; class Pinopsida; order Cupressales; family Cupressaceae; genus Cryptomeria; species Cryptomeria japonica. The sequence continues at coordinate 254,449,008 of NC_081410.1, forward strand.
ATTATCCTATTATCTCAATGCAGTCAAACCTATGAACTCTTCCACTAGTGAATGGAGTGAAAATTTGACTGAAGAGGATATCAAGTATCTTAGTCGCAAAAACAAGAAAAATAAAAATAAAAGATCTAATGGCGAAAACCATATTGTGGCGGTGTCAGAATCTAAAAAAGAGAAAATAAAGGATGTACCTAAAGGTGAAAACCTCTCAAAGGCGTCTGAAGGTGAGATACTTGGTATACTACCCAGTCATTTTCAGGAGCGGTCTTCCATATTGATCGAGCCAACTCAGCCAGTAAATATTGGGAATCAAGAGACACCACAAATTATTCACGTAGCTCAATCACTATCGGCAAAGGAATTGAAGGATTTCACTCAGCTATTCTTAGAGAAGAAAATAAATTTTGCATGGACCTACTCTGATATGCCAGGCTTGCATCCTGATCTAATTATGCACCATCTCTCAATCACACTAGGAGTAAAACTAGTTAAACAAAAACTTCGTAAGATGCACCCGCATGTTGCACTATTGGTCAAAGTTGAACTAGAGAAACTACTTAAAGCTAGATTTATCAAAGCAATAGATTATGCTGAATGGATTTCCAACATAGTACCTATGTCGAAGGCAGATAAATCTATCAGAGTTTGTACAGATTTTAGAGATCTCAATAAAGCATGTCCAAAAGATGACTTTCCATTGCCAAATATTGATATGATAGTCGACATGACAGCTGGGTATGAGATGTACTCACTAATGGATGGATTTTCTGGCTACAATCAGATTAAAATCTCTCCTAGAGATCAAAAAAAGACAGCTTTCACTTGTGCATGGGGAACCTTTTGCTGGAATGTGATGCCATTTGGGTTAAAGAACGCAAGAGCGACCTATCAAAGAGCAGTCACAACTATCTTTCATGATATGATGCACAAGAATATGGAAGACTACGTTGATGATACTTTAGTGAAAACTATGAAAAGATCAACACATATTCAAGAGTTAGGTCCTATCCTCAACAGAATGGAAAAGTTCAAACTCCGGTTAAACCCAAAGAAGTGTGCATTCGGAGTGACATCTGGTAATCTACTTGGATACATTATTTCAAAAAAAGGAATCAAAGTTGATCCTGAGAAAGTCCAAGCCATAATGGAAATGTCGCCTCCAAAGAATATCAGTCAAATGAGAAGTCCACAAGGACATCTCCAGTCTATTAGAAGGTTCATTTCTTAGCTAGCAGACAAGGCTCAACCTTTCATGAAGGTACTAAGGAAAGGCGTATTATACAATTGGGATCAAGAATGTGAACAACATCTTCAGCAAATCAAAGAGTATGTGTCAAATCCACCGATCTTAATGCCACCTATTCAAGGTAAACCATTAATCTTATATATATCAGCAACAAATTCATCACTGGGGGCACTTTTGGTGCAACAGGATGATGACAAAAAGGAAAGAGCTATCTATTACATCAGCAGGACATTGGTGTCTTATGAAATGAATTATACTATAATAGAAAAAGCATGCTTAGCATTAGTCTTTGCATCACAGAAACTAAGGCACTATATGCTAGAACATTCAATCAAGTTGGTGGCCAAAATCGATCCACTCAAGTATCTTCTTAATAAAGCAACACTCACCGGAAGATTGGCAAAGTGGGTAATGATCCTTACAGAGTTTGACATTGAATATATGGAACGCAAAGCCATAAAAGAACAGGTAATTTTTGATCAACTTGTTGAAGCTCCACTTGAGGATACTCAACCACTACACATCGAGTTCCCAGATGAATCAACAATGCATCTTACTCAACAACCCTAGAAGTTGTTCTTTGATGGGTCCTTTACTCAAAATGGTTCAGGTGCTAGCATATTATTCATTACTCCTCAAAAGTACTCCATCCCAAAATCTTACAAGATTTTATTTCCCTCCACAAACAATATTGCAGAGTATGAAGCCTTGGTAAATGGGATAAAGCTAGCCGTTGAATGGAAGGTTGTTGAATTACATATTTATGGAGATTCTCAGCTGGTCGTCAATCAAATCAATGACACATATCAGACTCGAGATGAGAAGTTGATGCCTTACAAAAGAATGGTGGACGATCTCAAGAAGTACTTTGCTTTTGTGTCATTCCACCAGATCCCAAGGTCTGTTAACAGAGCAGTAGATGTTATGGCCACTCTGGCATCCATACCTGAATTACAAGAGTTCAATGCTCGCTTTGAATTCCTGGTGGAAGAGTTGTGTTACCCAGCTTATGATTCCCCTGAAACCAAAATAGTCTGTTCTATTATTGGACATGACTCATCTAGATATAGCCACATCTACTCCTATCTACATGACCAAGTTATTCCTGAAAATCTTACCCGAAATGAGAAAAGAAACCTAACTTGAAATGCTTCATGATATGTTATCATAGCTAATGATTTATTTAGACGGGGTTTGGACGGTACATTGCTTAGATGTCTAGAAATTGAAGAGTCTAAACGTGCATTATCGGAAGTCCATGAAGGTATTTGTGGATCTCATTCAAATGGTTTTACTTTAGCTTGGAAACTATTACGGGCTAGCTACTACTGGCCAGATATGGAAAAAGATGCCATAAAATTTGCTAAGACTTGTGAGAAATGTTAGCTTCATGGAAATCTCATACACGCCCCGGCAAGGGATCTCATACCATTCATTACACACTGGCCTTTTCAACAATGGGCCTTTGATCTCATTGGTTAGATATATCCTGCATCATCCAACAGACATAAATTCATCATAACGGCCACTAAGTATTTCACCAAGTGGGTAGAGGCGGTTCCACTCATAAAAGCAACTGGTAAACAAGTCGCCTTATTCATCCTAAACTATATAATTTGCAGGTATGGGATACCTTCGTCCATCATGACTGATAATGGAGGATAGTTCAAGAATAAAGACCTGGATGAACTTTGTGAGAAATTCAAAATAAAGCAACATTGGTCATCAGTATATTACCCTCAAGGTAAAGGACAAGCCGAGGCATCTAACAAAAACCTACTGACTATCTTGCACAGAATAGTGAGCAAATCCGGGAAGGATTGGCATCTGCAGCTCAATCCTGCACTACGGGCTTATAGAACAAGTATCAGAACACCTACTGGGGCTGCACCTTTCTCTTTGGTGTATGGGTCCAAAGCAGTATTACCTATTGAAGTAGAAATACCATCTCTAAGAGTTTCATTGCAAGGTCTTGTTACTGATGAAGATCACAGAATATCTAGATTGCAAGAACTCGAATTACTGGATGAACGTCAGCAAGTGGCGTTTGATCATCTTAGAGTGTACCAAAAGAGAATTTCCAGAGGATATAACAAGAAGGTTAGATAAAGAGAATTTCAAGTTGGAGACCTAGTACTAAGAGAAAATCCAAAAAATCAACAGTTTCGAGACAACAAAGGGAAGTTTAAACCCAACTAGCTGGGTCCCTATATCGTTACTATAGTCTTCGGCCCTGGTGCCTATCAGCTCTCAACATTGGAAGGAGAATAGCTCCAAGAACCGATTAACACCATCCACCTGAAAAGATTCTTTACTTAGCATTCTCTGCTCTAGCAAATTGTACAGCTGAAAAAGTCCTAAAAAAAAAAAAATGTAAAAAAAGAAAATGCCCTAGTGAAAACCTAGTAAATAGGCACTTTGGTAAAAAAAAAAATTGATTCTCTGCCAAGCAGGTGAAAACCTGGTAAACAGGTGCCTCTTGTACTCAAGCGCTCCATCTATCAACGCAACATTGGCATTTCCCGCTTTCATGCATCTTTGATTTCACTTGTACATATTTTGCAGTCACTTTCGTGACACCCTAGTTTGTTGGAACCCACATGACTTGAAACTAATCAATGCCCTAGTCTTAGGAAAATCGACAGAGCACATCCCATGTCCTAAGCAATATCAAACAAGTCATTTTCCCGTCAGTGAAAACCGGTCGTCCACTCCAAGTCAGTCATCTATCTCCTGACTAATACAGAGTTTTTATCGCTGAGCTAACAAGCAAAACAACATAATGGAAAACAATCACTAAATAGTTTGAGCTATGCATGAAAATTTTCTTTGTATGTTGTCTTTTATATTGCTTTTTGATTATTATCCCCCTGAGTAACTCGAGGAAGTCTGTATTGACTAAAAGAAGCAAGGATTGGGGGCATAATATTTTCTATGTTTTCTACTTGTAGGAATGATCCCGATGATCTGGAAACATATAAATTAGCTGGGTGCCTATGATAAGAGCCTTCACATTAAGGTGAAATCGCCTCACATACCTCGACTCCACTTATTTGTATGCTACAAGGAGGTCCATATCATTTCTTTGTTTGTTTTGAGGGAATTTCTTTATGATGCAATTCGGGTCCCTGTGAAATCTATCCAAGGATATGAACGAAAAAAGGGTCATTGTGGACAAGATAATTAATATTGCACATTGAAAAAGAAAGGAACTCTAACCTGCATGTTGTGTTCATTATGCTCAATGATGAATCTTAAGCATTTTAAATCTAGTGACTAGGTTTAGGTTGCATTTCGCATATCATTTTGCATTTCATTTTGCATTTTGTGACTTTAGAGTGATTTTGGGTGTAATAATAATGATCTTTTCATTTGCTGAATTAGAGCTGGAAGCTTCACCATTTCTTCGCTAAGTGGTCTCTTCTTCATCATTTCTTTGATCGAGTACTTGTGTTTTGAGATGATAGTTGCATACATAAACATCTTATATAGATTCATTCATTTCATTATTACTCATTTGCATTCATTTATTTGCATATGAAAAAGAACAAAAACATAGACATCCATAATCATTTGCAATACATACATTCATGCTGAAAAAGAAATGCATACATATAGAATAAAGCATATAAAAACATCTCATAACCAATTGACACAAGTACAATGAAGTCAAATCGGATCTCGTATATATATATATCATCTCAAGTCTAAGGGTACAAAATGATGTCCAATGACATGTACAAACTCCCATCGGAGCAAGAATTGTATAGGCTAAAAAATATGGGTGTGTCTACAAAAAAATATCCCAGTTACAAAAAGAATCATCTAGCTCGCATCCTCTCCCTCATTTCCTGGTGGAGGAGGAGGAGCCTGATGCCCAAGATCCTGTCGAGGTGCTCGTGCTCCCTTTGATCGGGTCATATACTGCGAATAAGGTTGCACCTGTTGTGCAACAGGAACTATAGCACTATACACTGCTACGTAATAAGATGCCCTACTGCTCTAGAGAAGGACCTCCTATCGTAGAGACTCAATCTTAGCTCTCGCCTCTGCTCTCAAAGCCACAATCTGACGATCTCGCTCGGCCCTCACCTCAGCCAGCTGGCGATCCCGCTTAGTCCTCATCTCGGCCAACTATCGGTCTCGCTCTGCCAGCTGAGTCTACGCCACTGTCAATTGTGACTATAGCTCTGTAAGGCGTTCCCTCATCGACCATCTAGTGTCTGTCCCCTGCTCTCTCATAGGACCCCCATCTCCACCCCCATCTCCACCTCCACCCTACTCATCCTAGTGTTGTCATACCTATCTAGGAGCTGCTCTCTCCTCCTCCGCCTCACTCACTCCCCCTAGGGATCCACCCTCACTCCTTTGCTACCTACCCTGAGCTGGTACCCTGCTACTGCTAGCACCCGGATCACCACTACCTCGTCATGGAGCCTCATCTCTTTGTACCTGACCCTGCCTCTAGCCCTGTCTCTGGCCCTGTCCCTGTGCTGATGCGGGGGCATCCTCCTCAACATCCTCAATCTAAGGAGCTTGCTCACCTAGATCTATCAAATGTGGGAAAGGATGCTACTGAAAGTAATCTCTATACTGGGGCAATACCCCACATCTGCTATATCATCCAAGTAATCCCACCTCAGGCGGTGTAAATTTGTCAGCTCCTGCATAGCCAAGGCATAAGATAGCCTAGGTTCCCAACCCTGCCTCTCCTTGTCAGCATACCTAGCATATGCTATAAACTCCTGTGAGATCCCCTGAGGCTGGTCATACTGCCTCATCACTCGTGAAACAACGAATCACTCCACAACAGTCTGCGATCTCCCAATCAGTGGGCGTGTGACAAATAGATCTCTCTGCACTGCCCACCAATCATCCCACAGCTCTAACCCTCTATATGGTCGCCATACGAAAGCTATCAAGTCATCGAGTTGCCGTCTCCAAAAGTTCGTCTTGCCCAGATGGGGCTGCATGATATATCCAGCATATCTATAAATGATCGGTTGTCCTGGCTCCCTGCTGTCTATCACTATCGGCCAACACACGAGAAGGTGCTCCCAAGCCCACTCCTGCAAAATATATACCCCAGTAGCCATGCTCCGCCCCTCTCTATAAACAATCTCATGCATCTCTTGATACATGTGGGCCAGTAAACAAGAGCCCCAGCCAAGTCTCTGAGGGGACTCTATCAATCGCTCGAGCATCCGGCCCCATCCGCTCTGAAAACCCTACTGCCCTCGGTCTGGCATCAGGAAGCAACTGATGAACCCTACTAGGACACATGCCAGCGGATACTCCTCACTGTACCTGCCCATCAATATATCCCAACTCATAGAACGAGTCAAGATATCTGGATCCATGAAAATGTTCCTCAGTGCCTGCAGTCCAGGTAACAATGCGGTATCATAGTCCACCTTATCCCCAGCAAAAGGGATACGAAGGATCCTGTACACATCCTCAGGAGTGATGGTCAACTCCCCAACTGGCAAATGAAAAGTATTATGCTCTGAATGAAATTGTTCTACCAACGCTATGAGCATCCCATGGTTCACACGGATATCAGGTAACCTCATCAGGTGGGTAAAGCCACACATATCAATATGGGCCTGCTCAACCTCAGACAAATCTTGAACTAAAGCCATCGTGGGTGGATATACACATCTGAAGAGCACAGGAGGTAAGCAAACCTGCAACAATCCAACAATGAAACATCAGAAAACAATCCAAATAATCCTACAAGAGAAGTTAAACATCACGCAAATTCAACTAAGTCAAATGCAAAACCAAAATTTCATGTTTACACCTTCAAAAATGGTCACTATTTTTTGAACGACAAAATACAGTTAGACAGCATCTCGTACGAGTCAGGAATGGCTCCCATATGAGAAAAGAGCCTCAAACGACAAACTTTCATACCCCGCACGACAAAATGGTCTTTTAACAAACCTGTCGTACGACACAAGGGTAGCTCACGTATGACAATTCTAATGGGTTTAAACGAGCAAACACAAAATGTCAGTTTCTCGTACGAGACAGGATCCTGTCTCGCACGATAAACCACGAAACTCGACCAAAAAAATGTGAAAAACGTGAAAAATGCACAAAAAATTCAAAATTGGAAACATAAAGAGGCTAATGATCGATCACTTACCGCTGGCTCATAGTTTCGGGGTTGATTATGTCTTCTCTGGCGCTCAAATCGATGCTGACGAGTAGGGACCACCATTTTTCTTCGCAAAAGGCTTTTTGAATTTTCAAACTTGGAGGGTTAAAATGAATTGAAAATGACACTTTTGTCCTATATATAGCCTAAAACCTAATTTTTCAACTTGCTCCGATGGACACAACAATTGTACCCTTGGCTAATGTGCCTACTCTGATTCCATTTTCGGGATCGAAATCAAAACTCGAGATCATCTTGCTAGTCAATTTCATAATTTGGACCACTTAGCGCTCTTTTCATCAAATGCTCATTCTTTCTTCAAATTGCGCTCAATTTCTCAACAATCAACACTAAATATCAATTTCAATTCTACCAGCCAACTTTGCGATCAATTCAATCATTGCCAAATCTTCAATATTCTTCAAAATCAATTTGCGCTCAAATGACTACTCATCGCACAATTGCCTAAAATCAACTACCCTCGCTATCTTTTGATTTCTCTCCTGAGGGGGCATACTTGTGACCTTATGACTTCACATTCTTCAAAATGTCGAGAAATTTTTCAAATTTTCATCAAAAGTCGAGCAAAATATTTTCAATTAAAGAAAATCAATCCTTATCACTAAGAGGAATCTCAGCTTCATCGCTTCACATCAAGTTGAGATCCCTCGATCATCTAAATCAATCAATCGCTAGGGGCATATCAGTTTCATCGCTTCAAATCAAGCTGATATTTGTCTTCCATCTGAATTAATCTCTTAACATTAATCAGTTTCATCGCTTCAAATCAAACTGATTATTCATTTAAACTCAATCAAAAAGTTTAAAGAGTTTCTTTGATCACTCTAAATCTACGTAGGTGTTCAGTATTCGTTTCTTGATCAAGCTGGACGGTTTATTCTTCACTCATCGTGTCTTGATCAATCAAGATCAAGATCAATTTTTATCATCACTCACTACATCTAAGATCAATCAAGTTCTAGATCAGTAAGATCCACTTCTTGATCAATCAAGTTCAAGTTCAGTATCTTTGTTTTCTATCATTCCTCAGTTCAATCAAGTTCGGGATCGGTATCGTTTTAATCAAACTTCATTCAGTTTTGTTGCTTCGAATCAAGCTAACACCTTGCTTTCATCTAGTTCATGATCAATCAAGTTCAGAACTGGCATCTCCTAGACATCACACATTCTTTGAACCAACGCGCTGCTCGCACATTAATTCAAAGAGGGGCAAATGTAATACCCTAAAAATGGTCATCTAAACCATGGGCCCCTAATCTTGACAACATCACCAAGGTCCTAACCAAAAGGCAATTAAATCAATCTTGAGCACATAATTAATTCTTTAATTATCAAATATCACATGGCAAAATCAATTACCCAATATTAATTAAATATTTATTTAATTAATTGAATCATTCCAAGAATATTCATTTTGATCAATTATCCTATTTTAATTTATTAAATATCTTTGCATATTTAATTAATTAATAAATTTGCCATTCAATCATGCAAAAAGAATTAATTTGCTACAAAAAGAAGAATTTATTACAAAACAAAGAGTTGAATTGAAAATTAAAACAAAAATAATTGAATTAAGAGAGAAATCAAACTTGAGATATTATTTCTTTTTCTAAATTGAGAACTTGAAATCGGAAAAGCAATTAATTGAATTATTAATTATTCTCTTAAATTGGAACTCAAAGCTTTTCAGAAAAAGAAGTTCAGTTGCATTAAGAAGACTCTTTTCTTGATTAAATTGAAGAATTATCTATTTTTATCACAAATGCATGGAATTGATTTATTATTTGTTTTCCAATGCAACTTGGACTTCTAATTCGAATGCATTTCAATTGAACTATAATTGGAATCTATCTCAAGGTTAACTCAACCTGATTTCTCAATTATTTCAATTAAACCTAAATTGAGCTTTTTCATCATCTCTCTATAATTCTCTATAAATTTAGTCATCAACTCTCATTCCAATTCCCCCCGGAGATTTTTGAGAATACATCATTATTATGCTGATTTTGCTTTGGAGTCATTGATTGATTATTATTGCTTTTTTTAGATTACTTGCATTCATTTTACATTCATTATTGCTTGCATCCATTGTTGCTTGAATTGGTTATTTTTGCTTGAATTATTCATTTATTTTGCATCCATATAGCTTAATATCATATAGATTAAATCCTTCGTCTTGGTGTAGTCTAGTCACTGGTATTACTTATAACAAACTGAGAGCAATCTTATACTCGCATCATTTAGAAGGCAATGGGTCGCTTTGCTCTGGTTTATTTTTATTGATTATTGATTGCTAACCATGCATATAATGACTTAATTGAAGTGTTGTGCTTGCAGCTACAGGTTCACTTTTTCACACACACAGTAATCAATAGTGAAACTCTCATATCTCTTTGAGGGAAAGGGTAGTTTCCTTCTTGATCTATCATTCACCATTTTTTCCCACCATTACAAGTGGTATTCATCTTCACAAACTGCTATGAATTGGTGCCTTCAGCTAGAGTTCTTCATTTAATCTTGTTCAATTTGCATGGTAAAAAAGTGTTGCCAGACTTTATAGAGGCCTAAGAAGAAGTGTATTGTTGTTGTATTCTTAATTGGATTAGTAATATATGTACCTCTCTTTTGGTGGTGGATTTTTTTCCCATATGGGTTTCTCCATGTGTGCAATGGTTTTCTTGTTCTTGGTTTGATTCTACAATCATTGTGTTAATCGTTAATCGTTAATCTTTAGTTTTAGATTTGCAAAAACTTAGAGTTTAAGTTCATATTGCAAAAAAATTCACCTTGTTTGTCAACACTTATTACCAAACCCAAAGGCCCTAATGGTATTAAGGAGTAATTTCCAATTCACTATATCATAAGCATTCAATAGATCCAGCTTCAACAAAAAAACCAGTCTTTTTGTTCACTGTGAGAGAATGGATATTTTCATGCATAGTGAAAATAGAATAAAGAATATAGTGACCCAAGACAAACCCATTCTATTGATCAGAGATGATAAGAGGGAGAACCCCCTTAATCAGTAACACCAAAACATTGGAGATGATTTTATACAAGGATTTACAAAAGCTAATAGGTCAAAAATCGCTAAAAGAGCTAGCACCAACAATATTGGGAATGAGAACAATGAAAGTAGTGTTCAATTTCTTAAGCAAAGTCCTACTCCCAAAAACATCTTGAACAACCCAAACATCTTTAGCCACAACATCCCAAAAAAAATTGGAAGAAAAATATAGGGTAATCATCAGGTCCAGGAGTTTTATTGCCCTTAAAGGTGAACATAGCCAATTGAAATTCCTCTTTAGAAGGGATCTTACTTCGGTATTTATTCATATCTTCAAATATTAGATTAGGTATATCCCTAAGGAACTTCTCTTGGTCCTCCAAGTCCAAATCATGCTCCACAAAAAATCGATTAGAAAATAACTCAATACCTACCCTCATAATATTTGCATCCTTATCTAGCACACCACCATTATAGGATATAGATTTGATTCTATTTCAGGCAGGATGCTTGAAAGATGAAAGAAACTTAGTGCTACGATCTCCACATTGGAGCTAGATGGCCTTAGATATTTTCTTCCAAAATTCCTTCCTTAGATATAATATCATGAAGACTAGATACAAGAGAAATTTCTTGGTCAATAAGCCAAGAATCAGCACCATATCAAGGTCACTCTTGATTTGAGCCTTAAATTGGAAGATGTGGCCAAAAGTAAACGTGTTCCATCACAACACATTAGATTTGATTGAAGCAAGTTTTATAACCACCCAATAAATAGTAGATTCAACAACATTAACATCCCACGAATCACGAATATGATGATGAATCAACATATTCTCAAATCTAAAAATAAAATTATTTCTATGCCCCACAACATCAGCAGAGAGCATTAGGAAAATGATTAGAACACAGTCCAATCAGAACCGACAAAGAGAAGAGCAGTGAAGCAACTAGTCTGACGAGATAAGGCCCCAATCAAGTTTAACCTAAATGAGATCCTCACCCACATGCCTATTAGACCAAGTATAAGTCACCCCTTGAAAATCCAAATCCAACAACCCCCGCAAGTTAATGAAATGCAAAAGATTCATTTTACTCTCCTTATCATTAGCCAAAGGGGGATTCAAGGTAAGACCACAATGGATCCCAGAGGCCCCCACCACTTTCATCAAAGATGGTGCCTCTGGAGTCATTGAAAGACCCATACCCTACTCACGAACAATAGGCTCCACTAGAGAAACAACAACTAAATCACCATTAGAAGTTAGAATTATACCTACATTGACAAATTCAACTATAGGCTTAACAACAACTAAATTAGCATTAGATTCTAGTCAACCAACATTATTACCAATCATAGGGAGAACAAAATCAAAGTCACCCACCAACACCTAGCCAATTGAATAATCTCCCACCTTGTTCTCGGCTACTTTAGGCAGTTTTTCCTTTTACACTTTATGGTGAGGTTTATGAGTCTTGGAAGGGCAATTATTGGCCCAATGAATAGCTTTCTTATAATGAACACAAGCAACGAGATGGACTCAAATTCAATAGATTGGACCCATTCCCTAAGCTTAGAGAATTGTAACCTCTAAAGGTCGGTTAGTGGACTACTCAACACTCACACAAATGAGCATACATTAGGTGACATTTGGACATGGTCATAAAATTAATAGACAATTCTAGCATCTTGAATTGTACTCACCTACAATTTTATCCTCACTTGGACCTCACTTTGGCACTTCGGCTTCCAAGGCCTGACAGAAGTGTTGATTCTGCTCATATAACCTATCAAAAATTCCTTTTCACTACCTTCATAGTTTCTCCCCAAACCTAGATCCCTAATTTCTAGGACCATGGTGTTGGGCTTCGTAGTCCTAATTCAGGATCATCGCATTGGACACCATGGTCCTCTCAAAAGGGCCCAATTTGGGGCCTCATGATGGTCACATAATTTGGGCAAAGAACTAGATCCTATGTTGGCATACTATAAATATTTAATTTGATTTTTGAATAGACATGTATAAAAGGAGATCAACCCCTCTCATTTAAAACCTAACGATCTACACTTTAGCAAATTCAAATGAGCAAACAATCAATCTTTCATCAAGAATTAGAGAAGAGGTGAAGTCAAGTTTCAAGAATTGGAAATCACATCCATGATCTATATTTTATGGAGACAACATACATGAAACCCTAATTCCTTTGTGAAGATCAAACAAAACCTAATTAAGGTATATCATTAGTGTTTCAAGCATTTTCAATATTTCCCTCAAAAGGAAAGTATTTTACTACAGTCTTTCGTTACATTTATCAATTCAATTTCATGGTTAATTCCAAAACTGGGGTTTGACCTAAAGAAAATCCCTATTCCCAACATATTTGTGTTTCTCTTTGTGTGTAGGAACACGTACAGAGTTGTAATTGGGAGAATCAACAAAGTTCACAGTGACAAAAAGGTTCAACTTTCGATGCTAGAAAATTCAGAGCACCGTGGCGAATTCATAATACCCGATCCTGAAAAATCAGGTTGAACTTTTGAGAACAAATTCCAGACAACTTACTTTGCCTAGATTCAGGTCAATGCCTTTGTGGTACATCTGTATCTAACTATTTATGCCAGAATACTTCAATTATCACTTATTTTTCCCTAATCAACAACAATCAAATCAATTCAATCCTAGGAAGGGAAAAGGCCTTATCCAAAGAGCCTAGAATCTGATCAAAATCTTAGTCTTTTGAGGCTAGATCCATTAGATTCCCTCTCCTTCCCAAATGTATTGGTTAACTAGGTCATTTAGTGTTTTTATTATCTTAATTAAACCCTAAGCCTAATTTCACACCCTATACATTTTTTGTGAGCCTGACTTCTTGCACCTAAATTCTTATTTGTGATCTCAAATATGATTTGCATGCATTTTCAAATTCAAACTTTTACTCATAAGTTTTATTTTCAATTGAATTACATAAATTTAGCTTGGTTAGATTCACAAAAACGCTAATTTATAATTCTAAAATTAACTTGCGGGTTGCATAATTTTTCAAGTTTATTTTCAGAGCTGATTATTATGACATGTTGTGTTATGTTTTAGAGACATTTATCATTCAAAATCACAATTCAAATTGAATAATTAATTGGTTAATCAATAATTGTTACAACAAATTGCATTACTTAATCATAATTTTTAATTTTTGTATTCAAATTTCCCTCCTTTGTGCATGAGTTTTGTTACCATCAGTCCTGCATATAATATTCCCCTAAGAATTTGTAGAATTAATGCTTCTCAAGGTTTAATTACTAAGGATATCGAGCCTACTTTGGATAACTTATTTTCATGAGAATGTTGGTGCTTACTCCAACCCAACAAACGATATCATTTATCCCCATTCTCCTCATAATTCTCATGATGTGTATGAATCACTAACTAGGGTTACCGTTGATCAATTGGAGAATATTGACAATGAATTTGAAAATATTAAACAATGGATGAGTCAACAATACCTAAAAAGTGAGGCAATCCCATTGATTGAAGGATTAAAAAGAATGGTGCAAAGTGATAAAATTGTTGTTGATTTGTTGTGTGGCCTTGCTAATATTCTTGACACTAATATCATGCCAAACAAAAATTGTTTCAAAGTCCTTGGTTACTCTCAACCCAATACTCAAGCTAATCATTTCATTCCTATGCCTACATCCTTGCCTATTGTGCATACATTTACATCTTCCACCATGACTACTTCCACACAAAATGTTAATCCTACACATGTTAGTCATGGGGAAAATCCTATTAATCAATATTCTTATATCCCTCCTTTCATGAGTCTTCCATTTGTATCCCAATCATCTCCCATACCTAGTCCCACATATCATAGTGTTCCACCTCCTTATTCTCAACCTCCACCCACATATAGAAATATTACTCCTCCATCACAATTCAATATGTCCAACTTCAATCTTTCTACTGAAGCAACCATCAACAACCTAGCTCAAATTGTTACATCCCTCCAACATCAATACGCTTCCATTACTCAATCCAAGTTCAATGTCACTACATTGATGTAGAAAGCCCATTATCTGATGACATTGTCTGCGTTGTCTCTCCTAATCATATGGAAGTCCCTCAATTGGATTTATACAATGGAAAAGGTGACCCCTTGACTCATGTGAAAACATTTCAAACTTTGTGTAGTGATTTTTCTCATGACCAAAGTCTTATGGCTAAATTGTTTACTAGAACCCTTAGGAATAAATCTTTGCAGTAGTATTGTTCTTTATCTCGTCATTCTATCACTTCTTTCAACAATTGGCTAATGCTTTTATTCAATAATTTCAAAATAATATTGGTCCTAAGATTACTTTGATTGATTTGATTCATTTTAAGCAAGGAGTTAAAGAAAAAGTGATTGATTTTATTGGTAGATATAAACATTTGTATTCTCAAATTGCTTATCCTATGCCTGATCATGATGTTCAAAAAAACATTATTGCTAATTTACAAAAAGACATTAGAGATAAGCTTCTATTTTCTGAGTTTACTTCCTTTACGCAATTGTGTGTAGTGCTTCATAACTATCAGCTTCAAGTGAGTCAATTTGAATCACTCCTTTAATGGCTTTGGTTGATAAGAATGAGAGTGCTCAACAATTTTTTGTTAAGTTCAAACCTAACAAAGGATGCATCAAGACAAATGACAACATCAATACTCAAGTGGAATCCACGACATCGGGTGTGGCCCCTTTATCCAAATACTTTAGAAAAGAATTAATTTCTCTTTTCGAGTCTTTGCATAGTATAATGTCGAGGTTGATAAATGCTAATGTGTTGAAATATCCTCCCATTAGATCAATTGACTCTTCTAAACCATTGCCACACTATCATGATCCCAAAGCCTTTGGCTAATATCATCGTCAATCTGACCATGATACTAAGAAGTGTTATACTTTGAGGAGTAAGACTCAAGACTTCATTGATAATAATACTATATCCATAGCTGGTGTGAATGACAAAGGAAACAAATTTGTAGCTCCTCCTAATCAAAATCTTCAAATCTTCACCAATCATTTGTCGTCTCACTCTACTGGTGTTGTTGAGTCAGAGTCTCTTGCCTTTTCTCCTAATGACCTTGGTGTAGAATCTAATAATGTTGTGAATCTTGTTGACAAACCTAAACATCTGAAGGACCTATGCATTACCTTTGACCCTAGTGAGACTATTGTTGGACTTGATAGCCCATTGTATATCACTACAAAGATCAAAGACAAACACTCACGAAGAGTGCTTGTTATTCTAGTGTGTATGGTGAATGTGATCACTAAATAATATATTTACATTTTACAATTGCATCAAGTAAGATATGATAAATCTGATGTTATGGCCTAGGTGTAAGATGGTTTCTCTTGCCCTACTATTGGTTCTATTACCCTTCTCATGGAGGTTGGTACTAAGTGCTTAGATGTGACTTTTGCTATCATTCCTACATCGGATCAATTTCGTGTGAAGCTAGGACATCCTTGGCTCTCTTCCATGAAAGATATCATTTATACCATTCATAAATGTTTAAAATTGCATCATAATGGTGGTATCATAACAATTAATCATAGCCTTTACAAACCCATATTGAAGCGTGGAAATTTCACCATTGATTACTTTTTGCCTAAACAACTTGAGCCTCTTAAACCTCGAAGTGATGCCCTTTTTCTATTTTATCAAAAGTGGAAAAATGAGATGATCATCTCTTTGAGTAAGCCAAGAGACCATAGACCTATTCCTCCTCCTCATGATGGACCTGGTATCCTTCCTACACTTTTTATTCCTCCCTTCCTGCCTCCTACGTATTACAAAGAAAAGCAATTGGAATCTCCTATTTATCAACCTAGTAGGCCTTCTCCTTCTCTTCCTCCTTTAAAAGATGACAAGAAGCCTATGTCCATTGATCCTCAAACATCACAGCCCTCAACTAAAACTAAAATGAATAATTGTGCGAGAGAATGTCGATGAAGACGTTGTGCTAGGATCATGAACTTGCTTCCAAAACCATTTCCTCCCTGAAGATAGAAAATGTTGACATGATCCCACTTGTCCAGCCTTCGCCTAACCCTAGGGAGGAAGTTCAACCTAAATCACCAAGATTAAAAATGGTTAAGAAAAATGATGGTTCATGTTATTTTTCGTGTTAGAGATCATATTCTTGACGATGAAAAGGATGATGATGTTTTTCATGCTAACAATGTCGATTCTAATTATTTTGATGATATGTATGAGGTTATTGATGTTAATCACATGATCTATCTTCACATTTTTAAAAAGCATTAACCCTAGCTCCTAGTGACAAAGAAAGTGACTCATCAATAGAGAAAGGTCCTTGTTTGGAACTTGTGGTAGCTCCATTTATTGTGCTCGAAGTAGCTCCTCTTGCATCTTATCCACCTTCCCAAAATAATGTTCAAAAAGATTGGGAGGCAGATGATTTGGTTGATTAGCTTCATTTGTGTTCTAGATCCTCTCTTGTTTGTTTTCTTGTTTGTAATGTGCTTCCCCATGATGTGTTTTTTGTGTTATGTTAAGTTCTATTTGGATGACCCTTGTTGCTCCATTGGTACATGGTAATAAAGAGGTCAAATTTGTTGTGACATTCTTCTATTCGTATCTCAATTCTTCTATATGTTGTCCCTTGTGTTATCTATTTGGGAGCAATGAAAAGTGTTGAGATCTCTTTTGGTATCTTCCATGTTGACCCAAAAGACACATGTTCCCTTCTTCCATTGTGTTTTTAGTTCCACTACCTTTAGGATGAGGTCAATTCAATACAAATATTCTTAATATACATTATTTATCATAAGAGAATATGACCCCAATGATAGTGGATCCCTTATGTGCTTTTATGTTTTGTGACCATTATCCTTGATTTTTCCTTTCTTGGGGGCATCTCATTATGGTAATGTGCTTGTCTTTTGGATGCATGCTACCTTAAAGTACTTGCTCCCGATGAGGCATATGCAATCACTTTAACATGGGGGAATACACTTCACTCAATGTTACACTTTATGCACACACTATGACATGTTTCGATACTCAACTAACTTTGCAAACAAAGCCTTTTGCTTTGTAATTTATAAAAAAAAATTTAATGACTCATAGTAAGCGAATCTTACTTGGAGAGAAGTCATGTTCTCTCTCTCTTTTCTCTTTCTTATGATGTTCCTTTTATATTGATATTTGAGTAGTAAGATCCTAAAGTCCCTGGGGGATTAATGCATCTTGTCTCTTTGATATCTTGATGAAAGTTTTCAATGCAAACCATTGTACTTTACCATGAGTATGCTTAGTCTCATACTCCTGCTAAAGTGGGGGCTAAATGTAGTGTCCTAAATTGTACTCGCCTGCAATTTTGTCCTCAATTAGACCTCAGTTTAGTGCTTCATCTTCCAAGGCCTGACTAAAATATTGATTCTGCTCACATAACCTATCAAACATACTTTTTCACTATCTTCACAGTCTCCCCCCAAACCTAGAGCCCTAATTTTAGGACTATGGCACTAAGCACCTTGGTCCTAAATCAAGACCATGGCGCCCAACACCATGGCCCTCTCAAAAAGGGCTCAATTTGGGGCCTCATAACGGTCACCTAATGTGGGCGAGAACTTGAATCTCATGTTGGCCTACTCCAAAAAAATAATTTGATTTTTGAATAGACATGTATAAAGGGAGGTCTACCCCTCTCATTTTAAACCTAATGAATTGAAATCAAGATCTACAGTAGCAAATTCAAGTGAGCAAGAAATCAGTCTTTCATCAAGCATTGGAGCAGAGGTGTAGTCAAGTTTCAAGAATTGAAGATGACATTCATGATCTACATTTTATGAAGACAACATACATAAAACTCTAATTCCTTTGTGAAGGTCAAACAAAACTTCACGAAGGTATATCATTAGTGTTTCAAGCATTTTCAACCTTTCCCTCAATAGGAAAGTATTTTAATGTAGTCTTTTATTACATTTATCAATTCAATTTCATGGTTAATTCCAAAACCGAGGTTTGACCTAAGACAAACCCCTATTCCACACATATTTCCCTTTCTCTATGTGTGCAGGAACAGGTATGGAATTGTACTCAAGAGGATCAACAAAGTTCTTAGTGACAAATAGGTTTAGCTTTCGAAGACGGAAAATTCAGAGGACCGTGGCGAATTGATACTACCTGGTCTCGAAAAATCAGGCCAAACTTCTAAGAGTAGATTCCAAACAACCTTATTTCACCCAGATCCAAGTCAATGGCTCCATGGGACATCTGTAGCTTATTGTTTCTACCAGAATACTCCAAAAATCATCTATTTTTCCATAATCATCAACAATCAAATCAATTCAATCCTAGGAAGGCGAAATGCCTCATCCAAAGAGCCTAAAATCTTATCAGAACCTTGGTTTTTTTATGCTAGATCTATTAGATTCCATCTCCTTCCCAAATGTATTAGTTAATTAGATCATTTAGTGGTTTTATTATCTTAATTTAACCCTAACCCTAATTTTCCACCTCTACAACAGCAAATTGCCAAAACAAGCCACACTACCCTGAAAGATGTCTTCATCCCAAACTCTAAGGGCAATCTTAGAAGTCTTACCCAAACAGAGGCAGCATTAAAATACCAGCCACTAGTATTAAACCAAGTTCCCAATTCTTTAAGGCGAGAGAGGCACGACCAAGCATCCAAGGTCCTCTACTCAAAGCACCAATCAGGTCCTCTTCACAAGTGAAGGAAAAGGAAAAGAGACCTTTAGTCATGACCATAACCTCAACTTGACCTTTATTTTTCCATTTTCTAGCCACCATGGCACGAACCACTTCAATATTAGGATAGGGACCCACAAATTTGCCAACCAACAAAAGCTCCACAGTAGAAATGCCCTTGTCCACAATACAATCGAGCACATAAATTAGAAACCCACCAAATAAAGGGATATAAATACGACTAACAAGTATAGAAGCACTCTTATCTTTCAAATGAAAGCAAAAAAGGTCTAACCATTTAGAGTTGTAGTCCATGATAGAACCACTTTCCTTGAGCACTATCGGGAGGTAGATGAATATCCAAAGCACTTGAAGATACCACTTTAGATACTAGAATGAGTGACTTTGAAATGCCAAAAAACACACAAGAATCAATGAGTGAAGACCCAACCACTAGCCCGCCATTGGAAAAAGCATCTACCCTCTTCTAAGAGACCCATAATCAGATGTATCGAGCAATCTTCCTTCTCTTTTGCCAATCTTGTACCATCAGCTGGCCCATCGTCTACAACAATCCTACAAACTTCCTGGTTTCCCACCTTCCCCAAATTCAATTTTTTCTTCCCTCTAGACAACAACTCCATCCTATTCAACCCCTAGCAAATTACGAAGTACAAGTAGAACCAATTGTTAAACCCCTATAAACTTTTAATTTCAAAGTAATTACATGATTCATTATGTTCATCTATTATATTGTTGTATATAAAAGTCATGCATAACTTCATCATATTCAATTTCCTATTTTCGTATAGTATTAATTAAATAATTTTATTATTTAATTAATTCATCTTTTGATCCACTATAGTTAAATAATTAATAGAAATTATTTTATTAGCTAATACTTCTAAAATTAAATAAATTTTGAATAATTTATTTTATTTTATTTTCCTCCAAAAACAAATGAAATTTATATTTATGTATTTCTTTAACCATGACCTATGCATTTGATCCCTCTTAATTCTTCCACCTCATCAATCCATGTACTAATTAAAGGTCATATCATATCTCATTTTTTTTCATCCATTAATCTTTTTGATTAATGTTTGTCATGTATCAAATGTTAAGTGAAGCATATAAATAAAACCCTTCATTCATTTTCCACTAGAACATAATATGACCAAATTATCCTTATCAAGCACCCTATCAGTTGTAAACCACTATCCAACATCCATTGTCAAGTATTAAGCATCATTAATCAAATACCAAGTATTTCTCCATCATTGTGTTATCATGGTGATGCTAAAATTTTGAGAGCTATCTATATATCAAGAATTCAACTAATATCAAATAAACAATGGAGCAATCTAAGATCATTTCTATGGTGTTATTTTTATCATTTGATTTTATGCAAAAAAATTAAGCTTTATTAAGTGAATGTGAGTGTGAATTTGGTACTTCAATTGCTTCATTTCTATTTAATTAGATTCACGTTTTCATCCTTCACAATATATATGACATGTCATGACTTCCAATAAAAAATATAAGTTTTAAATATTTTATTTAATTAATATATTTATTTTATATTTTTTAATTAGTGTATGTTTAATACCAAATTTAAAGGTTTGCATTTACATACAGACAAAAATAGTAATGAAAAGAATTATGATAATATGACTACCCTCTATATTAATGCATTTCTTTCAACAAGATTAATTTAAGTATATACCAAAAAAACTACATGTTATGTAGAAAATGTGTAGATTATAATTAGTCTTATTAAAAAATTGATAATAAAAAAATTTGCAATAAAAATTTATAAAAAATTATGTCTTAGACATTAGTATCAATAAATATGTTTAAGAAATTATGAAAACATCTTGTCTATAATTAAAATTACATATGATAAAGAAATACTACTTCCTAAAATAATATAATATATAAAAAACAACTTATCAACAAATATTTTTAAAAAAAATTTAAAATAACATAAAAAAATATCACAAATAATTAATTTACATTATTTTCAATTTGTTTACAACTTAATGAAAAAGTTGACTAAGTTTCTCTCATTAATTTTATTAAAAAAATTATAAACATTATTATATTTTTCATATTTGTAAACCTTATATTTATTATTTTATGTTTATGTAACTTGCCTCGCCCTAGAGTTGGCATGATTCCTTACAATGATTTTCAATTCAATTGGCCTAATTTGTGTTTTAGAATTTCCTTTCCTCCATTTAGTTTGCTTTGTTTATCACGTGTGTTGATTTTTTTCATTTATAAATGACAATAAAATGGCATTACTTAGGCTTGCAACTTATCGCAATGCCTTTGAAGAAAATAAGTATATAATTCTAGTTAAGAAATTACTTTAAAACAAGTTTATTAGTGAACATTATGCTTGTTTTACTACTCATGCCAAGTGAGCAACTGATCCAGTGGATAAGTTTTCCACCAAAAATGGTTAATGATTCAGCAGATACAAAAGTGATTATTCAGTTAAGTTTACCAAAATTGGGGTTGAGAGATTCAAACCCCCCAATCTCTCACCTCCGACTTTTCCTCTCAACCACTACACCATGTGATTCCCCCTATTATTCACCATAAACCAAACAAGATAAATGGACCCGATAAGAAGGAATGGGGGCTAAAATTATGTAAGCCAATTAAACTTAATAAGCCCCATTTTATAAGGTATTTTTAAAGATATACTTTTAAATTTGGGAGATATTGGAGATAAGGAGATTTATTGTTGTAAATGGGAGATATGGGGAATATGTTTGTTAACCCAATTTTAGCATGTAAAATTGTATAAAATGGGGGTAAGTTGTGAGCTAGGGAGAGTAGTGAATTGTGTGGAAATTGGGAGAGAGTTGAAGATTGGATATTCGGTGAGAAAATTTCTTTTGGGTGTTTGATAGTGAATGGTTCATCTTTGTGCATTGGGAGCTTGAATTCAAGCTTGTTGTACGTGGGAGAAGGACTTTGTAATTCATTATCATCCAAGGAGACATAAGGAGTCTTTGTAACCATTGAGGTGCTTTGTAAGCATTTTCTGGAGCTGAATCAAGGATCGGCCACTCCATTGGAGGGACCTGGAGACGTAGCCAATTGGTGAACTCCGTTATCAACTTGTGTTTTGTCTTCTCTCTTCTTTCCCTCTTCTGTACAATATATTGTTATTTGATTATTATGTTTATTTAAACAATTTGATTGTAATTTTAAGACCTTCATTTAATCGTTGCAAAAGTTAACATCTCACGTGCAACAGTCATAGATCCTAACATCAGATCAAGTGGTATCAGAGCTTGTTTGACTAGTGTTTGCAGAGGTGGATGTTAACACGATCTAAGAGCCAGCGTGGTGAAGGCACACTTGTAGAGTATAATCTTGAAATTGATAAACGAAAGACTTTTCCATTGAAGATGTCAGAAATTGCAACTGAACAAGAATACCCAGAGCTCAGTGAAAGAGACTTTCGGAAAGCTTTTTTTGAAATGAAGGCTATGGTAGAAGTGCTCTACAAAGAGAGGTAAGAACGGATGAAGCTTGAAAAAAGAAAGTCATCGAAGGACCATGGAGATCGAGAGGATAAAGAAAAGCGCTCAAGAGGTGGTGATTCACCAGCAAAAACTCTTCCATCTGCTTCTCCTCCTTCTTGCCCTTCTTCTTCTTCTACTTCTATTAATCCTTTCAAGAGCACATCTAAGCGTGTAATTAAACTGGATGTAAAATTTGAATTACCTAAGTACTGTGGGGAGTTAGATGCTGAAAAGTTAGATGATTGGGTCCAATAGATAGAGATGTATTGTAGGATACAAGGCCTAGTAGAAGATGCCTCTAGGATCCAGTTAGCCACTCTCCGGTTGGGAGGAACGGCTCTCACCTGGTGGGAGAGTAGGTCTAGAGAAGAAAGTGCTCGCCATGGTAATGTCGGTATGACTTGGATGGAATTTGTTGCTGCTCTCAAGAAGCAATTCTACCCTTTGGGTCATATGCAACAATTGACAATGAATTGGCAAACCTTTAGGCAATCTAAGGGTCAGTCTGTGCAAGATTACACCCATGAGTTTAGAAAACGGGCTATTGCTTTGAATGTGCCATTGTATACTCAGGATACACTGCTTAAGTACATAGGTGGTTTGCATTCTTACCTAAGACATTCTATTTTGATGTTGAATCCTAGTAATTTGGATGAAGTTAGTGTTCAAGCCACACATCTAGAGTCTAGAGGTAAGAATTTTGACAATGACAATTTTGTACAAAAGTCATTTAAGGTTGCAGAAACAAAAAGAGAAAAGAAGACAACTACTATTAAGAAAGAGTTCACATGTTCGCATTGTGACAAGAAAGGTCATGATGAAGAACATTGTTGGCGGTTGCATCCAAAATTGAAACCAAAGTGGGCTCAGAAACAGAAAGGTAAGGAGAAGGCCGCAAATGTTGTTATGGATCTTGGTTCGGAGTCTGAAGACGAAACTAAGATAACAGCAATGAGTTTGAAAGGTAAGGCTCCTATTGCCAATGTTTCCTTTGATAGTTGTGCTTCTACTTCTCAAGTTAAAAATGTCCCTGAAGATAAGAAAAGAAATGAGCTTTTTCATGTAAGGGTTGTTGCTAAACACACTAAAGTTGATGCACTCATAGATAGTGGATCCCAAACTAACTTAATCTCAGAAGATGTTGTAAGAAATTTGGGATTGAAAACTACTCCACATAAGAGACCTTATCCACTAGGTTGGGTTTGCGAAAACAGTAAATTGCAAGTAACAAGGCAATGTACTTTAAGGTTCACAATCTCAAGTAAGTATGTTGATAAGGTACAGTTTGATGTGGATCCACTAGATGTTTGCGGAATAGTGTTGGGTAGCCCTGATTTGTATGATCGGAAGGCTATTTTCTACAGGGAATTTAATCAGTATCATTTGTTTAAAGATGGCATCAGGTATATTGTACACTCTCACAAGGTTAAGACTAATGAGTCTTTTGCAAACATAGGGCAATTGAAGAGGGTGATTAATGCAAGTAAAGATTTGTCTCTTATGTCGGTCAGGTCAGGTGATCCTAGGCATGAATTTGGAGCAATCAAGGCTAATCAAGCTCAGATGTCACAAAATATGCCAACAATACAACGTGAGGAGACAACAAATGAAAGCATTGATGATCCAAGTCCTCAACTTATGGTTGGGAGTTTGGAGGTTCCCTTGGTAAAAAATGTTCCTATTATAAAAGGCAAACATGTTGTTGATTCATTTGCTTTTGTATCTGCATTGTTATTCATCTTGATATTAATCAATAGTTATTGGTTAGTAGTTGGAGCAATTGATGTAGATGCTTATGGAAGTGATACAATGATGTACATGTTCAACAATACTGTTGTAGTCTTGATTGTGGTGATGAGCCAAGTATACAGATGGATAGATGATACAGGACAAGTGGGGAGGCCATGCCCTCACTTAATTTCTAAATAAATGCAACTTTTGGAGGTCCAAAAGTTTTCTAGTGGGGAGGATTGATCTGGTGGATAAGTTTTCCACCAAAAATGGTTAATGATTCAGCAGATACAGAAGTGATTATTCAGTTAAGTTTACCAAAATTGGGGTTAAGAGATTCAAACCCCCCAATCTCTCACCTCCGGCTTTTCCTCTCAACCACTACACCATGTGATTCCCCCTATTATTCACCATAAACCAAACAAGATAAATGGACCCAATAAGAAGGAATGGGGGCTAAAATTATGTAAGCCAATTAAAATTAATAAGCCCCATTTTATAAGGTATTTTTAAAGATATACTTTTAAATTTGGGAGATATTGGAGATAAGAAGATTTATTGTTGTAAATGGGAGATATGGGGAATAAACCCAATTTTAGCATGTAAAATTGTATAAAATGGGGGTAAGTTGTGAGCTAGGGGGAGTAGTGAATTGTGTGGAAATTGGGAGAGAGTTGAAGATTGGATATTCGGTGAGAAAATTTCTTTTGGGTGTTTGATAGTGAATGGTTCATCTTTGTGCATTGGGAGCTTGAATTCAAGCTTGTTGTACGTGGGAGAAGGACTTTGTAATTCATTATCGTCCAAGGAGACATAAGGAGTCTTTGTAACCATTGAGGTGCTTTGTAAGCATTTTCTGGAGCTGAATCAAGGATCGACCACTCCATTGGAGGGACCTGGAGACGTAGCCAATTGGTGAACTCCATTATCAACTTGTGTTTTGTCTTCTCTCTTCTTTCCCTCTTCTGTACAATCTATCGTTATTTAATTATTATGTTTATTTAAACAATTTGATTGTAATTTTAAGACCTTCATTTAATCGTTGCAAAAGTTAACATTTCACATGCAACAGTCATAGATCCTAACATCAGATCAACAACTCTTCTTCATTCCTATGGTATTATATTCTATGCAAAAAGGCATCTTTATGATATTAAAAAAAAATGTGTCTTTTCAAGTATACACAAAATCATGGATATCTATTGTTTTTTAATTTTGTTCAAAGGCATATGACAGTTGCAGCATGAACGATTGAAAGTCTATGTACATAGAATCTTTTTTTCAATAAGGATAAAAATAAATATGATAATATGATAATATAATACTAATAATTTAGTTTTCATAATTTTTTCACTTTTGTAAAGAGTTTAATAGAAATTTAAAAAATATAATAATAATTAAGTTTTAAGAGTTTTTTTTGCTTTTGTAAAGTTTAATAGAAATATAAAATTGTAATAATAGGAATATATTAAAATATAATAATAATATAACATTAATTACAATATCATAATATAATAATGATTTAATTTTTTTGCAGCAAAATAAGGGTGTTGACCCTATAGAAACAAACAACTCAGGCAACAAAATAGGCTGTTAACAACACCCTAAACTAGAACCCATATCAAAACATATAGTAACCTTATAGTAGAACAATTTTAAAGTAGTATCAGAGTGTAACAGACTACGACTAGAACTATCAAAAAAACAAAACGAGCAATTAAGCAAACAATTTGCCCCAATTCTTAGTAAGGAATTTAAAGAGCTCCTTATAATTTCCCTTATCAATGGCAACATCACCCAAGACCTTCTATAGAAAACACAGAGTCGTTGCCGAGTTGTGCACGACTTTAGAACTAAATCTTGTGACATTAACCAGCTTCCTTTCAAGGTTTGAAACTTTCACCTGCAGCTTAGCTAGATCCTCCGTAGTGGTAGCACACTTATGCAATTTTGACCTGCTTTAGCCAGGCGAATCTTTTCATGTGGGATCTCACCCCCAAATAGACGTGCAACTTCAATCAAGTCCAAGGGGCTCTCAGAGGTTGCAATCTTCCCCGAACTTTCCTCCACATATTCATCTATCACTTCCACCACATCAAGGACTTCAATGGAGTCATTTGTGTTCATATCATCCTTGAATTTAACCTTGGTTTAACAACCAATCTATTAGATTTGTGGAGATTAATGTTTCCCACACCTTTGTCCTCCCCTTCGCTCTCAATTTCTCCAATCTGAGGATAGAGCTTCGCTTTTTTGGCTGGCAGGCGCCCTTTACCTTTTTCACTAGGAGAAGGTGTGGTGGCCAACTACTTTTGGGCCCCATATGCCGAGGAGAGGAGGCCAAAAGCAAAAGGGGTGGCTTTAACATCATTAGGGGTGGTCGAGTTGGAGGTTGAGGTGGCAAAAGGAGTCTTATTGATGGCTTTGCAAGCATGAGGGATTCTCAGTCATTTTTACCATGCAAATTAAGGATAGTCATAGGTGGAGGGGATTCAGAGTGCATAGGGGCTTCCATAACAGAGATGGCTTGAGGAGATCATAAAGCAAAGTGGAACTGATAAAGTATAAAGATAAGACCTTGGTGCAACGAAATGGGTTTCTTGTCAGAGTTCTTAGTGACATCCATAGCATCTTTAATAAAACTCTCAAGGGAATTGAGCAGGAAGAACAAAAAGAAAATGAGGGCACTGTAGGGAAAGTGGTTCTACAGAGCCAGATGGTAATAATAGTAAACTTTAAACCTACCTTCAAGGGTAAAAAGCTTCATGATCATGAGGCATACCTGGTCCCACGAGGTTGGGAGCATTTCACAATTGAAGCCACCATGCAATTTGAAAGGTTTTTCCCAATCCTTGAAGAACATGACCAAGCTTTTAATATAATATTTTTTTATGTGGAATAATGAACAAATGTGATATATTTCTATGTCTTTTACATTTTTTTCAAAATATAGGTATGCTAGTTTAGCATCTAGCATGTGTCGAAGTGACTACTAGCATACCCTTACGATGAGCATTACAAGTTTAAGAAAAAAATCATAAGCCTATGAAGACTTATAAAATATAAATGAGCAAGCCCAAAAACTATGCTTAGTGTCAAAAATAATTTGTAATTCATTTCAAAATATTTACAAGTATTGAAAAATGTAATAAAATGTAAAATATTTTGTAGTGTTCTTTAAGAATGTATCCTATCAAAATCCTCACATTTTCAAAATGGGGACAACTCTAGAACTTGGAGGGGGTATTCCCTCACCATCCTACCACCATCATTCATGATCTGGGGACATTTCTAGGACATCTTTCTCTTGGTTTGAGAATGGCTTGGGGATTCAGAGACATCCAAAGAACTCCTAGGAGTCTCCCAACCATTTGCAAGACTTGCAGGCATCCCCATGGGATGGATACGAAAAAGTCAATATTTTTTAAAAATCAAAAAGTGTTTACGATTTATATGCCACAAAACCTAACCCTAATGGTCTATAGGCCCCACCAAAATGCTAAGCACTCACAAAAAACTTATAAATAGACATCTAATTTCTTCACCTCATTTCAAATCACTCCTATGTTTCAAATATAGTAAAGACTTGGTGTTGTAAACAAAAAAACTGCTAAAATAGTGAAAATGACATTTGTCAAAAAGTTTGTGTGATTTAGAAGGCCTTAATTTGAACTTAATGGTGAGGCAGAACCCCTAAACCTCCACCTACCATTATTAATGTTCAAATTTCAATACAATCATTGCGATGTTTCTATGCTTTAGTTTATTTAGTACACAAAGTTTCATTTGTAGTTTGTATACTTAATTCTTATATATCTTTTTATAACTAAATTTTTAAGTACTATTAATATTTGCACTGTCCCCACTATTGTACCCCTACTATCCCCAAACCTAGGCCTTTGGTCCCCCCACCCCAAAACCCATCCTCCAATAGGAAACTGTGAAATTTAGAAAATTTCAAAATGACAAACTATGAGATGAAGTTTTTATTATCTAGATATGTAGCAACACAAAATCCTTTTGCATTAGAACATTGTAGATGTTCTCCAAAAGCTTGTCTTATATGATTAGAGCTATGAACCAAATATGGGTTTTGATAGGACCCCAAAACCTTTTACAACGAGATCAACAAGAAAATGGAACAAGGCCCAAAACCAACAATAGAATAGACCAATAGGCTATCAAATCTTGTCCAACAAAAGGAGACGGAAACCAACAAAATCAACAATTTCAACAAGGACCAGCAAATAGTTTTGTCAAGGTTGTTTGAAACCAAACTTCACCAAAGGCCTTTGAAGAGGGGCAAGTAAAGAATGGAATGTCTTTCCATCTCTTGAAGGACCTTTGCAACATTAATGTGCTCATTTTCCATGGTTTCCAACACCATCCTGCCCACAAAAGGGAGAAGACAACCAAGTGTTGACCAAACTACCTTTCAAGAACATTGTTCTCGAAAGAGGGGCTTTGAAACACTGCTTGTTCCTTGCATGAGGAACCTAAAACGTTACCCATGAGGTCACTCCCAATATTTTCCAACACTCCATTGGAGTGCAACTCATCATGAATATCTTCGCATAACAAGGAGAAATGCCCAACATCGTGGAAGTGGTACAACCAATAAGTCTCATATTGAAGTTCCTACTCCCAAACACCTAGTTTGGAGCATAGCTTAACATTGTTGAGCAATTGCATACCAATATTAACACACACAATCTAGCAAAAAGAAACCTTGTTCTAGATATTGTGACATCGCCAATGGTACCAATAACATCAAAAATATCATGAATAATACTTTCATCCCAAAACTCCAAAGGGAGCTTTAGGAGACAAACCTAGATAGAAACCATATTAATCATGGTAGCATCAAAAATAGTATACCATCTTTTTTAATGAAGAAATGTTTTACCAACAAAACTAGGGACCTTCCTAAAGAACTTTGGTGCAACCCTTAATGGATTGGAAGGATAATAAAAGGAATTTGTTCATCAAGGTTGTCACTCAACAGAGTTGAAGCAAGCTAACAATTAGATGTCTAGTTGTGAATAAAATCAATGTTTAGTGTACGACTAGGGAACCGCCCTATAAGAGCAGAATGTAAGCCTATAGAAGTTTTGTCCACTCATACATCAAGTATAGTAAGAGCAACATTCTCGAAGAAAAAAGTTTGAGGATCCATGGTAGGGGGGACCTCCACAGCATTGTAATCTTGAATCACACGTTCCAAAACAACCTAATTGGCAAAAAGAAGAACGAGAACCTCCACCTAAGAAGGAAAACCTATACAAAAGCCCACACTAAGACAAAGGGAAGGCTCAACATCTGCATCACACACACTAGCAATAGGGGAAAGCATGAGAACTGGTTCCAGCAAGGGAGCCAGAGTAGGATGAACAATCTACAAGCTTGCAAAATACTGAAGAGGAGAAAGCTCACCCTGCACAAGGTTAGGGGAAAACAATGCCACAAGGTTCTTGTGCTAGGGAAGCATAAATCCCCTCCTAGAAGAGCTACCAAGAGCACACGACTGAGACCTAGTGAGACCAAGTGAAGCAATAGTAGAAACCTTCCTCTGAACCGAGCTCCAGTGAACATTTTATTGTGCCTCCATCCACAACGAAAACAACGATTCATCCTCAACAACCTCCTCCAAGAAGTATCACCCATCTGAGGACACATCTAACCCATCGTCCATACCCCCCAAAGCATTCAAATGAGCCTCCAAGAGAATGTCAAAAAGCATTTCATCCTCCTCAACCCAATCATTCTCCCAAACAGCCAGATCAATCTCTTGAGTCATACATGTCGCCTTCCTCGTCATATGAATTGACGACACCAACACCCTTGCAAGAGGACCCAACATTCTGAACACATACGTAGGAAGTTGTTACTAGGGCTTTGAATGCAGAAAAATCCATTGTAAACTCAATTCATAGTTCTTACCGCATGTTACATGCTTTGTACAACAACTATACAATGAACCCCAAATTCTTGAGCAATAGACTAGGAAATTCTTCCACAATTGATACAGAATTAGGGCCATGTTCATTAGTTACCATGGATTATTGACAAGCATCTATTTTGTTTCTCCCAACAAGATTTTGGAATCTTCCACTAACACTTCTGATTAGCTAGCATTAATGGGTCTTCAATTTTTGTATATGGGAATTCAAAGAGAATTCTACAAATTGAGTATAATCTGCCTCAACAGTTTTCTACACCTTTTGAGCTGCCCTATGAATTCACTAGACATGGGCTATAAGTTAACCCGTAGAAAAAGACTGAATTTTCTCTTACAAATGCATTGTTCTTGTATTCTCAAGAATCTAGATTCTTTCAATCGTAGTTTTGAACCCTCTCAATTAGAGATTCAAAAACTTCTTTCCAAGATGATATATGAAGTTCCTAGGTCTTGCCCATGTCTTATCGATGTGTAAATTTTCAAGCACTAGGGAATTAAATTTGGTGCGAGTCTAGTTGCTTCTGATAGATTAAGAATCCATCAGTCTTCCCCATTCATCAATTATTATTAAGTTCAAAATCCTCAAATTGATGTTCAAACATAATTATTAATGAGCACGTGTCTATGCTCGAAATATGTCTATAGCTAGTTCAAAGATTAGTAATGATATTATCGAACACCTCCACCGCACTTGGATGAAAAAAAACTCCTGCCAAGGAGACTCACTACACTATTAAACAAAATTGATTAAAATTTATATAAACATATCACTGGCAAATATGCCCTTAGAATACGTCCACAGAAAATTAAATATGTAGATGTCAAGGATAGCAATTCATTTCAAGTTTAAATTATATGACTAAATTTGGAAGGAAAAAAGAAAGAGACTGTCTATTGAAAATTTTAAATTTTCAAGGCCACACTCATCAAGTTAGCTATTTGAACAGAAAATACTTGAAATTCTCAATGTCTTTCTAAATGCTATGAACAAACATACTGTATATTGTATTAAAACTGAATGGGCCCATACAAATTTCTTAAAAGGTTGCTAAGGTAGGTGTGCCCATAAAGACCAATCATAAAGTTACCACACCTACTTCAGGCATGAGAAATTTTTGAAATTGGAAGTTATTCCACTGCAAGAACAGCCAAAAGCAAGCTTGTCTTTTGAATGGCTTTAGGAAGTTCCACCATAACCTGATCATTAAATTGACAACAAATACTAAGCAACGCTGATTTTAGTGGTACATAAAATAAAACAAAGGTTTCAAATTGGACGAACTGTGGTGAGGAAATTTCTCGATTAGAATTTTCAAAGCAAATGCAATACCCAAATGTACCTGTTCACGATCATCCTCAACATTGATGAATCTGCCTGCTTTGTTCACAGCTGCTATGAATACTTTGAGAGGATCGGCAGCTCGCTGATAAAGAAACATGACAGACAGGATAGATGTATTCAATTAAATAAACAAACAAGATTGCACTGTTCTTGAAAGACATGAACTATACAAATTTGGGAAATGTTGCAACATTATAAAATTGGTCAAAGTACATTAGTGATAAACAAGAACTTAAGGTTAATAAATTGTTATCTACCCTGTGCATAGATTCGTTATCCTGAGTATCCTTCCTTTGAAGTGACAAATGTGTGTGCTCGAGAGTGAACTCAAAAATAGATGTGATTGTTATTTGGTCTTTCCATGATAAAAGTCATGAACTCAAACATAGAAATGATTATTATTTCATCTTTCCATGATAAAAGTTCAAAGATTAGTCAGCATTCTAGATTTGCAATTACAAGCGAAATAACATTTATAAAGATCGAAAAGCTTTATTATACACTAATCCAAGTCAATCTCAAAACAGAGACAATTAATGGTTTCTTTGAATGCTTCAGTATTACTATTAACAAACCAACCATACCTGTGGATAATCACGATAGAAACCGACAGCCCTCCCCTCGACTAGAGATGGGAAAGAATCCACAGCTTTGGCACCAATTCGCATTCCTACACAAGAAAAACCCATAATACTTTTTCATGTTCAAGAGAAAAAGGCAGTTGTGGGTATTTTAATTTTCCAATAATGTTTGTTAGATAAAGCTAGAGTTTGTCATGCCTCAAAACAGGGACCCATTAACATTGTAAATAATGGGGAACAATATTTTTCATCTGCATTCTCAATTTATCAGTACAATGCTTTGAAAGCAAATGCATAACATTTTGGAGTAGAAATTTAGTCTTCCAACAAGTACTTCAAAGAAGTGTACACGTCAGTGTTTATTTACACAAGAAATAGAGCAATATTTCTCCAACTCTCGAAAAATAAAGTACTTAGAAAGGATATGCTTTCCTAAACAGAATTCAAAATGGCTAGGTATGTAGAGCATTTTCCTGTACCCATATCTCAATTAGGAATCTTCAGAAACATATAATATAAGATGCTTCTACTTGAAGTTATATATGAGAGAGGCTATAAGGAGGGTCACTTTATTAGTCAAAAATTTTAGGGGTCAATGAAGATCTAATCTAAATCAATATAGCTTAGATTGTGACCATGGAAAATAAAATAGAGTAACCTAAAAATACATGTTAATTAGTTGAATAACGTAGATATGGGACTGCCAAACATAGTGCACCAAAACCTTGACAACATAAAATGAGCTACATATTATTCAATTAGCTTAAAAAAAACTTGAGAAACCTGTAATCTAGCAAAATGAGTATTCACAAAAATACCATAAAAGATATATGCTCAAGGAATTGGAGATCTCCCAAGGTCCAGTTGGCAAGAAAATTTTACAAGAAATTACAGTGCGTATCCACAGGCCGTCTACCCGTTTAAAATTATTCAATTGCAGGAGGATCACAACCCATAGAAAGCCAAGTATCATGACCTTTCACATTTCTCTTCCATTCTGAAATCTTGTTTCCTATTTCTCTAACTTCCCAATTTGAAGGCACCTCAAATGAGATGCTTGCTTCACTAACAATTTATAAAACATTACTGATGTCTAAAATTAATACTAATTTTGTTCTGAATCAATTATCCTACATACCCACTATGATCCAAACTTCAAGTGTTATTTTTGTTGCACTTCAAGAAGATGTCTAAACTTCTGAAATTCACTTGTCTATCAGTTTAGTGAAAAATAAAATTTTAGAATGGAAGGGTGTGATGGGTGGCTTTCTATGAGTTGTCATCCTTGTGCAATGTAATATATTTTAAATGGGTAATTTTCCTATGGACGCCCATTGTAATTTCTTCTTTTGTTCAATAAATTTTCTTACTGGCCTGAGATAGATGGACCTTCTTTACTCCTTCATATGGCATTAGAGCCATGTAAAGTATTGAAAAACACTATAAAGGTTGTGATGTTCTCGTGGACCCTGAGTCTTGAATGTGTTTTGTTGGTCCAAGGATATGCTCCAATTTGCAAGTTGTTTGACCTTGAAGTGAAAGAAAAAAACATAAGGAGATAATCATGTGAATGATGGAAGGAGCCAAGTAATAACTCTCAGACCAAGAAAAAATGGTGACTACATAGGCAGCTTCATTGTCTAATCCCCTATATTATGATTTATCTCAAAGAAAATAAGTGGAAGGATGCAGCAGGGAAGAAAGTATACGACAAGGAATACATAGCAGTAAGAAACAACGTTGCATCAACAAAGAAAGCACATGATAGAATGAAGAGTACACAGCAAACAGGCACAGTTATAGGAAAATGAGGGAACAACAGCTTTAAGGAGTGCTGAGATTTTAATTATTCTTAGTAAAACAGAAGAGATGTATGGTACAACCACTCTTTGAATTAGAAGAGGACACTTCTAGTGACAAAAATAAACCTAAAACCCTAATCTGAACCATATATAATTGCTATTTACAATTTGTATGTGTGTTTTCTTGGGTGTTTCACACATAGTGAACAAAACAAAAGGTGCATCTTTGAGCATGCAATACAAACAAACTTAAAATAAAATCTATCATTTTGTTTCTCAAGCTAGCGCACAAGGCGATTTGGCATTACTGCACAAGGCAAGAGGTTTCTTTGCTTTTTAATTGAAAATAAACAACCTAAAAGGTGTTCACCCCTTCTAGCTAAAAGTAGAGACTAAAAAGATGAGAGTAAACAAAAAGATTAAATAGATTTAAACACAAGGACATGTGCACATCGGTAAATCTAATTGAGGAATCATGTACAAAGTCACAATCTCCAACTTTGAGATAACTTGCAATACTAAACTTGCAGGCTTATTAGAAGCGATTTAATTTACCTTAGAACACATACACAAGATGCTATACACTAAACACCACATAGATGCAACAAACAACTTAACAGCGAGCACAATACAAAGCTTTCAGTAAATGCTAAGCAATATTCAACTCATAAAAGCACAATAACACAAAATGCCTAAGATCACTTATTTATAAGAATTTACCAAATACTACATGAAAAGTAAATAAAAAGCCAACTACAACTTCTATATTAACAATAGTTTGCTTGCATGCAAAGCAAGCTTATTACGTAATTTTGTCCACAAATACCAAACCCTGATTCAAGCAATCTTTAGATAAACTCTTGATAAGGATAACTACAAACTAACAATAGACCTTCTAGAAATATGTCCATTTTCTCAAAAATAATGATGACTAAAAACAGCACAAGCTATATATATCTCAGCTAAAAATAGACAATTTAGATAGTTGTCTCAAGATGATGATTCTAACAAAGTTTCTTGTTCTGACTAAGGTGAACCCTCTAAAGATGTACTTGAGTCTGATTTCACCCTAATTCAATCGGCCTTCACTCCAAACTGTAGCTGAAAATACACCAACTTGAATGATATAAAAACTCTCTAATATTTATCCCTCGTCATCTCTGCAAGCTTTGTAACACTAAACTTTTTAATCTCCATTGATGAAAATCAAACTATTGACCTTAAAACACTTGAAATGAAGAATGGAAGAAATGACAACTTCTTACTGTTTGATTTTGTGATGAAAGAAACCTCATGAGGACTGTTCGAATGCTAAAAACTCCAATATGATCTTCACCAGTTGCCGATACCCATTTGTAAGCTTGCTAATATTATGATGAAACAATAATATAAGAACTGAGAAATCTCTTGAAAACCTTAGGTGCTCAGCACATATGAAAATACGATTTTTTAGGATGTGAAGCATTATGAAAATGACGAAAACCCTCTTTATCAATCAAAATCTGCAGACACTTCATCAAATATGCTTAAAAAAGGATGATATCTGTCCCTGTTCACTGAAAATCTGTTCTTTGTGTTTTGTAAACATGCTATTATCTGCTAGATTAAATTTTAAATGATAAAATCTCTTGAAATCCCCAAGAAATCACTGCTGTACACTGCCGATATGATAAACACCCCTGCTGTAGGTCAGTGAGTGACTAAATTTGATCTTCAAAAGCAACCAAAATGACTGAATGCACTACTGTGGATCTGCAATTCTGATATAGAGTGCTCCTGTGGATAGCTCATCAATGGAAATTGCTGCAAGACTGATGTTCAAGCTCTCACTATGGATCTGACCTAGCCAAGGTTTAGAAGTATTAAGCAATGGAAGGAGAATGGCATGAAAAGCTATTTTCAGTCATTCTATACTCCTATATATAATCTCTTCTTTTTCCACCTTCCATTTTTGCTTTTTTAACACTTATTTACTTCACCATATAGAGCACTTCTATAAATAGCTGAGTTCTGCCTTAGAAAAATCACATTTCCACATGGAAAAATGCACCTTTGAACACCAGTCACAACCTTTCAGACATAATTCAATTGGCCCTATACAAAGGTGCATGACAATCAACAAGGCTGTGATTTTAACTTGGCAAAAACACAATTTCCTGCTCCCGAGCATATGCTTCTACCTTCATCTGTGAGTTTAGGTCCACACTTTCATACCTGCCTGCAACTTTCAACTAAGAAAAAAAACCCACCTCTTTATTACCTAGCATTCACCAATGAACTATGGTGCCAAAACTTCCTACTTCAAACTTCTATTGTCTCTTTATACTAGTTTGTAGGGTTTAACTTCAAAATTTATTATTCCCCTTGTATGATGCATGCTTCACAGTGCACTCACAGAATGTTTTTCGAAAACTTACATGTGTATACTAGCACACAGTGTGTGTAATCATAGACTATTAATTTGAAAATTATCCCTCCTGATTATAGGTGAATACCTATGTATGTAATGGCAAGCTTTAAAAACTTGTAATATGACTCCCTCATTTCAGCCACACACCTTTCAAGCAATTTGCAGATTTTAACAACAAAAAAACTTATCATATAACTTTTGTGGTGCACTCTGATTATGCTTCCATTATATTTCTGAACACTTACTCAAAATGAAGACTGAAAACCCTAACCATCTGAGAGTTCTCGACAAATTTTGTCGCTGCTAAAGTGTTGCTATGTGACATTAACATTTTTGGCCAAGTTTCAAGTTTACATGTTGCTGCTATGGTGTCCCTACAATGAAATCAGCATTTTTGAGATTAATTATTCATCATTAGTGGAGCGACTAGCATATGCAGCCATAAACTTGAGTATCCAGCATTGAGGAGGTGAATTTATCATTGTATGTTGCACATTTAACAATTCTAGTGACAGTGCCATCACTTTGGAGGGTTTCCGGAGAGGGTTTGTCATCATTTATTGTCATGACAACATTTCCAGCCACTTTCCTTGGCAGTACCATAGTTTGGGAGGTCAGTTTTGCCCCAACCATTGCTGTTCTTATTAGTTTTCTGGCCATATTTGGGCATACCAGCATTGAAGAAGATTACAACAGAACTTTGGGTATACAGCATCAGCATCTTTCGCTGTTTGCATACATTTTATTGACTGTTATCAACAATTTGGAAGGGCTGGGACTGTTGTGCAACCTCTAATTGACTGTTCCTAGCGGCCACATGACCTCCCTAGATCATTTGCCTAGCCATTGTTGCTGCTACAGTGCTTCTTCAGTTAGAAACTTCCCTAACATTAACCATACAATACTCCTACAGCTGTACATTCACCATTTCCATTCAAATGCAATTATTGCAAATCTGAAAATTGTGCATATCAGTCATTGTAAGTTGCTCCAGCACTTCGCAAATCTACTAAAAGCATTCTGCAGGTGATTAATTAGTGGTTAATTCAGATCCATGCAAGTTTAATACCCAGGATTAATTCATTTATCTATGGCCATATCAACACTACGGAAACCCATGGATGTGTCCCAAACCTCTTTGGAGTGTCCCCATTTTTGGTACATTTTGGGGATGGGGAAACGCCTAACAGATGTCCCTAAGATATCCCCATTTTTAGCAAAAACATTGGGGATGTCCCAAAAAAGAAAAGGGGACGGCCAGCCATCCCCAAGATAAGCAGGGACGTCTGTGATGTCCCCTGACTGTCCCAGGGTCGGATGGCCATTTCCAACAAAAAACAACAATTTAAAAAAAGACTCTCCAACCTCTTTTTTTTAAAAAAAAAATTTCCCTTCTTCGTAGGCCCCCACATCTCAATGTAATGTCCCCTTCCTAAGCCAGTTCAGCATGGCGGATTCGTTAGCCTATACAATTGATTCCCATGGGCTATTAATTAGAGTTAGGGAATCTTGGAGGCAATATCAAGTGTAATTTCATATTCTAACAGTTGGATGAGCGTAACGCTCTTTTTTGGAGCCTTCTCAAGTTAATACTTCCACACTTAATATTTTTAGCAAGTCAGTTATGAGCACCGATGGCCAGTTGGCATGCTTGCTATTTTTAGTATTGTCGTTCATTTTTTATGATCATCTTGGCTTTTGATATAGTCCAAGGACATTAAATTAAATAACGATAAGTTATAAGTTATGATATTGCTATCTAGATTCAACTGGGTAGTTTTTGAGTCAAACTCATTGACCAATGTTTCATGAGTAGTGGTTCACAAGAACCCATCTCTCATGAGAATGAATGATCCACTTAGCACTCATTGCATCTAGGTGATGCTCAAAGAGGTGAAGCATTGGGCCTTCCGGGGAGGTCACCCATCCCAGTACTAAGTGGATGCATCACCTAGATGCAATGAGTGCTAAGTGGATCATTCATTCTCATGAGAGACGGGTTCTTGTGAACCACTACAAATGAAACATGGGTCAATGAGTTTGACTCAAAAACTACATAGTTGAATACTGATAGCAATATCATAATTTGACTTGTAGAAAATATCTCCTACTTATCAAGTTATAAGTTAATACAGCCTTTTAACTTTATCGTTATTTTAATTTATTTAATGAAGGGACTACAAAAGCCAATTATTGAAATAAAGGTGATTTATTTTTATGGATGGGCCTTTATTATTTAATGCTATATTGGGAGGTTAAAAAGGGAAGTGATTTTTATTAAATAAAAGCAAAAAAATGTGATTTTTCAAAAAAGTAATGTAAAGGCAAAAAACATTCTCGAAAAAATAGCGAAAAAACAAAAAAGCAGCCAAAAAGCCTAAAAAATATAAAAGGAGGATTGGGGCTCTCATTTGGACAATGTTGAGTATTGATTTTTTATATTACTTCTGATTTGAGGAGATTGCTTCTTCTCTTTGGTTTGTGAAGACGAAACTCTTGTAGGCAACATTCTCCACGTTGTTGAGAGATACAATCTAGAGAATAATCTGGTGATTTCAATCAGAGGTCACATTTGGGCATATTGGAGTCTACATTTTCAAATTCGCAGAGCTTATTGAATATCAGATTTAAATGAACAATTTTGCAGAAGATTGAGGAGGGTATATTTTCTATTTTGCTAGTTGTATCTTCTCCCTTGCTGGCCATACACTCTTTTGATGGGTGGTCTAGGGTTTTGAGGAGTTTACACTTGCTGTTTTGGAGCGTTTTGGACCTGCACTTTCTTGCATACCTTTAGCACAGCCTTTGGAGCAGATTGTGAGGGTTGGCATTCACTTTTGAGCGATATTTTGGTGATTTTGTGAGCAGCTCAAGCAAAATCATTGCATTTTATGAGTATGTTTGATTTAGATGTGTAGTGTGTTTTTATCAACTGGGTTGTTATTTTTGAGAAAAAAATGTATTTTCAGATCAAAAATTAAATCTAGAATTTTCAGCTGTGTTATTTTTTAATATTAGTCATTTTATGAGCTGAAAAAGTGTTCAATTATTATATCTTATCTGCACTATTATTGTCATTGATTATATTGCAAAAAACAAGTCAAAAACACATTCAAAAACAAAACAAAAAAACACAAAGCAGATTTGCGAATTACAATGGTATCAAAACAATGTATCCTGCCATCCTGGAGGTTACAAAATGAAAAAAGTGATATGTCAAGGTTTGATCAGCCACAATTTACACACCATTATAACACACGCAGAAACAGGTCAAACAATAATTTGGTTGCAGAAGAACAGAGAGCAACAAAAGTACAAGCTACAAAAAATATGGGTGATAAGAATACCTGAAATCAAGGAGAAGAGAGATTTTTTAATTTGTTGGATGCGTTAGTTAGAGGACAACGAGCTAGAGAACAAAGGGCCCAACAACAAATCAGCGTTTGGAGTTATTAACAGAAATGATGGCTCATCAAATGGGGATAAATATTGGTGCAAATAATAAGGGACGTAACAACGGAGGCAATAATGGCCAAGGAGAGAACTCAGTACATGGTGGAGTTCAAAATCAGCAAACTAGAACCATCAATTCGAGGCCTCTTATGCCTACCTTTCCACCTAGGGTACCCATTGATGTGTTTTTTATGCACATGCAAACACAAAATAATTTACCAAGGTATCTTATCCTCTCTTGAACAAAGTCTCTCAAATGCTGAAGATTCGCATAAGGATCACTTGGGATAACTCCAAGGTTCTTCAATGTCGGGTCATGACGTGTGGATAAGCTCAATGGTTTGATGTGATAATGCTGGAATCACAAGGGGACTTACGTTGTACATGAATACTTGAATTGTTGGAACTTAGATTCTATCTACTTGCTCGGAGAATAAAAAAGGGCAAAAGGCATAGGGTTTAGGGAGTCTAGTCTAATCCTAAGAATGCAAGAGACAATGAATGATTGAGTGAAATTCAACTAAGCTCTGCTTTGCCATCATAAAACATCTCCACAAAGCTAGTGCGATCTTCTAAGGAGAGCAAAATGTTGTTCAAATCACTATCAACAACATAGATACCATTAAGACAATGCATATCTATGAGGCAAGTAGCAATTGAAGTTAAGCTCATATAGTTCCAGTTGACCACGCAAGGCACCCTTACAATCAGCAAGAGGCTAGTGGTGTGGACAAACGAATTTCATCATTAATCATTCACAACTTCTTTCATCCATCTAATTATCATTAGCTAACATGAAGATCCAACAAGAAACCATGCACTTTGTAAAGAAACAACACATTCCACCATAACTTCAATGAAAAAGAAGTTTATTTATAACTTTGGCAACAATCTCTGCCTTCTCCTCCTACTCTACCTAGCTGCTATCTGCTACTAGACTACTAACTATTCTCTATTGACTCTTAACTATTAGCTTTTACAAATGAAGAGATTGAGCTTTATAGAGAGAGCTCATTAAAATGAACGGCCAAGATTGAATCTCCATCAATGGCCAAGATTTTACAATGAAACCCTAATTAGGGTTTGTTACAACAAACTTCATTATAGCCAATGAAATAATTAAATTCATTGAACACGTGTCCTCTTTAGAATATTCGACCAATAGATAGTGGGGGTAGGTGCATTGGAGTTTGTGCCCTCATGGACGAGTCAGGCGCATTGCATTTGGACATGTTGATGTGGAACCCTTTGATTGATGGAATGGTGACTAGGATGCCACCTCAACTTGCACTTGTGGAGTGGATTCATCATCATGAATGACTATTGAAAAACATTTCTTGATACTCAACATTATCCAGCTTCAACAGTGATGATGATGATCTTCTAACTTTGATTAACTCTTCTGGAACTATCCTCTTGAATGTCTCGGTGCAAGGTGTAGATATTGACTTCCTCTTAGTTTTGGATCTTGAGACTATCTTGGAATGAATCCTTGATGTCATAGCTGCTTCTTCACTCTTTTGAAACTCTTTCCTTATGATTCCCTTCATGTTGTTGGTGTTATGAATCATGTCCTTGTATAAGTGAATGCTTCTTGTGTAATCACCTTCCTTGATACCATTGTGCTTGCCTATGAAGTCCTCTTGAAGACATCTTCCTTGTATCTTGACGTTGATGTTGAAATTTCCTCCTTAGGGCACTTGTTCCAATCTTCCTCCAACCTGGTCCTTTTGATTTCTTTCTTCACCTCCTACAAAACAAACAAATGAGCATCAAACACACATGATATATAACCTTTATAATCTCTTAATTTGACATGATCTCTAATTTTATGTGATTTGCAGGTTTGATAAGAGGAGGTCACTCCTAAGGGTAGGCAATGGAAGTTGGGGCAATGAGGACCTGTTGGTGTACGTTTTATCATTCACTGAACATTAGAACAAAACATCCAAGGATACTCTATCCTCTCCTGAACAAAATCACTATTTGTGCCAAGATTGCAAGAAAGACCGCAAGGTGACTCCAAGGTCTATATGTGCGAATGGGCGACTTTATGTTGGATAGCTTCCTTGGTTATGTATGCTGAAATACAAAGGGGACTTACACTCACCAAATATCATTCACAAGTTGGAACTTAAATGAATATAGCAATGAATGCTTTCTCTTTTTTTGTTTTTCAGTTTTAGACTTCAAAAAAGGATAAAAAGGATGAAGGTTTGGAAGTTCTAAGCTACTCCTATGAACTCAAGAGGCAGTAAAAACTAGGTGAAACCAATAACAACACTTTGTTTCGCCACACTAGGACAACTAGCAAAGTGGGTGCAATCTTCTAAGGTTATTATGCTCAAGATTTTCATACTTATGAATACCATCAATCGAACAATATTTACTCAAAGTAGAAGTTAAAGCATCCACATCATAAGCTCAGGCTAACTTTACACATTGAACGAAAATCATCCATCAAAAGAAAGTATGGGCAAGAGTTTCACCAATCTAAACTATCAAATCCTTCATTAATCTAACAACTTTTAAAGCAAATTTACTCTAAGCAAAACTATTCTATTGTTGAAGAAAGTATGGAACCATGCAACCACTTAATAACAAAAGACTTCAAAGCAAAATCTACAAATGAACTTTTTATTATTCAAGTAGCTCTAAGCAACAATTTCATAAATCTCTCCACAACAATGAAATGAGAGAATAAGAGTTTATATAGAGTTCTGAAAAATGAATGAAAGGCTGAGATCGATCTAAGATCAACGGATGAGATTAAGACAACACAACCCTAGATAGAGTTTCCCAAAATAACACTAGAAATCAATGCATACTAGACAAGTGGCATGAATAGCCATTTCCTAGGAAGGCACATCCTTATCTTGTTGATTGGCAGTATGTTCAATGAACCTGGACACAATCAAGCCGACCTCTTCAATAGTGACATTTGTTGCATATTGGTCCTGTATTCCCATCCGTCCAAGTCGTCTGCACAAGCAGCAAATGCAATCTCCCATTTCAGCTCCTGTTTTTGGAAGGCATCTCGGATGAACAAGAATTTTGATGCCTTGGTCAAATTTTGTTTCAAGACTGGTCCTGTGACAATGAAGAAAATCTCCTAAGTTTTGAGTTTTAGATTTTCCAGCCACATATCACTTTCTCGGATGGTCTCCTTTTCAAGCAAATCAGCAGTAACAAGGAGAAGTTTGTTTTGTATTTCTTTAATCTGCTCCTCGGACTTTACACTTTCCGCCTTTAGCTTCTCCAAGACTTCACTGCGTGCAACCAATGCCCAATGCCATGTGCTGAAATCATATGCGGCCCCTGCAGCAATTATCTTTCCATCAATTAGTTCTGGTTTAGGCATGCCTTTCAATACTCTAAGGCACGAGATAACTCTATCCTGAATATCCTGGAGGTCGGCCCATGCTTCTGCCATATTTGTAATTCTAGAAAGCAAGAAGGAAGTCTATCCATATATCAGCATCAATTTATCCATGAACATGATTGCTTCTTCTCTTTTGCTTTCCATCCACTCTTTAGCTTCTCTAGCAATCACCTTTTCTTCCTCAAGATTTTCGGTTGCTCCTTGTGAAGGATTCAAAAGTAGAGGAGCTATTGCACCGCCTTGGTTAAGTGGCTTGGTCAGGTGTTGAATGTATTCCTTTAGACGCTCAATTTCCTTCTTATATTCTCTTTTCTTTCTTACCTCTTTATCTATTCTTACCTTCATGGAAGGGACTGAATTGTCCAAGTCTTCCACCTCTTAACCTTTGGTAGTTGGTCCCAAGTCGAAGGTGGTAATTTCATACTCCTTATGGGTTATAACTTCTTTTGACTTGTTCACTTTTGGTACAGCAATTTGGACTGTACAGTTGCCTACTTAATCTCTCTGGATTGTGGAAAACTTCTTGGCAAGCTTCTTTGCAACAACCTCTCCTAATCTAGCCAAGAAGTCGGCCGTGTCATCTTGTTGTGCTCGCACACACCCCTGGTTCAAGGGACCCCCTTTTTTTTGTCTGCCTGTGCGGGAGGAATGGATGCTTCTGCAAATACCTTTCATACCTCAAAGCCAAATCACCTGAGTTTGTTGTGGCTAAAAATCAAATCATTCAAGGCTTTCCTAAAACTCGCGAAATCCCCCATCCACCTGAAACTTGCAAAACGGCCTTTCAGGCTGACTTTCAAAATGGCTCAGAGAGCCAAAAACGGCAAATAGCAAATTGCATAAGGAGGAAAAAATGAGAGAAATTAAGAAAGTTTGCAAAGTGCCTACGAAACCCGAAGTTGGGGGGTAAAGTGCGTAAAAGATAAAGGTTTGCAAACTCCTTCCAAACCCCGAAATCACATTATAAGGTAAGTGGGAAATGTAAAGTTTGAAAACCCCCCTCAATCGCCGAAGTTCGGCATCCATAGGGAAATCGCGAAAAGGTTAAATCCTTGCAAAAGACCCTATTTCGCCGAAATTTGCAAACCATGTAAAATCGCCAAAGTTTAGCACTAATGGAAGTCGCAGAATATAAGTTTGCAAACCATCTCAAACCCTCGAAGTTCGCATGTAGCGTGAAAAGCGCAAAGTATTCTAATGTTGAAAAAGAGGCCTCATTCACCGAAATCGCAACTTAAGGGAAATCCCGATATAAAGTTTGAAAAACCATCTTACTTGCCGAAGTTTGGCGATAGCACAAAATGAAAGGGCATTAAACTTTGCATTTCCCCCCACCAAAATCCCGAGGTTTGGCATAACTGTGCGAAATATAGAGTTCTAAAACCTTGCAATCACTCCAAAACGCCAAAGTTCGGAAAAGTAGAAAATCACGAAAGTTTTTAAAAGTTTTCAAAACCCCCTCATTCTCCGAAATTCGCTAAAGAGGGTAAAGCCCCGAAATTTTTCATAAACTTTGCAAGAAGTCTAAAATTCCCGAAATTCGCATTACAAAGGTAAATTGCAAAAT
Organism: Cryptomeria japonica; assembly: GCF_030272615.1. NCBI lineage: Eukaryota > Viridiplantae > Streptophyta > Pinopsida > Cupressales > Cupressaceae > Cryptomeria > Cryptomeria japonica. Next base: position 254,493,942 of record NC_081410.1, read on the forward strand.
TTATAAAGTTTGCATGAAGTGTAAAAATGCCGAAATTCAACTGGAGGTAAAACTGTTAAGTATATAAACCTTGCAATCGCCCCCCAAAGGCCTGAAGTTTGCATAAGGACGTTCAACTTAAAACAAAGTTCGCTCATATCACTTCATGGCCAAGATGATAATCTCACAAAAAGCTTCCAAAGGGCCCGAAAGGCTAAGTTGGGTATTGACACTTAAATAAAACAAAATCTCTCAAAGGTTTGACTCGCCTGAATCCGTTCAAGAGAGCAAATTAAAGGTCAAGTTTCAAGATACATCTCACAAAGAGCTTCACCGAGACTAGGCCAGACATTTATAAATTTAATGTTTGATTAATTAAATTAATTAATTTTTCAAATTGATTTATTAAAGTGAAATTGTTGGTTGGAGGACGTCATCGAAGAACCAGGAGGAAGCCTGAAACGACAAAGCCAAGCACTGAAAGCTGAAGAGGAAGATGCAGGAGCGCGCTACAGGAGCACGAGAGCAACCGAACATTGGGAAGCGTGTCATTGGGCGACAAGCTAAAGTCCACCACCGAGACCAAAGACCAAAGAACACTCCGAGTACAACAATCATGCGTTCTCAAGAAAAGTGCACAAGCTGGATTAAATTCCAGGAATTCAGTTTTAAAAACTGAAACTGTTTTAAAACTGCCTATGGGTCCCGCGCAAGATATTTTTGTGGACGGTTATGTCCAACTGCCAAATTGACCGAATTAAAGCCAAATAGTGGCAGGTAGTTGGGATTGTGGTTGAATGGATGACTGAGAGTTTAATGAGCATGGGTTAAAGCTGCCAGCTTCTGGATGGCAGGTTGCAGCCCTTGGATGCAGTCAATCCTAGCCTTTGATTCAATATTGTAAAATCTATAAAAGGCAGAAGCCTTTCTTTTGTAAAGAGTTAGAGATTTTTGTTAGATAGTTAGACTCTGGTGAGAGAGTTAGATTTTAGAAGTTAGAAAACGTTAGATCTTAGCAGTAGCATAGGGATGCTGCAGAAATTGTTGTAATAGGCAGCTGAAATCAATATATAGACATTGATTTGGTGTTTATTGTCTTGTTTCCATCCTGTTTGCATGGTTTCTTTCAACATTTTAGATAGATCTTTTTGTTTTGGGTGTGCACGTATTTGATAGATTCAGGCTCATACCATTAAGGATATACTGATTGTGTATCCTTTTGTATGGTTAACCTAAGCCTTTGATTGTGCTTAGTTCAATTGCAGGTGTCCGTCTAAGCTGCGCCAGAATTGGGTGCTTAGCCGTGCGTTTGCAGTCTGAAAATCTTCCAAGTCCCCTTGAAGATTGCACCGTTCTGGCAAGGTTATGAGCTATTCTGGCCAAGCAGGAATTGGTTATGTTGAATCCGTCTACCCGCATACCCATGTTGTTAGTTTTAGAGCTCCTATCCCTTCCCTTTTGATTTTATTTCGTAGTCTGAGAATCGCAACAGACTAGCTTGTTGCAAATCGTAAGTCCCCTTGTGCTCCCAGCAAATCACATCAACCACTGAGTAATCCTGCAGTCAAGACCTGACAATCGAAACCTTGAGGTCGTCCCCATTGATCAAATTGAAACAGCATTAGGGATTTCCTTATCTCAAGAGAGGATAGGATGCTTAGCAAGTACATTCTATTCTGCGTTGGCCGGATGAAGTCGCAAGTTCAGCGATTTTAAACACGTCAACACATCTTCCTCTTCCTAAACTTCCATGGGTGCTTTTATTTTCAATCTTTCTTTCAGCCAATCAAGAATAATAGGCTGCTCAATGCCTTTCTCCTCTTGATCTTTTTCTTCACATGGCATATTCTAACCTCCTCGAAGGGCGGAAATCATTCCCTCTTGAAATTCATCGCCCAAAATATCCATCTCATTATCTGACTCCAATATTTTTGTGCCTCTAGGAGATGGAGGTTGTACATCTTCCTACTGGATTGACTCTACATTTTCCCCATGGACCGGAGAAGGAATCTTTATCTCAGCCAATGACTCGTCAATAGTTAATACATTGTTTATATTCCCAAATGCGACAGAACGAGATGGTTCCAACCTTTGCTTCTTCTGAGCAGGTCCTTCATTTATAACTGTCTTGTTCTTTGTCCCTGAAGAGCTTCCAACTTCTTTCTTCTTTTTCCTAGAGTTAGTGCTTTCAATGGGTTCGGCATTTTGAAATGCCTCTGCATTTGAAGAATATGCTTCTATTTCACCCATCAGGTTATAAGTCAAGGTCATATTCTTTCGTCTTAGCCCATGAACCTACTGATCGACCCACCACTTCGAATACTTGACCACTGGCCACATTAAGGTGGCCAAATCTGCATGCTCTAGTTCAAACCATCTCACAGGAGGAAGAGGCGCATTCTCATCAAAGCGAGGCCAAGTGTATTCTCCATCATCTTCCAACTGATCGGGCACATGAAAAAGTTTAGTTGTTTTGATCAAGCTTACTGGTAGTCTAGACCATAGTCTTTTCCTAATGTCAAACTCATCAGAAGCATTTGCCCAAAAATCTTCCAAGTCTACTCTATGTCTGTACCTTTCTCCATTTACTGTCCCAATATTGTTGTGAGGGTCACAATCCACTCTAGACGAGTAGAATGTGAAAGGGTACCATTGCATCTCAAGCCTGGCACTCTCAGCTACTTGTACCGTTGGGCAAGACTCTAGCATATTTCCGATAAAGAATGGGAAGCGAATAGCTGTCTTTTACTTTTCTCTTTGGAAGCCTTGATAGGTATCCAACTGTCTAAGGACCTCAAGCAGGACCATTTTGTTGGTAGGATAGATTGGAAGTCGATAAGGACAACCAATAAAACCTTGAACTATTATGTATTTGAATTACGGAAATTGGATAAACCAAGATCCATACTTGCTGATCAAACTCTTGGCTTCATGAGAAAGCCTTTGATGAGCTCCCCTTGTAGTGTCCTTATGATATACATCAGTAATGCATGATTTACCCGCTTGAAGTGGGTCTTCTCACTAAGCTACGGCTGCGGGTATCAATCATAGGACTTGAACTCTTCTCTCTGTTGCCTACTACACCTTTGCAAATCAATCCCGTGTATCTGTAATTTCTGGCCAACAAGTAAACAATGTAGGAGCTCATGTAAAATGATTTTGTCCTTTCTAAGTTCTTCAGCTATTCATCAAAATTATTACTGATTATCCGTGACCAATTGAACATTTTAACACCTGAGGTGATCTCATCAATGAAATAGTACATCCATGTTTCGAATGGTGCACCCTGAGGGCTGCCCATTACTCTGTTCAGCAGTAAGATGATGTCACCATATTCTTCTTTGAAGTCTTTGCGCAGTAGCTTCTTTGGCACTTTCTTGAGGGAAGCCTTGGGCTTTTCTAACCACGACTTGTTGATATTTGTTGCACAGAGGTCAGGCTGGTCCTCATAAAGTCTTTGGGTGTCCTCTTTGGTTTTATATGAGGTTTTGTTGTAGTTTGGTATTCCAAACACTTCCTGAATAGCTAACTCTCCAAGACGAGCCAAGACTCTTCCATCTAACGCAACAATTTCTCTTTCTTGGGTGTTGTAGTGTATGGCACATTCAACCATGAGTTCTGCACATTCTATGGCCGGTGGAAATCCAGTTGCTTGGACGATGCCATTTCTCATCATCCGACAAGCAATGGGTGTTGGCAGGAAACCATCTAGCCCATACATACTCTTTCTGAATTCTTTGATATCTACATGTCTGAGGTTGGTGTCTGTAAAATTCTTCCATTTACAATTGATCTTCAATTCCGACTACAACCCTTTACTAGCAAACTTCATCTGAGCTTTCTTGGAGGGTACTCCTTTGGTGGTCATTAACCTGCAATACACATGAAAATTGAACATTATTTTGGTCAAAATTGAAGATTTTAACTCTGATTTCGGACCTTTTTACTTGAAAATTTCACTTTCAGCCTGTCAAAAGATTATTATTTTGTGAAAAATCAGACTGAAAATGAAAGAGTTTGGCTAAGTACTTAGCAGATTTCAAGAAATAAAAAGTTTAAGACAGAAGAAATCAATAAAGAGTATGAATTTTTTGAACATCTAGAATTTTCTTTGACTGATTTTAATAAAAATTTGTCTTTAATTCTGAAATTTCTGTCTTAAACTCAGAAAAAGCACCTTATTCCTTCTCTCAACAATTACAAATTTTTACTTCTTCAAAAATTCTTCAAAATTCAATCTTCCAAAATTTCAAGAGAGAGAGAAAGAGAGAGAGGGAACTTCTTCCAAAATCGAACTCCAATCTCCAAACCTGATAATGAATTTTGAAAGGGACAAGTTGAGTTGATATAGAGTTGAGAAGTTCGATTTTTAGAAGCTTTAGGTGTTTTTTCTTTTTTTCGTTTTTTTGTTTTTTCCTTAGGTTCATTGACCTAGGCCTTGTTTTATTTTCTTAAAAATGGAAACTTTTATTCCTCACCCAAGGCAATTTGGCATAAAACCTTCTAGATGTTTCTCTCGAATACCAAAAGTTTTCAAAAAAATTCTAAGTGTTTTATTTTCCCTCAAAAAATAATTCTATTCCCTCTAAAAATAATTCTAAGTGTTGGAAAAAAATATAAAAGTATTTTAAGTGTTTAAATTTTTTTTTCCAACCTCTTCCAAACCTTTGACTATGGCGAATTTATCCATGTGTTTGAAACACTTTCCCATGTTTAGGCGAATTAGACCTATCATTTTGCCAATTTTGCCTAGGCAAACTTCTTATTTTCCACACCATACCTCCTTTGATCATTGCTTTTTACTTTGGTAGACTTCACCTTATGTTAATCATCTTGACATTCCTCCTAGGCGGACTTAGCTAGGTGTTTGGAACTTGTTTTTCATGCCTAGGCGAACTTCTTCTTCATGTGCCATCTTAACCTTTGATACCTAAGGCAGACTTTAGCTTTTCTTGACACATGGCAGACTTTGTAGATGCTTGGCCAAGGCGGACTTGGCAATTGTTTCAACCATGCCTTCTACCATGCTAGGTGGACTTTACCTTATGTTTGGACATGTTTCCTTTGAGCTGGGCGGACTTTACCCCCTCTTTGGACATTCCTCTTCATGTGCTTTGCCTTCATTATTGCTTGTGGACAAACTTAACCCTTCCATTTGTCATGCTAAGTGGACTTTAAGGCTATTTGATCATGCTTTACATCTTTGGGCGGATTTTGAAGCCAACTTTTAAGCCAAAACCTCTTAGGCGGACTTTGAACATGCTTAGACACTTCTCTCACCTTGCTTGGCAGACTTAACCCTTTGTTTGGACATCCTTTCTAGCTGTTGGGCAGAGTTGGAGAACATTTTGCCAAGGCAGACTTCAAGGTTATTAGGCCAAGTCGGACTTTTCTTCATCCTTGCCATATCCTTCTTGCTGGGCGGACTTTGAAGGTGTTTGGACTTCCTTCTTCATGTGTTTGGCGGACTTTACCACTTGTTTGGACTTGCTTTCTTGGAGCTGGGCGGACTTCACCATACCCTTAGACATGCTTTCTAACTGCAGGTCGGAGTTGGAAGTTATTTTGCCATCTTTGATCATTCATCTTTAGGTCACGAGCAGATTTTGACCTCCATTGGACATCTCCTTTATGTGCCAAGGCGGACTTTGCCATTGTTTTGTCATGCTTTCCAAGTGTTGGGCAGAGTTTGTAGAGGTTTGGACATCTTTCTTATTGCTTAAGTCAGACTTGACAAGTGTTTGGCCAATGCTTTTCATGCCTTACTTTCTCCTTGAGCGGACTTCAAGTTTGATTGGCCATCTCTACATAGGGCGGACTTCATGGATGTTTGGACATCCTTCCTTTGAGTTGGGCGGACTTTGCTTCATCTTGGACTATCCTTAGCTGCTGGTCAAAGTTTGCAGCCCATTGGACATCCTTCCCAAGGCAGACTTCAAAGCAAATTTGACATATCTTGCTTGAGCGCTACATTCCAAACTCTCTTCCATTGCCGTATTCAAGTTTTGATCTGCCATGTTGAAGTTTTGATCTTTTGGAACAAAACCCTAGCCCAAAGCTTTTTCCTTGCTTTTTACCCTTAGAGACATGATTTTTCGATTCTGAAGGCATGGGCACTGATGTCATCAAGGGACCAAACCCTAGGTCTACTTTCAAAAAAGCAGAAAAAAAGCAAAAAGCAAGCCAAAAACCTCCTTACCAGATTGGTCCCAAAATGCTAAAAATTAAAAAAAAGCAAAAAAACAGAATTCCTAAAAAGTAGGAAGGTGTCAGAATTGACCCTAAGCAATTGTGATCTTCGTCCTTCGGTCCTTTCGAGTGCTTTGGTGATGTCTAGACACTGATCGGAGCAAGAATTCTCTATTTGGCTCAGGGTGACCTTGGGAAAACTCTAAATCTAAACTCTCGAAAATAGAGACTTGTGAAATTAAAACGCTTAGACAAAACCCTCAAAAAGCAAACAACTAGGGGTCCCCATTCGCAATGGGGCGATGTGTGAAATAGGTCACAACAGGACCAAGTTCGCTCTTGATGAGGAGCAAAGGAAGTTCAGCATCATTCCATCACCTCTTCATCAATTGATCTCTTGTAACTCATTCACTCCTTAAGGTCTTTAGTCTCTATGTGCAAAAACCATCAAATTACCCTCAATGAATGCCTTAAAAGTGAATTCGCTCTCATGAAGGAGCAAAGGTGGGTGATTTTGCTACTCTCAAGGAGCAAAGGAAGTAGATTTCGCTCCAAAATGAGCACAATGGAAATACACCACAAATTCGCCTCTTAGCTAGGTTTTATCAATTTCTTGTCTTTGCATCAAACTAGACTTTGTGATTTTGCCCCTCTAGTGTGTAGATGTGTCAAATTAGCCTTAAGGAAAACCTTAGAAGGAATTTCGCCCCTAAACCTGGGCAATGGAAATGAAATTCGCTCCAATCAAGGAGCAATGGAAGTGGTAGGAAACTCGGCTTTCTTAGGTAAATTTCACCAATCCTACCCTCTTCTACCTCAAGATCGTCATCTCTCCATGTGAAATGCTTGAAATTGTCATCATAATTGCCTTGAGAAGATTTTCACTCCCAAAGAAGGGCGATGGAAGGCAATTTCGCTCCACTCCAAGGGCAATGGAAGTAACCATTTAGTCAAAATTTCATTCAATTTCTCCAATCCATCAACTCAAATTCTAGGTTCCAATCATCCATAGGTGAAAATAGGTCAAAATAACCTTAAGAGGAACCTTGGGATCAACTTTGCTCCTATTCATGAGCAAAGGAAGAGCATTTCTCTCTCAATGAGGAGCAAAGGAATAAGAATGCGCTCCTAACAAGGAGCAATGGAAAAAAATTTAATACTTAGCCAAATTCGTGTTCTCTCCATTCATCAATTCATCTCTTCATATGCAAGCATTGTCAAATTTCTTCCACCAAGCATCTTGAAGATGATTTTGCTCCATGATAGATGTAATAAAAGTGAAATTCGCTCCTAATTGTTGACGTGGCTAAAAATGTATTGCTACAACTCTATTCGGTCAACGCAGATTAGAATGTTCTTGCTGAGTATCCTATCCTCTCTTGTGTAAGGAATCCCTAATGTTGTTTTAGTTGATCAAAGGGGACAACCTCAAGGTTCCAAATGTTAGGTCATGACTGCGGGATAACTCAGTTGTTTGATGTGTTTTGCTGGAAACACCAAGGGGACTTCAGTGGTTAGATAAAATCAGTTTTGGTAGCACGGGTTCCCTAAGACTCTACAGTCTTGACTTCATCGAATTTCTCTTTAACATGACGTTGTTTTGGACTTCAACTTTCTAATAACAAAGGGAAAAAATGAGGGAGAAAGAGAGAGAAAGCAACTAATTAATCTATCTAAGATAGCATATTCAGGAAAATAGACTGAAACCTTCAAAAAACCAGATTCAACTTTACCAGCTAATAAAGCACAATTATGTAAAACCTAATGCAATCTTCAAGGAGAGTTAGATTATCATGCTATTAAACATAAATGTAGAACTTTTACATCCATCCATTTGATATTTAACAGCTGAACTGAGCATATAAGTGGGTTCAGACTAACCATGCAGGGGGAGTGACAATCAGTCAATCCTTAATGGTATGAACTCCAAGGTTTCTATCAAATACTAACCTGAAAATACTATCTAAAAACAAAATACATGACATGAAAATTAAATAGTGAAGAAAGAGACCATGCACTCACATAAAGTTAAGACAGCATTAACTTCCATTAAATCTATATAAAATTCGTCGAAGTTTCAACAACAATCTTAGAACTTCTTCCAAAAAGAGGGAAAAACAATCCCTTATATAGATTTCCAAAATTGGATGAATGGCCCAGATTTAATCTTACAAGTGGCCCAAATTCATCCTCCAAGGCATGGCTGCCTATACCTATTAATAAGGAACAAATATCTCCCTACCAACTACCAACTAACTAATAACTACCCAACATAAAGTTGCTACCCAAAAAGTGCACTTGCACGGAGCTCAAAATCTACAATGAACTTGGGTAGTTGGAAAGAAATAACTAACTCTAGGAAAGAACTTTCTCTTTTCCCGAGGTAGATTCTTTTACCAAAAATTCAACTTCCCCTTGCAAGTAATCTTTCGAGATGTCCCTGTTTGCTGCACGCTCTGCCCGAACATATTCTTGAAACTTCATGCAAACCGGGAACAATTCCTTACTAGGAGGAATAGGAGGATTACACACTTTGAACCGAATGCCCTCTCGATGGATGTCTACTACCCTCAGTCGTTCACGCAAGTCTGATCGATGAGCTTCAAAACGAAGTATATCTGTGTGCAGCCTGCTAGCGAATTCTATGTCCTCCGTGGAGTATGTAGTTTTATCAATCCTCAACTTGTCATTCCATTGTGATACTACATCTTCACCTTCCATGTCATCTTTCTAGCCATTGACCAATGCCCTGAGGATATTTTCACTAATATTCTCAATGCCAAACAAGGCTTCCCTGCATTCCTCCTAAATTTTTTTGAGGGTGTTCGCCATGTCATTCTTCATGTTGACAATCTAATACCATTCCTTAAAGGTGCTGATATTATGGGGATCTAGGATTGTCTGTAGCGCGGGAATCTGAGCGTGAGTCTAGAAGAGAGCTCTCATGAGGGGTAGAGCTATATCAATCGTCTCTTGGATTTTGAAGTACTCTCTCTCTACCTCTGCCATCTTTACATCGGTTGACTATATATTGATTGTTACGTCGCATACATCTTTGATGATTCTCTCTACATTTCGGCCTTATGAGCCGATTTTGCAAGTTATATACTAATTTCGGCCTTTTGGTCATTTCGCAAACTTGGAATTTTTTCACCTTTTCAACTTATAAGCCAATTTTGCTAACTTGGCGTCTCTTTTTTTTTTTGGCTTGTTAACCCCCTTTTGCACGAGCTTGAGCTTATTAATCATTATCGACTCCTTAGCGTTTTTGGTTTTCAGCATTTGGACTTCTTTGTGAGTTTTGAACTTTGTTATTTCTCCTTTTCTTCACATTTCGGCCTTGTGACCCGATTTGCAAACTTAGAACCTTTTAGCATTTTCGGCCTAAAAAGTCATCTTGACGTCTTTGGTTAGATGAGGCTATTTGTGCGATTCTACTTTTGTTCAATTTCAGCTTTACAAAGCTGATCTAGACTTGGTCATTTTGTGCAAATTTTGGAGATGTTGGGAGTCTAAGTCTTTTAAAGCGATCTTCATTTTAAAACTCCCTCTTTGCTATTTAACCACTTTGATAGATTTCAACCTTGTCTTACATTTTAAAAATCTTGGCCGACCTTTTCCTCAACTCAAAACTTGCCAGCTTGGCAGTCTGACTCAATTGAAAAACTTCGCTTCTTCCTTACAAGGTTCACACCCTCTAGAATCCAGGACTTAGAACATTCGATCAGTTTACAATTCCAGGTTGACTCGATTTCAGATTGGATCAACTTCTCAAAGCTCAAACTCTTCGCTGCTGCAACTTCCCTACTTGGTTCAAAATTTCACTCAGGACCTCAACGAGGTAACAAGACGAGAAAGGGGGAACCCTGTCGATGGCAGGGAGTGTGTGCAAGGCACAACAAATGGCGACTCTACTGGAGAAATGTTTCCAATCATTTCAAGGATGTTAGTCCGGATCGAACCCAGAATCTTCGGTTAGCCACCACTAGTTGGACGAAAAAAAAAGAGAAAAGTCTTTCAAGACTAGATAATGTTGCAAGTCAAATCAAATCATGCACTATCGGATTAGCCAGCGTGTGCAATGAGGTTTATTCTAGCTTAAAAAGAGTTGAAGCATCAATGTCTCACTATGTCAAGCTACCTTGCGGAATCATACTCCAAAAGCAACCCGGATAGAACCCCGCTGCCAGCAAGTGTCCATAGCCCTGGCGGAGTTATCGCCTGTAAGCTCAAAGAGATTTCATTGTTTCCGGTAGATTTTCTTTTTCGATACCGACAGAGGTGTCTACACTGCCAAAGCCAAATTTCTTTCGATATTTCACTACTTTTTAGATTTCTTTCTTTTTTATTTTCTTTCTTTTTCATTTTAACTTTTGGCATTGCAGGTGTAGCGTCCTAAAATTGCGACACTTGCAATTTCGACTGCATTTGGGTCTTCACGATGGCGATGCAACACGGAACTTGAATGGAGACCCTGAAACTTGTTCATGACATCAAAAACTGCATTTTTCAGCACCCTGGCCTGATCCTCCTTGCACCCTGCTGCCCCTGAGGTGGGACCATGGCGCCCAGTGCCCTGGTCCCCCAGGACCATGGCGCCCAGCGCCCTGGTCCCTAGCCCTATTTTGGGCCCGATCTCTTATGGGGCTTCAGGTCTTTAAGTTTGCAAATTGGAAAATAATATTTCCTGGTCGGCCTAAGGTCGGGAAAATTAGTCTATCAGCCCTAATTGACAAGTATAAAAACTGCATTTCCTCTCCCATTTTAGGAGATGGAAAAAAGGCGGAAACGATATTCAAACATTCAAGCATTCAAGCATTCAAGCATTCCTTCAAGCAATTGAGCATTCTAAGTCTCCATTCGAAGCTAAGTGTTGCATTCAAGACAAGGATTCAACCATTGAAGAGGAGATCACATACAACATACAACATACTACATACATTACACCTTCACATGTAAGAATACAAACATTCTTACAACAAGAGACGAACAGATCCCCCTTCGTTTCGCGGATTTTTCGGAGGACCGTGTGCACGCCAGGCACCATCGTCCCGTCAACTTTCGCTCAAATTTGCAAAACAGCACCGTCTCGACATTTTACTACTAATTCCAGGTCCGCAGCTTCATCCCGTATCCCTATCTCTGTTTATAAGTGAATCTTTCTTGCTTCTACATACATTCATAGTTCAATCATTCTATCTATATTCTTTACAAAAGAGGGTAGCCTTGTTGTCTTAACCCTTGAAACTCACATAGAATCCAATCTTGCATTGCGTGGGATTGGATCTTGTGGGTTTCAACCCCTCTTTTGAATGTAAAGTCTCTCCTAAGTGAAAACCATCAACCCTAGTGACTCTCCCTTCTCTCTCCTTGGAGTTGGGGAGGGGAGGACAGCTAAGGTTCATTTTTTCCGCTTTACATTTTGGTGAACCCGACGTGAACATCCTCATTCTGATTATTCATGGTTAGATCTGAAAATTTTGCTTTCCTAATTATATTTCCATGTTTGATCTTTTGCAAATTTTAGAGGTTGATTGCATAAAAACCCTAAAATTTTCTTTTTAAGTAATTAAACTTGTGGAACGTTTAATTGTTAATGCTTGTTTCAGATCTACCCTTCTATTGCAAATTGTCAATTCATATTTGTGCTTTAATTCTGAAAATTAAGTGGTTAAATGTCAAAACCCTAATTTTTAAGACCTTCTTGATTCAACCTTTGACTAATAATTTCACTAATCAAAACACCTCCAAATCGGCTGTAACTTTGGATTCCGCAACAAAATCACAATATCTCTCATCCCTGAAAATTTGGAAAAAAGTTGCGAGGACCATGTGCACCCCGAGCGCCATCGTCCCCGACATTTTTTCCGAAATTTCGGGAGCTAGATCTTACTATATTTTTCTGCTAAAATCCAGAATTTTGGCTGATTTTATCAATTTTAACACTCTCAAAATTAAAGTCAAAGTTCGTCTAGCGATTGCTTGGATTGAGGCTTCTAATCATTCAAAAATTGTTGAAATTGAAATTTGTATCAAAATTGTGTTTCTTACAGTCCTAAATCTGAAAAGTGTGTTAGCATTCATTCGAAATTTCAGTGCTTTATTCAAATTTTTTCAATTTGTGACTTTTGAAATTAAGTGTTTAATTGCAGCAACTTTGATTTCCACTTTCAAATTCGAATTTTGCATGAAATCGAGTCAACTTTTAAATTTCAAAACTCGCATTGCTTTCAGCATTCCCTCTAAAATCATAAAATTCAAAATTTCAGTTTCCCCCTCTTTTTCAAAATTCAAATTTTACACTTTTCAACAATCTTGGTAGGGTTCAATTTTGAGATTGCAACTTTAATTTGGCCTATCTACAGATCATAAAATCACTCAATTTTTTCAGATTAGCTTTAAAATCATCATAACTTTCATCCCTGAAAATTTCGAAAAAAGTTGCGAGGACCGTGTGCACTCCGTTCGCCACGGTCCCGGACATTTTTTCCGAAATTTCGGGAGATTGTCCTGATTGCATTTAACAGCTTAAATCTAGGAGATTGGCTGGTTTTATTGAAATTTGCTACCTCTAAAATTCAAAATCTTCTCTCTTTCTTTAGTGCATGAGTTTTACAACAATAAGCCCTACTTACACTATTCCCGTTAGACGAAGCTTTAGAATTAAGTCTTTCCAAGGTGTAATTACCGAGGAGATGGAACCTAATTTGAATTGCATTTTTAACGAGGACATGGGTAATTCCTCTAATCCTCTTAATGATGAAGAAGCTCTCCATGAGGTTTCTGTAGAACAACTTTCGAAATTGGATAACCAATTTGATGATTTTCGACAATGGATGTCTCAAGAATACCCCGATAGTCAAGCTCTTTCATTAATTGAGGGTCTAAAACGTATGGTTCAAAGTGATAAGAATGGAATTGATATTTTGCGTGGTATTGCACACATTGTGGATTCGAATGTGATGCCTATGAAGAGTTGTGCCGAAACCTTGGGTTATTCACAACCTCCTACTCAAGTTAATCATTCTATTCCTTTGACAACTCCTATTGCTAGTATACCTACTTTTACATCAAACATAATGACTACTTCAATACAAGACATTCCTCCTATGATCACTAGTCATGGGGGCAATCCCTCTTCTTCAATTAACCCTCTTCCTTCATTCAATCCAACTTCTTCATTCATTCCTTCAATGAGTGTTCCTCTTATATCTCCACAAATGAGCATGACGCAAGGGGGCAATTCATTTAACCCTTCCATTCCTCCTTGTAGTGTTCCTCCTTTCCAATCATCTCCTATGACTAACTATCATAGTGTCCCACCACCTTACTCTCTACCTTCTTTCAATAACATAACACCTCCATCACAATCTAACACGTCTAATATGAACTCTTCGACTGAAGCGACCATTAACAATCTTGCACAAACTGTTTCTTCTTTACAGCAACAAATTGCCTCTATGAATCAATCTAAGTTTAGTGTGCCCACATTTGATGTTGCGAGCCCACTTTCTCTTGACATTGTTCGAGCTATCCCCCCTAAACATGTTGAAATTCCGCATTTGGAGCTTTATAATGGTAAGGGTGATCCTCTAACACATGTTAAGTACTTTCAAACAATATGTACTGATTTTGCTTATGACCAAAGGTTGCTTGCAAAACTGTTTACTAGAACATTAAGAGATAAAGCCCTAAAATGGTATTGCTCGTTGCCTTCTTATTCTATTACTTCTTTTGAACAACTTGCAAATGCTTTTATTCAACAATTTCAGAACAATATAAGTCCTAAAGTTACTTTGATTGATTTAATGCATTGTAAACAAGGTGTTAAAGAAAAAGTGACTGATTTCATTGGTAGATATAAGCATTTGTATGCTCAAATTTCTTTTCCAGTACCTGACAATGATATTCAAAGAATCTTTATTTCTAATTTACAAAAAGATATTAGAGAAAAACTCCTGTTTTCTGAGTTTACTTCTTTCCAATAGTTGTGCGCAACTCTTCACAATTATCAACTGACTGTGAGTCAAATGGAACAAGCAAATCCTATGGCTCCGAGTGATAAGGGTGATAGTAGTCAACAACCATTTGGGAAGTTTAAACCGAACAGAGAGTCCATTAAATTCAATGAAAACATCATCAACAACAATGTGAATGCGGCATCAGGTGTGCCTCCTATTTCTAAGTTTTTCAAGAAAGAAAGAAAGTTCACTCCTTTGAATGAGTCATTGCATAGTATTATGAATAAGTTACTGCAACAAAATGTGCTTACTCTTCCTCCTATAAGGCAAATAGATCCTGCAAAGATTAATTCACCCTATTTTGATAACAAATCTTTTTGTCAATTTCATCGTCATCCTGGGCATGATACTGAAAAATGTTTTGCTTTAAAGGGTAAAATTCAAGATTTGATTGGTAATAATACTATCTCTGTTTCTGGAGTGAATGATAAAGGCAACACATCTGTAGCTCCTCCTAACCAAAATCTTCAGATTTTTACTGATCCATTGCCTTCTCATACCTCTAATGCAATTGATACTACTGATTCCTCTATCTCACCTGATGATCTTGTGTCCATGACTCCGAATGTGATTAACTTTGTAGAGCAGCAGAAAATCCCTAAAGAACTTTCCATCACCTTTGATTCCAGTGAAACTATCAGGGCACCTGATGGTCCTTTATATATAGTTGCAAAAGTCAAGAATACACCTTGCCGTGGGGTGCTTATTGATCCTTCTTGTATGGTTAATATCATTACTGAAGAATTTCTTTTTACTTTGCAATTGAATCAAGTGATCTATGATGAAACAAATGTGGTTGTGAAACTATTTGATGCATTTTCTTCTCCTGCAATTGGTTCTATTACATTACCTATTGAGGTCCATAACAGATCCCTTGATGTGGACTTTGCTATTATCCCATCATCCGAACAATTTCGTGTGAAGCTAGGCTATCCTTGGCTATCTTCCATGAAAGCTATTGCTTCTCCTATTCACAAATGTTTGAAATTTCCCCATAATGGTGAAGTTGTTACTGTTAATCATAGTCTCTTTAAACCAGCTGAAAGAACTTCTAGCGTTCCTATTGATTATTTTTGGCCTAAACAATTCCAATCTCTTCCTTCGCGAAGTGATCATCTTTTCAAATCTTATCAAAAGTGGAAGAAAGATATGATCCTATCTCTATGTGAACCTAGAACACCCAAACTTGACATTCCTATCGTTCTTGAGAAGGAAGTTCTTCCTTTGAAAGATAAAACTAATGTCTTTCCTCAAAAAGATTCCCAACCCATCCCTATGGATGTGACTATGCCTATGACTAATAAACTTCCTAAAAGTAGACCTATCCCCCCTCGTCATGATGGACTTGGTCTCCTTCCTAAACCGAATATTCCTCCCTTATATGGAGCAGTTCCTCCTCCTTCCTCTTATGGAGAGAAGAGACCTTCCTCTTCTCCTATTGTTCAACCTAAGAGACCACAACCTAAACACCCAAGTGATAAGGATGAGAACATTCCTCCTCCTCAATCTCCTCAACTTCCTACTAAGACTAGACGAAATCGTTTTGCACGTGAACGCCGACGAAAGCGTCGTCTTAGAGCTCAGGCAGCTGCTTTTCAAACTTTGCAATCCCCAAAAACATCTTCAACTAATATTATTCCATTTTCTCCTCAGCCGACGATTGAGCCGAAATCTCCTAAACATAAGATGCATGATGGTCTTGATCCTGTGCGAGTTAAAGATCCTATTTTTATAAATCTTGATGATGACATAGATGAAAATGTTATTCATGATGAAAATGTTACTCTTGTTCATTCTGATAGTGAATATGAATATGTTGATGTTGATAACCATTTATCTAACGCATTTTCTAAAGCACTTATCCTAGCTCCTAGACAAGAACACCGTGGCTTGGGATATGAACATAGCCCTTGTTTGGATCTTGTGATAGCTCCATCTGCTGTGTTGGATGTTCCTCCTCTAGCGTGTTTCCTACCTTCCCGAAATATTGATCAGCAAGATCGGGGGGTAGATGACAAGCTAGACTAGTTTCATTAGCATAGCAGACTCTTTCCTCCTCTCTTTTGTTACTTCTTCTATGTGTTATTCTCATTCTTCTATTTGTTGTCCTTAGTGTTGTCTACTTGAGGACGATGCAAAACATTGAGATCTCTTTTGGTCTCTCTCATGTTGACTCAAAAGACACATGTGTTCCCTTCTTCTAGGTGACCTTCCTTGATTGGGGAATGAAGAACAATTACGCATACATACATATGATATACATGAATTATCATACAGAATACTGACCCCGAGGAAAGCGAAGTCACCTTGTGCTTTGTGTTTTGTGTCTATTATCCTTGGGCTTATCTCACACTTGGGGGCTAAATCCTTGTGATAATGTGCTCCTTTCTCATCTCTTAATGTATCACTACCTTAAAGCAATCACCCCCGGTGAGGCGTGTACGATCGCTTTAACGTAGGGGGCATACATCCCGTTCATATCTTTTCAAGATACTTGAAAATTTCTTGACAAATTTAGCTTTGCCTTGAAAATTTTTGATATCTTTCTTGCATGACTCATAGTGAGGGAACCTTACTACTGACAGTCATGGTTCTCCCTCGTGATCATCCCTTTTACTTCGTCAATGGAAGTCGTAAGATCCTTAGTCCACTGGGGGCTTGGTGTATCTTGCCTCCTTGACGTGGTGAAAGTTTTTCAATGTTGTTTCCTTGTACTTTACCGGAAGTATGAGCGTACGCTTATACTCCCGCTAAAGTGGGGGCTAAATGTAGCGTCCTAAAATTGCGACACTTGCAATTTCGACTGCATTTGGGTCTTCACGATGGCGATGCAACACGGAACCTGAATGGAGACCCTGAAACTTGTTCATGACATCAAAAACTGCATTTTTCAGCACCCTGGCCTGATCCTCCTTGCACCCTGCTGCCCCTGAGGTGGGACCATGGCGCCTAGTGCCCTGGTCCCCCAGGACCATGGCGCCCAGCGCCCTGGTCCCTGGCCCTATTTTGGGCCCGGTCTCTTATGGGGCTTCGGGTCTTTAAGTTTGCAAATTGGAAAATAATATTTCCTAGTCGGCCTAAGGTCGGGAAAATTAGTCTATCAGCCCTAATTGACAAGTATAAAAACTGCATTTCCTCTCCCATTTTAGGAGATGGAAAAAAGGCGGAAACGATATTCAAACATTCAAGCATTCAAGCATTCAAGCATTCCTTCAAGCAATTGAGCATTCTAAGTCTCCATTCAAGGCTAAGTGTTGCATTCAAGACAAGGATTCAACCATTGAAGAGGAGATCACATACAACATACAACATACTACATACATTACACCTTCGCATGTAAGAATACAAACATTCTTACAACAAGAGACGAACAGATCCCCCTTCGTTTCACGGATTTTTCGGAGGACCGTGTGCACGCCGGGCGCCATCGTCCCGTCAACTTTCGCTCAAATTTGTAAAACAGCACCGTCTCGACATTTTACTACTAATTCCAGGTCCGCAGCTTCATCTCGTATCCCTATCTCTGTTTATAAGTGAATCTTTCTTGCTTCTACATACATTCATAGTTCAATCATTCTATCTATATTCTTTACAAAAGAGGGTAGCCTTGCTGTCTTAACCCTTGAAACTCACATAGAATCCAATCTTGCATTGCATGGGATTGGATCTTGTGGGTTTCAACCCCTCTTTTGAATGTAAAGTCTCTCCTAAGTGAAAACCATCAACCCTAGTGACTCTCCCTTCTCTCTCCTTGGAGTTGGGGAGGGGAGGACAACTAGGGTTCGATTTTTCCGCTTTACAGCAGGCAATGAAGCCTACGTGGGATTGAGCATAACAGTGGTTGTTGAAGCAGAGCTTCAAATTTTGACATTGACACAGTGTCCCTTTGACGAGCAACTAATTCTATGCAATCATTAAGTGTATTGTGCAATAATCACGATGTTGAGGATGAATGTTGACGAGAAACAAGATTTTGAGGTGAAAGGTTATCTAGATCGATCTGATCTCCCTATGGGGCGTTCCGGTAATTAAGTGCCTTACCAGAGCTAAGATCAAAGAAGCGATAGGTCACCAAACTCTAACTTTGTACACCAATGCTATGCAACGAACGCAAACTCTCCTTCCAAAAATGACAAGAGACCAACCCTTTCAAAAGCAAAGCTAAACTAAAATAGAGAGCAAACTAAACTAGAGAAGGAAAACGGAAAGTCTATTCTAATATTTACACAGGAAAGGCTTCAAAAGAAACCTAAGGCTAGAAGTAATGCTTAAGGAATTGACCGTTTATAGGCAAGGAACGTCCTCACTTGTTAGGGTCTTCAATCAGAATGCATTCTCCCAGAATTTCAAAAATCTGGAAAGGATCGAGCCATACATTATCGAATTTCTCGTGCTCTCCTTTCCGCTCATGCGCTTTGTCCCAACAAAGGACGAGGTCAGAAATGTGAAAGGCTTTCACCTTTGCTCTCCTATCAAGCCAACGTTTGACCACCTCCTAATGCATGGCAAAGCTATCAATCGCATTGTCCCTCTTTTCTTCCAAATATAACAATTGGGACAGCCTGGCTTCAACATTGTTATCGATCCCTAGATACTCTTGCATGAACTGCAAGGTGGAAATTCTCAGTTGCACAAGAAAAATGGGGTCTAGTCCGTATACTACATAGTACGGAGATGTTCTAATGGCTGACTTAAGTCTCGTGCAGTCTGCCCAAAGGGCGAACCTGAGTTGGGTATGCCAATCCTTAGGATTCTTGTCAAGCAGTTCTTTAATCACCTATAACAGGTTCTTGTTGGACTCAGCTAACCCGTTCCCTTGCAGATAGTAGTTGGATGAAAATTTTAATGTTATCCCGTAATCAAAAGCCCAGTTAGAAAATTTTAAAGATGCAAATGCAGGACCATTATCGCAAACTAAAGCATGTGGACATCCAAAGCGTGTAATAATATTTTCCTCTAAAAATTTAATAACAGCATTAGCATTGCATTGTTTCAAAGATTGAGCTTCGAACCACCTCGAACAGTAATCAAAAGCGATTTGAACCCGTGACCCAACTCTAATACCAATTTTTGGGAGTGGTTGCCGTTGCACCAAAAAATCGACCTGTCAATGTCCGATACAACCACTAGACTTATAGAATCCACGGGAGGCGGTTAAGCCTGTAGACACCTAAAATTAATTAAATTAATGTTTAATTAATTTAAGCCTGTCATCATAATTAACCAATTTAATTGTGTTAATTCCCTTCTTCTTAAGGTTAATTAAATCAAATTTAATCAATCTTGTCACTATAGTCCAATAACTAATTTATCAAATAAATTAAATATTTACCTGTTCTTCTAAAGTCAACCAAATCATTAAGTCTTCTAAATTCCTCTTAGTTAATTAACTTAAGTCATATGATTCCTACAAATCACTTTTCCTAATCCCCACTTAGCCTAATTAATTCTTCCTTAATCACACTTATCATTATTCTCCAATTTTATATTCCTCCACTCATGTCACATCACCTTTGATCCTTTCAAGGAAATTCAAATTCCTTGAATCTCCCCATGCATCCTCTTCTCAAGGAATTTTTAATTCCTTTATCCATTTAGTCTTCCCACACATCCTTTATTTTGGAATTTTTAATTCCTCTCTCCTTTCCCCAAGGAATTTTATATTCCTTTTTATTCTCCCAATACACCTTGATCCATGTCTTCCATCCCAAATCAATCTCAACCCTCCATACCAAAATCAATCTTGGCCCTCCATTGGCCTCCAATCTATAAATTCGAGTCTCATTTCCTCACAAATCACTACATGGAGTCTTCTTCTAATATTGTGTTGTCCCTTTATTCTTCCATCTTCTTCTATCATATCCACATAATGTCCTCGTAATATCCAAATAATCCATCATCCAAGACAAATCCTTTTTCATCCAAATCTATCCATTCCTCGCCTATCATAATCCAAATCCAATCCTAATCCACCAGTTTTGTTATGCATTTGGAGAGCATTCCACATTCATCCAGAAGAGCACATCCAAACAAGTTGAGCACAAGGGCATCTCTACTTCATCAAGCTCAATTGGAGGAACAAGAAAGACTCATCTTTTGCAAAATAATATTTGTGTTAGTTTACGTATTTATCTGATCTCTTCATGTCTTTTGGATTTAAGCTAACCTGCTAACCTTGCATGGAAGTTTCCCTTGGTTCAAAGCCATGTCGCAAACACATCGCTTTTGCTGCACAGAGACCAAGGGCGCACACCTTGCAACAATATGTTGATCAACATCGGATAGAGCGTAGTTTTGAGGTTGGGGACATGCTTTATTTGAGATTGCAACCATATAGATAGTCCATTCTCAAGAAGAGTGGAACAGAGAAACTCAAGCCCATGTTTTATGGTGCATTTAGAGTATCTCAACAGGTTGGAGAGGTTGCCTATAAGCTTGAGCTATCGGCTAGTAGCGAGATTCATAATGTATTTCATGTATCTAGGCTCAAGAAGGCAATTGGTCATAACGTGGTTCCCTCATTTGAGTTGCCACTATTAGATGAGGAAGGGAAGTTGATATTGATTCCAGAGGCCACCATTGATGCTAAAGAAAGGACTCTTCCGAAAAGGGTCATCAGAGAATTTTGGTCAAA
This sequence comes from Cryptomeria japonica, assembly GCF_030272615.1. Classification (NCBI taxonomy): domain Eukaryota; kingdom Viridiplantae; phylum Streptophyta; class Pinopsida; order Cupressales; family Cupressaceae; genus Cryptomeria; species Cryptomeria japonica. The sequence goes on from NC_081410.1 coordinate 254,514,765, forward strand.
TGGAAGAACTTACCAGTAGAGGATGTCACATGGGAGAACGAATAGATTTTGCAACATCCAGAATTGAGATTACTTGAGGACAAGCAATTTCGGGAAGGGTTGACTATAATGTCTTCTTCCTAAGCCAGTTCAACATGGTGGAGTTGTTAGCCTATTCAATTGATTCCCATGGGCTAATGATTAGGGTTAGGGAATCTTGGAGGCAATATCAAGTGTAATTTCATGTTCTCACAGTTGGATGAGTGTAACGCTCTTTTCTGGAGGCTTTTCTAGTTAATTCTTCCACTATTTTTAGTAAGTTAGTTATGGGCACCGACAGAGTCAATTGGCATGCTTTCTATTTTTAGTATTGTTGGTGGGTTCAGTTTTGATGATCATCTTGACTTTTGATATAGTCTAAGACCTTTAAATTAAATAATGATAAGCTATAAGTTAATAGAGTTAAGTAAAAGATATAACTTTTATCGTTATTTTAGTTTATTTAATGAAGGGATGTAATATCCTCTTTAATTTTTTCCCATTTTTTTTCCACAATTACATTCAACACAACACTTGTTATGGTTGAGAAATGAAAACCAAATGTTGTTGAAAGTAACCCTCCACTTTCTGTTCACCGAGAGCCCAATCTGGGAGGGTGAGAGCATCCAGTGTCGAGGGGATCGTTAGATGCCAATAACTGAAAATGATTACAATCTTCGAGCGGCAAGCCAGCCCCTTTCGCTTATACAACGAGATATTGAAAACTATGCAATCACCTGGCGATAAACCAGCCAAAGAACTGAAAAATGCAATCACTCAACCGCTTGTGCAGCGGGAGGACTAGAAATAGAAATTAATATCAACTCCACCACTTATTCAGCGGGAGGACAGAATTACAAACTCAATATAGGCGGTCAAGCCAGCCTCTTCCACTTATGCAATGGGAACCAACTAAGGAATCCGAAAGATAGTTGTTAGTACTACTAATCAGCTTTATAAATTCATTACAAGATTTATGAATATAAGAAATATTACTAATCTAAGATACGCGACTAAGCCAGCCTTTTCCACTTATGCAGTGGGACAGCAGCAAGCCAAAATGTTGTTGTTAGTACTACTAACCAACATTACAATAAATATGAAATTTCATAGCCAAGTGTTGATTATGAGTTGACAACTACAACAACACCTCCAATCATCATCTAACCACCCAATCTACTCACACTCTCAAAAGCACACCCAATGACCAACTTTCGAAAATCTGATATTTATGACAGCAAGCTGAAAATGCATAACCAACAACACCAAAATACACCAAAATGCTCCTAACTCTTTCAAAACCCACTCAAATCACCCAAAAACACACCCAAACTGATAAATAGCACAGAGCGACTAAGAACCAACAGGAAAATAGCAGCAATATAACCCCAAACACTCAGCACGCATCCCAATGCACTCCCTAACCAAAACGTCTAAGCTGAAAAGTTTGATTTGCAATTAAAATTTGGAAACTCAATACTAGGAGCTATAAACTTACAAATCTCATCGCTGGGAGCATAGAAATCTTTAGAGCCAATACCCAAAATCAACAAAAGCCCGCACAAGAAGCTAGGAGTGAGAATCCGCTTCAGCCATGACGCCAACCAGCAACCAAGAAAACACACAACTCACACCAAAAGCAAAAAACCAACTGAATCATCCATTCCCAATAAGCTCTATCTATTCCTCTAAGTGAGAAATAGTCTCTTCGCAGCTAGGTGCTATATCTCAAGCACGAAACTGGCATAGGCTAGGAAGCTCGCAACTTCGAAGCACAAATCTGGCACCATTCCAGCAACACTTCGTTATACAAATTTTCATGGATGTCAAAATGAGAGCCCAAGTCACTTATTTATAACTTTTGCCCAGCCAAATTCAAATGCAAATGCCTCCAAATTCGCCCAAATCACATGTCATTTCATCCCACTCATATTTGGCGATTTATTTTATTTCATTTCCTTCAAGTATATGGCGCCCAAGATGAAAATCCACCACCTAGGCTTCAAGTTCGAACTTTTTCCCTTGGTCCACACTTGCAACATAAAAACATTATAACTTAAGCACATTTTCATCCATATCGCCACTTTTGATAAATATAATGCTTAAAAAAAAATATTCATGAAATTGCACTTTGGCGTCCAAAAAGAAGGTGAAATAATTCGCCCAAATAGACTTAGGATAAAATTAATATTTTCTCCCTTCCTAAGTCGTCCATCCATTAAATAATCAAATATTAATACCTCATGCCTAAGGTATTAATATATTAAAAAATACCTTCTCCTCAAATACTGATTATTGCCAAATTGAGCCTGAGACTGAAGTGCTAGAAATCACCAAAACTAAACTGAGTTGGAGCTCTGAACTGAACTGCTAAAAATAGTCATCTGAGTGAATACAGGATCCTACCAAATAATACTGCCAGAAATAGCCACTGAGATGAGCTGCAAAATCCCTGCCAAAAATAGTACTTACTATAAATAGCATATTGTTAAAAATAGTAAGTGTTTCCAAAGTGATTTTTATCACATTCTGAGTAGCTTCCAAACTTACTAAAAATAGTAAGTCTCAAAAAGGTCCTCAGATTGGTTTGCATGTTATACCATCACAGAGCTCTCAGAAAACCCAGAAAAACCTAGAGAAATCAACTGCTTCTACCTCCACTTACTAAAAATAGTAAGTCGGTCAAACTCCATAACTTGTTATGCATGTACCCTTAATGCAAAGCTTTGTGAAAACCCAAAAGGAATCTAGAATCCAAACTGACAAATCCCAACATGCAAGCCTTTGAAACTGCAGAAACATCCTCCCAGAGGTAGGAAACCCTAATTTTGCTCGCAACTAGCCTACGGGCCTCCAGAATAGGCTAACGACCAACTGAATTGTTCACTACTGAGAAGGAGACATTACAAGGGACTACAGAGGCCAATTATTGAATTAAAGGTGATTTGTTTTAATGGATGGGCCTTTATTATTTAATGCTATATTGGGAGGTTAAAAAGGGAAGTGATTTTTATTAAATAAAAGCTAAAAAACATTCCCAAGAAAATAGAAAAAAAAAGGTGCTTTTAAAAAAACAATGAAAAAGCAAAAACATTCTCGAAAAAATAGTGAACAAGCAAAAAAGTGCATTTTGGACCTACAGCTTCTTACATACCTTCAGCACGGCCTCTAGACCAAATTGTGAGGGTTGGCATTCATTTTGGAGCAATATTTTGGTGAATTTTGCGAGAAGCTCAAGCAAAACAATTGTTGTATTTTCTGGGTATGTTTGATTTAGATATGTAGTTTGTTTTTATGGACTGGATTGTTTTTTTGAGAAACTAGATCAGAAATTAAATCTGGAATTTTCAGCAGTGTTGTTTTTTCATATTAGTCATTTTATGAGATAAAAAAGTGTTGCATTATTATCTTTTATCCGCACTATTATTGTCATTAATTATGTTGCAAAAAACTAGTCAGAAACACATTCAAAAACAAAATAAAAAAGCAAAGCACAAATAGGGCTGCATATTACACTCACTAACCCTAAATGAGGAAAAACAACCTCATTTCACTTGCAATTTCATTTTTAATTTGTCCAAATATATTGTAGAAAGGTTTTAACGAAAGCAAATTAGCAAGGTTTGAAGGAGCAGCAAGAAGAGAAGTTGAATCTAGGGCATCATTAGTAGTGAGACAACATTTGCTTGAAAGAGCTAAATCATTCTATCATTTTATTTTATTTTTCGATTTTTTTCAAAGTTCAATGTAAAAAATGTCTAATTTTTATTTATTTATTTTTTTAATTTAAAGTTGTGTATTATATCTCACAAAGCAACATGAGCAATAGTGACAATGAAGTGGAAGTAACTGAAATAAATGTAGTCTCAGCCTCATCAAAGCGTGGAAGTGTTTACGGTGGAGGTGAACAGCCACAAAATCCATTTGAGTGCCCTTTCGTTGCCTTGAAACCTTATTATTCAAAGGGCCCTTTCAAGCCAGAAAAACCTCTTCTCCAACTTGTGACAACCATAGATGCGAAAAAAAAAATTCAAGGGGAAGTCACATTTGCAAGACAAATTTTAAAGGGAGCTACACAAGGGTGTCTCATTTCTTTGGTGTTAAGTCGTGGAGTTAAGGTTTGTCCACACATAAAGGAGGATGAGAAGGTAGAGGCTCATAGATTGCATATGGAGGCCGAAATAAAACCTAAAGGTCTGACATGCCAATACATTCTTCTGGAAGTGGACAATCATCTATGTGTGTGTGTATGCTATCCATGGTTGGTAGGGGTAGTAGTGATATTGCCACAAGACGAAAAGGGAAGATTAGTGGTAGTGAGAAGCTAGGGACAGTTATATGTTTAAGGTGCAGGCACAAGATGTGACAGAGTCTTCCATTGCCAAAAAAATTTACTCCCATGCTATCCTATTTCATGTGGCCTATTCCTCTTACTTCAAACAAATGATCAATGATGTCTCTATTGGTCCCTCGCTTATACCCCCTTAGAGATCATAAACTACAACTACCCTCCTAAACAAAGAATATTCTAATTTTAATTTGCTAATGGAGAATATGAGGCAAACTTGGACCAAGATGAGTTGTTCTGTTGTGATGGATAGGTGGACCAAAATTAGACATCAGCCACTCGTCAATATCAGTCACATGCCTAGCTGGCTCTTACTTTCTTAAAGCCATGGATTATTCAAGGAAAAGAAGGATGCAAACTTCCAATTTAGCATTTTGTCAAAGGCCATAAAGGAGGTTGGGGCCTCAAATGTTGTATAGGTGATCACTAATTCAACACATGTGTGCAAATTGCTAGTATGATAGTGGAGGGTGCTTACAAGAACATCTTTTGCATTCCATGTTGTGTGCATGCATTAAACAATGCATTGAAAGACATAAGGGAAATAAATTGAGTGAAGCAAGTAGTGGAAAAAGATAGAGATATTCAAATGTCCACTTGCAATCACTACACCTCACTTGCTCTATTCAAGACATTTTCAAAGAAGGAATTCCTCAAACTTATGGAAACAAGATATGTTAATTACTTATTTTGTTAGAGAGAATGCTTGAGGTGCAAGAGCCTCTACAATTGATGATGGTAAATTCAAAGTGGAGTACATGGCCTAATTCAATCTTTGCTAAAAGAAAATCCATCAAAGGGTCCTTGATGACAATTGGTGGCCCACTATGGGGTAAGACATTGCTGATTTTATTAATGAATTGTTTAATATATTAAATATTTTTATTAAATAGTTGATTTTCTTATTAAATTTACAATTAGAATTTTTAAATTTTATTGTTCAATGTTTCAATTTTCAAAATTTCCAACTTGTCAACTATGTTTTTTGAAATTTTTATTTTTCTTTGTAGAACACAGATTTACTATTGAGAGGGGGGGTGAATCAGTAGTAAATTAAAATTAAAATCTTATCCAAGTAAATCTTTCGAAAAACTTATTAAAAGCTTATAAACTTATTCTGAAATAAAAGCACCAAACTGAAATCTAGAAAAAATACACCCCACAATGAGACCAATGCACAAGAGGATACGTGGAAACCCAAGATGGGAAAACCACGGTGAGAAACACTGCTAGGATCTACTGTCCTAATCCAGCCTCACAGTTAAAATGGTTTACAAACTTTTAGCGCACCAACCCACACCAAAATATCTAACCAAGAGCACCAACTCTTATAATTACAATCTACTTGTACTGAACACCAATCCAGTGTCCTTAGGCACCAACCTTATGGATGTTTTCAATTACAACTGAATTCAACTAAAAGAAATAAATTTACAAATTTTGAAAACAAACAAGTAAAACAAAACAATATCACTTTTCATCAGTAATAGTTGATCCAATTGCAACAATCTGCAAACAAATTCTTCACAGCCTCTGTGTTTAACAACAAATTGCAGTGACCCTGTTAATACAACCTCTAAACAATCATGTGAGATATAAAAGCATACCACTGTCAACACTGATTTTCAAAATCTCAAAACTGTAACCAAGCAATTTTAATTACTTCTATCAACTTTCAGTTTTACTGTCCAATATAATCTCACCAAAGAATGCAGTGACCTTTAAATTCTTCAGTTCCACCATAGATAGCACAACGAATGCCCTTCACACTTGTTGTTTTCAGAGACACAACACAACAGTCTATGTTTAAAGACACCTTTCCATCACTGAAATATCTCTACTCTTAATTGTAATTCAGAAACAATTCTTCATTGTTCACATTCACAACACACAGTATATATATATTATTCCTTTTTTCAACAAGTCACCTCATTCTTATCAACAATCAGGTGCTTATATGTAATATGTTTCTGCTGACAGACTCCACAACAACATCATAATCGAATCCCACTCTTCAATCACACAAGTACATACAATGTTTTCAAACATATATATCATTCTGACAAATCAATTATAACTACTTATAACTAATCAGTTATAACTACTTATAACTAATCAATTATAACTGATCAGTTATAACCAAACATCGACTTGATGAAACAAATGATCTAACAGATCATAGAACACTACTGATAAAACATTGATGTTCAATACTCCATCTAGAACATTAACCATGTCCTCCGAAAGATAACTTTCAACTACACCAGAACATATATACTGCCCGATATACTCAGCCTGATATGTATAATATATATGAGTATTGCCATCCATTTCCTCAAACCACTTCTGACAAACAGCAGATCGCTATTTCCACTAATCAAGGTTTTTACTAATGACCTTCATGGGATATGCGATATTACTTATACACAGAGATCTTCTTCAGATGGGTTTACATTGAGTCTATTTCAGTCACCATTCTCAACAAATTTCCAAGAATATGATAATAAAGTCTCAACCCTAATATGCAACCCGACATATTGATATTTCACCAATCTGGGATCATGCCGCTTTTGATCAATATGCAATGTTCTTCTAATTTGCATCTACAAATATGTTGAGAGAAGTAAAACTTCAAATATCACCATATCTTGATATTAACTATGATTGAAATATTATTCTCTTGCTTGATGTGGTTTGTTTGATCATCAGCATTTGAGTTTGTTCGACTGTCTGTGTTGCATAGTATTTATATTTGTTTAGCTGACCATCAAATACCACACTAGGGCTCCAGGTTTCAAATCTAGACTGCATATTTTATCTTCACAATATTCATATTCATATTTTATCTTCACAACATTCACAACTTCTGCATCTGTTTGTCATCAATGCCTCTGTTTGTTATCAATGCATCTGTTCAGACTTGACATCAATGACAAATTCTTCTCACAGCCTTTTCCAAATATGTTTCCTCTTTCATCTCACCTATTGTAAACGTCATTAGATCTGCTGACACGGACTTCTATTTTGTGATTACATGAGCAACATATATAAGCTTATTGTGATGCGGAGGTGGAACACCATGAACGCCCCACTTCATACGGCAGCCTTTGTTCTAAATCCCAAATGGTATGCACCAAAGTTTGGAAGGCTGCCTCCTTGTGATGATGAAAAGGTGATAGAAGAGTTAATGAAGGTCTTTTGAATGATTTATTCAACCAAGGAGTCTATAATACTTTGCTCATAATGGCTTGCCTTGACAAATCTTTGTGCTTCAACATTCAATAACTGAAAGGAAAAGTAGACAAAGCTACATTAGTTCAAAATGACCCTATTAGATGGTGGACATGGCATGGGAATGATACACCATAGTTGTCATGCCCCCACTTTGACAATAAACGCTCACAAAAGAAAATTGTCTTTTTAAAGACTTCACAATTTTCTGGCAAGAGAAGATGCTGGCAGCAAGTTCATACACCATAGAGCAAGCAATCCATGTCCAGAATAATAGGGGTTCGATGAATTATAGAAGCTTGTGTGCACATTAAGGGACATACACAAATGAACAGTAAAACAAACCACAAGGGGCATGAGTGAAGGAGCATACACTACTACCCCTACCAACCATGATGATCACTACTACCCCTACCAACACTCGAACCAAAACAAGTAACAAACTCTGAAATTAACATATATATATATATATATATATATATATATATATATAACACAGCAGTTACATAACTAGTAGATATTGTGGTATGAATATAATGTGTTATCATATGATTTAGATAACTCATTATATGTCTTCATTTGATAAGAAGTATGAATGCAGAGATTCTGTTGCTTCTTACATATGATAAATAATAAGAATGTATGATTAATGAGGATAAGATTCCTTTAACCTTACAGCCAATCCACCATCCCATTGTGGAGGGGAGGTAGGACATATGAGGAGGGCAAGTACCAAAAAGGTACATTTAAGTAGTGGTAACCCCGAGTGGGGCTGGGAGGCCGAATGGCAGGTGCCATTAACGAGCTCCTGGGCTTGATGGATAAACTCAATGCGCCTTGTATGATCTCCCGGGTGCTTCATAGTGCAGAAGAAATGTTGGGAAAATCCTTAAGGGAATCCCACATGTACATTATGAATATTATAATGATACCCCATTTGGGAATTATAGGGCAAACTGAGTAAAGTCCCAATAGGGGACATTACAAATGGTATCAGAGCTTTAATCCTGCCATCCTGCAAGTTAAAGATGAATCAATGCATCATTCTAGTCAATGAGAAGGAAACTAATAATACGTGTATTCGCATGTATGCTCCGTGTTTGCATATATCCATGTGTATGCTTTGTGTTTTTATGCGTATGCTCCATGTTTGATTCATACCTGACATGTTTCGAGCATGTGTGCCTCTGATTATAAATATTCAGTATAAGATCTCTTGATGAGTGTTGTAAGTTGCCTACTAATTACCATTATATGTTAAAGAAAATAAGTCTCAGTAGGTGGTAATCTAGCCAAGGGGATTTGATGGAACACACTAACTGCATGAAGGTTGATTAGAAAAGCATTTTTGAACCAACAAATTTGTTGACGAGTCAGTTGATAGACAAGATAAGGACGATTTGTTTACAAGAGTTATATCTCTTGAAGAGGATTTATCTCTCCCAAGAGGAGGCATCTCTTCAGGGGTATATGGAGATTTATAAAAGCATTGATACTTGTAAAGAAGAGGCATGTTGGAAATATTATATTATTAGTATGATGTTATAGTGTCAGTAGGTAAATGTTTGAGTGGAAATTGTTAAAAAAGTTACTTGGTTGGTTGTATGCAATGTTCCACCACCCTCAACATTAAGCATATCCAAAGAATTTGAATAAAATAAAGGGTAATTACCCAGGAATAGCGATTAACTATGAAAGGTTGTAATTGTTGCAAAGGACCTGATTATGAATAATTGTGACCCCCTCACATTAGAAGTTTTAAAAGAGGAGAGCATTTCATTTAAAAAGATCATCACCAATCAACTCATTCAAGTATCCAATCAGTCATCAAATAGAACATTGAATAAATTATCAACCTATGTAGATCAAATCTACATTCAACAGCCAATCATCAACAATTCCTATTCAAGCCATCAATCAAGCAATTTATGCTAGCTGAAGTCATTTGGGTAATTCATTGAACTATCATTTCCTTCAAGCCTCCATTAAGGAATCTATCAATCCACCAGAAATTTGTCATCATGCATCATTCGATCAACAAATACCAATCAATTGATAAGTCAATCGATCAATAATTAAATAATGAATATCAATCAATTATCAATCTGATTAGCAAACAAACAACCAGAAATTGAATTTTCACTCATCATTGAAAGAATATAATCAATCGTCTGCAACATCCACATATGAATATTTATCAATTTATCAACAACTCGGCATACGAATTCAGAACTTTGCATCAAACTTTTCCTAGCACACGAAGATGAAGATTTTATTCACAGCTATAGGACATGTAGATTCTTGGTTTCAAGTTCCAAACTATTTTCAACTCATAAGGTTCGAATAATCTCTCAAGGATAAATGAGGGAATAGGTCATTGATGTTACCGTTTAATTCTCCCTCTCTTGCATTTGCTTGAAAGGAAGATTATACAAAATCATATGAGGTTTGTGATGCATTCTAACCACATTGAAAGGATCAATATTCACAATTCCTCGATCATTCATGGGAATCAAGTGACATAATTGAAGATAAGATCATGAGTCATAATTATCCTTATGCACTTAATGTTAGATAATAATAAGCTACCTTGAATTAAATGACAACAACATATCTTGGTTCATGTTTTGCAACTTAACATAATATCAGAAGAGCGCAGTGGAAGATGAATCTCTATAAAGAGCAAACAGCCTGGACAACAAGAGGCTCATTTTGGAAAGGTAGACATTGTGAAGAAGCAATGAGAAAATACAACAAAAGAGATTACCAGAACAAGTAATGATTTTATTACTACCCCATGAATTCAAAGTTGCTCAAAAAGGAGAGAAGCATTTGGTAATATGTCTGCAAACTTTGGATTAGCTATGCGAGAAACTTGAAAGTGATTATTTCAAAGAACAATGCATTTAAGGTGATAAATATGTGTCCTACTCCTAACTCTCATCATTAAAATTTTGTACACCTGGGGGATGTACAAAATTGTGGTTTCAGCCACAATGTGTGAGTATGATACTCTCCTAATTTAGGGAAGGCTCCCCCTATCTACAAACTAAACTAATCTAATATGGGTGGGACAGCAGTCTTTCTTCTTCTTTCAAGAAAAACTATACTCTTTTCTCTTCACAGAAAAATAATAGCAATTGGAAATAAATAACAGCATATACAGAAATGAGACTTTTTTGTAGGATTTTTGGAACATAAAGGGAAGAAAAGTTTCCATGAAGGCACAAAGACCCCCATCACTTCCCCAGGACGGGAAAACAGAAAGAAAGCTCAAAGTCTTCAACTATCTATTCTCCTATCAACCTTTTTAGATGATTTTCTGCTAACTAAGCACAATATGTAGCAGCTCAAAGTCTAACTACATGATGCACTTCACCTTACATGCACAAGTCTTAAAAATAGAAGCAGCACAAAGTCTACAAGCTATCTTCCCACTTTAGCTTTCCACACTAGTTTCAGATATGATAAGCAGCTCAAAGTCTGCAAGACCAAATCTGAAAACCAAACATATAACTCTAAATACAATTAGCAGCTCAAAGTCTGCAAGATTGAATTTAAATCCCTCTTTCACAATAGAACAAAACTCACAATCAACTCTAGAAAATGTCATCACATAACAACTTGAATTGGCAATCTTATAATGTATATGATGAATGCTTTATCAATACTATCATATGAATACTTGAAATTTCCCTGTATATTTTAAATGTTCCCTATTTTTATATAGCCATCCCCGAAACCTGTCCCCCCATCCCTTGATGTCCCCATCCCAGAAACTTGGGGTAACATAGATCAGCACTTGTATTTGAAGTTTGTGAGCATTAAATACTCAGATCTGAGTGTAATTGTATGTTAAAGGATGTTAAGTTAGCTGTCCATTTCATATCAGACCATAACCAGCACTTTCATTTGGGTTATTATCATTTACAAGTTGTATTTTGCTAGTTTGGTGAAGTTTTCCAGCCATAGAGGGTTTTAATAACAAGTTTCCAGTGGTTAGTTTCATTTTGTTTTGTTGTTTCAGTTCATAGTTTTGCATCAAAAATTAGAAAATTATACCTGGGACATTACAGTGTCTAACAGTCTGAGGACCCCTAGTTTCACAGCCAAAAAGAGTTCATCATTATGCATTATCTACAAACACTCCTATAACTAGGTCTTCTCGGGCACAATTTAAAGGTCAATAGTTTTGCTTTAAATCAAAGTAGAAATTTTAGTTAAATCAAAGTAGAAATTTTAGTTTCTTAGATTTCAGGAAAATTTACTCTGCAAATCATAATGTTGAGCACTTTTTACATTCAAACTCGTGAAATTTCCAGTCCATAATGATTTGAATATTTTTCTTCTGGATCTTTCAATATTTTTGCACCTTTTACATTTATGTTCTGAAACAGCATAATTTACTTCCTGTAACTACTACATATGTTCTTTGACTGTGCAACTTTATTCAAAAGAAACGGCAATAATCATAAGCTTTTATTCTAGAAAAAAATACAGCAAAAAATATGAAAAATCTTCTTTCTCCTCTTTCAATTTCTCTCTTCTCAAATAGATAGGAATGGACAGTACAAAACCTGTCGTTAGGTGAGAAACGTGAATAGAAAAAACATGAGACAGCAAACGTAGGCATCCCTCCTTCCCATTTTGTTCAAATGCAGCAATCCTTCCTAGACGATCTACATACTACAAGAAAAAGCAATTCATTACACCTTAATGTTCAGTGCATAATTATAAGGAATCAACCAAATAAAATCTAATTTGTTATCAATTAAAAAGCTATACATCACAACCATGGCAGTTAAATTCTAAAAATTATCGAGATTGATATACTGTGTGCAAAATTTTGCCATGTACAATACAAGAAAATAATTGCAACAACGTAGAAATTTAAAAACCCTTTACAAGGACATCCAACTATATTTGAATTCAAACAAATTCAATCTTAATAATTCTTTCACATGCACTTTCAGTCTGCAGTTCCTTCAATCTACAGCTGGTCACAAAGGAGAATGTACATAGCTTATAAGGCAACTTGCTGATAATTTTGTTGAGCTTGTTATTCAAAATAGCTCGGCCAAGAAAGATTGCTATTTTATGCCAAAGAATATGCTAATTAAGCCTCCAATGTTACAAACCAACCTCTTGAAGTGATAAAACCTAAGTTGCTGATTCTACTACGGGATAGGGTTCAACTTCAGGTACACCAGTATGACAAAAAAATCCCAGGTACAGTTACAGCTATATGTAGAGAGAAAGAGAGAAATATACACCAGTGACTATATAGAATATAAAATATACTTAACACTTGATAGTTGATACTAATAATAAAAAAAATTGGAAATACATTTCATAATTCATTAAATGTTATTTCATATATCTGTGTCAAATTATAATTCATTTAATGATTTTTAAGAATTTAAATTGTCTGTCTGAAAACAATGTTTTGAGACCCAAAACATTGTATTCACTGTACATAACCTTTTAGAGAAAAATAAATAATCTTTGCACACTGTGTTTACTGTGCAAAACCTTTTTAGACAAAGATAAATAATCTTTGTTAAATATTTGAGACATCAGCTAATTTACTGTTTTGAATTAAACTTTTAATTATGCCATTTAATTATTCATTATACTTTCTAACAATCCAATAAAAATAAATATTAGTTAGAATTTCCAATGTGCATCATGCTGATTGTTTTTGCATCCACACAATTTAGTTTGATTGACATTGCTGGTGATGCCTCGAAAAACTTCACACTTGGCAGATAGGAAAAACTTCTTGTTTACCTCACTGGGTAAACAGGAAGAATACAGAAACTGAACAGTAATGCACAATGCAAATACAAGAGAAGTACCAGAATAAGCTTGCCATTAATGTCAAAGGATGTTCCTATTATAATCTGTCGTCAACATTACATGTCCCAACACCCGGAGGTGGTACAATATATGACAGCCGAAGGGGTGCGACACAACCGTCGCGACTCCAACTACCTACCCGTCGGCTAACTAACTGACCGCCGTAACACATTATTACCGACGACAACATAAACATAATATAACAACATAACATAATGATTATTCCCGACAACATCATCCCCCCCAAGAAAAGAAGTCGACTCCGACGACTTAATACAAAATAGAGATGAACGGCAGGAACTACTGACGCCAGTCGGGCCCGGATCTTATACACTTGCTGCGTCCTCGCCTGAAAACCTTTTCTACTACCAGCCGATGCTCAAGTGCGGATTTCACCAATATTGCTTCCTTGGCCATCACAGTCCTCCTGTGCCTAACCCAAACTTGTCTACAAAACACGTTTTTCAGTCTCAGCTTCCACCAACTGCTACTCAATTGATATTGTCTCCCTAGCCAATTTGTCCTCGATAGCCACCCGTGCTGCTCTCTCGGCATCCAACTCCTGGGTACGCTGAACTAAGTCTCACGCGACTATTGCCTCCAACCTGGTGGTCAGCTACTCCCGAGCCCTCTGTGCATCCACCAAGGCAACCTCACGTCCAGCCGAGACATACTCCGAGTTCCTCAAAGCGTACCAGTCATGCCTGGAGGTGGCCACAATCCGTTGGCACAAATGCTAGGAGCCACCTCAAATCCTCCATCACACTCCCCAAAGGCTAAAAACTGAACTGAATAACTCCCTGTTGTCGTACGACTGCGCGGACTTGCAATGCCTTCCCTCAAACTCTGTTTGTTCGCAACCTCCAAATCCGTCTCCCTCTACGGCTTATTTCTTCCCCGCCAATGCTTAGTTGCAGGCTTCTTTCTCTGCAGGCTTCTTTCTCACAGTACGGACAAGCAAGCAAAACACTTCCCGTGGTATTCTGTAGCTCAAAAATAAACTGGGGGTCGAGGGGCAGCGCCCCAGCGGGGTCGAGGGGCAGCGCCCCCGCGGGGTCCTGGGGCAGCGCCCCCGCCGCCAACACCAATTTACAACCTTCAGAACCCCACGAAAGTCCATGGCGCACTGCATTTCTGTGATATTTCAAGATGCCAAAAACCTTTCTTTTCTACTCTAAATTTCCAGTGTCCTGGCTTCAAACTCCAGCAAATCATTTGAAATCTGGCCGTCGTCGTTTTCTTTTTTTTTAGGCTGCTGCGCGTTGGTGTGCATAACCCTTGCTGTGCGTGTTGATCAGGCCGTGCGGTGCGTGGTCGGTGTTGTGCGGTGTGCGGTGTCTTATCCTTGCGCGGCGGTGTCTTCTTTCTATCCTCCGTGTGCGGCGTGTTGTTCCTTTTTTCCCTTTGCTCGGCGTGGCGGCTTCTCCTCTCCTCGGCGTTCCTTTTTTTTTTTCTTCCTTTGCGCGGTGTGGCGTGGTGTTTTGTTCATCGGCTGCTGTGCGGCGTTTATATTCCCGCGGCCTTCGGTGGCTTCCACCGCACAGTGGCTCCACCGCACGGTGGTCCCACCGCACGATGGTGCCACCGCACGGTGGTTCCACCGCACGGTGGTGCCACCGCACGGTGGTGCCACCGCACGGTGGTGCCACCGCACGGTGGTGCCACCGCACGGTGGTCCCATCGTCGGTGGTTCCACCGCACGGTGGTGCCGTCTGCTGTGTCCACCGTACGGTGGCCACTTTTTCTTTCTTTCTTTTTTTTTTTTAAAAAAATTTTTTGACCGTACGGTCGCCTGTCATACAACCGTACGTTTTTTTTTTTTTTTTTTTTTCCTCATCTCCTAATTTAGATGTCTTAGAGAGTCATCTGCTCGGGTCCCGTGTCTCTAGGATTGCCCTTCATCCTTCTCGGTTTTCCTCGCTCGAGAGTCTCCTGTTTTGGTCCTATACCTGGAGAGTCGCCTGCCCGGCCTCTCGATTCCCCTTCCATCCTCTCGAGTCCCCCTTGGGCTCTCGGGTGTCCGTCCGGCCTCTCGGGTCCCCTGCGCGCTTCGCGTGGTAAGGTTTCAATTTGTACCCGTTGGTGGCCAATCTATTTTCACTGGTCATTGAAAGACCTGGAACCACAAATTCTACAGGGACCACGACCTCCTTCCCGTACATAAGAAGAAGAAGGATAATAAAGATTTTGAAGGCTGCGGCCTTCCACACAGGGTTCCAATCGGTGCCGACACTCTTCGGATTATTTACGTCGCCAGGGTTTGGGGCGTCTCCCTTCCAATATTCTTTGTATTCCGGCAGGTACACCTCTGTTGGTTGCTCTGGTTCCTCTACTTCGAGCCTATAGCTTTGGAACATTTCGTAATCCTCCATTTGCCAGTGGAAGAGCCCGTTAATCGAGCATACCTCATCTTCAGAACATCCCTCCAATTCTAGCACCCCTTCACTGTTCGGCTCCATCGCGTTCTTGCCCTTGCTTTCATCGGGACCCCCTTCCCCTTTATTAGAGTCCTCCGAGTCGGAAGAGGCGAGCTCTTCGCCGACATTTTGGGTGTGTAGGTCAATGGTATATTTTCGCCCTCCCTTCTCCATGGAAAGTGTATTTTTCTTCCAATTGTGGTTTACCCTTGCGTTGATCAACCACGCTCTCCCCAGGATGGCGTCATAGCCTTTCTTCTTCGAGGGAATAACCACGAAATCTAACAAGAATGGTTGCGTACCAATCGTCACTTGTTGGGCCATCAACAGGCCGAGTGGCTTAATGCCGTGTTGGTCCGCTCCCACCAGGTTGAATGTGGGTGGCCACAGGGTGGGCTTCCCCAGCCGCTTCCATGTTTCTTCTGGTAGTACATTCACCCCAGATCCACCGTCCACAATGGTGTCCTTCAGAATGGTCCCACGGATACCCGTTTCTACCACAGCTGGGTGTCTACCGCTGCTCAAGGCTAGTAACATCGGGTCAGTCGAAGGGCTGACGGAAACCTCTACCTGTGGTGTACTCTTCGTAGCGGTGGCGGGAACCCCTACCTGTGGTGCACTCAATGATGCGGTGCTTTGCACATTGGTGAGGATGGCAGTCCTCAATTGTGGCATAGAGTCTAGAAGGTCTTTTACCTTTATCGGCACCTCTATCTGCAAGATTTGCTCAATGATGTTATTTTCCGCTTCCGTACGGAATGATGTACTCGCCACCTCGTTGTCCCGTCGTTCGGTCGTCATCTCACGTTCAATATTGGCCTTTGCCTCCCGTAATCTCTCCTTCTCCGTATGGGGGTCGGGATAAGTGGCTTTTTTCGTCTGGGCGCGGGTGATTGCCAGTACTTCTTTCTCACCAGTCTTCTCAGCCTTCTCAATGTTGAGGAGATTAACCCCTGCCTGTGGGCAATTTGCATCCTCATGGTCGCCTGGCCCACACCAACGGCAGAGGTGCTGAGGGGTGGCTTCCTTTGTGCAATCACGGGCGAAGTGCCCCCACTGATTACAGGCCCTACATTGGATAATTGGCCGGCCCTTGGCATCATACTGGATACGGCTTCCGTTATTGGTATTGTTGCTATTCCTTCCGCCGCCACGTCTGTTGTCCCGGTATCCTCCAGATGATGCATTATTGTTTGCCTCCGATGTGGATGGCTGCTCCTGCGCAAAGAGCACTTGCTGGTTACGTGCCTTCAGGTTGTATGGACATTCCTTCGTAGAATGCCCCATAATCTGGCAGATGTCGCAGAATGCCTTCTTGGGACAGGCACCTTTCGTGTGGCCGCTCTCCTTACACTCCGTGCACCATAGTTCATCGTCCTTACTTGTAGTCCCCTTCATTGTCTTAAATTCTTTTAACATCCTTTCCATATCTTTTTGAAGGGCTGTGACTTTCTTCCTCGGCTTCTCGTCACTACTACTCTCTTCTTCCGATGTGTCATTATCTTCAGATGATGATGAAGATCTATTCTTCTTCTTTTTGGCCATCTTATTTTCACTTTCCAGGTCCATGGCCCGGTTGTATGCGTCGTCGTAGGATGTTGGAGGCACAATTTTCATCTTCCGTCGTAGCTTAGGGTTCAAACCCTCGACAAACCACCTCTTCTTCAAGCCATCGGCCGGTTGGCTTTCCATTTTCCCGACTAACTCTTTTAGTCGGCGCCCGTACGCCCGTACGGTCTCCTTCTTTCCTTGCTTTGTTCCGTAGATTTCGGAAACTATCTCGTTATCATCCCGGAGAAGCCGGAATTCCTTCTCGAATGCCTTCTTCAATTCATCCCACGTAGTTACACTGGTTTTATCCAAGTCTGCATACCAGTCAATAGCCACTCCTCTCAGTGTGGCGGGGAACTGCTTCATCCATTCATCCTGGTCAGTCACCCCGTTGGCTGTCCAGATGGTTTCGCATGTACGACAATGCCGTGCGGGATCATCTTTGCTATCCCCGTTGAATTTGGGTAACTTCTGTTTGGTCGCCATTGATGGAAATCGTCTACTTGGAGGTGGTTGTGGCTGTGTCTGCCCTCCGGTGCTGCTCCCTCCGATGCCGCTGATGCCTCCTGTGGTGGTGACCAAAGGTACGGTGTTCTGCCTTATACCTACCGTGCGGTTAACTTCCCCTTCGTCGTCACCCGTGCCAGGCTCCCTTCGGTGATCCTCCCTTTGTGGCGCTTCGTCGTCACCCGTGCCCGACTCCCTTCGGTGATCCTCCCTTTGTGGCGTGAGAGATAAGTTTTTGAACCGATCTCGAGTCTCTTCAACTAGTTCTCTCCGTAACCTAGTTTCCTCCAGAAACTCTTCAAGGCTTCTCGCTCTATCGTAGTCTGGCGACGCGTAGAAATTCCCCTCGGCTTCTGCACCTTCTGTGACACCTCCTTGGTTCCCTTCGGGCAACCCTTCGGCAAGTTGCCTCAGCCTCCGTCTACGTTCTACACGTTGTTCCAGAATCAAAGCCTTCTGCGCAGCCTCCCACTCGTCGGTTTCTAATTTCTTATTTCTGTCTTTATTCAGTAAATTGGGCATTAATTGTGATACAATTTCATGTTTCTCAACACATAAATCAAAACACAACACGTCTTTATTAATTCATTCTTTTGTATACAATCAACATAATTCTTCTGCTTCTAACAGTGTTCTTTATTTCTCTCCTTTCACAATTTAAGGATTATTTGTCCTTCGTCGGTCTTCCCTACGTCCGTCATCCTGGCGCTCATGAAATTCTCGTAAAATTTGCTGTCGTCGGTTCTCCGGGTTTACTTCACCAACGGGTAGGCCCATTGTGTCTGTGCGCCATCCGTGTCTTCCGTTCCTGAGTTCGTCTAGGCAACGGCGCCAAATGTTTACCTCACTGGGTAAACAGGAAGAATACAGAAACTGAACAGTAATGCACAATGCAAATACAAGAGAAGTACCAGAATAAGCTTGCCATTAATGTCAAAGGATGTTCCTATTATAATCAGTCGTCAACATTACATGTCCCAACACCCGGAGGTGGTACAATATATGACAGCCGAAGGGGTGCGACACAACCGTCGCGACTCCAACTACCTACCCGTCGGCTAACTAACTGACCGCCGTAACACATTATTACCGACGACAACATAAACATAATATAACAACATAACATAATGATTATTCCCGACAACACTTCTCACTTCCATCCTTTAAGTTTTAAAGCTACACAACTAGTTCAAGGTTGTATTTTCCCAACATTGCTCAATTTTGACTCATGGTTCCGGTCTCCAACAAGTGTTCTATTATTTTGGCCTCATTTCTATTTATCTTTGCTTGCACACGAAACCTTCCTTTGAGCTAAGCTGCTTTAGTCTATCATGACAGGTACATCACAAGATGACTAGGGCACACCCCTACCACCTGTTGACGTGTTTTTTGTACACTATCAAACACAGAATAAAATACCTAAAGGGTACCTTATCCTCTCTTGAATAAAGTCTCTGAATGCTGAAGATGTCGCGGAAAGGATCAATCGGGATGACTTCAAGGTTCTTTGCTGTAGGATCTCTACGTGTGGATAAGCTCTCTATGGTATGATGTGATTTGTTGGAATCACAAGGGGACTTACACTCGATGACCTGAACGTCTGATTTGCTTTGAATATTGCTGGAACACAGGTTTTTACTAGCTAACTGGACGACAAACAAATGGCAAAAGATGCAAGGTTCAGGAAATCTACTCTACTACCTAGAATGCAAGAAGATGGATGAATGACTAGGTGGAGTCCTACTGGGCTGGGTCTCACCATCAAGCTGAACAATTCAACACCAACTCAGTGCGATCTTCTAAGGGATGCTTCTAATATGTTTAAATCGTACACCATCTGACAATGATCACCATTCAAGAAAATGCATGAAACAATAGACGTGTAACGACTTATGATTAAGGTCATTTCATTCCAGTTGACCACGCAAGGCACACTTACCATCGGCAAAAGGCTAGTGGTTTGGATTAGACGGATTCCACACAAGTGCATTCAACAATTTCCTTTATTCGATCTAATCATCTACCATCTAGAATTGAAGATTCAACAAGAAACCATGCATATTGCAAGAAACGACACACTTCACCATTACTTTAATGAAAATGGAGTTTGTTTACAATCAATGGCAACAATTTCTTGCCTTGTCCTCCTATTCTACTCTAATTGCTACTCTATCAATTGACTATTCACCTTCTAACTACTCTCTATCTATCCTCTCTTTTCTAACTGCCTTTACAAAATGAAGAGTCGGGGCTTATATAGTGCCCTTAATACAATTCGATGGTTAAGATCAATTTGAGATCAATGGCCAAGATTCAACAATGAAAACCCTAATTAGGGTTTGTTACAACCATTACATAACTTTTAATGCTTGACCAATGATAAAATTACATTTTAAGGACACATGTCTTCTCTGGAAAATTCGACCAATGGATAGCTGGGGTAGGTACATCGAAGTTTGTGCCACCTCCCATGAGTTAGGTACATTGAATCTGGACATGCTGAGGTGGACCAATCCGACTGGAGGAGTGATGACTGGGATGCCAACTCATCTGACACTTGGTTGATGCCAATTTGATGTTGCTGAGAAGCTAGCTTTAATTAACTCTTCTGAAACTATATGCTTCTTCAACGAACCCTTGCTCTAACTTCTTTTGTCTTTGATGTGCAGGATGATAATGTACCTCGCCTTGGAATGTTGGATTGGAAGAAGTCATTCCTGATGATGCTTGACCGAAGAAGGCCGTCCTTGTCGATGCTAGACTGGAGGAGGTCGCCCTTATCCTTGCTTGATCTTCTTTGATGATACCGAGCTGGAGGAGATCATCTTTGTCCTGGACCCGATCTTCTTTGATGAGAACCTGCCGACTTGTAGATCCTCCGGGCTTTGAGTCGCCATCTTGATACCTACACAACATTTCAAAATTAGTAATATATCTTGAAGTCTAGAAATTAAACTTAAAAGGAAGATTTAAGATTTTAATTAGGAAACTTCATGATAAATCTTGAGTTATCATTTCCTAATTAACCATGTAATACTTAGATTTTTCCAAAACAAATGTCCAAATATCAAACCTTAAACAAGGGTGTCAAGATGATTTTGCCATACCTCCTCTTGAGTATTAAACTCTAAGAAATGATGCAAAAAAATGGATTTTGCTAGGCAAAATTTAAATCAAAATTCTCCCTTGGATGAATTGCGCCTCCTCTAGCTTCAAAAGAATAGACTCCACCCTCTTTGATCTTCAACACTTAGTCGAAATTCGCTCCACTCTAGCCAGATTTCGCTCCTCCAAATTGCACTTCAACCTCTGGATTTCGCCCCTCAAATAGCTCTCCAATTTCGCACTTAGGAAAGGATGAATGAATGATTAAACTTGAACAAAGCATCACCCATATATAGAGCGCTCACCTTGATTCCCTCCAAGGCCGACTTGCCAAAAGGGAAATGAAAATGAAATAAAATCCCCCTCAAAAGAAGGCCGACTTGCTTGTAAAAGCAAATAAATGTATTTGAGCGCTCACCTTCATTTAAAATTTGAAAATTAATTTTAATGCCTCCAAAGTGGATTTTTTATTATTTCAAGGCCTAAAAAATTAATTTATTAAATTAAAATGCCTTTAATTTAATGCGAATTTGATTTAGCCCTTCTAAAGGCCTCAAAGTTAGCAACTTGGTGAATTTTAAGGAATATCAACGCCCAATAATGTAAAAATGAAGGATACCACCAATTTCGCCCTGGACCTTTAGTGAAGGTCAGGAGCGATTTTTCAATATTGCTCTTAATCCTTCATCTTTTGGATTCCAAATTGCTTCCAAGACATAAAATATCATCTCTTCTTCCTATCCACACAAGATTTGGTCTCAATTCCTCAAACAAAGGAGAGGATCCTGAAAAATCGCTATGGGCCCTCTTTGAGGGTCAGGAGCGACTTTTTGATTTTAGGCTTGATTCTTCATCATTTTTCATTGAAACTTCATTCGTCATTAAGCAACATCCTTCCTTTATCTACTCCATCCAAATTCGCTTTGTTGTTGCAAGGTAAAATGAGGATTTTCAATAATTTCACTCTGGGCCCTCTCTAAGGGTCAGGAGCGATTTTTCGCTGTGGGCCCTCTCTGAGGGTCAAGAGCGATTTTTTATTTTCTGACAAAAATCATCAAGTTTCAAAGGCAAAATAATATTCATCATGTTTTTGGAGGTCTCTTCTCCTTATCCTAACCTTGCCTTAGCACCATTTTGAAGAAAACATGCATTTTTTGAAAATCTCGCTCTGGGCCTTCAGTGAGGGTCCGAAGCGATTTTTTGGTTCTAGGCAAATTCCTTTATCTTTTAATCTTCAAATCACCTCCAAGGCATAACACATCACGTTCTCCTCCTATCCAAGCAAGTTTTTATCTCAATTCTTCAAACCAAGGAGAGAATCCTGGAAAATCGCTATGGGCCCTCTCTGAGGGTCCGGAGCGATTTTTGTAATTGCCTTCAAAATATAGATTCTCAACGATTTCTTTTCACTTCAAGGCTTTTCAAACATCGTTTCAAACCCATGCCTAACCTTAGCTTTCCTCAAACTTGGATGAAAATTTCCCATTTTAGGTTTCTCGCTGTGGGCCCTCTTTGAGGGTCCGGAGCGATTTTTCACTGTGGGCCTTCAGTGAGGGTCAAGAGCGATTTTTTCATTTTGGGTTGATTTCTCCTTGTGTTGATCCTCCAAATTATATTTAACGGATAGAACATACTTTCCTTCATCCCTTCCAATCATAAAATCACTTTGATCTTGCAAGAATAATGCATATTTGAAAATCTCGCTGTGGACCCTCTCTGAGGGTCAGGAGCGACTTTTGCTACCTGGACCAAAATGTTTCACTTTTCATCTAAAAATCACTTTGCCAAGGGAGATATCGTCTTGTTCTTTGCTATGAATAAAAATTCATGTCCAAGAAAGGTCCAAAAATGTGCACACAAAGAAAACCGTTGTGGACCCTCTCTGAGGGTCAGGAGCGATTTTTCTGTTTTCAACAAGGTCCCTCATCATTTCTAGCCAAAACTTCTTCAAGTGGGTGGAGAAAGTCATTTATTTCCCATTTATGATCAAAACTTGCTCTCTTTTCATTGTAAAATGAAGGAAATCAAAATCTCGCCCTGGGCCCTCTCTGAGGGTCAGGAGCGATTTTTCGCTGTGGACCTTCTCTAAGGGTCAGGAGCGAAATTTGACCTTTTGAACTCTCTGTCAGGATAATTTTATGGAATATAACATTTAAGTATAAGAAATTATACTTTAAGTTATATTCCATATATACTTTCAGGATGTTTGAGAGTGGTTTCAGACCTCCAAGACTTATATTGCAAAATCTAGTTTTTGGAGGTTTTTCAGTTTCCAGACTTAGTCAAATTTCAGGATTAGGATATTCCGGACTTAGCCAAATTTCAAGATCAGGACATCACTCCACCAAGACCTGCTATCCAAGTGATCCCCTTGGCGACACTCAAAATGCAAAGGCTAACAGACAAAACCCTAAAAGACCTAGAAAACAAACCCTAGAAAGGCAAAAAGCATGGGTCCCCATTTGCAATGGGGCGATGCGTGAAATGGTCACAACACCACCCTAGGTACCTTGTGGGTGCATCCATCATGCCCATTGTTTTTCCATCCACTTGATTTAGTTTGATTACACATTGCTAGTGCTGCCTCAAAAAATTTATGACTTGGCAGATAGTAAAATTTCCTCACTCTCAATAGTTTAAGTCTACACACTAGATAATTTGTCCAAGGTTGTCTTTTCCCATCATCGTTCAATTTTGACTCATGGTTCTAGTCTCCAACAAGTCTTCTATCCTTTAAGCCTCATTTCCTTCCATCTCTGTTTGCATGCCAGTCCTTTCTCTAAGCTAAACCACTTTAGTCTATCATAACAGGTATTTCACAAGAAGGCAACGACATGCCCTGGTTGTTTTGAGCACATACTAGCCACACTCTTGTTCAATCTAGAAATGGATCCAGTTTTGGACAAATCCAATAACATAGGATAAAACCATAAACACAATCAACACTACAAATGATTCCTGTTGGGAGTGAACTAACACAATAAAGAAGAATAAGTATTGTCTAAACAGAGTAAACCCTCTACATTTGCATGGAGAAAAATGGCATGCAAAGATAAACACTCAAATAAATTTGGTTTTTGATGATGATAACTTGATGACAAAACCACAAGGACCACATTTCACTTTGTAGCGTGTTTATATAGAGCTAATAACAGAAATCAAGCAAAGCAACAACAATGGGCATTGGAGACCCAATAAGAGATAATAGTTTAGACCTATTAAAAAAGGAAATAGATACCAAGTTGAATGATGATAAGACCCCTTTCAATCAAAAGATGAGAACTGTAGACAGCAATTATGCCGCGCTTAATTAAATTATATTTGTTATGTTTTGTTATATGGCAATGTAATGTACCATTGATTCCCGTAGGGATAGGCAGTTGGCGGTTGGCATTCTAAACCAACCGCCGAGGGTATATGTACTGAAGATGGTACTAGGAACAAATTATTGTTGTTACTATATTATTCATTACAGGAGGAAATAAAGCTATATCTTTCTGCCACATATGTTCTGTTAATTATTTTGTGAATGATTTCTTTGTTTGTGCTTATTTACTTGCTTCATTCTGTTTACTTCTAGTAATCTAAGAACTCACACCGTAGGGAGTTAACATTTTGGCGCCATTGCCTTAAAAGAAATTGGGTCAGCCTTGAGTGATTCATGCTATAGAGCCCAATAAAGGTGAGAAGAAGGCACAAGGTGGTCAAGACCAAGCAATTAGGTGATTCGCCGACCCTCGTCCGGAGGGAGTACAGGGACAAGTCAAAGCCTGGAACTACCCGGAGTGTTGGGACGCTAGAGGTAGATGTGTACAGGATGCATGCGTGGCAAAATGCAAGGAAAACATCGAAACATGGCAGTCAAAACAATCCACCTAGGTCTGGCACACCTAGAAGTACCTGGAGTGTTGAGGATGCTAGAGGTGGACATGTAGAGGATGCATGCGTGGCTGAGAGTGCAAGGAAAGCACCGAAACGCAGCGGTCGGAACAGTCCCCTAGGTCCGGCACACAAGGGAGTAAGTAGGCAAGAAACCAATTTGCAGGAACTTGTCCCTCGCCGAGGAACCAAGAATAAGGGGTCCTGAGCCGAAGACTCCTTCGGTACCTTCTGAGTGAAAACAATGATGAACACCCAGGAGAAGCAGAAGCTCCCTAAATTTACAAGGGATGGATCGAAGGATCCTATACGACATTGTAAGACATGTATAACAATATGAGAGGCAAGTGGCCAAGATGACCACAATTATCGACTGAAGGTATTTCCCGCCACCCTTTGGGGAATTGCCATTGACTGGTACACAAACCTAGATACTAAGGACAAGGCCGGGTGGAGTGAATTGAAGAAGCCATTCGAAGAAGAGTTCAAACTCCTGAGGGATGCCAACGAGATTGTGGCCGAAATCTACAATACCAAGCAAGAGAAAAATGCGAGTGTGCGCACTTACAACCGTAGGCTCAAAGAGTTGTTAAACAAGATGGAGCACCAGCCAACTGACGGGTTGAAGAAGAGGTGGTTCACTAAGGGATTGATCCCTTCATTGCACAAGAAGATGAAAGCAGTGCCTTCGTCCTCGTACGCCGATGCTTACTATCGGGCGATGGACATTGAGAGTGAAAACAAAACATCCTCCCGAGGGAAGAGGAAGACCGATGATGAGAGCACCAAAGGTAGTAGTGATGAAGAGTCCAAAAACGTACAAGCCCTTCGACAGGATATGTTGAGAATGATGAAAGAATTGAAGACCAAGAAAGGAACCAATAAAGAAAGTAATGAAGTATGGTGTACTGAGTGCAAAATTGAGGGGCACACGAAAGATAATTGTCCTAAAAAGATGTTTTGTAAGATTTACCAGGTGATGGGTCATTCAATAAAGGAGTGTCCATATAATTTGAAGACTAGAAGTATGCAAGTACTCTTCACTCAAGGAGAGTCTAGCCCATCAAAACCACAAAATATTGATAAACAAGTTAAGAGATTTTACGGTGGATATGTGTATAGATAATTAATGAATCTTGGCTAATGAAGGTCTCCAGAAGTTTGCACTTTTCTCTACGGTTTTTGTTCTATAACTCTCAGGCAGAGTGTGGAGACAATTAATGAATGTTGGTAAAAGATTCAATGTGAAGAAGTAGATGCTTATAATAATAACATCAATCAATGTTAGAGGATGAAAAACAGTGATAATAATTTGAATAGAAGAGATTTTTAACAAAACTACAATCTAGTAAGAAAGCAGCGACTACAGTCAACCACTCAGTGATCAGTGATTACAAGTCTTTATATTGCTGACTTCATATAGTGGCAATCCAATATGAATAGCGATTTAAAGGCATTGATATAAGTAAAAAAACAACAATGATGGATATGATACACAAAATAATCAAATTCAGATACATATCATGATAGAATAAGACAGATCAAATGAGACAAAAAGGAGTGACAAAAGAAAATCAACTAAAGACAAAAAACAAACAAGACAAAAGAAATAAAGGACGAAACAGAAATAAAACAAAACACAATAAGACAAAAAAATAATAAAGCTTTTTAGAAAAGTACGATTTGTTAGGAAGTTGACAAAGGTGTAACTTATTAAAGAAATGACTCTTCCCATGTGGTGCGATTATGAATATATTTTGTTTGTTAAAGAAATAACTTTATTCAAAGGGTGTGTGTAATGTCCCCTTCTAGCCAGTGATCACTCCTGGTGAAGAATAGCCTATCCAAGAGGCCCGTAGGCTATTTTTGGCAAAATTAGGGTTTCCATCTTTCCGGAGGATTTTGAGTGGGAAGCAGTTGGAGTTTGACAGAATGAATCAAATTTTCCTTCTGGGTTTTATGTATGCTTCGCAGTGGTATGACATGCAATCAATTCAGGGGAATTTGCAGAACTTACTATTTTTAGTAAGTTGGTGGCAGCTGTAAGGGTTTTGAGATTATTCTGAGTTCTCTGAGCTTCTTCTCACGGTTCAGAAAATAGGCTGTTTGTAGTTGTTTTCAGGACTTACTATTTTTAGTAAGTGCCATTTCAGGCAGTTCTATTTTTAGCAGGGCAGTTCAGAACTCCAGTTCAGTCCAGCTGTTCATTCAGCACTTCAATCCTCAATCCAATTGGTATTGATTAGTATTTGGCTTGTAGAATGATTTATTAAATATTAACACTCCATTCTAAAGTTAATATTTAACTATCATTTGGATGACTTTGGAAAGTTAATATTTAAATGTTATTTGGACGACTTTGGAGATATAAAGCATGTTTTATTTAAATGATTTATTGCTCTCCTAAGTTGAGTGCCTTAATGAAATAATGTTTTAAGTCATCAATTGTGGACCTTGCAAATGGGTGAACTTGTCTAGATGGTGTGAATTTCTCCTTGGGCGCCCATGTGGTGAAATGAAATGGAAATGCAACACCATTTTGAAATATAATTTGCTTTGGGCGAATTTGGGAGCAGTTGAATTTGAATTTGGTGGAGCAAATGTTATAAATAAGAGCCTTGGGCTCTCATTTTAGGTATCTGAATAAGTTACATTGTTATGCTGCCGAAATGGTGAGCGAATTTGAGCTTTGGAGTTGAGGCTTCCTAGCTTGCACAATTTCGTACTTGCAATACAATACCTAGCTGATCACTGTGCCTGCAAGTGAATTTTGGTGCGTGGATTTTCAGTTTTCTGAGTTTGGTGTGTTTACTGTGTTGCTGGTTTTGGAGTGGCTGAAGCGGATTTCTGTTCATAGCTCTCTGCCTAAGCGTCTGTTTCTTCTAGGTAGAGGCTCGTCGAAAGCGTCTTGGAGAGGCGATCATTCATCTGGAAGGGTGTGGGATTTGATGTTGGGTTGAATTTTTAATTGCAAATCGTACCTCCTAGTTGGTCCTACATTTCTTGGGCTGCCTCGGTTTGTGTGCCATCCTTGTGTGGAGATTTTGGTGTTGGTTTGATGTCCTTGCTTGTTCGCCTTGGTCTTATCTATGGTTTGCTTGTGTTCATGCGCATTTTGGAGCTGTTTCGGGAGGTGTGTGCATATCAGTGTTGCTGATCCAATTCTCGAGTTGCTGGTATTTTATATCAGACATGTTATTTTATGTTTTTGGCTTGAAATCAACTATAGTTTATTGTTGTGAGCTTGTAGTACTTCATTGTAATCATCCTTGTATCATTGGTTAGTAGTACCAACCTCTATTATTGAACTTGAAGTGCTCATTGTAATCCCCACTGCATAAATGGAAGAGTCTGGCTTGGCCGCCTTAGTGTTTGTAATTTCAGTTGGTAACTTAGTCCTCCCATTGCATGAGTGGTCGAGTGATATTTTGTTTGTAATGGTCCTCCCGCTGCATAAGCGGTCGAGTGATATTTTGTTTGTAATGGTCCCCCCGCTGCATAAGCGGTCGAGTTGAGTTTTGTTATGTGTATTCAGTCCTCCCACTGAAACATTGCGGTTGAGTGATTCGTGTTGAGTGTGCTCTTTTCTTGCCTTGGCTGGTTTACCACCAAGTATCTTGTTTACCCGTTGGATAAGCGGAAGGGGTTGGCTTGCTGCCCACTATTGTAATCAGTACTTCAGCAGTTTGCAACTAACGATCCCCTGCAACCATATGCTCTCACCCCCCCAGTTTGGGCTCTCGGTGATCAAAAGGTGTAGGGTTCCTTCCTATTGGTTTTCGATTTCTCATTCTAACCCTAATGGGTGTGTTTGTGTGTGTAATCTTGTTAAAAAAAAAAATTGTTGGGGATATTACAGTGCGATTTGTTATGAAGGCCAAACTTTATTAATAAAGGAAAATTAGAAGTTGTGAATAAGGAAGCGATTAAGGTGTATGATGTGTCATGTCCATTTCATAAGGGATGGATTTCTTATATATGAAGATGGAAAAAGAAATAAGAATGGTGGTGGATTGTGTGTGGCACTGTGGAGAATTAGGAGATCATATATATATCAGAAAATCTGTATATGAAGATAATATAATAGATCATTCAAGTAGATACTCTGGAGCATTATAGTAAACTGAATGTATATAGAGAGAGAATATTTGATAAAGCATTTGCAATGATATTCATGTGATTTTGGAGCAGACTTATGCAGAAATTGAAGAGGTACAAATGCAAATAAAGAATAGGTATTAAGAGGACCAACTGTAGATTATACAAGGAGATTGTAAGAGGTTGTAGAAGCAAATTTGAAGGAGATATGAGAGTAGCATTATTGCAGACTTTTGAAGAGACTTTTGTGGCAAATTTATTGTCATAGCAGATTGGAGAAAAGAGTTACAGCAAAATTTGTGAAGAAAATTGTCCATCATCGTTGGAGAAGCAACATTGAGATGGAAGTTTGAATGAGGGGTTGGTGCCTCTAGTGAGTTGGTGCTCACGAATTAGAATGAGGGGTCGATGCCTCTAGTGGGAAAGAATCTCACAAACAAAAGGAGGGGTTGGTTCTTCAAATGGGTTAATACCTACGAATTTGTAAAAGAGTTTCTTGTATATAAGGACACTATTTTGCCGTGGTTTTCTCCCATAAGGGTTTCCACGTATATATCTTGTATTCTATTTGTGTTCACAATAGTTAGATCTTATGTGAAAGTTAGTATGCAATGAATATGCTTTGAGATTAATTTATATTCTTGTGAATTAAGTTGAAAAAGTAAAAGTTTATTATATTGATTCACACCCCTCGCCCCCCCTCTCAATATAAATGTTATAACGGTGTTCTCAACATATATATATGTGTGTGTGTGTGTGTGTGTGTGTGTGTGTACACATGTATGTATATATACACATGTTTGTATATATATATATATATATTAGAGTCATTTTTCAAATTTAACAATAATAATTTTTTGAATAAATGGTTCACCTATGATCCCTCTACCAAGGAGCTGTAATAGGCAAGGGAGGTTGAAAGGGTCCCATTGTTATTGTTTTCAACGATTATTATGAGGAAAAGGCAATTGAAGAGTGTTGAATGTGACCAACATGCAAGCGGCCTCCTTCTAGGGCTCTCACTTGTGTGATCTCCGCCTCTTTCTCTATTAATTCTTCCACATTTCCATTGCTCAGAGTAAACAGAAATAGTAAATATTATAATATTTGCCCAATTTTTAGCCACACTTGCAGGTGGACTCATAACAAATCGGAACCCATAGCGAACCCATAGATACAGTGGGCATTCTTGCCGAATTGTGTGGATCTTGTGTGTTTTCTATTAATATGGTTGTTAAATTTTAAATAAGTAAAATCTTGTTTTCTACTAGTTCAAACCCCTTCTCAATATAAGTGAGTGCTTGTTTACAGTTATATCTGATAAATTAAATATAGGGTAATAATAATACAGATAACAATGCATATGGAATACAAGAGTAAAATATATCTTTATTTGCACATGAAATTATTACAAAGAAGAAGACCAGAGATGGTCGGCCAAGTATTACAATTGATCTAACTCTCTCCTTTCCCCTTCCTTGACAACACAACATATTTAAAGAATATGACAGTTGCCAAGAGGAACACAACCGTCAACCAATCGACACCTTAACTACCCGAGAGTAACAACAAACTTAATTTGGACAATTAATACATTGTCGAATAACCAATATTATCAAACATAACAATAGGCATTTTATGCCAACTACATCATCCCCCCCATAAGAAAAAGTGTTCTTCCAAAAGACAAGTAAACATCAAGTAATATTCGGTAAGAATAATGACAAGAGTGTAGACAATGACTTGGACTGGAAAACCCCAACTTGTTTGTGCTACAATGTCGGTGCCCACTCCTTACAAGCTAAAATTCTCACTTCTTGAGTTACACGGATTACTCAACTGATAAAACATGGTCTTTGGTACCTACACTAAATGGTAATAAAGGATGAAATAACTATTTCAGTGCACTACTATGTTTCTTTGAGTTTCATATTAAATGTTTGTCAAGTGATAGAAAAGGAGGGAACAGAATTCTAAGTTCAATCCAACTACTAGTTCAAAAAACTTTACTTCCAATCTCTAAATAGGAACCATACAACATGTGCTCCAAGATTCTAATGGTAATTGTTGGTGCAATATCTTATATTGCACCTCTTTTATTTAAGCTTACTTAGGCAAAAAAAAATTATCCATGATAGTTGATAAACACATGTGCTTCTTGATTGAAGGCAATAAGGTGCCACCACTACCTCTAGTTGTCAAGTAAGCAACTCTCTTATTTGAGTATTGTTGACGTGGCTAAAATCGTATCGCTACAACTTTATCCGGCCAACGCAGAATAGAATGCTCTCGTTGAGTATCCTATCCTCTCTTGTATAAGGAAGCCCTAATGTTGTTTTAGCTGATCAAAGGGGACAGCCTCAAGGTTCCAAATGTCAGGTTATGACTATGGGATAGCTCAGCGATTGATGTGTTTTGCTGGGAGCACAAGGGGCCTTACGTTTGCAACAAGCTGGTCTGTATTCTAAGATGTTGCGGGAAGAATAAATGCAAAAGGATAGGGTTAAGAGACCTAAAATTAACAAGACTGGTATGCGGGTAGACGGATTCAACATAACCAATCCCTGCTTGGCCAGAATAACTCACAAGCTCACAAGAACAGTGCAATCTTCAAGGGGACTTAGAAGATTTTCAAACTGCAGGTGCATGCCCAAACACCCAATTCTGGCACAGCTCAGACAGACACCTACAATTGAACTAAACACAATTTTAATGGCTCGGACTAACCATACATAAGGATACACAATCAGCATATCCCCAATGATATGAACCCGAATCTATCAAATACCTACACACCAAAAGGATCTATCTAATCTGCTGAAGAAAATCATGCAAACATAATAAAACCAAGATGATAAACACCAAATCAATGTCCATTATATTGATTCTAGCTGCTATTACAACAATTTTTGCAGCATTTCTATGATACTACTAACTACTAAATTCCAACCTTTGAACAATCTAACCTATTCTAACTGTCTATAAAAACTCTAACAAGAATCTAACTCTTTACAAAAGAAAGGCCTCTGCCTTTTATAGATTTTACAAATTTGAATCGATGGCCAGGATTGATTGCATCCAAGGGCCCTGATCTACCTTCTAGAAGCCTAGCAGCTTTTACGCATGCCTACTCAATTCTCAGTCATCCCCCCAGCCACATTTCCAACTACCTACAACTGTTTGTTATCAATTCAGATCTATCAAGTTGTTGGACATAACTGACCTATGTCCCCTCATTTTGAATTCATTAGGTGGGGCCCATAGGCAGTCTTTTACAATACAACAATTCAGTTTTTTAAACTAATTTTTTGGAATTTCTTCCAACTATGTATCTTTCTAAGAATGCACATTTTGTAGCATTCGGTGTGTTCTTCGTCTTCGGTCTGGTTGGTGGACTTCAACTTTGTGGTCCGGTGGCGCGCTTCCCCGCGTTTTTCTGCTTTGACCTTGCACCCTGCAACACATTCCTCATTTCCGGCGTTGCTCACGATCGCGTCTCCAATTTGCGTTTCAGGTTGTCATCAATCTGCAAACAATGAATTCCATTTCTTATAACCATTTTGAAAAATTAAATACATTAATTTAACAAATATTAAAATTTTAACTTTAAACACCCCTTGATGAAAATTCGCCTGCTTCATATCTTTTGCGAGATATTACTACAACAAAAGTCTTCCTCTGATGAACTTCGGGTGATTTGAAGGTTTCGGGAGATTTTGTTTAAAGTCAAAATGTTGCTTTTAATAAGCTTCGGGTATTTTGACATGTTTTGTGCGACTTTGCTCTCAATGCTTGTTCATTTTTTAGCTTCACTTGCTTAAACCTTTAAAATGCCCCTCTCATAAAATCGAGTATTTTAAGTGAAATGGGCGACTTTACTACCAACACTATCGAATCCCCCTTTTAAACGCCCTCTTCCTTAAGTATAAAATTCGGCCATTTTTACTTAAATGAGCTAACTTTCTTTTAATTGTGTGACAAATTCGGGGTTATAGGCTAAAATGTGTGACTTTTCTTTTCATTGTGCCCTCTACTTAAAGATTTTCGGGAATTCAAATGAAAATGTGCGATTTAGGATGCCTTTGGTTTTTTGGCCTTTTTGGCTTTAAGGCATGATTTCCTTTGTTTCACTCCTTGGCAAAGTTTCAAATTTCGGGCCTTAGAAGCCATTTGCACGATTTTGATGTATTAAAACACCCTTTGTTTGAAATTCAAGCTGTTAAGACTCTTTTGCCCGAATTTGATATGTATTCCAAACTTCGGGCATTTACCCTTTTTTGTGCAATTTTTACCTTATTGCCTCTTCACTTTATAAAATTTGGGATTTGTTGACAAAAGGAGCGATTTTGGTGAGCTTAGGTTTTTCGTCCTCTTGAATTTAGGGCAGATTGGAGATTTTGCGCGATTATTAGTTGAAGCCCTTTTTTTTCTTTTTTTTTTCTATCTTTTCGGCTTAGATGGGCTATTTGTGAATTTGAACTTAGCTAAAGTTTCGGTTAGATGAGCCCTTTTTTTTTTTGCACGATTTAAACCTTCGGCCTAATGAGACGATATTGTGAGTTTCGGTGAATTTTGTATTTCGGCACTTTGACCAAACCGCGCGATTTTGGTAAGACTTGAGACTTTCACGGCCTAGAAAGGGATTTTGAAAGTTTTACGAATTTCAAGCAAATGAAAGGATTTGGCGAATTTCATTTTTACAGGGAAATGCGCGATTTTAGATTTAGAACATTTTCGGCCCTTTTGAAGGAGACATGCGATTTTGTTTGGCCTGATTTCATTCCTTCTCTTTTCCTATCGCGTGACTTACAGTTTTGCAGGTGACCTCGCGTTCTTGCTTGCCCTTTCTGCTCACCAAACTCGGACCCTTGGGAAAGAATGTGAGTTCGGGGTTTATCGGGTTTTTTTGGGTTAAATGAGCGAATTTCCGAGGCAAATGCTCGATCTTGTTCATTATGTGCTCTCCAAAAAATGCTTCGAATTTGGATTTAGACGCTCTCTTTCTTTCATACTTTGGCTCGGGCAAACTAGTACAAGGGGGTTCCCTGAAACAGGGGCGTGTGTGCAACGAGCACAACAAGTATATGTCTCTTTTAGTTCAATAAACTCACCTTCTCTTTAACACTTCTCACCATGACTTATCTTCTCTTTGACACTTCTCACGATAACTTATGCATTCAAGTGGCTATATGTGTTTGTGTGTGCACACATTTTCTTTTGAAGAAGTAATGAAAAAACAACTTCTATTCATATGTAATTATCAATTCTTTCTTGTGTATAGAAAGTAACAATCTAAGATTTGGGGCCAAAGCTCCACACAAACTCAGTAGTCAAAAAATATATCTAATATGCAAAATGGGTTTCTATTATCTAATGGGTTTTTATTTCAAGTTGATTTTTTTATTTTTCACAGATATGAACAAGTTTGACAATCAAGATTCATGATTCTTCTAATATAGCAAGCTTCATCAGATTCAACTAAGTCGAAGAATCAAAGTTGCAGACACGTCCAGCCTAATTTAGACTCAATTCCACTAGTTCATGTAGGTTCTCCACACTATGACCTAGAGCAACCACGAAAGTTTGTTTATCTTTTAATTCTATGTTACTGGGTTCTTCTAAACCCCTGCCCATAACCATGTGGGTACAGTTCTAGCTCTAGTCCTTTACTAGTTCCCCACTAGTGAACCCAGGGTGCCCATGGGGGAGCCCAGGTGAACCTAAACCAAACCCAAGTGAATCTAGGACCCAAGGGATGCCCAAAAAAACAGAAAAAATGTTTTTCTTTTAATATTTTTATAAACAAAAAAATGCCTACATACATAATTTCGCCCTGAAGTAATAAAATTGTGAAAATGTCATACATCATGAAGGTTTGTCAAACTTGATTACGATGAGGGGATGATGAGGAATTGGGATCTAACTCATGAGTGTGTTGACTTAGACATTATTGTTGCACAACTTGCCACAAAATATCGTTAGACGAGGTGGCTTGTACTTTCAAGTGAAATTGAACCATATGTTAGACTTTTGATGCTTTTATTGAAGAGCAATATGAAGATTATTAATTAGACATAAAGCCTACAACTTAGTCCAAAGATAAAATACACCTGCACTGATATGGATTTTCCCTCAGTTCTGTTCTTAAGAAGCCATATATATACATATCCCTAACATTAATTGCATGACAATATTCAACTTCACTACATGTAAATTATTTCCAACTTCTCAAACAGAAAGAATATTAGGAAAGAGGCTAGCACCTTCGCATATGCCACAGCCTGAGTTGTAGATTTCGGCAATTCTGCATTTTGTTCTACAGATTTGGAGGTCATTACTGAATATAATGATTGAATGTCTGCATTAAGAACCTGCACAGGAAAAATACCATTGATAGTTGGCACCAGTGTACATATTTCTCATGGTTTGTGCATGTGTAAGTTCACTCTCAGAAAAGAGTAGTTGAGCTGATTAAAAAGAATCTAAAAAATGTCCTGGATTTTTTACCACAAAAATTAAGTAACACGTTTCCTGAGGAAAGCAGAAACTAGTTCAACAAAAGTAAATGAAAATCTATAAACATTCAAGGAAAAGGTTAAACATGTTTATGGAAAGAAACAACAGTAACATTCAAAATGGTTAACTAATAAACCCTTTCTTGTAAATCAGCTAGCTGAAGATTCCTACCCATCAAACTGTATAATCATCTATCTTAAATTAGGCATGCCTTTTAACTATGAGAAGAAGATAAGGTTTCATAAATACATTAAATAACAATGAAAAACAGATTCTTGATACCTTTTGTTAGACCTAATCAATTGTTTCTTAAGCTGTTCCTGCAAAATTTATCAGCTAGCAATTCAAGCTTTTTCCTTTGAGGGAAAGATATCCTTAATGACTCCAATACAGCTAGATGCATAGCCAAAACCAACTTTTTATAAGCCTTTGTCCTACCATTAGATCAAGGTGTCAAAAAAATAAAGAACCTGATCAATTGAGTAGTTTTCTTATAAAAAAATATTATAATCATAAAGGATATAGTTAAAAAAACCCTAGAAGCAGATCACAAGGACCAAAATTCTTAAAGTACAAATGTCCTTTTGAATGAGGGGAGAATGGAAACTTGGGGAGGATAACAGCCAGCTGAGAAGCCTAAGAAAAACAAGTTACAGATATATAAGTCACAACGAACTCATTGCACAAGGAGTTACATAGGAGTGCATATCCTAAAAAATTGAGGTATGTAAGAGCATAGTGACACTGATGTGAGGACCACTCCAGTGATCAGAAGAGGCTGTGTGCTGAGAAAAATGAAAATCATTTGTATTAAAAGTTCTTTTAGAGGCCATTTAATGCTGTTTATAACCATGGAAAGCTCTCTTCTCGCTTTTTCATTGCTCAAAAGACACTGAAAAGCCTCAGTTTCATTGAGAACACTCGACTAGCATCACATTGGGATCATTAGGCCCTCTTCTTGCTTGCATAAACAGCTGATGGTGACCATTTGATTGTCTCTGATTCCTTGATTGTTGCTGAGGAGCAGATTGAAGGAAAGAAGTCTCAATTCACTGGGAGCTTACTATAGTGGTGGCCTTGTTGTTTTGAGCATGGT
This sequence comes from Cryptomeria japonica, assembly GCF_030272615.1. Taxonomy (NCBI): domain Eukaryota; kingdom Viridiplantae; phylum Streptophyta; class Pinopsida; order Cupressales; family Cupressaceae; genus Cryptomeria; species Cryptomeria japonica. Next base: position 254,551,390 of record NC_081410.1, read on the forward strand.
TGTCAGTTCCCATATAATTTGGAGGGATTTCAGTGTGGCCTTTGTACAGTCAGCTAAAAGATTGACACTTCAGGAAATGCAGATAAGGGAAACAAAGATCTTGTCCTTGAAGGGGACAGGAGAAGGTTTAGATTGTAGGGATTCTACAAAATAAGCTTAGTAGCTGAAATTAAGTTTCACAGGCTAGACAGGGTATGTAATAAGATTGGAATTAGGGGAAAAGAAAGCTGAAGCAAAAGTGGTCTTACCCTTTTTAACTGACTATGGAAGGCTCTGCCTCATTGGCACTTAACTTAGCAGCAACCTTGCATTCAGTTTGATATGAACTATTTCACTTGTATTATTTTTTAGTTTTCTTGGTTATAACTATCTCTACAGTATTTTAAGTCTGCAGGTTTGTGTGGAGTATTATGCATAGTATAAATTCCCATATCTGATAGGGGTCCCTAGAGGTATTACAAGTGAGTAAATGTCGCAGGGAATTTGATTTGTGAGGATAGGGACCCCAAATGGAGCCAATATGGGTTGGTCACAATCCATTCCCCCCCTATGATACTATGTGATCTCTTTTTTGTGTCTCTCTTGGAGGCTAACCATTTTACATAAGCAAGAAAAAGGTACTTGGAAATGTATGGAGGGATCCTCAAAGGGGGCCTCTGAGACCATCTTTCCAAACTATTTCTATGGTTCTTTGGTTATGTTGGTGTTCAAAGTTGTGCATTCCCAAACCCCTAAAGCTAAGCTATTCTTAAATGCCAAGGCTGTCGAACTCAGAACAAATATCTTACAACTTATTATCAGGCAAAAGACAACAATGAACCAATTGATAAGCATGGATAACTCTTTTTCTACTTTAGGCTCTGCTATGGCAAGGGGGGGGGCGGTGGGTATTCCCGACGGCCTTATCTCTATGAAAATGAAAGATAGGTGACTCAAGAATGAACCTTCAAACAAACCATACCTACACATAAGAAACTACAGTATAACTGTCACTAAGCACCTATATGTTGATTTCTTAATGCAAGGATTCTACACCTCTATTAAGCAAATACATAACCAAAATAAGGAGCCCAAAAATATTTCCTTATTAACCCCTAATGATATTCACCTTTAAGCATACACTAAGTCATGGATGTAAAGAGAACAACAGTGCACACTTCACTTGAGGTAATGCTTGTAGAAATTACTAAGATTATGCAATGCTGGTAGAATTATTAACACTGTGTTTGTTAAAAGGTTTATACTTTGTTGTTTCAAATGTGATGGTATGATGAAAGGTTCAACATGTAGCAAATGAGTGCCTTTATCCAATAAGGGCTAAAGGTTCTATGTTTCAAAACCAAAAGATCACATGAATGTAATCCAATAGATGGCACCTTCATGAGGATACAAACAAGGACTATGCCTCATATTCACTCAAACAAGCTAGGTTCTATGCATGCATACTAAAAAGCACATAGAATTACAATATATCTAGTTGAACATACTTTAGTAATCCATGAATATACACATAAACTTTATATATTGCTTTGATATGGTGACTTACAAAAGCCTTACAAAGAAGTTTACAATCTTCTAGCTGCCAAACTAGGTGGGATTGTCCATTCAAATGGTAAGGTTTCAGGGATTTGTGTGTCTGAATGGTCCATAGGTGTAAGAGGGGACCAAGAGGTCCACAAGAGGAATTCCTAGGCAGCGAAGTGGGGGATTGTGTTGACGCGTCTAAAGTTGCATCGCTGCAAACTCCATCTGGCCAATGCAGAATAGAATGTACTCGCTGAGTATCCTATCCTCTCTTGAGATAAGGAAATCCCTAATGCTGTTTTTTACGTTTGATCAAAGGAGACGACCTCAAGGTTTTGATTGTCAGGTCTTGACTGCGAGATTACTCAATCATTGATGTGATTTGCTGGGAGCACAAGGGGACTTACGGTGAGATGAACAATTGTTGGTTGACTTCCCTAAAATTCTAACAGTCTCGTTATCAGTTGATTTCAGTTGGATCGATACTAGTTCAGCTGGACTGTGGGGTTTCTTGGTAAAAAAGGAAAAAAGAGGGATAGGATAAAGAGATATAGAAGATCTAACTATTTAACCAAGATAGCATTTTCAATGAAAACAGACAGACACCTCCAAATAACCAGATTAAACACTATCAGCTACTTAAGCACGACGTTTATAAGAATCTAGTGCGATCTTCAAGGGAAAATAAGATTTTCATGCTATTAAACATAGACTCAGAATTTTTATATTCATTCACTAATTGTTTAATAACTGAACTAAGCATATGAGAAGGTTCAGATTAACCATGCAAAGGGAATGACAGTCAGTCAGTCCTTAATGGTATGAACAGCGAGGATTCTATCAGATGTTTATCTAGAAAATGCTATAAAAAAATGAAAGACATAACAAAATAATTAAATGGTGAAGAAGGAGACCATGCACTCACAATGAAAAGAAAACAGCTTTAACTTTGCATTAATCCTGTGTAAATTTCGCCAGAGCTTCAACAACAATCCATGAACTTCTTACAAAATAAGGGAAAACCAGTCCCTTCAAATAGGCTTCCAAAAATAGATGAATGGCCAAGATCTTAAACTAAACAAGTGGCCCAGATTCATCTTTACAAAAGGTACCCATACCCATAAATGGAGGGTAAATATCAACAACCACCCAAAAGGGAGCAATAACTACCTAAAAAGGTAATTAAAAACTATCCATAATAATTCAAAAAGTGCACATGCACAAAGTTTAAAGTTTACAGTTGACTTGGCAGTCAAATATGGACTTTGGCCAAAAAGTGTTTTTTTTAAATTTAAAAGAAAAATGCATTTTAAGAAAGCACTTTCTCTTTTCCAGCTTCATATCCTCTTTCTAAAAATTCATCCTCGCCATGCAAATATTCTTTCCAAATGTCCCGACCTGCTGCACGTTCTTCGCGAACATACTCTTGGAACCTAATACACAACTGGAACAGCAAACTGAACTGAGGCATAGGGGGATGACGAATTTTATACTGCATGTCCTCCAGATAACAATCTACATGCTTCAAACCATCCTGCCAGCTGGACCGATTACGCTCAAAACACATGCCTGAATGTAGTTGACCGGCAAAACCAAGGTCCTCGATGGAGTAGGCGATCTTGTCTGTTCTCAATCTTTTCTCCCAGTCTGGTTGCACTACGTCATCGGACAGATCATTTTTCCATCCCAAAACCATTGATCGGAGGATCGTCTTGCCAAGTTCCTGCATGTTCTTCAGAATTCCCTCGCATGCATCTTGCTCTTTGTCAATGATCTCTCGTCTCATTCTTCATAGTGATAGTCTAGTACCATTCTTTAAAAATGTTGATATTGTGGGGGTCCAAGATGGCAGAGAGTGAAGGAATCTGTGCCTGGGTCCAGAAAAGAGTTCTTACAAGAGGAAGAGTTGTAGCAACTACCCCATGGATTCTGAGGCATTCCCGTTTTACCTCGAGCAACTTGACCAAAATGGTCTCTCGATGGTGGGCCCTTTCTTTTACCTCTTCAATGATTTGCTCTCCTCTTTCTTTAAGGCCTTGCATCCATTCCTTGACGGCCTTGGCAGTATCTCGTACTCCTTCAAATTCTGTGGTGGTCCTTTGCGCCAATGCTGTCGGGGGAATGTGGGATTCGGAAGCATTATGTAATGGTCTTAGGAGTTGATCAATGTACCCCTCGGCCTGCTCAGCACGAACTCGATACATGTCCTTTTCAGCAGTTATATCTTCGAGTTGTCTGAGCATGTTTTGCACAGAGTCTTTGAATTCCTCCCTTTCCTGTTTCTTGGTAGCTCGTCCGATGGGGACAGTTGTGATGCTATAATCAGCTAGTGTAACTTGATCTGTTGGCATGTCGACAGGCGGGGTGGCGATATGGAGGGCATGATTCCTTTGCTCATCTCTGGTTATCCGGGAATATGCCTTAGGCTTTTTCTTCCCCTTGGATTTTGCTTCATCTATGTGCGAGAAAATGTCCTCCAAGTCAATGGGCAGCTTGGTGGCTGACTTTCGCTAAGCTCGAGCAATTAACCAATCTTGAGGTATGGTCTAGGTTGATGCTATAGTTAAATTTGCACTCTACTCTTTAATGTTTTCAGTCGGCTCATTGCATATTTGCAGCTGCTCTGTTACAGGAGGAGTGGAGGAAGTGCCAAGTCCTTTGCTCGCAGCTGAATTCTCTCCTACTTCACTGAACAACTGTCTGGTATCTTCATGTGATGGTTGTTCTTCAGTCCTTTTAGGCTCGCGGGTCTCATCTGTCCTTTGCTCTCCTTCAACGTTGGAGTCATCCTTGGCAGTACTATGCAGTTGCAATTCATGGCGCTTTGCTGGGTGGGTTCATGCAATTCAAGCCCTTGAATGGATGGAATCTCTCCTTCCTCCACTTGATTCTCAGGTTCGGCAGACTCAATGGCTCTTACCTCTGTATCTAGCATGTCTTGTTCAGGGGGATCATCAACTCCGAATGCGTCAATATTGCTCTGGGAAGGCAGAGCAGGTATATAATCTAGTTCAACTACATCATCAGTTGAACTGGGGTCTTTTGATGATGAAGTTACTTCCGGTCTTCTAATAGGGATCTTCTCCCTTCTTGTTCTCTTAGATGTCTGAGTCCCTCTGCTGGCTTTAGCCTTCTTCCTTTTCTCGAGCTTTTCAACCTCTTCCTTAGGTGCACTAGAGGTTCCCTCATCTTCAGAGGACTGAGAATCAAGGCTACCCATCATGTGGTAGGTGAATTGGACTCCCTCATGAATCAGCCGCTCAATTTGCTGGTGCAACCATTGATCAATGTATCTTCCTGGCGCTGCCATAACCGCCTCAAAATCAGTCATTGGATCTTGTGACCAATTGATGCCTGGCAAGAGATATCTTACCGCCTCGAATTCCCGAACTTGTAGGCAATTTCCTGAATCCGATAGCTGATCTGGGACCTGACGATATTCATAGAGTCGCATTTGCTGCACACTCAGCCTTGAATATTTGCGTCATCGGACTTCATAGTCATCAGAGCAGTTCTTCCAATAATCTTCAACTGACTCCTTCGCTCTATATCGCCTACCATAGGCTCTCTTCGCCAGATTGTCATGATCAAAGCATTTCCTAGGGAAATGTTTCTGTAGGCCGTAAGAGGCTAGTTTTGCAAGGGATTCTTCGGCTTGAACTAGACTTTTCAGATGGACATCAAGGTTACCTATGATCATAGGGAAGGTGAATCCAGACTGCTTTTTGTCTCTGAATAAAGTGTTCGCCGGACGTGATTGCCTTGCGACTTCCAGAAGAACTATCTTGTCGGTTGGGTATCGCGGAAGTCGGAAAGGAGCACCCTCAAAGCCAGCTATTCAGATGTAGGAGAATCTTGGGAACTGGATGAACCAAGCGCCATACCTTTGTACCAGAATAGTAGCTTTCTCTGAAAGCCTTATGTCTAGTCTTCCTTGCATCAGCCTGACCAAGCGCATTGTGAAAGCATCATTGACGCGCTCATACTGGCCAACCGCATAGGCAGGGCTATTCTTTTCCCTTTGAGCTATGTCCTGATAGTGTAGCTGTGGATAACAATCATATATCTTCACCTGATTGGGTCCATTCCCAATTTCACCTTTCATGATTAAACCTGGCAGTGGCTAGTTTCTGGTGAACATGTAGACCAAATAGGATGTCATGGTAAAATATTTTTTCGCCTCAAGTTCGATCAATTGGGTATGGATGTTGTCACTTATGATCTGGGCCCAGTCAAACTTAGATTTCCCAGCGAAGACCTATTCTGTGAAGTAGAACATCCACTCTTCAAAGTAGTTGGATTGGAGGAGTCCCATAATCCTGCTGAGCAGTGTAACCATGTCTCCATGGTCATTGTGAAAGTCGCTCCTGGGATCTTTTTCCCAATCCTAATGCTTGGAGGTCTTCTCTCCTTGTTCCACTCCTCATTTATCAGTGTTCTGCATTTGGCAAGGTTCATATCATACGCCACCTGCACTTCATCTATAGTTGTTGCTATGGGGTTGTTTGGGAAGGGAATGTCAAATGCGTCGCCAATGGCTTCAGGAGTGAAGTCAGCGAGAACCATATTCTCAAGGAGTACCAATTTGATGTTTGGTTGGTAGTGTCGGGCAGCCTCTACTACCAGTTCATAATTTTGCACTGAAGGGGGAAATCCTACTGCCTGAGCGATGCCACTTTCCATCATCTGCCTAGGCCTGCCATAAGCATTAGGGGAGAAAACTCGGTCTCTGAAATCTTGAATATCAATGTGCCCCAGGTCAGTATCACCTACATTTTCCCACACACTTTGAACTTTTGATTCCCTCAGTCCTCCTCTCTGATACTGATATTTCATCTTTTTGACTCTACGAGGGATATCTGACTTGGATGCTCATGACGTTTCGGCTGCACCAGGCGTCTTTGATGATTCTATCGCCGATTTAGGCATTTATCCTACACAGCCAGACGCAAATTACGAGACGATCTAAAGGAAACAAAGCGGGTTAGATAAAAGGGATATGCTAGCACACAAGGATTAATTTGAAAACCGAATTTTAAGAAAGCATGATACTTCAGCTAAAGAGCTTGATTGATTTAGATATGAACATTATGAAGCTCTTGGATTACGAATTTACTTATTCGGCTACGGTTCAAGGACTTAGACGATTTCGACTGCTAAATTTACACTTAGACATTTTAGGATTGAATTTCAAAACGGACGAAGCTTAAGATTTTCCTTAAGTCTGAAAATGCATTTTCTAGGTTGACTCCTGGGAACAGAGTTCCGTGACTCGAGGCGAGTCACGCGAGTCAACAGGCCGGGTGACCCCTGCCGGGTCACGGTGACCCTGACCCGGGCTCGGACGGGTCAAAGGGCGTGACTCACCTGACTCGCCGAGTCAGGCGAGTCATTCCCTGACTCACCGAGTCCGAGGGTCATGACCCGGCTGGAGTCACTTAATAAAGTGCAGTAAAAAAAAAAAAAAAACATAACATTTTTTAATGACTTTTTTCGCCATTTCCCTTTCTTATAACACCCGACGCCTTTAGAAAATAGTAAAAGTATTTTTGGCCTCACGGGGCACTGCCCCTCGACCCCGCCCTGTATCGCGACAGGGAACGCGCAAGGGGCGCTGCCCCCAAACCCCCGTTGAAAAATATAGGGGGAAACCGCACCGATAGAAGTAGGGAAAATCTAACCTCTGACTCTGATTAGGCTCCATATAACAACACAACTTAGAAATCTTGGTAATTGGTATTTAGATTTAGTATTTCAAATTTCCTATAGTCTCATTTGAAAATGTAATTCTTATACTGTAATACTGTCATACATCTTTTCAAAACTAGTTTTTCAAGTACTATATGTATATGTATAACTATATCAGCACCACCACCCCGCCACCCCCCTGTCGTCGTCCCCCTGCCGTCCCCAAACTTAGGCCCTTGGTCCCCCTGTCCCGGAAACACGTCCCCTCGTCCCCAACACCTATGGCTACTCAGACTGGCACATCACAGGCAGAGACTATGGCTACTCAGTCATCCAGGACCTACCTTAGACGACTTTCTAGGAGGCAGATAGACGAGGCTGAGCCATAGCCTGAGCCATAGACTTGTTTTTGTTTACACTTTACAGTTACATATATGTTTGGGAACATTTGAAGTCATGGATTTTATATACATTGGACAACATTTATAACTCTATATATCTATGTTTTCTAATTCCTTCAGCTACAATTTACATTTCTACGCATGTGATGGATGTATGTTTATGTATGTGATCAAATTAGCTTCTATTTGATGATGTTATAGTGTCTTTAAGCTTAATTCAATAATGGGTGTATGAAACAAGTTTTAAATCGTTAAAAATCTCTAAATTTCAAGGGTTTTCTTATTTTGCCGAGTCATTGCCGAGTCCAAGCCGAGTCACGAGTCGAGTCAGCCTTGCCGAGTCAGAGCCGAGTCCGAGTCTGGGAACTTTGCCTGGGAATAGACTTCTAATTTCAATTGCTTTGCCTGATGCCTTATAAACGGGAAAAGATGCGGTTTACAGATTTAATCATTTTAATCAATTTTGCACAAACACATCTATCCCATTTTGCATATATTTCAAACGATTTTAAGAGGGACAAAGCAAACTTACCTAGCGAAATGAACGGTTTCCTTTGGATTTTGAAAAAAGTCTGTCTTATGCCCTACGTTCTGAAAAGATAAATTCACAACTTGTAAATTTAGAATGGGAGAGCTCTGCAATTTCAAATTCTAACGGTTAATTCCCTATTCCTAAATTTCGTGCCTAAAATTTGGAGAGGAAAACGTAGTTTAAACACTTAAATTTAGCAATTTTTTACCTTGGAGATTGGGCGATTTACTTCCTGCGTGATTTTCCTTGGGCGTTTCGAAAACTTAGAGCTCTTGCGATTTCACCTTAAGGCGTGAAACTCGAGTGACGACCTGCTCCCCTTTCAAACTTTAACCTTGCGATTTACCTTTGGATCGTGATTTCGGAGGTTTAAAGAGCTTTTGCAGGCTTTATACTTTAACATTTACGCCCTTTCTGGCGATTTTCAAAGAATGGGGGAGGGTTTTCAAACTTTCAAAACTCGCAATCTCCTCTTCTACGGCGCGATTTCGGGATCATGACACGGTTTGCAAACTTAGAAAACTCTAGTGCTTTTATGCCCTATAGTCGCCGAACTTCGACGTTTAGGGGGGGTTTGCAAGCTTCATGAAAAAGTCTTGTGATTTTGCCTTGGAATGCGATTTTTGGTATTTTATGTTGCTTTTCAGGCTTTGTCGAAAATCGCGATTTTATCTTGTAATGCAAACTTCGGGGTTTTGGGTTGTTTTTCAAACTTCTAACTTTCTCTCATTCATCCCCCAAATCGCGATTTTCGACAGTTGGGCTGCTTTTGCAAGTTTATACTTTTCGCACTTTACCTTCATATGCGATTTTCGGCGAATGGGAGGTTTTTGCGAACTTCGGCGATTTGAAAAGGTTTGAAAACTTCGGACTTTCGCACTTTTTCCCTCTAAACACAAACTTCAACGCTTTGAGGGGTTTTGAAAACTTTTCAACTTTTCGCCATTTCTCCATAATGCACTTTTCGGGATTTTATATTGCTTTGCAAACTTTCTCTTGTGGCATTTATTCCTTAGATTGCGATTTTTCCCAATACTGCGATTTTCGGCACTTGAAGGAGGTTTGAAAACTTCAGCACTTTGAAAAGGTTTGAAAACTTCGGACTTTTGAGTCATTTGCAAACTTCGGCATTTTAGAGTCATTTGCAAACTTCTGAAATTTTCACACTTTTACCTTATAAAGCGATTTTCGGTGATTTGAAGAGTTTTGAAAATTTCACCTTTTCGCACTATTCCTTTATAATGCGAATTTCGGGCTTTGGAGGGTTTTTTGCCAAGCTTTACTTCTTGCATTTTATCCAATACTGGTGAATTTCGGGATTTTCATCCATTTTGCAAATTTTTAGAAACTCATGTAATTTTCCCCCTCAGTCCGAATTTCAAGATTTTGAGAGGTTTTGTCGACTTTGACACTTTGTATTTTCTATCTCCTCTATATCCTTTGGCGAAAATCGGCTCTTTGGATCCTTATGCGACCTTCAGACGCTTTATCTTTTACTTGGGGGATTTTGCAAGCTTCTGCCATTTCTCACCTAACTTAGGCGATTTCGCAAGTTTAAACGATCTCTTGGAATTTTAAATGCTCGAAGGTTAAACTGATCTTATGGATTTCCAGGCTTCCGCTCATGACATCATCATCTCATGGACTGATTACAGGCATGCTCAAAAGGATGCGAGACACCCTGCGCAGAACTCAACAGGGCGAAGGCGAAAAGACCAAAAAGAGGAAAGGGGACCCTGTCAGCGACAGGGAGCGTGTGCAACGCACAACAGGTTGAAATGTAGGGATAAAAGATGCACATGGAAACAAAGGTCCACAAGCCCGCTAAGGAAAAGTGGAAAGGTAGTAGGGATTTAGACATTCCAGAACCTTACAAACAACTTTGCAAGAGATGAACTAATATGGAAAACTCCAAAGGCCCACAAGAAACAAACAAGTGGAAGCATGGAGGCACAGGGAATCAGTGTTCAGAAGAAAAGCATGCCAACATGAGAAATCCCAAATGTCCAAAATCAGGACTTGGGGGAATCGAGGAGCCGAGGACTTGAAGGAAAGGCATTTTGGGAAAGTAAATCCAAAAAAATAGGACTCACGGGAAATGGGGAACCAAGAACTTGAGGAAATGGAATGCCAAGAAGGGAAATCCCGAAAGTCTAAAATCAAGAGTTGGGGGAATCGGGCAACTAGGGGCTTGAGGGAAACACATGCAAAAAAGGGAAATCCCAAGAGTCTAAAATTAGGAAAATCAAGGGTTCAAGGATTGAAAAGAAAAGGCATTAAGGCAATATAAACTACTAAAGCCTCTGATAAAGACTCGAGGATTTGGGAAAAGGGAGGAAAAAGCACCAAGTTAAGGAAAACCTTGAAATACCATCCAAGCCTAGAAATTGAACCAAAAATCCTCATACTTAGAAATTTTTAAAATTTAGGTACATGATAAGTAATTAAGGAAGGTAAAACACAACATTAAGCACAAATTGATGAAAGGGTCCCATTTAAGGAATTCTTTGATCAAATATCAATGGTGGGCACAATAAGGCCAAGGCAGCAAAGAGGACACGAGTCCTAGAAAATTTGGCATTTTAGGGCATGTGCCAGTAGATTTCTCAGCTCTATTGTGGTACTTGACATCCATGCGGACCAATTTTGTGAAAAATGTGATGTAATCAACCTTTTAGTATTTGGGATCCAGGTGTGAAGGCAGGTAAGGACGATGAGGAGACCATGTGGGATGAATTTCCCTTTGATCCAGATGATGAAATGGAACTTGATGAGGATTCTATATCAATAAACAATAGTGACGTTACACTTGATCTTGGGGCTGCCTTCTCGTTTGATCAAAGTGACAATGGGGTGGAAGCAGATTTAAAAGTCTATAAGACTCCTAATATTGAAGGGTTTGATGGTGTTCTTGAACATAAATCAAATCTATTAGTGCACAGTGCTGATCATGATCTTGGTGTTGAGCAATGTCATCACGTGGATGATGTGGGGTGTGAGACTAGGGACAACCAAGGAGTCATTGAAGACAAGAATGGAAATTTTGATTGTAATCAAAGGCTCAAAGAATTAGTGATGTCTAATCCTATTTATGATATTGAGCATTTTCAGCTAGTTGGTGGAGTTAGACAAGAGTCTTGGAGCAGCTATGGGAGCAGCAATTGCAAGAAACAAAGTTCTGATTTTTTCGTACAGCCCGTCAAAAGTACACCATCTTTGTATTCTTATGAGTGGGATGGCTTCCAGGTTCTTGATAACCCTTTCTTTGAAGTGGGTATTGAGAAAAGTTATGATAACCCTCTCTTCGTGATGGATGACTTCAATATCTTTAACATCAAGGTGTTGTCGAAACACAATTTAGTTGTCATACAAGGGTTCACTAGAGGAGACATCAATTTCTTAAGTATGCACTTGGTCCACACTATCACTTGGGAATGTGTTGAGTTTTCTTTTCAGTGTATTGAAAATCACTTTCAGTTGGGTATCCAGGCTCGAGATCGTCATCATGGTCTAATGGAGCTTATTACATGTGGAAAGAAAGATCTTTGGAGGGATAAGGAACAGATTTTCAGACTTGATGATGTTGTTCCCTTCTTTACCAGCCATTTGATGGTTCCTTTTGCTCATCAACTAGTGGATTGGGAAGATATTCTGAGCAAAGGATGGTTCCATGCAGAGTTGGAGTCACTAGAGAAGATATTTCCAGCCTTGAACATGAGCATATGTGTTATTTCGGACAATGATTTCCTATGTTACAGCAGCTGTTCATCTTCTTGGATGCTGATTTTCCTAAAATCAGATCTCAAGTTAATCATTTCGGACTTGGTGGGCTGCTGGTGTACTCTTTTTCAGACTTCGCAGTCTCTTGACAGAACGGGTTTATGGTCTCAAATGACAGGTATGGCGAATTGGGGCAATCGGTATCTGTGTATGGAAAGTGTTCAAGCTCTAACTAGTGGTTATTCTTATGCCCTCTCTTCTACTTATGATTGGGACAACGAACCTTTGTTTTCTATGGTTCATCATTCTGAGGTGTTTGGAGTGGGAACTATAAGAGATTTCAGAAGTCTCCATGGTTTTATCAGAATAATTCCATTGAGGCCTAGTAGATTCATGTGGAGTTATGAGAATGAGTTTGTTCAGCTCCTGCAAATGATTGTTTTCCTCCTTGCGGGAAGATTTGGAGAAGTCACATTGACAGTCGTGGCTCTGTTAGATACCATATGGAGATGTGTTGCGGAGTTTGATCGTGAGTTGAGTAGACCTTATTTTCTATTGCCCAAGCTTGTGATAGATAGTGGCATTGTTGATATTGATTACTTAGAGCCTTATGGGCATGAGATGATGCATGATATTGATTTCAATCCTTCAGGGATTTTTAGTTTAAGTATTATGGATGGTAATATTTTGGAGTTACAAGGGAGGTTAGTGCAGTTTTGGCGTGATGTTTTCACTGATGTGATTAGAGTGGCGCAACATCAGCATGGTAGGTTCTTCTTGAGACGAACATGGGACCCTGGGCTCGTATTTACTTTGATGTGGATCAGTTTAAAATTTTCTGGAGTTGTGGTGGCATTGCTTGAGGACAAGCAATTTCGGGAAGGGTGGATTGTAATGTCCCCTTCTCCGCAGTGACTAGTTCAGTTGGCCATTAGCCTAGTTCAGAGGCCCGTAGGCTAGTCGGGAGCAGAAATTAGGGTTTCCTATTTTCTAGGAGGATTCTTTGGTGTTTTCAAGGGGTATATGTGGGAGTTTGACAGTTTGGATTCTGGATTCCTTCTGGGTTTTCAGAGAGCTTCAGGATGATTCGACATGCATCTGCATCGAGTGACTTTTTCCAAACTTACTATTTTTAGTAAGTGCGATGGCTACTCAAAATGTGGTTAAAATCACTTTGGAAACACTTACTATTTTTAGTAAGTACCATTTTTAGCAGTTCTATTTTTAGCAGGATGTCAGCAGGCCTGTTCAAATGGCTATTTCCGGCAGGTCAGTTTGAGCAGTTGGCCTTTAGCATTTTTTGGTGCTATTCTTGGCAAGGATTCTGCAGTTCAACTCAGTGGCTATTTCTAGTAGTAGTATTTTGGCAAGATCCTGTATTCATTCAGAAGACTATTTTTAGCAGTTTGATTCAGAGCCCCAACTCAATTCAGTTTTGGTGATTTCGAGCACTTCAGTCTCCAGCTCAATTTGGCAATAATTAGTATTTGAGAAGGTATTTTTAATATATTAATATCTTAGGTATGAGGTATTAATATTTGATTATTTTATGAATGGATGACTTAGGAAGGGAGAAAATATTAATTTTATCCTAAGTCTATTTGGGCGAAATTTGCATATGACTTCAAGGGGGTTGTCATGGTGTTAATAATTAAATTATAACTCAAGGCAAATGGGGCGATTTTCTAATATATTGTCTTAGTAATATTTTTTATTTGGAAGTCATAGTTGGGCGCCCACTTTACACTTTATTTTATGACACTTATATTTATTAAAAAGGGCAATTTTGGGTGAATGTGAATTGGGCGAACTTGTGCAAGGAAATGAAATGAAATGCAATGCCAAATGTGGATGAAATGGAATGGCATTTGGTTTGGGCGTATTTGGAGTGCATTTGAATTTGAATTTGGCTGGCAAAAAGTTATAAGTGACTTGGGCTCTCATTTTGGGATCCAGAGAAAATATATTGTTATGCTGTCGGAATGACTCCAGACAATCTTCAAGGGTAAATACCTCCTAAGGCTCTTGACAGACTTCGAGTGTGAGATATCACTCCTAGCTGTGATTGGATCTTCTAAATGTGTGGTTCGATTTTAGTGTGCATTTGCAGATTTTCAGTATGGTGTGGATTTCAGTGTTGCTGGTTTTTGGTGTGGTTGTAGCACGTTTTAGTTCATAACTCTCAGTTCGTGTGTCGGATCATTCTGGGTAGTGGCTCATTCTCTTCTTATGCCACAGGCGATCAAGTTTGTAAGTTTGTAGAGCTTAATGTTGAGTATTTAATTTTTAAATGCAAATCGTACTTCTTTCCTAGCAATACTATGTTGGGCTGCCTGGGAATGCATGCATAAATTCATTTGGGGGTTTTGGGTGCAGTTTGTTGGTTCTAATCTCATCGCCTGTCTTGTATCTCTCATTTGCATCCATTTGGGGGTAATTTTGTTGAGTGTGAATAGAGTTACGAGCATTTTTGTGAGTTTCTAAGTTGCTGGTCTGTGTGTTTCCAGCGCATGGGTTGCATATCAAAATCTGAAAAAATTGTTAGTTTGGAGTGTTTCCTTGTGTGGAGTTGGTTTTAGAGTGTGTGGGTTCTATGAAGTGTGTTTAGAGATAATTTGATTGTGTGGGGAGTGATTTAGAAGCGTTTTTGAGGATTTTAATGTTGCTGGTCTGTATTTCCAGCCTGTTGTTCATTCATATCAGATTTAGTTTTTTGGGGTTGAAGCTGGTTTTCAGGTGTGTGAGTCTATGGGTGTGGTGTGAAGAGTCTTGGTAATAAGTTGCAGCTGTTAGTTTGGCTTTTGACATTTGAATATCCATGATGAATCATATTGTAATGCTTGTTAGTAGTACTAATAGCAATTTATTTGAGCTCTCTTAGTCCCACTGCATAAGTGGAAGAGGTTGGCCTTGCCGCCTAGTTTGGACAATGATTCTAGTAATTTTGTAATCCATGTTTGCATTGTAAAGCTGATTAGTAGTACTAACAGCTATATACTTGAATTGTTGTTCTTTGGCCCATTGCATAAGTGGAAGAGGCTGGCTTGCGCCTTTTTATCTATTGTAATTTTGTCCTCCCACTGAATAAGCGGTTGAGCTGATTGTAATCTCATTTTTAGTCCTCCCGCTAAATAAGCGGTTGAGTTGATTGTAATCTCATTTTTAGTCCTCCCGCTGAATAAGCGGTGGAGTTGATTGTTATTTCATTTCTAGTCCTCCCGCTGCATAAGTGGTAGAGTGATTGTTCTTCAGTTCTTGCATCATCCTGGGTTGGTTTACCGTCAAGTGATTTTTAATATTCTCCATATCCCGCTGAAAAGTGGAAGGGGTTGGCTTGCCGCCCAAGCATTGCATTATTTCCAGTTATTTGAAGCTAACAATCCCCTCAAAACCATATGCTCTCACCTTCCCATATTGGGCACTTGGTGATCAAAAAGTGGAAGGGTTAGAGTTTCAGCATTATTGTATTTTCATTTACTAACCTTAACAGGTTTTTGTTGTGATTGTAATTGGAAATAAATTGAAAAAAAGTGTGGGGTTATTACATGTGAATTATCATATGAACTAATTGATGAAAGATTATGCAAAGAAATAAGCTAAGTACTTGCAAATGTGTGTAACTGTATTATAATGCTATGATTTTAGAGTAATTTATATTGGTGTATGGATAAAGATAGTGAATTAAATTGGGTAACGATTAATGCTTTACTTTGAATATTTATTATGTGAATGTAACATGTGGATGACATCTTGTATGATTGATAAGTAAAATTTTGGTATCTCCTAACTAGTCCTTGGGATAGTCTATCCTTTGAGCCTTGCATAGGATTTATTAGAGATTTTTGTCAATTGTTCATTAATCTTCACTCTTTTAGTAAATTCCATAGTGAGTAACCCTATTTGTTAGATAAATATTGTTAACCTAGTCTTACCATCTAGTTTGTTTTGTTATCATTTTTTAACACATTTCCTTTGTTAAGATTCAATTCAATAATTTCTAATATGGTGATTGGACTACCTTGCACACAACAATGGAAACCCACTTTGTCAAAGAAGCTATACATCTATTAGGGCACTAGAGGTTGTAATGTCCCTGCTAAATTCTGATATGAAATCTTAATATTTCTCACTTAGACATTTCATCAAACACTTGGCTGACATAGTCTAGTCTGCTGATCTTAGTTTCAAGTTGATATCAAGGACATCTAATGCTGATTTCTTCATGTAAGGACATTCACAATAGAAGTATAATAACATAGAAATGTTTGGACAACCATCACAAATGTATTATGAAACAAATGAAGCTTATAATCAGACATATCTTATTGCTGTCATTTTGTCAAATGAATGATATGTAACCTCAGAAAATGATTATACAATAGGCAGCCTCCGAACTCCTTAACTTTATTAGATGCCAACCCAAAGTACCACTACAACTTTATCATATGGACTGATAAAAAACTATGTCTCACATTTTCTGAGGACATATGGTACTTACAGACTTAATGCATATCAACAGAAAATTACAAGAGATTGCAATGTCAAGAACCTGATATGATTTCGCCCAAGTAGGGTGATGAAGAAGCAACAATATCCAAGATGATGAGAGCCTCACAAGCCTGATTGATGCACTTCAAGGTTCAGCCCTGCTGCTGCCAATGATTGGACTGAGAACCGGATGTAATCTGCATACCAATGACCAAACTCCACTCCAAATTGATTGATGCTAATGCTGGGTGAAAGCGCCTTATGGAAATGTGAGATTCAATGCCCAATTAAGAGGATTGGATCCAAATCGAGGGTCTTAGTGCCACAGACCTGTCTGATCGGATTCTTGTTTACAAACCCCAAACTCTCACCTAAAATGTGATACAAAATGCCAAGGAAGAGTCGCCTTAACCTCCCATTGATATCACATTCATTCAATGTCATAATCGGTACTCAATGGCAGATGTATGATCAAAATCGTGGGGGAAGAAGAAGTCTGCAACCAAGGTGACAGCAACCACATAGTAGTTCGATCTGCCCTCAAACAATAACAAATAAAATCGCCTTCTTGCTAAGATCAAATCACTGACCCCCAATGTATAAAATTAGCATCCAACAAGCCTCAATGGTAAAATCGTGGTTAATGATAATTCTGAAGCAACTCACCAACTGATATAACTGATATAAATTCTCCTTAAGCTCAAGTGAAAGGCCTGATTGCCCTTCCCAATCACCATAACCTGTCATGCACAATGTGGAAAACTGAATATCTCCCACTCCCAAATGAAGAACTAGGGTTTCGTCCAGCCCTTCTATCTATCAAATCTGCTGAAGGTTTGTGTCCTCAGAGATTCAACCAATGCCAAGCATCAGTCATTTGGTCATATCCAAATCTCCAATCTGCCTGATCATCAATCACCCTCTTCTATTTATCCTTTTCATAACCCATCATGAGATTCTTCTAGAAGAGGGTAGGTACACTTTATTATTTATTAAGTGACTTTTTTATTATTTTAATTTTATACTTTAGTTACTATTTAATTAAATTAATTAAATATAAAGTCACTTTTTTAAATTTTTTTATTTATTTTAACGACTATAAGAAATTAATTTAATTAATTTCTCCTTATTCCTCCACTTAGCCAAAAGGCTAAGTCTTCATGAAAGGCTAGGTAACTGTAATGTCCCCTTGTCAATTCTGATATCTATCTTCTGCTTCTCTTGCTGGATATTCTGTCAAACACTTGGCTAACCAAGGGTAGCTTGCTGTCCTTAATTTTCAGTGTGGTATAAGGGACGTTGCATATTAAATTCTAATGAAATATTCTCCTTATTCCTCCACTTAGCCAAAAGGCTAAGTCTTCATGAAAGGCTAGGTAACTGTAATGTCCCCTTGTCAATTCTGATATCTATCTTCTGCTTCTCTTGCTGGATATTCTGTCAAACACTTGGCTAACCAAGGGTAGCTTGCTGTCCTTAATTTTCAGTGTGCTATAAGGGACGTTGCATATTAAATTCTAATGAAGTACATACATAATTAACTCAAAAAGTGAAGTGTGATGACCCATTAAAGTAGTGACAGCAAACAATAACGATAGAAGCTTCTCAATCAAGGAAAATTATGAACTGTCATTTTGTCAAACAGATGACAAGCAACCTCAGAAATGATTATACATTATGCAGCCACAAACTCCTTCTTAAGCTTTATTCATTGGCCAACCTTATGTGTTATTACAAGATCATATATTGACTGATAAAAATAATTGTGTCTCTGATTTCCTGAAGACAATGGCACTCATGACTCATACACATCAACTGAAAAAGATCAAGAAATAAAGGTATCTAGTGAACCTGTTATAGATCGTCTAGAAGATGTGATGATGAGACAAGCTGAATCCTCCTCCAAGATGCAAATCGTGACTCATCCTAGATCGGCCTGTGACTGATAATGGAAGTCTGAATGTCGGTGTGGATGGCAGCAAATAGGCTTCTAACTTCCTCCAAGCTGATCGGTCTCACCTCCCAGTGAAAGCGCTTTACCAATCAAGATGTCTCAAGGCTCATGCCAAGTAATACCACCCAAATCGATGGGTTTCTGCTATGTACAGGTCTGTCTGATCAGAACACTGATTTGGGGCTTAATTGACAGCAAAGTTCATTCCAAACTGCCTCAAAAGGGATCGCCTTGCTCCCTAATTGAAATCGCTGCCTTCTAACTCATGATTTGATGCATCAATGATGAGTAACAAGCCAAATCGAGGGTTGAGGGAGATCTGAAGTAATTTGTCTCAGATCTGAAAATGTCTGCAACTCTCTTCAAACTGACCTCCAATGTACTCCCAAGAGAATCACCTAGCCTTCCTCAATGTGTAGACAAAAATCATAGATGCTTATTGGCCCAAGGGCTGAAGTCTTACCAAAAATCGTTCACCATGAAAGCTGATGCCAAAACTCAATTAGCTCAAATGAAAGGACTGATTTGTCCTTTCCCAACCACCATACATTCGTTATGCCCAATGTGGAAAACTGAGTATCTCCCACTCCCAAGAAGAAGAAACTAGGGTTTCCTCCAGCCCTTCTCAATCTGCTGAAGGTTTGCGTCCTCAGAGATTCAACCAATGCAATGCATCAGTCATGTTATCATATCCAATCAATCTCCAATCTCCAATCTGCCTGATCATCAATCACCCTCTTCTATTTATCCTTTTCATAACCCATCATGAGATTCTTCTAGAAGAGGGTAGGTACACTTTATTATTTATTAAGTGACTTTTTAATTATTTTAATTTTATACTTTAGTCACTATTTAATTAAATTAATTAAATATCAAGTCACTTTTTTTAATTTTTTAATTACTTTAATGACTTTATAAGAAATTAATTTAATTAATTTCTCCTTATTCCTCCACTTAGCCAAAAGGCTAAGTCTTCATGAAAAGCTAGGAAAAAGTGGACATTACAGAGGTGAAAATTTCTAGACAACTTGGACTAAGCTAGTCTATTTTTATCAGTATGATGTTTTGATAGCTACACACGAGCAGCATTTTTTGAGTTTTACTTGCATTCCACCCTTATAATTTCCATAAGTAAGCCTAATCTAAGGGGATGGAAGTAAGTCTAATTTAAAGGGATGGGGATGTGACACCTAGCTATTTTGTGGCACTCTACTTGCTTGTTCACTCTTACATTATTAAATAGTTTTAGACATTGACTGTAACTTCTAACTCTTGCAGTAGCTTATTTTCATTATGATGTTAAACTACTAGTAAACCCTTTTGTGGTTTTCTTGTATGGTTCATGGATTCTTGTGTTGATAGTCAATAATCAATAATAGGACATATATAAACCTGATGTGTAATTACATTGGTAGTGCTCTAACGCTTTGTGTGGTAATTGTGATGTAATTTGCACTATAAAGATTTCTCAACCAAGTGTCAATATGCTCATAATGAGGACCTGTCGCATGTTGTTAGACTTGAGTAAGTTTTCTTGTGGTTGAAGATAGATGCATTTGTTATCTTGTGTACTCCTAATACTTTGATCAACATCCTTGTAGTTTCAAAATGTCACGAGTGGTTTATGGTAGTTATTTTCCTTGGATGTGTGTGTGAGACTTTTGGTAGTTAATTTATATATTTTAGTATGTTGTTAATTACCTTATATAGCATTTATTTAGATTTTAAATGTAATTGTAGTGTCGTAAATCGTAACCAATACAATTCACACCTCATGTTTGTGCTCCTACCTTAGAGTGTCCTATCCCTGTTCCCCCTAGGTCTGTTTTGGTCCTCTTTACTCCAACCTTGATGTCACATGTTGACACCTCTAAGTGGGCCCCATTCTGGAGTTGCCTTATCCAAATTTTTGATTTGTTGGTCCTATTTTTGGAGGATCAGAGCATGGACCAAGGCGCCCCAAACTGCCCTAGTCCGCCTTAAACATGACCCAATTTGAATCTGGGCAGATTCTCTCCCTCCCTGATGGATTTCGGTCCCCGTGGCTACACTTGACCATTGGAGGTTGGCCTAATTGGTAATTTACCTTGGGAACCCTATATAAAGACAACTTATCAATTCATTTTAGATCTAAGACTCCATACCTAACACTCGCACATTCAAGCATTCATCATCCAACATTCTCAAGCATTCAAGTTAGCATTTCATCCTTCAAGAATTATGGAGCAAAGTTACATCAATATTCATGCAAGCATGTGTGTTTGATTAGGTCTTTCATGTTCATGTATTTGCCATGCCATTACAATCAACATTTGTGATTACATTCAAAGAGCATTGCCTCATCAATCTTTCTATCAACCATTGCAGATCTGAGGTATATCTCCTAGCATTTACTTCAGTATTTAGATTATTCAATTCAAGGTTAATTCCTAAACCAAGGTTTGACCCAAGACAAACCCCTATCCACAACCCTTTCCTCTCTAATTCTCTTTGCAGGGAATTGACTCAGGAGTTCTACTTAGGGATTCCGACAAGGTTGACAATAACGAACAGGTTTAGCTTTCAACGAAGAGAAAATCGAAGGACCAGGGCGAATCTCTACTATTGGGTCTCGAAAAATTAGCCCGAACCTTTGAGAACAAGGTTTGACTCTCTTATTTTGCCCAAATCCCTGTCTATGCCTCTATTGGATACCCGTAGCAATCTGTTTTTACTATTTCATCTCAATTATCCCTTGTCTTGCCCTAATTTCACAATTCACATCCAAATTTCAACTAGAAAGAGGGTAGCAAACTAAAAACCAGTGAATCTAATCAGATTTTCAGCCCTTTTCCTATTTCGATTGTGGCTAGAACTATTGGATTCACCCGCCTTTCAATGTACTAGTCCCATAGGTAAGATTAGTGTTTTTATTATCTTAATTAGTGAAACCCTAATTAGATATGGATAAAGAGATGTAAATTAAATAATAGTTTATATGTTAAGTGTTAGCTTCATTATGATATAACATGTGGAGTTATGTAATGTCCCGACGGCTCTCCCAGTCGTACGACAGCCCCAACTCTCAGCCCGCACAACGGCTGATAACTCAACATACGGTATGATGTGATGCTTCGTACAGTTCCGTACAGTGATTATGCCAACAGGCCCGTACGGTGGCTACACTCCACCAGTACGGTGAGAGGATCCAATACTTCACCCGTACGGTAAAGTCTTACTTGCACCTCCATACAGTGTATCCATATTGTTACTACTCCAGACCACGAGTAGTACGGTCACCCTTATCACTATGCGCGAATGATTCTACCAAGTCCTGCATACGACAATCTTCAGGAAACACTTACGAATTTGATGCAATATACTCTTTGGATATATATATTTATATTAGTTTAGTGCACAGAATGAAAGCTCTGGGAACCTGTATTTCGTCTAGAACTCAATGAAACGTGTATTCAAATGAAAACATTACAGATTCGGACCACGAGCAAAATAGGGTGAGGAGGTACTCCCACCGAAACTGCAATTACAGAATAGGGAGGATCTTGCACCTCCGAAACTACAACAAAACGGAACTCCAACTGGAATTCGCAAATACAAAGAAAACATCAAATTCACCATGCCTGCGACAATGCCAAACTCGGCCTTATAAATGGGCTTCGAGAAGTTTCCCGAAGGGTTACAAACGGGTCGACACCAAAAAGTTTATAACTAACTAATTAATAAAAAGGGCCCGAAAGATATTATTAAGTACGGGGCCGTACAATAAATTATTTAAATTGACTATTTAATTATATCGGGGACATTACAAGTTAAATATTAATATCGTTTTCATATTGACCAAAATGTGGATATTGTCAATGAGGGTAATTTCATTTGGACAATAAATTCAATTATAATTATAAATGACTTGAATTAACTTATAAGATACTACCGCCTAATTATACTAGTTGTTGATTTCATTTCATTTATGATGCTTATAGATATTTTTAATTTTATCATGTTTATAGATTTGTTGTTAATAAATATTATTTTAAGAGTTGATATGCAAGTAGTTAATTGATTTAAAAAATACTTTTGATTAGATGTTGGTCTAACCCAAATTTAGATGATTGCCTATTAGTATTCAATTATGTTTAAAATGTTAGTTTTAAATGAATTGGAATAGTGGATGTGATTTACATTAAAAATGAAAAGTAATTCTATGCAAATTTAACATTATTTAGATAATGAAATTTTGTTTACATTGTGATTACAAGATTTAATTATTGATTAGATGCCCTTGTACATATCATTGAGTTGAGACGAGATCTATAAGTGTTTCATCTATGTTTGTGTGTCCAATAAATCAAGCATATTGTATAGTGCTTCAGCTATGGATTTAATATGTGAATTGAGTCTGTAAGGAGGCTTGACAAGGACCATCTATTGTCTCACTCCACATCGTGGCATAACAAGACCTTGACCCTATTTTGACATTGACGCCAAATCATCTTGGTCAAGTGTCGTCAATACTCCCTATTAGCCATGTGATTCCTAGTTATATCCCTTGACATAATTTTATCACTTTTGTTGTATATCATGTGGTGGATAATTATTGTGCTTTAATTTTAGTTTTTTAAATGTGAAATTCGTATTTAGAATTTTGAGGATTTTTAAAAGCTTGTAAAAAGTGATATTTTGTATTTCATGTAATTTTTTAGTTCCTATGAAAAGTAACTTCATTTGAAGTGCTTGTGGAAACATGATTAAGTGTGTAAGAAGGATTGAGAACCCTTAGAAGCATTCAAAAGAGCATTTAATATATTAAGATATGGGAACTTCAGTGCTAGTACTCAAGTCAACCAATCTACATTTGAAATTGGTTGAAAAGAATGCACTCCACTCATCCATGCTTTGGGTTCACATGGCATGGGTATGGTCCATTTATTGGGTAGGTGCATGAATTTTGGGGTTACGATGTGGTTCCATCCTATTGGATGGAGAAGAGTAACATGGAACTCCCTTTCATACCTCTTTCCTTGGCTTGGACAAGAGTGAGTGAATTCATTCTTGTATGCTCATTTATTATGTATAGTCATACTTAAAATGAATTGGGAAGCATAGATAGATAAGAGAATTTTTATTCTTCAAATCCCATGATTTTTAGATCCTTTCTTTTCTTCCTCTTGATGCAATGTTCAAGATTTGGGTGGACCTTTTTTGGTTCATTTGTTGACCCAAGGCTATATGATACATTTGTAGAAGTTGTTTCAAGTGTTAAATTCCATTGATCGCTAGGGTTACAAACATGATAGCATCATTAAAAACTGAAATACTAAAAGACTTGTTCTCCCCTCCATAATAGGGAGCCCAAATATTCTTCCCTCTTTTTGTTTAGTTTCCAATAGTTTTAATCTATGCTCCTTGAGGACATGTTCCTTGCCCAAAATGACTCCATCCCATATAGGGGATGTTTTGGGGATGCAAAGACAAGTAGGAAATCTCCCCCAACTTGTCCCTTTTTTTTCAAAAATTTGGAAACATCCCTAGGACATCAAAAAAAAAAATTGTAGGTTATGTTAGGAGATGGCTAGTCATCCCTAGGATGACCAAAACATCCCTAGTCTATACTAGGGATGGCTATCTATCCCCTAATGCCTACAAATTTTAGTTACTTTTTAAAAATACGAACTTACAACCTTTCAATGTTTGTGTGGTTTATGACATGCCCATCTAAGATGTACAAAAAACTATGAAAATAGTGTGCACCATGAAGGTCTGTGTGGTTTTAAAATGCTTCATTCAAACTTGGATGAAAGCTCCACCCCTCAAGCCCACTTCATTTGGGCTTGGTGGCAGGGGCTCTGCCCTTCAACCCCACCATATATCATGATAGGGAACACACCAAGGGCCTTGCCCCCAAACCTCGCAATGGGTGCTACCTCAAACCCCCACAAGTACCACTACCCTCAACCCCATTGGGGGCATTGTCCCCAATCCCCCACTAAGTTATAAGTTTGACCAAGTAATAGACCAATGATTAATCATGATCACAAAATCCAACTGCCCCCAATCCACCACTAAATTATAAGTTTGACCAAGTAATAGACAAATGATTAATCATGATCACAAAATCTACAAAATATTTACCCCCTGTTGGAGACCTTTGCATCTTCACAATCAAGGATTATTTTGTTAATAGTTTTCAAAGCAAATGACAGCCACATACAAAGTTGGCATGCTTTTCATTATATTGTTGAATGAATCAAGTAATAACCGGCAGAAAATACCACTTTCATAATGCAAAAATGCATCAATCATGCCCTACGCAAATAACTCACAGAACAATCCCATCTATTAGTATTCCAACTAAGGTCAAACTAGAACATAACCAATTATCTGTTTACTTAATTGTTCGTCTTTATTAATGAGTTTGACAAAAGAACATGCAATCTTGAAGGCTTTAGAAAAACTTCAATAATAAATTCCACCTGAAGCTATTGAAAATATTGTTGACAAAACAATTACCACCTAGCATTTTAATTGACTTCCTAGCAAATGCATTAAACCACAACACAACTAGGCATCTCTAACATCATATGAAAATAATCACAAGCTAACATGAACTTCCACTTGCATTTAGGCAATTAAAATAACACTAAGATGTGCATACTAATTAATACAATAATTACAAGAAGGATTGTCAAACATAAGGGTTCACAATGCCAATCAACCTATTCAAGCAAAATGAAATGCAAGATCTATAGAATTTACGATGCAGCATACACCATCTTCAAAATACATAATATGTAAAATCCACATCATGATTCCAAGGAAGCCAATTAACACAACCGATCAAGAAGCACCCAAACTAGAAGAGTGTGACAAGCAGTAAGATCACAAGAGGACACACAATAATAACAAACCTCCACTTTAATATACAGTTCAACCAAAATAAAAACCAAGCCACTGGAACATGCTAGAATTCCTACTTACATACTAGTACTCACATTTCACCATCACAGAAATTTCTAAACATGTAACAATAAACAAAGTCACCATAAACCCAGGAGGAGCAGCACCATCCCAATCACTCACTAGGATATCATAATTTAATACTGGTTAGCAGCGCTCAATGCATGAATCCATGGTTCATAAAGTTTATCAACAAAAAGGGTTTACAAAAAATTAATGTTTATAATAAAATTTTGATACATCAAAACTTGGAGATTAACATTTCATGATGAAAACTAATTAATACAATGAGTCACTTAGTAAGGTAGGTGTGACTAAAGCCACAAATTACTTGAACAGATGGACCTAACAAGATCTATATTTATACAGATACAAGCTCAATGGAGAACTCGAATATTTTTTGTAATTTATGAGGTAGTTATATATTCTCCTATCGTTGTATGGTGTACCTATCTTTTCCAACACTTTCTCTTGCCAACATTTGCTCAGAAGAAGAGGGCAATGAACCAAACAAGAACACTCGTTGGGAGATATTTCTTGGGATTGAAAGGAGGAGCCTCGTGCTCTTTGAATCATCCATATTTGTTAAGAAACAAAGGGCCCCTCCTTGGAAGATTTGGTCCTCCTCTTGTTTGGATGAAAAGACAACAATGAAACAATCTCTGTGTATCATCAGTGTCTCAACCACTCCTAGTGGCTTCCAGTTCTCTTGCATCCAGGTTTTCATGGTTTTGGGTCCTGGGAAGACTCCCATAAATATATGGATGAAGTAATTGAATATAATTTTTTAACAAGAATAAGGGATGAAACATTTGGATCTCTATTCATGCAACAGCAAAAGTAATCTAGTTTTGTGAAATTTTGGCATGCCCCCACCCAGATAGCAGCTTTATAAAGAAACCTAGGCGATGAAAATAAGATAATTACACTCCCTTAGGCCGACCCAGATTAAAGTGATTAGAATAATAACATTTTATTTAAGGATATTATAAGTGCAAGTTTAGGGCCGACCTTGACAGGGCTGTATCTATTAATTCTGGCCAACTGTATTTATAAATAGTAAGGGCATGGCCAACTTCCTCCTTAAAGGGCAAGGATTTATGGCCAACTTCCTCTTAGTCTAAGGCAAGTTGTACATATATAAATAAGGACTGCAATCGCGATTTTTATGAAGGGGGAATGTATAAAACAAAAAGGCAGCGATTAACAAATAAACAAAACAAGGCAGAAGTTGGGTTTAGTTATGAAGAGGCACCATTAAGAAATGTTATGACCACTCTTAAAGGCCAGCATCTCTCAAATGTTGTCTATCTTAGAGATATAAAGATATAAGATCACAGGGGAGGAAGGCATCAAGGCAAATGAGAAGACATCTTCAGCAATCAATTGAGAAAAACATCAAGACAGATAAAAGCATCTGCAGCGATGAGTAAAAAGGAACTGGATCAAACATAAAGGGAATTAAATAAGCATCAGAATTCAGAAAAGTAGAATTTCTGAAGGAAGGCAACAAACGAAGAAGCAGAAGTGCTTATCCAAAGGAGCAGCAATCAACATCCCAAGAAGGAAGCAGTATAAAATAACATCTGTCTAGATCACAACAGCAGTCTGAAAATATATATAACCTGCAATATTCTATAGTGGCAAATTCTAGGGTAAAACAAGAAAAGGACATTACAATTGTTATCAAAGCACTGTTCCTGCCAGCCTGAGGGACAAAGGATAGTTGATGCAACCTAGCCAAAGGGCTCAAAGGGCCTCGGAAAGAGAAACAAAGAAGCTTGCATCCACGGACAACACAATGAACGAACAAATGATCAACGAATTGAGGACCTCCATGGAACAAACCACTCAATCTCTCATGGAAAAAAATGAAAGAAATGAAAGAACGACCCAACTTCTCCTCCAAGCCATCCAAAACATCAACAACCATATTTATAGATCCAACTTGACCCATGGGAGAGATACCAACTCCAACCATTCTGAAAATAACAACCCAACAAGTTTATCAACCCCTACACCAACAAGACCTCTCTTCCCACCTAGGGAAAAACACATGGTAGAGGAAGACGCAAATAATCCAACCACTAATAATGTGGAAGAATTCGCGGAAGCACACTCAAGATTAGATCCCGAAGTTAGGAGGAATGTCTCCTTTAGGAATTAGTATGATGTTAAAACATGAATTGCCCCTAATAGGAGACAAGGGGAACCCAACAAAGATTTAAAAGAAAGGATAAGTAAAATGTCACTACCCAACTTTAATTGGATCTCGGAAATTCACTGCATGTTCATGGGTCCAAAAGATGGACACCTATCTTTCACTTAGCCCCATGAAGGAACAAAACACCATTAAATTTGCCATACTCCACTTAACAGGGATAGCCCATGATTGATGACATCATGGCATTACCCAAGGCCACCAACACATAACCACTTATGATGAATTCACTCAAAGACTTATCCAAAGAATTGATCAAAAACACCTCGAGCGGTACTTCAAAGAGTTAACACAAATCAAACATGGAACCACAAAAGAGTATACCATTAAATTCCAAAAAATATCAGCCATGGTACCAAACGTGTCCAAAAGAAGACACATACCTAATTATCGAGGGATCAAAAAAAAACTATCTGAGGCTTGGTGAGTGCCCTCAATCCTACATCACTTGAGGACACAATCCAAAAGGCACTAAATTTAGTGTTGGTATAAATTGTCTCATAATTACACTTTACTTAAGTTGACTTAGGATAATCCAATTCATTGTAGTTTGCATATGAGACACTTAGGGAATTGCACATCTAGGGAAGATGGTTGTAGGAGAAATTCCACCTTTTGTGGTTGTGATGTCCCCTAAAAAGTAATACTTTCTTTTGGAAGTATTTCAATAAAAATAAACTTTCATTGTTTTATATTAGTCTTTAATTTACTAATATATTATAATTTAAGTTTAGTTCTTTTATATTTGTAAACTATTATTTAAAATTATTATTCCCTGTGTGTTTAGCGGTAGTTGATGGAAATTGGTTTTCCTACGGGAATTTTTTTCCCGATAGCTTGGCTTTAAATAAACCATTGTTCATTGAGACTAGGGTGCTGGAATTTGAAGAAGCATGCAAAGAAATCTTTCTCTAAGGTTTCCGGAGAGATATTAAGAACATCCTTTCACCAGAACCCCCTGGCCTATTGGATTAGTGTTATGGTATCCATAATGGAGTCCGTCGTGGAGTGTGCTCAGAGGAGCGTCTGAACTTCTATTCACGCAAATGAGTTCGAGATCATCGTGCCGTATCTGAAACGTCAATATTTCCAAACATAATCAATGTAATTCATCTCTACGAATTCATTGTTGCGGAATCGCGATTAAATGGTTGCGGAATTTGGTCTACTGACGGCATTGGTAGAATGTCGGGTTGAATAGTTGAGATTGCATTTTCGACAAAAGCAAGGAAGCATGCGTTTCTTGTAACAAAGAACCATGAAATAATCATCCAACGATATTTGGCCTGGAGAGGTAACATATCGTGGCAGAATTACCAGACGGTGTTTGGTTTACACGCACAGGAATTAATTCCTTACTCCGTCAGTATTTCCGGTTCAATACAAAAGACCCAATATCGGAATTTTATTTGAACAATGTGCCAGCATGGAAGTATGGCTACCAACAACTGTTTGGCGTGGTATCATTCCTGGAGGTTACGTGGTGTGAGTTCAACGTGCTGGAACTAGTGAATTCTCTGTAATTAACAATTGGCTTTCCATATCATTTCCAGGTGCACTGTTAATATAAGATACTTCCAGAATGTTATTTCAATAATTGCAAGCTATTTTTGAATCTGTTGAGAAAACGCCATGTTGGAATTAGTTTCAAGTTTGTTTTCCTTCTAAACAGACTAAGTTATGCTATAGCTGTACAATAGGAGAAAGATTTAATTAGACTGAACCTATGAATGGTATTCTGTGCATTTTTCCAACAAATGAATGTGTTCGAGACAAATTCTGAAATACTTATTAATCTGCAAAACAAATTCCAATTGAGGAATTTTATAGTGGTATCAGAGATTTTGAATCCTGCCAGCCTGTAGGGTGTTATTGAGTTGAAAATTCATGAAAAATCTATGCACAGCTGAGTATGCACCAGGGAAATTATAATTTTCGGAATACTAGGGCCCAACAAAATAGATATCAAAACTCTCCTTTAGCACAAAGTAGTTCTTCTATTCAGTTTGAAATTGATGACAGCCATACTGAAACTAACGAAGAGATTATTTTTTAAACAAACAATATGGGGGAACCTGAAAACAATAGGGATCTCATAGCAGCTTTAAGTAGAAGTCAACAAGATATGCAGGACAATGTCAACAGAATGACTAATTTAATCACCCAATTTATGGCACAAAATATTAATCAGCATCAAAATAATGGTGGAAATAATCAACATCAAAATACTGGGGTAAATAATGGGGGTAGAGATGAGCAATATGTTAATAATAATCAGCCGGAAAGAACAGGAACAGCCAGACCCTTTATGCCAACCTTCACTGCTAGGAATGTGCAACCAGAAAATGAACCGACAATTAGAGAATTACAGGATGAGATACACCATGATTGGTTATTATCAGGGGATAATTTTAGATCAACAATGACATTTAGAGAATACTTGGATGTCAGAATAAAACATAGGCCAAGAGGACAGCGAGGGAACAACAGTGAATTGCAAAGAAAAAATGGTAAAATGTCCATTCCTTATTTTGATGGGTCAAGTAAAACAACTGCTCGGGCTTGGGTGCAAAAATTAGACACATACTTCCAATTAAATCCTATGTTGGAAGATGAGGCAATTAAATATGTTACATTACATCTTGAAGGTGTAGCACATGAATGGTGGCATCATAGGCAAGTAACTTTGGGTCATAATCTGATTGATACTTATTTTGAGTTTACTGAGAAACTTATAGATAGATTTGATTCTAAAGACCCTGAACTTCATCTTAAAGATTTGACTAAGCTCAAGCAAACTGGAACTGTTGAGCAATACATCTCTGAATTTGAAAAGTTGGCAGTTTTAGTTACTGAGATTTCAAAGAGACACAAAATTGTGATATTCATAGATGGATTGTCTGATTCACTCAAAGGCTGGGTTAAGTCCTTGAACCCTCCTACTTTACAAACAACTATTAAAAGAGCAAGAGAATTGGAACCATCTTCAAAAGGGAAATTTTTTAATAAAGGACCACCACCTAAACCGGAAAAAGACAAACAACCTTTCAATAAAGATAATTTCCCTAAAAACAAGTTAGATAAAGAAGAGAGGGAAGAACTCAGAAGGAAAAAACTATGTTTCAGCTGTAGAGAATCATGGCAGCCAGGACATAGATGTTTGGGAAAGGGAAAAATTAATTACATTGAGGTTATGTCCGATAGTGACGATGAAGAGAATGTTGAACTTAACATAGAACCTGCACCACAGAACACAGAATCAGAGACAGGTACTAAACATGGAGAAGGGGTAATAGCATCTATGACAGGAACACCACATTATAATATTTTCAGAGTTAGAGGAGTTTTGAATGGGCAGTGTGTGGTTGTTATGCTTGATAGTGGTTCTACTCATAATTTTATAGATGTAGATCTTGTGGAAAAACGTGGATTGCAAACTGAAAAACATGAAGGTTTTGATGTTAGAGTAGCAAGTGGAACTAATTTGTCCGGTACTCATAAACTTCCTAAATTGAGTATTACTCTTGGCAATTATACCGTTACTGATGATTTTTATGTGATTGATTTGGCTGATAGTAATGTTGTTTTGGGCATTCAATGGATGGAAACATTAGACGAGTACCCTCGGAGTTTTAAAAGATTGGAATTTTCTTTTAAGATTGATGATAAGAAAGTAGTTATTCGTGGTATGTCTAACGGTGGTCCCAGGATCGTTAGTGCTAAAAGAATGGAGGCTATTTTCAGACATGGAGATGTGGCATGGTTGGCACAATGTTTAATCTCTAACAAGGTATCATGATTTGAATCTAAACATTATCAGGGCGATTTGTTAAAAGTATTAGATTCACATAATCCAGTTTTTAGTGATTACCTCCAGGAGTCCCCCCTGATAGAGGATTTGAACATACCATTGAATTAGAAGAAGATGCCAAACCCGTTATCACAACTCCTTACAGAGATCCTAAAACATTCAGGGATGAAATAGAAAAGGCAAATAAGGAATTGTTGGATATGGGGCATATCGTTAGTCCTTTTGCATCATCAGTAGTACTGGTCAAAAAGAAGGATGGAACTCTTCGCATGTGTATTGATTACCATGCTCTTAACAAGAAGACAATCAAAAACAGGTATCCAATTCCTCGAATTGATGAGTTGTTAGATAATTACATGGTGTTGTTTATTTTTCTAAAATTGATTTGAGGT
Organism: Cryptomeria japonica; assembly: GCF_030272615.1. Lineage (NCBI taxonomy): Eukaryota > Viridiplantae > Streptophyta > Pinopsida > Cupressales > Cupressaceae > Cryptomeria > Cryptomeria japonica. Next base: position 254,583,075 of record NC_081410.1, read on the forward strand.
CAGGATATCATCAAATTATGTTAAGAGATCAAGATATTCATAAAACTGCTTTTCGTTGTCATTATTGTCATTATGAGTTCTTGGTTATGCCGTTTGGTTTAACAAATGCTCCGCCAACATTTCAGTCTTGTATGAATCATATCTTTAACAAACAGTTGAGGAAATTTTTGCTAGTTTTCTTTGATGATATATTGATTTACAACAAAACTTGGGAAGATCATTTGAAACATATTGATATAGTTCTTGGTATTATGGAATCTCAATCACTTTATGCAAAGGCTTCTAAATGTGAATTTGGAATGACAGAAATTTTGTATTTAGGGCATATGATCAGTGCTACAGGTGTACAGGTTCATCAGGAAAAGATAAGAGCCATTTTGGATTGGCCACCGCCACGAAATCTTATAGATTTGCGAGGATTCTTTGGATTATGCAATTATTACAGGAGATTTGTCAGAGGTTTTTCACAGCTTGGGGCACCATTGACAGATCTTACCAAAAAGGGGGCATTCCGATGAACTGAGGAAGCACAACAAGTTTTTGAGAAACTTAAAGAGGTAATGAGTTCTTGCCCAGTACTTGCACTTCCAGATTTTAATCAGCCTTTTGTCTTAGAATGTGATGCATCTGGTAAAGGAGTAGGAGCAGTCTTAATGCAAAATAAACATCCTATAGCTTATGAAAGAAGGAAACTTAGTAACGTAGATTGTATTCTATTTATGACAAAGAAATGTTGGCAATCATGCACGCATTGGCAAAATTTAGACAGTATTTGGTTGGTGGCAAATTTGTAGTAAGAACTGACCATAATAGTTTGAGATATTTCTTGGGACAGAAAGATTTGAATGACAGGCAGCAAAAATGGATCCGTAAGATCGACGCTTATGATTTTGAAATTGAATATGTGAAAGGTAAAAACAATGTTGTTGCAGATGCATTATCTAGAAGACCTGAAATAAATGCATTATCTGTAGTAACAGCTGATTGGAAATCTTTATTGCTGGTTGAATATTCCAAGGATTCTTTTGCATGTGATTTGCTAGATGGTAATATACAAGATGATAAATATAAGGTTGTAAATGATGTTATCTATTACAAGGACAGGATTTACTTGATTTTAGGCTTGAAGTTGAAAGAGAAAATCCTCCAATCAGTGCATGATATTCCTTTAGCAGGGCACCCCGGATACTTTAAAACTTATCGAAAGATAAGAGAAAGGTTCACTTGGAAAGGATTAAAAAATGATGTCCTTCAATATGTCAAAGAATGCACCACTTGCCAGCAAAATAAAGCCGAGCATACTTATCCTGCAGGTTTATTACAGCCGCTGCCAATACCAGAACAGAAATGGGAAAGTATATCAACGGATTTCATCACAGGTTTACCGAGGTCCCAAGGTAAAGATTGTATTTTTGTTGTGGTTGATAGATAAACAAAATTCGCACACTTCTTTTCTGTCACTACAGAATTCACAGTTGTTCAGATCGCAAACTTATTTTTTAGAGAGATATTTCGTTTACATGGTTTACCAAAGAATATAATCAGTGATCGAGATAGCAGATTTTTGAGTATATTTTGGGGGAAGCTTTTCAGATTGACAGGTACAGAGTTAAATCATAGTACCAGTTATCATCAACAAACTGACAGACAGACAGAAATAGTGAACAAGTGGATAGAAGGTTACCTTCATAACTATGTGGCAAGACATCAGAAAGCTTGGGTTCGTTGGTTATATTTGGGTGAATATTGCTACAATACTACATTTCATATGTCAATAGGTGTGTCTCCTTTCAGAGCATTATACGGCTATCATGCACTCTCTTTTCTTGATCTTGCTTTTGAACAGAGTAATCTTCCCAAATCTCGTGATTGGCTTCAGGAAAGCCAAGATATCTTGAGAGCACTTAAGGAGAATTTGCAATGTGCACAAAATCAACAGAAAATTTATGTAGATAAGAAGCGAGTTGAACGCCACTTTGATGTTGGAGACTTGGTGTATCTCAAGCTACAACCATATCGGCAATCATCTCTCAAGCGTAGTGGGGCTGAGAAATTGAAACCCTGGTTTTATGGACCATATCATGTTGTTCGACAAGTTGGAGCAGTAGCATATGAACTCGCTTTGCCAGCAAACAGCAAGACACACAACGTATTTCATGTTTCTTGTCTAAAAAAAGCTTCAGGTCAGCAAGTGTCTGTTTCCGAGGATTTACCACCACTGGATGAAGAAGGCAAATTAGAGTTGATACCTGAGGTCATTTTGGAAACCAGGGACAGGCAGTTGCGAAGCAGGACAATCCGGGAATACCTTATTAAATGGAAAAATCTGCCTCAAGATGATGCTACATGGGAGAATGAGCGTGTACTGGAGTTGCTTGAGGGCAAGCAACAAGAGACAGGGGAGACTGTGATGTCCCCTAAAAAGTAATACTTTCTTTTGGAAGTATTTCAATAAAAATAAACTTTTATTATTTTATATTAGTCTTTAATTTACTAATATATTATAATTTAAGTTTAGTTCTTTTATATTCGTAAATTATTATTTAAAATTATTATTCCCAGTGTGTTTAGCGGCAGTTGATGGAAATTGGTTTTCCTACGAGATTTTTTTCCCGATAGCTTGGCTTTAAATAAACCATTGTTTGTTGAGACTGGTGTGCTAGAATTTGAAGAAGTATGCAAAGAAATCTTTCTCTAAGGTTTCCGAAGAGATTAAGAACATCCTTTCGCCCGAACCCCCTAGCCTATTGGATTAGTGTTATGGTATCCGTAATGGAGTCCGCCGTGGAGTTTGGTGAGAGGAGCATCTGAACTTTCTATTCACGCAAATGAGTTCGAGATCATCATGCCATATCTGAAACATCAATATTTCCAGACGGAGTCAATGTAATTCATCTCCACGAATTCATTGTTGCGGCATCGCGATTAAGTGGTTGCGGAATTTGGTCTACTGACGGCATTGGTAGAATGTCGGGTTGAATAGTTGAGATTGCATTTTCGATAGAAGCAAGGAAGCGTTGTGTCTTGTAACAGAGAACCGTGAAATAATCATCCAACGATATTTGGCATGGAGAGGTAACATATCGTGGCGGAATTACCAGACGGTGTTTGGTTTACACGCACAGGAATTAATTCCTTACTCCATCAGTATTTCCGGTTCGATACAATAGACCCGATATCGGAATTTTATTCAAACAATGTGCCAGCATGGAAGTATGGCTACCGACAACTGTTTGGCGTGGTATCATTCCTGGAGGTTACGAGGTGTGAGTTCAACGTGCTGGAACTGGTGAATTCTCTGCAATTAACAATTGGCTTTCCATATCATTTCTAGGTGCACTGTTAATATAAGATACTTCCAGAATGTTATTTCAATAATTGCAAACTATTTTTGAATCTGTTGAGAAAACGCCATGTTGGAATTAGTTTCAAGTTTGTTTTCCTTCTAAACAGACTAAGTTCTTCTATAACTGTACAATAGGAGAAAGATTTAATTAGACTGAACCTATGAATGGTATTCTATGCATTTTTCCAACAAACGAATGTGTTTGAGACAAATTCTAAAATACTTATTAATCTGCAAAACAAATTCCAGTTGAGGAATTTTACAGTGGTGTTATCTTGTTATCACATTCCACCTTTGGTGGGTGATCCATCTTTAGTGGAATATTCTATTATTTCTCTTACCTACCCCTACCCACCCTTGTATCTTATTGGGCCACATGTCATGATTGTGTGCTCTCATTTCCCTATCGCCTTGCCTTTATATGCAAGCTCATGTACATTGTACTTAGTTGGGTATTTTGCATCTTGATGACAATACAGTTTATTCTTATCTATTTTGTTCTCTCTTTCTTTTGTTCTATTCATTGGCCTCTAGACCTTGGGTTGCTATAGGCAAATTCTCACATGATATGAAAGCCTATAGGGTGCCATGGATAGTCATTTGAGAGAAATTTGATGCAATTTGGGGTTTTGTATTTTGGAGCTTTTTATTGCAGGTCAATATTGGAGCTTGTTGGGTCAAATCTAAGGTCATCATTAGATTGAGGAAATTCAAGATAGTAAGAATCGCCTTTTGTTTTGTCCAAATCTGACATCTGAGGCCAAATCTAGAGCCGTTTGAAGGTGAGGGTGGTTACCTATCCCAATAGCTATCAGCAATTTTGGAGCATTTTTTGCCAGATCCAACATCGCCATCACACTCAAATGGCCCAAAAAATCCAAGATCACCTATTCATTCGTCGAAATTGGAGCTAAACACCCAAAGTTGAAAAAATCCCCCTCCCTAGCCGCCATATGAACTTGCAAGTACAAGTTGATTTTTTTTTTAAAATAAATAAATTATTATCTTGTTGCGGGGTGATTTTATTTGGTTGCGTTGTCTTTAAAAAAAAAATTGTTTTAGGGCTTTCAAGGTTCGTACCTTGCAAGTACCACAGGGCACCCTACAAGGGACCTGCGTACGCAGGCCCTACAAGGACCTACAGCTCTGCAAGGTCCATAGTCCCTACGCTAGCACATGTACCAGTGATGGTACCTTGCAACATAGGGCACTATGAAACCATTTGTTTTTTAACTAATTTTTTATTTTTGCGTTTTTTTTAAAACATTTTTAAATAAAATTAAACTTTATAAATAGAGTTTTTTTTAAATTAAAATTTAAGATTAAGTTTGTTTTTAAATCGTTTTTTTTTAATAAGTTTCTTAAATAAAAATTTTAATGTTCTTTTTTAAATAAAAAGTTTTTAAAGTGTTTTTTTAATGTTTAGAAAAAAATTCAAACTTTTCTTTATTAATTTTAATAAAGTTTTCCAATCATAGTTTTTTAATAGTTTTTAATTAACTTTTAGTTAAGTTTTTTAAAAACAACTTTTTTATAAATAATCAAAATTGGGAACAAATCGTTTTTTTGTCCACCTATCATGCCTATCTTGCAGCGTTCTCCAACCGGCAGCCGAGGGGGTCAGTTTGCTCCTACATTTATTTAGGCAACATTCCAATCAGAGGAATATTCATCTGCATTCTTCTATAGGGCTTCTTTGGTAGCATCATCTTCATGTTTCCAGATTTACACCATGTCATGTTGTATTCTCTTGCATGAGCTATGTTGTAACGCATTAAAATAAAGTACCACACCTCTTTGTACTTTGTCATTGATGACATATTGGATGTTATCCTCGTGTACTGCAAAGATTAGGAAATATCTTGTCAGACTTGGTGCATGGCTCCAGTTGAGACTTAGATTATACAAATTTGTGCATGGCTCCAATGAGACTTAGATTGTACCAATCTACCATTGATGAGCATCTAGTCGATGCTCAAGCAGGTGTCTCCATGTCTGATCTTTATCATGTTGCAATGAGTGATTCATCGGCCATTCTTTATCGACATTGGTACTTGGTTTTGCCACACTTTGACATTCTTGGTGCAACATTGGCTCTATTTCTTCCTAATGGGGAGGAATTTCGATCAACATTTTGGACCATCCTTGCAGGAGATTCTACATTGGGGAGGGGTTACTTGGTCACTCTTCTTCTCTCTTATAAGGGGGGGCGGGGCCTTTTTCCTCACATGGGGTTGTGTCCTTCTAACACTTCTTGTTTGAGAGTTCTTTTGTATTTTCTTCTCTCCTTTTGGGGGGAGTTTTTTCCCACGTGGTTTTCTCAATTTCTCTGTATGTGAGAGATTGCATTGCATTGTTTGCATTTGCATTTGTACAGGACCCATCTTGCATTGTTAGCTTGAGTCTACATTTCTCTAAGTTGCACTTAAGGGGGGGTGTCGGTGTAAATTATGTTTCATAATTACACTTTACTTAAGTTGACTTAGGATAATGCATTTCATTGTAGTTTGCATATGTGATGGGGAGGGGTTCTCAAAGAGAGTCACACCTTGCTCAATAGGTAGTTGAATGATGTTTTAGTGGGCTCCTATCACTCTTCACTTGTCCATTAACAAGTCAAACACTCAAACTCTCTTGGAGTGCTCCCTATCAATCTGCGCTCAATAGTTGCTTCAAGCATGGTTGAGATTCAGAAGGGTAAATCCAACCACTAAACTATCCAAACCTCCAACATGTACTTGAAGGGATTTTCGGGACTATCTTATAGGTTTTTTCATTCCATTCAAGTGGTTCTTCCGTTGGCTTCCCATCATTTTCCCATCGCTCCCTCTTTCTCCTATTTTCTAGGCCTAGTAGCCCTAGAGCCCCAATTAGCCCTACCTTGCTGGTTTTTGGGCAATTACTCAAAAATCACTCAAAGAACCTTCTAACACCCTTGGTGATCCGAGTACTCTTTTGGACAAACTTTTGGATCCACTAAGGTAGGCAGTCTGGTATGTCCGTACTGGTACGGATCCCAAAAATGGCACTTTTGAGGGGTTATGAGTTAGCAGACTTCTTCAAAGGTTTTTGATGGCTTCTACAACCTATCACACTTCTACCTCTTCACTGAGACTCTACCCTGCATCACACTTCCATGCCAAACACTTGGCACATTCACAACTGCTATCCCTGCAAGCAAATACAACATTTTCAATCATTTTCCTAACCGGGCTATGACAGAGGTCGCCTAGAAAATGATGGCAAGTTGCTTTCCAACAACTTCCAGGCCATTACAAAGCATATATACACTGTACAAGGGTTCCATGACTTGAATCCCATTGGGTCATTGAGCAAAACTCAAGGGATTTCAAGTTGGAACCATGACTGGGCTCTTGAACCCTTGCTCAGACCGAGAGCAATACGATAAGAGATAATTTGTAAACACACTTCAAAATTGCACTAAGGAAAGATACAAACACCTCCTGAGCAATACAATACCATACACTAAACCACCATGAAATAACAGTAGCAAGGTCAATCCATTTGGTACGGACTGCTGCTACAAAAATGACAAAATACAAGGCAAAATCTAGAAATTGTCTTCAAATTCTATTCAAACTTGCTCAAAGATGTTCCAACCCGTGTACAATCATTCTCGGAGCATTTTATATGCCATTTGGGTCATAACCAACTCTTCATCGGTTGCCTAACCACCGATTTGCTCAAAAAATCAAAGTTGTTCAAAAAGTTGCAAAAAGTTGTCAGGCAACAATGACAACTTTTGCTCAAATGTGCATTTTATGCATTTCTACTCATACTAAACCTCCTAGGATGACTCCCTAACATCAAAATGATATGCCTAAATGCCTAATGAGGCTTTACGAGATGTTTTATATAATGATGCAAATTTATGCCATTTTAGGCTTACAAGGGCTCATTGGCCAAATTTGGGAAAAACACACAACCTTGGCGACAATCACCCTTCAAATGACTATCAAACACACATGTGGACCTCCAAGCAATCCATTATTCAAACACTAATCCAAAATATGGATACTCACTCCAAAATTTGCAAAATGTATCAACAAACTGGTTAAAAGCTAGGTGCTCCTGCACCATACTCCCCAAATGAAAAAGAAGTCAAGTGACTGCTTTAGGTAACAAAGAAAGGGGAATGCCAAGCTTAGAAAAGTCTGCTTCAGGTACCCAAGTAGCCTCAGATGCTGGAAGTTGCTGCCATTTGACCAAATGCTCCATATAGGCGGTGTGCCTTGTCTTCCTGAGAACTCTAGAATCCAATACTTGCTTGGCTTGTGGCATGGTTGCAGGTGGTAAGGGCAGGTCTGAAAGTGCTTGAGAGACCTCTGAGACTCTGCTACATTCCTCTGGAAGTGTGCCCTTATACTGCACCAAGTCTGCAACATTAAATATAGGAGATAAAGCCATGTCTTCGTGTAGGTCAAGTTTGTAGGCGTTGTTTCCATACTTAGCCAAGACCTTACAAGGTCCAATCCTCTTCATCTGAAGTTTACTAGGGACACCTTTCTGAAGCCTTGCTTTGTTCAAATGAACCAGGACCAAGTCCCCAACAACAAATTGTATATCCTTTCTCTTTTCATCCACTTTATCTTTGATCCTTTGAGAGGTGTCTAGTAGGGTTGTCCTAACCTGCTCATGAATCTCTTGCATGGATTGAGCCATGTCCATAGCATGTCCACTCTGCTGTCCCATCTTCCCAATATCTATGAGCTTCAACACAGCTCTGGGATGAAGGCCATAAACTACCTCAAAAGGGCTCTTACCAGTTGATCTATTCACACTGTCATTGTAGGCAAACTCAGCTTGATGGATGATCTGATCCCAAGCTTGTCCATACTCTTTTGTCAAACACCTAAGAAGGTTTCCAAGTGTTCTATTAACCACCTCTGTTTAGCCATCCGTTTGGGGATGGTAGGCTGAATTGAAAGACAAGTTAGTACCCAATCTATGCCATAAAGTTTTCCAAAAATGACCAATAAATTTTGCATCTCTATTTGATACTATACTGATAGGTAAGCCATGAATCCTAATCACTTCCCTCAAAAACAAGTGAGCAATATGACTAGCCTCATGAGTCACCTTACATGGAATAAAATGGGCCATTTTGCTAAATCTATCTACCACAACATAGATGCTATCAAAACCTGTTTTGGTCTTGGGCAAACCAACAACAAAATCCATACTTACACACTCCCATGGCCAGTTTGGGATAGGTAAAGGCTGATAAAGACCAGCATTAGAAGAAGTACCCTTGGCTCTTTGGCAAACCACACATTGCTCCACATATTTCCTGATATCCCTTTGCATCTTAGGTCAATAGTAGAATCTTTGGACAAATTCCAAAGTCTTATTCAATCCAAAATGTCCACTTAAGCAACCATTGTGTTTCTCTTGCATCAAATTTTCTCTCATGGACCCTCTAGGTACACAAAGTTGTCCTCCTTTAAACAAAAGACCATCTTGTAAGGTAAAATCTGCATATTCACCATGAAAATGATTTCTGAATTTTTGACAAACCTTGTAGATGGCAGCAAAGTCTTCATCATCTTGGTATAACCCCTTGAAACTATCCACTCCAATGCTCTTGAGATGCACTTCTTGAACTGTTAGCAACCTTCTACTTAATGCATCAGCAACTCTATTACATTGACCTTTCTTATGTTTAATGGTAAAAGTATATGACTGCAAATACTCTACCCATTTGAAATGCCTGTGATTCAACTTTTCTTGTGAATTGAGAAAGCTAAGAGCTTGATTATCAATATAAACCAAAAATTCTTTAGGCAGCAAATAATGCCTCCATTTCCTAAGTGATTGAACAAGTGCATATAACTCCAAATCATAAGAAGAATACCTTTTCTTGGCATCATTGAGCTTCTCATTGAAAAATGCAACCGGTCTATTGTCTTGACTTAAGACTGATCCAACTGCTATGTTGCTTGCATCACATTCAATGGTGAAGAGCTTGTCAAAGCTTGGAAGAATTAGTACTGATTGAGTAGCCACCTTTGTCTTCAAGAGATCAAATCCTCTTTGTGCTTCTTTTGTCCATTGAAACTTAGTCTTCACACCTCCTTTGATTGTGTCAAGCATAGGTGCACATATCTCACTGAACCCTCTGATGAACTTCCTATAAAATTGTGCCAAGCCATGAAAACTCCTCACTTCACTTGTTGTCTTAGGTGTAGGCCAACTGATTATGGCTTCCACCTTAGAGGTATCCATCTTCAAATCACCACTTGAGATTACAAACCCAAGATATATCAACTCCTATTTCATGAACTCACATTTTTCCAAATTGATAGTTAGTTGCTCATCACATAATTTCTTCAATACAATCTCTATATGCTTAAGATGTTCGTCTTTAAACTTGCTAAAAATCAAGATGTCATCTAAATAAACAACAAATTTACCAATATAATCCTTGAGTACTTCATTCATGAGTCTCATGAATGTGCTAGGGGCATTTGTGAGTCCAAATGGCATAACAAGCCATTCATAAAGTCCTTTTGTGGTCTTGAATGCTGTCTTCCATTCATCTCCCTCCTTGATTCTGATTTGGTGATAACCGCTCTTGAGGTCTATCTTGGTGAAGTATTCAACACCTCCTAAACAATCCATCAAATCTTCAATTCTTGGAATGGGAAATCCATACCTAATTGTAATCCGGTTGATAGCTCTAGAATCAATGCAAAGTCTCCAAGTACCTCCCTTCTTTGGGGCCAAAACGGTGGGAATTGCACATGGGCTGATGCTCTTCCTTATCAGACCATTATCCAAGAGTTCTTGCATTTGCTTAGCTATCTCTTTGTTCTACTCCGGTGTCATTCTATAAGCTGCTTTATTAGGCAATGAGGCTCCGAGTATGAGGTCAATTTGGTGACTTATGGCACGTTGAGGAGGCAAGGTTGCAGGTGTTCCATCACTGATAATGTCCTTAAACTGATTTAGAATCTGTTGCACTTCATTGGGAATGCATATTTTCTTATCCTTGCTTTCTTCTTTTGGTTTTACTACAAGTGCAAACCCCACTCCTTCTCCTTCCTTGAGAGTGTTAATGAACTCCTTCTCACCAACCAACAACTCATTGGGACCTTTTGATCTGCCCTCTTCTTGGTCTCCTATGGACTGAATTTTATAGGTGATCCCATCTTTTTGAAAAGTATAGGCATTCTTTTCCCCATGGTGTATTGTTTTTCTGTCAAATTGCTAAGGCCTACCTAGGAGTAGGTGGCAAGCATCCATTGGTAAGATGTCACTTAAGATTTTGTCCTTGTAGCCTCCTATAGTGAACTCCACCAAAGTTTGTTCTTTCACTAGAACATGCTGCCCCTTGTTGAGCCAAGTAACCCTATAAGGATCACTATGTGGGATTCTTTGTAGGTTGATCTTACCTGCTGCTTCTTCTGACACTATGTTATCAATGGAACCTGAATCCACCACCACTCTACATACTTTACCCATAATCTTGCATTTTATCCTGAACAAGGATCTTCTTTGGCTAGGTTCCTCCTTAACCGGTTCTTTGATCAAGACTCTCCTCACCATGAGATTCTCTCCATCCTCAGAATCTAAACTCACTTCTGATGCCTTCATGTTTGCTGCATCTTCTTGAATATAACTTACTCTCCTCTCACCTCCTTGGGATGAAGAAGACTTCTCAGGACATCTATAGGTTGGGTGTCCAAGTTGATGGCAATTGTAGCACTTCATTGTGGCAAAATAGGATCCTCTTCCTGATCCACTAGACCTTCCTCTAATAGAGTTGCTAGATCCCCTTCCTCTATAGATGTTCTTGCTATTGGAATCCCAACTCTGCTCTACCAACTTGGATTCCCCTTGGGATCTTTGGTCTACACTTCTTCCACCATAGCTACCTCTATGACCTCTGTCATCTCTTCCCCTACCTCTGCCTCTGTTGCTTTGCTCTTGTTTATTTTTACTCTTTTCTTCCACCTTGAGTGCCAATTGATAGCACTTATGAACAGTACTAGGACACAACAAACTCAACTCTTCTTGTATATTCCATCTCAAGCCATTTAAGTACCTGGCTACCTTGATGCTTTCATCTTCCACCACCTTGGATATCAAACACAACTTCTAAAATTCCTCAATGTAGCTGCTCACATCTAGTTCTCTTTGTCTCAAGTTTTGTCTCCTCTTGTGTGATTGAATTTCATAGTCTTCAGGGATATAGGCTTCTTTCACCTTGGCTAGCATTTCTTTCCAAGTGGCAATTGGGTTCTTACCCTCTTTTTGTCTCTCCTCTTGGATGAACTTCCACCAAGTCAAGCCTGCTCCTCTCAATTTAGATTTGGCTACCTTCACCTTTTGTGCCTCACTAATCTCATCACATTCAAAGTGATTCTCCAATCCTTCAATCCATTCCATGACTACTTCTGGTTCCATTTTTCCACAAAAAAGTGGCACTCCTTCTAGGAATTTTCCTCCTAAGGCTTTGATGGCTCTAAGGAAAGGTTATTCAAGTAGAATAGGATCTAATTCAAGTGTGCTATCCTCTTCAACTACTTCCTTACCCTTCCCTTCATTGATTTGGATTGTTACGTTTTCAGTCTTGTCTTCAACTACGTCTAGTTTGCTCTCCAACTGTTGCAGTCTTACCCTAAGGAGCCTATTCTCTTCCTCTTGATCTTCTACCTTCTTGGCTAACTCTGCATTGGTCACCATCCTGAGGCTATTTTCTCCTACTGACTCAGTCTCTGACATAAACTGGCTTCTTCCCAAATCTTAGCTAGCTCTGATACCACTTTGATGGGGAGGGGTTCTCAAAGAGAGTCACACCTTGCTCAATAGGTAGTTGAATGATGTTTTAGTGGGTTCCTATCACTCTTCACATGTCCATTAACAAGTCAAACACTCAAACTCTCTTGGATTGCTCCCTATCAATGTGTGCTCAATAGTTGCTTCAAGCATGGTTGAGATTCACAAGGGTAAATCCAACCACTAAACTATCCAAACCTCCAACATGTACTTGCAGGGGTTTTAGGGGGTGTCCTATAGGTGTTTCCATTCCATTCAAGTGGTTCTTCAGTTGGCTTCCCATCATTTTCCCATCGCTCCCTCTTTCTCCTATTTTCTAGGCCTAGTAGCCCTAGAGCCCCAATTAGCCCTACCTTGCCGGTTTTTGGGCAATTACTCAAAAATCACTCAAAGAACCTTCCAACACCCTTGGTGATCCGAGTACCCTTTTGGACAAACTTTTGGATCCACTAGGGTAGGTACTCTGGTATGTCCGTACTGGTACGGATCCCAAAAATTGCACTTTTGAGGGGTTATGAGTTAGCAGACTTCTTCAAAGGTTTTTGATAGCTTCTACACCCTATCACACTTCCACCTCTTCACTGAGACTCTGTTGTGCATCACACTTCCATGCCAAACACTTGGCACATTCACAACTGCTCATCCCTGCAAGCAAATACAACATTTTCAATCATTTTCCTAACCGGGCTATGACAGAGCTCGCCTAGGAAATGGTGGCAAGTTGTTTTCTAACAACTTCCAGGACATTACAAAGCATATATACACTGTACAAGGGTTCCATGACTTGAATCCCAAGGGTCATTGAGCAAAACTCAAGGGATTTCAAGTTGGAACCATGACTAGGCTCTTGAACCCTTGCTCAGACCGAGAGAAGAACGATAAGAGATAATTTGTAAACACACTTCAAAATTGCACTAAGGAAAGATACAAACACCTCCTGAGCAATACAATACCGTACACTAAACCACCATGAAATAACAATAGCAAGGTCAATCCATTTGGTACGGACTGCTTCTACAAAAATCACAAAATACAAGGCAAAATCTGGAAGTTGTCTTCAAATTCTATTCAAACTTGCTCAAAGATGTTCCAACCCATGTACAATCATTCTCAGGGCATTTTATATGCCATTTTGGTCATAACCAACTCTTCATTGGTTGCCTAACCACCGATTTGCTCAAAAATGCAAAGTTGTTCAAAAAGTTGCAAAAAGTTGTTAGGCAACAATGACAACTTTTGCTCAAATGTGCATTTTATGCATTTCTACTCATACTAAACCTCCTAGGATGACTCCCTAACATCAAAATGACATGCCTAAATGCCTAATGAGGCTTTACAAGACGTTTTATATCATGATGCAAATTTATGCCATTTTAGGCTTACAAGGGCTCATTGGCCAAATTTGGAAAAAACACACAACCTTGGTGACAATCACCCTTCAAATGACTATCTAACACACATGTGGACCTCCAAGCAATCCATTATTCAAACACTGATCCAAAATATGGATACTCACTCCAAAATTTGCAAAATGTATCAACAAACTGGTTAAAAGCTAGGTGCTCCTACACCAATATGAGACACTTAGGGAATTGCACATCTAGGGAAGATGGTTGTAGGAGAAATTCCACCTTTTGTGGTGTTATCTTGTTATTACATTCCACCTTCGGTGGGTGATCCACCTCTAGTGAAATATTCTATTATTTCTCCTACCTACCCCTACCTACCCTTGTATCTTATTGGGCCACATGTCATGATTGTGTGCTCTCATTTCCCTATTGCCTTGCCTTTATAAACAAGCTCATGTACATTGTACTTAGTTGGGTATTTTGCATCTTGATGAGAATACAATTTATTCTTGTCTATTATGTTCTCTCTTTTTTTTGTTCTATTCATTGGCCTCAAGATCTAGGGTTGCTATAGGCAAATTCTAACAATTAGACATCATACCTACAAAGGACAAATACCATACAAAAAAATCAACCTTTTTCATACATAACCTTATCACCCTCTATATTACAATGAAAGAAAAGAGCTCATAAACAAAGGTATATGTTTCCAATATATGGGAGAATGGGAACGTGGTCATGATTGTAATTGAGAAAAATTTAAAAGATGACAAATAGACCCAAAAGAGAAAGGTTTGTGCTACACATGCAAGAAAGAATGGAGGCCAGGACACATATGTGGAAGCCAAATATGTACTATAGAGGCAATGTCCGACAAAGAAACATAAGGAAATCCAAGCAAGAAAACAAGGTACGATGAAGATGATCTTAAGAGTATCCAATTGAAAGAAGGGACAATAAACAACTGAAGCTTTGTGAAGGAACAAATTTAGGGGTTAGGCCCCCTCCCTAGGCTCATGGGAGCAAAAAGGTCGGGTAGGCCCTCTTTCAGGCTCTAAGTGACTTATGAGCAACAAGGTGGGGATAGGCCCCCTTCTCGGCTCATGGGAGGAGAAGGGTGGGGTTAGGCTCTCTTTCTATCTCTAAGTAGCTTATGAGCAGCAAGGTGGGGATAGACCCCCTTGCCGACTCATGGCAGCAGAAGGGTGGGGTTAGGCCCTCTTTTTGGCTCTAAGTGACTTATGAGCGCAAGGTAGCGATAGGCCCCTTCCCGGATCATGAGAGCAAAAGGGTAGGGTTAGGCCCTATTTCTAGCTATGAGTGGCTTATAGTAGCAAGGTGGGGTTAGGCCCCCTTCCCAACTCATGGGAGTAGTAAGGTGAGGTTAGGCCCCCTTCCTAACCACTAACAAACCCTCTAATGATTGACTATTGACTTAAAAGGATGAAGCATGAATAGTGAAAGCAAATACAAGCACCCCACTAGGTAGACCACCCCGAGTTTAATGTGCCTGCCACTAGGGCCAAGAGGGGGAGTATCTGCTCTTGGGCTTAGTGTGGGGACGGCTTCACGCAGACCTATCATGCTTCCTCCGCCAACCCTTCGATGCACTTTCCTGTTGCAGATCCAAATACTACTTTCTTTCTTCTTTGATCTTGCCAAGCTGCAAGGTAAAAATATATCAATGGATGCATTCTAGTTGATGAGAAGGCATTTAACAATACGTGTATTTGCGTGTATGCTTTGTGTCTGCATATATTCATGTGTATGCTTCGTGTTTTTATGCATATGCTCCATGTTTGGTCCATACTTGACGTGTTTCTAGCAAGTCTGCTCCATGAATATCTATGATTACTATAAACATATTCCTAACATCATGAGATTTCTATTTTTGGTTGATCCAGGACATGAGAATAACAAGAGTGAACGAAAAAGATGTGAATTTATTTAAGAAAGGACATTGCATTAAGGTCATAGATGTGTGTCATGCTTCTAATCCTCATCTTAATATGCGGGAAAACTCATCTTAATTTACAAACTCTGCCAATTCCCAATAACTTGCATTCGAATTAGAAGCAAAAACACATATAGCTTAAAACAAATTTGCAACTAGGGAACATCAGAGTTGCACAGCCAAAGTGGGTTACACCATAAAATCTAAGGATTGATTTGGAATCATCATAATAAAAGATTTAGTGAAAAACTAACTTTGCTTGAGGACAAGCAAATCTCAGGAAGGGCAGACGGTCATGCCGCCACCCAAATTGCAGCTTTATGAGGAAACCTAGGCGATGAAAATAAGACAATTACCGTCCCTCAGGCTGACCCAGATTAAAGAGATTAGAATAAAAACATTTTATTTAAGGACATTATAAGTGCAATTTTAGGGCCGACCTTGGCATGGGTGTATTTATTAATTCTAGCTGACGGTATTTGTAAATAGAAAGGGCATGGCCGACTTCCTCTTAGTCTAAAGCAAGTTGTACATGTATAAATGAGGACTGCAATAGTGATTTTTAGGAGGGGGGAATATATAAAACAAAATGGCAGCAATTAACAAAGAAACAAGACAAAGCAGCAGTCAAGTTTAGTTATGAAGAGGCACCATTAAGAAATGTTATGACCACTCTTAAGTGTCAACATCTCTCAAAGGTTGTCTCTCTTAGAGATATAACGATATAAAGAGTAGAAGACCACAAGGGAGGAAGGCATGAAGGCAGATGAGAAGACATCTTCAACAATCAATTGAGGGAAACATCAAGACAGATAAAAGCATCTGCAGTGATCAGCAAAAAGGAACTGGATCGAAAATAAAGGGAAGACAAATAAGCACCAGAATTCAGAAAAGTAGAATTTCTGAAGGAAGGCAACGAACCAAGGAGCAGAAGTGCTTATCCAAAGGAGCAGCGATCAACATCCCAAGAAGGAAGTGTTGATGTGTTTTTTACGCACATGCGAACACAGAATAAAATACCATAAGTATCGTGTCCTCTCTTGAACAAAATCTCTCGAATGTTGAAGATTAGCTTAAGGATCATTCGAGACGACTCCAAGGTTCATGAATGTAGGGTCACTACATGTGGATAAGCTCATTGGTTTGATGTGATTATACTGGAATCACAAGGGGGCTTACATTCGAATGCCTGAATGTTTGATTTGCTGGAACTTAGGTCCTATCTACTCAATTGGAAGATAAAAAAGAGCAAAAGAGATAGGGTTTGAGAAATCTACGCTAGGCCCTAGAATGTAAGGATATAGATGAAGGACTATATGGAATCCTACTGAGCAAGGTCTCACCATCAAACTGAACAATTTGACACAAGCTCAGTGCAATCTTCTAAGGACATTTCAAGGATGTTCGAATCAATACCATCAAACATTGATCACCATTCAAGTTAATGCATAAGAAATGAGTGTAGGACAATTCGGAGTTAATCTCATATCATTCCAGTTGACCACACAAGGCGCACTTACAAGCAGCAAGAGGCTAGTGGTATGGATTAGGTGGATTCCACATGAATACATTCAACAACTTTTTCCATTCAATCTAATCAACATGAAAATAAATTGAGAAGTAGAACCGTGAGGCTTATTGAAATAACAAATTTCACCATAACTTCAATGAAAAGAGTATCTCATTTACAAGTCATACCAACAATTCTTCCTTCTCCTAAACTACTTCTATTCTAATTGCTATTTTATTCTTTCCTAACTATTCTCCAACTATTAACTATTAGCTATTAACCTTTTCAAATGAAGAGGCTTGAGCCTTTTATAATGCTCTCAATACAATTCAATGGCTCAGATCCACTTGAGATCAATGGCCGAGATTTTATAATGAAAACCCTAATTAGGGTTTGTTACAACAAACTAAATTCGGCCAATGAGATAATTACATTCCATGAGCGTGGACCAATAGATATCAAGGGTAGGTGCCTCGAAGTTTGTGCCATCACTAGTGAACTTGATTCATTGAACTTGGACGTGTTGATGTGGACTTCATTGATTGGAGGAATGGTGATTGGAACGCCATCTGGGATGCCACTTCATTCTTGCATTTTGTATACTTGAGTTGATTCACCATGAAGGAATATCTCTTGATACTCAACATTATCTAGCTTCAATGATGATGACGATGATCGTTTAACTTTGATTAAATCTTTTGAAACTATCTGCTCTCGAATTTCTTAGAATGAACTTTTGATGTCATCTTTGCATCTTTCCTTCGAAATTCCTTCCTTGTGACTTCTTTCGTGTTATTGATGTTGTAGATCATGTCTTTGCACAAGTGAATACTTCTTGTTTGATCTCCTTATTTCCTTCTTTATTTCCTGCAAAACAAATAAGCAAGTATTACACATACTTAATATAGGTTAATTAAAGCATATAGAGAAGATTTGCCATCATGAAGCAACACTTGAAGTTGCTTTTTTGCTCGTGAAGTTACTTTTTTTTTGCTCGTGAAGAGGAGCTTCTGAAGTGTATTCCATTATTGATGTTCATTAAGTTCTCCTTGTCTTTGAAGTCACTTACTTCAAAGAGATCATGAAGTTGTTAATGTAGATCAAATTCCATTATTGATGTTCATTAAGTTCTCCTTGTCTTTGAAGTCACTTACTTCAAAGAGATCATGAAGTTGTTAATGTAGATCAAATTCCATTATTGATGTTCATTAAGTTCTCCTTGTTATTGATGTTCATTAAGTTCTCCTTGTCTTTGAAGTCACTTACTTCAAAGAGATCATGAAGTTGTTAATGTAGATCAAATCATGAAGTTCGCTCATGTCTTAATTCTTGAAGTTCATTCATATCCCTTGGTTTGTAAGGTTGGAATTTTCCGAAACATGAAGTTAAAATTCGCTCATGAAGTTGATTCATGAAGATCACCCTAAGTGGTATGTACATGAAGTTTGTTTCTCTCACCTTGCTTATTAAGTTCGCTAATCTTTCTCAACTCATGAAGCAAATGCTATCAAATTTCCTTCATTCCTCTAATTTCAACGTTCGCTCCATTTTATCAACTCATGAACTTCGCTTGAAAGACCCAACTCATGAAGTTACTAAAATCCGCTCCAAATCCTTGATTCACGAAGTTGGAAATTCGCTCCAAAATGCTCAAACACGAAGTTGTTTCTCTTAATTATTTCTCCTATTTATACCCAACTTCATTCCTAAAAATCGCTCCTCTTAGCAAGATCATGAACTTCGCTCCATTCCTTCAACTCCCGAAGTAGAAAATTCGCTCCAAATTCCTAACTCATGAAGTCGCTCACGTGGGGTGATTTGTGAAGTTTGTTTCCTTGGCGAGATCATGAAATTTAAGCTTCGCTCTCCTTGGCGAGATCATGAACTTCGCTCATCTCTCCTCCAACATGAAGTTCAACTTCGCTCCAAAACAGCAGTTCATGAAGTTAGGAACTTTGCTCATATCCTTCAAGTTATGAAGTAGTGGAATCGCTCCAAAATGATGATTCATGAAATATGAAGCTCGCTCCATTTTCTTTATTCATGAAGTATGAAGCTCGTTCCATTTCATTGATTTGTGCAGTTCGCTTCAAACTTCCTAAACATGAAGCTCGCTCTAAACTGTTGACTCGTGAAGTATGAACCTCGCTCTAAATCCTCAACACATGAAGTCGCTCCCATCAGCCATCACATGAAGTTCACTCCTCTCCTTGAAGTGATGAAATACGCTCCTCCAGCCTTGAGGATGAAGTGGATTTCAAACTTGAAGAAATTTGTTGTTAGTAAACATGATGCACTTGCTCGTTCTTCTTCATCATTCCATGACCTTCCCTTTGCTTTTGTACCAAACTCCAACTCTGTTTAAGGTGGTGAATCTCCTGCAGTCAGCTCTGTAAGTGCACAGTAATGGTCTGATCCACCCTCTTCATGTGATCGAATCTTGATATTGTCCCTTTCCCAAATGTGGATATTGATGTGTGAGTCCTCCTTGAATTTGACTTGCCTTGGAGTGTAGTCCCTGAACTTCCTAATGAAATCATCTCTTTATCAGCTTTCGGTCCCCTTATCAAAACCTGAAAGACACATAATGAATCAAGAATCCTGCAAATAAAACAATCTTACACACCCCTAATGCATCATAAATTGCTTTCAAAGATCAATTCAAATCCGGGAAATAACAATCTACTGATGGAACTAATCCTTGAAATCAGTTCTGATCTGAATTTTGATCCTCAAATTTATAGCTCTGCCTCTCTGTCTGCTGCAATTCGCTGCCTTTAGATTGCAGAGCAGATTGTATCAATTGCTTTGATTAATGCCTTGGAATGAGGATGGATGTCCTCTTATATAGACGGCGGATGTTAAAGGGTCTCGTTTACTCTATCTTCATTAAAGTGACACATCTTCATGTAGAGGCCAGCACCTTATTTTTTGTTGCCACACCTTGCAAAGACTGATGAGGTGGATACTTTATCTTTTAAAATTTCAAAATTTCTGGTGGGGCCCATGCAATATCAAAGACAAAAAAACATTTTTCATTCTCAGCCAGTGGTTAGTGGGTCCCAGCAAGAGTCCTTGAGATAAATCTATTTAATTCTCCATTTTGGAGTGTGTGGGGCCCAGCATATAATGTGATACGGTGGAGAGAAATAAGAAGGGGAAGTGGTCGGAAATGTTAAGGGTAGCTGCTACGTGGAGAAAGAGGGGGAATGGGATGTTGGAAGAAAGGGGGACATAAGGGATATAAATGATGAAAGTAGGAGATACGTGGGGGGAAATGAGGTTTAGGATGTGGGAGGTAAAAGGGGTTGGAAGGAGTTAGGATATGTTGGGGAATAAAGTGGAGTGGGAGGTATAAGGGGGTAATGAAAGGGTAGAGGGGTGTAGTCTATAATGGGAGTTATAAGGGGCAAGGAAAAAGGGTAAGGGGGTAGGGTGGTAGGTTAGGTTAGGGATAGGATATGGGTAGGCTAGGATGGGGATAGGTGATAAGATGGAAAGGTGTGGGTAGGAAAAAGGTAATTAGGAATAAAGGTGGGAAATGGGAATAATTAAATAGGTGAGGAGGTTAGGATATGGGAATGGATGAAGAAAGGGTAGGTAGATGTCATGTCCCCTTTCTAGAGTGGACATCGGAGACGGAGGAGTTGGCCTATCATTGGAGTCTCGTAGGCTAGCAGAGGTTGATTGGGACTCATTCAGTGCATATAGTGATTGGATTTTGGCTTTACAGGCAGTTTGGAGCAGTTCCTAGATTTTAGGGGGTATCCCTAAATTTTAGGAGGTCGTGACAGTTGCCAGTCGTGAGGTTATTCATGACCTTTTAGATGGTTTCAGTTTCAAAGAGATTGGGCTTGTTTCCTAAATTTTAGGAACATCCCTAGATTTTAGGGATGAGACTACCAGTGAATCCTTGATTTCCGACTTCAGTCACAGACAGGTGACAGGATGATTTTAGGGTTTGTAATGTCAGTTGGGCATTTTGTGGCTATTTGGGTTATATTTTTAATATTTCCTAAGTTAGCGTTTAATAATTAAATAAGGCTAAGTTGTTAGCCATTTTGGGGTAATAAGGGGATTTTTGGTCTCATCTGGATGCGCATCCTATTGTGTGATAGCTCGTTGGAAAGATCTTGAAATTCTTTAAATCTTTCTCTTTGGTCTCAGGGCAATTCAGTGAGCGGATTTCTGTCTATGGGGAAAAAGGTCATTTTCTAGTAACATGACCACTTTAAAATAAGAAATTATAACATTTCCACTAGACCACGCCACTTGGAGACAATTAGGGTTCGATTTGCAATTGAGAGGGGTTATAAGGGGATAGGAGCTTCATTCTATGATTATCTTTTACACATTTTACATCTTGGATTTGAGATTTGGCTCTGGAAGAGCTTTTCAGCATCTAGGACGCCAACCCCAATGCCTTGCCTGTTTGGGACGTAGCCCCCAATACAGTGGTTTGGATTTGTTTGCAGCTATTAGCATCTTGGAGATTGTACGGCATTCTTTCTGGAGGTTCAGCAATTCTGACAGAGTTCAGCATGGGGTTTGGGGTTTCTAACCAGTTGGGTGTACTTGGCAACCATACGGCTGTACCTGGCAGCCACTTTCCTTCCCACGTGCAGCACTTGGAGGGCTGGAATCTTGCCACAACTTCATTCCTAGTTATGTTACTCTTTCAGCATCCAGGTTGGAATTATTCCTGATTGTAATCTTCCTGAAATTATTGGAAATCTTCATCTGGTCAAATATTTGATTTTATATTCAGAAATCTGCCTTGAATCGAATTTGTTTTGGCTGTATATGAACTTCATTTTCAGTACTTTGTTCATGTACTTGTACTTCATTATTTACTTGTTGAAAAATCATCAAAATACAAAAAGAATTCAACCCTTCTGCAACTTCTGTCTATTTCTGAAAGAAAATATTAATAAGCAGGAAAAATCAATTTAAATAAATAAAAATTACAGCAGATTGGTAAAAGAGATCCATCAGGGATCTTTCAGTGGTATCAGAGCTTTGATCTTGCCAGCCTGTTGGGTGAAGATCAAGAGTTCTAATTCAGATTTGAGTTTAGTTTGGTTGAAAATCAAATTGGACATCATGACAGGGTTGTTTAGAAATAAACAAGCAGGAAAAGAATTTGAGCAAACACCTTCAAGGAGTTCCAGACAGTCTAAGGGTACAACTCCTTCAACAAGCACAAGGAGAAGGTCTCCTGCCAAGACATTCAATGATATAGTTATGAACAACTATGATAAGTATTGCTCTCTTCCTAAAAAGATACATGACCACCTTTCCTTCACACAATTCATGGGTGTACCAGTTGAAGATGACTTGATGTTTTCAAGTCCACGTCATCAACCAAGAACAAAACAAGAGTCAATTGAGAGCAAGGGAAGCAAAGGAAGAGGAGCAGATATGATGTTTACCAGTGAGATTGGTAGGAAACTATTTGAAGATTTTGAGAGACATGTAGATCCAATTGGTGCCTCTTTGGTTGGTTACAACGCTGTCCCATCATTTTTGGTGGAAGATGTGAAGGAAGAGTTTGTAACTTCAAGCAATACACAAGACATTCATGAGAGGTTTGATGAGTTCTCAGATTGCCCAAAGACTGATTTTGAATCAGCAATTGATGAAGAACATGAGGTTGAAATGGACAGCGTAAGTTTGGATTCATTTGTCACACTACTTCCTCTTCTCAATTGGGAAGACCATGAGGAAAGTCGAAATTTAATGGTGTGTAGTGAATCCAAAGATTTGTCACCACAGTATGATCATAATTCTGAAGTCCATAACAGCAGTGACATAACTTATCTCCCTCAAGATATGACAGCCTTTGGTCATGAAGAGAATAGAGATTTGCATTCTACATTTGCGGGTGCTTATGGTACAAGCATGGGTTATGCTGATGCAAATAATACAACTCACCATAAGTCTGATTTTGTGTACTTTGGGGCAGCTGATATAAAACATTGCCAAAAGTTGAACGAAGATTGGTTACATAGAGCTGCCCAAGCAAAAACGCTTGCTGCCCAAGCAAGACACCACCTCCAAAGAGTCAAAGAGCGTCACAATCGGTTAGATGATGCAAGGATACAAAGAGAATCATCCATTAGATCTTTATTTCTTCCAAGGGAAGAAAAGGACAGCGAAGATATATTGAATGGAAATAGAAATCAGTTTGATTTTCTGAGTTTGATCAGCAATTTTCCTTCATCTAATGAGTCAAATTTGAAACCTTGCATTGAGAACATTCAAGTTGGGAAGACTAGGTGTGAAGTTTATGAGTTGTTAGGTGGCATTCATAGTGGACCAGCCACTGAAGGTTTATCCATGTTGCAGAACAAAAACATCTACTATTCATTTGTGGACTTGTCACCTCTTTCATATGATAGGGCAGCGATGTACTTATTAATTGGTGACTCAGTTTTCTTAGATGTGATAGTGGGCTATGAAGATCAGCGTGTAAGAGACTATATTTGGTGCATGGCTAAACAATATATTTATTTGGCATCCTCCAATGAAGACATACTAACTTGTGGAGAAATTGGGCAAGTTGCAGCCGTTGATCAAAGGTTTTGGAGAGGTTTCCATCACACTTTGCTTGTTGGAAATTGTCTTATTGATGGGTCCATTTCAACATTGAAGATTGGTGGTATTTATGGTTTCACAGTGGCTATAGAGAGACACGGTATCGACGATGCCTCTTACTATCATTGTCTCTTCATGACAGATGGATGTGGATTTAGTTTTATTTGGGATCCAGGTGTTGATTCATTTGATACAGCGTCTTATAGGGATTATAGTATGTTGCTCCAGATATTAAGATTATATGGCACTTATATCAGAGGAGAGCAGCAGGAGCAGTTTATGTCCTACAGGTGGTTTGTGTGGGATCATGGTATAGACATGTGTAGTACCTTCCTTTCGTGGATCCTACATGGGTTGCTTCACTTCAGATGTATAGATGTAGTCGTGGGTGTACAATGGTTGTTGACACTTGGACGGTATGTTCGGAATATCACGAGGATGGAGCTGGAGTTTACCCACTATCCATCTCAGTTTATCGAGCAGAGTGGGACGACAGTTGATCCACAGGTTGATTGTCATCAGATAGCTGGCGTGGATGAGTTATGTGATGTTACTCCTAGTGAGTACTTTGAGCCAGTTGATGTGGCAATTTCACCTGATTCTCTAGACAGGGTGATTGTTTCATTGCTAGTTGGTGATTACATATTTTTAGATGCCAGCTTGGACAGTGATGATTTTAGTCAGTATTATATATTGTCTAGTGAGTTGGCATTAGATCTTCCGGCACATCAGCAGCAGTGTGTGGCAGTTGTGTGTCACTTGTGTCAGATGGGGTCAGATCACAGAGGGTCTTCCATGGATTGGCATTCATTGGATATTATGAGGGATGTTATGCATGTTGGTGATCACAGACACACTAGTGGTCTTGGCATTTATGGATATTTGATCTATGGAGATGATATAGTTTTCCATTGCTCACTTGAGGTATTCAGCGGGAGCTATGCTTCGCTCTGGGACCCAGACAGTGTTGATTTGACAGCACAGGTGCTTCAGCATTTTGAGGAGCCATTCCAAACCGGGGCATTGCATGTTGTTTATATCAGAGATGAGCAGCAGTTACATGCAATGATTTGTTTACATCTTATTTGGGATGGTGGAGGATTGGTGTTTCAGTTGCTTGTGGGCAAGCAACTCCGAGAGGGGAGGCTTGTCATGTCCCCTTTCTAGAGTGGACATCGGAGACGGAGGAGTTGGCCTATCATTGGAGTCTCGTAGGCTAGCAGAGGTTGATTGGGACTCATTCAGTGCATATAGTGATTGGATTTTGGCTTTACAGGCAGTTTGGAGCAGTTCCTAGATTTTAGGGGGTATCCCTAAATTTTAGGAGGTCGTGACAGTTGCCAGTCGTGAGGTTATTCATGACCTTTTAGATGGTTTCAGTTTCAAAGAGATTGGGCTTGTTTCCTAAATTTTAGGAACATCCCTAGATTTTAGGGATGAGACTACCAGTGAATCCTTGATTTCCGACTTCAGTCACAGACAGGTGACAGGATGATTTTAGGGTTTGTAATGTCAGTTGGGCATTTTGTGGCTATTTGGGTTATATTTTTAATATTTCCTAAGTTAGCGTTTAATAATTAAATAAGGCTAAGTTGTTAGCCATTTTGGGGTAATAAGGGGATTTTTGGTCTCATCTGGATGCGCATCCTATTGTGTGATAGCTCGTTGGAAAGATCTTGAAATTCTTTAAATCTTTCTCTTTGGTCTCAGGGCAATTCAGTGAGTGGATTTCTGTCTATGGGGAAAAAGGTCATTTTCTAGTAACATGACCACTTTAAAATAAGAAATTATAACATTTCCACTAGACCACGCCACTTGGAGACAATTAGGGTTCGATTTGCAATTGAGAGGGGTTATAAGGGGATAGGAGCTTCATTCTATGATTATCTTTTACACATTTTACATCTTGGATTTGAGATTTGGCTCTGGAAGAGCTTTTCAGCATCTGGGACGCCAACCCCAATGCCTTGCCTGTTTGGGACGTAGCCCCCAATACAGTGGTTTGGATTTGTTTGCAGCTATTAGCATCTTGGAGATTGTACGGCATTCTTTCTGGAGGTTCAGCAATTCTGACAGAGTTCAGCGTGGGGTTTGGGGTTTCTAACCAGTTGGGTGTACTTGGCAACCATACGGCTGTACCTGGCAGCCACTTTCCTTCCCACGTGCAGCACTTGGAGGGCTGGAATCTTGCCACAACTTCATTCCTAGTTATGTTACTCTTTCAGCATCCAGGTTGGAATTATTCCTGATTGTAATCTTCCTGAAATTATTGGAAATCTTCATCTGGTCAAATATTTGATTTTATATTCAGAAATCTGCCTTGAATCGAATTTGTTTTGGCTGTATATGAACTTCATTTTCAGTACTTTGTTCATGTACTTGTACTTCATTATTTACTTGTTGAAAAATCATCAAAATACAAAAAGAATTCAACCCTTCTGCAACTTCTGTCTATTTCTGAAAGAAAATATTAATAAGCAGGAAAAATCAATTTAAATAAATAAAAATTACAGCAGATTGGTAAAAGAGATCCATCAGGGATCTTTCAGTAGAGGATAGAAAGGTAGGTGGGTATAGGATATGGTAAATGGAAGTGAAGCATGGTAGGGGAGGTGGAAATGGAAGGAAATGGAATGGTGAAATGGTGATGGCGATGATGAGAAATGGAAATGGGAGCGATCAGGCTTGGGCGCCCACTGACAGTGCTGGGAGAAGTGGAAGTGGTTGTGCCTTGGTTGGGCGAATGGAGTGTTGAACCTCACTTCATCCTTAAGAAAGAGACTTGATCAGCTCCTGAGCAACTACAAAGGTTAATAGCAAAGACTCGACAACTACAAACAACTAAACTAAGACCACTAACCTAGAAAGTGAAAAAAAGTGGGGGTCCCTATTTGCAATGGGGCGATGTGTGAATACCTCACAACAGGAAGCAGTATTATATCAGATCTGTTTAAATCATAATAGCAGTCTGAAAATATTTATAACCTACAATAATCTATAGTGGCAAATTCTAGGATAAATCAAAAGGGGGACACTACAAATTTGCTCCTTTTCTCTGTATTATATTGCTAAACAAAGATTATAATACTTTCTGAGTATGAAGAAAACCAAACTAAAAGTTGGTGGTATCTAGTTAAAACTTTGATTTTTATTTTGCTAAAGCAAGAAAAAGTTACATTGTGAATATAGAGATGCCAAAGAAGACAAACCTCAGACCTGTTTAACCCCAAGTTCTTGCCAAAGATGCTAACAGCCATTGCTGCTGGACCAGATGAACTTGATTTGTCCTCAGTCCTACACCTTTCTTGTTCTACACTTGATACTGCATTCTCCAAAGCCGTGTAAACTTCCAGCTGCACAAATAATTTTTATATTGCATTAATTTTGCAATAATCGATGACAATTAACCCTCACCAAAACATCTGCCTTCCTATGAAAATGGATGTAACCTAATAAGTTTCTAAAGTTCATTCAGAAGTATGCAAAGATTCATGCCTGTTTGGTATTTTGCTCCAGGTTCATCATGTATTTTTGTAAATTGTGAAGCATATCCTATGTAATCATGGTCACTTCGAAGGGATATTTTGAAAAAACCTATGAAAATGGATGTAACCTAACAAGTTTCTGAAGTTCGTCCAGAAGTATGCATAGATTCATGCCTGTTTGGTATTTTGCTCCAGGTTCATCATGTGTTTTTGCAAATTGTGAAGCATCTCCTATGTAATCATGGTTAGTCTGAAGAGACATTTTGAAAAAATCCTTTTCTATCTATTTTATCCTGTTTTATATTTCTTTCCATACCTAATCCTTCATGTCGCTGGTCAAAAATATGATAGTTTATTGATAAAGAAAACTGAAATCGTATAGCCTATAATATTATATAGTAAACAACCACCAGCATACAGTCTTCTTCACTGGATTGCATCTTCTGCCTAGGGAAGACTATTCAATATTAAGAAACCAAGTTATCATACTCTCCTCCAACTTATGTCATCATATGCAAGGTGAGAACTTCCCTACATTGCAATTGAAACTTGACTAGATACTAACCACTGTCTAGAGATTCACACCAAGTACTATATCAGATGGAAAACCTAAATAGGTATTCCCAAAATTCTACAAGCAATACACAACTTATAACAAAAAATAGAGATTTTATCATTATTTTATTCACTATAAGAACTAGTAGCAGCTCTAGCTGAGTTAACATTAACACCTTTTAGAGTTAAAAATTAAGTTATGATTTTCAGCATTTTAATGCAATTTTGCTAGAATTTCAACTCAATTTGAAAATTCAAAATGTCAATACACGTGTTACACTTCTATTTGTTTATGGTTTTCAAGTCCCAAATTTATCACGCATCCAACTAAACAACCTCAACTTTAAAAAATGGGGTATATTTCTGCATCAAAACTGGAAGAGTGATACTTTCAGAAGAACTTTATACAACAGTAGAGACCAATACTGAATCTACTATTTTTTGTCTCAACGGCCTAAACATCCATCTGTTGACTTGTTCCACCAGAAGTTAGAATAGATTGGAACGAGCCAGGGGTTCATGCTATGTAATGTATTCCAACTTTCCAAGCAAAGAGTTTGATAGAGAAATATTTTATCAAAGTTTAGTGATCAGCCTCTTTCTCATGACACCGTTTAGAGATTTTCTCATATGTACACATTTGATGTGTAAATCACACATTGGAATAGACACCAACATATTGTCTTTTGCTTCTCACAAAAAATTTGCTAAATTGGACTCTTCAAGACAATATTTATAATTCAATTTGTCTAAATTTGTGGATTGATTAAAATTTAAACGCAAGAAGGGCCAATATCTAAACAAAACCAGAAATTCTATTAACAAATCTACCTGATCTATCCTCAAACCATCTGGATTTCGCAGCCACCAAGGTTCAAACCCTAGCTAGGCCATTGTGATCGCAAGTATTGTGCCCTTGTTGATCTATTGTGCTCATGGGTTTGAACCTTCCTGTTGAAGTTGTTGGTGTTCATGTCAATGACTTCGTCCTCCAAACCCTCATTGGGTCAATGTTCTTGCAAGGTTCATGCCCCCAGTAGGCTACTTTGATCACATATATGGAGATTTGTGTTTATTGCAATGTGATCATGCCATGGACAAGGTCCCCGATTTGTGGCCTGACCTGGCTCAAGCCAGGCTGAAAATTCTCATCTTACCAATCAAAAAATAAATAGAAGTAAAAATAAACGTATTTTTAAATACTTCAAATAAAATAAAATAAAAAGTATTTATTAATACTTAAGGAAATTAGACCCATGTACCCAATTGAGAGCTACAAAAGGAAGGCACTTAGATTCTTTTAGCATATCAAATTTTGTCTTAAATTTTGCCTTTCAATTTTCAAATTTTGAGCTTTGTGTTCAAGTTTGCTTATCAGGACGAAAACCCTTAGTTGATTTGGATCTTGGAAGAAAACCCTCTAAGATTTTCACTATTGAATTTGGGGAAAAAAACCCTCATCTCCAATGTTGGCCAGTCCATTTGAGAGCTGCATCTGTCTTGATTTGGAGCATTTGCAGATTTGTGGTTCATGATTGTAGAGTTTTATTTTAGATTCAAAATTTTGGGTTTGTTCCACCATTTATTCTTATTAGATCTTGGATGCCACTCCTTCGGAGAAGTTACCATCATTTTTCTCTCTCTGGTTTTAAGACTTTTGGACACATTTTGTTGCTAGAGTGAAATCTCCATTTTTGGCCAAGTTTCAAGTTTCAATGTTACTACTACATAGTCACTGTTGTGACATTTTCACACATCGCCCCATTGCAAATGGGGACCCCCACTTTTTTCGCTTTCTAGGTTAGTTGTCTTAGTTTAGTCGTCTGGTAGTGTCTTTAGCTATTAACCTTCTACTTGAGGAGGTGCAGTGCCTTAGTTGTCAGGAAGTGATCAAGTCTTGTCTCTCTCTTTAAGTGGAATTGAGGTCAGTTTAGCTTTCAATGCCTTGGTGATGAGCTATTTATGATGATCATTTCACTTGATCATCACCCTGTGACTTTCAAGTTCTAAGATAGGAATGCTGAGTCTAAGTTTGGAAAACTCTCAAAGAAAGTGAAAAGCTGGAAGAGAGGGTAGTCAGGGCATAAACAATGATGAATAAACCATGTTAATAAAGGAAAAGCCCTTGAGATGAATGAAGTAAGTGATAGAAGCATCAAAATGGAATAAATCAGGTCACTTCCAGTGACCCCTCAAATCCATGCCTTGCTTCATTATCACTTCCAGTGACACCCAAAATCCCCGACCAGCCTCTTCAAGTCACTTCAAGTTGACGGTCAAAAGTACGACCAGCTTACAAGCACTTCCAGTTGCCTGTCAAAAACCCAATCAGAATGAATATGTCCTTATTCTAGGTGAGTTGAACGCTGATTGAGATGAATGCTTAAGGTTTTGAAGGTTAATGTTGCCTAAGGTCGGTGTAATTTGCTGAAAGTAAGTCGAAACACACTGAAATGCCAAATGAGCAAGTTACATGCATGCTTTGAAGTCACTTCCAGTGACCCTCAAAATCTCCGATCTGCCTCAGATGACTTCCACTTGCCCCTTAGATCCATGACCTGCTTCTTGATGGTGACTTCCAGTTGGAGGTCAAATCTATGACCAGCCTTGGTAACTTCCAGTTAGCATCCAAAACCCCGCCCAAAGACATAAAGATGTGATGTTCATGCTGCTGAGATGAGAGCAAATTTAATGTGTCAAAGCAAGTAGGTGATCAGATTGGTGAAAAGATGTGAATGAGTAAGGAAGAAGATGTCACTTTTGTTGTGCATTGCACACGCTACCTGTCACCGACAGGGTCCCCCTTTTTTTTGGTTTTTCGCCTTCGCCCTGTTGAGTTCTGCGCAAGGTGTCTCACGTCTTTTTTGAGCGTGCTCATAACCAATCCAAAAGATGATGATGTCATGAGCATAAGCCTGGGATTCCGCAAGGTGAGTTTAACGTTTTGGGCGTTAAAATTTCAAAAGATCGCTTAAGCTGGTAAAACGCTAAGTCTGAAAACTTCAAAATGTCCTTTTTTAAGCTTGCAAAATCCCCCAAATATGATGAAGCGTCTAAAGGTCGCAAAAGGACCCAAAGTGCCGATTTTCCCCAAAAGGAGATTGAAAGGAGGAAAAATGCTAAAATGTCAAAAGTTTGCAAAAAGCTTTCAAACCCCGATTTTCGCCATCTAAGGGAGAATTGCGAAAATTTATAAGGTTTGCAAACTAGCCCAAAATCCCGAAATTCGCCAGTAATGGGTAAATCGCAAAGTTTTAAAAGTTTTCAAAAGAGCCAAAATCACCGAAGTTTTCAAGAGGCTCTAAAATCACGATTCTTATAAAGTTTAAAAAGGACTCCAAAACACCGAAGCTCAACGCCTAAGGCGAAATTGCAATATTTTAAGTTTGAAAAAGACTCTATTTCACCGAAGTTCGGTAAAGTCTAAAATCGCAAAAAAGTTTTAAATAGTTTGCAAACCACACAAAATCGCCTAAGTTGGCATAAGGTGTGATATCGCCGAAGTTTGAACTGAGAGAAAATCGCGGAGTTTAAGTTTACAAACCCTCTAAAGTCACCGAAGTTTCACCTAAGAGAAATCGCGATGCAAATAGTTAGCAAACCATCCTCAAATCCTGAAGTTCGCAACTTCGAGGAAAATCGCAAAAGTTTTAAATAGTTAGAAAAACCATCACAAGTCCTGAACTTCGGCCTAACGGAGAAAATCGCAGAGTTTTTGGTTCGAAATAGGGACCTCAAATCCCGAAGTTTGGCATAACAGCACAAAATATAAAAGTTTTAAAACCTTGCAATCGCTCTCAGACCCCCGAAGTTCACGATTCGCTGTAGAAGGCGAAATCACGATGTAAAGTTTGAAAAAAGTCTAAAACCGCCGAACTTCGGCCTAAGCGAAGAAATCGTGGAGTATATAAGGGTTTTCAAAAGATCATAAACCCATTTTCAACGCCAGAGCTAAAATCGTGAAGGAGTATGAAGGCTTGCAGAGATGCCATACACCCATTTTCAATGCCATAGTTAAAATGCAGGAGTTAAAAGTTTGCAGAGAGAACCATCTATTCCCCCAAGCTTGACGCCATAGAAATCGTGGAGGTAAGATTTGCAAAAAGGTTAGAAACGCCGAATTTTCAACCAAAGAAAATCACCAAGTTTGAAAGGCCTGTAGAATTTAAAAATCGCAAAGTATAGAGCTTGCAACAAAAGCAAAAAATCCCGAAATTCCAACCAAGGTAAAACCGAAGTATAAGTCTTCAAAGAGGGTATTCTTCTCCCCAACTTCAGCGTAGAAAAAGATAGAGGGTTAACCGTTAGAATTTGAAAATTGCAGAAACCCTACCATTCCACAAAATTGCGAGCTGTGCATTTGTTTATTCCGAAAAGCGTAGGGCATAGGAAAGAGGGCATTTTCAAATTTCAAAAGAAATAAATCCTGCAGGCCGGATTTGAAGGATTGACACCATATTTTGCCAAGTAAGCTTGTTGTGTCTCCCTTGGAATCGTTTAAAATGCATGCAGAATTGGTTATATGTGTTTATGCAAAATTGATTAAATGATTAAGTCTTTAGACCGCATCTTTTCCCATTTGGAAGGCATCAAGAAAAGCAGTTAAGATCAAAGTCTGTCCCAGAAGTTAACCGGGAATGCATTTTTCAGACTTAGGGAATCTTAAACCTCATCCATTTTTTTTGAAAAAAATGATCTTAAAGACTAAGTGCAAATTTAGCAGTCAAAATCGCCTAAGTCCTTGAACCGCAGTTGTAGAGTAAAATTTTTTAATCAAAGAGCTTAATAATGTTTCATGTCCAAATTAAGCAAGCTCTTTCACTGAAGTATCATGCTTTCTTCAAATTCGGTTTTCCATTGATCCTTGTGCGCTAATGTATCCCTTTTATCTAACCTGTTTTGTTTCCTTCATCTCGTCTTGTAATCTGCGTCCGGTTGTCCAAGATAGATGCCTAAATCTGCGGTAGAGTCCTCAAAGACACCTGGTGCAGCCGAAACGTCCCAAGCTTCTAAATCAGACATCCCTCGCAAAGGCGAGAAGATGAAATACCAATACCAAAGGGGAGGACTGAGGGAATCAAAGGTCCAAAGCATATGGGAAAACGTAGGTGATACTGACCTAGGCCACATCGACATTCAAGACTTCAGAGACAGAGTATTCTCCCCTAACGCATATGGCAAGCCTAGGCGGATGATGGAAAGTGGTATCGCCCAGGCAGCAGGATTTCCCCCATCAGTGCAAAATTATGAGCTGGTAGTGGAGGTTGCCTGACATTATCAACCAAACACCAGATTAGTGGTTCTTGAGAATATGGTCCTAGCTGACTTCACTCCTGAGGCCATTAGCGACGCATTCGACATCCCCTTCCCGGATAACCCCATAGCAACAACTATAGATGAAGCGCAAGTGGCATATGATATGAACCCTGCCAAATGCAGGACATTAATAAATGAGGAGTGGTATAAGGAGAGAAGACCTCCAAGCATTAGAATTGGGAAAAAGACCCCAGAGGTGACTTTCACAATGAGCATGGAGATATGGTCACCTTGCTCAACCGGGTTATGGGACTCCCCCAATCTAACTTTTTTGAAGAGTGGATGTTCTATTTTACAGAGTAGGTCTTCGCCGGGAAATCCAAGTTCGACTGGGCCCAGATCATAAGTGACAATATCCATAACCAATTGGTCGAACTTGAAGAGAAAAAGTACTTCACCATGACATCTTATCTAGTCTATATGTTCGCCCAACACTAGCCACTGCCAGGGTTGATCAAGAAAGGTGAAATTGGGAACGGGCCCAATCAAGTAAAGGTGTACGATAGCTATCTGCAACTACATTATCATGACATAGCTCAGAGGGAAAATAACAACCCTGCTTATGCAATTGGTCAGTATGAGTGTGTCAATGACGCCTTCACAATGCGCCTAGTCAGGCTGATGCAAGGGGGATTACACATAAGGCTCTCAGAGCAAGCTACCATTTTGGTACAAAGGTATGGCGCCTGGTTTATTCAGTTCCCAAGGTTCTCCTACATCCGAATAGCTGGCTTTGAAGGCGCTCCGTTCCGACTTCCACGCTATCCAACAGACAAAGTAATTCTTCTGGAAGTTGCAAGGCAAGCACGTCCAACAAACAGTTTACTCAAAGACAAGAAGTAGTCTGGATTCGCCTTCCCTATGATTTTAGGTAACCTCGATGACCATTTAAAGAATCCAGCACATGCCGACGAGTCACTTGCTGAGTTAGCCTCTTCTGGCCTACAGGAACATTTCCCAAGGAAATGTTTTGATCATGACAATCTGGCGAAGAGAGCCTACGACAAGCGCTACAGAGCAAAGGAATCAATTGAAGACTATTGGAAGAATTGTTTTGATGACTATGAGGTCCGACGGCGCGAATATTCAAGGTTAAGTGTGCAGCAAATGCGACTTTATGAATACCGTGGAGTCCCGAATCAGGTAACGGATTCTGGAAATTGCTTACAAGTTCGGGAGTTTGAGGCAGTAAGACATCTCTTGCCGAGCATCGATTGGTCACAGGATCCAATCAATGATTTTGAGGCAGTTATGGCAGCCTCGGGAAGGTACACTGATCACTGGCTAAACCAACAGATTGAGCGGCTAACTCATGAGGGAGTCCAGTTCACCTACCATATGATGGGTAGTCTTGATTCTCAGTCCTCTGAAGATGAGGGAACCTCAAGTGCGCCAAAGGAAGAGGTTGAGAAGCCCGAAAAAAGGAAGAAAGCCAAAGCCAACAGAGGGACTCGGACATCTAAAAGGACCAGAAGGGAGAAGATCCCTATTAGGAGACCAGAGGTCACTTCATCATCCTAAGACCCCAATTCCGATGATGATGTAAGTGAACTTGATCATATACCTGCTCCGCCTTCCCAGAGCGATGTTGATGCATTCGAAGCTGATGATCCTCCGGCACAAGACAGGCTAAATACAGAGGTGAGGGTCATTGAGTCTGGCGAACCTGAAAATCAATTTGAGGGAGAAATTTCATCCAATCAAGGGGTTGATGTGCATGAGCTCACCCAAGGGAGTCGCCATGAATTGCAACTGCATAGTACCAGCAAGGATGACACCACTGTTGAAGGAGAGCGAAGGGCGGAAGAGACCCACGAGCCTGATAGAACTGAGGAACAACCATCACATGGGGATACTAGACAGTTGTTCAGCGAGGTAGGAGAGAATTCAGCTGCAAGCAAAGGACTGGACACTTCTTCAACTCCTGTAACAGATCAGTTACAGATATGCAATGAACTAGCTGAAAGCATTAAAGAGCAAAGTGGGAATTTGACCATAGCATCCGAGCAGACCATACCTCAAGATTGGTTAGTTGCTTGAGCACAGCGAAAAGTAGCCACCAAGCCACCTATCGACTTGGAGGACATTTTCTCTCGCATAGGGGAAGCAAAGTCCAAAGGGAAGAAAAAGCCTAAAGCCTATTCCCGAATAACCAAGGATGAACAAAGGAACCGTACCATCCATATCGCCACCCCACCTGTGGATAAGCCAGCAGATCAAGTTACACTAGCTGATTATAGCATCACAACCGTCCCAATCGGACGAGCCACCAAAGAGCAGGAAAGGGAGGAGTTCAAGGACTCCGTGCAAAACATGCTCAGGCAACTCGACGAGATAACTGCTGAAAGAAACATGTACCGAGTTTGTGCTGAGCAGGCCGAGGGGTACATTGATCACTTGCTGAGATCGTTGCATAATGCCCCCGAATCCCATGTTCCCCCATCAGCATTGGCGCAAAGGACAACAACAGAGTTTGAAGGAGTACGGGATACCGCCAAGGCCGTCAAAGAATGGATTCAAAGCATCAAAGAAAGAAGAGAGCAAATTTTCAAGGATCTGCGCGAAATGGCCCTCCATAGGGAATCCACAATTATCAAAATGTGTAAGCTAAGGAAGGAATGCTATATCACTCATGAGGTGATTGCCAGGGCTTTGTCCTTCATTAGGGCCCTATTTTGGACCTGCTCTCAAATCCCCACCATATTATCCTAAATCCTTATAATGTCAATACCTTCAAGGAATGGTATTGGACTCTCAACATGAAAAACGACATGAAGGATAATATCAATAAAATGCAAGATAAGTGTGATGACACTTTATCAAATGTAAAGGACCTTGGTGAAGGGATTCTCAAATCAATGGTTCCCGGTTGGAAAAATAGTATGGAAGATAATGAGGTGCAACCACAGTGGGAGGACAGGCTTAAACCCAGGGTCACCTACTCCATGGAGGATCTAGATTTTGCTATTGGGCTGCAAGCGAATATATCATGCTTTGAAAATCACAAGTCATACTAGAGGGAAGAGCTGGAGAATTTAGATAGCCTCCTACAAGGTATTCATTACAAAATGTTTAATCCTCCTATGCCGTCGACAACCGAACTATTCAAGTTATGTCTAAGATTTTAGGACTACGTTCGGGTAGAGCGTGCAGCCGATCGGGATATATGGGGAGAGTACCTGCGCGACGAGGTCGAATTTATCACAAAGGAGTCTACTGCAGGAAAGGAAAAAGTGCCTTCATAAAGTGCATATTTCTTTTAAAAATCTAGAAAGGCACTTTTAGCCATAAAGTTCGTGTTTAATTGCCAAGTCAGCTGTAAATTTTGAGCTCCGTGCATGTGCACTTTTTGAGCTGTTGTTGGTAGTTATTAATTACCTTTTTTAGGTACTTATTGTTCCTCTTTGGGTAGTTGTTGATATTTGCCTCCTATTTATGGGCATGGGTACTATTTTGTATAGATGAATCTAGGCCACTTGTTTTGTTTAAATCTTGGCCATTCATCTAATTCTGAAACTCTATTTAAAGGGACTGGTTTTCCCTTATTTTTGTAAGAAGTCTAAGATTGTTGCAGAAGCTCTAGCGAAATTTATGCAGGATTAATGGAAAATTAAAGTTGTTTCATTTCTTTGTGAGTGCATGGTCTCCTTCTTCACCATTTTAATTATTCTGTTATGTCTTTTATTTTCAGATAGTATTTTTTGGATAACATTTGATAGAAGCCTTGGTGTTCATACCATTAAGGACTGACTGATTGTCATTCCCCCTGCATGGTTAGTCTGAACCCACTTATATGCTCAGTTCGGTTGTTTTTGATTAAGGAAAAAACGGGTTTTGAAGGGGCCCCGAAACCCTTTACAAGCGGAACTTAATCAGAAAAAGCACCAAGAAACAAAAAGGAACAGACCATCGAAAAGCCAGCAGAAAACCAAAGAAAACCGGCAAATGCCCCACAAAGCCAGCCAGACTCCAGAAGAGAAACTAGTTGATTTTTTCCAGGGCGTTCGCCAAGGTATTGCTAATTCCATGCAGCTCTTTAATTGCTCAGTTTGGTTGTTAAACATTAAGTGAATGAATGTCAAAATTTTGCATTTATGTTTAGTAGCATGAAAATTTAGTTCTCCTTGGAGATCGCACTAGATTTTTTCAGCATTGTGCTTGAGTCTTGGAGGTTTCTGTCTGTTTTCTTGAACATGTTATCTTAGTTAATTAATCAGATTTTCTCTATCTCTTTTCCCCTTTCCTCTTTTTCCTTTTTTTTACCAAGAAGAAACCACACAGTCAAGCTGAGTTAGTATCAATCCAACTGAAATCAACCGATATAAGACTGTTAAACTTTAGGGAACTCGCTCGAAAGTTGTTCATCTAACCTTAAGTCCCCTTTGTGTTTCCAGCAAAATACATCAAACCACTAAGTTATCCTGTAGTCAAGACCTGACAACCGAAACATTGAGGTAATCCCCATTGATCAATTAAAAACAGCACTAGGGATTTCCTTATTTCAAGAGAGGATAGGATTCTTAGTATTCTATTCTGTGTTGGCCGGATGGAACCGTAGTGATGCGATTTCAGACACGTCAACAACTTCATGTTGGGGGTAAAAACCGCGACACCTTATGCTCACTTCCAGTTGGGGGTGAAATTTCCAACACTTTATGGTCACTATCAATGCCTAATCAAAACCCCAACCTGCTTGTCACTTCCACTTGGGGGTAAAAAACCCGACCACCTTGTGACAGCTGCAAGTGACAATTAGAAACCACGACACCCTGAAGTTACTTCCAGTAGGACCTCAAAAGTCCGACCTTGCTGTGACTTCCAGTAGGAGCCTAAAAGTCCAACCTGCCAGTAAGCACTTCCACTTGAGGGTGAAAACCACAACCTACTTGATGACCACTTCCACTTCATGGCAAAATCCCTGACCTACTTGATGTCATTTCCAGTAGCACCTGAAATTCACGACCTGCTATAGTGCATTTCCAATGCCTCATCAAAACCCCGACCTGCTGTAGAGCACTTTCAGTTGCTCCTGAAATCCACGATATCTAGATAATAATCAGGCTTCAAACACAAAAAACTCAGACTTGTCACTCAAAAATTTGACCCTCAAGCATCAAAATCAGACTCAAATTGATTGGAATCAGATCAAAAGAAGTAAAATCAGACATAAAATCAGAAGATTAAAGCACTTAGAATACATATTAGATTAAGATATCCATATAAATTTGTCTACATCATATATGATTTATGTGATCTTTGTTTGCGGATATAACTGAAAAGAAAGATGAAGGTGCAAATTCCTAACACCATTAAGGAACTCATCAGCGGATGAAGGTGATATCAAGGTCATCAACTGATGAAGGGAACAGGTCAAACTTCATAATCGGGATACAGCCACATAAAGGAGTGCAACATGGTGAAGATCATCACAACTGCAAAGCAACAAGAAAGACTTCAAGATCAACATAAGGATGAAGCGAATGCAAAGAACATGATCAGCAGTACGATACACTAGCACACTTCAATTGCAACATGTGGACAAGACATACATAGAAACATCCAACATCATGAAGAAATCAAAGATAGAGAATCAAGAATCATCACTTCGAAATCACAAATCGAAGATTGCTTCACAAAGACAAGGACAAGGTATAGCAATGAAGATAGGAAGATGTTTTACAATCTTGAATTTCCTTCGGAAATCCAAGAATTATTGCCGATACAACACAAGTAATCTCAGTGAAAGACATCAAAATGAGAAGATTCAGAAGCAATGCAAACATGAAGGATAAAGTGCAGTCAAAGATGAAATTCCCAAATAGGAGGCTTCAAGTGAAGCTGATCAAATCAGAGAGATGATGCAGTTTGCTAATATCTCCCACCACCACCTCAATCACCTCTGGTGCTTGCAAATGTTGAGCATCAAGAGATATTGCCTGAATCACCTACAACTTGTGATGAGTTACAAGGAGCAAGTAGCTGAGGTGGTGCCCAATCATCACCAACTCACCTTCACACATCATCCCAATTCAAAGCGTCTAGATTCAATGCACCTGACTCACCCAACGAGGCAAATAACTACCACATGTGGGCGCAAAGTTTGATGTACCTTCCGGTTGTGAGGTATTCACACATCGCCCCACTACAAATGGGGACCCCCACTTTTTTTTTGCTTTTCAGGATAGTGTTAGAGTCCTTAGCTATTAGCCTTTGCATCGAAGAAGTATAGAAGGTCAGGAAGCCAGGAGTTAGGTGGATAGCCTTGTTTGAGGTGTGAAATGAGTGAGTTACAGCCTTCACTTCATGTGCATACCCTCAGGAGCGTACTTCATGATCATCACTTTTGGAGCAATCTCCCCTAAAAGCCTTGTTTGAGTGTGAATTGAAGCGTTTTAAAGAAAATAATGAGCATGATTTTGATTGAGATCACCTCAAATCAGAGAAACGAAAATCGCCATGAATCGCCTAAACTCGGCGAGTCCAAGTCCAAGTCATGCTCGCCGAGTCTGGCGAGCAAACTTGCCAGACTTGCCGAGTTGGCGAGTTTGGCTCAAACTCGCCAAACTCGGCGAGTCCCGAGCCCCAAACTCGGCTACTGGCTGCGTTAGTAAAATGACAAAAAAAAAAACATTTTAAAAAGTTTTTTTAAAATGAATGGTATTGTCTTTGTTCACTACAACCTCCGCCTGAGAATGTCAGCCAATAGAAAAATAACACCCGACGCCTTTATTAAATAATAAGTTTTTTTGGCCTCGCAGGGCGCTGCCCCTCCACCCCACCTTGTATCGCAACAGGGAGCGCGCAAGGGGCACTGCCCCCAAACCCCCGTCGAAAAATATGGGGGGAAACTGCGTCGATAGAAGTAGGGAAAATTTAACCTCCTAGTCTGATACTGATTGGATCGACCAGGTAGATGTAGAGGCTGAGACTGTAGCCATGGCAGAGGAGGAGAGGAGAGCACGAGCAAAGACAGGAGATTTAAAGGCAAATAGTGACACGGATGTTCTTGATGTTGGTGAGCATGGCATGGTGTCACGGGAGCGGCTATGGCTGTCGAATCATCCAGGACCTACCTTAGACGCCTTCATAGGGGGCTGGGGCCGGAGGGTGCAGGCTCCTCTGAGCCATAGGCTTGTAGTTGTATTTACCTTTGGTATTTGTATGAAACATTTAATGATGATCATATGATGACATGGATTTTTTATTCCATGAGTTTTGTAATATTGTATACATTTGACAATATTTATATATCTATGTTTGTTATTTCCTTCAGCTACAATTTGCGTTTATGCTTATGTGATTGATGTATACTTGTGTATGTAATCAAATGAGCCGAGTTTGATGATGTTATTGTGTCTTTAAGGTGTATTCAATAAAGGGTGCCTGAAACAAGTTTTAAATCTTTAA
This sequence comes from Cryptomeria japonica, assembly GCF_030272615.1. NCBI lineage: Eukaryota > Viridiplantae > Streptophyta > Pinopsida > Cupressales > Cupressaceae > Cryptomeria > Cryptomeria japonica. The sequence continues at coordinate 254,623,396 of NC_081410.1, forward strand.
AAATCTCTAAATTTCTTGAGTTTTTCACTTTCCCAAGTCCCGCCGAGTCTAACTCTGAGTCCCGAGTCCGAGTCCGATTTGGCCTTGCCTAGTCCGAGCCGAGTCCGAGTCCCGTTTCTTTGCCTCAAATACTCCTTTGGAGCAAAGTTTACTTCATGTGTTCTTTGATAGGAGCGAATTTTGCATTCATGAGGAAAGTTTAACATATTTTTTGTAGATGAAGATTCGGAAAAACCTAAGGATTGAATTGATGAAATGATGAAATGATTGAAGAAAAGTTTGCTTTAGTTTGAAATTCACTTCATCTCCAAGCATAGATGAGTGAACTTCATGTTTGGGCATAGAGGAGCGAACTTCATGATTGGGCATAGGAGAGCGAACTTCATGTTTGGAAGTAGGAGAGCGAAATTCATGTGCAAAGGTAGTAGAGAAAATTTTACTTCATGAATTCCCAAGTGAGTGAATTTATTTCATATGCCCAAGGGAAGATGTGAGAGCATTTACCTTGAGCTGATCCGATTTTGAGTAGAAAGCAAACTTCACCTTCAAGCACAAGAGCGAACTTCACCTTCAAGCATACAAGAGCAAACTTCATGAATCAAAGGAGGGGAGCGAACTTCACCTTCAAGCACACAAGAGCGAACTTCACCTTCAAGTATACAAGAGCGAACTTCATGAATGGACAGAGGGGAGTGAACTTCACAAATTGAGAGAGGAGAGCGAACTTCACAAATTGAAGGAGGGGAGTGAACTTCACAAATTGGAGGTGAGCGAACTTCACAAATTGAGAAAGGAGGGTGAACTTCACAAATTGAAAGAGGGGAGCGAACTTCACAAATTGAAAGAGGAGAGCGAACTTCATGTTCAAGCATAGGGGAGCGAACTTCACAAATTGAAAGAGGAGAGCGAACTTCATGTTCAAGCATAGGGGAGCGAACTTCATGTCCAGGCATAAGGGAGCGAACTTCATGTGTTGAGCTTCAAGAGAGAATTTCAAGTGTAAAAGTTATGGAGTGAACTCTACTCCATGTGTTCCTAGTTGAAGGTGAATTTGCAAGATTGATTGCAAGACCACTACCTTGAGCTCATTTGATGTTTGGAAAGAGTCATTTTGAGTTAAGAAGATGAAAGGTGAAAGTTCAAAGATCACTTCATGTGAAGCAAGGTCAAGGCGAACTTCATGAGCAGGGGTTTAGGAGCGAACTTCATATGTTCCACTCTCAGAGCGAAATTCCTATAGAGGCCTCTCCTAAAGGTAGTTCGTCATGTTTTAACCAATTAATGACTAAAAGCTTTAAGGTTGAGCTCATAGAATGAATAAAGACGAGTGAAAGCAAGTTAAAAGACGAGTTTGAAGATCACTTCATGTGTATCAAGGTGAATCAAGGTTGGAGTGAACTTCAAGAGCTCCTCTCTAGGAGCGAAAAACAACTTCAAGTGCTCCTTCATGAGAGCGGATTTTCTCTAAATCCTCTTACCAAACCTGCAAAACACATAAAATCAAAGAATACATCAAGGTAGAAGAACTATCAAGGTTATATATTATGTGTATTTGATATCATGTTTGTTTTGTTTTGCAGATGGGAGAGGATGGTGATTGCAAAACAAAAGGAAAAAGATTGTAAGACACTGCCACCATGCAAGTTCAAGAAGAAAACTTCATTAGCAAGCATAAGGGTATTAAGGAAGGAAGAATCTCAACTCCCACCACATTATGGAAACATGAAGAGATGAAAGGAGTGCGAAGGAGAAGTCATACAATCACCCTAAGGCAAGTAGGCGAGGATGGAGGAATGACTCAACTACATCAATGCTTCCCATCAACACTACTTCGAGCGAGCTTGAAATGTTGAGTATCAAGAGATATTTCTCAACATCCCTTCATGGTGATGAATCAAGTCTACAAGCAAATTGAGGTGGCATCCCAGTCACTACCTCCACCAATCAGAGAAGTTCCATCTCAGCACGTCTTGATTCAATGTACCTGACTCGTCCATGATGGCACAAACTTCAAGGCACCTACCCTTATTATCTATTGGTTGAATATTCCAAAGGGGACATGTGTCCAAATGATGTAATTATTTCATTGGCTAGAATTGAGTTTGTTGTAACAAACCTTAATTAGGGTTTTCATTGTAAAATCTCGGCCATTGATCTCGAATTGATCTGACCCATTGAATTGTATTGAGAGCACTATAAAAGGCTCAAATCTCTCATTTGTAAAGGTTAATAGAGGAATAGTAGTAGGAGAAAAATAGAATAGAAGTTAGAATAGATTAGGAGGCGAAGAAATTGTTTTTAAAGACTTGTAAATGAGATACTCTTTTCATTGAAGTTATGGTGAAATGCATTATTTCAACAAGTCTCATGGTTTCTACTTCTCATTTGCTTTCATGTTGATTAGGTTGAATGGAGGAATTTGTTGAATGTATTTGCGTGGAATCCGTTTAGTCCATACCACTAGCCTCTTGTTGATTGTAAGTGTGCCTTGTGTGGTCAACTGGAATGATACGAAATTAACTTCAAATTGTTATACGTTCGTTGTTTATGCATTAACTTGGATGGTAATCAATGTTTGATGGTAATGATTTGAATATCTTTGAGTTATCCCTTAGAAGATTGCACTGAGCTTGTGTCAAATTGTTCAAGTCGATGGTTAGACCTCGCCCAGTAGGATTCCATCTAATCATTCACCCATATTCTTACATTCTAGGCTTTAAGATAGACTCTCTCAACCCTTCGTCTTTTGCCCTTTTTCAACTCAAGTTAGTTTATGACAAAAAGCATCACAAGATTGCAACATCAGATGATCAAGTTCCAGCGATTCAAACATTCAACAATTCAACATAAGTCCCCTTGTGATACCAGCAATCACATCAACCAACTGTGCTTATCTACACGTCGTGACCCAACATATAAGAACCTTGGAATTATCTCAAGTGATCCTTAAGCTAATTTTCAGCATTTGAGTAACTTTCTTCAAGAGAGGATAAGATACTTTTGGGTATTTTATTATGTGTCCGCATGTGTATAAAAAACACATCAACACTACCCTCGTCATTTATTGGTCGAAATTCAAGGAAGGACATGTCCTATTTTTTGTAATTTTATCATTGGCCAAGCAATAAATGCTATATAATGGGTGTAACAAACCTTAATTAGGGTTTCCATCTTGTAATCTCGGCCATTGATTGTGAATCAATCTGAGACACTCATTGTAAAGAGCTATCTATATAAGGCTCAGTTTTCTCATTTGTTAAGATTAATAGTCAATAGTTAATAGTCAAAAATTCAATAGCAAGTAGATTTTTAGCAGATAGCTAGAGTAGAGTAGGAGAAAAGAGATTGTTGTCAAGACTTTGTTGCAAGAAGCATGTAAATTTCATTGATAAATTGATAATATGGTGAGCTTCATGTGTTGATTCAACAATTTGCATGGTATCTACTTCTCATTTATTTTCATGTTGGTTAGATGGATGGAAGCTATTATGGATGGTTAATGGTAGAATTCTCATGTTCATACTATTAGTATTTCGCTGATTGTGAAGTATCTTGCATCGTCAACTGAACTCTCTTCATGAGTTTAACTTCAATTGCTATTTGCTCATGGATATGCATCCCATTGATGGTGTCTATGTTGTAGGTGGTGATTTGGACATCATAAAACTACCTTACAAGATCGCACTAGCTTTGTGGAGTTGTCGCTTTGCATGGCAAAGCAAAGTCTAGTTGAATTTCACTATGTCATTTATATTTTATAGTCTCTTACATTCTTAGGATTAGATTAGCTTTCTCAACCCTCAATTCTTTTCATCTTGTTTAAAGTCAAGTGAATTTCTACGTTCCAACAACATTCAAACATCCAGGTTCAACGTAAGTTCCCTTGTGATTCCAACAAATCACATCACAAACACTGAGTTTATCCATGTATAAAGTCAAGAACTGACTATCAGAACATTGGAGTCGTCTCGTTTGTTCACATTGTTTAGCATCCAAGAAGTCTTTGTTCAAGAGAGGATAGAATAATGATCTCATAAAACACACATCAACAGTCACTACAAAGAAATCAGCACTTTTGGGGAATAATTCATCATTAGTTCAGTGATCAACATATACTCATCAACTCAAGTATACCAGCATTGACGAGGCAAATTCACTATCATTTATTGCACATTTCGCAGATCTGGTGAAAGTGCCATCACTTTGGAGGCTTTCTAGAGAGCGCGTGTCATCATTTATTGTCACAACATTTCTAACCACTTTCCTTAACAACACCATTGCTTGGGAGGCAGATCTACTCTAACTATTACTGTTTTTATCACTTTTCAGACCATATTTGGGCATGCCAGCATTGGAGGAGGTTACAGTAGTACTTTGGGTAAGTGGCATCAAGATCTTTCACTATTTGCAAACATTTTATTGACTGTTATCAGCATTTTGAAAAGCTTGAGACTGCTGCACAGCCTTTAATTGACTATTCCCAACTGCCACATGACCTCCCTAGGTCATTTGCCTTGCCCCTACTGCTGCTACAGAACTACAATCAGATCCAACCACCAAACTTGTCTGATATTCACCCATAAAAGGCTTCTACAGCTATACAATCATCATTTCTGTTCAAATGCAATTATTGCAAGTCTGAAAATTGTGATATCAATCATAATAAGTTGCTCCACTTCATAAATATAATAAGCGTATTTTGAAGGTAAATAATTGGTGTTCAATTCAGATCCATGGAAGTTTAATACCCTAGGGCATAGTTTACAACTTTACATACCCAACAAGTCTTTTAGTACTTGCCTCTTTTTTTTTCAAACAAATTTTTGCAAGGGTTTACTCATTGAATCTGTATAGCGAGCCGTGGGTAAACTCAAGTTTTTTGGCAAGTCATCACCAAAACTCAAACTCAATGAGCCTGAGCTGAAAACTCACTGCACGCTCTACACAGAAAAAAGGTGAGTTTGATGCTGAAAAAACACAGTTTGCTGTCTTTCCCTTCATTCACTCCTCATCACACACAACAGCAAGCATTCTAGAGCTGATTGGGACAACTGTTTAGGGGATTTGAAGAAGAAATTTATAGAATTTCAAATTTGCATATGGTTGGTTCCATTTATTTTCTTCTTTTTTTATGCATTTAAATTTGTAAATGATTTCTCAATTTTTTAGCATGTCAAATGAACATTGTTTAATGAATTGAATTGATTCAATTTGTCTAAACTTGTGGATTGATTAAAATTTTAAAAATTTACACTGATTTGAATCAAATTATTCCTTTTTTGAAAAAGAAATTAGGGTTTACATTTTAGTTTTAATCAAATTTGTTAATTCAATTATCATTTACCATATTACAATTAAATTTTTCAGATGCATTTGAACTTTATATAGCTTTATAAAAAACGCGAACCAATTGCTATATTTTTTAATCACTACTTTTTGTTCTTATTGATATTATAGGTTAATATATAATCACAATGGCATCCGGCTCTGCATCTAGTTCAAACTCAACATGTGGAAATCGTCCTATTGAAAGTGACCCCCTGGAAGCCATGACCCCACATGGAAATATAACGTAGTTTGGACCAATAGGGAGGTTTGTGATTTATAAATGGTGTAAGAAGAAGCTTAGTGGAGACATCAATCACCTCAAATACCATCTTCCAGATATTCCTTATCATGATGCCAAGAAATGTGAAGTAGCCTTGGAAGAGGTGAAACAAGAGATATTGGCCCTTCTTGCAGCACTAGATGAAAAGAAATTGGAGAGGGCCAAGGCACAAGCAGACATACAAGAAATCATTTCTCCTAATTTATCCACAGAATCTGATGTGAATATGCAAGGCATTGTGGGGTCTAGTTGCAGTCAACATATATGTGGCCCACCCTTCTCATCCAACTTAGGTAGAGCTCAACCAAGGGTTTTTTGAGCCTATAAATATACTAGGAGCACAACCTTCGTTGGAAGCTACAAGGTGGAATAAGGAGGTACACAAAGAAGCAGACAAGGCTTGTACAAAAATTTCATATTACAGCAACCTTCCTTTCAACGTAGCAAGGAGTCCATATTGGGAGTGATTAATGACTACATTGACAATTAAAAGGGAAAAAGTACAAGAGATTTAAGTGACAGGTTGCTCCAAGATGCTATTGGAGATATACAACAAATTGTGGAGGATCAAAAGAAGAAATGGCAAAAAAATGGATACACAATTCTTTCAAAAGGTTGGAGAGATTGAAGGAACCACACCCTCTTCAATTTTTTAGTGGCTTCAAAGGATGAGTTAATTTTTTTGAAGTCAACTGTTGTCTCCAACAAAATAAAGAATGCAAGAAATTTGAGCTTGATATTGGAGGAGGCTGTTTTAGAAGTGCACATACAAAACATTGACCAAGTTGTTACTAACAATGCAATAGCATATGTAGTGGCTGGAATATTCCTTCAAGAGAGGCATCCAGCACTTTTTTGGACCTCTCTTGCAACTCATTGCTCTGACCTTCTTTGGGGGCATAGGCAAAATTGATTGGGTGAGAATGATTGTAGAAGCAGCACAAAACAAAATATATTTACAATCACTTGTGGGTACTTCACTTGACGACAGATCACACTAAGGGGAAAAAGCTTGTGCGATCAAGTGTTACAAGGTTTGTTTCTAACATTGCAAATTATTTCTAGTTTATTGACTCCCTTGAAGCAAATGTTTGTGAGCCAAGCATCGCTAGACTCCTTGAATGCTGCTGGAAACTTGCTAATACCACCTTTAAGTCACAGTGGAATCAGCAATACCTCAGGTTCTAAGATTTGTCTTCACTTGGATAGAGTCTTATAGGGAAAAATCTCTGTATTTTCTTAGATTCGTGAATGTATTAAAATCTGGAATGTACTCAGTAACTTCAGTCAATTAATTCCCAGCTGGATGTAATTGCAAATGAGAAATTAGTTTTTTGGTTATTCCTTGAGTTTTGTGCTAGTGTGATTGAATGATTATCATATTGCAAGCAAACAAATTCAACACACCAGGTTACAGCTGAACCACAGAAAAGTTTCAGAAGAGGGGAAAAAATCAGACCATCAATACTAGCCTGCCAACTGTTTGACGAAATGGTTAATCACGTAAATTGAGTTTATTTGTGCCAAAGGACAGGGGTACCTTACATACCTGAGATGGAGGTGTGAGACCTCATTGTTATAAGTTGCAGAATTATAAGCAAACTAGGGGCAGGCTCTTTTCTTCACTATTAACTACAAAAGGAAGAAAAACCCAAACACCAAGTAAGAAAAAGAAGTCGTCTACAATTATTAATTGAATATTGTTTATTTATAAAATCTTGAATATCTTATTTGTAGGTTCTTGGTGGAAAGATTGGGGTGGAAATACCCCAACTTGCAAAAGCTAGCCCTCTGAATTTTGTCTCAACCTTGTAGTGCTTTTCACTGTGAGTGCAACTGGAGTTTAATTGATGTCATTCACACAAAGAAGCATAATAAGTTGACTCAACAATGCCTCAATAACCTCTTTCTTATGCAATACAACCTTCGACTTTGCACAATAAAGGTGGAGGACAATCAGAGCAGCTTACTGGTTTAGATGAGATTGATTCCTACAGTGAATGGACTCTGTAAGATGATAAGCCCTCATTGTTTATAGAGGATGAGATTGTTGATTTTGAAAGCAAAACAATGGAGAATGAGGTTGCAAAGCAGGGGAGATTGGATTGTCATTGAATGACATTGATATCACAAAGGAGTCATTGCCATCTAGCAGCAAGGTCCACAAGCACAGTCTTCTAGGTCAAGCAGGGAGCCACAATCAAATCGGAGGACCATACCCTCTAGCCCCCAATTTTTCATAGAATGGGGAAGAGAAAATTGTAAAAACTTGTAATTTTACACTTGCCTAGATATGCAATTTATGATGACGATTTTCAAAGACAATCATCATAAATGCATAATAGTTATCAATTAGCAGCTAACTATTGTATCCACTGTTCAATTTTGCATGATGATGTGATTTTCCAATCCATATGTATTCAAGAATCAAATCTGATAGAAAAAAAATACTCATGGTTTTTTAGACTCATTTGATAGATTTTGTAATTTAATTTTGCAAAAAAAAATTATGTTTTTCAAGAAATTTAAGTAATTTTTAATTTGTTGAATTTTGCCAAGTTTTTGCTGCGTTGAAAATTTTGCGTTTGGCGAGTACTCTACAAGTCAAGTTTGCAAACTATGCCCTAGTGTCCATTCTTGAATGTTTGTTGGCATTTGAGATTTTTATTCACTCAAATAGATTTTGTAATTTAATTTTGCAAAAAAAAAGTATGTTTTTCAAGAAATTTAAGTAATTTTTAAGTTGTCAAGTTTTGCCATGTTTTTGCTGAGTTGAAAATTTTGTGTTTGGCGAGTACTCTACAAGTCCAAGTTTGCAAACTATGCCCTAGTGTCCATTCTTGAATGTTTGTTGGCATTTGAGGTTTTTATTCACTCAAATTCAATTATATCAGCATTGATGTTTTATCTGAGAGCTTTGACTACTCAGATCTGAGTGTATTTGAATGTCAAAGAGTGAATAGTTGGCTCTCCATTTCAAATCAGGCATTAAAAAGCCTTTTCTTTTGAGTTATTATCAACTATAAAATGAACTTTGCTATTTCAAGTGAAGTTGAAGTTGTTTTCCAGTCATAGAGGGTTTTGATAACAAGTTTCTAGTAATTAGATTGATTTTGTTTTGTCATTTCAGTTTGTGGTTTTGTATCAGAGAAAAAATTTGACAAAACCCTAAAACGGGACATTACAAATTAAAATAGGAATTGCTCCCTATACGCCAAAAAGTGAGTTATTGAAAGTAGACTATCAAGCAGAAAACAAAAGCTTCAAATAATAAAGGCACAATTAAGGACAATTAACATTTAAAACTCCATATACCTGATCTACCAAGAATTGGAGATAGTTATGCTCACGAAACAGCCACCTCTCAAATGGAGGTAATGGTTTTGCCTGAACAATCTTGATATCTCCCTGCAACAACTAACGATTATCAGGGACACCACTCATATAACTGCCATATTCAGCAACTTCCATGGAAACATGAGGCTCTGAAATAAAATAAACTTCTCCAGCATAGATAATGATATCAATAGAACAACTAGATTGCAACCTTTTGGCAAAGAAAATTGGTTTTTCAAACATGGCAAAGCACTAGCATAGATACTATTACCTCATTAGAGTGGTTTTTTTAGTATTCAAAACCAATGTATTTTTATACTGTAAACATCAATATAAATCTGATTGGCATGTCTAGATAGCAATAAGTCTAGAAATAAGTCTCTCGGAAAGAGGTACGCATATGGGAAATACGTGTTTTCCAAGACAACCTCAAGTAAAATGATGCAGATGAGTTCTTGTAAAACATATCAAAAAATAAACCTATGACAAAAACACAAAAATAAAAAGATTTCCAAATGAACGATGCAATGGATTAAACACTAATAGTTTAGGATTTCTGACTCAGTGTATAGGTTACTATTCAAATGTTCCAATCTAGATAGACGAGGACTAGACCACATCATCATATTGCTCTCCTCCAAAAGTATCAGCATCTTCCTTGGAATCATCAAACCAAGATGAAGCAGAATGCCACTTCCACTAGCTCCACTCTTTGACTCTTTTGTAGAAGTCACTTGCTCATCAGAATCCAAGTTAGGCTACTTTGGTCATACGGCTCAAAGAATGGTCAACCCTTGCTTATATCCCTAACTGTCTTGTGATGAAACACAAATTGGAATATACATACACCAACTCCTCAAACTTCTTTGCAAAACTTATTGTGTTTAACTATGTTGCTAAAGAGGTGTACCCCAATTCAACAAAGATGAAGAGGAACTAGAGACCTATAGAGGCAACATTTGTAGGAAATTTCTTTAATTATTTTCTTAAAAAATTATATGTAGAAGCAATAATTTTAAAATTGAGGATACTAACTTGATTTTAATTATAACTTTTGGGATTTAAATTATAAAATGCAGCTCTATAGTATCTTAACCAAAACCTCTTGTAGGTTGGCCATGGAAGTACCACCATGTAACCAAAGGCATGGCATATTTGTCATGAGGAGCCTCAATGTCTCACATTGTAGGGCTACAAACATTCAAAATTCGTTTCATGCTTCACCTACTATATCTGAATTAGGAAAGAATATTTTGAACTATATCTTATATATATTTTAAACTTTTATGTCCCTATAGTGTACCTCCCTACCAAGTATAACAAGTTGTTCAATGCCATAACATGAGGGATATGGAAGATGTGCAAGGAGATACAACTGTTGGTGTTGGAAATAAGCCACACCCAGACCGACGATGGACTGGTCCAAGAGGGGCCAGTAGCTCAGTGGTAGAGCACTCCAGCAGCGTATGGAAGGTCCTAGGTTCGAGTCCTAGCTGGTCCATGTCTCAACATGGTATCAGAGACAGGCCCAGGCTAGGAGCCCCAAGCACACGAGAGGTGTGGCTTAAGGGGGGGGGGGGTGTTGGTGTTGGAAATAAGCCACACCGGGACCGACGATGGACTAGTCCAAGAGGGGCCAGTAGCTCAGTGGTAGAGCACTCCAGCAGCGTATGGAAGGTCCTAGGTTCGAGTCCTAGCTGGTCCATGTCTCAACAACAACAAGGTTTAAAAAAAATCATCTCCATATGATGTCTTTACCTTCTTTTCAAAATTTCTCTTTAGGATCTTTGTCATGCTTTTGTATGATTTCTTTCATCTTTTCCACTTTAGACCAATCTGATCATCTATTTTTCTCAAGAAAGACTGATTGGCATCTATAGATCTAGTCATAGAGATGTTGGGTTTTGTAATATTAAGTTGGTTCATAACAAGGGCCCACCACTTATCAACAAGGATTACAACTTTCACTTTTTGAGTTCTTTCACATTTCCTTGCCTTCATATAGGTCCAAATAACGTTGATACCCATGTTGTTTGATACTTCTTTAACTTTCACAAGTCACCTCACAACAATAGTGTAGGAAGCGAATATAATTTGAGCAACCCAAAAAAAAACAATTAAAACAACCCATAAGAATATATTTGGAAAAATTTGAAATAAAAGATCAAATGAGAAAATGGTTATAATGTCTTTCTCTGGTCCATTCCAATATCCTTGGAAACTCCAACTTTCTTGGAGAGTGTCACCTTTATGGAAAAGGTAGTCTGGTGGTGGCAAAGAATTCTTAGACCCAAGATGTATACAATGGTACTTTTTGTATGCAGAACTGACATTTTGGGAGCACTCCGCACTTCTTAGAGAAATCTGTCATCTTGGGAGAAAGCCAACTTTCATATAGATTGATATCCTGTGCACTTAAGGTATTAGTAGTGTGGTCGAAATTCATATTTTAGTCTATTTTAATATTTTTGTAACTTTGGTGGCTGTGCAGAAAATAATTAGATTATTAAATGGTTAAATATTTAAGGTGTCAAAAAGTGTAAAAATTAAAAGACAACTTATATTTAATTATTTAAAAAGTTGTTGGTTTAAACTTTAAACTTTAAGGAAACATAAAAGTGTCTTATTTTTGGGCCCAAAAGTAAAGTTGAATAAAAAGAGAAATTTCAAAAGTCACTTGGAGGGAAAAAAATAAAAGTGACTTAAAAGAAATTAAAATAAAATGCCCTCGGGAAAAAGTTATTTAAAGAGGGCATGGGCAAGAGATTGGGCATACATTGTTCTCTATCAAATTCTCTTTTCAGGAAAGATTGAAACATGTTCATCTTCTATGCCTAGGACGAAAACCTCCTAGCCATTTGAGAATGATTTCATCCAAAAATCACATGTGCTGAAGATATTGGGTTTGAGGATGAAAACCCATAATGTCCATTGGAGCAATTTCATACAAATGTTGCCAATGTGGTGAAAGTTATGAGATTTGTGGATATTCGCATTGAAGAGTTGAAATATCATTTCCAGGTTTACTTTATTTGGTTCCCAGCATAGTTGTAAATTGAGGATTAAGAGCTAATCAAAATAAATCACTTGTTCGCAAATGTTATCAAATATATCAATAAAAGTATTTGTATGTTGATCATATCATCCAAGGTAGAGTTTATTGCAGGCTGCCAACTTGCATATAGTTTATACTTACATTGCTGGCCATATATTAGTGAGCAGGTGATCATATCATCCAAGGTAGAGTTTCTTGCTGGTTGCCCAACTTGAATATAATTTATACTTATATTGCTGGCCATATACTAGTGAGCAGGCCATACAGAAAAAGAAAAGGTGTGGCAGTTGTCTAGGAAGAGATTGCTGCTCACGATAAGAATTTTCAACACATAAAACCAACCACCCAAGGCATACATAGCGAGATATCTTTGGAGGAGATCGCAGCATGGTTAGAAGTTAAAACCTTACTCATCAGTCATTACCAGTAGTATTCTCAATTTTTCCAGTTGTCTCATTACAACAGAAAACCATATCAGTTTTGACAATCTTTGGACACATTTTCCACTCATTATCTATATCGTATAGTCTAATATATTAATCAACAGCGTTGTGTAGAAGATTAGATGCCACTATAGAAAGACATTGCAACTTAGAAGTAAGTACAATTTTTATATAGACTTACTGAAAACCAACTCAGAAATACTGAGAGAGAGGGGGGGGGGGGGGGGGGGTTAATCAGTAATTCAAGGAAATTAAAAATAAGACTCAGAACTGAAACAATCAAAGAGAAGAAACAAAACTTATCTCATGGAAAACCCTTTCGGGTAAAAAAACCACGGCACAAATAACTTCCATTTATGAGGAATGGGCACCAACCCAAGATTACAAAAAGGTGAGCACCAACTCTGGTCTACAGAGGCTCCAACCTCAGACTAAGTTACAGCTCCTACAAAAGCAAAGAGGCACCTACCTCTTACTTAAAAAGAAAACTGAAAAGACAAACTCTCAGACTTCATACATCAAAGTTCAATGTTTACATCAGACTCAACAACATTCTTGTATCAAAATCACCTCGTTTTATATACCTTTTTATCACTGTCACTGTATAAGACTTTCAGCAACCACTCAAAAATATTTACTCTCAGCACACTCCAGAACACATCAGTGATATACATCACACTTCAGATCTGTAATATTAACGTACACACAACCAACAGTCCTTCACAGAGATTAAGATAGTTAACTTCAGCTCTGCAAAACCTTCTAAAAGTGCATACAATATTCAATCACCTACGCATCAACAATGATGCCAATTACATACAGTCATACTCCCTCACTGGTCTGCAGCATTCACACAGCTTTTTCATCCAAATTCTTCAACCTGTGCCTTTTCAAAAAAAATTAAAATTGCTCAGCATCTTAACACGTCAGCACCACACAGTCGCATTTTTGGAACACACAAAGGGAGCGATATTGAATGGACACTACCCAAAAAGAAACGCTCGCTTCACTTTCTATTTCCACAGCAGTGCCCAGTAAAAAATTAATCATCATCTGCCGACATGAAAACGTTGCTGCCATATACTTACAAAACCCGTAGAAGTATCTTTTTAATATCATGCGTTACATCCAAAGATATCAACTTCAGTCCTTTTTCACAAAACAAAGCTGAACACCTTCTGTTAATTCGCTTTCAAAAAAATATATCATATTCTATGCGCTAAAAAAAAAACGTGTTTCGCCATATGTTCAGAAAGAACAAATCACGTTTTCTGAAAACGGACAGTTTCAGATTAAAAAACGAATCATATTTTTTAAAAAGAACACACGCAGCTCCCAACTTCAAAAACAGCTTCATGATCAAATCCTCTGTCAAAATGCAATTCGATACCCAAAAAAAACAGCCGCAGATATCATCATCTTGAATGATTCTTAAAAACAAGAACGGTAGCCAGAACACAACATGATATGCACAGAAATTAATTTTCTTGTGTTCAAAATTCATTGTGTCTGTTAATTCCTACCCAAAAAATAACTTTTTTGAAAAAACCCAAAAGAAGACGACACACTCACTTTCAAACTGAAAGACAATTGCTTTATCTCCACCAACCACAACACATCAGGCAAAACGACTGTCAAACCAGTATATACTACTGCTGTTACCTCCAACAATTTTTAACACACCAAGAAAGAATTCAACACATCTATTCTCTGCAATCTCTGAATAGTTAGATAAGATGAAACGTTAAAAATTAATCACTACTAAAACACGGCTCTGTTAAAAAACGCCACCACAGAGAATATCATACGATTTTCTTTTTAGAAAATCGACTTCTAAAAAAAACGCCACCACAGTATTCTGTGAACAACCTTTGCTATCCAGCAGCCACGTAGCAGTCTCCAAAATCCACTCATAATCAAAAAACGCTGTAAAAGCAACACCACACTGCCAGAAGAACAATCCGAATACCACTGCCAGGTAAGTTTCAGACACAACAAGTGTAGAGAAAAACCTATCAAAAAGACAAGTTCCAGAAACAGCTCGTCTAGAGAAAATCCTATCAGATGATGTAGACTCTGGCATTTTAACAAACCAGACATCAATGACAAGAATCTCAACACTTACCTCTATTTTGATAACCATTGCTTTTTTCCCTACTATAAGATGCTTAAGCGTCAACTACTGGCCAAATGTTTGTTATAATTCCTGAATTTATATACTACTAACAATATTAGAGATTTCTAAGAATGTGGGTTGTATGATAACTCGTTGCTAAAATGTCCCAATGAAACTCAATCAATTCAAAGTGTTTGTGATTATGTCAACAAAATTGTGAGTTAGTCGTAGCTGCTATGAGTATTTAGATCAAAAATATTTAATGAATCATTGTTTGCCAGCTATTTGACAAAATGTCGATCAACTAAAGTCAAAATATTTGAAAGTTTGTTGAAGTATATTATATCTTGGTAGGGACATTACTATGGTATCAAAATTGGTTGTCTTGCCAGCATGTTGAGAAGTTAACAATTTTTTTGCAGCTTGAACCTGTTGCAATGTGATTTTCAGCAGTTATATGACAAAATTTCAGTAGTTGTATGTCAATATTCAGTGGCTACATGTCAGTTTCAGCAGTTTCATGTGTTCAGTTTCAAAGTGATTTATCATTCAAAATATTAATGCAAAGTTTGAAGAGAGAACTTGAACAAATTGTCACCTTTACAGATTTACAAATAGTTAAAGAGTACAGTGGAAGAAATGAAATCAGCATATCTGAATATGATCAAAGATAGAGATGTAGCCACCAAATTTGTAGACAAAGCCTTAAATACATCTAAGGAAATGAAAGTTGATGAGCTCACTTTTGAGCTTAAATCAACGAAGGACTCATTAGAAAGTACCAAAATAGCACTATTGGAGGCAGAAGGTCAGCTTACTGCTACAAAACATTTTAGGGAACCCAAATGGCAATATTGGAGGCAAAAGATCAGCTTGCGCTTGCTGCTACAAAACATTTTAGGGAGTGAGAGAATGAAGAAAGAGCTAAGAGTAATTGATCGGCTTGATAGGCTTCAAGAAGATTCTGATTTAGAGCAGTTTGATGAGATTGCAACTACAAAATTGGGACAGCAAGAAGATTGGTCTGAACAAGAAAATGGAAATAACTTCCAATATGTTGATAACCCACTTTTTGAAATGAATGCAAAATTATCTTTTGTAATCCACTTTCTGTGATAAATGCTGAGACATTTTCTAATTCTAGTAACATAGCTCGTGACAATGACAGGATATGAGATCTAGGTGAAGTTTTCAGACATAAGATAGATGCTATATCAAATACTGAGTGGTTTTCAGCTTGCTCAAGTTTTCAGATCAGCAACTAATGGTGAGCAATTTGATCGTGTTAAGGCAAGGGTTTTGTCATTTTTCTCAAAGTTGTTGTAATGTCCCGTTATTTAATGACTTATAGATAGGGACAATTAACTTGCAAGATCAAATGCAAGAGACTTCTTTCCTCAATTAACCAATAATACTTATAACATATGATGAACAATGTAAGAATACAATGGCTTACACTTGTAATTTGATTGATAATGATAATACAAAAATAATGATTGTTATAACTGAATGCAATTCAATAAAGAAGATTATCTCTGCTGTCTCTGATATGAATGATTGACAAATATGCAAGGACGATCTTAATATCAATATGTGTCACTGCTAGATGATATTAGCCTTCTCTGATATGACAATGGAAAGTATGCCATGCTGGTCGGTAGCTGTCTCTGTTATGACAGTGAGAAGTATGCTATAATATATGTGTTCCTATCGCTTGTAGCAATGGATGATCTACTGTTCCTTATATGAGATGTTTCTGTTTCTGATATATCGTTATAAATATGCAAAAAGATATGATATCGCTTACAGCAATACAGTGCTGTTTCAGATTGGAAGATGTATACTTGCAACAATGGTAGATGATGCTGTTTCTGATTGTTACTTGAACCGCATGCAACTGGTGCTGTTTCTGATATATGCCTCTGATCCGATTATGCACACGATAATGGGCCTTTGGCCTTTGCTCTTATGAGCGATCCAATACTGGACAATAAAACAAAATATATAAACTCTCCACAATGTCCTTTGTGGGAGAAATGATTGTCTTATTATATAACGTATTTGGAATGATAAATCCCTTCGTAAGAGACACATCCCATGTCCTTTAATACTTATCTTTCTTTATACAACTATTAATCGCACCTCTTGGGATATCATTAAGACCTGTACTCTTGACTTATGATGATAACAATTATTGATTCCTTATTAAGTTAATAATTATGGTAACCATTGTCAATAACAATATAAATCGATGTCTATCCCTTCGACGCCAACTAATGATCACTCTTTATAATCTCTTCATGTCATAACTATAGCCTTAAGGATGCTTAATGGTAATCTGAATCATCTATATTCTCAAACACGCCTCCTCATATGGTAGTTGGCTTGGTAGTTGGCTTCATACTACCCAAGACGGGGATATCATTCAATTCCACATAGCTCTGTTTTGTTGCCAATACTATTCCTTAACATTACTTGATATTCATTACTGTTTGTCTAAGTTACCGATTCAGGTACAGATAAGGATACAGAATCTGGTACGGATTCGCGGATTCGGCAAAAAAAATAAAAAATTCCTTGGGTACGGGTATGTCCATATATATATATATCAAAGTTACCCTGAGTTTCCGAGACGGGGACGGCAGGGGACGGCGGGACACGTTTCCGGGACGGCAAATTTTTTTGCCAAATTTGGGGATGGCGGGGGACGGCAAAGGGGACGGCTATATAAAATATAGGAAAAATTTAAAATATATAGGAAAATTTCAAAATTCTAAATGTTCATATGAAAACATGGATAAAGCATGCATACATACATTATATTCATATGAAAACAATAAAACATGGTGGATATAGCATGTGTATGATACTATGAAAAGTTGAAAACATTTTAGAATGTAAATTTTGAACATACAACATTGTTAATACTCAATAGACAATATGCAATTATACATTCATAAATCAGAATTTCAATTCATTCACATTGTCAATATGCATATCAATAGACTCGAAGGTTAAATTTTCCCTACTTCTATCGACGCAGTTTCCCCCCATATTTTTCAACGGGGTTTGGGGGCAGCGCCCCCAAGGTGGGGTTAGGGGGCATTGCCCCTTGCGGGGTCAAGGGGCAGCGCCCCTTGTGCGCTCCTTGTCGTGATACGGGGCAGGGTGGAGGGGCAGCGCCCCGCGAGGCCAAAAAAACTTATTCTTTAATAAAGGCGTTGGGTGTTATTTTTCTATTGACTCGCCGAGTTTGGCAACTTTCTAATCTCTGTGTCAAAATGCCCAAAGGCTACACTGCTGCCATATAGTTTCATTGTCAAAATTATGAATTAAATTAATAAATTTAAAATTTAATTAATGTTATCTTTTAATTTTTTTTATTTTTAATAACAATTTGAATTAATAAGGGGCCTATATTAGAAAATTTAAATAAAAAATTGAAAATACAACTTTTTTAATTTTTTTAATATTTTTTAAGGGCCTTAGATATGGGGGACGTCTGGCCGTCCCCGGGACGGATTGGGGACATCCCAGCCGTCCCCAGCCGCCTCGGGACATACGGACGTCCCCCAGAGCTAGGGCAGGCGTCCCCCCGTTTCGGGGATGTCCCCTCAAAATATAGGGCAATTTGGGGATGGGGGGAAACGTCCCCTGGCCGTCTCCAAGTCCCCGAAACGTCCCCGTGACGGGGAAGGGGGTTTTCAGGTCAGGGACGCGTCCTCAGGTAACTCTGATATATATATATATATATATATGTTCAAACATCAAAATTATAAAATATAATTATATAATTTATAAACTATCACTACCATTATTGATTATTACAATGATACAATCCATACAAATATGTAATATACAATGTGACTTTCCATACATGAAGTAGTGTTGTTTATGCCATAGTACCTTTGTAACTACCAAGTAATTACATGAAGGAAAACATAGACATCAACTTATAAAATCAGGTCCTTGAAGATGATCATGTAGTGCCTTGTGTTTGAACCAAGTTTGTTACATAATTTTTAGAATCTTCACATTAACTGTGGGCAAATTCTGCACAAACGAAGAAAAATTATCATTCCCCCATGATTGATGGGACATATAGAGAATTGAAGTAATCAAAATCTAACAGGTACCACAGGTTGGAATCCATCACAAACTTTTGGAATCTTATAGGCATTAATTCTTAAAATATGGACAGACTGACAGAATGTTGAATAATATTCAGATAGTCGTTCGATTGTTTGTTTCATTGTTGATAGTTGTAAAGAGCATGAAGTACAGTGAGATTACCAACCTTATTCTAGCCATTTGCTGACAAAACGAAGCAGACAAGTGCAATTAATAACCAAGAAGCTTCTGCAATGATAGCCATTTGGTCCGCCCGGGTCCGCCTGGGTTCCCCATGGATTCCTCCCTGGTCCTTCCCAGGTGGATGGGTCCTCTGTGGGTCATGTGTGGCAGGACCCACAGAGAACCCAGCCACCTGGTAAGGACCCGGGAGGAATCCACTGGGAATCGGGATTGGACCAGGACCCAGGCGGAATCCAAATCAGGATCCAGGGCTTTTTGGGAACAATCGATAACTTAGCTGTTTGTTGAGTGCTAGATGACCTTCAGGTTGCAACCTTCCCTTTATCCACCATTTGACAATCTCCCTTCAACCGATATTACCCCTTGTAGTTGCCGTCATTAATATGGGTCGATATTAGTAATGTATTGGTTTTTGTATGGGAGCATAAGATTGTGTGGCTGAAGACAGTGATGTGACTGTAAATAGTCATAGTCTTAATTCAATAACAATCTTCCTTTTGCAGAGACACTATGATGCTAGGCATTAACATGCACAAGGTTACTTAACTCCTGATTATTGTTCTTCCTACATTGGCATGATTCACCATTGGTATCGCTGTTCGCTATGCTTAATCGATGCTTTACATCGATATCCTTACTTTGGCTTCCGTGTTCATGCTTGCCATCCGTATCATTATTTTGTAGTCAAGGCTTTTATGACAAATAACCATGATCGTTCATTCTCTATTTCTGATTGCCGATTATTGTATTTATGGTGAAGCTTTTTCTTTATGGTGTTAATGTCAATTTGAACCTTACTTCCAAATTCATCTCCCTAGGAGACTTCCCGAATTTGTACATGCTCACATGGACTTAATCCAGATTGCCGGGGGACATCACAGTTGTCTTCACATAAAAATATAGGACCTAAGTTTCTCATTGAGACATTTGTTTTCAAGAATAGCAGGATACCTTTTATTCAGAAGTTGCATTTTTCTCAAAGTTGTGTTCACATAAAATTATGGAACCCAAGTTTCTCATCGAGGCAACAGTTTTCAACAATAGCAGGCTACCTTTTATTCAGAAGTTGCAATTGGCTAATTAGGACAGCAACAAGTTTCCTATCATATTGATGTTTATTCAATTTTGTCTCTTAACATCGTGTAATATCCTGTACCCAGATATTTTTAACATACATGCAAATTTTCTGATTTTTCAATCACAGACATTTTGTCAAAGCATTGGTATGCAGCTGGCCAGATTGTGTTTATGCAGTTTTGTTTGAGGAATATGACCATAGCATGAAATCCATAGATTCCAATATTGGAATTTATGTCAAAAACACAAATTTATTGCATCAAATATTGCATTGACAATTCTTCCTTCTACTCTATTCACTGCTGATACAAAGTACATATACTCAGAAAATACATCAGCAATAATATCATTAAATAAATCATCAATATTTTATATTCCAAATGGTTAACCTACTTGAGATTCTTTGAGGTACGTGAGGTGCTTGAACTGCTTGACGTGCTTGAGATGTTTGATGTGCTTGACCTGCTTGAGTAGCTTGCAAGCCTGCTGTTGACTGTTCAATATTCAAATCATTATTGCTAATATATTAAATTGTTTTTACAGCACCTCCTTATGCCTTTCCAACTTGTACCGCAACTTCAAGTGCATTCACAACACTCTTAATAGCTGCGTCTACTTTTCCTTCCCATTTTCTCATATCCTAGACATGATTTGAGAGTCCTAAATGTTGTGAAAGACTCCCAAAAGGCTGTGACAGCTTTTTGATCTCCTCCAAAATGCGAAGTTGGACTGCCAAAAAGATTTTAAGCCTTACCACGAAAACTACGAACCCCTTATTTGCTTTAGAAGTGGTACGTGGGCTACCATAAAGTGTACGGCTGGGCTTTATCCCAGCTGAATAAAGTATTTATTTGATTTCCAATCATACTGTAAACACATTCGTTGATATTTTCTTTTTCTCTTCATCGTCCACATACATCACAATGATTTCTCCTAGTATTTCTCACTCCTTTATCTATCCAAATAAAAAAATTATTATTTGCCTGCAAATCTAAATTAATTCATACCTAGAAACATTGTTGTCAGCAACTCCAAATAAATCCCTATAAATCCGTACCAATCTGCAAACCTGTGAATTCCGGATGAATCCACCACGGTTGGTTGAAATGGGTTTTCGTCCAATCAACCAGAAGAAACCCAAGGGTTTTCGTCCTAGGGCTCACTCAACCAAAAGCCAAAAGCTCTAAAAGCTCTCCAAGAAAAATAGAAAAACGAAGAATAATGCAAATGAGCTCTCAAATCTCCTTTGCACATACTCGAGAAGATTGTTTGCCATGATAACAACTTCTTGTTATATCAGATTAGTGTAGCATAAGCAAGGTGCAGCTACTTCATTGTTGAGTTTTAATCACCAACAAAGTTTGATGGAAATTAGTGGTGAGAAGAGGAATCCTCCATGGAAAAGTATAAATCAAAATTTCAGTCTAAATGTTGTTATCATCATTTTAATCAACCACCACATAATTACATTTGCATTCATAAATGTGGATTGGCAAATTTTCCCCAACAAAGGAGCCTTTTTTGTTGGTGACTGGTGAGAAAGAATTTTCAGCCTTAACATAAGTTCAATCATTACATATTCACATTTCTTGTTTGTGCAAGGAGGTTTTATTTCTACAGCTATTGTTTCATTTCCAAAACCTGATTTTGATAAAATTAGATAATAAGTTGTTGTTTTCAGACTTGAAAAGCTGCAATGTTGATAAAGCAACAAATATGCAAGGATGAGTCCCGACTACAAGGCCATGTTAAGTACCCATGTATAAAACAATCTCTCACAAATGGAGAAAAGGAGAAAACCAAGTGGGACAAAACTCCTCTCCAAAAGAGAAAAAAGAAAACAAGTTTCCCAACACAAAAAATAATCTTATGCAAGGAAGAAGTCCCCTCCAAAATAGAAAGGATAAGTAAGACTATGTAGCTTTCCCCCGAGTAGTCAACTGTGTTGATTGTTGATGCTCAAAATTGGATGTAGAAGATGCTCCACAATCTTCGAACAACGTTTCTCCCCTTGGGAAGAAACAAAATCAAAGTGTATTAAGAACATCTTCCCATTCTTGGAAGGAATATGAGGAAGAAAGTGCAAGATATATGAAATCCCTGAAAACTGTTGATATGTCTCCAAGTCGATGTTGAAAGTTGTCGCTTTCAAATCAGGTGTTCTAAATCACACTAATGAAGATGACAATCCAAAACCTAGTGGAGATGTATGTCGAACAAGATCCAAAGACTCAAGTATTCCCTCTAAAGGTAAGGATGCCTCTTCCAAATGCTGCTCAAAAGTATCCACGATTCCACACTCATGTCAAACTGTGATGAATGATCATGTGTAGAATGAATAAGAGGATCCAAAGATTCCTCCACAACAATTGAACAAGAATCAACTTCATAAAAGAGAAAAAAAATTGTCATAAAGGTGTCTCCCAAGTCTGAAATATAAGACTTTACATATAAACCTGCCCTATCTATCAAGTAGTCATCCAATGCAATTGTATCTGGAATACAATGTATTTCCTACTGCACAGAATCACAAGTAGCCATGAATGTAGCAAAACAAGTACAATTAGAAGCAACGGTAGATGGAGGAGATGAAATGCAAGGCTCAAGAACTAAATCACGTGAGAATACCCAAGTTAAAGTTTAACAAATGTTCTCAAAATCAAAGTTCACACTAGGAGTGTGATCAACAACCAAAGGATCAAAACCATCATCAGGTGCAAAGTCTGAAAAACGTGTATAACCAAGATGCATGATCAACCACCCAATTGCAATTAACTCTTTGCTTCCCAAATCTCGAATGATAACTAAATCAAGTGTGAGCTCCATAGTCTTCCCTACTCCACCATGGGTGATTTGATGAATGGAGAGAAGATTGTTTGATAAATGAGGTACACACAAAACATCATTGAAAGTGCGATCCCCAATATCAACAAGACCTTTCCCAATTACATCCATGTAAGTGTTGTTGCCCATCAAAATAGGTGGAATAAAACAAGGCTCAAAAGAAGAGAACATAGACTGTGTGGAAGCCATATGGTGTGAAGCTCCAGAATCTAGAAGCCATCTCCTTGACTCAAGACCCATAGAAGCACAAAGAGCTTTAACTTTGTTTTTCATTGATTCATAAGCAAAACCTGCATAACCTTTTTCCTTAGTAGATACTAACTATTTTGAATGGGAAGTAGCTAACTCAGACATTCTAGAAGGTAGATCAATGTTGTTCCTCTTAAGAAGATGTTTCAGTTCATCAATACCCTTCTTATAACAAGAATGTTCTTCATGTCTAGTTCTCTTGCAATATGTAAAAGTAGGCTTCTCCTTCTTAGATGAGTCTTCTTTTGAGGATGATTTATTTTGTGTGGCTTTTCCTTTGATTTCTTTTGTTTCTTGTCAAATTGTCCTAACTCTTTCTATCCCTTAGGCTAACTAGCCAATAAAGCCTAATTTTGTGATGGCTCTATGAGACCTATAGAAAGAAGCTTTTGTAGTTCATGTATTAACATCTTAGAAAAAGATGCAAATGAAGGCTTAATATAAGTTGATCCCATAGTTAGCCTATGGGTGTGAAAGCTATAAACAAACGAGGCATATTCAAGAGCAAGTTTGTTCAATACATTATAGAGTAACTAAATCTCCTTTTTCTCAATGCCACATTCTTTGCATTGTGCTCTCAAACCATTAACCTTAGTTATATAATCCTGGATGTTGTCAAAGTTCTTTGGATCAAGGCTCAACAAATCATTAGCAATTTGATAGCCTCTAACTTCATTTGTTGTACCATACAATGTTTTTAACTTTTCCCAAGCATCATCTAAATTTTCAAATTCTTCAATCTGAAACATAAGATCGAGGGAAACAAAACTACAAAGACATCCAAAAGCTTTTGTTTGTTCAAGCATCCATTTTATGTTTTTTTATCATCTGTAGGTTCGGCTACCTTTTGCTCAACATATGGAGTATGGCCTATGAGTGTGAAAGCTAGAAACAAAAGATGCATATTCAAGAGCAAGTTTGTTCAATACATTATAGAATAACTAAATCCCCTTTTTCTCAATGCCACATTCTTTGCATTGTGCTCTCAAATCATTGACCTTAGTTATATAATACTGGATGTTGTCAAAGTTCTTTGGATCAATGCTCATCAAATCATTAGCAATCTAATAGCCTCTAACTTCATCTGTTGTACCATACAAAGTTTTTAACTTTTTCCAATCATCGATTAAATTTTCAAATTCTTCAATCCGAAACACAAGATAGAGGGAAACAAAACTACGAAGACATCCAAAAGCTATTGTTTGTTGAAGCATCCATTTTATGTTTTTCTTATCATCTATAGGTTCAACTACCTTTTGCTCAACATATGGAGCATATCCAAGTTGCATAGTTATAAGTTGTTAGCAAAGGAACCTTAGAATGATCCATGTGTGGGAAAAGAATAGTGCAAGTAAACAGATCAAAACACACACACACACACCAAGAGAGACCCCCCCTTTTTTACTCAGTAAGAATCCCCCCTAACAAAAAATATTTGGCATCAATGCATTTACAATGCTAGAATTGTTTTCCATAGTTTTAAAATGTCAAAAAATGGACTCAAATACCAAAAGTACATTAAAATCTTAGAATGAGAACCTCAAACTAGCACCAATATGTAGTGCGTAGAAAAATATCCACTTTCAAAAAACTAATCACCTCAATCCAAGGTCATATGTGAAAGTTATAGTTGCTTGAATGTAATATACCCACAATTTTTTTCAATTTTTTTCTAGTTACAATCACAACAAGAACCCGTTAAGGTTAGGAAATCAAGATACAATAATGGTGAAATTGTAACCCTTCCACTTTTTGATCACCAAGTGCCCAATATGGGAAGGTGAGAGCATACAATGTTGAGGGGATCTTTAGCTTCAAATAACTAGACATAATACAATGCTTGGGTGGCAAGCCAGCCCCTTCCACTTTTCAGCGAGATATGGAGAATATTAAAAATCATTTGGCAGTAAACCAGCCAAGGATGATGCAAGAAACTGAAGAACGATCACTCTACCGCTTATGCAACGGGAGGACTAGAAATGAAATAGCAATCAACTCCACCGCTTATTCAGCGGGAGGACTGAAAATGAGATACAATCAACTCAACCGCTTATTTAGTGGGAGGACAGAATTACAATAGATAAGAAGGCGGCAAGCTAGCCTCTTCCACTTATGTAGTGGGCCAAAGAACAACAATCCAAGTATATTGCTGTTAGTACTACTAATCAACTTTACAATGCAAACATGGATTACAAAATTACTAGAATCACTGTCCAAACTAGGCGACAAGGCCAGCCTCTTCCAGATCAAAGAAATTGTTGTTAGTACTACTACCAGCATTACAATATGAATCATAGAAGATAAGAATGAAGAACCAACAGCTGCAAACAATTACCAACCTCACTTTCTCTCCACACAAAAGAACCCACACACCCAATAACCAACTCCACACAAAAGAACCCACACCCAATAACCAACTCCACACAAGAAGACACTCCAAAACAGAAAATCTCTAAATCTGATGTACTCCCAACACGCTGAAAACACACAGACCAGCAAGCTAAGAACTCACTAATTTACTCGTAACTCTTTCCACAGTCATCAGAATCACCTCCAAACAAATGCAAATGAGAGATACAATGATGGCAATAAGGATGGAAATGAAAGACATAAACTAAAAATGCCCAAACCCATGGCACGCAACCCAAAGCACTCCCAGCATAAAGCGTTTACAGCAGAAAACTTCGACTTGCATAATAAAATGCAATACTCCAAGAAATACCCAAAACAAATAGACATTTGAGCAGGAAGATATGACTGAAAATCACCTACAGCCACTCCAAAAACCAGCAAACTAGAAACACACCCAACACACCAAAAACTGAAAATCTCCCAATCACTTTGATCAGCACAATCTATCTCTCTGGATGAAAGATAGTCCCAAATAATCAGCTAGGCACTGTCTTCCAAGTACGAAACTGATGGTTGCTAGGAAGCTCTCAACTTCAAAGCTCAACTCTGGCACCAATTTGGCAGCACTTCATTACAAATATTCATGGATACCCCAAAACAAGAGCCCAACACTCTTATTTATAGACACCCAAGGAAATGGAAAAAAAATGGATTTAAGTTGGATATAGCAATTCTATGATGCTTCTGCTTCGAATGAACTGAAAATAAAGGGGAAAGGGTTAGAAGGATCTAAATCTATTCCTAAGGGCAGTGATATCAGCAGGTAATTCTTTAGTGGACAAATTCCAAATAAACCAAGCTTTGCTTCACCAAAATTAACTACAACTCCGCAAGAACCAGTGCAATTTTCTGAGGATGTTGAAGGATTTTCACATTGAAAAAGTGCATTTGAATGCCCAACACGGCACAATCCAAATGACTATTCACAATCGAACTTGGCACAAATTTGGTGGCTCAGGCTAGCTTTACATTGCAACTTATAATCAACAAGATGCAAAAAGTATGAACCATGGAAATTCATCAAACACTATTACATTCTCCATTGAAATCAAAGCACTATACTACTTCTACTCTAAGTGAGGAAGGCAAAACCATGCAAGTTTTGAAAAATAACTTAGGTGGACACCATCAGAGAACAATGTTTCACTGTTATTATCTCAAAACTTATCGCAACAATTTCATAAAAATCTCCCCCTTCTACAAATGAGGGGGTCACCCCTTTATATAGGCTTCAGGCCTTGGCTACATGGAAAACCCTAATTCCCTGAAAGATTCTCTACACATGATGCAACAAGGTGGGAATCAACAATAAATGCCCATTATGCCCATATACAATTAATTACAATCTTGCCAAAAATGGCACCCATAAAACATTAATTAACCATTACATTCAAAAAGTGCCCACTATGCAATGAATGCACCCTCATGCAAAAGATCGCCCATTGTGCAATAAAGGTTCCTCCATTCAAAACTGCTCACACTGCCATAAATGCCCATCATCCCCCATGCAACAGCTGCATACAAAAGAATCAGTCATAATGCCTTAAAAGTGCTGGCTACATGCAAAAAGATGATCCACTGTCTTAGCATGCGTTGACCTAGCCGCCACTTGGTGAGAAACCCCTGTAGAGATAAAATTTAATCCCGGAAGAATTTTCCTAAAATTTTGAATTTACCCTGTCTTGGAGGAGATTTTCCATTAAATTTTAACATCTCCTATTTTTTAGGGATTTTTTCAATTTTGAGTTGCAGGGTCTAGGAGAGAAAATTCACTTGCCTAGCCGGATCTGAAAAAAGTTTGAAATTCAGACGAATTTTCATGCCTAAAATGGAATTTTTTTAAAAATTTCTCCGAGGAAGTTTTCTTTTCAACTTATCCTTGACTCCAATTTTCTTGTCATGGAATTCATCTTTCTTCCTTGGGTGTTGGAACTCACTTGTGGAGGAATTTTGATTTGATTGACTTTCCTTGTCATCTCCTTTTGGGGGCTACACATCTAACTTGGGCGCCATTTGAATATGGTGAAGGAATTTTAACAGTTTTAACTTTTCCTTGTAACCTCCTACTTAGCGCCCCATACTTGACCTTGGGCGTTGAATCACTCTCATGGAGGAATTTTCATCTTTTTAGGTTTTTCCATGGTGCCTTGGTTTTGGCGCCCCTCAACCATCTTGGGCGTAATTTTGACTTGGTGGAAGAAAATTATGTCTTGGAGAAATTCTATCATATCCCTGTTTGAGTGCTCACTTCATACCCTAAGCGCCATTTCACCTTCATGGAGGAATTTTATCTTTGCTCACATTTTCCTTGGCCTCTTGGTTTTGGCGCCCTACCCCTGACTTGGGCGCCATTTTCATAACATGGTGGAATTTTGAAATTTTAGCATTTTCCATTGCTCCTCTATTTTGGCGCCCCATGCTTGACTTGGGGGCTAAAACACCATAGTGAAGGATTTTTCAACTTTTTGACTTTTCCTTAGTGCCTTGGATTTGGCGCCCATACTTGCACCTTGGCGCTAAAACACATGGGTGATGGAATTTTCATTTTTGCCAACATTCCTTGGCATCCACATCCTAGCGCCCACACTTGCATTTGGGCGCCCAAAACATATGAGCAAGGAATTTGGGGGGGTGGAGGAAATTCCTCCATCACCCCACTTTAGCACCCTACTTTTGGGCTAAGCGCCATTTCCTTATGTCCAAGGAATGATGGATTTTTTCCATTTGGATGCCTTTCAGACTTCATCAAAATTATGCTAAACTACCAGATTGGGATATCATGTGTGGAATTGAAGTGCTTTGTCTTGCCAAACTTAGAAGATTTTTCAAGTTTTCCACTTCTGGGATGGGCATCCATACTTAGCCATTTTTTTTTTTTTTGATCCATTAGCCTGCTTTTTCCAACTTGCTGGATTTAGACGATTCTTAAGGAATGTCCAGTCTTCAGTGTCTGCCTGTGAAGAGCTTGCCAAAATGGACTTTCCCAAAATAGTAAGTGTTTCAAAATGTTAGGATCAAGGCAAAACAGGTCAAGAAAGCACTTACTAAAAATAGAAATTGCTGAAAATAGTAAGTTGATTTTTTGGCAAAATTAGACCAATCTAGGAGGCAGTGAAATCCCTAAAAATAGAATGTTGCTCAAAATTCGCTCAAATTTCACGGGTAGGTTCCTTAGAGGGTCCTGATTACAATGCAACGCTTAGTTTTTCCAAAACCCTAAAGGAAAAGCCTCAAATCCAAGTCTAAAGGATGAAACCCTAAAACAAACAAAACAGGCTCCAGACTTGGCCAAAATTGCTCAAACGAGCTGCAGATTTGATCAAATTGACCTCCAAACACCTGCAAAACGAGGACACTGACGAGACTACCGCGAAAAGACCCGACAAACCAAAGCCAAAAGACCAAGAGGACCTAAAAAGTAGGGGGTCCTCATTTGCAATGGGGCGATGTGTGAAAATGTCACAACAAGTCCTAGGATGAACCAAGGCGAATTCAAGTAAAGAATTAGAGGAACCTTGGCGAACCCATCCATTTTTTTGCCTTTTTTTAATTTTGCTTTCCTTTTTACTAAAATATTCTACCTTTGACATTTCCTCTTAAGAAATTATAAAAATGATGTACACCATGAAGATCTATGTATTTTTGAAGGTCTTCATTTGAGCATTATGGTGGGGCTTTATCACCCAACCCTGCCCTATACTGCGACAAGGAATGTGACAAGGGCGTTACCCTCAAACACTGTCCCTAGACCTCCATGGAGTTGTGGGAGATGGAGCCAAAATAAATCACTTGGATCATCCACTTTCCAACATGTTACACTCGAGTCTAAAAGTGAGTAATAGGGTGAAGCTAATCACTTAGAGATTTTCTTGACTTTGGAGGAACACAAAAGAATGAAATCATGAAATTCTATTTCCTATTAGAAATTTTCATCAACTTTGTTGCCCTAGAAAAGTGTGGAATTATTGGTTTCCCACTAACAACTTACTCTAAAAAATACATTCAAAACATGTTGTGAGAAATCAGTCTACTCATTGGTTCACTCAAGTGTAGACTTACGGCAAGAAAAGGATATATCAATTTACATTGGAAGACAATAACAAATTCAGTTATGCATGTGAAAGCTTGTAAACTATTATTATTAAATGGGGTGTAGAAATGAAATGTGATAGGATTTTGTCAAGAATTTGTTCAAGTCATTTCCATTGGAGATGGCTCTTTTAGAATTTGTCAAGCACGCATTATTAAAAATTATCCACATCTCTCTGCAAGAATATCATTTAGGGAAAGATGATCTGCAAAATTAACGAGTTCCAGGAACCCTGGCTGGTTAATCTAAGATGTCTTAACTGTGAGATCGAAATGGAATCTCCTTATCAAAAAAATCTTTCACCATGAGAATGGTTGTTTTAAAAGGTGAGATCTTAATTAAGGGGGATCTTTTAGTTACATAACCCAACAATATGATGCACAACATTTAGCTAAGCATGTGGTTTGCACAATTTTCTTTTAAGCCTTGTACAAACTTCATCACTTTTAAGACTTTTACAGACTTCATCAAGAAGTTTCTTAAAATCTGACATCGGAGCATGGCTTTTGCACAAGTTCCTCATTTAGAATGTATGGGTTCTACTTGGACATTTCCTCAAAATTGTATTGTAGATCACACACATATACAACCTAGAAGTTTGAGTATCTCTATGCTGTTGAAATGCCTTTTGATTTCAAAAACAAGAAGTTTTTCTTCTTTTTCTAATTTTTTTTCCCAATTTTTTCCTATTTAAATTCTCCAATATTTTGAAAAAATCTTATACTTTTGGTTTGCGATTTTTTCCCTAAAAGTTACTGCTATTGTGTAAACAACCTGCCTAATTGTCAATCTCTTCAACATTTCACAGAAATTTTATCTAAAGCATCAGCCCTATTTATCTAGCTAGTCTAATATTTGTCCATCTTCATAGAACAATCTGAATTTTCCGTTAATACCTTGAAATGCTCCTAACTTCAAAGACTCCATTAGCAAAAACCAATAGGAAACAAAGACCATAGAAAGGAAAAATGAAAAGAGACATGCCAATAATGACGACAGGTTAAAAGATTAAATAATAAATACCTTAGCCTCAAAAAGTTGTAGTCGGCGAACAATTTGTTCATAGAACGGAGCTTCTTGATCTAATGATGTAAAAGATGGGCTGAAACTTTTCATTTTCAAATTTTCTAGTTGACTTTCTGGATCACTTGCATTTCCCCATGATTCCACCCGTACAAAATCTACTTTTCCCTTTGCAGCAACTTCTGGATCAATGTTAAGTTTTCCCTGCAAATGAAACACAAATAATCAAATTGGTGATCATGCTGTCATGAGAAATCAAGCATTTATCCATGGAAACTACAAGCAAATCCACATAAATCTGTGAGATAAAAACAAAATATGGCCCCATAATGTATAAGTTCATATAAGTTTTCTTGACTTCCAATAAGAATGCAAAGACAAAAGTGTACATACTTGAAAAACACCAATCTATTTGTTTCCTAGTCATCACACAAATTGTTTCTTCCTAGTTGTAGTATTTCATTCACCTTTACGTTAGAAAACTTTTTGTATGTAAAAACTAAAACTATTTCTTCATTAAAAAAAATTACTCCAGAACCAATCATATTCATCTTTAGATCTAGAGGACCGGCAGACCCAGGTTGCAGTCTCAAACGTGATAACACCATACATACAGAATGGCTGTAAAGTTCCCCCATCAAGGTTATGGAACTGAAATACCAGGATCCACAGCACACCTATCACTAAGTTTATGATTGTAAGGAACTAATCATTCATAAACTCTGACAATGGTTCTGGGCAGCGTATCTTTCAAACAAAATTCCTTATTTTTACATTGACCTACAGCTCCTCTCAAACTTAATAACACCATACATCCAGATGGGCTGTAAAATGCCCCCATCAAGGCTACAGAAATGAAATACCAGGATCCACAGCAAACCTGTCACTAAAGTTATATTCATAACAAACTAATTATTGATAAACTCTGTCAATGGTATTGAGTATATTCCTATCTTTCAAAACAAAATTTCTTGTTTCACTTTCTACATTGGTATGCAGGTCCATTAGGATGTCTCAAAGTCTCCCCACAATATAAAGCTATGAAAAACAAAGGGAATTCGTATAATTTCCCTACCAACCATTAATCTGGCATCAGCACAACCACCACCAGGGCTCACACCATTGTTGTGACCCATCTACATTATCATCCTCCATGTCGGGCAGTTCACATTACTCAACGTCAAGGTAATGTCCCCCTCAGCAGATTGCTTGCCATGTAATTTCATTTCCTTATCCTTTTCTAGCTTCTTGTCACAATGAACTTTCTGGCAACCGTCCCAGGCTTTCATATGGTGATCCCCTTCTCTACATTGTCTCTCACCAGAAGATGACCCCTCAACCATGGTGTTCCAAAAAGCAGACCCAGATTTCAGAATTACAACAGGATTTCAATAGAAGGAATGTCATCAACTTAAGAATTTTTATAGAAAAGATATTAGATATTAACTACAAAAAAGGGGTAGCCCAAGAGTAAAGAATTTTAATAATTTTAGTGAGCTCTTCATATGAGTAAGAGGTCAGATGGAAAAGCTATCAAAGCTCCCACATTGAAGAGCCCTGATTGAACGATGGGAATTACAATGATTAACCATATTTTGGACAGGAACTTTCACATCTCCCAAATTAATCTGCCTTGGACTTCAAAAGTCGTGGGGCTCTTTCTTACCAATATCTTAGATGGTGAAATAAGATTACAATGATTAGCTATATTTTGAAGAGGAAGCCTGTAAAGGTTGATGACAAACCTTGGGGTTCCAGCCCACTCATGTCTAGGACTTACCACATAGTTTTGGCTAATCTTTTTGGCTCCCATCTACAATAAAATCTCCCATAATAATCTTAGGATTATAATACCCTTTAATCCTTCTCATCAACTTAATTGTGTCTTACATATTGCAATTCATCAATCACAAGCTCCTCTAAACAGAATTCAAACTTAATAATTCTTTAATGCCATGGTCACATCGGTGATAACTTTAAGGTTTGAGGCTTTTATTGCCAAGTGGACTTCCACCTTATTATGCTCACAAGAAATATGGAAAACCTTTAGATGAGTGAACTTAAACATAGCTCCCCAAGTTCTCTAGCCAAATTCCTTAGTCTTCAATTATCCAAAAGTATGCCACCTTCCTTTAATAGATGTGCCTCAGATTTGGGAATCTGTCAAATCCAGATTGAGTCACTCTTAAGAGCATTTACTCTATGAAAGATGCCGACTAGAAGATGGCTCAATTCTGATTTGTTTTGTTTCAATATCAATGTTAAGGAATTAGATCAGAGATAGAGAATACAATAGTCTGGTGATATGTAGTGAGGACAGACTTTAATAAGATCACTGCAATGAATATGTTTTACCTCCGATGTGTATATATATATAATTCTATCTATTAAACTTCTGTGATAATATCGACAGCTTGCTGGTTCGTGAAAACTGCCATTGTTATTGGTTTTCGTTCACAGCAAGTGTCGATGCCTATAAATAAAAGGATGGAGAGTCATGTCCACGTAGGGGCATGACTTCTAAGTGGCTTAGGCCACGTAGAGTTATGACCCTTCGTCCAATGTTCACCGCTATTAACAATAACGATGATGCTCGACTTACTAACTATTTTGACTCCGATAAGTATCAGAACTATTCTGCTTTAGTAATTCTTAAACATGTCAATTAATATATATAAAATAATGAATGTATATATATATAATTATCTGATATCCAGCACTCTGGGACAACAACTACTTGAAGTCTTATCAGATTACAACCTTGATTCTAGTGACAATTGTAACATTGTCATTATCACAGGTGAAATAATTTCAGTATCATGATATCCAGTACATTCCGGGACAGCAAATTAATGTAGTCAATCATGATATGATTGTTATCATAATTTCCGACATATTTTGGAACAATCATTTAATGATAACAATTCAATAACTCATCATAACAAATTTAGTATCAAGATTTCTGGCACATTCCGGGACAGCAACTTAATGTAGTCAATCTTGATAACAGATCAGGCTATTGTGAAAGTCGTCACCTTACAATAGCGATCTTACACTTACATCACATGAAAGATCGTCACCTTCCATGACATAACACATACATGCAATTTTGCATTCAAGATATTCATGAATATATCAATTACATATGATTAAGATTAATATCAGAAATTTCCATTATAATTTAGTCATACCAAGTTTACCTCTAAAGTACTCCACTTTCAACTTTGCAAGAGGTTTGGTGAATATGTCGACACTTTGCTCTTCAGTGCTGATGTAGGTCAATTTGATGACATCTCTATCTACCATATCTCTTATGTAATGGTATGGGATTTCTATATGCTTAGATCGATTATGAAAAACTGGATTTACAGAAAGTTTGATGCAGCTTTGATTATCACAGTGAATCACAGTGGGGTTTAGGGGCTTCCCAAATAGTCAAACTAGTAATTTCCTTAACCATACTACCTCACGTGCTCCCATGGAGGCAGCCATATATTCGACTTCAATGGAACTCTGAGCAACTATTGACTGTTTTCTGCTAAACCAAGATATCATAGCTGATCCAAGACTAAAGCAACACCCCGTTGTACTTTTACGATCAATGGAACTTCCTGCCCAGTCGGAATCAGAATACCCTTGGAGTTGTATCTCAACATTTTTATACTTCAGGCCAAGTCCAATAGTGCCACGCAAGTATCTCAGAATATGCTTAGCAGCCATTAGGTGAATCTTATTAGGTTCGCACATGAAATGACTTAACACATTGGTAGCGTAACAAATATCAGGGCGAGTGTTTACCAAGTACATAAGAGATCCAATAATTTGTCTATATTATGTAGGATTTGTAGGTTCTGAATCTACTACTTCACTTTTGAGCTTATGAAGATTTGTTTCCATTGGAATGGATAGAGGCTTACAATCTATCATACCAAATCTGGTCAAGATATCAGTGGTGTATTTTCCTTGATTTAGGAAAATGTAATTCTCTTTTTGCCATACTCCTAGGCTCATAAAATAGTGCAGTGGATCTAGATCCTTCATATCGAATTCAGCCACAAGATCTTGTTTGCATTTTGCAATGAGGTGATCTTCTCCTGTTATCAACAACTCATCAACATAGAGAACAAGTATTAACATGTCACCATCCAATATTTTGAAGTATATGTTAGAGTCTGCTTCATTTTTGGAATATCCTAGTTTGGAGAGATAACTATCTATCCTTCCGTACCATGCCCTGGGAGCTTGCTTAAGGCCGTAGAGAGCTTTTCTTAGTCTACACACAGAGAGATTTATATCATGTGTAGCAAAGCCTTCAAGTTGTTCTATATATACTTCTTCCTCAATAACACCATTCAAAAATGTGGTCTTCACGTCCATTTGGCGTATCTTCCACCCTTTGGAAGCTGCAATGGCAATGATGGTTCTTACAGAAGTATATCGGGCAACTGGAGCAAATGTCTCTTCGTAATCAATTCCAGCCTTTTGAGAGAACCCCCTGGCAACAAATCTGGCTTTGTGTTTTTCAATACTACCATCTAGTGCATATTTGATTTTGAATAACACTTTGATGAGACAACTGATTTGCCTTTTAGTCTAGGTACAATGTCCCAGACATCATTTTTTAAGATAGATTGGTATTCCTCAATCATTGCATCTTTCCAAGCTTGACATGTTAAAGCCTCTTCAACATTTGATGGTGCAGATTTTGTAAATTCGGTCATGAGTGCAACATAACATGATTGACTTCTTGTTTTCTTATTCTCCTTGAAGATTTCATCGGGTTCCACATTATTTTCTTCAATCATCTTCTTGCCCATAGTGGTCTTTTCTTGTTGTTAGGATTTTCAGCATTCTCGAACTTAGGTGATTGAAGTTCATGATTTTCTATGCTATTCTCCCTCTGATTTTCAATTGTAGGATTTTCATCTAATTCTACGGTTAGGTCATCTTTTGCACTTAGAGATAGTTTATACGCAGCATCTTCTTCAAATTTGACATCTCTACTGATTTCAATAGATCTGCGTCCTGGAATATAGACTTTGTATCCTTTAGTGGTTTCACTGTAGCCAATAAATATGCCTTTCTTCCCAAAGGGTTCTAGTTTGGTTCTCTTTTCTTTAGGAACGTGAATATACACGTGACAACCAAAGATTCTTAGATGGCTTAAATCTGGTTGATTTCCTATAAAGGCTTCTTTGGGTGTTACATTCTCTAGGATTGAATGAGGGCATCTGTTTTGAATGTACACAGCTGTATTTGAGGCTTCAGCCCAAAATGAGATATGTAGATTTTGATAATGCATCATGGCTTTAGCAGCTTCGATGATGGTTCTGTTTTTTCTTTCTGCAACTCCATTTTGTTGAGGATTATAAGGTACAGTACACTCCCTCTTAATCCCAACAAGAATGCAAAATTCTTTAAAATTTTCAGAGATATATTCACCCCCATTATCTGATCTTAGAGTCTTTATTTTCTTCCCAGTTTGATTTTCCACTAGGGCCTTAAATTCTTTAAATTTCAATAACACTTCATTTGATTCTTTGAGTTTTATGAAATAGATCCAAGTTTTCCTAGAGTAATCATCAACAAATATCACATAATACAAGAATCCCCCTAGTGATGGTAATGACATTGGACCACACAAATCAATGTGGACAAGTTCTAGTACAACTTTTGACTTGTGTTCACTTGAGGGAAAGGACCCTTTTGAGTTCTTCCCTAGAGCACATCCTTTACAAGTTCCAACATGATCAGATTTTAGATTGGGTAATCCTGTGGTAATTTTTCCTATAGAAGGTAGGGCACTAAATCGAAGATGTCCTAATCTTCTATGCCAAATTTCATTAGAGTTTGATACTTCATGATTTAGTGCTTGTTTTTGAGTATTACATAATTTGTATAAACTACCATCTCTAGATCCTATAGGAATAGCATTCTTTATGTTAGAGTTTTTAGGCCAGAGTAGAACTTTATCTTCATGGATGGTGACACGATATCCTTGATCACCTAGTCTTGAAATAGAGACCAAATTCCTTTTGATACCTGGTACAAAGAGAACATCTTTCAATTGTAATGTAACTCCTGTTCTTAATTGAATTGAGCGAGTCCCAATTCCTTTCACTGGATAGGTAGAATTGTCTTCTATTGTAACTTCTTCAGTTGAGTGGCCTTCAAAGGTTTTGAATTGATCTCTAAATCTGGTTATGTGTCGAGATGCTCCACTGTCGATTATCCACATATGTTTGTTTGAGTTTAGTTCGCTTGATAAGGCTAAGAAAAATAGAGGATTCTCTACTTCCTTGACTTCAGCTATGGTTGCTTGAGCTTTCTTTCTTTCTGGGCAGAACTTGTGAGTGTGTCCAAATTTATCACACTTGTAGCATTGAATCTTGGAGAAGTCTTTACTTTTGTGATTATTTCCTCTATTCCGATTGAACTTCCCGTTGTTGCTTGTGTTAGCATGTAGTGCTTGAATTTCTCCCCCTTTGTTTGGACCCAATCCTCTTGTGATTAGTCGAGATTCTTCTTGAGTACAATCATTCTTGAGTTGATCGAATTTTGGTAGTGTCGGACGAGC
The DNA here is from genome assembly GCF_030272615.1 of Cryptomeria japonica. Taxonomy (NCBI): domain Eukaryota; kingdom Viridiplantae; phylum Streptophyta; class Pinopsida; order Cupressales; family Cupressaceae; genus Cryptomeria; species Cryptomeria japonica. The sequence goes on from NC_081410.1 coordinate 254,660,540, forward strand.
ACTAATGCCTTGAATAAAGGATTCCCAACTGGATGGGATTCCCAACTGGATGGTAATCCCTTAAGTGCTATTAGAGATAGCTCCATATCATCTATATTGTTCCCAATAGTTGACAATTGGTCTTTTAATTCTGAAATCCTCATGAAATAGGATGTGATTGTTTCTCCTTTGTTCATGTAGATATGCATTAATTGCTGTTTTAAAGTGAGCAATTTGCTTGCATTATTTATTTCATATGAGTTTTGAATGGTCTTGAACATATCATAAGCTGTAGTTAGTTTTGAGATGGTTGGGAGAATGTGATCTTTAACAGCATCAATTATTATTTTCTTAGCCTTGTTGTTGTGTCTTTTCCAGGTTGTTTTCTCTGGCTCATCTTCGAGCATCTTAGTATCTTCTTCTATGTATAGTTCGAGTTCTTGAAGAATTGCTATAATTCGAATTCTCCATGAGACGAAGTTGGATGCGCCTTCGAGTCTATCCTCCACTCTAACACTGTTCACCATGATTGTCTTTCCTTTGATTCTGAGTGCAAGTCTGAAAATTTAGAAAAGAGGTCTCGCTATTTTATTATTTCTCTACCAACTTGGCTATGCTACCATGTGAAGGAATTAGATTAGAGATAGAGAATACAATAGTCTGGTAATATGTAGTGAGGACAGACTTTAATAAGATCACTGCAATGAATATGTTTTACCTCCGATGTGTATATATATATAATTCTATCTATTAAACTTCTGTGATAATATCGACAGCTTGCTGGTTCGTGAAAACTGCCACTGTTATTGGTTTTCGTTCACAGCAAGTGTCAATGCCTATAAATAAAAGGATGGAGAGTCATGTCCACGTAGGGGCATGACTTCTACGTGGCTTATGCCATGTAGAGTCATGACCCTATGGGGACATGACCCTTCGTCCAATGTTCACCGCTATTAACAATTACGATGATGCTCGACTTACTAACTATTTCGACTTCAATAAGTATCAGAATTATTCTGCTTTAGTAATTCTTAAACATGTCAATTAATATATATAAAATAATGAGTGTGTGTGTATATATATATATATATATATATATATATGTATGTATGTATGTATGTATGTATGTATGTATGTATGTATTACTTGCTTCGATCCGAATGAACCTATATCCTTAACAATCAATCTTTGACCAGCGTATTGTAGCTTGGAGTTTTTTGAAGAAGTTGAGTTTAATGTGTTTTTGGGGGTTTTTAGATGATAGAATGAATAATGCAATTTGGAAATGCAAGTAAGAACAAATGACAACTACTGAAACTAAATTTCAGAATATCTGATTTATTATCAACAATTAACAAATGCAAAGAATTAATGAATTTCAACACTAAATTGCCAAATTTGGCCTACCAAGGGTCCAACACCTTGCCTGGGGGCTCCTTTATTGACTTTATTGAAAGAAAATGCTGCTACAGGAGCTTCCAAAGTGCACCAATGGCTCCAATAGATTTTATTCTTCTAAACACTAATTATCAAAAACAATTGAATAGATGTATAGCAATTCTGAAGCTTATTCTGAAATCTTGCCAAGAGAGATCACCAAGTTTTCCCCTCTTTTCCCCTCTAATTTGCTGATATCATTCAAATGTGCCCTGAATTCACAGAAGAGATCATTGATCTGCCCTAGTGACCTCCCAACAATGATTTTCCAACCAATAGCTGCTGCTAAATCCCCTTTATTAATTTATTTGCATCCCACAGGCTGATTGGGATGGTACGGCTGACCTAGGAGAGGCACGGCTGGCATGAATAAACAATAACTTGCTGAAAGTGTCAACCTAAGTGCTCAGATCTGATTATCCTTGCTAACCTTGCAATCTGATACAAGAATCCACACGATTCGACCCTTGAATGGCCTGAAAATTGATCTTTCCTGAGTGCTGAAGAAGGAATGATGGTTGGGGTATCGTCCAACCTGCCTGAATCAAGGGTTTTCGCCCTCAATTTGGGCCTCCACACTGCTGTGCCTGCTATGGCAGAATATTGCAGAGAAGAATGAATAATAATTTCCAAAAAACATCCCTCCAAATGACTTTCCAATCAACTTTTATGCATCCAACCCTAATTTGAACCCCTCAAAGCATCATTTGAAGATTACAATGGAATATTTTTTCCCTCCAAGAGTTCGATGGGTATGAGGGTCAGCTCTTCATTAAGTTTGGCCACCTTTTAAAATAGCTTTTCACCTAGGAAGATGTGCCAAGGGGTAAAATATAAAGTCTTTTAAAAGATCTTTTAACTTAACTTTTTTTCTATTTTTAGAAAAAGTGAGTTTTATAACTCTATATTATAAAGTTACATTATTAAGTCCAACAAAGCAAGAAAATGACTAAATATGGGTCCCCTTTGGCTAACCAATCATCTCCAAACACTAAACTTCACCTATGGAGATGGATGACAAGTGAATCTATGCATCTGAATAGCAACTAGAGAAGTGGGGACATTACACTCTAGCCAACCAAATACTCTAACAGATCCCCATTGTCTCTGCCACAGTATTATAGTGTATCCTCAATTAAACCAATACTAATTTGTGAGAGTGGATGTTTTCTTCTTTATATAAGGAGTAACAGAACCTACTTTTCAACTTTTTGTTCAAGGTATTCATGATAATACCTAAGTAAACCCCACCAAATAAGTACATATAAAATGAAATCTGTTCGATCCTATCATAATCCTTATCAAAGTTGATCTCCAGAAACAAAACCAAAAAGTTGAAATCCCAGGTCTATTCAATAGTTTTTGATGCTGATATTCTGAATCTATCCTTCTTGAAATTGGTTTGGCATGTGCTAGATATTCTCAATACCACTCTCTCCAATCACCTAGCTAGGACCATACTTCACAAACACAGACTCGGCATACACCAAATTTAAACTCAACAAAACTCAAGAACTTAAAAAAATACTTAATTCTTTTTAAAACATAAATTTTATGCAAAATAGGTAGGGTCTCAATCAAATGAAGTCTGCAAGAGTCTATTAAATGTATTTACAGCCAAGAGTCTATGAAACCAGCACATATCATCTGCGAGTAGTCATGATGTATGTTAAACAGCCAAGATTTACATTAAACAGTTGTGATTTACAGTAGTGAGGGCATCACATAAACACCAGGAAGTCTGCCAAAATAAAAGACAAAACATGAAAGGCATTTACAATCACATGCAGATATATTTGCACACATGGGCATGTACATGCAAAGCATTTTCAATGTTTTATGCACATGTTTTAGCATTTTGGGCAAATCATGAGTTGACCTTGAAAAGACTTGGCTAACAAAAACTGGTGTGAGTACTCAACAAGTTTGCAAACTATGCTAGGACCATAGCAAAAACCTTCTATGCCACAATGAAAAAGGTAACAAACCTCAAGCATCCAACCATATTTGACTCCAAAGCCTTACCAATTATTTTAATGGTCCCTACTTTACTTTCATCTCCAAGAGTTTTGGAAGTAATAGCTTCCTCATATATGCTAAAAAGGTTTGATCCAATTATATCCAAATGCACTTGTAGAACTCGTTAGAAGCACACGTTCACATAGCCCAAACAGCTAGTGTGATTATTAAAATGTCGAAGAAGTATCCAATGTGCTTGCTACTAACTTAGACAAGGTGGCAGGAACCATCAACCAACAAAAGTCTCTGGCAAAAGTTCTCTTGATATAATTGTAAGAGTTAGAGAAGATATCTAAAAATAGCTAATGAAGCTTCTCTAATTTTAATGTCCTCTATATAATACTGTAACTAAAGCATAAGAAACAATTTTCTAGTCTTCATGGAGTTCTCTATATTATACTGTAACTAAAGCATAAGAAACAAGAACATGTATACCTGCTCTAAATGTAAGACCCACAGGTGCCTTTCTTGTCAACATGTAGTTTTATAGTTGAGATTATACAAATATTATATGACATTTTGTATTGCAACTTAGTTACTCAATTTGTATATTTGGGGATATGTGTGTAATTATTTTTAGAATAAACTTGTACAGCTCTTCTAGCTTCTCTATTTTCATTACATTCATGTGATGTGATTGATTGATTGCAATGTTTTGAATTCAGTGATTTGCTTATATGCATGAAGTTATGCATCTTGTATTGATCTTATTATGCTTAAATCAAAAGATTAGTGTTGAGATGTATATGATGTGATTGCAAGATGGATGTGCCTTGTTTTCTTTACATTTGTGTTGGTTGCTACATCCTTTGCTTCTACTATTTATATTGTGCAGGTACACCTGATGTATTAATTGAGTTTCCAGGTACAGAATTCAGACCAACATTGGTTAATTTACAGACAAACATATGGTTTGTTTGGTGTTTTGAACCTGTCTTGCTTTGTGTGGGATGGTAACACATTAAATGTTTAAACCTATCAAACCCTATCCAAATTGCATGCAATTCAAGATACCCATTTGTGTAAGACTAATAATGTGTTTATGTTCCTAGCATGCTTTTATTATTTTTTCATGTCCATATTGTTTGCTATGTGTAAAAATGATTAAATAGCATAATGAAATAGTTTAATTATAATTGAAATGGTAACAGGCATTTTCAAGAATGTTATTTTTATTGCCAAAATAAAGCAGGTTTCCTATATATATGCCTTGGGGGGAATTGTGACTTGTTATAAAGCCAAAATGACTTGATATAGTGGACTAAAAGTCATTTTAGATTATTTTTTGTTGAAAGATGTTATCCCTAAGTTTTATTGTGGTAATGTGAAAGGGAAAGGGATATTTGTTTTGGGTTTTTACCTTATATAAGGAACTCTTTTGGAAAGATCATCTTTTACCTTCTACCTTGTACTATTTTGGAAAAGAGAGAGCAAAAAGTCTTACATTCAAACCCTGGGTTGCATTTGGAGAAACTGAAAGGATTGGAGCTTGGAGGTTTTGTGATTTCCGAATTGAAGCTTGCTTGATTTTGCATCTCCACTTTGGATAGCTCATTCTTAAGTTATTTTGCTCTTTACTGCAAGCTGAAGATTGAAAATAAAAGATTTTGATTGTGCATCTTTGCTTGATAAAATGGAGGTAATGTTATTTAGATTTTGGGGACAAAATGGGAAGGTTGTTGCATTCTTGTGGTGTGGCAACAAGATAATGTAATCTTTTGATTTGTGCTCAATGTGGGGAAATTATGCATTTAGCATTAATTGTTCGATTGGGTGTAAGTCGCTTGTTGTAAATTTGTGTTGATGGGTATGAACAATGGGTGGCATTGGAATTTCAATTGGAAGCATTTCAATTTGTGAAGAAAAACATTAAATGCTCCCAAACCCTTGAATATTTATTGCAAATTTTATGTAGCTTCAAAAGTGTAATCCTTGTGTATTTAGATCAAGAGGGTATCTTTGAATTTTTGAACTGTTGAATTGATTTTGAGTGAAAACTTAAGGTTCTTTGATTGAAAAAACTGGCTTTTGCATGATTTTTGAGAAAACCAGAAAAAAAAAATTATGCCTTCTTTTAAATGTTTTATTTTGTGGCTTAATGAATGATCAAAGGATGGTGAAACGGCATAGGCAGAAGTTGGGTGTGTAAAATGTCAGTCTAATTTTTCCTTATATTTTGATAAATGTTTGATGGAATGCCAGTTGTCTAGTGTTGTGATATCTCAACTATATTTTATTTTTGTTCCTTCTGTGCTCTCAACTATATTTTATATTTGTTCCTTGTGCGCTCATTTCATCAAATGTTTGACAAAATGCTCACTACATAGAAATATTAAATTGAGTTGATGCTTAACCAAACATCAAAATTAAATCACCATTGATAGGCCTTTGGCACAACATAATTGAATATTCAAAATTATGACTGCATAATGCATATATGGATTAGATAATAATTATCTAACCTTTGATTCAATGCAGCTATAGATTACATTTGACATTTCAAATGTCCTTTATTTAAACTACTGCGCTAACTTATTGAGCTGCTAACCTCCCTCTTAACATCCAAACACCACCTCAAAGAGCAACAAACCACTTTTCTCCCTTTTTCAAGTACCAAATGGGGTCACAGCTAATTTGTTCCCATGAGTTCTTCTCAAACCCACATATTACTTCACAAAATTTCCATGTCCTTTTTCTAGAGCATTACAACAGTCTAAAAAGGTGCGACTGTGTACAAGGAGCTGCAATTGGGTGTGAAGGATCCCACAACCTCCTTTTACCTCAGCAAATGACCTAATTTGCCCCACAATTTCCTTCCTCTCTGCTACCAGCTAAAAACCAATCTAAGTACTTCCAAATTGCTAATTGTTACCTTCTTATTTAAGGTGTCCAGCTAATAGGATAGATGGTATGGCTAATACCATTTATTTATACCAGCAAATAAAATAATAATCTCTAAATTATTTTAAAAATAATGGGCAGTAATGGGTTAATCCATTGGGCGTAAAGGATAACAAAACAGAATGGACCAGATTAAAAGAGAGGTAGATTAAAGTTAATTTTGATGGCACCTCGAAAGGTAATCCAGACCATCAGGGGCAGGGGCAGTGGCTCGTGATTGGAAGGGTAATATAATGACACAAGGAGCTCAAAGGTTAAAAAACAGAATGAATAATGAGGCAGAGGCTCAAGCAGCCTATTTAGCAGTGAATCTAGCTAGTAAGCTTTCTATTTTGAATCTCCATCATGAGGGAGATTCGCAAATTATTATAAATGCTATTATAAACGGGCAATCTCAGGTATGGAGAATTAATAAATGGATTAAATTAATAAAATGCAAATTTGAAAAATTCAAATCTTTTGAAATTACCCACACATTACGTGGTGGCAATGACGTGGCTGACATTATATTCAAATGGGTGGTGACATTGAAGACTGCTCATGATGAGTTGGTATGGGAGGATTTTAAAGAAGAGTTGATGGAAGAATTATGATTATAGCTTGCAACCACCAGCTCTATTCCGACCGGGCCATTTATGAATGTGGTATTCTCGCGAGGTTGAAGCATGCCAAGACATAATATAGTGGTGGCAGATAGCTTGTCACCGCCACTTCTTGTTCTCAATTTGCAGAGGGCAGTGTGCAGAGAGCTGGTAGACGATAGTATGGAGGCCAGATTTAGCCTCAGATCGATTTCATTTATGGAGGAGATTTTTGAGCTTAGCATGAAGAATGTTTTTAAGTTTGATGATCCCATGTTCTACCAGATTATGAGAGCAGAGTATAAAAACCGCTCCAATGTAGACATTTCGTCTATGGTGCTTGCATGGTGTTTGGAGTTGGGCATGAAGGAGGAAGCTTGGTGGATAAAGGAGTCAAGTGTAAAGAGTGAGTGGTGTTTGGGTCTTGGTGCTTTTATTTCAATGGCAAAGCCGAGTGAGGGATTTAATGCCAGGGGAGGAGAATGGGTTCAGGTTGCAGGGTATACTCCTCCACTTCATCCTTTCATGTTGTGGAACACAACAGAGAACCAAGGATGAGCAACGAGAGGAAGCATCAATAGGTATTCGTTTCATAAAAGAATACATTCAGGAGTGTGAGGAGGAGAAGTGTGCAAAGAAGGAAGCTGGTCTCAAACCGAAAAGCAAGCAGCTTAAGTTTGCTCAGGAGGACATCTAGGTTTTGAATCCAGATAAGGAAAAAAATGTTTAGATGGATAGTTTTTTATGGGCTGTAATTTTGTTTAAAATGCCGAACTCTGTTATGTTAATATATGGATATAAATAGGTATTATACAAAATTGATGTTAGGATTATAAATGAGGATGATAATTCTGTATTCAACTATAATTTTTGTCTATAAGGTATATGGGTAGATGGCTACAATGATATGAAGATGGACATGATATTCTAGAATATGTAAAAATTTTATTTTAATACAATGCTATATCAACTTTACCGATCAAAAAAATATTTATATATTTGTGTTTTCAAATCTCCACACAAATTTCTAGATCAGCACAAATTTGTGACCCCTGTATGAAACCTACAATGAGAACTAAAAGGTATTCATCTTCCTAATCCTGAATAAACTAGAGAAATTTCGTCCTCAAGGTCAAAGTTATACACTAAAACTCAATGCTCTCCAAAATGAGGGTTTCCGAAAATTGATAATGATTAGAATAAAATTCTTTTCTCCATCAATTGCTTTTTAATCCTTTTCCATCCAAACCTAAAAAATAATTCAAATTATTTAATTAAATACTCATATTTTTCCCAAACTTACAATTATTAATATTTCTTTTAATTGAGTATTCATCTTTTTCGAGCATGTAACCTATGTTAAATTTTGGCCCCAATTAATAATTAATAAATTAAGCATCATTTGTCCAAAGTTATAACTTGAAGTACCTTTTAGACAATTTAATGAATTATTATTATATTATTCCCCTGTTGAATCCCCTCTTTAGCCTACAGGAAATAAAAATAAGTTTCAAGTCCTCTGACTTGATTTAATTCGACTAAGTATGAGTTGGAAAAAAATTACAACAGTCACAAATCACCTAAAATCTCTCCCAAATCAGAACTATGATTACTGAAATATTTTTTCCCTTCAGTTGAAAGTTGAAACCTTCTACCAACATTGGTTAGAGATGAAGCCTCTGTAAAATGTGCAAACTTGCAGTTATTCATGACTGATGACAGCAGCTCGTGATCTAAGATTAGCAAGACCAGCAATATGACAATGATATAGCAGTGGCAATATTGAAATTTGCAAAAATTAAAAATGTGAGCAATGTAAATGCTGAAAACATTCCAGACAGCAGCTATAAAGCCTCTCCCAAATCATAGGTATGATTACTAAAATATTTGTTCCCTTCAGTTGAAACCTTCTACCAACATTGGTTAGCAATAAAGCCTCTATAAAATGTGCAAACTTGCAGCTATTCATGACTGCTGACAGCAGCTCATGATCTAAGATTAGCAAGACCAGCAATATGACAATGATATAGCAGTTGCTATATTGAAACTTGCAAAAACTAAAAATGTGAGCAATGTAAATGCTAAAAACATTCCTATAAAGACTGAAAATTCTTTGCTTGTAGTCACAATTGGAAACACACTCTTCCCATGACTGAAAACACTTGCACATCCACTTGTATGAATGTAACTGAAATAATATGGTGGCTGATAATGGCAATAACAACAACCTTTACGGTGACACTTTAGTTTACAGCCGTCCTGGTACATCCCCTACTTCCTTGGGTAGTAGGAGATCATAAACAATTGCTCTCCTCCTTCCTTGGGGGTGAATCTATGCAAAACCTCCCAAGTTTGGTGCTACCTCACCATGCTTTGCTATACGACTCTGATTTTTATGTAAACTTCTCCCTGAGGTCTCCATCTGATACTCATAACTGCCTTAATAAGATAGTTGCCTTGACACAAAACTCCCTTCATCTTGAATCCCTTCTTAATAATGACTTCCAAAATAAATGTAACCAATGTACATCAACAACTATACTCACATTTTCTATTTTATTTTTATAATGATCACCTTGGTCTTCACAAGTCCTTTCCATGTCGCCCCAAGCAATTCCATGGCTGTAGAATTGCATTCTCTTACAAAATCATAGTTGTAGTGGCTGGAAACCATCTTATATCAGCTGTAGACATCTCACCATTGACAATAGGTGGGAAATGCATCCTCCTGGTGACTAAAAATTTCTTTATGACTACCAATAGAATGTGTGGGAAGTTGGAAATGTGTATAACAGCAGTTCTAGAATGGGAAACAACACTCAGAATGATCCATGGTTCATAGTTCTTGCCACCAAAATTCCAATCAGCCATTATAAGTTGATGATTCTTACCCAAAAGATCCTGTCTTGCCAATATCTCATTGGGTGGCAATCTTCAGTGTGCCACAATGAGCATATTTAAAAAAGACCAAACATTATCATAACGAAGTATCTTACCTTGGAATGGATCCTTGATGATCTCCATCCATTGAGTGGCTTCAGTTCCTTCAACACTCACCTCTCTTCTTTTCACTTCAGCCATGCTTAGCACTCCATCCAATATGCCATGAATTATCACCTCCTCCTCATCCATCTTGAATTTCAATTCTATAATGTACTTAACAAAGAAGTTTGACTACTGCATGCCAACAATCATGCTGCAGATCTAAGCAATTTCAGTCCATTCGGAAGTCTGTTGAAAAATCAGACTTGAACAGCTGCAGATCTAAGCGATTCCAGTCCATTCAGCCCCTTGACAGGGTTACTTTATGGCCTTAGTTGGAGGGGATAAAATGTCCACCCCTGTTCTAATACAAATTTTTGGCACTTCTTCTTCAAGACTAAGCTGGTAATTTGTCAAACAGTTGGCAAGGTTCTGAACATAAGTTCTAGTTTGCAGTCTGTGTTTTCGGATTGCATTTCCCTTCCATGTTCAGTGCATGATTTATTGGTTCAGTGTGTTTTATGACATATGTAGAATGTGCTGAGTTTTGGCAATGATTCCATAACGTATTAACAAATTTTGACATAAATGAACTCAATGCAACATTCAACTGAAAATTATAATATGTGAGCAGAAATCTGTCTTAAACAATCAGGTTCGCAGAGTTATTACAATAAAACTTGCTACAGCATTCACATGGATTGATGAACGTGTTTCTAACCTTGCAAATAGCAATATATTGATCCTTTGGTACTTGTCTAGTCTTACCTTGCAACCACAGGCTAGCACGAGAGTAATATTGAATCTCCTGTTTTCTGACAACAATCATTTAAAAGACTCCAACATACACAGAAATGATCAGCGGCTCGTGGCGAATAGAATGAGCAGAAATACTTGCCTGCAAGTGACCAAATACTAATTAAATCTCCACGCCCAGCAACTCAGGTATTCATAACTTCTAACGCCCTCACCAATAGGTGAAATGACTATAGTAACCCACCAAACATTCTGCCCAGCAATGGGGTTTTAGACACACATAATGCTAAAAATGATTAGCACCCAAATAGAGAGGAAAGATGGTCGACCAGCAATATAAATGCAACTAGGGTACAAACAATCTTCAAGAATTTAATACCTTTTCATCCAACAATACCTCAGATTGGTGGCCAGCACACTAGAAGATTGATACACCAAAACTCACTATAAGGCATCCTCCAAAAACAAGAGAATATACAAAATCTTTAGAAAACTCTGAGATTTGTCTCCAATGAAAACTCAAAAATTTCGTAACCACAAATCTTTTAATGCACTGTGAAATACATGCAAGATATTTCCAACACAGGGTTTTCAAACAAAGAGATAATAAACATCAACATATTGAGAATGAACTCTAAAAAGTCTTTATATAAACTCCAAGCTCAACACCATAATTAGAGTTGTGCAATCTTTTAAATTTAACTTTATCAACTCCTTATCTCTCCCTATGTTGGCACCCACTTCTAAAAAGCACTTTAAAGATTAGTTTAAAACCTTATACCTCCCTAGGCACCGATTTAAAATCACTTAATTAAATTTACATAACATAAGTTAAATATACAATTTAACTTTATGCTTTAACATTATTCAAATAATACCTAAAAACACCATAAGTCAACAAGATATCATTATCAATGTAATCACCGACTATCCCAAAATAGTAACACTACCTAAATGAACTAAAGCTATCAGCAGATAACGGATGCTGATACGAGCTTGTACTATTAATAGCGGTGTTCTCCAAGGACCAACAAGAACAAACCCAAAAAGACCTAGAAAAGTCAGTGCCATGCAACCACTTACTATAAATAGCAATGTTCTCTGGGAACCAAAGAGAACAAACCCAAAAAGATTGGTGCCATGCAAGCAATTACTATAAATAGCAATGTTCTCTGAGGAGCAAAAAGAACAAACTTAGAAATACCAAGAAAGATTGGTGCCATGCAAGCACTTACTATAAATAGCAATGTTCTCCAAGGATCAAACAGAACAATCCCATAAAAACCTAGAAAGATTGGTGCCATGCAAGCACTTGCTATAAATAGCAATTGTTGACGAAACCCATTGAAACTAGGAACTGAGCTCACCAAGAATATAGAAACTCCCTGCGAAATTGAAAACCTCCAGGATACCCTAAAAACTAGACAACACTAGCAAAATAGGGAAGCGTAAAAATGGGGACATTACAAGGAATGACAAGTTTGGCTACTATTGTGACCATTTCACACATCGCCCCATTGAAATGGGGACCCCCCTCTTCTTTGCTCGGTTTTGCCTGTTCTTCTCTCTGCTTTTAGGGTTTTGGGTAAGTGAGTGAGTCGTCTGGACTAGGGCTAAGCCTTAGGGTTTCCTTTTTTGATATTTTCAAGCCGAAGTCCAGTCAAATTTTGAAAGTTTATTGAGCATCCTCGCGTGGATTGCAATTTTGAAATAGGATAAGTCTGTCAGGATGTCAGGTGTGTCTGTCTAGGTCCAGTCGGAATTTTGAAAGCAAAGTCCAAATTTTACCTAAGTATTAATGATGGAATTGTGTAATCTTGTCCGGGTGAATTTGGACCAAATTTTGGATAGTTTGATAATTGACCCCTAGCCTTGGAGATGATCTAATTATGCCTTGTGAAGTGACTGAAAGCCTAAATTCTTGATATTTTGGCCTATGGAGGTAAAATCGCTCCTGTCCCTCTCCTAGGGACCAGGGCGAAATTGGTATTTTATGCATCTTGGTTATTGACTTGTTTCATTTGTCTTGTGCAGGGTCGCCAGGAGATGCAATCGAGCATAAATTGAAGGTTTTGAAGATTTTTTGAGACTCAAAATGGCAAATTTTTTAAGTTTAAGGCCAAATCGCTCCTGTCCCTCAGTCAAGGACCAGGGCGAAATGGTTTACTTGGGGCATTTTTTGGCCTTACTTGATCAAATTGAAGCATCAAGGACGCAATAAGGGGTGAAATCAACATGATGGAGTATCTAGACTTAGTCGTTTGCAATGAGAAGTTGAACATTTGGCTTTAAGGACAAAAATCGCTCCTGTCCCTCACTGAAGGACCGGAGCTTGTTTCTCAACGTTGCACTGTCCTTGCAGGGCCAAGACAATTCTTTGATTCGAGGAGATCAAGGAGGACATGTTTCATCCATTGAAGATAATTTGAAGTAATTTGCAAACAAGGAAATATGCTAAAATGACAAAATCGCTCCTGTCCCTCACTGAAGGACCGGAGCTTGAACTCCAAGTTTGCCTTATTCTTGCAAGATTAAATGATTTCGCAATTTGGAAGAGATCAAGTAAAGTACGTTTTGTCCATTGAATATAACTTGAAGGGACCACGAAGGAGAAAATCGACCCAAGAGTCAAGTTCGCTCCTGTCCCTTTGTCAGGGACCAAGGCGAATTTTCAAGATAGCTCCTGTCCCTCTCCAAGGGACCAGAGCGATTTTCTTAAAAGACAAGTTTTGGACCAAGGAAAGGCGAATTTCAAGTTTGACATGAAGGAAGGAAGGCGTGATCACCCCGTTGAAGATGATTTTGAAAGTTGGCGAAACACAAATAAGCTTATAAATGCAAGTTCGCTCCTGTCCCTCTCCAAGGGACCAGGGCGAAATCTTGGTTATCTAGCCTCTCCCTCCGAATTTGAATGTGTCCAAGTCAAGACACGAAGTCAAAATGATGTTTGGAATGCTTTAAAGGAGAACGAAGTTGCAAAGGACCACAGAACTTGATGGAATTGCCTAAATCGCTCCTGGCCCTCTCCCAGGGACCAAAGCGAACTCTTCAAGTGTGCCTAATTTTAGAGTACTACTATCGTTTGCAAGACTCAAGAAGGAATAAGAAACAACGTTTTTCGCTTAGAAGGCAATTGGAAGTCGATATGATCAAGGGTTCGCACAAAGAACAAAGTGGCGCTCATGTCCTTCAGTCAAGGACCAAAGCGATTTCAATAAAGTCAACCGTTCCCTTCAAAAACTACGTCAAGGCAAGGTCACGCAGGATCCCAAATGTCGTTAACAAGATGATGAACAAGGAGTTAACGTCAAAAATCAACAATTTTGTGCCATAAATACAAAATCGCTCCTGTCCTTCAGTCAAGGACCAAGGCGATTTCTATGAAATCAAACATCTCCCTCCAGAATCACGCCAAGGCAAGAATTGTGCAAAGTGAGGAACGCCTTTCGATGATGATAAACAAGGAATTGACCCCAAGGCTCGGCAAATTTTGGCTAAAATGTAAAGTTCGCTCCTGTCCCTCAGTCAAGGACCAGGGCGAAAATCTCCAGAATATCAATTTTGCTTTGCGAAGGACAAGATTGGCATGCGTGGAACAAACAAAGATGATCATTGCCTACCTCGCAAGTTAATTTGGCGATTCAAAAGACAAAGACCAAGGAGTAAAAGCAAAAATCGCTCCTGTCCCTCACCAAGGGACCAGAGCGAAAAGGGTCTAAGAGGCATTCATTTCAAAAATTGAATAGATCAAACTCCAAGTTACAAATGAAGATCCCAGTTTGGACGTAAAGGAAGTGACTTTGAACGTGAAAATCAATCCAAGTTGGCTAAGGCGCTCCTGTCCCTCTCCCAGGGACCAGAGCGATGTGGTTAGTATCCCTTATATCTCTCATGTTTTGGCGCCAATGAATTTTGAAGTACATTAAATGCTAAAATTCGATAAAAACTTTGAATTATTTAATTAAATTGGCATTTAAAATAGCGCATAAGGCATTTAATAATTAATTTGGCCTTTTTTTAAAAAATCGAAATTATTAATTACAAAGGCATTTAAATTAATTAATTATTAAATTAAATAAAAAGGGAGAGCGCTTGGGGTTATATTTCCATATTTTTTATAAAAGTCGGCCTCCATTTTTATTTAAATTTTATTTATTATTTGCCTTATTTCTAAAAGTCGGCCTATGTAAGAATAAGGAGATGAGCGCCTATATAAGAAGGGTACTTTGAAGCATTTTAAAACATCATTCAATCATTATCACATGCGATTTTGGAGAAGCAATAAAAGGAGCGAATTTTGTCCAAGAAGGGAGCGAAATTTCATCTAAGGTGAAGTGCGAACTTTGTTTGTGGTAAGAGTTGGAGCGAATTTTCCCTTAAGACGTTGAAGACCCCAAGGTGGTGGAGTTAATAAAGGAGGCGCATTTGCTAGGAGAAGCTCACGTTGAAGACTCCAATCTTCATTTTGCCTAGGCGAATTTCCTAATTTTGCATCTTTTTAGAGTTAGTTCTCAAGAAAGGTATGGCAAGATCTCCCTTGTCCAAATTTTGAATTTTGAATCGTCCTAGCCTCAATTTTGAATTTTGAATTTTGAATCTTGAATTCCAAAATTGCGTCGTTATATTTAGGAAATGATAATTCAAGGATTTATCATGAAGTTTCCTAAAATTAAATCTTTAATCTAGTCTATATTTCTATATTGCAAAATCTATTACTCATTATGAAATGTTGTGTAGGTGTCACGATGGTGACCCCGAAGGCAGGAGCATCCACCAATCGTCCAGCCCTCATGAAGGAAGATCAAAAGAACGAAGAATTGGAGACCAAGATCGTGTCTAAGTGGAGCAACATTGGAGATACCAACCTGGGAAACTTCAGTGTGACGAAGTTTCGAGAGGTCCCTTACATTGGCAAGCCATCACCTGTCGCAAGGAGAATAATTGAAAGTGGCATTATCAAGGCAGCCGGCTTCCCTCCAGCAATCTAGTGCCATGAGTTGATGATCGAGTGTGCTCGCCATTATGATCCACAGTCCAGATCGATCGTGTCCAAGTAAGGAAACACTTTGGCTTATCTTTCAGAGGAGGCTATCAGTGAAGCTCTTCACCTGCCAGAACATAAAGATATGATCTATAGAAGCTTGGAAGGAGCTAGATCCATGTACGAAGATGACCCAGACACTTGCTTGAGCATCATCAACAAGATTTGGTTACTCAAGAGTCGTCCTCACCTGAGCAAGATTCCGAACACACCACATAGGATCGACTTCCAGGAGGAGTACAGAGATTTGATAACATTACTCAACCGAGTTACAGGGGCTCCTCAAGCCTTCTATTTTGAGAAGTGGATGTTCTACTTCATCCAAGTGATAGTTCAAGGAAAAGGAACAATTCATTGGGCTAGAATGATTAGCCATTGCTTGGACGTGCAGTTAAGAAGACTGAAGGCTACCAAGTCCTTCCACATGAGTTCATACATCATATATGCCTTGATAAGGAGTTTTGAATATGCAGGATTACCTCACAGAGGAGTGATCGGAAAAGGGCCCGGGGAAGTCAGAGTTTGTGATTCCTATGTTCATTTGCATCATCCTCCAGGAAGTGACTACAAGTTAGTCAATGATACCTTCACGATGAACATCACCAGGACATTGCAAGGCGGGATTCACAATCGGCTATCTCAGGATGCACAAGAGCTTGTAAAGAGGTACGGTGCTTGGTTCATCCAATTTCAAAAGTTTACATATATTAGAGTTCATGGATGTCCTTCACCTCCCTATATGTTGCCAAGATATCCGACAGACAGAATAGTGTTACTTGAGGTAATTAGACAGTTGGCAGCTTATGCGAAGGCATTCAGACACAGGCATGGAAATGGAGTTCCTGTTCCTATCATACTAGGAAATTCAGTTGAGGTATGTCCTAATGCTCTAGCCATGGACGATGCAGAAAAGGAGTTAGCTTTATATTCATTTTCATTCTTTGCCTTGAGAGAGAGTTTTGATCCTTATGGGTATATAGAAGAGACAGTCGGAAGGAAATACAGACATGAACCTCAGATAGAGGACTTTGTGATGAATCTCTCAGATGATCTTGAAGTGAAAAGAAAGATACATTCCAGATTGCCTTTAGACTTTATCAGGAAATGCAAAATTTACAGAGTGGCCGACCAAGCTCAGGATAGTGGCAGACATCTCCAATCGTCTTATGACCAAGAAAGCAAAGCAGTGAGGCTAGATTGGAATGAACCTGAAATTTTGGATCTAGATGCCTTGATGGCTCCAGTTTTGTCTTGTACTCGCAGATGGGTTGATGTGCAACATCAAAAGTTGAGAGAGCAGGGCATATCTATGACTTTTACTTTGGAGGAAAGGCCAAGCGAAGGAGGAGCAAGTGTAAGTGAAGGTAATCCTAATCCCAGAAACACAAGTGAGGGCAATCTTCGAAGCGCAAGTGAAGGTACTCCCCATCCTAGAGGTTCAAAGAGGAAAGAGAGACCTGAAAAAAGAGAATCCTCCAAGAAGAAGCAAGAGGCCAATAGAGATCGTTCATCCGGCACATCTTCTCGACAAGAGAAGAGGACACTTGAAATGGAGGAATCTATGGAATCAATGGTGCAGAACGATAAACAGGAAGAAGGACAAGCACCTCAACGTTCATCAAGCCGATCTCTCCAAGTCAATGAGCTACATGAAGACAAGAACGATGACGAAGTGACATCTCCTCTCAGAGAAGAAGAAACATTGCCTAAGGAGATACAGGTTAGAGAAACAAGATCTGCCATTCCAGATTGGTTAAAAGAGAGACTAACAAGGGTGATTGTGATCGAGGACGAAGATAATGTGATTGATTTAGAGAGCCTTGTTGGAAATTCTCAGGAAGTGACAGAAAAGAGGAAAGCCACTAAGATGTCCAAGATGATCAGAGATGAGACAGGATCCAGGAAATTACAGATAGCTACACCAGCAGTGGACAAGTATGAAGGTGAAATCCTCGCAGAGGAGTATGATGTAGAGACATTTGAGCTTGGTCCACTCACAGCCGAGCAGACGTTGGATGATGCCACTGATTCATTTGAGGCACTTAAGGACAAGCTTAGAGAAGAAATGGAAAAGAATAGAAAGCTTGAGCGAGAGGTCAGTGCTTGGAGAAGCTACTTTAGCCATCTCAATCAGCCGTTGAGGCGTCAGGATCCGGCAGTATCTCCTGTGCAGGCACTTCCCTTTGAATCAGTTGGTGAGGCAGAGAGAGTCAGGAGTTTGGTTCAGCTTATGAGCTCTTGGATTGACAAATCCCATACAGTTGCTATTGAATTTGCAACAAGGATGATGCAGACTATTCATCGGGCTATTCAGGTTCTTGAGATCATCCACAACCTAGTGATAACTGTAGCTGCTTTTGCTCATACTAAGGATGTTATCATTCCTGTCCTGCAAGTAATCAGACAAACATCAAGGAAGGTCCTAGCACAAGAAAAGATAATGGAAGGAGGACCTCATAGTTTACTCCAATGGTCAACTTTACTCCAGATGAAGGAAGTTCTTTTTGAGGACATCATGCAATCAAGTTGAAGAGATTATCCATCCGATCCAGGACAAAGTGTTTGAAGTATTATGTACTATTCTTGGCAGGAGGATTGCAGTTAAGACAGATGTGGATTTGCAAGAATTAGAAGATAGAGTCAAGGTCATCTTTTGCAAAGATGAGAATGTTATTACAGATGAGCAACGGGATCAGATGTTTGCTACCATGCTCTTGATTGAGAAAATCAAAGAACTTGAACCTGGATGGGACACTGCTCTTCTCAAGGCTTTCGATCAGGTCATCCACTTGGAAGAACGAATGAGGAATCTTCCCGAGATTCCAATTGCTAAGATCGAAGGAATCGTGTCTAGATTCATTGCATATGCTAAGAAAGAGCATTGGAAAGGGAATAAGATTCTAGAAGAAAGGTTGTTATAGATGATGTGGCACCTTAATTATCATTGGTCTATGTCTCCTAGGTTTTTGTGCCAAATTTAATATTTGGCTATGCATTTAATATTGTTCAATAAAAAGGGGGCTATTTGTAATAAACCCTAATTAGGGTTTAGGTGTCATAATCTTGGCCATTGATCTTCTTTTGATCTGGACCGTTCATTGTAATTGAGGATGTTATTTATACCCTCATTCATTTTCATTTTGATATATAGATATAGATATAGATATAGATATAGAGATATAGAATTAAGAGAGAGCAATAAGAAATAGTTAGAGTTTTTGAGAAGCAAGTTATTTTGTAGCAAGATTGAGCTTTGAAGAAGGAATTTCAAACAATTGTTGTTTATGATGGCTTTGAGATCAATAAAATATTGAAGTTATGGTGTTTTATTGCAATTCTTGTGGTTATCTTCATGGTTGTTTACTTTCTTGAATCATTCTCAGTCAAAGTAGTATTTAAGTTTGAAGGACTAAGTGTTGGGCTTGATCTTTGGTGAGATTCGCATTCCAAACCACTAGCTTCTTACTGATTGTAGGAACGCCTTGTGTGGTCAACTGGAAAAACTTGAATTACTTAAACCTTCAATCATCATTGAGCTTTGGATATGTGCCTTCGTGGTAGTGTCCATGATCCTTGATGAGTTGAAAGATCATTTGTTACCTTAGAAGATCGCATCAATTTCAGTTGAGTTGTTATTTCATGGCAATATTGAAGTTGGTAGGATCTTACCAAGTCCTGCCCGCATTAAGTCATTCTTCAGATTAGATTAGAGTTTATCTCTTGCAAACCCTGCCCTTTTGATCTTTTTTGGAATTCGTTAGTATTAGGAAATCTTGTTCTTACAATTCGGATACGTAAGTCCCCTTGATGAAACAGCAATCACAACGACCACTGGTGCTTATCCACACGTAGAGACCCTACATAAAAGAACATTGGAGTCACCCTGATTGATCCTTTTTTGCGACATCTTCAGCAATCAGAGGCTTTATTCAAGAGAGGATAAGGTACCCTTGGGTATTTTATTCTGTGTATGATTTGTGTACAAAATACACGTCAACAGCTACCAAGGCTTGATGTTGGATTGGTGTTCAGGGACTAAACAATTGTTATTTCTTATTCTCAGTTTGCACTTATGGTGGGAACAGCAAATTACATTACAATGACACCATTATGTTGGAGTGCAAAGTGTTGAAAATGAGGGAGTTAACATTAACTTTATCGAGCTTACTCCTATGGTGCCATGAATTTGTGATTATGGAGAGAAATTTTCTAATAAGTTCACCGATATCTTCTAGTATCTTGTTGCTCTTCTTACAAGAGGATTTCGAGAGTTTAATTGTCTAGGTGCCCAGTAGTACAGTGTTTTAAGCAGATGGAGCTAGAGATTGTCTAGACTTATTTGGGATCTTGGAATTGCATTGAAGTTTATCCAGGATCATTTTGTTTCTAAGTTGGCATTGCTTGAAGACGAGCAATCTTTGGGGAGGGAGGACTATAATGTCCCCATTTTTTCGCCATACTATTTTGTGACCATTGGCCAGTTTTCAAGGTTTTCCAAGGTTCCTAGGTGAGATGGGAGAATTCCAACATTCTTGGAGAGCGCAATTTGGGGTTTTCTTGGCATCCAATGCTGGTTTGGAGTTCAATTGGCTTCCAAGTTTGTTGTTACACTCTTTGTAACATTTTGGGCCTTCTGAGTTGTTCTCCATAGTTCTTGGAAAACACTATTACTTTTAGTAAGTTGCCATTCTAACACCCAACATCATTCTTCAACATCAGTTCCTTCTTGGTGTGTACAATTTCAATTTTCAATGTTTTGGCAGTGCTTTCCACAATGTGGTTTGGATTACTTTTATATTTGCACTGAAGTTATAAAAGTAATGTTTTAATATTCACTTTAGTGTTAAATAGTATAAAGTTATGTCCCCAAGTTGGATACCCAAGGAAATGGAAAAAAAAAGGATTTAAGTTGTTTTAAAATGTTAAAGGGCCTTTTTTAGGGAAAAATGATAATTTGAAATTAAATTGCCCTAATTCCCTTCAACTCTATATAAAGGAGTTTTGGCTTTTATTCTTCTCATTCAGAACTTGCACACATAACAAGATGCTACTAGGTTGTGTATGTTGAATATTGAATCTATTGTAAACTCCTAATTAACCCAACCACTAATCTAGAATCTACAAAATCATTCAACAACACCAATGGAGCTCTAAATCAAATGCATGTAAACAAAATGAAACAACATTATGCCACATAAAAATGATAAGCTTGACTCCATTGTCCTCCTATCCTTCAAGATCTTGTGAAAAAGATGTATTTGCTCTCAGTATTAAGCACTAGCACAAGATGGCATAAAGAAATTGAGCGTTGTCGATTGATGATGCAAGCAAAATGATGATAATGATAATGAAAGCTCTAAAGAAATTTTGTCATTGAGTAGACACTAATGATTGATGGACAATGATGAGAAGAATAAGCCTCTTTCATAGAAATCTCCAAGAGAATCAAGGGCTTAAATTAAGTGGTTAAAAGATGAATGGCCATAATTAAGTGGTTAGAGGAGAATCAATAGGATTAAGAGATGCAAATGAAATGGAGGGATGAGATTAAGAGGTGGAAGAGAGCGAATGAGATTAAGAGGTTGATTTGAATGAAGGGCTAAGATTAAGAGGTGGGTTGACTTTTTGGTTCAATGAATGTAGACATTTGAGAAAGGACAAAGTGAATGAAGAGGAATAAGACACTTGTCAAATGACTACGATTTTAGATTATGATCCATGTGAACAAGTTGGAGAGTTACGATTAGAAAGAAGAGATTAATGAATTAATTAAATAAATAAAAGTATTTATTTAATTAATAGTTGAAAAGAACTAAACATCAAATTGGAATCGAGAGATGGCGTGCGTGCGGGGGCTCGCAAGCGGCCGAACTAGGGTTTCGATGCCCTAGCTCGTGGGAGGCGGGATTGCAAGTGCGGCGGGGGAGGAAAGTGCAGGGCGTCGGGGGAGAGCAATGGGCAGGGTTCGGCCGTGGGTGTGAGGGGAGTAGCGGTGGTCGTCGGGTGGGGTGTAGACTGTGCGGGGGTGAGGTTTTGGATTGCTGCGGCCCGAGGATTTCTCGTGGGACAGGGGGATTCGGCTGGGCCCTTCCTTCGGTGGTGCTTGGGAGGTGTGGTCCCTTGGGTGCCGAGCCTTCTTGAGTGGCCCTTTGGGTTGTGGGTCCTTGGCATTCTTTTGTAACCTTTTAATTCTTTTTGTGTTCCAATGTCGAGTATTGGTGGTGATGCCTCGCAGGTTGCTCCCGCCATGGACTTCTGTGCTGCGGTGGGCTCAAAACCCCCACTTCAGAGTATGAAGACTTTTAACAATAATCTTTTCTCTTCAGAATCGGGGTCTGGGAGTGTCGGTAGCTCTCGCATTATGAAGATTAATGGTTGCCTGGAGAGATGCAATGAAAGGCTGAAGCTGGTTATTCCTCCTGAGATGATAGCTGAAGACGTCGAGTACTTTTCAAAACACTCGCTATATTGCAAGTTTTTGGGAATGAGGGTTTCCTTGCAATTTTTGGAAAGCTGGGCGCAGAGGACTTGGGCACCGGAAGGGGAAATGGAGATTATGCTGCTGGCAAACAACTATTTCATGGTTACTTTCAACTGCATGGAGGATCGCAATAGGGTCTTTGAAGGAGGCCTGTATTTTTACAAACAAGTGGGGTTGTTCATCAAACCTTGGCATGCGGGGTTTAACCCTTCGGAGGAGCTCCCAAATAGGGTTCCAGTGTGGGTTCGTTTACCACGTTTTCCAGTGGAGTGTTATCGGGAGGATGTGCTACGGATGTTGGTCGCTCTGCTTGGGAAGCCAGTGGGATCTTCAACGCAAACCCTAGGGATAAAGGTAATGACCTTTGCGCATATCTGTGTCGAAATTGATCTTAGTAAACCTTTGCCAGATGCTATAGATATGTGTGCGGGCTCTTACTCATGGGTTCAGCAGTTAGATTATGAGACTTTACCTTTTTGTTGTCGTTTGTGTCATGAGTATGGTCATCTACAGCGTAAGTGCCCTGGATATAAACCGGTGGTGCGCCAACCTCAACAGCCGGCCCAGAGTCAAGATAGGGTTGATAAAGGAAAAGCTGCTATGTCGGCCGAGGTAGTGGGTGTTGATGGTTTTGTCTCAATTAAGACAAGGAACGGGAATCGAGGACAGAAGAGGTCCCTACAAGGGAGACAAGAGGAGGATACCTTTAATAGATTTGAGGCCTTGGATGACCTCAGTCAACAAGAAGTGAATCCAAGGTTAACCCCTTTGAACCAAGGTGCTTCAGGGGGGGTCCGGAAAGAGTTATTGAGGATTTTACCCAGGCCTTGCAAGTGATTGGAAGCCAGCAAATGGAGATGGATCAGACAGTAGGGGTCCAGTTGGGACTCACTCCTGGTTCGGAGGTGAATTTGGTTGGGGGGGAGGGTTCTCCGATAACTCTGAAATTGGAATTGGCTGGAGCTAAAAGTAATAAGTCTTCCGTTCACCTAGGTCTACATCAGAAAGACATTAAGAAAAGTGCTACGGAGAAGAACTCAAAGGTTGGCAGAAAGAAGGATTTGGATAAAATCAAATTGATGGGAGAGAATTTGGTTGAGTCAGGGTCAGTCAAGACTTTGGATTCTCACTTTTCCAATCCTCCTAAATGGTTGTGCTTTCATGGAATGTGAGAGGCTTGAATAGCGGCCCTAGACAAAAAGTTGTTCGGGAATTGATTAGGAATCATTCACCTGATGTCCTGTTCTTGCAAGAAACTAAACTCTCGGTGGAGAGTATGATGGGTCTGGTTACGAAGCTCTGGGGGCGAGGCGAGTGTCAGTGTATTGGGGCAACTGGTTCCTCTGGAGGGGTGGCATGTCTTTGGAATCCTTCAAGGATTCGCCCTATCTAGTGGGTGGCTTCCAAATCTTTGTTATCTGGGGTTGCCTCTAGTCCTGAGACCGGAGATTTTATCTTGTTTACTAAAATCTATGCCCCGACCGATCTTCAAGGCAAGCAGAACTTATGGTCTCATATTTCTTGTATGCGAAGGCTGGTCCCTTTTCATCCTTGGATTATGGCGGGAGATTTCAATGCTATCATTGAGTTGAGTGAGAAGAAGGGGGGTGTCATGCGGTTGGATCCTTCTTCTTTCCTCTATCAGGATAGTATATCTTCGCTGCATCTTGTTGACATTAAGCCTAGTAATGGTTTGTTCACTTGGAACAATAGGAGAGTGGGGGAGTATTGGATTGCAGAGAGGCTGGATCAATTTCTGGTTTCCAATTTTTGGGTTGGTGAGGGGTGGTCCACAAGTTCTGAGATTCTTGACTGGAGAGGGTCAGATCACTGGCCTATCAAGCTGGTTTCTTCTTCTGCACGGGTTGCTCGCTCTCCTTCCTTCAAATTCCAACTTATGTGGCTTCGAGATCCTGATTTGCAGGCTCTTGTTGAGCAATGGTGGAGGAGGGGGAGGCCAGCCTTTGGCACTGCTATGTACACTTTTGCCAAGCAGCTGCAGTTTGTTAAGTTTTGGCTTAAACAGTGGAATAGGCAGGGTTTCGGGAACATTTTTCATGCTAACAAAGCTGCCCAAACAGTGTTAAATGGCATCACCCGTGAAATCAGAGAGCATGGTTTGTCTGAAGCCTTGCTTAGGGAGGAGGATAGGGCTGTCAAGGCTTTAGAGGAATGGGAGCTCAAGGAAGAAATTTACTAGAAACAGAGAACCCGTATCGATTGGCTTCAAGCAGGCAATAAGAACACTGCTTTCTTTTTCAACTCTGTGAAAGCAAGACGTCATGGAAATTCCATTCCTGCTCTAGTCAATGATAGAGGTGAGGTGTTATTATCCTTGTAGGAGATATCTAGGGAGGCTTTACAGTATTTCCGATCCCTCTTCAGTGAGGATTCTCAGGGGGAATTGGTGGAGGAGAACCAGGTTCTCGCTTGCATTCCTCCTCTTGTTACTAGGGAGATGAATGAGCAGCTTATGGGCCCTATTTTGCTGGAAGAACTTGAGAGGATTGTTTTTCACATGAGGAAAGGAAAATCTCCTGGACTGGATGGGTTCCCGGTTGAATTCTTTCAAGAGTTCTGGGATATCATCAAACTAGACTTACTGGAAGTAGTCCAAGAGTCCCAAAGGAATAAACAGATGCTTCGGGCCCTTAATGCGACTTTCATTGCGCTAATCCCCAAGTGTGATGGGGCCGACAGGTTAGGCCAGTTCCGCCCTATATCTCTCTGCAATGTAATTTATAAGATCATCTCTAAGCTGATTGCAAAGAGGCTCAAGAAGTGTCTGGGGGATGTTATCTCTGAGGAACAGAGCGGGTTTGTGGAAGGGCGTCAAATTCTGGATGGTGTGGTCATTGCTATGGAGACCATTCATTCTATGGCAATCTCCAAGGAAAAAACTATGTTTATCAAGTTGGATATGGCTAAGACTTATGAAAGAGTTCATTGGTCCTTCCTCCAGAAGATCCTCAAGGCTTTTGGCTTTGCTGAGGAATGGATCCAATGGGTTATGAGTTGTGTTACGTCCACCTCTTTCTCAATGCTAATCAATGGTGATCATACTGAGCTGTTTGGTGTGTCTAAGGGCCTCCACCAAGGGGACCCCCTCTCCCCTTATTCATTCTCCTGGCCGAGGGCTTGGGGAGGCTGATCAAGCATAATGTGGGTCTGGGTAGTATTCAAGGGTGGAGGTGGGGTAATGACTTGCAGCCGCAGTCTCATTTGCAGTTTGTTGATGACACGGCCTTGATGGGACTTGCTCGGATCAGATAAGCTACTAATCTGCATAAGGTTTTGGATGTTTATCTAGCGGCCTCAGGTCAGTTGATCAATGAAGATAAATCTTCTATCCTTTTCTTCAACACTCCTGGAACTATTCAAAGGAGGATTGCTCTTATCTTGAGATTCCAAGTGGGCTCTTTGCCCTTGACTTATTTGGGTATTCCTATTCTCCTGGTAACCCTCCTCGGGAGTCATGGCAGGGTATCTTGGATAAATTTCGCTCGAAGGTTGAACATTGGACTCACAGATGGTTATCATTCGCTGGGAGGGTTCAACTAATTCAGTCGGTGGTTTAGGCTCTTCCGATTTATCGATGTATGCTTCAAGTGGCTCCTAAGTGGTTCTTGAAGGGTTTGGACTCTTTGGCAAGGCAATTCTTATGGGCAAGCAATCTATCCTCTTCCAAATGGAGTCTTGTCAATTGGGACTTGGTGTGTAGCCCGAAGCAGTCGGGGGGGCTTGGTTTAAAGCAAGCTATTTTATTCGAGGAGGCTCTAGTGGCTAAATTGTACTGGAGGTGGTGTGTCGAGCAGGATCGTGGCTGAGCTAAGATTTTGGCCTACAAATATATGCAGAGGATCCCAGTGCAGGAGGTTCCAAGATATCCGCTTGAGGGAAAAGGCTCAACGATTTGGTATACTCTCAAGAAGGGGGCTTCTCTCATTAAGGAAGGACTCTTTTGGATCTGTAGGAGGGGGGAAGAGGTCCTTTTTTGGAACGACTCTTGGGATGGCTACCTCCCCATCCTTGATCAGTTTCCTAATCTTGGGAACCTTAGCTAGAGATTTTTGGAGGCAGGGTGGTCAAGGGTGAGTGACTTCAAGGCTGTTTACAGGTGTGGGCGGCTGGAGTTGGAGCAGTGGAAGGCTCCTAGGGAGTGGCCGGTTGTTGGGATGGAGGAAGAGTGTGCTGAGTTGCATGGCATTCTTGCGAGTAAACACTGTAGTGCCCTCAAGGGTAGGGATGGACTTGCCTGGTCTCTAAATCCTAAGGGCGTCTTTACCGGGAACTTTTGAACCGAAGATTGGAGGGAAAAGAGGTGCACTGGTGGAAACAGGTTTGGAACAATTCTTCTTGGCCGAAGTGCAACTGCTTCGCTTGGACGATGGCCTTGAATAGATGCCTAACTTGGGATAATATTCACAAGCGGGGATTCTTGGGGCCTTCTATTTGTGCTTTGTGTGGTAAAGGGGAGGAAGATTCCTCACATCTGTTCTTCAGATGCCCCTTCTCTATGCTTATTTGGCATTACTGGTGGGGAGTGTGGAAGTGTCCTTGTGTTCACCCAGATTCTCTGGTGGAGTTTTGGAGCAGTTTGGGCAGACCTCCTATCTTGTCCTGCTTCCTCCAGACGGTCTGGTATATTGGGCCCATTTCATACTCTAGCAGATCTGGCTTGAGAGGAACAGAAGGATCTTTCGTGAGGCCAGACTGTTAGTGCAGCAAGTGTGAAATAGAACCATGGTTATGATTCGAGAAACGGTGGAAGCTAAATGTGAGGTGAATTTTCCTTTGGACAGAGATGAGGCAGATATTGTTAGTAGGTTTGGCTGGCAGGAGTTGTCTCCTGCCTCCGCTTGTGTCAGAAGAGGTAGACATGCTATGAAGAAGGTCCAAAGGGTGGGAAAGTGGAGACCCCCTCAGGATGAGATTATCAAGATTAACACCGATGGCTCCTCCAGGGGTAACCCAGGCCCTGCAGGGGTTGGTGGTGTTGGTAGGAATTGTATGGGGGAGGTGATTTTGTTCTTTTCGGTGCATAAAGGGAGGCAATCTAATAATTATATGGAGGGGCTTGCTATTCTCTATGCCTTGGAGCGGGCTTGGGAGTTGGGTCGTAGGAAGGTTATTTGTGAATCGGATTCACAAATTATTTTTAATTTGTTGACTGAGCAGAAAGTGAATGGGATTCATTGACAGCTAGCAGGGATTGTTCATCAAATTCTTCAAATTAGTTCTTTAATGGAGCAGGTGTCTTTCATCCACATTCCTCGTGAATGGAATAGAGCAGCTGATTGTTTGGCTAAGTGGGCTTCAGAACATGACAGTGATTGGAAAATTGAAGGTTGGGAGCATCTCTCCCCGGATTACTGTCAAGTCTTGCAGAAGATTTTTGCTAAAGACATGGATAGTTATGATGTTGGCTGATCTTGGACTGGGCCTGTGGCTCTTTTTTGGGGGCCTCGGGGCTCTGGTCCTTGTAATTTTTGTGTCTGATTTTCAATAAAGTTTTTACCCCTTTTATTCAAAACAATTAATAGTTGAAAAAGGTGGGATTAGGATAATTAAATAAATAATATATATTTATTTAATTTTAGAAAGAAAAGGCTAATGAATTAATTAAATAAATAAAAAATATTTATTTAATTAAGGACAATTTTAGGTGTCTACGGGAATGAATAGAGAAGTTCTTCCAAGATTGATTCAAGACGAAAGCCCTCGTCAAACACACTAGTTTCGGTGGTGAAAGATCTATCTTAGTTGGTTTTGGTGTGTTCTACCTCAAGAATCACCATTGCTTGCGTGATTGCAAAACATGGTTTTCAAATAAAGAGAATATTTGAAGTGTTTTTGATTACCCGTTTGAAGTTTTGAGTTGCTGATGGTTTGTAGAGATTTTTGGTGTGATTTGCAGGTGTTCTATGGTGTTCTTCTAGCGTACCATACAGCTTTTTGTGCCCTAGCCATACCTTTCAAATGCTCATAGGCATTAGTTTGAAGTTAAAATTTTCTAAACATTGGTTCATTGAGTTTGTAGCACTTGGGCAACTGGAGAACAACCCAAAAGGCCATATAGGTATTAATGGCTATGGTGTGAGGTTATAGGACTGGATTTGTGGGAGTTAGGAGCTGATGGCACTCCCTTTGGTGGCGTCTATCCTCAGAACATCATTTGCAAACAATATTGGGTTTAAAAATAAGGTTGCAAGAGTGATTTGGAATTTCTATATGAATTGCCCTTGTTTTTATTTGAATGGACAAGAGTTGAGTATGAACCAAGATAATTTTCCGACCTGGATTATAGTTGCAAATTGCTGATAAGTAAGTTCGGAGTGAACTGGAGTTGTTTGTATTGAATTCCACATTGAAGGGAGGTTTGGGGAGGTTTGGGGTGTTGTTAGAGATAGATGACAGTTTTTCCTTGCTGCTTCCCCTTTGACAGTCCTCTTCCAGCCATGATAACAGTTCCATTAATTATAGACCTGTATTGACTGTTCCCTGGGTTTTTCATCAGCATCGTGTACTATAGTTGGTGCCTTCTGTCTACCGCTCCAGCTTGGAGGCTTGAAATGAAGATGCAATGAAGATTTTTGACGTTGTTGGTGGTTGCCATCACCATTATTCTGCTACAGCAGACCTGCACATAGCTGCAATGATACGTTTCAAGTTATCTTGATGTAATCATGTTAAAATTATATCTTGGTCAAGGTGTGATCTTTACTTATGCATGTTTAGTCACTTCCCATTTCTTGTATCAGCAAAAGATCATTTTGCAGAACATTTTCAGACCTGTAACAGCAGGAAAATCTCATACGAATCATGATAATAGTCTGCAACAGCATAAGCTACATTTGATTGTCCATATTCTTAACTCATGTGAGATCTGTTGTCACAATCTCACACATTGCCCCATTCCAAATGGGGACCCCCACTTTTTGCTTGTTAGCATAGGTGGTTTTGCTTAGTTTGCTTAGCTTGGCAACGTTTTTGGGTTTCTTAGTCTCCTAGCTCTTAAACAAGGTGATGTCTTGTCAATCTGGATGGGAGAGCATTGTTCAATCCATGTAGTAAGTGTGGATTTCATTCTTGGTATGGGTATGTTCAGTTCTGGAATGGGTGAGTTAGGTCAGGAATTCCTACGTTGAGATGTGGAATGAGGAAACTTTCCAAAGATTTAACCTCAAGGACAAAATCCATGTTTGAGGTGGATTTCCTTTAGGAAATCCGTCTCTAGGTCAAGGTTCCCTTTCAATTCTTACATAGTTGAATTTCCCCTTTCAGGATCCAAAATCGCCATGATGATCATTTGGAAATCTATGTTTGGAGTATGGAAATCCGGAATTGGAAGGTGGTTAGAAAAATTGTCAAATTGTCGAAAATGTGAAATGTTGTCAAGAATAATTTATAGTGAAAGAATTTCAATTCCAAATCCAAAAAAATGTTAAGGGGAAGAATGAAAATCCTTGTGCAATTCGATTTTCCACTCTACATTCCATGATCAAGGCAAGTTTCCAATTCATTTTCCGGGATTGGGCGGAGTTTCCATACCCTATTGCAATCCTGCCCAAGGAATGAATTTCTTCCCTATGCTCCAAGTGCACTCAAGGGGTGAAGAAGATGGAATGGCATCCAAGACTTAAAACTTAAACAACACAAACATACTTTACAATGCTTGTCTATGCTCAAAATTCCACTTCTATGATGGAATTCCGCCCTCCAAACATGAAATTGCCATTGCATGGTAAAATGTGCTCAGTAAGAAGGATGAAGAAACACTAAGGGTGGAATTTCCATGCCCATGTGCAATCCCGCCCAAAGGCAAACAAGATTCCTTCCCTCAAGAGAATTTCCTCAAAAAAATCAACTGTCTTAATTGGAGAAGGGTGAAATTTCACTAGGTAAGTGCAACTCTGCTCCTTTCAAGGAGGAAATTTTCTCTAGACATCAAAAGCCCGCTCAAGGATGTAATGAGTCGGCCAAGGTTTAGAAGAACAAGGGCGCAATTCCACCTACATACTGCAATCCCACCCAAAGATACCGTGAGTCGGGCTATACAATAAGGAAGAGCGCTATTCCTTGCCTATGTGGAAATCCTCCCCAAGGAAAGTTAGGAGAAGTCGGCTTAGATCATGAGGACCTAAAACAAAACGTGTGGAATAGGGCCAAACCTAAAGTAAAATGTGTGGAATAGGACCAGACCTAAGGTGCGAATTATACCTAAAGGCAGAGCAGAGTTAATGAATTGCAAGTGATGAATGTGTTGACAAGTGGTGCGCTCAACTTCTATTTATACAATCAAGGCAAGGGGTGCATCAACAAGATAGCCAACCTAAAGAAAAGAAATTAAATCTTTCCAAAAAATCACTCAAGATGAAAGAGACGGCTGACCCAAGAAGTGATTTCAATTAATTAAATTGCAAACGCTCAAGTCAGCCCTATTGGAGTAGTTTGAATTTAAGTTTGTTGAAGGCTATAAAAGGAGGTTAAAGTTTTTCATTTCAACACCAAATCAAATGCAATTCAAACATTAATCAATCAGCAGGCCTGGCGAATAAGGGGCAGGTCTGAGTTTTAGCAGAGAGGTCAACAAGACAGTTTCGAATCAGAATTAGGTGAATTCCAAGAGCAAAGGATGAGGTCAGATTTCAAAATCATGTGCTGAATGCAAATAAAGGAAGGTTAAAAAATCATTTTCCAGACAAAATCAGAAGCAAATCAAGGAAAATTAGGCCTTGAAGAAGTTGAATCAGAACCGGAATCATACATTTCCACACCTCAAAATGCATTTCCAGATTTTCATTTCGAGAATTTTAGTGTCATTTCCAGATTGGGAAGGGTTTTAAGGGGCATGATTTGTGAAGTGTTTGTATTACTTTCATTCATTCTATGGTGTTTGATGCAAAACATGTTTGCTTTTCAGGTTTGAATCTTGATGCATAGGTGATGCAAGGAATACGGTACGTGGATCATGGACTGAATGACTTTTCCACCACATGGAGAGGACAACACTTGTAAAGAAATCAAGATCAACATAACCTTCATCAAGACATTCAAAGAAGACCAAGACATCTAAGGAAATCACAACAATCCAAGGGCTGAAGGGAGTCAACCATGCAGATGAGGGACTCAACAATACAAGACAACATTCACATTTCACAATGCAAAGGAGGAAAACCACATGAAGGGGATTTCTCTACATGAAGGACTCAATAACATGTGAGGATGCAACATGGAGAAAAATACAACAAGAAGCTTAAGGATTTCCAAGGATGAAGTTGAGATGCTAGTTCAAAGGTCGAGACAGTCAAGATGATGGTGAATCAAAGAAGAGGAACACCTCAAAAACGTGAGGAGGAGATCAAGATAGCATTGCTCTACAAGGAAAGATATTACATTGACCTTGGATTTCCCTTGGTTGAGATGCTAGTTCAAAGGTCGAGACAGTCAAGATGATGGTGAATCAAAGAAGAGGAACACCTCAAAAACGTGAGGAGGAGATCAAGATAGCATTGCTCTACAAGGAAAGATATTACATTGACCTTGGAAATCCAAGATCAACACAAGGACTCTACAACAACGTCGAAGAAATCAAGGACTTTCAAGACCAAGGGTTCCAAAAGTAAAGATAACGACATCAAGGACATACTCCACATTTCAAGAAGACGTCAAGATATTGCAACATGAAGTCAAGAACTCTACCAAGGAATCCAAGTCCAAGGCAAGGAATTTGAAGATCAAAGAGCGTCAAGGAGAGAAGTAGTTCAAGATTCCCAAACATGAGAATGAAATGAAAAACATCACAAGAAGGAAAATTCCTGAATGTGAAGATGGAAAAGTGAAACATGATCAAGGAGGAAAGATAGTTCCAGACAAAGAAACAAAAATCACCTAGAATCGCCCAAACTCGGCGAGTCCGAGTCCAAGTCACCCCCCACGAGTTCAGCAAACTCGGACTCGAACTCGGCTGAGTCCAGGGGGCAAACTCGCCCAACTCGCCCAACTCGCCAACTCAGCAATTTTGCCCAAAATCACCCAAACTCGCGAGTCCCGTCGTGCAAACTCGAGCGGTGCTGGGCATGAAAAAAGGCATTCAAAAAACACATTTTTAAAAGTTATTTTAAGTTGTTTTTTTTTGCTTTATTATCCTATACCTCTAAAAGTGAACTTCGTTTCATTCATTTGGCAAAATAGGAGGAGAAAAGTGAGTTGTGAAGAGAAACAAGGATTCATTGAAGAAAAACCAGCAAGAAGGAAGCTCAATATTTCATCCATTCATCACATTGGGGCTGCATTATACTTTGATTTGGTGCATCAAGAGTTGGAAAGGAAGAGTTTGCAGCTCATTTCAAGCTTGTTGTAAGAGGTAAGATTGATTTTTTGAAGTTTTTTTTGTTTCTTGTATGCAAAAATTTCATTTTCTTTTCATTTCTTTTGAAAGTTTTATATTTTTTTCCAAAATCTTTTGTATGTTACTATGTAGGGTTTGTAAAAAAAAAAAAAATTAAAAAGTAGGGTTTGAAATTTTGATCAAACCCTACATTTTTTTTTAAAAAAATTACAAACCCTACCTTAGTTTTTTTGAAAAAAATGTAAAATGAGAATGAATGGACAACAAAGAATGAATGTATTAATTTTTTTTTGTATTTGTTATGTCTTATTGCAACAACCTTCACTTTCTTATTTGCCTCAAGTTTCACAAAACTATCATACAATGTCTTCTTCTAGACCCCCAATTAGAAAGGACCCCCACTTGGAAATTTCACGAAGATTTTCCTGGGCAAAAAAAGGGGCAGACAAAATGTATGTTTTGCAAAACAATATTCCATGGAGGTATTTATAGATTGAAATACCATATTGCTGGTGTGCGTGGCCGTGATGCCGACCCATGCATTGAAGCAACGACTGAGGCCATACGCGAGTGCTATGTAATGGTTGAAGCAATTGAAAACAAAAAGAAGCAAAAGGATGATCTCACGGCCATTGGAAGTGGGACAGCTTTAGGTTGTGTTGGAGGGTTTTCTTCCATGCCTCCATATCGTCCCACTCACCATGCTACTGCTGGTGCTAGCGCTTTTGCTTCTGCAAGTGCCGCTACTCACGTTCCTAGCACTGCCAGTGGTAGTGGGAGTGTTAGCATTGGACCTAGAATTCGTAAATCTAGGTTGGATACCTTCTTTGCGCCTCGCACTACTCCTGGGTCCCAACAGTCGCTTGAGAGCATGGGTTGGAACAAGGAGGTCCATGATGCCGCTAAAATGGCAATTGGCAGGTTTTGGGTCTATGGCAGTGTTCCAGTCTTTACAGCCAGGTGAATGTTTTATGTTTGATTGTTTTAATTTGTATACTTTGATTCTTCGTTTTATTTTTTCCTGTACATACTACGTAGTACATACTTAACTTATCTCATTTAATTTATTTGTGACAGGTCTCCTTATTGGCAAGAAATGGTTGATGCCCTTACCATATGCGGGGCAGGGTTCAAAGCCCCTTCTAAGTCTGATTTGAGGGGACCCATTTTGACTCAATTGGTGAATGATGTGAAGAGGAAATTAGGTGAACAACGCCAGATATGGAGCACTAAAGGTTGCACCATCATGACCGATGGTTGGATGGATAGGAGAAATAGAACTCTCCTTAATTTTCTTGTTTCTTCTGCAGGTGATTGATTAATTTTAGTTTCATTTAGTCATTAATTTATTTTTTTTCATTTAATGATTTATTGAATGATCATTGATCTTGCTTTATTTTTTTATTTCAAGGGGCACTGTTTCATCAAGTCCATTGATGCCTTCGCACATTGCAAGAATGCCACATTCCTATGTGAGAAAATAGAGGAGGTGATCGATGAGGTGGGTGAGGAGAACGCGGTGCAGGTGGTGACCGACAATGCAGTAAATTATGTCGCTGCAGGTAAACTTTTGATTACAAACTAATTTTGTTTGCAAATTAATTACTATTTTGTAACTTCATTAATTACAATGCAACAAATTATGTTGATGCAGGTAAACTATTGATGGAGAGGCACCCATCTATAGTTTGGAGTCCATGTGCCACCCATTGCATTGACCTCATGTTGGAGGATATTGGAAAGCTCCCATGGGTTAAGAGATGTGTAGAAAGGGCGAGAAATATCTACAAATTTATATATAATCATTCATGGGTGTTGGATCTTATGAGACAATACACAGACCAAAGGGAGTTAGCTCGTCTTGGAATCACCAGATTTGGCACAAACTTCATTGCATTGCAGTCCATGCTTCGCTGTAAGGCGGCCTCGAGACGTATGGTTGTTGGTGAGGAGTGGTCTTCCTCATCCTATGCTATTACCCCTGCAGGGATAGATATGGCAGACTGCATTTTTTATGAGGGAGGCTTTTGGACCCTTTGTGATGAGATAGTGAAGGTAATTTTTTTATAAATTCTACAATTTAAGTTTTTGTTTTATAACTTATTCATCATTTTCTCTTATTTGCTCATTTTTCTAAATTACACAATATTTTCAATTTTAATGTTTGTTAAGCCCTTGGTGGTTCTCTTGCGAGTTGCGGATGGAGAAAAGCCCGCAATGGGCTACATATATGAGGGCATGGATAGGGCAAAGGAGGCCATCAAATCCGTCTATGGAGGAGATGAGAGCGGGTATCATCCCATTTGGGAGATCATTGATAGGAGATGGCATAATGAGCTTCATAGGCCCATCCATGCAGCAACCTATTATCTAAATCCGGCATTCCATTTTAGCCCTACTTTCAAGGCTGATGAAGAGGTCCTTGATGGGCTGTACTCAATCATGGAGAAGATGGAACATGTTGGTTGTACTCAAACCCAACTTATGCAAGAGATACAGTTGTTCACAAATGCACAAGGGGAGACCTTCTCTCGTCCTATCGCCAAAGAAAGTGGGACAACTATGATGCCAGGTAAAAATACATTCTAAGGCTTAATTTTAGTTTTATTTTATATTGTTAAATGAGATTATGAGAGTCGAGGACTTGAGAGTGAGATTGATGTTTTTTATTTTTCTCATTTCAAACTCAGATAATTGGTGGAACTTTTTTGGCCCAAAGACACCAAATATTCAGAAGTTGGCCATTCGCATCTTGAGCCAACCATGCAGCGCATCTGGTTGTGAGCGCAATTGGAGTATGTTTGAGCACGTACACTCCAAGAGGCGCAATAGATTATTTGTGGAGAAGATGAATGATCTTGTCTTTGTTCACTACAACCTTCACCTGAGAATGAGAAAGAATGCATTAGCTGGCATCTCCCCTATCATTCTAGATGAGGTTGATCCTGAAGCAAAGTGGGCCACTGAGACAAAACCTGTGGCTATCTTTAGTGATGATGACACTGATTGGGTCAATCAAGTAGATATAGAGATTGAGGTTGTAGCCATGGCAGAGGAGGAGTAGAGACAGGAGAGCCAGAGGCAGATAGTGACACAAATATTCCTGATGTTGGTGAGGGTGGCATGGTGTCACGGGGAGAGGCTATGGTTGTTGAATCATCCAGGACCTACCTTAGACGCCTTCGCAGGGGGTCGGGGCCGGGGGATGCAGACTCCTCTGAGCCATAGGCTTGTAGTTGTGTTTACCTTTGGTATTTGTATGGAACATTTGATGATGATCATATGATGACATGGATTTTTTATTCCATGAGTTTTGTAATATTGTATATATTTGACAATATTTATATAGCTATGTTTGTTATTTCCTTCAGCTACAATTTGCGTTTATGCTTATGTGATTGATGTATACTTGTGTATGTAATCAAATGAGCCGAGTTTGATAATGTTATTGTGTCTTTAAGGTGTATTTAATAAAGGGTGCATGAAACAAGTTTTAAATATTTAAAAATCTCTAAATTTCTTGAGTTATTTACATTGTCGAGTCTCACTCCGAGTCGGCCTTGCCAAGTCCGAGCCAAGCCCAAGTCCCGTTTCTTTGGTTCCAAAAGAGTTAATCAAAGTTAGAAACTTGATCACCAAGATGATGCAATTTGGGAATATGAACCACCACAATTAATCAAGTAAGGTGATAATGTTGAGTATCAAGAGATATTGCTAGGGATACATGCAAGCTAAGGTGGCACCAGATCATCATCAACCAATTGATGCCACTTCAACATGCCCAAGTGCATTGAACCTGACTCATTCCACGAGGAGCAAGTGACATCAAAAGGGGCAATCCTAATCAAAGGGACAAGCCTATAACACTAAGTAGTTGCCAATGTTTTTCATAAAATTTTCCATAGGAGAGTTGAACATTAGGGCCAACTTTCCCTTCTCATCAACTTGGTTTGATGTGCCTTCAAGTTCTTATGTTTCTTTTGGCCTTTTTAAGATGTAATTATGTTCCTCAATGTGCTTGGTCAATCTCTTGCAAGACCTAGGTGAGTTGTTGTATCTCCCTTATGACTAACCATTTATGGGATGTTTGTGAGACTGTCTTTGAGTTACAAATTCATTCTTGGGATGTAAATTAGTTGTTTCTTTGCTTATGCTAGAACAATGTCCATAGTTTTGCGCAATTTGTCTCAAGTCCTTCTTATCATACCCTTATGTTCTTGCTTGGTTGTGGTGTTGACAATGAAAGTCAGGCTTTATTGTCTATTGTGAGGAAACTATCTCCTTTGTTTTTCATCTTGTTGATGTCATTCCACAATGATCATGTAAGTCTTTCACTAATGTTATGCAACCATGTGTAATGCAATGTCATCTTGTGCATTGGTTGCAACATTTTTCTAGTTGCATGCATTCTTGGGATGTACATCAGTTGCTTATTTGTTCGTTCTGGAACTAAAGAATGCTTGTAGGCTTGTGACCCTTGTCTCAAGTCCTTTTTATCATTCCTTTCTATTCTTGCTTGGTTGTGACATCAACAATGAGAGTCAAGCACTCTATCATCTATTGTGAAGAGACTATCTCCTCTGTTTTTTATCTTGTTGATGTCATTCCACAATAATCATGTTAAGTCTTTCACTAATGTTATGCAAACATGTGTATAGCAATGTCAACTTGTGCATTGGTTGCAACATTGTTTTGTTATGACAACATCGTAGCATGTGAAAATGTGGTGTAACATATGTATGTTGCAATCGAACGTGAAAAAAATGTCAGTCTATTTGTTGTTTATCACAAAAAAGCAAAAAATGGAAAAAAAAACCCAATTGATTGCGATTAATCTTGAATCAACAAGCTCCCCAATTTTTTCCCCAAAAAAATTTGGAATCGAGATTTTTTCATTCAACGATTTTCAATGAGTTATTCCTAGATTAATCGTGTGACTAAATCATTCTTAAAAATCAATAAAAATTGAGAAATAATCGGAAAACCCTAAATCAATGTGAAAACCAAAAAAAACCCACAAAACTATGAAAAAAGAAGACACAAAATAATTATAAATGAGGTGTGCAAAATATTTCTTGTGAAATTGGTCGCAACATATCAACCCTAAACACAAAATGATAGCGAGCAATGGATTGGAGGTGAAAACATGAGATATTTTTCAGACAGGTTCTTTTCATGCTTTGTCACATTATGTAGATACGTATAGCATCAGATTTCATATGATAGGCAATAGCATAAGCATAGTTGTAGCTTAAATGTAGCTTAGACAACCAACCACTTGCCATGAGATTATGCCATCTACAGAATGTACAAATTAATACACTTAGATTTCAGTTTTTATCTCCCTCCTTTCCATCTTTCTTTGATTAATGCTTATCTTTGAGTTATCAATTTTGCATTTGTACATTTAACACATTTAGATTCTTATCAATTCAGAGTGTTGTTCCCTGGGTTTCTCCTACAATTTGAATCATAACTAGCAAAAATTATAGCGATTTCCAATAACTTGAATTGAAATTTAATTTATGTAATACTAGTAACTTGATCTATTTTTAGTAAATAAAACATTGAATGGCATTGTCATTTGTCACATTGTGTCATATGATTAATGATCAAAATGTAAAACACAAAATATTAAAGCAAATACACATTGAGATTCCATTGATCCGATGATCAATCTGATACATGATTGATATCATATCATGAACTGAAAGCATTAAAATTATTCGTAGGTTAAAGATAAAAACTACAAATTGAAAATCTAATAGATTAAAACTATGTGTTTTCACCATAGAAACGGGACTCGCCTAAACTCAGCGAGTCTGAGTCCGAGTCATGCTCGCTGAGTCTCTGGGACTCGGACTCGGACTCGCCAGAGTCTGGCGAGTCTTGCCGAGTTGGCAAGTTTGGCTCAAACTCGCCAAACTCAACAAGTCCTGAGCCCCAAACTCGGCTACTGGCTAGGTTAGTAAAATGACAAAAAAAAATACATTTTAAAAAGTTTTTTTTAAATGAATGGTATCGTCTTTGTTCACTACAACCTTCGCCTGAGAATGAGAAAAATTAGGGTTACAACATGTCAGCCAATAGAAAAATAACACCCGACACCTTTATTAAATAATTAGTTTTTTTGGCCTCACGGGGCGCTGCCCCTCGACCCCGCCCTGTATCGCAACAGGGAGCGTGCAAGGGGCGCTGCCCCTTGACCCCGCAAGGGGCGATACCTCTTGACCCCACCTTGGGGGCGTTGCCCCCAAACCCCCGTCGAAAAATATGGGGGGAAATTGCGTCAATAGAAGTAGGGAAAATTTAAGCTCCGAGTCTAACACTGATTGGATCGACTAGGTAGATATAGAGGCTGAGACTGTAGCAATGGCAAAGGAGGAGCGAAGAGCACGAGCACAGACAGGAGATTCAGAGGCAGATAGTGACACGGATGTTCCTGATGTTGGTGAGCATGGCATGGTGTCACGGGGAGCGGCTATGGCTGTCGAATCATCCAAGACCTACCTTAGACACCTTCGCAGGGGGTCGGGGCCGGAGGGTGCAGGCTCCTCTGAGCCATAGGCTTGTAGTTGTATTTACCTTTGGTATTTGTATGAAACATTTGATGATGATCATATGATGGCATGGATTTTTTATTCCACGAGTTTTGTAATATTGTATACATTTGACAATATTTATATATCTATGTTTGTTATTTCCTTTAGCTACAATTTGCGTTTATGCTTATGTGATTGATGGATACTTGTGTATGTAATCAAATGAGCCGAGTTTGATGATGTTATTGTGTCTTTAAGGTGTATTCAATAAAGGGTGCCTGAAACAAGTTTTAAATCTTTAAAAATCTCTAAATTTCTTGAGTTTTTCACTTTCCCGAGTCTGGAGCCGAGTTTGATGCCGAGTCCCGAGTCCGAGTCCGAGTCGG
Organism: Cryptomeria japonica; assembly: GCF_030272615.1. Taxonomy (NCBI): domain Eukaryota; kingdom Viridiplantae; phylum Streptophyta; class Pinopsida; order Cupressales; family Cupressaceae; genus Cryptomeria; species Cryptomeria japonica. The sequence goes on from NC_081410.1 coordinate 254,699,996, forward strand.
CCTTGCCGAGTCCGAGCTGAGTCCGAGTCCCGTTTCTTTGGTTTTTACTTTTCTTTCTGCTATAAAATTACAATTAAGTATACAGGTTGATATATAAAACAATCCTTACACTTAACTGAGCTTCATCATCAAGACCTCCTACACTCTAGCATGTCATTGGCTACATTTGAGTTTTTGGAACTTTGTACTTAGTTTATAGGTTGACTTTGAACAAAGTCACAAACTAAATTGTAATTGACATTCTGGCAACTGTCACCATCTAGTTATTATTTATGTTGTTGTGGTATGTTTTGTGCAATGTAATCAATGACATGAATATAAAGAATAAAAATCTATTTTCTACAATTCATGGATTGAACTCTCTATTTTATTTGCTCTCAATATCTCTATGCTATGGTGATGCCCTTAAATTTGAAAAAAACGTCAAATCGCTCCCCCATATATATGATACATTATCTAAGGGGGAGAGGGAGAGCACTCGACCAAACACCAACCTATTGATTGGTGATTGGGAGGAAAAGTAGTTTTTGACTCTTTTTCTACAATTTTTTACATTTTTATATAAATCCAAATTTTCCCCATTTTTTCTTGATTTTTTTAAAAAATCTTATACTTTTGGTTTGCCGATTTTTCCCCAAACGATTTTTTCTCCTATGGTCCATCATGTCCCTTACTCCCTAGGACTGAACAGCAGCATTTTGTAAATGTGTTTTTAAACACTACTCAAATATATAACAACTAATAAACAATGTTACCCGGGGACGCGTTTCCTAGGAAAAATCAGGTGTCCCAGGGACGAGGGGACGGCAAGGGATGCCTCCTCATGTATCAACTATTACATTACATCACGTATATAAATTTATGAATTTCAATTCTCATTTGAACTCTCAATTCAACACATTTGCTATGTATAATGTATATGATGAATGATTTATCAATGTTATCATATGAATATTTGAAATTTCCCTATATATTTTAAATTTTCAGTATTTTTTATATAGCAATCACCCCGTCCCCAAAAATGGCAAAAAACAAATCCGTCCCGCAAAACCCGTTTCCCCATCCCCCTGTCCCGGAAACTCAAGGTAACATAGCTAATAAATATTAAATATAAATATATAAATTTTAATTTTAAAATAAGGGTGTTGGAGTTCATTTTTTATCTGGGCACCAACACTCAAAATTCAAAATCTGGGCGCCCATATTTTGGAAGACACCTATTTATTTGTTTGCAGGTTTCTGGCAGGATGCTTGGTTTTTTGGATGACTTTCCAGTGGTTAGACCACAAGGACGAAACCCCTGTTGTAGGTGGGAGGAGATTGGGACAAAAAATCTAACCATCCTTAATTCCTTATTGCATTCCACTTTCAATTTTTCAGAACTGTCCACTTTAAATTCATTGAAGACCTGAGCGACTGGGAGAAATACATTTTCTGCACCTGGTGCATCAAAGGGAAGGCAGTTTAGAGGCGAAATATCACACGGTGCTCTTCACCAGGTCATCATCTTGCCCCCTGCTGTGGCACTCAACAGGTCCAGGGTTCAGCAGAGGAGTGGGCAACCTGGGCATTGATTCTGCATTTGACACACCATTTGGGTGAGCAATTTTTCAAGGATTTGGTCTGCTAATAATCAGCAGAAGTGGCGCCAACTTACACAGTCCATAAAAGGTGTGATTACCATCCAATTCACCTCCAATCACCTGCAGACCTGGTGACCATCATTAAGGAGTAGCTAGGGCATAGAGAGAGGGGAAATTCCTGGGTGCCAGCTGTCCAGATCTGCAACATTATTACAAGCGCCAAAGCCCAAGATCTGAAGTGGAAGCATCCCTATGCAAGGAAATCTAGACATTTGACCTTGTCTTTGCAGCATCCAAGGTCATTATCAGTGAAATGAAGATCATTTGAGAGTTATCACGCCTCAAAGAGCAGATTGAGCATTAGCAGAATTCCATCCCAAGTGACAGAAAGCTTGGTGATGCTGATCATTCCATTGGCCATTATAAATGCTTGTGAGCAAGGTAACTTTGCAGGACAGCGACCAGACCAGGTTATCACTGGTCATGTTCAAACATTACAATCTTCCCTCATAATCAGCAGTGTCACGAGTCTCATGCCAGGACCAGAATTTTCTTGTTTATATCAGATTTGAATCAATAACCATCTGCATTTGATAGCAGTTGTGCGATTTCCTGTGTTGAATTTTCAACTTGAATCAATTGTTAACGGTTAGCAGTTGCTGTCGTCATCTCTCTGTGTGATGTTTGGATTCTCATTCGGTTTTATTCTCTGAGTGATTGTTGTGTGGATTCAGTTTGTAATCATCTGTTTGAGACTGTTTAGGGCAGAATATAAACACTAGGTTGATTTCATTGTCAACAAATGTCCTGATATAAAATTCTGTGCATGACACTAGATGATAAGTGGTAAAGTATCTTATGAGTGCTCACTCTGTATCCTCCATAAATGTACAACATTAAAAACAAACAAACCAATGAACAGCTACACCACTCCTACAATCAAGAGGAGGAATATAGTATGTGGCAAATCCTAAGATGTAGAAGATTGCATGTAACATTAGCGTGTATTGGAAAGGGACCATATTCCATTCTCAAAGATGTCATGTAATATTAGTGTCTAGTAAAGTCGTGCACCTGGAACTCCCATGCAAAGTTACACTTTCCCCAAAGGAATCTCTTCTCCCATGGACAATGGACACAATAGGTTGATTGGCTTGTCATGGGATCACAAACCAGGGGTACAAAATTTGGACAATCTGCAAGGTAATGGAAAGAAATTCAATTGTGGGCTTCCACTAGGGGTCTCTCATATGCCAAATTGGCATCTAACTGCTAGCAACCTAAAAAAGAAACCTTCTAAATAACATAGAGCTGAGAATACCACCTTATTCTCTGATCATCTGTAGTGGCCCACCTATTTCATACCCTTGCTCTTTGGTGCTTCACTTAGTTAGGCCTATGAAGATTAATATGGCTTGAATATTTGACGTGATTTTTTTAAGAAAAGGTGACCTGATTTCACTAAACTTAGGTGAGAGAATCTGGTTGTTACTATCTTAAAGCATATGTGTACCACTGTTGATTATTCCAATGATTATTATTTGATTTATACCAACCACACGGCATCGTGATCCTCCATGATTTGAACATGAAGATCACATTTAACTGAAGATGCCAAGCAAAGTAGAAGGGGGATTCATGGATTCATAAGAGAGGATAATAGTTGAACTAGCAGAGGTGGCACCCTGAGATCAGAGGGAGTTTCCACATTAATGTCCATATCAATTGAGTGCCTGGGCACATGTTGAAATCAGAGTGGTGAGGTATAGACAGGAAATAATTATGTAAATGTAGACCACAAGGCAAACCGATCACTACTTTGGATGTGAAAGTCTCTTTCAAGGATGAACAAACCTTGACCAATTAAATAAGGGCAGTAAGCATCAAGGAAACCAGAATGAGAGTCAGATTTGCGTGAAAAGGAGAAAAGGACAGAATAAATAAGGAAGGTGAAACAAGACCTCAATAAGACCCATCTATTGAGCAAGAGCAAGAAATTAAATGTGATGAAAGAGGGTACACACACACACACACAAAACCCTCTCTAAAACCCACACAGCAACATCAAACCAATCTCATAAAATGAGTAGAATAGGCAGTATTAAATCTGAAAATATAAGTAGTTTTCTTCATTCAACAACACCTGAAATGAGACTAAGTCTCAACAAATCTGATATAACGTTAAGTTGCAGCCTCATGAACTGACAAAAATACAGAAAATCTGATATATAATCAGTCCAACAACATTTACAATCATGGAGAATAAGCTACAGAAATTTCATCACCAGACTGCTTCTTCTCACTGGCAATCTTAGCTCTCCAACCTGCAAATCTTCATCATGACATATATGTCTTCAACAATGGCTTCCAAAAGCCATCTTGCTGCTGGAAAAAACCTTCAAACCTGCAAACAAGAGGTAAAAACCAACTCCTACCAAAACCCATGCCCACACCTACAAATCCACCAAATTGTAAAAATGAAATCCCACTTTTCCATATCACTAACTCAAAATGAAATTTCATTTCATTTGTCCGAAAAGAATTTCATTTCATTAGCTCAAATTAGAATCCTAGAAAGGATATGCCCACCTTTGTTTCCCACCAAATTTGCATTTGAATTTGAATTTGGAATCTCAAATTTGATGCCCTTACACCATTCTTACAATTTGCTCAAATTAGGCCTCCTTTTGACTCCCAGAATAGCAAAACCCAGAACCACTAACATGGGCACCCACTTTTGTCAATACCACTTTGTCATAAAGCATTTAATATTTGTCATAGCTTGGAAGTGGCCCACATCCAACACCCAAGTTGGGTAAATCCAAAATTTACACTGTAAATGTTGTCGGAGTTACATGAAACTTCACCAAATGACTCCTACAAGCTTGTCAAATTATTTAACAAAATAATTGGCTTATTACAAACATTATTCAACCTAAAATATTATTAAAAAAAACCTTAGAAAATCAAATATTAAAATACTCTCTTTTTGGTTGATGTCGATTACCATTAACCATGGATGCTCCTGCATCAAACACCCATGGTAGAAAGAAAATATTTCCTGAGTCAAACTCAAAAATATTTGTAGACCCTATGCTTGTCTTGAATCCACTTCTCTGCTTTGTCCACTGGTATTTTCCTCTTCTTCATTTTCTGCAATCTCATAACATTATTCCCCTTCATCCTCACTCCTCTTCTATCATTCATAACATTCTATGTATCAAATTTGAATCCCCACCAACATAGTCTACCAAAATCAGAATAAACACTTAAAATCATACCTTCTCCTTCAACAAAATAAAAGTCTTCTTTTACCTCTTTTGCTGTTTTACCTTTTCCCTCTCTTTCCAGCTTGTCTCCATGAAAATTCACTGTTTTAATGCCTTTTGAAAGACATATGATTGCCGTAATCTGATTTCCTTCATTCAACACAGCGTTAGTACAACAATCAAGAGACTCAATTTACTCATTTCCTAACATGAAATCAAAATCACTAATCAAGGGGCTTTCATCTGTACTATTCTCAAACAAAGATTCATTTGAAAACCCTTTATTTACCTACACATCATGTTCCTCGAATTCAATTTTATTGAAGTTATCTACTGCTGCAATAATTTTCTCTATCTTTTCACTTTCATTCTCATCAAAGAAACTAGTAAAATCTGATTTTACCTCACCTTCTACTACAACCTTTGTCCCACCTAAAATCAACTCTTCCCATTCTCTGTAACTGCTTCAATATGCATCAGCAAATCATCCTTCTCAACTTCTTCTTGGTTGGTTTTAGCAAAACAAACATGTTCTTGCTTCATACCATCTATGTCATCTACTAAACAAACCCTTGCATTGCTCCATACCTTTTCCATTACTCCTTGCAACGGCTTCAACTTACTTATGTTTCACTCCATCCTTCATCAATGAGTATGTATTAGCATACCCATTGTGCACTACTCTCCTATCAAATTGCCAAGGCCTCCCTAATAAAACATGACAAACATAGCATACCCATTGTGCACTACTCTCCTGTCAAATTGCCAAGGCCTCCCTAACAAACATGCCAAACATTCACAGGCATAATATCACATCATTTCATCATAATACTTTCCTATATTAAATTTTACCAATTTCTGTTCACTAACCAAAACTTTCTTATCATCTTGTAGCCAAGCTATCCTATACAGATGTGGGTGTTTTCACCTCTCTAGCTGCAATTTACTCACCATCTCTTCAGAAACAATATTGTTTGTCTTTCCACCATCTATGACAATTTACATTACTTGTCTTCGCACTTGCATCTTGTTCTAAATAGGTTCTTTCTTTGAATTGGTTCATTCAATAGGACTCTCCTGGTGACTAACACTTCTCCATTTTCAGCATCCTTTGATTTGAAGATTCAGCTTCCTCATTAACATTTGCAGCTCTTTCTTTGCCTTCATTTCTTCTTCTTATGTTTCCATGTTCTCGACATTCATATGCTTTGTGTTCTTCTTTTCCACATTCAAAACAAGTTATCTTCCATTTTCCTCTTTGAAACCCTCTACCCGATCTTCCTCTCCCTTTAGAATCTTGTTCGTCGAGGTATGAATCATCATTCCTCTGATTTGTATTGCTGCCATGGTCTTCATTTTTCAGATTTTTCAGATTTAAGTCCTCATTCCAATCTCCATATGATCTTCATTCTATCTTTTCATCACAACCTCTTCCTCTTTGTTTATTCTCAAATCTCTTATTCAATCTTTCTTATCTTCAATGCAAATTGATATGCATCCTCTATGGTGTATACTCTTGCTAATGCCAATTCCTCCTATATGCTTGGCTTCAACCCAATGATGTAAAGGGCTAACTTTTCTGTGTTTGCCTCCAAATGACTGGTTTGGATCAAAATCCTATGAAACTCTTTTGTATACTCCTTCACTATTCTTCCTCCTTGTTTCAAACTTTGCATCTTTTTAAAAAACCCTAACACATCATCTACTAGGATAAATTGTCTTTTCATTTTCTCAACCATCCTGTCCTATTTAGTGATTTTGTCTTTACCTCTTCTTCCTCTTTCCAATTGAACCTCTCTCCACCAAATTGAAGCATGTCCTTTCAATCTTGTTTTAGCAAACTTCACTTTGTCACAGTCTTCAAATTTTTCTAATTCAAAATACTCCATGTCATTGATCAATCCACTAGCTCTTCAGGATTCAAATTCCCTTTGAATGTAGGAACATCAGTTTTTAGTCTCTTTCCTGTTCTTGACAATACATTCAACAAAGGATCATTCACAACTACTGATACTGCTTCATCGTCTTCACCACTCGTATCATTAGCATTTTTTGTAGCTTCATCCTCTTTGCTCTCAAGTTCTCTCCTTTGAATAAAACCTCTTCTAATTTCCTCTTGTAAAGCTTCAACTTGCCTTCTCAAGGCTATGAAATCATCACCACAGACAACATCTCGATGATTTCCACCTCCACTTCTAACTCTACCTCTATCCCCGCCTCGTGGGGCTCCTCTTGCAAACATTTTTCTCAATACCCACAAGCACAATCCTAAAGAAAACTGCCTCTCTCTAGTGAATCTTTTTACACCCTCAAAAACACCTTGCTCCGATACCACTGATATAAGTGGGAACACACACACACACACAAAACCCTCTCTAAAACCCATAGTAATGTCCCCTTCTCAGTGATCAGAAGTTCAATTGGCCATTAGCCAATTCCGGAGACCCGTAGGTTAACTGGAAGCAGAAATTAGGGTTTCCAACTTTTGTGGAGATTTGTGTGTGTTGTTCGAGGATTAGTTGGAATTCTACAATTCATACTGTAGATTCCTTTTGGGTTTTCCGAGAGCTTCGCAAAGGTGTGACATGCATTTTGTTCGGGGAAGTTTTCAGAACTTACTATTTTTAGTAAGTTGATGGCAGCCATCGAGATTTCTAGGTTTTTCTGGGTTTTCTGAGCTCATCCACAAGGTTCGAAGAGCAATCTTTTTGGAGTTGTTTTCAGGACTTACCATTTTTAGTAAGTGCTATTCTTAGTGCAGAGCTCCAACCCAATTCTGTTTTGATGGTTTCAGTGCTTCAGTTTCCGACTCAATTTGGCATTAATCAATTGTTGAATTAAAAGTGATTTTATTATATGTTATTACCTTAGCCTAAGGTTTTAATATTTTCTTTTTGTGGAGGAACGACTTAGGAAGGAAAATATACGTTTTTTATCTTAAGTCTCATTTTATTTCCTAAGTCACGTGGCGCCATGAAAGGAAAAAATATTGCATGCTTTATGATGTTTTTATGTTTTAACTTGTTGACCTTGGAAAAGTTCAACTAGGAGGGTTGAAGAGGGGACGCCAAGCCTTGAGGGGTCATGAAATGAAATGAAAGTGGAAAAAAGGTGAATTTGGGCGCCATGTGAATTTGAATTTGAGCCTCCGAAATCTATAAATAAGCGTGTTAAGCTCTCATTTGGTTTATGCTTGTTGAATGATAATGTTATGTTGTCGAAATGGTGCCAGACTTGAACTTCGAAGTTGAGAGCTTCCTAGCAACCATCAGTTTCGTACTTGAAAGACAGTACCTAGCCGATTATTTGTGACTATCTTTCATCCAGAGAGATAGATTGTGCTGATCGAAGAAGATTGAGAGATTTTCGGTTTGGTGTGTTGGGTGTGTTTTCCAGTTTGCTGGTTTTTGGAGTGGCTGTAGGTGTTTTTCAGTCATATCTTCCTATCGAGTGACTCTTTGTCCTGGGTAATAGCTCGTTGGAAGCCTCTCTGCTAGGCAATACATCATCTGGAGGCTTGTGTTATTTGGTTTGGTGTGCTTTTTTATCTTGTTGATCGAACTTCTCTGTTGGTCGTACATTTCCAGCCAACCCTAGGGCAGTGTGCAGCTTTTTCAGTGATGATTTGATGGGATTGTTGAGCTGGGGGTCTGATCGCCTATCCTCTAGCAATCATTTGCGGCCAGTTTGGAGTTGTTTGGTGGAGTTTTAAGTGAGTTGTGTGCATTTCATTGTTGCTGGTTCATTTTGGTGTTGATGTTAGTTTCATTTCAGTTTGATTAAGTTTGTGATTGGGTTGCAAGTTCAGTGTGTTTCCATTGTAATCTCCTGTAGAACTTCTTTCTATTAGAGTTGATAATTCTCTTTTTCTAAAAGTAGTTGCGGATTTTATTATTGTAAGATTGTTTCAGTAGTATTGATCAATCCCTTTGCTGCAATTTACTTGTATTTCCCACTGCATAAGTGGAAGAGGCTGGCCATGCTGCCTTTCTCTGCTTGTAATGTTGTCCTCTCATTGCATAAGCGGTTGAGATATTTGTAATGTTGTCCTCCCGCTAAATAAGCGGTAGAGTTGATAGTAATTTTCATTTCTTGTCGTTCTGTTGCATAAGCGGTAGAGTGATTGTTGTTTCAGTTGTTTGGTGGCGGAAGTTTCAGAACTTCCATCACCCGTTGTATAAACGGAAGGGGCTGGCTTGCCGCCCAAGTTTGTAATAATTTTCAGTATTTGCAGCTAACGATCCCCTCAACACTGTATGCTCTCACCTTCCCAGATTGGACACTTGGTGATCAAAAAGTGGAAGGGTTGCAGTTTTCAGAATTATTGTATTTTCATTGCTAACCCTAATGGGTAATTGTTGTGTTGTAAACTACTTAAATTTCAAAAAAAAATTGTGGGGATATTACAATGGTATCAGAGTATCAAAGCCACTTATCCTGTCAGCCTGTGTGATAAGGGTTCTCCATGAAAGACGGAGACATAAGATATTACAACAAAGAACAAAGAAGGCAGTAGTATCAGATTCCTTCAGTCCCAATGGAAGAGACATTTTCAGAGGTATTGAGAAATAGAGAAAAAGCAGTGGATTCAGCTGATTCAGTTGATACTATGGCATGAGAGAACGTCAGATGCAAAATGGGGCTGCAGGGAGAGCTGAAAAGAAGTTTGATGCTATGATGGACATGATGTCCCAGTTGTTGGCTACATTAACTCAGAATGCTGGTGGGACTCAAAATAAAAACACCAATGGAAATAGTGCCAGCACTTCTAACAACTCTGGAGGAAATGGGAATGGAAGCAACCAAAGTAGCAACCATGGTGGAACACCTATTGGGTCTATTTCAAGACCGTTGCAACCCATAGTCCTTCCAAGGGAAGCATCACCACCTGAAGTGGAAGTACCCATGGCTGATGAGATAAGAGAAAGCTACATGGAATATGCCTCTCTTCCAACAAAGATTTGGGACATCCTAAACCTGGATCAATTCATGAATTTGAAGAAGAGAAGGGAAGGGAGATATGATAACCGTTATTCCGCTCCGAGAGACTATCAACAAGCTCTTGGAAAGGTGACTCTAGCTCATTTTGATGGGAGCAATAAGTGTACGGCTAGAGCTTGGATTTAGAAGTTGCACAACTATTTGTCCTTGAGGTCGATGCCTAAAGAAGATGCCATCAAGTTCGCTACTTTGCACTTGGATGGGGCTGCTCAAGAGTGGTGGTACCATGGGTTGGTCACTCTTGGCCATAGCTCGATCAATACCTATGCGGAATTCACCAACAAGCTGATCGAAAGATTTGATACTAAGGATCCAGAGGTGAAATTTAGAGAGCTTACACTACTCAAATAGCAGGGCTCTTTGGACACTTACATAACTAAGTTTTAAAGTCTTTCAGTTATGGTTAGTAGTATTTCTGAGAAGAGGTTAGTGGTCCTATTCACTGAAGTACTTGAAGAGCCATTGAAAATTTGGGTTAAAGCCTTTGATCCGCCCACCTTGGCTGAAGCAATCAAGAAAGCAAGGAGCATGGAGTTGGCTGCCCCTAAGTCCAAAATCCAGTCCAAGCCCTTCCCCTATCGAAAGGACAAAAATAAATTTACAAATCAGACCAAGAAGTTCCCTTCTTGGATGGATGATGAGTTCCGCCAAGAGCTCCGAAGGAAGAATTTATGTTACTATTGCAAGGAACCTTGGGCCCTGGGTCATAGGTGTCATGGAAAGGGCAATGCACATCGATTGGAAGCCTATTCTGCTAACGGATCAGATTCTGAAATTTCAGAACAGCAGACTGACATGGAGGAGAGTGAATTTGAAGAGGTTCCAGAAGGGCCTGAAAGTGATCAAGGGAATGGGGGTATAGTTGCCCAACTCTCAAGCTTTCGCAAGAATGAATCATTTAGAGTTCGAGGAGCATTGAGAGAGCACTGACTTGTTGCTCTAATTGACACCGGAGCGACTCACAACTTCATTGATGCTAGAATTGTTGCAAAAAGAGGCCTTGTCACTGATGAAGTTGAAGACTTTAAGGTCATGATGGTTGATGGATCAACCATTTGTTGCAAACGGATGGTTTCCAATACGTCAATGAGGTTGGGTAACTATGAAGTCAAGGATGACTTCTATGTTGTCAACATTGGAGGAACTGATGACGTGGTCCTTGGCATACAGTGGCTGCGATCTCTTGGAGAGATCACCCTTAACTTGCAAAACATGGAGTTAAAATTCATGTTTGAAGGAAAGAGGGTAGTATTGAGAGGGAAGTCAAATGGAGGCCCTCGTATTGTGTCACTAAAAAGGATGGAAAAGCTGATTCGTCACGGACAAGTTGAGTGGGCAGCAGAGTGCATGATTATGCCCACCGATCCCGTTGACGTAAAGAGGCAATATCCTTCAGATATTCAGGAGTTAATCACAAAAAGAAGCAAAGTCTTTGAGGACTTACCACCTGGGAGACCTCCTGATAGGGGATCTGAACACATCATTGAGTTGGAGGAAGGAGCAAAATCGATTATTACCACTCCATACCGGTATCCTAAGAAGCAAAAAGATGAGATAGAGAAGGCCATCAAGGAACTCTTGGACATGGGGTTTATCCGTCCAAGTAAGAGCCCATCTGCTTCAGCGGTGGTTTTGGTTAGGAAGAAAGATGGGACCATGCGCATGTGCGTGGATTACCGAGCATTAAATCATAAGACTATCAAAAATCAGTACCCCATCCCCCGAATTGATGAGCTACATGGAACAGTTTTCTTCCCAAAAACTGATCTCAGATCAGGGTATTATCAGATTTGAATGAGGGAGTTAGATATTGAGAAGACCGCATTCAGGTGCTACTTTGAGCATTTTGAATTTCTAGTCATGCCCTTTGGTTTGACTAGCGCTCTTGCAACATTCCAGTCTTGCATGAATAAGATCTTTCAGAAGCAGCTAAGGAAGTTTGTGCTGATATTTTTTTATGACATCCTCATCTTCAACAAGACTTGGGAAGAGCACTTGCAGCACTTAGATGAAGTGCTCAGTATACTGGAGTCAGAACCCCTGTTTGCTAAGGAGTCCAAATGTGAATTTGGAATAAGAGAACTACTTTACCTTGGTCACATCATCAGTGCAAAGGGAGTCAAGGTTGTTCCGAAAAGATCATGGCTATTGTTGATTGGCCTCCACCTGAGAACTTGACACATCTGAAGGGGTTCTTGGGGTTATGTGAATTCTACAAGAGGTTCATGAAGGCTTACTCGCAGCTTGCTGCCCCCCTCACTGATCTCACTAAAAAGGGAGCTTTCGGATGGTCAAAAAAGGCACAAGATGTGTTTGACAAGTTTAAGAAGATTATGAGTTTGTGCCCTGTTTTGGCTATACCCGATTTCTCCAAGCCCTTTGAATTGCAATGTGATGCATCAAGAGAAGGAGTCGGTGTTGTTTTGATGCAAGAGAAGCACCCAATAGCGTTTGAGAGCAGGAAGTTACGTGGAGCTAAGAAGTCTTACTCTATCTATGACAAGGAAACGCTTGCAATCATGCATGCATTAGCCAAGTTCAGACGATACTTGGTGGGTAGTAAATTTGTTGTTAGAACAAATCATAATAGTCTCAAGCATTTCATGCATCAAAAGGATTTGAATGAGAGACAACAAAAGTGGGTGAGTAAGCTACAGGCTTACGACTTTGACATCAAGTATGTTAAAGGGAAGAATAACATTGTGGCTGATGCTCTTTATAGAAGACCTCATTTGAGCTCATTGTGTGAGCTTACGGCCGATTTGAGGGACTTCTTGCTTGCTAATTATGCTAAAAATCAGTTTGCAACCAGCATCATAGAAGGTACTTTTCATGATGAAAAGTAAAAATTGGTGGATGGGTTGATCTTGTACAAGGGAAGAATTCTTCTAGTGCCCGAATCCAAGTTGAAAGGGAAGATTTAACGGACTTTTCATGACATCCCCCTTGCTGGTCACCAAGGTTTTTTTAAGACATACAGGCAGATCCGAGAAAGATTCTCTTGGAAAGGGTTGAAGAATGATGTCTTGAGGTATATCAAGGAGTGCCACACCCGTCAGATGAACAAAGATGAGCACATTGCACCCGCTGGTTTGTTGCAACCACTACCAATTCCCAATCAGAAATGGGAAAGTATCTCGATGGATTTCATCACCGGGTTGCCTAAGGCTAATGGCAAGGATTGTATCTATGTGGTGGTGGACAGATTGACTAATTTTGCTCATTTTTTTGACATTACCAGCTCATTTACAGCAGCTCAAGTTGCTGATGTATTCTTTCATGAGGTGTTTAGACTGCATGGGCTGCCTAAAACATTGTAAGTAACAAGGACAACAAGTTCCTGAGCACTTTTTGGCAGGAAGTCTTCAGGTTGTGCGGCACAGTGCTTACTCCAAGCACGAGTTATCACCCTCAAACTGATGGGCAAACGGAAATTATGAACAAATGGTTGGAAGGCTATCTTAGAAACTATGTCTCGAAGCAGCAAAAAGCATGGGTGAGATGGCTACATTTGGGGGAATATTGCTACAATTCCTCCTATCATATGTCCATCAAGATGTCCCCTTTTATAGCACTGTATGGTTACGAGGCTCCCAGCTTTGCTCATCTGATGTTCGGTGATAGCAAAGCCCCTCAAGCGAGGGACATGGTGCAATAGTGTCAGGATATTTTGAAGGCTTTGAAGAACAACCTCCAGATTGCGCAGAATCAGCAAAAGATGTACGCTAATCAGCAGCATGTAGAGCACTCATTTGAGGTTGGAGACATGGTCTATTTTAGACTTCAACCTTTTAGACAATCCACTCTCAAGAAGAGTGGAGCAGAGAAGCTCAAGCCGCGTTTCTATGGGCCATTCAAAACCATCAGAAGGGTCGGAGCTGTGGCTTATGAGTTGGAGCTACCAACAAGTAGCAAAGTGCATAATGTCTTCCACATGTCTCGCCTCAAGAAGGCACTTGGGCACAATGTTGTGGTCTCTTCAGATTTGCCTCCCTTGGATGAGGAGGAATAGTTGGTGTTGATTCCAAAAGAGATTATCGATTTCAGAGAGCGCTCCTTGAGAAGACGGACAATCAAGGAGTATTTGGTGAAGTGAAAGAAACTACATGCAGAGGATGCCGCTTGGGAGAGTGAGGAGATTCTACAGCATCCTGGCTTGCAATTGCTTGTGAGCAAGCAATCTTGGGAAGGGCGGACTGTAATGTCCCCTTCTCGGTGATGAGAAGTTCAGTTGGCCATTAGCCTATTCCGGAGACCCGTAGGCTAACTAGAAGCAGAAATTAGGGTTTCCAACTTTTGTGGAGATCTGCGTGTGATGTTTGAGGATGGATTAGTAGGAATTATACAATTCAAATTGTAGATTCCTTCTGGGTTTTCTAAGAGCTTCGCAAAGGTGTGACATGCATTTTGTTCGGGGAAGTTTTCACAACTTACTATTTTTAGTAAGTTGATGGCAGCCGTCGAGATTTCTGGGTTTTTTTGGGTTTTCTGAGCTCATCCACAGAGTTCGAAGAGCAATCTTTTTGGAGTTGTTTTCAGGACTTGCTATTTTTAGTAAGTGCTATTCTTAGTGCAGAGCTCCAACCCAATTCTGTTTTGATGGTTTGCTTCAGTTTCCGGCTCAATTTGGCATTAATCAGTTGTTGAATTAAACATGACTTTATTATATATTATTACCTTAGCCTAAGGTTTTAATATTTTCTTTTTGTGGAGGAACGACTTAGGAAGGAAAATATACGTTTTTTTATTTTAAGTCTCGTTTTATTTCCTAAGTCAGGTGGCGCCAGGAAAGGAAAAAATATTACATGCTTTATGATGTTTTCATGTTTTAACTTGTTGACCTTGGAAAAGTTCGACTAGGAGGGTTGAAGAGGGGACGCCAAGCCTTGAGGGATCATGAAATGAAATGCAAGTGGAAAAAAGGTGAATTTGGGCGCCATGTGAATTTGAATTTGAGCCTCCGAAATCTATAAATAAGAGTGTTGAGCTCTCATTTGGTTTATGCTTGTTGAATGATAATGTTATACTGTCGGAATGGTGCCAGACTTGAGCTTCGAAGTTGAGAGCTTCCTAGCAACCATCAGTTTCGTACTTGAAAAAAAGTACCTAGCTGATTATTTGTGACTATCTTTCATCCAGAGAGATAGATTATGTTGATCGAAGAAGATTGAGAGATTTTCAGTTTGGTGTATTGGGTGTGTTTTCTAGTTTGCTGGTTTTTGGAGTGGCTGTAGGTGTTTTTCAGTCATATCTTCTTGTTCGAGTGACTGTTTGTTCTGGGTAATAGCTCGTTGGAAGCCTTTCTGTTGGGCGATTCATCATCTGAAAGCTTGCGTTATTTGGTTTGGTGTTCTTTTTTATCTTGTTGATCGAACTTCTCTATTGTTCGTACATTTCCAGCCAACCCTAGGGCAGCGTGCAGCTTTTTCAGTAATGATTCGATGGGGTTGTTGAGCTGGGGGTCTGATCGCCTATCCTCTAGCAATCATTTACCGCCAGTTTGGAGCTGTTTGGTGGAGTATTGAGTGAGTTGTGTGCATTTCATTGTTGCTGATTCATTTTGGTGTTGCTGTTAGTTTCATTTCAGTTTGATTAAGTTTGTGATTGGGTTGCAAGTTCAGTGTTTTTCCATTGTAATCTCCTGTAGAACTTTCTTCTCTTGCTCTGAAAGTAGTTGCAGATTTTATTATTGCAATATTGTTTTAGTAGTCCTGATCAATCCCTTTGCTGCAATTTACTTGTATTTCCCACTGCATAAGTGGAAGAGGCCGGCCATGCCACCTTTCTCTGTTTGTAATGTTGTCCTCCTGCTGCATAAGCGGTTGAGATGTTTGTAATGTTGTCCTCCCGCTAAATAAGGGGTGGAGTTGACAGTAATTTTCATTTCTTGTCCTCCCGCTGCATAAGTGGTAGAGTGATTGTTGTTTCAGCTGTTTGGTTTGTTCCTGGCTGGTTTACCGCCAGGAAGTTTCAGAACTTCCATCACCCGCTGTATAAGCGGAAGGGGCTGGCTTGCCGCCTAAGTTTGTAATAATTTTCAGTATTTGCAGCTAGCGATCCCCTCAACACTGTATGCTCTCACCTTCCCAGATTGGGCACTTGGTGATCAGAAAGTGGAAGGGTTGCAGTTTTCAGAATTATTGTATTTTCATTGCTAACCCTAACGTGTCATTGTTGTGTTGTAAACTGCTAAACTTTCAAAAAAAAATTGTGGGGATATTACACCCACACAACAACATCAAACCAATCTCATAAAATGAGTAGAATAGGCATCTAAAATCTGATAATATAGGTAGTTTTCTTCATTCAACAACACCTGAAATGAGACTAAGTCTCAACAAATCTGATATAACATTAAGTTGCATTTCATGAACTGATAAAAATACAGAAAATCTGATATATAATCAGTTCAACAACATTTACAATCATGGAGAATAAGCTACAGAAATTTCATCACCAATTAATTCTTCTCGCTAGCAATCTTAGCTCTCCAACCTACAAATCTTCATAATGACCTGTATGTCTTCAACAATGACTTCCAAAAGCCATCTTGCTGCTGCAAAAAACCTTCAAACCTGCAAACAACAGGTTAAAACCACCTCCTACCAAAACCCACGCCCACACCTACAAATCTACCAAATTGTAAAAATGAAATACCACTTTTCCATATCACTAACTCAAAATGAAATTTCATTTCATTTGTCCGAAATGAATTTCATTTCATTAGCCCGAATTAGAATCCCAGAAAGGATACACCCACCCTTGATTCCCACCAGATTTCATTTGAATTTATTTGGAATCTCAAATTCGATGCCCTTACACCATTCTTACACTTTCCTCAAATTAGGCCTCCTGTTGACTCCGGAATACCAAAACCCAGAACCACTAACATGGGCGCCCACTTTTGCCAATACAACTTTGTCATAAAGCATTTTATATTTGTCATAGCTTGTAAGTGGCCCACATCCAACGCCCAAGTTGGGTAAATCCCAAATTTACATAGTAAATGTTGCCAAAGTTACATGAAACTTCACCAAATGACTACTAAAAGCTTGCCAAATTCTTTTACAAAATAATTGGCTTATTACAAACATTATTCAACATTATTCCACCTAAAACATTAAAAAAAAAACCTTAGAAAATCAAAAATTAAAATACTCTCGTTTTGGTTGATGCCAATTACATTAACTGTAGATACTCCTGCATCAGAATGTAGGAAAAAACAATAGAGCATGGTGCACCAACAGGATTCATTCCAGTTTTGCCAAGACAATTACAACAGATGGAAGGAGGAAATCCATGAAAAATCTGAGCAACCCTACATTTGTTAAGATTCAAAAATACAAGATTGAAGGTCACCACAGAGATCATAGAAGTAGAAAGTTCTAGAATAATCAATTGCCATTCCAAACAATTGAGCTTCCACTACCAACATACAAAGGTGGATTTAGGAAGGCAGAAAAAGAAAAGCGAAGAGGGAGTAGGTAGAGAGTAGTAGAGAATGGAAGCTGAAAGTTTCCATTGTCAGCGACCAGAGAGGAGTTGACAAGTGAGTTGGCTGGTTGATTCAAGAGAAGGCTCTCATCCTATTGATGGCTTGAGTCCATTTTAGAATTGTTGCAACAATCTAGCAGTTTTCCTTCATGTGGGAGGATGTGAGAGCTTTTAATTGAGAGTTGGGGGTTATAGCCCTTCACCCAGTTTTGTGGAGAGCATGGGCAGTATTGGGCAATTATTTTGTTGATAGATAGATTAGTGGTTCAGGTCATTTCCCCATATGTTTTGGTGCTTGTTGTCCATTCTATTATCGCAGCATGGATTGTTGTTGATGTATATTGCTAGCAAGGCAATTTGCAAGTGTAGGGAGCCAGTAGTTGCCATGAAGATGCTCTTGTACTAGCCCATGAGGCATGTAAAACCTGTAATGGTTATCCTACAGTGGCATGAGGAGTTTTTTCTCAGTCTTCCTTAATTTTTTCCCATTGAAGGATTTCTTCAACATTAACTTGTGTTGAAATTGTTATTGAGTTGCAGTATTTTGCTTTCCACATTTGGGTGTTTGGTTCTCTAGTATGCTAGGTAACATTTAGCCTTCACGTGTTTAAAACCATTGGCGGCAATAGAAATGGGTGTAAAGGAATGTAGAGAAATTTGGGCATCACTAATCCATATATTGATGACTGAGCATGTGGAATCCACCCCAGTTTACGAATCAAGGGACCTTACATTTCCTCTACCTTAAATTTTTCTTCATCCTCAAACTTCTCAATGTTTGCTACCTCTCTTTACCTAAACACCTTTATCCTCTTGGACATCCTCCTCTTCCTCTGTCTCTCTCACACTCTTACTTCTTCTTCTATGGATCCCTATACCATAGCCTCAATAATTCTACTAAATAGTGATCTCCCTTTCATTCTTTCTCTCTCTTTTATTTCATCCTCTAATTTTATTTATTTATTTCTAATCATTTCATCTACCTTATTCTTCCTACATCCCTTACTCATTTTATTATCCCCAATCTGCACACCAGATTTGTTTTAGCAGTCGCATCTTTTCAGATCGCCTCCCTTCTCTATGCCATCTACTTAGTGCCAAGCACCCCCTAAGGGCTAGATCCTAGTTGCCTTGTCATATCTTTTTCTTCTAAGCCCTGAAAACCAAAACTATAACGATGCCACCAAATGTTAACAAGAAAATCAAGCTAAGGGGGCTAAGTAGATCTTGTTAATAATTGTCGAAGTGTTGGCTAAATGTAATTAGAGGAGAGAGTTATGTTTGTTTGCTTGCTTTTGTGTGTATAATAACAAATTATAATATATAACGAGTAAATGTATATTTCTTATCGTTTCTTTCATTGATTCTCATGCTTCTTTATTACTCTTTTTGGCCAATATGCCTTGTGTGGGATATTTAGCGGTAGTCCATTATCATTTCATGCTTCCATCCATTTTCTCATCTCTCATTTTTCTCCTCCTTTTATACCCTCTTAATTCATCTTTGGAGTAACTTCCCAACATAGCCTTTCATTATAACTCTTTCCCACGATTTTAACTTTTTCCTTTATTTTTTTACCACTTATATTATGACTTATTTATGAATAATATTGGATATTTATTTTGCTACTTTGTGACCCATGTATGAGTCCAAAATACACTCTAGAATGCTGTGTGGTACAACATAACCCTTTATGTGTCTCTGTTGAATGTTTAGCTCTCTTGTGTATACTGCTATGGCCTCTATGACAAATGTGAATGTCATATATGGAAGTACAATGCTAATTGTGGTACCAGTAGCATCCAGAGTCCATTATATGTGGTGGGGTAAAGGCATTGGGAAGAGTAGACAATGTATTCTTCTTTTAGGGCACAAAATACTAGTTAGGCTTCAAAGGTCGCTTTCGGTGCTTGCCTCCACCTTATTTTGTAGTCCAATTAGATGAAAAAACAGTGACCAAGGACCCCCTAATCAATCGAGTAAAGATGTACATGACTATGTAATTTCTCAACTAAGGAATATTGTATTAAAAGAGGGAGACCTAATACACACTAAATTATCAGAATCCTTATCTGATCAAAAAAACAAATATTGGTTCAAGTCCGCCTTTGATAGCAAACTACTATAATTTTGAAAGCATTGAAGAAAATATTCGTCTTTGCTTGAAATAACTTAATATTAGAAAAGGAAGTAATGATCAATTACCCACCCAGGGTCAACTCAATAAAGAATTGGAAAATCACTTAAGGAATTGATTACGAGAATAGAGAGAAAAGTCTACAATAGAAGGGCACTTACAAGATGAAACATGGGGCCTAAAGGAGATATAGGGGATTCCTCAAAATGAGAAGTAAGTAGCTGTTAAGAAGCCCTACTCCTATCTTGGCGCTGGGGCCCCTGGAGACTCCTTCCCAAGTAGCTGTTCAGAAATTACCCCCTCCTTTCCCGGTTATATAGATAGGGCTGGTGGGCGCCCTTCCTCCTTTCCGGCCAATTGTACACTATAGGAGAGGGGAGCCTAGGCCCGATAATTTGGGCCTGGTCAACCGAACGAAAGCAGTGAATAGTTTGATCCCCCCTACTACAACTATAAAAAGGGGGGCCATCCATTGGTAGCAAAAAAGGTTGGTGATTTTAGAGTGAGCGGAGATTTCACCAGTCCAGTACCAGTATGGGGCGTCGTGGACTGAATCATATCGTAATGCAACGACCACCTAGCCACATGCCCCATATAGAAATGACTAAATCCATCTCGCAGCACAGCATTCTCCATCAACACCAGTTGTAAGTGAATGAACCAGGCCGGTATTTATGGTGGATGCTTGTGAGATTTCACCTAATTCTGTTGTTGGCCTATCTAAGCGGTCTTTAGTTTCGTCCCTCGGCAAGAACAATCGGGGTCCTCTAGTTAAGAAGTCAACCAACTATATAAATCCCCACAATTGCCATATGAATCCTCTGAGCATGCAGCCTGCAGTGCCGTAATTTAGCATTGCAAGAGTGCGATTAAAAACATTCAAAGTGCAATTTCTCAATAGGGTCTCCTAAGTCATGCTAAACCATGTTTAGCAGAGATTCTATAGAAAGGCATAGAAGACAGTTGCCCGAGGCCAGGCAATCACAAGGAAGGATTACACTCAATCACTGGATTTCACTCTAGCCTTGTGAATAGTCCCATCAGTCTGAATGCTGTTTGTGTAAAAAGTTGGAACAAGTTGACTTCCTATTCAGTAACCTTCTGGACTTGTAACAAGAGCGTTTGCTTCCTGGTGAAGGTTGATATAGAAAGAAAAGCCTTCACCAGATAATTAATCGATCCATTTACCGATATTAGTATGCCAAGCACGAGGTCCAAGTCTCAGAAGGTGCATTGCATTTCCAGTTGTATATTCATCTTAAATTTTCCTTCTTGCTGAAGAGTACCTTAACAACGTTTTCCTTTTAGATTGGAATCCCTTCGGAATCAGTAATGGAAAACTACTATTAAAAAAAACTTTTTCAATCACTCTCATCAAAAATCAAGGAAGAAATGCATTGTGAATCTAAATATATAATAATACGCTGCTGAAATCTAGATATTTTCTGTCTAGTACACGTTGTAATTTTCAAGCCTGAAATATGAATCTTAGATAAAAACACGGGAAATTGAAGAGAAACAAGTAAACATTTTTTCCCGAAACATTGAGAAAACATATTTTTTTGTATTAGCAAGGAAAAACGGATTGCAAACCACGTTTTAGTATCTAACAAATTGAGAAGTAATGGCGCATCTCTTTCAATTATCATAATATAATACTGAAAGAGAACATGTGAATCTGAGCAAGACAAATGTGAGAGGAAAACCTTTTCTACTTCTTCTAAGATTTTCTTGATTTGAGGAGAGCCCTGTTTAAGGGTCACGGCCTTTTGCGGCTTTGCTGACTTATTCGAAGCCTTGTTCTTTTTTTCATTGCTACCAAATCCTTTACAGTAGATAGAAATTCTTCTCTGCAGAGAACAACAAACCGGATAATTTGTACTTATATTTCTATGAAATGAAGAGGATTTAATGCATGTAGGCCCCTGCATTGTTCCTGCTGATTCTGCTCCTCAAGCCTGAATCACTTCATACAAACCTCCTCAAATTCATTTGCCTTCTGCAATTCAATTTCGCATTGAGCTCTTAAACATGAATCCAATTTGAAGATAAGGTTGCAGATTTTTATGGATACAACCCCTTGATAATGCACTGTCTCATTTGTTATGGGGAAAGGTACAATTATGTGCTTGCCGCGCAAATATACGAACATATATGGATATTGTAAGGTTTTAATTTGCATACCTATGTCAATTCTCATTTTTAGTTTTGTGCATATAGAGTACAATTTCTTGAAGTCTCGTTTCCTTCAAATTATACATATATATAGGTACATTTATTTTATTTTAGTTTTATTGGTATATATTTTTATTTGTTTATTTTATGACTATTTCATATTTTTATTAGTTATTGTCAAAGGATAAGATATTATTGTCTTCATTGAATTTTATTTTTCAATTAATTTAATTAATGAATACAAATAATTAAAAAAAATTAATAAAAATTTTATAGCATACATTTAATTTTTATTTTAAACAATTATAAAAAAAAAAAAATTATTTTCATTCATTTGTATAAATATAAAATTTAATTTTTTTTAAATAAATACACATTATTTCATTTATTATCAAAGTTACTTTTCACTTAATTTTGTACATAGACTTTTGGGTAAGTTTAATATTTATCATATTAACATTTAGACAATAAAATGGCTTTAAGAAAGCAAATAGGGTTACAGTCAAGAGATTTCAGAGCTTTTTGATTCAGGGATTAGAGTAGGTATCATGTGTTACCGGTGGCTCAACCATGGAGCAAACCTAAATGGGTTTGGGAGGATCAGAACAGAAGGTGAGGCTTTTTGTTTTCCTAAAATGGCAATGTTGGTCGAGGACAAACCCAGAGTTGGAGGAGGAACAATTTTGCATCAGCCTTCAAAGGTTACAATGGATTTTCAGAGGACCCAAAAATGGAATGGAGGAAGATTCGAGAGAAAGAATGGTAGCCAAAGAAGCGGCAAAAAATTGATGGTGTTGATAAGGTAAGAAGCTCTCAACCAGAGGTGCAGGTTATGTCTTTTTTTCTAAATAATTGAAGTTGGCATGAGTCAATTTCAAATTTGAGGGAGAGGGTTTTCTTTATCAAATGGGTAAGGGATTGGCCTATTTTTGGTAGACTCAAGAAGTGGTGCAAGGATAATTGGCCCTTCGAGATTGAAATTAAAACAATGTCAAATGGTTTTTTCATGGTGACTACGAAGAATGGTGAGGACAAAAGCTAGGTTTTCAAAAATGGTCCTTTTTTCATGGGGGGTAAGGGTTTGTTTTTTAAAGATTGTGAGCCAAATTTTAATCCCTTGAATGCTCAGTTGGATGAAATACCCATTTGGTTGCGTCTATATAATCTACCTCATGAGTACTGGAATGAAGAAACATTTATGACTATTGGAAATAAACTGAGTTTTTATATTAAATATGATGAAGTCATAGAGGAGAAAGACTTCAATTTTTATGTTTGTATTTTTATTGGATGGAAACCTCATTTCCCTTTACCAAAAACCTTAGAAATTAACATGAATGAGTGTTGCTAGCGACAATAAATTAAAATTGAAGAAAATGTAAAGAGATGCAAAAATGACGGGCATCAGAAGGAGATGTGCACTGTTGGAAAGAAGGGCAAATCTCTAGACATAGACAGCATGGTCAAGCATTTGATACGGATGCAGGAAAAGAGGGATTTTCAAACTAAAGGGGATTGTGGCTATGAGAAAGGGGCCTTAGCCAAGGAAACCCTAAATTTGGAAAATATGAATCATCGTCCTTTAGGTACAATGCCAGGGCATTTAATCAAGGTTCCCTATACTTCTAAATCTGTTGGGGTCTCTCATTCTATGGGGCAGAATGTTCCTTTTTATTCTAACCAGAGGATGGGCCCTCCTACTCTTGAAATGGTGGGTGTACATCCACCTCAGATTTGGACAGAGACAAGTGTTGTTACTTGTCCATGTGACCCAAATGCTCATGGAAAGGAGGACATGGTCTCTTTACTTGGAGAAGCAATTGCCAATGTGGAAAAAGTAATGGAAGTGATGGAGGCAGAACACCTTGATCAACACGATACCTCAAATCGAAACATTGGGACCCCAAATGCATTTCAAGAAGTGGGAGAATCAGAGCCTTTAAATGAGGAAAATGCTTCAGAGAAGGATTTTGACAGTTTGTCCTCTGATGAAGAAGAGGAAGAGTGGGGGTTGAGGGGTGAGGAGGGCATTGTGGAAGTCCGAACTATTGAACAATCCAAGTCAAAGTTGCAAAAGGTCATGCTTGGAGAAAAGAAGTCCAAAGGTCACATATCAAACAAACTCGGACTGGAAATGGCGAGGAGTGCAAAAGAGTAGAGCAAACTGATAGTATCTGGAAGGGGGCAACCCTTCCTAAAGGACAATGAAACCTTTAAGTTGGAATGTTAGGGGATGTAATGCTCCTGACAAGAGACATTTGATTAAGCAAAGGCTTCATCAAACTAAACCTGATTTGGTATTTCTTCAAGAAACGATGTTTGGGAAAGAGGAGTGTGTTGGTTTGATGAAAATTTGGAGATCTTGGTTGGGTCACTTTGTGGACACAAATGGTGTTGTGGGTGATCTGGGTATTTTATGGAACCCTTTTTCAATGGTTGTGGAGGAGCTAGTTAACTCATTTTCTTGGTAGTTGCGTAAAGTTAATTCTTTCGGGCTAAATTGTGATTTCTTTGCCTTGAATGTCTATGGTCCCCCAAGGGTGTGGCTAGAACCTGAAGTGTGGCAACAAATTTCGGTAGTCTTGCAAGGCTTGGTTGATGAACTAGTGATTTTTGGGGGTGATTTCAATGCAACGTTAGAGACAGCAAATAAAAATGGGGGTAATATAGGATTTAGGGGTTCTCCAATAAAGTTTCAAAACTTTGTTTCTTCCAACGATCTTTGGGAAATAAAAACTAACAGTGGTGCCTTTACATGGACTAATAGAAGATGGGGGTCGAGGTACATCTCTGACAAACTTGATAGTTTTTTCTTGGGTGGAAAGTGGGCTGGCAAACCTCTATTATTTGAAGCTTCCATTAAGCCCCTTGCTACTTCAAACCACTTCCTAATGGAACTTATTGCTTAGTTGGATAGTGCACATGTGCATTGTCTGTTTTAATTTGAAAATATGTAGTTGAAAGATAATAGTATTCATGAATTGATCAAACGATGGTGGGAAATGGCCCCAAAGTTGGATGGAACTTGTTCTTTTCAGTTTTTTAAGAAATGACAATTAAGTGGAACAAAACACATTTTGGAGATATTTTTGCAAGGAAAGCCATCTTAGAAGAAGATGAGTAATATTCAAATGAGTATTATGAACAATGGAATGACAGATGACCTTTTCTAGAAGGAGAAAGAACTAAAACTCAAATACAATGAAATTCTAGCTCGGGAGGAGGTCCACTGGAGACAAGTTGTGAGAGTGTTGGCTTTAATTGAGTGATCATAACACAAAATTATTTCACAACTAAGTGAAAGTGAGAAGATCATGGAATAAAATAACAAATATTAAAGACTCTCGTAATAACAAGCTTAGCACGATGACTGTCATTAACAAAGAAGTGATTGATTATTTCTTCTCTTTGCTTTCGAGTGATGATTCAGTCAACGAACAACAACAAAATCTATTGCTTTCAAGCATCCCAAATTTTATCTCATCCCAATAAAATGCAGCTTTATGTAAACCTGTCACTGTGGAGGAAGTGAAGAAAGCGGTGTTTTTTATGGAAGGTGAGAAATCTCCTAGACCAGATGGATTTCCCTTTTTATTATCAATTTTTTTGAGATGTGGCGGGGGAGGAAGTCTCGCAAGTTGTGGAGGAAGCTCAAGTGGGTGTTTGTGTGGAAAAGGAGTTAAATTGTACCCTCATTGCTTTAATCCTAAAGGTTTGAAAAAGTGGAGACTTATGACCCATCTCCTTGTGTAACACTCTTTATAAAGTGATTGCTAAATTCATGATGCACAGGTTGAAGACAATTTTAAATTTTATTATTTCAGAGGAGCAAAGTGGGTTTGTCCCAGGCAAGTCAATTATGGAAGGGATCATTGTTGCACATGAAGCTATTCACACTATTAGGAAGGTGAAAGTGGATCGTATGTTAATTAAATTAGATATTAGAAAGGCATATGACATGATTGATATATCCTTCAAGTCATGACTCATTTTGGGTTTGATGCTCATTGGTTGAATTGGGTGAAAGCCTGTCTTGATGGACCATGGTTCTCAGTTTTGGTAAATGGTAGTCCTTAGGGTTTCTTCAAATCCTTAAGAGGACTCTAACAGAGAGACCCTCTATGTCCTTTCCTTTTCATTATACTTGTGGAGGCTCTAGGAATGTTTATTCAAAAACTAAGATGAGAAGGTAAGTGGAAAGGGGCAAATATTGATGCGAGTCTCGAATCTTCTACTCGTCAGCAGTTTGCTAATGACACTATCTTGTTTGGAGAAGCTATGACTAGAGAAGAACTAATCATAAAGAAGGCTTTAAGTTGTTTCTGTGAAGCCTCAAGTCAACATATTAATTGGATGAAGTAAAAAAAAATCTTCAACACACCATTAGATAAACAAAGAGAGATTGCAAGGGTTTTAGGAGTCAAAGTTGGAAATCTTTCGAGAAGGTTTCTGAGGACTCCTTTTTTGGGGGGTGCAGGTAGAGTTAATTTTTGACAGAGATTGGTGGGTAGATGTGTTAATCGATTAGAAGGGTGGAAGGGTAAGTGGTTCACTTCTGTAGGTAGACTCCTTACACTCAAAACAGTGATCTCAGCCATTCCCATTTACTCAATGATGTGCCTCAAAATCCCTTAGAATGTGGTGTAATTTATAAACTAGAGTATGCAAAAAAAATCCTGGAATGAGAAGAATGATCAGGATAAAAACCCCCCTTACTTCTTGGGATAAGCTTTGCAAACCTAAAGAGGAAAGTGGTGTTGGCCTAAGGAACTGAAGTCTACTAAATGAGGCAATGGGGGCTAAATTTATTTGGAAAATGTATAGAACCCAAGCCAAAAATGGGTTAATATATTATCACATAAGTATTTAGACTCCCAGGACAGGGAGCACATTCTCTCTATTTGTGACCCCCCAAAAGGCTCGGCGATTTGGAATTTTCTTCTCTCTTACTAGAAGGTTATTACAGATCACTTACATGGCAGTTGAGGAATCTTCAGAAAGTGGAGTTTTTGAATGATTCTTGGGATGTGAGACTTTCTTTAAAAAATAGAGAGGACGTGGGATCAATCAAGCAAGATGTTGAAATGAAATGGGGTCACCAAATAAGAGATTACATGGAGAAGAAGAGCGTCAATGATCTGGAAGTTTGGTGATCGAAAGAAACTCGAGATCTTATGTTATCATTTCAACAAAAAGAAGTTGTTGGTGGCATCTTTAAGGAGGACAATCCTTATTTTTCTAATGGTGTAGATGAATTAAAGTGGTGTGCTTATAAATCTGGTTGTTACTTAGTCAAAATTGGATATAAGTTGATTGAGGTTGTGAGTGCTACGAATGATTGGCCTTTTTTACTATGTTGGAATAGTTATTGTTTACCTAAAGCAGGTGTCTTTATATGGTTCGCATTGAAAGGGTGTATCCTAACAGGGGAAAGATTGAGTAAATTGGGTTTTAATGGTTCTTTCCAATGTGTTTTGAGTAAATCAAATAATGAAGGTCTTGATCATCTACTGCTCAATTGTGAGGTGGCACAATCTTGTTGGAATTTTTTGAAGCAGAAGTTAAGTTGGTCAACACCATTTACTGGTAGTTTACTTGAGCTTTTACAGAGTTGGTATGTTGAATCCTAGAAATCGGTATACTCGATCATTTGGATGGTGGCAACCTCAATTGTCATCTGGGAAATCTGGAAGGAGAGAAACAAGGATCTTTTAGATTAAGGAGGAATCAAGGGATAAATTATGTGACAGAATAGAAGGGGCTATCTTAGAGGTTGTGACCGTGTCTACAAGCAATTGTAATGGTGAAAATTAGGGTTTCCACCATTGGATGTAGTAAAACCACTAATTTTTCTTAGGGATCATCACATTAGGGAAAGATAGGAATTTGATATATCTAAACCTAGTAGATCTAAATTCTAATCAAATTCCATGGGTGTTGAATGTTCCTCTTCTTTCCCTTGAGTTAAATTGAATTATCAAATTTGCTAAAATTAGGGTAAATGTATTGAAAATTGAAGTAGAAATGCATAAACAGTAAGCTATAGTTGTTGGATTGAGCCACGAACCTAGATATGAGCAAAGTAAGCAGATTAAAACTTGTTCCTAGAAAGAGCTCCTAAAATATTAGGACCATGTTGCCCACGCCCTGGTCTTCGAAAATTTTCGCACTCCAATGGGGGATTAATTCGTCACTATAAATAATGCTTATTTAGAAGATTACAACTCCATACCTATTTCCTACACACAGAAAGAAAGGTGAAATAGTTTGGGAATAGGGGTTTGCCTGAGTCAAACCCCAGTTTAGGAATTAACCTTGAATGAAATGTTGCAAATACTGAAATAAATGATGGAAAGATATACCTCAGATCTGCAATGACTGATAATGATGCTTTTCTTCTTAAATGTAACCACATATTTTATATGAAATGGCATGAACATGAGAAAAACACAATCACACACGCATGCTTGCATATGAATGATGTAATGTTGCTCCACAATGGATATATGAAGAATATGCATCCTTGAAGATCTCTAGAAATGCTTGATGATCTTGAATGCTTCAATTCTTGAATGATAGATTTCTTGAATGGATGCCTTATGATTCTCTTGTTATCCTCTATCATGCCCAAATGAGAGGTATTGACCTCCTTATATATTTGCCCATCGAAAAACACCTTAATTTTCTGAAATAGGCCAACATGGAGATCACTATCTTGTAAGCTCATTGTGACCGTTGAAAGGGGCCAAATTAAGGTCCTTTTTTAGAGGACCGAAGTGCCATGCCCTCATCCCAATGAGGACCATGGCACCACACCCTTGTCCTACCCCATTTTAGGGCCAAAATCAAGGGGCCATGTGATCTGTAAACTATAAATAAGGATAGATTTGAATGGTATGAGAAGAATTAGGTCCTAGTCTAGCTTTGGGACATGAACGGTAAGAGGAGGGCCAAAATGTGGATCAAATTGTAAGGGAGTACAATTTAGGATGCTACATTTAGCCCCCGCTTTAGCAGGAGTATACGCCTATGCAAATACTTACAGTAAAGTAGATGAAAGCGAGATGAAGAAGAGGAGCAACAAGGAGTATAAGACATCACTAATTTCGAGGGATCAAGCCTCCAATCTTAGGATATTAACTCACTCAAACATATGCAAGGGCACACAAAACAAGACAAAAATAAAAATACAAACAAAGACAAAAAGAAAAACAAAGGTAAAAGACACAAAAAGACATACAACAAAAGCTAAAGACCAAAAACAAGACCTCAAGTCAATTAACCAAAGAAACCTCGATATCAAAATGTCTCAACCACTAATATCATTCTTAAAAAATGTCATCTCAAGAACACAAGTGATCACATAAAAGAGCAAAACATGCATCATCCATGAACCATCAATAGCAGATCCATGAGTTCATGAGAAGAAGGAAAGAGATAACATGGATACATGCTAGATGTGATTTTCTAGGTGATTCATGTTGGAGAGGAGAGTAGGAATAGTCTAGACATGTTTCACTAGTTCCACTCATCCTTGTGCGTGTGTGCAAGTGATGTCTAGTTTCAAGTGTATAGAACCTCGTATAAGAGTTTGTTTCCTCTAGTTTCAAGTGTTCTTCAACTTGTTTAAGATATATAATTCAAATACAAATGCCAAGGGGCGAATGTGTGAATGCCAAGGGACAAATGTTTGGTTTAAGAAATATCTCGTATAAGAGTTGGTTTACTTTGATTTCAAGAATGTATAACCCTGTCTAAGACAAATGCATGTCTGGTTTCAAGGACATCCCATGCAAGAGTTTGTTTTCTCTAGTTTCAAGAATGTGCACCGCATGTAAGAGATATCAAATATTGCATTTGGTTTCGGGCATGAAGCATCTTGTATAAGAGTTCATTTTCTCTAGTTTTGAGAATCAACACCCCGTTTGAGACATGTAAAAAAAATGACATGAAAAATAATGGTACAATACGGTACAAAGAGAGCAATATGGGTGTCCCCCTCCTTAAGATATCAACATAACGCTATGTTGATGTATTAAGGAAACTAGAAACAAGGATACCCACCTTCAACACCATTGAGATATCCTTTAGGCAACAGTGTCATAAATCCAAGCTAAAGAGGGAATACTCTTAGAACAAAGATAAGATAGTTGAAAAAGAGATATCTTGCAACAAGTGTAAAGAGGATCCTTGGAAGAGAAGAGATCTTTGCTCAAAATACATCTACCTCCAAGAGGGGTTTCTTGAACAAACATAGCATCTTCTACCAAAATAAGAGAAGGAGAAGAAGAATGAATACCTCCCCCCCATTGCTTGGTGAAAGAGATTCTTGATGAAGGATGACACACTTTTGATCCAATGTGAGGGGTAAGTTTATAATATGATATACATTTCCAATTGAAAAGTAGGTTGTAGCTGAGGATTTACACCTCTTGCATGAGAGAGAATCCTTGAGCAAACAACTTCACATAAAGAATGACATCAAATCGTAAGAAAATACCACTCAACAAAGGAAAAGTGGATCCTTAGAAAGGATAGGAGAGAGTAATCATTGCCCCCCAAATGTAAGGACAATGAGAAGAATTACACAAATTACAAAGAGAGATTATTCGTAAGAGACATACCATTTCAAACAAAGAATAAGTCCTAACAAAGGGACACACATCTACTCACATGAAGGATAATTCTATGCAAGAAAGGACATCAATTTATGAACAATGCAACACAAAAGAAGAGGTAATCTTCAAAGAGAAAGAGAGAAATAGAGGAAGGATCATAAAACTCCTATTAGGAGACATTATTCACAAGAGATGTGCCCTTTTAGACAAAAGAATAGGTCCTAACCAAGGAATACGCATGTGCTTGCATGAAGGATAATTCCATGCAAGAAAGTACATCAAGTTATGAAGAATGTAATCCATAAAGGAAATAGTAAAACCTTAAAAAGAGGAAAGATAATATTCTTGCCCCCAAATCATAGAGATAAGAATAAATAGACTATTATGTTTCTCACTATGTATGATTTCACTTGAAATTGTACCACCATGAATGACAATGAGCCCCCAATAGGTAGGCTAACAATGCCACATAGTGAGGAGCAACATAATAGGAACTCGAATGTCATTTGTATGAGACATAAGACATTCATTGTCAGATGTTATTTTTATGATGCTTGAATCAATATAATGTTATATTTTTATTTTCAAAGCTTGACACTCATTAGTTGAATGGCCATGAATTTGACGATACTTGCAAAAAGGAGAATTTTCAAGATGTTGTCTATGTTTCCTTCTTCTTTTAGGCCAAAGAAGAGATATTAAATTGGCATGGAGAAGATCACATAGGGCATTATCTTGTTGTAATACCATATTGGAATGAGAAAATGTGGATTGACTGGACGATGGAGGAGGGGATGTTGACAAAGGAAGAGGTTGGAATCCTAGCTTTTCATTAGAAAAGTGTGAATTATCATGACTTTCAAGACTCTGTTGCACACATCCTAAAACTTGTCCATTGTATCCATGTGTAGGATCAAGAGGGGGCTCACTCTTAGCTAAAATCGGATGAAGTTTAAAGAGGCCCAATAAATTTCTAGACATGTGCTAGGAGAAGAGTTTTGAGTATCAAATTCAAGCATCTTATAAATTCTATAAAAAGAAGGTGTGAAATCTAAAGATCCCTAATCATCCTCTAGGAGTTTTTCTTTAGGAGCTTCTTTAGTAGGAGATTGTGTATTTGTTTGGTTTGGAGAATTTTAAGAACTAACAAAGCATATTGTGCTTCAATTCATATGTTTTCATCAGTTTCCAAAGCAAACACTTCATTATTATATGTGTAAGACACTGCATGATAATCATGAACAATTTTAGGGTTCTCAACAATATTAATGGCATTGATTTTATCTTTGTTAGGTTTTTCATTTTTTGGAGAGAGAACATTGGAAACATTATAATAATGAGAAGTGGTATCATCCTCTGGCGCTAAAGTATCATCACGAGTAAGACAATCTTTAGGAAAGGGACCATCATATATTATTAACGCTTCATCTCTATAGGGGAAATCGTGAAAATAAGGTATGGTATTGGTAGGAAAGGTAACTACAATATCATCCTCTTGCACCAAATAATCCTTATGGGAATATACTTTTTAGGAGAAGGGACACAATTCTCCAAAGATACATCCTTAGGAGGGAGATCTTTGAAAGAAGTGTCCATATTCTCTTTTTGCACCAATGTGCCCTCATTGGTAATTTTAGGATAGGGTATACTGATCACAACTATGAATGAAAGGGAGAACTAAGTTATTATCATATGCATGAAAGGAACATCATGAACATCTTTAATGTAACTTGAAATTGAACTAAAAAAATAAGGTAATAACTCCATATGCGCTCATGATCAAACAAGAAATTCATAGTTCATGTATCCAAAGTAATGTTCACTCAATACATGCATGGAAAATTGAATTAAAAATTTGAAAATTGTGATTAAACAACGAAAAAAATTGTTAAAGTTATTGATTAACTAATTAATGAAGCAAATTGATTTGTGAATTTGAAATATAAATGCCTCTAGATCATAGCATAACATATCATAAAGATCGGATCTGAAAATAGCTTTGAAAATTATGCAACCCAAAAATCAAATTAATAAATTAGGGTTTTTGTGATTCAAACCTCTTAATTTATGTAATAAGATCTATGAATGCATATTTGATAATTAAAATATTCCCAAATCAGATCTAAAAAATTATTGATCCAAATTTAGACAACCCGCATATTCAATTTCAAATTTAAAAAATTAGGGTTTTTGGTGAAATTTTTAATTTTTTAAAAATTTAATTGGAAACTGAACTTGTAAATGAAAATTTGAATTTCAAATGCCTAAAGAATTTATATCCGAGAACATAAATCAGAAACTAAGGTGTAAGAATGTCGGGATCACCAAAATGTAACAGTGAAAATTAAGGTTTCCACCATTGGATGTAGTAAAACCACTAATTTTACGTAGGGACCATCACATTAGGGAAAGATAGGAATTTGATAGATCTAAGCCCAGTAGATCTAAATTATAATCAAATTATAGGGGTGTTGAATGTGCCTCTTATTTCCCTTGATTTGAATTCAATTATTGAATGTGTTGAAATTAGGGTAAATGTGTTGAAAATTGAAGTAGAAATGCATAAACAGTAAGCTACAGTTGTTGGATTGAGCCACAAACCTAGATCTGAGAAAAGTAAGCAGATTCAAACCTATTCCTAGAAAGAGCTCCTAAAATGTTGAGACCATGTTGCCCACACCTTGGTCCTCCAAACTTTTTGCACTCCAATGGGAGATTGATTTGTCACTATAAATAATGCTTATTATGAAGATCGCGGTTCCGTACTTGTTTCCTACACACAAAAAGAAGGGGAAATATGTTGGGAATAAGGGTTTGCCTAAGTCAAACCTTAGTTTAGGAATTAACCTTGAATGAAATATTACAAATACTGAAATAAATGATGGAAAGATATACCTTAGATCTGCAATGACTAATAATGATGTTTTGCTTCTTAGATGTAACCACAAATGTTGTATGAAATGGCACGAACATGATAAAACCCTAATCACACACACATGCTTGCATATGAATGATGTAATGTTGCTCCACAATGAATAAATGAAGAATATGCAGCCTTCAAGATCTCTAGAAATTCTTGATGATGAATGCTTGAATGGATGTCTTACGATTCTCTTGTTATCCTCCGTCCCACCCAAATGAGAGGTATGGACCTCCTTATATACTTTCCTGTAAAAAAATACCTTAATTTTTTGACATAGGTTGACATGGAGATCACAATCCCTGATGCAAGAGCATCCCTAATCAATGAGCAATCTTGCATCAACCAAAACTATATTTGCTTTTTAATTGTTCTTGTTATGTGTTGTTGTTTTTGTGCTACTCTGGAATTCACTGATAGTTGTTCATTTTCCATTGTGAATCAGATCCTTGGCTTCCATATGTGTTCTTATTCCTTTTTCTAGATTTACAGTTCATTTGGACTCTTTTTTTGACAAGGTATTGCTTCCAGTTTGGCTATTTTTTAGTTCCGAAGCAGTTTTGAGCTTAACGGCTAGTTGGAGATTCCTTCTCCTACGGAGTGATTTCTTAACTTGTGGATCTAATTAGTGCCATGTATGATGTACCTAGGCCCTTGGTCGACCTTCCTAGGTATTCTGCACTTCGTTATTGTCTTTGGTGGAGGTGATCTTCATGCTTTGGGTCTGATCTATCTTACACATTTCATTTTCCTGTCTTTGGAGAATGTGATCTTTTGTGGCCAATTGAATGTGTTCTGGATGCTATATATATTGGTGTAATTGATCCTTAGAGGGAAATTGAGAGATTGTATGAGGATGAAGTCATGTTATGTAATTTGAACACCTCTTGGAGGTCTAGATGGATTGTTTTTGGGAATGTATTCTGTAATAAGGCCTGTAAGCTTGCATGTCCGCTTGCATGTTGTCTGCTAGTTTATAATGAATTTATGATGTTATCGATGTTTGAATTAACATTTTCTCTAAATGTTGTTTTTTGTGTTACTCTTGTTGCATGATCTGGATTGTTCTTTTTGAGGACCCTCCAAACCATGGTTGCATCAAATGGTATTAGAGTTGGTTGCAAACCTTGAGGCATTCCTTTGGGTGAATAGATTGTTGATTTGAGGCAAGCTACAAGTGTGTTCAATAGATCATCAACAGAGAGGCAATTGAAACTTATAGTCAGATCATCGAGCTAAGGCAGTTGCACCAGAGCAAAGGAGGAGATGTCGCTGAGAAGGATAAAACCTCGAAGGGTAGAGCAGATGATGGAGGATTTCAAAAATGAGATGAGGAATGAGATCCAAAACACATTGGTTGGTTTGTGGAGGAATCTGGAATTGAAGGATGAGTATGAAGAGGTTGGTGAGGAACTGGAGGTCAAAGAGGCCAAAGGACCACAAGATGAAAGAGAAGAAAGATTCCTCAGAGTAGTGGTACAAGTGAGTAAGGTTCATAAAATGGAGGTTTCTAACTTTTTAGGTACGTTAAATCCAAAAGACCTGATAGACTGGATCAGAGAAGTGGAGGACTACTTTGAGTTTGAGGTATTAGAGGTCTGCAAAGGGTTAGGTTAGCACAAACTAAGTTGAAAGGGCATGCTGCTTTATGCTGGAAAGAGTTTCAGAGAGATAGAGTGGAGAATGGTGAGATGAAAATCACCCGATGGAGACATATGGTTGCAAGATTGAAGGCTAAATTCATTCTGGGAGACTATGAGTTTGAATTGTTTAAGAAGTTGCTGAACTTGGAGTAGAGGAGTTGTTGTCATGAAGGATTGCACCCGTGAAGCTAAGTATGAAACCCAACAATCCTATGAAACATGGGAATAATTTCAGGCCTATGGGTTGCCTATATTGAAAGTAGACCTCCAGATTATAGGCTAGCTTCCTGTATGATGAATCTCCTAAAAACAACTTTTTTCCTGAGAAAAAGGATAAAAAGCTTTCTTAAAACTGAAATCCTAAAACTATAGGATGTGATTGCACCAAAATTATGTAATTCTACTCGTTGTCCTAAAACTATAATCGGCTGCAATAAAGATCTAAATTTATCTCACAAATCAAATAAGATCATGAAATTCATGAAAATTTCATGTGAAGGCTTGAAGTTTTCCAATTTTGTATGAAGGAAAAGTGAATTTTCATAACATGGAACTGATTGGAAATCAGATAAACACAAGCCACAACCTAAATTTACTATGAAATCTCATATTTCTACAAAGCATAAATGAGACCAAGTAAAGGATCCAGAATCAAATCGCAACACTTCTATGAGATCATTTAATTGACTATGAAAAAATAAGAATAATTGATAAGGAAAATTACTTTCTCTATTGATTACTGATAATAAATCTATTACAATGCATAAAATCTGTGAGCTACAATACTTTTTCTGCTATGTGTAGACAAAAAAGAAAGAACTAACTGAAAAAAGAAGAAGAGAGAAGGCTTTATAGGAAAATAATCCCTAAGAAGAAAAAGGACTAAAGATACCTGAGTGCTTTTTCTCTGAAAATATGCATGAAGAGTCTTTTTGGTCAGATTTGCCTAAAAATCATATATAAAAGCATGCAAAACTCTCTCCAAATTGGCCACTATGAGCCTAAAATAGCTCCTTGATTTATGGTGCATGGAAGTGGAAGCCTTTTCTGACGCATGAACAACTATTTTTGCTTTTAAAAGCACTCTTTTCACCTTGATTCTGCATGTGCTTGATACATTTCCTCTTTTAATAATTTAATATAATTTTACTAAAACAATTAAGATAATTTTCATAATAGAACTATATTAAGTTATTAAATGAAAATAATTTTAAAATAACTTTATTTAGACAATTATCTTAATTGATTTAATAAAGCTATTTCAAAATTATTATTACAAAATAATAAAAAGCAATTTATACTTTAATTGATTTTAACCCTTTCCATGAGGTTCTTTTACATAGCTTAAGGAAAGACATAAAGTCTTGACCCCATGGCAAACAATAAGATGCGGTGATTTTATTTAAAAATAAATCAAAAGAAACAAAAAGCCCATCACTCACTGGATTAGGGCATGCAAGTAAAAAGCACTTTGAACCCTAATAATGTATTTCATTTGCTCATTGTTTTGTCTTCACGAAGAAGACTCTCTATGGCGCAATCATGCATGAACTCTCAGCTCAAGCTAGGGCTTGAACAGGAGATGGTGCCTTTTGCATGATCTTCATGGTATTGTTGGAATGCATTGATACAGACAATAAACTAAGAGGGGGGCTGAACCAATTTACTAACAACAACAACAGTCAATTCAATTATAAACCTTAAACTAGAGCAAAACCCAACGAAGAATATAACATGAAAGCACAACACACATAACACCAATATTTGACATGGAGAACCCAGAAAGGGAAAAACCACGGTGGGAAACTCTACCCACAATCAGATGAATACTCTACAGTAGTATTATGAATAATTACAATGGGGTCTGAAACATGCAGAAAGGCCAACAGCCTAGAGTGTACTGCTCATCACAAAGGGAAGTCTCGCTGACTTACAAAATCATCGGACTGCAATCTGAAAAATAATGAACTATGAAAGTATCATCTACTAATGCCTGATATAGTTCTGGTTAAGCACTGACGTCTGCTCTGCAATACAAAACCTTTCCAACCTTCACTTGAATGATATGACTTTATTTTCACTTAATCCTTCTCTAATAATGCAGACTTAACAAACCATTGATATATAAATTACATGAGAAAGTCACCTATAAATACATATCATCAACTTTATTGACAAGGTCGGCTAAACCCTAAACCCATAAACCCATAATTACAAAATTATATCACATGATACCACCAGACCAATATTATGATTTACATTGCATAGCATGGACCTAAATCAAGTAACCAAACAATTATATATGTTGGGGATTCTGTTAAGACCAAAATCCAACATGCTTCACTTGCTGATAGAAACCCTCAGTGAAAGTTTAACTAGATCCAAATAGGACCACCATAATAGCACAACATCCAATGCAAAGTCACCAAATGCTTGAGATATGATCAAGAAGTACCAACAACATGAAAGAAACTGATTCCATAAGTCAGATCCAAAATCCACTGACCAAGTCACCAGAACAGCATATCGGTAAAGCTAACTGGGAATGCCAGAAGTCGGTAAACCCAAAAGCTAGCCAGTAAAGGCATAAACCAAAAGCTATAACCAAACCATGAAACCACCAGAATATAGCAAGCATGTAACCATTAGAATAAGCATCCAAAACTGATTCTAGAGGTCTGATCATACCGGATCAAAATCACAGCCAAAACCAAAATGATCACCAAGACTAACTAGGATAGATCTAACCGGGATAGTCTCCAACTGGGATACAATGTTGACATCAATGGCAACACTTAACCAAATCCAAAATATTGCCAAAAATCTCCCCTTTTGGCATTGATGGCAACATTGAATGTGAAAAACATCCAAGTGCCAAGGAATGCCAACAAACTCCAAAACACCAAAAGATCTAGCAGGTTTCACGTGAATACCTTCTCCCCCTTTGACATCAATGACAGAGGACAGATACTAAACCAAGAGTACTGAACCAAATAGCTGACTACTCCCCCTAAGAAGTAGCACCATCTTCATCAACCCGGATCAAAAAAGTATGTTTGACAAGCTCATCGGATTGATGCATCTTTGCATCACTAAGTCTCTTCCGGAGGGTTGGTAACCCCCAACCGATCTCTGAGATATTCAAAAGTGTCTTTAGGCAATGGTTTCATTAGAATATTTACAATTTGTTCCTTAGTAGGCACATAAACCAATCTGACTTCCTTTGCTTCAACCTTTTCCTTCAAGAAATTATACCTTATAGAAATGTGTTTTGATTTGGAATGAAATACCAGATACTTTGACATATCAAAGCAATAGTATTATCACAGTGAATAAAAATAGGCTCATTATAACTTACCTTTATATCTTTTAACATTTGTTTCATCCATAAAATCTGAGTACAATTGGTAGCAGCTACAACATATTTTGCTTCAGTTGTAGGCAATGAAGTGCATGATTGTTTCTTACTAATCCATGAAACCAACTTCTTCCCAAGAAAGAATGCATACCATGCCATAAATCCAAGCACTGTAGTGCATAACACAAGGAAACCAAGAACACACACCACAAAGATCTGATCCATTGCTTTTATCCAATTTTCATCCTTACTTGCTTCAATGAAATATTTTGGTTCAATTTGAGAAATTAAACATACCTCTTCAATAGCTAACCTTCTCCTAGTCATCACACATTTCCTTTTATCTCCAATAATCTGATCTTCAAAATGATTTAGCTTTACATACCTGGGAGTCTTTGAATTTTCTTGATTTGGTGACTCATTATGTTGTTCCTCTGTCATTGTTGAATTTTCTGATGCTACCGGTGTCACAGGTTCACTGTTCTGAACTGATTCTTGCATTACCAGTTCAGGTCTGATAAATTCATCTTCTGATCCATAATCATATGCTCTGATCTGATTACTACCATGCTCATCCACCTTAACATTTATGCTTTCTAATATCCCATTCAATCTTTTTTTATAACATCTATATGCTTTGCTCTTAGTAGAATAACCCAAAAATATTCCTTCATCACTTCTAGGATCAAACTTTCCTAATGCATCATCTCTTCTAATGTAACATTTGCTTCCAAAAATTTTGAAATATTTGATAGTAGGAGTATGACCAAACCATAGTTCATAAGGAGTCTTATTGATATCTCTTTTAATGTGTACTTTATTGAAAGTGTATACAATGGTATCGACACACTAGTACATTCGAAGCTGATTTTCGATGGTCGTTTGTCGGATTTGCGACAAATTTTCGTCAGAGTGCTGACAAAATCAACCGTAAAAAACTCAACGTCGGATTGGTTGAGGATGCCATACTCGTTGGAAATACGACAATCCAATGGACTCTGCCGACGCTGTATGTCCGTCGATTACATCGTCGGTCAAAAGCTTGGTAGTCGTCGTAATTCCGATGATGATAATTTTTATCAAAAAAAAATTATTATCGATGTCGGCGTTTCCTTCCTACTATGTCTGGGCGAGGTAGTCAATAGAAGGAATAAAAGCAGTGCAAGTCCCTGAGATCTAACGGTCCGCGTTATTTCGTGGGATGAAGATGATCGCGAGTTACCTATTGTGAAATGGCGAAAAGGAAAGTGGGTCCACGTGGTAGTAAAGATAAAGTTAAAGACCGATCATTTCTCTTTTGATCGGACAGATCGTGTGGTTTCATGGGATGAAGATGATTGAGTTTTACCCTCCGTGAAATAGCGAAAAGTGGTGGGTCCTAGAAGTAGGCAGGTTTTCCAAAGAGTAAAGAGTGGTTGGTTCAGAGAATGATCAACGACTCGCATTGATTCGCGGCCAAAAGGTGCTCGAGATTTAGCCTTCGCGAAGTAGCGAAATGACATGGCAGTCCAGTTAGCGGTCCAGGTGGTTTAGGTGGCAAATCAAAAAGTCACACGTGGCCTCGAGGTTAAGTAAATAAAAGAATAAACTTGGAGACTAGGTGGTGGGCCCAACAGACAGATTGAATCATACCGCCAATGAAGAGGTGACCTGTCAGGCACAGGTGGCAGTTTAGAAGTGGACCCCACGAAAGTTTTTCGGCAAGTAAGAAGTTGCCACGTCGGTTTCTTAGGAGATTGAATGCCAGGGTGGATAGTGCTGAATTAGAGGGCCCACATCTACCAGATTAAAGTTGTTAAAGAGCGAGTATCTCGAGGAGGATCCAACGGTGGGTGTTATTTTGTGGGATGAAGATGATCGCGAGTTACCTATTGCAAAATGGTGAAAAGGAAAGTGGGTCCACGCGGTAATAAAGCTAAAGTTAAAGACCGATCATTTCTCTTTTGATTGGACGGATTGCATGGTTTCGTGGGATGAAGATGATCAAGTTTTACCCTCCACGAAATTGCAAAAAGTGGCGGGTCCCAGAAGTGGGCAGGTTTTCCAAAGAGTAAAGAGTGGTTGGTTCAGAGAATGATCAACGACCCGCGTTGATTCGCGGCCAAAAGGTGCTCGAGATTTAGCCTTCGCGAAGTAGCGAAATGACATGGCAGTCCAGTTAGCGGTTCAGGTGATTTAGGTGGCAAATTAGAAAGTCACACGTGGCCTCAAGGTTAAGTAAATCAAAGAATAAACTTGGCAACCAGGTGGTGGCCCCAACAAACAGATTGAATCATACCGCCAACGAAGAGGTGACCTGTCAGGCACAGGTGGCAGTTTAGAAGTGGATCCTGTAATACCCTAAAATTGGTCATCTAAACCATGGGCCCCTAATCTCGACAACATCACCAAGGTCCTATCCAAAGACAATTAAATCAATCTTGAGCACATTATTAATTCCTTAATTATCAAAAATCACATGGCAAATCAACCACTCAATATTAATTAAATATTTATTTAATTAATTGAATTATTTCAAGAATAATCATTTTGATCAATTATCCCATTTTAATTTATTAAATATCTTTGCATATTTAATTAATTACTAAATTTGCCATTCAATCATGCGAAAGGATTAATTTATTACAAAGAGTTGAATTGAAACAAAACAAAAGTCAAAACAAAAAAGAATTGAAGAGAGAGAGAAATCAAACTTGAGATATTATTTCTTTTTCTAAATTTAGAACTTGAAATCAGAAAAGCAATTTAATTGAATTGTTGAATTATTCTCTAAAATTGGAACTCAAAGCTTTTCAGAAAAAGAAGTTCAGTTGCATTAAGAAAACTCTTTTCTTGATTAAATTGAAGAATTATCTATTTTTATCAGATGTGCATGGAATTAATTTATTATTATTTTCCAACGCAACTTGGACTTCTAATTTGAATGCATTTCAATTAAACTTATAATTGGAATCTATCTCAAGGTTAACTCAACCTGATTTCTCAATTATTTTTCAATTAATCCTAAATTGAGCTTTTTGTAATTCTCTATAAATTCAGTCTTCAGCTCTCATTCCAATTCACCCTAGAGATTTTTGAGAACACGCTTGGAAATTATTATCGTGCTAATTTCACTCTAGAGTCATTGAAATCATTGTGCTTTTTTAGATTACTTGCATCCATTTTACATTCATTATTACTTGCATGCATTGTTGCTTGAATTTGCTTGAATTACTCATCCATCTTGCATCCATATAGCTTAATATCATATAGATCAAATCCTTCCTCTTGGTGTAGTCTAGTCACTGGTATTGCTTATAAAAATCTGAGAGCAATCTTATACTCGCATCTTTTAGAAGGCAATTAGTCGCTTTGCTATGGTTTATTTCTTATTGCTTATTGTTTGCTAACCATGCATATAATGACTTAATTGAAGTGTTGTGCTTGTAGCTACAGGTTCACTTTTTCTCACACACATTTCTGGCGCCCACCGTGGGGCTCGAAGACTACATTTTTTTTTATTTTTTTTTCGGCCTCCAAGATTAACTGCTTTATTTTTTCTTAGTTTCCAGGTTTCAGATTTTTCGGTTTTTCGTCCGTACATCTCGTACGACAATTCTTACAGACTGAAACGATAAATTGCAGGTGTCGCACGAATTACAAACATATTATTGTACGAGTAGACACTCCAGTCATACGAG
Organism: Cryptomeria japonica; assembly: GCF_030272615.1. NCBI lineage: Eukaryota > Viridiplantae > Streptophyta > Pinopsida > Cupressales > Cupressaceae > Cryptomeria > Cryptomeria japonica. The sequence goes on from NC_081410.1 coordinate 254,741,874, forward strand.
CATACACTCTGTCGTACGAGTAGTGATCATCTTCCATACGATCCAACATCATCAACAATCTGGTCTCGTACTATACTGTTTCCTGTCTCGTACGAATCGAGACTCTGTCGTACGATTCTGTATTTTCTGGTAACAGAGGCAAAATTTCATATTTTTCATTTCTGACGACTGACATTGACTGTTTATCTGTCTGTCTCAGAGTTTTTCACAGCCTAACTAGTTTTTGCAGAACGCTTGTCAAAGAATATTGCTTGTCGCACAAAGACAATATGACTACTGATTCGTTGTCTTTGCAGGTTGCCTAAGGAGAATCAACTAAACATCGTGTATTCTTTAAATTCATTTTTTAGGAACCTAACTTGCTATCTGGTTAAAGAATAAATCTGTCTTTTGTGCTTTTTAGAAAATTCTGAGAGGTAGGAGAGTATGCTCTTGTCTTTTTCTAGACAATCAGAAATCCAGACCCTTGAAGCTTTTTCTTTGTTTGAGATTTGTACATCTTTAGCAGGCCTGCCCTCCCGAGGGGTTGAAAAACTTTTAAAGCCGTTATGACCGGTGTGAGGGGAACGACCTAAGTGGGAACGGCTAGACGCCAAGTAATCCAACCCACTATAAAATAAACGTGATTTGATGAAAATCAAGTCAATGACAATGCTCGGGAATAGCTCTCCTCTGTGCCTTCGGGTATATTAAACCTTGGTTTTCAAGGCTGGGAGACCTCTTAATTGAGTTTATACCTCGACGCGCCAAACGGATCCCTGACTAAATCCAATTTAAAATTAGAAGCTACCCGGTTCATCTCCGAAAGGGGGATAATCTTTGTGCAAGAGAGATAGTAACTCTCCCAAGATACTTGTCATTTCGTGCCCCCATTAGCATTTGGAGTCGGATAATACGACGTTGAGAATCCATTGCGTGAGACTCAGCGGCTGTATTCTGATTAGCTATTGGGTGTGTACCCGAGTCTACAAGAAAAGGTTTTCTTTCCTCACCAAATTCCTTAGGGTTTGCATGCTGTGATTGGAGTCACTATAAATACTACTTGTTTTCTGTGTTTTTCATCCCTGAAACAAAAAAATTGAAATACCAAAAATCAATGAAGACCAGAAACAACTTAGTGAGTCAAAACTCTGTCCGTGTCAGAAACTAGTCCATCCTAAGTCAAATCTCTGTCCGTGTCAGAAACTAGTCCATCCTAAGTCAAAACTCTGTCTGTGTCAGAAACTAGTCCATCCTAAGTCAAATCTATGTCCGTGTCAGAAACTAGTCCATCCTAAGTCAAAACTTTGTTCATGTCAGAAGATAGTCAATCCAGGTAAAAAATCAGTCCATCTCAGAATTTGTCATACTCAGTTGGTCATGCTCAACAGTCAGAAAAATCAGAATTTTTAGTCTCTGCCCTGTGAACAGTCATACGAGTCTGATAATTTATCGTGCTACACTAGTCCTGTATCGTACGAATCTACTCAATTGTCGTTCTATATCAGATTATCTGTCATACGAGTCTAAAGAATTCATCATCCTGCACTATATTATGTCTCGTACGAGACAGAATTGACCTTAGTCTGTTGTCATTCTGCACATGCCCATTAGTCGTATGGTATAAGACACCAACTCGTACGAAATAGAAATTCTGTCGTCCTGTAACTGATAAATTATCATCCGGTTCAAAAACCCAGTCGTACGAGTCTTTGGTTTTGTCAGACAGAACTTTCAAAATTGCCAAAAACACAGTCTACAACAAGCATAATTCTGGTTATCATTTTCCTGAGCATAAAACAGATCAAGATAGTGTACCTCTGCCTTTTTTTGTTGCACTATTTGGTCGATCACCCTTCAGCTAGTTCAATCAAAACTACCTATCAAACTCAAGTCACTTAGATAACGTCTTACATAGGATATATCATTCCTGAATCAGACTGAATCTTAGTTACAATTTTAGAATCAACTCAGGAAAACATCTTAGACAAGATAGATTGTTCCTAAAATCAGACAAAATCTCAGTTGTTTCTCCAAAAACAATACGCTAAACAGAACACACTAGCTCTGAAATTGATCTTGACCTCTGCATCACAAAACAACTCTAGGTCACACTAATCCATAAAAATGCCTATTCAAACCAGGAGTTCTCGTAAGACAAAGGCCAAAGAGAAAACCTTCACTTATCAAGATAATCCATTCTACGTGAAGGATCCCTTCACTGACATACCATCGTCATCAGGCAGACCGCTTTTTGATGAACCAAAATCTCCCACTATACATGAGACAGAATACAATGATGGAAACAAAAACAACCATAATATCCCTAAAAATCATAATGACTCCTCATCATCAAGTGAGACTGACGAAGCTACTGAACCTCCAGAAAAAGATATCCTTGACTGTCAGAAAGAGAAAGACTTTAGAAAAATGATGAAAGCTATCATGCTCCGAGAAAAGGAAGACTATTTCTTAGAACTAGCAAATCAAGGTGCTAAACTTCTTGTTGGATATGATGTTCAGACACTTGTTACTGAGAGGAAAGACTCACCTATACTCATGGTACACAAATAGTTAATAGCTTTGCGAACAGAGCTCACAGACCTGAAGAATAAGGACAATTCCCCGAACCAATATTCTCTGGAAGCAATATGTCCCTTCCCATTTGACAAGAATTTACACATGCCTCCATTCCCTTCGCGAGTGGAAATCCCAAAATTTGATAAATATGATGGTACCTCAGATCCTCAAGATCACGTTAGGGAATTTAGTGTTGCTTGTATTGAATTCATGCACGATCAAACATACCTTATGCGTCTCTTCCCAAGGAGTTTAGGGGGTCAAGCAATGGAATGGTTCTCAAGTCTACCCAAAGGAATAAAAACATTCGAAGAACTAATCCAACTGTTCTTACAACAATACTCATACAACATTCGACATCTTGTGACTATGATCAATCTTTGTAATACTCAACAGAAAACAGGGGAACCTCTTCTTACTTTTCTCCAATGCTGGAGAAGGATGTTCTCTAGGTACCCACGACCTATCCCGGACTCTGAGAAAATGGATATATTTGTCAATAACTTGGTCCCCGAAATGAAATATAGCATACAAATGCAAGTACATCCATCATTTAACAAAATGGTAGATAATGCCATTCAAATGGAAGATGTGCTCATAAAAAAAGGAGATATCACACCTTGGAAAGAAACACAAACAAGATCTAGTTCTAAAGAGAAGAACAAGTATTGGAAATTTGCCAAAGACAACAACAAGAATGTTGTTAATGATGGAGTAGTAGACACTGTCAAAACCAACTCAAAATCAACAATATTCAATCTGGCCAGTGCTACACAAGCGCTTAAAGCCGCTAAAATTACAACAGAAAATCAGCCAAAGAAAACAAAGGAATGGTTCAAAGAAAAGCCTTGGCTTTCCAAACCTAAGCGTGATTTTACTCCTCTTGAAGAATCATATGAGTCATCTTTCAAAACTCTATTGGCAAACAACTTGATAACACTACCAGATAACTCTAGACCATATGATCCAGATGTCAAACCAAGATGGTGGAGAGAAAATGAATATTGTGACTTCCATCGGAATAAGGGTCATAACATAGATAATTGCATGAAGCTAAAACATGAGATTCAGGATCTCATAGACGCTGGTAAAGTTTTTGTTGGGAATCACCCAACCAATGCTGATCATAAAGCATTTAAAGACCCTTTGCCTGCTTATGAGCAAGGTGATTCCTCAAAGACCAAAGGAGGTGCCAAGGTAAATTATGCTTATGCCAGCCAGGACAACATTATCAACATGATTGAACCTTCACACTTAGAATATTGCAATGTGATTATAGTTCAAGATAAACCAAATGAATCACAATATGCAAAACCTCTGACCAGATCTCAAAAGAAAGTCACTCTCCAAGGAGCTAGCTCTTCCAAACCGGCTCAAGAAACATCAAATCCGACAGCTGTGCCAAATATACAAAAGGAATCAACCTTGGACAAATTTAAAAGATTAACCTCCTCATCATCATCCTCTGGATACAACGTGGTTGATCCGTAAACCGAGGGAATGGATGCTGCTGCTGCAAATGAACCGTGGGCGCCAAAAATGTGTGAAAAAGTGAACCTGTAGCTGCAAGCACAACACTTCAATTCTTTTTTGTTTTGACTTTTGTTTTGTTTCAATTCAACTCTTTGTAATAAATTAATCCTTTCGCATGATTGAATGGCAAATTTATTAATTAATTAAATATGCAAAGATATTTAATAAATTAAAATGGGATAATTGATCAAAATGATTATTCTTGAAATAATTCAATTAATTAAATAAATATTTAATTAATATTGAGTGGTTGATTTGCCATGTGATTTTTGATAATTAAGGAATTAATAATGTGCTCAAGATTGATTTAATTGCCTTTGGATAGGACCTTAGTGATGTTGTCGAGATTAGGGGCCCATGGTTTAGATGACCAATTTTAGGGTATTACATTTGCCCCTCTTTGAATTAATGTGCGAGCAGCGCTTTGATTCAAAGAATGTGTGATGTTCAGGAGATGCCAGTTCTAAACTTGATTGATCACGAATTAGATAAAAAGCGAGGTGTTAGCTTGATTCGAAGCGACAAAGCTAAATGAGGTCTGATTAAAGTGATACCGATCTCGAACTTGATTGAACTGAGGAACGATAGAAAACAAAGATACCGAACTTGAACTTGATTGATCAAGAAGCGGATCTTACTGATCTAGAACCTGATTGATCTTAGATACAGTGAATAATGATAAAAATCAATCTTGTACTTGATTGATCAAGACACGATGAGCGAAGAATAAATCGTCCAACTTGATCAAGAAACGAATACTGAACACCCGCTTAGATTTAGAATGACCAAGGAAACTCTTTAAACTTTTGATTGAGTTTAAACGAATAATCAGTTTGATTTGAAGTGATGAAACTGATTAATGTTAAGAGATTAATTCATATGAAAGACAAATATCAGCTTGATTTGAAGTGATGAAACTGATATGCCCCTAGCGATTGATTGATTCAGATGATCGAGAGATTTCAACTTGATGTGAAGCGATGAAGTTGAGATGCCCCTTAGTGATGAGGATTTTAATTAGAAAGATTTTGCGCGAATTTTGATGAAGATTTGAAAAAAAATTCTCGACTTGTGAGATTTGAAGTCATAAGATCATGAGTATGCCCCCTCGGGAGCGAAATCGAAAGAAAGCGAGGGTAGTTGATTATAGGCAATTGTTTGGCGAAAATAAGTGATTTAAGCACAAATTGATTTTGAGGATTTTTCTGAAGATTTGACAATGATTGATGAGAAATTGAGCGTAGAGTTGATAGGTAGAATTGAAATGTGGATGTGTAGAATTGAAATTGAATTAAGATTCAGCGTTGAAATTGAGCGCAATTTGAAGAAAGAATGAGCATCAATGGAAAAAAGCGCTAAGTGGTCAAAATTGTGAAATTGACTAGCAAGACGATCTCGAAGTTCAATTTTGATCTCGAAAATGGAATCAGAGCAGGCACATTAGCCAAGGGTACAATTTTCGTGTCCATTGGAGCAAGTTGAAAAATTAGGTTTTAGGCTATATATAGGACAAAAGTGTCATTTTCAATTCATTTTAACCCTCCAAGTTTGAAAATTCAAAAAACCTTCTGCGAAGAAAAATGGTGGTCCCTACTCATCGGCATCGATTTGAGCGGTAGAGATGACATAATCGACCCTGAAACTACGATCCAGTGGTAAGTGATCAATCTTTAGCCTTTGTATATTTCCAAATTTGAATTTTTTTGTGTATTTTTCACGTTTTTGACGGGTTTGAAGTCGGGTTTCTCGGTTTATCGTGCGAGACAGGATCCTGTCTAGTACGAGAAACTGGCAAATTGTGTTTTATCATTTCAACCCATTAGAATTGTCGTACGAGAGCAACCCTTATGTCGTACGATAGTCCGGTTAAAAGACCATTTTGTCATGCAGTGTATAAAAATTTGTCGTTTGAGGCTGTTTTCTCGTACTATAACCATTTCTGACTCGTACGAGATTTTGTTTAACTGTGTTTTGTCATTCGGAAAACAGTGACAATTTTTGAAAGTGTAAACATGAAATTTTGGTTTTGTATTTAACTTATTTGGATTTGTGTGATGTTTAACTTCTCTTGCAGGCTAATTTAGAATGTTTTCTGATGTTCGTTGTTGGGTTTTGCAGGGTTCTTTACCTCCTGTGCTCTTCAGATGTGTGTATCCACCCACGATGGCTTTAGTTTGGGATTTGTCTGAGGTGGAGTAGGCTCATGTTGATTTATGCGGCTTGGCTCATTTGATGAGGTTACGTGATATCTGTGTGAACCACGGGATGCTCACGACGTTAGTAGAACGATTTCATTCGGAGCATAATACCTTTCATTTGTCGGTTGGGGAGTTGACTATCACTCCTGAGGATATGTACATGATTCTTCATATCCCTTTCGCTGGGGATAAGGTGGACTATGATACCGCATTGTTACCTGGACTACAGGCACTGAGGAATGTATTCAGGGATCCAGATATCTTGACTCATTCTATGAGTTGGGATATACTGATGAGCAGGTACAGTGAGGAGTATCCACTGGCATGTGTCTTAGCAAGGTTTATTGGGTGCTTTTTGATGCCAGACTAAGGGCAGCAGGGTTTCTAGAGCAGATGGGGCCGGATGCTTGAGCGATTGATAGAGTCCCCTCAGAGACTTGGTTGGGGTTCTTGCTTACTAGCCCACATGTATCGAGAGATGCATGAGATTGTTTATAGAGAGGGGTGGAGCATGGCTGCTGGGGTGTACATTTTGCAGGTGTGGGCTTGGGAGCACCTTCCCCTGTGTCGGCCGATAGTGACAGACAGTAGGGAGCCAGGACAACCGATCATTTATAGATATGCTGGATATATCACATAGCCCCATCTGGGCCAGACAAACTATTGGAGACGATAGCTTGATGACTTGATAGTTGTCGTATGGCGACCATATAGAGGGTTAGAGCCATGGGATGACTGGCGGGTAGTGCACATAGATTTATTTGTCACACGTCCATTGATTGAGAGATCACAGACTGTTGTGGAGCGATTCGTCCTTTCACGAGTGATGAGGCAGTATGGTCGGCCTCAGGGGATCTCATAGGAGTTTACAGCATATGCTAAGTATGCAGACGAGGAGAGACAGGGTTGGGCACCTAGGCTATCTTATGCCTTGGCTATGCAGGAGCTGACAGGTTTACCCCGCCTGAGGTGGGATTACCTGGAGGATATAGAAGATGCGGGGGTATTGCCCCAGTACAGGGATTATTTGCAGCAGCATCCATTCCCTCGGTTTACGGATCCTGGAGAGCATGCTCCTCATATCGAGGATGTGGAGGATGATGCCCCGCACCGGCATAAGGATAGACACAGAGACGGTCATAAGCAGGGACAGGGCCAGAGACCAGATGCTCCACGACGGACTGGTGGTGATCCTGGTGCCAGCAGCAGCGGAGTGCGAGCTGACATTGGACAGCAAAGGGGTGAGGGTGGATCCCTTGGGAGAGTAGGCGTGAGGTTGGGTGGAGGAGAGGAGGAGCAGGCAGCTCTGAGGCAAGTCCATTAGCGGCGAGAGGAGCAGGGCGGAGGAGCCACAGGTGGAGATGGTGGTGGAGATGGTGGCGGAGAGCCTGCGAGAGAGAAGGGGGTTGACATGGGTCAATCGATGAGAGCACGTCTTGCAGAGCTACAGTCACAGTTGTTAGTGGCGTAGACTCAGCTGGCGGTGCGAGACTGACAGCTGGTCGAGGTGAGGATTGAGCGTGATCGCCAGATTGCGGCTTTGAGAGCAGAGTCGAGAGCAGAGATAGAGTCTCTACGACAAGAGTTCCTTCTCCAGAGCAGTAGGGCATCTTATTATGTAGCTGCGTATAGTGCTGTAGTTCCTGTTACACAACAGGTGCGACCTTATTCATAGTATATGGCCAGATCGGAGGGAGCGCGAGCACCTCGACAGGATCCCGGGCATTAGGCTCCTCCTCCTCCACCAGGCGATGAGGGAGAGGGTGCCAGCTAGATGATTCTTTGTGTAGTTCGGATATTTTTTATTTTTTTTTGTAAACACACCCATTTTTTTTTAGCCTATACGATTCTTGCTTCGATGGGAGTTTGTACATGTCATTGGACATCATTTTGTACTCTTAGACTTGAGATGATATATATATATATATATATATATATATATATATATATATATATATATATATACGAGATCTGATTTGACTTCATTGCACTTGTGTCATTTCTATTATGAGATGTTTCTATATGCTTTATTCTATATGTATGCACTTCTTTTTCAGTATGAATATATGTATTACAAATGATAATGGATGTCTATGTTTTTGTTTCTTTTCATATGCAAATAAATGAATGAAAATGAGCAGTGCAATTTTTTATTTTTATTTTTCTATGTAATAAGATGACTACAAATGATTAATAATAAAATGAATGAATCTATATGAAATGTTATGTATGCAGCTAAACGTCTCAAAACACAAGTACTCGATCGGAGAAATAATGATAAATAGACCACTTAGTGTAAGAAATGATGATGCTTTCAGCTCGCATTATGAAGATAAAGAGATTATTATTATCACACCAAAATCACCCTAGATTCACTAAAATGCAGAATGAAATGCAAAATGATATGCAAAATGCAACCGAAACCTAGTTACTGGATTTAAAATACTTAAGATTCATCACTGAGCATAACGAACACAATAGTCAAGGTAGAGTTCCTTTCTTTTTCAATGTGCAATATTAATTATCTTGTCCGCAATGACCCTTTTTTTGTTCATATCCTTGGACAGATTTCGTAGGGACCCGAATTGCATCATAAAGAAATTCCCTCAAAACAGATAAAGAAATGACATGGACCCCCCTGTAGCATACAATTAAGCAGAGTCAAGGTATGTGAGGCGATTTCACCTTAATGTGAAGGCTCTTATCATAGACACCTAGCTAATTTATATGTTTCCAAATCATCGGGATCATTCCTACAAGCAGAAAACAAAGAAAATATTATGCCCCCAATCCTTGCACCTCTTAGTCAATACAGACTTCCTCGAGTTACTCAGGGGGATAATAATCGAAAACCAATGCGTTGATAGATGGAGTGCTTGAGTACAAGAAGCGCCTGTTTACCAGGTTTTCACCTGCTTGGCAGAGATTCATTTTTTTTTTTTACCAAGGTGCCTGTTTACCAGGTTTTCACCAAGGCATTTTCTCTCTTTTTTCCTTTTTTTTTTTTTCTTCAGGACTTTTTCTGATTTTTATGATTTATTCAGAACATTTTCTGATTTTTAGGATTTCTTTAGGACATTTTCTGATTTTTAGGATTTCTTCAGGACATTTTCCACTGTACAGTTTGCTGGAGCAGATAATGCTAAGTAAAGAATCTTTTCAGGTGGATGGTGTCAATTGGTTCTCGGAGCTATTCTCCTTCCGATGTTGAGAGTTGATAAGCACCAGAGCCGAAGACTGCAGTAACGATATAGGGACCCAACCAGTTGGGTTCAAACTTCCCTTTGTTGTCTCGAAACTGTTGATTTTTTGGATTTTCTCTCAGAACTAGGTCACCAACTTGAAATTCTCTTTGTCGAACTTTCTTGTCATACCCTTTGGACATTCTCTTTTGATACACTCTGAGATGATTAAATGCCACTTGCCGACGCTCATCCAGCAATTCGAGTTCTTGCAATCTAGATATTCTACGATCTTCATTAGTAACAAGACCTTGCAACGAAACTCTTAGAGATGGTATCTCTACTTCAATAGGTAATACTGCTTCGGACCCATACACCAAAGAGAAAGGTGTAGCCCCAATAGGTGTTCTGATACTTGTTCTGTAAGCCCATAGTGCTAGATTGAGCTGCAGATGCCAATCTTTCCCAGATTTGTTCACTGTTCTGTGCAAGATAGTCAGTAGGTTTTTGTTAGATGCCTCGGCTTGTCCATTACCTTGAGGGTAATATACTGATGACCAGTGTTGCTTTATTTTGAATTTCTCACAAAGTTCATCCAGGTCTTTATTCTTGAACTGTCCTCCATTATCAGTCACGATGGACGAAGGTATCCCATACCTGCAAATTATATAGTTTAGGATGAATAAGGCGACTTGTTTACCAGTTGCTTTGATGAGCGGAATCACCTCTACCCACTTGGTGAAATACTCAGTGGCTGTTATGATGAATTTATGTTCGTTGGATGAAGCAGGATATATCTGACCAATGAGATCAAAGGCCCATTGTTGAAAAGGCCAATGTGTAATGAATTGCATTAGATCCCTCACCGGGGCATGTATGAGATTTCCATGAAGCTGACATTTCTCACAAGTCTTAGCAAATTTTATGGCATCTTTTTCCATATCTGGCCAGTAGTAGCCAACCCGTAATAGTTTCCGAGCTAAAGTAAAACCATTTGAATGAGATCCACAAATACCTTCATGGACTTTCGATAATACACGTTTCGATTCTTCAGTTTCTAGACATCTAAGCAAAGTACCATCCAAACCTCGTCTAAATAAATCATTAGCTATGATAACATATCGCGAAGCATTTCGAGTTAGGTTTTTTTTCTCATTACGAGTAAGGTTTTTAGGGATAATTTGGTCACAAAGATAGGAATAGATGTGGCTGTATCAGGATGAATCATTTTTAATAATAGAATAGACTATTTGGGTCTCAGGAGAATCATAAGCAAGGTAATATAACTCTTCCACCAGGAAATCAAAGCGAAAATTGGACTCTTGTAGCTCAGGTATAGATGCCAAGGTAGCCATAGCATCGAATGCTCTATTTGCTGATTTAGGAATTTGTTGGAATGATATAAAAGCAAAATACTTCTTGAAATCATCTACCATCCTCTTGTAAGGCATCAATTTCTCATCCCGAGTCTGATATGTATCGTTGATTTGATTGATGACCAGCTGAGAATCTCCATAAATATGTAATTCAACAACCTTCCATTCAATGGATAGTTTTATTCCATTTACCAATGCTTCATATTCTGCAATGTTGTTTGTGCAAGGGAATAGAATCTTATAAGATTTTGGAATGGAGTACTTATGAGGAGTAATGAATAGTATGCCAGCACTTGAACCATTTTGAGTAAAGGACCCATCAAAGAACATCTTCTAGGGTTGTTGAGTAAGATGCATTATTGATTCATCTGGGAACTCAATGTGTAGTGGTTGAGTATCCTTAAGTGGAGCTTTAGCAAGTTGATCAACAATTACCTGTCCTTTTATGGCTTTGCGTTCCACATATTCAATGTCAAATTCTGTAAGGATCATTACCCACTTTGCCAATTGTTTGGTGAGTTTTTCTTTATTAAGAAGATACTTGAGTGGATCAATTTTGGCCACCAACTTGACTGAATGTGCGAGCATATAATGCCTTAGTTTTTGTGATGCGAAGACTAATGCCAAGCATGCTTTTTCTATTATACTATAGCTCATTTCGTAAGACACCAATGTCCTGTTGATGTAATAAATAGCTCTTTCTTTTTTGTTGTCATACTGTTGCGCCAGAAGTGCCCCCAATGATGAATCAGTTGCTGATATGTATAAGATTAATGGTTTACCTTGAATAGGTGGCATCAATATCAGTGGATTTGACAGATACTCTTTGATTTGCTGAAGGTGTTGTTCACATTCTTGATCCCAATTGTATAATATGCCTTTCCTTAATACCTTTGTAAAAGGTTGAGCTTTATTTGCTAGTTGAGAAATAAATCTTCTAATGGACTGGAGACGTCCCTATAGACTTCTCATTTGACTGATGTTCTTTGGAGGCGGCATTTCCATTATAGCCTGGACCTTCTCAGGATCAACCTCGATGCCCTTCTTTGAAATGATGTAGCCAAGTAGTTTACCAGATGTCACTCTGAATGCACACTTCTTTGGATTTAATCGGAGCTTGAACTTTTCCATTCTGTCAAGTATAGGACCTAACTCTTGAATATGCGTTGATCTTTTCATAGTCTTCACTAAGGTGTCATCAACATAATCTTCCATATTCTTATGCATCATGTCATGAAAGATAGTTGTAACTGCTCTTTGGTAGGTCGCTCCTGCGTTCTTTAACCCAAATGGCATAACGTTCCAGCAAAAGGTTCCCCATGCACAGGTGAAAGCTGTCTTTTCTTGATCTCTAGGAGCAATTTTAATCTGATTGTAGTCGGAGAATCCATCCATTAGTGAGTACATCTCATACCCAGCTGTCATGTCGACTATCATATCAATATTTGGCAATGGAAAGTCATCTTTTGGACATGCTTTATTGAGATCTCTAAAATCTATACAAACTTCGATAGATTTATCTACCTTTGACACAGGTACTATGTTGGAAATCCATTCAGCATAATCTGTCGCTCTGATAAATCCAGCTTTGAGTAGTTTCTCTAGTTCAGCTTTGACCAATAGTGCAACATGCGGGTGCATCTTACGAAGTTTTTGTTTAACTAGTTTTACTCCTGGTGTGATTGAGAGATGGTGCATAATGAGATCAAGATCTAAGCCTGGCATATCAGAGTATGTCCATGCAAAATTTATTTTCTTCTCTAAGAATAGCTGAGTGAAATCCTTCAATTCCTCTGCTGATAGTGATTGAGCTACATGAATAATTTGTGGTGTGTCTTGATTCCTGATATTCACTGGTTGAGTTGGTTCGATCAATATGGAAGACCGCTCCTGAAAATGACTGGGCAGTATACCAAGTATCTCACCTTCAGGTGCCTCAGAGAGATTTACACCTTTGGGTACGTCCTTTATTTTCTCTTTTTCGGATTCTGACATCGCCACAATGTGGTTTTCGCCATCAGATCTTTTATTTTTATCTTTCTTGTTTTTGCGACTAAGATACTTGATATCCTCTTCAGTCATATTTTCATTCCATTCACTGGTGGAAGAGTTAATAGGTTCGACTGCATTGAGATAATAGGATAATGTATAGTCATTGGCAAAAATAGGTATATCCATGGGTTTCTATAAAGTACAATCAATCAATTTGGGATGTATTAGGGATAAATTTTGGATAGGTTCAAGAGCGTTCACGGTATTGTTATCATAGCTGCGGATTGAAAAGTCAAGTTCCAAAATGATACCTTGCATAAGTGTCTCAAGACTAGGAAGAGTCAGATCATGATTATTAAAGTTCACGTTAATATTTAATCGATCTAATCCAATAGGCATACCTATAACATCATTGACTAAGTCGGACTGGACGTCATGTCATGGTTTAACAACACGAAGACTAGTGGGCAATTTTTCATTGTTTGTATCAGATGATTTAGAATTTGAGGATGAGTGGGTATCATCATGAACATGACTGTCATTAGAGTCATCAGAATCATCATAGTTATTTGATGAAGTTTCCAAGTCTCTTTCAGGTGATTTAGTAAGCATATGTATGGTATCAATACTAACATCTTTAATGCTACAAATTCCTTCATATTGTAGTTCATTTGTCATTTGTATCTGACACACCTGTTGACATGGTCTCATTGTTTCTGTGGCTTTCTGTCGTCTACTCCATTCAGCTTCTTCTGGACTGACAACTGGTTCTTGTCTTGCAGCTTCTAACTCTTCCTATGTAGTGCTATAACTAATTTGTTCTGTTTCAGGATAAGGACACATAGATGGGAAGCTTTCTTGTATTGTTCCTTCTTTCAATGCTTATTCATAATTTGCTTGCCTCTTTTGTCTAATTTTTTGTATTTCCTTCTCTAGTTTTAGGCGCATCAACTCTTGAGTATCATCTATGATACCACTAGATTCTTTAGGAGTTTCTGTAGCGGATGTGTTTGAAAGATAGTCAGGACCCCATTCATACTCATTTGAATCAGTCTCTGAATCATCTACCTATTGCCTGCTAGTATATGTGACTGGAATTTTTAATGGTGCAAACAATTCTCTGATTCTTACAAATTCATCTCTTATATCTTTAGGAACCTCAACTTCTTGTATTATCGTAGCTGATACCGTCGAAGCTTGAGCACTGACTATTTCTTCTTTCTTGACTGTTGATTCCTCTCTCTCTTTTCTACGCTCTTCTTTCGTCTGTTTAGCGTTTGCTTGATGTAATATTAAAGGCGATATCTTTTTCAAGCCTTCAGACTTAGAAACATGTTTTTGTTCTGATGTCTTTTTAGGATTGTATCCCAGTCCAGCTTTATCATGTGTGGATTTGGTTTGTAGCTGAATTGGTTCAGTAATACCTTCTTTTTGTTCGCCCAAAGGACCAGTACCTGAGTACCCCATGCGCTGAATCATTTTGTAACCACGACCATACTGGTTTGAAGAAATCTCACAATGTCGTACCTCCTCATTTGGACTATCTTCCTTATAGAGCCAGTTAAGCACAACATCCTCTTCTATTTCATCTACCAAGGAGGTAGAAGACTGTATAAAGAGACCATCATATATAATATTCGGAGCTGGAGTTTGGGTTCTCATAGCCTCTGATGGCTTGCCTAACTGTTTTGGTGATGGAGGAAGAGAAACTAATGATAATACTGGTTCTATCTTATAGCTATCCATGTTGGTATCTATAATCTTCAATCTCTTTTCTAAGTCTTTGATCAATGTTTCTGGATCTTCATTTGGAGAGGTTGCCCTATTATGAGGCACAAGAGTATCTGCACCTTTTGTCAATGCACTACAGATGACATTTGTATCAACCGGAATATTGACTTCAGCTCCATTATAAGGAAACTTTAAGCATTGGTGATATGTTGAGGGTACTGCCTTCATTTCATGAATCCATGGCCTGCCCAACAATATAATGTATGACAATGGAATATCGAGAACCTGGAAAAGGACATCTCTCTCTATCGGTCCCACTCTGATTGGTAATGATACCAAACCTTTGGAGGTCCTCTCTTCTTCATCATAGGCTTTAATTGTTATTTTCTTGCCTAGGTCAATAACATTTTTAGAGAATCCTAGTTGTGTAAGCAGATGATAAGTACATATATTCAACCCCGCGCCTCCATCTATCAAAACACGTTTAACTCTGTGTTTGTGGATCATGGCTTCAATATGCAATGGCTGGTTATGTGGATGATTTAATGAGTTGTCATCTTCCTTAGAGAAGGTCAAATAGTGAGGTGAAGTCAGATGACCCACCATAGACTGAAACTGATCAATGTCTAAATCTTTTGGAACATTGGTAGTGAGCAATGCTTGGTGTAAAATTTCCTTGTGAGTAGATGAGAGCTGTAGCAATTCAAAAATTGAAATCTGAGCATTTGTCTTTTTCAACTGTTCAACCACGCTGTATCCAGAGGATGATGATGAGGAGGTTAATCTTTTAAATTTGTCCAAGGTTGATTCCTTTTGTTTATTTGGCACAGCTGTCGGATTTGATGTTTCTTGAGCCGGTTTGGAAGAGCTAGCTCTATGGAGAGTGACTTTCTTTTGAGATCTGGTCAGAGCTTTTGCATATTGTGATTCATTTGGTTTATCTTGAACTATAATCACATTGCAATTTTCTGAGTGTGAAGGTTCAATCATGTTGATAATGTTGTCCTGGCTGGTATAAGCATAATTTACCTTGGCACCTCCTTTGGTCTTTGAGGAATCACCTTGTTCATAAGCAGGCAAAGGGTTTTTAAATGCTTTATGATCAGCATTAGTTGGGTGATTCCCAACAACAACTTTACCAGCCTCTATGAGATCCTGAATCTTATGTTTTAGCTTCATGCAATTGTTTATGTTATGACCCTTATTCTGATGGAAGTCACAGTATTCATTTTCTCTCCACCATCTTGGTTTGACATCTGGATCATATAGTCTGGAGTTATCTGGTAGTGTTATCAAGTTGTTTGCCAATAGAGTTTTGAAAGCCGACTCATATGATTCTTCAAGAGGAGTAAAATCACGGTTAGGTCTGGAAAGCCAAGGCTTTTCTTTGAACCATTCCTTTGTTTTCTTTGGCTGATTTTCTGCTGTAATTTCAGCGGCTTTAAGCACTTGTGTAGCACTGGCCAGATTGAATATTGTTGATTTTGAGTTGGTTTTGATAGTGTCTACTACTCCATCATTAACAACATTCTTGTTTTTGTCTTTGGCAAATTTCCAATACTTGTTCTTCTCTTTAGAACTAGATCTTGTTTGTGTTTCTTTCCAAGGTGTGATATCTCCTTTTTTTATGAGCACATCTTCCATTCGAATGGCATTATCTACCATTTTGTTAAATGATTGGTGTACTTGCATTTGTACGCTATATTTCATTTCAGGGACCAAGTCATTGACAAATATATCCATTTTCTCAGAGTCTGGGATAGGTCGTGGGTACCTAGAGAACATCCTTCTCCAGTGTTGGAGAAAAGTAAGAAGAGGTTCCCCTGTTTTCTGTTGAGTATTACAAAGATTGATCATAGTCATAGGATGTCGAATGTTGTATGAGTATTGTTGTAAGAACAGTTGGATTAGTTCTTCGAATGTTTTTATTCCTTTGGGTAGACTTGAGAACCATTCCATTGCTTGACCCCCTAAACTCCTTGGGAAGAGACGCATAAGGTATGTTTGATCGTGAATGAATTCCATACAAGCAGCACTAAATTCCCTAACGTGATCTTGAGGATCCTTGGTACCATCATATTTATCAAATTTTGGGATTTCCACTCGTGAAGGGAATGGAGGCATGTGTAAATTCTTGTCAAATGGGAAGGGACATATTGCTTCCAGAGAATATTGGTTCGGGGAATTGTCCTTATTCTTCAGGTCTGTGAGCTCTGTTCGCAAAGCTATTAATTGTTTGTGTACCATGAGTATAGGTGAGCCTTTCCTCTTAGTAACAAGTGTCTGAACATCATATCCAACAGGAAGTTTAACACCTTGATTTGCTAGTTCTAAGAAATAGTCTTCTTTTTCTCGGAGCATGATAGCTTTCATCATTTTTCTAAAGTCTTTGTCTTTCTGACAGTCAAGGATATCTTTTTCTGGAGGTTGAGTAGCTTTGTCAGTCTCACTTGATGATGAGGAGTCATTATGATTTTTAGGGATATTATGGTCATTTTTGTTTCCATCATTGTATTCTGTCTCATGTATAGTGGGAGATTTCAGTTCATCAAAAAGCGGTCCGCCTGATGACGATGGTATGTCAGTGAGGGGATCCTTCACGTAGAATGGATTATCTTGATAAGTGAAGGTTTGCTCTTTGGCCTTTGTCTTACGAGAACTCTTGGTTTGAATAGGCATTTTTATGGATTAGTGTGACCTAGAGTTGTTTTGTGATGTAGAGGTCAAGATCAATTTCAGAGCTAGTTTGTTCTGTTTTTCGTATTGTTTTGGGAGAAACAACTGAGATTTTGTCTGATTTCAGGAATGATCGATCATGTCTAAGATGTTTTCCTGGGTTGATTCTATAATTGTAACTAAGATTCAGTCAGATTCAGGAATGATATATCCTATGTAAGACGTTATCTAAGTGACTTGAGTTTGATAGGTATTTTTGATTGAACTAGCTGAAGGGTGATCGACCAAATCGTGCAACAAAAAAAAGTGGTAGAGGTACACTATCTTGATCTATTTTATGCTCAGGAAAATGATAACCAGTATTATGCTCACTATAGACTGTGTTTTTGGCAATTTTGAATGTTCTGTCTGACAAAACCAGAGACTCGTACGACTGGGTTTTTGAACTGGATGACAATTTATCAGTTACAGGACGACAAATTTTTTGTTTCGTACGAGTTGCTGTCTTATACCGTACGACTAATGGGCATGTGTAAGATGACAACAGACTGAGGTCAATTCTATCTCGTACGAGACAAAATACAGTGCAGGATGATTAATTATTTAGACTTGTACGACAGATAATCTGATATAGAACGACAATTGAGTAGATTCGTACGACACAGGACTGGTGTAGCATGATAAATTATCAGACTCGTACGACTGTTCACAGGGCAGAGACAAAAAATTTTGAGTTTTCTGATAGCTGAGCATGACCAACTGAGTATGACTATCTTCTGACATGGACAGAGTTTTGACTTAGGATGGACTAGTTTCTGACACAGACAGAGATTTGACTTAGGGTGGACTAGTTTCTGACACAGACAGAGATTTGACCTAGAATGGACTAGTTTCTGACACGGACAGAGTTTTGACTCACTAAGTTGTTTCTGGTCTTCACTGATTTTTGGTATTTCAGTTTTTTTGTTTCAGGGATGAAAAACACAAAAAATAAGTAGTATTTATAGTGACTCCAATCACAACATGCAAACCCTAAGGAATTTGGTGAGGAAAGAAAACCTTTGCTTATAGACTCAAGTACACACCCAATAGCTAATCAGAATACGACCGCTGAGTCTCACGCAATGGATTCTCAACACCATATTATCTGACTCCAAACGCTAATGGGGGCACGAAATGACAAGTATCTTGGGAGAGTTACTATCTCTCTTACATAAAGATTATCCCCCTTTTGGAGATGAACCGGGTAGCTTCTAATTTTAAATTGGATTTAGTTAGGGATCCGTTGGGCGCGTCGAGGTATAAACTCAATTAAGAGGTCTCCCAGCCTTGAAAACCAAGGTTTAATATACCCGAAGGTATAGAGGAGAGCTATTCTCGAGCATTGCTGTTGACTTGATTTTCATCAAATCATGTTTATTTTATAGTGGGTTGGATTACTTGGTGTCTAGCCGTTCCCACTTAGGTCATTCCCCTCACACCGGCCGTAACGGCTTTAAGAGTTTTTCAACCCCTTGGGAGGGCAGGCTTGCTAAAGATGTACAAATCTCAAACAAAAAAAAAGATTCAAGGGTCTGGATTTCTGATTGTCTAGAAAAAGACAAGAGCATACTCTCCTACCTCTCAGAATTTTCTAAAAAGCACAAAAGACAGATTTGTTCTTTAACCAGATAGCAAGTTAGGTTCCTAAAAAATGAATTTGAAGAATACACGATGTTTAGTTGATTCTTCTTAGGTAACCTGCAAAGACAACGAATTAGTAGTCATATTGTCTTTGTGCGACAAGCAATATTCTTCGACAAGCATTCTGCAAAAACTAGTTAGGGTGTGAAAAACTCTGAGACAGACAGATAAACAGTCAAGGTCAGTCGTTAGAAATGAAAAATATGAAATTTTGCCTCTTTTACCAGAAAATACAGAATCGTACGACAGAGTCTTGATTCGTACGAGACAGGAAACAGTATAGTACGAGACCAGATTGTTGATGATGTTGGATCATACAGAAGATGATTACTACTCGTATGACTGGGGTGTCTACTTGTACGATAATATGTTTGTAATTCGTGCGACACTTGCAATTTGTCGTTTTAGCCTGTAAGAATTGTCGTACAAGATGTACGGACGAAAAATCGAAAAATCTGAAACCTGGAAAATAAGAAAAAATAAAGTAGTCATTCTTGGAGGCCGAAAAAAAAAAAGAAAAAAAAAAGAGTAGTCTTCGGGCCCCACGGGTAGTAATCAATAAGCAATAAGAAATAAACCATAGCAAAGCGACTAATTGCCTTCTAAAAGATGCGAGTATAAGATTGCTCTTAGATTTTTATAAGCAATACCAGTGACTAGACTACACCAAGACGAAGGATTTGATCTATATGATATTAAGCTATATGGATGCAAGATGGATGAGTAATTCAAGCAAATTCAAGCAACAATGCATGCAAGCAATAATGAATGTAAAATGGATGCAAGTAATCTAAAAAAGCACAATGAATGTCATCATCATCTACCCTCGCTATCTTTCGATTTCGCTCCTGAGGGGGAATACTCATGATCTTATGACTTCACATCTCACAAGTCGAGATTTTTTTTTTCAAATCTTCATCAAAAGTCAAGCAAAATCTTTCTAATTAAAATCCTCATCACTAAGGGGCATCTCAACTTCATCGCTTCACATCAAGTTGAAATCTCTCGATCATTTGAATCAATCAATCGCTAGGGGCATATCAGTTTCATCACTTCAAATCAAGCTGATATTTGTCTTTCATCTGAATTAATCTCTTAACATTAATCAGTTTCATCGCTTCAAATCAAACTGATTATTCATTTAAACTCAATCAAAAGTTTAAAGAGTTTCTTTGGTCATTCTAAATCTAAGCGGGTGTTCAGTATTCGTTTCTTGATCAAGCTGGACGGTTTATTCTTCGCTCATCGTGTCCTGATCAATCAAGTTCAAGATCGATTTTTATCATTATTCACTATATCTAAGATCAATCAAGTTCTAGATCAGTAAGATCCGCTTCTTGATCAATCAAGTTCAAGTTCGGTATCTTTGTTTTCTATCGTTCCTTAGTTCAATCAAGTTCGGGATCGGTATCACTTTAATCAGACATCATTTAGCTTTGTCGCTTCGAATCAAGCTAACACCTCGCTTTTTATCTAGTTCATGATCAATCAAGTTCAGAACTGGCATCTCCTGGACATCACACATTCTTTGAATCAAAGCGCTACTCGCACATTAATTCAAAGAGGGGCAAATGTAATACCCTAAAATTGGTCATCTAAACCATGGGTCCCTAATCTCGACAACATCACCAAGGTCCTATCCAAAGACAATTAAATCAATCTTGAGCACATTATTAATTCCTTAATTATCAAAAATCACATGGCAAATCAACCACTCAATATTAATTAAATATTTATTTAATTAATTGAATTATTTCAAGAATAATCATTTTGATCAATTATCCCATTTTAATTTATTAAATATCTTTGCATATTTAATTAATTAATAAATTTGCCATTCAATCATGCGAAAGGATTAATTTATTACAAAGAGTTGAATTGAAACAAAACAAAAGTCAAAACAAAAAAGAATTGAAGAGAGAGAGAAATCAAACTTGAGATATTATTTCTTTTTCTAAATTTAGAACTTGAAATCAGAAAAGCAATTTAATTGAATTGTTGAATTATTCTCTAAAATTGGAACTCAAAGCTTTTCAGAAAAAGAAGTTCAGTTGCATTAAGAAAACTCTTTTCTTGATTAAATTGAAGAATTATCTATTTTTATCAGATGTGCATGGAATTAATTTATTATTATTTTCCAATGCAACTTGGACTTCTAATTTGAATGCATTTCAATTAAACTTATAATTGGAATCTATCTCAAGGTTGACTCAACCTGATTTCTCAATTATTTTTCAATTAATCCTAAATTGAGCTTTTTGTAATTCTCTATAAATTCAGTCTTCAGCTCTCATTCCAATTCACCCCAGAGATTTTTGAGAACACGCTTGGAAATTATTATCGTGCTAATTTCGCTCTGGAGTCATTGAAATTATTGTGCTTTTTTAGATTACTTGCATCTATTTTACATTCATTATTGCTTGCATGCATTGTTGCTTGAATTTGCTTGAATTACTCATCCATCTTGCATCCATATAACTTAATATCATATAGATCAAATCCTTCGTCTTGGTGTAGTCTAGTCACTGGTATTGCTTATAAAAATCTGAGAGCAATCTTATACTCGCATCTTTTAGAAGGCAATTAGTTGCTTTGCCATGGTTTATTTCTTATTGCTTATTGATTACTAACCATGCATATAATGACTTAATTGAAGTGTTGTGCTTGTAGCTACAGGTTCATTTTTTCACAAACACAGATCCCACGGAAGTTTTTCAGCAAGTAAGAAGTTGCCACGTCAGTTTCTTAGGAGATCGAATGCTAGGGTGGATAGCGTTGAATTAGAGGGCCCACATCTACCAGATTAAAGTTGTTAAAGAGCAGGTATCTCAAGGAGGATTCAACGGTGGACGCTATTTCATAGCTCGAAGGAGTAGGATAGTTACCATTTGCGAAATAACGAAGATTGCTAGCCTTAACCGCTTGGTGCGCGGTTAGTGAGGTAAATTGTCAGGTCAGGACATGATAAAGACCGATCAAGTTCTATCTGATCAGACGACTAGTGTGGTTTCACTGGGTTAAAGTGCATGATGGTTACCGTTTGCGAAATAGCAAAAGGAATTTTAGCTCGTTGTCGGATAAGGAAAAGTCAAAAGGTAAAAGCAGTGCAAGTTCTATCTGATCGGACGGTTGGCGTGACTTCTCTAGATGAACATGCAAGGGTTTTATGCTCTACGAAATAGCGAAAGAGCGAAAAGAAAAAATACTCAGGATAGTTTTGACCTGTTGGAGCCAAATTTTCAAATTATTTCATGAATTCAATTCTAAAGGGACGACCGAAGCATGCAGTGTTAATGTCATAATTAAAAAGCCCAATTTCCGTATATACTCTCGCATCAATTGAATGAAGGTATCATTTCAAAGAAGTTGTTGCAGAGAAAGTTGGTGGAGAGCAGAATTCTTCAAGCCAAAATCAGGTTTTCTTGTTCTTTGCTTACCCATTGCTTGAAAATTGTTGAATTGTGGTTTTGTTCTGTTAAAGAACTGCTTTGATTGATAATTGGCATAGTTGCATAATTTCAAAATGGAACCCAGACGAGAATTGACTGGAAAGGTGAACTATCAGGACAGAAAATCTGTGATGACTTTCTAGAGCAGTTAACCATGTCAACTAATATTGGGGCTAGGCCCAAAGAGTTAGTACCAAAAAACCCTCATTTGAAAATTGGGGATGGCCTGTATGACAAAGGAAATTGGTTAAGGGACCCCGAAATAGGGATATCAGGTCTAAGTCTTTTTAAAGTTGGTTTTGGTCAAAGACATGCCCCTGCCCCTTTGAATAGCATTTGGGAACTAGATGTGGGGAAGCTTGTGGTCCCTGGTGTGTTCATGGATGTAGATTTGTTGACCCTGATTGCACGAAATTATGACCCTGTTGCCAGATGTATCAGAAATATAAAGGGATCAGCCCTAGTTGAAATCAAAGATGATTAGTTTAGAAATGTTTTCAAGCTTAGTGAAGCTTCAAATTATCTTGAGCCTATCAATTTTGAAACATTAGCTCAAGTCTAGAATGCACAAAGAGATCATCTTAGGAGTGGCCCATTGAGATAATTCTTTGTTAAAATAGGAGGGTTAATAGTTGTAGGCCCCAGTACAATGGAACCATTTTCCCTGAATTTGTTTACTTTAAGAGCTAAGGGTATGTATTGGACACTGTGTCAGATCTTTGGAGAAGATGCTGAGAAACATATGCCAACCCATTATATGCTGATGATTGCCCAAATTCTAAACCCTTCCCTGGCAATAACATTTGATTTTGCCCCATACCTTACTGATGCTATTCATCCAGGGCTTGTAGGGATTAAAAATGGTAAGGTGGATAGGCCATTTGGATGGTACTCCCTATTAATGCACATGTTTTTGTTCAAAGGTGTTGATTATTTTTCAAAAGATATGGATTTGGTCAAGGTTAAAGATAAAGAGGAGATGCTTGTGCAACTTTGGAGCACTGTTCTAGCTCGGGATAGAGAGGATGCTAGTTTTCTGAAGTTTGATAGATGCTTTGCATCTAAGATTAGAGTTATTTTATGTGCAGAAAACCCTAGGATTCCTAAGGCTCTTTTGGAATTCCTTAGGCCTAAAGAGTTTGCAAAAGATATCAAGATTGTTTACAACTGGGGAGACATGTAATTGTACCCTGTTTCTACTATTTTTAGAGTATATGGCTTTAGAGGAACCCCCTATCTACTGCCCTGTCAGGTCCCATTGAAGATAGGGATTGCAGAAGTGTTGAGACAGATTGGAGGAGTAAAAGAGGTCGAGCTGACCAATAGGGGTATAGGGACCATTTTCCCAACTATTACCATGGCCCATCATTTTGTAATTACCAAAGGTGGCTAGAAATACTTTGAAGAATTCTTTAAGCCATATATGTTGTCAACTGCAATTTCAAGGTGTGCAGACCCTGAGGATTTCTTCAATGGCATGTTTGGAAAGAGGGCGGTATGTAAAAGTAGGCCTCACCAATTTTAATTTCCTGAAGATTTAATTAGAAATGAATTTAGCTTAGACGAGCAGGAATTAAGAAAGGAGAAGTGGGTTGCATGCAAAAAAGGACTTGATTTTATTCATCAATTTGATTCTAGCTATGACCCTCTTTCTAGGTTTTACCCGTTTTGAAGAGAAGGTTAAATTCTTAATTCTTTATTTTGAAGACCTAATGCAAACCCTGAAAGAAAAAAAGGGAGGCTATAATGCAAAATGATCCTAATAGGGCTAAATTGGTCTTAGCTAAGCCTGCCTTTGCTAAGGCTATCCCACCTGGTAATTATATGATGCATAAAAAATCTAAATATACTATGATGATGCCAGTGACAAGTGAGCCTTCCACTTCAAGAGGAAAAAGGGCCATTGAAGATGTCATTGATATTCAAGATTCCCCTAAAAGACAAAGAGTAGGGAAGGAAGTTGAAACTGATGAGCCTCAATACTCTCCATCTCAATCCCCTATTCACATAAGAAATGAGCAAGCAGTGGCCGAACAATTGCTACAGTTAGGGAGTCTCAGTGAAATTGCATACACCTATGATGAGACCCAAGAGGGAATGTTGGAAGAGCCACCTAGTGCAGAAATGAATATAATTGATGGTGAGATAAAGGGAAAGGAATTAGACCTCACTGTCAAACAAGCTAGTGAAGAGTTTCTAGCTGACAACAATTTTGTCACAATAGGGGCTTTCATGCAATTTGTATGGAAACAAAACATTGAACAATTTGAGGCTAGATGTGAAAAGAGAATGAGTGAGAAACCTCACAAAGATACAAATTCAGTGGAAGAAGAGGTTAAACAAGAAATGATGGCTGAATTCAAAGCTATCACTCCTGAAGCTGGAAGAGAGATGGTGTCAAAGGTTGGTGTTCTAATCCTCCCTGAATGGGATATAATAGATGCATTGGTTCTTGAAGCAGTTAGAAAAGAAACCAAGCAAATGGAGGGAGTGACATTTGGCAAAGATAATGCTTCTTTGGTCATGTGGTCCCTCAAGAGGGATGAAAGTAGAAGAAGGAAAGATACCTCGGGATCTAATCTTCTAGGATGTATGATAGTAAAAATAGTCTAGGATACAGGGGTGGTAGAAGCTGCCAGTACAGTCTTAGAAACTGCAAAGTTTAATGTGGCAGTAGCAGAGAAAGAAGCAAAGGAAAAAGATGATCTCCAAGTCAAGTTGGAGACAATTTTAAAGGCTTATAATGAAGCCAAAAATGAGGTAGCCAATAGGGATACTATTATTGCTAGACTTCAAAGTCAGTTGGTAGGACAACACCAAGGAGGTGAGTCCTCTACCCTGGCGATCTCTTCTTCTCCAACAAGACCTCCACCTACCGGTCCTATTATAGAATTCCCCCCTTCTCCTATGCCTTTTGGTTTTCAACCAACTGAGACTTTTCAACATGAGTTGGAAAAAATGAAACAGGATCAAGCCTTGTTTGCAAGTAAGTATGAAGAGAAGGTAAAGGCCACCATTTTGAGTTTTGCTAATACAATAGAGGCCCCCACTGTGCACACTAATATGAAAAGAATTTTAGACACTCTGTGTGAGTTAAATGAGGACAAGGCTATTTTAGAGCCTATTTTGAATAAGTGGATGCCAAGAGAAGTGGATTTAGAACTTATGTGTGCATCCTATGATGAAGCAGGATTTGATGTTACTATCAAATCCACATGTGAGTTGGCAAAAGGTTTGACCAAGTTAGCAGAAGGAAGAGCCAATGTAGAGAGGAAAGCTAACTTGTATAGGAAAGAATATACTGAGCATAAATTTGAATTATTTCCTAGGGGTTTTGTCAGCCAAAATCAGTTGAAGGACAAACAAGTATGGCTTGATGAGCTGGGAGCTAATTTGTCTTTGAGGGTAAATGAAATTGTTAACAAAGATGACACCTCTCTATTTGTTAAAACAATTGAGGAGATAGAAAAGATAAAATCACATTACGGTATTTTGGAATCAGAGGTGAGGAAAATAAGAAACTCTTGGAAAAGGTTACTTAAGTTAGAGAAAAAGATTGTTGGCTACTCATGGCCTACTAATTATGTATTCAAAGAGTGGACCAAAAGGTATGTGGTGCAAGAGGAAGATGCTCCAGAACAGTTGGAAGATGCTCCGGGACAGTTAAAAGATGTTGCAGAAGAGTTACCAACTGAAAAGGCCGTTGAGACAGAAAAAGACTTGAAACTGCTTTTTGAAAGAAGCTATGGTTGTAACTAATTTTCCTTAGGGATGTACGAAGCTTGTATGAATCCATAATGTTATAAATGGATACCAGGATAGAGGAAAAATGATCACAAGAATCTGTAAAGAAACTCTGCAGAAATTTATCTGCATTTTTTCTAGTGTTTCACAGAAAACTATCTAAGTTTTGTAAGATTTTCCAAATTGAA
The DNA here is from genome assembly GCF_030272615.1 of Cryptomeria japonica. Classification (NCBI taxonomy): domain Eukaryota; kingdom Viridiplantae; phylum Streptophyta; class Pinopsida; order Cupressales; family Cupressaceae; genus Cryptomeria; species Cryptomeria japonica. The sequence goes on from NC_081410.1 coordinate 254,768,185, forward strand.
TATAAATATACAGACCATTAACTTTGAGCCTTAAATTGAATATAAATATACATACCATTTACACAATAAGTCCTAAAGAAATATAAAGACTCTGTAGCCCAAACAGTGAAGAAAGGCACTGGTCATCTATAGAATACAATTCATCAGTTCACATTTCATTTTAAAGCAATAGTAGTAGCTGAGTAGGAAATATAGAGTAGACTATAAATAGTGTATATACATAAATTTCAAGCACAAAAATCGAATAATTTCTACAACAACGATCTTGAACTCATCTGCTATATCTCCATCCTGGCAATTTATGCCATTCTGAGATGCATTAGGTTAGTCTCAATCACTAGAACACAATTTGCAACATGCATTAGGAGTTGTCCTCCTTACAAATAGTGCAACATTAAAAAGGTATTATCAAAGCTACAACCACAATTCAAAGAGGAAGCTTACAAAGATAGGACAAAGCTAGGTATAGTCATAAGTCAAGGAAAATTCATAGTTGAAACTCAGTCCAAAATAGTGAAGAAGTGCAACAAATGACATGAGAAGTCTAAAGAAGTATTATAGCAATCATGAGTCAAGGATTAATGAAGAGATTTTTTGCACCCATGATACAATCCTTAAAAGCATCCATGATACAATCTGAAACACACTTTTTACCGTTCTCTTGGTGATTTTGTCCAATTGCGTATGTCTTGCTTATGTATGAAAATGGCATTTTGCAGCTTTCCACCGACCATGTATTTGAGATGTCTTTGATTTAGATATGGCATGAGCTTAGTCGTAGAGTGAGACTAGGGAGTTGGACCATCTCAACCATGGTTCGCCTGCATATGTATATAGTTTTGTGTATTCATTAAAGATTTTCATTTAATTTTAATCAACTAAAGAGCAACATTCATGACTTACAAGTAATAAAAAAACTTACAAGGATGAGGCATATTCATTACTTACAAGTAATAAAAAAACTTACAAGGATGAGGCATATTCATAACTTTTGCAGTCCTACCTTGGATATCAACACTAGAAGCAACTCATATTGTTCGTGTACAGACAAGACAATATGGGAGTTCATTATACCCAACAACTTGTGGTGTTGTTGTTCATGTTGGCTCCACTTGCACCCTGCAATTAAGATTCAATATACATTATTCAATAAGATTAACTGTGCAACATAATGAAATATTGAAAAGTGTGTTACCTTGTTGAGCTTCGCTTGGTTTCGAGAATAATTTAATATTCTCTACTTAACAGGGCCAACCACGTGAAGGTGGAAGCTCATTTGCCCCCCCCTTAACATCACTCCAAATTCCCCGTTAACATCTTACAACATTCATTCATTAATTCTTTCTACCATTAATAAAATATAGCATTCATTCATTAATATCACATAACGTTCATTAACACATAACATTGATTAACATTAATTAACATGCAACATTCATCAATATTAATTAACACATATCATCCATAACCATTAATTAGCACATAATTACATTCACTAACACATAAAAATCAGTCATTATCAAATTAGTTAGATTACAATCATTTCTTTCTTTTTTTTTTCTTTGAAGCTATGAAAAGACTAAGTGGAACATTGGTTTCTTCATCATTTCCCCCCTCTGCAGATGTTATGCCAACTGCTCGTGATCTCAATGTATGCCTAGTCCTATACTAAGGATGAGGACACTGAAACGAAGGGGGGTCCTCTGCAATAACAAAGAAATGGGTTAAATTCAATTTATTTATTTATTATTGTTACAAGTATTTCATTAATTTAGAGAACATAATTGTTGTGCTCTTTATCTGATGGGGCCACATCATTTTGTGTAGCCTCAACCTCAACATGTTGAACACCCTCTAGATCATCTGGAGTTGAAATACTAAAGGTTACATTAATGTTGAACACCAATTGCAATTATATTTGTTTAAAGCAATAACAGTGGTCCTCTTTACCTAAGTGGGAAACATCATGTTCTTGAGGTTGTGTACCCAGATCATGCTCTACTTGCTCACCACCGACTACATGCTCTAAAATATTAACAAAAAAGGTTACATTAATTACTACTCTAACTACAAATTAAGATATATATACTTGTATTAATAGTTAAATAAATAAATTTGAATATCAAATGAATACCTCCACTAATGGGATGCACATCTGGACCTTCATGTGCAGGTGGTGTTTCACAATTAGCAGGCCGCATTCCAGTGACATGCACATTGTTATCATTGCTTGCTTATTTAAAACAAATATAGTCACTTTATGTTGGAACTCAACATCAATTAGATTATTGGTAAAGTATTCAATTTGAAACAACTTCCATTTACCATATTTACCTGTGTGACGGATGCCTTGAATGTTGTGTATGCCCACTCAATTCTCGTAGCCGATCAGCCATGGCTGAATAGCCTCACTGGTAGGCAATTCTCTTGTCATCTTCTGTGGGTGCTCTATTGAATTTAGAGCCCTGCATTTTTGCTTGGTACCGTGAATTTTGCTTGCATTGTTTGATAAAAAAAAAACGTTTGCAATTTATTAATATTTTGATGCAATATTTCGTTTACATGAGATACTTACAATTCGTGCAGCAAGTTTCATGTAACCACCATAGCCGAGTTTGTGTTGCCTGTGCTTTTCTTGCCTTGCCTTGGTTGCCTTTGACGTGTCACTCAGTTTATAAAAAGTTTGAAATATGTTAGATTATATAAATATAAAGAGTAATTAATTAGTACATAATTACATTCTTAATAGTATCTCGTATCTTCTTTTGGCGTCTAGTGGTGTATTTCCTTTTTTCCTTTCAATTCTCTCCTTGGCATCCAAAATCATGTCCTTCCACTCCCTCTCTGCAATCATGGGGGGATGCTCATACTTTAGGTTCCTCTCCAAATGGGTCCTGTATTGGTCCCTCACATACTTTAGATATGTGCCAGCTTTTTCAAGGAGCTTGGTTTTCTCAAAGGTGTCATTTCCAAACCACTCAACCGTTTGGTTTGTCAATTCATCTTTTAACCTTTTTTCTTGGTTATTCTACCTTTTAAAGCAGAAACAAACCTGTTAGATTTAGAAATGAACTGAATCTACATTTATTACACTTCAAGAAATGGATCAAAGGAAAACTATTCTAGCAAAGATATGAAATCAAAAGTGGATAAGGGTTAGTTCACATATGATGTACCACCTTTTACGTATGGTGGGCCCAAATATCTGCAATGCAATGTCACTAAGATGTTTATAGAAAATATCATTTCCTGCAAAAAATTCATGGGATCATTAGTCCAAAACGAGTGATCATAAAGTAAATTATAATTAGAGTATATAATAATAATTTTAAAGTACTTGGAACCTTTTGTATCTTTAAGGGAAGCATTTATTCATCGCTCACCACCAATGTGGCCTGCAATGTTCTCATACTAGCAATACGAGAAGATCCAGGAAATGATGGTATGTTATCAGCAGTAGTCGCCTCTGGCACATCCTCATGTGCATCTCCTCCTGCAAAAAATGAATCCACTATGAAATGGCATTAGAATTCAAGGAAGAACGCTCGAAGGGAAATAAACACATGACAGAAGATAGAGCAAAAGAGGGATCTACCAACAGTGGGCGGGCCAATATGACGTGCACTAGAGGATGTTTGCATGCTACGTGTTGCCGACATTGCAATCGGCAATACAGGTGAGGGTGACCTCTGATGAGGCAGTGGCGACATTTGCACAGTAACATTGACAACACCTAAAGAATAATACATTAAATATATCAAACATTAAATATATGAAAAGTGCAAGAATTGTAAACAAGGATTAACCTTTATTTTGAAAATTGACAGTATCAATTATGATGTGTTTTGGGTACTCAGAGTGATAAGCCAAGCAAGTGATAATACAAGAAAATCGTCATCACTTGAAGATCCTGCAACCCCCTGATCGTGGGAGTGACTTTCATGAGGGCTGATAAATTGCTGTAAAACAATACGTACATATTTTAGTTAATGACATAAAAGAGAATAAAATATAAACCATTATTGAACTTTTGTTATAATTAAAGCTTTCATTATTGCTTACTTGTAAGTTTTCTGCCGTCTCAAACAATAATTCCACCCTCTGTCGTATCTCATCAGTGGTAGGATGCACGGCTGCCAAAGCAACAATCTCTTTTCTAATTTTTATAAGAGGCATTTTAAAGAATTTCACAAGGTCCGTGGGATCTTCAGGGTCATCATTGCTAAACCCTAATGATTCTACATCCATATAAAGGTGCTTAGGTACTGCAACTCCCTTTCCCTTTCCCCGAACATTTGTCTGTGTCAAGAATATCATTAACAATTACAAAATTAGTATAAATCACTAAAAAAAAGAACATAATAATGTAATAGTTTGCTTCTATCTAATTTGTACAATTACAATGAGGTTTACCTACTCAGTAGAAGTGTCGCAAGCTACATCTCTGTCTGCAATATGTGCTGGATCCATGTCAGCCTGTGACAAAGAAAAAGTATAAAAAACGTTAGCAAAATTACATAGTACACAACATGAACAACATGAACTTTGTAGACAAAAAGAGTGTTAAATAATAAAAAGATATTGTCATCAAAATCATTGTAATTTTTTTAATTCCTTACCTTTACTTTATGTATACTGTGCAGGATCCTCAACTAAATGGTTGACGATGTCTGTAGTCAACGACTTGTTCCCACCAAGGGTGACAACATCACACAGGGACTATACCTGAAATCAACACCATCAATTGAGCATCATAAGCATTACTACATTTGTAAGTTGATAAACAATAAATACATATGTATCATAAGCATTAGAAGCATCACATGATGTGTCATCATATATGTAATTGAGCATCACAATTAGCATCACATATCATGTGTCATCATAAACATGTAATCCATCACATATGTATCATAAATCACCATCCATCACATAGGTAATAAACAATCATCATCATCATCATCATCATCATCATCATCTTCGCCATCATCATCACCATCATCACCATCACCATCACCATCATAACCATCATAACCATCATCACCATCACCATCACCATCACCATCACCATCACCATCACCATCACCACCACCACCACCACCACCACCACCACCACCACCACCATCACCATCACCATCATCATCATCATCATCATCATCATCATCATCATCATCATCATCATCATCATCATCTTCTTGTTCTTCTTCATTGTCATTGAGAATTGTCGATCATGATCATCATCCACTTCATCTTTTACTTCTTCGGTATCTTCTTCTTCCATCACATTATACTTTATCGACCTTCCTCTTGGATCATGTCTAACAACAAATGACCAACCCGGTTTATGTGGAACCTCTGAGTAAAATACTTGCTCACATTGGCTTGGAAGAACATAGGGCTCATCCCCAACTGGTTCAAATGACCTTGTATTTAGCATTATAAAACCATTATCATGCTCAATAACAATTCTATCAGGATCATTTTTATTCAATCGTAGCCTGTACCATTTGACAATGAAAAAAACTAATTTGAAGGAATTAAAGTCACACTCAAGTATATCATCCAAAATGCCATAGTATCGATTTTGAGAATGTTGAGGATGAATGTCATTTCTCGATGAAATATTTGTCACCTCAAAGACTGCAGTGATGCCAGAATTAGAAGTTTTCTTCGTGTCATCCAACTTTTTTATGCTAAATTTATGACCATTGCAACACATAGCATTGTGGTGTTTGACCTGCGATATGTCAAACATGTAAAATTTATTGCATTGTGAGTTGATAAACATATGGGTGATTAATAAATTTATACGTACCTGTTTATCTCTTAAACCATATGCTAAATCAATTTCCCTTTGCGTAACATTGGAATCTCCATTATGATGTGCTTCTTTAACCAATGAAGCCACACCTTCCCATGTTAACGTGCGTCCAGAATGTTGACAATGATCAATCCATACCATCATCCAATCAATATTGTTTGCAATATACAAATGTAGTGCATCCCACTCTCGACCAACTGTACAAAAAATAAATAGACATCTTACAATCGATTTATTTTGAAGATTAAGAATTAATTAAATACAATAACATCTTATAATTACCTCTCACTTTCCTCAATCTACCTTTCCCTGTCAAATACTCCCCTTCGAATTTGTTAATGGTGTTGGGATCCCAAATGCGATCCACGTGGATCTTTGATACAAACTTAGGAAGATATTCAGAAATGTACACCATAGTATGGTATACCATATATCCGTCCACCATAGAACCCTCAGGATGTGCTCTTTGTCGAACCAAAGCCTTTAAAAATTTCAAGTGCCTCTCAACCATCCACATTGACCTAGTGTGTACAGGTCCACACAATTCAATCTCCTCAACTTGGTGTATGAGGTAGTGTTCTTATGCATTGAAAAAAGCTAGAGGTAGACACTTTTGCATTTCACACATTAAATGAGGAATTTTTCTCTTCCAATATTTTATATCATCTTTATGAATTTTTTTACATGACAACCACCTACAAGGTATTCAAGACGCAAAAAAATATATTACATAACAAGTAAAACAAATCGCAAATATAATATCTATACAACAAACTAAACAAATATCACTACTTACCTCATGTATTTTCCAAGATCATATATGACTTGCTTGACATTATTGTCGAAGTCGTCTGGGAGAGATAAAGGTAGAACGTACTGCAACAATTATAAAATTATCTTTTTTTTTTTTTTAACATAATGAAAAATACACGTACGCGCAGTACTTAAATACATACTAAAAACACAAGAACATGAATTACCTTAATGAAGGTATGTCAATCATGCATTTTCATCCCTGACCCAAAATCACTTTTCTTTGATATGAGATTGTTTATGTTTGCAGCAAATCTTGTGGGAAATCAAATTTTTCGTATGACTTCTTTTATAGAATTGCTTTGCTGGTCTGTTAATAACCAAGGAAGCTCACTTATATTAATTTGGTCTCCATGGCTATTTGATTGAATGACATTTATCATTGCATGATTGGAATCCTGAATGTCACTACATATTTTGACAATTTTTTCTTTGTCACGCCTTCCATCCAATATTTTCCATATTGTCTTTGTTATATTCTTTCCAATATGCATACTATCAAACAAATGAACATTTTGTAACTGCTCGTAGTAGGGCAACCTACTAAATTGTCAGGGATAACTTTTTATTCCCTTAGGAAGGTGGTCATTTATGCCTTCATGACCTTCATGATCATCAATCACATCATCAGTAAACTAAACAAAATAGAAAAGTTGTTTTATGACAAACCAATAGATGGAATGGCATTACCTTGATGATTAATTCTATTATATTCCAACTTCCACAGGTGAGGTGTCATTCTTCGTGGCTTTGATGTATTCTCTTATTTCCCATTGAAAAGATGTTTTTCAGTATTTCGATACTTATGATTTTTGTGGAGAAAGTGCCTATACTCATCAAACACCTACTTTCCTAAACTTTTTGAATGACGAGATTTCATCTTTGGACCACAAACAGGACATGCAAATTTTCCCTTTGTTTGAAGACCTACAAGATAATGTATAATTGGATTAAATATGATAATTTTTTGAATTATAATGTTCATGCACAACTTAAATACTATAACATACCACAAAAATGTGTTAGCCTCGGGGCATCGTGTATTGTCCATAGAATCATCACATGGAATTGAAATTGTCTTTGTCCTATTGGTCTAGAGACGTCATACATAGTGACACCATTCCATAACTCCAGCAACTAATCGATAAGAGGCTCGATATATACATTCATATCTTTAACTTGGTACTTACCTAATCGAATGAACAAAAACATTACATAATTATTATGACCATTTTACTACAATATATATAATTAAATTTAGACGACTATATTTAAATGATAAAATATCTGGAACAATCATTGCCAACATTATGTGCTCCCTCTTTATTGACATCCATGGAGGAATGTTATTGTTGATAACAAAAATAGGCCACACCGAGTAAACATATCTCGTCTCTCCAAATGGATTGACACCATCCGCTACCAATGAAACCCTGAGATTACGAGGTTCTTCTTTAAAGTGTGGCCACTTTTCCTCTATGTCCATAAATGCTGAACCATCCGTAGGCATTTGAATAATGTCATATCAACTTCTATTGCATGCATGGTAATCCATAAATTGTGCCAAGCTAGTGCACTTGAATAATTGTTGCATACGTGGAGTAATGGGAATATAGCGAAGAACCTTGCGAGGAACCCTTTTTGTTATTTGATCTGTTCGATATCTACTGATATGACATTCAGGGCATTCAGTTCAAAATTCATTTTGTTTGTGATATATAATATGATCATTGGGACAAACATCTATTGCTTGATACTCCATTCCAATATCTTTCATAACGACAGATAATTCTCGGTATGAACGAGATATAATATTTGATGGTGGTAACAAAAACTCACCTATCAATCTACAACGAAAAAATATAATTTGTTATAATAAAGAATATTAATGGTACAACATGATTCATAGTTTATTATGACATATATGACATACCTTAACATACGTGACATTGTTATGTTGGATAAACCATTCATAACCTTCAAGTTCACCAACAACAATATAGCAGAGAGAAGAGTTGCCTACGAGCCTTCATAAAGGGCCTCAGATGCCTTCTCAAGTAGAGGGACATCATGAACAACATCAAGGTCATCTTCATCATCATGATCAGTTGTGCGAGTACTAAATGAGTCATGGATCAATGTATTTGTACCATCATCTTCAATTGTGTTTTCTGGCCCATGATCGTCATCTTCCATGGGATCATTATCTTCAGCTTTGATATTCATAGCTCCATGTTCGTCCACTTCGAAAACCATATTCTCAGGGTTGTGTTGATCCATACCATGTGCTCTAGGGTGCTCGACCTATATAAAATTGATAAACATAAATAAATCGTGATCATGATCTCATCATCACGTGATTTATTATGTATATAAATTGTCGCCACGATATAATGAAAAAATTACCAATGGATGATAATCATGTCCACCTTCAATGTGACCATGCAACCTACAATGTTTCTTCATTGTTTTGATTAGAAGTCTTCTAGTCTTTAACCCCTTACAAATTTTTCACAGACAATAACATTTTCCATCACCTTTTCTTTTCAAGTTAGACCACAATCTAGCAATTGTCTCCTTATTTTGTTGTTCGTTGATATTGTCTGACATGGTCTTTCTTCACAGGCAAGAAAATAGAAATTATCATCATTGAACAGAGCATCTTATTGAATTTAGATTTCTAGTTTGCTTATGGTACATCACACAACATGGAAAAAAAGAAATACTCAATAAATAACAGGATTCATTGATCTAGTATTATCACAATCTGCACTTGGCCTTCAAAAATTTCTCCTCCTAACACTGTTTATCCATTACCTATCAAGTACAAAACTCTAAAACCCGTGGCTATTAAAATACATAAGACAACATTGTAGCATCTTATAATCATCTGTTATAAACCAAAGCACTTGGGAGTGATTCTTTTGTTTGTCACAGTCCAGGAAAACGGTGTCTACTGGAGCCTTGAATAACTGACTAGAAAGATTTTTCATTCCTTTTCTTTTTCCTTCTGATTTTTTCACTGTCACTTCCATCCTCCGAGTCAGATGCCCTCAACCTTTTCTTTCTTCTTGTTTTTTCATACTCATATTCATGCTTTGAATTATTTTTCGTTCTTGGTGACTCCTTACTGCTCTCACTGTCAGTTTCACTCTCAGAATCTGAGTATGATCTATCAGAATCTGACGAATCTGATGAACTAGAAGAATCATCATTAGAGGTAGATTCATCTGACACATGAATAGAATTTTGCTACTGCATTACAAGCCTTGGCATATTCTTCAAATACTCACATAAACTCTCAGTGATACCACCAAGACCAATAGAAGTAAATAAATTGATAGCAAACCATGAATTTTTGGGATTGTCCTTTGGAGAAATTGAATCAAAAGACTCCTACATTGTTGGATCGTTCAACCTTTCATTACGTAACAATATACCAAGCTACTCTGCTAGCTCCTACAAGAGAAGCTTGGCATAAAAATACAGGAAGAGGAAGTAGTATCTTCCTCTATCAGACGTATATAAGCAAGACAATGCCATGGAAGAGCATCCGTGCCAAGTAAGTGGGCCAAAAACTTTGCAACATTATGCAATTTATTTGTTTCCAGTCTGTGTATCATAGAATACTATTGTACAAAACACTTATCAAAAAAGTCCTCATAAATTTTACTGATCATACAGAATCTTTGCCCAAGAAGACCATAATAACGAAGGCATGTTCTCTCTTGACTAGGTTCAAGCTTGATCTTTAGTAACTTATGACCAGCTTCCTCAAAATCAACACTTGACATGATTGTCAAATAAATTGAATGTCTTAAATTGACCAAGTTTGTCTCTATCTCATCCTGTATTCTCAGTGCTTCCTCACCTTCCTCTTCATCATCATCATTATCATCATCTGAATCATCACCTGAATCATTCTCCCCTTCCGCTTCATCTGAAGAAGCATCTCCAAGGATATCTTTCTTCAGTTTTTCATAGGTTGCTTCATGCTCTAAGAAATCAAGATCTGGCTTGAAAACATCCAAACCAGCTTCTTGATCAAGTTCATCTTCTAGGAAAACGTCATGTGTTAACTGATCTGAACGCACAGCTGGATGACCCTTGAACTTAGCTTTGCAAATTGCAAAAAGGCCTTCAATTAAAAACTGTACTCGTTTGCCAATTTACCCCTCATGGAGAATACCTCTAAATCTTTCAAAAATCCCAGAGACCTTTGTTAGTGTAGGTTTTTTATTTTCCTTATGTTAGGGAATATTTATTTTTCCTACACATATATTATTTAAGCTTGCTTAGGTTAATAGGAGTGGTTTATATGAGGACACATGGCGAAATACTTTAGCTATATGTGTATCTCTCCACCTCACATGGGTAGTTGAGTTTCACACCCTCTTTTGGCTTGTTGTGCCACCTCTCATAACCACTATTTTGTCATTTCCTAAGTGGGTTATGGGGTAGTTGGGTTTCACACCCTCTTTTGGCCTTATGTGCCAACTTTCTCAACCCTTTTTTTGTCTTCATGTAAGGAGGTTATTCCACATGTTTTGGCATTTACCAAGAAGGTAAAACCTCCCACTTTTTATGGGGAATGGGAGTTAATGCACCCCTTGGATGTATATGCTTATATTTTTCTATATAATAAGCACTATACTCTCACCTTCACTAGTCAAGTTAGTGGAGTGATAGCTCGGTGAGAGTCTTCTCCAAATTCTCTTCTTTGTCTCTATTTCTCTCTCATATCAAAATTATCTTCATTCAGCTATTTTGATCTTCGATTATTCATTGCATGAGGAGTTTCATGTGATCTATGACCAACAATAGATCTTGGCTCAGTTCTCGCTTCTCGCAGAATCTCACAACCTTTGGGTGAAAGGTCTTGCAACAAAGAACCACATTCTTTCAAGAACCCACCAACAACCTCTACATTATCATATGTGGGGTTCTCTAGTAAAAGGGTGAGAAGTTCCAAGGCAATGATCTCATGTGCAACTTGTTGGTTCACTAAATGAGCTATGAATTTGGCTGTTGCTATCAACATGTGCTTGTCATTGTGTTTGTATGCCCTCTTAAGCTGCAAAATAATTCTTCGCAAAAGTAGATTGCCAACTTTAGGAAATTTTGTATTTACCACAACAACCAACGCAGCAAAAACATTTGTAAATCCAGGGGATGCCATTTGGGATTTCATACAAGACCTACAAAATAGACCCCTCCCACAGATGAGATTCTTTGCAAACAACTCTGGAATGATGTTCTTGATGTTAGATGCATTTACCTTGTTTACTAACCCATTGATACTCTTCTGAAGGGCATCCCATGTCATGCGCTAGTATTCCACACTACTCTTGTCTTCCACATCTTTCATCATTTGAGCCAGCTTAAATGGGGAATGTAAACACCCCCACTTCTTTCAACACCCTTCTCAGCTCCTCTTACAACACCTTCGCCATTCCCATTCTGAGATGGAGCAGACACAACACCAGAAGTTTTCACTTCCACTACCTCTCTATCCCTCTTGTTTCCAGAAGCCCCTTTATCACTTAATTCATGCTTATTTCTATATATAAACCCATTAGGAAGCATGCATTTTTCCATAAAAGCTAGCCCAAATATTTTACAGTTTTTTTTCATCAAGATTCCCTCGGGAGCTGGCAGATCCTGCTTCCATACTTTAATTTTGTTTTCTCAAAGGGCAATCCTAAAAATCCATGCATTGCAAACAACTTTTTACACCTTTGTTGGTTGTGGTGGTGTCACAGAGAGTTTACATCAATAAATGAAGAACATGCCAATGCTTTTAATGCAGTAGTAGAAGTCTATCTCTTATTCAATATCTCTAGTGAAACCCCCATGATCTTTTGTTGGAGTAGAATTTGTTATATTCTAGAAAGGGTCTTGTCCTTTGTTGATGTGATATTCATCTACCTCAAGAAATAATTGTTCTTTTCTCCAACAAGAAGTGGAACTAAATGAAGATCTAGCACCATGAAATGAATCCTCAAAAGGATTACTATAGTTAGTTTTGGTAGACAATGATCTGGGTAAAATACTAATGTGGCTTTAGGAAACATTATGTACTAGCTTAGCATACTCTAACAACTTTGTTGTGACATGCTACATCCAATTAAGTTTCCATCGGTATCTCTATTGTGTTTATGGATTGGGATTCAATGTACTCTTTTTATACATAGATTTTACTTTCAACTGAGGAGGTTTGTATGTACTTACTTGTCTTTCGATTGTATTCCTATTTCAATAATTTCTTCTATTAACAAATCATTTGTTGTAAGTTGTACAAGTGGAAGCTTGAACATGCCTTCCATGCTAGCCTTGTTGATACGTTCAACACCATCTTGTGCAACAAATCTTTAGAACTCCACTATTTCATTGAAGAGTGAGTAGTAGGGACAATCTAGGACACTTACAGAGGTTTTGCAAGAGAGATAAATAGACCTAAATATTATGGCTTAATAATGATCAATAGGTAAACAAATAATAAACTCTCAATATCAAAATGACTTTCTCCATTGTCTTTACTAGAAATGGATAGATATGCTAATAATGGCTTTATGACTGTATGTCAACTTTAGACTCAATCCAAGAAGAGCTAGAACTAATATGCGATATTTAGATTTATGATCTCTATAATATAACAATCCCATAATTATGTTTCCACGCATCTATACCACAACACAAACATCATGCTAGTGTTCAGCCATAACAATTGATATCCTAATTATAGAATGTGAAATATGCACATAACTATGAATAAAGATTAAGAAAAACAAAGAAAGATTCTTATTGCAAACATAAATGACTAATGGACAAGAATTGAATTCATTGTAGATAGTTTTGAATATCAAACTCACTTATTTGTGTGCATTTACTAACTCATGTACTTGTGGCCAACCATTTATCTCTTTCATAAATTAAACACTTATTAATAACATTAAATGGTTGAGTAATTATGTTTTAGTTGAAATTGAAAATAAAATATTTTATTTCAGGACAGCTCACATTATTCCCTATCATATTTTAGACTCTCAGTTTTGTTAGTAGTGGTTTGATGTCTTTGGAGCTGATCATTACATTTCTTTAGTTACGTTTGCCAATGTACTCCCAGCCTATGCCAAAATGGGAGCTTTGGAACAGGGTATGGACATCCATCAAAGCATAAAAGATAGAGGAATTTTGTCAGACGTAGTTGCAACTACACAAAATGGATTTGTTGAGAAGGCTTTAGAAACTTTCAAGTAAATGCAATCGACAGGTGTAAAGCCGAATTCCATGACCATTGCTACTATCCTCCCCGCCTGTGCCAAAATGGGAGATTTGGAACAGGGTATGGACATTCATCGAAGCATAAAGGATAAAGAAATTTTGTCAGATGTTGTAGTTGTAACTGCCCTAGTAGACATGTATGCAAAATGTGGAAGCATAGACAAGGCATGTGAATTGTTTGATAGAATGCCTGAAAGAAGTGTTGTCTCGTGGACTGCAACGATTGCTAGATATGCACAAAATGGATTTGTTGAAAAGGCTTTAGACACTTTCAAGAAAATGAAATTGGAAGGCATAAAGCCAAATTCCACAACTTTTGCCAGCATCCTCCCTGCCTGTGCAAAAATGGGAGCTTTGGAACAGGGTATGGACATCCATCAAAGCATAATGAATAGAGGAATTTTGTTAGGTGTTGTACTTGCAAATGCCCTGCTTGACATGAATGCAAAATGTGGAAACATGGACAAGGCTTGTGAATTGTTTGATAAGATGTTGCAAAGAGATGTGATCTCATGTGAACAATCAACACGCACGTATATGGGAGGAAGGGATTGCTGCTACAAAATTGAACGCTCACTCCTCAATCACAGTTCTATGGTTTTATGAGATTAAATTAGGACAATTAACCATCACATGTATATTTTTTGCAACATGAAATTAAAAACTAGGACAATTTGAATCTACCTCCTGCGCGGGATTGCCTTCGACGCGGGTTTGATGTTCTTGGGGGTTGAAGTCGCCACATACGCCTACGTGGGATTGCAATTCACAAATGAATTCCCCGCCTCTTTTTTTATTTTGTAATGGCCATTGTTGTTAGAATTACGACGAACTCGAGCACTTTTTTGAAAAAAAGAAATTTATCATTGCTAATGCCTTCTTCGTCGAAACCAAATAGGAAATTTCTGTCGAAATTACGATGAATGTGGATATTTTTTCAAAAAAAATCAAATTTGGCCACAATATACCTTCTCCGTCAGAAACCTCTGTCAAAAATCTAGTCCAAATGTATTAGTGACAACCTCTCTCCAATAGATATCAGGTAATTTAGCTTCAACCATCATAGTCCTTGCAGCATCCAAAATTGTTAGGTTCTTTCTTTCCACCAATCCGTTCTGTTGTGGGGTTGTAGGTGCCAAAAGTTGTCTCCTAATACCATTCCTTTTACAAAAGTTGTTGAACTCATTGGGTGTAAACTCACCACCATGATTTGATCTTAAGCACTTTATCTTCAGTCTTATCTCAGTCTCAACCATAGCCTTAAAGATTCTGAATTTTTCAAAAGCTTTAGATTTCTCTTTCAAAAATGCTACCCACATCATTCTAGAATAGTCATCAATAAGTAACATAAAATATCTATCACCTTGAAAAAATTTAGTCCTTGCCGGTCCACATAAATCAGTATGAATAAGATCAAGAATTTAATTAGATTTATTATGTACACTTCTGAAATAAGTTCTAACTTGCTTACCCATTTGATATTCTCTACATACCAGATTCTGAGGTTTAACAATCTTGGGCAAATCTTTGACAACTGCTATTGAACTGATCTTTACTATGCAATCAAAATTAACTTGACACATCCTCTTATACCATAACCAACTTTTATCAATCTGAGCAATCAAGCAAGCCTTCTCACCGGAGTTCAAATGAAAGATATTACCATTAGACTAAGTTCTGGAAGCAATCTCCAATCCAAATTTATTAATAATCTTACATTTTCCATCCTTGAATTTTAAATGAAATACTCTATCCACCATCTGACCTACACTTAAAATATAATGCTTTAAGCCTTTAACATAATAAACATTATCAGTATTAGTCTTACCATCCAATGATATTTTTCCTTTGTCTTTGATCCTACATGTCTTGTTGTCTCCAAATCTGACCAATCCACCATCAATTTCTTGCAGTGATAAGAACTTTATTTTGTCACCAGTCATGTGATGTGAGCAACCACTGTCTATAACCCATTCTTCCTTTTCTTCAATTTTAGCAGCCAAGGCCTTTTCCTCAGTATGTGTTGGTTCAATGAGAGATTCAGAGAATCATTCTTGATAGCAATAAAGACCCAATCTTTGCTGGATGAAGCACCATTATTGGATCCACTCACAGGTTCATCATCATCAAAAATACCATCATCATCACTCGCATAATAACATGATTTATCTTTACTTCTTCTAAATTTAGGTTTGCTCTTATATTCAAGATTAGGCTTATAATTCCTTATAAATCTTTCATGATTCCTAGGAGCTCTTTCAGGACATCTATATGCAAAATGACCAATCTTATTGCATGAAAAACATTTAAAAGGGACTTTCCCTTCATACTTACTTCCAGCTGGTCCTTTAGGAATTCTTCTAGTAATCAGGGCTTCCAGCTCTTCAAGCTCTCTTTCTTCTTTCTCAATTTCCTCGATATCTTTAGCATACATCTCTTTCCAATCTATCTTCTATTTACTAGATGCAGATGCTCTAAATGCAGTCTCAGTTTTAGCAGCACTCTGATCTCTAAGTTCTTGAACTTCAAAAGCAGACAATTTACCAAGTAGTGTATCTTTGATCACAAGGGTACTTGACATTGTCTGGAGTTTATTGATAGCAGTAGCCTTCATCTTGTAAGTCAAAGGTAGAACTCTTAGAACTTTTGACACTATCTCATCCTCACTAATAGATCCACCGCAACATTTGATACCCATGACAATCTCATTGACTCTATCTATGAAAGAGCTTATCTTCTCATCTTCTTCCATCTTCAAAGTTTCATATCTTACCCAGAAACCTTCAAGTTTAGCAATCTTCACAGCCTGGTCACCTTCATAAACAGTTTAAAGTTTTGTCCAGATCAACTTAGCATTCTCCAACTCTATGACATTTAATAGCTTTTCACCAGATAGGGTGCTTAATAATGCTTCTTTTTCTCTTACATCATTTTCAACTCTCTTCTCTTCATCAACAGGTGTCAGTGTTTCAGAATTAGGATCATGAGGTATATACCCTTTCTCCACTATCTCCCAAACTTCAGCTCCAAGACATCTGAGATGAATCTTCATTTGCTCCTTCCATATCTTGTAATTTGTACCATCAAATTTGGGACTCTCCTTCTGGTAGGGATTGAATGTATAACTAGATGCAGTTTCCATTGGATCTCCTCAAGAGATTAAGCTTTTGCAGAGAGGACCTCGCTCTAATACCAATTATTGGAATGCACTAATACTGGCAGTAAACGGAGAGGTGGGGGGGGGTGAATCAGTTTACTAACAATAACAACAATTAATAAAATTTATAAACCTTAAATCGAAGCACAACCTAATGAAGAATATAACAAGAAAGCACAACACACATAACACCAATATTTGACGTGGAAAACCCAGAAAGGGAAAAACTATAGTGGGAAATCCTACCCACAAACAAATGAATACTCTGCAGTAGTATTATGAATAATTACCATGGGGTCTGCACATGTAGAAAGGCCAACAACCTAGAGCACACTTCTCATCACAAAGGGAAGTCCCACCAACTTACAAAATCATCGGACTATAATTCAAAAAATAGTTAATGAACTGTGAAAGTAGCATCTACTAATGCCTAATACAGTTCTGGTTAAGGATTGATGTCTGCTCTGCAATACAAAACCTTTCCAACCTTCACCTGAATGATATGAATTTATTTGCACTTAATCCTTCTCTGATAATGTAGACTTAATCAACCATCGATATATAAATTACATGAGCAAGTCACCTATAAATACAATCATCAACCTTACTGACAATGTCGGCTAAACCCTAAACCCATAAACCCATAAACCCATAATTACAAAATTACATCACATGATACCACTAGACCAATATTATAATTTAAATTACATAGCATGGACCTAAATCAAGTAACCAAACAATTATATTCTCCAGGGATTTCGCTAAGACAAAAATCCAACACGCTTCACTTGCCGATAGAAACCCTTAGTGAAAGTTTAACTGGATCCAAATAGGACCACCATAATAGCACACCATCCAATGCAAAGTCACCAAATGCTCATGATATGATCAAGAAGCACTAATAGCATTAAAGAAACTGATTCCATAAGCTAGACCCAAAACGCACTGACCAAGTCACCAGGACACCATACCGGTAAATCTAACCGGGAACGCCAGAAGCCGGTAAAGCCAAAAGCTAGCCGGTAAAGGCATAAACCAAAAGCGATAACTAAACCATGAAACCACTAGAATATAGCAAGCATGTAACCATCAAAATAAGCATCCAAAACCAATTCCAAAGGTCTGATCATACTAGATCAGAATCACAACCAAAACCAAAATGATCACCAAGACTAATCGGGATAGATCTAACCGAGATAGTCTCCAACTAGGATATAGTGTTGAAATCATTGACAACACTTAACTAAATCCAACATATTGCCAACAGGTATGTAGCTCATATCCTCTTTCTTCATGACTTTATTTCTCCATGGAATAAATAGAAACACAAAAGCTTCACTTTTTACTTGTTTATATTTAGGGTTTTAATTTAAAACCCTTCATGCATACTTTTTTTGTGTCTATACCTTTTATATATGCAAAATATATGCTTTTTACATGCATGGGTCTGGGTTGGCATCCTTTATTCGACATTAGGGTTGAGATTATACTTTCTACCTTCTACCTTTTGCATGATGTTGACACTATTAATATTTTTGGAAAAGACTTTTTAGTGAAGCTTAATCTTTGTTCCTGTATATATTTAGGGTTGTGGGTTTAACCCTTCATATATATGGGCATAAAAATAAAGTTTCAACTTTTCTATGTATTTTGTGTATTCTTACTGTTGTAGCATGGATGTCAGACTCTCATCCTTGCTGGATTTGCAAGTTTACCTCTTGGAAGAAGAAAAAGTGCAGGAATTCTAAATGCTTTTGTTTTTCTATGTACATGCTCAGTTTTCTTAGCGTTGGATATTGGCTTTTGCTTGCAATGATATTATGTTGATTTAAGATATCTTTCAAATATGTGTTCACTATGTGTGGAATTTCTTAACAGTGCTTTGCTACTAATATTGTTATTTGGCTGCTAAAACCCTTGATATGGACACCCTGTTCTTAGGGTTTGAATGCATATACTTGGTTATTTTTCCTTCGTACTGGTACTCTGAATGTGATTTTTATGGGGCTGCAAAACTTTCATGTCAATGCCTTTTCGGTCTCTACCATGGCTATATCAATAGCATATCCTTGCTTTAGTAGTGATTTACCTTGTGTAAGCTCTTGACTTAACCATCATATTTGATCCTAGAAGACCCCTTTGACTGTGCTTATTACCTTAGGTTCACTGCTACCTCTTCTACCATTTTGATATGATCTTTTAAAGCCTCTTGTGATTGGTGATTGTGAAAGCTCTTAGACCAAAACCATCATTATAACCTTGAATCCTTAACACTGTAACCATGCTTTTAAAATGCATGATTAAGGTTTATGCACTATATTTCTATCGATAATGACCTTCGGTTTGATGCCCTTTCAACTTATGCATTGTTAATTAATGTTGATGCAGCTATTGAGACACCTTATATGTGACAATTTATGAGCCTTTCATGACTTCTTTGTACCTTATCATAGTCTTGTGACAATATTTCATCCCTATCATAAGGCTTGACTTTGATTTATCTCTACAACTAACTTGGTCTGATTGATGTCTCCTCTATCCTTGCTTCCTTGAAACATGAATATGAACTCTTCTCTGAGATGTATTGACTGTGAACTTTGAGTTGTATGCACTATCTCCTATGCTTATAGTTCTTTTGAAGATGTTATTTTAATAGTTAGGTCTGCTCACTATTAAGTCTGCAAGATGAAGATTTGTTGTGTACCATGCTTTTGATTGTGATCTTAGCATGTTGCCCCTTTGTCTGCTCTTAAATGGGATGATTAAATATGCAATGAATGTTTCTCTTATTGTCCTCTGTGTGACTATAGATTCACTGTCATCATCATGGTTGCAATATACTCTTTATTTGATGACTGTACTTTTGAGAAGGCATTCATATCTACTACAATGTATCTTGATTGCTTTTAATGATCCTATGACTATGAATAAAATTACCTTGTCCTTATACCATACTACTATACTGGAAGCTCTTTACTCACCCATGGATAGTCCATGTGACTGTATATTGAGACTGAGACTGTATTTTGATATCATGGACTATCTTGAAACCTTTGGCAGTGACTAATCATTTGGGATTGTCCTTTTCTCTTTACTAGTTGCCATGAGTATTTGTCAATGTTGAGGTCAATGCTCTTTGGTGATTGTTAATGGTTGTTATATAAGATGTCATATTGCTTTAGGGTTGTAACTTTGATGCTTTCCCTACTATTAATGTTTGCATTATTTATGTTCTTATGTGCTCTTTAATAATGCATTTTATGTCATCTTCATTGTGTTGACTATCATGAGCCTTGGATGTCTCTGCTATTTCATTACTTTTCTTGTCAAAACCTTGTTGGGTTTGTAATCTCACCAATGGATGAGCTCATAGAGTTGTATCCTTTGTGTCTTTTGTGTGATAGGAGTATATATTCTTCATGGAGATAAAAAACAAACCCTTACCCCTCCTTCTTGAGGTTATCATAAGTTGCACACAAACCTTTGTAACTGTATATTGTTCTTTGAATGCTTCTTTACCGTTGCTTTTTGTGCCTTTGTGACTCCCCTTATGCACTATAATTTTTCTTGTAAGAATGATTGTGTACTTCTTAATGTTCATTGTCCTCTTCAAATCTTTCCATGGTCATCATGACTTTGTTGAACAATGATTGCAATGATTGTTCTTTATTTGCTATGTTGGAGTATATGGATTGTTGTGACACTAAGCTTGTAATATATCTTCAATGGATGCTATTCATTGTAGTTTTGTCCTTTTTTGATACTATGATTATTCTAACAGTCATGAATTGCATATCCTCTTATGGATTGTAATGACTAAGCTTTTTAGGACTTCTCTGTCTAGTCCTTTAATTTGTATGGATTGTCATTTGGTCCTTGGATGGTGATCTTTATAAAACTGCTTATGACAGTAAAACTATGGCTCATGCATCCTTACCACTGCTCTTTTCTTTCTATAATGGTTGTGTGGTTGATGATTGAGGCTTTATACCTACAACAAGACTTCATTGAACTATCCTCATTCACACATTTGTGATTGTCCTATACTCATATAACTTGAAACTGTTCGAGATTGCTTTGCATTAAACACTATTTATGAAACAAGTTCTTATGGCCTAGTACATTTTATTGTCTTTGATAATGCACTATCACTGTTCTTTTTCAAAGACTATTATCATTTCATCTTACTCTTGTATAATGCTCATGCTCATTAAATATCATTAGGCATGAACCTTCTTCTATTACTATATGTTGTCTTTTTGTATTAAATTTGCTATCATACCCCCAAGATTTTATGTTGCAATAATTAATCTGAGACCCTATTGTGGTTGTCTGGCAGTTAAATATGTCAGTATGGTTCCATTGGACACTGACATATCATTTATAACAACGATCTCAAAAGTTTACTATTGTGAATGATAAGCCCTTGTTCACTGAAGCCATATTGACATATTAGCATGTTGGGTTCAACCCTTGTGGGAGCCTCATTTTACCCCACATGCTTGAATGGTAAATCAGTAATGCACTATGTACCTGTATCTTTCACTTGTAATAAGAATAATTGCTCCAACTCTGCCAATTTGAGTTGTCTGCGAAAATTGATAATAGGAACATGAGTGTGAAAGAGTATACCAAGGAATTCTACAAGATGATGATCATATATGGACATAGGAAGATGGATATAGAGAAGGTGGCTAGATACCCAAATAGACTTGGATTTAACATTCAAGATTATATTAGTATGTTGAATATTTCTACAGTTGAGGAGGCTTACCAATATGCTTTGAAGGTTGAAGATAAATTGAAAAGAAATTAGAATAATCCTAAGGGAAGAGAGAGATATGTAGTAAATATGGGGAAAATGAGTGGCAATATGGAGAAGCTGACTATTGAAGATGAATCAAGATCTAAATGGAGTAAAGAACTATATTAGAAGACAAAAAGAAAAGGGAATGACAATAGCAACTTGGAATTCTTGGGTAAATGTTTCAAGTGTGGGGAGATCGGACACAGATCTTATGAGTGTTCCTTGAGGAATGATAAGGGAATGGCAAGGAAATACTGGAGCTACAAATGAGAGCATGATAACAATGAAATGAGGAGAATCCCTTATGTTTAGAAGAGTCTTGGTGGAGCAGAGCAAAGAAGAAACTGGACCTACAAAAAGAAAGAATCTTTTCTAGATTGTATGCAAATCAGGTGGTAAGTGTTGTAAGGTTATTGTGGATAGTGGTAGTACTGAAAAGTTTGTATCACAGGAGATGGTAGAAAATATTGTTTTAAAGAGGCTTGAGCATCCTTGTCCTTACAAGGTGAGTTTGTTGAAAGATGATCATGTGGTAGAGGTGAGAGAGCAGTGCTTGGTGAATTTTAATAGTGGACCTTACAAAGATGAAGTCTTGTGTGATGTTGTGTCTATGAGTGCTTGTCATGTTTTGCTTCGTAGACCTTGGCAATATGATAGAGGAACTATCTATGAGTACAGAAGAAACCTCATCACCGTTGATAAGGATGGACAAAAGTTTACCTTGGCTTCTTTGAAGGAGAAAGAGAAGGAAGTGAAGAGATCGAGTCTTGGGAAGAGTTGCAGTGTTGAGAAGCAACATGCAGAAGTTATACTGGATGATGGCATGGATTTGAAGAAGGATCTTGTGGATGGGTCTGCTACCAAGATGGTACCAGATGGCAGTGAAGTTAGAATTGTAGTGGCATAATAGATGAGATCTAGTGAAAGGAATAGATCAGATTTGTAGAGGAAGGAGAGTGGTAATAAGAGATAGTGTGTAGGTATGAAGCAAGGAAAAAGGGGAGAAGAGGAAAATAAGTTGGGGAATTCAACTAAGTTACTGGAAGAGGTAAGGAGGAAGAACTTTGTAGATGAAGAAGAAACTTGGATTAGAAATGAGCACGGGGTCTATATTTTGAATCCTTTTTTATGTTCATGAGTTGCCTCTCATGAAACATATTTTTCTACCTGGGGTGTCTAATGCAGGAGCATCCTCAGTCAATGAGCAATCTTGCATCAACCAAAAATATATTTGCTTTCCAGTTGTTCTTGTTCTGTGTTACTCCAAAATTCTCTGGTAGTTATTCATTTTCCATTGCAGATCAAATCCTTGGCTTCCATATGTGTTCTTATTCCTTATTATAGATTTCCAATTCATTTGGACTCTTTTTTCAACAAGTTATTGCTTCCGATTTGGCTGTTTCTTAATTCCAGAGCAGTTTTGAGCTTAAAGGCTAGTTGGAGATTCCTTCTCCTTCAGAGTGATTTCTCGACTTGTGGATCTAATTGGTGCCACATACGATGTACCTAGGCCCTTGGCTGACCTTTCTAGGTGGTCCGCACTTCATTATTATCTTTTGCAGAGGTGATCTCTATGCTTTGGGTTTGACCTATCTTACATGTTTCATTTTCCTGTCTTTGGAGAATGTGATCTTTTGTGGCCAACTAGATGTGTTCTGGATGCTATTAATATTGTTGTAATTGATCCTTAGAGGGACAACAAGAGGTTGTATGAGAATGAATTCATGTTATGTAATTTGAACACCTCTTGGAGGTCCGGATGTATTGTTTTTAGGAATATATTCTATAATAAGGCCTGTAAGCGTGCATGTTCGCCCGCATGTATCCGAATAGTTTATAATGAATCTATGATGTTGTGGATGTCTGAATTAACATTTTCTCTAAGTGGTGTTGTTTCTTTTGTTGTGTTACTCTTGTTGCATGATCTGGATTGTTCTCTTTGAGGACCCTCAAGACCATGACTCCATCAATCTTGAAAGCTCATTATGACCGTTGAGAGGGGCTAAATTAAGGTTTTAGAGAACCAAGGCACCACGCCCCGGTCCTAATGAGGACAATGGCATCTTTCCCTATTCCTACCCCATTTTAGTTCCATGATCAAGGGGTCATGTGATTGTAAAGCGGAAATAAGGCTAGATTTGAATGGTATGAGCAAAATTATGTCCTAGTCTAGCTTTGGGACACGAACATTGAGAGGAGGGCCAAAATGTGGACCAAATTATAAGGGAGTACAATTTAGGATGCTACAACAAACATAATTTTATGAAATATCCCTTTATTATGGCAGATAAGATCTTACAGTCTCAATGGCCCATTCTTAAATTATGGCTAGTTGATGGGCTTTTTAGGGTAAATCCTATTGTGGGAGATTAAGTTTTGTCTAAATGGGAGAGACCAAAGAAAGTTTGGTTCAAGATCAATTTTGATGGTGCTTCATGAGGTAACCCTAGAATTTTGAGAGTAGGCTATATTGCCCAGGATGAAGAAGGAATGGTAGTTGTGAAAGGTGTTGAAAGGTTACCAAATGGAATGAATAATGAGGCTAAGGTGGAAATCG
The DNA here is from genome assembly GCF_030272615.1 of Cryptomeria japonica. Lineage (NCBI taxonomy): Eukaryota > Viridiplantae > Streptophyta > Pinopsida > Cupressales > Cupressaceae > Cryptomeria > Cryptomeria japonica. The sequence goes on from NC_081410.1 coordinate 254,792,624, forward strand.
CATTGATGGCAGTTGATCTACTGTACAATCTCAAAATACCAAAATTACATTTAGAAGGGGAGTCCAAGATAGTCATTGATGCAATTTTTAGAGGGTCTTCTTAGTGTTGGTGGATAAATGAATATGTTAATATTATCTGCACAAAACTTAATTCCTTTCAAGATTTTAAAATTTCTCACATTAAGTGGGAAGGTAATGGGGAGACAAACATTCTATCCAACTTGGTGTGTGAATTGGACCCATAGGGTATTCATTGGTGGGATAGTACTGGGGCTAACGTGGCCTAGACAGATTAAGATGGATACTTGGGATGACATTTTTTGCCCTTTGGGAAGTGTAGATTTATGATTTTATGATCCTCTCTATTTCTCTCCAAGTTGAGCTCACTTGTTCATCATTTATTTTGTGTCACCACCTTTCTTGAGTATTATTGCAAGCGAATTTAGATTGGATGGTTGAGGGGTGTCATGTGTTTCGATGTGTGGATGGAACGGGCATGGATTTTGAAACCAATTTTTTTGGCTTTCTAAATCATAGTATTTCCTTTTGAGTTAAGCAAGTCTTGGTATTTTGGGTGGTGGTGTTGTGCAAAATTTTGATTGGCATTAATATTGCTTCAAAGTGCTTTGGATGCTGCGATGGAGGCCAATTTACATTGCATACCATTAAATAGCAATTGGCTTTCCTGGGTTCCATTACTGACAAATGTTTGGGTGGAATTTTCCTTTTTGATGAATATGAGTTTCTGGAGATCATCAAGAGGCTATTGGGGCATGAATTTTTTGGTGTCTGAGTTTTGTTATAGAACCAATATGGACATAGTTTTGATGTTGGTGGTCTGGAATCTCTCTTTTGGAACAAAATCAGAGGTTAAATGGGTAGTCAAGGCATGTGTCCTCGCCCATTCCTTGTGTGGGCTGGTTTCTTTGTTGGGGAGATTTGTTCCATGGCAATGTCCGTGACACCTGTTTAGTGAAGGGGTAATGCCTAACTATGTCAATGTGGAGCATTGCTCATTTGTGCTTTGGAGAGATGGTGCTGATAGAGTATCAAGGAATGAAGAGGCTTGCGAGGCTTGGGACAATCTGATGGTTTTTTTTCATTCATCAAAGGTTGAAAGGAGAAGGGCTCGTGAGGCAAAGATGAAGTAGGACAAGGATAAGAAACCTATGTTTGCAGCTGCTATGTAAATGGCCCGAGAAAGAAAAAGAAAAATAAGTAGGGTTGTCTTTGTTGGAATCTAAGAACACTAAGAGGGGGGGTGAATCAGTGTTCTACTGGTGAGATCAATTTTTACCTTATTAACAAAGTATTTTAGTAACCGGTAACCATAAAAGATTATAACAGTAAGTAGAAATGAAACAACCACAAGAGCATACACCATAACACAAAGATTTATACATGGAAAACCTCAGAGAGGAAAAACCATGGTAGGGTTGGTGACCCACAATATCTATCCACTAGCCAAATGAATAAATATTACTATAGGGGCTTGCACATGCAGGAAGGCCAACAACCTAGAGCGCACTGCTCATCACAAAAGGAGCCTCATTGACTACAAACACCAAATATGGAGTTCCAAACAAGATTATGAACTTAGAGAATGCATCTTCTATGTTGGACGAATTTCAGTTCAAGCACTGTCTGTACCAGTTTTCACTGTGTCCTCCCTTACCGATAACTTACTTCGCATCCCAAACCTCTAAACCAATAATCAAGACCGCATATAAAATATTATATTCACATTCAGCTGATCAACATCACTCTCACAATATCATATCACCATATATCACATCTATCTGTGTATGTTCAAAATAACCTAATCAGACTGACTTAAATACCCTTCCCAATCACAAACATAAATGCCTTATGTCAGCTTACAATGATATTACAAGTTATTTACATGTCGGCCTTGACAAAAATAAATACATTAAACTTCGTGACCAATGTCGTTGATTGTTGCCGTGTAAACCTGTCGGATCAATCTCCTATGTTGGCCTCATATAACAGTCCCTAGTTTGTCGGTTTTCCTGAATGTCGGTTGCCGAATCATGAATACCAGTGAGTATCGGTTAAGTGTCCAATCCAAAATGATGTGTGTTGCCATCAATGACAACACAAATAAACTAGATGAGTGTTAATTTCCAGTAGTATTTTAGGGCATTTTGCCTTTCTGGTAGCTATAGATTTGTTCAGAAACTCTGTTGGACATTGTTGCTGCTAGGATATGTTGTTGTCATTGATGTCAACATATTTCCATGATTTATTGCTCCAGTGCTTGTAGATTGATTTATTGGGATCTTAGTTTGGTTGGAGTATTTATAGTGTTATTACATCTTTCTGTATTGGTTTTGGTGATCTGGAAAGCTTAATTGATCATAGCATATGATCCATTTTGTAGTTTGTTTTTCTGATCAGTGCTTTGTAGAGTTCAGTATTTCCTCCAATATATTTTGGTATGATTAGATCTTGAGCTGAGTCTTTGGGATATTGGTGCAGGAGCACCTTTCCTCAACACATGAAAATTCTTTGGAGATTGCAGATAGATAGCCAGTTTAGAGAGTAGAACATCATCTCAGATCCATTGTAAGACCAGCTGCAAGATTTGACGATTTATAAGTCACTTGCTACGCTGTGGTCATTAGGATCACTGAGTGATTACCTTTTTAGGATAGCATAGGTTTTAAGTTTACTTTAATAAGGAAACTTAAGTTTCTTAAGTTTGTTGAGCAAAATTTGCTCTTGGATTTTCAGTAGTTATTTTAGCATAACAAAAATGATCTAACTAATTCCTCTGAACGGCTGGGCGGTTTCAACACCGAATGTAAAGCCGTTTAGAGATGGAGGCCTTCATAGCCCTTACAGGCGGGTGGAAGGCACAGACAGCTTTTGTAATACTTTTCTTTGAATCAATAAAATCTATCCATTTTCTTGCAGTCTCGAGAGTTCATCCATTCTTAGATTTGCATACTGGCCCTAGTGGGAGACGACACTGTGTTGATGTTTGCAGTGTTTTTTTTGGATCTGAATCTGCCAAATCTGCCCTGTTCTCCACACACTCCTCCCGCTTCATCCTGTTAGATCAAGGCACCTCCACCATGAGATTAAACTGATCTCGGGTGGAAGGTTTCATTTTCATTATGATTACAATGGTTCTACAGTCCGTTCTTATGCTCGGCCAGGGAAATGGTAAAGTGATAGTACCCTAGGTGGATTCTTCTATGTTTGCGCCAGTTCGAAGGTATACGTAGATACACCAGTATCGTAATCGGGCCCCAAGACAAATCACAGCGGCCCCAAGCACTAAGTGTGATGTTTGTGTACTGTTACTGAATCAAGGAAAACATTGCGCTCGAATTAGTGTTCCTGTGGGACCTCGTAATCGGCTGTGTGCACCCCGCCGACTTCATAAGGTTCGGGTTATTGTTTTGGGCGCCCTCAAATGTGTCGAGTATTGAATGTATGAACAGGCCCGGTGCCTGGGTTTTATGCAAATGAATGCTTCTGCATTCGGCCTTTTAAACACCCTCGAACCAGGGCTCAAGAAATTGGTTGCTCGGCCCACGGGAGATACCACGATGCCAGATCCGCCCGTTGGACGACAGTCCTGAGTCAACACTGAGGGCCATCCGTTGCTATTGTGCGCAACCATATGCATTTTGAGTACACGGGGATTCTGTAGGTATACATCTGACTCAGAATCCGATTGTTAACAATGCATGAGTATTTTCTGCAACCTATTTTCGTTAAATACTTCTAGAACAGGGCACGAGCCATTATTTGTTGAAGCCCGTCAATGACAGCCGGTAAATGATATACATTGCCGAGGGATCGAGCATTGCTCATCCTATCAGAGATTTTGAAACCTGTTATACAATCCTCTAACATTCAAGCCAAAGGTTTGGGGTGTTTGTCAACGGTCGTGTCGAGTTTTCCTCATTCTGTAATATGACCCAAATTGTCATTCAAAGTTCTGGATTGATGGAATTGAATGGGAATGCTCACAAATAAAACCGTTTCATATGCTCGGATTTTCGAATGTATTCAGACAATGATTAAGCCCCTGTTCCGATTTCAAGTGTTTACCCAGGTTTTTTTTAAACTTATTTGTTAACGTATTAAAGATGTGTGGGTAAGGGATTGAGTGCACTTTATAAAGGTTTACTAAGACTGATCAAATTTTCTATTTGCTACCTGGCCTACTTACATCAGATATTTTTTGGGATGATCTTGTGTATCTTCATTTCAGATGGTTCATGATTTGGTTCTCCGCAAGTTATCTTTCTTCGTGATAGTTGCTGTTGTTTGAGTGTTCTTGAGTTTCAAATGTTGACAAATGAAGAATTGATAAGTGGTGTTGGTGTAGCTGTTGCTGATGATTCTAATGTGCTTGCTGATGTTTCCTAATTCTGTCCTATTTGTTTTGATGATCCACATTGATTTTTGTGCAAGCTCTTGGTGATTTTGTTGAACCGGTGATGTTCTTTGTGTTATGCGGTTTTCTTGGTGGTGTAGCATGTTGCGGTTGATCTTGGCATGATTTCCGGTGGTGTTGCATGTTTAGAGATTCAAGTTAGGTCCATATTATTTCATGTATATCATTATATTGGTCCGGTGGTCAATCTTTGTATCTTGTGATGTAATTTTGTAATTGTTAGTTGAGGGTTTAGCCAACCTTGTTATCAAGGTTGATGAATTGTATAAATAGGTGATATTATCATGTAATTTAGGTGTCGAGGTTGTGTCTGCATTGTTAGAGAGTGGTGTATGCGTGAACAAAAAATTATCTTTTGATGTAGTGTATTGAGTAGATATTGGTGTTGCAAAGCAAACAATTGTGCTTAATCGAAACTATCATCAAGCATTTGCAGATACTATTATTGCAGTTCATTTCTTCTAGATTGTAGTCTAAATCTTATTGTAAGTCATTGAGACTTCCCTGAGGGTTTTAGCCTTTTAGGTCATTATCTTATGAGTAGTGAGCTCTAGGAAGTGTGCTTGAATGCTTGTGCATTCCCCATTGTAATATTTACACATACTACCACAGAGTATCATCTTATTATGGGTATGTTTCCACCGTGGTTTTTCCCTTAACTGGGTTTTCCACGTCAAAATCTTAGTGTTGTGTGTTGTGTTATCAATTTTCTTATCTTTTTTATTGCTACAGTTTAGTAGATCTATATTTGTGGTTAAGTTTGTAGATCGGGTGAAAACTGATTCACCCCCCCCGTTCTCAGTTTTCCTTCATTATTGTTGCCAACAATTGGTATCAGATCTAGATCCTCCTAAAGAAGATTAACCACTTGAGGAGATCCGGGATGGCAACTGGAACTGGAGGTGTTATCTTTAAGAAGGAGAGTTTGAGATTTGATGGAAGTAAAATTGAAATATGTGTCTACAAAGGAATAAATTGCTGATATTTTCACTAACACTTTGCCTGCAAATACATTTGTCTATTTGAGAGACAAGTTAGGGGTATTTACCCCTCCTAATGAGAACTAGATGTATTGAGTTGTATCAATCTGGTGGAATTCATAGTATTATTCCATTTATCTGGATTGATGAGTTGGTGATGCTCCTCTAGCGGAGTAGTCTTTTGGATTGGTTATCTCTTTTTCTGGGGGAGAGTTTGGTTTTCTATCTTTGGAATTGTTTTCAAAGGGGGAGAGAAGCATTTGAAAAACTATTTTATCTTCTTGATCTTAGGGGGATTCTATTGGAGATGTTTTTCACATTCATATGTTGCCATCAATGCCAAAGGGGGAGATTGTTGGACATTGTTGCTGCGAGGATATGTTGTTGTCATTGATGTCAATATATTCCTGTGATTTATTGCTCAGGTGCTTGCATATTAGTTTATTGGGATCTTGGTTTTGTTTTTGGAGTATTTATGGTATTATTACATCTTTTTGTATTGGTTTTGGTGATCTAGGAAGCTTAATTGACCATAGCATATGATTCATTTTGCAATTTTTTTTTCTTTTGATCAGTGCTTTGCAGAGTTCAGTATTTCCTCCAGTATATTCCAGTGTGATCATATCTTGAGCTGATTATTTGGGAGATTATTTAGGATGATCTTGTGTATCTTAATTTCATATGGTTCACGATTTGGTGCTCTGCAAGTTATCTTTCTTTGTGACAGTTGTTGTTGTTTGAGTGTTCTTGAGTTTCAAAGATTGATAGATGAAGATTTGATAAGTGGTGTTGGTGTAGCTGTTGCTGATGATTCTAGTGTGCTTGCTAGTGTTTCTTAATTGTTTCCTATTTGTTTTGATGATCCACATTGATTGTTGTGTGAGCTCTTGGTGATTTTGCTGAATGAGTGATGTTCTTTGTGTTATGCGGTTTTCTTGGTGGTGTAGCGTGTTTTTGTTGATCTTTGCATGATTTTCGATGGTGTTGCATGTTTGGAGATTTGAGTTAGCTCCATGTTATGTCATGTATATAATTATATTGGTCTGATGGTCAGTCTTTGTATCGTGTGATGTAATTTTGTCATTGTGAGTTGATGGTTTAGCCAACCTTGTTATCAAGGTTGATGAATTGTATAAATAGGTGATATTGTCATGTAATTTAGGTATCAAGGTTGTGCCTACATTATTAGAGAGTGGTGTATGTGCAAACAATAATTCATCTTTAAGTGTAGTGTATTAAGCAGAGATTGGTCTTGCAGAGTAGACAATTGTGCTTAACCAAAACTGTCATCAAGCATTTGCAGATGCTATTATTGTAGTTTAAATCTTATTGTAAGTTAGTGAGACTTCCTTGAGGGTTGTAGCTTTCCGGGTAATTATCTTTTGAGCAGTGAGCTCTAGGTAGTGCACCTAAATGCATGTGCATTCCCCATTATAATATTTACACATACTACTGCAGAGTATCATCTTATTTTGGGTAGGTTCCCACCGTGGTTTTTCCCTTAACCGGGTTTTCCATGTCAAAATCTTGGTGTTGTGTGTTGTGCTATCAATTTGCTTATCTTTGTTATTGACCAAATTTTTTTTTTGTTAATATGATGCAACCTATATTTATATAAGACATTCAAACTTTAAATTTGTTAAGCCCCCTTCAATTAATATCAGATAATTTATAGTAATACTTGTATATCCACTCTAAACCTATAACTTAGTATATAATACCATATGAAAAAATGAGGAAGTATTACAAGCATTATAATTCTATATAAAAAAAATAAAATAATAATTTAATTTCATAATGAAAGAATACATCTCTACTCTTAGATTGTAACTCGAAGAAAGGTAGAAGATATCAAAATATTTTTACATTATTTTTCAATCAATTTGAATGTAATTTACAATATATATATATATATATATATATATATATATATATATATATATATAGCACTATACCAAACAACATATCTTAGAGTTTTGCTAAATAACAATTTTACCATTTTAAATTCTTACCAATAGGTACCAATTTCGAAATGAAATTCAAAATTCAATGGAAAAAGATAAAAAATGATTTTCTCAACAAATTAAGGGCATGGATTCACTTTCCAATTTAATTGCTCTTACAATTACCTTATTCTTCCTTGCTCATCTTCACTATGTTGTTTTTTGCAAAGAGGGTCTATCAATTTTTTGATTCTTAGCTCCAATAAATAGTATATGAAAACAAAATTTTAAACTTTTAGATTTTTTATTTATATATAAAGATTAATAAATTTAAAAAAAAATTAAGTTTTGAAGTAGATTAATAGTCATATGTAAGTGGACAGTAGAAAAATTATACTGTTTAAAATTTCAATAAATAATTAAAAAAAATGTTTATAAAAGATTACGAAGGCTGTGGGAGGCAAGTTGGGTTGTGTAGAAAGTCAAACATATGGATTTATTTATAATTATTTGTATATTTTAAGAAAGCTTATTCAATCCTTTTATTTTCATTTTATCTTTTATCATCTAGGAGAATGTTTGTCTTGTTTGATAATTTTACATTAAATTATTTTTATATATAATTAAAAACATTTTCTATTATATATATATATTTTAATCAATTACTATCTTTAATGGGGATAGCTCCCTATATTATATATGAAAAGATATTACAATCATAGTCCCTCTGACAAAAAAACTCCCTACATACACAAAGCTACAACATATACTATTATAACAAGACACTTCGCAGACCATATTATAAAAGCCTCAAGATGGTAGCAACTCGAGACCCGATCAACGCCACCCAATCAATACTGCCCTATGAAAGACAACTCTCCTCTGTCCACCTCATCCGCTTGAAGGGGTCCATGTAATCATTATTTACACCCACTCGAAACACTTACCAGGCGTTATTCATGAACTCCTCCTTCTTAGCTTTGAGGGCCACTGCAACAACCTGTTCTTCGTCCTCCAAATCTGAGCATTCAACATCCGACAGAAAAACTGTAGTGTTAAAAAAGGGACCCAAAATACTGGCCCATTCCTCTTCCACCTCCATGACCGCACCTCCCATGACATCTACATCAACCTCCTTGACAAATCCAACAATTTTTTTGATAAATGCCTCCTTGGATGGTAAAACATCAACCAGTAGACACATAATTATTTTGTAGATTTTTCCATCGCACCAGTGCCTATCCTCGCTAAGGGCACCCGCCACTATTCTGTAGATCACCTCAAGACCATCTGTGTCAATGTCGAACAATCTATCACACTGTTCCTCCAATGTCTCCTCTCTATAGAGGCAGCTAAGCCCGAATCGATGCACCATCTTCCTCCACAATGAGCAAAAATAATTGATGCCCCTTGCGTTATATAAATCCACCATTTCCATTAGATTCATTTGAACTCAGGTTTCAATGTGTCATGATAGTCTTTCACCATCTCTGCAACCACCAGAATCTTAATAACCAGAAAAAAATCCTTCAACCTGAGTCTGTATATACACCTGCTTTTCCCTCAAATAATGAAGCTGATAAGAGAGTACTTCTCTTATCCCAATGGTTCCTATATATGGTTGGGATTACCCGATCCCCATCCTTGGGATCTTATCTCTGTCCACTTCTAGAAAATAACTCAGGTCCTTGTACATCGAATCCGCCACCGATATGGCCTTAGTCTGAGATTCGATTACGTCCTGGTTAGCAAGGAAGTCCGCTGCACAATTTCCTTCATGATGTATGTGTTTTACCTGATAGTCTTACAACTTTTGAATAAGCTAGTCTATTCTTGAGATCCATGCGTTAAGCCTCCAATTGGTAAATCTTTTTTTGTTAACACCATTTAGTATAATTTGAGAGTCCCCTTCGATAGCAACTTTTGATTGTTTGTTAGAGATAACCCATTTAAGCCCCTCCTCTAATGTAGTGATTTCCGCCACATTGTTGGAAACAATTCCTGAAGGCCCACATATAGCCCCTACAAAACTACCTTCCTCATCTTTGACCATAGCCCCAAAACCTGACAAACCCGGATTGCCACGGCTAGCACCATCAAATTTTAGCTTTTTCCAACTAGGAGGCGACGAACTCCATTTGACATTCTTCCTTCCAATCGATTTATCCTTCAATTTGTGGAGACTTGACTGTTTCAAATTCCATACCCGTTCCATTTCCATATCCCACTTGGATTATAATTTGTATCTCTGACCATATATCTTAGCATTTACATTTTCTTCAATTGCCACCTGGACTCTGTTGATGAGTATTGTAGCCTCCAATTCTTCCTCCCTGAAAACTCTTCTATTTCGTTCTTTCCAGATCTGCCATGCGACCATTGATGGTCCTGTGATCCACAAGCTGCCCCACTTTGAGTTTTTTCTCCCCATAGGCCAAGCAAATATGAAATCTTTGAAAGTACAACTACGAACCATGTGATTCTACAACATTCTTAAAAGCCAATCCCAACATTGAGTTGAATATTTGCATCTGTATAGGAGGTGATCAACTGTTTCTTCCTCTTCCTTGCATAGATTACATCTTATAGGCCCCAATATACCAATTGTTTTCAACCTGTCACTTGTCAGTATCCTTCCATGAAGCGCAATCCATAAGAATGCACCCGCTTTTGGGAGTACCCTTTTGTCCCAACATAGGATCGCTGCCCAATTATTATCTTTTTGTCTCCGTTGCAATTCATAGCCCAAATTTACCTTGTAGTTACTTGATTTTTCCACATTCCATATAAGTGTGTCATCCTCATTCGAGATATGAACCTTCCTGCCTTTTAGAATCTCTGCCAGTTTCAAATAGTTACCCCTATTCCATAAGCCAACCATTTTCCAAATAATCGGTTCCTTCTGGGAGTCAAATTGCCTGATATAGTCTGCCAAAAACATACCTACCTTTGCCTCCACCTGATTGACCCAATCTTGATCTTCCATCATGTCTGACTATGCCTGATCCCCACCCCAAGAATCTCTCCAGAACTTAGCCTTTTTCCCATGGCCAATCTTCCATGTAAGATGTTTGTAATTATTTTCCTACTCTCCCAAATAAATCTCCAAATTGGTGAACCTCCTACAGTGTTTGCCATAGTAAATATTCTTTCGGGCTCATTCACATCTAGATAATTGTTTGCCATCAGTCTGCACCATCCCTTGTGGGGATATTTATACATTTTCCAAGCTAATTTAGCACTAAGTGCCAAATTCTGAAGGCTCATTTTTCTCAAACTTACCCCACCATCTTCCTTTAACAAACATGTCATGTCCCAATTGATTAAGGGATTTTTTTCTCCTCTTTATGACCTTCCCAAATGAATATTTTTAGCATCCCATCTAGAGTAGTAGCCGCCTTGCTGGACAATCTGTAACAAGACATGAAATAAGTTGGGACAATCGAGAGTACCGACCTAATCATTTGTAATCTCCCGACTTGAGTCAGCCATTTATTTTTCCAAGAGTTTGATTTTGTTTGGCACTTGTTTATCACCTCTTCCCATATTTTGGTGTCAACTCCCCCAACAAACAATGACACCCCTAAATAGTTTATAGGAAAACAACCTTGACCATAATACAAGATGCTCTTGATCTTCAATTGTGTCATTTTGTTTGAATTTAAAAAATATATCATTGATTTTTTTTATTCATACTCTGACCAGAGCATTCCTCATAATCGTCTAGCACCTTTTTTATTATCAGAGCTTCTCTTTTTGAAGCTTGTCCAGATAATATTGTGTCATCCACAAACTGCAAATGTGACATAGGTTCCATATTCCCATTGATAGAAATACCTTTCCATGCCCCCTTTCCAACTCTATATTTGATACTCCTTCCAAGCACTTCAGCCATCAATAGAAACAAAAATGGTGATAGGGGATCTCCTTGTCTTAACCCGTTAGTAGCCTGGAAAAAGCCACTAAGTAGCCTGGAAAAAGCCGCTAACAGTCCCGTTGATAATCACAGAGTAGTTCACAAATGAACACAATGTTTTATACAATCCAACCACCTTTGCTTAAAACCAAATTTTTTAAGAACCTCAAAAAGAAAATTCCAAGATACCCGATCATATGCTTTGCTCACATCTGCATTTTCTATTATATTGGCAGAGATGTCTTAAATATATTTATGTAAAGGGTATGTAAAAATATATCTCTTTACAATGTTTATATTAAATTTGATACTTACATAAACAATAAAATATTAATATTTATACTTTTATTTAAGCAAAAAAATTATTAGAATATAAGAATTATTTTTAAGTTTGGTTTTACTTGTATTTTAAAATATAAAAGTTAAACTTTTAGCTTTAACAATTCAATATAATTTTTTTAATATTTTATTTGTACTACAATTTTAATTTTTTAAATTTAAGATATTTAAATTAATTTCATTATATTTAGATCAATTTTATAATAATATTTTATTTATTATCTTTTCCTCTCCATCTTTATCTCTCCATATTTCTTCTTCAATCTACATCCCTTTATATCTATCTTATTGTCTCTGCAACTGTATCTATCACTATATCTCTCCCTCTCTCTACTTCTCTCTATATCACACTCTATGTATCTTTATATTTCTCTCTTCTACTCCATCTCTCCCTCTACCTCTCTCTATATATCACTTCCTATCTTTATCTTTATATTTCTCTTTTCCACTTTGTCTCTCTTTCTCTATATATTGATCTTTTACATCTCTTTCCATCCAATTGCCCCCCTGTCTCTCCATATCTCCATCTCATTCTATATCTCCATCTTCATCTCCATATCTCTACTTTCCTCTCCAACTATTGGTAGGAACTTATCTCTACTCTACTCTACTCTACTCTACTCTACTCTCCTCTCTAACTTTTAGTAGGAACTTGATGTATTACATCTCTTGCTATTTATGTGTTTTGTATTTCTTTATTCTAGGTCAATTTTAACAATGTTTTAAATTGATTTCAAGTTTATGTGATTAATCTTTAAAATTAAAAGTTTCAAATTTAAAATTGTTAATTTTAGTAATTATTGGTAGTTAACTTGATATACATTTGTGCAACTATTTGTTGTCTTTATATTTGAAAAAAATTATTTGGTAGACAACAGTTTTACTATTTATTCCTCTAAATTAATTAATTAACTTTAATTATTAATTAAATTAATTTTACTTTTTTGCTCGGTAATAATATTGATTTTATTTATATAATCAGAAAGATGTACAAATGACTTCAAATAAAAAAAGAAACCCTTTCCTCCACCCCAAAATTGCCTTCGAGGCATTCACACATCCACCCCTTATACAAAACCAGAAAACAACATTCAAACTTGTCCATTTCTAAACCACCCACCCTAACCATAAAGAAGTTCATTATACAAAATTACAAAAAAAGCGGATATGACACCGCGAAGACCATAAACAACTGAAATACGTAAAAAGTGGATTTAACATCGTGTCATTTGAGAACAACTAAAAATAAAAAAAGGCAATCATTTCATACTATTTCATTGCCTTCGAGAAGTGCTTGCCTCACCACTCGAACTAGAGTCTGCCTTCACCTTTCGTAGGCGTAAGACCCTCCTTCCAGCTCCCTCCTGTAAAGCGGAAAATCGCGATCGAACCCTAGTTGCTCTCCCCTCTTCCAACTCCGAGGAGAGAGAAGGGAGATTCACTAGGGTTGATGGTTTTCACTTAGGAGGGACTTTACATTCAAAAGAGGGGTTGAAACCCACAAGATCCAATCCCACACAATGCAAGATTGGATGCTAAATGTGTTTCAAGGGTTAAGAAAGCAAGGCTACCCTCTTTTGTAAAGAATGTGCATAGAAGAATTAAGCTAGGAATGCATAGAAAGTGAGAAAGATTCGCTTATAAACTGAGTTAGGGATATAGGATGAAGCTGTGGACCTGGAATTAGCAGTAAAATGTCGATACGGCGCTGTCCTGCAAATTTGAGCGAAAGTTGCCAGGACGATGGCGCCCGAGCTCCACGGTCCTCCGAAAAATCCGCGAAACGAAGGGGGATCTGTTCGTCTTTGCACAAGGATTCCAGATCTTCAATTTCAGCCGCGTACCTGCAACCTACACACATAAAAGTGAAGACGATTGGGGGGTTAGGGATTAGGGGTTTGCCTTTAGGTCAAACCCCGGTTTTGGAATTAACCAAGAAATGAGCAATGCTGTAAATGTAAATGTCTGTAATGTAAAACAAGTACTAATACCTTGTTGTAAGGATGTTTGTATCCTTATGTGCGAAGGTATAGATGTTGTATGTTGTATGTTGTAGTAGTATGTTGTAAGTGATCTCCTCTTCAATGGTTGAATCCTTGTCTTGAATGCAACACTTAGCCTTGAATGGAGACTTGAAATGATCAATTGCTTGAAGGAATGCTTGAATGCTTGAATGCTTGAGTATAGTTTCCACGCTTGTACACATATGACCTTCTTCCCCAAATGGGAGAGGAAAATGTAGTTTATATACTTGCCAATTAGGGTTAAAAGACTGATTTTTCCGACCTTAGGCCGACCAGGAAATATTATTTCCAATTCGCAAACAAAAAGACCCGAAGTCCCATAGGAGACCGGGCCCAAAATAGGGCCAGGGACCAGGGCACTGGGCGCCCTGGTCCTGAAGGACCAGGGCACTGGGCGCTCTGGTCCCACCTCCCGGGACAGCAGGGTGCAAAGGAGGTTCAGGCCAGGGTGCTTGAAAATGCAGTTTTTGGTGTCGTGGACAAGTTTCGGGGTCTCCATTTAGGTTCCGTGTTGCGTCGCCATCGTGAAGACCGAAATGCAGTCGAAATTGCAAGTGTCGCAATTTTAGGACGCTACACCTCCACCTCTTCCTTTTCCCTTTTGATCACCTCATCCAATTCTTTGATCTGGACCAACATCTTCAAAGCTTCCCAACCCTGCCGAGCTTCCAGACTACAATGGAATTTACACTGTTCGGGCGACCACCTCAGGAAAGGAATTATTACCTCTTTGACTCCTTTGCCATCATGTTGCACTCCTTCTCCAATATCAAGCCCCACTCTCGGTACTACCCAGTCTAGCACTGAATCCAATTCTCCCAGATAATTAGACGGGACCAGCACCACCATAATTCTTCTCACCGTCCCCATATCATCTCCACTATCCAATCCCCATGCCATTACTAGGGAGTACACATCCATTCTTATTTTGTAGCGATGTTTGATCCCTTTAAAGGCTCTGCTCACAATTAGGAATATATAAGGTGCAAGATGTTCATCCCATAATTTAAAGAAACTCCGCACCCTCCATGAATTCAATACCCCGTGAAAGAGGCACAATTGCTTCTGCGTCTTAAGCGTAAAATTAGCTTCCATGACTCTTCACTATGCTAAAAATTCCTTCGTCAACCCTCCGCTTCACCACCATGACACTCGACCAATACTCTGCAACCCCCCTCTACCGCTTTCTATTCAGTCTTCACTTCAAACTGAATAAGGTTAATGCAACTGAACAACTTCCACTCAACATCCACTCCCTCTTAATTACTCAAATCAACATAAAAGCCCGTCACCATCCAAAACCTCCCACATGCCTCAGTCGTAGTCATCAAGTACTTAAGAATAACTTTGTAGCATACATCTCTGACAACACCAAATTATCCACAATTTTAATCCTCTATGTTTAAATGCCGCATGCCTTCAACTTTAAGTTCTTCGTTGTCACTAAATTTTAAAGCCCACTTTGATAAAATATCCGCTTCCATATTTCCCATCCGCTTAACATGACTAACCTTGAAATATTCAAATTTATTTAATTCTTCTACGATATTGAAAAATAAATTTTGTAAATTCCATGCTTCAATCGAACCCATATAATTCCTTGAATTATCACCAACGAATCCCCTTCAAGATGTAATTTTGCCACCCTGATCTTCCTACAAAAACCTATTACCAACAAAGTAGTAGATGCTTCCGCAACATTATTAGTTCCTGGCTCTAGTTTTTTCGCACCCAAACACATCACCTCCCCTTTCCAATCTCTTACAATAAACTCGCACCTGACGAACCTGAGTTACCTTTTGAAGCACCGTCAAAATTAACCTTCACCCATCCCTCTGAAGGTTTTTCCCACATCACCTTAGACTGAGAAGAAGAGCTGGATTGAACCCAACCACGCCCATTAGCGAGCCTTAATTAAATTGATTTTATTTTTTATTTAAAATTCAAATTTCAATTTTTTCCCTGTCACATTTATAGTTAAATATGTATATATATATATATATATATATTTTCTTCTAAAATTAATTAATTAATTTTTATTATTTAATTAATTTATTCTTGCATAATAATTAAATTATCTTTATTATTTAATTATTTGCTTTTTTTCTCTTGTCTTATTAATTAATTAATTAATTATTTTATTCCAATCTCTCTCTTTTTTTATTGATAATTGGGTCTCTTACGCTTTTGACTGGAGCTTTGAACCAACAGGATCATATTAGGGGACCCCATCCTCCTAGTTATAAATTTTGTAGAGGTATTAACACCTCCTAGGTTTGGCTCTTGCGAAATTTATACTCCTTATCTCTCCATGCACTTTATCCCTCTGAACTCCTTATATCTCCTTGCTTGTGCACCACCCTCATCTCTCCACTCCACCAAGTCTGCCACCTTATCTCTTTGTAGTCCTTGCACCTTCCACCTCTCCTTGACCACCTTATCGCTCAACTCTGCTTTGATCTCCTTCTGTCGAGTGTTGTGAGTGTCGTCCACTAGACTAAGGCATTAACACCTCGTTCACTGTCAGCATCCCCCCTACCATCGAGACTCCACCGTGGACTTCATTGCCTTGTTATTAACACCAACAAATTGGTCATTCGCACAAATAGTGTCTACGAGAGTGCCTGCAGACTATGGGTCTTAAACTCAAGACAACTTGATAATTAGGCTCATGATGAACTGTCACACTACAGGGTGAAACTGTTGGCATTATGATGCATCTTGTATGATCGGTGAAATGGTTGTCATTGTTGGCAACATCATCTTCTAAGTCTCCAGAGTCAATCGATAAAGTAGTAAAGGGTAACCGGTGAACAACAAGAGTCCTTATTCCTATCAGCAGTGAGTAGACAGGTATACAAAGGTTAACCAGCTAAGCAGTGACTAGACTGGTATACATGAGTTAATCGACTAAGCAATGAGTAGACCGGTATATAGGAGGTAGCTGGCTAAGCAGTAGTAGACTGGTATACAGGAGGTAATTGATTAGGAATAATTGGACCGATACATAGGCGACAACTAAAAATATAGGAGTCTCAACTGACAGACTTAGAAATATCTAAATAACATCCAGTTGAACCGATAGTCTTCCCTTTTCAATCGGCGAGCTTATTGGCATGAACGGTTGTCTTGACCGATATTCCCGGAATGATTTTTGGAGAGAAATTTGAGGCGCGGTAACTGATTTTTGAATTTGATTTTTGGAGGGAAAGTTGGCACCAGAATTAAAGGTTAATATATACACATCATTCATTCTGATTGTGTTGTTGTCAAGGTGAAAAATATTTGTGTGAATGTAAACAAGGGGAGCAAAATAGAGTGCAATAGATAGAGGTATGAATTAGTGAAGCTGACACCGATTAGAAGAATAAAGCATGCAAAGTGGATCTATGAGACAAAGGTAGTATCATTAGATAGATCAATCATCTTTGTTTCCTTCTAACAATTGCAACATTGTAAATCCTTTAACAGGGTGAACCTTAACCGGTTCTTTATGTAAAATCTCTTAACTGAGTCACTTCAGATATGAAGTTGTAAAATCCTCTAGCAACGTGAACTTTAACAGGTTCTAAGGTATTCTTAATCGGATACCAATCACTTCTAACAGGATGATGTTCTTAGAAAGAACTGGTTGTAAGCTCTTAATAGGGCACTCTTTTTCACTGTAGTAAAAGAGAATATGGGTTATCCCCGCCGTGGTTTTCTCCCTCTAACCGAGGGTGTCCATGTATAATTGCTAGTGTTATGTGGTGCTTATTTTTGCATGCAAATCTCTTTTCTTTGATGTTCTATGATTTCATGATTTATACAATGTTTAAGTTTTTGGAAGGATAGTTGCAGACCGGTCAGTTTGAATGTTTGAATTGTAAATAAACTGTTTTGACTGATTCACCCCCCTCCCAGTCACTGGTTAATACTAACAATTGGTATCAGAGCTTAAGTCCTCTGAAGAAAAGTTTGACAACTTGAGGAAAAAGATCATGGAGGAATACTGGTATCATAAGAAGATTGATGAATCTAATGAAATGATTGGTCAGTTGAAGGAGAGACTAAGAAAATCACTTTCTAAAAGAAAGGAACTAGCTCTATAACTAAATGAGAGTCAGGATATTATAGATCAACTCTCTGAACAAAGTGGATCAGAAGAAGCAAAAGAAGTAGTCTCATAAATGATGGAAAAGATTAAGAAGCTGACTGAAAAAATAACATATCTAAAAAGAGAGCATGAAAATCAGGCCCTGAGAATGACTGAAATACTAGAAGCCAACATGATAGCAGATGAAAGAAAAAGAGATGCAGAAGAAGTTTTTGTCAAAAGATGAAAAAGCCAAAAGGCTTGCTGAAGAAGCCCTAAGAGAAAATGATGCAATCATCATTGAAAAAGATGAAGAAATCTGAATTCTCACTCAGGAGAATGAATACATGCATGAGCATCTGCATGAAAAAGCAGAGGAAAAGGAGAAGATAACAAAAGAGATTGAACAACTCAAAAAATGAGTTGAAAGCTGCAAATGAGAAATAAAAAGCTGAGAAAATTTAATGAAATCTCTGAGAAGATAGATGAACAAGTAAAAGCACAGAGGAGAACAAAGGAGACAACCGGTCTTGGTTACTCCGATACAGGTCCTATGGAAACTAAAGAATCATCTAAATCCAAAAGGATGATAAAATGAACAATTCAGTAATGAAAGGTATGAAGTTTTCTAAATCTTCTTGCAATCATTGTGGTAAACTAGGTCATAAGTTTGATGTCTATAGAAATCAACCGGTTAGTCAAAATAAGTCTTTCACCTTTGATGGTTATTGCTATAATTGTCACAAGTATGGTCACAATACTTATAAGTGTAGATCTCAATCTAGCAACATGTCTAATAGAAGAAGCTTTAATGTATATTGCTTTACATGCAATAAATATGGACACAAAGCTGAAGAATGCATGTTCAAGCCAAATGTGTATACACCTAAAAATGGTCTGAAGATAATTAATTAAATAAGCAATTATTTAATTAATCTCCCTTCCTAATTTAATTGAATTCATTAGAAATTTGATTAAATTCTCCCTTTCTTCTACTTATTAATAAATCTAAGGATTTATTTAATAGGTTCATTTCAATAGTTCCCTTTGATTAATTAATTCAAATTAATTAATCAACCCCCCATTTAATCAATTATTCTAATCCCCTAATTAATTAAAACTAATAAATTTATGAGTTGTTGAAAATTAATTAGTCTTTTCCTATTATTTGAATTTTTAAATTCAAATTACCCACATGCCTCCTAACTTCTAACCACCTAACCTAACCATCCCTGTAACCTAACCCATTCCACCTAACCTTGGGTTTAACTAACCCTATCCTATCTTGCACATCCTAACCTCCTTATCCTAACCTCCTATGGGTTGGATATTCTCCCATTGAGACACATGGCACTTTGGCCACTTGTCTCCTCTCTTGGACACTTGCCCTCTTATGAGAAAGGCTCCTTGACACTTGTCACCATAGATATGACAAGTGTCCCTTCCTCCAACTTCTTCTCCAGCCTCCTCCAATTTCACCCTTGATATCTTCAGACTCAATCTTGACCGTTGATTCCTGCCACCTCACCCCTGGCCTTGGAAATCCTATAAATATCCCCCATTTTGGAGCACAAAGGATCCCATCTCATTATCAATTTAGGCATTGATACTATAGGCATATTCATTCTAGCATATCATTTGAGAATTGTTATTATAGGCAATTCCATCTTAGATCTAGCTTAATTTGACCATTTTCTAGAATAATTGTTGAATCATGTAGCTTAATCAATCTCTTTTCTAGCTTAATTGCATCATCATCATAGCTTAATTATGCATATAATTAGTTTAATTATCCTCTTGGATCAATCTAGCATAATCAATCTCATCTATCTTGCATATCATAATCATTTCAAATCCTTCGTCTAGGTGTAGTCAAGTCACTGGGATTGCTTATCTAGGTCTGAGAGCAAATCCACACTCGTATCTCTTAGGAGGTGATACGTCTCTTTGTCATGGTTTATCTTTCATTTTCTTTTAATTTTCTAACCATGCTTGTAATGATCTATTGAGTGTTTGTGTTGCAGTTGCAGGTATCACACTTCATAAGCACGACATTTTGGCACCCACCGTGGGGCTGGAAATCTCATTTTTGGCCTCTTAGCATCATCAAATTTTCAATCTCATAGGTTTTTGGCTGGGTCTAATTCAGAATCTCATACAAGTTCCTTTTTAGTATCATACGAGTTTCTTTGTGTACTCGTATGAGCATGTGAGAATACTCGTACGAGTAGGTGAGAATACTTACATGAAATTGTGCTTTTGTGTTTTCAAAACAGATTACATTTTAGGGTTTTCATGCTTCAATTTGATTATCACTAATGCTAACCCTGGTTTGTTTGTGAAATTTTCTAGCAACCTAACTAGTTTTTGAAGGATGATTGTCGAATATTACACTTGTCAAAGCTTCATTTCATCAAAACAAACATGACTACTAACGTATCTGTTTTGCAGGTTGCCTAAGGAGAACTCAACCAAACTTTGTGTCTTATTTAAGTTTTCTAGGCACTTATTTTGCTAATGGTAAATGAACATCTTGTTTTCTATGTTTGAGAAGTTGTCTAAAAGGTAGGAGAGTATTCTCTTGTCCATTTGGACAATTAGAAATCCCGACCCTTGAAGCACTTCTATGTTTGAGATTTGATTAGCTTTAGCGGGCCTGTCATAGTGGGAAAAAGTAATCACCCTGTGAGAACGACCCAAGTGAGTACAACTAGACCTAAGCTTTCTGACTCACTCTAAAAATAGGTCTCTCAGGATTAAAGTCTCAGAGGATGGGATTATTTGAGTTTTCTCTTTTGAGATCTCTCATATCGTACATTTAGTAGGGCCTCGCGGTCTCAATGATGCTTGTGTGACTACTTCTTGTTTTGGCACCTTGTTGGGCTATAGGCCTCAATCGTGCTTGTGCGACTACAAGAGGTAATTTCAAATGGAAACCCTTACTATGAATCCTAAGATAGAAGCTACCCAATTTACCTCCGAAAGGGGGATAATCTTTGTGCAAGAGAGATAGTAACTCTCCCAAGACACTTGCCATATCGTGCCCCCATAGCATTTGGAGTTGGATAATACGGTGTTGAGAATCCATTGCATGAGACTCAATGGCCATATTTTGATTAGCTATTGGGTGAGTACCTAAGTTTGCAAGCAAAGGTTTTCTCTCTCAGCCAACTTCCTTAGGATTTAGCATGTTGTGCTTGAGGTCACTTATCATATCACGTGTTTGTTGTGTCTTCATCCCTGAAACATAAAATTAGACATCTAAAACTAGAAAACAAAAGCAAAACATCAAACTTCATTGATAAAAAATTTGTCCAAACAATTTTTTTGTCTCTATTATGTCCTTAGTCGTACGAGTTTTCTAGTTTGTCGTACGAAAAATCTAGTTTATCGTTTGGTTTGGTGAGAATTGTTGTACGAGTTAGTTTAGTAGAGGATTTTGTGTTATCTTTTGTCATCTAGTTCTGTGAGAAAGCTCGTACGCGTTTATGCCTTTGTCGTGCGAGATTTCTAGTTTGTCGTATGTGCCTGTCTAAATTGTCATCCAGGGATGTCTAAACTATCGTACAAATTTTTGTCTCTGTCAATCCAGAGCTATCTTCTTGCATGTCTTTTTCAGATTTGTCATATTTTCTTGGTCAATTTATAGTGAGCATAAACACTTGATATCTATCATTTTGTGCTTAGATTGTCTCCTTGGTTCGCTTGGTCAAGGTCAAGTTATCTTCTGTCAAATCGGATTCTAGAAATAGACACCTCAAAGATTTTCAAGTATTCATCTTCAAAAAATTCAAGATCTAAACATCTCAAAGTGCATTATCACCCTCTTTGATAAACTGATCACTCAAAACATAGTTTCTCATTAGGATCTATCATCCTCTATCACAAAAGTACAACATTTGGTCAGGACAACCTTGTCCCACATCGTAGGATATATCATTCCTATTGGACTTGGTTATATCAAAATCATCATCATTGCACTCCAAAACCGAAGATTGAAAAACTTGTAAACACTTGAATCATCTTTTCATGTCATATCACTCTATCATATCTACATTGGCAGTTGATCACTTATCGAAACAACTCTTAGACAATTGAATCCTTGCACAATATCTAACACACGTGTATGCCCATTTTAACTAGAGCACAAAGACAAAAGATCGCAGAAATGGAAATCAAAACATTGGAAATAACTGAAGATTATAGAAACATGGAACCCGAAAATGAAATACAAGAAGAAGGGGAAATAACAGAACAACATCTCTGAAAAAACAAACAAGATCCTAAATTCGATAAATTTATGGCAAAAATATTGGAGGGAGAAAAAGAAAAATACTTCCTAATGTTAGCTAAATCTAGTGCTACACTCCCCCAAGATTTTGATGTGAGAAAATTAGCACAAAAGAGAAGAGTCTCTTCCCCTAATAATGAATGATGTGAGTATATTTTTGGTCTCAAAATTAATGGCACATAAATTCTTGATAACACAAGAACTAATGAGGAAACTTCCATTCCCAAAAAGGACGATGTAGAAATTCTCAACCATGTCAAATATAATGAAGACATGAGAAGGGGTCAAGATGACACAAGAAGAGATCAAGATCATACTAGAACACACACTCATGGTTATACAAGGACAAATCATGTTGACAATCCCATCACAGCTCTTACACAACAAATACAAACACTACAAACACAAATTCAAGATATGGAGAGAGGAACTGTTAGAAGATACTCGCTTCAAGAAATCTGTCTTACCCATTTGACAGAAATCTAAACATGATGCCATTTCCTACAGGTTGTGAAACTCCTCGATACGATAAATATAATGGAAGCACTGATCCCCAGGATCATATACAAGAATTTTGCATGTTGAGTATGGAGTTTGCACATGAGGATACCTACCTGATAAGATTATTTCCAAAGAGCTCAAGTGGACTAGCTATGGAATGGTTCTCCAAAATTCCACCTAGAATTAGATCATTCACAAATTGGTGGATAATTTTGTTGCACAATACTCTTACAACATTCAACATGAAGTAACAATGCTCAATTTATGTAACACTAAACAAAAGAGTGGAGAACCTTTCATGACGTTTCTACAGAGATAGAGATGATTAGCTTCACAATATCCTCAAACGGTGCTGAAATACGAGAAGATAGACATATTCATTGACAACCTAAATGGACAAATGAGTTATCATCTAAAAATTCAATGCCATCAAAATTTTGAAAAGATGATTGATAATGGTATTAGAATGGAAGAAGCTATGGTAAAGAAGGGTGAGTTGAAGCTATACAAAGAAGGTATTAATCCTCCTAACAAAAATATTAGCAACAATAACAATGATAAGCCTAAATTTTGGAATATAAATCAAAATATCGTCAATGATGGAATAGTGGATAACAACAATGTAAAACCAAAACAACCAGTTTTCAATTTATCCACTTACTCAGCAACAACTCAACAAAACAACAATCACCAAAAATCAACTTTCAACAATTTCTTCCGAAGGAAATTTACAAACATTGGTGAACCAATTGGGTTAGCACTAAAGACACTTCTCACAAACAAATTGATTATGTTTCCAGAAGGAAGGAACTACGAACCTCAAGTGAAACCCTCTTGGTGGAATGATAATCATTATTGCAATTTCTATCGAAAGGGATATCACATAGATAATTGTCATAGGTTGAAACATGCCATCCAAGATTTAATTGATAATGGAGTAATAACTGTGGATGGACATATGACAAACAAATCTCATACAACTTTTAAAATTCTACTTCCAAACTATGAGAAGGGTGAATCATCAGCAACAAATAATGGTAAGGGTAAAGCAAAGGTAAACTACGCTCATACATATGATAATGTGGTAAATGCGATTGTAGTTAAAGGAAAGCAACATCAAGAACCTACTCATTCTATCACAAGAAGAAAAGCTAAAGTTGTTTTTCCGGGTCCTACCACTAACATGTCATCCACTGCAAAACAATATAATCAAGTGGAGCGATTGCAGAAAATGCTCGTGCAAATATCCATCTTAGAACTTTTAAAGCTTTCACCTACACACAAAGAAATTATTGAACGAGCATTAGTAGATACAACAATGTCTAAAGATATTGATATAGATCAATTCCAAACCATGGTGGGACACCTCACAACCCCTCACTGCTTATCATTCACTGAAGAAGATGACATGTCCTTGCAACATCCCCATAATGATCCTTTGCATATCAAAGTCCTCATTCATAAGATGTGAGTTAAACGTGTCCTAATAGATGGTGGAGCTAGCTTAAATATTTTCTCTTTGAGTCTTGTCTGTGCTCTAGGTTATTCAGAAGATGCAGTCGATCCCCCAAAAAAGATCACCATCAAAGCGTATGATGAAGAAGAGCGTTCCTCTAAAGGAATTGTGATGTTACCCATCCGAGTGGGACCTTTGCAGAAAGACACAACATGCCAAGTTATAGACTTGGACTTATCATACAACATACTCTTGGGAAGATCCTGGATACAGACATACAAGCTGTTCCATCCACATATCATCAGTACCTAAAATTTCCCTACAATGGGCAGGAAATCATGATCTCAATAGATTCAAATCCATTTCAGTACTGGATTAATCTCAAACCTGCTCAAGAGGTCATTGTTCCTCATAATAGGGAGGCATCATCTTCAAAGACACAAACCAAAGAAAAATCACTTGCCTCAATTTTGTCAAGTATGGAAAAACAAATGCAGCTAAGAGATCGAGGGAGTGAAGAATATTCAATATCACAACTACCACTCTCTCCTAAGTCCTATGGAAAACCATCAAACTCTAAACAACAACCAATTGTGAAACATCTTCCAATATTTGATGGAGCATTTGTTAGTGCTGGGACCTTATCATAGGAAACACAAGACAAAGATGTACTACAGTGGCTATACAAGGATGAAGAAGTCCAACAAAAGATCAACAATGTCCGCATACCTATAGAAAATTATGGAAAAGGATTTAACATTCTTCAAAAAATGGGATAAACTGGAATAGGTCCTATAGGAAAAAGAAACGAAGGTATCTTAGAACCTATCCAACCTCACACTCTGCAGGCTACAGAAAAAGAAGGCTTTGGGTATGGACAAGTTACTCTACCAGAGGATACATCGTCTAGCCAACAACAAGAGGAATTTGAAAACAAACAAAAACAACTTGCAATTAAAAGGGAAGAAGCATCTCCCAAGAAACAAGCACAAGCAAACATGAAATGGCAAAAGAAGCAAGCTTCAAATCAACAGGAAAAACAAACTAAAAGCACCTCCCAAGAAGCATTAACTCTCAATCAAAACAAGCACGAACCTAGTACTAATCAAGGAGAGCTCATAGCAAGGTTGACAAAACTCAATCTCATCCAGAAGAGGTTGAATATTAAAGAAGAAAAGATATAGCAATAAAAACTGAAGAAACAAATCAAACACTATATGAACAAATCTGTAGATTGCAAGCTGCAAGTGAGATAGATTCTAATGAATGGGAATGGGATTCCTATCACTCTGAATAATTAATTGAAGAAAATTGCTTTGAATAAAATTTAGGAGTCAATGTAGTTCACACGTATGCAGGGCAAATATTAGGAACTAGCCCACTTGAATTAGAATCACATTCGATTGACTTGGACTTAATCGAGGATGATTAGGAGTTCCTTGTGCGAGGTCATTTTGATGAGAATACCATTCTAGAAATTGACATACATATCAAAAAATTTGACACATCTATCATGACCCTTGATACCCTCAAAACATCTCAAACTGATGACCCCCTACCTCTAATCCACCCTGAACTTATTGAGTGGGAAAATGAAAGACATACTGCCATTGATACCTTTCCTAATGACCATGCCATATCTATATATCTTAATGCAATTGAACCTGCAACAACTTTCACCATGAATGTCAACAACGCATCTTCCAGTCAAGCGGGTGCCAAATCTCCCAGTCCTAAAAAGGAAAATAAAGAAAACAATATCAGGTCTAATGCTGAAAACCATTTCTTGGCAACATTAGATCAGGAAAAAGTAAAAATAAAGGACACATCTAGCAGTGAAAACCTCCTCGAGGCATTGTAAGATGGGAGATTTGACACTTTACCTGCACACTATCAAGAAAGGTCATCCATTTTGATTAAACCAACAGAGGCAGTTGACATTGGGACAATAGAGCAACCAAAGATTCTCCATCCAGTGACTTCTCTGTCAGAGCAAGAAATGCAACAATATATGGAATTCTTCAAACGATGACAAATCAATTTTGCCTGGTCCTATGCTGAGATGCTAGGGTTGGATCTAGAGCTTATTATGTATCACTTAAATGTCAGTCCAAGAGCCAAACCAGTTAAAGAAAAATTAAGGAAGATGCATCCTCATATTGCTCTTCTAGTCAAAGCAGAACTACAAAAATTACCGGATGTCGTATTCATCAGACCTGCAACATATCCTTAATGGGTATCCAACATCATTCCTATTTCCAACTGGATAAAAGTATCACAATATGCACAAACTTCAGAGATCTTAATAATGCATGTCCAAAGGATGATTTTCCTTTGCCTAACATTGACATCATTGTGGATTTAACTGCTGGACACTCCATGTTTTCTCTAATGGATGGTTTCTTCGGATACAATTAGATTAAAATACCACCTAATGATCAAGAAAAGATGACTTTCACATGTCTGTGGGGTACTTTCTACTGGAATGTCATGCCCTTTGGACTAAAGAACGCAGGTGCTGCATATCAGAAAGCTATGACAACGATATTCCATGGCATGATGCATACATTCATGGAAGATTATGTGGATGAAATATTGGCCAAATCATACAATAGAGAAGACCATATAGGAATACTAGAAAATATATTTGACAGGTTAGAAAAGTATAAGCTACGACTCAATCCCAAGAAATGTGCCTTTGGTGTTACTCAGGCAAGCTATTGGGATACATTGTTTCAGCTAGAGGTATCTAAGTAGATCCAACTAAGGTCAAAGCAATCATGGAAATGGCATCTCCCCGGAATATCAGTCAACTAAGATCACTTCAAGGAAGACTACAGTCAATCAAAAAATTTGTTGCTCGGCTAGTAGATAAATGCCAACCATTTACTCATCTATTGCATAAAAATGTTACTTTCAAGTGGGACCATCAATGCGAGGATGCATTCAATAAGATCAAGGCCTATCTCATGCAACCACCCATCCTAATGTCACCAATTCTAGGAAAGCCCTTGTTACTCTATGTATCAACCACCAAAGTATCATTAGGAGTTCTGCATGCACAATAGGACAATGAAGGAAAATAATGAGCCATGTACTACATCAACAAAACATTAGTGGGATACGAGATCAACTATTCACCAAGAAAAAAAGTATGCTTGGCAGTAGTTTTTGCTTCTCAAAAATTAAGACACTATCTACTATCTTACTCCATCAAGTTGATTGCTAAAATCGATCCATTGAAGTATTTGCTCAGCAAGGCAACATTAACAGGATGGCCAGAAAAATGGATTATGATTCTAAGCGAGTTTGATATTGAATATGTTGATAGAAAAGCTATAAAGGGGCAAGTCATTGCAGACCAACTAGCAGAGGCACCACTTCAAGATGATCATCCTTTATAGATTGAGTTTCCCAATGATGATATCCTAATGGTCACCATAAAAACATGGCAATTATACTTTGATGGCTCATATACACAACATGGATCAGGAGTAGGCATTCTATTCATCACGCCACAAGTTCATACAATTCCAAAAGCATACAAATTAAGTTTTCCATGCACCAACAATACAATAGAATATGAAGCTTTGGTTACATGTATCAAAATGGCTATAGAATGGAGCATTACGCAACTTCAATTCTTTGGAGACTCTCAGCTCATCATCAATTCAATCAATGACGATTATTAAACAAAGGATGAAAAGTTAATGGCTTATAAGAAGATGGTTGATGATGTCAACAAATATTTTGTAGAAATAACTTTTCAGCAAATTCCAAGGAATGACAACAAAGCAATAGACGCCATGGCAACACTTGCATCTCTCCTTTAGACATAGGAAAATTAAGAGTGTTACAAATTCTTGGTGGAAGAGTTGTTTTACCCTGTACATAATTTTCTTGATTCCCAAACTATTTTTCACTTTGTTGGGCATGATTCCTCCCGCTATGGCCAAACTTACACATACCTGAAAGATAATATCCTCCTTTCTGACTTATCAGAGAATAAAAAGAGAAACTTTATCCGCCAATCCTCCCATTATACTCTTGTCGTAGATACCCTTTTTAAATGAGGTCTAGATGATACTCTTTTAATATGTCTCGAACAAGAAGAATCTGAGAAGGCCTTAAATGAAGTCCATAACGACATTTGTGGAACTCATTCAAATGGTCTTACCCTTTCAAAAAAACTCATAAGCTTGGGCTATTATTGGGCAACTATGGAACGAGATTCTTTTCAGATAGATAAAACATGCAAACAATGTCAGATCCATGAAAATTTAATTCATGCACCAGCACAAGAACTTCATGCTTTGGCAAGATTTTGGCCTTTCTGCCAATAGGGTCTTGATCTAGTAGGAAAGATAAATCCTTCTTCATCCAATGGTCACAAATTCATCTTTGTAGCTACAAACTATTTCACAAAATGGATTGAGGAAGTACCTCTCATCAATATCACAGGAAAACAAATTGCTACATTTATCTTGAACTACATCATATGTCGCTCTGGCATACCCATGACCATTATCACTGATAATGGGTGACCGTTCAAGAATTAGGAATTCTAAGAGCTATGTGACAAATTCAAGATCCAACACAAATTTTCCACACCCTACTATCCACAAGGGAATGGGCAAGAAGAGGCATCAAACAAAACCATTATGAAAATCCTCAAAAAGACTGTGAATGATGCTGGAAGAGATTGGCATATTCAATTGAACCCTGCTCTATGGGCCTACTGTACCAATATTCGCACACCAACAGGTGCCACACCTTTCTCTCTTGTCTATGGATCATAAGAAATACTACCAATAGAAGTAGAGATACCTTCTCTATGAGTATCATTAAAAATCCTTATCCCAGATGAAGAACAACGAGTATCTAGATTGCAAGAGTTAGAATTGATTCATGAACAAAGACAACATGCCTTTGATCATTTGAAGGTATATCAACAAAGAATGTGTCACAGTTACAATCACAAGGTCAAACCAAGAGCATTTCAAGCTGGGGAACTAGTACTTAAATAAAATCCACGCAACCAGGCAGATCAAGAAAAGAAAGGGAAGTTTGAACCAAACTGGTTAGGTTTGTTTGTAGTCACAATAGTATTTGGGTCAGGAGCATATCAACTATCAACACAGGATGAGGATTAGCTCGAGGAACCCATCAATAGCATGCATCTGAAGAAGTTTTATGTTTGGAAAAGCAGAAAAATCCCAAAATAGTGCAAAAAGCAGAAAATCCAAAAACAGTGAAAAAGCAAAAAAATCCAAAAAATAGTGCAAACAGCAGAAAATCCAAAAACAGTGAAAAAGAAGAAAATTCCAAAAACAATGGAAAATCATAAAATACAAAACAACAAAAACATTGGAAAATAAGCAAAAAAAAAATCAAATATGAGAAAAAGTGCAATAAAAATAGATGGTGAAAACCTGGCAAACATGCGCTATCTGTCCGCTAGCTCTTCCATCTATTAGTTCATACATCCTTCCGCTTGCATTCATTTTCCATCAGCACTGTTCATATCCATATTAAGAACCTTTGTACATACGTGGGCATCGCAGGCGATTTATCACCATGGTTTGGATCACTGGGTATATCATAATGACTTTGTTTCTAGGCTTGGGGCAAAATCTTGTAGCTAGCTGGGAAATTTTTTTTTGATCATTTTGGGCTTCATCAAATAGGAAGAACAATAGTTATACAAATCTTGTCAAGAGAAAACTAAGACACATCCGATGTTGAACACAATATTAAGTTGTCCACCATCAAACTATCACATGTCAGTCTAAGCACTTCACACACTTTTCAATGGATGATATCTTTTGGATAATGATTTTAAAATGATTGTTCAACTTTTCTATCTTGATTTTTGCTATCATGATTTCTGAGTGACTCCATGATGTCTCTGACTAGAGGAAGAAGGAAGGAACATGATATTTTTCTTGTTTGTTGTCTTTAAATTAATCATTAATATGTGCAAATTTGTCTCAGGACATGATCATCGGAGTATCATCGAAGACATTTCTGATTTGCGTATAACAATGGTTAATCTTGCCTGTTTTATGCAAGAAACACTCAGGTCATCTTGGTTCAATTATACCTCGATGCTTGTGCTAACTTGCAATATCAAAATCTAGGAAAGTAGTGCTCAGGTCATCATGGTTTATTATACCATCGATGTTTGCACTCACTTCCCACATTTTAAAAATCTCAATGAGGACAAAACACAATAACCTAGTGACTGGTCCAATCGTATCTTTGCATTTCATTTGCATTTACATTTGCATTTAGCTTGCATTGCATTCTTACATGGGATCCCACAAGTTCATCTTATCCAAGGCAAAATCTATCGCAAGAATCATCAAGAGATCATCATAAGTGTATACACAATAAAAATGATGACTTATCTCTCTCCAAATATTGTCAACCCAGTGCAAATCTTATGGTACCCCCTCAACAGAACCAACATCAACATATCCGAATCTTCCTGCAACCTGATAGCAACAAAATGTCAGTTCTTTATCCAATCAACCTTATCAATTCTATCAATCGATCACATCTGATCTATTCTATCATGTCTTATATAGGATGTATCTTTCCTGGAACCAAATGTTTTGATCAAGTCTTATACAAGATATATCGTTCCTGAAACCAGACACTTTGATCATCTTTGTCTTATACAGGAGGTGTCATTCTTGAAACCAGACTAAATCTTGATCTTATCAATCTCATCAATCAAGCTTTATCAATCATCACATCGATAACCGCATCATCGTGATCAAAGAACTCACACTTTCATCAACCACAGTTGAAGAAATCAAATCATTTCTAATCAAGAAATCAATTTCGCAAAAATTCACACTCCAAAAGTCAATTATCTCAATTGATCACCTGAGGGGGCATCATCATACCACAATTTATCAATCAATGTCTGGAGCATCCTATCGAACCAATATCATCACCAAAATGAGATTATTCTTTGAACTAACGCATCATCACACCTCGCTTCAAAGAGGGGCAAAATGTATACACCTAAAAATGGTCTGAAGATAATTAATTAAATAAGAAATTATTTAATTAATCCCCCTTCCCAATTTAATTGAATTCATTTAGCAATTTAATTAAACTCTCCCTTTCATCTACTTATTAATAAATCTAAGGATTTATTTAATAGGTTCATTTCAATAGTTCCCTTTGATTAATTAATTTAAATTAATTAATATTCCCCCCATTTAATCAATTCTTCTAATCTTCTAATTAATTAAAACTAATCAATTTATGATTTGTTGAAAATTAATTAGTTTTTCCCTATTATTTGAATTTTTCAATTCAAATTACCCACATGCCTCCTAACTTCTAACCACCTAAGCTAACCATCCCTCTAACCTAACCCATTCCACCTAATCTTGGGTTTAACTAACTCTATCCTATCTTGCACATCCTAACCTCTTTATCCTAACCTCCTATGGGTTGGATATTCTCCCGTTGAGACACATGGCACTTTGGCCACATGTCTCCTCTCTTGGACACTTGCCCTCTTATGAGCAAGGCTCCTTGACACTTGTCACCATAGAGATGACACGTGTCCCTTCCTCCAACCTCTTCTCTAGCCTCCTCCAATTTCACCCTTGATATCTTTAGACCCAATCTTGACCGTTGATTCATGCAACCTCACCCTAGCCTTGGAAATCCTATAAATATCCCCCAATTTGGAGCACAAAGGTTCCCATCTCATTATCAATTTAGGCATTGTTACTATAGGCATATTCATTCTAGCATATCATTTGAGCATTGTTATTATAGGCAATTGCATCTTAGATCTAGCTTAACTTGATCATTTTCTAGAATAATTGTTGAATCATGTAGCTTAATCAATCTCTTTTCCAGCTTAAGTGCATCATCATCATAAATTAATCATGCATATCATTAGTTTAATTAGCCTCTTGGATCAATCTAGCATAATCAATCTCATCTAGCTTGCATATCATCATCATTTCAAATCCCCCGTCTAGGTGTAGTCGAGTCACTGGGATTGCTTATCCCGATCTGAGAGCAAATCCACACTTACATCTCTTAGGAGGTGATAGGTCACTTTGTCATGGTTTATCTTTCATTTGATTTTAATTTTCTAACCATGCTTGTAATGATCTTTTGAGTGTTTGTGTTGCAGTTGCAGGTATCACACTTCACAGACACAACAAAATGTATCAAGGTCACCATTGAAACTAGTTAGATCTAATAAAAGGAGTAATCAGTTCAATGCCACCTATTCCACTTGTGGTAATTTTGGTCATGGTGCAACAAATTGCAGAATGAGAATGGGTCAGAGAAATAATGCAGGACCATGGAGGATGACTGGTATGGCATGTTTCAATTTCCATAAGATCGGTCTCTTAGCCAGAGAATGTAGGAACCGATCCTATAACCTGTCTGAAGACAGGAACCAGTTTGGCAAAAAGAAAGGGAAAAATTACTTGAAAGGAAAGAAGACAATTAAAGAGGTGAGGAATGAAATGAAAAAGATATGGATTAAGAAGGAAGAAAGAAAAGAAGGAGAGAATCATTCTGAAACCAAGTCATCATCAATCAATGATGACAGTTCTTCTTCAAACTAGGCATACTGATGCTCAGGGGGAGCACATATGGTAAGATCATTATTGAATCCCCTCGACCGATATGAGG
The DNA here is from genome assembly GCF_030272615.1 of Cryptomeria japonica. Lineage (NCBI taxonomy): Eukaryota > Viridiplantae > Streptophyta > Pinopsida > Cupressales > Cupressaceae > Cryptomeria > Cryptomeria japonica. The sequence continues at coordinate 254,825,269 of NC_081410.1, forward strand.
TTATGTCTATTTTCATAGTTTAGATGCATAAAATTTTGTTTAAAACTCTTATTTGGTAAATGTTTTGAGGGCTAGTGTAAATGTTGTTTGTGTACCGGTATCGGTAACAAGCAATCGGTAAGAAGTAAGTCGATGTATCTTAAGTTGTAATGGTCTAACTAGCCGTTGTATTGAAGCACTAATAAACCTTAACAGATAAATAAAGAAATGTCAATATATTTCATTTACCTTGCTTTGTTGTGAACGTTCTTGAGCTCTCGTGCAACCTAAGGTGATTGAAATGTTGCTAGTGATATTTGTGCGAAGTGATCAAGTAGCGTGATAGTGGTGATTGGCAACCCTAGAGGAGAAGGTATTCTAGGTATTCAAACCATTTTTTGAATAATTTGTTTGAAGTTCATCATGGTAGCTTCTGTATCGACTCCTATGTTGGTTGAAGCAATTAAGGAAACACAACCCAAGTTTAAATTGCATCTTATGAAGGCTGGAGAGATTGACATGACTGGTGCCCTATGATCTGTGCCCTTCGGTGTGTTACTGGTTGAAGATATTCGCTCCTTCATCCATTGCAAGCTTGAAGAACTCGGACACAAATATATTCGAAATTAATTCAAAGGGTTCTGTAATCATGATATGTTAAACGCAAAATATTTGCATCTGAAGACCAAGGGTTTGTCGAATGTTGTTGATTTTCCCAATTAATTTCATACCAATTGGGTTAGGTATGTATTAAGTAGAGTGCATGATCAATTCCTATGGCTGGAAGCTGAAGCATTGATCAAGATCACAAAGGATGTGATTCAAAGAGTAATAGGGTTTAGTGCAACCGGTGAAGCACTAACCCTAAGAACAATATCATCCACTGAAGTCTCCCGGTTGACTCAATCCCGATGTGATAGGATCGCTCATATTGAGATGCAAAAGTGAGGTTTGCTTCTGTAGTCCTGGGTTATAGGGTCTATTAATCAAGCCGCATGAACAGTGTGTCGAGCGGTGCTATACATGCAGCCTATCAAATCATCAAGGAGGATGCAAAATATGAAATTTGTGAGATGATCATAAGTTAATTTCTAGTGAACATGGAGCGAATTAAGAAGGACAAGAAACAGTCATTCAAGTATTGCTCATTATTGGTATGTATATTCTTCTATGGGCAAATTTTTTTTCCCGGTAAGGGCAATGTTGTGTAGTCTGAGGATAAACCTATCATGGTTTAGATAAGTGAAATGATTATGGATTTAGGTGATAAGTTTGGGTAAACAATGTGGGGATATTTTAAAGAATTCCAAATCAGAATGCATAAAAGAGAGAGAATCCCAACCAGTATAGTTTTAAAGTACAAGGACAACATTTGTTTTCTTGTTGACACCGATTGTTGCATCATTCAAACGGTTCAACCTAGAACCTTTTGGGTACCTGCTATGGGTTATGAGGTCGGGGCATACATTACTAAAGTGTATGCAAACATGTTATTGTCTAAACTGATAGACAAAAAAGCAAAGAAATTTGGAACTTATGAGGAGGCAAGCTCCAAAATAAAACAAGAACTTAAGGAGCCAATCATACAAAGGAGAGTAAGGAAAATGATTGATACCCTAGATAAAAAGTATGGAGGTGAAGCACCCGATGCCAGTGCTTCCACCGGTACTAGTGAACAAATAGGGGCCAAAAAAAACAAAGATAAAGAACAAACAGGAGAAAAGAATAAAATGTCGAAGGCAAAACCCAAGGGTACTACATCCAACAAGCTGATAACATACACAAAAGAAAAGGACTCAGAAACTCCTGCATCTTCCCTAGGTAAAGGTGGACTGGTAGGAGTGACATATGCAAGAAAGAAAAAGAGTGAAGGGCCTGTTGACACAAAGGATAAAAATAAGCCCAAGAAGGATGAAAACGAGGGTGATAATATTGACACCCAATCTGATGTGGAAATAAAAGAAGTCAGAAGAAGTGGTAGAAATGCACTTCCAACTATTGATGAATTGGTCCATGGGATCAAAGAGTTTGGATGTCTATCTGCTGTTGGGAGAAAATATCCCCTCTATAACGAGGAGGACAAAAGAAAAATTGAAGACACACTTATGTGGAACATGCATAAGTTCCGCAGAACCCCCAGTCAACTATATGGAATAGTTCCATCCAACTTGCAAAATCAAATTGAAGGGAGATGGAAAACAACTTTATCTATTGAGAAAGAGCACATGATAAAAGCACTCATGGAAGTGCAACATGATCTTGATTATAATCAAGCATCTTTATTGGCAGAAGCATGTGTTCAACGCTTTAGAATAAGGAACAGGTCAGTGAGAGTGGCCATAGGAGATGTCCAAGGTGTGCATGATGAGGGTGTTGCCTTATGGAAAATAATCTTGAGCCAGCAAAAGGAAGTTGAAGAAGATATAGCAAAGGGAACAAAACAGGACCAAGGTGTAGCTACCCTTGACAAAGGGGAAAGGTAAAGACAAAGACTCTACAGAAGGTTTTGATGTTTTCATAGTTGAAGATATCATAGGTAATGTTGTGTCAGATATTCCTAATCTGACAAAGGATGTTGAGCAACCAGTCAAACACAAATCAACTGGTGAAACTGTTGATATTGATGTTACTTCGGTAAAGGGAGTCGATAAAACTAAGTATCTCGAATAAGATGAAGTTATAGTTGAAGATATACCTTATGAAGATACACCTCATAGAACTTTGGCAACAATAAATCCTACTGACAATGAACCCCTTTTGTCAGAAAAAGGTGCAGAGGAAGGAAATCCAAAGGTGATAAATTCATCAATACCACATGTTGAAGAATAAAAGAAGAAGGAAACCGAGGAGAAGGAAGAAAAACAAAAGGAAGCAGAAAAGAAGGAAGAAGAGATGAAGGAAACAGAGGAGACCAAGGAATCGAAACAACACAAGAAGAAAGAGGATTCTTCATCCGGTCAACCTGAAGATGGTAAGAAAACAGTGGTGGACACTCCTCTGATAAAGAGGAAGTTAGATTTAGAAAAGAAGAGTGAAAATAAGAAAGCTAAACTCACGACCGCAACTAGCTCTGAGGTTAATGTTGAAGAAAAGGAAGAAGAAAAAGAGGAGGAAGAAGAGGAAGACTTTGTAATCAACATTAAGAAGATAACCCCCAAACAATTAATGGAATTTTCTAAAAAATTGAAACTTCAAGCTGAAAAGGCAAAACTTAGAGCAAAGAAAAAGAAGATGAAAATTCTTAATACATCAAAAACCATTATGTTTGACCTCATTCTTGACATTGTTGTTGATGACAATGCAACCATCATTGATCAGTTGGGCACTCTTGTCAAAGCAATCGGTTCAGAGGCAACCGATCTGGAGAAGGTTGCAGTTAGACAATATGAAACAAAGAGAGGTGAAAAATTAATGGAACACATATCAGTTGGCAAAGTTGCTCTCTCCACCAGCACCGAAGAGGTCAAATCTATACTACAGGAAGTTGGCCAATTATTGGTTAAGTCATCAAACTTCACCGATTTAATCAAAGATCTTAAAGATAAAAGAGCTCATAGTCAAAGGGAAATCCAAGATTTGATAGGTTCTTTTGATGCTCTTACATGCTCTACAATGACCTTTAGTGGAAAGATCAAACAGTTAACTAATGAAATCAAAAAGTTAAAAGAGGAAGAGGATAAATAAGCTCTTAATCTGTTAGAGCTATAGTGCTACCTTGCATCAATCATTGATTTCATGAAAAGGAGTGTCAAAGAAGCAGAAAGACTCATAAGTGAACCTGATTGTAAGACAGTAGATGAAATGGAGGATTTTGTTACAATTTTGCATGGAAACTTCAACACCATGAAACAGGTGAAGCCTTCATAAAAATCCTCTTTGCAAGCTACTAAGGAAAATTTCAAAGACATTTTTGCTTTACTTTCATGAATCCTTTTGTATATTCTTTGTCATTGATGTCAAAAGGGGGAGTTTATATATATACATGAGGTAGATGAAACATGGGTCAAAACTAGCACATACATGACTACTTTGCAGTGTTTGCCACCAATGACAAAGGGGTAGTTTGTTGGCATTATGATGCATCTTGTATGACCGGTGAAATGGTTGTCATTGTTGGCAACATCATCTTCTAAGTCTCCATAGTCCATCGGTAAAGGAGTAAAGGGTAACTAGTGAAGAACAAAAGTCCTTATTCCTATCGACAGTGAGTAGACCGGTATAAAGAGGTTAACCGACTAAGCAGTGACTAGACCAGTATACAAGGGTTAACCGGCTAAGCAGTGACTAGAATAGTATATAGGAGGTAACCGGCTAAGCAGTGAGTAGACCAGTATACAAGAGGTAACCAGTTAGGCAAAATTGGACCGGTACACAGGCGACAACCGGTAATACAGGAGTCTCAATCAACAGACTTAGAAACATCTAGATAACATCCAGTTGAACCGACAATCTTCCCTTTTCAATTGGTGAACTTATCGGCATGAATGACTGTCTTGACCGATATTCTCAGAATGATTTTTGGAGAGCAATTTGAGGCATGGTAACAAATTTTTGAATTTGATAATTGGAGGGAAAGTTGGCACCAGAATTAAAGGTTAATATATACACATCATTCATTCTGATTGTATTGTTGTCAAGGTGAAAAAGATCCGTGTGAATATAAACAGGGGGAGTATAATAGAGTGCAGCAGATAGAGGTATGAATCAGTGAAGCCGACACCAATCAGAAGAATATAGCATGCAAAGTAGATCTATGAGACAGAGGTAGTGTCATCAAACAAATCAATCATCTTTGTTGCCTTCTAACAATTGCAACATTGTAAATCCCTTATCAGGGTGAACCTTAACCGGTTCTTTATGTAAAATATCTTAACCGAGTCACTTCAGATATGAAGTTGTAAAATCCTCTAGCAACGTGAACTTTAACAGGTTCTAAGGTATTCTTAACCAGATACCAGTCACTTCTAATAGGGTGATGTTCTCAGAAAGAACTAGTTGTAAGCTCTTAACAGGGCACTCTTTTTCACTATAGTAAAAGAGATTGTGGGTTATCCCCACCATGGTTTTGTCCCTCTAACCAAGGGTTTCCACATATAATTGCTAGTGTTATGTGATGCTTATTTGTGCATGCAAATCTCTTTTGTTTGATGTTCTTTGCTTTCATGATTTATGCAATGTTTAAGTTAATTTGGAAGGATAGTTGTAGACTGGCCAGTTTGAATGTTTGAATTGTAAATAAACTATTTTGACTGATTCACCCCCCTCTCAGTCACCGGTTAATACTAACAGAAACCCCTTTTCTTCTAATCTCTTATAATTAAATAATTATTTAAATTATTTAATTGACTAAATTTCTCTTTTATAATTAAAAAGATTATTTTAATTTAATTATTCATTCATTCACTAAATATATTTTTTCTAATAATAAATAAAATTGTTATTATTTTTATTTCTCACATGCACATGAATTAGATAATTTTCTTATTTAATTCTTTTCTAATTCTTTTATCATGCACATGATTAAATGATTTTTAATAATTTACTTATAATAAATTAAATAATTTTAATTATTCAATCAATTTTTTTCTTCTCATCTCCCATAACTAACTAACTAAGTTTTTCATAATTGAATGAATTCTTTAATTTATTTAATTATTTATTTTTATAAACATATCTCTTTAAAAAATAAATAAATTCTTAATTTTATTTATTTTCTCCTTTCATGCATTTAATTTGTTGGGTGAAAATTTTGTAAATTGATGAAGGTTTGCAAAATGTGAGTTTCATGACAGCACATGAGATAATATCTCTCAAAAGGAAGGATATGATGTCTCCTAATTGTAAGGGAAGGCTCCCCCTTTGTACTGCAATTACATTCTATTCTATCTACCTGCTAACTTTACACTATTTTAGGATGAATTAACAACTTAGTCCTCTTTTTTCAGAACCATTTGTATCTAATTCTCTTTTCAAAATAGATCCTTTTAACTAAAAACCATTCCAATTTTGCAGTAATATTAAAACTAAGCTAACTAGGAAGTAAAGTGTCCATGAAAGAAAAAAGTCTTTTGTTACTTCCCTTTTTTGAAAATGACTCGAGGGCAAGGCTTGTGTACTGTTGGTTCCCAAAACCACATATTGGAAAACCAAAAGACTTGCCAAATCCTCAAGTAGTCCAATCAGCCTTGGCCAACGAATAGGGATGGTCAAAGACCAAATCCCTTTGCACTTAAGGCTCCACTAAACCTAGGTGGGTGTGCCTCTTCCTCTCGAGCACAAAAGAGGTTATTTATAGTGGATTTAAACCTTTTAGTAAGTTTACACAATTGGCAAATTATTGTTCTGCAACTATGCTTTATTATGTGCTTTAACTGAATGCTTTGAAAAGAAATGACTGTGAATGTATATTGAAAATGAGATTGCTTTCAAGACTTAAATGAAATCTGCATAGATCAATTCATATAGGATTTGGGAAGAACATTTCTCTATCAAGGACCTTGAATGCATATATATCAAAACCTTAAAAGATCAATAATAGACCAGTGCCTCTATCCAGGGATATATATGACACTTTTTGGGCAAAATATCTTATCAACTCAAAAGACAATTTCTCATCAACTATGAAGGTTCAGTACACGTTACACAAACAATAAGAACTCAATCTTTCACTTAATGCAATGACATGTGATTCACATCATAGCAAATCTATAAACAAATTTATCAAGAGGACAAAGATAATCATCAACACAAAAGTGTACACAATATTTGGAAAAAGAAACAACGAACCTTGTATATTAATCTTCAGGAAATAATTGCATACATAAGTTGCATTTGCAGATACTCCATTATAGATTGCTTGCACAAAATGATACTTCTTCTTCCTATAGACTTTGCTAATACAAAATGACATTCAGTCCTTACAACAATATATTGTTCTTATGATTCTTCGTTTTACATATAAGAATGACTCTCTATAAGTATGTCAATCAAAAGACATATATGAAAGGACACACCCTTTCATTCACAGAAGAAGAAGCTATAGATAGTTACATTCCAAAAGACACACCCTTTGGTTTAATAATTAATTACAAATGAGAACCCTAAAAAATACGAAATGATGCTTTAATAATGTGTCTTTTATTCTCTGCCTTGATAAAATTCCTTGGCAAATATTCATCATCTTCTCAATATCTCCTGCACACAAGATAAGCCAATCAAATTCCTTAATTTGAAAATTAAACATACTCCACCTTAGATTTTAGTTTGAAAAGTCAATAATCTTTATATAAATACTTGTTTAAAATAATTCATTTAAATCAAAGTATTTCCATCTTTAAGAAAATAATTTTGCGAACATAACATCCATTTATATAAAATAATGCTTTATCCTAAAACATATATTCAAAACACTTATTTAGGATAGATATACATAGATTTCTTCTTTAACGCAAATTCAAATAATACATAAGGCAGTGTGATACGATAAGAAATACTTCCCTTTTATTATTCTTTTAGCCAAACTTCCTCCCTCGACGAGTTGTTCTCATGTCTTATCGACTCTAGAGTTTCATTGATACCTTTTATTTTTGATGGGACCGCTTCTAATTTCTTCGATGAACTTCATGTCGATGAAAATGCTGCTTTCGGTGAGTCCTTTTAGAGATCCATTGCAGCCTAGGTTTGTTCGATAAGTCATTTTTTGATGGCATGCCACCTGACTGCTACTTCAGCTGCTAACTCATCTTGACCGGACCCACCGTTTCACTTTGGTTCCTCTTTGTCACTAATCCATGATAGGTATTGATCATGCAACTTTCCATAGCGGAATAGCGACAGCCGTTAGATCTTTTCCAACTTGCTCGCACGTTATCTCCTCTGAACTGCTTCCTTAGCGGGCCCCACCACTCGGTCGCCATGTCGCGGCGAATAAACATCACACATATTCTGATCGTGGTATAGCGACCACTGTCGGATCTAACTGACCTTTAACCTTGCCTGAGCAGCTCTCTCTTCTCTTTATCCATTTGTGTCGCTTGTCACTCTTTGGTTTGCCCGCGGATCCACCTACCCACTACTTGGACCTGGGTTCTTCTTCTGCGCTCTGCCACATGGCACATCCTGATTCACTTGCAGATCCATCTGGATGACACCTCATCTGCCACCTTGGCAGTCGCTATGTCACGGGGGATATAGGACGTGCAACTTCTTATCGCGGTATAGTGACCGTCATTGGATCAATCTCAAACTTGCATGCTCGTTAACCTCCCCTTTTCCGCATGTTCTTAGTCGCCAAGTCGTAAGGATTAACCGGTGAGCTGTTTCTCATTGTGGTATAGTGACAACCGTTGGATCATTTCCAACTTGCACGGTTGTTATCACACCTGGGCCGCCCACCTCATCTACCGGGCCCACCACGTGTCAGCCTCTAATTAGCTCCGGAGTCCCTGCCCTACCACTTTAGCATGACCTCACTAACCAGCAAAATGAAGCTCTCTCTTGTCGCCTAGTTGTGATGGATATTCATCGAGCAGTTTCCCATCGCGGTGTAGCGACAACCGTTGGATCTTTTCGCCCGATCGTTAGATCTTCCTTATTTGCTCGGCCTTTAACCTCCATCCTTGCCAGTCTGTCACAAAATTTGGATGCCTTGAGATGCGTGCACATGCGAGGTCCACTGGGTCGCTGAGCTAGCTCCTTGTAAAAATCCTTTAAGCTTTGACACTATGGTTGTGTGTGACTTTGCATTTAAATATAAAAAATATCCTCTCCACAACCAATGTGGGATAAATGGTTTTATGCCTCCCTTTCTATTGCATGTGTTCTACGTCTGAGCCTTTGTTTGAAAACTTCTGAGCCTAGTTTGTAGCCACGTGACCCTTGGAAACTATGTTTGTTTGGAAGCTTCTAATGTCTGGTCTATTGCTCCATCTACGTAGGCTCGGAGGACTGGCACCGCCATTCATGAGGCATTTGATCTTTTGGACAACTCCATTTTCTTCAGTTATGCTCCTGCATATAAGACACCAACAGTAAATGCTCATATTATAGGAAAAAATGCTTCCATATATAGCACAAAATATTTTGTAAAAATATGTGCTAACATGTACACCAAGAACTCAAATATTATTTTGAATACCTAATCCCTATTGACCGCTATAACCCAAACACAAATATATTGCTAGCTCAAAGATTTACAGGTATATTGCAAGATTTTCTACTCTAACAAGATAATCAGCACAACAATAAGACTTTACTTCATACCCTCTCAATATAAACTTTGGAGATAACTTGTAAAATCTCAAAGACTTTAAATTGTAGACACCTAAAAGTTGCACAATGAATTAAGTGAATTTTATTCATTTAATTATTCTTAATTCTTCCAATTAATTAAATTAAGATTTAATTAATATCCCTATTCTTCTAATCGCCTATTAATTAAATTAAGATTTAATTAATATACCCTTCTTCTATCTAAGCCATTTAATTAAATTTACATTTAATTAAAATTCCCCTTCTAGCCCATTTAATTAAATTTACATTTAATTAAAATCCCCAACTTGCAACCAAATTGAAATAAAGCAATTTATTTTAATTAAATCCTATTATTCCTCACCCACTTGCATTTTCCTACATCTCCCACTTGCCTCCTAACCCTCTCCCTAAATTCTTCTAGAATACCTCTAATCCTAATCAATTAATCTAAACCCATCAATTATCCCCTTTCCCTAAATTTAAGGAGGTCACTTCTCAAATTTGGAGTAAAGTCTTCCAAAGGCATTAAAGCCTTTATGCCTTTCAACAACCTAACTTGTTGAAGACCCCCAAATTTGGAAGGACTCTTAAAAATTTGTCCCCAAAGTTTTCAAACCATTAATAGATAACTAACCCTTAGTGGCATGGTTAGAGACTTTTTGCCTAACTCAACCCTCATCTAACCTAGGGGTCTCATCAAGCATTCATTGCTTTGACCATGGTTATCCCTTTAACCTTTGCACAAGAGTTTATCCTTTGGGTAAAAGCTTTATCCAATGGATAACCTTAACCTAACCTTAACCTAACCTTAACCTTTACCTTCTAAGGTAACCATGAGGTCTTCTCAAGCATTTAATGCTTCTTAACTCTCCTCTCAAGTAGTATTATGTTGATAATTGTCACCATTTCATTGGTGAGAATTGCAGACATGGATTGATAATTTTCAATCCTGACCCTTGATTAGATCCTTCAATCCTAAACATCCATTGCCCTGTTTCTTCTATAAATAGAGCGCTCATTCCTTCATTTCAATCATCCAAGTCTTTAGCATCATACTTATACTTAATTTTAAAGCATTTAGCCTCTCTTTGCAATAGAAATTAATCTAATAAGTATTTTAGAGTATTTCTATTATCATTAGCTTAAATCACATAACTAGTATATCTTGTTAGGATAGTATTTTTACTAACCTTGTCATCTTATCATCTAGTTTAGTTCATTTACTAAAATCATGCATAAATAGGATGCATTCATATTAAGTGCAATCAAAAGCATCCCTCATTCTTGCATTCATCATCCCTAAGTCACTTTTCTCAGTGATCTGAGAACAAAGACATTGGCTTGAGGGACCTTGTGAGATAGAGAACCATGAAACACTCCTTGGGAAGTTGAGCCATTCCTCATGGCTCCATAACTTGCACCAAGAGTCCCATGGGTGTGTGGGCAAGTCCTTGAAATATTTTCAAATTTTGGATTTCACCGAACCGCTTTTCCTGCATACATTTCTGGTGCCCATTGTGGGGCATAACCCCATTAATCAAATCGGGTTTTGAATCTGACCACTTTTGTAGGTATGCAAGAAAGGAGAATCAACACTTGGGGAACATTACTTAGCACATCTGGTTAACATTCCAATGCATCTGGTATATTGTTCAGCACGTGGGACTCATATCCTAGCGCGTAGAGACCCTCACTTAATGCATAACATTCCTAAAATTTTTCCTGTAGGTTTCAGTGTAGGAACTTAACAGTATAGCACATTTAGAAAACAACTCAGCGTGTCGGGTCTATTCGATAGTGCATCCAGGTCATTCTGTAGCTCATACAGTATTTTTTGTAGCGCATCACAAACAAAAGACAAAATTTACTTTGTAACCGAGATCAGAATTAGACTTGTGAAAGTCCACAAAGCCAGTGTTTTTCTAACTGCTTTAAATGTTATTTTGTAGGATTTCTGACAGTTTATTGCAGGTTTGGGAGCCCATTTTTATTCTTAAGTTAGGATTTAAAATAGTTTAAATTTTTTTATTAACTTAGCTAAGTTAGTTAAAAGTTTGAAGTCTTTTAATTTTGGTTTAAAAACTAAAATTGAACTCACATCTCATTTGGGTACCTAAAAAGAACTACAATCAAAAATCTTTCTTGCTTTCATAGGAGAAAAACTTTCCTTTTGGGTTATTAAAAAGAACAAGACAATCTTCCATTTTGCAAAAAACTTTAAAAACAACCTCACCATCCTTTGGTGTTTAAAAGGATCAACTTCCAATTTTTTCAAGGTAAAAGAACCACATTTGTCTAAATTTTGTTTTCAAGTTAAAAGAGGGAAATTCTTCCCCTTTTTGTCGATTTCTTTTGTTGACCGCCAAAATCAAAATTTTTCTTTGTTGACCAGGATCCTTTACTAGCTCAGATAATCACTGATTTGATGGGATAAAATAAACACCATGTTTTTGTCGAGAAACATCTCCATATAGATTTTACCAAATCATTGCAAGAAAAGGTTAAAAAGAACACTTGTGTGCTTTGATTAGAAAGTGGAAGGAATATGCTCTCCCCTTAATTAGGTAATCAAAAAGCCAGACCACTCTTACGCTTTTAGTGTTTGAGCATTAAAACCTTTAGTAGGCCTGCCCTCCCGAGTAGTTGAAAAATTCTTAAAGCCATTTTTTGGCCGGTGTGAGGGGAACAACTTTGACGCCAAGTGTTCCAACCCACTATAATTAAAAGTGGAAAGTGACGAAAGTCCTTTTCAATAGTTGCACACAATGATTAGCCTTCCCCCAGTATCTTTATGATATGTAAAGCCTTTGTTCTAAATGTTGGGAAGCCTTCTGAGGGAGTTTATCACTGATGGCCAAATAGGAAGTTTGATTACAAACTTTAGCATTAGAAACTTTGAGCTGAGTTAGTATCCAAACATTTGTAGTATCATAGTGCAAGGGTGGGGAAGAATTCGCACCCAAGATTACTCACCATATATCTCCCAAGATAACTACTCAATTATGAAGCAATTCACTTTGAGTTAATTTCTGGCAAAAGGCAAAAAAATGGGCGCCCCCTAGGGGGTGAGAAGGCTGTTTGAGCTGACGGAGTATCAAGACTAGTGAGCTATGGTATTGTCAATGACCTTTGAATAAAGAGTCTATTTGATTTGTATTTTCAAGTATCCAAACCTGTTGAAACATGGGGGATTTGAACACATCCTCGCAGAACATACACTCATTGTTTAGACTAGGCAAAATGGTTATCTCTTTTGTGCCGTGCTTTCATTTCTTATTTCAGAAAATCATCCATCATCATTGAAACAAAGTTCAAAATCATAGAAAACCACCAAGTCAAAACTATTAGGGTAGTTTAGTGCATAAGAGAAACATCTTAGCGCTTTGGAACCACAGTTTAGCAAAAGCAAGCTTCAACATAGCGCATTTGTTCTAAACTTTAGCGCGTAATCAATTCAAACATTAACAATTTTAACCTTAACGCTTTTTGAGAACTTTCTAGCACGTGGAAGCAACAACTTAGCGCATTGAGACCAAAAATTGGTGCATTGAAGTCAAAAGTTAGTGCATTAGAAGCCCATATTAGCACATCAACCTTTCAAAGCATAACAAACTCAAACAATCTAGTTAGCGTGTCACAGAGGCAGCTTGGCGCGTAGCAGAAACTGAGAAAATAGGGGGCAAAACAAAAGCTATTTTTGAAAAATCTAAAAACAGTTTAGGAAGCCTTCTTTCATCATCTTGAACTCCATTAAGCAGAAAATCAAAATCAAAGTATCAAAACTACTCCAAAATCAAGTTTTCCGTAAAACAAGGTTGTCCAAATCCAAAAACTAGTCAAGAGATAAAGCACATCTCCTATCAAAATCAGGAAACACCATCACACGTATCAAAAGGTCCTTCAATCAAATGGATTTTTATCCAAAAACATACTTGTTTTAAACTCCAAGTTGTCAAATTGAGTTTCCATATTGGGAAAGCTCTTATCCCATATCATTTGACATGCTTTGTCATGAGGGGGCATCTAAACCTTCATTTGATAAAGTAAAACTTAAGTTTACAAACAAGATATCTTGAATCCAAAATAAATCAAAGGAAACCATTGATAACTTGTGCATGACTAATCCTCATATTATGAGAAGAAAGAGTATTTATCATAACACTAAGTTGAGGAAACGCCAACCCAGTTCTCTGAAACTTGCCAAACGGAATAAATTTTTATACATCAATCACCAACTCTTCAAATCTCATCGAACATTCCTCCATCATATGTGCTTGTATCTTCAAGACAAAACAAACGAATTTTACAAGGAATCATTGAGGAGTAGAGCATTCTGTCAAAAATCAGCATTCGGTCAACGCCTAGATTAAGGAGGAAAGATCAATCCAACTTTCTTCCCCGAAGTGTGCATCACTTACAATATACCTCGATTTGAACCACCAACCCTTGAAAAAAACATCGAAGAGGAGTTCATTCCCTTTGTTACAGAAAGTTTCTACTAGATGCCCGCTGTTACTCGCTCTCAACGAAACAAACAAAGCAAAACACAACCAGAGTCCAGCATGGATCGAAAATTATCAAATCCTTTCGAATGTCCAAATCTAGAAGACACATAAATTTATGAGGAACTTCTCCAAGAGTGTCAAGAAAGCGCTTCATTTCAAAAACTTGTGGAAAAACTCATGAAAAATGACAAATAAAAATACCTACTCATGCTCACAAGCAAAGGAGTTAAACTCCCTGAAGACTTCGATACTGACATATTTAGAACAAGGTCTCAACATTATGCTTATCAAGAACAACAAAGAGAGGAGGAAGCATGTGACCATGAACAAAATTTACCCGAACAAAACATACCTGAGCAAAACTTACCTAAACAAAATTTACCTGAGCAAAACATCCCTGAGCAAAACATATTGCTGCACACACCGTTCCAAACTAGAAATGATGGGAGGGAAGAACTCTTCCCTCGACAAAGCAATGCACCCTTGGTTGCTCTTATACAACAAATACAAATGCTGCAAAACCAGATGCAAGATATGCAACAAGGATCAACAATACGATATTCCTTGAATGAAATTTGTCCTTATCCTTTTGATAGGAGGTTAAACATGGTACCTTTTCCCCCAAATTCAGACATTCCAAAATTTGACAAATATGATGGGAAAAGCGATCCCTGCGATCATGTCCAGGAATTCTGCACCATGAGCCTAAAATTTGCCCATGATGACACGTATTTAATGAGATTATTCCCAAGAAGCTTGGGAGGACAAACAATGGAATGGTTATCCAAAATCACACCTCTTGTCAGATCCTTTGATGAGTTAGTCAACAAATTCATAACTCAATATTCCTACAACATTCAACATGCCATCACCATGCTAGATGTCTGCAATACCAAACAAAAGAAGAACGAAACATTCATGGTGTTCCTTCTGTAGTGCCCCTACCCTAGTCAGCTTTGTAAAACCGGTTTGACCTTGGTTGACTTTTTATGTGGCATTCTTGAATGGTTGATTTACCATGATGTAATGTTGTAGTTAGGTATTATGATTATTGTGCGTACCTGTTAATGTGCTTTTGCATTGATTCTTATGTAAGTTTAATTGTTTCCTTGATTCTTGTTATTGATCTCGAGCTAACACCTTCATTATATATATATATATATATATATGCTTGTGTGACTCTTGGTTGCAAGAGATTGTAGGTACAATACCGCCGTGGTGCGAGGTTCGTCTTCACTTGGATTCACAGGGTTGAGTATACCTCTTTCGCCCTTAGAATTTGGGTTAGGTGGCTATAAAACCCTCATTTTACCCTAGTCATGCTCAAGTGAGCATCACCTATGGACTGTCAGTTTCCCTTTTCATTTGGGTTTGCGGGTCGTGTATTTGGTTGGCTTTCTTGGTTTGCATGTGGTAAAAATTGAGTATTTTGTCCTAAGTATTTAATTTGATTTAATGTGTTCATCTGTGCATTAGTAATTGAAGAATTAAAATAAATAGGTTTCTTTTATGTGATTAATCATTAATTAAAAAGATCGCTCTATTTATGTTTGTAGCAAGTTTAAGTATTTAATTCGATTTAAGGTGTTCATTTACGTATTAGTACTTGAGGAATTAAAATAAATAGGTTCTTTTATGTGATTAATCATTAATTAATAAGATCACTCTATATATGTTGTAGCAAGTTTAATTTAATGGTTAATTTAAAATTGTGAATTTATTTAGTTTATGCATTTTGAAAAGGGAAGATCTAAGGTTATTCGAAATAAAAATAATTTAATCCCTTTTTGCTTTTTGGAATAGAAAGGTTAATTTTAATTATTTAAGAAAATCAATTTTTATTAGAAAGCAAGTTTAATTTATATATATATTTGATATAGTGTGAAAGATTGATTTTGGGAATTTAATTTAATTAAAATATTTTACCCTTGTCAATATTGCGAAATATAAATGTTAGCTTTGTTAATATTGAGAAAATTAAAATTAAATGGGAGAGAAGCATTTTAATTTTAATTAGAAAAGCAAGTTAGATTATTTGAATAGTTGAAAATAATGATTTTTCATTTCTTTTATTTAAAAAGTGTTTAAATTCGAAATTAGGAGATTAGGTCAAATTTTATTCCATTTAACTTAGGTTGGAAAATATTTTTAGGGTTGTTGATTTTTTTTGGGGAAAAATATTTTTGGATGGGGAAGATTTTGGGATTTTTGGGGGAAGGAAGAATTTCTACAGCTGCAGGTTGGACTCTTCTTCAAAATTTTGCCAGGAATGCTAAAAGAGGTAGGATTCTTGTTTACCTTTTTATTTTGTTGTTAAATAAAAAATTGTGTTTGGTTGTTCTTCATGAGATTCTAGTTTAAAAATCCATGAATGTTCTCAGATTTGAGTTTTAGCTTTGGAAAAATTGGTTTGCATTGTTTTGTATTGTGGAAAGATTGTTAAATTAGTTGGAGTTCATGCTTGTAGATTAAGTAGATTCACGAATTCTACCCTGAGAGGGGGTTGTGCTGGAGAAATTTCGCCAGAATGGGTTGCCTGGGAATGAAAATGTTTGTTTAAGATTGGCTGAATCCATTTTTTGGTTGTCTTAGAAAATTTCCGAGTCGAATTTTATTGGGGGTTTTAGTTTATTATTGTTTTACTTTTATAGGGTTTTTGATTTGATATAAAATCTCAAGATAAACTGTAAATCAAAATTTATCTCAGAGAATTCTGAGTCTGAGACTGCAGAAATGGGGTTTTGTTTTTATCTTTATTTTGGAAGCTATTATAATTTTTTTTAAATTTAAAATTGATTTTGGGCGTGGGGAGCTTTCTCTCTACCCACGGCCCTGTGGAAATCCACACTGTGGAAACCACAAATCATGGAGTCCACGTTCTGTGGCTCCACATCGTGGAGGCCACCGCTGTGGCTCCACTCTATGGAAACCACAGTCCGTGGTTCTCCACGGCTGTGGTAATCACAACCCGTGGTAACCACGGTGTGGGGGCCACTGTGTGGCAAAATAAACTTTTTTTTAAAACAAAAAAAAATGTATAGTAAATTTTAAGTTTTGTTTTTTTTCTTTAAAAAAAAAATATAAACAAATAAAATAATAAAATAATAAAACTTATTTTATGTAAAGTTTGTTTTTATAGTTATTTTTTTAATATTATTATTAATTATTATTAATATATATTTTTATTAATGAAGATTAATAAATATATATTAAATAATAATTAATTTTGAAATTTGTGTAGTATGAAGTACCCTTTTGGGTATAGATAGAATAATTACTTTTATTAGAAATTTTTAAAATAAAATATGTTTATTATTTGGAAATTTTAAATAATATAATATCCAGGAATATATTATTTGAGAAAGTAAATGATAATAGGCTATCTGAAAATTTATATGAGTAATATAAAAAAAAAAGAGAAATGTTTATCATTGGATATTTTGAAAACTTAAATGATATGCTATTGGAATTATCAAAAAAATTTAATAATGTATCGATTGGAAAATTGTTAAGTTGATGATATTTTCATTTAGCAAAATAAATGGGTTAATTATCTTTTTTCCTTCGTAATGAGAATTAGACAAATGGCATTATTGCAATTGTGGTATTGTATTCATCCTGTAATGGTGATTTTTCTGTTAATGTAATTTTGAAAACTTTGATCATTTAGAAAACTTGATCGATTTTCATTGTTTAAACCAATAGAAAAGAAGATTGCCCTTGCCCTGTTATTGCCTATGCAGGTTAATTTTAGTTTTCACTTTTTCTTAAAGTAATGGCAAGGCTGTGATATGTTTTGTTTGGACCCTATTGTTTGTTTGATTTGGCGTACCTGTTATGTCAACGGTCTCTAGTTCGACGGTTGCCTTGTGATGATGTTTTTATTGGTCTTGTCCTTTAATGTAGGAGTAGTGTGTTGATTTGTGGTTGACCATAGTTGGTCAGGTCTTTAGTTAGAGTACCGTCAGGCAATGGACCTTTGTATTTTCTTTTAATATGTTTAGCTGGATCCATTTCTATGTAGGGATCATCTATGTATTTATTGACCGATGTGGTTGTTTGTATATTGGTTGTGTTCACCTTGATGGCAGGATTGTAAATGATGTGAACCTTATGTACCCTTAACTTAATTAAATGATCAGAGGGGTCTTGCAGTTGAACAGACCCAGAGATGTAGCCCTTTAGGGGTGAGCTCCAATATCAATTTGGTGTTATGTGATGCTTTTGTTCTTATGTTTCATCTTTTTTAGTGTTAGCATGTATGGATGGCATTTTGATAGGATGTATAAGTGGATTAGATGAGATTTATCGTAAATGCATGTATGCTGTCATCTCTTAAATGCAGTAAATTGGATCATGAAAGAATGAATTCTATTATCATTAATGAGAATAATTATGCTTGAAAGGATCTCACTAGTTATGATAAGATTAAAGTGCATTTTGGAACAAGGTGTATGGCACGTGTTTAATGTAAAATTGAACGTAATGAATGGTTTAAAAGTCATTGGATGAACTCAATTGGTTATTTTCATTTTAACCTTAATAGATGAACTTCATCATATTAGCTAAAATGGATGAACTTATTTGGTTATTTACATTTTAACCTTAATAAATGAACTTCATCATATTAGCTATATTTTAACTATAATGGACAAACTCATTTAGTTATTTGCATTTTAATCTTAGTAAATGAACTTCATCATATTAGCTTTATTTTAACTATAATGGATGCACTCATCAAGTTATCTATATTTTAACCCTAAGGGACGAACTTCATTATGTTATTTACATTTTGACCTTAATATGTGAACTTCGTCTTATTAGCTATATTTTAACTATAATGGATGAACTCGTCACGTTATCTAATTTTAACTCTAATGGATAAACTTCATTAAGTTACCTATATTTTAAATCTAATGGATGAACCTCCACATGTTATCTATGTTTTAACTTTAATGGGTAAATTTCCTCATGTTAGCCTCATCTTCAACCTTAATGGATGGACGCGTCCTATAATCTATACTTTTAATTTAGTGAACAAATTATATCCATGTTTTAAGTAATAACATGTAATTAAGATAACCTGCTTAATTGGATCAAATGTCATGAATTGAGTTAGGTGTTAAGTTATGTAATCACGTTGGGAAACTCCTTAGGTTTTTATAGTCTTCCACTGTGTTATCAAAGCTTTAGATAACTCAATGTATCTTAATGTTGTGTCTTATTAAAAAAACAAAATAAAAATATTTGCACTCCATCTATGTGTTTTAGGTTTATCCCTTCGGGGTTTCCTGGCGGGGCATTACACCTTCAACGTTGGCGATGAATGGTCTCAAGATATCCTTGAGATGTGCCTGAGAAGGAAAAGATGGAAATTTTCATCGACTATTTAAATAGTGAGATGAGTTACATACTCAAACTCCAATGCATACCATATTTTGCTAAATTGATTGAGAATGGCATCCAAGTAGAAGAGGCATGTGTCAAAAAGGGAACATTGAAATTTTTCAAAGAAGGGACGAATTCGTCCAACTCTAATTACAATAACCAAAACAACAACTTAGACAAATCCAGGTTCTGGACCCGAAACAAAAACACTGGAAATGAAGGAGGAAACGATCCCAATGATACGAAGTCCAAACAACCAGTGTTAGCTTTATTAGGTAATCCTCAGACTACCAAAAATCAAAAGGGTGCTAACCAAGGTACTAACACTTATGCACCAAATAACAATCAAGATCATCTTAACAACACCAAGAATACCCAAGACAATAACACCAATCGAGGACCTAATACAAACTCACGAGGTAACACCAACAACTTTCCAAAACACGTCTACACACCATTAGGGAAATCATTGGAGTCCACATTTAGAGAACTCCTGGCAAATTTTTTTATCTCCTTACTAGTAATCAACAACTTTGAACCACAAATCAAACCACCTTGGTGGAATGACTCACACTTTTGTGATTTTCATCGAAACAAAGGCCATCAAACAAATGATTGCATGAGATTGAAAAACATTGTTCAAGACATGATTGATAGAGGCGATTTAACAGTCGATGGTCTCAAGACAAATGGTGACCATGGTGCCTTTAAGTATCCTCTTCCAAACTAAAACAAGGATGGGGTTTCAACCTCAAATGATAAACGTGGATCTCGTATCAATCACATACACAATAACACCATCAATCATATTTCAGCTGAGAACAATCAAGTAAACATCATTACAATCAGAGACAAGCATGAACATGAATCCGTCAATGTAACCACCAAAGCTCAAAAATATGTCTTGAAGGGACATACATCAACAACAAACACCATACCCAAAATTCAATATGATCTAGTCAGTCAAATGCACAAAACTCCTACTCAAATGTCTATACTGGAGTTACTGAAACTTTCACCAAAACACAAAGACATCTTGGAACAAGCACTATTGGAAACAAATGTGCCTCAAGATCTGGATGCTGACAAATTCCAAGCCATGTTAGCTCACATGACAGGGCCTCATAATCTCACCTTTTCAGAGCATGATAATATCTCATTAAGCTATCCTCACAATACTCCACTCCACATTTAAGTCTTACTCTACAAGCATCGAGTCAAAAGAGTATTAATAGATGGAGGAGCTGGACTCAATATCTGTACCTTGAAACTTATCCGTGCATTAGGCTTCTCCGAGCAATCTATTGATCCATGCAAAAAGATCACTATCAAAGCATATGATGATGAAGAAAGATCATCCAAAGGAACAGTAATGTTGCCAATTCAAGTTGGACCAATACAAAAGGACACTATGTGCCAAGTCTTAGACATAGATCTCCCATATAATATCTTATTGGGTCGACCTTGGATACATGAAATGCAAGTAGTACCTTCTACTTATCACTAGTGTGTTAAGTTCCCCTACAATGGACAAGAGATTTCTATATCAGCAGATCATAACCCTTTTCAACATTGTAATGCTATGGGGGCAACCCAAGACAGCTTGGTTCCACATAATAGAGAAAAACAAAGTTCGTCAACACCAGATCTCCAGCAAGAAAAGTCTAAACCACTATCTATGGATTTCAAGCAGAAAATGAAAATCAAAGAGCAAGTCATGGGAGAATACTCTTTGGAACCCTTGTGTTTGGCCAACTTACTAGCATCACCTAAATCTCATGGATTACCTACAACATCAACACATCAAGAAATGCATCCCATCACCAAATTTGATGGCAAATTTATCCAACTAGGCACTCTAGCACATGAATCAGAGGAAAAGGACAACCTTAGTTGGTTATACAAGGATGAGAAAGAAGATAGAGCAACTACTATGGAAGTAGCTATACCAACACACCTATATGGAAAAGGCTACTTGATCATGCAACAAATGGGATACAATGGCAAAGGACCTATCGACAAGCGTCGGGAAGGCGTCACAGAACCATTAGATCCTCCTTCACAATTTTGTAAAAATAAAACAAGATTGGGCTATGAACACACTCTACCACCAAGGAAGACACCAAGAAAATACCAAAAACCTAAATGGAAGGCAAAGAAGAAATACAAGGAGGACTCATGGTAGCAGGCACTATTTGCATCAACAGAAACAATATGCAAGGAACGTGAATAGCAAAAAAGAAAGAAACATCAAGAGAAATCAGTCAATCAAAAGACAGAAGCACCTTGTGCAAAAGTACATCATATTCAAGAACCAGTTTCAAACAAAGAAGAATCACTCCCTGATCACATCATTACTCCCCGGGGAGAGACAATATATGAGAAAATGCAAAGAGTAGAAGTAGGATCTGATACAGAATCAGAGAAAACTATCAGGCTCGTATCAATCATCAAAGACCTATTTTCACCCTACAACATACCAGTCCACAACACTGCCAGAATCTAGGATAATACCTATGAGACTGATTCAAATGAATATGAATGGGGCAGTTGTTCCAATGTTACTAAAGATATTGTTGCAAATGACAATCATACACCCATTTCTCAAGAAGAACAAGGCACAAAGCCTAGACTACTTGAATTTGGTCCATAGAATATCTATGATGCCAAGGAAAATGAGTAGTGACATTACGAGCAAGTCAACACAAAATATGATACCATTGAAGACCTCAAAAAAATCATTAACTTATTTAATATCTTGGCCAACCACGATGATATCTCCATCCTGACACTTACAGCAGCTGAACTTGACCCACCCAATGACTCTCTACCACTTATCTTTCCTGACCTCATAGACTGGGATGAACCTGAAAAATCATGACATACCAATTTTCCCAAATGATGATTCCATTATCCATTACTTGTGTACCATCAACCCGGAAATAAACTCTACCAGTGAACAAAGTAACAACATCTACAATCAGGGGAGTGCCAAGTCTCTCAGTCACAAAAATTAATGAAATAAAGGATCTACTGCTGAAAACTAGTCAATGGAAGCAATAGATCACAAAAAAGTAAAAATAAAGGACGGATCTGCACATGAAAACCTTTTTAAGGCACCTAAAGATGGGAGACTTGACACTCTTCCTAAACATTATCAAGAACGATCACCCATATTGATTGAGCCTACTCAATCAATCAACATTGGTACAACAAAAGCAACCAAAAACATACATCTAGCAGAATCTCTGACAGAGGAAGAAAGATCAGAGTTTTTCCAATTTTCAAAGCAAAGCAGATCAATTTTGCTTGATCATATGAAGATATGCCCAGGATTGATCCATAGTTAATCATGCATCACTTGTCCATTGCTCTAGGAGCCAATCCAGTTAAGCAAAAACTAAGAAAAATGAATACACATGTAGCACTCATGGTCAAAGCTAAGCTAAATAAACTATTAGATGTCGGATTTATTCGACCTATTGACTATGCTGAATGGATCTCCAACATCGTACCAGTTTCAAAACTAGATGGCAGCATCAGGATATGCACCGATTTTAGAGATGTAAACAAATCCTATCCAAAGGATGACTTTCCTTTACCCAGTATCGACATAATTGTGGACCTCACAGTAAGCCATGCAATGCTATCACTAATGGATGGTTTTTTGAGCTATAATCAAATCAAGATAGCCCCAGAGGATCAAGATAAAACATCATTTACCTGTCCTTGGGGAACATACTGTTGGAATGTCATGCCATTTGGCTTAAAGAATGCTAGGGCAACTTATCAACGAGCAATGACTACAATCTTTCATGACATGATGCATACATTCATAGAGGACTATGTGGATGATTTACTAGCTAAATCATTTACCCAAGAAAAACATCTCAACATCTTAGAAAAGATTTTTGACATATTGGAAAAATTTCAAGTCAGGCTCAACCCTAAGAAGTGTGTCTTCGGCTCAGAAAAAGGGCATTGAAGTAGATCTAGCAAAGGTACAAGCCATAATGGAGATGCCACCACCTAAGAACATCAATCAACTCAGATCCTTGCAAGGACGGCTCCAGTCAATCAGGCGTTTCATCACTCAACTAGCAGATAAAAGTCTACCATTCAATCATTTGCTACATAAGAATGTACCATTCGGATGGGAAGCCAAATGCACAAAATCATTCTACCAAGCAACATCTAATGAACCTACTAGTTCTAGTACCACCAATAGCAACTTATGCTATACTTATCAACAACAAACATATCACTGGGGGCACTGTTAGCATAGGAAAATCAAGAAGGAAAGGAATGAGCTATCTTTTACATCAGTAGAACTTTGAATGGATATGAACTAAATTATACATTCATTGAGAAGGCTTGTGTAACATTAGTATTTGCTTCTGAAAAGTTTTGACACTACATGCTAGCACATACAATCAAGCTCATAGCAAAAATTGATCCTCTAAAATACTTACTCAGCAAGGCAGCTCTCACAGGTAGATTGGCTAAATGAGTAATGATTCTCAACGAATTTGATATCCACTACACAGAGCAACAAGCTATCAAAGGACAAGTGATTGTAGATCAATTGGCAAATGCACCATTACCAGACAAACAACCAATGGAGATTGAATTTCCAGATATGGATGATCTTACTCTAAACACCAAGCAATGGACCCTCTACTTTGATGGTTCCTACACTCAACATGGCTCGAGTGCTGGCATTCTGTTCATCACTCATGACGGGCACACAATACCAAGATCATATAGGCTCATGTTTCTATGCATAAATAACATTGCTGAATATGAGGCACTAGTTACAGGGATCAAAATGGTCATGGAATGGAGAATCACAGAATTAAAGGTCCATGAAGATTCACAACTAGTCATCAATCAAATCAACAATGACTATCAGATGAAAGACGACGAGCTGCTACCATACAAATGAATGGTGGATGATTTCAAACAATATTTTGTACACATCACCTTTGAGCAAATACCAAGGTTAGACAACAGAGCAGCCGATACAATGGCTACTATTGCTTCACTACTACAAATTCTAGAGCAACAGAGTCGTTACGAGTTTCTGGTAGAGCAACTGTTCTCCCCAGCCTATGACCATTCTGAATCCCATGTTATCTATGCCTTGATCGGTTCTAACTCTCTGTTATACAGACCGATATACGACTATCTTAAAAACAATATCCTACCCATTGACCTATCTCGAAACCAAAAATGCAACTTTATCCGACAAGCCACCCGTTATACTCTCACTGCTAACACTCTATACCATTGAGGTCTAGATGGTATTCTTCTTCATTGCCTTGATCGTAATGAATCTGAATTTGCTTTACAAGAGCTTCATGAAGGTATCTGTGGCACACATTCAAGTGGTCCTACTCTTGCTAAAAAACTTCTATGAATGGGATATTACTAGTCGACAATGGAAAATGACTCTTATCATTTTGCAAAGAAATGTCCTAAATGCCAAATCCATGGCAATCTTATACATGCACTAGCACAGGAACTGCAACCCTTCACAACATCTTGGCCCTTTTGCCAGTGGGGACTAGACTTAGACGGCAAAATACATCCTTCATCTTAAAATCGACACAAGTTCATTATCACTACAATAGAATATTTTACTAAATGGATTGAAGCGGTCCCCATGACCACAGTGATTGGGAAACAAACTGCCTCTTTTATTCTTAATTATCTAATCTACAGATATGGCATTCCAAATTCCATCATCACAGATAATGGATGACCTTTTAAGAACCAAGATGTATGAGAACTATGTGAATTATTCAAGATCCAACATCATTTCTCTACACCTTACTACCCATAGGGGAATGGTTAGGCCGAAGCATCCAACAAAACCATATTGAAAATCCTCAAGAAAACAGTGAATGATGCAGGTAAAGATTGGCATGGACAACTCAATCCAACACTTTGGGCATACAAAACTAGCATTCACACACCTACAGGAGCTACACCATATTCATTGGTGTATGGATTAGAAGCAATTTTACCCCTGGAGGTAGAGATTCCATCTCTCAGAGTATCTTTGAAAGGCCTCATTCTAGATGAAGAGTATCGAGTAAACCGACTGCAAGAGCTAGAACTTCTAGATGAAAATCACCAACATGCCTATACTCACCTCAAGGCATATCAACAACGCTTGTGCCGAAGCTACAATCACAAAGTCATCCCTAGGATTTTTAAAATTGGTGACCTAGTCCTCAAAGAAAATCCCAGAAATCAACAAGATCGGGAAAAGAAAGGGAAGTTTGAACCTAACTGGTTAGGTCCCTATGTTATCATATCAGCCTATGGATTAGGTGCTTATTAGCTAACAACTTCAAAAGGAGATGTGCTCGACGAACCAACTAACAACATCCATTTGAAGAAATACTATATTTGAGTAGTCTACTGCACGGAAAAGTCAAAAAGGTAAAAAATATCAAAAATCAAGAAAAAGCAAATAAAAAGGTACAATAAAAGAAACTGGTGAAAACCTGACAACATGCGCTATTGTGAGAGGACATCTCCTCAAAATATCTTTACTCACGAGCCTTTATATCCACAATCAAGCACTATCAACCATTGCCCAACACCTTATCAAAATACCATTATTCAGGACATACTTAGCATAGTTACTGTCCTTGTTAATCCAAATACCATTTCATTATCTACCATGGCTTGGTAATCATTGTGCATATCCACATCAGGAGGTAAAATTAGCTAGGGGCAACATTGATAAAAAATTCTGCCCTAAATCAAAACTTGCAGCAAACTCAGAGCATCTTGTCCAACAACAAATCAACAATCACGAGAGAAAACATTGATCATTTAAAAGGATTCACAACACATGATGGATGATTTTTTGAAGTATAAATGTTTGCATCTGGCATGAAGTTTTGACTATTTTTGCACTTGAACTTTTTTTGAACTATTGGATCCTCTCCATTTTCTCAATGATGCATTGAGCTAGAGAAAGTCATGGGAACTCCAATATCTTTTTAGTTTTATGTCTATGAGGCGATCACTTGTACTATGCAAATACTTGTCTCGAGATGTGATTCAAAGCATATCACTAAAGACATGAATCCACTTTGCACATACAAATGATTTAATCTTGTCTATTTATACACAAGCCGCATTCAGGTCGTCCTGGTTCAATTATACCTTGACGCTTGTGCTATCTTGCAAAATCAAATATCATGTAAATTTTTCTCAAGTCATTATGGTTCAATTATACCATTATGCTTGTATAAATTTTCAACATATCCCCACAAATCAATGCTTAATGATGATAACTAAAAAGAAAGCAAAAACATGTGACTATACACGAATGACAAACAAAAGAATGAGGATACTCCATTAGTTTCATATCATTTTACACTTAGTTGCATATCACTTTACACTTAGTTGCTTATCATTATCATACATCTCATTTTCAAGATACATTTCACAACATATCATTATCATACATCTCATTTTCAAGATACATCTCACATCTCATAAATCAAAGCAATGCATCATCACATTTTCGTTCATCTCATCATGAATCATACATTCACATCATAATCAAAACCAAGAGCATTTATCTAAGCATCACATCATCCTCATAGAATCTCATATCAAAACATAATGCATATCATTCATCATTGCATCCCTCACATGCATATCTATCGCATCATCATGGAATCTTTCTTCACTTTCATATCTTCATCATTCTTCCAAACTATCTTCTATCATTCTTTCAAACTATCTTCTATCATGTCTTATACAGGATGTATCTTTCTTGAAACCAGATGTTTTGATCAGTTCTTATACAGGATATATCGTTCCTGAAATCAGATGTTTTGATCAGTTCTTATACAGGATATATCATTCCTGAAACTAGATGCTCGATCATCCATGTCTTATACAGGTAGTATCATTCCTGAAACCAGATGCTCGATCATCTATGTCTTATACAGGCGGTAACATTCCTGAAACCATATGCTCGATCATCCATGTCTTATACAGGAGGTGTCATACCTGAAACTAGACTTGATCTCAATCCAATCAATCTAATCAATATTATCAAACCCATGCATTTCATCACTATCCACTCTTCTATCTTTCAAATAGCATTCTTCTTCTTTTGAGAGATCATTCATGCCTTTTGTGCACAAACGATCTCCCGAGGGGGTATTATCATATCGAATCTTGACATCAATTTCATATCAATTTCATATCGACATCAATTTCATATCAAATTTTCATATCAAATCAATTCTTCATATCTGGGGCATCATCAATATCATTCATCAAATTTGGGGCATCATATCAACTTTTGACATCAAATCAATTTTTCATATCCACAACATCATATGCGACAAATTTTCTTTGAATCAACATGTGGTCACACGTTAACTCAAAGAGGGGCAAAATGTAGACACCTAAAAATTGCACAATGAATTAAGTGAATTTTATTCATTTAATTATTCTTAATTCTTCCAACTAATTAAATTAATATTTAATTAATATCCCTATTCTTCTAATCGCCTATTAATTAAATTAAGATTTAATTAATATACCCTTCTTCTATCTAAGCCATTTAATTAAATTTACATTTAATTAAAATTCCCCTTCTAGCCCATTTAATTAAATTTACATATAATTAAAATGCCCAACTTGCAACCAAATTGAAATAAAGCAATTTATTTTAATTAAATCCTATTATTCCTCACCCACTTGCATTTTCCTACATCTCCTACTTGCCTCCTAACCCTCTTCCTAAATTCTTCTAGAATACCTCTAATCCTAATCAATTAATCTAAACCCATCAATTATCCCCTTTCCCTAAATTTGAGGAGGTCACTTCTCAAATTTGGAGTAAAGTCCTCCAAAGGCATTAAAGCCTTTATGCCTTCAACAAGCTAACTTGTTGAAAACCCCCAAATTTGGAAGGACTCTTACAAATTTGTCCCCAAAGTCTTCAAACCATTAATGGTTAACTAACCCTTGGTGGCATGGTTAGAGACTTTTTTCCTAACTCAACCCTCATCTAACCCAAGGGTCTCATCAAACATTCATTTCTTTGACCATGGTTATCCCTTTAACCTTTGCACAAGAGTTTATCCTTTGGGTAAAAGCTTTATCCAATGGATAACCTTAACCTAACCTTAACCTTTACCTTCTAAGGTAACCATGAGGTCTTCTCAAGCATTTAATGCTTCTTACCTCTCCTCTCAAGTAGTCTTATGTTGATAATTGTCACCATTTCATTGGTGAGAATTGCAGACATGGATTGATAACTTTCAATCCTGACCACCCATTGCCCTGTTTCTTCTATAAATAGAGTGCTCATTCCTCCATTTCAATCATCCAAGTCTTTAGCATCATACTTATACTTAATTTTAAAGCATTTAGCCTCTCTTTGCAATAGAAATTAATCTAATAAGATTTTTAGAGTATTTCTATTATCATTAGCTTAAATCACATAACTAGTATATAATGTTAGGATGGTATTTTTACTAACCTTGTCATCTTATCATCTAGTTTAGTTCATTTACTAAAATCATGCATAAATAGGATGTATTCATATTAAGTGCAATCAAAATCATCCCTCGTTCTTGCATTCGTCATCCCTAAGTCACTTTGCTTAGTGATTTGAGACCAAAGTTATTGGCTTGAGGGACCTTGTGAGATAGACAACCATGGAACACTCCTTGGGAAGATGAGCCATTCCTCATGGCTCCATAACTTGCACCAAGAGTCCCATGGGTGTGTAGGAAAGTCCTTGAAATATTTCCACATTTTTGATTTCACCGAATCACTTTTCCCACATACATAAACAATTGTCTCAACCTATTTCCAATTCTTGAATTTTCTAGGACATAAAAAGTCAAACAACTTTTCAATATTTTGCATCAACAACTATACTCAACTTTAATCTTTCATGAGAATATGACATAAAATATGTAAGAAAATTTATGCCATACAAAAGATTGATCTCAACACAAAATTTGAAAGCCAAACTTGTCTTATCTTTGATTAAATTACAAATTTACAAAATGAACACCATGTCTCAATTTGCTCTTCACTTTGGTAGAGTTTTGTTTCTTAAACAATGATAGAAAAAAGATACTTATTACAATAATAACCCTCATATATATAGAAGAGGGGTGCAACATGAAAATAGGAAACTACAACTAACTAAAAGACTAAGTCAAAGGGAATAGTTCGATTTGACTTAGGACTTGTGCACCCAGCATGTGCACATGAGCATATACAAAATGGCACCTGAGGTATTGATTGACATAACAAAATGCCACTGGGAAAAACATGAAAATGACTAAGTGTCATCTTCCTCAAGCATAGTCTCCTTTATGGAATTCTTCAAATTTCTGCAAGACATTCTTCATTTGAACTCCATCAGGTCCCTGGGTATGACTGGTGATTATCTTAACCCGTATGATGAAATCCTCCAAGTCAGTGCAATACTTCTTATGTTTCTTCAAAAGTGAATCTAGAAAATATAAGATTATTTCAAGGTCAACTAATCTATCAATTGAGGATAAAGATTAATCATTTCTACCAGTTTTAGCAGTCATGAGCAAGCTAAATTCTTTGATGACCTCATCAACATCAATAAATGTTTCATTTTCATAAAGAAAAGAACATGGAATTTTAGAGATCTTATCAATAATTTCTTTCTTCTTGTCAGCACATTCTTTCTAGGCTTTCCTCATGTCCTTGACTAGGTGCTCTACAATGTTCATTTGATGTTCCAACACCTCTCGTTTCTCAACATACATGTTCTATGAAGGAATAACATTGTTACGTATGAGATCATTTGGATCAACGTCTTCAAGTTTTAGCCATGCTTCAAAGTCCTCCTCTTGTGATTCAAGTTCTTGGGAGAAAACCTCTATGGTGTTATCCACTTCTTTCCTTATAGCATCAAAGTTATTAAAAATGATGAAACTTGAACTTAAGAGCCATGTACCTTGGCTTAGCATCATGTCCATCAATTCTCCTATGGCTCTATTCTATAACGCTGCTTGTTCCGCTCTTTTCACAACTTGTTCATCTAGTGATGAAGTCACTAGTTTGATAGCTTCTAAGGACTTGGTTACTTTGATGAGTATAATGGCAAGCTGCTCAATTCATGCTTTGTATTGATACTTTTTAGCCTTATCCTCATCATATCTGAATATTAGAGCCTCTAGAGTTGACTGAGCATCTTGTACAATAGAATCATGAGTTTTCTTTCCCAGCTCAATAGACTATGGATTACAGAGTCTGATTCCTAGATTTGATCTATATCTTTATCAGGAGGAGGAATAACAACCTTTTCATACTTATGGTTTGCTTTATTCACCTTTACCCTTGACAAGGTTTTAGCTTTCTTGGTAGTCTTGGGTTTGATGGGAACAAGTTGTCTAAAATCAAAATCTTCAAGAGACATCACTTGCTTGTTTCTTTTGGGAGCATTGAAAAATAGCCATGGTGACAAAGTTTAATCATCATCATCACCTGCCACTACATCTTGGGAGGGATTGACTGAATCTTGAACAATGGTAGTTAAAATAGAAGATGCCATAGTGACAACATTGGTAGGATTTTTAAGGGATGACTCATTAGACCTAGGAACAGTTTCTATCATAAAGTTGTCAAAATCATCCGACATGGTGGCAGACACCTTAGACAATGTGGTAAAAGCAGAGAAAACATTCTCAATGTTGTCATGGGGAGTATCTAGGGTAGATTCACTAGCATTGGTAGAGAAAACATGGACCACATTGCTAGGAGAAATACAAGTGACCATAGGGGGCTCTAACTCAGAAGTAGAAAGAGGGACTTGCACCATGGATGAAGAAAGGAACATGGGGGGTAAGGACTTAGCTACTGGTGGTAGTCCTTCTTCATCATATTATTCTTGTTCTTGATCACCTTCCTGATCATCTCCCAACTGGTCAACATCAATAGGTTCCTCATTAGGGTGCTCACCTTCCAATTTTTCACGTGGTGCTTCAGAATCCTATGTCTCATTAACATTAAAGGTCGATGGTTCTCCTTGGGCTTTTCATTTCTTGGTCCCAATTATGAAATTTAATTTGGGAGCCTTTGTAGGAATGGATGGATCCTATTTGTTCTTGGTTCTGATTTCCTATCTCCTTTTAAAAGGTATAGTTGCATCATCATCAGAGCAAGATGAGAAGGGTTTCAATTGAATTCCCTTTCTTAAAAGCCACATATTTGTATTCGCGAGAATACTTTGAAACCTACCTTTGATTGAAGTCAACTCCTTCTGCAACCATTGAATGTGAGGCAAAGGAGTTGATGAAATCTTCTTTTCATCATAGGTAAGGTCCAAAATATTACCATCTTCTTCCAGATCATCTGGAATGTCAGCGAGGTTGAACTCCCAAATTTTATCAGCTGTCGATTGAAAATAATCAAGTTTTCTGATGTCATGCTCTATTCTAAAATCAACCCAAACATCTTCAATACGATGAACATGAATATAATATTTTTTCAACTTATTTTTCATTCCCTTGTAGTCAAAGTCTTTTCTTTGCTTGAAGAGCCTCATGGTCTTGAGCAGACATAGGGAAAGTCACAACCAAATGGATACCACTGTTGATGATTGATTCCATTTTGTAATAGAAAGTTGGCTTTTCCACCCTTTTTATAAACTTAGCGAGGTCAACATGATCTATCTCTGTGTCCCTTATATACTTTATATTTGATGAAATTGAAGGAGGGAATACCAGATGTGGCTCTTGCTTCTTGAACTTCATTACCTTTGCTTGGAGAAGCCTCTATCATTTGCATAATAATAACAATGTGAGAGGAGAAATCATTAGTGTTGCAAAAGTGCAATTGATCAATCATTTTTTTCATTTTGAATTGAACAATCTACTGAAAATGATGCATGTTTGAGGCCATTAGGGTTTCCAAAAATCCACTTTGTGTCTTGATAGTTCAGTGGTAAATTAGGCCTATGAACCCCATTTACGTGTGGGCAATAGGTGTAATTCAGGTTCATAACCCCAAATTACAATTTGGGAAATGCTAAAATAGGTGTAAGTTAGATTTATAAATCCGAATTACACTTATTGGTCAAAAAAAAAAAAAAAACAGGTGCAATTTACAACTAAGAAGGAAGGACAAAGTGTAAGGCGGGTTCATATCTCTGCCATACACTGGAGGACGCAAAGTCTCAACACAAGGTGTAAGGTTGGTTTACAAACCTACCATACACTTGGGAAAAACAACTCAACAAATTTAGTGTAGGGTGGGTTTGTAAACCTGCCATACACCTTGGATGGCATATGATTCTTTGGTTCTTAGCGAGGCCATAGACCCTCCATGCACCAAGATTTGGTGCATGGTGGGCCTACGAAACTACCAAACACCGCATTTAAAAGAGAAATGATGCACATAAAATGTGGAGTGCAGGTTTATCAACCCACATTCCACCAAAGTTTGGGAAAAACAAACAAAATGGTGTAAGGTGGGGTCACACACCCACCATGCACCACTACAATACGTGGTGTATGATGGGCCTACAACCCCACCCACACCATGTAATAGAGGCAAGATAAAATGATGGAATGCGGGCCATTGGACCCAAAATCCACCAGACCTTGGTGGAGTTCGAGTCCATGGACCTGCATTTCACCAAAACTCGAGGGTGGTTAAAGTAATGTGAAATCATACATTGACAATCATAGAGTGTTTCTTGGATTCATTGACTCAAGAAACACCACAAACATGGTATTGTTTGGGCCAATGAGTCATGTAACACCATGAAGGGATAATGCATGAATCAACACAATGCATACAATGATAATTGTAAAGCGGAAAATCGCGATCGAACCCTAGTTGCTCTCCCCTCTTCCAACTCCGAGGAGAGAGAAGGGAGGTTACTCTAGGGTTGATGGTTTTCACTTAGGGGAGAGACTTTACATTCAAAACAAGGGGTTGAAACCCACAAGATCCAATCCCACACAATGCAAGATTGGATGCTAAATGAGTTTCAAGGGTTATGACAGCAAGACTACCCTCTTTTGTAAAGAATGTGCATAGAAGAATTAAGCTAGGAATGCATGCAAAGTAGGAAAGATTCGCTTATAAACTGAGTTAGGGATATAGGATGAAGCTGTGGACCTGGAATTAGCAGTAAAATGTCGATACGGCGCTGTCCTACAAATTTGAGCAAAAGTTGACGGGACGATGGTGCCCGGCGTGCACACGGTCCTCCGAAAAATCCGCGAAATGAAGGGGGATCTGTTCATCTCTGCACAAGGATTCCAGATCTTCAATTTCAGCCGCGTACCTGCAACCTACACACAGAAAAGTGAAGATGATTGGGGGGTTAGGGATTAGGGGTTTGCCCTTAGGTCAAACCCCGGTTTTGGAATTAACCAAGAAATGAGAAATGCTTGTAAATGTAATGTAAAACAAGTACTAATACCTTGTTGTAAGGATGTTTGTATCCTTATGTGCGAAGGTATAGATGTTGTTGTTTGTTGTATTGTTGTATGTTGTATGTTGTATGTAGCATGTAGTATGTGATCTCCTCTTCAATGGTTGAATCCTTGTCTTGAATGCAACACTTAGCCTTGAATGGAGACTTAGAATGATCAATTACTTGAAGGAATGCTTGAATGCTTGAATGCTTGAATGCTTGAGTATAGTTTCCACGCTTTTTCCCTCATATCGAATGAAAGAGGAAAATGTAGTTTATATACTTGTCAATTAGGGCTGACAGACTGATTTTCCCGACCTTAGGCTGACCAGGAAAGATAATTTTCCAATTTGCAAACATAAGGACCCGAAGTCCAAAAGAGACCGGGCCCAAAATAGGACCCAAGGACCAGGGCGCTGGGCGCCATGGTCCTGGGGGACCAGGGCGCTGGGCGCCCTGGTCCTGAAGGACCAGGGCACTGGGCGCTCTGGTCCTGAAGGACCAGGGTGCTGGGCGCTCTGGTCCCACCTCCCGGGACAGCAGGGTGCAAAGGAGGTTCAGGCCAGGGTGCAAGAAAATGCAGTTTTCAGTGTCATAATCAAGTTTTGGGGTCTCCATTCAGGTTGCGTGTTGCGTCGCCATCGTGAAGACCCAAATGCGGTCGAAATTGCAAGTGTCGCAATTTTAGGATGCTACATTTAGCCCCCACTTTAGCGGGAGTATAGGCGTATGCTCATACTTCCGGTAAAGTACAAGGAAACAACTTTGAAAGACTTTCACCACGTCAAGGAGGCAAGATACACCAAGCCCCCAGTGGACTAAGGATCTTACGACTTCGATTGACAAAGTAAAAGGGAAGATCACGAGGGAGAACCATGACTGTCAGTAGTAAGGTTCCCTCACTATGAGTCATGCAAGAAAGATATAAAAAATTTTCAAGGCAAAGCTAAATTTGTCAAGAAATTTTCAAGTATCTTGAAAAGATATGAACGGGATGTATGCCCCCCTACGTTAAAGCGATCGTACACGCCTCACCGGGGGTGATTGCTTTAAGGTAGTGATACATATAAGAAAATGAGAAAGGGAAAGGAGCACATTATCACAAGGATTTAGCCCCCAAGTGGGAGATAAGCCCAAGGATAATAGACACAAAACACAAAGCACGAGGTGACTTCACTTTCCTTGGGGTCAGTATGCTGTATGATAATTCATGTATATATATCATATGTATGTATGCATAATTGTTCTTCATTCCCCAATCAAGGAAGGTCACCTAGAAGAAGGGAACACATGTGTCTTTTGAGTCAACATGAGAGAGACCAAAAGAGATCTCAATGCTTTGCATCGTCCTCAAGTAAACAACACCAAGGACAACAAATAGAAGAATGAGAATAACATATAGAAGAAGTAACACAAGAGAGGAGGAGAGAATCTGCTATGCTAATGTAACTAGTCTAGCATGTCATCTACCCCCCGATCTTGTTGATCAATGTTTCGGGAAGGTAGGGAACACACTAGAGGAGGAACATTCAACACAACAGATGGAGCTATCACAAGATCCAAACAAGGGCTATGTTCATGTTCCAAGCCACGTTGTTCTTGTCTAGGAGCTAGGATAAGTGCTTTAGAAAATTCATTAGATAAATGGTTATCAATATCAACAAGTTCATATTCACTATCATAATGAACAGGAGTAACATTTGCATCATGAATAAAATTTTCATCTATATCATCATCAAGATTTATGAAAATAGGATCTTTAACTCACACAGGATCAAGACCATCATGCATCTTATGTTTAGGAGATTTCAGCTCAATCGTCGGCTGAGGAGAAAATGGAATAATGCTTGTTGAAGGTGTTTTTGGGGATTGCAAAGTTTGAGAAGAAGCTGCCTGAGCTCTAAGATGACGCTTTCGTCGGCGTTCACATGCAGAACGATTTCGTCTAGTCTTAGTAGGAAGTGGAGAAGATTGAGGAGGAGGAATGTTCTCAACCTTATCACTTGGGTATTTAGGTTGTGGTCTCTTAGGCTGGATAATAGGAGAAGAAGAAGGTCTCTTCTCTCTATAAAAAGAAGGAGGAGGGACTGCTCCATATAAAGGAGGAATTTTTGGTTTAGGAAGGAGACCAAGTCCATCATGACGAGGAGGGATAGGTCTACTTTTAGGAAGTTTATTAGATATAGACATAGTCACATCCATAGGGATGGGTTGGGAATCTTCTTGAGGAAAGACATTAGTTTTATCTTTCAAAGGAAGAACTTCCTTCTCAAGAACGATAGAAATATCAAGTTTGGGTGTTCTAGGTTCACTTAAAGATAGGATCATATCTGTTTTCCATTTTTGATAAGATTTGAAAAGATGATCACTTCGCGGAGGAAGAGATTGGAATTGTTTAGGCCAAAAGTAATCAATAGGAACGCTAGAAGTTCTTTCAGCTGGTTTAAAGAGACTATGATTGACAGTAACAACTTCACCATTATGGGGAAATTTCAAACACTTATGAATAGGAGAAGCAATAGCTTTCATGGAAGATAGCCAAGGATAGCCAAGCTTCACACGAAATTGTTCGGAAGATGGAATAATAGCAAAGTTCACATCAAGGGATTTGTTATGGACCTCAATAGGCAATGTAATAGAACCAATTGTAGGAGAAGAAAATGCATCAAATAGTTTCACAATCACATTTGTTTTGTCATATATCACTTGATTCAATTGCAAAGTAAAAAGAAATTCTTCAGTAATAACATTAACCATGCACGAAGGATCAATAAGCACTCCACGGCAAGGTGTATTCTTGACTTTTGCAACTATGTATAAAGGACCATCAGGTGCCCTAATGGTTTCACTGGAATCAAATGTGATGGAAGGTTCTTTAGGGTTTTCTTGCTGCTCTACAAAGTTAATCACATTCGGAGTCATAGACACAAGACCATCAGATGAAAGAGAGGAATCATTAGTCTCAATCGCATTAGAGGTATGAGAAGGTAATGGATCAGTGAAAAATTGAAGATTTTGATTAGGAGGAGCTACAGATGTATTGCCTTTATCATTCACTCCAAAAACAGAAATAGTATTATTATCAATCAAATCTTGAATTTTACCCTTTAAAGAAAAACATTTTTCAGTATCATGCCCAAGCTGACGATGAAATTGACAAAAAGCTTTGTTATTAAAATAAGGTGAAGTAATCTTTGCAGGATCAATTTGCCTTATAGGAGGAAGAGTAAGCACATTTTGTTGCAATAACTTATTCATAATACTATGCAATGATTCATTCAAAGGAGTATACTTTCTTTCTTTCTTGAAAAATTTAGAAATAGGAGGCACACCTGATGCTGCATTCACATTGTTGTTGATGATGTTTTCATTGAATTTGATGGAATCTCTGTTCGGTTTAAACTTCCCAAATGGTTGTTGACTGCTATCACCCTTATCACTCGGAGCCATAGGATGTGATTGTTCCATTTGACTCACAGTCAGTTGATAATTGTGAAGAGTTGCACACAACTATTGGAAAGAAGTAAACTAAGAAAACAGAAGTTTGTCTCGAATATCTTTTTGTAAATTAGAAATAAAGATTATTTGAATATCATTGTCAGGCACTGGAAAAGAAATTTGAGCATACAAATGCTTATATCTACCAATGAAATCAGTCACTTTTTCTTTAACACCTTGTTTACAATGCATTAAATCAATCAAAGTAACTTTAGGACTTATATTGTTTTGAAATTGTTGAATGAAAGCATTTGCAAGTTGTTCGAAAGAAGTAATAGAATAAGAAGGCAATGAGCAATACCATTGTAGGGCTTTGTCTCTTAATGTTCTAGTAAACAATTTTGCAAGCAACCTTTGGTCATAAGCAAAATCAGTACATATTGTTTGAAAGGTCTTAACATGTGTTAGAGGATCACCCTTACCATTATAAAGCTCCAAATGTGGAATTTCAACATGTTTAGGAGGAATAGCTCGAACAATGTCAAGAGAAAGTGGGCTCGCAACATCAAATGTGGGCACACTAAACTTAGATTGATTCATAGAGGCAATTTGTTGCTGTAAAGAAGAGACAGTTTGTGCAAGATTGTTAATGGTCGCTTCAGTCGAAGAGTTCATATTAGATGTGTTAGATTGAGATGGAGGTGTTATGTTATTGAAAGAAGGTAAAGAGTAAGGTGGTGGGACCCTATGATAATTAGTCATAGGAGATGATTGGACAGGAGGAACACTACAAGGAGGAATGGAATGATTGAATGAATTGCCCCCTTGCGTCATGTTCATTTGTGGAGATATAATAGGGACACTTATTGAAGGAGTGAATGAAGAAATCGGATTAAATGAAGGAAGAGGGTTAATTGAAGAGGAAGGATTGCCCCCATGACTGGTGATCATAGGAGGAATGTCTTGTGTTGAAGTAGCCATTATGTTTGATGTAAAGGTAGGTATGCTAGCAATAGAAGTCATCAAAGGAATAGAATGATTGACTTGAGTAGGAGGTTGTGTATAACCCAAATTTTCAGCACAATTCTTCATAGGCATCACATTCGAATCCACAATGTGTGCAATACTACGCAAAATATCAATTCCATTCTTATCACTTTGAAGCATACGTTTTAGGCCCTCAATTAAAGGAAGAGCTTGACTATCAGGGTATTCTTGAGACATCCATTGTCGAAAATCGTCAAATTGGTTATCCAATTTTGAAAGTTGTTCTACAGAAACCTCATGGAGAGCTTCTTCATCATTAGGAGGATTAGAGGAATTACCCATGTCCTCGTTAAAAAGGCTATTCAAATTAGGTTCCATCTCCTCGGTAATTAAACCTCGGAAAGACTTAATTCTACGGCTTCGTCTAACGGGAATAGTGTAAGTAGGGCTTATTGTTGTAAAACTCATGCACTAGAGAGGGAGAGAAAATTTTGATTTTAGAGGTAGCAAGTTTCAGTAAAATCAGCCAATCTTCTGGATTTAAGCTGTTAAATACAATCAGGACAATCTCTCGAAATTTCAGAAAAAATGTCAGGGACCGTGGCGCTTCGGAGTGCACACGGTCTCGGCAACTTTTTTCGAAATTTGTAGGGATGAAAGTTATGATGATTTTAGAGCTAATCTGAAAAAATTGAGTGGTTTTACAATCTGTAGATAGGCCAAATTAAAGTTGCAATCTCGAAATTGAACCCTACCAAGATTGTCGAAAAATGCAAAAATTTGAATTTTGAAAAAGAGAGGGAAACTAAAATTTTGAATTTTATGATTTTAGAGGGAATGTCAAGAGCAATGCAAATTTTGAAATTTAAAAATTGACTCAATTTCACACAGAATTCAATTTTGAAAGCGGAAATCAAAGTTGTTGTAATTAAGCACTTAATTTCAAAAGTCACAAATTGTAAGAATTTGAATAAAGCACTAAAATTTTGAATGAATGCAAACACACTTTTCAGATTTAGGACAGTAAAAACACAATTTTGACACAAAATTTCAGTTTCAATGATTTTTGAATGATTAGAAGCGTTAATCCAAGCAATCCCTAGACCAACTTTGACTTTAATTTTGAAAGTGTTATAATTGATAAAATCAGCCAAAATTCTAGATTTTAGCAGGAAAATACAGTAAGATCTAGCTCCCAAAATTTCAGAAAAAATGTTGGGGACGATGGCGCTCGGAGTGCACACGGTCCTCGGAACTTTTTTCCAAATTTTCAGGGATGAAAGATATTGTGATTTTATTGCGGAATCCAAAGTTATAGCTGATTTGGAGATGTTTTGATCAGTGAAATTGTCGAACAAAGGTTGAATCAAGAGGGTTTTGACACTTAACCACTTAATTTTCAAAATCAAAGCACAAATATGAATTGATAATTTGTAATAGAAGGGCAGATCTAAAACAAGCATCAACAATTAAACATTTCACAAGTTTAATTACTAAAAAGAAAATTTAGGGTTTTTATGCAATTAACCTCTAAAATTTTGCAAAAGATCAACATGGAAATGTAATCAAGGAATCCAATTTTTAGATCTAACCATGAATAATCAGAAAGGATGTTCACATCGGGTTCACCAAAATGTAAAGCGGAAAATCGCGATCGAACCCTAGTTGCTCTCCCCTCTTCCAACTATGAGGAGAGAGAAGGGAGGTTACTCTAGGGTTGATGGTTTTCACTTAGGGGAGAGACTTTACATTCAAAAGAGGGGTTGAAACCCACAAGATCCAATCCCACGCAATGCAAGATTGGATGCTAAATGAGTTTCAAGGGTTATGACAGCAAGGCTACCCTCTTTTGTAAAGAATGTGCATAGAAGAATTAAGCTAGGAATGCATGCAAAGTAGGAAAGATTCGCTTATAAACTGAGTTAGGGATATAGGATGAAGCTGCGGACCTGGAATTAGCAGTAAAATGTTGATACGGTGCTGTCCTGCAAATTTGAGCAAAAGTTGACGGGACGATGGCGCCCGACGTGCACACGGTCCTCCGAAAAATCCGCAAAACGAAGGGGGATCTGTTCGTCTCTGCACAAGGATTCCAGATCCTCAATTTCAGCCACGTACCTACAACCTACACACAGAAAAGCGAAGACGATTGGGGGGTTAGGGATTAGGGGTTTGCCCTTAGGTCAAACCCCGGTTTTGGAATTAACCAAGAAATGAGAAATGCTTGTAAATGTAATGTAAAACAAGTACTAATACCTTGTTGTAAGGATGTTTGTATCCTTATGTGCGAAGGTATAGATGTTGTTGTTTGTTGTATTGTTGTATGTTGTATGTTGTATGTAGCATGTAGTATGTGATCTCCTCTTCAATGGTTGAATCCTTGTCTTGAATGCAACACTTAGCCTTGAATGGAGACTTAGAATGATCAATTACTTGAAGGAATGCTTGAATGCTTGAATGCTTGAATGCTTGAGTATAGTTTCCACGCTTTTTCCCTCATATCGAATGAAAGAGGAAAATGTAGTTTATATACTTGTCAATTAGGGCTGATAGACTGATTTTCCTGACCTTAGGCCGACCAGGAAAGATAATTTTCCAATTTGCAAACATAAGGACCCGAAGTCCAAAAGAGACCGGGCCCAAAATAGGACCCACCTCCCGGGACAACAGGGTGCAAAGGAGGTTCAGGCCAGGGTGCAAGAAAATGCAGTTTTCAGTGTCATAATCAGGTTTCGGGGTCTCCATTCAGGTTGCGTGTTGCGTCGCCATCGTGAAGACCCAAATGCGGTCGAAATTGCAAGTGTCACAATTTTAGGACAATAATATTACATATTCAAAGTGTCTCTTTTGGAAAAAATAAAGGGGGTTTTCAAAACCCTAAGCACAAAACCAAAATGAAGAACAAGGAAAAAGGATGACATACCTGGGAAAGGTGGAAGGATCTAGAATCAAATTCAAGCAAAAATCCTTCTCTCGTGACCTTAGGTAGCTTGAAATGGAAAAACAAAATCCAAATTATAGGAAAAAATAGATTTAAATCTAGGAATAAGACTCTAAATCGATTTGTGCAAAGGAACAATAAATAACTCAAAGTATCATAAATATGTGCAAATTAGGTTTACAAACCTGATTTGTACTTTTCAAGGTGCATTTTGGGTTTATAAACCCGATTTGCACCTTAGGGGCAAAAAGTGGTAAAAGAGGTGTAAATTGGGCTTATGAACTCGATTGACACCAAAAAGTCATACTTGGTGTAAGTCAGGTTTATCAACCCGATTTGAACCTGGGTTTCACACTTAGTGAAAAAGGGAACAACTAGGGGAAAAATGCTTGCGATGACATAGACGTCTCGTAAAGCATGCATAGAGATTCAAAACCACAAATACGCTAAAATTTGTGGGGTTACCTCAAATTTTTGCAATGCTAAAATTGGGGATAACATAATTAAATAATTTTTAATTAGTTAATGTTAATTAAGTCTTCACTTCCACCTCTTCAACTCACACTCACTTCGAGTTCGATTGATTAATTAATTCACTTTGTTGATCAATCAATTATGTTTATCTTCATCTTATAATTAGTAGTCTTCTTTTTAATCTTAATCAATTCTTCTCATCTTATCTCATCCATTGATTATCAAATATTCCCATCAAATCTCCACTGTTGATTGATATCAAAAAATCTATAAAAGCAATCTTGAAACATCATTCATCTCCAACCACAATTTTCAAGCTTTCTTGCGCCCATGTTGTGATAATAATGCTAAGAGCAACAATACTATCAAGCTTAGAAAGTGAGAAGAGCACTAGAGGCCAAAGGAAATATTTTTTTCGTTACGGTATTTATGATTTTTTTTACTTCCATTTTGATTCTCCATTGTCATGATTTAGAATTCGTTGTCCTTGTTAAGCTTTTTATGGTTGAGCTTAGCATTGAATCACATCGTTTGAATTTATTGCTTATACATTTTGGCATGCCTGATGCGACCCATGTCTCTTTTAGATTTTTTTTTTTTGAGGTTTTTCAAACCTTATTTTTGCTATTTTATTCAAAAAATTTAAGACTAACCTTGTGTAGGTAGGGTTTCCAAAGATTTCATCATATCTCTAAAATAGATACCACTTTTTTTATGAAATTTTAGCTTAAGGTTAAGGATCATCTCAAGAGTCTACAACACAAAAATCAGCCTCGGATCATCATTTTTGAGTGAGATATGATAATTTTATGTTTTTTCATAAATATTTAATTTTGGGCACAAATCAGATAATTTATTTTTTTAATTATACTTTTAGACATATCTCAAAATTTTATAGGGGGTTTATTCTTTACACTTTTGATTTCATCATCATATAATTAACGTAAGATCAAATCTTTCAAAATTAAGGGTTTTCATAAACCTGCTTTCTAGAATGCAAATAAAGAATTTTTATCTAAAAAATTTATGTTTTTGGAAATCTCTCAAAATTTTAGCTGAGGTACATCTTCTTTTCATTTTTATATTGGATTGAAAAAATATTGCAAAAAATGGGATCTTATTTGACTAGGTCAAAAGCAAAAAAAATGAAAAAGTAATTTGTAATGTCCACTTAAGTTAACACTTAGGAAATAGGAACAATTAACTTGAAAAATCAATAGAAAGATACTTTTTTCCTTAAAGACTTACTTAGCACTAGGAATGACAATCTATGATACCACTTCTGGATGTTATATTATATATTTGATGACAATATCACTACTAACTCTGATATGGCAATTGGATATATACAAGGTGATTAAGCCTATATACATAGATAAGATTA
This sequence comes from Cryptomeria japonica, assembly GCF_030272615.1. Lineage (NCBI taxonomy): Eukaryota > Viridiplantae > Streptophyta > Pinopsida > Cupressales > Cupressaceae > Cryptomeria > Cryptomeria japonica. The sequence continues at coordinate 254,868,087 of NC_081410.1, forward strand.
AGATTATCTTGATAATATGCATAACTTTATATGAATGTAACTGTATTATGCCAAGGGGCTATTGGTTTTTAAATAGATCCAATGAAGGGTATGAATAAGAGATAAAAGGTTTTTGAATGATCCTTAGTTGATTGGGGGATTGGAGGAGTAATGTTATTAGCAAAGGTAACAATGTTAATATGATGGATATGAGATATTAATTTCAAACATTTTAGAAGGAAGGAAGGTCAATATAATTAATAGAAACTAGATCATAAGTCAGTATGATTAATGGAGCTTATTGTAAGATACCGCTTATTAAGCAAAAATACATGATCCTCTCCCTAAATTTGCGATGGAGGATCATTTAAGCAATAAAGTCTCAAAGGTGATTAATCAAGGAATACGAATCAAAGGAAGTCAAACAAATATTGAGGCCAATATTAAGGGCTGAAGCTATTCTAGCTCTAAAACAAATATTTCATATAGCGTGATAGCAACGTGTTAGTCAATTGCAGCCATTTATTGTAAAATCGACGGTGTAAAATGTGCGACTAACACGTGTGTTAGTCAATCCGTACTGCCATTTTGGAGCTAGAATAGACACGTCCAATATTAAGTGGTTCACAAAGTGCGATTTGAGTACATTAACCAATTTGTTTAAGTCAAGAGACATGTCTTCCAAACATCCAAAAGATGTTACCTTTCATCCTTATTGGACATCAAATCCATTATCATGAGGCATCGAAGTTGGTTTGTAGTCATATTTGTAATATAATATTAATTTAAATATTTCAAGAATATTATTATTGAAAATAAATATTTAATAATTTTAAATAATCATTCGTTGATAAATATTATATTAATTAATAAATAATAATTTCTTCTTTTAGGTTATATATAACAATCAAGGCGGGGACATGACATAATTTTGCGATGAACTTATATTTTATTTGCATATATTTTATTGCACCATAAGATTATTTTATCATCCTTGAGAGGGTTCTATTATGATTTCTAATATTATAAGAAACCTATTTGTGCAATATACTTCTTTTCTTTGGACTTTCATATTTGTCATAATGTTCACACACTTGATTTGAAGTTGAAAAATGTAGGTTGGAGTTCATCATATTGGATCAAGGGGTTTAAAACACAATTGGAAAGCATTAAATCTAGGTACACTTGTTTTAAGACCTCTTATTTGCATTTTAAAAGTGATCATAGTCTTTATTATTTATCACAATAGTGTTTCTTGCTTTAGATCAACTTGTTTGACGTGTCTTCCACATATTGAAATTGGTTCTAAAATTGATCATACACATTTGGATTTGAGCTTAAAATAAACCCCCTCATCTTTTAATCCTTAATATTTCCTTATGTAATCTATCCTCTTATGTCCCAATAGTGAACTTGAGTGCACCAAAAATAAGGAATATTGCTTTTTCTTTTTAAGTGGCTTGCCTAGAGAAGTGATCACTCTAGGAGAATACCTTAACTTTCATGTTCTGACAAAGTATAAATAGTGAGGGTGAATCGAAAGACGCACCTCTTGGAAGTTGAATATTGTCATTTTGGGCTAAGCCTCTAAGAAATTTATACCTTGGAGAAGTGAAGGTCGAGAGTGGGTTACACTTTCCTCCCAATTGTTTCACATTATTCTCTTTCATTTCACAGATTTAGGCCTCAACATACCCTTGTGGTATATAGAGGATACCCCTGGTTAAGCTTGTCAAGCTTATTGTTGAACTTTTTGGCCATTGTTTCTTGTGCATGTAGGGATTGATAATCCTACTTGAGTAGGCTTGTTGGTGTGTCTTATGTGCTTGAGTGTTTAAATCACCTTCCCTACTTGAAACCAAAAGGGAACACATGATCCAAATTGAGCCATGGGTTTTTTTGTTTTGCATTTCTTTCTTGTGTGTTTTCATATTTAATATAAAATTACATTAAAATTAAAAAAAAACCAAAAAATTCAAAACATTTAAAAAAAAAAAAAGTAACATATCTTTTTTTCCAAACATCCATCATTTCCAAGCCATTTGATCAAACCCCCATCCTAAACATCCCTAAACATTCATCCCCATTAAAAATCCTCAAAACCACGCATACATTTCTCCAAACAACAAACCCATAGTAAACATTCTCCAGACATCTACATGATAATACACTAACCTTTGAGAACCAATTGAATCTTGTTTAAGAAAATTGGTCCAGTCAAGCATCATCACATTGCCTAAAATTATTCACTATGAACCTCAAGTCAAACCAATATGGTCGAAAGATATAAACTTTTTTTAATACCATAGGACCAAAGGACATAAAAATTTTGATTGCTCAAAATTAAAAAATCTCATTCAAGATCTTATAGATTGAGATGACATTAGTACTATTGAAGAACATCCTAATAATTCACCTAATGAGGAATTAGGCATACGTCACTTGATACTTTTTCCAAGCTTGGTTAAAATCATCTACCTATGTCTAGAAATGACTCATTCCAAAACAATTACACCAATGACATATCTACCTCATGCGATTACATAACAGGCCATCCAAAAGAAATTGGCCCATAAGTAGCCTCCATCTTTCCTACCATTCCCTTATCCCCTAAACCTACACAACAAAAATCCATGTCATCTTCATCAAACAATACATCTAATGATGACACCTTTCGACTTTACCCCCAAGGTCTATCCATAATAGAATTTCAATTTAATCCATTTCTTCATACAAATCCCTTATACAATTCAAAAATCCTAGATCCAATGCCACCATATGCTTCTTTCCCAATCAAACCTACTTCAGAGAGTCTCATTCAAAATCCATTCTTTTCATGCCAAAGTGTTCAATCCTTCCAAGAATCCCCCATACACATCCAAACACATACCCCATCATTAGAATTGGATCCATGTCAAGAGGATAACACAAAGTACAAAGAAACAAGTCCTAAAATGAATCAAGATCAATTTACCAAAAACCTTCCATTCCATCCAAATTTTTACCAAGATCCCATCTCTCAAGAGTCTTATGATGATCACCTCATCCCTTTTTATTCTATTTGAGACAATCCCCTTACATATCGAGAGTGAATTATTCTTCTAATACCCATTCATAATTCACATCCTAAGAAAGATCATGATATCCTTTCCATCCCATCCAATGATCTCATTCAAAATCAAGAGAAAAACATAAATTCCAATGATCCTCTTCCAAGTAAAGATCAAATTATCCCTTCATTTTCATGTAATGATAGTAATCCTCCTCATGATCACATTACACCTATCCAAGTTATTCTTTAACCCCTTACATATCACATTGGCTCCTCCACTTTCATCTAATTTGGTTTACTTCATCAACTTATCATTCCTTCCATACCATATCCTTCTCAAAATGGAATCACATCTTATTTTAAAAGAAACAAGTATCCCATTGGTTAAAAGATTTGTCAAAACATGTATTATCAAGGCAAGTGTTATGAATCCATGAACAAGGTGTATTATAACCCCTTCCTATCAAATCAAATCTCAATTATCATGGCCTTGGCTACATAGCTCAATCTCAAAATGTTGGTATCCCTACTAGATCCATATCCATCCATCTAAATCCAAATGTACACATCCCCCTTCATCCCTTCTATTAATCTTAGGTATTTATATCCCAAAATCAAATCCTTCATCCCTTCCATCCATCTTAAGTCCATATATCCCTCCATCAACTATCCATATCACTCCTAGCTCACAATCCAATTACCTTGTCATATATTAATATTAGTGAAGGAATACATCTTTGATCACCTTCCAACCATCCATAAACATAAACCTATCCAAAATATTTTCATATCATTCCTATCCACCCATGAATCTAGTGCTCTTGGAAGCAATTTGAATGCCAAGCATAAAATTCAAAATTCCAAAAATCAACATACATGCAAAAATAAACATGCCCTATCTAAAAGACATGTAAAAACAAAAAATTGATCCAAAGGCAAAAATAAATATGCAAAAAACCACAAAGGACCATTAAGCAAAAAGAATAATTTAAAACCATGTGGATTCCCAACTTTTGCATAGAAGCAATGCATTCCAAAGAACCACAATGGAAATAAATATTAAAAATCATGTTGATTCCTAAGTTGCTCCTAGAATCACTACATCATAAATAAATAAAAAAATTGACACCCAAACTTTCTATTTTGAAGGCTTCCTTCATTCCTCTATTCCCCATCCACCACCTATCTACATCCATATCCCCTTTCTTGCCTTTGATTTTGACAAGGTTAAGGATATCCATAAGCATCATACATCCTATCCACTTCACCTTATCCAAACCCTTAATTTGTATCCCTTATCTTATCCATTTCTTACTTCCATCATCCATAATCACCTTTGATCTTGCTTATCCTATCTTCAACCTATGGAAATCCATCCCTCAATATTGATCAAAATTAAGGACATAAAATGTAAAACATGTTTTAAGAAACCTTTTGACATGTCCATTCCTATGGATCACTTTCCATTCAATGCATCATGACATCACCTTAAATGCCCATATCTAGTCCCTTGGATTGGATAAACATGTTATCCCATCATGATATAGTCCTTGGCTAACAAATCAACTCCGATTCCATAATAAGCTACCTTCATCCTTCACTAATTCATTCAGAATTTTTCATGCCTTGCTAGACATTTGAGGCAAAAAAATACAATCTTGATTGAGGATAATCCTAATATATGTCTTATACCTTAATCAACGATTTGGACATATTTGACAAAGTCAAAATATTCCAAAAAAATCCAAAACAATAAAAATTCTAAAAAGTCAAAAAAATAAAATAAAAATAAAATCAAAAAATCTCAAAAACAAAATCCATCATCCATAATAAAATATCTCTTTCTAAGTTATTTTATAAGTTACTAACACTTTGAGTAGACACAAACATGACATCATGCAAAACATTGAGCTTGAAAAATCACACATCAAGAGACAAACTACTGAGTTAGCCTACAACCTAACTGATCAGCTGCATATCATTTTTATCATCCTTATCAAACAACATGCCTTTATAGATACATCATTCCTAGAATAGGCACCCTATTAGATATCATGCACTAACGAATACATATTTCCTATTATGGGTATCCTATCAAAAAATCATCCTTATCATCAAATCAAGAAATGCTTATCTTTGGCAAGAAGATCTAAATGGTTGTTGACCCATTTGGTCTAGTGAATCTTTTTTTATTTTTTTATTTGTCTTATATCATGTTCCGATGCTACTCAAGGATATCCACAAGTGATTAGAGGAGAGAGGATGGATCATGATTTTTATCTATGATTTCTATTTGCAATTTCTTTTGACAATATTTATAGGGCAACTAAGTTCCTTGTGTGTGATGGGGGTTCCATGTGGCATAATATGAACAAATAATACAAGTCAAAGGTTCATCTAACACTTTCTTACATAAGCATTAACATCCTTTGTGATTACTTCCTCACATATTCCAGCATGGATCTATTGTTGCTAGTACAAGTCAAGGAATTCCTTGTTTGCAACGTGTTTATCTATACAAAGGGATGGTCCTCACCTATTTCTAATGTTGAACCATTTAGACAAAATGTTAGAATGAATTTCAATTTTTCACTTTATTCCTCTTTATTTGAATATGTGTAAAATGCTATGTTAAATGAAATTGGATCTTACCTTGCAATAAGGCATATCTACTACTTGTATAATTACAATTTGGTTTCATGTTATTAACCCTTATTGTGAAGTCAAAGGGGGTTCCTACCCTAAAAAATAATAAATCTGGCAGGTCAAACCAATTTGAGTTGCATGATACTCCCTAGAATAACTTTGCCATTGTTGTCCTTGTGGACCCTTCTCCTTCTTCTATCAAGCCCAAAATAGTCTCATTTAAGAAACCCCTAGTTGATGTTTATATTTCCTATATTGACGAGTGTGCTACTCCACCTAACTTCTCCGATCAAGACTATGTCCCCTATTCATCCCCTCTCAATTGAATCCCTCCCCACTCCTTGAGCGCCCCCCCCCCCCCCCCTCTTAATATTTACCCATCAAGGAGGGGACCTTTGTTAATTTTCCCTCCCATAGTCAATTTCATCTTCCAAAAGATAACGATCATTTTACTATAGGGGTCATTCTACCCATAGTCCTCAAAATCCCATTTCCTCAAGCCCAATAGAGTTTATTTACAAATCTTGTAGCCTACTAGAGAATAAAATCGATGCTTTGCACAAGGAAATTAATATATAAAATGATATTATTAAGTATAAAATTTCCCAATAAAATATTTCCAAGAGAAAAATATAAATATTTGAGTCCCTCTCCTTGGCTAAATCTCTTGAATGGAAAAATGAGGAGATTGATAAAGATATTTAGGATTATCTCAAAATCCCAAGTGAGAAATTTGATAAGTGGGATTGTCTTGAAAAGGGTGTGGAGGATGTTAAGAATGTGGTTAGAAACTTTGATAAGTGGAGACAAATGAGAAGTATGTGGAGTCCCTCAAAGTGAATCAAGAGAATATCCTCATAAACATGAAGGAAATTGTTGCTTATAGTAAAAGACTCGATAAAAAAAAAACTACAATTACTCTTCAAGTTTTCTAAGAAGAGCTAGAGAAAAGGAAACTTAAAAACCTGGTGGAAATGATTATTTCTTGGGCTATTCTTGCCCTTCTTGGCCTAGCTAATAAAACCCACAATAAAAAGGATTCCAAAGGTATACCTATCACTTAGCCTGATATTCCTCTAATCAATGATGATGAGTAGAGTGTATTTCTTAAGAAGGTTTCATTTGAGGCAAAGTTAGAGTTCCTTAATCATGAGTGGAAAGCCATTAATAGGATGAAACTTTTTGTTGATATGTAGATGTCTCTACTAATTCTAGTGATTGCTCCTAGGAATTTTTTTTTTTTTTTTAACTTCAATTCTTCTTTAACCTCACTCTTAGTAAGACTTGTTTTGGTATCCTCTATGGTTGTTATGTATTGGATTTGGGGCATTTTTTTGTGTTTATCTTAATCAAAATTTGGGAATATTTAAACTCTTTACATACATTCACACACACAAAGAGAGAGATGTATGTATGTATATAAATGTAATGGTGAAAATTATATACATATGCTTGTTTCCTTTGTGTTTTAGGTCCATTTCAATTAGAATACCTTCCATGCAATGACTAATCTATATGAGGCATATATGGTAGGAATTTGATTTGTGAATTCACCATAAGATGATCCTATTATCACCCATTCCTAAAAATAGATCTTAATTCTATATACCCATTCATAAAATCATAACAAATCATTGAAAGAAAAATATTGATCCAAGTCATTTCCATAGTCATGGATCTAAACCCTAAACTTTCAAAATTTAAATTTGAAATAAATCCCATCAAATTTCCTCTTACTAGCTATTGTGAGCCTATCTACTACACATTTATTTGATTTGTGAGCTATGTTGTATTTTGAGACATTCATCCATTCATTTGAAATAATCTGGGATAACTATCAAAGTTTTTTCATAGAGAATTAATGAGAGAATTATAACAACATTATCAAAACATAGCATTTCATAAATCATCCAAGGTTTATTATGCACTCACTTATCCTCAATCCTTGTTCCAAGTTATAGAATTGATCAAACTAGAGGTTTGACTAAGGTGAATGTGACCCTTTCAATTTAATAGATTCTCAATTTACTTCTAAATATTATTAATCATTACTCAAATTCAAATATATATTTTTTGGGTCGGTAATATATAGATTTTATTAATATTGAGAAAAAGATTACAATAGGTAATATACATCCACCCCGACCATTAAAAAATAGACCATACACCCGATCAAGGTCTGGAAATATCACAAAATACCCAAAAATTCATCCCAAAAACCATCAAAACAAGCATATTAACTTCTCGAGAATAGTCAAAGTTCAAACATTGAATGATTTACATATTCACAACCCTACACATATAGATTACCAGCAGGCTAAAGAAATACTATAAGAAACAATGCAATTTAAGATTTGGCTCAGAGTCATCCTAGAACCTGGACAATTCAAGCACCATGTCCATAGTTCTCTTCCTCGGTCTCAGCTCATGACCCTCCTCCACCTTGATCACCTCATTCACCACCCTTAACACAGTTTCCACTCTCATCAATTCAACAAAAGTCTTCAAAGCCTTTTAGCCCCATTTAAAAAGATCCTTGAATCTTGCTTTCATTTAATCCTCTTGCCATTGAAAAAAGGGTATGTAATTCATTGGTGCCTCCACTCCTTTAGAGACATCAATACCCACTCCCGAAATTTACCATTCGAAGATAGAGTCCATGCCCAATAGATACTCTTATGAAATGAGATCTTTCAAAATCTTTTTCACCTTGTCCATCGAATCCTCAAATTCTAGACCTCATGCTACAATTAGGTAATATATCTCCATGTTTGTCCTATATCTATGGCCTATATGTGCAATCTCTTCCCTCATGATTAACTTCACCGCCTCCACCAATATTTCATCCTTGAACAGAAAAAGATCCTGCAACCGTTTGTCTGTGACCCTAGCCACAAAGGGGACTAACTTCTTCTATATTTTCAGTGTAAAGCTCACCTCCATTGCTTGGAGAACTACAATAACACTACCTTCACAACCTTGTTCACTCTTCAATCTAGTCTCTAGAGGAGACACAAGAAAACTAAATAGAGACTTTACACACTGACTTTTAATAGCCTACAATTTAATCAACAAATCAACACCACCATACCCAACTCCAACATCCTTCATCACTGACAATTTCCATTTTCATCAATGCATTATCATAAATGCATTGTCATAATTGTACAAAAATTCCTTGCTAATCAATGTGGCAATAACTCCACCACCATACCGAGCCAATTAGCTTGGATAACTTCCACCTCTTCGTACATGCTCGAATCTAGGATTGTCCATAAAATCATACTCTGCCACCACATCATCTGTTTGTAGATTACAAAAAAATCTTCAAGGTGATATTCCTGCAACACATTGAATGATGTGGCCCATTTAGACAACACATCAACCACCTCATTCCTAGACCTTCGCACATGAGAGACTTTGAAGTCTCTAAAAAAAATTTAAATCATATTTAATTTTTTTAACATAATTATTTAAGAACCATGCATGCGTTTCTCCTTTTATAATTGCATTTATAATTATCAATGAATCCCCTTCCAAATTAATATTTTTAAATCCCAATTTCAAACCCCATTTTATTGCCAAAAGAGCTGCCTGAACCCCTACTTCATTGTTCGTGCCCTTCTCCAGTCTTTGAGCTCCCAATGCTAAAATATTTCCATGCCAATCCCTAAACACCACCCCTGCACCTGAATCATCTAGATTACCTTTTATGCATGATCAAAATTTTCCTTAATCCACCCTTCCTCCAGTCCCATTGATATTTAATCTATACCCTTGTTGATAGCAAAGACAAATCATCCCATCTAGGCCCATGAATGAGCCAAGACAATTGGATTCTAATAGCCCATTTTCTATTACATCAATCCTAAGACTTACAATTTATATTTGTGCATTAGTTCAAGTCTATGCTACTAGAGATCATGTCCCCACTCATGCATAAGTGAAGTAGATGAAATAAGTTTTAGTTAAAAAATTCTATGATATTTATTTGATCAATTCTAAAATCCTATTCTGTGGTGGATTAATTTTTATGTATCTTTAATATCACTTTCTCATCTCTAGAATCCAACTAAGTGTCACATTTTAATTCATTAAATTTAGTGTTTATTGCTTCGAGACCCAATTTTTATCCTAGGTCAAAAGTATTTACCATTGAAATTCAATCAATTTTTCTAGGTTATTTCATGTAAAGGGTGCATTGATTTCTTTACATTGATTGTTGAACCTAAATTTCTTACATGTACTAAGTTTTTGGCCTTATGATTTGTGCATGTTTTTTGTAGCTATACCTTGATGAGTGCTAAAAAATGACATTTGAAATCATAGTTTATGTGTGCAGGAAATGAGGGAAACATAAATGTAAAAGTCCGATTCAAAAAGGCCCACACACCAATGAGACTCTTGGTGCAAGTTATAGGAACTATACTGAAATAACTCAACTTCCCAAGGAGTGTCTCATTGTTCTCTATCTCACAGGATCCTTGAATTCAATGTCTTTTCTCTTAGATCACTAAGCAAAGTGACTTAGAAATGACAACTCCAGGAATGAGTGATGTTTGATTATAAGCATGAATTCATTCCTAGATATGTATGCTATTGAATCTATGGTGATTAAGATAGCATAAAGATGATGATAAGATTAGATAATTATCCTAGCAATAATATACTAGTCTAACATGGATATTCTATGATATTAGAATGCTTCTAAATGCTTATTAAGATGATTTATCAAAGAGAGATAAAATGCTTAGTAATTAGACTATAAGTTTTGATACATGAAACTTCTATATCACTAGCAAAATGACTATAAGTTTGATACACAAAGATTTCTATATCAAAATGAGAGAATGAGAGCTCTATTTATAGGGAAAATAGGGCAATGGAAGGTCAAGATTGGATAATCTTAATAATGGAAAGAATTGAAAGTTAATCAATCCATATTCACAATTATTACAAATGAAATGGTGACAATTGTCAACAAGAGGTTGCTTGAGAGGAGATGAAATAAGTATTAAATGCTTGAGAAGACATGAAGGTTACCTTAGGAGGTAAGGGTTAAGGTTAGGTTAGGGTTATCCATTGGATAAAGCTTTTACCCAAGGGGTAAACTCTTGTGCAAGGGTTAAAGAAATTACGAAGGTTAAAGCCATGAATGCTTGATGAGTCCCTTGGGTTAGATGAGGGTTGGGTTAGAGAGAAAGTCTCTAATAATGCAAGAAGGTTGAGTTAACCATTAATGGCTATGTAAGAGCCTTAAATGGATTGGAAGACTTTGAGGGTTAACTTGTTGAGGACATAAAGCCTTTAATGGTTTTCAAAGACTTTGGAGGCTTTGAGAAGTGACTTCTCTTTGCTTAGGATTGTGACAATATTTAGGAGATGGATTAGGCTAAATTGGAAGTGATTAGAAGAATCTAGAAGGGGTTAAAGAGCCAAGTGGGAGATGTGGGAAAATGCAAGTGGAGGGAAAATGATTTTAATTAAAGTAAAATTACTTTATTTCAATCAAATAGATGCAACTTGCATAAATACAAGTGGGGGATTTAAATAAATAAATTAGATTTATTTATTTGCAAGGATCAATTTAATCAAATGTAAATTTAATTAAAAAGGGAGAAGGGGGAATTAATTAAATAAAGTGATTTATTTAATAAAAAGGCTAAAAAAGGCTTAGGTGAACTTAATTAAATAAATTGAGTAATTTATTTAATCAAATAGATGAATATAAAGAAATTAATTAAATAAAATTTAATTAATAGGAAGAATGCGGTTTAAAATGAATATTAAATATTCACTTAGGAAAGTGGTCAAATTTATATGTTTACATTTTGCCCCTCTTTGAAGTGACGTGTGTGCAAATGTTGATTCAAATAAAATTTGCCGAATATGATGTTTGTGTCAAAATGTCGATATAATACCCCTAATTTGATGAACGATATTGATGATGCCCCCTCGGGAGATGAATCAAGATTTTAGTAAAAAATTGTCAAGTTGATGAGCGTTTTTGGAGTAATTGCAATTTGAGAATATTGACTGTGTTGAATGCAAATTATTGATTCATCTCTCGAAAATGATGTTGATAAGGTTAAAAATGAAAAAGTGAGGAAAATACATGCTCCACTTATTAAACTTGTTGATTTTACCCTATAAAAAGGAAAAGGGTGATTGTAAAAATATCATTTGCACACTTGTCTCTTTGCGATTGTGACATTTGAGCTTTGATGAAGATGATGGGTCCATATGCTTCACACTGATTTGAGCACGTCAGGTGACACTAGAGACCCATGCATCGCCTATGGCCCACCAATAAGTGGTCGAAATCTCTCCTCGTTTTTGATTAATTTTATTTATTTTGAGCAAGTTATCAATTTTTTGGTCAAAATTTAGCAGGTTAGCGCGTAGGTTAGGTCACCCAGTGCATACGATAGACATGTTAGTGCATAGGGTTAACCTAGGTAGGTTAGCATCTAAGTAGAATTTGGTAGCACACAAGGAGGATAGGTTAGCGTGTAGAGAGCTATAGCGCATAGGGTTTGATAACTCAATGATGAACGGATATTACAAACCTGGTACTAAGAGGGGGGGGTGAATTAGTACAGACAAAAATACAGTCCTAAACTGGTTTGACAATAGATACTTCAAATGACTGGCAAGCAGTGACACTGGTTTGAAACAGAGTGCAACTGGCAAAGCTAAGAATGACTGTGACAAGCATTAACCGATTACTCACTTAGCTTTTCACTCAACTCAAGACTACACTACCATTTCACCCTTATGCATAAATAGGTAATCTATCATCAGATCATAATAACAACTAGCTCAACATGTTTTATTGACAGACATAAAACACAGAACCATCATAAGCTTGACATATAATAGGAAAGCATCACAAGATAAAAGCATCACACATGACACACATATTTTTCACGTGGAAACCCAACTGGGAAAAACCATGGTGGGGATGAATACCCACAAGCTGTTTTGAACTCTTTAGAAGTCTGCTCTGTTAGGAGCCTTGTCTGGTTAGAGACATTACAATAGGTTCTACTAGGAACCGATCCTGTCAAAGATCACCTGGTTAAGGGATGGCTACAATACTCGGTTAAGGGTTAAACCCTGTTAAAGGTTACCTTGCTAGAGGATTTCAAGAACTCAATAGCTAAAGGATTTTGAACTCAATAGCTTTGAATTACCCTATTAAAGGATTTACAACAAGCCGGTTAAGGCTACCCTATTAAGGGATTTTCCAACTATTGAGGTGGTTAGAGATCAACAGGTATTACAATGATCTGGTAACAACACTCAATGCCAATGCAGATCCGCTTAAGCTCCTCTTCACCTTCTACACTTACACTTTGTAGGTATCACTTCTCTCCTTTTGGTCTAGCAAGAATTACGTATCCCTTCTCTTGGATACACACACACAACTTTTGCCAACAACCTCAGAAAGAGACACAACATCTACCTTATAGGAAAATAGATAGGTCGGTAGCATAAACCCTAAACCCTAAACTTGTTAGGTTAAGGAATTCAAACGGTTCAATCCTGACCGTTGAGAATACTCCATTAATTGTAAGAGTCTTGATCCAATCTCAAGACATTCTCCATCGACCATTTTCACCAATTTCATGGCGGCTAATAACCCATCACATGTTATCACCGTTTTACAGACTTCGCACATTCCCAAGGTAGATAGGAACAATCTCCTTCATGCAAGATCCTTCACACACACAAGGCTAACATGGCAACATGATCTGTTCTTCATTACAATGATAACTCATCACACAATGTCACCGGTTGAGCCACATAGGCTTGAAGCACTTCAACCGGAAATCTTGAAGTTGAGACTACCAATCGGTAGTCATACAATGCTTCCATGTGCCGGTTCCCATCACCATATGCCAGTTCACCTTGAACAAGCACACCGCTTCACTTAGGCACGAATGCCGGTTCACAGTGTTATGCCAGTTCTCACCTCTTTAGCATATTGACATCAATGACAACATACAATGTCATTATGTCCTCATACCAGTTCACATAATGCCAACGGGGTCTACATAAAGGCGCATAGGATAGATTGGGTAGCGCGTTGGGTAGTTTAGTGCGTGGGGGAATTTAGCGCGTAGAGTATGATTTCTAGTGCATTGATGAAAAAGGATAGTGCATGAGTAGCAACTTAGTGCTTAGGAGCCCTGGTTTAATGCGTAGGGTCCAAAGTTGATGAAAAAAGGATGGAAGAATGCACCATGAGTCAAATAGATTAGATAGATGTCGTAGATGTTGATATGTGTTTGTTGATTATTCTGTTATGGTTCCTGAGCCAATGTGAATCCTACTTTTTGATGATGTTTGATTTCTGATATGTTGGTGTAGGATGATCTGAGTCTTGCTGTCAATATGAATTGCTGCCAAGTTGATTGATTTTTGATGTGGATCTTGATTTTGAGTTTGATATGGATCTTTTATTTTGCCTTTTGAGTTACTATCCTATATGAGTCCCGCTTCTCGATTTTAGATATGATTCCTGAATTGATGCTTTTGATATGGGTCCTGATGTTGCTTGCATTATGAGTCCTGATTTGATGCTTGCGTTATGAGTCCTGATTTGATTGCTTGCGTTATGGATTTTTGATGTTGCTTGCGTTATGAGTCCTGATTTGATGCTTGCGATATGGATCTTTGATTGCTTTCTCGATATGGGTCTTGATTTTTGATATGGGTCAGATTTTCGATATGGGTCTTGATTTTTAATATGGTTCAGATTTGTGATTTCTCGATATGGGTTTGATAATTAGAGATTACTTTAGTGGCAAATATTCGCCAATGGTGAATTTTTCACGTTGACGACCTAGGAAATGGTGAATATTTTGTACCGACTGGGGGTGGCCATGTCACCAGAACATTATCAATTTTCATCAAATTCATGGCTCGATCACCATATGTTTTATGTAATTAAATCTTTTTATGTGAGGATTTCACCAATACAATATACGCTGGACACATGGTAAATTTAATTTTTTTGCCTACACTCTCCGAGGTTGCCTTAATAGACGACCATAATCCGCCTATAGGCATGTGAAGATTTTTTAGCCAGGAGGACCCAATTCACCTGACATTTTGCCGACACGTGTCTCCATTCACCCCAACTTTTTCCAACTATATTGTATTTGCCAATTATTTGGATGACCCATAATCGCCTCGAAAATTACATAAGTTGTGTTATAGTTACGCGGGATTTGCCAAATATTTGTATACCATATAAAATTCCCATGAAATTTTCCATATAAGGATTGGTATAAATACATGCAAAGATTAGATCTATCTCAACACAATCTGGTGGGTTATAGGCTTTGAATTCTAACCAATAGCGAAGTTTCAGACCAAGGAAAATCATTGTTGTTGACTGCATTGGTGACTGCTAGTGACCTAAAGGTGAGCGATCATATTTTTGAAGTGTTATAATATTATTCTAAATTTATCTATATTTGTTTGCACTGTTGAGTTCATTTTTATTCAGTGGCAACCCGTCAGTGCCAAGTAGTCAGCCGAGACATTCAGACCTCAGACATCTAGATTGTAGGTCGTAGGGCCAATGAAACATATATTATACTCTATAGTCTATTATTGCTTCTTCAACAAATTGATATTTTTTTGGTAGCCTCTATTTCGTTAGAAATGTTGAACACGAAGAAGGGTAGGAAACTTGAAGGTGGGGAAGGCCATGAGAGGCCAACAAAAGGAAGAACGTTGTCTTTGTACTTTTTGGAAAAGATTGTGGTGAAAATCAGGAAGGTACATCATCATAAGTACAAGTACAAAATTCGCAAACTACACCACATGTTGAAGATAGCGGCAAACCTGATATCTCAGATCAAGATGATCTTGAAGAAGATTATCTAGTAGATGCCCAAATTAGCCGGAGTGATATAGTTGACTTGGGTGATAATGCCATTGATGATAATGCACGGAAGGGGAAAAGAAAATCCAGATCAAAAAAGGATGAACCACAATCAAAAAAGGATTGGGAGTGGAATATGTCAGTGAGGAATTTTCAAATTAATTGGGCATCAAAGTATCCATTCATTGAACCAATGGAGAATCTAATTGAAGGTGATCCTCAAATAGAATGCAGGTGTAAGATTTGCACTTGGAAACATAACAAGGAAATTAGGCTGTAGCTAAAATTTGACACCATAGAAAAGCATATGGGTAAAGTTTATGAAAAAGAAATGATAGATGAAGTTTAAAAATTAGTGATAAGATGGAAAACAAAGGAGGAATGTAAGCATTTGAGGAATGCCGAAGAGTATTATTTAAATGAGAAAATACAGACGAAGCCTGCTGAAGTTAAAGGTTCTATTGAAGCTATTTTTGGAAAAGCAATGCAAATAGAACAACTGGGAAAAGCTGTTCAGTTAAGTGTTGTTTTTTATATTTTGAGCAGAGGGCGTGCTATGAAATATTTCCCATCAATTAGTGGTTTATTACACTCTTTGAAAGTTCCTAACTATCCTAATAGACACTGGTCAGTAAAGAGTGGATTGGAATGGGCAAGTTGTCTTGCTGAGGTTGAAAAAGAAGATGTAAAGGAAAAAATAAGAGAGTAAAACTTTATTGCATTTTCTTTAGACGAAGTTACGACAATAGACAATACTTCATGGGTATGCATGCATGTTTATACTGTACAGAACCATGCCTTCCAACCTTATCTACTACCTATTGCTAAAATGAAGGAGAGTGCGACAACAGAAAATTTATTTCAACTAGTAAAGAGAAGTTTAATTGAATATGGAGGTATGGATGACATGACGGTTGTCAAAAAAATTGCGTGTGTTGGAGTAGATGGAGCTTCAGTAATGGAAGGTCATAGGAACGGTCTTTGTACAAAGATTGAAACTTCATCTGCACCGTATATTACTGCAATTCACTGCATGGCTCACAAAATGAATCTAGCTTTTGGAATTGTGAGCAAGTATGCTTCGGTAAAAAAAATGAAATTTTAATCAGAGAGCTCTACTCACACTTTTGTTGAAGTCCCAAGCGATTTATGGAATTTCAACACTTTGTTGATGGAATAAATGATGGGAACAAGCTTCTCAAGGATAATGATACTAGATGGATCTCTTTGGATGGTCCAGCCCATCGAGTTTTTGCATAATATCCATCCTTGATTGGACTAATTCACACAACTTGCGATGAATCAGAGCAACCGAAATTTCCTGACCTTCTTCAAAGGTTAAGTAATCTAGAGACACTCTTAACTTTAGTAGTTGTTCTGTCCATGCTAGAGGAAATGAGGAATATTATGAAGGTTACCCAAAAAAGAGCTCTGTATATTGGAGAATATTCTACGCTGCATAAGATGACATGCATGACCCTCGACAATCTCTATCAAAATCAACCAACACTATCTGATGGAAAATTTGTTAAGTGGCAGACACTCACAGATTTGAATAATCCTGATAACTTTTTACAAATCGGTGCAAACGGGGAGGAATGTGTCAATATATGGGGAGTTGAGATACCAATGTACTTCTATGCCATGGTCGACCCCGAGGAACTAGGAAAGCACCCCAAAAAGCAACTAGCAAGAGTTACAAGGGAAGATTTCTACAAGATTGTTGAGACTGTAACTATTCTATGAAGAAAATTGCCTATGATCTTTCCTCACAAATTGGAAGTAGATTCCCTCCTGACAACCTACTTGAAGCCATGTCTATTGTGTTTCCTTAATATTGGAGCCTCAACAGTGCAGTTGATTTTTTAAATAAGCTACTGACTTTGATCAAACAATTTTGCATATCCAGAGAATTGAATGGAGTGACTATAAATGGAATACTAGATGAAACTTGTCTTCGAGAGCAATCATCTTATTTTTCATACACTATGAGAGAACAATACGGCACAATGGAGAACCCCTGCGAAGAGGGATCGGTAACAAGGCTTTGGAAATATATAGCTGAGAACGTAGCGTTGCATGATTCAATGCCAGAATATTTGAAGCTTGCTGATTTATGTCTTACGGTGATATTGGGTTTGGTGGAAGATGAGAGAGTTTTCAATGCTTTGGGGTTCCTAAAATCAAAGCTAAGAAACAAACTAGACAAAAATTTGGAAAATTGCTTGAGGCTCTATACATCTAGGCATGATGTCCACACTTTTCCTTACGATATGACACTGCAAATCTGGAGGTCCAAATGTGAAAGAAGAGGTTTGGGCAACACTTCAAACCAAAGTTCCATTGGGACTATTGACTCATGTACTGGACCTACTGGTAGCATTGAGATGTAGTTCAATGAAGTTATGCAAACTCAGAGTGAAGAAACCACAGACAAGAATCAAGAAAGTGCTGAATTTGATGAGGATGAATGACAACTGTAAGAGATTGGTATTTATTAATCTTATTACTCTATCTCATAATTCATATTACAAAAGCATAAATTATTATGGTTGATAACTTGATGATATTTTATGAGTCTGTTAACTTTTTGCAATTAGAATTTAATATTGATTTGTAATTTAATTTTTCAACTTTCTATTTCTAGATTTAAAATAGCATAATAAAAGACCATAATGTGTTTATTGATACAGAGATGTTTATTTAGACATGTTTGAGAACTTAGATTTTCATTAATTATTTAAAAATACAGTCATATGATATAATTTATTCAATAGTAATACACCAATATGTGTGATTCTCCATGCAAAAGTCAATACAAAGTTTTAGAACCCTTTGCAAATGACCCTGAATTCCCTTTTATAGAAGCAAGGGAGCAACAATAGCTTCAGGTCAAATTGCAACATCTGAAGACTCAACATCAAAATCACAAACTTAGCATAGATTTACATGGCCATCACATGCCAGATTAGCAATTTAACAACTGCTACATGTCTGATGTCTCCTGTTCAAAAGACAGAGTTCAAATGTAAATATTAATTCAAGCCATGACAAATTAAATATAGATAATAGCAGTGCCCAAAACCTAGTAATCAGAAATAGAGAAATGCAGAAATGTTAAAGCTTGGGAGAATTTGAGAATACAAATTTACAGGTTGAAGTTTTGCACCGTGCATCATAGATTCATAGGCTGGATTAGAAATTTAGCAATAGCAAGTGCTGGTTTTTTCCTATTCATAAAACACAGTTATTTCAAGTGATGCCAAATTCCAAACAAAAAAAACATAAAACCTTGAAATTAAGAGTAAAAGAATAAAACTATGCAATACATACTATGATTCTTTTATGTGCTAGTTTTTTTAGGGTGCTCCCTTCTTCATCTGATGGAAGGTCAATATTCTATAAACTATGGAAATTCAACTAAAACTTTGATGCAAAGAGTCTTGGAGCTAATCTTATTCACCTTCTTGTCTTTCTTGTCTCACTCAACCCTCTAACTCCTCAAGCCCATCCAATGGTACTTGGTAGGGGTTTTTCTAACTAGACATCCAAGGTATAATCCACTTTGGCTTACCTCCAAGGTACAATCACTGTTCTCACACAATCGACTCTTCCTATTGAGGATGCCACCTCAATCTCTACACACCACTTCTAAGGCTCCAACAACTTCTACAAAGGATCACAATACACCAACTCATTCTAGGTGGGAAAAGTGAACTTAAATAGGGTCTTTGATGTCTTTTATGGGTTTGAGAACCTTCAAACCCATTGCCAAGATTTCTTAACCTCTCTTGGTCTCTACCGGCTCCAAATAGGCCTAATACTATTAGCCCTCCTATGACGGTTTTCAAGACTTAGTTTGAAATTTTCCCACACAAGGAAATAAATAAATTGAATATTTGAGTACCCTTTTCAGAGTTATAAACAATACTGAAGAATTTCATCTGGGTTTTCCGTACACATATGGGAACCAAAACTATCCTATTTTCAAGGGTTTAGGCCTACCCGGGTGACTTACAAATTTGGTCTTATAACTCTTCACCAATAAATATCATATGCACAAATAAATTAAATATTATTTAAGGAAATTCAAAGGGCTTTCCAACTATGTCTCAATTTTGGCTCCACCAATCCATATGTGCTCTTAAAAGGCACATCTCTTGCTGTCTTGGACTCACCAACTCCTAGTTGTGAGCCTAGGGTTTCATTGTAGCTCCTCCACAAAGGCCTGCAAAATCACACAACCTATTATAAACCTATTTACAGATCCTAACCTAGCATTCCACATTATTACAACTGGTGCCATCAATGGATGCTCAGGTTAGAGCCATTTTGCCCTTAAACTCTACTTTGCAAGGGTTTTACACCTAGTCACAGAGAATGGATTAGATCTCTGCAACTAAACACAAGTAGACTTGATAATATACCTTGATAGAAATAATATTCAAAAAACTCTCATGCCCTGCATTGAGATACTTCTGATAGGTTCGTACTGGACTATACAATGCAACAAAAAAAAACAAAGAAAAGTGTCAAAACGGTGAAAAGACAAGATTTCTTCTTGCAACAAAAATTGCTTTTGCATTCCAGATCCTCCAACCCGTAAAATGAATTTTTTTTTGGATTATTTTCTCATAAATGAGTTGGTTGAACCAACTTTTCAATGCCAACATCCAAAAATGCAACTTTCACAAAATGTTGCAAAATGTTTTTCAGCAACTTTTACATTTTTGTCACTTAGGATGCAACTTTGCATTCAAGTATATTACAAGGCTCCCAAAGGCCCTCTAAGAATACTAGAAGACCTAAAAAAAACAAATTAAACCCCTATTACATGATGACTCTATTTTAGATTACTACACCTATGATCAACATCAACATCACAACTTCCTAGGGTATCAACATCCTGAACATATCAAAGCTTGGACAACTCAACCATGACTTCACTGAGTCTCAAATGGTTAGTCCATTATTAAAAATTGAAAAACAACAAAAAAACTTAGAACAAACCAAAAATTCTTTCTTGGAGTGATGTGTGCCCTGCACCAAACTTCGTCAACAATCCATATTAGAAGAGTGACTTGACATCACTATTTCACCCAATACCGCATTCAGAGTTGTAAATGGTTGGATGAATTCTAGAAAGCTTTGGGGAGTTGTGTTCTTAGGAAGAAAGTCTAAATCAGACTTCATTTTTATCTCCATTCTTTTTTTGTAAGCTTCTTTTCCAATGAATTTATTTGATGGGTCAACGGTCTTCGACAAACCAAGTTTAATCAAACTAGTTTTCTTTTCTTGCAGCTTCAATATCTTTTTGCCATATTTATCCATAACTTTTGATGTTTCCCTTAGTTTTTGGCATTTTTGAAGGATAGATGATGTCTTAACTGTGGCATGAATGTGACTCTTAATTCCCTTGGATGCCAAGTAGCTGTAATTGGTATTTGTAGACTACTTGCAAAATCTGTTTTGTCATATCCTCTTTTGAATAAACATGTATTCTCTTCTCAACGTTGCCTTTGATTTTTATATAAATTAATCTCAGACTTTCATTCAATTCAAACCATTCACACAACTTGTTACTCCTTTGTATTATTTACCGCCAAATGTTTTCTTGTATATACTTCATTGTATTTTTCATATTATCTTTCAATCTATCCTCCAAAGTTTTAATTTTATCATTTGCATTGTGCAGGTCTTCTTTCATTTGTGCACATTTTTTTCTTTCTTCCTCTACTTCCTCTTCCAAGTGTTTTTCTTTTTCCTTCTCATGATCCAATAGGTCCTATGTTTTTCTTATTTCGGCAGCATCAGAATCATAAATTTTATATAATTTTTGAAAACTAGCTCTTTCCTCATCAAATTTTTTACTACTTTTAGCCAGTTTTTCTCTCAGGTCCTTCAATTCTGCATCCATCTTTTCCCACTCTGCAATTTCTATTGCAGAGCCCAAATTTTTTATCCTTTTCTGTAAATCATTGCACTTGTTATCTGTTGCTTTCCTCTTTGATTTTTCATTTTCCAGGTCTGCCTGTAACTTTTCTATTTATTTCTCCAGTTTATTTTTTCTCTCTCTCCACCTTTAGCAGTGAAGTGTAGACCACTTCATTAGTCCTTTTTGATACACTAATTTTGTCCACATTATGTACTTTGGAAAAATCCATTTGGAGGGTGCTAACTTGAAATTCAGAGGGATCTATCTGACTGTGTGGTAGATTTTTATCTTTAGTTGGGGGCACAACAACCATAAACTCCATCATATCTTTGTGTGGGTCATATGTTGGAAATACCATGTTCCTTGTAGGCTGTTTGTCTAAAACTTCAGTCAGGGCAACCCTATGAAATGCTCTCTTTTTTTCTTTATTTGCATTTGTTGTGTGTTTAAATTTTTCATAGTAATCACAAAATTGAAAATCTGGGCTTGCTGAAGCAATTGAATGTTTGAAAGGTGACATACGAATAGCAGAGGCTCTAGTTCCACTTATGCCTGTGGTTTTAACTAATGTATTACTAGGATTACCAATAACCATTCCTGATCCTATCCCATTGGCACTTTCATGTGTAGTTTTTATAATATTTTGAGGTGTGTGATCTAAAGCTATAAATGATTGATTTGTAGTGTTAGTGGCACATGATATAGGATTCTGAATAGTATGAGTATCTACCACTAGTGGCCTCTTGCGCGAGATATTTTATTGTTGCCCTTGTCCAACACTAAGACAACTAGTATCAGTAGTAGTACCCATGCCAATGTCGCCAATATTACAAGGATATTGAGAAGGTTGTTGATGATTATGGACATAACTGATTAAAGATGTTTTACTATCTTGATATTATTATTTTGTCATTGATGTCAAGAAATTGATTTTCTAATTCAGTATGATGTTGCCATATCTTAAGAAATATGATATGAAGATTATAAAGAAGTCGGTAAAGACACAGGAAAGAATATGATGAATAAGGGGATAAGTTATTCAATGGGCAACTCTACCGAGTCAGACAATGATGAGATCTTGATGTTTTAGATTGTTTTAACATCATACATATGTTGTAAAATGTAAAGGTTAATACTACACTATGATATCAGGCAAAGAACCTAGTCGGTAAACCCTAAGGAACCTAGTCGGTAAACCCTAAGGTTATCGTAGTCGGTTAATGAAGATAGAATGTCTACCGAGTAAAGTTTAGTATTCACCGAGTTGTAACCGAGCTATAACATAATGCATTAAATGTTTACATGTGATATTTAATGAAAGAAGCTGATGAGCTGGAGCGGATCAATGATTGGCAAGCCATGGAAGAAGTTTGTTAACAAATCTAACGCAATGGAAAGTTGGCAAGAAGATCTATAGCTCAGATTGAACCACATTACCCTAACACAAGTTCCAAGGTGAATGTGCAAGTTTTGAGGCAGGGTAAAACATTTTCAGATCAAAAGATACAATGAACCTAGACAAGATTGAAGATTTGATGGCTATGATTGATCATGGGAAATGTGATCAAGGAGATTAAGTGGTTAGAAGATTGTTTATAAATAAGGAACTGTTGATGAACAATGTATGTGGGCAAGTGTATGCACAGGGATGCTACATAGTGATTACCGAGCACAGAAGCTTGAAGACCTATTAGGCTAATAGAGTATTGATGCCCAACAGATAGACAAGATTAGTTCTATGTCTAGATTGTATTGAACAAATAGGAATCTGCTTTAGCATTTTAGATGTGAAGTTGCAGACAGATTGTATTACTGTTATTTTGTGAAAGTGACAGGAAATCTCTTAACCGAGTGGACTTAATAGTCTTATATGTAAATCCTCTAACAAGGTGACATTCTAAATGAGTGTTTGAAATCCTTTGACAAGGTCACTTCTAACAAAGTGAAGATCCTAATAGATCTGAGGGAAATCCCTTAACCGAGTCACATCTAGCAATGTGTTTTGTAATCTTTAATAGGATTGGCTTTTAACCGAGCATACTCTAGAAGAGTATATTTCTTAGTGGGTCCGAAATCCCACAGTGGTTTTTCCCTATTTGGGTTTCCATGTTAAATCAAGTGTTATGAGGTTTATATTGTTCATATGCTTTTGAGTTTGCATGTTTGACAGTTTTTGATTATATGACTAATATATGTTACCGAGGTTGAATCTGATGTTTTTATGGATGAATAAGTTTGTATGATTCACCCCCCCTCTCATCTTGTTGGCTATTGGATCTGTACTTATATTAAGTATCAGAACTATCAATTGGTATCAGAGCATCGGACTCCGAAAGGAAAGTTTAAAGGCACTTGAGTTAACGATCCAAAGACGTATAAGAGGGATGCACCTAAGTTGAACAAGTCAAGTTTCTCTACACATCAGAAAAGGATGAAGCTACATCTATCAGGAGTTGGAGAATATGCTTTATATTATCTGGAGAATGATTTTGTTACACCAAGCACCTATCCATTGACTATGGAAGAGATAAAGGCAAAGCAAGAACACATTCAAGCAATGATTGAAATAACATCTGCATTGACCAATTCAGAGTTTAATGATCTAGAAGGATGTACTGATGCAAAGACAATGTGGACTAAGCTCATATCTGTATATGGAGGAGATGAACATGTTCAAAGAGCAAAAGTTGACAGTCTAAGAGGACAACTTGAATCTATGAGGATGAATGAAGGTGAGAACATAACCTAGTACAGTACAAGACTAAAGGAGATTGTAAATCAAATCAAAGGAGCAGGAGGAACTATTGAAGAAAAGGATGTGACAAGTAAGTTGTTAAGAACCGTTCTACCTGCCTATGCAATCCGAGTATCTGCAATCAATGAATTGAGGTCTGTACCTAATATGCCAGTTTCCTTGGATGCTACTATTGGTAAGCTACATGCATTTGAGTTAAGTAATTTTGATAACAGTGGGTCATCGGTAAATAAAGTTGAATCCACATTTAGTTCTTTTCATCTGAATGAATCTAATGATTACAATGAAAGAAAGTATAAGTACTCTGAAGGAGATCATAGTGGAGCAAGTGAAAGATTTCAGAAGAACATGGAGGAGGTACACAAACTGTATGAAGAAATCAGAAAGCAAGAAGAATTTGAAGCACTATTGGCCAAAAGGTTACCAAGAGGCAAAGGTAAGTATAAAGGAAAACTACCCTTGAAATGTTTCAATTGTGATAAGATTGGACATATGGCTTCTAACTGTCCTGACAAAGATTTCACTGAAAAGAGAGATTATCGAGATGATAGACAGAAAGATAATCATTACAGAGGACACCGAGACTTCAGAAGAAGAGATAGAAAGACCTGCTTAATTGCTGATGAGGAATCTAAAGATGATAAATCAGATGAGATTGATACAGAGGAAGTTGTTTATGTGGCTATCAAGGATGGATCAGATGAAGAAAGGTATGAAGAAAAAGCCCTAATATCTCACATAAACACTAATGATTCTTGGATTATAGATAGTGGATGCTGACATCATATGACAGGAGATAAACACAAGTTTGTTATGTTAGAAGATTATGATGGAGGCTATGTTAGATTTGGTAATGATGCACCATGTCCAGTAAGAGGTAAAGGATCCATAACACTTCTTGATAATGCAAGATGCAATGATGTTTATTGGGTTGAAGGTTTGAAATACAATTTGTTGAGTGTAGCACAACTAAACAACACAGGTTACCGAATAGAATTTCAGAAAGGAATTGTCAAAGTTCATGACAAAAATGGAAAGTTAGTTGCTACTAGGACACAAACAAAAGGTAATACATTTCACCTTGACTCTACTCACAACAAGTGTTTGCATGCAAAGATTGATAACACCTGGTTATGGCATAAAAGGTTTTGTCATGTTAATTTTGATAATCTGATCAAGATAAGTAAGAAACATAGAGTAAGAGGTCTACCGAGTCTTGAAAAACCTGAGAATGCTATGTGCCGAGGATGCCAAATGGGTAAGATGACAAGATCCAGCTTTACAAGTAAGTCCTACACTCTAAGGGAATTTTAGATCTTGTGCACATTGATCTTTGTGGTCCTATGAAAGTTCAAAGTTATTATGGTGATAAGTATTTCATATTATTTGTGGATGATTATTCAAGGATGATGTCAGTAATGTTTTTAAAAGAAAAATCAGAAGCTTTTCAAATGTTTAAGTGGTACAAGGCTAGAGTTGAAAATGAAACAGGAAGACAACTGAAATGTCTTAGATCAGATAGAGGAGGAGAGTTCACATTTGATGATTTCAACCTATTTTGTAATGATCATGGTATTAAAAGACAAGTCTCTGCACCGAGAACTCCACAATAGAATGGAATAGTTGAAAGAAGAACTAAATCTATTGTGGATTGTGCTAGAACATTGATGATTGAGAAAAAGGTTTCACAAACATTTTGGAGAGAAGCAATAAGCACAACTGTTTACACCTTGAACTGAGTTCAATTGAAGAAAGGTACCTTGAAGACACCTTATGAAATCTGGTATGGCAAGAAACCTAATTTAAGTTATTTTAAGATCTTTGGAAGTAAATGCTATGTTCATAAAGATGATAGAAATTGCAAGTTTGATCAGAAAAGTGAAGAAGGAACATTTCTAGGATATTCTTCTAGAAGCAAAGCATTTAAATGTCTGATCAAATCATCTAACAAAATAGTAGAAAGTGCAAATGTGAAAATTGATGAATTTGTAGAAAGAACTGATGAAGGAAATTCCAAAGAACCATAAGACTATGATGAATTTGTCTATGTGCAACCAAGAAGTCCTACCGAGATAACTGTTGAAGGAAATGAGGAAGATATCCAGTTACCAAGTGATGAAGAGGATCATACAGAGCCTACTGAGCCTGTATTAGCCAAATATGTCAGAAGACACCATGCACCAAGTCAGATTATAGGAGATAAGGATGATCTAGTGATGACAAGGAACAAATTGAGACATAAAACATGCTTGATATCTGAATTTGAACCGAGAATAGTGAAAGGAGCATTTAATAGTGAAGATTGGATAAATGCTATGACTGAAGAGATTGATCAAATCAAGAAGAATGACACATGGACACTGGTCCCAAGATTGAAGGATAAAAATGTAATCAGTACAAAGTGGATCTTCAGAAACAAGCTAAATGAGAAAGGTGAGGTCATCCGGAACAAAGCAAGATTGGTTTGCAAAGGTTATGCCCAAGAAGAAGGAATTGATTATGGTGAGACTTTTGCACCTATTGCCAGACTTGAAGGAGTTAGAACATTGTTGGCATATACTGCTTTCAAAAACTTCAAGGTATATCAAATGGATGTCAAATCTGCATTTCTGAATGGAATATTAGAAGAAGAAGTTTTCATTGAACAACCTGAAGGATTTGTTGAAGACAACAATAAAGATCAGGTATGTAAATTGAACAAAGCTTTATATGGTCTGAAACAAGCACCTAGAGCATGGTATGAAAGATTGCACTCTTATTTGATTAACACAAAGGAACAAATAGCTGATATCTTCACCAAGCCACTACCAAAGGACACTTTTTAATATCTCAGAAGTAAGTTAGGGGTCCTACCCCTATCTTTTACTCACTGACCGAGATCGGTGAAAGCATCACTTCGATGACTCTATTGAATATCGTTTGGGAGTTGATGCTGGAGTGATACACTTTAGAATGTTTTTCTGAAAGTGTACTGGAATAATATTGGGATAATACAGGAAATGATACAGGGAACAGGAATTGTAAACAAATGCTTTGACCGAGACTCAGTTGATACACAACAGCAGGAAATAACTTCTTACAAAAACAAATTATATTTTAGTTCTTTTCTTTTTGGCATTGTTGTCAAAGGGGGAGAAGACTACCAGGGGGAGAAGACCTACCCAGGGGGAGAAGACCTACCCAGGAAAAGACTTGAGAAGACTGAGAGAAGACTATAGATTGAAATAAAGACTGAAAATAGAAGAGAGTCTAATGTATGGGGGAGAGCATTTCAGCATTTCAGAATCATAGCAATCTGAATCTTTTAAAGGTCAAATCAATTCATTTTGCCATCAATGCCAAAGGGGGAGATTGTTGGCAATATTACAAGGATATTGAGAAGGTTGTTGATGATTATGGACATAACTGATTAAAGATGTTTTACTATCTTGATATTATTATTTTTTCATTGATGTCAAGAAATTGATTTTCTAATTTAGTATGATGTTGCCATATCTTAAGAAATATGATATGAAGATTATAAAGAAGTCGGTAAAGACATAGGAAAGAATATGATGAATAAGGGGATAAGTTATTCAATGGGCAACTCTACCGAGTCAGACAATGATGAGATCTTGATGTTTTAGATTGTTTTAACATCATACATATGTTGTAAAATGTAAAGGTTAATACTACACTATGATATCAGGCAAAGAACCTAGTCGGTAAACCCCAAGGAACCTAGTAGGTAAACCCTAAGGTTATCGCAGTCGGTTAATGAAGATAGAATGTCTACCGAGTAAAGTTTAGTATTCATTGAGTTGTAACCGAGCTATAACATAATGCATTAAATGTTTACATGTGATATTTAATGAAAGAAGCTGATGAGCTGGAGCGGATCAATGATTGGCAAGCCGTGGAAGAAGTTTGTTAACAAATCTAAGGCAATGGAAAGTTGGCAAGAAGATCTACAACTCAGATTGAACCACATTACCCTAACACAAGTTCCAAGGTGAATGTGCAAGTTCCGAGGCAGGGTAAAACATTTTTAGATCAAAAGATACAATGAACCTAGACAATATTGAAGATCTGATGGCTATGATTGATCATGGGAAATGTGATCAAGGAGATTAAGCGGTTAGAAGATTGTTTATAAATAAGGAACTATTGATAAACAATGTATGTGGGCAAGTCTATGCATAGGGATGCTACATAGTGATTATCGAGCACAGAAGCTTGAAGACTTGTTAGAATAACAGAGTATTGATGCCTAGCAGATAGACAAGATTAGTTCTATGTCTAGATTGTATTGAACAAATAGGAATCTGCTTTAGCATTTTAGATGTGAAGTTGTAGACAAATTGTATTACTATTATTTTGTTAAAGTGATAGGAAATCTCTTAAACGAGTGGACTTAACAGTCTTATATGTAAATCCTCTAACAAGGCGACATTCTAAATGAGTGTTTGAAATCCTTTGACAAGGTCACTTCTAACAAAGTGAAGATCCTAACAGATCTGAGGGAAATCCCTTAACCGGGTCACATCTAGCAATGTGTTTTGTAATCTTTAATAGGATTGGCTTTTAACCAAGCATACTCTAGAAGAGTATATTTCTTAGTGGGTCTGAAATCCCACAGTGGTTTTTCCCTATTTGGGTTTCCACGTTAAATCAAGTGTTATGAGGTTTATATTGTTCATATGCTTTTGAGTTTGCATGTTTGACAGTTTTTGATTATATGACTAATATATGTTACCAAGGTTGAATCTGATGTTTTTATGGATGAATAAGTTTGTATGATTCACCCCCCCCTCTCATCTTATTGGCTATTGGATTTGTACTTATATTAAGTATCAGAACTATCAGCCAACCCCACCAATCACAATGATACTTGACTGAACACTAATAGGAATACTACCCCCAGATTCAACACTAGTGGTAGTGGCACTTGATTCACCACCAATGGGAATACCATGATGTGGTGGTGGTTGTGGATTTGAACCTAAAACAAATGCAGGTGGACGCTGAGGGTAATTAGTAGTACCTTTCTATGATGAATCTGAAGAATCAAGTCGAATGATTGGTTTAATAGGAGATTTTAGTTTTGAATTTGATGGAAGTTGTACCTCAAGTGGATACCAAATTCCTTCTCCTTTGTGACCTAGACCACCACCTAGAAAACCCATTTTTTCCACAATGTTTGCCCCTTTGCTATATTTTTCTTTCATGGACTCATTAACTCCACCTAATATTTTAGGGACTACAGTAGTTGTTGGAGTGGCCTCAATCTCATACTCATCATCATCTTCACTCCTATCATATGCTGTTGTGGGATGCTCCATATTCCGCAATTTGCTAAACTCTTTATCCTCGTCGATGGTCTCAAATTCTGCATTGGTCTTTAGTTCACCGAGATTCTTCCTCATAGTCCAAAAATCATTTATTTTGGTTTGAGTCCAGTAACTCTCTTTACATTCTTGCATAATTGATTTGGGAATAGATTTGTTAGATGGATTAACAGATTTTTGGTAGAAATTGTAGGACCTCCTATTTTGGATGCCCTGGCCCTCCTCTATTGTCCTCTGTGTGTGCAATGTCATAATTTGTGATGACATTTCTTCTATTGAAATGTTATTGTTAGTGCCAATTTTCTCCATCTCTTTTAACCTCATCCCAGGAGTCCATGGTTCTAAGATTTTCTAGCAATGGTTTACTTTCATGTTGACATAACGCTAAAGAGTTCCCATTTTTCTAAAGACTTGCTTGAACTACACCGTTTGGATCATACTACCAGAGACCCTCATCACCAAAGCTAAAAACTGTCAAAAAATCATATGCCACATAGAATGCTTTTCTCTCAAATGTGAACCCTCCACATGATAAAGGCAAGGAAGGAATTATGCTCTTCTTTTGCTTACCATGGAAGTGCCTATCTGTGCTCTCCAACTACTATACATATTCCAATGTAAATACCCTCTCTGTCACATGTATTGGAAGTCTGTATGGTTTTATTGCTGATCCATAAAACCTTAACACATTGTATTCTTCCATGAAGAACCAGTGAACCAATTCTATTTGACTTCCGAGTTGAATGCAATCTCTAGAAGACACAGACAATCTAGGCATTGGAGTGCTTGTAATTTCATTATACATTGGTGTCAAAAAGAAGTCTACAAAATGGTTGTAGTTCTTTCTGTTATCATGCATCCTTATCTTTGGTGTCCATTCATATATTGGACACTCTGTTTTGTTTTGAGTCTTCTCATTAATCTTATAGTTCACAATTTGAAGATTGTTGGTCTCAAATATTGCACGATACTTGGATAGAAGGAGATAGCACAAGTAGGATGAGAACCTAAATGTCTTACATGAACCTTTTTTCATCATTAGTAATTATTTTTGCATGGATTGAACAACTTGCTCAACAAAATTATATGTTACTGGATGAGCTACACAATGGATATTATAAATCATTTCAAGAAGGCTTGCACCCACTTCCCTATCATTTTCCAATCCCAGGCAAAACGAAAGCAAGGAAATAGTATCCCCAACCCATGGAACAAAAATGTTAGAATCATAAGGAGGCTTATGATTCTGATCCAACAGAGTACCATGCTTTATTAGAGATTTGATAAATGAATCTCTGCTACTTGGATCGAGACTCTCATAATTCTTTGCTAGCTTTCCTAGGTCAATTTGGACGTTTGAGTTTTGTGCTTCAAACCCTAGATTCAACAAATGAGAAAATTCTCCCACGTTTATGGATAGAATTTCCTCTTTTGTATTTTTATTGACAATTGCTTTTTAATCTTCATCATAATTTGTAGTGCAAACCATGACAAAATTAGGACAAGGAAATACTTCAGGTAACACCATGCTTCCCAATCCAACATCCCATGATGCAATTTTATTTGTTCTTTGTTTTAACATTGTGTTGAAAACATAAAATTTTTCCCGGGTTGGATCTGCCACCTTACTAGACAATGCATATCTAATATCTATGATACGCTTTTCACCATGGATAGCAGGGTCATAAATATCATGGTATTCATCAGTGAAACCTGGTGTTTTAACCAGTTCGGTTAGGTACATTTTTTTTTCACTTGGCTTCCTGTTGAACTACTGCTTCCTGTTTTCCCCATCGTTGTTATTGTTAATAATTCAAATTAATGCTAGATACAAACCTGAAAATGCTAACCCTCAAATTGGACCACGAGATTTAAAAAATTAAAAAATGTGGGATGTAGGTGTTCTAGATTTTACCTGAAATTTCTATTTCACTAGATTGGCGCAGACAGTCTCTGTTGCAACTTGCATTCCTCAATCTAGTAGCTGTTTCTGAATCTCCCTCGATTTATTGGTTTGTCAATGAAATGAAATACGATTATGATTTATGAGTCACTTATTTTGAAAACTCTGAAAAGTACAAAAGTAATACCTAAAGGGCAAAATATCTAGAATCATGTTGTAATTATTATTAATATCTATTCGTCGCCGAAGGACAAAACATTCATTACTTCAGTCTAAATTGTGAGGACATTAAATGTAAAACGTTCAATTCTAGGCGAAGATCTTACAAATATGTTCACTTCCCACATTCGGGCTGAAATCTACCCTAAGCCGTTGATCTATGCTCATCCAACGGATGATGGTATCTATTGTCAGTTGTCGTGGGTCCCATGACTTTTTCCATTTTTCGGGCACGTCACCGCACTCGAGTCACTTTTCTGGATTGTTTTTTAAGTCTTTTTAATCCTTCAACTTCTACCCCAAATAGAGATTTATCGACTTAATTGTATTTAATTAAATGTAAAACGTTCAATTCTGGGTGAAGTTATCAGAAATGCGTTCATTTCCCACATTCGGGCCAAAATTCACCCTAAGTTGTTGATTTGTGCTCATCCAATGGATGATGGTATATGTTGTCAATTGTCATGGGTCCCATGACTTTTGACATTTGTTGGGCACGTCACCACACTCGAGTCACTTTTCCAAACTATTTTTTTCAGTCTCTTTAATCCGTCAACTTCAGCCCGAAATAGTTCTTTATAGACTTAATTATATTTGATTCAATGTAAAACGTTCAATTCCAGGTGAAGTTCTCACAAATGTGTTCACTTCCCACATTCAGGCCGAAATCCACCCTAAATCATTGATTCGTGCTCATCCAATGGACGATGGTATTTGTTGTTAGTTGTCATGGCTCTCATGACTTTTGCCATTTTTCGGGCACATCACCACACTCGAGTCACTTTTCGAGATTATTTTTTAAGTCTGTTTAATCATTTTAAACTTCCACCCAAAAAAGAGCTTTATAGACTTAATTATATTTAATTAAATGTAAAATGTTTAATTTCGGGCGAAGTTCTCACAAACGCGTTCACTTCCCACATTCGGGCCAAAATCCACCCTAAGCCATTGATCTTTGCTCATCTAACGAACGATGGTACCTGTTGTCAGATGTCGTGGGTCCTATAATAAGAGACATTTAAAGATGTGCAATAGTTTGAGATAACTATTAAATATAATGTTAATATTATTTGTAAAAATATGAAATTCAAAATTAGTATAGAACATGAAACTTAGATTCTAGAATAAAAAAAATAACTAAATACAAATATAAATTTTGATATACAATTTGAAAGGTAAAAGTTTAATATAAAAAAGAAAACATTCAATATTAAGCCTAACATATTAATTTAAAGTTTAACAAAATTCTTTAAAAATATGTTTACGATATATAATTTAAAAAATAGTTTAAAAATATATATAAAGTTCAACATAAATTTAGTTTAATATAGATTTTAATTTAATTTAATTTAATAAATAAATAAAGACTAAAAATATATATAAAATTTCAAGATAAATTTAGTTTAATATAAATATTAAATTAATATAATTTTAATTTAATTTAGTTCAAATTAATTTAAAAAATAAATAAAGACTATATAAAAACTATATGATTGTATTTACAACAAAGTTTATAGCCTCTATGAAAAATCCACCCTAAGCCATTGATCTAATTGAGTCTAATCATGTTCTCTAATTGAGTCTAGAATCTTGAATTTTCTTTTAATGACCTTGGCCTTGAGTCTAATAATGTGGTGAATCTTATTAATAAACCTGCATCTCCTAAGGACCTATGCAATATGCATTACATTTTATCCTAGTGAGACTATTGAAACACCTGATGACCCACTATAAATCTATATATCACTTCAAAGATCAAAGTCATACTCTCACGAGGGGTTCTCATTGATGATTATTAGGTTATACATGTATGGTGAATGTAATAACTTAAGAATATCTTTATACTTTACAATTGCATGGAGTAACATATTGATATGATAAATTTGATCTAGTGGTTAAGGTCTTTGATGGTTTCTCTTGCCTTACTATAGGTTCTATTACTCTTCTCGTTAAGATTGGTACTAAGTGCTTAGATGTCATTTTTGCTATCATTCCTAAATCCTACATCAAATCAATTTTGTGTGAAGTTGGGACATCCTTACCCTTGGTTCTCTTCCATGAAAGCGATCCCATCTACCCTTCATAAATGTCTCAAATTTCTTCATTATGAAAAAATCTTAACTATAAATCATAGCATGTACCCAATACCAACCCACGCATGCATTAGTTCAAAACTTCAACAACAAGTAAGTTGGACTTTTAGTTTTAATTCACTTGTTTTTCGTGAGATAAACATCTTTTTTTTTTATATTTAGAAAATTATAATCAACCATAATCAATGTACAAATAATTAATGGAACAAACTGAATTTTTTTTTTATATATTAAATATAGAGGAAGAAGCATTACATAAAAAAGATCACAGTATTAAATTTATTTCCATTGTTTAACAAAATATTGAAATAACGCAGCTCATAGACAAAATGCATTTGAAAAACTTTCATTAATAAAAATGAAATAGAAAGCATTTTTATATCCATAAGAGGCAAACTGAAACAAACTGGAATTAAAAAAATTATCATTAATATTTATGCTTTGGAAATTTACAAGTTTTACATGTCTGAGACTTGAGTCCCTCAAAAAATTTAGAGCCAAAATGAGTGAGCCACTGAGCCTGTGAGGTTTCGTGGACATAGGCAAAAAAAGAACTACTAGGGGGTTGGGGCTAGGGCATAAGTAGTGGATGGTTTACCCTAAGAATCTGGCCCTCCTTCCATGTAGAATTCTTCAGACAACATAAGCTAAGATAATTATTCAAGCCACTTGTAGTTTGGAAAGTCGTCTAGGAGAAACCATTTCCGGAGAAAGTCCCTGCCAATCCGCACCCATTTCCTGTGACATGTCAATTGCTCCGCATTCAGGTTCAGAAGAAACGGTTGCCTAGCCACTAGCACTGTTTGGTCAGGGAGGAGAAGCTTGGTTAATTCACTCACCCAGGGGATCCCCACCCCTACTTCAGCAAGGATGACAATAGTAATGCTATCTCCAAGGAATTCTTCCTTAAACACCTTCCTCAATAGCATCAACATATCCACCTTGTGTCCTCCAAGGTCTAGAAGAGACACCAAGAACTGAGATGTAATGTCCATGTTAACACGGTATCTATTTTCATTTCGCAGAAAGTCTCTACCTAGGACCATCCGCACAACCTCATTGGTGAATGACCCAACCTCCTTGCAAATTTATTGGAGGGTTGGGTCTCTACGAAGCCCAGAAAGGCCCTCTGGTCCTCTGCAGAAATTATTCTCAAGTGGATGGGAGTGTCCATCTTGAGAAATCAGATTACCAAATTAAACAACCTGATCCTATAGACCTAAACTAGAGGCATAATTTAAATACCGTGAGCTCCGACAATTTATCTACCAAATGGAAAAGGCTAATTGAAGATGAAAGAAGAAGAGATCATATATAAATAGTTGAAGCTCTTGATTGTAATAATTACTTCTCTAACCGTATTAATTGGTTTAATTTTTTTAAAGCTTTCGTATCTCTACAAATATTCCCCATAAATGCACTAGTGTGCAAAATTGGAAACAACTATAAACCAGTACCAAGTTGGCAAGTACCACATTGGAAGTCATGGGGATAGAGTGGATTGCAGTTAGTGACTAGATACATATTAAATGACCAAAATTATTGATCGTGACATTTGATACGTGTCTATTGAATCCAATTCCATTCCAGGCACTTTCTGGTGAGCTATGTTCTCTTCAGAAAATTGGGCCGAAATAAAACTTCAGCCATTGATCTATGATCATTAAACGGTTTAAAACCATTGATGGATTTTAGGTATGTGTCACCCTTCATGTGTTAAAGAGGCCGCACTTATTGATACATCATGCAGAGTCCAGAATCAATGTGATGTACTGATGTGATGTGATGTGCCTTGTCTATTAATGGTAATGAATGCATGAAATCGCCAATAAATTATATTATTTTCCATAAATAATAAAATATTCACCAAAACAAATTAAATAATTTTCAAGCAGTGGATAAAAATCGCAAATATATTTAAATAATTTTTCCTTCAGAGTAAAATTTTTTTCCCATACAATTATATATTTGTTCCTTTTAACAAAAATTATTCGCCTCCTACAATATATATTTTTCCCATAGAACAAGGTATTATTTGCCAGAAATTTATGGAATTTTCATACCCTAGAAAAAATCAGCAATTCAAAATATTTTTTTCTCTATTTTGAAAAAAAATTTCGCCATCAATATGAAAATTTCCCCCCCAAAATAATGTTTGATTTGCTAGGATTTTACACTTTTGCCCAGGGGGTGGTTTCTTAAAGTTATCCTTGGTCTGATTTGATGCTTGCGATATGGGTCTTGGATGTTGCTTTCGATATGGGTCTTTGATTGATGTTGTGTTCTTAAGATGCTTTATTGTTTCAAGTTGATTTTTCTTTGATTGGATATATCAGATAGATTTGGGAACTGATGATGGACACTTGTTTCTTTGTAGGTAGAGCTTGGTGTACTTCAATCTCGAGAGCGGTTTCCAAGACCATGGTCATTGATTCCGCGGTTATCATAGGCTGACATAGATGTGATTGAGAGATGTGGGTTGTCCTCTTTACTAGACATGCCTCGGTATATCATTAATTGGGGTTTGTTGACAACTTTGGCAGAGAGGTGGCACAGTGATACAAACACCTTCCACTTGGCTACGGGTGAGATGACAGTCACACCAGAGGATTGTTATCGGATTATGCAGATTCCTATATTTGGGGCCTTATTGTCATATGAGAAGACTGAAGAGGGTGGGACAGAGGCTCTCCATTGCATCTTCCAAGATGACCAGATTAATGGGTATGAGATCCCATGGCACGAGTTTCTAGATTTTGGCTACGCTCCGCTGCCATCTGTACTAGTAGGGTTCATTGGTGGATTTCTGTGTCCCAACCGTAAGTCAAAGGGACTAGCTATGGGATGGGGATTGGTGCTAGAGGACATGGTAACATAGGGATGCAAGTTTGCATGGGGGTCCTGTATGTTGGCCCATCTTTACAAAGAGCTTCACCAGGTGGTATATCTGGGATATACTAGTTTATCAGTTGGGGTGACATTATTACAGGTGTGGGCCTGGGAGCATATTCCTGTGTCGAGACCACTTGCATATAGGGATAGGCTAGTTGGTCATGCTTATGTTTATGGTTATACATGTGTAGTTGTCTAGCATAAGCTGGGAAAACTAGAGCATTGGCGGAGAGCACTAGATGATATCGATACGGTCATTTGGATACTATATATGGATTGCGAGGTGTGGGAAGAGGATGGGCTAGAGATGCCCTATGTTTATATGTTGAGGTACCTGATCGAGTGGACACCCTTTATTATTGAGTGATTCTTGTGCAACCATGCTCAACAATAGTATGGTAGACAATAGGGGATGCCACAGGGAGTGTGTTTATATGCTCGTCGACGACAGGATGTGCCAAAGTGGGGACCCACTTTAGATAGCATAGCAGCGGTGGAGGAGTATATGATGCTGGTAGGACAGATCTAGGATTATGGGGCTAGGGTTGTGGATGCTGGGATGACAAAGGAGTTTTCAGCTTACTTTGTGGCACATGCATTGGCATGTATATCTGATCCGACAGAGATGTTGTCTGCCTTTGATGATGAGGAGGTAGAGGAGGTAGGAGAGTGAGGCGGAGATGATGGAGAAGGTGGATTAGATAGAGGGAGAGGGGGAGATAGCGGTGGTGGTGGATTAGATAAAGGATGAGGGTTCGTTCTTGGTGCTGGTGGGGTTGGTAGGGTAGGTGCAGTGCTAGTGGCGGTGGGTGGTATAGAGGATGATAGGTGACCTGCCCAAAGGAGGAGATCTGATGTTCTACCTCCATTGATGTCTCAGATAGGGACAGGTGTGGGTGGGACCATGATATAGGTACCATTTACATTAGGGTACCCACCCATCGACATGATTCATAGATTATAGCACTACAGGTCATTGTGTAGGAGATGTAGGGGCACATGTTAGCACAACAATGCCTAATCACATAGATTATGGTAGAGCAAGATATGGAGAGAGCGTCGGGGCCGAGCAGAGGATCTTGTTGATAGATTGGAGAGAGCGATGACTGGTGCCTCGATGCGGGATGCATTGAGGGAGATACGGTACACGACCAAGGAGGCCAAGTATTATAGGCGTTTATACAAGGAGGTGGTCCCTAGAGATCATATAGCTCCTATCTATGCAGCAGTGGCAACCAGTCGATCTGGTCGCAGTCATATGAGGATAGAGAGAAGAGGTGTTACAAGGCCTACTCGACGTCATCCACCTAGTGGAGTGATGGTATGATGAAAGAATAAGGATCTGGTCTACTACTAAGAGGAGGGGTGAATTAGTAGATAGAAAAACTGATAAAACTTCACCAATATCAAAATCAATCTCTCAAAGTAAACTTAGAACTATCAATGCAATATCTCTGCCAAGATTAAAATTGTCAAGATAAATCGGTTGACTGTTACAACAGATAATAGTAATCAACTTGTAACTTACAAACATCCAAATACTTTTATTGGTATAAGTAAAACTTCATATTGCTACTGGTTACCATGACTTATCAAATTGGATTAAGTAGTTAAGCAAATCAACCATAAAAACATAACCACAAAAACATTCACCACTTGACACAATATTTTTGATGTGGAAACCCAAATGGGAAAAACCACGGTGAGATGAGACTCACAAGATAACTATCTGCACTCTTCTGAAGTTCCCCCCTTTAGGAGCCAAGCTTGTTAAAGCTTTTACAAAAAGTCATGTTAAGAACATATCCTGTTAGGGACTACCCAATTAAGGGATTGACTATAATGCCTTGTTAGAAGCAATACCCTGTGAGGAGTAACCTTTGTAAAGGATTTAGAATCCAAGCTAATGGATCACCTTGTTAGAGGATTTGGATAACACCAAGCTTGTTAAATCTTACCCGGTTAGGGGATTTAACTGTTGTAATTGTTATAAAACAATAGGAGTTGCTGATCTATTTGAATATCACTTGACTTGCTTGTTCAAATCTTTTTCATACTCCTATCTGCCTTTACTTAAACTGTAGATACAAAAAATGGTTCAACAACCACACACTCAATTCAACTTGCCAACACAAACAAACTAAAACAACTCATTGATCTTATAAAAAAATCAACTAGGTTGGTAACACAACAAAAAAACTAATTCTCATAGAGATTACAAACAAGTTAGTTCAAGTATGACCGTTGGATTACATAGCAATCTCTACACATCATTCAAGAAAGCCTCAACCGCTCCTTGATCACTACTTCATTGGACTTAGTAACTCATCACACACTTTGCATTACATGCAGTATACTTGCTCATTCCCAAGACAAAAAACCATTACCTCAATGCGCCAAAATCACTTTGAAACTCTCTTCATACAATATGCATACGTGTCATAATCATTACCGCTCATCATCAGATCATAAACCAATATAACCAATTCACCAAACTTAATTGGTTAGGGTTTATCAAAACAATAGGTAGGGTTTACCGGTTCAACTCTCCAATACTTAGCAATATCGGTTCATTCCACAAACTAACCTACCGGTTATAGTTTCCTTTCACTAGCTCTTCCTACCGGTTACAAAACAACATTGCAACAACATCATTACCGGTTAATTGACATCAATGGCAATATAACAAATCATTAATGCAGTCTTCATGCAAATGACAACATGGAGATCCAGGGGTTGGGACATCCATTGTGAGACCATCAGCCTTAGGAGATAGTCCTACCTGAGAGACTTATCTCTATTGTATTTTGACAAACATGATATCCCTTGTACATTTCGACCATTTTTGAGATATAATACATGGCACTAATTTTCTCTAATCCATATGTGATGTGTTATTGATGATGATTGATGAGATGCATTGATATGATGATTCTATGATGATGATGTGGTGCTTAGATAATAATGCTCTTGATTTTGATGATGATGTATAATTCATGATGAGATGAGAATGTGATGATGTATTTGCATTGATTACTTTGATTTATGAGATGTATCTTGAAAATGAGATGTATGATAATGATAATTATGTGAGATGTATCTTGAAAATGAGATGTATGATAATGATAAATGATTAATGCAAGATTTAAAATGATATGCAACTAAATGCAAGATTAAAATGATATGCAACTAAATGATCACTTT
The DNA here is from genome assembly GCF_030272615.1 of Cryptomeria japonica. NCBI lineage: Eukaryota > Viridiplantae > Streptophyta > Pinopsida > Cupressales > Cupressaceae > Cryptomeria > Cryptomeria japonica. The sequence goes on from NC_081410.1 coordinate 254,907,993, forward strand.
AATTTTGTCATTGTCATTCTTGTTTAGTCACTTGTTTGTGCTCTATTTTGTGTTTGTCATCATTGAGATTTTGATATGTTGGAAGTTAATAGAAGCATACTGGTATAATTGAACCATAATGACCCGAGTAAAACTTACATGGATGTTTGATATTGGAAGATGACACAAGAGTCGAGGTATAATTGAACTAAGATGACCTGAGTGTTGCTTGCGTAAAATAGACAAGAGTTAACCATTTGCATGTGCAAAGTGGAAAATGTCTTCAATGATATGTTTCCAATCATGTCTCAAGACAAATTTGTACTGTATAAATGATCGCCTCATAGACTGAAAACCAAAAAAAAATCAGATTTCCTTCGTTGTTTTCTCTAGAAAGATGCATCCTTGAGTAGCTCAGGAGATCTAATGATTAAAATTAAGATACAAAATAGTAAAAACTTCATGCCATATGTTAACAAGGCATAATTCAGAAAATCATCTATCATATGTGTGTTAAAGTGGCAGTTTGATAATGGTCTTATTTTCTAGCCTGATGAGCAATTATTGACATTGTTTCCTTAGCATGCTGTGATCCTTGTCGTTTGTTGTCAGAAATGCTTAAAGTGAGAGGAATGTTTCCCCTAGTCACATATATCTATCGATGTGGATATATACATTAATCACCAAGCCATGGTGGGATATGATATGGAGAACTATTTTTTGGATAATCAAGGACAATGACTACGCTAAGTATGTCTGGGATAATGTTGCATTTAACAAGCGTTCTGGCGATGGATTTTAGCTTAGACTTGGATGGTTCAAAGATATGAGCACTGATAGATCGAAAAGTTGTTCTCTCACAAATAATGCTTGTTGCCAAGTTTTCACTACTAGTTTAATTGTACATTTTTTTTTTCACTTTTTCCGTGCGTTGGATGACTCAAGTGTAGAATTTATTTAGATGGATACTGTTGGTTGGTTTGTCAAGCATGTCCCCTTTTGAAGTTGTTAATTGGTAGGCACTTGATCCATAGGCTGATATGATGACAAAAGGACCCAACCAGTTAGGTTGAAACTTCCCCTTCTTTTCTCTATCCTGTTGATTTCTCAGATTTTCTTTTAGTGCGAGATCACCGACTTTGAAAGCCCTTGGGATGACTTTATGATTATGGCTTCTACACATTTGCTGCTAGTATGCCTTGAAATGGTCATAGGCATGTTATCATTTTTCATCAAGAAGCTCTAGTTCATGCAACTTGTTTACCTGATATTCCTCATCTGGTATGAGGCCCTTCAAAGATACTCTAAGAGATGGAATTTCTACCTCAAGAGGCAGAATTGCCTCTAATATGTACACCAATAAATATGGTGTAGCCCCTATAGGTGTCCAAATACTAGTCCTATATGCCCAAAGTACCAGATTGAGTTGTACATGCAAATCCTTACCTAAATCATTTACTGTTTTCTTGAGGATTTTCAAGATTGTTTTATTTGATACTTCTGCTTCCCTATGGGTAGTAAGGTGTGGAGAAGTGATGTTGGATTTTGAATCTTTCACATAGTTCTCATACGTCTTGATTTTTGAAAGGATGCCCATAGTCTATGATAATGGAACTGGGAATGCCATATCCGCAAATGAGATAATTGAGAATAAATGAGGTGATCTACTTTCCAATTACAGTGGTCATCAGGACTGCTTCAATCCACTTTGTTAAATACTTTGTTGTAGTGATAATGAACTTATGTTCATTTGAAGAAGAAGGATGAAATTTCCCTACTAAATCAAGTCCCCACTAACAGAAAGGCCAAGATGTGGTGAATGATTGTAGGTCTTATGTTGGTGCATGGATAAGATTTCCATGAATTTGGCACTTAGGACATTTCTTTGAAAATTGATAAGACTTTCTCCATTGTCAGCTAGTAATATCCCATTCTCAGAAGTTTCTTGGTGAGAGTAGGACCACTTGAATGCGTGCCACAGATACCCTTGTGAAGCTTGTGTAAGGCAAATTCAGATTCGTTACAATCGAGGCATCAAAGAAGAGTACCATCTAGACCTCGACAGTAAAGTATGTCAGTGGTTAAGGTATAACGGGTGGCTTGCCAGATGAAGATGCATTTTTGGTTACGAGACAGGTCGAGTGGAAGAATATTATTCTTAAGGTAATCATAGATTGTTCCATATAAAGGGGAGTCCGAACTGGTTAAGGCATAGATAACTTGGGATGCAGAATTGTCATAGGTTGGGGAAAACAATTGCTCTACTAGGAACTCGTAACAACTTTGTTTCTCTGGAATTTGTAGCAGTGAGGCAATAGTGGCTATTGCATCAACAACTCTGTTGTCTAATCTTGGTATTTTCTCAAAGGTGATGTGTACAAAGTACTGTTTGAAATCATCCACCATTCTCTTATAGGGCATTATCTTATCATCCTTTGTCTGATAGTTGTCATTGATTTGATTGATGACTAATTGAGAATCCCCATAGACTCTCAATTATGTGATTCTCCATTCCACAACCATTTTGATTCCTATTACCAGGGCTTCATATTTAGTGATGTTGGTGTTAGCCATATATTTTTGCTCGTGCTTAAAACCTCATGATCATCTAAAAACCAGCTATTGCTAATGTTTTAATGTTGAAAGTGTTGGTCACCTTTGTTCAAACTTTCAAAGCACCCTCTTGGACATCCCCTACCTGCCAGTCACAAAGAAGTCATTGTTTTTAAAATTCTGTGAAGGATGACATAAAATCCTTTTGCAAAGATAATTTTAACATCCTCTTCTCCAAAATGACTAGTTTTTATGGCCAAACTCGATGTCAGCTAGGAGATTTTAATTTTTTAATTTTTGGGTTATCCATATGCCCAAATGATTAAATCTCAATTTTTATGTGTCATATGCAAAAATTATTTTTGGGTTATGCTCTACTCAGCTTATTTATTCTACAGTTAAAATTTCATAAGAAACAAAGCTCCCAGTAAAATATTATGCAAGTTTTTCTATGGCAGCCAAAAAGAACAATTGTCATTGAACTTGAACCTTGAACCTTTTCAAGTTCAAAGTTCGGGTTCAAGTTCAAAGTTTGAATTCAACTGGAGCGGAATTTGTCATTTTTGTTCATTGAACTTGAACTATTTTTGGTTCAAGCCCGCAGGTTCAAGTGCGCAGGTTCAAAAAGTTCAAAGTTCAAATTTCGGGCTTTGTAATTTTTGGTCATTGAAATTGAACCATTGAACCTTTTGGTTTAGGTTCAAGGTTCAACATGCAGGAAAATGGAAAGAAAAAAAAAATCAATGCATTATACTGTGGGTGCAGTTTGTGTTTTTGAACCATTTGCTTGAACCTCGCAGGTTCAAGGTTCAAAGTTCGAGGTTCGATTTCAAAGGTTCAAATCCAGAATTCAGAGATTCGATGCAAGTTTAGAGTGTGTGAGTTCAAAATTTCGGCAATTTCAATAGTCCATTAACATTGGCATGTCTAATGTTTGTAATTTTTAATGTAATCCAGAACCATAGATTTTTCTGAGACAAAAAAATCAGTCTCGGTGTGGGGGGCATAACTTTTAATTGCACTATTGGATCAGGCTGAAATTTTGACAGGTTTTAGAAAACCTAGTTTTCTAAATCCTCACTAGAGCGATTGAACAAATAATATTCTGTTCAAAAGTTATTAATCTCTGAATACGGGTCTATTAAAAATTATGAGATAAAATATTCGAAGCAGAAAAAAAAAGATGAAAGATAAAAGAAAAGATTAATTAATAATCTTTTCAAGAATCAGTTATTGATAACTGAAATTCTCAGTTATATATATGTAATGAAAGAAAGGAGAGGGGGTTCTTCTTTTATCTTCTTTCTCTTTCTGCTGTAAAAAGGGAAGAGGCAGCATTATTTTCTGGACTGCATAGTTTTGTTTTTCATAAGTGTTGAGTCTGTGAGCTCACATTTTTTTGGCATTGATAGAATAAAGAAGATTTTGTTGATCTGTGGATTTGTCAATATTTTCTTTTGATTACAATGAGCTTTGTCTCTCTCGTAATTTCCTTTCATTGTCTTTTCTGTTACATCAAACTGTGTATATGCATTTGATTCTGAAACTTTGATTTCAGAAATAATTTGTATTTGGAAAGAAATCTGCTGTTAACTCTTTGTCTGGGTATTCTGATCCCCATTGTCCTTTGAGGCATGAGAGAGAATTGATCAAAGTCTAGAGCATTTTTACTTATTGGAAAGGGTATTTTCTTGGGTGTGGATAATTAAACTGTGTTTTAATTGTCTTCATTCACTTCATTATAAATCTGCTATTCGCATTTGTGTCATGGCTATTAGCAGATGTTAGCTGCCTTTATTGCTTTTCGGTTAAAAGCATATTTAGAAAATATACATTTTTATCCAATGAAGGGAGTTGTACCTTCATATCAAAATTCAGAGAGCACTTGCACTCACCATTGCAAGTGACTCAATTGTTGGTTCTAGTTTTTGTCTTTCAATTTGGGCATTCGAGAGTCATTGATGAAAGGTATTTAAGAAGGATAAATCTGTTTACCAACAATTGGTACATGGAAACATCAGTCTATAAGATCATGTAATTGTGTGCCCTTGTGAAGTGACAAACAAGATACTGACACTCGATCCATGTTGTGTATAGGATCCATAAAAGTATAGGGTCCATTATTTGGGTGTGAGAGTGAGTACAGCAATATCCAGAAATTCCACCTGCATTGGTTGATTTGGTAGCGATGCTTCAGCCATTTGATCTGCAATTACCTATCCTTTGATAGCACAATGTTCTGTGTACTGGATATCAAACTCACCGAGAATCATGACCCACTTAGCCAATCGGCCTGTAAGAGCTACTTTGCTGAGTAAATACTTAAGAGGATCATTTTTTGATACTAGCTTAATTGTGTGAGCTAGCATGTAGTGGCAGAACTTTTGAGAGGCAAACATCACAGCTAAGCAAGCCTTCTCAATGAATGTATAATTTAGCTCATATCTGTTCAAAGTTCTGCTGATGTAATAAATGACTCATTCCTTACCTTCCAGATCTTCTTGTGCTAGAAATTACCCCAATGATACTTCAGTTGTTGATATGTAGAGAATGAGCGGCTTGCCTGCTATCAATGGTACTAAAACTAGCGGATTTATCAGATATTGCTTGAGCTGGTGAGATGATTCACACTTGTCTTCCCATCTAAAAGGTATGCTATTGTGGAGAAGATGGTTGAAAGGGAGACATTTATCTACTAGTTGGGCTATGAATCACTTGATAGACTGCAACCATCCCTACAAAGATCTGAGTTGGCTAATGTTCCTGGGAGGTGGCATCTCCATGATGGCCTGCACCTTCGCTGGATCTACTTCAATGCCCTTTTCTGACACAATGTAGCCTAATAGTTTGCTTGATGTGACCCCAAAGACACTTCTTAGGGTTTAGTCTAACCTTGAATTGCTCCAATATTTGAAATATTTTATATAATATGCCCAGATGTTCTGCCTGGGTGAATGATTTAGCTAGTAAATCATCTACATAGTCTTCCATGAAGGTATGCATCATATCATGGAAGATTGTCGTCATGGATCTTTGATAAGTTGCCCTAGCATTCTTCAAGCTGAAAGGCATGATGTTCCAGCAATACGTTCCACATAGACAGGTGAACATAATTTTATGTTGATCCTCTAGGGCAATTTTGATTTGATTATAGCTAGAGAAACCGTCCATTAATGATAACATTGCGTGGCTTGTTGTTAGATCCACAATTATGTTGATGCTTGGAAAAGGAAAGTTATCCTTTGGACATGCTTTGTTGACATCTCTAAAATTTGTGCATATTCTGATGCTTCCATCAGGTTTTGAAACTGGTACAATGTTTGAGATCCATTCAACATAGTCTATAGGTCGGATAAATTCGACGTCTAATAACTTCTTTAGTTTTGCTTTGACCAATAATGCTACATGCGGATTCATTTTTCTTAATTTCTATTTGACTGGCTTAGCTCCCGGAGCAATGGATAAATGATGCATGATTAGGTTTGGATCTATTCTAGGCATATCATCATAGGACCAAGCAAAATTGATTTGCTTTTCCTTGAAGAATTTGATAAAATCTGGTTGCTCTTCTTCTGTCAGTGATTCTGCTAGGTGTATGGTTTTGATTGCTTCTTCAGTACCGATGTTTATTGATTGAGTTGGCTTAATCAATATGGGTGACCTCTCTTGATAATGTTTAGGAAGAGTGTCAAGTCTCCCATCTTTAGGTGCCTCAAAAAGTTTTCACTTGCAGATGCGTCCTTTATTTTTCCTTTTTTGTGATCTAATACTGCCATTGACTGGTTTTCAGCATTAGATCCTTTGTTTCTTTCATTTTTGTGACTGAGAGACTTGGCACTCCCCTGATTGTAGATATCATTATTTTTTTTGCTGGTAGAGCACGCGTCCAGGTTGACTGAACATAGATACCAGACAATAGATTCATCATCTGGGAAAATTGGTATATCATGGTATTTAGGTTCTTCCCAGTCTATGAGATCAAGATATACGAGCGGTAAGGAGTCATTTGGTGGGTTGAGGTCGGCTGCGGTAAGTGTCATGATATAGGAATTGCTATAGTTATTTGGGATGTTGGTTAGGTTAATGATATTATCAAGGTCTTTGATGGCATCATCTTCGATGTAGCCTTGTTCATATTGTTGTTGCTCGTTCTCATTAGCCTCGTAGATATGTCGTGGTCCAAATTCAAGTGGTCGATATTCTGCGCCTTGTCCCTCTTGAGAAATGGGTGTGTATGAATGGATGGTATCTACCCCAATATCTTTAGTAACATCGGAATAGCTTCCCCATTCATATTAATTAGAATCAGTTTCAGAATTACTGTCCCAGAGTATCTCGCTTCTTCTAACAGGTATGTTGTACGGTGAGAAAAGATCTCTAACATTTAATACCAGTCTTGTAGATTTTTCTGATTCAAAATCAGGGCTTGCTTGTACCCTTTGCATTTTTTTCATACACTGTTTCCCTTTAGTGAATAGTAATTTCTTCAGGTGGTGGCTCTACCTTGGTTTGATCAGATTCTTGCACATGATGCACTTTCTTATAAGAGGCTTCTTCCCTTTGAATGGCCAGTTCCTCTTGTTGTTTCTCATTTTCTTGATGTTCTTGCTCTTTCCTTGTCATTTTTGTTGCTTGGTGTAGTACCTCTTGACATGAGTTTTCATTATATTTCTTCTTTTCTCTCCACTGAGGTTTCTGATATTTAGTTTGCTTTTGCCTAGGTGGTACATGTTGTCCATATCCTAGTCCTTTTTTGTCTCGTGCAAATTGTGAAGGAAGTTACAAAGGTTTTGTAATTCCTTCTTGACACTTGCCTATAGGTCCTTGCCATTGTATCCCATCTGTTGCATGATCCAGAATCCTTTTCCATAATGTTGTGTTGATATGGCCACCTCTATGGTAGCAGCTTTGACTTCTTCTTCATCCTTGTATAGCTAACTAAGGATGTCTTTCTCTTCTGATTCATTTGCTAGTGTACCCAATTGGATAAATTTTCCATCAAATTTGGTGATGGGCTATGTTGCTTGATGTGTTGATGTAGAAGGTTGTCCATAAGATTTTGGTGATGTTGGCAATTTCAAGAGACATGAGGGTTTAAAAGAGTACTCCGCCATGCGTTGATCTTTGATTTTCATCTCTTGTTTGAAGTCTATGGATAAAGACTTGAGTTTTTCTTGATGATGATCAAATGCTGAGGAAGCTTGGGCCTCCCTGTTGTGTGGAACCAGGCTGTCTTGAGCTGCCCCCATAGCATTCCAATGCTGAAAAGGGTTATTATCTGTAGATATAGAAATTTCCTGTCCATTGTACGAAAATTTGATACACTGATGGTATGTTGAAGGCATTGCTTGCATTTCATGCATCCAAGGACGACCCAATAGAATATTGTATGTTAAGTCTATGTCTAAGACTTGGCACTGTATACACATAAAAATGGCTATGAGCAATTAAATAATATTTTAGATTTATTTAATGTTTATTTTTTTATTTAATAGTTAATTTGAAAAGATTAATTTATTTAATTCATTTCGTTTCTTTCTATTAATTAATTTAATTGAAATATTTTATTAATTAATTCATCTATCCTATTCCTCTAATTAATTAAATATCTAATATTTAATTATTCTTCTGATCAATTAATTAAATATCTAAATATTTAATTATTTCCTCTAATCATTTGAACATCTAGTATCTAATGGTTATTCTTCTATACTATAGTCTCAAATATTAAATAATTCTTAATTATTTAATCTCTTTTCCAACTCATCCTTCCATCTCCACTTCATCTTCCCTTTGCCAATTCATCAATCATGTGGCTAAAGATATTAATATTTCTTAAAATATTAATTCATCATTTATCTCCAACCTCCAAATTTAATGAAATATTATGTACGTACACATATTTCTTAACCTTCTTCTATATTCCCTCAAACATCCCTACATCTTAGGAAGGAATTGAGTCCACTTGTCCGCTCATGCCTAAATCTTCTCCAACCATCCCTAGATTCCCTCAGTCAGCAACCTAGTCAAGGTGAGATGAGTGACACTTGTCTTCTCCTCCCCCCTTTCTCTCAACCTTCACCTTTGCTCACAGCCATCCAAATTTGCAGATTTGATCATGACCATTGATCTAGGCCGCATCATCTTATCCTCTCAAAGTCTATAAAATTAGTAGTTTGAGTTGAGAAAGAGTTAGTATTCAAGTGAGTTTTCAAGTTAATCATTTGTGAAAACTTATGCATTCGTGAGTTTTAATCTTGAAGCAAATAGCATAATCATTTAGCATTGCATATCATAGTATCAGTTAACTATCAGTTATCAATCCATTCTTCATATGCCATCTTGGAAGCTATCAGTGCTTGTCCAAGAGTACACCATTCACAACCAGGAACAATGGAGTTAGGAAACAATGAGACTTAAATCATGAAGGTAAAAATAATGTTTTTATTTTAATATCATTTTCATGTAGTTTCATTGGTTGAGTTTGGATTTCTTGTAGCATTTCCTTTATATTTTGTGAAACTAAATATGTTGCAGGTAGTATTCTGATAATGAAATTCAAGTTGACACATATTGGCACCCACCGTGGGGCTTAGAGCCTCACATATTCTTTCTAATATCCTGTCGAATTATTGCAAAAACAAATTTAACGCATTTGTAATACAGATTCACGCTTGTGTGAGTTCTGACAACAACTTTATTTGATAGGTTAACACTTTTGTCCTGCAGGTTAGCGCATTTGTCATTTAGGTTAGCGCTTTTGTTTGTAAATCAATGCATTTAATCTTCAAAACAACGCTTTTGTCCTTAAGGTTAACACATTTGTCACTTTGGTTAACGCTTTTGTTAGTTTGGTTAATGCTTTTGTCAGTGAATTCTCGCTTCTTAGTCCGCAGAGCAACGCTTTTGTATTTCAGGTTAGCGCTTTTGTCCTTTAGGTTAGCGCTTTAGAGGTGAAAGACAACGCATTTGTTAGGATAGTGCTTTTATTTGCAACTGACAAAATTTTCTTGCAGGTCCGAATGTCCAAGAACTTAAATTTTTCAAACTACTGACATGTATGTGTAGGATTCTTTTAAAGCAAATTTCATCCATTTCGTCACCTAGTTAATTAAGAGTTCTATTTTAGAAAGTAACACATCATGTCTTGCTCATCTATCTTAACTAAGGGGATAAATTGACAGCATGCAACTTGCATTTTGAGCGACTTCTTTAAAGTAGTTGTACATAGATTTTAGAAGGCTAAAATAAACTTTTGTTTTCTGTGCTGGATAAAGTAGTAGGTAAGTATGCTCTCACTCTTATACGGTGATCAAAAAAATATACCTAATTTCTTTTATGTATAACCTTTAGAGTGCCTACCTTCCCGAGCTTCCTTGAGGGGGCCAGTGAGAGGGGAACGACCCAAAGTGGAAACGGGCTAATACCGAGTCCTTCGAATCCACTCTAAATAAATCATGTTTGTAACGAAATTCACAAGCAACATGTGTTGATAAGTTCATACCGACACTATGTTTCCCCATAAACCCTATGGAGCGTAACCTCTATAGACTAGGAACCTTCTGTATTTATAGAGCTGAAAGTGCCACATGTATGGCCACATGACTAAAAGCCTTTACTAAAGTTTCCAAAATCCTTCTAATTGTTGGCGCAGGAGGTTGGACCTCTGAAGCGACTCACACACATACGGTTCTTAGTAGAGATATAAAGTTTGGCATGGGGAGTTTTCATGGAAACTGATGCTTGGATACCCCAGAGAAGTGAGTGCCGAGGGTGGAGCCAGTGGGGTCAAGCATCTAAATATCCTCTTTGAATAGCATAGCCTCGGGGGAAACCCCATGTGATATTCAACAATTATTGTTTCAGCCTTCCATAGGATTTGTACTTGCTTATGCATTTTGTTTTTTAAAACATTGTATCTTTTATGTCTATGACATGTTCAAAATGGTAAAAAATTGAAGAAAATCATCATCTAAAAATGAACAAAAATCCAACAACTTGCTGAAAGATTTGAGAAGAATCCTTGAAACATAATCAGAATAGTGCTTTCAAGCAACAAAATAGTGCTTTTATCCCATAAGTTAACACTCTTTACCACAAGAGTTAGCACAAAGGCTTTTTCACATCTAAAAGGCATATCAAATCAAATTTCAGCATCAGTATCAAAACACTTCTTGAGTAGATTTGTCTTTACATTATAATGCATTTTCAAACTAGTTCAATAACTGGGTGACTAATCCAACAAGCTATTTCGGAAAGGTTTCCATAAGCATAAACATTCAACAAGCTATTGATTCAAACATTTTAAGTGCAAAAATCAACATCATTGTCAAGTTTCTCATCAGGATGTATCAAGTCAACTATCACGAAGCTTGATCAATTCATCTTGTGTTCATTATCTTGGATATATCTCTCCTATTTTGAACCTAGGTCATATCAAAATCAGAATTGCACCAACTTTGGAATCAAACAAACTTGTAAACTATCAGATGCTTATATGAATTTTAAGTATCACCTTAAGAAAATAAAACCCAGTTATAAAGCTACTCAGAAAAGAATAAGATTCTTGTATATCAATCGCAAGATCTTATTAAAACATAGGACATTCCTACACCGTTTTTTGTCACTATTTACGTGGCTGTGGGACATAATTTGATGGAGAAATTTTGCAAGGACGTGCTTTTCAACAAAGAGATGCTTTATCACAACGAACAAACAATAGTGGTAAAATCAACAAAGCATATCTTCCTAAACCAATAATCACCTATTAACTTGTCTTTAGGAAAATTCAAAAATTTCAAAACAATCACATGCCAGTTTGGACTAGAGCTCAATATGAACAACTTAGAAAACAACAAAAACAAATGAAGGAAGAAGATAATCCGATGTTACAAACTTTTGGGTATACGACTGTTGATGAAGAAGCAATCAATAACACCATTAGAGACCCTGACAAGATTTCAAATTTGATAGACCAATGGAAAAATTATTGGCAAACCAAAAAGAGAAATATATTTTGATGTTGGCAAAATCAAGAGCTAAATTGCCACAAGACTTTAACATGGAAAGCTTGAAACAAGATGCAGAGGCAAGTAACACCCAAAACACAGATGATCCAAATAAGGAAGATGTAAACAAAGAAAGTCATGAAGAGACAAGAAAAGAACGTGATGACACAAGAAGAGAGCGTAGTGATAAAATAACTTACGAAGAAATAAAGAGAAACTATATGGATAATATGTTGTTAAATCTCACTCAACAAATGCAAACTCCAGAACAATAGATACAAGATATGCAAAATGGAATAAGCTCCAAGAAGTATGCATTGGAAGATATCTTCCCATATCCTTTCTATAAAAATTTGAATATTATATCATTTCCACAACATTGTGAGATCCCTAAATATGACAAATACGATGGAAAATCTGATCCTCAGGATCACATTAGGGAGTTTTGTACTATGAGTATGGAATTTGCACATGAGAGAACTTACCTAATGTGTGTTTTCCCTAGGAGTTTAAATGGACAATCAATGGAATGGTTTTCAAGATTACCATCTAGAATCAAAACTTTTGAAGAACTCATGAATAGATTAATTTTATAATACTCATACAATGTAAGGAATGAGATAACAATGCTGGATGTATGCAATGTTAAACAAAAGAATGGTGAATCTTTTATGATCTTCTTGCAGCAATGTAAACAAATGTTTAATAGGTATCTAAGAGATGTACCTGATCAAGAAAAGATGGAAACACCTTATCCAAGATCTAATCGATAATGGAACTATCATAGTGCATAGCCATAAGACAAATGAATCACACCTAGCCTTTAAAACTCCACTTCTGAATTATGAAAAAGATGAATAATCCCAATTAAAAGATGACAAAGGAAAATCCAAAGTGAACTACACTTATACATATGATGATGTGGTAAATGTCATCATTGTTAAAGATAACACACCTTCAGAGCCAATCAATGTCATTACGAGAAGCAAAGCAAAGGTCACCTTTCTGGGTATAACAAAAGACTCAACATCCACTTCACAACAATATAATTTAGTAGAGAAATTACAAAGAATACCCGCTCAAATATCAATTTTGGAACTTCTTAAAGTTTCACCTATGCATAAGGAAATTTGGGAAAAACATTTATTAGAAACAAAAGTTTCAAAAGACTTGGATGTGGATCAGTTCCAAAACATGATGGGACACCTTATAGCCCCTCATTTCTTATCATTTGTTGAAAATGATGACGCGTCCTTGCAACATCCTCACAATGCTCCCTTACATGTTGAAGTCACCATTAATAAAACTCGTGTCAAACATGTACTCATAGATGGTGGAGCAAGCTTAAACATTTGTGCATTAAGTTTAATAAAAGCTTTGGGATATTCAAAAAATGAAGTAGATCCAAAGAAAAAAACAACCATTAAGGCTTATGATGAACCAAAGCGTAATTATAAAGGAATTGTGGTGTTACCAATCAAAATAGGGCCTGTGGAAAGGAATACATTATGTCAGGTTTTAGATTTGAACCTCTCTTATAACATTCTTCTGGGAAGGCTGTGGATTCACAACATGCAAGCAGTTCCTTCTACATATCATCAATGTGTAAAATTTCCTCATGAAGGACAAGAGGTCACTATAATTGCAGACTCTAGCCAATATTGCAATAATCTGAAGCCAACACAAGATACAAGATTTCCGCATAACAGAGAATCAATATATCCTACCAAATAAATTCAAGAAAAGTTATGGGAAACCTTTGAGAAAAAGATCAAATTAAATGATGAAGGAATGGGAAAATATTTTTTGCATAATTTTCCACTTTCACCTAAATCATATGGAAAGCCTACAAATATCCAATCATGGACCTCAAAGAAATGAAAAAACATGTTTAATAGAGCATTTGTTAAAGCTGGAACACTTGAAGAAGAAACTGAAGACAAGGACATTCTTGGTTGGTTGTACAAAGATGAAAATGAAACTATAGCAATAGTTGCTGAAGTCAATATTCCCATAGAACAATATGGCAATGATTATAAGATCATACCAAAAATTGGATATGAAGGGAAAGGACGAATTGGTAAGTGACATCAAGGTATTTTAGAACCTATTTGTCCTTACTCAAAATCTAAATAAGATAAATCAGGACTTGGATATCTAAACTCAAACCAAAAGCACCATAGTTATCAACAACCAAAGTGGAGAAAGAAATAAGTCTCTAAAGAAGAAAAATGGAAAGAAAAGCTACATCAAGCAGTAGAAATAGTAGCCTATAAGCAGAGACAAGAAGAACATGAGAAACAAGAAGAACATGAGAAACAAGAAGAGGAGATTGCAATCAAAAGAAAAGAAGAATCTTATCAACAATTTAAAGAAATATGAGAAAATGCAAAATCTGAACAAGATATTCCAGAAGCAGTGAAAATAGAGATGGAAGAAATCAGGGAACGTATTGCACTATACAACATTCCTGTGTGGTATAGTGGGGTAGTCCTAGACAATGGTTCAGAGACAGATTCAAATGAATATGAATGGGGTCTAGATATCTCATCTAGTATATCGAGTGAAGAAAAAAATGAAGAGCAAACAACTATCACAAAGGAAGACTTGTCTATTAAAAAACAAAAGATGGAGTTAGAAAGAAGACAAGAAGAGCTCAAAATCCAAAGAAAAGAGGCATATACAAGACAACAAAAGAAAGGGGATGAAAAAGACAAAGAAGTAACGCCACAAGAAGTACAAACATATATGGATCAAGCATATGGAAATATCATATTTCTATCTAATAAGGAGTGAGATGTATCAAGGTATGGTAGAACCATAGAAGAACTAAGAGATAGTCAAGTAGGATTGACTATTAGTCCAGAAGAAGCTAAGTTTGAAAGAAGACAAAAGCCAGCAAAAGAATTCTCTATATCATGTACACAAGTATGTCAACTTCAAAATGCAAATGAATTTATTGAAAATAATCAAGAAGGAAATTGCAATACTAAATACGTGTGTGTTGATATAATCCATTCATTTAAGGGACAAATGTTAGATGAAGAACCATTTGAGTGTGAACTACAAAATACTAATACTGATTTTGTTAGAACTAATTGGAGAACACTTGGGGGAGACTATCCTCAAGACTATCCTATCTATGACATTACCTAATCTATGCCAAATTATGACCATTATGTCATGAACTTTGAAGCACCTAACAATGACGATGATTATGACTTACCCCTTCTTCATCCAAAACTAATTGATCGGGATAATCTAGAAAACCCTAAATTATATGTCTTTTCCATTGATCATGACTTAGCTGTGTATCTTAATGCCGTCAAACCCATAACACCTAAGATATCTTCCATTGCGGAATCAAGTAACATTTCTTGCAGTCAAGAGAATGCCAAACTTTCTAGTGGAAAAATTGAAATAAAACAAGGAAAGAGACCTACTATTGAAAACCATTTCATGGCAACACTAGATCAATCAAAAGGGAAAATAAAGCATGTATCTGATAGTGAAAACCTCTTTAAGGCACTAGAAGATGGAAATTTTGACATCCTCCCTACTATTTTTAGGAAAGATCTTCTATTCTAATAGAACCAACAGAAGCAATAAACATTGGCACATCAAAGGATCCCAAGATACTTCATTCCGCTGCCTCATTATCAGATAAAGATAGGAAACAATACATAGAATTCTTCAGACAAAGACAAATAAATTTTCCTCTGTCCTATGCAGACATGCCAAGACTTAATCTAAATCTTATAATGTATCATCTTAATGTGAATTTAAAAGCAAAACCAGTTAAGCAAAAGCTAAGGAAGATGCATCCACATATCGCTCTTCTTGTAAAAGCAGAGCTAAAGAAACTATTAGATGTGGGTTTCATAAGACCTGTTGCCTATCCAAAATGGGTTTCAAGCATTGTGCCAGTGTCAAAGCTAGATAAAAGCATAAGAGTCTGCACTGATTTCATTAAATTTGAACAAAGCATGTCCCAAAGATGATTTCCCACTACCCAACATTGATATAATTGTGGACTTATCACTAGGGCATGAGATGTTTTTGTTAATGGATGGCTTCTCAGGATACAATCAAATAAGAATCTCCCTTGAAGATCAAGAAAATACAACATTCACCTATGCATGGGGTAGTTATTGCTAGAATGTTATGTCATTTGGGCTTAAGAATGCAGGAGCAACTTATCAAAGAGCTATGACAACAATTTTCCAAGATATGATGAATACATTTATGGAAGATTATGTAGATGATATACTTGCAAAATCTCATACAAGACATGAACATTTGAACATATTAAGCAAGATCTTTGATAGGCTGGAAAGATATCAATTGAGATTAAATCCAAATAAATGTGAATTTGGAGTAACCTCTGGAAAACTTCTTGGGTACATTATATTAGCTCATGGAATTGAAGTAGATCCTGAAAAGGTCAAAGCCATCATGGAAATGGAGTCACCTAGGAACTTAAGTCAATTGTGATGTTTACAAGGAAGATTGCAATCAATCAGAAGATTTGTCTCTCAATTAGAAGATATATGTCATCCATTCACTTATCTTTTACATAAGAACACTCCATTCAAATGGGATCAGAAATGTGAAAAGGCTTTTATGAAAATCAAATAATATCTCATGAATCCTCCAGTATTGGTATCACCAATCAAAGGGAAACCATTGTTTCTCCATATCTCAGCGACAAACATATCATTAGGCACTCTCCTAGCAGAACACGATGAAGAAGGAAAAGAAAGAACAATATATTACATCAGTAGAACACTTGTCAGCTAAGAATTGAATTAAACATCAATAGAGAAGACATGTCTAGCCGTTGTATTTGCCACTCAAAAGATACAACATTATATACTAACTCATTCTGTGAAACTAATAGCAAAGATAGATCCACTAAAGTATTTGTTGAACAAGTCAACTTTGATAGGAAGACTAGCCGAATGGGTTATGATACTGAATGAATTTGATATAGAGTATGTTGATTGAAAAGCTATCAAAGGACAGGTCATTTCTGATCAATTAGCTGAAGCACCTTTACAAAATGACATACCATTGCACATTGAATTTCTCGATGCAAACATTCTGATAGTAAGTACAAAATTTTGGGAATTATACTTTGCTGGTTCTTATACACAATATGGATTAGGCACAAGAATTTTATTCATCACACCTCAGGGACACACAATTCCAAAATCATATAGACTGCGGTTTCCATGCAAAAACAATACTGCAAAATATGAAGCATTGACTAGTGGGATAAAAATGGCTATTGAATGGAATATCAAGGTGTTAGGGTTTCAAGTAGATCCAAAGAAAATATGAACTAACAATTATATGCAGATTTAAATACAAAAGATAAAGAAATAAAATAGGACACAGATAACACAAAGATTTAATGTGGTTCACCCAAAATGGGTTACGTCCACCATACACAGCCGTCCAATCTTTCTTATTATCCAGCAAAAATAGTACATCAACCTCACAATGCCTTAAGCATCCCAGCCGCTTATAACATGCATTTTTAGGGCAAAAACAAAGTCAACCTTTTTTAGGGTTTTATTACAATGTCAATTTTCGTCAAAAAAAAAACCCAATTTTTTTTTTCTTGGGGGCTCCCGCCCCCGAACCCCCGCTTTCCTCAGGGGCTACCACCCCTGAACCCCAGCAAGGTTACATGTTGAGTGTATAGTACTTTGCTGATCAGTCACCACATTTCAACAATCTCCCACTTGGAGACTGATACTACACGACACCACTGTACATGCAACATCCGCTAGATAAAACACTAGGACTCGAATGGTATAAATTCCATAATTATCAATCAAGAAGACCAACAAAAACTGATGAAGAAATCATATTCTCCTGTGGAACTACCTTCATGAATATATCGGCAGGATTCTCACTTATGTGAATCTTCTCAAGCCGTAACTGACCCTCCTCCAAAACAGTCCGGATGAAGTGGTACCTGAGCTGAATGTGCTTTGTCCTTGAATGAAAAGAAGAGTTCTTCGCAAGATGAATGGCACTCTATCTATCAGTATACAATGGGTGATCCTCCTGTGTCTGACCCAATTCTTCCTAGAAAACATTGTAACCAAATCATCTCCTTGCTGGCTTCTGTAGCAGCAACATACTCAGCTTCAGTGGTTGAAAGTGCAACAACCTTTTGTAGCCTAGAAATCCAACTGACTGCAGTTCCCCCTATAGTAAAAACATACCTTGTAATGCTCCTCCGTGAATCAATATCACTTGCTAGATCAGAGTCAACAAATCCACTCAGAGCAGCATTAGATCCTTTGAAACATAATGCCTTCGTAGTGGTTCCTTTCAAATACCGAAGGATCCATTTCACAACATTCCAATGTTCCATACCCGAATTACTCATAAACCTGCTCACAACTCCCACTGCATATGCAATATCTGGCCTTGTGCATACCATTGCATACATCAGACTGCCAACAACTGATGAATATGGGATGTTAGACATTTTGTTTACCTCTTCTTGTGCCTTTGGGCACATCTCCTTAGTCAATTTGAAATGACTAGCCAAAGGTGTACTAACTGCTTTTGCATCCTGCATGTTAAATCTTTTCAACACCTTCTTTATATACTCGCTTTGGGAGAAATTCAAGGTTCTATTTTTTATGTCGTGAGTAATCCTCATACCCAAAATTTGCTTAGTTGCACCCAAATCCTTCATAGAAAATGACCTGGCTAATTTCTGTTTAAGATCATTTATGTGTTCCATGTTAGACCCAACAACAAGCATGTCATCAACATAAAGCAATGGAATAATATAACTACCATTATCTAATCTCTTAAAATATACACAATGATCAGAATGACATCTATGATAACCGTGTTCAGCCATGAAACTATCAAATTTTAAATACTATTATTGGGGTGCTTGCTTTAGGCCATACAAACTTTTCTTCAACTTGCACACCAAGTTCTCCTTACCTTTGACCTCATATCCCTGTGGTTGCAACATGTAAATTTCCTCCTCCAAATCTCCATGGAGAAAAGCTGTTTTCACATCTAATTGTTCAAGATGTAAATCATCTGCAGCCATAAGACTAAGTACAGTTCTAATTGAAGTCATTTTTACAACTGGAGAAAATATTTCATCATAATCTATACCCTTTTTCTATGCAAAACCTTTTACCACAAGTCTGGCCTTATGTCTTTTCTAACCTCCTTCCTCCTCCTTCAGCCAATAAACCCATTTGTTAGGCAAGGCTCTTTTTTTCTGTAGGTAAAGGGACTAAGTCCCAAGTCTTATTGTTCATCAAGGAGTCCATCTCCTCTTTCATGCCTAGCTCCCACTGTTGTTTGGCATCCACTTGCATTGCTTCTTCATATTCTTCTGGTTCACCAGAATTAGTTAATAATATAGAATACAAAGAAGAAGAAAATCTTTCAGGGGGTCTACTTGACCTCATAGAATGTCTAACACTTGCAGAAGTTTGTGGGACATTCTGTTGTTGCTGAGCATCAGGTACCTATGTCATTTCATTTTCAGGAATCTCATCCAACACCACATATTCTTGCTTGTCTTGTTCATGCTTCTTTTCCTACATCTAGTCTTTATACATAACCTTCTCATTGAATATAACATCTCTACTTCTAGTTATTTTCTTATTTTCAAAATCCCATAACCGATAGCCATATTCATCTATCCCATATCCAATGAAGGTACATTCCTGATATTTAGCATCAAGCTTGGTTTTGTTTTCTTTATCAACATGTACAAAAGCTTCACAACCAAAGGTTTTCAGAAAAGAATAATTTACCTTTTTACCAGTCCATGCCTCCTCTAGAATACCACCATCCAAAGGGGTTGAAGGTCCTCTATTTATCAAATGGATAGCAGTATGTACAACATCTTCCCAAAAATGTAAGGGCAATCCAGCATGCAATCTCATGCTCCTCACGCGTTCCATGATAGTCCTATTCATTCTCTTTGATACACCATTTTCCTGTGGATTTCTTGGAATTGTCTTTTGCTTTCTAATCCCATTTAAGGAGCAGTAATCTTCAAATACTTTGCTGCAATACTCACCTCCATTATCCCATCTGAGACACTTCAACTTTTTTCATGTCTCATTCTCAACCAAAGCTTTCCATTTCTTAAAAGTTTCAAAAACATTTGATTTTTGTTTTAGGAAATATACCCATGTTTTTCTGGTTGAGTCATCAATAAAAATAACATAATAACAAGAGCCACCAAGAGATGACACCTGAGCCGATCCCCATACATCTGAATGCACAAGCTCTAACTTCTCACTCTTCTTCTCTTTCCCAATCTTGAGAAATCTGACTCTTTTTTGTTTGCCATAAACACAGTTTTCACATAACTCTAAATCAATCTTCTTTAGTCCTGGTAATATATTTTTGGAGTGAAGGATTTTCATCCCTTTCTCACTCATGTGCCCAAGCCTATGGTGCCACATTATCGAATCTGTTCTTACAACATCTATTGTTGTTATCCCTGCAGTAACTTTATCTATAGCAACTAAGGTAGATTAAGTGTTACCAGTACACAGATATAATGTGCCTACCTTTGCACCTTTAGCTACTACTAATGATCCTTTACTGACCTTCCAGATACTATCTGAGAAGGTAACTATGCAACCTTCACTACCTAGTTGCCCTGCAGAAATTAAATTTCTTCTTAAGTTAGGAACATGTCTTACCTCTTGCAGAAACCAGTCATTTCCATTCTGCAACTTGATCTTTATCTTTCATTTTCCAACAATTTGACAGGACTCATCATCACCCAAATATACCTATCCAAAATCACCTTGAACATAATCTAAAAAATATTTTCTATGGGGTGTAGCATGAAATGAAGCCCCAGAATCTATTACCCAGGAATCATTAACATTATCCAAACATAAGATTAAAGCATCTTGTAAAGTATTACTTGCAATATTAGCTTCCTTACTATCATTTTCATTTTTGTCTCCTTCTTTGTTTTTCTGAGACCAACAATCTTTCTTTAGATGACTAGGCTTTCCGTAGTACCAGCAATCTTTCTTTCCTCTAGATTGAGAGTGTCCTTTCTTTGACTTCCCTCGTGACTTCTCATTCCAAGGGCCTTTTCCTCTTTCCTTTGATCTTCCTCTGTTCTCCACATTCAAAACACTACTTGATGATGTTGGAGTCTCACCTGTGCTTTTCCTTCGCATTTCCTCGCTTAGGATAACACCAACAATATCACCAAATACCAAAGAATTTTTACCAGAGACAGAGTTACTTATAGCCATAACCAAGCTATTCCAGCTTTTTGGCAAAGACCATAAAATCAAGAGAGCCCTAACCTCTTCTACAAAGGTAATTTTTACCAAAGACAATTGATTGGTAATTGTATTAAATTCATTTAAGTGCTTCACTATAGATCCTCCCTCACTCATTTTCAAATTAAAAAAATGCTTCATAAGAAATACCTTATTCGAAGCCGAGGGTTTCTCATATAGCTTAGCCAATGTTGCCATCAAATCTACAGCCATTTTTGCTTCTGTTATATTGAATGCTATAGACGGTGCAAGGCACAATCGAATGGATCCACATGCCTTTCTATCTAAAATGTCCCACTCTTCATTTGACATTGTGGTCGCTTTCTTTGCCTTTCCTTTCAATGGCCGCCACAAATCCTTTTGATACAGGTAATCCTCCATCTACATTTTCCATAACTGATAATTTTGGCTGTTAAACTTTTCGACCTTGAATTTGGAATCCTCCATTGCTCCCACTCAAATCTGAGAGTCCTGCCAATTTACAAAATACCTCGCTCTGATACCAATTGTTAGGGTTTCAAGCATATCCGAAGCAAATATGAACTAACAATTATATGTAGATTTAAATACAAAAGATAAAGAAATAAAATAGGACACAGATAACACAAAGATTTAATGTGGTTCACCCAGAATGGGTTACATCCACCATACACAACCGTCCAATCTTTCTTATTATCCAACAAAAATAGTACATCAACCTCACAATGCCTTAAGTATCCCAACCGCTTATAACATGCGTTTTTAGGGCAAAAACATAGTCAGCCTTTTTTAGGTTTTATTACAATGTCGGTTTTCATAAAAAAAAATACACAAATTTTTTTTTCTCGGGGGCTCCCACCCCTGAATCCTCGCTTTCCTTGGGGGCTGCCGCCCCCGAACCCTTGCCCGGGGCCCGACCCGACCTCAGACCCTAACAAGGTTACGTGCTAAGTGTACAATACTTTGCTGATCAGTCGCCACATTTCAACATGAGGAATTACATGTCTATGGTGATTCACAGCTTATCATCAACCAAATAAATGATGATTATCAAACTAAGGATGACAAGCACATGCCCTACAAACAACTAGTAGAAGAGTTTAAATAACACTTTGAAGAAGTATCATTCACTCAAATCCCAAGAAATGAGAACAAAGCAGCATATGCAATGGCTAAAATAACATCTCTCTTGTAGAATCAGGAGAATCAACAATGTTAGGAATTCCTCATGGAAGATATCTTAACCCCTACCATTCAATCCCAGCATACCTACATGATTTTCCATGTATCGGGAACCAGTCAATCCTTATATGGCTAAACCTATCAATACTTAAAAGAGAATATCCTTCCTCCTGACCTATCCTACAATCAAAGAAGAAATTTTATCCGTTAGTCATCTTGCTATACTATTATTGCTGATACCTTATATAGGCGAGGTCTAGATAGTACTTTATTGCGATGTCTTGAACAAGAAGAATCTGAGAAAGTTCTTACCGAAGTTCACGCAGGTATTTGTGGTACACACTTAAGTGGACTAACACTGGCTAAGAAACTTCTTCGTATGGGTTACTATTAGCCTACTATGGAGAGATATTCATTCACATATGCCAAGAAATGCAGACAATGCCAGATCCATGAGAATCTCAATCACACACCAACACAAGAATTGTATCCTATGGCCGGATCATGGCCATTCTCAATGGGGCCTTGATTTGGTAGGAAAGATAAATCCTTCATCCTCTAATGGACATAAGTTCATTCTGTCTGCTACTGAATATTTCATTAAATGGATTGAAGCGGTACCTTTGACAAAAGTGATAGAAAAACAAATATCATCATTCATCTTGAACTATATAATCTGTCTCTATGGAGTTCCTATGACAATTATCACTAATAATATAAGACCATTTAAGAATCAAGATGTGAAGGAGCTATGTGAGCAATTTAATATCCAACATAGGTTTTCTACTCCATATTATCTACAAGGAAATGGTCAAGCTGAGGCATCAAACAAGACTATCTTCAAAATATTGAAGAAAACAGTCAATGAAGCTGGAAAAGACTGGCACATTCAGCTAAATCTTTCTCTTTGGGCATACCGAACTAGCATCCGAGGGCAACTCCATATTTCTTAGTATATGGATCAGAAGCCGTATTACCCATAGAAGTAGAGATACCTTCTCTATGGATTTCCTTGAAAGGTCTTATACTAGAGGAAGAACAATGAGTCTCTATACTCCAATAACTTGAGCTAATCTAGGAACGTCACCAAAATGCAATAGATCATTTGAAAGTATATCAATAGAGAATGGCAAGAAGTTATAATCATAGAGTCAAGCCACACAATTTTCAGATTGGAGATATAGTTCTAAGGGAGAATCCAAGAAATCAAGAAGACTGAGAAAAGAAGGGGAAATTTGAACCAAATTGGCTAGGACCTTTTGTCATAGTGGCAACATATGGCTTAGGAGCATACAAGTTATCTACCCTTGAAGGTGATTGGTTTGATGAATCTATCAATTCTATTTATCTCAAGAAGTTCTATGCTTGAGATATAAAGTCCTGGAAAAAATTAATAAAAAGCATATAAAGTCCTGAAGAAATTAGTAAAAATTAGAAAAGCAAAAAATCCCTAAAAAGCATAAAACAATGAAAGCAGAAAAGAAGAAAAAATCAAAATATGGAAAAATGCAATAAATTTAGATAGTAAAAACCTAGTAAACAGGTGCTATCTAAAAAAAAAAAGGAGTTCTTCCATCTATGAGATTGCTTTGCGCACCTATCCACTCTATCCTATCACATCGATCGCTTCCATCTACCCTAGCTTATCCATTCCATCTTTCACATCTATTGCTCTGAACCATTTAGCAGGAAATATGCAGCTTACCAACAGTTATCAATCTTTGACATACTTGTCGTGGTCACTGTTTTAGATTTTATCAGAATCAATCAATCTACATTTGTATCCTGCCATGGTTTGGATCTTGATCAATTCATACATCCATAATAAAGTTTTGTTTCCACTGGGGGCAAAATCCTAATTCCTTTTGCTAAGGTGATCTTTTGAATCTTTGAAGATCCAAAACATTTAGAAAAATTGGAAAAACCAAAAACACCTAGGGTTTTTAAATAGATAATGAGCAACAAAGCAACAAAGATCAAGGCGTCTTATAACAACTGAATCGTGAAACTCAAAAAAAGAGGAATCAACCAGCAAGTAGTAAAGGATTATCAGAGATTGTTCATCAAGATGATTATATCAATTAATGACCATAAGAACATGTGAATGACATACAAGATTCATTGTTTATATCTTGATTTTATTGCTAATCATGTTCTCTATGCGACTCAAGGATGTCCATGAATAGAGAAGCTATGATGGGGCATGATTATTTTCTTTGATTGCCGTCTATGGTTTTATCTCTTATTAAGGTATGTACTTGTCTAAGGATATGATCAACAAAAGATCAAGGAGGACGTTTTGAGTCATGCATGAAAGGGGATAATCCTTATCTGTTCTGCAAGAAATACTCAGGTCAATTTGATTCATTATATTAAGTTTCTTGTATTAACTTGCTATATCAAAATCCATGTAAGAAATACTCAGGTCATCTTGGATCATTATGTCATGTTGCTTGTATTTTCTTACAACATTTTAAAGCTCAATGATGAAATCAAGCACTGTTACAAGATAACATATGAAGAATGGTAGTATCATTTTTAGTTAGATCATTTTAGACTAGCTCGTTATTCATCTGCATTATAAGCATTCAATGCCAGTTGTATTATAAGCATTTCATTTCATTCATAGAGCAACAGTCATGAATAAAGATTGAGTATACTTGGACAAACAAAAACAATTCACATTTTATCATTATAAGTGCATTCATTTTTAGAATCATTTTAATCATCATCCATTTCATTTAGTTGCATTTTTATCATTGCATTAGTTTGCATTTAATTAAGTGCATTTCATTAATCATTTAGTGTATCATCATTATTATTTTCATTATCATTAAAGTTCATTAAGATCATTTAGTTACATCTTTGCACTTAGATTCATAATCATTATAAGCATTACATATAAAAATCAAAAGCATATCATGTAGATAATTTGCATTTTCCCATCATTATATGCATAAACATTAAAAACAATCAATCATTCATTTGCATTCTCATATAGATAATTGCATTTAGATCATTGCATTCATATAATTTGAGTTAGTAATCATTTTCATTTACATCCAAGGTCATCAAAATAAAAAATCAAAAGCATTTATCATTGCATCATCATAATGAAGAGAAAAAGATCATAACATCATCCATATAATCAATGCATATAGATCATCATCATATAGAGTAACATGCATAATAAAAGATAATCATCATATAGAGTCCATGTCTGCATATAGATCATCATAAAACAATAAAAGTCCAAGTATACAATGATATCAGATCAAAAGTACAAGTGCCTCATCAATACAAAGTCAAGTCAAGGCTGTCCTGTACCACTACCACCCGACTCTGTCCATCTCTATGGCTGTGGGCGAGAAGATCCTCCAGATGCCTATCTCCCATGATCACTACTCCTTTAAGGAGGTCCCATGACTCCACCGCTGCTAGTATCCATCCTCACGGTGGTATGATAGCTACCTTCTTTTTGGCTCTCTGTGACTAAACCCTCATATAATCATCACCAATGGGAAGTCTCCTTCTCGGCTTGAACTACTTCTCTAAAAGTACCAGCTGAGAGAGTGCTCGATCCAACTTGCTGAATGTGATCAAGGAGGCCCCGAGTATCCTGCTATCTCCTAACAGTTCTATCTCTCTCATTCATGAATGTATGCACCTATGCTCTAAGTCGATCTATCTATTCTCTAAGACTATCCATGGTCTCCTACTCTAGCACATCCTCCTGAGAAACATGAACTCCAATCCCCTCATCTCCACCTCCCTATCCACCTGCTAGAATCTCAGTCTGAGTAGATCTCAAAACCCATCGTCTAATGAGTGGAACATCATCCTCTGAATCCTCATCCTCTCCACCATGAGCTATCATAACCCTAGGGTCTGGCTGAATTCAACCAAAATCAATGCCTCTCCTGCAACCCTCATCTCGTCCAATCATCCTGCCTCCTCCTATAGAGGGAAATCCTCTCAGTGATCTCATCCCTTCCCTACCAATATCCCTCCCAATCCATCCAACCTCTCTCCCACCCATAGGAAGCAGTCTCCCAATCCTTCCAACTAGTCCAAATGATCCCCCATGGACTCTCAATCGACCTACACTCCGTCCAGATCTCCTACCATCACCACCTCCATCTCCACCCTCATTTCCATCCCCTTTGGCCTCCTGAGAAACTCTAAGCTCTCATCTCTATCTCTGTCTCCTGATAATAGGATCATATGAATCATCATCCTCATATCCTGAGCTGGGAGGAGGATCTGCTAGATTGGTAATACGAGGAAATGGGTATGCAAGTATATATTGAGCATAATCTACAGTAACCCTAGGATCTAGAATGTGCAATCTCATATCATAAGCCACCCTAGGAGTAGCCAGAGACTCTGCACGTACTATCTCAAATGACAAAGAAGGTCCCCAATCTCGCCTATCTCTGTACCATCGTGCATATATCGTGACACCAGTAGGCATAGGCTAAATGATACCAAATTGTCTCAGAATGCGACTAATCAACTGTCACTCAATAATGTATGGAGTCTGACCAATGAGATATCTACTTTGCATAATAAATGGTAATGTCTGTGCATCATCCATTCATGGCTCACAATCAATATAAGGTCTCCAAATAACACTATCCAGTGAATCAAGAACCCAACGCCAACACTCCATCTTACCCAAATTATGCTGAGTAAGGATACCTGCATACAGATAAACATATGGATGCCTCTCACCATGAACTCTATAATGAATAGGCCACATAATGGCAATGTTCTCCCAGCACCAGATTTGCAAAAGTGTACATCATGTCGATAGATTAGAACTCTCATCAAAAACAACCTGATGAAGATCATGATACAAATGAGAGAGCATACAAACACCCCACACATATCGAGTCCAATGTTGCAACAAGCTCTGAAGAGTCTCACCCCACCCAATAGAAAAACCTCGAGATCTCCTATATGGACAGATGAATCCCTCAATCAAACCTGTAAGAATCACATGGAGAGTATCACAATACATAATCATATCCTCCCATCGAATCTCTCCTCTCGAAATGCTCTCATCACCAAATTTCACTGTACACACCTTTGTCCCTCCACGATCCTGAAAATCATATTGAACTAACTCACTGGTCATTGAGATGTGGAGAATCCTGTAGACATCCTCAAGCATCACACTAATCTCACCTGTGGGTAGGTGGAAAGTGTTATGCTCACTATGCCATCTCTCGACTAACGCTGTCAACAATTCCCTATTATGGGTAATATCAAACATGTATAACAAGTGGCATAATCCGCATGCATCAATATGTCTCACCTCTACCTGTGTAATCTCTGGCACTAAGTGCTGCATCATCAGGAATTTCTCCCAACACTAGAGAACATCAAGTTTCTCATGTTTACCAAGAGAATTTGATCAATCATCACTCATTTATCTATCAAATCAAAGAGATCGCTAATCTATCACATCAACAATTGGTAAATCTTTTCAAATGAAGCAAATCGGGCTATCAAATCAATCTAAACCTATCAATCACTGAGTTCAATCAAACTCTGCTATTCTCTTCATTAGAAACTAAATTGTTTTCTTAGAGATAATCTATCCAATCAAATAAAATCAATCAATCATTTATTCTATCAATCAACATTATCAAATCAATCAATCAAGTACCTATTCATCACAATTGCGCATCAAAATGGCTAAATCTAATCATCAAAGTGAATTTCAACATGAACAACATCAAAGAAATTCATTTGAAACACAAATGCTAATCTTTTTAACAAAAGTGCTATTCTATTGAGCACAGGCGCTAAATGGAACATATGCGTGAACCTTTTTTGCACAAGCTCTAAAACTTGGAACATATGTGTGAAACTATCAAAAGTGCTAACTTAAACATCAAACATGCAAACACTAAAAGCACAAGCGCTGACAAAGAAAAAGCACTAACATTAATCATAAATGCGCTAACAAAATGAACACATGCACTAAAAATATCAGATGCGCTAACTTTACATGCAAAAGCGCTGACAAATAAAATAAAAACGCTAACCAAAGAAGCCAAAAATTGAAAAAATTCAAAATAGCCAAAAACGCGCCAAACAAACATAATAAAATGTACAACAAGTTGCAAAAAGGTTTAGGATAAGGTACATACCAGATACCCATACTCAGAAGGTCGCTAATATCATTGAATGTGCTCAAATCGGTGGTTCTCCAACGAGATCACCATTTTGCCACCTCACCAAGATAATCTCTTCACAAATCTGACAACGATGCAAATGAAATTAAAATTAACTTTGGTTAATTTTATATTTACTATTTGGAAGGGTAACTAATATATTTCAATGGGGAAAATTATATTTATTTTTCAGAAATAAATTTAATCGAAGGACCTTTTCAATTATCGTGAGATCAATCACTTATCCAATTTTTTCAACAATTTCACGATCAACCTCTCGAGGGGGCACACAATCAAGATTTTTATCTTCATCAGACACATTATCAAGAATTGATTTAATCTTTGAAACAATGTTGTCTCAACATAATTTCAAAGAGGGGAAAAATGTATACACATAAAAATGGCTATGAGCAATTAAATAAATATTTAATATTTATTTAATGTTTATTATTCTATTTAATAGTTAATTTGAAAAGATTAATTTATTTAATTCATTTCGCGTCTTTCTATTAATTAATTTAATTGAAATATTTTATTAATTAATTCATCTATCCTATTCCTCTAATTAATTAAATATGTAATATTTAATTATTCTTCTGATCAATTAATTAAATATCTAAATATTTAATTATTTCCTCCAATAATTTGAATATCTAATATCTAATGGTTATTTTTCTATCCTATAGTCTCAAATATTAAATAATTCTTAATTATTTAATCTCTTTTCCAACTCATCCTTCCATCTCCATTTCATCTTCCCTTTGCCAATTCATCAATCACGTGGCTAAAGATATTAATATTTCCTAAAATATTAATTCATCATTTATCTCCAACCTCCAAATTTAATAAAATATTGTGTACATACACATATTTCTTAACCTTATTCTATATTCCCTCCAACATCCCTACATTGTAGGAAGGACTTGAGTCCACTTGTCCTCTCATGCCTAAATCTTCTCCAACCATCCCTAGATTCCCTCAGTCAGCAACCTAGTCAAGGTGAGATGAGTGACACTTGTCTTCTCCTCCCCCCTTTCTCTCAACCTTCACCTTTGCTCACAACCATCCAAATTTGCAGATCTGATCATGACCGTTGATCTAGGCCACATCATCTTATCCTCTCAAAGTCTAAAAAATTAGGAGTTTGAGTTGAGATAGAGTTAGTCTTAAAGTTAATCATTTGTGAAAACTTATACATCTGTGAGTTTTAATCTTGAAGAAAATAGCATAATCATTTAGCATTGCATATTTTAGTATCAGTTAACTATCAGTTATCAGTGCATTCTTCATATGCCATCTTGGAAGCTATTAGTGCTTGTCTGAGAGCACACCATCGGGAACTAGGAGTAGTGCAGTTAGGACACAATGAGACTTAAATCATGAAGGTAAAAATAATGCTTTTATTTTAATATTAATTTCATGTAGTTTCATTGGTTGAGTTTGGATTTCCTGTAGCATTTCCTTTGTATTTTGTGAAACTAGTATGTTGCAAGTAGTATTTTGATGATGAAATTCAAGTCGACACAGGCACATGGTGTCCTTTTGTATTGGTCCTACCTAAATAGGTAGTATCACTGTTCCTTTGGATGACCTTTCTTCATCATCATAGGCTTTGATAGTGATCTTCTTGTTTGGATCAATAGACTGTTCAGATGAAGCCTAATGCATGGATAAGCTTTTGGATAAGCTTTAAAGTACATATATTGAGACCAACTCCTCCATCTATTAACACTCTTTCTACTTGATGTTTATAGACTAAGACTTCAATATGGAGCAGAGTGTTATGCAGATGATTCAAGGAGACATCATCTTGTTCAAAAAAGGTAAGGTTATGAGGTCCTGTTGTATGAGCCACCATGACTTGGAATCTATCAATATCCAGATCTTTAGGAGCGTTTGTTTTGACAAGTGATTTCTCTAAGATATCTTTATGTTTTGGTGAGAGTTTGAGCAACTCGAGTATGGATATCTGAGTGGGAGTTCTCCGCAGTTGATCAACCAAGTTATATTGAGTCTTGGGGATAGTTGTGGATGTTGATGTATTCCCTTTCAAGATGTATTTTTGTGCTTTGGCTGTCACATTGATCACCGCATGTTCTTGTTTGTCCTTGACATTTATGACATTTATTTGGTTGTCATCTGTTGATATGTAATTGATGGTGTTACTATATAAGTGATTTATACGAGCTCCTCCGCTATCATTTGATGTTGAATCTCCTCCCTTGTTGTAATTCAGAAGACAATTTTTAAAGGCGTCATGGTCACCATTTGTTTTGTGACCATCAACTATTAAATCACCTCTATCGATCATGTCCTGAAAAATATTCTTAAGCCTCATGCAATAATTTGTGTGATGTCATTTGTTTCGATGAAAATCACAGAAATGCGAGTCATTCCACCAAGGTGGTTTGACTTGAGGTTCAAAGTTGTTTATGGCTAGCAATGTGATGATCTTATTTGCCAAGAGTTTTTGAAACACTGATTCTAAGGTTTGTCCTAATGGTGTGTAGATGTGTCTATACAGGAAAGCATTGGTGTTGCCTCTCTGGTTTGCATTATTCCCTTAGTTAGTGTTGTTGCCTTGGTTAGTGTTGTTTCCTTGGTTAGTGTTGTTGCCTTGGTTAGTGTTATTGGCATTTGATGTTTAAGTTCCTTGATTGGTATTTTGTAGATAAGGTTAGTGCCTTGATTAACACTTTTTTTTAATTTTTGTTGGATGATGGGTTACCTGATAAAGCCAACACTGGTTGTTTGAACTTCACATTATTAGGATCGACTACCCCATCATTAACAATATTTTTGTTCCTTGTCCAAAATCCAGATTTGTCTAAAGTGTTGTTGTTGTTGTTTTGATTATTAAAGGGGTTAGTGTTTGACGAGTTAACTCCTTCCTTAAAGAACTTCAGTGTTCCTTTCTTGATGCAGGCTTCCTCCACATGGATTTTGTTTTCTATTAATAGGAAAAAGATGGTATGCATTGGAGTTTGAGTTGACAACTCATCTCACTATCTAGATTATCAATAAAGATATCCATCTTTTCCTTTTCAGGCACATCTCGAGGATATCTTGAAACCATGCATCTGCACTACTGAAGAAACACCATGAATGTTTCATTGTTCTTTTGTTTGGTGTTACACACATCCAACATGGTGATTTCATGTTGAATGTTATAGGAGTATTGAGTGATAAATTTGTTTACCAACTCATCAAATGATCTGATGGGAGGTGTGAGTTTAGACAACCACTCCATGGTTTTCCCTCCCAAACTTCTTGGGAATAGTCTCATTATATAATTGTCGTCGTGAGAAAACTCTAGGCTTATGGTACAAAATTCTCAAAAATGATCATGGGGATCACTTTTACCATCATACTTGTCATACTTTGGTATATCTGAATTTGGGGGAAAAGGTACCATGCTCAATCTCCTATCAAAAGGATAAGGATATATCTTGTCCAAGGAGTATCACATCGTGGTTCTTTGTTGCATGTCCTGCATTTGTCTTTGTAGTGTTTGGATTTATTATGTAAGAGCGACCATGGGTGCATGTGTACTTCGAGGGAGAGCTTCCTCTCTTTCATTAATATTGTCCCGATTTCAGGCATGGTTATGTTCATGAGTGTTGTCTTGCTCATGTATGTTTTCTGGGTCATGTGCTTCTTCTTCTTCTTCTCTTTGTTGGTCTTGATAGGCATAATTTTTAGACCTTGTTCTTAAAATTCTCCAGTCTATATTCCTTAGGTTTTTCGGAATCAAAATCTTTAGAAAGTTTAACTCCTTTGCTAGCTAGCATGAGTAGATATTTTTCCTTGTCTACTTCGATAAGTCTTTCCATGAGCCTTTGGAATAATGGGTTTTCTTGACACTCTTAGAGAAGTTCCTTGGTGATCTCTATTTCACCCATATTGACATACTCATCAAAAGGGTTGGATAATCTATGACCCATACTTGATTCTGGTTGTGATTCTCTTTGTTTGTTTCTCTAAGATCGAGTGACAACAGACATTTAGTAAATTTCTACCGCAATGAATTCTTCGTCTTCTATGGGAGCTCTGGGTGGTGTTGGCGGTTCATGTTGAGCTTTGTTATATGTGATACAAAACTGTGGGAATAAAGCGGGGATAATATTTCCTCCATGATTTAGGCATTGGTTGAATGCTGCTTTCTCAATGTAAGCCCTACTTCTGAAAGGTTCCTTATCAAACTTGTTTGTTTTGCCTTGGATATACAATCACATGTGACACAAGAATGCACGATGTGTTGCAAAGAGTTGATGATTGATATAGAGAAATTTATTCCTTCTTGTAAGTGCCTTAGAACTGGGTTATCTCTTCTTCAACTTAGTTTTGTGATGAAGACTTGTTCTTCTCAAAATATGAGGAGTGGTCATACATGAATGATCAAAGGTTGACAATGATGTTGAATTTGGATACTTCATTTGAATAATTAAGTTTAATTTATCAAGTAGAGGTTTAGTTAGATTTGCCTCCATGATAAAGTGTGTCAAATGATATGGATAAAGTCTCCTGATATAGAAACTTGATTTGACAACTTAAGGATTAAACTAGGTATGTATTTTTGATAGAATCCGTTGGATGGTGAAACTTTGATCACTGTTTCTGCTACTTCCTAATTTTTTTGGATGAACTTATCTCAATCTAGTTGATGATTTGAAAAACTCATTCTAAGAGCATTTTGTTGATTGGAAATTTTCTCACTGATGATCAGATTTGAAGTTTGGTTGTTGAGTTTGCTAAAGGACCCGAAAGGGTATGTGAAACTATCGATAAAATTTTGGCAAGATGCCTGGCTTGCTCTTTGTTTTTCCAAGTTTTGATCATGCGCTAAGACAGAGAGTGAATGCACTAAAGAATGTTCAATATGCACTATAGAAATCTCTTCATGTGCTATGTTGCCTCTCCTACACACTGTCTTAGAATGTTTGAAATTGACTATTCTGGATGGGTTATGCACTAATATGTCCCGATTATGCGCTGTTGTTTGGATTGAAAGCACTATGGTAAATCTTGAATGTGCTATGCTGATGTCTAAATGCGCTACACTGATGTTGGAAAGCACTACTAGAAATTTCACCAGTATGATATTGGTTATGTGCTAATTTGACTGATGAAAGTGCTAAGGTTTGGTTCAAATGTGCTATGGGATGGTTTCTACGCGCTAGGATGTTGCTCCTATGCGCTAACTCTCCTGATTTCTTTGTTTTTCACTATTTTGAAAACTAACACTTGTGATTTTGATGGATGATTTTCTGAAAAATAACTCGAAAACACGACACATAGAAGAGATAACAATTTTTGCCTATGTTAAATAAGTAGTGTATGTTCTGTGAGGATGTGTTCACATCCTCGATGTTTTCACTGGTTTAGATAACAAATAAGACAAATCAAGTAGACTCTTTATTCAAGGGTCATCAACAATATCATAGCCCACTAGTCTCAATACTCCGTCAACTCAAACAACCTTGTCACCCCCTAGAGGGCGCCCATTTTTTTGCCTTTTGCCAGAAATTAACTTAAAGTGAATTACTTCACAACTGAGTAGTTATCTTGGGAGATATATGGTGAGTGATCTTGGGGGTGGATTCTTGCCCACCCTTGCACTATGATATTAAAGATGTCTAGTTACTGACTTTGCTCAAAGCTTCTAATGCTAAAGTTTTTAATCAGGCTTCCGTTCGGTCTTCAGTGATAATCTCCCTCAGGAAGCTTCCCAACCTTTAGAATAAAGGCTTTACGTATCTTAAATATTTTGGGGGAAGGATAATCACTGAGCAAAACTGTTGAAGGGGACTTTCGTTAGCCTCCACATTTGATTATAGTGGGTTGGAACACTTGGTGATAAAGCCATTTCCTACTTAGGTTGTTCCCCTCTCACCGGCCATTATGGCGCTCTAAGAGCGACTTGGGAGGCTAGGCCTACTAAAAGATTTAAAATGCTTGAAGTAAAGAAATCTTTTAAGAGTGGTTTGGCTTTTTGATCACCCAGTTAAGGGGAGAGCATATACTTTCCACTTTCTAGACAAAGCAAACAAGTGTTGTTTTTAACCTTCAAAGCAATGATTTTCTAACTTTCTATTTGGAGATGTTGCTCCAAAAAGAATGGTGTTCTGTTTAACTCTTCATAGCAAAATGTTTTCTATCTAGGAAAGTGAAATCCTGGTCAACAAAATAAATCATGATGTTGGTCAACAAAAGGAAAGTTGCAAAATTAAAAACTCATTTGCTTTGCACAAAATAATAAGTGAGGTTCTTTTTATCCTTTGCAAAATGAAAATGAGTCCGTTTTATGCACCAAAGGAAAATGTGATCCCTTTTACCCTTTGCAAACTGAAAAGCAAGTTTGTTGTTCTTTTTAACCAGCCAAAGGAAGTGAGTTTGTAGTTCTTTTTAACCAGCAAAAGGAAGTGAGTTTGTAGTTCTTTTTAACCAATAGAAAGGAAGCGAGTTTGTAGTTTTTTTAAACCAACAAAAAGGAAGTGAGTTTGTAGTTCTTTTTAACCAACAAAAGGAAGTGAGTTTGTAGTTCCTTTTAACCAGCATGAAAATGAACTATTTTTAAACTAACCAAAAAGTTAGAAACACAAATAATTAAATGCTTAAGTAAACTCCTTCAACCTACAAACAAAGATTAGTAACTTGCAACAAATAGTTAGTGAGAAATGTTAACCCTGAGGTGAGCTTATCTAGGCCTAATATGTACTTCTATTACAAATTATGTTTTTCTTGTTTCTGACAGAGTCATGAGCTAAGCTTCTACACAGAAGCACTACAAAATGTTACAGATGCACTATAGAATGCACCCTAAGCGCTACAATGATCACCGAATGCGCTGCATTGTTATCTTGACATGCAGGAAAGAAATTTGAAGTAGTATGCACTAATAAAGAGTTTGAATGTGCTAGAAAAAGGGACTGATGTGCTAAACAATACACCAAAAGAGCTATTGTTTCCCCTGAATGTGCTAGTGAAAGATCCCGATGTGCTAAAACAACATTCCCGCATGCATGCAATCTTGATCTTGCATAAAAAACAATATGATTTATGGGGATGTGCCCCACAGTGGGTGCCGGAAATGTGTGCGGGAAATGAGGGGGACAAAAACATAAAATTCCAATTCAAAAAGGCCCACTCTTGGTGCAAATTATAGGAACTATACTGAATTAGCTCAACTTCCCAAGGAGTGTCCCATTGTTCTCTATCTCACAGGATCCCTGAATTCAATGTCTTTTCTCTCAGATCACTGAGCAAAGTGACTTAGGAATGACAACTCCAAGAATGTGTGATGTTTGATTATAAGCATGAATGCATTCCTAGATATGTATGTTATTGAATCTATGATGATTAAGCTAGCATAAAGATGATGATAAGATTAGATAATTATCCTAGCAATGATATACTAGTCTAACGTGGATATTCTATGATATTAGAATGCATCTAAATGCTTATTAAGATGATTTATCAAAGAGAGGCTAAAAAGATTAGTAATTAGACTATAAGTTTTGATGCATGAAACTTCTATATCACTAGCAAAACAACTATAAGTTTGATACACAAATATTTCTATATCAAAATGAGAGAACGAGAGCTCTATTTATAGAGAAAATAGGGCAATGGAAGGTCAAACTTGGATAATCTTAACAAGGGCCAGGATTGAAAGTTAATCAATCCATGTTCACAATTCTCACCAATTAAATGGTGACAATTGTCAACAAGAGGTTGCTTGAGAGGAGATGAAAGAAGCATTAAATGCTTGAGAAGACATGAAGGTTACCTTAGGAGGTAAGGGTTAAGGTTAGGTTAGGGTTATCCATTGGATAAAGCTTTTACCCAATGGGTAAACACTTGTGCAAGGGTTAAAGAAATAACCAAGGTTAAAGCCATGAATGCTTGATGAGACCCTTGGGTTAGATGAGGGTTGAGTTAGAAAGAAAGTCTCTAATCATGCAAGAAGGTTGAGTTAACCATTAATGGTTATGTAAGAGCCTTAAATGGTTTGAAAGACTTTGAGGGTTAACTTGTTGAGGACATAAATCCTTTAATGGTTTTCAAATACTTGGAGGCTTTGAGAAGTGACATCTATTTGCTTAGGATTGTGACAATATTTAGGAGATGGATTAGGCTAAATTGGAAGTGATTAGAAGAATCTAGAAGGGGTTAAAGAGGCAAGTGGGAGATGTAGGAAAATGCAAGTGGAGGGAAAAATATTTTAATTAAAATAAAATTACTTTATTTCAATCAAATAGATGCAACTTGCATAAATACAAGTGGGGGATTTAAATAAATAAATTAAATTTATTTATTTACAAGGATCAATTTAATCAAATGTAAATTTAATTAAAAAGGGAGAAAGGGGAATTAATTAAATAAAGTGATTTATTTAATCAAAAGGCTAAAAAAGGCTTAGGTGAACTTAATTAAATAATTTGAGTAATTTATTTAATCAAACAGATGAATATGAAGAAATTAATTAAATAAAATTTAATTAATAGGAAGAATGGGGTTTAAAATGAATATTAAATATTCACTTAGGAAAGTGGTCAGATTTATACGTCTACAGTTTATACTTAAAAACTCTGTGTATTTTGTTAATTAATGTATTTGATAGTAGATTATATGATTACATGCTTACTTCTTTTGCTTTTATACTTTTCTAATTAGAAGATATATATTAGAAATGATATTTTGTATTAAATGTATTACTTTTGTGATTAAATTGATGAAGAACAACCATTATCCAGAAACTTTGCTGTTATGTCTTGTTCTATTTTCTTGGATATATTTTCAAATGTTCTAAAAATTTGTTTCAATATGTAGAGCTATAAAATCTTTGTTCAACAACATGGAACTCTTGGTCACACTCTTTATTGCTCTAGTTGGATGATGCAATGATTCACTCCAAGTTTACCTTCATCGTTTGTTTATGAAATTTCCAGTTTCATCAAAAGAAATAAAGAATTATAATTAAAGACATTAAGTCTTATACAATTTAGTTAGTAGTTGTTACTCATCTAGGTAGGTAACACATCATTTGAATTTGAATAAGGGTAATGCCTATATATATCACTCAGCTTTTAGTAGAAAGCTAGTTAGCGAGTCAGTCAGTAGTTTCAGAGTCTTGTCAATTTTCTTTGTAATTTCAAAACTTTGTTTTACTCCTTGTTGGGAGCAAATTTAAATGCAAGCTCGATGTTGATTTAAAATCTTGGTGTTAAAGGATCCCAATGAAGAGCAGGGCCCACTCAACCAAAGGGAGGTGATCCTAAGTTGTTTTTTTATTTTGATTTAGTTGTTGCATGTTTTCTTAAGTTATTTCTTTTTTGCAAATTCTTATACATTGAAAATTAGAAAAAAAATCATTTTGAATTAGTAGCTTTCATTTGTAGATCATTTTCAATAGTGCTTACAGATAGATTAATTTATGGATGATTAAATTCATGTTTTATCTAGTTAAGTTTGAATTCACAGAATAGATTAGTGAGTAGATGCATTTTAGTTTCTAGTTTGGTTAGTAATTAACAATGGTGATGGAAGTTGTGATTAAACATAAGCTATATTAAGTTAACTCATGGAATTTAGTTTTCTTTGAATGATCTCTAGAATAGAATTCTAAATTTCTACAAGCGTAAAGTGGATTTCATTTTTTAGCAAAATTTAATAGAATTTGAATTTATGCGTTGTAGATTAAATTTAGTTTTAGCTGTAGCTAGAAGATTCCATGGTTTAAATTTTAATTAAAATTTTGTTTGATTTGCGTTGAAACCACTAGAGTTTCTTTAGGATACATTTTGCTCATTACGTTTCAATTTATTTTATATTACAATAGTTTATTAAGCTTAGAATTTAGTTTGTAGAAGTGGATCCCAAGAGCTCCTAATGGGGCATGACCGAAGTGAGACTCATTGTTTTCAGTTCAAAAACCCACCTGGTTCGATAAATGAGAAATTAAATGATGTGAGTTGCGACATTAATGGCCTCGCCCATCATACCTTCCTTCAAAGTTGTGTGCTTCATTTAGTGATCTTATTTCTATCCACCCTAACCACCCATATTTGTGTTTTTTTTTAAAACTTTTTGTTCATTTTTAAATATGATAGGTTACTATTTTTATTAATTTGGAAAGTCTTATGTTCTTCTCATTGTAGACACTTCAAATTGTCATGCTTCTATTAATGTACAACATTAATCCTGAATTACATCTTCACTAATTAGTTAAATAAAATTATTTAATTAATTAGGTCATCTTCCCTCTAATGATTAATTAAATAATCATATTTATTTTAGTAACTAAACAAACCCTATTTATCATTTAACTACTCATGTTTAATAATTCCATTCCAAGATTTGATCCTCTCCATTTACTTTACTATATCATACAATTGGACCGCATGTTTGAATCAATTAGCTTTGTGTATTTTAAAGTAGTCTCTATCCTCCATTGCCACTCTTTCATCATCTCCTTCCACTTGTCACCTAGCTAGCTCACATAATAATGCAATTTAAGCACTTCCCTTTATCTCACAATCAAATCCTATACCTCCTTGCACATGGTTAGAACTATATTTAAGAAACCTTCTCCAAAGAATACATACCGCATTCTCATAAGGTACGTGCTACCCAAATATGGTAACCTCAAACAAAGAGCAACAAGTATCACTATATATTATTCTAGCTACATAACTTAAATCTATACCAAAAATCATAAAGGTATATGATTATGTTTATGTTATATTTGTCTATTGTTTGATGCTCTCATTTACTTTAAATTGAATTTTGTGTTTGATTTGGTTTGTGTTCAATTTATTAACTCTTGTTTATTTAAATTTAGCATTCATATTTTCATATACTTGACATGTAATGAGTCATGTGAATGATGTAAAAATGTGAATCAAAATAATAATGGAAACAATGCAATGTAAGATCCAAACTCACAAATCTAGATAAACATGAAATGAAGTCTACAATCTATGCATAAAATCAAATAATAAAGAATAATACCATCAAAAGACCTTAGGAGACTCCATTGTTGCTTGATACTTGCTTGAATGCTTTGGTATGCAGGTTTCTCTTCAAAATAGCAAAAAAATGATTGCAAAATGTTATGATAATGAAGGATAGATGCTAGCTCTTGATTTAGAATGCTTGATAGTTTGAATATAATGTAGGTGCTCCAAAATGCTAGATAGAAAATGAAGGGGTGAAGGTCTTACTTATACACTTCACATACATTTGATCAATGGTAGGATTGATAGGCAAAATCAATGGTTGAGAAATGTTGAAAGAGGATATGACCTATGATACACATTGATTGATAAGGCAAAGGTGCAAATGCATAGAGAAAAAAAATAAAATATCAATTTTATTTATTCAAGCTAGAAAATTTTATAAATCAATTGAATTTATGTAGTTTGAGAGGAAAATGTTAAATTTTATGCCAAGTGGGATCTAAAATGCACATGAATTGACAAGGTGTAAGGATAAGATGAGATGTAAGTGCATAGAGAAAATAAATAAAATATTGATTTTATTTATTAAAGGTGGAAAATTTTTAAAAAAATATTTGAATTTATTTGATTTGAGAGGAAACGTTAAATTTTATGGAGAGGGGGATCTATCTAAATTCAAATTCTGGATTCGAGCTTAGGAGGGTGATTTTGAGGTTATAAAATATTATTTTATTATTTTTTATGTGAAATTGAAACCCTATAATGATGAAATATGAGTGGGTTTCATTTTTTAATGACTAAATTGTATTTAAAAAGTATCAAGATGCTTGAAATGTGCCTTAGAAAATTGGATATATTTATGTAGAAGAATTACTGAGAATATGATGACTTGATATGAAAATGTATTAGTCATTTTTAGATGTCCATATTTTTCCCCTCTTTGAATTTTTTTTTTATGGCATTGTTTCAAAGAAAATGATAATAATGATATGCCCCAATGATAGGATGGATACGGGATGGATGCCCCTCAAGAGATTGGCTAGAAAGTGACTTTGAGTCAAATTCTCAAAAAGAGATGTGAAAGAAAAGTGTGTGCAAAAGATGTGCATCGATGCAACTACATGGAACTACATGCAAACAATCCCATTGATCAAATACAAAGTAGAACATATAAATGGATAATTAAATAGATTAGGGAAAGGGAAATATGGAAATGATATGATAGAATATGTAAAATGGATGGATGTGACATTGTGCTTTGGTTAAGCCAAGACAAATGTGAAGAGCAATCCTATTTTGATATAGCAAGGATGTTATGCATCAAGGTATAGGGAACCAAGATGACGTTGCATTTCTTTCATGGACTAGGACTCGGAAAAATGAAAGGGTCCTCTTACTCATGCTAGGCACCACAAGACCCTTTTAGAATTTGTGAAGAAGAGAGACTCAGAATATGATAGTATTAGTACACAAAGGGTAATGAATGACCCAATATGCAAAGGACAAAAATCATGCTATAAAATATCCCAACACACACATGGAAAGTGGAGACTTAATTAGTGTTGTAAGAATGATCCACAAACACACCAAGCACAAATACAAATACCATGCTCCACTCTATGTCCTTATAAACATACCAAGATATGGAATATCTGTGCAGTCTAAAGAAAGTAGGAGAAATTGGACAAAAAAATAACAATCAAAGACCAAATATAACAGCTTGAGGAGGATAAATAAAATGACAAACACAAAAAATTGAAACATAAATTATAGATTAAAAATACCAAATGTCAACCAAGCTAAACATACAACATATCTCTTGCGAAAAAGACATGCTTGGTGTAGATAAATAGCACTTGTATAAGAAAGATGCATCCATCAAGGTGTAGATATCTAGAGATAAAGCCTGATATAGGAAGGATACATCCTATCAAGGAAAATATATCTTAATAGATGATGATAGATATGTGATAGGTTAGGCAAGCAAGATATGCAAGACGTAGGCTTAGATTTGCATTAGCCTTTCACACAAGCTTTTTGTGAAAGCTCTAATATTCTTGTCTTATGATTGGCATAGTTCTGATCTCTCTTTTGCTTTTTGGTTTTTAATGTAAAATTATGTTACTCTTTTTCAAAGATGGTGACAAACAAGGATACAAACCCAAACAAGGTCAAGACAAAGGTGCCCCCGGTGATTTATGGATTTTTGCAATATTTGATTTTTTTTGAATTTTTGGAATATTTATTTTCTTGTATTTTTGGAATATTTATTTTTTGATTTTTTTGGAATATGGGAATTCATGGAGGATATTGAGGTAAAATACATATATCAATATTTATTCCAAAGCAAAAATATATTAGTGTCTAACAAGGCATGCAACATTATGACTAGATGTGATCGAAATGATTAGGTGAAGGATGGAAATGGTTTATTATGGACTTAGAGATGATCTGATTTCCAAGGACTATCTCACAATAGGATAACCTATTTTATCCAAGATAAGGGATCAGATATATGGCTATGTAGGTAATGGAATGGTGAATGAAAGGGAGTGTGGTCCAAAGATATGGACATGTCAAGACTTTGCCAAAAACATGTTTCAATAGAATATGCCCATAGGTTTTGATCAAGATCAAGGGAAGAATTCAGATAGGATAAAGATAGAATATAGGTAGGATGAGAAAAATTGACAATGTAAATAAAAATGGACAAGACATGAGATATGGGCTAAAGGGTGTGCATAAAATGAAGTAGACAAGATACATAATGCTTATATAAATCCTTATCCTTTTCAAGAGAAAACATGAAAAAGAGAAGATAGATGTAGTGATGAGTCCTAGGATTGTCATGATTTTACCTATTTACTGCTACTTTTATCAGACTTCTTATATGTTTTAATTATGCTTTGAACTATACTTTCATCTAGTTATGATATATATGACATGCTAATATATGAATATGCTATATGAAATTTATATGATTGGTATTATTGTCAATATGTTATAGATGATGATTTATGTGGAATAAAGGCTCGTCTTAAGGGAACAACATGCAACTTAAAGGATGTGTGTGGAGGAGAGGGGAACTTATGGTCTATGGTGTTAGATTCAAAATAAGTTACCTTTTAACATTTTTCTTCTTAATCGCATATTTATTTATAAGATTTTGTGGTGGCATCTTTGATTTCCTCTCAAATTTGATTGGTAATCTCTAGCTTCCCAAGCATCAATTTGTTTAATATTTTCTTGGACACTGGATCTTTCATTTAAATTTTTGTTATCTTTTTCTTTTGGGTTGGAGTGGCCAAAGGAACTACCTAAAAAATGGCGACCTTGTTCAAAATTTCCTCTTCTTGTATAGCTTGTTCTCTCCTGTACTTTAGTGTGATGACTACCTATATTTCAATTCTATCCATGAAGTCTTCCAATGTGGTTTTGGAGGCTCCCATATATATTACTAGTGCTTTCTCAAAAATTACTTTATTAGGTGCCACAATATTATTGTAAACTTCAAAGGTTTTTTCCAGGACCTCCTTTTAGAAGATCTCATTGTAGAGTTTTTCTTCATTCACCAATAACTGTACTTGTTCCTTTGTTGGTTTGATTCTTTTCTCTCTTATTCCATGGGAGAGGTTTCTTTGCATGCCTTTTTCTTTCCTTTTTTTCTTCTTCTCCATACTTGTTTGCAAAAGTACCTTTGAGGCCTCTTCCATTGATGGCTCTCTTTGCGACTGTGTGGTGAGTAGTTTTCTTTTATCTCATTTGGATATTTATTTTTATTGAGAGGATTATGTAGGTGATGTCTCTAGATGTAATCTTATAGACCTCCACAGAGTGGTAGTTCTTTGCTCCTTTGACTCCTCCTTAGGAATTCCCCATTTTTCCCTAAGTTTTTTCCAAATTTTATCCATATGTTACTCGAACTTCTTCTTGGCCACATTGTCCATGATCCTTGGTGGGTTGTGAATATTTTTTCATGTAGATCCATGGGAAGGCTAAGTAGTGTTGTTGCATAGGAATATATCTCTATATCTATTAATTCATACAATAGTTTTAGGTCCAAGAGGTCTAAGGTTCAATTGCATCCATTGATGTGAGGTCTTTGTCAACTATGAATGCAATATTATCAATATAGTTTTAGACCATGTCATAAGAGATCCATTCTCTATTTTGTAGCTTTTGTTGAAGGAATTTGAAGAATACTCAACACATGGTAGAGTAAGAAGTAGAATCTTGGAAGTGCTTCACATAATCTTGAATTTGTATTGCTACCAGTTGAGTTGTATCCTAGATATTCCTCCATAAATGTCAATTGCTCATTCATAAATTAAAATGCAAGAAAATTAATTATTATGTCATACTAGAATTAATAACATGTTTTGTTTGTGCACTCTACATTCTCTTGTTGGAGTAAATTAATATTTAATCACATGCTTAAGTTTACTTAGGCATATTAATCATTCAGTTGTTAGGGAAATATTATTTAATACTTCTTACTTGTATTATTATTTGTGCTAGGTGCTTGAGTTCTAACTGCTCTTAGCTAACCTTACATCTCATTGAGCCCCATCTCATTATTGTGAGCTCCCATCTATCTTGCTCTTGCCTTTATAAGTAGAGCACTTGTACATTGTTTGACATCTCAATATCAAATATTTTTGGCTCATATTATTCTGTCTGTCTAAAGTTGAATTTATTGTTTGTGTTCCTGACATTAGTGTCAATACTCCAACATGATATCAGAGCTTTCTTGCAATGTCTCCTTCCTTTAAAAATATTCACTAGTTTTGAGATCCCTAGAGTTCTAGTCTATTCTTAGTTATAAAATCAGTTGTGTTGGTAGATCCATTGTTTGGTTATCCCGCACTATGATTTGGCCACCTTGAGTTAGATCTTTTCCGGTGAAGGAAATTTGTCTGATTTTGTTGTGTCATTATCATTTAGCACAAAATCATTTTTTGCTTTCTTGGCTAATTTCCGTTTT
This sequence comes from Cryptomeria japonica, assembly GCF_030272615.1. Classification (NCBI taxonomy): domain Eukaryota; kingdom Viridiplantae; phylum Streptophyta; class Pinopsida; order Cupressales; family Cupressaceae; genus Cryptomeria; species Cryptomeria japonica. The sequence goes on from NC_081410.1 coordinate 254,952,144, forward strand.
AATTTCAATTTTATTTTTTAGAATTAGTAGTTTACTTAGAGAATTGGATCTTTGATTTGGAAAGTCTTTATTCATACTTGATGGTTTTTTTATTCATCGATAAATTACCATTCTTAGACCAATGTGTGTTCGACAAAGAACATAGGTCCATTCGAAAGTGGAAATCTTCATTCATAGTTAACTCAAATATTATTTGATCTACCTTTAATTATTCTTTGTATGGTTCTTGAATTTATTTTGTCCCTTTTCACTTGAATTTATGTTGTTCCTTTTCACTAGTTGGTGATTTGCATTAAATCAATGGCTAGGGTTTAGCCACAAGCATTAACCTATTGAATGTAGTCTGAGCAATATTTATTTGAAGCTTGTAGTTACAATCTTTTGCTGGGTTATCATTTGGACCATCCTTAAACCACACACACTAAGCAACCTATTAAGTCTAAACAATATCAGTCAACTTTGAGTGTTTAACACTTCTAAGTTTAAAAGTCAAAGGTTAGTGTGTGTGATTTGAGCTGTTTGTGTCATCTGTGATAGAGGACCTGTGTTCTATAGTTTAATTGATGTGGTTGTGGGACTTTTAACTTCTATAATGGCCCCCATTGGATTTTTGAAGGCTTCTATCCAAAGTGTGAGGATATTGTCATACTTATTCAAGCTTGGCTCCATAAATCTCTTATCATTCAACTGGTAGAAAATTTGTTTGGTTCTTTAGCTTTGTACTATTTTTCAAGGCGCATGTGATCTTTTGGTGCTAATTAATTGATATCTCAACTCATTATGAGGAGGCTCCATTCTATCTACAACAAGTTCTATTTTGACAACAAGTTTTACTACCCATTTGAGGCCCCTTGGCTCGGCTACTCAAATCCTTGTTGCAAGTGATTGGACATTTTATAAATCTATGTATGTTTTGTCTTAGTCTATACTTATCCTCATTAGTGGCCGATGCATTTTATTGATAGATTTTTATTAGTATGAAATGAAGTTCATCTTTTTGGCTATAGCTTTTGCCAAATATTTTTTTCTAGGGTTTTCTTTGTCATCAAGAGAAGTTCGTGGTAGGCCCTTGCGTATGGACCTTGTGCACTTGCTTTGGGAAATATTTTTACCAAATTGGGAATACATAGACATTTTTTGGATTTAAATAATCCAATGCTCACACATTATATTATGAGCGTTGTCTTCTCTTGTGCGCATGTGTATGTTGTTTGACTTTGACTAGAGTGGCTTGCAGGCCTATTGTAGAGATAGCTAGCACTTGGTGTGGTTTGGTTCGCTTGGACTTGGTGCAATGGCTTGTTGGCATGGGCACCCACCAACTCATCATCACACATATCACCCTTAAAGGGCCCCATTTTTTTATTCTATAAATCAGGTTTTATCTTTTCTTTAGAGGTTTCTATATTTGTGATGGCTCTATCTTTGAATTTTTGAGGGATCATCATAATGGGTTTTACTTTTATTTTGGAGATCAAGAATTATAGGAAATGGAGTGATTTCATACTTACTCATCTTAGTGAGCATCATTTATTTTCGTATTTGTATAAAGTTGTTTCTATTCTTGGCACACCTTGTGAGCATGGTATTTAGAAAGGCTTTAGGGTTCAATTTTTTTGAATTTTTATAATAATGTAAATGATGAGATTTTGGAGTTGGGTATTTATTTTGACCATCCTTGTTCTCTTTGGACTCACCTTTTGGAGTTATATGAAAATCATGCTACTCCACCATTCCTTGATGATCCTCTTTCAAATTCTAATGTATCTCTTCATTCTTTAGAGAAGATAACCTATGTTTGTGATCATTTTGAGGTTTTTGAAACTTTACATGAGGCTACACATGTTTCAAAGGTTATTGTTTCTTTGTTAGAGGTAGTTGATCTACCTCCACTAGAGACTTTGGTAATTCTTGATCTATAGTATTATCATTGTCTTCCTGATTGAGATTCCTATTCGACATTGATTGTGGAATCTCATATTGTAAATTTTGAGGACACATTTGAGGGTTTATCTCTCCTATTTGATGATAGTTATGATGTAACTACTATCACATCTTGTTTGCCTTTGGGGCTTCTTCAAGATTAATTTCTTATTGTTCCTTGTTTGTCACCTTCTCTTATGATAGGGGGGCCATGTTGTCTCCTTATTTCCTTCCTATGGGAGGATTGTTGATTGTATATACATAATGTATATAGTCCTTTGGGGGTGTGAATGAGTCCTCCATCCATGCATCTTATCTGTTTCCCTTTATTAGAGATGAGTTTTGTGTATGAATCCTCCATCCATGTATCTTGTATGTTTCTCTCTTTTGGAGAGGAGTTTTGTCCCTCTTGGTTTTCTCCTCTTCTTTGCTTTGTGAAAGATTCCTTGCATTGTATTTGCATTGGACATGGTTAACTAACATGGCCTAGTTGTTTTTGATTAAGGTAAAAGCAGGTTTTGAAGGGGCCTTGAAACCCTTTACAAGCAGAACCTAAACATCAAAATGACAAGAAACAAAAGAGAACAGGCCTACAAAAAACCAGTAGAAAACCAGAGAAAACCAGAAAAAGCCCTCAAAGCTAGCAGGCCATCTAGAGTCTAGAAGATACTAGTTGATTTTTTCTAGAGCTTTTGCCAGAGTGTTGCTAATTTCGTGTAGCTCTTTGATGTTATCCCTGAGATTAGGGAGATTCTTTGCAGGAGCAGCAACAAATTTTTTGACACTAGCCCTGGTCCTCTTCGCAGTGCCACCCACCAGAGTAGCATCACCGCTACCAGTCTGGATGGTCTCTTCATCCAAGTCAAGATCCACAACCAGTTTTGGAGAGTAGTTTTGATCATAGACCTTAGCGATATCCTCTAGGTTTTTAATGATAGCAAAAAGGAAACTCGGGATAACACCCATAATATTTTTCATCGCTTCCTTCCCATCTTCCAACAATTTAACCTTATCCTCCATATTCTGCTTCCAGTTTAGGTGCTCTCTATTTTCATCCTCCCTCTTCTCATCCATGTTTTTCCCCTTTTTATCCATGTTCTTCAGGTGCTCATAGGTCCATCTGTCGTAGTCCATTCTCACCTCAGAGAGTTTCTTGAGGATATCCAAGATTAGCCCTTTACCCACACTTTCCTTATCCTTGCTAACCCTGTCCTTAGTCAGGTCCTTCTTATAATATTTGTTCATTCCCCTCTTGGAATTCACATTTGTCTCCTCATTATCCTTGAAATCCACTTCTTCCATCGGATGGTTGTTGTCCTTACCAGGGAAATCACTGAGGATAGGGCTTTCATGACAAGGCTCATTACCACCACTTTCTTCTTGATTACCCAGCTCCTCATCTTTCTAGCTATCTTCATCGATGGAGTCATCCATCTCCATACCACTGCTTTCCTTTTCAATTTCCTTTGTTTCTAACCCAGAGGCACTTTTCCTTTTTTTGCTAGAAGATGCCTTCTCCTTGCTGGAGTCTCCTTCTTCCATCTTTCTCTTACCTAGAGAGGCATAAATCCTCTTATTTTCCAGTAGGGTGAGGTTTTTGCAATGCTCATAGATGAGCAGCAAAATCCCGTAGTGGAGAATCAGGCTGGAAGGGTTATTCCTATGTTTATTAAGGGACTTGGAGAGTGACCTAAAAAGGTAGTAGGGCAGGGATACCTTTTTGTCGTGTCTGAAATGGTTTAAGAGAATTAGGTGTGGGACCTGGAGAAACAACCTTCAACCGTGATGTATTCCATAATTGCATTCATAACCCAACCCCATAGTTTCTTGAGGTTTGCAGCTTCGTAGTAGCCCCTAGTAGCTTTGCCGATTTTAACAATTTCTTTCTCTTTCCGTGGGAACAAATTGACCGCATTGTTGGAGACTTTGAGGTCTCAAAAGAAATTAAGCTTAGTGTGGGGCATTCTAGTTACAATAGATATGAGCTCAGCGTCTAGCTTAAACTTGACTCCATAGATTTTAAAAGAGCCATTTGACTAGTTTTCAGAAATCTTGGAAACGGCAAGGTTGACCCTATCTTTGTCATAGTCTACGAGCTTCTCCATGAAGCTGGTGAGAGAAACCTTTTCCAGTTTCACCCAGACTTTTGGCATCACTCTCCAAGTCAACGTATTATCTAGTTCCTCCCACCTTAGGTCACCTCCCATCTTCGGATTCAGGCTATCTGCTCTGTTTCTTTGCAAACTAATTCCTTCTTTCCCAAAGTTGCTTGAGATTTTGAAGCGGGTTACCCACAAAGCATGTGGAAAATAATTAAAGATTGTTGGAGATCTGCCACTTTGCCAAGTAATGATGACCTTTCCAACAAGGCATAAATAATTCTTTTTACCTGTCATGATTAAATTGTCCTTCTGTCCCCATATAACGGTGCTTTCTAAGGGACTCTTTAATGTTTAAATTGAGATCCTCCTCGTACCAAATAGATTGGGAGTCAGAGTTAACTCCTATATTCGCTAAACAATCCACAACACTATTTTGCTCTTTGAAGGCATGTTGAATAATTATTTCTTTAAAACTTGCAATGATCTCCCTGTCTTTCATGATGATATTTTCAATTGACCAAGAAGGCTCAAAGTCCCCCTTTAAACACTTAATAATATTAAGTGAATCTCCCTCAAGCCATAATTTATCATAATTAATATTTTTGGCTAGAATTAAGGTGTTCAGGGTGGCAGAGGCTTTGACAAAGTGGCTAGTTTGATTTCCCAGGGGACCAGCCATCGCCTTTAAACAACTTCCAGCAAAATTCCTGACAATGCCCCCATATCTAGCTTTACCCAGATTACCTTTAGAGGCCCCATCAAAGTTAGCCTTAATCCACCCCTAAGGAGGAAAACACCAGATGAGACCTTCTCTTTCATTTTCCTTGCTGGTAGTAGTGGTATAGAGGCTCCACCTATCTTTGAAATAATCTTTAGTAGCAGGTCCATGATCAGTGCCATAGAGGCATTCAAAAATACTCCTAAAATTTTTATCTACCACCACTTCAGGAATAGCCCTTTTATCCCTAAAAATCCTATTGTAACGCTCTTTCCAGATATTCCAAATAATAATCGGCAGAGTGATTCTCCAAGTCTCCACAATTTTAGGATTAGAATTAGGGCATTGCCATTGCTACCAGGAATCCCCAAGGGAGTTTGGGAAAACCCAGCTTAGGTTCCACCTGCTCAAGATGATTTTCCAGATGTCCTAACTAAAAGTGCATTGATGGAGAATATGGCAAGCCATCTCTTCTTCCCTGCAACAAAGAGAACACCTATTAGGAAAAATAAAACCTCTTTTATGAAGGTTGTCTAGGGTTAAAACCTTATTTTGGATGAAAATCCAAAAGAAGATATTAACCTTTGGAACTAATTTCTTGTTCCAAACTTTAGCCTAGATGGGAATTTCTTCCACTGGATCATTATGAATTGCCACAGCTAAGGAAACAGAATATTTCCTGTCCAGGGTTTCCCTCCATATCAATCTATCATCTTTGTTGTCTCTAGGGATTTTAACAGAGAGAGCTATTTGAAGGAACTTGAGCCCCAGGCACTGCTGGCTAAAATCAATCCAGTTCCCATTTCTCCAGTAATCTCTGACCAACTCACGAAACCTACTTTTGAACCAGTCTTTCCAATCTTTAAGGATTGGGATTTCCTCTAGAGGTTTATCTAGAATAAATCTATCTTCCCAAAATCTTATTCTCCTCCCATCCTCAAGGTTCCAGGTTCTACCAGCAGTAGCCCAACTTTAAGCATATTGAACAACATTCCATATAGCTGATCCTTCAACAATGAAGGAATTATCAAGGAATTCTTCTTCAGAGGGTTGCATATAGAGATATTTGTTTTTCCAGATTGAGTTCCATTCTCTTTCCTCCCCTTTCAGTCTCCATATTTGTTTGGCTAATAAAGCTTTATTCATAGAACCAATGTTCCTTAAGCCCAACCCACCTGAGGCCTTAGGGGAACAAATTTTATTCCAGGCAATGAGGGGTATTCTATTTTTGACTTCCACCCCCAACCAAACGAACTTTTTTTGGATTCTTTCAATGGCTTCTGCAAACTTTGAGGGAATTTTAAACAAGCTGAGAGCATAAACAGGAAGATTTTGAAGAGTGGCTTTGAGCAGAGTAATTTTTCCCTCTTGACTAAGGACAACCCCTTTTCCAACCACCAAGTTTCAAGTTAAGTCTGTCTATCAGCTTATTCCAGAAAGAATCCTCAGGATTGAGACACAGAGGAAGCCCCAAATAAGTAGAGGGAAGCTCAGATATATTGTAGCCAAGAATCCTTCCAATCCTTAGTTGCCTTTGGACCAGGGTATTGATGAAGAACAGAGAACTTTTATCCCAGTTGATTTTTTGGCCAGAGGCAGATTCAGAAGTGTTTAGAATATTCTTCATGTTCTTAGCTTCCAGAATGGTGGCTTCCCCCATGGTAATAGAGTTATCAATGAATTGTTCATGAGAGCAAACTACATTGGAGGAAGAAGGTTTCAAACCCTTAAGATTGCCATCTTCCACATTTTTAAGAATAAATCTGCCCAGGCATTCAGCTAGAATAGTGAATAGGATAGGGGATATGGGGTCCCGCTGTCTAAGACCTCTGGAGCTTTTGAAGAAACTGGATGGGGAACCATTGACTATAACATCAAAGGAGGAAGTTTCGATGAGTTAAGAACAAAGCTGAATAACTTTGTCACCAAAACCAAATGCTTTCATGATCCTAAGGAGAAACTGCTAGTTTACTCTATCAAAAGCTTTAGCCATGTCTAACTTTAGGAAGAAGCCCTGGTTATTTGCCACTTTCAGGGAGTGGATATTTTCATGAATGGATATGATAGAGTCCAAAATCTATCTTCTAGGGACAAAGCCATTCTGTTGGACAAAGATAATCCTAGGAAGAATTTCTAACAACCTGGAAGTCAGAACCTTGGATAAAATCTTGTAAACAAAGTTACACAAGCTAATAGGTCTAAACTTGTTGAGAGAATTAGCTCCGGGGATCTTTGGGATAAGGAAAATGAAGGTGGCATTCAGTTCCTTAAGGAGTCTTCTAGAGCCAAAGAATTCTTTGACACCATTGCAGATGTCAGCCTCCACTATGTGCCAAAAATTTTGGAAGAAGAACATAGGGAAGCCGTCCGGACCAGGGGATTTATCTCCCTAAAAGGAGAACACTGCCTTTTTGATTTCCAGATTAGAGGGAATATGGGATAAAAGGTTGTTATCAGCTTCCGTCAAGATTGAAGGAATAGCTTGCAAAAGGGTGTTTTGATTGCTGAAATCTAGGTTATCCACATCTCCCAGCAGGGTGCTGAAATGCTCGAGAGCTTCCTTTCTAATATTGCTATCCTCAATTAGGATGCCTTTGTTGCAAGATAAACTGGCTATTCTATTGGTTTCCCTATGCTTGAGAGCAGTTAAGTGAAAGAACTGGGTGTTTTTATCTCCTTCCTTCAGGAACAAGGCTCTGGATCTTTGTCTCCAGAATGTCTCTTCATTGGAAATGATGGTGTGGTATTTGGATAAAAGATCATTTTCAGCCATCCTAAGATCTTCAGACAACCCAACCTCTTGGATTCTATCCTGAACCTCCTTTATTTCAGCTTTGACTTGAATTTTGCTTTTGAATATATAACCAAAAATCTCTTTGTTCCAGATTTTAATTTTAGCTTTTAGGATATTGAGCTTTTTAGCAATTTTAAAAAGAGTCATACCCTCCACTTCAGAATTCCACCATTTAGCAATACGAGCTTCCAGAGAAGGATGGGAAAGCCAAGCTTTTTCAAATCTGAAAGGGAAGTTTCTCTTGGCTGAAAAAGAGTTGGTAGTAAAGGAGATGGGGTAATGGTCAGATCCAATTTTGATGACAGAAGAAAGGGAGCAGCTATACTTAGAAAACCAATCAGGAGAAATTAAAGATCTATCAAGCTTAACTTGAATCAGATCAGCTCTGGTTCTTCTATTGGTCTAGGTGTAATTGATACCCTAGAGATCCACATCAATGAGAGCTTGGTCATTTATGAAATCCATAAGGTCTCGTTTCCCATCAAGATGTAAAGGGATGTCTCCCATCTTCTCTTCCTCTTTGAGCGGAGTATTGAAATCTCCCATAATAATCCAGCTTTGATCAGCAAACTTGAGTCTATTGGTTGCCAGGCTGTTCCAATATCTAACTCTCCCAGTTTTGGTGTTGGGTGCGTAGACATTAGATAACACCCAAACACAGTTGTCCTTAATATGCTCAAGCTGAATAGAGTTCCTATTAAAAGAAGAGATGATTTCCTTACCTATTATAGTTTTTTGGTTCCAAAAAATCACAGTTCCTCTAGAAGCTCCCTCCGAGTTAGATCCTATGACCCCATTTTCCTTGAAAATTATAATCTTTTCAACTTTTTCCTTAGACATCTTGGTTTCCTGTACCAGGACCACATCCGGTTTGTGATCTCTTATGATGTTTCACAACACATCCTGCTTATGAGGGGTGTTCAGCCCTCTGATATTCCAGGATATTATCTTCATACTTTAATTGGGGATAGGGCTGACTCAATGGAACACTGTGTTCCATCAGCATGGTTCTTCCAGCTTTCCTGTTCCCTTTGATGTTTTAGGGATGGCCTTCCCCACTTTTTGTTCTTACTTCCAACATCTGCCTTTTTCTTGATCTTGCTTCTAGTTGAGATTCCTCCATTGAGTTCCTCCTTGTTCATTTTTCCTTCTCTCAAACCAGGAATCCGGAGATTCCCATCCAGCATATCCACACTTTGAGGAGGGGTTTTACATAGAAGTGGCTTTGGGCTTCCATTAGTTAAAAGCAGTAAGGGCTCAATGTCAGAAGGGTCTTGAGCTTCATTAAAGTCTTCCTCAACCGATTTTGAGAATGATGTGGTTGGAATGGTTTCTTCCTTCTCCTGACTAACAGATCCAGCCTCCTGGTCTAGGATAGTTTCTTCCTTCTCCTAACTGACAGATCCAACCTCCTGGTCCTCTGGGTTATTTTTATTGTTCGGCTCAATACCTTGCTCCACTTCTTTTGAGCTCTCTGGTTGGTTGTTAGAGCAGACATAGTCTTGTTTATCATTATTGCTATTCCCAATCCTCCTGACTTCATTTGCTAATTTTGTTACATCCTTATTTTGATTACGCTTAGTTGGTGGGTTTCCTTTTATATTTACCATTTGCCAGATCTTTTTGTTCTTGATGTTGCTATCAGTTTTGCTTTCCTTGCTTTTCTTGAGTGGACATGATTTTGCCCAATGGCCCAATTTTTTGTAGTGGAAACATGCAAATGGAAGAGATTCGTATTCAATAGCTTGTGACCATTTTCTAAGTTTAGATATTATTTCTATGGATTGAGGCATATCCATCATTTGATTAACATTTATGCAGATACGAGCAAAGACTGACCTTGATTTAGCCACCGTCATTGGGTCAATCGTCGGGAGTTCTCCAAATGATTTCACAATACCCTTGAAAACTTCCTCATTCCAGTATTCTAGTAGGAGACCTGGGAGACGCATCCATACAAACATCTAGGGGCCTTCACAGAGAGCTTTATTCATGTCTTCTTCAGAGTTAAAAGTGAAGGTAAAAAACCCTTTAGGCAGTGTTGCCATGTCCACTTGACCTTTTACGAGCCATTTTCTCCTTATGAATTTCCTAACATCGTCGTTGTTAGGCCTGAAACTAGAGAATCATCCCACTAATGTCATGGATAGGCCAGCTACAGTCATGTCAACCACTTTGTCTGGAACAGACATAGCAACCAGTCCAGAGGTTGGGTCTGAGATATTTGTAACTTCCGGAAGCCCAGATTTAGCCAACAGCTTCACTCCAAAGAGCGAAGACCATTTTTTACCTTTACCTCTGTCGTGTGGGTCCCCGGGTTTTGAATCTTTATCCTCTCCTAGTTTTTTTTTTTCCTTGTCCTCTTCTGACCCTTGAGATGCCTGACCTCTTGCCTATTTGCTAGTTCTGGTCCCAGAAAAAATGCAATCTCCAGGAAATCCGCCTTCCCCAGGAAATCCACCATTTCCCAATTTGAAATTTGGGATTCCCACTCCTTTTTGCTCCGCCATGTTGATCATATTGCATAATAATTCTTCTCTCTAAGTTGCACATAAGGGGGGGTGTTAGAGTAGATTGATATTTACTCACATGACTGAGTTTACTTAGGCATATTAATTATTTATTTGTAAGTAAAATTTTATTTAATATTTCCTACATGCATTATTATTTGTGCCAGGTGGTTGAGTTATGACTACTTTCACCTAACCTTTCATCTCATTGAGTCACATCTTATTATTGTTAGGTCTCATCTATCTCTCTCTTGCCTTTATAAGTAGAGCACTTGTACATTGTTTAACATCTCAACATTAATTATCTTTTTGGTGCATATTGTTCTCTTTGTGTGAAGGCAAGTTTGTAGTTTGTGTTCCTAACATTGAAGTCAATAATCCATAATCTCTAACAATTCTTGTCACAAAAACCTCACAAAGGTAGATAAACTACCTCACGCCACCATCTAATATGTATTATAGGATTGAGATTTTATGAAGTCTTATCTATTTGTGTAGTAAAAATTTCTGGCTAAGACCATGGTAGTATAATTCATCACAGGGTTTGTAATCTTGGTTATTTTCAAGCTTTGACCATCATGTGTGGCCTCGGTCAATTTAGTCACTTTCTAATTCTTGATTGCTTTCTTTAACAATACCTCTCCTATGCATATAGGCTATCAAAATAATTAATGGACTCCTTGGTAATCTAATACATATGGTCCAAATAGAGATACTCATCATAGATATGCCTTAATATGATCTATATCCACCCTTCTCTCTTGTAAAACTTGAGAACTCTCTCCATAAATCTAACCTCTTTTCTACTAGGCAATGATATTATGGGAGGTAATTCTAGATTTTGGGATGTAGCAAAGTGATCCATGTTAGGATTTAGGTGTCATCAAAGTTATAAAATCCTTAGATTAATTGCTCCCCTAATGTTGTTTGGAATTACTCAAAGGGATGAAACTATTTAACCAACGGTGTTAAAAGAGCTCATATAAAGATGGAGTTATTGTTACCATTTGACCTTTAAGAAAAGGACAAAATAGCTAGGTGTTTCTAATTTGCAGATTTTGGACACATGTACGATGATATACGAGAATCTATGATAGTTATGACAAATGTTATAAGATACTATGATAATGTTTATGATAAAATATTGCTATCTTGGTCTATAGGTACCCAGTTTGGTAATATGCCTTATGACAACTATAAGAGCATCTACAAGTGACTATTTTGGGTTCCATGCATGATTCCAAGAACATAGGCATGGAATTATTCCAAGTGGATTTTCTAATTATTTTTTTGTTATACCATAATGGTATTCACTCTCAAAAGCTTATGTAAAATGGTAACTTGAGCTAGTGGTTTGTATGAAGTTTGTTCAACTATGCAAGGTTTCTAGGTGCTATTGGATTCTATATATATATATATTTAGAGATGTTTATTTTTGTAATATCTCATTGACTCACATATTATATTGTGAGAATTGTTGTATTATCTCACACACATGTGTATGTAGTTTGACTTTGGCCAAAGTGGCTTGCAATCCTGTTGCGGGGATAGCTAGCACTCGGTGTCATTTGGTTGGCTTGGACTTGGTGTGCTGGCTTGTTGGCATGGAAACTTGCCAAATAATCATCACTCATTTCACCCTTAAAGGGCCCCATTTTTTTGCTACAAATTAGGTTTTATCTTTTCTTTGGAGATTTCTATATTTGTGACGACTCTATCTTTGAAGTTTTGAGGGATTATCATAATGGGTTTTACTTTTATTTTGGAGAAGGGGAGTTATAGGCAACAAAGTGATTTCATACTTACTCATCTTAGTGAGCATCATTTATTGTTGTATATGTATAAAGATGGTTTTATTCTTGGCATACCTTGTGAGCATGGTATTTAGAAAGGCTTTAGGGATCGATTTTTTAGAATTTTAATTGATAATGTAAATGATGACATATTCAAGTGATGTAATCAATTTTAGTTTCCTTTTACTCTTTGGACTCACCTTTGGGAGTTATATGGAAATCATGCTACTCCACCATTCCTTGATGATCCTCTTTCCAATTCTAATGTGTCTCTTCATTCTTCAAAGAAAATAACCCATGTTTGTGATCCTTTGGAGGTTTTTGAAACTTTAGACGAGGTTTCAAATCTTTCAAAGGTTTTTGATTCTTCATCAGAGGTATTTGATTGGCCTTCACTATAGACTTCCATCATTCTTGATCAATAGGACTATCATTGTCTTCCTGATTAAGATTCCTATTTGACATACTTGGCTCATTGATTATAGAATCTCGTCTTGTAGATTTTGAGGATACCTTTGAGGGTTTATCTCTCCTATTTGATGATATTCATGATGCAACCATTGTCACATCTTATTTGTCTTTGGAGCTTGTTCAAGATTTATTTCTAGTTTCTCCTTGTTTGTTGCATTCTCTTATGATTGGGTATGTACCTGATTGGCTTGTGATATCTTCATCCAAGGACTTGGTGACATATCACAATATTTCAAAGATGTCATTATCCTTCATTTGGATTTTGCTTCCTACCAATTCCTATCTAGAATGGGAAGAACTCTTGCATTTGTACCTAGTTTATTTACTTCCCAATGGGAGAAATGTTGGGTGTAGAGATTAAACTATGTTTTGTCTCCAGACACTTACCATTTTTTCAAGATATTCTTCATTATTGGGGGGCCATGTAGTCTCCTTATTTCCTTCCTATGGGAGGACTGTTGATTTTATATACATGATGTATGTAGTCCTTGGGGGGTGTGAGTGAGTCCTCCATCCATGCATCTTATTTGTTTCTCTCTTCTAGAGAGGAGTTTTGTACCACTATGTTCTATGATTTTCCCCACTTTGTGAAAGATTCCTTGCATTGAATTTTCATTGTACATGGGTACCTAACATGACCTAGCTATTGGGACCCATATTGCATCTTACATCTTTCTCTTATTGCATAATAATTCTTCTTCCTAAGTTGCACTTAAGGGGGTTGTTGGAGTAAATTAATATTTACTCGCATGCTTAAGTTTACTTAGGCATATTAATCATTTATTTGTTACTAAATATTATTTACTATTTCCTAAATGCATTATCATTTGTGCTAGGTGGTTTAGTTATGACTACTTTCACCTAACCTTTCATCTCATTGAGCCACATCTCATTATTGTGAGCTCTCATCTATCTTTCTCTTTCATTTATAAGTAGAGAACTTGTAAATTGTTTAACATGTCAACATTAGTTATCATTCTAGTTCACATTGTTCTCTTTGTGTGAAGGTGAATTTGCAGTTTGCATTCCTAACACTGTAGTCAATACTCTATTATCTCTAACAAATCTTGCCACAAAAACCTCACAAAGGTAGATAAATTTACCTCACACCACCATCTAATATGTGATAGGATTGAGATTCTGTGAAGTCTTATCAATTTGTGTAGTAGACTTTTTAGGCTATGACCATGGTGGCATAATTCATAATAGGGTTTATAATCTTGGTTATGTTCAAGATTTGACCATCATATGTGACCTCGATCAAATTAGCCACTTCCTAATTCTTGATTCCTTTCTTTCATAGTACCTCCCTTTTGTATATAGGTTATAAAAAGATTGAATGTACTCCTTGGTAATCTGATATGTCTGGTCCAAAATAGATGCACATCATGCATATGGCTTAAGATGATCTAGATCCACCCTCCACTCTTGTAAAACTTGAGAACTCTTTCCATACATCTAACCTCTTCTCTACTATGCTATTATATTATGGGAGGTAATTCTATGTTTCGGGATGTAGAAAAGTGATCCATATGAGGATTTAGGTGTCATCAACCTTGTAAATCCTTAAATTAATTGTTCCCCTAATGTTATTTGTAATTTACTCAAAGGGATGAAACTGTTTAACCAACGATGTTAAAAGAGCGCCTTTATGAAAATGACAAAATACTTAGGTGTCTCCTTTGGAATCTTCTAATTTTGGTTTTTTTGACACTTGTATGATGTTGTAAGAGAATATATGATAGTTATGATAAATGCTATAAGATACTATGACAATGTTTATGATAAAATATTGCTATCATGGTCCATAGGCACCCATTTTGGTGATATGCCTTATGACAACTAAAAGAGCATCTATAATTGGCTATTTTGGGTTGCATGCATGATTCCAAGAAGGTAGGAATGGAATTATTCCAATTGTTTTTTCTAATTAGTTTTTTGTTATAACATAATCGTATTCACTCTCAAAAGCTTCTATAAAATGGGGACTTGAGCTAGTAGTTTATATAGATTTTGTTTAACAGTGTAAGGTGTCTAGGTGTTATTAGATTCTATACATATCTTTAGATAAGTTTATTATTGTAATATCTCACTGGACTACTAACCTATTTGCCTTTCTTTTCATTGTGGAAAATTTTTTCCCTTAGGAGTTTCTCTGCATTAATGTGGTGTTAACTGCGTTATGGTTCTCTATTTCTTTCTTTGATTCTACAATCACATTATTTAAGGCTTAATATTTCAGATTTAGATTTGAAAATATTTTTTTTAAGTTCATATTTCAAGCTTTCTTCACCTTATTTACCAACAATCTATAGAAATTCGAACTTAGTGTGATCTATCTCTATAAATATTGAGTGTATGAAATTCCTGATGTCTTCTATGTAAATGATGTTTACATAGACAAATTGGAAAATTATCCCTTCATGTATATCTCTGTGGATTTGTAGGAAAAATTCTTATACTTGGGTTGGGGTTTATGGGAAATATCAACAAGGATAGGAGCTTCCATTGTTATGTGATAGCTAAGACTATTTTCTATAGGAAGTACTAGGGTTCCATAGTGTGATTGTATAGGAACATGAAAGTAGCAAGGTAATGCAATAGATCAAATTATTTAGTTGTTATTAATGTCTATTATATTTATAGATGTTGAGTTAGTGAAATGCAATAAATATTTTAGATATTTTGTATCTTCCTGCATTTATTTTTCCATTAACTTTTCTATGACTCTATTTTTGTAAGTTATTTTAGTGTATTATGATACAACTATTATATAATTATAGTACAAATATTTTAATGTATTACAGATATCACTTCTAGGTTTATTATAAAGTTTTTATGATACCCTATTTGTTGTTGTTAGGGTTTAGGTTAGGCACGAAGGAGATAAATCTTCAAAATTAAACCTAATTGTTGCTAGCAACTTCTTTTCTAGTACATCCTCAACTAATTGAGAATTCAAGATGCAGCTGGGAGAAGTAGGAAGTGGCAATGGGAGAATTCAAAATTCAAATTCTCTGAAAGGCAGGAACTCTAGTTCTAATGGTGGGAGCAGCCAGAACGAAGGAGCTGGTCCTATGGGAGAGAAGGAAAAGCCTCTGGACATTCGAAAGGCTGTTGACATTCCATAGAGTGGTGGTACTCTGCCAGAGAAGAAAGTGGGTTTTGGGTTTTCAAGGGAGGGGTCTAGCGGGGGGTCCAACCCACGTGAAGAGACCTTGGAGAACGGAAAAGAATCTAGAAAGTGGTCATCCCTTTTTGGAATAAAACTATCTGGTAAATCCTCTTTACCTTCTGTCAAGAATATTTCTGATCCATCTGGTGGAAATATCGCTATCTCTATCCCTAATCTAGTTTTGGATCATAATATAAATAGTATGTTGAACTCCCCGGTAGGAAAATTTATGGGTTCGCGTCCAAACATCGAAGTTGTAAGGGCTTATGTCAAACAGAAATGGACTCTGAAGAGTAACGTTGAAATCTTGGTTGAAATCTTGGCTTTTCCTAAAGGCCTTCTATCTTTTACTTTCTCTTGTGAAGAGGATAAATTAAGGATACTTTGTGGTAGTCCCTGGATGGTAGGAAAGACAACCTTGGTTCTTCAGAAACAACATCCGAATATGAACATGAATGACTCTCTTTTGGCACAAGTTCTAGTTTGGGTAAAGTTACCAGGTCTGCCTCTTGAATATTGGGCAGAAAGCATCTTCTCAAGAATAGAAAGCTCCTTTGGTGAACTCCTCTCTATAGACCTAGTCACAGCTTCAAAAAGGAGACTCATGCTAGGTTTTGTGTAGGGATAGCCCATGATGTAGACATGCTAGAACAGATAGATATAGTGTCAAAGTTGGGGACATGGAAAAAACATATAGAATATGAATCTATCCCCTTTGCCCGCTTCCATTGCAAGAAAGTAGGTCACTGTGCAAAATCCTATCCTATCAAGCCTAAAGGAGAGCTCAAGCAGACTAAACCCTTGGTTGAAAGTAAAAAGGTTCCAGAAAAAAAGGTATGGAAAGTTAAAAACTCAGAAAATAAAGAAGTTGACTTTTTTTGACAACAACTATTTTGAACCCTTGGGGGAAAATAAGGAAGTGGTATCCTCAACTTCTGTCTCCAATCCCCCAACCCAAGAAGTATTGAGAAATGAGTCAACCAAAGTTAACAACCCTATGACAGAGAAGATCCAGATAGAGGAATTGAAAGAACAGACTAAATCTTCAAAAGACACAGCTGAAGTGATAATCGCTGATACTTATGCTGGTAAGGAAATGCAAAAGAAAGAGGAACAACCTAAGGAAGGGGATATCTCTAGCTCCCAAGAAGAAAAGATTGACTCTTCCGCTCAT
The DNA here is from genome assembly GCF_030272615.1 of Cryptomeria japonica. Classification (NCBI taxonomy): domain Eukaryota; kingdom Viridiplantae; phylum Streptophyta; class Pinopsida; order Cupressales; family Cupressaceae; genus Cryptomeria; species Cryptomeria japonica. The sequence goes on from NC_081410.1 coordinate 254,968,804, forward strand.
GATAAGCTCTGAAATGCAAGAAGCCCAAAAATGTGCAATACTGGGTATGAATCTTTCAGATTCAAATCAAAACTTAAAAATAGTAAACAATGCTTCACATGATTCTAGATTACCTAATTGGGGCAATGAAGATGAAATATCCAGAATCCTCAGCAATTCAGAAGTGGTTCTTGAGAAAGAAGCTGACTGGAAAATACCAAAATATAGGAACAAGAAAGGATCCAGTCCCTTGGCTTCTCAACTAAGGAAATCCAACAGAATAGCTCAAGTAGATGTTGGGTATATCTCCTCTTCCCTAGGTTGACCTTCTAACCATAAAGCCAGAGACTAGGAGGCCAGTAAGAACATTGCAGATGGTACTCAGAATACCCTTAAGGAGTTAGGAATCGGTAAGTAACTATGAAGATTATCTCTTGGAATATTAGGGGACTTAATAATCCTCATAAACATGATATTATTAGGAATATGATAAGGGATAGTAAACCTGATGTTTTTCTAATTCAAGAGGACAAAATGAGTAGAGAAAAAGTTGAATCTTTGAAGTTTTAAAAAAAATGGGAGTATCAGTGGTGGTAGATCGGAAGGTGCTTCAGGAGGCATAGCTACCATTTAGAATCTTAATAGTGTCAAAGGCCATGTTCTTATTCAAGATAAAAATTTCTCTTGCATTAGATTTGAGCATTTAAAAGATGGAACATCATGGGTCCTCACCAACATTTATGCACCCAACACTTTGAAAGCTAGAAACTCCTTCTGGAAAAAACTTATAGAAATTAGGGACAGATTCAAGAATCTTAGCTGGCTAGTCATGGGAGACTTTAATACTCCTTTGAGAGAGGAGGAAAAATTTGGTGGAAGCCCCTCTTAGTTGGAAAGTAGGTTGGCCCTTATGGACTTTATAAATACACAGGATCCCAACGATGTGGAGATACAGGGATGCAATTACACATGGACTAATAGGAGAACTGGTAATGATCTTATCCAGGTTCGCCTTGACAGGGCTCTTATTTTTGATGACTAGTACAGACATTACTTCTAATCCATTTCTACCCACATATGGGTTGGGTCAGATCATTTTCCCATCACCTTCATTGCTGACCCAATTAATAAAAGAAGACATTTTCCTTTCAAATTTGAAAAAATGTGGACTCATCACCCTGACATCACTTGTAATATTCAGAAATGGTGGAGTATCCAAGTTGAGGGAACTGCTATGTACAAAGTTGCAAAGAAACTCAAAAGTGTTAAGGATAATATAAAACTCTAGAATAAATCCAGCTTTGGGAACATTTTTGAGGCCAAAGGTAAAGTCCAGGATGACCTTAAGAAAATACAGGTCCAAATTCAGAAGGATGGTTTCAGTACTGTGTCTACTGCTAAAGAAAATGAGACCCTTAAAAAATACCATGAAATCATTTCTAAAGAGGAAAGTTTTTGGAAGCAAAGATCAAGATGCATTTGGTTAAAGGAAGGAGATAGGAATACAAGATTCTTTCATATGTCGACAATTAAACAGAAAGCAGAAAATAGGATTACAAAATTGGCAGTGGACAATGGGGAGCTGGTCAAGGAGGAAAAGATAAGGAATGAGGCCAAAAGGTACTTTTCAAAACTTCCGAGGAGGGATCATAGGTTGGACGCTGAAGCTCAATCTTCTTTTCTTCAAAATATTTCTTGTCTCATTGATGAGTAGATGAACGCCTCCCTTTCTTCAATTCCTTTGATTTAGGAAATCAAAAATTCTATTTTTTCTTTTGATGGTAACAAAGCCCCCAGTCTAGATGGCTTCCCCATGTTCTTTTTCCAAGATTTCTGGGACATTGTCGGGAAAGATGTTTCTAATCAGGTCAAGGAATTTTTTGGGCTAGAAGACTTTTGAAAGAAATTAATGGCACTTTCATTGCACTTATTCCCAAAACCCAAGGTGTTGACTCCATGGACAAGTTTAGACCAATCAACTTATGCAATTCTTTTTATAAGATTATCTCCAAGGTTCTTACCACCAGAATCCTAAATGTCCTTCCTTCTTTAATTAATAATCAGCAAAATGGTTTTGTCCCAGGAAGACAAATTCTCAACTCCATTATTACTATCCATGAGAATATTCATTCTCTTGTTAGGGCTAAGAAACAGGGTCTCATCCTCAAGCTTGATCTCTCTAAGCCCTATGACGGGTTGACTGGTATTTTCTTGTGAAGGTTCTTGTGGCTTATAGTTTTTCCACAAAATGTGTTGACCTCTTTAGTGAGCTTATTACCTCAGCCTCTTTTTCTATTCTTGTCAATGGTTCCCCATCCCCCTTCCTCCAAGTGTCTAGAGGACTGAGGCAAGGGGATCCCATTTCCCCTATCCTCTTCATTATTATGGCTGAATGTTTTGGTAGGTCTATGGAAAACATGGTGATGTGAGGATCTTTTAAGGGACTTCAACCTTCTTCAGCTGATCTTATCTACTCGCACCAGAAGTTTGTGGATGATACCATTGTCATGGGGGAATCAAGTATCTCACAAGCTAGAACCCTGAAAGATACTCTTTGTAAGTTTGCCTCTGCATCTGGTCAGCTCATTAATTGGGTCAAAAGCAAAGTATTTTTCATTAACACTCTAGAGAGAAGACAACATAGTATCAACAGAATCCTAAAATGTCAGATTTCTGATCTTCCTGCCACTTATCTTGGCCTCCCCTTGGGCATTGCACCTCCTGATTCTTTTTAGAGCTCTCTAGTGGACAAATTTCATAAAAATCTAGTTGGTTGGAAATGAGCCCTTTTAAGTCAGGCTAGAAAGCTTCAACTTCGTAAAGATACTCTTCAAAGCATACCTATCTATTCCCTAAGCCTTTTCAGAATCCCTGTCAAGTATGCTGATGCAATTGAGAAAATTCAAAGAAAATTTCTATGGCTAGGGGTTGAGGATAAGAAAATAATGTCTCTTGTGGCTTGGGATCAGGTATGCAGACCAAAAAGTAAAGGAGGTCTAGGCTTGAGAAGAATCCAGATCTTAAATGAAGCTCTCCTATCTAAACAAGTTTGGAGAATGTTCCACTCAAATAGTGAATGGTGTAAAATCCAGCGAAGTAAGTACTCTCTTCTATCCTCCTCTCTATCCTCTTTTATCAATTCTGAAATCAACATTAATGGGTCCCATATCTGGAATCATGCCTCTAAGTGTAGAGATAGCATTGCAAAAGGGATTAATTGGAAAGTAGGCAATGGTAGGAAAGTTAATTTTTGGGAAGACCCCTGGCTTTTTGATAAACCTTTGACTGATTTCCTAGAATGGGATCCTTATGCCTCCTCCTGTATTATATCTTTTGGTCCTTTAGTTGAAGGGTATTGGATTGGTAATAAATGGCAGAACATTGAAAGTATTCACCCAAGCCTTATCAAGCTTAAAAACCATCTGTCTTCGACCTAGTTGAATAAAGAGGAAGACTCCCTCATTTGGAAATATGAACCCAAAGGTAATATTACTGTCTCTTCTATGTATGGTGTTCTCTCCCCCACCACTTCAAAAAATCCTTTCTGGTCTAAAGCTTGGATAAAAGGTTTGACCCCCAAAATCAACTTTTTCTATTGGACTATTCTTCAAAATAAAATCTTGACCTTAGATAACCTCAAGGGTAGCGGATTTGCCTTTCCTAATAGATGTGCTCTGTGTCTTAAGGAGGAAGAGTCAGTGGACCATCTGGCTATCCACTATTCCTATTCTACTTCGATCTGGGAAATATTTCTTAAGAGCTTTTGCATTGATTGGGTGTTTCCTAACACTATCAGTGAGTTGTTCTAATCTTGAAATTACCATTGGTCTAACTCCTTTTTGAGATCTCTATGGCAGCTATCACTCCCTCAAATTCTGTGGGGATTTTGGAAAGAAAGAAACAATCATATTTTTAGGGACACTTCTCTTACTCAGGTTATTGTGTTCCAAAAAATACAATGGTTGATTGTGGAGAACATTGGGATCATTGGGGGTCCCTGCTTTTCGACCAACCCATTGGAATCTCACATTTTAAGTTCCTGGAATTTGAAGAATGCTGGCAGTTCTGACCCCAAGCAAAACAAAAGATTAGAAGAAAGATGGCAAACTCCCCCTCATGGTTGATCCAAAGTCAATTTTGATGGTGCTGCAAAAGGTAATCAGGGCCTTGTGGGATGTGGAGCTATTCTTAGAGATGACAAAGGTATATGCAAGGAAATGATTGCTGTTCCAATAGGATTCCAAACAAATCACAAGGTAGAAGCAATGGCAGCACTCCAAGGTATTCTCCTCATAAAAAGATGGAATTGCCCCTACATATGGATTGAAGGGGACTCTAACAACATCATCAAATAGCTCAAGGGGACCTCTAAGCTCTCATGGTCTATTAATAACATTATAAAGGCCGCAAGAGACCTCATTAACACTTTTGAGAAAAGTTATATATCTCATATTTACCATGAAGCTAATGGTTCTGCTGACTGGGCAACCAATGCGGTGGTCAATCAAGATGAAATGATTACTTGGAAGGGAGAACAAGGCCTCCTAGAGGATGTCAGACTAATCATTTTAAAGGATAGATGCAATAGCATCCAAAAGATTATTAATGTACAAAATAATAATGAAACGGATTAAAAGGAGTGCTTCGAGCGATTATAATATTGTTAGCACCATTTATTATAACACTCAATCAATCACTTCCCATGCTTTCTGGGTAAATTTGGGCTCTGAGAAACTCTCTGTCTAAAGCTCTCTGCAAGTTTTGACATTTGACTCTGAATAGAAAAAATATGGGATGAAATAGATGTCACTATGAACCTAGCAGTTGTATGGAATGGAAGCAAAAGGAGGCAGTCTGGAACATTCTGCAGAAGGGTGGGTTTTCAAAATTTATGGAGAGGCTCCATGGATGGGATGCCACAGTCACTAATTTCTTTTGTAAAAACTGGAGAAAGGGCACTTTGAAGATGAGAGACCAGTCTGTTGTCATAGATGAAGACATTATTGCCCAGGTCATGGGTCTCCGAAGGGAAGGAAGAAACAACTACAGAGACAAAAAAGTGAGCAAGGAGGCCATTGAAAGATATCCTGAAACTGAAAAGGAGAAAAAATCTTGGTGAAGCTAAGTAGAACTTACTATCCCCCTAGGGATTTTGTTAAACCATGGAGGGAGGTCCTTTTTGTTATAATGCACTATGTTACTTTGGATGGTAGATTCACTAAAGTATACGGCTACCATTTTGTTTTGCTGAATCATTTTAGGTATGACAAGAAGGTTAACATTCCATATTTTCTGTTATGTTCTATGAATGCCACCATTAAGGCCTATAAAGAGAACCCTATGGGTGACACTACCATGCATCAAGGCTTAATGGTTCTTATTTATGACCACCTCAAGGCTAACCAAATAGATCATCCACAACCCTCTATTTCTGATTCTGAGGAGGATGGGTCAGGCTCTATTTTTTCTTTGGATGAGGGTTCTGACAGTGATCCAATGAGTGAGTCTAAGGAGAGTATGGATGACTCGAAATTTGAAGTAGGTAAGAAGAGGAAAAATTTTAAAACCAGGCCTTCCTCCTCAAAGTGCAATAAATCTAAAGGCAAAATTTTCCAGATAATCTCCTCCTCCTCCTTGGAGGTCTCTGAAGATTCAAAGAAGGAGAAACCCCAGGGTTCTTTGAAAAAGAAAACTAAAGTCCATACTCAGACCAGAAACAAACAAAAGAGAAAGGATGAGAATGTGAAGGAGCTAGAGGAACATAAGCAGAAAAAGATTTCGGAAGCTGACCAAAACTTGGAGGAGGTGACCACTGGAGAAGTTCATAGGGCTAAAGATAAAGCTACTATTGGTGACACCCCAAATAAGGAACAAGACAACTCCCGTAAGATAGATCCCTCCTCAAACCCTCCTCCTGAGGGTATGAAAGGTTTTATGGACACCATGGAATGGTTAATCACCAGTTACAAGAAAGCTGTGGATGACAACAAGAAGCTCAACCATAGAATCCAGATTCTGGAAACTATCAACACTAGTAAAGGGAAGACTATGGCGGATTATATGGAGGATTTGACAAATACTATTGCTAAAGCTGAAAACATAAGAGACTCCTTCAACCCCAAATTTGAGAAAATCGAGAAAGACCTGCTGGAGAGGAAAGCAAATTCTAATGCTATGGATCAAACTATGTCAGGAACTGTCAGTAAAGTCAGCAAAATTGAAGAATGTCTCAAAAGTATCACAAAGCAAAGCTTAAACATTTTGAAGGTCTCTGCTAGAAATACCAAAACTCTCATCAGCAAATTGGATGAGGAGAAGGACACCCTGGAAATTGACCTTGACACTGAAGGCACAAGAGATGTTCAAGGACCTAGAACAAGAACCAGAGGTAAAAAGAAGGAGAAGAAGCCTAATAAGGACCTGGAGGAACTCAAAGCTGTTGAAGCCACCTATGACCAATTGGTGATTAAGGCGGAGGACCTCCTAAAGACTCTTTAACTATGCAACGTTTTCCTGGTTTCTGTTGTTTTGCTGTTTCTATCTTTTACTATCCTTTCTGTTAAATGGATTTATTGCCAATCATTTTGTAAGCTATTTTTTATGGTTTGGATACTCTATGATGATATTTCTTAATCTCCTATGTTAAAGGTTTCGGGTCTTGAAAACCTATTTTTCTTATTAATCAGAACAATAATTACCAAGTTTAAGATATAGTGAGGTTTTCTATAATTTCTTTTGTATCATTCCTTTATTCTATTGTAGTTTTGTTTAATAATGTGTTATCTTAGTGTGTTTTCCTTGCTTCCATACTATCCAAGCACATGGGTATCTTGTGCAAAATTGCTTTGTCTATTTTGAACTTATATGATTTGAAAGTATTGGATGTTTGCAAGCAGTCTCTACTTTTTTGTGGTGTTTTCTTCCTTGTTGTGGTGATTTGTGAAGGGTTCTTAGATTATTTATATAATATGAATTATCTCTAGAACCCATATACCTTATAGAAATTTAATTCTTCTTCTTCCCACATCCATATGTCTAATACTTCATCATTTACAATATTAGAGTTGTCACTATGTAGCTCAATATCTCCTTCACTATTTAGATCTTCTTCTTCTATGGTAGGTAATTTAGAAATTTGGTAGATTAGTCTTGAAATATCTTCTTCCTCTCTTTTGTGAGCAATTTTTTTTTATGTAAGAGACATCTTCATCATCACCTAAGGGAATATGTATCACCTTATTATTATTATCCACAAATGAAATATTTGATGAGTCCTATAATTATCACTATATCATTTTTATTACTGCTACTTTTATGTGTTTTAAACTAATCTTGAACCATATTTTTACCTAGTTAATGATATATATGACAAGTGGATATATGAATATGTTATGAGGATTTCTATGGTTGATATATTGTCAATATGTTACAAAAGATGCTAATGTGGATAAATGCCTATCTTGAGAAACTAACATGCAATTAAATGATTTGCACTCAACTGGTAGCCAAATGCCTATTTGTTCACATGGAAAAAGTCAAAGTATTATCAACTAGAACGTGATTGTAACAAAGTTCTGTTGACTTTGTGTTGCTAAATAAATGTACAAAAAGATTTTAGGCATATGTGGGATGATGGAGTTGTGTTTCATAAATCCACATGCATGATTTTTTGCATGTTCTTATCTTGTCATTACTATTTTGAATAAAGAGTCCAATTTGGATTGGGAAGCATGTTAGAGTTAGTTGTTATTTCAATTTCTCTTTGGAATAAGTTTAGTACTGGGGAATATCGACACATGTTCTCAGTAGGATTAGGAAATTAATTGCTCCACTCTCACATACTCTTTAATTAATTCCAATTTTACTTGAGTTTAGGATCTTTCTTGAACACATGCATGTATAATCTAAATTATATTTTCACTTAGATTTTTGACAACTGTTACTAATGTTATGCATTCTATTGTCTCAATTTTTGAACTTTCAAAAAATTGACAACCCCCACAAATTTTTACTCAAAATTCATATTTTTCTTCTCTAAGGTGCATTTTACAAGGTTTAATTGTATTTGTTAATGTCAAATCATTAGTGGGTGTGTTTGTCATTGTTGTCCAAGTTTTCGTTGGTTTTTGCTTTCATTTTCCTATCTTTTTGTGCAATTTTGAGTTTTGAGTAAGTCATTGCAAGTAGAAACTTTTTGCAATCATTGCAAGTAGGAACTTTTTGCTATCATTGCAAGTAGGAAATTTTTGTAGTCATTGCAAGTAGGAACTTTTTGCAGTCATTTCAAGTAGGAACTTTTTGCAGTCATTGCAAGTAGGAACTTTTTGCAATCATTTCAAGTAGGAACTTTTTGTAGTAATTGTAAGTAGGAACTTTTTCCTATCATTGCAAGTAGGAACTTTTTACTCAAATTGAAAGTTAACTTTACTTGCAATTGAGTTTCAAAAACCCGATTACAAGTTTTGTTGCACTATTAATTGCAAATCAGGTCCTAAGACCTGAAATGCGAGTTCAAACCTTATTACTTGCAATCGGGTCTTAGAAACCCAATTGCAAGCACGCAACTCAGTCTCCTTTTTTGCAAGTTCCCTTTACTTGCAATCGGGGTTCCAAAGCCTAATTGTAAGCCAATATTGCATGAACATTTTATGTGTTTGCACTTGCAATTAGGTTTCAAAACCCCGATTGTAAGTTGGTGCCATTTGTGCAAGCATGCTTACTTGCATTTAGGTCTTCAAGAAAATTATGCATTCCAAGTTCGTTGTGACCTACTTGCATTTTCAAATTACCTTCCCAAAATTGATTCCAAGCTAGTAGCTTGTTTTTCTTGACAAATTACTTGATTTTTGTTGGTCTCAACTGCAAGGGGTCTCAATGCATGTGAGGACAGTAAGCAAAATCTAGTGTTGTCATATGTTGATGACATTAAATGAAAAGAATAGATTGTCATATGCACAGAGAGAGTCAGAATATCATTAATTGTGAAGCAGAGAGGACTTGACAAGTGAAGGAGTAATGCAGTAGAATAATGCATTGTTAAAATGCATTATAACAGTGCTATGCGACAAAAAGAAATGACTTCCACTATTAATGATGAAAGTTGATGTTCCTAGACAAATACCTGCACCAATCTTGAATACTTCAAGTGCCAACATTTTGTAGCATCATGAAGACCTCCTAGATAGAGGATGATGTAAATAGAGTCATGTCTCAGATACTTAGATTATTTTCAATTATGCATTTGTAATTTCCCTTTGATAAATTACATGTAATGCTAAAAATTGTAATTGCAAGTAGTCAAATTACTTGTAGTCTTGTAACTTGTAATTACATGTAAACAAATTAAAAGTTGAAAGACAATTGGACTAAAATATGGAATAAGTCTTAGTTAGTTGGTATTCTCCCACTTTTCACTCCCACTCCCTCTCCTATATATTTGAGGGTGATCTATATAATATCTATCCTTTTGGCAAGCAAGAAAACTCTGCAAAACATTACGATAATTTTTTTGTTTGTTTTATACTTATAAATTTGACTCTCAAGCAATATAAGGACAACATTTGAGTTTTCAAACTTTGTGTTGATGCTTTGTTCATATATTCATTGTATTCTTATGTTACAATGATATATTTTTTTTCATATACTTGAGATTATAGTAAAGTTGTTGGAGAGAGATTTAATCCGATTTCTTGTAGACTTTGTGTTCCAAATATTGGGGGTTAAATTAGCATAGTTGAGTGTTAGGATAAGAAGAAATCACAAGATTTTGCACGCTTTTAATCATTCCTATTTATAGTAGTTTGGATTGCATCATATCAACAAACTTTAAGTTGTTGTATGTTGCATGTTGTTATCATACAAATCATTTTGGAAGCTAGATAGGATAGTAGAAAAGTAAAGACTTCAAGCTTTGTTTCTACATTCTCATCCTAGGGAAGTGACAAAAGACTTTGTGCTTTCATTGAAACTTTGCTTCTTTTATATAGGTATCTTTGTAGTTGTCAAAATTTTTTAAGTTTATATATTTGTCATTCTAATTACAATTTATTTTTTGAAAAGAGAAAAGAATATCATCTTTTTTGAAAAAAGAGAAAACGATGTTGTCTTGCCCAATTTAGATTAGTGTTTATATGTTATAGTTAATTTGTAATAGTAGGAAAGGGGGAGCTTTCCCTTAAAATTAGGAGATGTTTTAACTCACGTTGTGGTTTAAACCATAATTTTACACATTTTCTCAAGTGTACAAAATTTTCAACCAACACATTGATCAATATGAATAAAGTGGATGAAGCAACATTCTAAGTTAAACGGTTTGTTTGTGATTCGAGGTTACATATCCTCAAGCAAGGGCCACTTGAGATAGTGTAATTCTCTCTTAGATTAGTTTCATTTATTTAAAACATTAGTTAGATTGTTATTACCTTTCTAGATGCATTTCTATGGTTTTTCAATTTATATTGTGTTTATGTAATCTGTTAACATAGTTGATAGTTAGAGTCCAAGTTGCAATTGAGTCATAATGTTGTTTACCTGTAGCCACTATTGTACATATAGAATTTCCATTTAGTATTGTTAATGGTTTCATTAGTTTGTATTTCCATTTACAAATTTGATAAACAACTTAAGAGTCCCTTTCTACACATATAGTGTTAGCATCATCCAAGTATAGACATCATTGGTCAATAATTAGATGAGCCTCTGCTAGATCATTAGGTTACTCCATGTAGGATTAGTTTCCAAATCAAGAGAGTGCATTGTATTGACTCTTAGTTTTGCCTTGAATGCTAACAACCTTATGGGAAATTCAGTGATGGGGGACCTTTTATGCAAAACTCACTGAATGACCTTCGAGTTTGAGAAGCTGGCTCTTCATACAATTGGCGGAGAAAAGGAGAAGAAGAAAACTTAAAACAAACAATCTACACTACCTAGGTGATACGCCATAATATTTTAGAAAAGTATTAACAACATATAAAACCTAGTCACATGCGGCTTTAAAGCTCATTAAACAATCTACATGCTCAGAACCATTTGAGAGAGTAATTCAACAAAACTCATTCAACATAAAATGACATTCACCATTCATCCAATAGACAACAAGTCTTAAAACATAGTTTAATCCATGGAGTCTCATAGCATATATCATAGAAGTTATCGAATTTGAAAATAGCACAAAAGTGATTCTATTAAGCTTCAAATAAAATAATCACAAAGGCCATAGGCACAATTTGACATGTCTATCATTCACCAAATTTAATTAACATAAAGGCCTCTTCAATGAGATAAAGTCTAAAAATCTCTCTAAAGTCTGAACCCCCTAAAAGAAGGAAAAAGAAAGCATATATAGATCCCCTGACTCTTAACCAACAATATGCAACATCAACAGCATCCTAGCAACCACTTCTGATAGGAAACTCCCAGTGTGGCACTTCGCGAGACGCTACCCAGTGAAATGGCCTTTGAAGTTGTTATCCCAACCGCATCATGGTGACCCCTGCACCTGCCCAACAATAAAATCATGATGCAAACCATATTCTGGTTCACAAACCACCATTGAAGACACGCGGTGACTCAAGGGAGACCCTAAGTCAAGCTTGAATAGAGAACCAGATCGTGTAACACGGGGACACCAAGTGTCACCACCTTTACATGATGGATGGTGGGGCCGAGAAGCATACACCAAGAAAAAGAATTGATCCATGCTGCAGCTCCGTGTTCTCTCAACTTTGAGCGAGAAAAGCAAGCCACTTAGGAAAACGCTGAGACACCACTTGGCATGCATGTTGACGAACAAAAAAAGGGGCCAAAAATCAAAAGAAGTCACTCCCACTTGACCAAAATGCCACCTACGAGCAATCCATAAATAATATTAACATTCTCAGTGACTAAATGGGGACTTCTGCCTGCGGAATGCTAGAACCCAAAATTGTTGGTTCAGAGACCACACTTCATGTCAGAATGGGGAACAATAGACCAGAGACCTACTATAATGGAAACCATTCATCCTCAGAGGGTAGCACTTGCGCTTCCAGATTCTAGTAGTGTTGGTCTAAACAGATTACTTCATTAAATGGCAAGTTTGCCAGTTCATCATGGACCAGTTTCAAGAGCGCGTAGAGTTGGGCCAGGGGATGCAAGAGACTCTCGACTTCCTTCACTGAAATAGGATTGCTCAGGTGCTTTAGGAAGGTTTGCTCTTGCTGTAATTTCTCTATCTAGCTCATCACTTGTTCAATCCCTAGCATGGAGCCATCTACAGGAAAAGGAGAAGGTAGACCCCCCAAAAAAATCTCTCTACGTGTTGCTTGATATTTGGAACTAAAATCTTCAAAGGCTCAAGCACTACTGATACATGCATGATTACCCTGTGCTGGTTAATGAAAACATTAGTCTTCCTGATTAATTGCTTGCGGTCTGTAATTCCTTTTGCTCTCAATTTTTCATCTGGAGCGACATACATCAACTGAATTAAGCTCTGGTCTACGGGGAACTTAGGACCAATGAAAAACATGAGGCTATTAATGAGAGCACCTGCTTTGGCACAGAGAGATTGTGCTTCTCCTAGGAATCTCAGTATGGGTTGCAGCGAAGGGAAATACTGCTTAATTCTCTCCTAATGAGAAACATACAATTCTACTAAAATTGGAGAGAAATATTGAAGAACCTCTAGAGGGGGAGGAAGGTTTGATAACTGGGAGACTTCCTCATCTTTTTCTCTTATCTTGTCTTGTAGCTCCTTGCACTTGTCTTGTTCATGGGCCACCTGACTTTCTAGAGTGAGGATCTTGGTGTTTCCATCCCATGAAGCTAGTTGAAGTTGCGATATGCGATCCCGTTCTTGCTGCAACAAACCTTCCACATCCAGGAATTTCTTTTCAACTTGCTCCATGCTACTTTGTTTCTCATGCACATCTATTTCAAACCTTTCTCTTTCCTTCAAAAGCGTGACTTGTGTATCACTCAGCTGTCGATCGTATTCTTCTTTTAGGCGGATTTGCTCACGCAACTGTGTATGAATTTGGGTAGCATCTCTAGAAGTTGCTTTTAGTTGTTGTATTTCTTGCTCCCTCTCCTACAATTATTTCAAGGCCACATTCCTCATTGCCTCTTGTCCTTTCAATTAAGAGCTCACATTGTTTAGGGCAGACTGCAACTTTCCCTTTTCAGAGTTGGCCTGGGTTAACAATCCCTGCAAGTAGTTGATTTCAACATTTCCAGCTTTGTCTTCCTTTCTCTATTGGTCCAAGGATTCCTGGAGGCTCACATTCTCTTCTTGCATTTTATCTAGATGATGACTCTTTTTGATGAAATCAGAAGACACAGCCTTCAAGGTTTCTTCCATCATTTATACTTTATTAGATGTCATAGTGTTCAAGAGATTGACCCTAACAATATGCAAGGTGTAATCACTGGGTCTCATTTGGGCCTCTGGCTATCGACCTTTGGGAACATGGTCACAAAGAAGAGACTATCCTTTTCCTTTCTAAAATGCATTTGTACATGCGGATGGGTTGTGTTGGCACCTTCCTTCTACTTTCTCTTACCAATCCCGCCAATATGTGTAGTCTTGGCATAGGTAGCCTGTTGTTGATAAGCATCCAGGTTTGCAATATCTTGGCCTGCAAATGCTGCACCAGGAGGGATTGCAAAGGGGAATTGGGAAATAGGGCCACCAAAAGAGGTTTGAATGGGATGTGCAAGCATGGTTGGGGAAAACAACGGGACGAAAGGAGAGGGTCCTGAGGAAAATGGATCAGTAGATGCTACCTTGACATTTGGGGGAGGAGTGGGCTCTTCGAAACCAAGCCTACACAAGATAGTGGTTGTATCAGGCATTTGTGGGGAAAACACTGCATGAAGAAAATTGAGGGTAGGGAGTGAAATAGAGACACGTGATAACACAACTCGTGGGTCGATTGGCGGCCCAATGGGTGCTAATGTGAGGGTAGTGGGGTTTTGGGAAGACATAGATGCAACTTGGGATGCTATATAAGATAGAAATTGAGTAGAGAGAAAGGGCAAAGAAGGGCGTACCTGAGCCATAGAAGCCACCGGTTGTTGAGAGGCTGAAGGAACCACAAGGAACCAAGAAGATGAACCCTTCTTAGTAGAACCCAAATATTGCTTTTTATTGGAAGGGGAATCAGGAGCCTACTTCTTAGCTGATCTTTTGGTGGTTTGGGAATGGGGTCTCCGGATTGAACATGTGAGAGGAAGAGGAATACTAGACTTGGTCTCTTGCTCTTCTACATTTATAACTTTTACCTCCTACTGTTGGGCCTCCTCGGAGGATGAGTCACCATGTGGGAACTCATTTCCTTTCTCTTCATCTGATTTGTTATGTTGTTGCCATTTGGTCTCAAAATGCTCATCAAAAGGAGCATTCCCGATGTTAGCCCTAGGTTGATTCTCTTCCTGACAGTAGATGTAGAAATCCTCCCTCTTTTTATTAGGCCACAAATCCAATCTCATGGCTTCTATCATGCTCCAGGAAATGGGCTTCATTGGATTGTACTTTTGTAGGATAGAGTAAAAATTCAACCACAAGGGATGTTCAAAATAGGAAAATCATTGGGACCCACATAGAGATTTGGGTCATTCACTAGCGGGTTGGTGTGTCCTTCCCACAAACTCTGCGGTTCATGCTTAACCACATTTTTTCTCTTAGACAGGCACCCATCCGGGTCATAAATCCACACACCATCAATTACTACCAAGCCACTTTGCACCAACTTGGAGGTCATGACATTTTCAGCAATGCTCCTCTATACAAGAGTAATGGGGTCAATAGCCTTGTGGTCATCTATTATGGAGGTATCATGTTTTCCCGCCCCTATAGCTTTGTCAATCTCCACCAACTATGAGAAAATTTTAAGGGTGAGGGTTCTCTCCGTGACATAAGTAGGTAGGCGGAAGGGTTCTTCAGAGAAGCCATGCACCCAGATAAAGGAAAAGTCACTACCCATAAACTAGTCACAAGGGGGGCGTTCATTGTATATCCAATTCCTTTATATCGGGGAAAAGTGGGCGAAAGGCTCTTTGGGGATCAAACCAAGATCTTGAAGGACGAGAGTCAGGTAATAGTTTGAAAACTAGTAGGCATCGTAAGAAGCTAGCAAGATGGGCGTCCAGGACGACACGAGAATTTTGTTTCCTAGCTCATCATGAGTAGCCAATCACATGAATTGGTTGGAAAAATGTCATTTTGGTGTAGGAAAAGGTGAACTAGGAATGAGGCAAACCTGAACCATCAAAAATGTTGAAATTCAGATAATTGCTTCACCATTTCTTTGGCTATTAAGACAGAGAAGTCAAAATGAAATGGCCCTTTCTACTTCTGACATTTGAACAGGAAACCCATCATAGGGACAGTGATCTCCCGATTGTTATCGTGACCACATAGCCATGCAAGGGTTGAGCAGATATCTTTGAGGTCATCATACCTCAAATCACTATAGGACAAAGGGAATCTTGGAGGGCTGACTGTTGGACTTTGATTCAGCATGTCATGATAGAATGAGATGATATCTCTTCTAGTGTCCCAATATTCCTCCATGGAGCTCTCAATGAACACCTCTGTGCTGTCAAATATAGGACAACATAAAATATCCCTAATAGCCTCTGGGGTTATAACTACTCTTAGAAGAGATCCCTGAATTGAAGAAGAACCAAGCTCAAACCTATTGGTGCATGCAACTACAAACTCTAGACAATGCAGAACCATGGGAACCACGAACTGAGGAGCAACACTATTCCAGAATTTGACTGTCATAGATTGTGGCTCATTCCTGTGATTTACCATCCTACCGCAAGTGACCTCTCTGAGGTTCTTCAACTACCTATGAAGTTTGGACTCAATGACACTCTCCATAGAATCTATCACCACCATAGGGTTGTGGGTGGCTGACTTTGATTTAGGTTTGGTTCTTTGATATTCTGGCTTTGGGGACATGACGTGAGAGGAATATGAGAGTTCCTCGAATACATCTACCCACATTTTTCCTTGGAAAGAATCTAAGGAGGCTTCTTCCATCTCCATCTTTTGCAAGCAAAGGTTCTCTTTCTGACACCTCTAAATATTTTTGGCCCTTGGGGGTGTAAAATGAACAATATGATATGCACTTTTGGAGACCTTCTTCCTTAAATACGTCACATGCCTAGATTTATGTGAAAGAGGGCATTTAATGACAAGCAGTTGTCTACACGTATGCCACTTCATTTTCCAAGTTGTAATTAATTTTAAAAAAGGATAAGCACCACCATCTAAATTCCCCGAGAAGATTCCTATTCAGTCCATTGTTGCTTCGAGCCACTTGAGGTGATCTGTTTGTCAGGACAAATCTCCCCATTAAGGAGAGTATCTGCAGCTAGCGAGGCTCACACGAGTCACAATAGACCTGTGGGTATTCTGACTTAGACATGATGTACCTATATATACGCGTGGCATCTAAGGACACCACTTCTCTTTTCAAGGTACAGGACAGGGTGTACGCAATATGAGAAAAGACAACTGTGTCAAAAATTGGGAGCACTGGCTTTCCACTTAATTCATTACCTGGAGCTGAAAATCTACTATAAATATGTCCTTTCAAACATTATTTTGCACAGTATCCATCTCAACAATGAAGTTTCCTGAAAAATGGATACTCCTGTCAGGCTTACCAGTAGTAAGGCTCAAGTCGCTTTCTTAGGCAATATCTCAGACTGGATGTTACAGGGGATGACACAATGTAAAAATCCTTTGATCATTGCTACCATCAAATGGGTGCTTGGGGAGGAATTCATTGATGATGTGGATAGATATCGTGTCAACACGGATATCTGCTCATGTTTTGTGGTTTCATTACTGGATATCGGGATGATTGGTTATCTGACCTCAAAGCTAGCTAAATCTCTCTTCCCTCTAGAGTATCTAGGTGGCCAAGAGGACATTGTGGCATACTACATTCCTTTTAGAGGTTTACCTTTGGCCTCAAATCTGCAATGTTTCATCACCCTCGGTGAGGAGGTGACTTGATATCCACTTACAAGCGGCCTGAAGACCATGTCGCTCTTATCTCATCTCTTTCGAGCAGAGATTTCTATGAAGTTCCTCCTCCAAGTTCATCTAATAGGGCCTATTCTAGCTAGCACCAAGTGGTACACTGAATTCAGAGAGTACATCTTCTCGCGGATCTTGATGCCGCATGTTCTCCCTAACTCGGTGCTTGTGTTGATAGCTCAGGAGCTTGACGACAACTCTAGCCATGAGTGGTCAGAGGGAGATGATGCTGAAGATGAAGATGATTACTCTGAATTCTAGATGGAGGAGGAGGATGATGAAGAAGATTGCAGAGATATTGCTACCCTGTTTCAAAAGTTTGTCTCTTTATTTCTCAAATATAGGCCACAGGCCTTCTGCATGTATTGTACCAAGATACTTATAATATAATGATTTCCTTTTGCTTGCTCAAGGTGTATCTTGTGGTTCACTTTTTATTTTTGGTAATGCATGAAGAAACATAATTAAATAAATAAGGAATGCTAAAATACATTATTTACATTATTTTACATTAGGAAATTTGCTGCTAGTGAAAGGGTTTAAGATGAAACCCGTTGACCGGGATTTTGAGAGGTTCCCCCTACATATTCTCAAGATCAAAAGCATTAAAACCCTTTTAATTCATAATACAGATGGGTCCCTCCCATAAACCATCAAATTTAGCATGCTGACCGAGCTTGGCTGCCCTCTCATTATACTTCAAAACAAGGTTGCCTTGTTTGAGTCCTGGGTCAGAACTTTTCTTATTATCAAACCACCTCTTGACGGTTTTGAAGGGATGAAAATGCTGCTTGCCTTGCTTCCTCTAGCTCCATAAGCTCTACCAATCTCACCTCCATGGGATCATTTTTGGCTACCTCGATAGATTTGAGTAACTGTAAGGCGAGGATCTCCAAAGACATGGGGAATAAGGCATCCTTTTCGTAGACCAGCTTGTATGGCGAGTTCTTTAGAATCTACTTGGGCATGATCCCATCTACCCATAACACGCTTATCAAGTGGTGATGCCACTCCCTTTTGTGCTCAGAGCCCATTTTTTTAATGAGTCTTATGAGATTCTTGTTAGTGGACTCAACTAGGCTATTTTCCTGTGGATAGTAGTTTGAGGAGGTCTTTAGGTAGATACCTCGACTGAGAGAAAACTGAGTGACTCATGAGCCTATGAATGCTCACACATTGTCCAATATTGTGGTCTTTGGCAGACCATACCAGCACACTAAGTCTTCCAGAAATTATAATATCTCTGCCTCTGATGATTTCCTCAAGAGGACAGCCTCAGACCATCTGGTGAAGTAGTCAGTAGTAGTCAGGATCCACTTGGAGGGTTGATCATTCCTATGAAATTGAGACCCCATTAAGCAAAGGGTTCTTCCACCATTATGAGCCTGAGTGACATTGCCGCCTTTCTGAACTTACCACTATGGTAGTGACATTCTTTGCATTCTCTTACCAGAGTACGTGAATATTTAACCATAAACGGTTAGAAGTACCCAACGCGGGTGACCTTAATGATGGTGGTTTGCACTAAATAGTGACCTCCCGATAATCCATAATGGAATTCATGTATAATCTTACTAGCTTGGCCTTGGTCCACGCAGCAGAGTAGGATTCCATCAAAATTTCTCTTAAAAATAACTCCTTCCACTAGATGGAAGTTGATGTTCTACATCCTATAGAATGTCTTCTTTTTGGGAGGGAGGTTTGCAGGGAAAATTCCAATCTTCATAAAATGTTTTTGATTCTCCATCCAGCATACTTTTGTTGGTTTGGAGGTGACCATTTCAACTTCCTCTGTAGTAGTCTTGGCCTCTTGAGGGTTAGACTCTTGCATTATATATTCGCACAAGCCTTTGCCATGGATTACCATGGTGGGTCTAACATCAATGTCATATTCTAGGATTTTGGTAATCTAGTTTGCTCTCTTCTCTATAATGTTGCCTTCCATTATATATTCCCTGACTGAAGGGTGGGCGACATACATACTAGTCTTATTACAGGCGATAAAATGCCTGAACTTTTTTAGGCCCTTGACAATGGCCAAAGCTTTCTTTTCAACAAAATTGTATTTAGCCTCATATTCTTTCAGAGTTTTGGAATGGAAAGCTATGAGATGCTCACCTCTTTTGTCTGCATCTTTCTGGGTTAGAACCATGACAATGCTATAATTGCTAGAGAAAACATACATTATAAAATCCTTGGACATATTAGGGTTGGAGAGAATGGGAGCCAAGGAGATGGAATATTTGATCCTCTTGAATGCCTCTTTATCTTTAGGAGTCCATTTAAAATGCATTTCCCTTTTAAGCATTAGAGTGATGGGCCTCACCATCCCAACAAAGTCTGAGATAAAGTGGCTAACAAAGTTAACTTTGCCTAGGAAGGACTGAACGTCCTTCTTAGTGACAGGAAGAGGAAGCACCTTTATTGCCTTCACTCAATCTAGATCGATGGAGACTCCTTCTTTTGACACTATGTGTCCCAATAATTTCCCTTGTGGGACCCCGAAGATGCATTTCTTTGGGTTTAATGAGATGCCAAATTCCAAAGACTTCTGAAACACTAGCTCAAGATGATTGAAGTGATCTTCTTTATACTTTGAAAACATGATCAAGTCATCCAAGAAGATGAGGATGATTTTTTAATGAGCTCGTTGAAAGCTAGATCCATAGCTCTCTGAAAAGTGGTGCCAGCGTTTGACAACCCAAATGACATTTTGTGATAAGCAAATGTTCCCTATTTGGTTGTGAAGGTTGTCTTATGTTGATCTTCTAGCTTTACCAATACCTGGTTATAAGCTGAGAACCCATCCAATATCAAAAACATCTCTGACCCTGCTATAGTGCTTAACAATTGTTCCATGGATGGAAAAGGGTAATGGTATTTTAGAGAGGCTTGGTTCAAGTCACAAAAGTCTACACAGAGCCGGATATCCCCATTCTTCTTTCCAACTAGCACCAAATTTGATACCCATGTACTATGCTTGATGGGGAAGATGATCTTTGATTCTACCAATTTCTTCAATTCCTGCACCATAAGAAACTCAATCTTTAGATTAACAGCTCTTTGCTTCTGTCGAACCAACTTGGCCCCATCAACAAGCTCAATGGTGTGTTGAATGATGCTAGAATTGTATCCTTTCAAATCCTCATATGACCATGCTAGCACTGACACATATTCATCACAATATCGAGCCAATCTATCTTGGTCTTCTGAGGGAACTTCCTTTCCAAACTTAAGTATTCTCCCATTCCCTACTGACATTTTGACATAGTCACCTTTATTGGCCATGAGTTTTTGCTTTTCATTTTTGGCATCATCATGGTCAAAAACATTCTCCAGGGTGATCAATCCATTTGGAATCTTTTTGGATTTCAATTGAATGATTCGATCCTCGTAAGCCTCCTTTACTTTAGGATGCAATTGGTTAGAAAACTCTCCAGAGTTTTGAATGAACAGAGCAATTTGCTCATCACTCTCAAAAACTTGCCAGTAGGTGTTGTTGCCTAGAATAGCTGGTTGAATGATCACATAGACTACCTGGGGGTTGGCAAGCAGGTCCACAGTAGGGTTGAATTATGACCCAATAGTAGCCATCCAATCAGCGAATGCATTTGTCTTTCAAGGAACTCTCTGGATGTTGAAAGCATCAAAGATTTCGATCAGATCTCATGCGAACATTCTTGTCACTATATATTCCTCAAACCTAGTGTACAATCAGCTCAGAATTACCCAATACTTTCAACTAATTTATGCCCATCCTTTCTGCCAAACTTAGGTCTTGGATCAACCCTTCATATTCTGCTTCATTGTTGGAGCAAGCAAACTATAGGCGGAAAGACCTTAGGATTTGTTCACCTGAATGCAAAGTAAGGCAAATCCCAATGCCTGAACCTACCTTGCATCTTTCTCCATCGAAGTGTAAGGTCCAAAGTACAAAAGACAACTCTTCCTTGGTTAGCGGATCCTTAGTTAGTTTTGCGATGACTTGATACTCATAAAAAATATAGTAGGTACCAAGACCTATGGCATGATAGTTGGAATATGGATCAAAATTTATGAATTCATTGAGAAACACTTCCTGCTCTGGTGTAATGTCCCTAGTCACCTCTTCATCTTCTAAAAGCTCTACCATTTTTCTCTCTTCATTAGAGATGGATGTATGAGTTGGCTCAAAGTTGAGCATAGCCTGATCCACTACGTGCTCGGTGTGTAGGGGTTCTGAAAGAATTTTGAGCTTAGCACCATGCTAGGTTTGAAGGATGAGGTGAGACCAGTCTAAAGATAGGTAACCTCCTATTTTGGCTATGAAGTCTCGAGAAAGGTAGAGGCCAAAAACAGGCGGTATGTCAATAACTACTACTTCTTGAGACACAGTGACACTAGGACACACAAACAATGTCAACGGAATAATTTTACCCACAGTCTAGACCTCATTTCCATATAAATGCATAACACCCCTATTTAAAGGCTCATGTTTAATATTCAAAACCTCAACAATTTGCTTAGGCATGATGGTGGTGCTGGCACCAAAATCTATTATAGAATTGTGTAAAAGTTTGTCTCCTACTATGAGGGTCAAATAGAAAGGATTTGGTTTAGGCTTACCTCCCACTTTGAATTTGGGAGGTATGAACTCATTTGTCAACACCATCAGCGAGTGTGGTTGTTCTGTGGAGGGCTAAAATCTTTCTTCGTTGGCTCGCGAAGAACTGGCAACATTCCCACCAGTAGGTTTCTCCACCTCTAACAGAGCTTCTTTCAACTGATTCTTCTACTCTGGGATACTAAAGAGATCTCATAAGGAGACATTGGCTGAGGCTTTCTTTAGTTGCTCCACAACATCCAACACTGATGGTACTGATGTCCTTGCCTCTCTCATTTTATAGGGGATAAATTCCTTTCTCGAATATTGGTAGCAATCACGGGTTGTTCAGGAACTTTATCTCAGATGAACCTTCCCTGCATGCCTACATTCTCTCCTATGAAATGCCTTTTTGGTCAGAGGTTGTAATCTGACTACACTTGAGGATCCCTTGAGCTTAATGTGGTTGCACCGTTTGTGAGTACGACGTCTTCGTCCTCCATCCAAGAGAATAATGCATGGTCTGGAGCTATCTCTATTTCCTGCTCTATTGACATACCTTGCATCTGTGTGATGAGAGCCACATTGTCCATGCTAGGGGATGCGTAAATCGAATCATCTAAAGCCACGCCTAAGCTCTGTTGATCTGCAATTATTTGTTGCAAATTGCCTTTCGGGCAATTTCTTGGGGTGTGGGCATTGTTACATGGAAAATGCCAAGAATTGGTATCATCTGCTAGATTATTCTATCCTATGGTCAACTCTTTACTGGTGCTAGGATAGATAGTTTGCAAAGGATTGTGCATTGGAACTATCTCACCATTTGGATGACTTGAGGAAGTTCGGTTATTTGCATATTGGTTTTGCTGATATGCAGGTCTATTCCCTTGAAAATTTTGTTGGAAAGGAGGTCTAGCAGGTGGGATTTGCGGCCTCTTCAAATTAATGATTTCATTTGAGAAAGATATTAACAAATTTTTCATATCATTGACCTCTATAGCCAGGGATGAGGGGGAAGGCATATTTGCTTATTGGGATCCAGGGTACACATGCATAGATTGGGGTGTAGCTTTGCTAGGCATGGCTGGCTCAGGGACTTGATTTGATAACTCAGGAAAGACCGACATGAACGGTCATGGAGAAAGCTTTCCAGAATCAATTAGATTGTTTTATGCTTGGACCACCAAATCAAATGCATCGGGGAGAGTATTACCTCTGAGAGATTGTATCATCACAGATATATCTGAATTGAATGATTTTAGATTAAAAAAATGCCATATCTGTAGGTGGACGAGCAAAAAATGGTATTCTTTTCCAGGTCCTCTGAAATCTCATATTGAATTTCATCATTGCTTCTTGAGGGGCTCTTTTTATGGTAATCAATTGTTGCATTAGGGATGACCTATCAGCCTTGTCAAAAAATATTTCAAAGAAGCGGTCACCCAGTTGGTCCCAATCGGCTATAGAATTTGGGCTGAGAGATTTGTACCAATCTAAAGCTTTCCCTTTAAATCAAGCCACAAGCAATCTTAGAGCTATATTTTTCTTTGTAATGTTATGGACAGTGAAGACATCTGCCACATCTTGTAGGTGTTCCCTAGGAATCTTGGGGCATTCTTTGGTGAATTTAGGGACAACTTTTAGCACATAAGTGGGAATCGACCCCCATACTACAGGTGGAATAGGACGAATGAGAGGGCTCCTGCTATTCCAAGTCATGAAGTTTCTAGGAGGAATCTGAGCTATTATTATGGGAACAACCGTAGGGAAAATAGGTGGATTCTGGGAAGAAGTGGTTGTGGGCGAATGGACGCTTACCAGGGATGGGAGAAGCAAACTAGGATTTAAATCTTTTTGGCTCTTGGCAACAGGTCTACGACTCATAAAATTGCTTAGGCTTGTTCAAAATTATGGTCCCACCGAGTGTGCTAGAAAAAGAACTGTTGACTCTTAATTTTGCCTGAAACGCTAACAACCTTATGGGAAATTCAATGATGGGGGACCTTTTTTATGAAACTCACTGAATGACCTTTGGGTTTGAGAAGCCAAATCTTCATAAAATTGGGGGAGAAAAGGGGAAGAAGAAAACTTAAAACAAACAATCTACACTACTTAGGTGAAGCGCCAAATTTTTTTGGAAAAGCATTAACAACATATAAAACCCAGATACATGCGGCTTTAAAGCTCATTCAACAATCTACTTGCTTAGAATCATTTGAGAGAGTAATTCAACAAAACTCATTCAACATAAAATGGCATTTAGCATTCATCCAACATATAACAAGTCTTAAAATATAGTTTAATTTGTGGAGTCTCACAACATATATCATAGAAGTTATCGAATTCGAAAACAACACAAAAGGCAGTCTATTAAGCTTCAAATAAAACAATCACAAAGGCCATAGGCACAATCTAACATGTCTATCATTCACCAAATTTAATTAACATAAAGGCATCTTCAATGAGACAAAGTCTAAAAATCTCTCTAAAGTTTGAACCCCCTAAAAGCAGGAAAAAGAAAGCATATATAGAGCCCCCGACTCTCAACCAATAATACACAACATCAACAACATCCTAACAACTGCTTCTAACAAGAAAATCCCAATGTGGCACTCTACGAGACACTACCTAGCAAAACGACCTTCGAAGTTGCTATCCCACCGCATCATGGTGACCCCTGCACCTGCCCAACAAAAAAATCATGATGCAAACCACATTTTGGTTCACAAATCACCATGCAAAACATGTGGCGACTCGGGGGAGACCTGAAGTTGAGCACGAAAAGAGAACCGGATTGTACAATGTAGGGACACCAAGTGTTACCACCTTTACACAATGGATGGTGGGGCTGAGAAGCATACATCGAGAAAAATTTCTTAAGCCACATGCCAGCTCCGCGTTCTCTCAACTTTGAGTGAGAAAAGCAAGCTACTCAGGACAACGCTGAGACACCACTTGGCATGCATGCTGATGAATGGAAGAATGGGCCGAAAATAAAAAGAATATGCCACCACTTGACCAAAATGCTGCCTATGAGAAATCTCGAAATAATATTAACACATTGCATTGTTTACACCAATCTTTTGTGCTTAGTAGAGACCTATCAATATCCTCATTTTAGGAATCTACAATAACTTTTTCATTCACAAAGTATTTTAGTCCTAGAAATGCCCTAAATGTGTGAAGAGGTTCTTTCATTTCCACTACTTTGAAGTATGTTATTTGTGTCAGATATTAGACATTAACTTCCAAATTATTTCATGTCCCCATTGTTTGCATTTGAAAGCCATATAGAGACTAATAGTGAATGAGGGTTTCACGAATTTACCTGTCTTCCTACTCACTCCCAAGTAGTTGCTTGTATGATGTTTATGTATGTACCTAAATCCACCATGACATGTTTGATCTTATGATTTTAAAAATGTATTGTTCTTTATATTGGCCCATTATTGTAGTCTTGGTCTTGAGCTATTCTATGAACTTGTGGTTTCTCCAGACTTTTCTTATTCCAATACTTGTCTAATTACTTTAATTTTACTATCATGTCTTTTTATTGTTCTAGGGAGATTAATTCCTTCAGCATGTGTACCCCCTCTTTTATTAAAAATGTTAACTCCTCATTCTATTGTTGTATCATGGTTTGCTTAGCCATCTGAACCACCTTATCATCTTGTTGCTTGGTAGTATATAAGTAATCATAATAATATTTCCTCATTCCTCATTCTTCACTCATTTTTTTTCTTATTCTTGTTGGTATCAATCCCTTGGCAGGTGATAACTGCAACTTTATATTTTTGATGAGTTGGTTTTTTATTTTTTTAGGTTTTTATCTCTTGTTGATAATTCTCTCTTAAATATTCCCCATTAGATGGTTTTTTATGGTTATATGTCAGCTTTCTAAAACCCTCTAGTTCCTTGCTAAGGGAGTCTCATAATCACCCTTTCTCCTATATTAGGCCCTTGAAGTTCATTACTCCTAGATTATGGTGGGGAATATTGAAAATATTATTGTGCATTTTCATAGTTATATAGATCATGGTTTTCACTAGCATGAAATGTACATTTATTCTTGTTTTCAAACCAGCACCCTATGACATAATAGCTAGTCTTACCATATTTGTAGCAATTAGCATCATATCTCCTATGGTTGCCCCTTTCATACCCTTTAACTCCTTTGTAGTTAAAATGTGTCTTGTCCTCCTAATAGTTTAATGGATGGGTATTTTGTAACACATAATTTCTATTATTTATTAAGAGAGGTTGTTTATGCCTCTACATCTTTCATGTATAGGGTTCACTTTGCAAGTCCCTTGACATAGGTTGCCTATGTCTCTATCACATCCTTTATGTAATAGGCATTTGGGGTCCAAATTATCTTTTGCATTTATGATCTAGAAGGATTGAGATGCACAATGTTTTTCTCATGGATTTCACATTATCTACATACTCCATAGTATATTGAGTTCAACTTTGGCAATACTTTGATCATTGTTGCCTTGTTCTCCCCATGTAGGTTCACCGTTATCCATTCCTTAGATTTCCCTTTCTTGAATAGTAGGCTCACCAAAGATTTTTTTTAGTCTTATTTGTATCCTCTCTAGTCATAACATCTTGGTATAAAGTTAGTTGCCCCACTACCAACTGTAAATTTTCTATGGATTCCCTTTCTTCTTCTTTACCTTCCTTTCTTCGAGGTTGCACTTGAATGTAGATGATGACCCTATTGTACACACCTAAAATTGTCCTAGCCTAATTAAATAAATATTTTATTTATTTAATTATTTTGTCCTAAGCCTTCTATTAATTAAATATATTTTTATTTATTTAATAAATTCACTTATCCTCTTCTAGCGTTTCACTATATAAATAAATATTTTTATTTATTTAAATTATCCTTTCCTAGGGAATATTTTGAGGATATTCTTGAATGACGTGTGAAGGAGGGTTATTTTGTGAGCTAGGGCTTGTGCCCTAGCTATGAATGGGACATTTTTTTTTGTGTGTGGTTCGCTCTTTGTGGTGTGTTGGTGCTGATTTCTCTTTCTTTTCGCTTGCTATTCGGGTCTATTACTACATGTGGGGGTTGTTTGGGGTGTGTTTTATTGTGTGGGGGTGGGGCGTGGCTACCTAGGGGTTGGGAGTCATCCCACTTGATTTTGGTGTGGTGTTGTCCTTTCTTCTCGCTGTGGAGTATTTAATTGTAGAGTGTTTTGATATCAAATTCCCCTTGTTTTGCCCTTGCTTGGTAGGGGTCGGTTTTGTGCTCGAGGTTTGAGTATGGAGGAGGGCAGAGTTTCTACGAAACCTTTGGTGTTTGGGACTGTGGGCTTTGATGAGCCAACTCTTTTGATGCATGCAAAATCTATTAGTGATTTGAACAAGATTTCACTTGAAATTGGATCTTCTTTGGGGAATGGGGCTCCTAAGATTAAGAAAGTGAATGGTTATTTGCAACATAGCCAGGATTGCCTTGTGTTGGTTATTTAACTAGACATAGTTTTTGATAATGTTACATACCTGATAAATCACACTCTTATTTGCAAGTTTATAAGTCTTCAACTTTCTTTGCCTATTCTGGAGGCTTGGGCAAGACGTGTATGGAACCTTGAAGTGGAGATGGAAATTATGATGGTTGTGAACAACTACTTTATGGTGGTTTTTTTGTCCATGGCCGATAGAAATAAGGCCTTTGAAGGTGGCCCTTATTTTTATAATTAGGTGGGGCTCTTTATTAAACCATGGCATTTTGGGTTTAATTTGGTTGAGGAGTTACCCTCGAGAGTGCTTGTGTGTATTCAGCTTTTGTAGCTTCCATTATAATTCTGGCGAAGAGATATTCTTCATTCAATTGCTCTGCTCTTGGGAAAGCCCGTAGGTTATGAAACTCAAAACTTAGGTTAGAAAGGTCATTTCTTATGACCACATATGTGTGGAGATTGATTTAAATAATCCATTGCTAGATTATGTGGATATTTTTATTGGATCCTCTTATTGGATTCAATAGCTTGATTATGAGACACTTCCATTTAGGTGTTGTATTTGCCATGAGTATGGTCATTTACAAAGGAAATACCCTCATTTCTATCCAACAATGGCTGAAAATAGTAGCCCTTTAGGCTTTGAGCTAGTTTCTAAAATTGATAATGGGGAGGAACTTGTGACTAGGGGAGGTACAAATAACGAGAGTTTTGTTTCAGTCAGACCCTAAAATAAGGGAAGACGTCAAAAGAGAACCTTCAAGGATAGGAAAAATGATGAGAATTTTAACAAGTTTGATGCTTTGGAAGATGACTCACGATGAGGAAATTTTGATTGAGATGTCTTCTAATGTTGGGCCTTTAGTTATTGTGTCGTCAAGAGAGGATGGCATTGGTAATATAAGTTTAGCATTGGTAAATTTACAGCATGGGCAGATGGATACAAACATTCCCTCTCAAGATTTTGAAGGCCCTGTTCCAATGGTTCCTCTCTTAGGAAAAGAGGATGGAGTTGTTGTCACTCCTATTGTGCCTTCAGTTAAGGATATGTTGGATCAAGGTTAAAGCAGTGGGTCTTCTCAGGCTTTGGGTTTACATCAAAAAAGCTCTTAAGAAGGCTATGTTTAAGAAGATGTCGAAGGTGGGCTGTAAGATAGATTAGGTGAAGGTAAAGTTAATTGGTGAGAATTTGGTGGAATCTGGGTCAATTAAGACCATTGATTCCCATTTTTCCCATTCTAATAAATTATTTTTCTATTATGGAACATGAGGGGTATAAGTAACATCCCTAGACAAAAGGCTATTTGAGTTTTGATCGATTCTCATTTTCCTGACATTGTTTTTGTTCAAGAAACCGTTACCAAATTTTTATCACACCTAAATTTGGTGACCTATTACAGGTCTTATGCATTGCAAATAAAAGGTACACATTTTTTTTCAAGCTTTCTATCTTTAAAAATAAACATGTATGTCATACACGTATCTTATTTCAAATGTGCAATTGTTTGAATCAAAAGAGATATACATGAATAAAACATTTGCATGTAACACATTTTTATTTATAAAGATCAAACTGTACATGAAATACCACACAAGCAGTGGGAATAGTTGAAACCATAGACACATATTTTCATAGAAGCATGAAAATAAAATATATAATATAAAAAATGAGTGGGGGAATAAGGTAACCTATCATTGCCTATAATGACGAGTCTAAAGTTGATAAAGTTGCTGATGTCACAGATGCTCATCCACTTCACTTTCTTCTGCTCTCAGTTCATCAATACCTGCATGAGATTTAGAAAAATGATCTTAGAGAAATGAGGATTATCATATTCTCACACTCAAACCCATCAGCAATATAGTTCATCTGCATAAGAATATCAAAACACATGCCTATAGTAATCAACATATTAGAATAAAGAATAAAGATCAATGCAGATAAGATGCCATGAGATATCAGTGAGAACCATGTTTTATCTAACTTGTTTGTTTCATGTGCAGATACAGGTTTTCATTTCAGAAATATCATGTATGTGGGTTAAAATTGGCTCTCGAAGGGCTTGAATTCAACATACTAGTCATCACTCACAAGGTGAAACTAACCAACTACCAGACATGGGGTACAATCACATCCACAGTCCCATATACTATCACTCAATGACAGTATAAACTACCATCCAATGGTGGCATATACAACAATAAAAATCGTTGTATTCAATGAAAAACATCTAACTAGAGCCATCATATAAATAAAAGCAGTATTCATGAGCAACAATTGTCAGTGGTGATAGTGGTTTAGAGGGTAATTAAGAGAGATAAAGTCCTATCCATCATCATTTCATGGAGAATGTAGTAAAAAAGAAGAGTATTTGACAGTCATAAGTGTGTAATTCTTAGCATATAACAGTAAAAAAAAAATCATGATAGAGATTAGTTTCCGAAAATGCAATCTTAAAAAGCGTCAAAACAAAGACAGTAAGGGGAAATTTGCGTTAAGTTATACTCATCCCTAACACTCTCACAGTTTCAACAATGACTATATATAATCATCAAAGAGCAACAATGTTTTTGACAACAACCCTTACAAAGAATAATGCATTGAAAAAAGACAATCAAGGAGCCTTAAGGATACAATCATCATTTGACTGTCAGAATAGGAAGAATATAAAAGCACATCATACAGTATTAAATCAACATCAAATAAATGGAATCAAGAGGGCAGTATATTACAATCTCTGATAGTGATACTGAGGGACTCAGGTCAAACAATTTCATAGCAACCAATAAAGAAAGGTACATGATAGTGAATGCAATTATAAAAACATTATCAGAACACAATGACAGTCATTAAAAAAGGCCAATGTATAAACCAACACAAGCTACAATAATACATGTGTAAAGGAGAAATTGCATATCAACTAAAAAAAAAGAGATTCAATAATTATTAGCTTTGATAATAAGAGCACCCGAGCCTTGATCAACAATCAAAGGCAAACATAACAATCCTCTCTTAAGAGGTGACAATTTAGCTAACAAACAGTGCATAAGGAGACAAGAGTAATAGTTATACTATAGTAGTCATATGCAATAAGAGAGCCATTAACATATTGAAAGCATCTTTGAGAGACGAATAATAGAACAATGACTATATAGAAAACCTTACAAAGTTTAAGCTCAGTCATGATATCGTAATGGAACTTGATCACAGTGGGTAAATAAATCCCAGTACAAGTAATATTAGATAGCTACAGTTATGAGATTTGAAGGTACACACACAATGATATTATTTATAGCCAATGCCAAAGTGTACTCCATAATTAAAGGTATAGTCACTATACATTGATAGAGCAGCTTCTCAGTGGTTTAGGGACAATTTGAAAACATCACAGTGTCAACAATGCAAATCAAAACAACCTTATAAGAAAATTTGAGGAAGCCATCAACCAACATGGCACCAAGAAAGATAACATCCATAAGAGAACACACAAAGCTATTGACAGCTATATAAGCTATCAATACAAGAAAGACAGTTAAAGAAAAGTTTCAGATAGTGAGCAGCATTCATATGACTACAAATCATTGCCCAAGAAATTCACACTTCAAAATGATGCAGGGGCATCTTCATAACAAGATGATCTTAAGGAGGAATAAAGGAGTGTCATGTTTTTATTTCATGTTTTGTGTCTTTTATTTTACTTGGTTTCTTTGTAATAAAACCTACCACACCATGTAGGCCAATACCTTAGATTGGTGAGTTATAAACCACATTAGGTATATGGCATTGGGGTCTTTTAGGCCTTAGAGGCATTTTAAGATGTTTTAAAGTGGTTTTAAGCATGTTAGAAGTTAAATCATGGCCAAGTACGTTTAGGAGTAAAGTTGTCAAAAAGTTGTAAAAAGTTGTCAAGCAACAATGACAACTTTTGGATTAGTTGGGCAACTTCCTCCAACTAACTCATATGGTTTGAAAATGGGTTGATAACTATTTTAGGAGGCATATAATGTCGAATTCATGCCTTGTAGAAGGTTGTTGTTGGCAGATGTAACTTTCCATGCTTGAAAACCAATAAAATTTTGTGATTTTCCTGCTATAAAAGTTGTACCATATAGTACAGACATCATAGAAGCATAAAACTAGTGGGATTTTTTAGATAATTGAATTACCTTTCAAATGAGTCTAATCTGAGGTATTGATTCATTTTGGAGGTGGAGATATCTGCATTTTACTGGAAGTAACCCGGATTTGACAGTTTTGCCTAGGTTTTGAAGGAAAAATGAAGTTTTCTTGTTGATACCTCATTGGTTTTGAATGGCCTTTGGGGTGAAGCAAGATAAGACAATGTAAATTAATATTTTCATGGCATTTTGCAGGAAAGAAGCAGGTAAAGGTGAGGGTTTGCTGCGTTAGGGTGGACATCTCTATATGGCCACCTAGTCTCATTGTGCAACCGGTTCCATGAATGAAGTTAGAAGTGTAACCAGGGTCTAAAACCAGGTAATTTATGTTATTTCCATTCCCTCTACATGTTCCAAGTATTCATTTTTTGGGGCAGCACTTTTATAGCACACTTAGATCCCAGATCAGATTAAGCCCTTTGGATATGTTTTAGTAATCATTAAAAGGAGTCAAAATAAATCATTAGTTGCAGAGGTCCTGTGGAAGAATAAGGAGAAAACTTAAAAATTCAATCTGGCAGGGTTATTAGGCTTAGCAGGCCCAATTATAGCAGCAGTACAAACCTCTCAAGTTGATTAGTCCTAAGGGTTGGATAAGGTCTTTTGGGCATAGAAAACATTGAAAAAAAAATTTGGGAGTCATTTTTGTCTTGGAAAGTGTGTAAACCCTTGTTGGACCAGGTTGGCCTAGTGAGTCCTTTATAAGCCTTGGGAAACATTGAAGGGATTGAGTCTTGTTTTGGAACAACAACTTGAGAATGGAATGGAGCCTGTCTAAATCAGTTTTAAACACCCCATGAAGTCATTAAAAGGTTGATAGAGTCCTTGTGTAGAGGTTTGTGAAAAAGTGCTAATTTCCTACCTTGCCTGGGGCTCTGCATCACAAACAACCAACTATAGTGCAGATCTGAAAAAATTGTAGACTAAAAGTAGGGTTACAACAATGCTAATAGTCATACACAAAAGCATAGCAGTCTCAAAAAATTAGAATACAATATGTTGTGATGAAGTAATCTTAACCAAAAAAAAGGATGCAATGAATGTGACTATTACATATGTCTTGGATTATAAACTAAGAATGGTAATGACACAGTCATAACACATACATTATAATAAGATTAATTTAGACCTATTTATATGAGTAGAATAGTGAAGACAATGATCTTAGTCCATGAGCAAAGAGCTTCATTAATCTTTCCTAGTTCCTTTGATGAGATATCATTAGTGAACATGTGAGTTTAGTATGTGAGATCATCAAAGAAATATCAACATGCTATGAATAAAAATGCCAAATATTCAAGAATAAACATATTGGCCACAATACATAAGAACAGTTACAGGCATATAAGCTATTTATAGTGAAACAATGACCTCAACCTGAAAGTTACAAGCCTCCAACATATTGTACCAAAGAAAGATAGTGATGTTTCACTATATTTGTAGCATATTAGTTCAAAGGAGTGATAAACACAATCAAATATGACATACAACTCTGATTTCAAAAGCTTCATGGAGTCACCAATGTAACTGTCACAATGGACAAACTTTGAGGATTCATAATCTGAATCCCTTCAAGATTTCAGTCTAAAGCATATGATCAAATCATCGAATAATAGTAGTATGATGAGATTCAGAGGTTAAAATACAACTCTCATAACATAGTAAGTGACTTATAACAACATTCAAAGATTCTAGGATTGTTGTAAGCCCAATAATAAGACAATCATCATGATGCCAAAGATCAAAGCCTCAAGGATCCATTTTCAAGAAAGCTACCCTCAATATTTACCAATCAAAGGCCTTATAAACAGTAAAAAGGTTGAAACCATGATTATAACAATATAATCTCAAGAAAAAGAAATTTTTTACAATATCAAAGGCAGTCAAAGATGCATAGATCAACTTTAGTACAAGAAAGACAAAGTATCTATTCTTGGAGTTTCCCAAAGCACAAAAGAAGCCACAACATAAAAAACACCTTTAGAGTGATGAATAATAAGAGGGGGAGGGGGTGAATTAGTATATCAATAAATACTAAACTCAAACTCTTAAATAATTTAGAAGATAACTGGTACAATAGATTCAGTAATAAATCGGTTAAGATAAATGCAAATCAAATAGCAAACAAAGCATTCACCCACAAGAGAACAATCACCATAACACAAGATATTTGACGTGGAAACCCAAATGGGAAAAACCACGGTGAGCAGAAACTCACAAGTAACTATCTGCAAAATAGAAACCAGACCAGTTAAGGTCATACAATGTTCTTCACCAGAATAGATCCTGTTAGGAATCTAGATCTTTGTTAGGAGATAAGTCCTGTTAAAGACTACCTTGTTAGAGGATTTCAAATCCATAGTTGTGAACCACCTTGTTAGAGGATTTACAAAGGATTTGCTGGGCCTACCCGGTTAAGGGTTTCAGACTTGTCGAAGATGTGAGTAATCAACAAGTGAGTAATCTAGATACTAGCATAGTATCCTTGGTTAGATCCTTGATAGCTCATTGTTAATGCATTTCAGCATTACTTCAGTCTTAAAAATCTCCACACTCTAGCTCTTCACACAGACCTAATATTCTCTACAAAGAACACACATAACCTTCTCATACATCATACATCTCTCATCCATACAAACCCTAGACATGATGTCCTTATAAAGGAAACTGATTTCATGTCGGTCCAATATGATTAAACTACAATTTCCTAGGTTCAGTGCATCTAGACACATTTGGTAACATGACACAAAATCACCACCAAAGTGTCGGTGGATGATAACTCATCACAGAAATACTGGTTGGTAACTCATCACAGAGTAATACTGGTTCATACAATATACCGATTACCGGTTGTCAAAAATGAAGACTAGAAAATGTTAACTACTGCTTTGTTCCTTTGAACCGCTTCAGATCCTTGAACCGCTGGAGATCCTTCATACCCCTTGGGTTCTCCATACCGCTTGAGGTCTTGAGTCAATTTGTGACCAATAAACATCTTCTGCAAAACACTGCTAGTCTAAAGACTATAATATGTAATACCGGTTGGAACAATTACCGGTAGAGCATAACTCATACATCAAGAAAGTGTGTATCCATCAATGACAATTAAAACTTCATCAAAATGCCAACATAGAGTAGATAAGCACAAATACCCCCAAGTCAAGGTAGTAGATAGGGAAAGATAGAGATAATGGTAGTATAGTGGTAGTATTCGACAAAGGTCATAGTCCATCATGACAATAAAAGGCAGTGAGTTCAGTCACTAGAGTGTTATACAAAGATGAAGGCCTCTCACAATCATTAATGCAACCACATATTTATATCCTATGATTAGAAACTCTTAAAAGTAATAACAGTATGTGAAAGATCATTATAGATGCACCAACAAAGCTATTGTCAGTAAAAGAGCAGCATATCAATGATCATTACAATGGATTATGGAACATAAATAGTCAAGTTTCAGGCCAACGACCCCACAATGTCATTCCTATCATGAAACCAGAGGAGGATGTGGCAGCCATGAACACTTAGTCTAGTGCAATCAAAACAATCAAAGAGCAGCCATAGACCCAGTAATATAGCAATCCTAGACAAATTATTTATCAAGGCATTTACTAGTCAAAATGGTAGTGAACTTTATAAATTCTGTCCTACAAAGAAATGGATGACTAATGTTGTAATCTTCATCAAGAGGCTACATCACTAATAATAGTAAGAAGAACTTTACAATCAATCTCATTAAGATGATACAGGGTTATTCACAGTCTATGCACACAACAATATGATGAAGAAAAGCTTCAAAAAATCAAAGATAGTCATAAGATATCTTGTAGTTGCTTTTATCAGAGCAAGAGTATTTAAAAGTTTCACATAGAGTATGCAAGAGACACAATCAGTATTAAAGACAATTTGAGTAGTTGTTGGGGTCATAAAGAACAATAATATGCCTAGATTGAAGTTATGAATACAGTCATAAGAATAGTCTTCCTGACTGTCAGACTAGTGATAATGGCTACAATACAGAAATATCATCTTTAAGCTTTCAAGAGATAGTCATTAATTCATAGGCAAAGTTGGAGATATCTTCAAAATATAGTGAGCCTACACACTGAATCATTTGCAGATCAGTGCAACAGAGTAATGATCATACAAAGACTACATCTAGAGAAGCAACAAACATAAGGATGTATACACAGATCAACGCAAAGTCATGACAGTCATACAAAAAAGACCTTCATATTGCAAATTAGGGGTTTCCAGAAGCCAAATCATATTCAATGTTCCCATCATAAAGACACTATGGTTCCCATGGCAAAAATGAAGATCATAGCAGTGATGTGAACACTGTGGAAAATACACTCATAGCGGTAATCATGCAAGGTTACAACTTCAACTTAGAAAAACACAATGAATTAGTTTTCAAAGGCAGTGAATATAGAAATGGGCAGCCATGAACATCATAAAAACCCTTGTACATTAATAGTCACTTTGGTAGTTAATGAAACCATAAGAGACAGTGATATCTGAGAAAGCGGTTATATCAAATTTGTCTTAGTCACACAATGAATAGCTAAGGCGTCAAATTCCATTCATGACTCAAGAACAAAAGGAACATCTTGCAACTATAACAGTCCCCCTATACACATAAAAATGGCTATGAGAAATTAAATAAATATTTTATATTTATTTAATAATTATTCTTCTATTCAATAATTAATTTGAAAAAATTAATTAATTAAATTCATTTCATGTCCTACTGATTAATTTAATTGAAATATTTTATTAATTAATTCATTTATCTTATTCTTCTAATCAATTAATTAAATATCTAATATTTAATTATTCCTTCAATCAATTAAATATATAATATTTAATGATTATTCTTCTATCCTATCATGTGGCTAAATTAATTCAACAAAATTAAAATAAATAAAACATTTATTAGCCACTTATCTTCAACTTCCAAAATAAATGAAATGTTGTGTACGTACACATATTTCTTAACCTTCTTCTATATTTTCTCCAACATCCCTACATCTTAGGAAGGACTTGAGTCCACTTGTCCTCTCATGCCTAAATCTTCTCCAACCATCCCTAGATTCCCTCAGTCAGCAATCTAGTCAAGGTGAGATGAGTGACACTTGTCTTCTCCTTCCTCTTCTCCTCTTCTTTACTCTTCTCCTCATCTTTTCTCTTCTCTTCTTCTTGTTTCCTCTTCTCCTCTTTCTTTTTCTCTTCCTCTTTCCTCTTGTCTTCCTCTTTCTTTGCTTTTTCCGCTTACTCTTTCTTCATTTGTTCTTTGTCCTATTTCTCTTTTTCAGCTTTTTCCTTGTCCTATTTCTCTTTCTCTGCTTTTTCTTTGTCCCATTTCTCCTTCTCTGTGTCTAGAGTGACATCCTCAACATCTAATGCATCCATGTAAATGGGATCATTTTTCTCTGTCACTCTTTCCCCTTCACTGTCAAATGCTTCATCCAGTTTGCCTGATGTTAGATCAGGTGCTTGTTCAACTTTCAGTTGGCCTCAGACACTTGGTGTAACTAGACAACAACTTTGGCATGTAAATGTGTGTCCTTCTCCACTTCAGAAGCTTTACCTTCCAGTAGCCTGAGTCTTCTTCTTCTCATGAAGAAGAGGTCTTTGTTCTTATCCATTATCTCAAATAATTCAGAATTAGAGGCATCGGGAAAGTATTGTGCAAAGACTCTCTCCCTTATTTCCTGTTCCTTTTCAATGGAAATGTGTCAATTGTTATCTAAATAATTGTATAAATAATCTGGTGTGACCGAGCTGATTTCAGATGGTGACCGGTCATTGACACACAAGTATCTAATAACCTCTTGTTCTACTTCATCTTTCTCATTATCATTAAAATCGTCAAAATGCTCTTTTAAATCATCAAGCAATTTTCTCCTAATGTTCTTGATTGCCCTCTGACAATGTGTCATAGGCTTATAGGAGGAAATATCTATGTTTACCGATGCTGAAGTTGCAGGTGCACTACCAGTAGATTTTGCCTTCTTGCTTCATTGCCTTGTCTTCTTAGGTTGAATTTTTAGTTTAGTATCCTTTGACTCCGGTGAGATGGTTTTGGTTTTCCGCTTCCTCTCGAATAATTTAGCAGGAGCAACCTCAGGTTTCTTCTTGGTAGGTGACCGCTTGGTCACTTTTGGACTAGCTGACACTTTTGGACTAGCTGAGGTAACCAGTGTCGATACTGATGGCATTGCCTTGCCCTTTTTCTATGTAGGATCTTCAACCAGTGTTACCCTCTCTAAGTAGGTGTCAGTTCTCTTTTTCTTAGCATCTAGTGGTGAGGCAAGTAGGGTAGAGGCAGACCTGATCAACATATCATACATCACTTCATACCCCATTGGTTCAATTGCTTCCTTTCTTGGTTCCACCACTTCCATTATGCATTCATCTACCTTTATGGTGAAGTAGATTTCATCTTCATATTTCTTCACAATATCTCTAGATATCCTCATCCTTTGTCTCATTTTCTGCTTGAATTCATCAAAATATTTATTCAGAACCTCAGGATATCTAGTTCCCACTACTTGAAGACTTTCCCTAATTTGCTTGGAGACCGGTTGGTTAGCAAACCATTGAACATCACCAACTCTAGGGAAATAGCCTTGAAAGTAGAAAAATAGGCTGACCAAAAGTTGTCCAAACCTGAACCTTAGAGCATTGTCCTATTTGATGGAATTCAAGTTCAATAGTTGTTGCTTTTGCAAATAGGTACACAAATCAAATGAGGCATCTTCCTTAATCATTCTGTAGGCGGCATTCACTATAGCAGCAGGGACAAAGTTCATTCTGCTGGCATAAAACATCTGATAGCCAATCACCATGCAAGCATACTTAACCAAATCATCTTTGATGGTGTTGATGATCATCACTCATTGGTCACTCAGAGAATTGGTGAGCTTAGTCATTTCAATCTTGGTGACCTTCCTTAGAGCTGACACCTCTCCAATGTTACAAAAACTGGTGACTGCATGAATTGCTTTTGGTGTGATGTCATGCATCTACTTGAGATACATTTTATCACCTTGCACTCTTCTTAGGATGATGTAGATGTGATCTTTAGTGAACTCTTCCAAAAAATAAACTACATCGTGCAGTTTCTTCCTCTCTAGGATGCTATATTCAGGTTTGATTTTTTTGTCATTCCCACAGAACAGACCTAGCTAAGAATGAATCACTAAGGATCCTAGGTCTTCTAGTTTACAATCTATATATCCTGAAATGTCTTCCTCGATAATAACTCTGGCGGGTATCTGGGATAAGGCATTATATTTCATCTTCTTTTGAAGAAACTCGACTGAATCCATAGGTGCACTAGAACTAGAATGCGATGCAAATGCCATGATTAAATGATAAACAAGAATTTTGAGAAATACCTTCATAATTAGAAATTTAGGGTTTTCCAATGTCTCTCACAACACACCACTTTGGTTGCTTGGAACACCGCTTAGTTTTCTTCATCGATAGATTGAAAGTCTGTTGGATTCCTCTGCAAGATTTTTGGATTCACTTTGAATTGCTAGAAGAATCTCTCTTTGTCACTTTGCTCTTTGAAAGTTCTTCTTTTGCAAACTGATAAGTGAAAATGATGACAAAAATCCCTTTTAAACAATCTTTCACCTACCATAATAAATGCATCACTATTAGGGTACAAACCCTAATTTTTCCTTTTACCGCTTCAAGTCTGTTGCCAATTGACAGGTAACATATACCGGTTAAGGTCTCTATCGATATAAACCGGGGGTTCAAATATTTCACCGATATGCTCCCCCTAAGCTTTTTTGAAGCTCAGTTTTCCGGTTCAGAGACTTCCACACTAGGTGCAGAAACTTGTTCATCCTGTGACACTTCTTTAGGTTTCTTTTTCTAAGTTTTATTCATTCCCACTTGAACGGTTTCAACATCAATCTTCTCTTTTGGAGTGATCGATATATCATCCGATAGGTTCTTTCTCACTCTGCAGGTTCTGGCAGTGTGTCCCGATTTGTTGCAATGATAGCATACCATTCCAGGTGTTCTCCATGGTCCATTATTCATACTACCATTCTTCCTTCTGCATGTTGCAGCAGTGTGATTGCTACCATGACAGATCCAATAGGTTGCTCTCCAACTAGTTTTCGCTTGATAGCCACTTGACCGATGGTCATAGGTATTATACCGATTGGGATTCCAGTTTAGAGAGGGTTCCAGGATAACTCCTTGAGTCCTTGGAGAGTATCTCCCAGTGTTGTGCAAAACAAACCTGCATTCAAATGCTCTATGCCCAAACTTGTTGCATGCATAGCAGTTTCCATTGAATCTATTGGATCTAGGCTTATTGTTTAGAAAATAAGGAAAATTATTGTAGGCCTTGCTTCTACACACATTAGTAGTATGTCCTTCCTTGAGACAATTGAAGCAAATAGGTTTAAAATTTTGCTTAACTTTATCCTTGGGTGTAGGTTGCTTCTTGATGCTTCAGCTTTTGTTCTAGAGGTTTCACCTTCCTCATACCCAGAGAAACCAAGTCCAGTGGTATTCTTTACCGGTTTTGCCGATTCAAGCTTTTTCTCTAGCTTAGTAGTACTCTGATTGAATTTGGCAAGTATCCCCTTTGACTCAGTAAGTTCCTTGGAAATAGTAGCATTATATTCCATCAAGGTTGCATTCTCAGAAATAGCCATGTTTAGTTCACCTTGCATTTCTTCTTTTTCCACTTTACTCTCTTGGAGATGAGTGGTAAGGGCACTGATTTCTTGCTTCAACTTGGAGATCTAATGATCTTTGTCTTTTACCAGATCTTTAGCTTTCCTTTGGTTCTCAAGCTCTTGACACATTCTAATAGTCATTCCTTCTAACTCCTTTCTCAGGTTGGCTTTAGATTCATTCAGTTTTTCAACTTCTTCAACTAGGGCATCGATGTCAGCTTCATCAAAATAGCTATTTTCAGTAAGTTCCATCAGTTTCTCAGCATGCTCTCTTGTTTTGGTCAAAGAGGCTTTATACTTGACTTTGAGTTCATCATAGGCTCTCTCAGTCTGAGTGAGATGATGAGTAAGTTCCCTCATAGTGTATTCCCCCATATCTCCTTCCAAGTGGTTAGACTTATAGAAAGGTTGGCTCTGATACCAATTGATGAATACTAAGAGGGGGTTGAATTAGTATATCAATAAATACTGAACTCAAACTCTTAAACAGTTTAGCAGATAACCGGTACAATAGATTCTGTAATAAATCGGTTAAGATAAATGCAAACCAAATAGAAAACAGAGCATTCACCCACAAGAGCACAATAACCATAAAACAAGATATTTGACGTGGAAACCCAAATGGGAAAAACCACGGTGAGCAGAAACTCGCAAGTAACTATCTGTAGAATAGAAACCAGACCGGTTAAGGTCATACAATGTTCTTCACCAGAACTGATCTTGTTAGGAATGTAGATCTCTGTTAGGAGATAAGTCCTATTAAAGAATACCTTGTTAGAAGATTTCAAATCCATAGTTGTGAACCACCTTGTTAGATGATTTACAAAGGCTTTGCTGGGCCTACCCAGTTAAGGGTTTCAGACTTGTTGACGATGTGAGTAATCAACAAGTGACTGATCTAGATACTAGCATAGTATGCTTGGTTAGATCCTTAATAGCTCATTGTTAATGCATTTCAGCATTAATTCAGTCTTCAATATCTCCACACTCTAACTCTTCACACAGACCTAATTTTCTCTGCAAAGATCTCACATAACCTTCTCATACATCATACATCTCTCATCCATACAAACCCTAGACATGATTTCCTTATAAAGGAAACTAATTTCATGTCAGTCCAATAGGATTAAACTACAAGTTCCTAGGTTCAGTGCATCTAGACACATTTGGTAACATGACACAAAATCACCGCCAAAGTGTCGGTGGATGATAACTCATCACAGAAATACCGGTTGGTAACTCATCACAGAGTAATACCGGCTCATATAATATACCGATTACCAGTTGTCAAAAATGAAGACTGGAAAATGTTAACTACCGCTTTGTTCCTTCGAACCGCTTGAGATCCTTGAACCACTTGAGATCCTTCATACCGCTTGGGTTCTCCATACCGCTTGAGGTCTTGAGTCAATTTGTGACTAGTAAACATCTTCTACAAAACACTGATAGTCTAAAAACTATAATACGTTATACCAGTTAGAACAATTACCGAATGACCATAACTCATACATCAAGAAAGTGTGTGTCCATCAATGACAATCAAAACATCATCAAAATGCCAACATAGAGTAGATAAGCACAAATACCACCAAGTCAAGGTAGCAGATAGGGAAAGATAGGGAGAATGGTAGTATAGTGGTAGTATTCGACAAAGGTCATAGTTCATCATGACAATAAAAGGTAGTGAGTTTAGTCACTAGAGTGTTATACACAGATGAAAGCATCTCATAGTCATTAATGCAACCACATATTTATATTCTATGATTAGAAGCTCTTAAAAGTAATAACAGTATGTGAAAGATCATTATAGATGCACTGACAAAGCAATTGTCACTAAAAGAGCATCATATCAATGATCATTACAATGGATTATGGAACATAAATAGTCAAGTTTCAAGCCAACGACCCCACAGTGTCATTCCTATCATGAAACCAGAGGAGAATGTGGCAGCCATGAACACTTAGTCTAGTGCAATCAAAACAATCAAAGAGCAACCACAAACCCAGTAATATAGCAATCCTAGACAAATTAACTGTCAAGGCATTTACCAGTCAAAATGGTAGTGAACTTTATAAATTCTGTCCTACAAAGCAATGGATGACTAATGTTGTAATCTTCATCAAGAGGCTACATCACTAATAATAGTAAGAAGAACTTTACGACCAATGTCATTAAGATGATACATGGTTATTCACAGTCTATGTACACAACAATATGATGAAGAAAAGCTTAAAATAATCAAAGATAGTCATAAGATATCTTGTAGTAGCTTTTATCAGAGAAAGAGTATTTAAAAGTATCACATAGAGTATGCAAGAGACACAATCAGTATTAAAGACAATTTGAGTAGTTGTTGGGGTCATAAAGAACAATAATATGCCCAGATTGAAGTTATGAATACAATCATACGAATAGTCTTCCTGACTGTCAGACTATTGATAATGGCTACAATACAAAAATATCATCTTTAAGCTTTCAAGAGATAGTCATTAATTCATAGGCAAAGTTGGAGATATCTTCAAAATAAAGTGAACCTACACACTGAATCATTTGTAGATCAATGCAGCAGAGTAATGATCATACAAAGTCTACATCTAGAGAAGCAACGAACATAAGGATGTATACACAGATCAATGCAAAGTCATGACATGCATACAAAAAAGACCTTCATATTGCAGATTAGGGGTTTCCAGAAGCCAAATCATATTCAATGTTCCCATCATAAAGACATTATAGTTCCCATGGAAAAAATGAAGATCATAGCAGTGATGTGAACACTGTGGAAAATACACTCATAGTAGTAATCATGCAAGGTTACAACTTCAACTTAGAAAAACACAATGAATTAGTTTTCAAAGGCAGTGAATATAGAAATGGGCAGCCATGAACATCATAAAAACCCTTGTACATTAATAGTCACTTTGGTAGTTAATGAAACCATAAGAGACAGTTTTATCTGAGAAAGCAGTTATATCAAATTTGTCTTAGTCACACAATGAATAGCTAAGGCGTCAAATTCCATTCATGACTCAAGAACAAAAGGAACATCTTGCAACTATAACAGTCCCCCTATACACATAAAAATGGCTATGAGAAATTAAATAAATATTTTATATTTATTTAATAATTATTCTTCTATTCAATAATTAATTTGAAAAAATTAATTAATTAAATTCATTTCATGTCCTACTGATTAATTTAATTGAAATATTTTATTAATTAATTCATTTATCTTATTCTTCTAATCAATTAATTAAATATCTAATATTTAATTATTCCTTCAATCAATTAAATATATAATATTTAATGATTATTCTTCTATCCTATCATGTGGCTAAATTAATTCAACAAAATTAAAATAAATAAAACATTTATTAGCCACTTATCTTCAACGTCCAAAATAAATGAAATATTGTGTACGTGCACATATTTCTTAACCTTCTTCTATATTCTCTCCAACATCCCTACATGTTAGGAAGGACTTGAGTCCACTTGTCCTCTCATGCCTAAATCTTCTCCAACCAT
Source organism: Cryptomeria japonica (assembly GCF_030272615.1). Taxonomy (NCBI): domain Eukaryota; kingdom Viridiplantae; phylum Streptophyta; class Pinopsida; order Cupressales; family Cupressaceae; genus Cryptomeria; species Cryptomeria japonica. The sequence continues at coordinate 255,012,308 of NC_081410.1, forward strand.
CCCTAGATTTCCTCAGTCAGCAATCCAGTCAAGGTGAGATGAGTGACACTTGTCTTATCCTTCCCCCTTTCTCTCAACCTTCACCTTTGCTGACAGCCATCCAAATTTGCAGATGTGATCATGATCGTTGATCTAGGACACATCATCTTATACTCTCAAAAGTCTATAAAAGTAGGAGTTTGAGTTGATAAAGAGTTAGTCTTCAAGTTAGTCTTCAAGTTAGGCTTCAAGTGAGTCTTCAAGTTAAAAATTTGAGTAAACTTTTGCATCTGTGAGTTTTTATCTTGAAGAAATTTAGCAATTTAGCATTTCTCATTTAGCATAATCATTTAGTTTAAATCATTTGCATTGCATATCGTAGTATCAGTTAACTATCGGTAATCAGTCTATTCTTCATATGCCATCTTGGAAGCTAGCAATGCTTGTTTGAGAGCAAATCATCTCCAACCAGGAATGAGACTTAAATCATGAAGATAATAATATGGGTTTTATTTTAATATTCATTTTATGTAGTTTGATTGGTTGAGTTTGGATTTCCTATAGCATTTCCTTTGTATTTGTCGGTAGTATTCTGATGATGAAACTAATATGTTGCGCTTTTATTTAATAGATTAACGATTTTGTCTCATAGGTTAGCACTTTTATTGGCAAATCAATGCATTTGATTCTTAGATTAGGGCTTTTAACCATGAGATTAACACATTTGTCATTTTGGTTAGTGCTTTTGTCAGTGAATTCTCACATTTCAGTCCGCAGAGCAGCGCTTTCGTATCACAAGTTCATGCTTTTGTCCTCTAGGTCAACACTTTTGAGGTGGAAGACAACGCATTTGCTAGGATAGCGCTTTTATTTGCAACTAACAAACTTTTTTTGCAGGTCTGAATGTCCAAGAACTGAAAATTTCAAACTACTAACATGTCCATGTGCAGGATTATTTTTAAGCAAATTTCATGCATTTCCTCACGTAGTTAATTAAGAGTTTTATTTTGGAAAGTAACACATCATATCTTTCTCATTTAGCTGAACTAAGGGATAAATCGACAACATGCAACTTGCATTTTGAGTGACTTTGTTAAAGTAGTTGCACATAGATTGTAGAGGGCTAAAATAAACTTGTGTTTTCCATGCTTGATGAAGTAGTAGGTAAGTATGCTCTCACCCTCATATGGTGATCAAAAAACCAGACCTACACTCTTTTATTTGTAACCTTTAGAGGGCCTGCCTTCCTGAGCTGCCTTGAGGGGGCGAGTGAGAGGGGAACGACCCAAAGTGGAAATGGGCTAATACCGAGTCCTTCCGATCCACTCTAAATAAATCGTGTTTGTAATGAAAGTCACAAACAACATGTGCTGATAAGTTCATACCAACACTATGTTTCCCCATAAACCATATGGAGCGTAACCTCTATAGGTTGGGAACCTTCTATATTTATAGAGTCGAAAGTGCCGCATGTATGGCCACATGACCAGAAGCCTTTACTAAAAACCACTTGTACTAGTTGCTAAAATCCTTCTAATTGTTTGCATAGGAGGTCAGACCTCTGAAGTGGATCTCACACATATGGTTCTTAGTAGAGATATAAAGTTTTGCATGGGGAGTTTTCATGGAAACTGGTGCTTGGCTGCCCCAGAGAAGTGAGTGTCGAGGGTGGAGCCAGTGGGTTCAAGCTTCTAAATATCCACTCTGAATAGCGTAGCCTCAGGGGAAACCCCATGTGAGATTCAACAATTATTGTGTTAGCTTGCCATAGGATTTGCACTTGCTTGTGCATTTTGTTTTTCAAACATTGTGTCTTCTATGTCTATAACATGCTCAGAATGGTGAAAAATTGAAGAAAATCATCATCTAAAAATGAGCAAAAATGCAACAACTTGCTGGAAAAATTAAAAAAATCCTTGAAACGTAGTCAGAGTAGTGCTTGGGTGAACTCACAATAATGGTTCCCACTTTTTTGCCACTTTAGATACTGAGATGAACATTTTCAAAATAACTTTCAACTTCCGACATCTATAACTTTTAAAATATTAAGAATTTGAAGATGATGTAAATTAGTGATTTGTAGCATTTTGTCTGTAGATTATATATATATATTTTAAAAAAAAATTTGAATGTTTTTCTAAAAAAAATTCCATCTCTCTCGAAAAGTCATTTTTAACAGCAAACTCCATTTTTAAAGAGTGATGTGCCTCCCAAAACGCATAATTTTTTTCTATAAATGATAAAAACTCAATTCTTTCAAATTTTGGTTTGTAGCAACAATATCCAGGGCTTGCAGTTGGTTTGATAGTGATATGTTGAATATTTTTCATTTTATTAAGTTTTGAAGTCCAACTAGTCATAATTCAGACACAGGTTTAAGTTTGAACACATATCTTGTTCTATATATATCGAAATTCAATTATTATTATTTTGTTAGAAAGAAGACAACAATACCTGGGGCATAGATATTTTTCAGAATTTTTTTGAATTAGTTTCTTATTTTTCCCAATGCGTTTAACAAAGAAGTTCATGTTCGGTGAAAAACCAATATTTCATAAAATTAAAAAAACAAGAACATAATAAATTCACAATGTAATAAAATTATACTCATTGGAAAGCTTGCTCCAAGCACTACCATCTTATATTTTTGGGTTATTAAGATTATTTCATTTGTGCCTTGAACCAGAGGTGCGAAGGCAAAAATTTCTTAGAACTCTGAAAAATTTGGGGAGAGACCTCTAACAAGCAGGTTTGAACGAACACTAGTTCGAGCGAAGGGGGTCCTATTGACCTATCGAACCCCTTAGGGTTCGATCAAACCCCCCTTCGCTCGAACCCCCTGGGCAAAATTATGACGCGTACTTTCATGTAACGGTCGGGTGCGAACGAACCCAACCTTTTGTAAATATCTGCGTTCGTTCGAACCCTAGCCGACCCAATTTTTTTTTTTACATTTTAGTAGTCATATAAATATACGTAATTTTTTCATTTTTTAACACACAAATGATTAAAACAATTCACATTTTTGGATGAAAGAAGACATTTGAAAATTATTTTGAGGGCAATAATTTGAAGATATTTGAAGGTTATTTTAAAAGCATGGGGAACAAGAAGAGAAGGCAAAATAAGACTTCAAGGAATTATTCTCTCACAACGAAACAAAGATATCATGATGCAAGTATGTATTTTTATTTTTATTTCTATTTAATTTTATATGTATTACGTACCAAAAATTGTGTTAATTTGTTAGTATTAGTTAAATATATTTTATCTTATATTTTTCATGAAAATTGTTTTACATAATATTAATTAAATTAAATTAATTAAATTAATTAAATTTATATAATAATTATATCTTAATTAATTCTAAATGATGTTTTTTTATTAAATTAATTGGAAATATTTGGATTAAAAATAATCTTATTTTGATTAAAATTAATTATGCTTTAATTTGAAATAATATGTGTATTTGCAAATTTCAAATTCCATTAATCTGCTTGTTTTGTAATTAACATTTTCTCCCCCCCCTTAAGCCCATTTATAATAGATCATGGTTTTAATTTAAAGTTTAGATCTTTAGGACCCCTCTCTTTCCCATTTAATATTTATAATTTATAATTTAATTTAGATAGTCCATAAATATATAATTTAATTTAGATTTTGAAACCACGTGTCTTTATAGTTTAGCAAACACTTCAATTGGTTCTCTAAAATTAAAAAACTTGTCTTTTGTGTCTTCAGCAATAGGCTCTTTTTGTTTTATCCTTATAAAGGGGCCTACCTCCTGAGTAGCCCTTAAGGCTCGGTGAGAGGGAACAACCCAAAGTGGTAACAAGCTAAAGCCAAGCTCTTCCAAGACACTATAAATAAATGTGTTTGTGATGAAAGTTGCAAGCAACAGGTGTCACATGCTGCTATAGCGACGTTATCACTCCCCATAAACCCTATAGAGCGCAACCTCTATAGGCTGGTAGGCCTTCCATTTAATGGAGTGTAACACGTTGCTGATTAGAGCCACCCGAACATATGCCCTTACTAGACACCTTTTGTGTTAGAAGCCAAAAACCTTCTAGTTGTTAGCACAGGAGGTCAGACCTCTGAAGCGACTCACATTCTTACAGTTCTTAGTAGAGATACAAAGTTCACCACAGGGAGTTTTCATGGGGACTGGTCCTTGGCTGCCTCAAAGAAGTGAATGCCACGGAGGGGAGCCAGTGGGGTCAAGTACCTTAGGACCTCATATTCAACCCCTTAGGACACTGTACATGTGATCTTAAGGGATAGTATGTCATAGACACTAGGATGTTATAAGGGGTCATATGTGCTCCTAGGGGTCACACATGTAAAGTGTTAGAACACACATACATGACCCCTTATGACCACATATGACCCCTTCTAGGACACTATGTGATGGATTAAGGGGTATGTCGTTCACACTAGGATTTTATAAGGGGTCATATGTGGTTCTAAGGGGTCACACATGTGTTAGAACACATGCATGACCCCTTAGGAGCACATATTCTTGACCCCTTATGCCACTAATGTATGTGATCTTAAGGGACTGATATGTCGTACACACTAGGATTTTATAAGGGGTCATATGTGGTTCTAAGGGGTCACACATGTGTTAGAACACACACGTGACCTCTTAGGACCATATATGACCCCTTAGGACACTGTGTGATCCTAAGGGGAATGTCGTATATACATTAGGATATTATAAGGGGTTATATATGGTCCTAAGGGGTCACACATGTGTTAGAACACACACATGACCTCTTAGGACCACATATAACCCCTTAGGACACTATGTGATCGTAAGGGGAATTTTGTATGTACACTAGGATGTTATAAGGGGTCAAATGTGGTCCTAAGGGGTCATGCATGTTTTAGAACACATGCGTGACCTCTTAAGACCACATATGATCCCTTAGGACACTATGTGATCCTAAGGGGAATGTTGTATATACACTAGGATGTTATAAGGGGTCATATGTGGTCCTAAGGGGTGCGGGACCCCTTAGGACCACATATTCAACCCCTTAGGACATTGTACATGTGATCTTAAGGGATCATATGTCATAGACACTAGGATTTTATAAGGGGTCATATGTGGTCCTAAGGGGTCACACATGTATAGTGTTAGAACACACATGAATGACCCCTTATGACCACATATGACCCATTCTAGGACACTATGCGATCCTAAGGGGTACATGCTGTATACAATATGATGTTATAAGGGGTCATATGTGGTCCTAATGGGTCATACATGACCCCTTAGGAGCATATATGACCCCTTAGGAAACTATGTGATGGACTAAGGGGTATGTCGTTCACACTAGGATTTTATAAGGGGTCATATGCAGTTCTAAGGGGTCACGCATGTGTTAGAACACATGCGTGACCCCTTAGGACCACATATGACCCCGTAGGACACTATGTGATCCTAAGGGGTATGTCCTACACACTAGGATGTTATAAAGGGTCATATGTGGTCCTAAGGGGTCATGCATTTGTTAACACATGTGTGACCCCTTAGGACACTATGTAATGGACTAAGGGGTGTGTCATACACACCAGCCTTTTATAAGGGGTCACATACGATCCTAAGAGGTCACACATGTGTTAGAACACATGTGTGACCCCTTAGGACCACATATGACCCCTTAGGGTCCACTATGTGATCCTCTATGGGAACGTATAGTGTCATAAAGGGCATATGTGGTCTTAAGGGGTCCTAAGGGGTCATGTTGTGTGTGTAATAGCATGTGAAAAGGGGTCACATTGTAGAGGATTTATTTTGTCTAATTTGTTATCTAAGTTTTATATTGTTTTTTTAAATTTAAATTTATTAATTTTTCTAACATTTTAATTTATTATATTTAGATTTTGTTGGTAAACAGATTTGTCTCTTTTCTGAAATCTTAATAATTATCTTCCTTAAGAAAAATATAACTCTGGTTCACCCTTTATGAAAAAAAACAAAATACTAACAGTTGGATGAATTGATTAAAATTCAACCTCTGCATTAGAGGGCAGCTCCTCGTATGATTTGCAATGAATTTATTATATAAATGAAATGCTAACACTTTTTACTAGAAAGCATTGAGAGGTTTTAGCATTCATCCATCAACACAAATGAGCACCTCCAAACTAAAAGAAGAGAAAATCTTCTAAAAGAATTTAATGCGAGTTCACAGACTCCAATCCACAAACATGCTCACTATATAAATTCAAAGCATAGAAGAAGCTCAGCAATACTGATGGTTAATCGATACTCTCTTATGCCTCATAGGGCAAGGGGGATCATCACAAATCAATACGTAATGAGTCTACTAACAACTAATGGTAACCATAAATTGAAGAAAATATAGAAATGACTGAGCATAAAACGATATCATGTTTATAGCAAACTTCTCAAGAAATATTGCTATTCCTTAAACACCCTTATTTAAAGATAACACCACAACTTATATTGATTGATCAATCATTCTAGTTTCCAGCAATTCCTTAAAGAAAAACACAAATATTATCTACTGTAAAAAAAAATCACAGTTTTTCGGACCTTTCTAGAGTCTCAAAAACATAGATATATAGCCATAACCTGGCCATGGTTAAAACGAGAAACACGGAAAGCCAACAACTTCCGTTCCACAAAGCCAGTGAAACCAACATCAAAATAAGACTGTTTTTGCAACCAACAAGTAAAAGGATCTATCATCAGCAAAAAATATTACTATGCAGTTCTGGTAACTACTTCTTTCTTCCAATCTGCATGTGTAGTGGCAAAGTGCTGAATGATTTTGTTATGAGGTAATCCCATGTGTGCCATTCATTGCTTCCAGACTTCTTTTTCCTTCTGAACCTGTGCAACTTTATTGGAGTGACTATCCAGATGTCCGATGCATAAAAAAAAGAGTGATTCAATTTTAGCAATCACATTCAGGTCATCCAGAACTAAACCCTTAGCTTCTTTCACATAATTGATTTTTCCCTTGAATGATTCAATTATAACCTCAACTGTCTCAAGGGTTCTTCCATCATCTTTCAGACATTTTATCCCAATGCACATGAGTTCATTTCTCATGGAGCTGACTAACTCTGTAGATTGATTTATTAGTTTTGTGAAGTCCTCATAAGCCTATTTTATCAGAGAATTTCTCCATTTAATATTATTCTAGCACACATACAAAATGCTATCATCCAAACCTACCACATGTTTTTTTGCAAGAAACTTCATTACTCCATAATTTTGTAGTTCTCGCATCAGTGCAAATTTTGGCGCCCATTTTGCTTCTTCATTTTCCAATTGATGATATCAACTTCTAGTTCCTTCATGACTTTTATCGCCCCATTATATACTCTACTTAAATTAACAAAGTATTCTGCACTAGAATTCTGAACTCTTTCTAGCCACTCCACCACAGTTTTTGTGATCAACCTACATTTTTGTATTTGTTCCAAAGTCTTCTGATTTGCAGGGGACTTAGGATCGAAAGACATTGGAAGTTGTGATAGAGGTTGAGGATTTGGATCATTGATTGCCTCAATATACTTTGCCATCCTTCGTAACATCTCTTTCATCTGATGTTTATCCTTCTTCATCTTTCTAGGTCCTGGTTATGATTTTCTTTGTTGAATCTTCAAGATGAAGCACATCTGTAGCTTGAGAGGCAGTTCCAATTTTAATCCTTTCAACAACAATGTCTTGAGCTGTAGGGCTCTCTGTCTTCTCATCTGTTAATGGACATGCTATCTTTGCAATCCAGTTCCCACTATCTGCATCAAAATCAATCTTTGACATGGTTTTTGACTTCTTTGCCTTAGGAGTTTTTCCCAAGCACTTACTCACCATATCTTCAACTGGAATTGAGGCTAGAACAATATTTCACTTCTTGCTTCTTAACATGTTTTCTAACCATACTGGTCCTGAAGGAACCTGAGACCTGTCTGGGTCAATTCCAGTTTCTTTTCCATCCCTGACTACCATAATAGTAACTTCATTTGGGGCTTCCTGTTCCTATTGATTATTACCCTCATCCGCTAAACCTTGTCGCTCTTTGATTGGATCAATTGAAGTAGCATCCATCTCAAGATCAACTACTACAGTATCAACAGGCAAGGAATGTCTTTCGCATCTTGTCCTTGAGCAGGTGACTCTAACAGAAGTTGTCTCCTCTTTGGTTTGCACTGTCTTTGCTCTATTTCCTCATTTTCCCTATTTTTGTAAACCTACAGCACAAGATGGGACAAGAGAGTTAGATACCAAGACCTCGGTGGGTGAGGTTGAATCTTTCCTTGAGCTTCTGCTTGGTCTTCACTTTTAAGCCACTTCTTTGTTCTTCAAATGACCAAGATTGTCCTAGTTTGAATTTGTTCTTCCTCATCCTTTGTCCAGTCAATCTCTGGTATTACCCTTGGCTACCTAGCATCAACAAATTTGGAATCAACCAAATCATTTTCATCATCCATAATATTTGTAGTGTTTATCTTCAGACCATAATCCCAAATTTGCTTCACTGTGAGTCTCAGGTGAGCTCTTTTTCGGACTTCATACTCATCCACACAATCCGCCCAAAAGTCTTCTAAATCAGGTACATGTCAAAAATTCTCCTTGAATGTAAAGTGTGTCATTGCAAATCCTTTAGTATCAAATTCAGTGTGGGGGAAATACAACTAAAAAATTGAACCTTTTGAACTCTAATTTTGAATTCAAAGCATCTGAAACACTACTACAAGTGTAGTATGTGAGCTCAATGGGAAATGAAACCCCTGTTTGGTGTTCTTCCCCATATTTATTATCTATATGAGCCAATTTCTTGCAAACTTCAATTAATACTTGTTTATCAAAGGCATACCTCGACAATTTGTAGGGTTCTCCTTCAAAGCCACCAACCCTCAAATAAGTGAACCTGGAGAACTAAATATAGAAGCTGCCATATATATTTATAAACTGCATAGCTTCCTCAGTCAATCTCTTATGAACATCTCCTTTCAATTCAAATACTAACCTGCACAGGAAAATAATGTGAACCTTATAATAATTTTCTGTAACCCTATGTTGTTGCAAATGCGGGTGATATTCATATATCTTCATATCATTCTGCCAAGTTTCATGATACAGACCTACCCATTGATGAGTACAAGCTAAACAGTATATGAGGTAGGATGACATATAGAAGTTTTTGTTCCCAAAACAACTTAAACCCTCATGCATTCTTTCTGCAATTAACTTTGCCCAATATATGTATCTCTTGTCACCAAAATGACCTGAATAAAGAAATACATCCAATCCTCCCAATAAAAGGCTATTTGATTTCCCTGCATTCTATGCAATAAAATGACTATGCCCCTTACTTCCTGAATCAGATGCTCTCGGGTTAATGGGCTTGGTAGTCTTGAACCCCCCTTTTGAAATTTTAATAACCAATTTCTTGCAATGACACTCCTATAACATGACTTCTTCTCAGAGAAAAGCTCTCTCTTTGGTATTTTCATTACAGCAAAAATAGCCTCCTGATTAATTGCAAGCAAAACCTTACCCTCTGCATCTCTTACACACCTCTCTATAGGATCATATATGCTTATACATTCCAAAACTACTTCTAGACATGATGCAGCAAGAGGAAATGCAATAGCTTCTATCAACCCACTATCTAAATTTTTCTGCATCAAAGGGGAGCTAGCAGAATTTCACATTCTTTCATGGAATTCATTTAAATCTACTATCGGCAGAAAAGTATCTCTTATGTTAGGCAAGGAACTAACTAGCCAAGACTTCTGGTCTACTTGAGGTACTTTTGGTCTCATTTTAGTTTTACAATTATAAAATGCACAGCATGAAGAATTGACTGAACCGACTGAAGTATCAAATAACACTTTCAATTCATGAAAACCAACAAGAAAAGAGGAAGAACTTGCACTCACCTTTCATGCAGAACTGAGAATTCACAGAGTCGGGAGCAAGAAATGTCACCTGCATTAACCTTCTACTTACCAAATTGGGTAAATGATAAAGGGAAGTAAATTATTTAAATAAAACAAATCTTAGGGACTGGCCTAAAATATCGGCTGCATGATCTGTCATGATTTGAAAACTGCATACTCATTCATGCCAAATCATGTCGAAAAGATCAAGTTCTGACAGTTTATTAATAGCAAGTCTTTTCTCCTCTACATCCTTTACTTGAAATGATTATTTGGAATGATTATTCCCAAGTATGGATTCACATCACAATTCATTTTCTCGAGGTTCATCTTTAAAATCCAGAATATTCCCTATATGCCAACACTTGTCCATTTTATCTACAAAGTCATCAATCCTCAAAGTTTCAACCTTGAACCTTGAACCCTTCAAAAAGAAGTTCAAAGGTTCAAGTTCAAAATAGTTTTAGTGCAAAACACGTGAACATGAAGCTTACCCATTATAAAACATGAATTACATGAGACTTGCTTTAACATGTTGAACCTTGAACCTTGAACCACTCTAAAAGTTCATGGTTCAAGTTCAATGAGCTACGACCACCAAGACTTTTAACACCTTTTTTAACAAAGCTGCTATGTCACATACCGCACTTGAACCTTGAACCTTAAAATGATTCAAGTGAGAGGTTCAGTTCAAGAAAAATTGCAAGGGGAAAAAAATTAAAGAATGCGAAAAGACAAGAAAAACAAGAGCAGACTAACAGATTTGTAACATTTTTCTAAATTTTTTTTGTTGCTAATGTTTTTCTTAATGTTTTTCTAAGTTCTAATTTACTACCTTAGTTTTCTAAGTTTTTCATAACTTTTTTTTAAAAAGTTGAAAAAAAAAACATATGCAGTTATTTAATTTTAAAAACAAACTGACATTAAATCAAAGCATTTAATTTTCAAACATTTTTCTAAAATGCTGAAAAAACAATAAATATACAATTATTTAATTAAAAAAATAAATTAACAAACAAATTATTTATTAATTTTTAAATAAATTTAATAGAAAAAGACATTATTAAACCAAAAAAAGGTTATTTTGTGCACCTAAAATAATGTAGGTCGAAAGCTGAAAGGTGAGATGCGCTGGTTGTTGCTGATAAGGCACAGTGATGTTGTGCTGATGTTGGGTTCCCTCTATGATGAATAATGATGAACAACAAATACCCTAACTGGTATTGGGGGGGGGGGGTGAATCAGTATAGACAAAAACTTCTCAACAACTTATCAAGTTAAAAAATTGATAACCGATTGTCTTCATCACTGAACTTAACCATGGCAATACCGATTAAACATAGTAAGACTACAGACATCTAAACCAGTAAAACATAATACTTCAAATAGTATTCAACACTTGATAACTACTTCACCAATATACATATGAATGTGTTGTATTAGTAATACCATAACCATTATCTCTGCATGCATATTCACCTAAACAAAGAATACTCAATCATCACATAAAAAATGCACAACTGATGATATAGATTTTTCACCTGGAAACCCAAATGGGAAAAACCACAGTGGGGATGAATACCCACAAGCTTGTTTTTGAACTCTTTTGAAGCTCGCTCTATTAGGAGCCTAGTCCGATTAAAGACTTTACAATAAGGTTTTGTTAGGAACCGATCCTGTTAAAGATCACCCAGTTAAGGGATGGCTATATACCCTGTTAAAGATTGAAACCCTTTTAAAGGTTACCTTGCTAGAGGATTTGAAAAACTCAATGATCTTGAGTCACCTAGTTAGAGGATTTACAATGAGCCTGTTAAAGCTACCCGGTAAAGGGATTTTCCTACTGTTGAAATGGTTAGAAGACAACAGGTAAAGCTCTGATCTAATAATAACACTATATGCTTAGGCAGATCCTTTTTAGTTTCTCTACTCGGCAATCACACTCTGCAGTTTTCCACTCACTAGTCTGGCAAGTATCTCATCACTTGGATACAAATACAACATTTGCCAACACTTACAATAACAAACATCATCGACCTTATAGACAATGATTAGGTTGGTAGCATAAACCCTAAACCCTAAACATTTTAGGTTTACAATTACAAGCGGTCCAATCCTGACCGTTCAAACACTTTGCATAGAATAAAACAATCTCAAACAGATCACAAGTCATTCTGCATCGTCCATTCTTCACCGCACATGGGAATCAACAACCCATCATGCTCTCTTCACGTACCTGCTAAGAAGAATGTTCATTCCCATGGTAGACATTTAATGCAATCGATCTTCACATGCAATATCCTCAAGGAAATCCTTCACGTGCACAAAACTGATGTGGCATCTCGATCTTATCCTTATCTCTTAGCTAACTTACCATAGAGTGTCACTAGTTGCATCGCACAAGTTAGATTGCCAAACTGGAAACCCTAGAGCTAAGACTACCAATCGGTAGTCACACTTAGTGAAACCCCGACACAAGTTCACTACATCTCTTCATACTGGTTCTCCTACTTGAACATCAGTAACAACTGTTGGGACTGATTAAAATTGAGTCAATTTTATAGGCCCATTTCAAATTTTTGCTCTGCATACCTAAATGAAGTCAGTTTGAACGGCTTAGTTAGCAAGGGGGTAAAATGGAGCCAGTTGATTTTCAGAGGGTAAGGCTCGGGATTCATGCCCCACGCCTTTCATTTGGCCTATTCAGTGATGTGCAACTTTCAGAATTCAATTTGGAGAAGTTTATGAGGTACCCATTTTGAGGGGTGAGCTGGAAGTGCATTTTAGGCACAAATGCAGATTTTATTGAGTAGCCTACTTTGAGCGATTACATCTTTTGCCCTGTTGATCGTCATGAAGAAATTCAAAGTGGATTCAATTCTATGCATAAATGTGAATGAGCTCGCAAATTTTCAAGTCTTAACGAATCCATTTGCTTAGTTTTTGAAGCCGATTCCGTTTGCAGTTTCTATGTTTTGGCAAGTCTCTGTTTCGACAGCTAGTCGGAGCCCTGTTTCGACTAAGTGTAAAATTTGCCTCAGTAAGCATCATGCCATAATGTTTGTTCTGGGCTGATTTTGGTATAAATGATGAGCTACGTTTCAAATTTCAAGGCTCTACCAATCCGTTTGATCGGTTTTCAAAAGAGCTCATTTTGCCATCATTTTCAGTTATCTGCACCTCCAGTGTTAGATCAATTAATGTAGCCGTTTTGGTGAGCGTGCTGTTTGCATCCTGTCAGTCGGGGGATCGAACTGAGAATCCAAAGTTTTAGTATGTACTTAAAGGTACCTGTGTTCCAAATTTGAAGGCCTACGGAGGTCGTTTGATATTTTTGAGAAAGGTGTCATGTGTTGCCAGGACATTGACTTCATCAGGTCCGCAGTGTCGACAAAGCCAGTTGGGCATTTTCGGAAATTAATATCTCTTCGCTCGGGACTCGTCTTGAGAAACTGTTTGGTAGAAGTCATCCTTGTGTATCAAAGTACACGCCTGTCAGACGGCGAGCTCCAGAAAGGCGTTTTGACCACATTGAAAATTACGTCTTTGCGATTAAATGCGAAAATTGTGGCGTAATCGCCTGGAGGTTGTAAAATTCAGTCTGATGATCCAAAAGTGATGCTGATCGTTTCCAGAGGTTGAATGTTGGTGCTTACCATGCATCAAGCTGGGTGGTTGTTGTGGTCAGAGGCATGAAGCACATGAACTAAAAAATAGTGCCGAAACAAAATAGGGGAGATAATGGCTCAAAGCGTAAGAAAGGAAACAGGTTTCCCTCAAAATTTTTGGGAGGATCCCTCTATTGTAAAGTGGAACAAAAGAACCGCTCATGTTCCCTTGCACTGTCATGCAACAGTTGAAGGAGCTTTAAGATTTTGGATTGAGCGCAACAATGTTGATTTCGAGGCTGCTACTCTGGCAGCATGGGGAGATGAATCTGTTTCGGCTTCTCTTGAGAGTGCTGCATTTTGGGTCAAAGAATTACCTTATGTTATGTCTTTGAGTGGCTATTGGAATTTCTTCCTAGTTCCAAATCCTGAAGAAGCTCCTCAGAAGTTTTATGAGATCAGCTTTGACGACTCTACATGGGGAACCTTGCCAGTTCCATCAAATTGGCAAATGCATGGTTTTGATATTCCAATTTACACAAACACTGAGTATCCATTTCCACTGAATCCACCATTTGTCAGCACTGAAAACCCCACTGGATGCTATCGAAAATCTTTCATTCTTCCGGATGAATGGAGAGGTCGTCGTGTGTTTTTACACTTTGAGGCGGTTGATTCAGCATTCTATGCTTGGATAAATGGTGTACTTGTGGGGTACAGCCAGGATAGTCGGCTTCCTGCAGAATTTGAGATCACTGAAATTTGTTATGAACCTGGTTCTTCCAAGGAAAATATATTAGCGGTTCAAGTGATAAGGTGGAGTGATGGGTCTTATCTAGAAGATCAAGATCATTGGTGGCTATCTGGTATTCACCGTGATGTTATTCTTCTGTCAAAGCCACAGGTGTTTATATCAGATTACTTTTTTAAGACATATTTGACTGAAGATTTTTCTTCTGCAGAACATCCAGCCCTGTATATTCTTCTAGTTATGCTGAAAGACTCATCAGGCAATTTGATAGACTGTGAAGCTTGCCAAGTTGGCATTCGGAAGATTTCGTTCAGACCAAAAGAATTACTTGTCAATGGGAAACCGATTCTCATATGTGGAGTCAATAGACATGAACATCATCCACGAGTGGGGAAAAACTAACATCGAATCTTGCATGATTAAGGACTTGGTTCTTATGAAGCAACATAACATTAATGCTGTAAGAAATAGCCATTATCCACAGCATCCTCGTTGGTATGAGCTATGTGACCTTTTTGGAATGTACATGATTGATGAAGCAAATATAGAAACACATGGTTTTTATTCTTCAATACCACTTAGCCAAAAAACACATCCTACCTCACAGCCAATCTGGGCACATTCCATGTTGGACCGTGTAATAAACATGATGGAAAGAGACAAAAACCATTCATGCATTATATCATGGTCACTAGGAAATGAATCTGGCTATGGACCAAATCATTCAGCTTCAGCAGGTTGGCTGCGTGAAAGAGATCCCACAAGAGCACTACATTATAAGGGTGGCTACCGTTGAACTTGGTGCTGCTCGGGTAAACAAAGAAAGTGCAGAAGTCCGTGATTGTAAATTTGAACCGTGCGACTTGCTATGGTCGTAGTTTCGCGTAACATCGCACCGAAACGGAACGCTGTGCGTCTGTCTGTGTGTGCTGAATCTTCTATGAGGCTATATTTAGCAAAGGGAGTTTTGGTTTTTACTGAAACGGAAAAGAATAGCAAATGATTGTTGACAATTTGTGTGGAACAGGGGAAATCGAGCTGGCTTTTCCAAGCAATGTAAGCTTCAAAAAATCACCATGAAAGCACTCAGGGAAAGTAAAAAATGAAGTCCCAGGCTTAATCATTATCCCACATGCACTGGGAAATGTTCTTTTTTAATGTTTATATGCAAAAGCGCACAGTATTATAGTGTCTAAGCCTTAAAGGTTTTTGACACAAGGTGCCCATGAGCGCCCAAGGCGGGCCCATGCATGAGCATGCTTCTCGAGGCAAAGGAAGAATTGACTGGACGAAGACAAAGTGGACCCCACATAGGCACGCTTCCCGAGGCAAAGAGGCAAAATTTTGCAGACGAAAGCCGGGTTAACGAGCGAGCATGTTCGAGAGAGATCGACAGCTCGCGCTATTTCGCGAAGGAAGATGCACGAAGTTTAAACCCAGCGAAATAGCGAAAATGAACGTGAGCCGTCCACGTGTCGTGATAGGTGGCAGTTCAGCAGGCGGGTCCCAGTGAGGTGGCGCACAGGTGGTGATGACGTGGTGGCCAAGTGGCAGTGACGAAGCAGATGACGTGGCGATGATGAGGTGTCATCCCAGGTGGCGTCCGGTCAACCCCATCGACCAATCAGACCCCGCCACGTGGCAAGGCGTCAGAGTACAAATGGAGGCAAAAATTTAAATTTAAAATTGTTTATTATATAGTTTTAGACTATATAAATAAATGAAAAATTTAAATGTTTGAGCATATTGGGGAATTAATTCGCCTAGGACTCAATTTTTGGCCAAGGTATAAAGTGTTATATATTTTCGGAAAGCTCTCAGAGCGAGGAATCCGATTATGAAGTTAATTTGGACAAATGTGAGATATTTTAGAAGCAGTTTCCACGGGAACAAAATTCAGTTAGAGAGGAGAGACACTTGGCATTTTTCAGTTGTGGATTTGTTTTTCTTCCCTCCTCTTTTTATTCCCCATTCTTCTCAGTTGTAAGGGTTCCAAAAATTTGGAGAAAGGCTCCAGATTTGATGGCTTCCATTTCTGAATGTCATGACCCAAATTTGTAATTGCTTTTGGTTTGTTTTAGGGTACAGAAGATTGCAGTGCATTGTTGTAAATGTGATTTTAGTTGCAGGACTTGCTTGTGTCAGGCATGAGTAAATTCCTCATAGTATTGTCTCTGTGTAAATATTTCATTATTATGAATTGAATCCTCAAGGAGGATAAGATTTGTCAGTTTCAAAGAAATTGTGTGATTGTTTATAGGTATCCTTCAAGGAAGGTTTTAAACTCTGTAGCCAATCATAAATGATGAAATATATTTCCAGATCTGATAAAATTGTGAATGAATCAAATAGTGCATTAATATAAGGTATTGATGCATGAATATCTTGTTTAAGGAAAATAAGCTTGCATCTATGATTCATATTTGTAGTTATGTCTGTGACTCTGTTGCCCAATGAACAAGGCACTGGTCTTGCAAGTTTGGGGATGTCTTTCAGAACAACATTTTAAAAGATAAATCTATTTTCCCTTCATGTTTTGGGGTGTTTGTGATACATTCTTTCCAAGCTTTGTTTCATCCTATTGTTTGTACAGATCTAGCCAATCTGTAATGTTTCCTAACCTATTGAGGTTGTGAAATGATCTATCTACTTAATGTTGATGCAGTTACGTGTCTATAATTGTTGTATTTAGTGCATCAAGAGGGTGTCCCCCCCTAGGTCTAGCAGAACCTGAAGCGCAGGAGGATGAATTAGGATCCTATGTTATGTTGTCCAAGCCCTAATGTGTTTTGTAGACTGAAATTGGCCATTTCATAGAAAGATTTGCGGGTGTTCTTGGGTTATCACTTTTGGTGAACAACAACAACTTCTTCCAATCTTCATACTGGTTCACCTATACTTATTGGCATCAATGACAACATACATTATCATCATATCATCATACCAGTTCATCATATGCCAACAATCTCCCCCTTTGGCATTGATGGAAATACTCAATGTAGCATTGCAACTATAAACATCATAGACCAGTGCAACTATAACATATATCTTCATCATCAGATATCTTCTCCCATATCATACATCATCATATATCTTCCCCCCCTTTGACAACAATGCCAAAGTGGAGGCACAAGCTTCCATTCTCCACTATACTGCTCCCCCTGTGGAGTAGCATCCTTCAACACATCAATCCTGAAAGATCTTACACTATAGTACCTGATTGATGTGGAGCACACATTTTTAGTTTACTTCATGAAGGGGCAGAACCCCTAATTCACCTCTCAAATAGGTAAATGTAGTGTTCGGTAAGGGCTTAGTGAATATGTCTGCTAGATGCTCCATACTGGAAACATGTTGTAATACAACCTCTCTGTTTGAACCTTCTCTCTTAAGAAATCATACATTACCTTCCAAATCTGCATCGGTATATACTTTGAGATTAAAATCACCATTGTATGGATACCACAATCCATAATCAACTATTCCTTTCAGGTATCTAAGAATCCTCTTGACTACTACCAAGTGGGATTCTCTTGGACTTTTCTGAAAATGGGCCACAATGCCCACTGCATGAGCAATATCTAGTTTGTTGTGTACCACATAGTGCAGCTTACCAATCATTGATCGATACTCCTTTTCATTCACCAACGCCGAATCATCTTCCTTAGTCAATTTGTATCTGGTCACCATTAGTGTACCAACTAGTTTTTTCTCTTCCATGCCAAAGGTCTGATAAATACAAAGAGGGGGGGTGAATTAGTATGCCAAAAATCTTTGCACTTAAACACTTTGCAAGACTAACAGTAAACCGGTAAAATAGTTTAGCAGACAAACCGGTTAGCACACATGCAAACCAAATAGAAAATAATGCATTCACCCACAAAAGCACAAACACCATAACACATGAGATTTTGACATGGAAACCCAAATGGGAAAAACCACAGTGAGATGGAACTCACAAGTAACTATCTGCAGAATAGGAACCAGACCGGTTAAGGTCTTACAATGTTCTTTACCAGAATAGATCCTATTAGGAATCTCAATCTTTGTTAGGAGATAAGTCCGATTAAAGACTACCTTGCTAGAGGATTTTAGATCCACAGATGTGAACCACCTTGTTAGAGGATTTACAAAAGGCTTTTGGGCCTACCTGCTTAAGGGCTACAGACTTGTCGAAGATGTGAGTAATCAACAAGTGAGTGATCTAGCAAATAGCATAGATTGCTTGATTAGATCCTTGATAGCTCTTTTCTAATGCATTCCAGCATTACTTCAGTCTTCCACACATTCATACTCTCTTTGACTCCTCAACCACCTTAAACCCTAGCAACAATATCAACTTCAGCAACAACAACAACAACAACCTAAAACCCTAGACATGATGTCCTTATAAAGGAATCTGATTTCATGTCGGTCCAATAGGATTACAATCCAATTACCTAGGTTCAATGAACTTGGACATACTTGGTAACACGACACAAAAAGAACCATTAAAGTGTTGGCACCGTCAAACAATTGGTGGATGGTAACTCATCACAAAATGTTGGTTGGTAACTCATCACAGGGTATTACCAATTCATACAAAATGCCAGTTGCCGGTTTGACAAAATTGAAGACTGGGAAATATGTGTTCTGTCGCTTTGATCCTTCGTGTCACTTGAGATCCTCAAACCACTTGGGGTTAACATAACACTTCAAATCGGTAAACACTTTCTGCAAAACACCAATAGTCTAAGGACTATAATGCATCATACCGGTTGGAACATGTACTAGTTGAGCTTTAACTAATACATACAAAAATGATCTCAATGCAAGTGTGTGTCCATCAATGACAATCACATCATAAACATCAAAATGTCAACAATCTCCCCCTTTGGCATTGATGGCAACACTTAGGAAAATAAAATTTTGACATCTAGGTGTTTTACAACAAAATCATGCCATTAGCAAAATTGCTCCCCCTAAGCATATACACTATCCCTTTAACAATACAATGTATAACTATTTTTTCACATAGAGATATCAGAGCATACATAAAAATTTAAATTTTAAATACCAGATACTTCTCCTCCTTAGAATACTTCTCCCCCTTTGCCAACAATGACAAAGTACAGTTGAACAACCCTTCTTTTCATTTGGTATTAAAATAATAAAAGTTTATGACAATAAGGAATAAAACTTGTCAAAAATAGATTTAAAGTCCTGCAAGAATTGTTTCATAGATAAAGACCAGGACTCAAGTAGGGAGGTGGCTACTTCTTTCTCT
Source organism: Cryptomeria japonica (assembly GCF_030272615.1). Lineage (NCBI taxonomy): Eukaryota > Viridiplantae > Streptophyta > Pinopsida > Cupressales > Cupressaceae > Cryptomeria > Cryptomeria japonica. The sequence goes on from NC_081410.1 coordinate 255,031,842, forward strand.
GTCTGCATATGGGAGACTTGTTCTTCCATGGCGTCAATTATGCTCATCTCCTGTGTCACTGTTAAAGCATCCAGATTTAGATAGCACTTCTGAAGAATTTGCAGACGTGGGAGTAGAACTAGTTGTAGCTCCTACAAATCTCAAGACTAGGTGCTGATCTCATGCTCCATTTTTGTTGTCTGGATGTGAAACCGGTGAACGGTTTGCCCATAAGTTGTAAAAGAGTTGTATGGCAGCTTGAAGGTACTCATATACAACTGCAAATCAGATTGAAGCTTTTACTTTTGTGCAAGCACATCGTCACAGAATAGATGGGGTTGGAAAATCTTGCTTAGTAGAAGATTCCCCTCATCCAGAGCATCCCTTATATCCTTTTGTGCTTTGTGGAGTTCAGTCTGGAGCCCATTTAACTTCTTCACCAAAGTAATATTTAGAGCCTTTTGATGCTCTTTCTTAGCATTTGCCTCTGCTACCTCTTCTAAGCTCTACACTTGATCATCTACTACTGTACATAGGAGCTTTAGTTGTGCCAATGATGACTCGGTATTGGGAAGGTTTGTACCAGGTAACAAACCGGTAAGAGTGTCCACCGTAGCTTGGATCACATCTTCCTCCTTCTTCCTCCTTAACACCTTGAGGCATTCTTGAGCAACCTTGATGCTCTGCAGTAGCTCCATTTCACTTGCAGACTGAAGGTCAATGGGACTAGTAAGGTCAGTCAATCTGGCTTGACTACCAGTTGCCTTAAGTGTCTCCATCTGCGTGCTCTTTGCCGCTTATTCTGCCTTGTCCTCCTCTATTTTCTTCTTTGCTGCTTCTCTTCTCTTTTCCTCTTCCTTCTCTTCCTCTTCCTTATTCCCTTTCTCTATTTCCTTTCGCTTCTCCTCTTCCTTTTCTTCCTCTTCCTTCTTCTTTTCTACTTCCTTTCACTTCTCTTCTTCCTTTCTCTTTTTCTCATCCTCTTCCTCTTTCTTCTTCCTTGCATCTTCTTGTTTCTTTTTCTCTTCTTCCTCTTCTTTTCTTTTCTTTTCTTCTTCTTTTCTCTTTTCTTCCTATTTCTATTTCTCCTCATCTTCTTCCTTTTTCTTCTTCTTTGCTTCATCCTTCTTCTTCTTCTCCTCTTCATCTTTCTTCTTCTTCTCCTCTTCATCTTTCTTCTCCTCCACTTGCTTCTTCACTTCCTCCTTTTTGTCCTTTGTTTCCTTTAGCTTTACTTCCTTTTTTGCCTACTTCTCCTATCCTGTAACTTCCAATGGTGTAACCTGAGCAGCTTCTTCTCCATCTAGAGCATCGACATCAATAGTGTCGATCGGTTCAGCAATCGGATTTCCTTCATCATCAAACACTTCATCCGGTTTAGTTATTGCCGGTTCTTGATCAGCCTTCCTATTGGCTTCAACCACTCTATGCATCTTCAGAGCTTCTAGAGAAAGGGTGTGTGTATTCTTGAGCACTTCTTTACCCTTCCCTTCCAGTAACAGGAGTCTTCTTCTTCTCATGAAGAAGAGGCCTTTGTATTTATTCATTACTTCAAACAGTCCTGAATTTGATACATCAGGAAAGTGTTCAACAAATTTTTTTTCTCTCATTTCATGTTCCTGCTCTATGGCAATATGCCATTTATTGTCTAAGGATTTATACAAAGAATCCGGTGTCTTAGATCTAATTTCTAAAGACGACCGGTCATTAACACATAAATACTGAATTATTTCTTTTTCAACCGCTTCCTTTTCATCATCATTAAAGTCATCAAAACAATCAATCAAATCATTCAACACTTTTCTCCTAATGTTTTTGATAGTTCTTTGACAATGTGTCAAAGGTTTGTAGGAGGAGATGTCAATATTTACCGGTGCCGATGATGCCGGTTCATTCTTTGTCTTTTTCTTTGCTTGATGTGTCTTCTTTGGTTTTTCCTCAGACACAGTTTCTTTTGAGTCTGGAGAGGTATTCCTTGTCTTCCTCTTTCTCTTGAACACTTTAGCAGGTGCCACTTCAGGTTTCTTTTTAGCCAGTGACCGCTTGGTCACTATAGGACTGGCTGTAGTAGCCGGTGTCGATGCTGAAGGCACTATTTTTGTCTTCTTCACTGAAGGTTCTTTTCCTTTGTTTGCTGAGGGTTCCTCAACCGGTGTTATCCTTTCTAGGTAGGTGCCAATTCTTTTTGCCTTTGGATCAAGCGGTGAGGCAATAAGGGTAGAGGCATATCCTTCTAGCATATCATTCATTACCTCATAGCCCATAGGCTCCACTTCCTCCTATTTGGGCTCAACAACCTCCATTATGCATTGATCCACTTTAATGGTGAAACAAATATCATCTTCATATTTCTTGACAATATCACCCGATATTCTCACCCTCTGACTCATTTTGTGTCTGAACTCATCAAATTACTTGTTCAGAACTTCAGGGTAACTAGTTCCAACTACTTGAATGATTTCCTTGATTTGCTTGGTTACCGGTTGGTCAGTAGACCACTGGACATCACCTACTCCTGGGAAGTAGCCTTGGAAGTAAAAGAACAACCCAACTAGTAGTTGTCCAAACTTGAACCTCGATGCATTATCCTATTTGATTGATTTAAGATTAGATAGGAGTTGCCTTTGCATACCGGTGCATAGGTCAAATGATGCATCCTCCTTGATCATTCGGTAAGCGGCATTTACCACTGCAACAAATACAGAGTTAATTCTACTGGTTGAGAACATCCGGTATCCAATCACCATACATGCATATTTCACCAGATCATCCTTGATAGAATTGATGGTCATACCTCATGAGTCGCTCACTGAACTGGTGAGCTTGGACATTTTAGTTTTGCCTACCATCCTTAGGGCTGGTACTTCCCCTGTATTGCAAAAACTGGTGCCGACATGAATTGCTTGTGGTGTTATATCATGTGTTCTTTCCAGGTACATCTTGTCACCATGAACTCTGCTCAGAATGATCCTAATGTGATCATCTGTGAAATCCTCTAGGAAATAAACAACATTGTGGAGCTTCTTCTTCTCCAAGATACTATAATCTGGTTTGATCTTTTTATCTTGTCCACAAAATAAACCTAGCTGCGAGTGAATTGCTAGAGACCCTAGGTCTTCGATTTTACAATCTATGTAATCTAAGATTCCCTCTTCTACTATCAAACCAGCTGGAACTTGTGATAGGGCATTATATCTAGACTTGCATTGAATAAAGCTTGTTGAATCTATAGATGTACTAGAGCTAGTATGGGATGTAGAAGCCATGATATAAATTGAAAACTCAAAAAAATACCTTTTGAAAATCATGAATTTAGGGCTTTCAGACTCTTCTCCACCTCACACTCCCATCGGTTTCCGAATCACCACTTTGCATTCTTCACTTGACCGTTTGCAATTTGAATTTGAATCTCCTTCAATGTTCCTTAAATTCTCAGAATCATAGCACAAATCTCTTTGTTGTTGCTCTGCACTTGAAAACCTCCTTCGCTTTGAAAATTGATAGTGAGAAATGATTTGAAAAATCCTTTTAAACATATTCCTCACCTACCACAATTAATGCTCCACCATTAGGGCGTAAACCCTAATTTGCCTTTTACCATTTTTGATCTTCCACCTATTGACAGGTATCGCATATCGGTTAAGGTCTTTTACTGGTGTAAACTAGGGGTTTGAAACATTTCGCCATTTTCTTCCCCTAAGCTTTTCTGAAGCTTAGTTTGCTGGTTCCGTAATTTCCACACTAGGTGTAGAAATTGGTTCCTCTTGTAACACCGTTGGTTTCTTCTTCTAGGTTTTGTTCATGTCTGCTTGAACAGTGTCAACATCAATGTTTCCTTCCAGAGTGACCGGTATATCATCAGATATGTTCTTTCTTGATCTATAGAATCTAGCAATGTGACCCAGTTTGTTGCAATGATAGCAGACCAATCCAGGTGTTGTCCAAGGTCCATTATTCATGTTGCCATTCTTCCTTCTACATATTGCAGCAGTGTGACCATGACCATGACAGACCATACAGTTTGTTCTCCATCCAGTTGCCACTTGATACCACCGCTTCTTGACTGATGATTGAAAGCATTAAACTGGTTGTGATTCTGGTTCACAAAAGGTTCAAGACCAACTCCTTGGGTCCTCTAAGGATATCTACCAATGTTGTTCATAACTGACTTGCATTTAGATGCTCTATACCCATACTTGTTGCATGCATAACAATTACCATTAAATCTATAGGATCTAGGCTTATCATTTAGTAAATAAGGAAAATTGTTGCAAGCCTTACTCCTACACACATTTGCAGTATGTCCTTCTTTAAGACAGTTAAAGAAAATAGGTTTAAACTTTTGCTTACCTTTATCTTTTGATGTCGGTTGTTTCTTTGATGTTCTAGCATTTGTACCAGAGGTCTCACCTTCCTCATGACCAGAATAACCAAGTCCATTGGTATTCTTAACCGGTTTGGCAGATTCAAACTTTTTCTCTAGCTTGATAGTACTCTTGTTGAACTTAGCAAGTATTTCCTTTGACTCAGAGAGTTCCTTGGAAATAGCAGCATTTGTGTCCATTAGGTTTTCATTCTCAGAGATGGCAATGTTTAGTTCTACTTGCATGTCTTCTTTTTCCACTTTGTTCGCATGGAGTTGAGCAGTTAGGGCACTAATCTCTTGCTTCAGCTTGGAGATTTCATGATCCTTGTCTTTGACTAGATCTTCAGCTTTCCTCCAGTTCTCAAGCTCTTGGCACATTTGAATAGTCAGTCATTCCAATTCTTTTTTCAGGTTGGAATTGGATTCATTCATCATTTCTACTTCTTGAATCAGGGCTTCCATGTTCGCTTCATTAGAGGAACTATTTTCAGATAGCTCCATTAGCTTTTCTGCATGTTCTCTCCTTTTTGCTTGAGATGCCTTGTATTTTACCATAAGATCATCATAGGCTTTCTCAGATTGAGTGAGCCGATGAGTAAGTTCCCTCAATGTGTATTCCCCCATATCTCTTTCCAAGTGGTTAAACTTATAGAAAGGTACACTCTGATACCAATTGATAAATACTAAGAGGGGGGGGTGAATTAGTATGCCAAAAATCTTTGCACTTAAACACTTTGCAAGACTAACAGTAAACCGTTAAAATAGTTTAGCAGATAAACTAGTTAGCACACATGCAAACCAAATAGAAAATAATGCATTCACCCACAAAAGCACAAACACCATAACACACGAGATTTTGATGTGGAAACCCAAATGGAAAAAACCACGGTGAGATGGAACTCACAAGTAACTATCTGCAGAATAGGAACCAGACCGGTTAAGGTCTTACAATGTTCTTTACCAGAACAGATCCTGTTAGGAATCTCAATCTCTATTAGGAGATAAGTCCAATTAAAGACTACCTTGCTAGAGGATTTTAGATCCACAGATGTGAACCACCTTGTTAGAGGATTTACAAAAGGCTTTTGAGCCTACTTGGTTAAGGCCTACAAACTTGTCGAAGATGTGAGTAATCAACAAGTGAGTGATCTAGCAAATAGCACAGATTGCTTGATTAGATCCTTGATAACTCTTTTCTAATGCATTCCAACATTACTTCAGTCTTATACACATTCATACTCTCTCTGACTCCTCAACCACCTTAAACCCTAGCAACAATATCAACTTCAGCAACAACAACAACAACAACCTAAAACCCTAGACATGATGTCCTTATAAAGGAATCTGATTTCATGTCGGTCCAATAAAATTACAATCCAATTCCCTAGGTTCAATGAACCTAGACATACTTGGTAACATGACACAAAAAGCACCGTTAAAGTGTCAGCACTGTCAAATAATTGGTGGATGGTAACTCATCACAAAATGTCGGTTGGTAACTCATCACAGAGTATTACCGGTTCATACAAAATGCTGATTGCCAGTTTGACAAAATTGAAGATTGGGAAATATGTTTTCTGCCGCTTTGATCCTTCATGCCGCTTGAGATCCTTGAACCGCTTGGGGTTAACATACCACTTCAGATCGGTAAACACTATCTGCAAAACACCAATAGTCTAAGGACTATAATGCATCATACCGGTTAGAACATGTACCGGTTGAGCTTTAACTAATACATACAAAAATGATCTCAATGCAAGTGTGTGTCCATCAATGACAATCACATCATAAACATAAAAAATGCCAACAAGGTCTTCAATACATCTTTGACATTCTTGGATTGGGTAATAAAGAAACCCTCTTTCATTTGCTAAATCTGTAGACCAATGAAGAACTTTATCTCTCCAATCAGAGACATCTCAAACTCTTTCTTCATTTCATCTGCAAATGCATGTCTCATTTCATCATCTCCTCCAAAGATTATGTCATCTACAAACACTTCACAAATCAGAATCTAATCACCTTTAGATTTCAGGTAGATGTTGCTATCCTCACTTGTTCTCTGAAATCCTATCTTTACAAGATGAGAGTGTAATCATTCATACCATGCCCTTAGTGCTTGTTTCAATCCATATAGGGCCTTGTGTAATCTACACACCATGTTACTATCTTCTGATAAGGCAAACCTATCTGGTTGCTCAATATACACTTCCTCTTCTAGGATTCCATTCAAGAACTTAGACTTCACATCCATATGGTATACCTTGAATCCCTTAAATGCTACAAATACAAGTAGCATTTGAACACCTTCCCATCTAGCCACTGGGGCAAAGGTTTCTCCATAGTCTTCTCCCTCTTCTTGAGCATATCCCTTGCATACAAGTCTTGCCTTATTCCTTACAACTGTGCCTTCTTCATTCAGCTTATTCCTAAAGACCCATTTGGTACCTATGACATTCTTGTGTTCTGGTCTAGGTACCAAAGACCATGTTGCATTCTTTTCTATCTGGTTTAGCTCCTCTTCCATTGCCTTAACCTAGTCTTCATCTATAAGTGCTTCTCTAGTAGTTTTAGACTCAAATTCAGAAATCATGCAAGTTTTCTTTCACCTTTCTTCTTGTGAGTATCCCTGCATCTTTATCTCCTATGATCTGCTTCAGACCATGATGTAGTTTTACATATCTAGGAATGACTCTAGCTGGTTCTACTTGCTTTTCCTCTTCTTCTTCTTCTCCATCTTCTTCTCCATCTTCTTCTTCACCTCCTGCAGCTTCCACTAGTACGGGAACACTTAGGTCTTTGCTTGTTTCTTTCTTAACCGATTCCCAGAAGGCTACACCGGTTCATCTTCCACTTGCTCGCTACAGGTTTCCTCAGGTTTCTTAGGGGATTCATCAACTTTGACATTGATACTCTCAATAATTTTTGAGGCCTATTGTTGTAGCACTTGAGAGCTTTTCTCTTAGTGGAATATCCCAGAAATATTCCTTCATCACATTTAGCATCAAACTTTCTCTGATGCTCACCTCTCTTGATATAACACTTATTGCCAAATACTTTAAAATAACTCACAGTGGGAGTCTTCCTGGTCCAATACTCATAAGGGGTTTTAACTTTACCTTTCTTGATGAGTACCCGGTTCATAGTATAGACTGCATTGCTCATCACTTCTCTCCAAAAAGTGTTAGCAACCTTTCCTTGGATCAACATTATTTTGGTCGCTTCAACTACAATCCTATTATTCCTTTCTGCTATGCCATTCTGTTGTGGTGTCCTTGGAGCAGACAACTGCCTCTTGATACCGTTATCTTCATAGTGCTTGTTGAATTCATCAGAAGTGAATTCACCTCCTTGATCAGTTCTTAGGAATTTTATCCTTTGACCACTTTCCTTCTCTACTAATGCTCTAAAGGCTTTGAACTTTCCAAACGCCTCAGACTTATCTTTCAAGAATGTGACCCACATCATTCTTGAGCAGTCATCAGTAAGAATCATGAAATACCTATCTCCCTGAATATTTCTAGTTTTCATTGGACCACAAAGATCGGTATGCACAAGATCAAGTAAGTTCTCTACTGAAAAAGACTTACCTTTGAAAGTTGAGGAAGACATCTTCCCAAGTTGACATTCTCTATGCAAAAAATTCTCTGGTTTGTTCAACAAAGGCAATCCTCTTACTACCTTGATCTTACTGGCCTTTACAATATTATCAAAATTCATATGACAAAGTCTCCTATGCCATATCCAACTGTCATCAAACTTCACCATTAGACACTGACTAATCTTGGCATTCAACTGAAATAAGTTACCTTCGGTCTGCTTATCGGTGGCAATAAGTTCACCACTTTTTCTAATTATACTGCAAACTCCACCTTTGAACTCCAGAATGAGTCCTTTGTCATTTAGCTGAGCAACACTCAAAAGGTTATGCTTAAGACCTTCTACCTAGTAGACTATTGGTATTTTGGATAAGTTGATATGGTTTTGTCATTGATGTCAACACTTATCAACTCTAGCACTTGGAGAATTGGCAATGTTAACCGGCAAGCTAGTGACTTATGCACAGTCACCGATATCTTGTTCACTAGTAGGATATATTGTTCACTGGCACTTGGAATGACATGGAAAACACTTGGTTATGTCGAAGACATCATTTGGACACTTTGTCTTAGAGATTTGTTCATTGGTATATTCGTGTTTGTATACTTGTTGTTACTGGAAAATAGGTCCAGGATAAGCACTGACAGGCTTATCTATTCCAGATCAACATGGCATGCTATGGAGATGATTTATTAATGTTGTAAATGCATTAAGCCGACATGTTGAATCAGATATTGCATCGGTTATTGTTTTAATTGTAAATTGTTTTTATTTTAATATCTTTTGTAAAGCCGACCTATACATTTTGGTCCTAGGCTTCGGTATATATGTAAGATCTATATGCAATTGGGAAAATGATTGTAATAAGGTATATGCGAGAATAAGCAGAGCTATACATGCAAACATCATTTGAAGGTAGATGGAAGGTTTTGTGAAGACATATTAGAACTGAACCGATACTGAATCCAGCATATGAAAATGCTATTTTGAGTAGTACATCATTATTGGATTTAACCATCCAATTGTAGTCAGTGTGACTCACATTTGTGTTTAAGCAGTGAGCTCTAGGTGCTTGGCCTTTCTGCATGTGGAGACCCCCTATTGTAAAAACGTACTATCTGCAATAGTATCATCTAATTGTGGGTAAGGTTTCCCACCATTTTTTCCCCCCTTACAGGGTTTCCACGTACAAATACTGGTGTTATTTGTTGTGGATGTTATTGTCTTTCTGTTTTATGCATTAATCTTTATCGGTACTGCAATTAACTGATAAACTGTCTACCGGCATTAAGTTTGGTTATGTTGTTTTGGTTTAAATTTATTTGACAACTGACTCACCCCCCCCTCTCAGTTGTCTTTGGAACCTAACAATTGGTATCAGAGCCTAGTCCTCTTTTTGCAGAAGTTTAACAGCTTGAGGAGATCCAATATCTTCTAACTATTTCAGGAAGGACAGTCCTAAACTTGATGGAACCAACTATGGCATATGGAAGATCAGGATGGAGACACATTTGAATTGCATTGGAAAGGATATCTTAGAAGTTACAAAGAATGGCTATACTACTCCTACTCTCGATTAGCCTAATCCACCAACCTTAGGAAAAGATGAAGAAAATGATTGTAAAGCAAGAGAAGCACTTTTGAGCACATTATCAGATCAACAAATCATGGGATTATCAGATAGATCTACTGCTAAAGCTATTTGGGACCATTTGGAAACATTGAATGAAGGAGATTCCACTGTCAAAATTGTAAAACTTGAAAGCTTCCGGGCCAGGTATGAAAATCTGAAAATGAAAGAAGATGAAAGGATTTCTGCTTTTATGAAAAGAGTAAATGAAATTGTTTTGGGTATTAAATGTTGTGGAGGAACCTTAAGTGAAGATGAAATTGTTTCAAAAGTTTTAAAAGGATTGCCACTAACATACAAAATGAAAGTTACTACTATAAATGAGTTAAGAACAATGCCTAATACATTAGTAACTAGAGACACATTGATTGGAAAACTTTCAGCTTTTGAAATTGAGGAATTTGGTCATGTTGCTACTATAAAGACAGATTTAGCTTTTAAGGCATCAACATCATCATCATTTGACAAGTCTGATTGGAAATCCTTTTAAGCAAGAGAACTTGAAGAAAGCAAGAGAGAAAATGAAGAACTTGAAGAACTTGAAGCACTATTCGCAAGAAAAATGCCTAAAGGTCCAGTTGGAAGTAAGTATGAAGGTAAAGCACCCTTTAAATGTTTTAATTGTAATAAGATTGGTCATATGGCTTCAAGATGCCCTGATAGACATGCAAGATTGAAAGAAGAAGCTAGAAGAACATACAAGCCTAACCCTGAATATCAGAGATACAAATTTAAGAAGAATAAAGACAAGTCTTGTTATCTTGTTGATGAAGGAGTCACTGATGATTCTGATGAGGATTTGGCAGACAATGGATGGATCTTGTTGCTATAATAGAAGATCAACCGACACCTACTGTTCAACCAGTAGATAAGGCCCTGGCAGCTAAAATTGAAGTTAAGGATGAATGGATCATTGATTCAGGATGTTCACATCATGACTGGTGATAAAAGTAAATTCTTGACTTTTCAGAAATATAATGGAAGTCTAGTAAGATTTGGAGATGATAAAGCTTGTTAGATCAAAGGAAAAGGTACTATATCTCTTGATAGTAAGCATAATACTGACAATGTTTACTATGTTGAAGGTTTAAAGCATAATCTTTTGAGTGTTGGTCAATTAGTTGAAAAAGGATTTCAGTTACAATTCAAGAATGGGAAATGCAAAATTATGAACAGAACTGGTTTGGAAATTGCAACTGGTAATCAAACTAGAGGTAATATCTTTCATTTGAATAACAATGAAAAGACATGCTTGATTACGCATATTGATGAAAGTTGGCTATGGCATAAGAGACTCTGTCATGTAAATTTTGATTGCATTATGAAAATTCGTACAACTAAAGCAGTTAGAGACTTACCTAAGATTGTTAAACCTCACAATCCGGTATGTAAGGAATGTCAATTTGGAAAACAAGTTAGAGCATCTTTTAAAAGTATTCCAGAAAAATCCAATAATGCTCTTGACTTAATTCATACTGATTTATGTGGTCTAGCTAGAACTAAAAGCTTACAAGGTGATAGATATTTCATGCTAATCATTGATGACTATTCTAGAATGTGTTGGGTTACTTTTCTCAGAGAAAAATCAGAAGCACTTGGGAAATTCAAGCTATTCAAGGCAATGGTAGAAAATGAAATTGGTAAGAAAATCAAATGTCTGAGATCAGATCAAGGAGGTGAATTCACATCTAAGGAATTTAATACATTCTGTGAAGTAAAAGAAATCAGAAGACAGTTATCAGCACCCTGAACACCATAACAGAATGGAGTTGTAGAAAGGAAAAACATAACTATCTTGGATGCAGCTAGAAGTATGTTATCAGAAGAAAATCTACCACATGTATATTGGAGAGAGACAGTAAGCACAACAGTCTACACATTCAACAAAGTTCACATCAAAGGTGAAACTGGTAAGATCCCTCATGAACTATGGTTTGGTATTACTCCTACTCTTAAATATTTCAGAATATTTGGAAGTAAATGTTATATTAGAAGAGATGAGTATATTGGAAAATTTGATCCTAGAAGTGATGAAGGAATATTTCTTGGTTATTCATCTAAGAGCAAGGCATATAGATGTTTTAACAAGAGATTGCAAAAAATTGTTGAGAGTACAAATGTGAAAATTGATGAATAGTTTAGAGGAACTTCAAGGTATATAGACTCTAAACCAGCAACAAAGATACTGACAAATGAACCTACATTGAACACACCGGTATAGAATGAAGAACCAGTTACACTGGTATCATTAGAAAAATCCACTATAACCGAAGAACAATAGCAAACAAAGACACCCCTATATGTAAGATTGAACCATTCTGAAGATCAGATAATTGGGAACAAGTATCAAGGAGTTATGACAAGAGGAAGACTGGCAAATGAAGAGGTATGTCTTATTTCTCAAATTGAACTAGCATCAATTAATGAGGCATGTGAAGATAAACACTGGATTAAAGCTATGGAAGAAGAATTAGAACAAATTGAGAAGACTAACACATGGACATTAGTTCCCCGACCTAAAGACAAAAATGTAATTGGAACAAAATGGATATTCATAAACAAACTTAATGAAGATGGTAAGGTAATCATAAATAAAGAAAGACTAGTGTGTAAGGGATATTCACAGAAAGAATGAATTGATTACAATGAAAGTTTTGCAGCGGTAGCTAGAATTGAGGCAGTCAGATTATTCTTGGCTTTTGCAGCACACAAAAACTACAAAGTATATCAAATGGATATTAAATGTGCATTTCTGAATGGAGATCTTGAAGAAGAAGTTTACATTGAGCAACCTGGTGGATTTTATTTGACAAATAACAAAGATATGGTTTGCAGGTTAAGGAAAGCTTTGTAACGGTTGAAGGAAGCTCCAAGAGCTTGGTATGGTAGATTGAATAAATATCTTTTGAAGATTGGTTTTTCTAAACGTAATGTTGACAACAACTTATACTATAAAGTGACTAATGATGACATCTTGGTTATAGAAGTTTTTGTGGATGATATAATCTTTGGAGGAGAAGATGGATTATGTAAAGACTTTCTATTGAAATGCAGCAGGAATTTGAAATGTCTATGATTGGAGAGATAAAATTCTTTTTAGGATTGCAGATTTCATAGACTGATAAAGGTATATTCTTGAGTCAATCTAAGTACTTGAAGGAGTTACTAAAGAAATTTGGAATGGAAAACTCTAAACCGGTAAGCCCACCTATGACTACAAATGACAAATTATCACTAAGGGATGAATCTACACCTGTTAATCTGACTAGGTATAAATATATGATAGGAGGTCTATTGTATTTGACACAAACAAGACCTGATATTATGAATGCAATATGTATTGTTTCAAGATTTGAGAGTAATCCTAAATAAAATCATGAATCAACAATAAAAAGGATTTTCCGGTACTTACATGGCACTATAAATCTTGGCCTATGGTATCCTAGAGATGAAAACTTTGAATTATGTGCATACACAGATGCAAATTGGATAGGAGACATAGATGACAGAAAAAGCACCACCGGCGGAGCATTTTTTCTTGGAAGCAGATTAATTTCTTGGTTGAGTAAGAAACAAAGTTGCACATCTTTATCAATAGCAGAATCAGAATATATTGCAGCAGCAACTAACTGTACACAAGTATTATGGCTTAAGCAAATGTTCAAGGACATAAAGGTAAAATGCAAGGAACCTATAACTATCTATTGTGATAACACTGCAGCAATTGATATATCTAAGAATCCAGTACTACATTCTAAAACTAAACATGTTTCTATCAAACTGAATTTTCTGAAAGAGAATGTTGAAGCAAAAGAAGTAAAACTAGTTTATGTGAATACTAAAGAGCAGATTGTAGATATTTTCACTAAGATTTTGCCTAAGGAAACTTTTGAATATCTCAGACATCAGTTTGGGGTCATACATGTTAAGTTTTGATACTAAATGTAAAGAACCGATGCCAATAGCTAACAAGATGAGAGGGGGGAGGTGAATCATACAAACTTAATCTCCCATAAAATCAACAGATTCAACCTCGGTAACTAATACTTCAGCAATATAACCAAAAATTGCTAAACATGCAAACCCATAAACACATAATCATCATAACACATATAACACCAGATTTAACATGGAAACCCAAATAGGGAAAAACCACTATGGGATTTTGGACCCACTAAGAAATATACTCTTCTAGAGTATGCTCGGTTAAAAGCAAATCCTGTTAAAGATTAAAAACACATTGCTAGATGTGACCCGGTTAAGGGATTTCCCTCGGATCTATTGGGACTATTTAAAATTGAGTCAAGTTTAGAGGCCCAATTCAAAAATTTGCTTTGCATTTCCAAATAAGTCTGTTTGAATGGCCTAGTTAGCAAGGGGGTAAAATGGAGCCAGTTGATTTTCAAAGGGTGAGGCTCAAGATTCATGTCCCACACCTTTCATTTGGCATATAAAATGATTTACCACTTTTAGAATTCAGTTTGGATAAGTTTACTAGGTACCCATTTCGAGGGGTGAGCTAAAAGTGTATTTTAGGCCCAAATACAGATTTAATTGAGTAGCCTTCTTTGGGTGTTTACATATTTTACCTTGTTGATTGTCATGAATAAATTCAAAATGGATTCAATTCTATGCATAAATTTGAGTTATCCTACAAAATTTCAAGTCCTAACGAATCCATTTGCTCAGTTTTCAAAGCCAAATCCGTTTGCAGTTTGTGCGGTTTGACTAGTCCCTGTTTCGACAGCTAGTCGGAGCCCTGTTTCGCACAAGTGTAAAAGTTGCCTCAGTGGGTGTCATGCCATAATGTTTGTTCTGGGATAATGTTGGTATAAATGATGAGCTACGTTTCGAGTTTCAAGCCTTTGTCAATCCATTTGATCGGTTTTCAAAAGGGTTCATTTAGCCATCATTTTCAGTGATCCGTACTTTCAGTGTTATATCAGTTAATGTAGCCATTTTTGTGAGTACACCATTTGAATCCTATTAGTCTTGTGATCAAACTGAGATTTCCAAGTTTTAGTATGTACTTCAAGGTACCTGTGTTTCAAATTTGAGGATCTACGAAGGTCATTTGATATTTTTGAGAAGGGCATCATGTGTTGCCAGAACATTGACTTCATCAGGTCCGCAGTGTCGACAAAGCCGGTTGGTCATTTTCGCCGATTAATATCACTTCGCTCGGGACTCATCTTGACAAACCATGTGGTAGATTTCATTCTTGCATATTAGAGTACACGCCTGTCAGACGACGAGATCCAAAAAGGTGTTTTGATAGGTTTGAAAATTACGTCTTCGCGATTAAATGCAAAAGTGCGGCGTAATTGCTTGAAGGTTGCAAAATTCAATCTGATGATCCGAAAGTGATGCCGATCATTTCCAGAGGTGTGTTTAAGGTGTCTAAAGCATTTCAGGGGTCAGTTGCATGGAAACAAAAAAATTTGTTAGTCGGACCCACTTTGGGGCCCGACTTGGCTCATGTTTGTGTATTAAATTTTGTGGTGAAGTGGTCTTAAGTGCATGCTTATATATCAATGTCAGCTCAACTGCAGTTCGCCAGTAGGATGGTGAGTGGTGACTTTAGTTACTTGCCATTTATAGATCGATGGATGTGTATCTTGCATTCTAGTTGCAAACCTCAAATAATCCAGAAAGAATGTCAAATTTACCAATATATATATTATCAAGTAAAAAAGTGATGAAGCATCAAGTTTGAAATGCCATTTGAATCAACTAGAAAAGTTACATAATGTATCTGTTAGATCCGACCACCCAAAACCAATGGATCAAGATACGGTTGAAGTCTAAGGTGCCTGAGTGACTCGAAGATTCATTGGATGATTTTTAGTCAATGTCAATTTTTGCTATGAATGAAAGTTCAAGTGTACCTTTTTAGGGGACAATGCTTCAGAGGATTTTTCTTTGTGAATTGTATAACCAGTATATCAAAGCTACAAATTGGTTGTGGAGTAGAGTTCAGGATAGTTAAAACTTTCAAAGCCAATCCACATGGTACCAGCAGACAATAATGAACTTTTCCTAGCAAAACCAAATGAAAAGTATGAAGTTCTGCGTGGAGCATGGAGGATGGTGTTGAGCAAATGCAGAAGCTTTTAAAGCTTTTATTCAATAGAAAATTCTCTCTCCCTCCACATGAAGTCCCATGGAATGAAGTCAATGTCCTACGTGGAGTGGAGTTTTAAGAATGCAGAAAATTTTGGTTAAATGCAACAAGCCAAAGACTCCCCTGCGTGGTAGTAGAAGAGGGCAAGGAATCATTTAGATCTTTGAACAAAGGCATGATAGCAGCTACAATTAGCAATGATCCTCTATGTGGTGGTGTTTGGAAGACTATTAGAAGCTCCAGCATGTGATTGAAAACTAGTCCATCCTCCCCCTCTACGTGGTTTCTTTGAGACAGCAGAATCTTTCAAGTAAATGCTTTAGCAGCTCCTCCTTCAGAATGTGGCGTGGCATTGTAAAAGTGTTGAAACCCTTCAGCAAAGGCATATCTTTGTTAATATTTCCTTCTGTGTGGGTTGCTTTAGTAGCTCCTCCTTCAGAATGTGGCATGGCATTGTAAAAGTGTTGAAACCCTTCAGCAAAGGCATATCTTTGTTAATATTTCCTTCTGTGTGGGTTGTTGAGTGGTCTTTGACTGCGAGTGTGCGTGGTAATAAAGGGGAAGCAATTAAATCATGGAGTTAATGATAAGGGCAGCATTGAAAATGAATAGCAAATGTGATTGTTGCAATTCCCCCTCACCCCACGTGATGCTCAGTCACCATCTATAGCAGCTCAAGAAACTCACAAGCAAATCTAACATGCAACAGGTAATGTGCGTGGTGAGTGGAGGTGTTGAAGAGGCACGTTGTTACGGGTCTAGACTGGCAAATGGGAGTAGAATGGTTTGAGACATGTCTGCTAGATTATGATCCATGCTCAATGGCAAATGCAAACTGTGGGTGTCCCCCCAAATCTAATGCAGCAGTCCAATGGAGAAGATTGAAAATAAACCAACAACAAGTAAACTGGTGTGTGGCGTGGTATAGCTAAGGAGGTTTCTGCAAATGCATTTGCCAGTATTATGTAGAGAGCAGTGTTGAAATCAGATGGAGATTGGTGGCTCTCCCCTTCCTTTGTGTAACATGGAGCGTGGTTGTGGTGTGAGCAATGTGGCATTGTAAAGGCATAGAAACCTTCAAGCAAATGCATAGAGGCAACAAAACAACTCCAGCGGTGGCTCCTCCCTAAAGTGCCTCCTCCATCTCCCTCTAGGCTTCACGTGGTATGCAGAAGGGTTGCAGAAGAAATCTAAGTTGGGCATGATGTTTGGAATGCATATTGGCAGCATTGAAACCCAGAAACCTTACCTTCTCCTTTGGTCACGTGGGGGTTTTAAAACTTATAAAATGTAATAGCATTTCCTCCCTTGCGCAATGGAAAAGGGTAAGTAAAAACAGTTAAAATCTTTATGCAAATCAATTGCCAATGTTGCCAACATCCTCTCTGTAGATGTGTAGCATGGGAGAAATGAAGAAGGCATTTAGTTTGAGGTTTAAAAACTCCAAAGCAAAGGTATTGCTAGTTTGGGCATGAAAATCTTCAAAAACTTGCAGTTCCAAGCATGAGGCATTGTCCCACATTCACTGGGAAGTGAACTTTTCTAATATTTATAAGCAAAGCTCCACTAATGTATAATGTCAAAGCCTTTGGGCTTTTGACGGACGGTGTTGTTGGGCGCCCAAGGTGGGCCCACATGTGGGTGTGGATCCCAAGGTGACTGGAGGAGTTGACTGAGTGACGACCAGGTGGACCCCACGTAGGCATGCTTCCCGATGCAAAATAGGCAAAATTTTGCAGAGAAAGGCCGACTTAACCAGCGAGCATGTCCAAGATGGATCGACGGTTGGCATGACTTCACGAAGGTGAGATGCAAGCGAGTTAAGCCTTGCAAAATGGCGAAATGGTTTGGCAAAAATGTAGCATGGTAAAGATCGAGCAAGATCGGAGGATCCGATGGCCTGCGCGATTTCATGACCCAAAGATGCTCACTCGTTAGAGGCCGCGAAATGGCCAAATGAGAAATGCAAAATGGTGAAGTCCAGGTGGCGATGATGTGGTAGGTACAGTCAGAGGTCTAGTAGGTAGGTCCCATCCCGATGGTGATGATGTGGCATAGAGGTGGTGCCTAGGTGGCAATGACGTGGTGCTAAGGTGGCATACACATGGTGATCAAATGGTAGTGACAAAGCGGATGACATGGCGGTGACGAGGTGTCATCCCAGGTGGCATCCAGTCAACCCCATCAGCCAATCAGGTCTCGCCACGTGGCAAAGTGTCAGGGCCAAAAGGGAGCAAAAATCAAATTTAAAATCAGTTAATGATATAGTTTCACCTATAGAGAAAACTCAAAAATTTAAATGATTGTGCATATTTGAAGGATTAATTAGCTCAGGGTCTCATTTTTGCTCAAAATATGAAGTGTTATATATCATCGGAAAGCTCTTGGAATGAGGAATCCGGTCAGGTAGTTAATTTTGACAAATGTGGGATATTTAAAGAGTAGTTTCCATGGGAGTGAAACTCAATTAGAGAGGAGATACTTTGCAATTTCAATTGAGATTTGATTTTCTTCCCTCTCCTTCTTATTCCCAATTCTTCTCATTTTGTAAGGGTTCTAGAAATTTGGAGAATGGCTCCAGTTTTCATGGCTTCCAATTTTGAGTATTCTTGAAGATTGTACAATGCAGAGCTTTTCTTTCAGTAATGGAGTTCAATTCTTTGCTATAGGTGTTCTTAGTTGCAGGTTCTTGTGTATGTAAGGCATGCACAAATTCGTGCATAATTTGTCTTTGAAATGTAATCTCATTTTATTCAAATCTGATTCTTAAGGAGGATCATGTTGGTCATGAGCAGTTGTGTCTATGAGTGTAATGTTGGTTTGTAGGTAATATTCAAGGAAGATTTTAAACTCTGTGAACAAAAATTAATAAAATAGGGATTATGTTTCTGGATTTGATATTTTCTATGGATGAGCTGAGTAATGCATTTATGCAAGGCATTAAATGTAGGAATACTTGAGAATTAAGATGAATTTGTAGTATAAGTTTTCACCTATAGTTTGATTTGTGACTCTGTTGCCCTTGGATAAGACACTAATCTTGCAATTAAGGTGGTTCTCAAACCAATTTAAAATCCAATCAGAATATCTTTAGTGTATGTTATGTTTTGAAATGTTTCATCTATCTCATGCTCAAGCATAGTTGATCTTTATGTGTAGATCTAGCCCATCTGCAATAAACTACTTGTTTTGGAGCCCTGGTAAGATCTATCTATTTATGTTGATGCTGTGATAGGTGTGTAATAGGTTTAATTCTAAGCATCAAAGGTATACCCACCTAGGTTTTGCAGAGCCTGAAGAGTAGAAGGATTCATATCCTTGTCATGTTGTCCAAGCCTTGAGGTTCTTCATAGATTGAATTGGCTACTTCATAGATCAATTGCAGGTGTTCTTGGGTTATCACTTTTGGTGAACAATAGGATCTATTAGGATCTTCACATTGTTAGAAGTGACCTTGTTAAAGGATTTCAAACACTCATTTAGAATGTCACCTTGCTAGAGGGTTTACAAATAAGACTGTTAAGTCCACTCAGTTAAGAGATTTTTTGTCACTTACAAAATAACAGTAATAAAAATATATCTACAACTTCACATCTAAAATGCTAAAGCAGATTCTTATTTTCTCAAAACAATCCTGTCATAGGACTTATCTTGTCCCTCTTTTGGGCTCCCTACTCTGTTAATCAAACAGGTCTTCAAGCTTATGTGCTCAGTAATCACTATGTAGCATCCCTGTGCTTACACTTGCTCGCATGTATTGTTCATCAACAATTTCTTATTTATAAACAATTTGCTAACCACTGAATCTCCTTGATCACATTTCCCATGATCAATATTAGCCATCAGATCTTCAATCTTAACTAGGTTCAATGCATCCTTCGACCTGAAAAATGTTTTACCTTGCCTTGGGACTTGCATTCCTTTCTTGGAACTTGCACAAGGTTATTGCGGTTCAATCTGCATTGTAGATCTTCTTGCCGATCTTTCATTGCCATAGATCCTTTAACAAACTTCATGCATGGCATACCAATCATTTATACATCTCTAGCTCATCATTGTCCTTCATTAAATAATGCTTGTATTCATTCAATGCACTTTGTCATAACTCAGTTGCAGCTTGGTAAATACTAAAATTTACTCAGTAGACATTCTGCCTTCATTAATCGATATCGATAACCTTAAGGTTTACCGACTAGGTTCCTTAGGGTTTACCGACTAGGTTCTTTGCTCGGTAACATAGTATAGTATTAACCTTACAATCAACAACATTTGTAGGATATCAAAACAATCTAAACATCATGATCTCATCATTGTCTAACTCGGTAATATTTGCCCATTGAATAACTTATTTCTCCCCTTATTCATCACATTCTTTCTGTGTCTTTTACCGACTACTTAATTCTCTTCAAATCAATCTTCTCAATATGTGGCAACATCATACTGAATCAGAAAATCAATTTCTTGACATCAATGACAAAATAATGTTATAAAGATAGTTATCATCCTTTTTCAGTTATATGAAATAATCTTCAACAACCTTCTCAATATCCTTAATGAATATCAACAATCTCCTTCCTACTGAAAATGCCAACAATCTCCCCCTTTGGCATTGATGGCAAAACCAACTTTTAAATGGTAATACCAACAAGATATTCAAATTTATTCGGATTCAAATTGCTGTTAGACTTCTCCTGTTATCCTTCGAGCTGTTAAAATCTCATTAAGTCGTCTCTCTTTTTCATTAGGCTTCTGAGCTGTTGTCTTGCATTTAGTCTTCACCCTTTTGCAGTAATCTTCTCCCCCTGTCATTAGTCTTTCATTATCTTCTTCATTTAGGACTTTACCATTTAGTCTTCTCCTCCTTTGACAACAATGCCAAAAAAGTAAAAGATCTAAATCATGATTTCTTCCTCTATGAAGTGATTTGCCTTGCTGTGTATCATCTTAGTCTCGATCAGAGAACTTGTCTCTATTCACTATATCCTCCACACCTTTTAGAAAACCTTCTAAAGTGCATAAATCAACATCAATCCACACATAATATTCTATAGATTCATCAAATTGATGCTCTCACCTAACTCTGTCAGTGAGTAGAAGATAGGGGTAGGACCCCTAACTTGCTTTTGAGATACTCAAAAGTGTCCCTTGGCGGTGGCTTTGTGAAGATGTCTGCTAATTGCTCCTTTGAACTGATATATTCCAGCACAACTTTCCTCTCTTGAACTTCTTCTATGAGATAATGATACTTTATAGATATATGCTTTGTCTTAGAGTGCATTACTGGATTCTTTGAAATGTTAATGGCACTCGTATTATCACAGAATATAGTTACTGGCTCGATAACTTTCTCATTTATACCTTCCAACAGTTGTTTGATCCATGCTATATTGGTACAATTCAATGTTGCAGCAACATATTCAGCTTCTGCTGTTGACTGTGAGATACATCCTTGTTTCTTGCTAAGCCAACTCACTAGTCTTTCTCCTAAAAAGAAAGCTCCACCACTTGTGCTTTTCCTGTCATCTATGTTGCCTGCCCAATCAGCATCAGTATAAACTTTTAAATCAAAATCATTTGTCTTTTCATATACTAAGTCATAATCTTCAGTGCCTCTCAGGTATTTGAAAATTCTCTTGATTGCTGTCATATGGGTTTCCTTGGGATCTACAGAAAATCTGGCAACAATACCTACTACATGTACTATATCCGGTCTGCTATGCACAACATATTGCAACTTCCCAATCATAGATCGGTAAATTGTCTCATCAACAGATGCAGATTCATCAATCTTTGATAGTTTACAATTAGTAGTCATAGGAGTACTTACTGGTTTAGAATCCTCCATTCCAAATTTCTTCAAGATTTCCTTTATGTACTTGGATTGAGTAATGAAAATCTCATCTTTCATTTGCAGTATTTGTAAACCTATAAAATATTTTATCTCACCGATTAATGACATCTCAAATTCTTTTCTCATTTCATTTCCAAAGTTCTTGCATAAGGAGTCATTACCACAAAAAATAATATCATCAGCAAATATGGTTGAGATCAATATTCCATTGTTCTCATCATTCTTCATGTACATGTTGCTATTTTCACTTATCCTTATAAAACCAATCTTGATTAAATAAGAGTGTATTCTCTCATACCATGCTCTAGGTGCTTGTTTCAAACCATATAAAGCTTTGTTCAATTTGCATACCTGATCTTTACTCTTGTCTTCAACAAATCCTTCAAGTTGTTCAATGCAAACTTCTTCTTCTAGTATACCATTCAAAAATGCAGATTTAACATCCATTTGATATACCTTGAAATTTTTGAAAGTAGCATATGCCAACAATGTTCTTACTCCCTCAAGTCTAGCCACAGGTGCAAAAGTCTCACCATAATCTATTCCTTCTTCTTGAGCATAACCTTTGCAAACTAGTCTTGCTTTGTTCTGAATGATCTCACCTTTTTCATTTAGCTTGTTTCTGAAAATCCACTTTGTACAGATTACATTTTTGTCCTTCGGTGTTGGGATTAGTGTCCATGTGGCATTCTTCTTGATTTGATCAATCTCTTCTGTCATAGCATTTACCCAATCTTCACTGTTAAATGCCTCTTTTCCTATTCTCGGTTCAAATTCAGATATCAGACATGTGTTCTATCTCAGTTTGTTCCTTGTCATCACTGGATCATCCTTATCTCCTATAATTTGACTTGATGCATGATGTCTTCTAGCATATTTGGCTAATATAGGCTCGTTAGGTTGTGTATGATCTTCTTCATCACTCGGTAAGTGGACATTATCTTCAATTTCTTTAGCAACTCTCTCGGTAGGACTTCTCGATTGAACATAAACAAATTCTTCATAATCTTCTGGTTCTTTGGAATTTCCTTCATCATTTCTTTCTGCAAATTCATCAATTTTCACATTTGCACTTTCCACTATTTTGTTAGATGATTTGATCAGACATTTAAATGCTTTACTTCTAGAAGAATAACCAAGAAATGTTCCTTCTTCACTTTTCTGATCAAATTTTCTATTTCTGTCATCTTTGTGAACATAGCATCTACTTCCAAAGATTTTAAAATAACTTACATTAGGTTTCTTGTCATACCAGATCTCATATGGTTTCTTCATAGTTCCTTTCTTTAGTTGAACTTGGTTCAGGGTGTAAACTGCAGTGCTGATTGTTTCTCTCCAAAATGTTTGAGGTGCCCTTTTTTCTATCATCAGGGTTCTTGCATAATCCACAATTGATATGTTTCTTCTCTCAGCTATCCCATTTTGCTAAGGTTTTCTTGGTGTAGATACTTGTCTTTTTATACCATGATCATTGCAGAATAAGTTAAATTCATCAGAAGTGAACTCTCCTCCTCTATCAGATCTAAGACATTTCAGTTGTCTTCTTGTAAAGCTTGATCTTGTCATCTTACCCATCTGGCATCCTCGACATATAGCATTCTTAGGTTTTTCAAGACTCAGTAGACCTCTTACTCGGTGCTTCTTACTTATTTTGATCAGATTATCAAAATTTACATGACAAAACCTTTTATGCCATAACCAGGTATCATCTATCTTAGCATAAAGACACTTGTTCCAAGTTGAGTCAAGATGAAATGTGTTACCTTTTGTTTGTGTCCTGGTAGTAGCTAAATTTCCATGCTTGTCATGAACTTTGACAATTCCTTTCTGAAATTCTATTCGGTATCCTGTATTGTTTAGCTGTGCTACACTCAACAAATTGTATTTCAATCCTTCAACCCAGTGTACATCATCACATTTAGCATTGTCAAGAAGTGTTATAGATCCTTTACCTTTCACCGGACATGGTACATCATTACCAAATCTTACATAGCCTCCATCATAGTTTTCTAATTTAACAAACTTGTGTTTATCACCTGTCATGTGATGTGAGCATCCACTGTCTATGATCCAAGAATCATTATTATTTATGTGAGATATTAGGTATTTTTCTTCATACCTTTCTTCATATGATCCATCTTTAATAGCCACATAAACAACTTCCTCAGTATCAGTTTCATCAGATTTATCATCGTTGGATTCCTCATCAGCTATTAGGCATGACTTTTTGTCTCTCCTTCTGAAGTCTCGGTGTCCCCTATATTGGTTGTCTTTCTGCCTGTTATCTCAGTATTCTCTCTTTTCACTAGATTCTTTGTCAGGACAGTTAGAAGCCATATGTCCTATTTTATCACAATTGAAACATTTTAAAGGTAGCTTCCCTTTATACTTACCTTTTCCTCTTGATAACCTTCTGGCTAACAATGCTTAAAACTCTTCTTTCTTCTTGATTTCCTCATACAGTTTGTGCACTTCTTCCATGTTCTTGTGAAATCTTTCACTTGCTCCACTGTGATTCCCTTCAAAGTACTTACTCATTCTATCATTGTAATCATCAGATTCACCAATATGAAAAGAACTGAATGCAGATTCAACTTTATTTACCGAAGACCCACTGTTATCAAAATTACTTAACTCAAATGCATGTAGCTTACCAATAGTAGCATCCAAAGAAACTGGCATGTTGGTACAAACCTCAATTCATTGATTGCAGAGACTCGAATGGCATAAGTGGGTAGAAGGGTTCTCAATAACTTACTTGTTACATCTTTGTCTTCAATAGTTCCTCGTGCTCCTTTAATTTGATTGACAGTCTCCTTTAACCTTGTACTGTATTGGGTTATGTTCTCACCTTCATTCATTCTCATGGATTCAATTTGTCCTCTTAAACTATCTATTTTTGCTCTTTGAACATGTTCATCACCGCCATACACAGATATGAGCTTAGTCCACATTGCTTTTGCATTATTACAGCCTTCTAGGTCATTAAACTCTGAGTCGATCAATGCTGATGTTATTTCAATCATAGCCTGAATGTGTTCTTTCTTTGCCTTTATCTCTTCCAAGGTCATTGGGTTGGTGCTTGGTGGTATGTAATCATTCTCCAAATAATATGTTGCATATTCTTCAATTCCTGATAAATGTAGTTTCATCCTTTTCCTGCCATGTGGAGAAACTTGACTTGTTCAACTTTGGTGCATCCCTTTTATACATCTTCAGATCTTTGCCTCAAGTACCTTTAAACTTTTCTTCCGGAGTCCAAAGCTCTGATACCAATTGTTAAGTTCTAATACTAAACGTAAAGAACTGATGCCAATAGCTAACAAGATGAGAGGGGGGGGTGAATCATACAAACTTAACTTCCCATAAAATCAACAGATTCAACCTCGGCAACTAATACTTCAGCAATATAACCAAAAAATGCTAAACATGCAAACCCATAAACACATAATCATCATAACACATATAACACCAGATTTAACGTGGAAACCCAAATAGGGAAAAACCACTGTGGGATTTCAGACCCACTAAGAAATATACTCTTCTAGAGTATGCTCGGTTAAAAGAAAATCTTGTAAAAGATTACAAACACATTGCTAGATGTGACCC
The DNA here is from genome assembly GCF_030272615.1 of Cryptomeria japonica. NCBI lineage: Eukaryota > Viridiplantae > Streptophyta > Pinopsida > Cupressales > Cupressaceae > Cryptomeria > Cryptomeria japonica. Next base: position 255,057,001 of record NC_081410.1, read on the forward strand.
GGTTAAGGGATTTCCCTCAAATCTATTAGGATCTTCACTTTGTTAGAAGTGACCTTGTCAAAGGATTTCAAACACTCATTTAGAATGTTCATCAATAATTTCTTATTTATAAACAATTTGCTAACCGCTGAATCTCCTTGATCACATTTCCCATGATCAATCTTAGCCATCAGATCTTCAATCTTGACTAGGTTCAATGCATCCTTCGATCTGAAAAATGTTTTACCTTGCCTTGGGACTTGCATTCCTTTCTTGGAACTTGCACAAGGTTATTGTGGTTCAATCTACATTGCAGATCTTCCTGTCGATCTTTCATTGTCATAGATCCTTTAACAAACTTCATGCACAACATACCAATCATTTATACATCTCTAGCTCATCATTGTCCTTCATTAAATAATGCTTGTATTCATCCAATGCGCTCTGTCATAACTCGGTTGCAACTCGGTAAATACTAAACTTTACTCGGTAGACATTCCACCTTCATTAACCAATATCAATAACCTTAGGGTTTACTGACTAGGTTCCTTAGGGTTTACCGACTAGGTTCTTTGCTCGGTAACATAGTATAGTATTAACCTTACAATCAACAACATTTGTAGGATATCAAAACAATCTAAACATCATGATCTCATCATTGTCTAACTCAGTAATAGTTTCCCATTGAATAACTTATTTCTCCCCTTATTCATCACATTCTTTCTGTGTCTCTTACCGACTACTTAATTCTCTTCAAATCAATCTTCTCAAGATGTGGCAACATCATACTGAATCAGAAAAGCAATTTCTTGACATCAATGACAAAATAATGTTATAAAGATAGATATCATCCTTTTTCAGTTATATCAAATAATCTTCAACAACCTTCTCAATATCCTTAATGAATATTAACAATCTCCTTCCTACTGAAAATTCCAACAATACCCCCATTGGTAGATACTTAGACAATTGATGTTTGTCATCAACTGACAGAATTAACAGAGAAATCTTTTATTTCGACTTTTATGAGGAGAGCTACTTCTCAGGGGGAGTAGTTGGTATACTGAATAAGATGGTATTTTGTATTTGAACTTGGTTTTTGTATTGCTTTGGCATTTGATGTCAAAGGGGGAGAGATTGATATGGAAAAACACATGTTACTCCTAGGGGGAGATACTTTATCCCTTGGGGAGAGATTGTTATTTTGAGAGAATTTTTTTTCTGGTTATGATCTCTTTTGGGAGATTGTTGGTTTTTGGTATTTGGCATTTGTGTTTTGGCACTTTGATGGTTTTTCCATCTTGTGTTGCCATCAATTCCAAATGGGGAGATTGTTGGTATTTTGGATATGTTGATATGGTTCTATCATTGATGTCAACACTTATCAACTCTGGCACTTGGAGAATTGGCAATGTTAACCGACAAGCTAGTGACTTATGCACAGTCACCAGTATCTTGTTCACTGATAGGATATATTGTTCACTGGCAGTTGGAATGACATGGAAAACACTTGGTTATGTCGAAGACATCATTTGGACACTTTGTCTTGGAGATTTGTTCATTGGTATATTCATGTTTGCATATTTGTTGTTACTGGCAAATAGGTCTAGGATAAGCACCAACAGGCTTATCTATTCCATATTAGCATGACACACTATGGAGATGATTTATTAATGTTGTAAATGCATTAATCTAACATGTTGAATCGGATATTGCATCGGTTATTGTTTTAATTGTAAATTATTTTTATTGTAATATCTTTTGTAAAGTTGACCTATACATTTTGGTCCTAGGCTTCGGTATTTATGTAAGATCTTATTTGTAAGATCGATATGCGATTGGGAAAAAGGATTGTAATAAGGTATATGCAAGAATAACAAGAGCTATACACACAAACATCATTTGAAGGTAGAAGGAAGGTTTTGTGAAGACATATCAGAACTGAACCGATACTGAATCCAGCATATGAAGATGTTATTTTGAGCAGTACATCATTATTGGATTTAACCATTCAATTGTAGTCAGTGTGACTCCCATTTGTGTTTGAGTAGTGAGCTCTAGGCGCTTGGCCTTTCTGCATGTGTAGACCCCCTATTGTATACACATACTATCTGCAGTAGTATCATCTGATTGTGGGTAAGGTTTCCCACTGTGGTTTTTCCCCTTACAGGGTTTCCACGTACAAATACTAGTGTTATGTGTTGTGGATATTGTTGTCTTTTTGTTTCATGCATTAATCTTTACCGGTACTGTAATTAACTGATAAACTGTCTACCGACATTAAGTTTGGTTTACTGGTATTAAGCATTAAGTTCAGTTAAGTTGTTTTGGTTTAAATTTATTTGACAACTGATTCACCCCCCCCTCTTAGTTGTCTCTAGGACCTAACATAGACATCATCAGCACTACTCTTTCCATTCAGTGAGATGGATCCTTTACCTTTTACCAAGCATGTTGCATCGTTGCCAAACCTGACAACACCTCCATAATATTCTTCCAGAGACAGAAACTTTCTCTGATCACCAGTCATGTGGTGAGAACACCCACTATCAATAATCCACTCATTAGAGTTGTCAATGCGAGAGACAAGGGCTTTCTTGTCAGACACTTCTTCCTCTACAACTATAAACACTATGTATTCATTATCTTCATCCTCAGATTCTTCATCAGTAACACCTTCATCAACTGCAACAAGACAATTTCTCCTACCTCCTCCTTTATACTTTCTAAACCTCTTTGGTTTATCCTTATTGTCATTGTTAGCATAGTTAACAACTATATGTTCTATCTTATTGCAGGAAAAACATTTTAAAGGAAGCTTACCTCTGTATTTTTTGGTGCCTTTTGGAAGTCTCTTGGCAAGATAGCTTCAAACTCCATCAAAATCTCTTCATCATCCATACCTCTGCATTACATGGATTCATAAATTGTACTTAATTCTTTTCCTTTTCTGGTTGGTGCAACAGATGCTCTAAAGGCTGACTTAGTCTTTTGAACACTACCATCATAGCTATTCATCTCATATGCTGTCAACTTTGCAATGATAGAGTCTAAGGATACCTTGGTTTTGTCGATAGACCTTAGCTCATGGATAGAAACAACTCTGATTGCATAGATCGGTAATAATGATCTCAAAACTTTACTGACAATGGTGGCATCATCAATTATTCCACCAGTGCTCTTGATATCTCCAACCACAGTCTTGATCCTTATGCCATATTGTTGAATGGTCTCTCCTTCAACCATCCTCATGTCTTCAAATTTTCCTCTAAGGCTTTCTTCCTTAGCTTGCTTGACATGTTCTCCACCACCATAAATGGTTTCCAGTGTGTCCCATACATCCTTAGAAGTGTCCTTATCTTGTACATCAGTGAATTCAATATCAAACAAGCTGCTAATAAGGGCTTCCATGACTTGCCCATTTTCTTGAATCTCTCTTTTCTGATCATCGGTTAGAGTTCCAGTGGGGATTACATAGGCATTCTCAACATAGGTCCAGTTTTGAGTGTGTGTGTGAAAAAGTGAAAAGAAGTCTGATAGCTGCAGACACAACACTTCAAATAAGTCGTTACATGTATGGTTAGTAAATCAATAATCAATAAATAATAAACCATAACAAAGCGACTAATTGTCTTCTTAAAGATGTGAGTATAAGATTTCTCTCATATTTTTATAAGCAATACCAATGACTAGACTACACCAGGATGAAGGATTTAATCTATATGATATTAAACTATATGGATGCAAGATGGATGAATAATTCAAGCAATAATGGAATAAACTAAATATGGATGCAAGCAATAATGGATAAACTAAACTAAGATGCAAATAATCTAAAAAAGCACAATATCTTCAATGACTCCAGAGAAAAATCAGAGTAATATTAATCTCCAAGCATGTTCTCAAAAATCTCTGGGGTGTTTTGAATGAGAGCCGAAGGTTGAATTCATAGAGAATTACAAAAAAACTCAATTTAGGATTAATTGAAAATAATTGAGAAATCAGGTTCAGTTAACCTTGAGATAGATTCCAATTATAGTTTAATTGAAATGCATTCAGATAAGAAGTTCAAGTTGAATTAGAAATAAGAAAAAATTAATTCCATGCATTTGTGATAAAAATAGATAATTCTTTGATTTATTCAAGAAAAGAGTCTTTTCAATGCAACTGAACTTCTTTCTCTGAAAAGCTTTGAGTTCAAATTTTAGAGAATGATTAATAACTCAATTAATTGCTTTTCTAATTTCAAATTTTAAATTTAGAAGAAGAAATAATATCTCAAGTTTGATTTCTCTCTCAATTCAATTCTTTTATTTTATTTTCAATTCAACTCTTGCTTTGTAATTAATTCCTCTTTTGTAATAAATTAATTCTTTTTTTGCATGATTAAATGGCAAATTTATTAATTAATTAAATATGCTAGTATATTTAATAAATTAAAATAGGATGATTGATCAAAATGATTTTCTTGGAATGATTCAATGAATTAAATATATATTTAATTAATATTGAGTAATTGATTTGCCATGTGATATTTAATGATTAAAGAATTAATAATGTGCTCAAAGTTGATTTAATTGCCTTTGGTTAGGATCTTGGTGATGTTGTCGAGATTAGGGGACCATGGTTTAGATGACCAATTTTAGGGTATTACATTTTCCCCTCTTTGAATTAATGTGCAAGCAGTGTGTTGGTTCAAAGAATAGTTGATGTCTAGGAGATGTCAGTTCTGAACTTGATTGATCATGAACCAGATAAAAAGCAAGGTGTTTAGCATGATTTGAAGCAATGAAGTTGAACATAGTCTGATTAAAGCGATACCAATCTTGAACTTGATTAAACTAGGAATGATAGAGAGCAAAGATAGCAAACTTGAACTTGATTGATCAAGAAGAGGATCTTACTAATCTAGAACTTGACTGAGCTAGACACAGCGAGCAAAGATAAAATTGAATCTTGAACTTGATGGATCAAGACACGATGAGTGAAGGTAAACTGTCTAACTTGATTTGATGTGATGAAGCTGAACACCTGCTTAGATTGAGCGTGTGATCGAAGATACTCTTTAAACCCTTGATTGAGTTTAAACAAATAATCAGCTTGATGAAAAATGATGAAATTGATTAACATTAAGAGACTGATTCAGATGAAGACAAATATCAACTTGATTTGAAGCACTAAAATTGATATGCCCCTAGCAATTGATTCGATTCAGATGATCGAGAGATCTCAACTTGTTGTGGAGCGATGAAGCTAAGATGCCCCTTAGAAATAAGAATTTGATTTGATTTTCTTTATTTGAAAAGATTTTTGCTCGACTTTGATGAAGATTTGAAAATTTTCTCGACTTTGAAGATGTGAGGTCATAAGGTCATGAGTATGCCCCCTCGGGAGCGAAATCAAAAGATAGCAAGGGTACATGATTATAGGCAATTTTTGGAGATGATAATAATTTGAGCACAAATTGATTTAGAGGAATTTTTGAATATTTGGTTTTGATGTTGAAGTTGAGTGCAAAGTTGTTGTGTAGAATAAAATTGAGATTCAGAGTTGATTCATGAGAAAATGAGCACAATTTGAAGAAAGAATGAGCATTTGATGAAAAAGCGCTAAGTGGTCCAAATTGTGTGAAATTGACTAGCAAAATGATCTCGAATTTCAATTTCAATCCCAAAAATGGAATCGGAATGAGTGAATTAGCTAAGGGTACAATTTTCATGTCCATCGAAGCAAGTTGAAAAATTAGGGTTTTGGCTATATAAGTGGTCAAATTGTCATTTCAAGTCATTTTAACCTTCCAAGTTTGAAAATTCAAAAAGCCTTCTGTGAAGAAAAATGGTGGTCCCCACTCATGAGCATCGATTTGAGCACCAAAGATGACATAATTGACCTTGAGACTATGAGCCAGCAGTAAGTGATCGATCTTAAGCCTGTTATTCATTTCAATTTTAAATTTTTTTATTGATTTTTCAAGTTTTTGGCATGTTGAAGTCGGGATTTCATGTTTTGTCATTTGAGATAGGATCATGTCTCATACAACAGATTGCTAAATTTTGTTTTGTCATTTAGAGTCATTATTTTTATCGTTCTAAGCTCACCCTTGTATCGTACGACAACATTCATAAGAGACCATTTTGTCATCCGAAGTCTTTTCTTGTATCGTATGGGAGTCTTTTGCCGTACGTTCTCTAATCCTGACTTGTACGAGTTTATGCTCTTCTGTGCTTTATCGTTTGGAAAACAGTGAGCATTTTTGAGGGTATAAACTTGAAATTTTGACTTGGCAATTGACATAGTTGAATTTGTGCATTTTTTAACTTCTCTTGTAGGCTTATTTGGAATCTTTTCTGATGCTTTGTTGTTTGATCTTTTGCAGGTTTGTTTGCCTCATGTTCTTTTCAGATGGGTATATCCACCCACTATGATATTAGTTTTGCAGTTGCTAGATGTTGAGCATGCACATATTGATTTGTGCAGTTTCACCCACCTTCTTAGGTTACCTGATATCCATGTGAATCATGGGATGCTCATAGTGTTAGTAGAGAGATTTCATTCTGAGCATAACACCTTCCATTTTCTAGTTGGGGAGATGACCATCACTCCCAAGGATATTTACACGATTCTTTGTATCCCTTTTGCTAGGGGTAAGGTAGATTATGATGCAGTGCTTCTTCCTGGATTACAGGTTGTTAGATGTGTATTTAGGGATCCAAATATCTTGACACGTTCTATCAATTGGGACATTATGATGAGCAAGTATAGTGAGGATTTTCCTCTGGCTTGTGTTATAGCAGGGTTTATCGGTTGTTTTCTTATGCCAGATAGAGGACAATAGGGATTCCTTTGTGGATGGGGTAGGATGCTGGAGAGGCTTGTTGAGACCCCTCAGAGGCTAGGCTGGGGTTCTTGTATATTGGCCCACATGTATTGCGAGATGCATGAGATTATTTATTGGAAGGGGAAGAGCGTAGTCTTAATTTTATAGGTATGGGCCTAGGAGCACCTCCCAGTTTGTAGGCTGATTGTAGATGACGCCAGGGAGCTTGGTCAGCCTATTGTGTATAGATATTCAGGATATGTCACGCAGCCCCATCTGGGCAAGATTGATTTATGGCGATGACAGTTAGATGACTTGATAGTTGTGGTATGGAGACCTTACAAGGGCATAGAGGCATGAGATGACTAGAGAATCGTACATAGAGATCTATTTGTTACACGACCACTCATTGGCAAATCACCAACCGTGGTGGAGTGATTCATGGTATCTTGAGTGATGAGGCAGTATGGTAGGCCTAAGGGGATCTCGCAGGAGTTCACAACATACACGAGATATGTTGATCAGGAGAGGTAGGGATGGGCACTGAGGTTATGTTATGCCTTAGTTATGCAGGAGGTGACTAGTTTGCAGTGACTCTGGTGGGACTATATTGATGACATTGTAGATGCGGGGGTATTTCCCTAGTACAGGGATTGGTTCCAGTAGCATCCATTCCCTAGATTTACAGATCCGATAGAGCAAGCACCTTGTATTGAGGAGATTGAGGATGATGCCTCACATAGGGATAGGGATAGAGATAGAGACTGGGATAGAGAGTTGAGGCTCTGAGGTGGACAAATGATGATCTTGGTGCTAGTAGCAGCAGGGTTCTAGCTGGAGTTAGATAACAGAGGGGTGAGGGTGGACCCCTAGGTAGTGTTGGTGTTAGGCTGAGTGGAGGTGAGGAGGAGCAAGTAGCTCCTAGATAGGTTCGACAAAGGTGGGAGGAGAAGGGTGGAACTAGAGGTGGAGATGGGGGTGGAGAGCCTGCGAGAGAGTAGGGGGCCAACATAGCACGGTCGATGAGAGCACATCTAGCGGATCTGCAATCATAGTTGACAGTGGTACAAACTCAGCTGGCGGAGCGAGACCGAAAGCTAGCAGAGCTTAGAGAAGAGAGAGATCATCAGGTCTTAGAGATGAGAGCAAAGAGGAGGGTAGAGAAAAATGCTTTGCGATAGGAGGTTTTGCACCAGACCAGTCAAGTGGCTTATTACGTTGCAGCTTACAGTGTAGTTGTTCCTATAGCGCAGCAGGTTGTACCGTACTCATAGTATATGGCATGATCAGAGGGAGCTTGGACACCTCATCAAGATCCCAGTTAGTAGGCTCCACGTCCTCCACCAAGCGATGAGGGAGAGGCCGAGAACTAGATATTCTTTTTGCAGCTTTGAGATTTTTTGTAGACACCCATTTTTTGTAGCCTATATGATTCTTGCTCCGATGGGAATTTGTATATGTCAGTTGACATAAATTTTTACTCTGAGACTTTATACAATATATGTACAAGATCTGATTTGACTTCATAGTACTTGTGTTGATCGATTATGAGATGCTTTTTATATTCTTTATTCTATATGTATGCATAAAAAAAAATTATGAATATGAATGTTTGTTTTTGTTTCTCTTCATATGCAAATAAAAAAAATGAGTAATGAGTGATGCAAAAATTTATTTTATGTTTTCTATGCAATAAGGTGAATGCAAATGAGTAATAATGAAATGTATGAATCTATATAAGATGTTTATGTATGCAGCTAACATCTCAAAACACAAGTACTCGATTAGAGAAATGATGAAAAAGAGACCACTTAACTAAGAAATGATGATGCTTCCAACTCTCATTCAAAAGATTAAGAGATCAGTATTATTATAGCAAAATCACTCTAAATTCACAAAATACAGAATGAAATGCAAAATGAGATGCAAAATGAAATGCAACCTAAACCTAGTCACTGGATTTAAAATGCTTAAGTTTCATCACTGAGCATAACAAACATAACCGACAAATTAGAGTTCCTTTCTTTTCATGTGCAATATTAATTATCTTGTCCGCAATGGCCCTTTTTTGTTCACATCCTTGGATAGATTACGTAGGGACTCGGATTACATGATAAAGAAATTCACTCAAAATAGACAAAGAAATGATGGGAACCTCCCTGTAGCACTCAAGTAAGCGGGGTCAAGGTATGTGGCTATTTCACCTTGATGTGAAGGCTCTTATCATAGACACCTAGTTTATTAGATGTTTCCAGATCATCAGAATCATTCCTACAAGCAAAAAACAAAGAAAATATTATGCCCCCAATCCTTGCTCCTCTTAGTCAAGATAGACTTCCTCGAGTTACTCAGAGGGATAATAATTGAAAATCAATATCAAAGACAGCATACAAAGTAAATTTTCATTCATGGCTCAAACTGCTTAGCGATTGTTTTTTGTAATGTCATTTGCTTGTGTACTCAGTGATAAAACTCTTCAATAGTTAGGAGTTGGGTGACTGACTCAGAGTGGATGACAAGGTTTTATTGATGGAAAGATGACTTGGTTGATACTACTTAGGATATGTAAATTTCTCTATCGATTAACCTAAGACTAGGACATTAATCAGTTTCAAGCCATGGGGGTTCCAACGAACCAGGATGTCACAAAAAGTGACTGAAATATATATACAAGCGATAATAAAGATGCATGAAAGTGGGAAATGCCAATGTTGCGTTGATAGATGGAGCATTGAGTACAAGAGGCACCTGTTTGCCAGGTTTTCAACTACTTGGCAGAGATTCATCATTTTTTTTTTACCAAGGTGCCTGTTTACTAGGTTTTCACCAAGGCATTTTTTTTTTCTTTTTCTCTTTTTTATTCTTTTTTTCAGGACTTTTTATGATTTTTATTTTTATTTTTATTTTTTTAGGACATTTTTCAGCTGTATAGGTTGCTAGAGCAGAGAATGCTAAGTGAAGAATTTCTTCAAATGGATGGTGTTAATCAGTTCACGGAGTTGTTCTTCTTCGGATGTTGAGAGATGATAGGCACCAGAGCCAAATACTGTAGTAATGATGTAGGGACCCAGCCAGTTGGGTTCAAACTTCCCTTTGTTGTCTCAAAACTGTTGATTTTTAGGATTTTCTCTCAGAACTAGGTCACCAACCTAAAATTCTCTTTGTCTAACCTTCTTGTTATATCCTCTGGACATTCTCTTTTGATACACTCTGAGATGATCGGACACCACTTGCCGATGTTCATCTAGCAATTTGAGTTCTTGCAATCTAGATATCCTATAGTCTTTATCAGTAACAAGACCTTGCAAAGAAACTCTTAGAGATGGTATTTCTACTTCAATAGGTAATATTGCTTCGAACCCATATACCAAAGAAAAAGGTGTAGCCCCAGTAGGTGTTCTAATACTTGTTCTGTAAGCCCATAATGCAGGATTCAGCTGCAGATGCCAATCCTTCCCAGATTTGTTTACTGTTTTGTGTAAGATAGTCAGTAGGTTTTTGTTGGATGCCTCAGCTTTTCCATTACCTTGGGGGTAATATATAGATGACCAGTGTTGTTTAATTTTGAATTTCTCACAGAGCTCATCCAGATATTTATTCTTGAATTGTCCTCCATTGTCAGTCATGATGGATGAAGGTATCCCATACCTGCAAATGATATGGTTTTAAAATGAACATAACTACTTGTTTACCGGTTGCTTTGATGAGAAGAATTGATTCTACCCACTTAGTAAAGTATTCGATGGTAGTTATGATAAATTTATGTATGTTAGATGATGCAAGATAGATCTGACAATTGAGATCAAAGGCCCCTTGCTGAAAAGGCCAATGTGTGATGAAGGGTATGAGATCCCTTGTTAGACCATGTATAAGATTTCCATGTAGCTGACATTTTTCACAAGTTTTAGAAAACTATATAGTGTCCTTCTCCATGTATGGCCAGTAGTAGCCAACCCTTAGTAGTTTTTGAGCTAAATTAAGACCATTCGAATGAGATCCACAAATACCTTCATGGACTTCCGATATTAGATTCTTCAGTTTCTAAACACCTAAGAAATGTACCATCCAAACGTTGCCTAAACAAATCATTAGTAATTATGGCATACCGTGAAGCATTTCAGGTTAAGTTCCTTTTCTCATTACGGGTAAGATTTTATGGAATAATTTGGTCACACAGATAAGAGTAAATGTGGTTATATCGAGATGAGTCATATCCAATAATAGAACAGACTATCTAGGACTCAAAAGAATCATAGGTAGGGTAATGTAACTCTTCTACTAGGAATTCAAAGCAAAAATTAGATTCCCGTAACTCAGGTATAGACACCAAGGTGGCCATAGCATCTACTGCTCTGTTTGCTGATATGGGAATCTACTGGAATGATACAAAAGTAAAATACTTCTTGAGATCATCAACCATTCTCTTATAAGGCATTAGTTTCTCATCTCGAGTCTAATATGCATCATTGATTTGATTGATGATTAGCTGAGAATCTCCATAGATGTGTAATTTTGCAACCTTCCATTCGATAGCTAGCTTTATCCTGTTTACCAAAGCTTCATATTCTGCAATGTTGTTTGTGCAAGGGAAAAAAATCTTATAAGACTTTGGGATTGAATACTTTTGATGAGTAATAAATAGTATTCCAGCACCAGAACCATTTTGAGTAAAAGACCCATCAAAGAACATCTTCCAGGGTTGTTGAGTAAGGTGCATTATTGATTCATCTGGAAATTCTATATGCAGTGGTTGAGTGTTTTCAAGCGGAGCTTCAGCAAGTTGATCAGAAATTACCTATCCTTTTATGGCTTTGCATTCCACATACTCAATATCAAACTCTGTAAGGATCATGACCCTTTTTGCCAATCTTCCTGTAAGTGTTGCTTTGTTGAGAAGATATATGAGGGGATCAATTTTAGGCACCAACTTGACTGAATGTGCCAACATGTAGTGTCTCAATTTTTGTGATGCAAAGACTAATGCCAAGCATGCTTTTTCTATTATAGTGTAGTTCATTTCATAAGACACCAATGTTCTACTGATGTAATATATAGATCTCTCTTTTTTATTATCATCATGTTGTGTTAGAAGTGCCCCCAATGATGAATCAGTTGCTGATATGTATAAGATCAATAGTTTACCCTGAATTGGTGGATTGGATAGGTACTCTTTGATTTGTTGAAGGTGTTGTTCACATTCCTAATCCCAGTTGTATATTACTCCTTTCCTCAATACTTGTGTGAAAGGTTGAGCTTTGTCTGCTAGCTAAAAAATGAAGTGTCTGATTGATTGGAGACATCCCTGTAAAATTCTCATTTGACTGATGTTCTTCGGAGGTGGAATTTCCATTATAGCTTGAACCTTCTCAGGATCAACCTTGATTCCCTTCTTTGAAATGATGTAGCCAAGTAATTTTCCAGATGTCACTCTGAATGCACACTTTTTTGGATTTAACCGGAGTTTGAATTTTTCTATTTTGTCTAGTATAGGGCCTAGCTCTTGAATATGTGTGGATCTTTTCATAGTCTTTACTAAAGTGTCATCAATATAATCTTCCATATTCTTATGCATCATGTCATGAAAGATAGTAGTTACTACTCTTTGGTATGTTGCTCCTGCATTCTTTAGCCCAAATGGCATGACATTCCAGCAAAAGGTTCCCTATGCACAGGTGAAGGTTGTCTTTTCTTGATCTCCAAGAGCTATTTTGATTTGATTATATCTAAATAATCCATACATTAGTGAGTACATCTCATACCTAGCAGTCATGTCGACTATCATATCAATGTTTGGTAATGGAAAGTCATCCTTCAGACAAATTTTGTTGAGATCTCTAAAGTCTGTGCAAACCCTAATAGATTTACCTGCCTTTGACACAAGTACTATGTTTGAAATCCATTTGGCATAGTCTATAGCTCTAATGAATCCAACTTTAAGCAGTTTTTCTAGCTCAGCTTTGACTAGTAGTGCCACGTGAGGGTGCATTTTACCGATTTTTTTCTTGACTAGTTTAACTCCTGGTGTGATATAAAGATAATGCATTATAAGATCAGGATCCAGGCTAGCATATCAGAGTATGTCCATGCAAAATTGATCTTCTTTTATAAAAAGAGATGAGTGAAATCTTTCAATTCTTCTATTGATAGTGATTGAGCTACATGAATGATGTGTGGTGTCTCTTGACTCCCAATGTTCACTGGATGAGTTGGCTCAATCAACAATAGAAGATCTCTCCTAGAAGTGACTTGGTAGTATATCAAGTATCTCACCTTCAGGCACATCAGAGAGGTTTTCACCCTTAGGTATGTCCTTTATTTTCTCTTTTTTAGATTCTGACACTGCCACAATGTGGTTTTCGCCATCAGATCTTTATTTTTATTTTTTCAATTTTTGCGACTAAGATTCTTGATATCTATTTCAGTCATGTTTTCACTATGTTCACTGGTGGAAGAGTCCATAGGTTCAACTGCATTGAGATAATAGGCTAATGTATAGTCATTAGCAAAATTAGGAATATTCACAGGCTGGTTTTGTAAAGTACAATCAATTAGTTCTGGATGTAGTAAGGATAAATGTTGGACAGGTTCGAGGGATTTCACGGTATTGTCATCACAAATGCTAATCAAAAAGTTGAGTTCCAAAAGGATACCTTGCGTAAATGTCTCAAGACCAGGAAAAGCCAGAACATGATTATTAAAGTACATGTTAATATTTAGTTGACCTAATCCAATAGACATACTTGTAGTGTCATTCTCTATGCTAGACTGGACTTCATATCATGGTTTGATAGCAATAAGATCAGTAGATCGATTTTCATTATTTACATTAGATGATTCAAAATTTAATGCTAAGTAGATATTGTCATAAATAGGACTATTGTCAGAGTCATCAGAGTCATCAGATGAAGTTTTCGAGTCTTCTTCAAGTGATTTAGTGAGTATATGTATGGTATCAACACTGACATCTTTAATGCTGCAAGTTCCTCCAAGATTTGTCTTATTTGTCATTTGTATCTGACACACCTGTTGACATGATCTTGATGTTCCTATGATTCCCTGTCGTCTACTCCATTCAGCTTCCTCTGGACTGATGACTTGTTCTACTTCTGTTGCTTCCAATTCTTCTTGTGTAGTGCTAAACCTGATTTGTTTTATCTTAGTATAGGGGTACATAGATGAAAAGATTTCTGGTATTCTTCCTTTAGTCCTTGTTCATAGTTTTCTTGTCTCTTTTGTCTAATTCCCTATATTTCTTTTTCTAGTTTTATGTGCATCATCTCTTGAGTATCATCTGTGGTACTAGTAGACTCTTCTGGAGTTTCTATAGTGGATGTATCTAAGAGGTGATTTGGACCCCATTCATACTCATTTGAGTCAGTCTCTGAATCTTCTACTTGTTGCCTACCAGTGTATGTGACTGGAACCTTCAATGGTGCAAACAATTCTTTGATTCTTTCTAATTTGTCTCTTATATCCTCTGGGACTTCAACTCCTTGTATTGTTGTAGCTGACACCATTGAAGCTTGAGTGCTGACTGTTTCTTCTTTTTTGACTATTGATTCCTCTTTCTCTTTTACACACTCTACTTGAGTTTGTTGAGTGTTTATTTCTTGTAATGTTGAAGGCGATATCCTTTTTTGCCACTTAGAATTTAAAGCATGTTTTTGGTCTGATGTCTTTTTCGAATTGTACCCTAGTCTAGCCTTATCATTTGTTGATTTCGTTTGTAGCTGAATCAGTTCAATAATACCCTCTTGATGTTTGCCCAAGGGACCAGTACATGAATATCCCATGCGTTGAATCATATTGTAGCCAGGACCATATTGGGTTGAGGAAATCTCACAATGTCGTACTTCCTCGTTTTGACTATTTTCCTTGAAAAACCATTTAAGAACTGCATCCTCTTCTATTTCATCTGCCAGGGAAGTAGAAGACTGTACAAAAAGACCATCATATATGATATTCAAAGTTTAATTTTGTGTTCTCATAGCCTCTGATGGTTTGCAAAAACTTTTTTGGTGATGGAGAGAGAGAGACTAATGAAAGTATCAGTTCTATCTTGTAGCCATCCATGTCGGTATTTGTAATCTTCAATTTCTTTTCTAAGTCTTTTATCAGAGCTTCTGGATTTTCATTTGTAGAATTTGCCTTATTATGAGGTACAAAAGTAATAACACCTTTTTTCAATGCATTATAGGGGACATTTGTATCAGCAGGAATACTGACTTCAACTCCATTGTAGGGAAATTTTAAGCATTAATGGTATGTAGATGGAACTGCCTTCATTTCATTAATCCATGGCTTGCCTAATAAGATATTGTATGACAGAGGAAGAACAAGTACCTAGAAAAGGACATCTCTTTCTATAGGTCCCACTCTAATTGGTAATGATACTAGACCTTTAAAGGTCCTTTCTTCTTCATCATAGGCTTTAATTGTTATTTACTTAGCGAGATCAATGATATTTTCAGAAAATCCTAGTTGTGTAAGCAAACTATAAGTACATATATTCAACCCCACGCCTCCATCTATGAAAACATGTTTGGCTCTATGTTTATGGATCATGGCTTCAATATGTAATGGTTGGTTATGTGGATGATTTAGTGAGTTGTCATCTTCTTCAGAGAAGGTCAGATAGTAAGGTGAAGTTAGATGACCCACCATAGAGTGAAACCGATCAATATCTAAATCTTTTGGATCATTGGTGGTGAGAAATGCTTTGTCCAGGATCTCTTTGTGAGCAGAAGAGATTTTTAGCAAATTCAAAAATTGAGATTTGAGTATTTTTCCTTTTCAATTGTTCAACAATGCTATATCCAGAGGATGATGTTGAAGTTAGCCTTTTAAATTTATCCAAGGTTGATTCTTTTTGTTTTTTTTACGGGGCTGGTAGGTTTGATGTTTCTTGAGCCGAGTTGGAAGAACTAGCTCCTTGGAGAGTGACTTTCTTTTGAGAACAAGTTTATCTCGGACTATAATCACATTGCAATATTCATATTGGGAAGGCTCAATCATGTTAATGGCGTTGTCATTGCTAGTATAAGTATAACTTACTTTGGCACCTCCTTTGGTCTTTGAGGAATCACCTTGTTCATAAATAGGTAAAGGGTCCTTAAATACTTTGTGATCAGCATTGGTTGGGTGATTCCTGACAATAATTTTACCAGCATCTATGAGATCTTGAATCTCATGTTTGAGCTTCATGCAGTTGTTTGTGTTATGACCTTTATTCTGATGGTAGTCATAGTATTTATTTTCTCTCCACCATTTTGGATTGACTTCCAGATCATATGGCCTAGAATTATTTGGTAGTGTTATCAGATTGTTTGCCAACAGAGTTTTGAAAATGGATTCATATGAGTCTTCAAGAGGAGTAAAATCACGTTTAGGTTTGGAAAGCCAAGGTTTCTCTTTGAACCATTCTTTTGTTTTCTTTGGAGGATTTTCTATTGCAGCTTTAACAACTTTGAGCGCTTGTGTGCCACTAGCCAAGTTGAATATCGTGGGCTTTGAGTTGGTTTTAACAATTTCTACTACTCCATCATTAACAACATTCTTATTGTTGTCTTTTCCATACTTCCAATACTTGTTTTTCTCTTTAGAGCTAGATCTTGGTTGTGTTTCTTTCCAAGGTGATATATCCCCCTTCTTTATGAGCACATCTTCCATTCGAATAACACTATCTACCATTTTGTTAAATGATGGGTGTACTTTCATTTGGATACTATATTTCAATTCTGGGACCAAGTTGTTGATAAATATATCCATTTTCTAAGGATCTAGGATAGGTCATGAATACCTAGAGAACATCTTTCTCCAACGCTGGAGGAAAGTAAGAAAAGGCTCCCTTGTTTTCTATTTAGTATTGCAAAGCTCGATCATAGTCACGGGATGTCGAATGTTGTATGAGTATTGTTGTAAAAATAGTTGGATTAGTTCTTCAAATATTTTTATTCCTTTGGGTAGACTTGAGAACCATTCCATAGCTTGTCCTCCCAAACTCCTTAAAAAAAGGCGCATGAGATACGTTTGATCATGCATGAACTCCATATAGGTAGTACAAAATTCCCTGACATGATCTTGAGGATCTAAGGTACCATCATATTTATCAAATTTTGGGATCTCAACTTGTGAAGGAAATGGAGGCATGTATAGATTCTTGACAAATGGAAAGGTGCATATTGTCTCTAGAGAATATTGTTTTGGGGACTTATCCTTATTCTTCAGTTTTGTGATCTTAGTCTGTAAGGCTTGTAATTTTTTGTGTACCATGAGTATATGTTATTCTTCCTTTTTAGTAATGAGTGTCTGAACATCATATCTAGTAGGAAGTTTGGCACCTTGTTTTGCTAGTTCTAATAAATAGTCTTCCTTTTCTCGAGCCAAGATAGCTTTCATCATTTTTCGGAAGTGTTTATCCTTTTGATAGTCACGAATATCTTTTTCTGGAGGTTCAATGTCTTCTTCAGCTTCACTTGATGAGGAATCATTATTGGTTTCGTGAATACTAAGGTTGTCTTTGTCACTGTATTCCGTCTCATGTATAGTGGGAGATTCAGGTTCATGAAAAATTGGTACCCCTGATGATGAAGGTTTATTAGTGAGTGGGTCCTTCACATAATATGGGTTATCTTGATATGTGAAGGGTTGTCCTTTTCCTTTGGCCTCTTTCTTATGAGAACTCTTGGTTTGAGTAGGCATTTTTATGGATTAGTGTGACCTAAAGTTGTTTGTGATGCAGAAGTCAAGATCAAATTTAGAGCTAGTTGTTTGGTTAACGTATTTGTTTGAGAGAAGCAACTAAGGTTTAGTCTAGTTTCAGGAAAGATCTATTCTGTATAAGACATTTATCTAAGTTGATTCGAGAGTAGTGACTAAGATTCGGTCTGGTTTCATAAATGATCTATCTTGTATAAGATGTTATCTAAGTGACTTAGGTTTGATAAGTAGTTGATTGAACTATCTGAAAGATGACCGACCAAATCATGCAATATAAATGGCAGAGGTACATTGTCTTGATATGTTTATGCTTAAGATGATTATAACCAGTATTATGTTTGTTGTAAACTATTTTAGGAAAGTCTGACTACTCTGTACTGACAAAATCAGAGATTCATACGACAGGTTTTACTGAGCAGGATGACAATTTAATAGCTTTAGGACGACAACAGTTTTGTTTCGTACGAGTTGCTGCCTAGTATCGTACGATAGATGGGTATGTCTAGGATGACAAAAGATTCAGTGCAATTCTATATCATATGACATAGGATTCATATTTATATGACAGAGTATTAGGATTCGTACGATAGAGGATTGAGCTCAGACAACAAATAATCAGACTCGTATGACACAGGATATGAAGCGGGACGATAAATTATCATATTCGTACAACTGTTCTCAGGACAAAGACAAAAATTCTAAGTTTTTCAATAGCTGAGTATGACAACTGAGTATTTCAAATTCTGAGATGGACTAATTTTTAACCAGGATAGACTAGTTTTGGATAGAATTTTGACTTAGGATAAACTAGTTCTCACATGGACAAAGTTTTTAATCACTGAGTTGTTTCTTGTTTTCTCCAATTTTGGTATTCCAGTTTTAGTTTGAGGGATGAAAACACAGAAAACACATAGTATGAATAGTAACTCCAATCATAGCATGCAAGCCCTATAGAATTTGGTGAGAGAAGAAAACCTTTGCTTGTAGACTTAGGTAAACACCCAATAGCTAATCAGAATACAGTCGTTGAGTCTCATGCAATGGATTCTCAAGGCCGTATTATCTGACTCCAAATGCTAATGGGGGCACAAAATGACAAGTATCTTGGGAGAGTTACTATCTCTCTTCCACAAAGATTACCCCCTCTTTCAGAGGTGAACCGAGTAGCTTCTAATTTTAATTGGATCTAGTAAGGGGTCTGTTCAATGCATCGAGGTATAAACTCAATTAAGAGGTCTCCCAGCCTTGAAAACCAAGGTTCAATATACCCGAAGGTATTGAAGAGAGCTATTCCCGATCATTGTCGTTGACTTGATTTTCATCAAATCACATTTATTTTATAGTGGGTTGGAGTACTTGGTGTTTAGTTGTTCCCACTTAGGTTGTTCCCCTCACACCGGTCGTAATGGCTTTAAGATTTTTTAAGCTCCTCGGGAGGGCAGGCCTGCTAAAGATGTACAAATCTCAAACAAAGAAAACGCCTCAAGTGTCTAGATTTCTAATTGTCTAGAAAAAGACAAGAGCATACTCTCCTACCTCTCAGAATTTACTTAAAACTGTAGCATCCTAAAATTGCGACACTTGCAATTTTGACTGCATTTCGGTCTTCACGATGGCGACGCAACACGCAACCTGAATGGAGACCCCAGAACTTGCTCACGACACTGAAAACTGCATTTTTCAAGCACCATTGGCCTGAACCTCCTTGCACCCCGCTGTCCCGGAGGTGGGACCAGAGCGCCCAGCGCCCTGGTCCCTCAAGACTAGGGCGCCCTGGTCCCTGGGTCCTATTTTGGGCCCGGTTTCCTAAGTGATATCGGGTCTTTTTTATTGCAATTTGGAAATATACTTCCCTGGTCGGCCTAAGGTCGGGAAAATCAGTCTATCAGCCCTAATTGTCAAGTATATAAACTACATTTTTCTCTCTCATTTGGGATGAAGAGGATATGTGTACAAAGCGTGGAAATTATACTCAAGCATTCAAGCATTCAAGCATTCAAGCATTCCTTCTAAGTCTCCATTCAAGGCTAAGTGTTGCATTCAAGACAAGGATTCAACCATTGAAGAGGAGATCACTTATTACATGCTACATACTACAACATACAACATCTAAACCTTTGCACATAAGGATACAAACATCCTTAGAACAAGGTATTAGTACTTGTTTTTACCTTATAGTCATTTACATTTACAGCACTTGCTCATTTCTTGGTTAATTCCAAAACCGGGGTTTGACCTAAAGGCAAACCCCTAATCCCTAACCCCCCAATCGTCTTCGCTTTTCTATGTGTAGGTTGCAGGTACGCGGCTGAGATTGAAGATCTGGAATCCTTGTGCAGAGACGAACCGATCCCCCTTCGTTTCATGGATTTTTTGGAGGACCGTGGCGCCGGGCGCCATCGTCCCGACAACTTTTGCTCAAATTTGCAGGACAGTGCCATATCGACATTCTACTGCTAATTCCAGGTCCGCAGCTTCATCCTATAACCTAAACTCAGTTTATAAGCGAATCTTTATGACTTTCTATGCATGCTTAGCTTAATTTCCTTAACAACATTCTTTACAAAAGAGGGTAGCCTTGCTTTCCTAACCCTTGAAATTCATTTAGCATCCAATCTTACATTGTGTGGGATTGAATCTTATGAGTTTCAACCCCTCTTTTGAATGTAAAGTCTTCCCCCTAAGTGAAAACCCATCGAATCCTAGCGAACCTCCCTTCTCTCTCCTCGGAGTTAGAAGAGGGGAGACCAACTAGGGTTCAACCGCGATTTTCCGCTTTACAAAAACATGAAATACAGATTTGTTCTTTAACTAGATAGAAATTTAGGTTCCCAAAAATGAATTTAAAGAATACATGATGTTTGGTCGATTCTCTTCAGGCAATGTGCAAAGACAATGAATCAGTAGTCATATTGTCTTTGTGCGACAAGCATATTCTTCGACAAGCGTTCTGCAAAAACTGATTAGGCTGTGAAAAAATTCTAAGATAGACAAATAAACAACCAAGGTCAATCGTCAGTATAACCAATCTGAACAGAAAACCAAAATCATAAAATTTGTTTTTTTGTCCTTTAAACCAAAAAAATACAGAATCATACGATAGAGTTTACCAAATCGTACGATACATGATTTCAGTTCATACGACACCTACAGTTTGTCATTTTGGCCTGTGAGAAATCTCATATGATATTACACAGAGACTGTACGAATGAAAATCCTAAAAGTAAAAAATCTGAAAAAATAACAAAAATAAAAAGTCAGTCTTGGAGGCTGAAATATGTAGTCTTCCACCCCACGGTGGGTGCCAGAAATGTGTGTGTGAAAAAGTGAAAAGAAGTCTAATAGCTGCAGGCACAACACTTCAATTAAGTCATTACATGTATGGTTAGTAAATCAATAATCAATAAATAATAAACCATAACAAAGAGACTAATTGCCTTCTAAAAGATGTGAGTATAAGATTGCTCTCAAATTTTTATAAGCAATACCAGTGACTAGACTACACTAAGATGAAGGATTTAATCTATATGATATTAAACTATATGGATGCAAGATGGATGAATAATTCAAGCAATAAGGAAATAAACTAAATATGGATGCAAGCAATAATGGATAAACTAAACTAAGATGCAAATAATCTAAAAAAGAACAATATCTTCAATGACTCCAGAGCAAAATCAGCATAATAATAATCTCCAAGCGTGTTCTCAAAAATATCTAGGGTGTTTTGAATGAGAGCTGAAGGTTGAATTTATAGAGAATTACAAAAAAACTCAATTTAGGATTAATTGAAAATAATTGAGAAATTAGGTTTAGTTAGCCTTGAGATAGATTCCAATTATAGTTTAATTGAAATGCATTCAGATAAGAAGTTCAAGTTGCATTAGAAATAAGAATTAATTAATTCCATGCATTTGTGATAGAAATAGATAATTCTTTGATTTATTAAAAAAAAAGAGTCTTTTCAATGCAACTGAACTTCTTTTTCTGAAAAGCTTTGAGTTCAAATTTTAGAGAATGATTAATAATTCAATTAATTGCTTTTCTAATTTCAAATTCTAAATTTAGAGGAACAAATAATATCTCAAGTTTGATTTCTCTCTCAATTCAATTCTTTTATTTTATTTTCAATTCAACTCTTGCTTTGTAATTAATTCCTCTTTTGTAATAAATTAATTCTTTTTTTGCATGATTAAATGACAAATTTATTAATTAATTAAATATGCTAGGATATTTAATAAATTAAAATAGGATAATTGATCAAAATGATTTTCTTGGAATGATTCAATTAATTAAATAAATATTTAATTAATATTGAGTAATTGATTTGCCATGTGATATTTAATGATTAAAGAATTAATAATGTGCTCAAAGTTGATTTAATTGCCTTTGGTTAGGATCTTGGTGATGTTGTCAAGATTAGGGGCCCATGGTTTAGATGACCAATTTTAGGGTATTACATTGAGCACCCAAACTCTTGATATAAATCTTCATTATGTCCTTCCATATTTTGAAGTTATCTCTATTGAACTTAGGACCTTCCCTCTTCATCATTAAAGCAATATATTTTACCTCAAGCGATTAAGATTATATCATCGAGGACTTGGAGTTGCTCTGATACCAATTGATGAATAATAATGAACAAAAAATACCCTAATTGGTACTGAGAGGGGGCGTGAATCAGTATAGACAAAAACTTCTCAACAACTTATCAAGTTAAAACAATGATAACCGGTTGTCTTCATCACTGAACTTAACCATGGCAATACCGGTTAAACACAGTAAGACTTCAGACATCTAAACCAGTAAAATTGAATACTTCAAATAACATTAAACACTTGATAACTACTTCACTAATATGCATATACATGTGTTGTATCAGTAATACCATAAACATTAGCTCTGCATGCATATTCACCTAAACAAAGAATACTCAATCATCACATGAAAAATGCACAACTCATGACACACAGATTTTTCACGTGGAAACTCGAATGGGAAAAACCACAGTGGGGATGAATACCCACAAATTTTTTTTTGAACTCTTTGGAAGCTCGCTCTGTTAGGAGCCTAGTTTGGTTAAAGACTTTATAATAAGGTTATGTTAGGAACTGATCCTGTTAAAGATCACCCGGTAAAGGGATGGCTATATACCCTGTTAAGGTTACCTTGCTAGAGGATTTGAAGAACTCAATGATCTTGAGTCACCTGGTTAGAGGATTTACAATAAGCCTATTAAAGCTACCCGATAAAGGGATTTTCCTACTGTTGAAATGGTTAGAAGACAATAGGTAAAGCTCTAATCTGATAACAACACTATATGCTAAGGCAGATCCTTTTCAGTTCCTCTACTCTGCAATCACACTCTACAGTTTTCCACTCATTGGTCTGGCAAGTATCTCATCACTTGAATACAAACACAACATTTTCCAACACTTACAATTACAAACATCATCAACCTTATAGACAACAATTAGGTTGGTAGCATAAACCCTAAACCCTAAACATTTTAGGTTTACAATTACAAGCAGTCCAATCTTGACCTTTCAAACACTTTGCATAGAATAAAACAATCTCAAACATATTACAAGTCATTCTGCATTGTCCATTCTTCACCACACATGGGGATCAACAACCCATCACGCTCTCTTCACATACCTGCTAAGAAGAATGTTCATTCCTAAGGTAGACATTTAATGCAATCGATCTTCACATGCAATTTCCTTAAGGAAATCCTTCACGTGCACAAAACTAACATGGCATCTCAATCTCATCATTATCTCTTAGATAACTCATCACAGAGTGTCACCGGTTGCATCACACAAGTTATATTGTGAAACCGGAAACCCTAGAGCTAAGACTACCAACTGGTAGTCACACTTAGTGAAACCTCGACACCGGTTCACTACATCTCTTCATACCGGTTCTCCTACTTGAACATCAATAACAACTTCTTCCAATCTTCATACCGGTTCACCTATACTTATTGACATCAATGACAACATACATTATGATCATATCATCATACCGGTTCGTCATATGCAAAAACTCTAACCCCCTCTAGACATAGAAAAATTCAAATTTGAAAATGACAGTTTAACTATCGTTTTCGGTTTTTATAGAAGTTTAAAAAAAAATAATTTAAATGAGGGTTTGATTGAATTGGGGGTTTGATCGAGCCTGTTAAAATATTTATTTTTAATGGGTTTGATCGAACCCCCAAACCCACTTGGGGTTCGATTGAACCCCTCTATGATGGTGGGTTCAATCAAACCGTGAGGGGGGGTTCGCTCGAACACCGCTAGTTTGTTCGAACCCCCGCCCCCCAAAAAATTATTAAAAAAATAAAAATTCTCCACCTCCTCCAATTTTCTCCGTTGGCAAAAGTGGAAACCATTAATGTGGGATAGCCTGCTTTCAAGCAACAAAATAGCGCATTTATCCCATAAGTTAGCACTTTTGACCAAAAAGTTAGCACAAATGCTTTCTCACATCTAAGACAAAACATATCAAACCAAAATTTCAAAGTCAGTATCAAAACACTTCTTGAGTAGAATTGTCTTTAAACTATCACACATCATCAAACTAGTTCGATAACTGGGTTACTAATCCACTAGGCTATTTCCAAAAGGTTTCCATAAGCATAAAACATTCAACAGGCTAGTGATTCAAACATCTTAAGTGCAAAAATCAACATCATTATCAGTTTCTCTTCAAGATATATCAAACCCTCTATCACGAAACTTGATCAATCCACCTTGTGTTCATTATCTTGGCTATATCTTTCCTATTTTGAACCTAGGTTATATCAAAATCAGACTTGCACTCACATTGGAATCAAGCAAACTTGTAAACTGACATATGCTTATATGACTTTTAAATATCGCCTTAAGAAAAGAAAGCCTAGTTATAAAGCTACTTAGAAAAGCATAAGATTCTTGTATATCAATCACAAGATCTTGTTAAAACATAGGACATTCCTACACCATTTTCATGACTATTTACATGGCAGTGGGATAGAATTTGATGAAGAAATTTTAAAAGGACGTGCTTTTCAATAAAGAGATACTTTATCACAGCGAACCAACAACAGTGGTAAAATCAACAAAGCATACCTTCCTAAACCAATAATCACCTATTGAGTTGTTTTTAGAAGGTCAAAAGTTCAAAAAAAAATTGAAACAATGACATGCCAGTTTGGACTACAACTCAATACGAACAATTCATAAAACAACAAAAAAAATGGAAGAAGAAGATAATTCATTGTTCCAAACTTTTGGGGATATGACTGTTGATGAAGAAGTTGTCAATAACACCATTAGAGACCTTGAGGAAGATTTCAAATTTGATAGACTAATGGAAAAATTATTAATGAAGCAAAAAGAAAAATATCTTTTATGTTGGCAAAATTAGGAGCTAAATTGCCACAAGACTTTAACATAGAAGGCTTGAAACAAGATGTGGAGACAAGTAACACTCAAAATACTGATGATCCAAATAACGAAGATATAAACAAAGAAAGCCATGAAGAAACATGAGGAGATAAAACAAGAAAAGAACATGATGACACAAGAAGAGAGCGTAGTGATAGAAGAACTTATGAAGAGACAAGGAGAAACCATATGGATAATCCTTTGTTAAATCTCACTCACCAAATACAAACTCTACAACAACAAATACAAGAAAAGCATAATGGAACAAGTTCCAAGAAGTATTCATTGGAAGATATCTGCATGTATCCTTTTGATAAAAGTTTAAATATGATACCATTTCCATAGCATTGTGAGATCCCTAAATATGATAAATATGATAGGAAATCTAATCCTCAAGATCACATTAGGGAATTTTGTACTATGAGTATAGAATTTGCACACTATGAAACTTACCATATGTGTCTATTCCCTAGGTGTTTAAATGGACAATTGATGGAATGGTTCTCAAGATTACCATCTGGAATCAAATCTTTTGAAGAAATCATGAATAGGTTTATTTCACAATACTCCTACAATGTAAGAAATGGGATAACAATGTTGGATTTATGCAATGTTAAGAAAAATAATGGTGAATCTTTCATGATCTTCTTACAGCGATGGAAACAAATGTTTAATAGGTATCCAAGAGATATACCTGATCAAGAAAAAATGGGCATATTCATTGATAATCTTATCAGTGAAATGAGTTATCATCTAAAAATGCAATGTCCTCCTTCTTTTGTTATGATGATTGAGAATGGTCTAAAAATAGAAGATGCAATGGTAAAGAAAAGAGAGCTAAAGCTTTACAATAATTTGTACAATAACAATCACATCAACCACAACAACAACAACAACAATAACAATGACAAACCCAAATTCTGGTCAAAGAATATGAATGTCATCAATGAAGGAAATGACGATAATAATGCTACAAAACAACAACCAATATTTAATCTATCAAGTCAAATCCCAAACAATAACAATCAAGAAAACAATAAATCCAAGTCTTTCTTCTCCAATCCTCGCAGGATTTTCACAAACATTGGAGAACCCTTGGAATCAGCTTTGAAAACTCTTCTTGCGAATAAATTGATTATTTTACCAGAAGCAAGAAGTTAGGAACCACAAGTCAAACCTAATTGGTGGAACGACAATCATTTTTGCAATTACCATCAAAATAAAGGACACCAAACTAATGATTGTCAAAGATTGAAACACCTTATCAAGATTTAATTGATAATGGAACTATCACTGTGGATAGTCATAAGACAAATGAATCACATCTAGCATTTAAAACTCCATTTCCAAACTATGAAAAAGGTGAACAATCTAAATCAAAAGATGACAAAGGCAAAGCCAAAGTGAACTACACTTATACATATGATGATGTGGTAAATGTCACCATCATTAAAGATAACATACCTTCAAAACCAATCAATGCCATTACGAGAAGCAAAGTGAAGGTCACATTTCCAGGTATAACAAATGAATCAACATCCACTTCACAACAATATAACTTGGTGGAAAAATTGTAAAGAATACCGACTCAAATATCAATTTTAGAGCTTCTTAAAGTTTCACCTATGCATAAGGAAATTTTGGAAAAATCTCTAATGGAAACAACAGTTTCAAAAGACCTAGATGTAGATCAGTTCTAAAACATGGTGGGACACCTTATAGCCCCTCATTGCTTATCATTTTATAAAAATTATGACACTTCCTTGCAACATCCTCACAATGCTCCCTTACATGTTGAAGTCACCATTCACAAAACTCATGTCAATTGCGTACTCATAGTTTGTGGAGTTGGATTAAACATTTGTGCATTAAGTTTAATAAAGGCTTTGGGATATTCAGAAAATGTAGTAGATCCAAAGAAGAAAATAACTATTACGGCTTATGATGAAGAAGAACGTTCTTCTAAAGGAACTGTGGTGTTACCAATCAAAATAGGACTTGTGGAAAAGAATACATTATGCCAGGTTTTAGATTTGAATCTCTCTTATAACATTCTTCTGGGAAGACCATGGATTCACAACATGCAAGCAGTTACTTCTGTATATCACCAATGTGTAAAGTTTCCTTGTGAGGGACAAGAGGTCATTATAATTGTAGACTCCAGCCAATATTGTAATAATCTGAATCCAACACAAGATACAAGAGTTCCACATAACAGAGAATCAGTATATCCTACCAAATAAATTCAAGAAAAGTTATGGGAAACCTTCGAGAAAAAGCTCAAATTAAATGATGAAGTAATGGGAAAATATTCTTTACATAAGTTGCCACTTTAACCTAAATCATATGGAAAGCCTACATACGTTCAACCATGGATCTCAGAAAAATCAAAAGAAATGTTTAATGAAGCATTTGTTAGAGCTGGAACACTTGCAGAAGAAACTGAAGACAAGGGCATTCTTGGTTGGTTGTACAAAGATGAAATGAAACTATATAAATAGTTGTAGAAGTAAATATTCCCATAGAGAAGTATGACAATGGTTATAAGATCATACAAAAAATGGGATATGAAGGAAAAGGACCAATTGGTAAGCGACAACAAGGTATTTCATAACCTATTTGTCCTCACTCACAATCTAAAGAAGATAAATCAGGACTTGGATATCCAAAATCAAATCAAAATCAACTTAATTATCAACAACCAAAGTGGAAAAAGAAAGTAGTCCCTCAATAAGAACCATGGCAAGAAAAGATACTCCAAGCAGCAAAAATAGTAGCCAATAAGAAAAAACAAGAATAATATTAGAAACATCAGGAGGAACTTGCAATCAAAAGAGAAGAACAATCTTGTAAACAAGTTCAAGAAATACGAGCAATTGCTAAATCTGAGCAAGATATTCCAGAAGCAATGAAAGAAGAGATGGCCAAAATCAGAGAACTATTTGCACCATACAATATTCCCGTATGGTATAGTGGTGTATTCCTAGACAATGGTTCAGAGATAGATTCAAATGACTGTGAATGGGGTCCTAATGTATCATCTAGTATATCAAGTGAAGAAAATAATCAAGAGCTAGCAGCTATCACAAATGAAGACTTATCTTTTACAAAACAAAGGATAGAGTTAGAAAGAAGACAAGAACAAATCAGAATCTAGAGAAAAGAGGCATATACAAGACAACAAAAGAAAGAGGATGAAAAATAACAAGAAGTAATGCCACAAGAAATACAAATAGTTATTGATCAAGCATCAGGAAATATCATATTTCTATCAAATGATGAGCAAGATGTAACAAGGTATGGAAGAACTAATAGATAGTCAAGAAGGATTGACTATTAGTCCAGAAGAAGCTAAGTTCAAGAGAAGACAAAAGATAGAAAAAGAATCCTCTATATCATGTGCACAAGTATATCAACTTCAAAATACAAATGAATCTATTGAAATTAATCAAGAAGGAACTTGTAGTGTTAAAGATGTGTGTGTTGATATAATCTATTCGTTTGAGGGACAAATGTCAAATGAAGAGTCACTTGAATATGAACCATAAAATACCAATACTGATTTTTTTAGAACTAATTGGAGAACACTTTAGAGTGTGTGTGTGTGTGTGTGTGTGTGTGTGTGTGAAATTTGGGGAACTTGCAAGGACACAAACACTTCAATAAACCATTATTTGCATGGGTTAGTTAATCAAAAACAACAAGATGAAATATATTACAAGTCGTCTTATTGCCTCCTAGAAAGTGCGAGTGTGAAATGCTCTCATATTGCTAAGCTATCAAGTGACTAGACTACATATCATGCCCAAACTTTTGGGCACAAACGGAATGAATTTTTTTTTTTTAAATACTTAACCTAGTTCAACTAACTTACTAAAATAACGCAAAACAAGTTTAGTCTTAACTATGTTTTGAGTAAATCTAACAACTAAATCAATTAGGTAAAAACAATCTAAGTTAAAAAGCGGGATAATAATTCTCCAAAAGAATTATTATTATCTCACCAATTAATAAATAATTAAACTCACTTAACAAAAATCTCTAAATTAATTGATAAGAGATATTATAAATCTCAAATAGTCCTTTAATTGCCTAGGGTCTAAATTAATTTGCCCTAGCTCTAAGATTAAATAAACCTATTATGCAAAATTACCATTAATTAAAATGTGCCTAATAAATTCAAATTAAAGGGGCCATCATGACTTACAAAAAAAATCACTATAACTCCCTAAAGGTCAATCTCCAAAGAATTTTAAATTTAAAGCATCATATAAAAATATGAATGTAAATCTATTAATCTAAAGTTAAATATTATTTGCCCTTATATATACATATATACAATTATATATATATATATATATATGTAAGTAAATGTATATCTAGCATATATATATATATATATATATAAAAGAAGGATGAAAAGTTACTATATTAAAACAAAAACTAACATATATTATTAAGTTGGATGGGGAAAACCCTATTCAAAATTTGAATGGGTATTCCCCCCCCTTTTTATTTCTATTTCTTTTTCTTTTAAAAATCTAAGGACCTCTATGCTAACCCTAACTTTTTTATTCAACCCACACACAGATTTCTTTTTTTTATTATATAACTTAGCTATGTGTTTTTCCCTAACCCGAAAATTGGGTTAGGGATTGTGTATGTGTGTGTTTCATTCTTTTTTTGTAGTGTTGTGTGTGTGTGTGTGTGCAGGTAGTGGAGGTGGTGGCCATGGAAGTCATGAAGGGCGGTGGCCAAGAGGGACAGTGCCGGCCGAAGGGGACGGCAGCAGCCAAGGGCGAAGGTGGGAATGCGGACGTTGGGCGGGGTTACCCCCGAGCAACACTGTGTTTTCCCATAGTGCGGTCGAGCGCCGCCCACTATGGATAAACATAGTGGTGGCTGGGAGCCCTTACCACTGTGGTTGCCCATAGTGGGGGACCCCGTGCCGACCACTATGGTTGCCCACAATGGTGGTGCGGATCTGTCCACTGTGGGTAGCCACAGTGGCGGCACAGGCCGCGCCACCCTCTATGCACAAGCACAGGGTCTCAGCCTTCACCGAATCCGTTGGTTATTTTTTTTTTTTTTGCATTAAAAAAAACTTCGTTTTCTATATATATTTTTTTTATTACTTAAAAAAAAAATACATTTATCATATATATATATATATACATGAGTATGTATATCTATCTCCATTTTTTTGAAATATAAATGGTCTTCCAAAATATAATATTTAAATGTTTAAATATATATATATATATAGACATCTAAAAATGGTCAACGCTTGCGGAGTCATACTTTAACATTGGCGCATTGCCTTATTTTAGGGTTCTTGCGTCGCATTAACATTTCTTCTGTGTTGCGCACTTGGTCTTTATCATTTGCGAGCATTGAGTCCTTCTTCTGCATTCTTCATTTTTCTCACTTTCGAATTTGGTCTTGTTGATAACAATCTTCAGTCATGATTTTGGTCAATCTTATCCTGTCGCATCAATGTGTGTGCTCATGTATCATCATTTTGGACATCATCAATCCTAATCGATGATAGAATTAGGGTTTTGTCCTCTTGTCAATTTTGTCATTTTGTGATCAATTTGTCATTGATCCTTGTCCTCTTGTCAATCTTGTCATTTTGCGATCGATTTGTCATCAATCCTTGTCCTCTTGTCAATCTTGTCATTTTGCAATTGATTTGTCATCAATCCTTGTCCTCATCAATCTCGTCATTTTGCGATCGATTTGTCATTGATTCGTCATCGATCCTTGTCCTTTTCAATCATGTCAATTTGGATCAATTAGTCATTGTTCCTCGTCAATTGGCGCCTATCAATTTGATCTCCTTGTCAATCTTGGTCAATTTGTCATTGATTTTTGTCAAACCAATCTCAATCATTTATCAACACTGGTCCTTTGTCAGTCAGAATCATGATCAAATCGACCCTACATCAATTATCTTTTGTCAAGACCTAATTGTCATCCTTGCATTTCTAATTCATCTTCTAGGGTTTTATGATTTATTCATTTAATCTTGTTTGTCATTTTCCCTCTAGGTTAAATAATTTATTTATTTACCCTAAGTCTTCTTGTCACAATTAAATATTTATTTAATTGGCTAATTAATTCCCCTTCTTTTTGTGAATTAATTAATGAATGAAAAATTATTAATTAATTCACCTAATTTTCTAATTTCCTAATTTCCAATTCATCATTTCTAACCTAATTTTCTAATTTCTCCTAATTTCTATTTCTATTTCAAATTTTTGTCATAACATCTTGCATAGCAATTTGTCATAATTTCTCATAATTTGTCATAACACCTTGCATAGCAATTTGTCATACACTTGTCATAATTTTGCCATTCTTGATTTGAATTTCCTTTCAAATCTTTTCATGCTAATCTTGTCCTCTCTCCAATTTGTCTATAAATTGGATGAGTTCCTTTGTCAATCAATCAATCACATTTTCGAGTAACCTTATGCTACAAATTTCATCAACAACTTGCTTTCCACTTGCAAATGCACTTAGTAGGTGAGAACAACATCAAATTGGAAGGTGAAAGAAGAACAATGGAGCCACATGAAGGAGATATCTGCATTTGGTTTGCTTTGATTTCATTTTGAATATCTTGTCTTCATGTTTTCATTGATTAGATTAGGATTGTTTTCATTCCAGTTTTAGGTTTTGTGATTGTCCCGATTGTTATTTGCTTTGATGCATCCTCAATTTCCTAGTCTACATTTTTGGTGAACCCGATGTGAACTAACCATTTAACCATGTTTTGAGTGCTTTTTGAGTTGTTTGCAGGTGAAAAACTTAAGAAACAGGGCAACTCAGAGCTTTCTGGACACTTTTGCGCCTATGTTGAGGCATTATGCACCTGTGTAGAAGGGATCTGTGCCTGTGTAGTTGAGATCTACACCTGTGTAGGAGGGATCTGCACCTATGTTAAGGAGATCTACGCCTGTGTAGGAGGGATCTACGCCTATGTAAGGCCAGAAACAGGGGTAAAAATTAGTTGTTTTTCTTGCAAGTTTGTTTGTTTGCAATTTGTTTCTTGCATTAGGGTTTTTCCTTGGTACTAATTCTCTGTGCAGCATCTTGGTGTTATGTATGACTAAGACAAAAATGCAACTACTAACAAATCTTATGCAGGATGCAGTCAAAGACTCACATTAAAACATCATGCTTGCAATTTTTTTAAGTAGTTGCACATTTCATTTCTTAAAGGATAATGAGCACCATGCATGCTTTGTTTGTTTTCAATTTGATTGTATGTTTTAAGCCTTAGAGTTGGGCCTGCCTCCTGATTTGCCTGGCACTTCGCACAGGCATTGGTGAGAGGGAACAACCCAAAGTGGTGATGGGCTAAAGCCAAGCTCTTCTGAACCACTCTAAATAACTATGGATGCAACAAAAGTTGTAGACAACGGGTGTTTGAATGGTATTGCGATGATTTATTCGCCGGATCAATACCCACCCGAACAGTTGCCCTTACTAGAATCTCTTGTTTTTAGATGCCAAAATCCTTCT
Source organism: Cryptomeria japonica (assembly GCF_030272615.1). Classification (NCBI taxonomy): domain Eukaryota; kingdom Viridiplantae; phylum Streptophyta; class Pinopsida; order Cupressales; family Cupressaceae; genus Cryptomeria; species Cryptomeria japonica. Next base: position 255,089,482 of record NC_081410.1, read on the forward strand.
ATCTGTTGGCTCAAGCATTGTGATACGTGCATGCCGAAGACAACTCTCATGTACTCCTTAGTTAGAGATAGCAAGTTCTTGGGAAGTGATGCCCCTTGAACTCGAAGCTTGGTATGTCTGAGAAGTGAGTGCACTATAAGGGGGAGCTAGTGCTACCAAGCGTCTAGCTATCCGGCTGAGTGTTGTATTTTATGGATATAGGATTCAACAGATATTGCCCTTGCCAACCATAGGAGTTGTTGTGAATGAGCATGATTGTCTTGGGTCTAAGTCCAAACATCTTGTCTTTTGTGATTGTCAAAAGTTGAATTATACAATTGTCACAAAATATCATTTGTCAAACAAGTCCAAACATTGTCCAAACAAGGTTTTAAAAAGAGAACATTCATCCAACAAAGTTCAAAACATTTTCAAAACATGGCTTTCAAACACATTGAAATAAAAAAAACTTTGTCTCAACATTCATGTCACTTTAGGCTAGGTTTTGCATAGTCCAACTTAGGTCCTAGGGCATATTGTCATCTCCCTTCATTTTAGTCCGTTTTCATTGCAAGCGTCCTCATTTTGCACTCAGGTTTAAAATCATTTCCTTAAGTTTGCATTTCATTGTCATATCCTAAGTCATTGTCATAATCATTGCCTTCTTTCATTTAGTCTCAAAAATTTGGTTTGTCAAACTTAAAAAATCAAACACTTTGGATGATACCCTAAGTTGTTGTGAGGAAGTTTTGACCTTGTCTAAATTTTGTCTTTTCATTAATATCATTTTTGTCAAACCTAGCTTAGTATCCAAGCATATAGGTGAGACATTGTCAATTTGTCCTATTGTCATTTGGTCCTTTGTCCTTTAAGGTCTTGGCTTCATTTCAACTTCCCAAGGTTGAGTCTTTAGGTTTGCATTCGAAAAAGTTTGTCCAAATCTTGAAAAACAACAAAAACATTAAGTTGCATTGTCATCCTTTTAGGTTGCATTTGTCAATCCCATTAGTTGCATTGCATAGTGACATGTTTGTTGAAATGAGATCTCAACCTTCTTACAAAGCCATGTCATCACAATTGAGAAATCAATCATGTCACTCCAATCTCTACATGTCTCAGAACTTGGATCAAACTTATCATGATGATGTAAATGTCCAAACACAAAAACTAGAGGAGAAACTAGCTCAAGAAAAGGAGATTTTGGAACAAAAAGTGAAAAACATTGAGAAGAATAGATCACAAATGTCCAAAACATTTAAAAAATTTCAAGGTCCAAACCCAAAATTTGAGCCAATTGATGTAAAAGCTCTTATCAAATGATCAGACATACTAGCTCTCATCTCTCAAATAGAGATGATGAAACAATTTCAAAAAACAAGCACAAATTTCAATCAAGTCCCAAATCAAAATTCATTTGGTCAAATTTCATTCAATCAAATCTTGAATCAACAACATATCCAATAGACACAACCAATGGTCCAACATATACAACCAACACAACTAATGGTTCAATTTCAACAATATGTCCAACCAACTATACAATGTCCACAAATAGTTCAACCAATGGTGGAATATCAATGTCAACAACTACAACCAAACATTCAAAAACAAAGGTTGCAGCACACACCAACCCAAGTTTCAAACATGTCAGAACAATTGAACTAAGTCCAATATCAAAACATGACATCAAACCAAAAATAGGTTCAAATTCCAAATACAACTCTGTCAAAACCTCGAAAGAAAGGTGGCTTTATTGCAAGGATCTTAAGGAAACTACCAAGTAAGTTCTTTGAGGAAGATCAAGATAATACAATTATGTCTAGCAATGCCTCATCCCCCCACAAATAAATTGACTCTCTAGTGGCATCTATCCCTACACCTTTAGAAGTTTCACAAGAACCTTCCATATTGTCCTCATAAAACAATACACCCAAGGATGAAATTATCCAAGGGCTATCCATCATTGATTGCCAAGATAATCCAATTCATGATGCACATCCTTGTCATGTTTTATAAATACAAGACCCAATGCCACCATGCACTTTATTGCCGTTACCTATTTTAGAGGACCCCATTCGAAGTCCCTCTTCCTCATGTTCAAGCATTGATTCCCTGCCAGAATCCATCACAAATGTTCAAAGTGCATTTCCTTCATGCCAAAACATTGATCCCTTGTCAGAATCCCCCATGCATATCCAAAGTCCAACCCCATGTCAAGAGGATAATTTAGAGCATGAAGAAACATGTCTTGAAATGGATGAAGATCAAGATCTTGAAATCTTATCATCCCATCCAATTGTTGACTAGGACCCCATGTTCCCAGACACTCACAATGATTCACTTATTCCTATCCATTCTATCCAAGAACACAATGTCCTTTCAAATCCCATTGACATTCCACTTCCAAAGAAAGATCAAGATATCCTTTCCATCCTTTTCGATGATCCCATTGAAAGTCAAGAGAAAAGCAACTTTAAAGAGGATTCCAATGATCTTCCTCCTTGTCAAGATCAAATTATTCCTTTAAATTCTCCACAAGATTCTTTTGTTCCTCCATCTCCTTGTCTTAATGCTCCATATACACCCCAAGATCGCATTTCTTTTGATGATCCCATTATTTCTCCCATTCCATCTCTTGAAGAGCTTGTCATTGAACCATGTCCACTACACAATCCTAGTCCCCCTCATGATCCTAATCCCCCTCATGATTCTAACATGTCAGTGCAAGATGTTCATGAACCCTCAACATGCATAATGGGTTCTTCCACTTTGGTGCAATCCGATCCACTTCAAGATCTCATTATTTCTCTCATATCATATGCACCTCATAATGGACTCATGTCTTCTTCCCAAAGAGAAGAGTATCCCACAAGTCAAAATATTCATAAAGGAAAAGGGGTAGACCTTCACAAGAAAGAACTCCTCAATATGAAAGAAAATGTTAAGGGTCATGTCTACACAACTCACTCTCAAGATGTTGGTATCCCTCCATCAAAATCAAAACATACACCTTCCCCATCATACTTTCCATCCATCTTAGGTCCTTATATTCCTTCGTCCTCTATGCAAGGTCAATAAAGGCACACATCCTTGAGTAAATTTCATCAATCCAAAATAACTCCCCTTCATTCCTATCCATCCATGCATTCCTTTCCCCCTCCAAGCAATTTGGATGCCAAGTGTAAATGTCATAAGTCTTGAAATCCACATGTATTCAAGGATCAACATGTCCAATATAATCGACATGTCACAACAAAGAAAAATATGATCTATAAAGAAAAAGAAATATCCAAAAGGCCACAAAGGCCCACTGAGCAAAATCAAAAACAAAAGTTAAAATATGTATGGGTTCCTAAATCCCTTGTGCAAGCAATGCACTCCAAGGAACCACAAAAGCATGAAAAATCAAAAACCATGTGGATCCCTAAGCGGCTCCTTGAAGCACAAAAGCCTAAAGAAACATCAAAATTGGCATCTAAAATTGCTATTCCTCCATCACCTTCTTCATCTGTTTTGGGCCCTTATGTCCCAAAATTTATAGCCTTTCCTCCGTCAAAATCTCAATATCCAAAATACATCTTTCCTCCATCAGTCCATCACCCCTCAAGGTGTGTGTCAGTGTCAATCTTGCCAACATTTCCGTCCACTGATGCCCAATTCTTCCAATACCCTATCTATTATCCAATGCATATTTTCCATCCTTCGATCCCTTTGATCCAATCCTTTGCATAAATCCTCACCTTAGTTTCATCTTATTTTCCATGTCCTTATCCTACCAACGTCTTTGAGCATACTTTTAAAGGTCATGGTCCATTTTTTTTCAAGGCTACTATCCAAAAAAAAAAAAAGGATGCTTGAGTCCTTCTTCCATCCCCTATCATGTGTCCATCTTCTATTGAAAAAGTCAGAATACAAAAAAAAAAAAGTGAGAAAAAAAGAAAAAGAAAGAAAAAAAAGTAAAGCAAAAATAATTCGTCCACTGGTGAAAACCTGGCAAACAGGCGCCTTGGGCAAGTACCATGATGAAAACCTGGCAAACAGGCGTCATGCATAATCTATGAACTTTTTGCACACCACACTTGGGGGCAAGTTTCCTCCTTCATATCCTATTTCCCTTCATTATCCTATCATACCATGTCATACTCCTCCATTATCCTATTGTCCCTCATGTCCATTTCCTCTTTCCACCTTTGATCTTGACAAGGCCGAGGATCATCATGAGCATCATGCATCTTGTTTGCAGCTTTTATTCCATCATAGCTTTTGGTATTTATCCATTTGATTATTACAACCTTTCATCCATAGCTTATTGCAACTTTCTACCACTATCCCTTAGCCTACCCCGACCTTCAGTCCATGTCCCTTATCCATTCTTAGTCTTGCTTATCCTATCCATATCTTATCACTATCCATACACTCTTTTTCATTCCTTGATCTTGATCTGTAATAAGGACGTGAAATGGAAAACATGGTTTCAAAAACCTTTTGACATGTCCCTCATGCCATGTCACTGCCTTACATTGTCATATCCAGTCTCTTGTCCCATCATGCAATAGCCCTTGAAAATTGCATCCGCATTGTCTCCATAATAAAAGGCCTTTGTCTTCCCTCTATCCACCAATATTTCAAAAAGCCTATTCATTCACCTGTTATATTCCTTGCATTGCTAGACACTGGGGGCAAAATTTAAAAAAATCATAAAATGTCCTAGAATAATCAAAAAAATTGAAAAATGTCCTGAAAAAAAAAAAATCCAAAAAAAAATCAAATAATGTCCTGAAATAATCAAAAAAATTGAAAAATGTCTTGAAAAAAAAAATCCAAAAAAAATCAAATAATGTCCTGAAAAAAAACCAAAAAATAAATAAATAATGTCCTGAAATAATCAAAAAATCAAATAATGTCCTGAAAAAATCCAAAAAAATCAAATAATGTCCTGAAATAATTAAAAAAATTGAAAAATGTCCTGAAAAAAAAAAATCCAAAAAAAATCAAATAATGTCCTAAAAAAAATAAAAATAAAAATCAAATAATGTCTTGAAAAAAATCCCTAAAAAGTCAAATAAAGTCCTGAAAAAACGAACAAAAAAATTGTAACAACTCAAAAAAGCAAAACAAATTTTTTTTTCAAAAAAACATTCAAATCCAAAAAACAATTTCTTTGACATTTTGCATTTTGTCAATAAATGATCCCCTTGTGCATAGACAAATCGCTGAGCATACATCCAATGACAGTCAATCAAACATCGTGCTTTAATGAAATCACGTATTAACAGATAAACTGTTCGATCAAACCAGACATTCAAACTAATCAAAATTGTCATGTTAATCAATCAAAATAGCATCAACATTACCATTGGTCCTTGTCAACCTTATCATGGGTCTTATACAAGGTGTGGTATACTCGAAACTAGACTGTGTCCTGTCTTAGATGGGGTACCGCATTCCTTGGAACCAGACAGCATGATCATTCTTGTTTTTCACTTTTGACAATGACAATCAGACTGTTTGTTTGACTTGGTTGAATTTGTGCGTCTTATCTTTTTACTAATTTATCTTTGGCTTCGATCATGTTCCTATGTTGCTCAATGATGTCACTGAGTGATTTAGAGTGACTGGGATGGTTCATGGTCCCTTTCTTTTTGTTGTGTTTGCTATTTGTGGAATGTTTGTCACAAACTGGGGCAACTATATCATTGGGTGTCTATGATAAGTATGTTCGCTTTGTGAACACCGCACATACCTCGACCCTTGATGTATGCACCCTTAGATGATTCACTCATTCCTTGTGTGCGATGTGTCTGTCTTTTGCAAAAGGGGTTGCATTTCAGCTCTAGCCTTCAATGCCATGATGCTCTGCATCCGCTTTGCTACATTAAATAAAAGTTCTCACCTACTTCCGTGCATTGGTGAAAGCAAGTTTTTCTTCATCTCTAACTATCCTCTATCTAATTTCTTCTTACTAACATTTCTTCCATCAGTTTGGGCAGTCAGTTCGGTCTAGCTCTCCAATCTCCAAAAACATAAGTTGCATCCTGCATTAATTGATTAGTACATTTGCATTATATCAAGCCCATATCAAGCATTTTATCCATTTCATATTATAAATGCATCAAAAACACATAAAAATATATTCATACATGTTCCACAATAGTACATAAACAGTGCATAAGCCATCCATACATGGAACATAAACATAAGCCATAACACATTGCATCCCATCATATATCATATCATATATCAAAACAATAACGGAGTACAAAATTGGACTATCTGTTCTACATATGGCCTGTAGGTTGAATACATAATGTCACACTATATATGTCTCTGTCATAAGGAGCACGTGCCTCTATCACTGGTTGCTCCCTTTGTCCTCCTCATCCCTACCATGTCTCAAGGATGATGTCCCTCCTGCCCCGGGTCCTGGCTATGGTGGTCTCTTAGGTCCACTCACCCCTATGCTGCTCACTGACCTCCGAGAACATGGCCTACTCTCTGTCCTCAACTGTGACCGATATGACGCTGCTCTCTGCTCTGGTGGAACTACACTCTCATATAGTGTCCTCAACTGGCGTATCTCATCTCCGGTCTCTACCAACATCTGTGCCATCTCACGTGCACTAGCATCCCTAATCGACCCAATATACTTGGTCACTCTTTGCTCTGCTTGTTGTGCCTGGGCTATTGTTGTATCTCGAGCTGCTGTCAATCTAGCTATCTCTGCTCTGAACTGATCCTGCTCTATCCTCAAGATAGCATTCTATCTCTCTAATGTCGCAATGTGATCATGCCGACTCGCTATGGTGGCCCTACATATCTCCATCTCCTCTACGCTAGCTATCTCTGGCTCTATGGGTATATCCTGCAATGACTCCTGCTCGGCTGGATCTGGCTCATCATCTCCATCCTCATCATCCCCTCCGTCCTCATCATCCCCTCCATCCTCATCATCTTCCTTATCCTCATCACCTTCATCCTCCTCATCCCCCTCATCCTCATCATCTCCCTCCTCCTCATCCTCATCATCTCCCTCCTCCTCTCCAGCGATTGGGAAGTCCTCCTGTCTCCTAGGTACCAGAATTTTAGGATCTGTCAATGGCACAGGGCGTCATCGTGCAAACCATCACTCATACTCCTCTGTCATCCTGGCATCCACAACATCTGATCTCCAATCCCACTGTCTTCGTTGTAGCTATGTGAAGGTGGTATATGCTATGTATGGCTGAATCATCCTCCCCCACTGACTCGTCTCTCTTTGAGATTGAGCAAAGTGTGCAGTCCCTGTCGGTACGTTTGGCCTCTCTCCAAACTGTCATCTAACTCTCTCTGGCAGATACATCTCAATCACTCTCTAGTGATTCACTAGTCGCCCAATTAGGTATCTCTCCTATCTGCAATACGATAGCTCATCGCCATCATCTGACCATCCAGGGCAATCCTGATATGGCCTCCATGTCAACTCTCTCAATATGGCTAGCTCATGTCGCCAATACAATATGTTTCTGAATGGACCCTGTCTCAATGTACCCCCATAGCAGTACACATATGGTCGATGTGGTACTACTTGTCTCTCTGCAATTGGTCGACATATGGCTATGTGCTCAAATGCCCATACTTGTAACAGTGTGACCCCACAGCTCAAAGTCTGAACCCTCTGATATGCTATCTGATGCAATTGAAAATATAGCATGGCAAGCACACATGGTCCCCATGCATATACAGTACCCTCTATCGTCATCCGCTCTAGCACTCTTCCCCATCCAATAGGGAATCCATGTCCTTGTCTATCCCCTGCTAATAGGCATGCTATAACCATTGCTATCACCACATATCACTGATCGTACTTTGTTGCCATGGTCTCCCAGCCAATCTCCCTCTCTATGATATCAAGGTCATCTGCATCGCACTCAAATAATCTACACAAAGCATCTCTCCCTATCACTGGGTGATATGCTACCATCTCCCCATGAATCAGAATGCGGAGGATATGCCACACATCCTCTAGTGTCACTGTCGCCTCTCCAGTCGATAGATGGAATGAGGAAGTCTTTGAATGCCATTGCTCTGCTAATGCGGTAAGCAGTCCTGTGTTTGCCCTAATCTCAGGCATGAATGTAATATAGTATAATCCAAGTCCTGCTAATGTATCACTGTTCGTGCTCCTGAGTCTATGTTGCAACATGAAGCAGTCGGGTTTGTTCTCCCATGTAATCAATGGATACTGTCGACTTTGCATCATAATTGGGGCACACTTTGTCAATTTTAGGGTTTTCTCCTCCAGGCTACATTTCTTTGTTTCATACCCCAATTAGGGTTTTTCTTCTCTATTTTGACCTATCCTACCCTTATCCCTCTTTTTGGGATCATTCACGCGCTATTTTCGGTCAAATTAGTGTTTTCAGTGCACACTTGCACTTGTGTACCCTGTCCTACACCTGAGCAGCATCAAGTTGTGCCTATGTACCCTACACATGTGTAGAACATCCTTACACAGGCACAGAATGCGCCCACACAGGCGTAGATGTCCATTTTTTTCCTTCCCTATGGGCCCCGCAATGTCCCGCAATCAAGCAAAATTCATGAAATTGACAATATGGGTTTTTGAGCTACATACCACTGCTCCCGCATCGTCCGGTCATCTGTAGGTGTGTACATGTTCCCCAAGGTGATCTACCATTGGAATGTTCGTCATCTCTATGAAAGGGTTCTTTTCCTGAGCAACATTTCCTCCACTTTGGCTAGTGCAAATGAGCTCTTTTCTTTCTCCTTGTCTCATTTATAGATCTTTGTCAGTGCCTAGATGGACATGCATGCTCCCCATCTTATGCTGGTCGCGGTCTTTTGCGCCTTCTATTGCTTGTAATTTGTGCATTCGACCTTCAATTCTTGATCTGTTCGAACCTATCATTTTCTACTATTCTTATCAACTAATTGGCCTCTTTTATGGATGTTTCCGGCCAATTCCTCAAGGGGGCATTCATATGTCATTGTTATTGTCTGGGGCATTTTCATTATTGTTCTTTGAAACAACACTTAAAATCGCATTGTCTCAAAGAGGGGAAAAATGTAGACATCTAAAAATGGTCAACGCTTGCGGAGTCATACTTTAACATTGGTGCATTGCCTTATTTTAGGGTTCTTGCATCGCATTAACATTTCTTCTATGTTGCGCACTTGGTCTTTATCATTTGCGAGCATTGAGTCCTTCTGCATTCTTCATTTTTCTCGCTTTCGAATTTGGTCTTGTCGATAACAATCTTCAGTCAGGATTTTGGTCGATCTTATCCTGTCGCATCAATGTGCGTGCTCATGTATCATCATTTTGGACATCGTCAATCCTAATCGATGATAGAATTAGGGTTTTGTCCTCTTGTCAATTTTGTCATTTTATGATCAATTTTTCATTGATCCTTGTCCTCTTGTCAATCTTGTCATTTTGCGATTGATTTGTCATCGATCCTTGTCCTCTTGTCAATCTTGTCATTTTGCAATTGATTTGTCATCAATCCTTGTCCTCATCAATCTCGTCATTTTGCGATCGATTTGTCATCGATTCATCATCGATCCTTTTCCTTTTCAATCATGTCAATTTGGATCAATTAGTCATAGTTCCTCGTCAATTGGCGCCTATCAATTTGATCTCCTTGTCAATCTTGGTCAATTTGTCATTGATTTTTGTCAAACCAGTCTCAAACATTTATCAACACTGGTCCTTTGTTAGTCAGAATCATGATCAAATCAACCCTACATCAATTATCTTTTGTCAAGACCTAATTGTCGTCCTTGCATTTCTAATTCATCTTCTAAGGTTTTATGATTTATTCATTTAATCTTGTTTGTCATTTTCCCTCTAGGTTAAATAATTTATTTATTTATCCTAAGTCTTCTTGTCACAATTAAATATTTATTTAATTGGCTAATTAATTCCCCTTCTTTTTGTGAATTAATTAATGAATGAAAAATTATTAATTAATTCACCTAATTTTCTAATTTCCTAATTTCCAATTCATCATTTCTAACCTAATTTTCTAATTTCTCCTAATTTCTATTTCTATTTCAAATTTTTGTCATAACATCTTGCATAGCAATTTGTCATAATTTCTCATAATTTGTCATAACACCTTGCATAGCAATTTGTCATACACTTGTCATAATTTTGCCATTCTTGATTTGAATTTCCTTTCAAATATTTTCATGCTAATCTTGTCCTCTCTCCAATTTGTCTATAAATTGGATGAGTTCTTTTGTCAATCAATCAATCACATTTTCGAGTAACCTTATGCTACAAATTTCATCAACAACTTGCTTTCCACTTGCAAATGCACTTTGTAGGTGAGAACAACATCAAATTGGAAGGTGAAAGAAGAACAATGGAGCCACATGAAGGAGATATCTGCATTTGGTTTGCTTTGATTTCATTTTGAATATCTTGTCTTCATGTTTTCATTGATTAGATTAGGATTGTTTTCATTGCAGTTTTAGGTTTTGTGATTGTCCTAATTGTTATTTGCTTTGATGCATCCTCAATTTCCTAGTCTACAATATATATATATATTCAATAACACACTTAGCAAAACTATAAGTTTCCATTCTAATTAATCTTTTTTTATACATGCGGAAATTGACAATATCATTTACTCATTTCTAATAGGCTGAAAATATGAGTTTTATATTCTGCTCTCGTTTCTTTTATAAGCATTCTGTAAACTAATATTTAAAATACACACCAACAACAAGCTTTATTTCATATATTTTTTTGTGCAAAACTAAGATGCTAACTTTAGAAATGTATCACTAATTAGATTTATTTTCCTGCAATTAATTAAATGACAGAAAATAATAAATTAACATAGCAACTATATTAACCTAGGAACATTTAAATCAACCTAGAGAAAGGCATATTAAGCCTATTTAACCATTTATTGAATTTGTAAATAGACCAACCTCTTTTTTTTCAATTTGCAAGAAGGAATAAAATGAACTTATATTTTTCTATATGACAAGATTACAACAAATATCATTTTAGTAACTATAGGAACTTGATAAAAATAATACACATTCTTTTTGCAAAGGTAAATCAATAGAATAAAGTGTAGCTAGGAAATCGGAAATCATCAAAGCAAATCAAAATACTAATCTAGCTCAATCACGAAAGCTCATTGCAATGATCTATCCTAACACACTCAATAAAGACATGAAAATGAAACATTCAAAACTAAAGACTATGCAAACCAAATGTAGATCTAAATGCTTCCTTCATGCAGCTCCATTGTCCTTCTTTCTTCTCCAAATAGCCTTTGTTTGTGGATCTCACCTTCAAGTGCATAAACCTAATGTGAAAGCAAGATTGACATTGGCACAAGAGTACTCGAAGCATGATTGACTCGAAAAAGTGATTATTCTCATTCTCATTAGTTGGGATTGAAGAAATTCATCCAATTTATAGAGAAATTGGAGAAAAAGATCAAATTAGCATGATTCAATTCAAATAGAAATTGCAAATCAAAAATGTCAATTATGACAATTTATGACAAATTATGCACTTTCTATACAAAATTTGATTGATTGATAATTCATGACAATTTATGACAAATTTCTATGTCAAGAATTGATTGATTGTCAATTATGACAAATTTCTATGTCATTCCCATGAAATTAGGAGAAAAATAGGAGAGAATTGAAATTAGGAATTTAGAAAATAGAAAATTAGAAAAAGAGGAATTAGGAATTAAGATAAATTAGGTGAATTAATTAATAATTTGTCATTTATTAATTAATTCCAAAAAGAGGAATAATTAGCCAATTAAATGAACATTTAATTGTGACGAGAAGACTTAGGATAAATAAATAATTTATTAATCCTAAAGGGAGAAATGACAAACAAGGTTAAATGATTAAATCACGAAACCCTAGAAGATGAATTAGCAATGCAAAGATGACAATCAGGTCTTGATGAAAGATAATTGACTCGATCATGATTCAGATTAACAAAGGACCAATGTGATAAATGATTTGATTGATAAATGCGCCAATTGACGAGGAACAATGACTAATTGATCCAAATTGACATAATTGAGACAAACAATGATGACAAATCGATCGCAAAATGACAAGATTGACAAGAGGACAAGAATCGATGAAAAAATAGATTGCAAGACGACAAGATTGAAAATGACAACGGTCAATGACAAATTGATTGCAAAATGACAAGATCAAACATAACAACGATCGATGACAAATCGATCGCCAGATGATAAGATTGATAAGAGGACAAAACCCTAATTAGGATTGACGATGTCCAAAATAATGACAAATGAGCACGCACATTGATGCGACAAGATAAAATCGATCAAAATCATGACTGGATAGTGTTGTCGACAAGACCAAATTTGAGAGCGAGATGAATGAAGAATACAGAAGAAAGACTCGATGCTCGCAAATGAAAAAAACCAAGTGCGTGACATAGGAGAAATGTTAATGCGACACAAAAACCTAAAATGAGGCAATGCGCAAATGTTCAAGTATGACTCTGCAAGCGTTGACCATTTTTAGGTGTCTACATTTTGCCCCTCTTTGAGACAATGCAATTTTAAGCATTGTTTCAAAGAACAATAATGAAAATGCCCCAGATAATGACAATGACATATGCATGCCCCCTTGAGGAATTGGCCGGAAACATGCAGAAAATAGGCCAATTGATCGATAAAAATGATAGGATCGAACGGACTGACAATCAAATACCGAATGCGTGAAGGACAAGCAATTAATGACACAAAAGACCATGACCAACATAAGATGGAGAGAGTGCACGTCCATCTATGCACTAACAAAGATCTATAAATGAGACCAAGAGAGAAGGAAAAGTGCTCATTTGCACTAGCCCAAGAGGAGAATTTGTTGCTCTGGAAAAGGACACTTGCAGAGAGATGGCGAACATTCCAAGGGAAGATCACCTCGGAGAACATGTACGCACATTCAGACAACTGGACGATGCAGGAGCAGCGGTATGTATCTCAAAAACCCATGTTTTCAATTTCATGAATTTCGATCGCTTGCGGGACATTGCGGGGCCCACAGGGAGTGCAGAAACTGACTTCTGCGCTTGTGTAGGGCGAATCCTGTGCTTGTGTGATGTCTTCTACACTTGTGTAGGGGAACACAGGTGTAGGTTACATGATACAGGCGCAGTTGTGCATTGGGAACTCAATTTTTGTCCAAAATGACATGTGAATGATCCGAAAAGGGGGGATAAGGGTAGGATAAGTCAGAATAGATGAAAAACACCCTGATGTGGTCATGAAAATGAGGAAATGCAACCCATAGGAGCAAACCCTAAAATTGACAAAATGTGCCCCTATTGTGATATAGAGTCGACAGTATCCATTGATCACGCGAGAGAACCGACCGGACTGCTTCATGCTATGACATAGACTCAGGAGCATGGATAGAGATACATTAGTAGGACTGGGGATATACTATATCACGTTCATGCCAGAGATTAGGGCAAACATAGGATTGCTTACTGCATTGGCAGAGCAATGGCATTCAGAGACTTCCTCCTTCCATCTAGCGACTGGAGAGGTGACTGTGACACTAGAGGATATATGGCGTATCCTCCGCATTCCAATTCATGGAGAGATGATAGAGTATGACCCAGTGATAGGGAGAGATGCATTGTGTAGATTATTTGAGTGTGACATAGATGATCTGGATATCGTGGAGAGAGAGATTGGCTGGGAGACCATGGCATCAGAGTATGATCGATGATATGTGGTGATAGCAGTGGTGATAGCATGTCTACTAGCAGGGGACAAATGAGGACATGGATTCCCTATTGGATGGGGAAGAGTACTAGAGAGGATGGTGATAGAGGGGACAGTGTATGCATGGGGACCATGTGTACTAGCTATGCTATATTTTCAGATGCATCAGATAGCATATCAGGGAGTTCAGACTTTGAGCTGTGGAGTCACATTGTTACAGGTATGGGCATTTGAGCACATAGCCATATGTCGACCGATTACAGAGAGACAGGTAGTACCACATCGACCATATGTGTACTGCTATGGGGGAGCACTGAGACAGGGTCCTTTTGGATACATATTGTATTGGCGACACGAGCTAGACAGATTGAGAGAGTTCACATGGAGGCCATATCGTGATTGCCCGGGATGGTCAGATGATAGTGAGGAGCTACCTTATTGTAGATAGGAGAGGTACCTGATTGGGCGACCAATGAATTGCCAGAGAGTGATTGAGTTGTACCTACTAGAGAGATTCAGACGACAGTTTGGAGAGAGGCAGGATGTACCTAGGAGGACTGCACACTTTGCCTGATCTCACAGAGAGATGAGTCAGTGGGGGAGTATGATTCAGCCACTCATAACATATGCTGACTTCTCACAGCTACAACAGAGATAGTGGGATTGGAGATCAGATGTGGTAGATGTCAGGACGACAGAGGAGTATGAGAGATGGTTTGCATGACTATGGCCAGTGCCATTGATAGATCCAGATATTTTAGTACCGAGGTGACAGAAGGACTTCCCACTCATAGGAGAGGAGGAGGGAGATGATGAGGATGAGGAGGATGAGGGCGGGGATGAGGATGATGGGGAGGATGAGGGTGGAGATGAGGATGATGGGGAGGATGAGGGAGGGGATGAGGATGATGGGGATGATGAGGATGGAGATGAGGATGGGGATGACGAGCAGGAGGCATTGCAGGATATACCCATAGAGCCGGAGATAGCTAGGATAGAGGAGATGGAGATGTGTAGGGCTACCATAGTGAGTTAGCAAGATTACATTGCGACTTTAGAGAGAGAGCATGAGCAATTCAGAGCGGAGATAGCCAGACTCACAGTGGCTTGAGATGCAGCAATAGCTTAGGCACAGCAAGAAGAACAGAGAGTCACTGAGTATATTGGGTCGATTCGGGATGCCAGTGCACGCGAGATGGCACAGATGTTGGTAGAGACCGGAGAGGAGATACACCATTGGAGGACACTATATGAGAGTGCAGTTCCACCAGAGCAGAGAGCAGCATCATATCGGACACGATCGAGGACAGAAAGTAGGGCACGCTCTCAGAGGTCATTGAGCAACATTGGGGTGAGTGGACCTATGAGACCACCATAGCCAGGACCAGGAGGGACATCATCCACGAGACATGGCAAGGATGAGGAGGACAGAGGGAGCACCCAGTGACAGAGGCACGTTCTCCTTATGACAGACAGTGGACATTTATGTAGTTTGACATTTTGTAGTCAGCCTGTGGGCCATACTTAGGACAAACAGTCCAATTTTGTACTCCAATATTATTGTGACATATGATATGATATGCATCAATATGATGGGATGAAATGTGTTATGACTGATAGCTATATTTTTCATGTATGGATGACTTATGCACTGTTTATTGTGGAACATGTATGAATACATTTTGATGTGTTTTTGATGCATTTATAATATGAAATGGATAAAATGCTTGATGTGATGCTTGATGTAATGTAAATGTACTAACCGAATGGATGCAGGATGTAGCATATGTGTGTGGAGAAATCGGAGCACTAGACTGAACTGACTATCTGAACGGACGGAAGAAATGTTAGTAAGAAGAAAATGAGACAAAGGACAGTTAGAGACAAAGAAAAACTTGCTTTCAGTAATGCACTTTGTAGGTGAGAACCTTTATGTTAATGTAGCAAAATGGATGCGTAGCATCATGGCATTGAAAGCTAGAGCTGAAATGCAACCCTTTTTGCAAAAGACAGACACATTGCAGACAAGCAATCACAAC
Source organism: Cryptomeria japonica (assembly GCF_030272615.1). NCBI lineage: Eukaryota > Viridiplantae > Streptophyta > Pinopsida > Cupressales > Cupressaceae > Cryptomeria > Cryptomeria japonica. The sequence continues at coordinate 255,105,263 of NC_081410.1, forward strand.
AAAAAAATAAAAGGACCATGAACCATCCCAGTCACTCTAAATCACTCAGTGACATCATCGAGCAACATAGGAACATGACCGAAGCCAGAGATAAATCAATAAAAAGATAAGATGCACAAATTCCAATAAATCAAACAAACATCTTGATCTTCATTGTCAAAAGTTGAAAGTGCTGATAGGATGATCATGTTGTCTGGTTTCAGGACATGCGATACCCCGTCTAAGACAGGACACAGTTTGGTTTTGAGTATACCACACCCTGTATAAGACCCATGATATTATAGACAAGGACAAATGATATTGATGTTGAGTGATTGATATGACAATTATGATTAGTTTGAATGCCTGGTTTGATTGAAAAGTTCATCTGTTGAAGTGTGATTTCATTAAAGCGTAGTGTTGGATTGCATGTCATTGGAGGGATGCTCAGCGATCTGTCTATGCACAAAGGGGTTATTTTTTTATTTTTTTTTGTTTTGCTTTTCGAGATTTTATAATTTTTTTGTGTTCATTTTTTTCAGGACTTTATATGACTTTTTAGGGATTTTTTCAGGACATTATTTGATTTTTAGAGATTTTTTCAGGACATTTTAAATGCAAAAGTTCCAGTGATTGATCATGACAAGGGGAACGCACCCAATGCACATCTGAAAGATATACATAGACTGGGACCAAAACATATGTACAAGAAATTGGAGTATCCAAGACAATGATGTTGACCAATAACAGGCCTGGAATAGGACATTGGGTCAAGACGAAGATAGACATGATAAACCGGCCAAGAGAAAGCATAGCTAGAGGTCATGATAGATGACGGAGCAATAATCTCATTATTCATGGTGCCTGATTGCCAGGTTTTCACCATAGTACTTGCCCAAAGCGCCTGTTTGCTTGGTTTTCACTAGAGGGTGAATCATTTTTCTTTACTCTTTTGCTCTTTTTTGCACTCTTTTTTTTTTGTATTTTGCTTTTTTCACTTTTTTTTTTGTATTTTTTTGCTTTTTCTAGTTTTTTTTGTATTTTTTCAGGATCATATTTGAAGAAGTGCTGATAGAAAATTATGGCCAGTACTTGCAAAGATGCATGTTGTTTATAGGATCAGACAGAGGTTCACCTTCTGGGGTAGCAAGCTGATATGCCCTCGAGCCATATGCTGCAGTTACTATGAAAGGCCCAACCCAATTAGGTTCAAACTTGCCTTTGATGATGTCAGTAGACTGTACATTCTTAGGGTTTGCCTTTAAAACTAGATCTCCCACTTCGAAGTGCTGCCCTTTGACCTTCTTATTATAAGAGCGACGGAGATGGTTTTGATATGCTTGCAAATGTGTCAAGGTTGTCTGACGTTTCTCATCTAACATCTCAAGTTGGTGCAACTGAGAGACTCTGTGTGTCTCATCATCAATCAGGTGTTGCAAGGAAGGAATCTCCACTTCCAAAGGTAAAATGGCTTCCGCACCATACACCAAGGAAGAAGGTGTTGCGCTAGTAGGTGTGCGGATAGAAATGTGATAAGCCCATAGTGTTGGATTCAACTAAACATGCCAATTTCGACCAGCATCATTGACAACCTTTTTCAAGATCTTGATAATGGTTTTATTGGATGCTTCAGCTTTAACATTCCCCTATGGATAGTATGGATTGGAGAAATGGTGTTGGATATGAAATTTTTCAAAGAGTTCTTTGACATCTTTATTCTTGAAGGGTCAACCATTATCTGTGACTATGGCAAGGGGAACCCCATATCGGCATATGATATAATTCAGCAAGAATTTTGAAATTTGCACACCAGTGATATAGGTCTTAGGGATAGCCTTGATCCATTTTGTAAAATACTCTATGGTTGTAATGATAAACTTGTGTCCATTTGCAGATGTCGGGTGAATCTTGCCAATAAGATCCAATCCCCATTGAGAAAAGGGCCACGGAGATATGATAGAATGAAGCTCTTGGGCTGGTGCATGAATGTAGTTTCCATGGATCTGGCATTTGTAACACTTCTTAACAAAATCGTGAACATCTTTTTCCAGAGTGGGTCAATAATACCCAGCATGAATCAACTTTTTGGCTAAGCTCAGACCATTAAAATGGCCTCCACATATACCATCATGAACCTCGTGTAAAGCCGTTTGTGTTTCGTCAAAATCCAAACACCTGAGGAGGGTATGGTCAAAAGAACGACGGTAAAGGGTGTCGGTGGTGATGACATATTTGGCTGTCTATCAGATAAAGGCTCGATGTTGGTTAGCGGAAAGGTTGGGTGGTAAGGTTTGGGATTTCAAATATTGATATACATCATTGTACCACGGGGAGTCGGGACCAACAAGAACGCACATCACATCTGCTGTTGGAATGTCAAAAGAAGGAACCAGCAATTGTTCAACTAAAAATTCACATTTATCCATATTGTGGGGCATATTCAACATGGAAGCAATCGTAGCCATTGCATCTGCCGACTTGTTTTGCATTCTTGGAACTTGATTGAAATGGATAGCCATGAATTTTGTCTTGAAGAAATCTACCATATGCTTATAGGGAATAAGCTTTTCATCTTTTGTTTCATAGTCATCATTCACTTGTCGGATGACTAATTGAGAATCTCCATAGACTTGCAAATGTGTGATATTCCAGTGGACTGCTACTCGGAGTCCTGTGACCAGTGCTTCATACTCGGCAATGTTGTTGGTACAATGAAAAGTTATCCTGTAGGACTTGGGAATAGCATCACCTTGAGGGGTGACAAACAAGATGCCGGCTCCGGACCCGAACTTGGTATGGGATCCATCAAAGTATAACTTCCATTCATTAGAAGATGTAAGAGCAAATACTGATTCATCTGGAAAATTTGTCAACCTGGGATGATCATCATAAATAGGAGCCTCTGCAAGTTGATCTGCTATGACTTGTCCTTTTATCGCCTTTCGCTCCATATACTCAATATCAAATTCACTGAGAATCATGACCCATTTTGCTAGGCGACCCATCAAAGCTGCTCGGCTAAGCAAGTATTTTAAGGGATCAATTTTTGCAACCAACAATGTTTGGTGGCTTAACATATAATGTCAAAGCTTTTGCGTTGCAAATACCACTACTAAGCATGCCCTTTCAATAGTTGAATAATTTAGCTCATAACCTACCAGTGTCTAGCTGATATAATTAATAGCTCGCTCTTTGTCGTGCTCATCTTGTTGGGCCAAGAGAACTCCTAATGCCATTTCAGTTGCAGAAATATACAATAAAAATGGTTTTCCTTCTACAAGAGGCATTAGGATAGGCGGCGACAACAAATATTCTTTGAGAGCTTGAAAGGCTGATTGACATTGCTTAGTCCATTTAAAAGCGACATCTTTATGTAGTAGATGTTGGAATGGATGAAATTTGTCAGCCAACTGAGCTATGAAGTGGCGGATTGGCTGGAGCTTTCCTTGCAGACTGCGTAATTGACGGAGATTAGACGGAGGAGGCATATCCATTATTGCTTTAACCTTGGCAAGGTCGACCTCAATGCCTCTATGAGAAACAATGTACCCTAGTAACTTGCCAACTGTGACACCAAAGACACACTTCTTTGGATTGAGTCTGAGCTTGTAGGTCTCCATTCGGTCAAACATTGGGCCCAGGATTGCTAAATGACTATCTCTTGTGACAGATTTACATAACAAGTCATCAACATAGTCCTCCATCAAAGTATGCATGAAATCATGAAAAATTGTCATCATCGCTCTTTGATATGTTGCGCCTGCATTTTTAAGACCAAAGGGCATCACATTCCAGCAATAAGTACCCCAAGCACATGTGAATGCAGTCTTATGCTGATCTTCAGGAGCAATGCGAATTTGGTTATAGCCAGAGAAACCATCCATCAATGAGAGCATCTCATATCCGGCAGTCATGTCCACTATGATGTCTATGTTTGGCAGTGGAAAGTCATCTTTAGGGCATGCTTTATTGAGATCCCTAAAATCTGTACAAATTCTAATGCCCCCAGTTACTTTGCTAACTGGTACTAAATTTGAAATCCAATCTGCATAATCAATGGGTCTAATGAAGCCCACATCCAGTAATTTTTTTAGTTCCACCTTGACCAAAAGAGCCACCTGGGGATGCATCTTTCAAAGTTTCTGTTTGACAGGCTTGGCATCGGCTTTCAATAGCAAATGATGAAGGACTAATTTTGGATCGAGGCCAGGCATATCTGCATAGGACCATGCAAAGCTGATCTTCTTCTCAAGAAAGAAATTAACAAAATCTATCTTTTCCTGTTTTGATAGAGAAGCAGCAAAATGAATGACCTTAGGGTTGTCAGGTGTACCCAAATTGATTTCCTCGGTCATTTCCACCAGTAACATTGATTTGTCCTAACTTGATAGGGGTATGTCCACTCTTCCACCTTTGGGCGCCTCAGAGAGGTTTTCACCCACAAGTACGTCTTTTGTTTTTACTTTTGTATGATCAGAGAGTGCCTTACGGTTTTCACTCAAAGATCTATTCTTTTGATTTTTTACTTTTTCTTTTCTTTTTTCATTTTGATGACTAGAAGAGGGAGTTGACTCCCCAAAATATGCTGTGGAATCCAAATCGATAGCAAATCCTACCTTATGATCACCTTGTGGCATGCCTTCCCGTAGTCCAAGGAATTCTGCAATTGCTTCGTCATTTTGAAAACAGTCCAATGTGAGTGGTTCTTGTTGGTCATGTTGGATAAGCTGGGGATAGATGAGGGGCATGTCATCATCGGTTGTAAGGAGAGAAAGGGTTGATATGGTAAAGATGTAAACATCTGTGGTGTCACTATCCAAACTGCTTGTATCTGATTCGGAGCTTGGATCCCAGAATGACTCTATCCAAGCATGAGGACACATTTTAGGAAGAGGAGTTATTTCATGTTTGTCTTCCATAGGTAAATTATCAGGGTCAATGAAAATATTGTCGAGGGCATAGGAGCTAGAAGAAAAAGAACTCCACTCCCATTCATTGGAATCAGTTTCGGGTCAGGTATCCTCAGGTGTTATTTCATCATCAGAGTCACGCCCTTTTCTACACGTGGGCACTTTGGATGATGAGGGTCCAATTCGCAACGGTACAAAACTTAACCCTAAATTTGGAGGTCGCATCTTGGGTATAATAGGTTCTAGCCTTCCATTGTTGTTCAGGCCTAAGCCACTGCAGCCATCATATCCTTTCTTTTGCAGCATAGTAAATCCTTTGCCATATCATTCCACTAGCAACCTGACAGGTGGGGTCTCAGTTGGATCTTTGTAAAGCCAATCTATGACAACATCATCTAAAGTTTCTTTGTCAAGTTCACCCCATCTTGTAAATGTAGTGGGAGGCTGATATTGAATAATGACCTTAGGTTCCTTTTGCAATAAATGCGGTTTGCCATATGATTTTGGAGATATTGGTAAATTCCCGATGAGGAATGTTTGATCCATTGAATATTCTCCACATCCTTGGTCTTGTATCTTCAATTTTCCTTTGACAACATCTAACAATTCATTGGGATCCACATAACTATGTGAATTGGCCTCTCTATTGACTGGGACTTGCTGCTGAGGGGTATCCTTTAGAGTAGCACAAAATTGAAATGGATTAGGATCTTCAGGAATTGTTATCTCAGTTCCATTGTAAGGATATTTTAAACATTGATGATAAGTGGATGGAACTGCTTTCATTGCATGGATCCATGGACAGCCAAGAATCATATTGTAAGGGAGATCGAGGTCCAAGAACTGCAAGAAAGTGTTTTCTGTCACTGGACCGACTCTAATAGGCAATGTAATTATCCCTTTGGATGGGCGCTTAGCATCATCATATGCTTTTATTGTTATTCTTCTGAAAGCATCAATATCATTTTCTGTATATCCAAGGCCAATGACCACTCTCAAGGTACAAATATTAAGACCCGCTCTGCCATCTATCAAGACTCGTCAGATTTTGCAATTATGGACAAAGACTTCAAGGTGTAAAGGATCATTATGAGGGAGCTTATTAGGTGAGATATCATTATCAGAAAATGCGACATTTTGGGAAACAACTAGATGTCCAATTCGGGCTTGAAACTGGTCAACATCAATATCTGTCGGGATAGTGGACTCAATTAAAGCTTTATCTAGGACTGCACGATGCATGGGAGACATTTTCAACAACTCAAGGATTGATATTTGTGCAAGTGTCTTTCCTAGATGATCCAAGAGATTATACTGGCTTGCAGGAGTTGGTTTGGAAGGAGCTGCAGGAGCTCCTTTCAGGACTATTTTAGATCGACGAGTGGTGACCACGCAAGAGGGATCTTGTCCCTTTATTCTTAGGGTGGAAACATACTCATTTGACGCTCTGAAATAGTTGATGACATTGTTATAACCAGTATTCGCATAATTTGCTGTTTAGGCAGAGTTGGAAGAGGACGCTTTACCCTTGTCATGATCAAGCAAAGGAGTTTTGAAAATAGTATGATCAGTGTTAGAGGTCGCATGGGGTGGATCTACCTCAATTACTCCTTGCTCTAATAAATCTTGAATCATATGTTTCAATTGAAAACATGATGCAGTTTTATGTCCTTTGGACCGATGATACTCACAGTATGCATTATCATTCCACTAATGCGGTTTTACCACTAGTTCTGCCTTGATATCTGGTAGCTTAATAAATTTTGCTTGTATTAATTGCTTCATTGCTAATTCAAAAGGCTCTCCCAATGGGGTAAATTGTCGAGGAGGCCCATCCCTCAATCAGAAAGGTTTGCGTTATTGGTTTTGTTGTTGGCCTTGTTGTTGATTATACTGTTGAGTGTATTGTTGAGCATGTTGTTGGTATTGCGGCTATTGAGTAACATTGCTCATTTGTGTTTGATTTTGTTCCATAGTTGACATATTAGGAACACTCAATTTCTTGATTATGAATGGGGGTTGATTTGCATTCACCGCTCTTGCATCAACAACACCATCATTAGTGACATTCTTATTTTTATACCAAAATTTGTTTCTGTCCCCTGAATAATTTGTGTTCTCACTATCTTTATTGAGCTTGATAATTCCTTTAGCTACAAGAGCCATTTCAATGCTCATTCCTTTCTTAATGAGTTTCTCAATAGTACTAGGACTTTTCAATTTTAGTTCATACATCATTTCTGGGACCAAATTTTGGATAAACAGATTCACTTGTTGTTCTTCAGGTATATCTAGGGAAGAACAACTATATAAGCTTCGCCATCGTTGCAAGAAAGTCACTAATGGTTCACCTTGCTTTTGCTTGGTGTTGCATAAATCTGACATGGTCACATCACTCTCGATGTTGAACGCGAAATGAGATAAAAACTTTTGAGCCAATTCGGACCAAGTCTTTATATTTCCTGGCAGATGTGAATACCAATCCATGGCTTGTCCCATGAGACTTCATGCAAATAAGCGCATTAAATATGTTTCCTCATAACTCACTTCAGTACATGCTGCAAAAAATGCTCGAATGTGATCTTTTGGATTGCCATTCCCTTTATATTTCTCAAAATTAGGTGCCTCAAAATGCTTAGGGAATGGAGGCATGTCTACACTCTTGTCAAATGGATTAGGACATAAATCTTGATCTGTATACAACTTCTTTGTTCCTTTAGTTTCTAATGCATCAACTTTTCATTGCAACTTCTCAAGTTGTTGCGCAATTGTATCAGATTTTGGAGGTCCATCATTAATCCCAGTGGGTACTCTTTGTCGATACATCGTATTTCCGATCGGTTGTTGATACTTTGAAATGGCCCTTTTTGGTGTCTCCGACATATAATTTTCTTGGTACATCTCTTGTTGTTGCGGTTGTGCTATGTCTTGATATCGACCTTGTTGTTGTGCTTCTTGTAGCCTAGGTTGATATTGCAATTGAGTATGTTGTTGATATTGCACAGGTGCCAATTGCAGTTGTGAAGTAGGATAGCTTGTTTGCCTTGGCACATATTGAGGCACATGTTGTTGATGCTGACGAATTGGAATTTGTTGACTTTGTTCCAATTGTTGTCGCGGTGTATATCCCATCATTTGCAAAAAACTTTGTTTAGATGGCTTTTGTTGCTTCTCCTTAAGATGGGGTATAGCACTTGCATTAACTTGTTGTGTTGTTTGTCCAATCCATTGTGATGGTTGCAAGTTTGCATTAACTTGTAATGGTGCCAAAGGCGCTGCAATTTGTTGTCGAATGCGAAATTGTTGTTGTTGCACATTGCTTATTTGGACATTCGATTGTACCTTTTGTGTATTACTCAATTGTTGCAACAGTTGTTGTTGGTGCAAAAGACTATCCGTAGCTCTTTGTGTCGCCATTATCGAAGGATTTGTCGCAATAGTGTTTGGCAAATATATTGAACTTAATGGGACATAAGAACTTTGTTGCATCATGGAATTGTTTTGGACATTGGTGATATCAGGCATTCCAGTTGTGAAGCTCTCTTGCATTTTAGATTTTGATCCCATTTTATGCATATAAGGAACTACTTCTTGTTGAGGGATAGTTGTCAACATTTGTGTGGTCTTTATTTGATCTTGTGTTACAGGTGTTGTGTTGAATAATGGATTGTTTATTGTCTCAAATGGTGACTTTTGAGGAATAGTCACTGTCAATGCCTTTGAAACATGTTTATTCATCAAGGTAGGTTGAGTTGCTTGTTGTGCATTTTCTTCATTTGGATGCAGAGAGAAACTTAACAACTCACCGCCTTGTTGTTTTTGCACATTGATTTTCTCACTTGAAGAGGTCACATTACTCATCATGTTAAGATACTTTTGTGGAAACATCTTAAAGACCTTGTTCAAGAACTTATCCATCTTTTTTGTTATCTTTGGATCTTGAAGGAACATGTCAACATCATCAGAAGCATCAGAATCTGATGAAGAATCTGGTTGGATATTTGGATTTGTTTCTTGGTGAATGCCTTGATCTGAACCAAATCCTTGTGAGAGGGTTTGTTCTTCATACAATGTTTGTATTTCATGTTGCAAGTTTGGTTGTTTCCAATTGAAAGGTGCATTTCCTCTTGGAGTTGGTGGAACCCTCCCATGTCCTGGTTTCATAGGTACAAACACTGGTTCATATAATGGAGGTGGTCCAAGTTGAACCATTCCATAAGATGGTAGTGATGTGTTTGATGAACCTTCAATTTGTACTATTTGACTGGTTTGAAATTGTGAATTTGATATGTTGTCAATGGGTTGATAGGTTGGTTCACCCATCTTTTTAGATTTTGATCTTGTTTCAACAGGCATGTCACTTATGCAAATGCAATATTTTTGGAATTTTTCAAAGACAATATATGATATGCAACTAAATGAAAACTAACTGAATGAGAATGCAATCTATGGCAAGAATGCAACCTATGTTTTTGGTTGTTTTTCAAGATTTTGACAAACTTTTTGGAATGCAGATCTAAAAGAGACCCTTAGGAAATTGAAATGATGTCTAGACCTCAAAGGACAAAAGGACCAAGTGACAAAAGGACAAATGACAAAGTTTCCCCTATATGCTTGGATACTAAGCTAGGTTTGACCAAATGACAATAATGACATAAAAAGAAAAGGTTTGACAAGGTCTAGACTTCTGAACAATGACTTAGGGTTTATCAAAGATTTGGATTACTCAAGTATGACAAAACTTAGTTTTTAAGACTATATGCAAAGGGACAATTACTATGCAAATGACCTTAATATGATATGATAATAACCTAAACTTAATGAAGAGACCTAGGGTATGCAAAGTATGACAATGGTATTACTCTAATGCAAGAGGACACATGCAAATGGATGACCCTTATTGATATGCAAAGGAGTATGACTTAGGTGAAACCTAACCTTGGTAGTTGACAATGAACTTTGAAAAATGCAACCTAGGATGAACCTAAATGTAAGTGACATGAATGTTGAGACAAGATTTTGAACAATGTTTGACAACCATGTTTGAAGGTGTTTTTGAATTTTGTTGGATGAATGTCTCTTGTGTTTAACCTTATTTTGAATCAATTTATCTTGTTTTTGAAATGAGATACGATTCAAATTTTGACAAACAAAGAAGACAAGATATTTCAACTTAGACTCAAAACAATCATGCTCATTCCCACATTTCTTACGGTAGGCAAGGACATTAGGTACTTGAGAGGTAGACTTGTTATGGGATTCAAGGAGAATACATAGATGCTTGACCCCACGGGCTCCCCTCCATGGCACTCACTTCTCAGGGCAGCCAAGCATCAGTCCCCATGGAAATCTCCCCATGGCAAACTTAGTATCTCTTCCAAGTATCCGAACTTGTCCTTCTCAAGCAACTAGAAGGGTTTTTGGCCTCTAAAAACAAGGTGTTTAGTAAGGATTTTTGTTAAGCGTTACTCCTTGATGTCATGCAAGCGTGAATGAGACATTAAGCCCATCAAGATACCAAACAAATGTAGTCACGCAAGCATGATTTAGACCGTGAGGTCCTACTTAGATGTTGATATGAGAAAGAGTTCAAGGGTCATCACTTCCCAAGTAACTACAATTCCCACGTAACCCTTCCTTCAAAGCTTTCGCCCATTAGGTATTTGTTTATAGTGAGTTATAATGCCAAGGTATTCTAGCCATACTCACTTTGGGTCATTCCCTTCTCACGATTATCACTTGCTTGCAAAAGCAAATGGTCGGGAAGGCAGGCCCTCTAAAGGTGACACACAATCAAAAACATGAGCATGGTATTGAAGATCTGGATTTCTGATCACCCTAAGAAGGATGAGAGCATACTCTCCTACTCCAATGTCAAACTCAACAATCAAATCAAGAATAGATTCATTCCATCCTATTTAGAAATCACTAGGTGCCTAAAAATTAATTGCAAACACAAAGTTTAGTTGTAGTCCAAGGCAACCTGCAAAACCCTAGTCAGAAGTTTGATATGCTTAGTCTTTGACTATCAAACCTGCACAAAATGTGTTAGTAGTTTCATTTATTGCCTTTGTCATGTGTATGCCAAGGTTCTACACAGAGAATTAGTACCAAAAACCAAAAAGCAGAAAATAGAATGCAAAACAAACAATTTTCAAGTAAAACACTGCATTTTTACCTCTGTTTCTGGACTTTACACAAGCACAGAAGTCATGACATAGGCATAGAATGTCTTTAACATAGGCATAGGTTGCTTGACACAGGCACAGGCTGTCTCACATAGGCGCAGAAGTCCCCAGAAAACCCTGCACTACCCTATTTTTGGGTTTTTTGACCTACAAATCAACTCAAAAGCACTCAAAAACACAGGTAAGGGGTTAGATGGTTAGTGTTCACATCGGGTTCACCAATTAATGTAGCTAGGAAATCAGAAATCATCAGAGCAAATCAAAATACTAATCTAGCTCAATCACGAAAGCTCATTGCAATGATCTATCCTAACACACTCAATAAAGACATGAAAATGAAACATTCAAAACTAAAGACTATGCAAACCAAATGTAGATCTAAATGCTTCCTTCATGTGGCTCCAGTGTCCTTCTTTCTTCTCCAAATAGCCTTTGTTTGTGGATCTCACCTTCAAGTGCATAAACCTAATGTGAAAGTAAGATTGACATTGGCACAAGAGTACTCAAAGCATGATTGACTCGAAAAAGTGATTATTCTCATTCTCATTATTTGGGATTGAAGAAATTCATCCAGTTTATAGAGAAATTGGAGAAAAAGATCAAATTAGCATGATTCAATTCAAATAGAAATTGCAAATCAAAAATGTCAATTATGACAAATTATGCACTTTCTATGCAAAATTTGATTGATTGATAATTCATGACAATTTATGACAAATTTCTATGTCAAGAATTGATTGATTGTCAATTATGACAAATTATGACAAATTTCTATGTCATTCCCATGAAATTAGGAGAAAAATAGGAGAGAATTGAAATTAGGAATTTAGAAAATAGAAAATTAGAAAAAGAGGAATTAGGAATTAAGATAAATTAGGTGAATTAATTAATAATTTGTCATTTATTAATTAATTCACAAAAAGAGGAATAATTAGCCAATTAAATGAACATTTAATTGTGACGAGAAGACTTAGGATAAATAGATAATTTATTAATCCTAAAGGGAGAAATGACAAACAAGGTTAAATGATTAAATCACGAAACCCTAGAAGATGAATTAGCAATGCAAAGATGACAATTAGGTCTTGATGAAAGATAATTGACTTGATCATGATTCAGATTAACAAAGGACCAATGTGATAAATGATTTGATTGATAAATGTGCTAATTGACGAGGAACAATGACTAATTGATCCAAATTGACATAATTGAGACAAACAACGATTGATGACAAATCGATCACAAAATGACAAGATTGACAAGAGGACAAGAATCGATGACAAAATAGATTGCAAGACGACAAGATTGAAAATGACAACGGTCAATGACAAATTGATTGCAAAATGACAAGATCGAACATAACAACGATCGATGACAAATCGATCGCCAGATGATAAGATTGATAAGAGGACAAAAACCTAATTAGGATTGACGATGTCCAAAATAATGACAAAGGAGCACGCACATTGATTGGACAGGATAAAATCGATCAAAATCATGACTAGATAGTGTTGTCGACAAGACCAAATTTGAGAGCGAGATGAATGAAGAATACAGAAGAAAGACTCGATGCTCGCAAATGATAAAAACCAAGTGTGTGACATAGGAGAAATGTTAATGCGACGCAAAAACCTAAAATGAGGCAATGCGCAAATGTTAAAGTATGACTCCGCAAACGTTGACCATTTTTAGGTGTCTACATAAAGCATTTCTTTATAACATACTTAGTTTACAATGTGGATAACAAATACAAGGGGTTTGAAAACCCCTTCTAGTTTCTCCTTTCCTTTGAAAGAGGACTTTCCAATAAAATACAAGCATTTCTTTACTCCTGGAAAATAAATACATCATTGGCTTTTTCTTTGCAAAGCTACAATAATAAATACAACTTTTTTGAATCTTTTCTGCAACATAAGTAAAAACCAGCAACTAATTTCTTCTTCTTTTCCTTCCCATCCCAAGCAACCTGCAAATAGAATAAAAAGGCTTGACCATGGAGTGCTCACCTCCCAGCCTAGGCTTACTAGAAGCAACCCCTGAGCTTGGAGAACCAAGCACTAGATGGGTCAGACACAAACAAACACAACAAGCAAAGGGGTAAGCACTCAACAAAACATTTTCCCAACCCAAGCTACACTTCACCACAACTTGTGATGATAATCCACGGGTGGAAGTGGACCAAATACCATTGGGGAGACTGCAAGCATGGAACAACTCAAGCCACCTCATGGCAGCCAAAATACAACAAAATACATCTCCACACCCTTATGCCCCCCAAGGGCATATAAGCCATATCTTCTCCCCTTATGACCCCCAAATGCATACACAAGGCTATGCAGCAAGGGTCACAAAGAACACCCTTGAGATCACTCTCCATAAAGGAGAGCCTCTCACCCAAGGTTGTCATACTTCTTCCACCCCAAGACCATCCTACTCTCCCAAGAGTATATGACCTTGGACACTCCCAATACATGAAAACATAAAAAAGAAACAAAGGAAGGAAATTACATTTTTCTCCTACAAGCAAAATACATATACACATCTTTTTCCATACAAGCATTTTTTTTTTTTCAAACAAACATATGCAACATAAACAAAAAAATTAAGTGCCAACCTTAATCTACCAAAAGGTTTGATAGATTTAGTTGGGGATGAGAAGCCCAAATCCACACAAACTCTTCACCAACAATTCACCAAAAATTCTATCCTACAACTATTCTTTCAAAAATTGCATAATCTCCAACAATGGAGAGTGGGTGATTAACTCACTAAGTCCCTAATCCTTGCCTAAGAAGGCCTCTCTCACTCTTCCCAACCCCTTGGGTAAAGTGAGAGTTCCCATTGGTTGTTCTTCCCAACCTCTTACATGTTGCTAAAACTGGAAAGAGAAAAGGTAAGAGAGGATGGGGAAGAGAGTCTGACACCAAAAGGGAAGGTTGTCTATCCTAGGAGGAACCTTCTAAGTTGAATTTTCGCTCACCTTGGGAAAACCACTTTTTGAGGTGACTAAACAGTCACATGGGAGTAGTCACATGTTTAAAAATACCCCTAACCCATAGGTATACCCTTTGGACCTTTGGAAAATCCCTAAAACTGACCCTAGGAGTCCATTTGACCCCTTAGAAACCCAACTAAAGTTAACCTACGGGTCAAACCTGAGTTGACCACTCCTAAGACTCCCTACCCAAGGAAAATTTGGGACCACACTCATATGTTTGAATGGCTTTGGTAGAAACAAAACTCCCTCCAAGAGACAAGTCAAAATCAATTACACTAATCAGCACATGTGTCAAGTGACACAATAAAATACAATATAAAAATCACACATGGAATTTGTCTCTTGTAGGATTACACAAATTAATAAAATCAATTTAACACACATGCATCATTTACTTTCAAAAATAAAATACAATACAAACGGGGTGTTGTCTCTCCAAATAGACAACCCCTAGCATTACAAACGTACATAGGTCTAGGTTTGGTTCTCCATATTATTTCCATGGTCACATGGATAATTTTCCTGCGCATCTCAATTAACACATTAGTAATTCCAAATAATCACAAATATATTATTGAACACATGAATTCCATTACACACCAAACACTCATACAATTGACAATAATAAGTCAATATCTCATATATTCCAATTTGATTCCACATAAGCAATTATCATAATCCTCAAAATTGATCCATTCATATTATAAGCATCCTATTTCTATCATCAAAATGAAGTCCTGCAAATCCAATAATGGCATACATCATTTCAAAGTAATTCTATTCTAGCAACATATAAAGTTTCATATTCATAAGCACAAAAATGAAGCATCAATATACATCAATGTTATCCAAATCATGGAATCATATAAGTTCTAAATCCATAATGCCTAAAAATAAAGCATCCATAATAGTCTCAGTATGAAAATAACATAAATGTTAGGATGAGTCAGGGTAGGGCCTCACACTACACTTAAACAAAGGATTTTTAAATGCATGCAACTAGGCGAATGCAAGATTAATAATTAAATGCAAGATTAATTGATTAAGTGAAATGAGATTATCAAACTAAATGATCAAAGCTCTAAATGAAGCTAAGCTAGATTATATGCAAGAAATTGAATCTAGATAAGAGAAATGAATCTAAGTTAATGAACTAATAGTCTAAATGATTCTAAGATTAAATGAAAGATAAATGAAAACTAAGTTGATTGATGAATTAACTATGCAAAGCTTCTTCAAAATTTCCTTGATAACCTACAATAGAATATTAGCATAATAACGATGTAAAATTCTCTGATCTTGATTGAAGAATGAGACCCTGAATTTATAGGAAAATCGAGAGGGAGACCAAAGGTTAGGATTGATCTTTAATGAACGGTTGAGATCGATTTGAAGGAAGCACAATCCAGGTGAAATGATTTGATTGGACAATTTAATTCCATTTTGGAGAGATAAGATTGAGTTCAAATTAGCAACTCAGATTCTTTCCATTTTTCTTGAGTTCAGTCAATTTGTTTCCTTTTTTGAATTTTTGTGCTCATAATTTCCAATTTATTTTTTAAATTAATTCCTCTTTCTTGATTTGTTTCCTTTTTTGAAGATTTATGGCAATTTTTTATTTATCTATTAAATATGCAAAATATATTTAATTAAATAAATGAGATATTTGATTTTAAAAGGAATTTCTATTTTAAATTTTGAATTTGATCAATTAATTAAATGAGAATTTAATTAATTGTAATTGCCATGTTGCATTTTTATACCTTAGGAATTAATTAATCAGGCTCTCATGATTGATTTAAATTGATTATTTGATTTAGGACCTTGATGAATTTTATTGAATTTAAGCACATTAGTCATGATTAGGGGCCCATGGTTTTGGATGACCATTTTTAGGGTATTATAGGGAGAGACTATCTTCAAGATCATTCTATCTATGACATTACCTACTCTACGCTAAATTATGACTACTATGTCATGAACCTTGAAGCACCTAACAATGATGATGACTATGACTTACCCCTTCTTCATCCAAAACTAATTGATTGGGACAACCTAGAAAACACTGAATTGGATGTCTTTTCCAATGAATATGACTTAGTTGTGTATCTTAATGCTTTCAAACCCATAGAACCTAAGATATCTTCCATCGTGGAATCAAGTAACATTTCTTGTAGTTGGGAGAATGCCAAACTTTCTAGTCGCAAAATTAAAATAAAACAAGGGAAAAGACCTAGTGCTGAAAACCATTTCATGGCAACACTAGATCAATCAAGAGGAAAAATAAAGGACGTATCTAACGGTGAAAACTTCTTTGAGGCACCAGAAGATGGAAAATTTGACATCCTCCCTGCATATTTTTAGGAAAGATCTACTATTCTAATAGAACCAACATAAGCAATAAACATTGGCACACAAAAGGATCCCAAGATACTTCATCCTTCTGCATCATTATCAGATGAAGAGAGGAAAGAATACATAGAATTCTTTAAACAAAGATAAATTTTTCTTGGTCCTACGCAGATATGCCTGGACATGATCCAGATCTTATCATTTATTATCTCAATGTGGATCTAAAAGCAAAAACAGATAAACAAAAGCTAAGGAAGATGCATCCACACATCCCTCTCCTTGTAAAAGCTGAGCTAAAGAAACTATTAGATGTGGGTTTCATAAGACATGTTGCCTATCCACAATGGGTTTCAAGCATTGTGCTAGTGTCAAAGCCAGATAAAAGCATAAGAGTCTGCACTGATTTCAAAGATTTGAACAAGGCATGTCCCAAAGATGATTTCCCACTACCCAACATTGATATAATTGTGGACTTATCAACAGGACATGAGATGTTTTCATTAATGGATGGATTCTCAGGATACAATCAAATAAGAATTGCCCCTGAAGATCAAGAAAAGACAACATTCACCTGTGAATGGGGTACTCACTCCTGGAATATTATGCCATTTGGGCTTAAGAATGCAGGAGCAACTTATCAGAGAGCTATGACAACATTTTTTCATGTTATGATGCATATATTTATGGAAGATTATGTAGATGATATACTTGCAAAATATCATACAAGAAATGAACATTTGAGCATCTTGGGCAAGATCTTTGATAGGCTTACAAAATATCAGTTAAGATTAAATCCAAAGAAATCTGCATTTGGAGTAACCTCTGGAAAAATTCTTGGGTACATTATATCAGCTCGTGGAATTGAAGTAGATCCTAAAAAAGGTCAAAGCTATCATGGAAATGGAGTCACCTAGGAACATAAATAAATTGTGTTCTTTACAAGGAAGATTGCAATCAATTAGCAGATAGATGTCATCCACTCACTCATCTTTTACATAAGAATGTTCCATTCAAATGGGATTAGAAGTGTGAAGAGGTTGTTATGCAAATCAAAGAATATCTCATGAATCCTTCAGTACTTATATCACCAATAAAAGGGAAACCATTGTTACCTTATATCTTAGTGATAGATGTATCATTAGGAGCTCTTTTAGCACAACATGATGAAGAAGGTAAAGAAAGAGCAATCTATTACATCAGTAGAACACTTGTCAG
Organism: Cryptomeria japonica; assembly: GCF_030272615.1. NCBI lineage: Eukaryota > Viridiplantae > Streptophyta > Pinopsida > Cupressales > Cupressaceae > Cryptomeria > Cryptomeria japonica. The sequence goes on from NC_081410.1 coordinate 255,122,905, forward strand.
CTATGAATTGAACTATACATCAATAGAGAAGACATGCTTAGCAGTTGTATTTGCAACTCAGAAACTGCAACATTATATGCTGACTCATTATGTGAAACTGATAGCAAAGATAAACCCACTAAAGTATTTGCTGAACAAGTCAACTTTGATAGGTAGACTGGCAAAATGGGTTATGGTACTAAGTGAGTTTGATATAGAATGTGTTGATCAAAAATCTATCAAAGGACAAGTCATTACTGATTAATTAGCTAAAGCACCCTTACAAGATGACATACCATTGCACATTGAATTTCCTAATGTAGACATTCTGACAATAAGTACAAAATTTTGGGAGTTGTACTTTGATGGTTCCTATGCACAATATGGATCAGACGCGGGAATTTTGTTCATCACACCTCAGGGACACACAATTCCAAAATCATATAGACTGTGGTTTCCATGTACAAACAATACTACAGAATATGAAGCATTGACTATTGGGCTCAAAATGGCTATTGAATGGAATATCAAGGAATTGCATGTCTATGGTGATTTACAGCTTATCATCAACCAAATAAATGATGATTATCAAACTAAGGATGACAAGCTCATGCCCTACAAACAGTTGGTAGAAGATTTTAAAGAACACTTTGAAGAAGTATCATTCACTTAGATCCCAAGAAATGAGAATAAAGCAACAGATGCAATGGCTACAATAGCATCTCTCTTGTAGAATTAGGAGAATCAACAATGTTATGAATTCCTAGTGGAAGATATATTAACCCCTACCATTCAATCCCAACATACCTACATGATTTATCATATATTTGGAACCAGTCAATCCTTATACGGCCAAACTTATCAATACTTAAAAGAGAAGATCCTCCAGATGCCTTTCTCGCATGATCACAACTCCTCTGAGGAGGTCCCATGACTCCACTGCTGCTAGTATCCATCCTTACAATGGTATGATAGCTACCTTCCCTTTGTCTCTTTGCAACTAAATCCTCATATAATTGTTGCTAATGTGTTGTCTCCTTCTTGACCCAAAATAGTTCTCTGACGGTATCAGTTGAGAGAGTGCCAGATCCAACCTATTGAATGTGATCAAGAAGACCCTGAGTATCCTATTGTCTCCTAATTGCCCTGTCTCTCTCTATCATGAGTGTTTGTGCATGTGCTCTAAGCTGATCTATTTGTGCTCTAAGACTCTCCAAGGTATCCTGCCGAGGAACATGACCCTGAATCCCTTCATCTCCACCTCTCATTCCACCTGTTGGAATCCGAGCTTGAGTATCTCTTAGAACCCATCATCTAATGAGAGGAACATGATCCTCTGAATCCTCCTCCTCTCCACCATGAGCTGCAATAACCCTAGGGTCTAGCTAAATCTGACCAAAATCAATGCTTCTCCCACAACCCCCATCCAGTCCAATGCTCCTACCTCCCCCTATAGAGGGTAATCCTCTCACTAATCTTATACCAACCCTACCAGTGTCCCTCCCAATCCGAGGAAAAGCGTGTGCAAGCATGTACTGAGCATAATCTGCAGTCACCCTAGGATCTAGAATGTGTAATCTCAAATCATATGCTACCCTAGGAGTAGCTAGAAACTCTCCACGTGCTATCTCAAAAGACAAAGAATGTCCCTAATCTCACCTATCCTTGTACCATCGTGCATATATAGTGACATCAGTAGGCATGTGTTGAATGATACCAAATTGTCTCAAAATGTGACTAATCAACTGTCACTCAATAATGTATGGAGTGTGACCAATGAGATATCTACTCTGCATAATATATGGTAATTTCTATGCATCATCCATCCATGACTCACACTCGATATAAGGTCTCCAAATGACGTTATCCAATGAATCTTGAACCCAACGCCAATAATCCATCTTACCCATCTTATGTTGAGTAAGAATACTTGCATATAAATAAACATATGGTTGTCTCTCACCATGAACTCTATGATGGATAGGCCGAGTAATAGCAATGTGTTCCCAACACCAGATCTATAAAAGTGTGCATCCTATAGACAAACTAGCACTATCATCGAAAATAACTTGATGAAGATCATGATACAAATGAACAAGCATGCAAACACCCACACATATTGAGTCTAATTATGTATCATGCTCTGAAGAATCTCACCCATGCCAACTACCAAAACCTCAAGATCTCCTATCTGGATAGATAAATCCCCCAATCAAACTTGCAAGAATCATTGGGAGAGTCTTGTAATACATGATCATATCCTCCCATTAGATCTCTCCTTTGGAAATGCTCTCATCACCAAATATAGCTCTGCAAGCCTCTGTCCCTCCACAATCCTGAAAATCATACTGGACTAACTCACTAATCACGGGGATGTGGAGAATCCTATAGACATCCTCGAGTGTCACACTAATCTCACCAGTGGGCAGGTGGAAAGTGTTATGCTCGCTATGCCATCTCTCTGCTAAGGCAGTCAACAATCCCCTATTGTGGGTAATATTAGACATATATAACAAATGGCATAATCCGCAAGCATCTATGTGTCTAACCTCAGCCTGTGTAAGCTCTGGCACTAAGTGGCGCATGGCCAGGAATTTCTCCCGACACTAGAGAACATCGAGTTTCTCTTGTTTAACAAGATAATTTGATCTCTATCAATCATCAATCATCTATCTATCAAATCAAAGATATCGCTAATCTATCACATCAACAATTGGTACATCTTTTCAATGAAGCAAATCAGGCTATCACATCAACCTTGAAACTATCAATCATGGTTTTCTATCAATCAATGAGTTCAATCAAACTCTGCTATGCTCTTCATTAGAAACTGAATCAGTCTCTTAGAGCTAATCTATCAATCTATCAATCAAATCAATCAATCATTTATCCTATCAGTCAACATTATCAAAATTTCTATCAATCTAGACATCAATTGAATACCTATCAATCACATTTGCACATCAAAATGCCTAAATCAAATCATCAAAATGAATTTTAAAATAAATAAAATCAAACAATTTCGTCTAAAGCAAAAGTGCTAACTTTTTTAACAAAAGCATTATTCTATTAAACACAGGCGCTAAATCATTCAAAAGTGTTAACCTTTTCAACAAATGCGCTAATCGATAAATCAAAAGCGTTAAATCCAACGAAAGCACTAACCTTTTTCACATTTGCATGAACACATAAAACAAAAGCGTGGATCTACAAAAGTGCTAGCATACCAAGTAAAAGTGATAACCAAACAAACAAATGCGCTAATTTAACAAAAGCGGAAATCTACAAAGAAAAACCGCAAACCAAGCAAGCAAAAGCGCTAACACGCATAGTCAAAAATCAAAAAATTCAAAAACAACCTAAAATGTGTCGAAAAGCACGAAAAATGGTACGACAAGTTGAAAGCAAGCTTGGAATAAGGTACATATCGGATAACTATAGTTAGGAGGTCGCTGATATCATCGAACGTGCTCAAATCGATGGTTCTCGAATGAAATCACCATTTTACCACCTCACCAAGATAATTCTTTTCACTCCACAAGCTGAGAAGGAAGCAAATGAGATTAAAATTAACTTTGGTTAATTTTATATTTTCCATTTGGAAGGGTAATTAATTCTTTTAAGTGAGGCAATTTTATTTATTTTTCACAAATAAATTTAATTGAAGGACCTTTTCAATTATCGTGAGATCAATTGCTTATCCAAAATTTTCAACAATTTCACGATCAATCTCCTGAGGGGGCACACAATCAAGATTTTTATCTCCATCAGGCACATTATCGAGACTTGATTTAATCTTTGAAACAATATTGTATGGACATCATTTCAAAAAGGGGAAAAATGTATACACATAAAAATGGCTATGAGCAATTAAATAAATATTTTATATTTATTTAATAATTATTCTTCTATTAAATAATTAATTTGAAAAGATTGATTTATTTAATTCATTTCATGTCCTTCTATTAATTAATTTAATTGAAATATTTTATTAATTAATTCATTTATCCTATTATTCTAATCAATTAATTAAATATCTAATATTTAATTATTCCTTCAATCAATTAAATATCTAATATTTAATGATTATTCTTCTATCCTATAGTCTCAAATATTAAATAATTTCTTAAATTATTTAAACCTCTTTTCCAACTCAACTTCCATCTCCACTTCATCTTTCCTTTGCCAACTCATCCATCATGTGGCTAAATTAATTTAACAAAATTAAAATAAATAAAATATTTATTAGCCACTTATCTTCAACTTCCAAAATAAATGAAATGTTGTGTATGTACACATTTCTTAACCTTCTTCTATATTCTCTCCAACATCCCTACATCTTAGGAAGGACTTGAGTCCACTTGTCCTCTCATGCCTAAATCTTCTCCAACCATCCCTAGATTCCCTTAGTCAGCAACCCAGTCAAGGTGAGATGAGTGACACTTGTCTTCTCCTTCCCCCTTTCTCTCAACCTTTACCTTTTCTCATAGCCAACCAAATTTGCAGACCTGATCATGACCATTGATCTAGGATACATCATCTTATCCTCTCAAAAGTCTATAAAAGTAGGAGTTTGAGTTGAGAAAGAGTTAGTCTTCAAGTGAGTCTTCAACTTAAAAATTTGAGTAAACTTATGCATCCGTGAGTTTTTATCTTGAAGAAAATTAGCAATTTAGCATTTCTCATTTAGCATAATCTTTTAGCTTAAATAATTTGCATTTCATATCATAGTATCAGTTAACTATCAGTTATCAGTCCATTCTTCATATGCCATCTTGGAAGCTACCAATGCTTGTATGAGAGCAAATCATCTACAATCAGGAACAGTAGAGTTAGGACACAATGAGACTTAAATCATGAAGATAATGGTATGGTTTTTATTTTAATATTCATTTCATGTAGTTTCATTGGTTGAGTTTGGATTTCTTATAGCATTTCCTTTGTATTTGCAAGTAGTATTATGATGATGAAACTAGTATGTTTTGCTTTTATTTAATAGATTAGCATTTTTATCTCACAGGTTAGCACATTTGGCATTTAGGTTAGCTCTTTTGTTGGCAAATCAATGCATTTGATTCTTAGATTAGTGCTTTTGTCTCTGAGATTGACGCATTTGTCATTTTGGTTAGCGCTTTGTAAGTGAATTCTTGCATTTTAGTCCATAGAGCAACGCTTTTGTATCGCAGGTTCACGCTTTTGTCCTCTAGGTCAGCGCTTTTGAGGTGGAAGACAGTGCATTTGCTAGGATAGCACTTTTATTTGCAACTAACAAACTTTTTCTGCAGGCCTGAATGTCCAAGAACTAAAAATTTCAAACTACTAACATATCTATGTACAGGATTTTTTTTAAGCAAATTTCATGCATTTCCTCACATAGTTAATTAAGAGTTTTATTTTGGAAAGTAACACATCATATCTTTCTGATTTATCTTAACTAAGGGATAAATCGACAACATGCAACTTGCATTTTGAGTGACTTCATTAAAGTTGTTGCACATAGATTATAGAGGGCTAAAATAAACTTGTGTTTTCCGTGCTTGATGAAGTAGTAGGTAAATGTGCTCTCACCCTCATACGGTGATCAAAAAACCAGACCTACTCTCTTTTATGTGTAACCTTTAGAGGGCCTGCCTTCCTGAGCTGCCTTGAGGGGGCGAGTGAGAGGGGAATGGCCCAAAGTGGAAACAGGTTAATACCGAGTCCTTCCAATCCACTCTAAATAAATCCTATTTGTAATGAAAGTCACAAACAACATGTGTTGATAAGTTCATACCGACACTATGTTTCCCCATAAACCCTATGGAGCATAACCTATATAGGTTGGGAACCTTTTGTATTTATGGAGCCGAAAGTACCGCATGTATGGCCACATGACTGGAAGCCTTTACTAAAAACCACTTGTACTAGTTACCAAAATCCTTCTAATTATTGGCGCAAGAGGTCGGACCTCTGAAGCGGCTCACACACATATGGTTCTTAGTGGAGATATAAAGTTTTCCATGGGGATTTTTCATGAAAAACTGGTGCTTGGCTGCCTCGAAGAAGTGAGTGTCGAGGATGGAGCCATTGGGGTCAAGCATCTAAATATTTACTCTAAATAGCATAGCTTTGGGGGAAACCCCATGTGAGATTCAACAATTATTGTGTCAGCTTGCCATAGGATTTGTACTTGCTTGTGCATTTTTTTTTTCAAACATTTTGTCTTCTATGTCTATAACATGCTCAGAATGGTTAAAAATTGAAGAAAATCATCATCTAAAAATGAGAAAAAAATCCAACAACTTGCTAAAAAAATTGGAAAAAATCCTTGAAACATAGTTAGAGTAGCACTTTCAAGAAACAAAATAGTGCATTTGTCCCATAAGTTAGCACTTTTGACCAAAAAGTTAGCACAAATGCTTTCTCACATCTAAGACAAAGCATATCAAACCAAAATTTCAAAGTCAGTATCAAAACACTTCTTGAGTAGAATTGTCTTTAAACTATCACACATCATCAAACTAGTTTGATAATTGGGTTACTAATTCAATAGGTTATTTCCAAAAGGTTTCCATAAGCATAAAACATTCAACGGGCTAGTGATTCAAACATCTTAAGTACAAAAATCAACATCATTATCAGTTTTTCATCAGGATATATCAAATATTCTATCACGAAACTTGATCAATCCATCTTGTGTTCATTATCTTGGATATATCTTTCCTATTTTGAACCTAGGTTATATCAAAATTGGAATTGCACTCACATTGGAATCAAGCAAACTTGTAAACTGTCATATGCTTATATGACTTTTAGATATCGCCTTAAGAAAAGAAATCCCAGTTATAAAGATACTTAGAAAAGGATAAGGTTCTTGTATATTAATCACAAGATCTTGTTAAAACATAGGACATTCCTACACCATTTTCGTGACTATTTACATGGCTGCAGGACAGAATTTGACGAAGAAATTTTACAAGGACATGATTTTCAACAAAGAGATGCTTTATCACAATGAACCAAAAACAATGGTAAAATCAACAAAGCATACCTTCCTAAACCAATAATCACCTATTGAGTTATTTTTAGAAGGTCAAAAGTTGAAATTTTTTTTGAAACAATCACATGTCATTTTGGACTAGAGCTCAATATGAACAATTCAAAAAACAAAAAAAACAAATGGAAGAAGAAGATCCAAACTTTTGGGTATACGGGTGTTGATGAAGACGTGATCAATAACACCATTAGAGACCTTGAGGAAGATTTCAAATTTGATAGACTAATGGAAAAATTATTAGTGAAGCAAAAAGAAAAATATATTTTAATGTTGGCAAAATCAAGAGCTAAATTGCCACAAGACTTTAACATAGAAGGCTTGAAACAAGATGGGGAGACAAGTAACACTCAAAACACGGATGATCCAAATAACGAAGATATAAACAAAGAAAGCCATGAAGAAACACGGGGAGATCAAAACAAGAAAAGAACATGATGACACAAGAAGAGAGCGTAGTGATAGAAGAACTTATGAAGAGACAAAGAGAAACCATATGGATAATCCTTTGTTAAATCTCACTCAACAAATGCAAACTCTACAACAACAAATACAAGATATGCAGAATTGAACAAGTTCCAAGAAGTATTCATTGGAAGAGATATGCCTATATCCTTTTGATAAAAGTTTAAATATGATACCATTTACACAACATTGTGAGATACCTAAATATGATAAATACGATGGGAAATATGATCCTCAAGATCAGATTAGGTAATTTTGTACTATGAGTATGGAATTTGCACACGATGAAACTTACCAGATGTGTCTATTCCCTAGGAGTTTAAATGGACAATCGATGGAATGGTTCTCAAGATTACCATCTAGAATCAAATATTTTGAAGAACTCGTGAATAGGTTTATTTCACAATACTCCTACAATGTAAGAAATGAGATAACAATGCTAGATTTATGCAATGTTAAGCAAAAGAATGGTGAATATTTCATGATCTTCTTACAACGATGGAAATGAATGTTTAATAGGTATCCAAGATATGTACTTGATCAAGGTCAAAATAAAATAGATGCAATAAAAACCCTATATGTATTGCATGGATAAAAATAGGACTTGTGGTTTCTTTCAAAAGATAAATGAAAGAGATAGAAAAGACATGAATAAAAGAGTTTTTCTTAAAACCCTAAGACTATGCACGAAAAGAAAAGTACATGCATATCTTTTCTTCCAAAAAGAGATAAAGAACGACAAAGATAAGAGGAAGAGGCCAATGCATACCAAATTTAGAAGACCAAAAGTCCATTTCAAAGTTCTTGTTCAAGCCTTAGTTCGAGTTCCAACAAAGTGCATGACGACCCATAGAGAGTCTTCTCCAAGAAGACAAAGATGAAAATGATAAAGTGAAATTAGGGTTCAAACTTCTTTTTCACTACATACCGTAATTAGACGAGTGATGGGATTTTTAATTTGTTGTCCATAAAATAAATCTCTATAATGATATTATTAGTCATGGTCAATGACTTCCAAGACATTGGACTTATGTATATATCCCTCATGCAAAGGAGGTTGAAAGCTTTTAAAATCTTTTTATATTTTTCTTTTGCCTTATACATTATTTGTATTTAATATAGCTTTATTAAGATTTATTTTATTAAAAATATTAATAAAGTTATATTAAAAAAAAAATAACTAAAAATAAAATAATTTACTTTATCATTTATTAAAACAATTTTATTAATTGTTCAAAATAAATGTTAAAATAAAATTATTTAAAAAGGCAAAGGTAAGATAACATGCAGTTCAATAGAGATGATATTTGTTTTTAGGAGCTATATTTGGCATGGGAGTGCATGCTTTTCTAGAGCAGAGACTATTTTTTGGTTTTGGTAACTATATTTGGCAAAGTGACAGTTCTAGTTTCAGCAAAGAGGTGTTTTTTCAATTCATAACCTATTTTGGCACAACAGGGCATGCAGATTTTTGGAATAGGTTTCTTTTTTAGTGGAGCTATTTTGGGCGAGATTAGCAATTCTATATTCAGAAATGAGAGTTCTTTTCTATGGAGCATCAGTTAGAGGCCTATTTTCAGCATGAGGAACTATTTTTTATAGTATTACGCATGACTTTTCTTATCTTTTTGGGGCAAATTTGCCCAAGGCTTTTTCTCATGCAGATTTTTCTATTAGGGTTTCTGAAGGAGATGTACATGATGGGTTCTATATATTCTTCTATTCTCCTTTTTTCCCTCTAGTTCTTTCTTTTTTCTTACACATACAACAAAAAGCATTGTATCTCAACACTTAGCAGTTTTCAATTATTGTAATAGAGTTATATTTGTCATTCAGTTTTCCAATACAGAGTTATTTCCTTATCAGTATTTCTTCCTTTTTCATTGTCAGGTGAGCATTTTTACAGAGTTATTGTGACTTTTAAAATCCTTTGCTCTTTCATGCTCTTGCTTTGTAGAAGTAGGATAATTTCATAGTGATTCAAGTTGTGGGTTGTGTTCACTTGGTTTTTCAGCTCCTTGCATGTTGTGAAAATTCACTTTTCTTCATGCAGAAGCTAGATAGCTTAGAACCTTTTCACAAATCATTTATGAACTAGGTGGTCTAATTGATTTGTGAAGTGTTTCATTTAGTATTGCAGCTGTTATAGTTTTAGTGCAGTAGTTTAAAACTTCATAATTTTGGTGTATCACCTCCATTAGGATAGGTTTTTCATTACATGCAATATTTTTACCCTTTTCCCACAAGAAGTAATTATAGGAGATCTATCAAGACAGGAAGTTGGCCTGGTCTCCAGAGATTCATGTTCAACTTGAGAAACCGACAAGCTTAAAGTTGTTTCCATATTTCACAAGATTGCTTAGTTTCACACTTAGCATCACGGGTACAATCCTTCGTGACAATAGAAACCAAGTTGACTGTGGATGGTTTGTTTGATTGAGCTTCTAGATTCTCACCTCAAGGCCTCTATCAATGTGTTGGGGCTCATGGTAACTCTGGAGGTATTGTGTGTTTTTGGAATCCAAAGAGGGTTGTTCCTCTCTGGTGGATCTCAAGATGCTCTTCTATTTCACTTGTTGCCTCCTATTTTGATTCTAGAGAGACTTGCCTATTCACTAATGTTTATGCCCCTTCTGATCTCTTAGGTAAGATGCAACTTTGGAATCATATCAGATATATTCATTCTTTGGCACCTCTTCTTCCTTGGATTGTGGCTGGTGACTTCATTATTGTGATCAGTTTGGAGGAGAAAAGAGGATGATTAGCTAGATTGGACCCTTCTACTTGTCTCTTCTAGGATAATATTTATCTTTTGAACTTAATTGTTGAGAAACCGATGAATGACCTCTTCACGTGGAATAACCCGAGATGTAGTAAGGAAGCTATTTTTGAGAGGATTCATAGATTTCTATTTTTTTTCTACTGGATGAGGGATATGTGGACAAATAGTTATAAAAAACTGGATTGGAAAGGTTATGATAATTGGCTGATCAAATTCTTACCTATTTCTTTTAGACCCTCAAAAAATACCTCCTTCAAGTTTTAGCTTATTTGGTTGTGTGATCCCTCTCTTCATCATTAGATCGACTAGCTCTAGGAGGGAGATAGGAACCTAGGCTTTTTTCACAAATCTGTCAAGGCCAGGAGGAATGGTAATCTTATCTTGTCTCTTATGTCCTCATATGGTACTCAATTATGTTCTTAGAATGAGATTTTTGGGGAGGCCTCTATATACTTTACTACTTTGTTCACTAAAGATTTAGCCCTAGCGAAAGAAGAGGAAAGGATAATTTTGGATTGCATTCCTTCTTTAGTCTCTAATGAGTTGAATGCTTCTCTCATTAGACTTGTCTCAATGCAAGAATTGGAGGAAATTGGTGTTTCATATGAAAAAGGGTAAGGCCCTTGGCCCTGATGGCTTCCCTATTGAGTTTTATCAAGAATTTTGGGAGACTATCAAATTTGATTTACTTGATGTGGTTCAGGAATCTTCCAGAAATAAACAAATGCTAAGGGTTTTGAACTCTACTTTTTTTAGCTTTGATCCCTAAGCAAGAGGATGTAAAGACTTTGGATCAGTATAGACCCATCACTTTGTCCAATGTGGTTTATACAATTATCACTAAATTAATTGCGAAGAGACTTAAGGTTTTCCTCAAGAGATTGATTTCTGAGGAGCAAGAGAGTTTTGTTGGGGGTAGGCAAATTCTTGATGGGATCATGATTGCAACTGAGGTTGTGCATTCAATGGTGACCTTTCAAGTTAAACTTGATATGGCTAAACCTTATGACAGAGTGAAATGGACTTTCTTGCAAAAGATTCTCCTTGATTTTGGATTTAGGGGGGATTGAGTTGACTCGATTTTAATTTGTGTTACTTCTACCTCCGTTTCTATTCTTATTAATGGGGAGTCATCAGAGTTATTCAATGCTTCACGTGGTCTTCAGTAAGAGGATCCTTTATCCCCTTATCTGTTCATCATTATAGTAGAAGGGTTAGGTAGATTTATTAAATCAGGGGTTCGATAGGGCTTGATTCAGAGATGGAGTTGGGGTAACTCATTACTTCCTCACTCTCATTTATAGTTTATAGATGATATTTCTTTAATGGGTTTGGCCAAGATTAATGAAGCTATGAATTTTCATAAAGCTTTGGACATTTGTTTGGCTACATCAGAACAAAGAATTAACGAGGATAAATCTTCCATTTTTTCTTTAATACTCCTCGGCTTATCCAAAATAGGATTGCTTGAATTCTTAGATTTCAAGTGGGAAATCCTCCCTTTGTTTATCTTGGGGTTCCAATTTCTGTTGGTCTACAACACAAAGAGTTTTGGTAGGGGATTTTGGATAATTTCCATAAGAAAGTGAGTCATTGGTCCTTTAGATGGTTTTCATCTACTAGGAGATTGACTCTCTTGAAGTTTGTGGTGCAAGCTTGACCTATTTATAGGTGTTTTTTGCAGATGGCCCCTTCTAGCATTGTTAAGGAGTTTGTTGCCCTTTCTCGCCAATTCTTATGTTCTGGAAATCTTTGGTCCTCTAAATGGAGCTTGGTTAAGTGGGAGTCAGTTTGTAGGTCGAAGTAGGAAGGAGGTCTTGGTCTTATGTCAGCTGGTATGATTGGGCTAGTTCTTGCAGCTAAGTTGTATTGGAGGTGGTGTACTTGTCAAGATCAAGATTGGGATAGGATGCTTACCCATAATTACTTGTATGGGGTGCCTAGCGAGGAAGTGTTGTGTTATATCTTATCTGGGAAGTGATTAATGATTTTAAATATGCTTAAGTAGGGAGAAAAGCTTATTAAGTAGGGACTATTTTGGATTTGTAACAAGGGTTCTGATGCTCTTTTCTAGATAGATTCTTGGGATGGACACCCTCTCATTGTGCATGAGTTCCCCCATCTTTGACATCTTTGCAATTCTTTTATGTAGGTTGGTTGGACTAAGGTGGAGTATTTTAAGACTATTAAGATAAGGGGTTCTTTGGAGGTGACTTGTTGGAAAGATCTGCAGAAGTGGCCAGAAGGTGGTCGGGAGGAGGATTGTTAGGATTTATCTAAGATCCTTATAGGTAGATTATGCAGTTCCCTTGCAGGGGGGATACCTTGGTGTGGAGTCCTAATCCTAAAGGCAAGTTTTTTGTGGCCTCAAGCTACCTGGAGTTAGATAGGCAGGTTCATGGTTAGGGGGTGCACCTTGGTGGAAATAGGTTTGTAATAAATTCTCTTGGCCAAAATGCAATTATTTTTTTTGGTTGTTGGCCCAGAACAAATGTCTCACTTGGAAGAATTTTCATAAGCAGAGATTTTATGGCCCTTCCATCTATGTTCTTTGTTGTAATGGGGAAGAGGACTCTTCACATATTTTCTTTCAGTTTCATTACTCTATAAGGGTATGGCATTTGTGGTGGGAGGCATGCCAACATGCTTGTGTTCACGATACCTCTCTTGTGGATTTTTGGAACAGTTTGGGGAGACCTCCTACTAAGACTCCTTTTCTTTAGGTGGCTTGGTTTATTGGTCCTACTCTTATTATTTGGAACCTCTGGTTGGAAAGAAATTATAGGATTTTTAATGATAACAAGATGGGGGAAGGTTGGATGTGGAGCAAGATTATTAGTAGACTTCAGGAGACTATTTTTGTAAAATGTGACTTATCTTTGGGAATTGATCTAGGATATGGTAATGTTATTAAGAATTTGATTTTTGGGGATAATAATGAGGCTTTCAAGGTTATTAGGAACCCTAGATAGGTTAAACAAAGGTTCCATAGATAAGGGAGATGACTTTCGTGTCCCAGGGGTGTTTTGAAAATTAATATTGATGGATCCTCTCGGGGCAATCCTAGTCATGTTGGGGTTGGAGAGGTTGGCAAAGTTGTGAGGGGGATGTTGTCTTCTTTTTCTCTATTTACAAAGGGTGCCACTCAAATAATCTAATGGAGACTCTAGCTATGTTATATGCAGTTGAGAGAGGTTGTTCCCTTGGTTGGAAGAGGATCATTTGTGAGTCTGGTTCCTAGATTATTGTGGAATTATTGAATGAGAGACAATTAGATGGTTTAAATTGGCAATCGTCTTTAGTGATCAATCAAATATTGCATTTGTGTAATTTTTTGGATCAAGTTTCTTTTTGTTTTATTCCTCATGAGTGGAATAAAGTGGCATATTACTTGGCCAAGTGGGCTTCTGAGAATTTTGGGGATTGGGTTGTAGAGGATTGGAGGTTATTATCTCTAGATTATGTTGAGATTTTGGAAACACTCATTATTGAAGATGTGGGGTTATAATTTTGGGTTGATCCTTTGGGGTCACCTTTGGTTGGTCAACTCTTGTTCTGGTTTTTTATTGGGGTTTTGTTGTACATCTTGATTTTTCTTGAATAAATTTTACCTGTTTTCCAATAAAAAAATTATCCTTTCCCCAAAATTAAATAAATATTTTATTTATTTAATTGGTCCCACTTCTATTAGTTAAATAGATCTTTATTTATATAATTAATTCATTAGCTTTTTCCTTCTATGACACTTTTCATTCATCTCTTAATTTTTCTTTAATCGCCTTTCTAATATTTTCTTATTTTCTATACCTACCCTTTAGAGATAACAAATTTGTAGGTGGTCAAACCTCTGAAGCTGTCCCACATTCTTGCAGTTTAAAGTAGAGATAACAAATTTCTTGAGATCCTTGAGTCTTTAGAAATTCCAAGGTTGGTATGCTTGAAAAGTGAGTGCCATGCAAGGGGGATCCAATACTACCAAGCTTCTAATTTATCCACTTTCAATAAGTGCGGATCAGATTTATCTGTAGTGGGAACTCAACAAATAGTATCCTCTTTCCAGCCTAGGTTGTGCTTGTTTACAAATGTTTTTTATTTGTTTTATAGCAGTAGAAATTGGGATATTTTGGCCTATTGGACATACACATTTGTGCTCAAATTTTGACAACACCTTTAGACATTGTGTCTTCTTGTTTAATGTGTTTTCTTGCCATAAAACAATCAATATTGAGATCTGGTCACTTTCAACATTTTTAAAACTTGGATAGAAATTTGAAATTTGCCAGAAATGTTTTTGTGTTCACTTCCAGCATGTATACAATCTCTTTGGTCATTTATGTGCTTATTTTTAGTGTGTATCTGACACATTATTGCATCTATGTATCTTTCTAGCACGTATTGGAACAAAACTAAGAAAACATTATTGCCAGTGAAATCACATTTGTGCCCAGTATTGTCGCATATGTGCATGTTATCAACGCATATCTGTAACTTCATATTATGTATCTGAGCATAACCAAGAATTACATTACAGCTATGAAAATGTATATCTAGACTCTAAAACTGTGTATAAGTGGAATTTTGATGTGTCTATGTTTTGAGATCATAAGAGCTTCTAAGGAAGATTCCATAGGGCTTCACTTTAAGTCAACCATCACTTGTCACATCTTTTTCATACATTTTCAAACATCATTTGCAATCTTCCATTCATACTTTTCCAAATAGATTCAAAAGGTTGTTTAGTAGTCCTCACCTTATCTTTCAAACACATTACATCACATCACTAGGTGGTTCCCGCATCAGATTTATCATCTTGGGTACCATTTGACTATCTTTAGTTCAGGTCAACTTACCTCATCAAGAGTTTATCATCTCTTTGGAAGATACACCTTGCTTTATATTATTACATTTATCCTAAACTTATACTTTTGGGACATTGCAAGACAACCGTAGATTCACTTTTCATTTCACAATCCTCTTGGTCTTCCATAGTCTTCACATTTTTCTTCCATCCTACATTTTAGCCAAGGTTAGTTCATGGTTGAAACCCATTCACAAAGGTCTAGAATAGAAGTCAAAGAATCTCTAAGATCTCTCAACATTAGTACATATGAGTTTGATGGAAATGAATTTTACAACCCACAAATCTTTGACAATTGCAGTAATCCACCAGAAAATGACAATAATAATGAGTCCATTACTATCACAAATATTCAAGACACTATATCTGATCCACGTTTTAATAGATTGGTTGAGGAAATCATGAGAAGATATTGTCAATACCTTTTACAAGTGTTTATGAAAAGTGGAGAAATATTACCCCATAATTTTGATGTGTCACAAATTATGGAAGAGGATCCCAATCAAGCTAATGAAAATCTTAGTGGTAATAATGGTGGTAATAGAAGAGAACGTCTCATGCATGAGTCACCCTCATTCTTATTTTAAAAAACTGAAGTGACCGATACGCATGCTTATACCAATGATGCTAGAAACACACATGAGAAACCCCATGCTTGTCCTCTCCAAGGGAAAAGGAATACCAATGCATATACTCAACAACAACAGAACATCCAAGACCATGAAAATACCTATACAAGGATACCCCATGTTATTTTTTGGGGCAACAATCAAGATCATACCTACAAAACAAATTTTACCCATGGTCATGACACATACAATCATCCTAGGCCTAGTGCTCCTCATCATAATACCATACCAAGTGGCCCATACAGTAGCAACGATAATTTTCCTCCTCCATATGAGCATATATGTGACCAATATCATCCTTAAATGTATTTCATTCCTTCTCCACTTGATGTATCAGGCATGTGAATACATCAAAAAGACAAAGCACCACCTAGCAATTATTTGCACTGATAGATTAAGGAATTGCAACAACAAATGGCGAGTATGCAAACACCAATAAAAGATTACATGATCAATGATATGTTTCCTTATCCATATGACAAAAGCATACCAATGCCTTCTTTTCCTCCTCATTTTTGTGACACCTAAGTTTCACAAGTACAAGGGAAAAGGAGATCCCAAGGCACACATTAGAGTGTTTTTCATGGATTTCATAGAAGTAGCAAGAGAGGAATCCTACTTAGAGAAATTATTTCCACAAATTTTAGGTGGACAATCTATGGAATGGTTTTCACAACTTCTACCTGGGATAAAGTCATGGGGTTAATTGCCAATGGCCTTTATATAACACTTCTCATATAACATTGAAATGGATGTATCAATGATCAAATTATACAATACATGTTGGACATTGGCTGATATGTTGTCATTGATGTCAACATATGTGGATATTGTTGGAAATTTTTGTTTGTAAAGACCAAAAAATGGTATGAAGATAATTAATTAAATAAGCAATTATTTAATTAATCCTCTTTCCCAATTTAATCAAATTCACTAAGTAATTTGATTAAACTCCCCCTTTCATCTAACAAATCAATTTATGAGTTGTTGAGAATTAATTAGTCTTATTTGAATTTTAAATTCAAATTACCCACATGCCTCCTAACTTCTAACTAGCTAACCTAACCACTTCTAAACCTAACCCACTCCATCTAACCCTGGGTTTAATTAAACCTACCTTAGCTTGCACCTACTAACTTCCTTATCCTAACCTCCTATGGTGTGGATACTCTCCCCTTGAGACACATGGCATTCTTGGGCCACATGTCCTCTCTCTTGGAAGCCTCTTGACACTTGTCACCATAGAGATGACAAATGTTCCCTTTCATCCAACCTCTCTAGAAGCCTCTTGACACTTATCACCATAGAGATGGCAAATGTTTCCTTTCATCAAACCTCTTTTCCAACCTCCTCCAATTTCACCATTTATATCTTTAGACTTAATCTTGATCGTTGATTCCTGCCACCTCACCCCTAGCCTTGGAAATCCTATAGATAGACCCCATTTTGGAGCAATAATCATCCCATCTCATTTGCATTTCAGGCATTGTTACTATAGGTATATTGATCTTAGCTTATTTTCTAGCATAATTGTTGAATCATGTAGCTTAATCATTCTCTTTTATAGATTAAATGCATCATTATCATCCTAAATCCTCCATCTAGATGTAGTCAAGTCACTAGAATTTTCTTATACATATTTGAGAGAAAATCTACACTCGCATTTATTAGGAGGCGATATATCGATTAGCCATGGTTTTAACTTTATTTGTTTTAAATTTTCTAACCATGCTTGTAATGATCTATTGAGTGTTTTGTGTTGCAACTGCAGGTATACACTTCATAGGCATGACATTTTGGCACCAACCATGGGGCATGATTCCTCCCGCTATGGCCAAACTTACACATACCTGAAAGATAACACCTTACCTCCCAACTTATCAAAAAATCAAAAGAGAAACTTTATTTTCCAATCCTCACATTTTACTCTCGTTGCGGATACCTTGTTTAAATGAGGTCTAAATGGTACTCTTTTAAGATGTCTCGAACAAGAAGAATCTGAGAAGGCCTTACATGAAGTCCATAATGACATTTGTGGAACTCATTCAAGTGGTCTTACCCTTTTGAAAAAACTCATACGCTTGGGTTATTATTGGCCGACTATGGAATGAGATTCTTTTCAGATAGCTAGAACATGCAAACAATGTCAGATCCATGGGAATTTGATTCATGCACCAGCACAAGAACTTCATGCTTTGGCAACATCTTGGCCTTTTTGCCAATGGGGTCTTTATTTATTAGGAAAGATAAATCCTTCTTCATCTAATGGTCACAAATTCATCCTTGTAGCTACATAATATTTCACAAAATGGATTGAGGCAGTACCTCTCACAAATATCACAGGAAAACAAATTGATGCATTTATCTTGAATTACATCATTTGTCACTATGAAATACCAATGACCATTATCACTGATAATGGGCGACCGTTCAAGAATCAAGATGAACAAGAGTCATGTGATAAATTTAAGATCCAACACATATTCTCCACACCCTACTATCCACAAGGAAATGGGAAAGCAGAAGCATCAAACAAAACTATTCTAGAAAATCCTCAAAAAGATAGTGAATGATGCTGGAAAAGATTGGCATATTCAATTAAACCCTACTCTATGGGCCTACCATACTAG
Source organism: Cryptomeria japonica (assembly GCF_030272615.1). NCBI lineage: Eukaryota > Viridiplantae > Streptophyta > Pinopsida > Cupressales > Cupressaceae > Cryptomeria > Cryptomeria japonica. The sequence continues at coordinate 255,141,281 of NC_081410.1, forward strand.
TATCCGCACACCAATAGGTGCCACACCTTTCTCTCTTGTTTATGGATCAGAAGCAATACTGCCAATAGAAGTAGAGATACCTTCTCTATGAGTACCATTAAAAGGTCTCATCCCAGATGAAGAACAACGAGTATCTAGATTACAAGAGTTAGAACTAATCCATGAATGAAGACAAAATGCCTTTGATCATTTAAAGGTATATCATCAAAGAATGTGTTGGAGCTATAATCACAGGGTCAAACCACGAATCTTTCAAGTAGGGGAACTAGTACTAAAAGAAAATCCATGCAACCAGGCAGATCAAGTAAAGAAAGGAAAATTTGTGCATTGAACACAAGATCAAATTATCAATGATCAAACTATCACAAAGTCATTCTATGCACATTCACACACCTTTTCAATGGAAGATATCTTTTGGATAATGATTTTAGCATGATTGTTCAACTTCTTTTCTATCTTGATTTTCGCTATCATGATTTCTGAGTGACTCCGGGATGTCTTTGACTAGAGGAACATGGAAGAAACATGATATTTTTCTTGTCTATTGTCTGAAAATTAATCATTAATATGTGCAAATTTGTCTTGGTACATGATCATCAGAGTATCATCGAAGACATTTCTGATTTGCATATTGAAATGATTAATACTGCCTGTTTTAAGCAAGCAACACTCAGGTCATCTTGCTTCAATTATACCTTGATGCTTGTGCTAACTTGCCATATCAAAATCCAAGAAAGTCATGCTCAGGCCATCATGGTTTAATTATACCATTGATGTTTGCACTCACTTCCCATGTTTTAAAAAGATCAATGATGACAAAATGCAATAATCCAGTGACTAGTCTGATCATGTCTTATACAGGTTATATCGTTCCTAAAACCAAACACTTTGATCATCTTTGTCTTATATAGGAGGTATCATTCCTAAAACCAGATTGAATCTCGATCTTATCAATCTTACCAATCAAGCGTTATCAATAATTAAGAACCACATCACTATGATTTTTGAACTCACATTTTTCATCAACCACAGTTGTAGAAATTAAATCATTTCTAATCGGGATATCAATTTCCCAAAGATTGCAAAACTCCAAAGATCAATTATCTCAATTGATCTCTTGAGGGGGCATCATAGTATCAGATTTTATCAATCAAGAGTTGGGACATCTTATCGAACCAATATCAATATCAAAATGAGATTATTCTTTGAATCAACGCGTCATCACACCTCGCTTCAAAGAGGGGCAAAATGTATACACCTAAAAATGGTCTGAAGATAATTAATTAAATAAGCAATTATTTAATTAATCCCCTTTCCTAATTTAATTGAATTCACTAAGTAATTTGATTAAATTCCCCCTTTCATAAAACAAATCAATTTATGAGTTGTTGAGAATTAATTAGTCTTATTTGAATTTTAAATTCAAATTACCCACATGTCTCCTAACTTCTAACCACCTAACCTAACCACTTCTAAACCTAACCCATTCCATCTAACCCTGTGTTTAATTAAACCTACCTTAGCTTGCACATCCTAACCTCCTATGGTGTGGATACTCTCCCCTTGAGACACATGGAATTCTTGGGCCACATGTCCCCTCTCTTGGAAGCCTCTTGACACTTGTCACCATAGAGATGACAAATGTTCCCTTTCATCCAACCTCTCTAGAAGCCTCTTGACACTTGTCACCATAGAGATGGAAAATTTTCCCTTTCATCCAACCTCTTTTCCAACCTCCTCCAATTTCACCATTGATATCTTTAGACTTAATCTTGATTGTTGATTTCTGCCACCTCACCCCTAGCCTTGGAAATCCTAAAAAATAGACCACATTTTGGAGCAATAATCATCCCATCTCATTTGCATTTCAGGTATTGTTACTATAGGCATATTGATCTTAGCTTATTTTCTAGCATAATTGTTGAATAATGTAGCTTAATCATTCTCTTTTATAGCTTAAATGTATCATTATCATCCTAAATCCTCCATCTAGATGTAGTCAAGTCATTGGAATTTGCTTATACAGATCTAAGAGAAAATCTACACTTGCATTTATTAGGAGGCAATAGATCGATTAGCCATGGTTTTATCTTTATTTGTTTTAAATTTTATAACCATGCTTGTAATGATCTATTGAGTGTTTTGTGTTGCAACTGTAGGTATACACTTCACAGGCACGACATTGTTAACATATTTTTTTGTGTTCTAGTATTGCAGATAGATTGGATGAGTTTGTTTAGCCTATGTAATACAGATGAGTTGATGCGGTTTGAAGGGGTTCACATGATGTTGTGATCGAGTTATGAGATCCAGTATTGAGTATGTTCTTCAGTTCATGTTATTCAGCATTCTGGGTTGTGCTTCGTATTGCTCTAGAATTTCTATATCTTTAGTTGCGGATGTGTGGGATGTGTTTTGGATGTTGATGTGTGTCCTCAGTTCTAGTGGTTCATGGTTTGGAAATCCACAAGTAAATCTTTCAGGTTGGCAGTTAGTTGGGTTGATATTCTTGAGCTCTAGTAATGAGATGGTGATGATCTAAGTCGTTGTGGTTGTTGTGGTGCAATTCACATTTCTTGTGAATATCTCTAGATCATGTTCTATGTGTATTGGTACTCTACATTAATTATTGTGTGCAATATTGAAGATTTTCCTTGTCTGATGGCCTTCTTTGAGTTATGTGCCATTGTCAGTGGTTGTAGTGTGTTATGGATGATCAAGGCATAATTGTTGGAGGTTTTGCATGTTTGCGGTATTGATTTGGGTCTAGACTATGTCTTAGCCAACATTGTTTTGGTCCAAATGTATTGTTGTAGCATGTGAGAATATTATTTTTTAAATTGTATTGAGGGTTTAGTCGGCCTCTATTTCATGGGTTGAGAGTTTGTATAAATAAATGTAATAATAATGTTAGATGCATGTCTACAATCTTTAAGATTATGTATGATCAAGTTGCATGTGTGAACAAGTGATTTAATCTTTCAGAAGTGTGAAGGAGAAGAGTAGTGTTGCAAAGAAGATTGTGTGCTTAACTGAAACTATACTCAAGCATATGGAGATGCTATCTTCATAGTTCATGTGATCCAGATTATTGTCAGAATTTTTTTGTAAGTCAGTGAGACTTCTTGTAAGGTAGTGATCCTTCCCTAAAGGTTGTAGCCTTTTTGGGTTTCTTATTTGAGTAGTGATCTCTAGGCAGTGTGACTGAATGCATGTGCATTCCCCATTGTAATATTCACATTTACTCCTAACAAGGTATTATCTCATTGTGGGTAGGTTTCCATCATGTTTTTTTCCCTTAATCAGGCTTTCCACGTCAAAAATCTTGGTGTTATGTTTGTTATTGATGTAGTGTTGTTTCATACATAAATTGTTAATTATCATATCTATTTTGTGGTTTAAGTTGCAGTAAGTTTTTGTACAAACTGATTCACCCCCCTCTCATTTTGCAGCTTTGTTGTCAACAATACAAAGTTGAAAAATGGGGAATCTTTTGTGTCATTCTTACAAAGATGGAGAAGTTTGTCTAGTTGTTGCTCTTGTCAAATTTTGCAAAAATAAATGGTTGAAATGTTTACCCAAAATGTCAACAAGGATATTCGTATGAACTAAGAAAAGCATGTTTGTCTACCTTTAAGGAACTCATTGAAATGGGTTTAGCAGTTGAGAAAGTCCTCATTGAACAAGGCACCATAAACTTATTTAAGGATAATAAAACCAATTCTAATGCAAAAGACAAACCCTGATTTTGAAACAAAAACAAGAATACCGTTAATGATGGGCTTGCAGATGCTAATGTGGTTAAACCAAAGTTAACTTTTCCCAATGCAAGTTCATCCAATAATCAAGTAAACATTTAAAGGACATCAAGACCTCCAAGGAAGTATACTCCATTTGGAGAACCAATTGAAACTACATTAAATAATTTGGTTGCAAATAAGCTTATAACATTGCAATATAATCAAACATTTGAACCAAAGGTGAAGCATCATGGTGGAATGATAATAAATTTTGCGAGTATCACAAGATAAAAGGCCATAATACTAGTAATTATCACAGATTGAAGAGTCTCATCCAATATTTTATTGACAATGGCATACTTCCAATGAAGAGCATGCGATGTTTAAGGAGTCAATCCCAAAATATGATAAAGGAAAAGCTCCCAAGATAGACAACAATGCCAATTATACCAATATGTCCTATGATTACATCGTCAACCATATTTCAGAAATAGACAACCATGTGTCTACCATAATCATCAAAGACTAAGCCCCCAAATGCACTAATCGAAGTTGTAAAGTTATTTTGCAAGGCGTTGAACCTAAAGTAACTTCATCTTCGCCATCTGATGCAAAAGCCTCTGAATGTAATGTCACTAATCAAAGGGGTAATGTTACTTTACAAGGTGTTTCATCCAAAACAACTACTTCATCATCTACCAAGAATAAGTATGACCTTGTTGACCAATTAGGGAAGACACCCAGCCTTATCTCCATCCTTGAGCTTTTGCACATTTCACCCTCACATAAGGCTATTTTAGACAAAATCTTGAGAGAGATATCCATTCCTACCGATCTAAACGTGGACCAATTTCAAGCCATGGTGGGATACCTCTCCACCCCACATTTCCTTACATTCACATAAGTAGATGATGCATCTCAATACCAACCACACAATGCACCACTTCAAATTCAATCTTTCCTCCACAAAAAATCATATAAAATGAGTCTTGATAGATGGAGGAGCAAGTCTCGATATTTATCCATTGAAAACTATCTTACAATTGGGATACTCAAAATATTGTGGATTTTAGAAAGAAGATCAGTATAAAGGCATATGATGATGAAGAGTGCTCCTCAAAAGGAACAGTCACTCTACCTCTACTCATTGGGCTAGTAACAAAGGATGTGGTTTTCCAAGTCCTTGATCTTGATCTCACATACAACATACTTTTAGGACATTCATAGATACATGAAATGAGAGTGATGCCTTTGAAATATGAGCAATGCATCGAATTTCCACATAACAGAGTTTGAAGTGATAGTCAAAGGTGATCCAAATCCATACATATATTGCAACAATCTTAAATCAATACCTAAAATAATATTCCTAATCAATTGAGAGGCTACTCCTTTCAGCATATGTTGATCCAAAATCATTAAAATCCTTCACTTCAAAGAAAGCAGAGCTTAAAGGAAAATTCAAGGACAAATGCATGGGGGAATATAACCTGAATCAAACAATGTATCTAAGACAATTAATGGACTCTCCTAATAATTATGGTAGACCACATCCTTCAAGATAGATATATACAATAATTATAAAATGGGATCCCAATACTTTCAAGAAATGGGGTGTAATGGAAGAAGAAGATATCTACAAGATTGTTTATAAGGAACCAGAAGAACAACCTAGTCAAGACCACATCACGATACTAGTTGAGAATTTTAGAAAAGGCTTCAAGTTTCTACTAAATATGGGATATGATGGAAAAGGCCCTCTTGGCCTAAAAAAGAAAGGTATTGTTGAACCATTACAACCTGAATTATTAATAAAGAAAAAGCAGACAAAAGGACTTAGTTTTGTACCATTGAGATTATGTAGTCTTGATTCCCAAGCAACATTAAAAATCACTCACCCTGCTTCCAATAATGACCAACAACAAAGAAAAAATTATTCTATATATTCAAATGAATGGGAATGGGGTTATGACAAATCATCTAGTTATTATGAGTTCACATAAATTTTTAGAGAACCTGGTGAAACCACTAAAGAGAAAAAATTTAGAGAGCTATTTAGAGTTGGTCAATCGATGTCATCTATTTCTACATCTCAAGCAAAACAAGATAGTGGCAAACTATGGATATAGAATTTTTGGGATCCCCAACCCTCTACGTCTCAAGGCTCTAGGCGAAAACTGTGAAAAGTGAGAACTCTCATTGCCGAGTGTCCTTATAGTGATATCAATTTAGATTCATCAAGATCGAGAATGATTAGAGTACCAATGATGACCCCGATGACCTTCTTGACATACCCGAAGATTCTTGTGTATTTACCCTTACACCTACTGACTTTGAACATACTAATGGCCTTCACCTCATTCACCCACAACTCATTGACTGGGACCAACAAGGTTCTCCACAACTTGATACATTCCAAAATGATGAGGATTTCATTGATTACCTTGGCATAAGAGATGATATTCCTCTCAAGAACCACAGAGAAGGACACATCATTGAACTCAATAGTGTGGCATATTTTGGAGAGGGTACCAAACCTTCCAGTTGAAAAATAATAAAAATAAAAATAAATAATGGGTCTTTTATTACCACACTGTGGAACTTTCTGACCCCAAAAAATTAAAAATAAAGGATGCATTCAACAATGAAAACCTCTTCGAGGCACCCAAGGATGGAAGGTTTATCACTCTCCCCATGACATCATATCAAGAAAAGTATTTTATGTTAATCGAAGAAACCATCAAAACAAATATTGGAACAAAGTAGGTATCACATAATATCTTTCTTGCCCAATCCTTGATAGAAATTGAGTGACCAAATTTCACAACATTCTTCAAAGAGAGACAGATAAACTTTGCATGGTCATACACATATATGCCTATATAAGAACATAATTTGGTTGTACATCACTTGATAGTTACTCCAGGGGCCAAGCCTATTAAACAAAAGTTGCGTAAGATGCATCCACAGTTGGAGCTATTAGTAAAAGTTGAGCTTAAAAATTTATTGGATGTTGGTTTCATTAGACCAATTCACTATCTTGAGTGGATTTCCAATCTTGTACCTATCAACAAACCTGATAGGAACATTCAAACATGCAAAAATTGCAGACATCAATAAGGCCTGTCCCAAGGATGACTTCCCATTACCAAACATTGGTTTGATCATCGATCAAATCATAGTCGGCCATGAATTGTTATAACTTATGGATGGATTCTACATATATAATCAGATTAAGAGAGGACCCGAAGATCAACACAAGATAGAATTCACATGTACATGGGCTACCTTTTCTTGGAACGTCATTCCCTTTGGTTTAAAAAATGTAGGTGCCACATATCAGAGAGACGTGACAACAATCTTTCATGACATCATGCATATTACAGTGGAAGACTATGTCGATGATCTTTTAGTAAAATCAAATACAAGGGACAAATATTTGGATATTCTATTAGTAATTTTTTATCGCTTGGAAAAGTATAAAGTTAGATTGAATCTTAAGAAGTGTGTCTTTGGGGTGACCTCCTAGAAAATCCTTGGATACATTATCTCATAATGAGGTATTGAAGTAGATCCAAAAAAATTCAGAGCTATTTTAGAGATGCCTCCTCCTAAGAATATCAATCAACTCAAGTCATTGCAAGTACGACTTCAGTAAATCTAAAGATTCATAGCACAACTCACAGATAAGTGTCATCCCTTTCAATATTTACTACACAAGAACATCAAGTTTAAGTGGGATGATAAATGTCATCAAGCTTTTCAAATTCTCAAAGACTGCCTCTTGATTCCACCTGTGCTTCTACCACCAATTCAAGAAAAACCATTGTTACTCTACATATCAACAACAATAGCACTAGGGGCACTCTTGGCACAAGAAGACCATGAAGGAAAAGAAAGAGATATCTACTACATTAGTTGCAGATTGGTAGGATATGAACTTAATTACACTCCAATTGAGTGTGCATATCTTGCCATGCTTTTTACTTCGTAGAAATTGCATCATTACATGTTAACTCACAAAATAAAGCTCATAGGAAGGATTTATCCACTAAATATCTACTCAATAAAGCATATCTTATAGGCATATTGGCTAAGTAGGTCATGATGTTAAACAAATTTGATATTGAGTATGTGGACAAGAAAGATATTAAAGGACAAGTCATTGCAGACCAAATTGTAGATGCACCAATGATTGATGATTCTCCTCTTATATCAGAATATTTGGATGAATCCATTTTCATAGTGACAAAATTTAGACTTTGGAAATTATATTTTGATGGTTCAGATACTCAACATGGAGCAGGAGCAGACATACTTTTCATCACACCTCAAAGGAATTCTATTCCTAAATCATATCGACTATCTTTTCCTTGCACGAACAATATAGTAGAATATGAGGCATTAACAACAAGTCTACAGATTGCAATTCAATGGAAGATCCAAGAACTTCATGTTTTGGGGGACTCTAAACTTGTGATTTATCAAACAAATGATGATTATCAAACTAAAGATTAAAAAAGTCATGCCTTATAAGAAAATTGTAGATGATGTCAAGAAGTACTTCACAGAGATAGTCTTTGAGCAAATACCAAGAGAGAAAAACCAAGTTGTAGATTCTATGGCTACCATAGCCTCCCTAATCAATATGCCATAGAATGAGACCTGGTGTGAGTTCTTGATGGATAATCTTTTGCTCCCTACATATGAGATCACTCCATCTAAATTAATATGTGTTGTTTCTCTTGATTCCCCTTGGTACAATGACATTTTCACATACCTCTATGATAACACCCTTCCACCCGACCTTTCCAATAACCAATATCATATGTTCATTCGCCAATCCTCTCATTATGTCATCATAAATGACACATTTTATCGATGCGGTCTCAATGGTACTTTTATTAGATTTTTAGAGAGTGACGAAGCTCAACTCATATTGCATGAAGTCCATGAAGGTATATGTGGGGTTCACTCTAGTGTTCCAGCCTTAGCTAAGAAACTTATGAGGACTAGTTATTAATAGCCTACAATGGAAAAGGACTCATACCAGTTTGTTAGAAAATGCAAGCAATGTCAGATTCATGGAGACCTAATTCATGCACTAGCATAGGAACTCCAACTGATTGCTACTCCATGGCCCTTTTGTCAGTGGGGACTCGATCTCATGGGAAAGATTCACCCTCCATCTTCCAATAGCCATAAATTCATTATCATAGCTACTGAGTATTTCACAAAGTGAATTGAAGCCATTCCTCTCACCCAAGTCACCAGTAAGTAGATTGCAAATTTCATCCTCAATTATATCATTTTCTGATATGGTGTTCCCCTTTCCATCATCACAAACAATGGGCATCCCTTCAAGAATCGGGATGTTCATGATCTTTGTGACTGATTCCACATTCAGCATTGCTTTTTCACTCCATATTACCCCCAAGGTAATAGTCAAGCTGAGGCATCTAACAAAACTATCCCCAAGCTCTTGAAAAAGACAATCAATGATGCTGACCACAATTGGGATATCCAACTTAATACTACACTATGGGCCTATTGCACAAGTGTCCACACACCTACTTGAGATACTCCCTATTCACTTGTTTATGGTGTTGAAGCCATCTTTCCCATTGAGGTTGAGTTACCATTATTATAGGTCTCCTTACGCGATCTTATCAGTGATGAAGACTACAAGGTCTCTCGCTAGCAAGATTTGGAATTGTTAGATGAGTGTCAAAAAATTGCATTCAATCATCTCAAAGCATATAAACAATGTAGAATCACATTTACAATCACAAAGTAAAACCTCGCACATTTGAGATAGGTGACTTAGTCTTAAGTGAAAACCCCAAAAAATAGCAAGACAGATAGAAAAGGGGCAAGTTTGAACCAAATTGGCTTGGGCCTTATGTCATCACAATAGTCTATGGATCAGGTTCATATCAGTTATCAACACCAAAGGGAGAGCCATTGGATAATCATATTAACAGTATGCACCTTCACAGGTTTTATACATATCATTTTAGAGTATCCTAATAAAAAATGTAAAAATAAAAAATCATCACTTTGGTGAAAACTTGGCAAACATGAGCCTTTTGACACAAAAAAAATATAAAAATTGAAAAAAGTAAAGAGAAATAAATTCATCCAACTATTAAAATCACTTTGGTGGCACCCTAGGAAAGTACCATGATGAGAACCAGGTTACCAATGCCATGTGTAGAGCCTTTTTCTCCTCCCTCCTTCAGGATTTAGTTTCATCCTTTCACTTTGCACACACTCACAACTTATCATTTGATAATAAAATTTCCCATTCCCATCATGGCTTGTTATTGATCTACCTAAGATTGGTTCGTCATCCATAAAAAACCCTTTTCACTCTTTTCTTTCACCCATAATAAATTAGGTCCTATGTATAGCTAGGGGAATATTCTAAACCTAGTGATGGAAGTGGAACCTTGCCATCACATGTTTTGAGGAGCATTGTCTTTTTGTTCCTTCCTTCTTTCTATGCACAATCCGCAATAAAAGATCACTTGCATTGCCAATCCATAATAATGTTTTCAATATTCTCTATAATAAAGTATCAATTCCATGGAATAAGTTAGTTTCAAATGAGACACAAGCAACATCAAGCTTTCAAAAAATCAATCTTTCGGCAAACTTTGACTACAACAGGGTTTTTCAGCACTATCTGTATGACAACATTGTGATCAGATCAAACATGTTAACATGTGTGGCAAGATACACTTCTAACTTGAGGATTTCAGTTTATGTTGGTGTCAAGTCTTTGATTTTATTTTGATTTTATCTTTTGTGGTGACATGTCTTTTAGCTTTTCTAGAATGTCTCTAACTAGAGATTGTATCTCTAGGATGTCTTTGACTAGAAAGGTGAGGATGGGTTATGTTCACCTATTTGATGCCTATGGATTATCTCTCATTAATACTATGGCTCATCCAAGATATGAGGACATTGTGGTTCTAGTGTGAATTGGGGCATTCCTTATTTGCGACTATCTAATTTCCATGCAAATGATAAATGACTATCTAGGTCAAACCTATATCTGGATGGTTATAATACATTTGTCATAATAGATATCAATGATGATAATAGCACAAGAAGATTATTTTACCTTGATATATTCTACCTTCCCTACCCTTTTCTCTTGTGTCCTCCGTCGTCCTTCCCCACGCCTGTGTAGTCTAGAATGCATATCATGACACACCAAAAACATCTACATCATCACATGTTAGTTAGCATCATGCATATCATAACATAAAAATAATAATTTCATACATCTTGCATATCAATAAATTAACTACATATATCATATCATAAGATCACATCCTGCACACACCACTTGTTATCACATCATATAAGCATAATGGACATACATGTATTAATTATATCATTATAGTATAGAATAAATACACCATCATAAATAGGAATATTACATAATCATCATGTATGATATAACCATATAGAATCATAAAATGCATGTTAGTACATCACATCACATCATAGATCATATCAAAATATCACATAGAATAATTGCATGGTATAACACCATCATACATAGCATAAGCATATAGAAAACAAAATGCATCTTATATCACATCATAGAAACATCATAAATAAAATGCATCATCATAATAGACATCATAAACATATATAATCATATATCATAAGAGCATCACATAAGAACATAGGCATATAGTCACTGCTAAATTAGATAATCTCACATATATATCAAAAAAAAAGTGTCATGATACAATGATGTCCAAAAATCATATGACTACAAAATTACTCAAAGTTATCTAGATCATCTTACAAAACCGATACAACAATGGACTTGAGAGAGCTATGATAAACTCCCTCCATCAGAGCCGGTAGGCCTCGATGGAATCTGAGCTCTCAAAGACCCAGCCCTTGGATCGTTTGGATACCCCCCTCCTGTTGACCCTGGTGGTGGTGGTGGTCCCATCACTTCACCACTAGAATCCCTCCACCTATCCCTCCTTGTGGTAATGGTTTGCAAAGTCTATCTGTATCTCTCTGTCTTGAGTTTTGGAGCAATTGCGGCCTCATATAGGTTCCTCCAGTAGCTGATCTTGCCTCTAGTTCTCAGACAATAAGAATTGCCTAGTATCAAATCACCCTATTGCATGACCCTCACTATTTAAATGGCCTCCTTAGTGATTGTGTATCTCTTGATATCCTATCCAACTCATCCCAGGCCTCCTGGTGTTGTCTCCTTAGTCGAGCCACCTCCCTCTCCAGATCCTCAATCACATTTGCCTGTCTTTATGCTATCTCTCTAAGGGAAGCTATCTCATCCTCATCATCTTAACATGTATCCTCTACCCCCTTCTCATCCATCCTCTCTTGTCATGGGGTATCCTGGATCTATCCCTGTACCTGCATGACACCCTATGTCGGCTATCCCCCTCTCCTTCTGACTAGCCTTTATGGTCTACCTACTCTAGCCTATCCATCCCCTCCTCAACCTCCATCTCCTCCTCTCTAGCCTTCATTATCCCCTACTCGCCTCCTCCCTTGAACCACTCTCCTGGATCCATCTCTCCTCCACCTCCTCTATCTAGGTCCTCCATCCTCATCATCCTCATTATCCAACCCTAGTACTGGCTCTCTTGATCTTATAAGGCATGGGAATGGATATGCTTTGAAGTTAGCCTCATAATGGGTTGTCATACTCATATCTGCCACATCTCTTAAAAGGTCCCAAGGCATAGGAAAAAGTGACTACAACTATATAACTACAACATCATAAGACAAGGTAGGGCCCTAGTGTACCTACTCATGAACAGTGCGAGAAAACTCTTCGAAACCCCTCAACATCTACTATATCCTATCGAACTGTCTTGATAGCAGGTCTGGTAACTGTCTATACAAAATATAAGGAATCCGCCCTATCAAACATCTAGTCTTGAAGCAAAAGGGTAACTCTATATTATCCTCCAACCAAACCTCATAGTCCAAGTATGGTCTGCATATCATAATATTAATATCATCTATAACTTTGTGCCAGTACTCCAACTTCCCTAGTTGTGGATGAGAAATGATCATCAAATAGTAATGGACATATGACTACCCATATCCTCTAAACTTGAAGAAAATCATTTTGGTCACAACTATTTGCTCATACCCCCAAACCTATAGTAATTTAACCCTACATTCGAGGGTGCAACTATCCAAGTACACAAACTAATGCAACTGTCCAGGTAATGCTGCCTACACATTTCCACTCCTGAACATAACCTCCCAAATGAGGTGTCCCCCTCTAATCTCCAAATTTGGATCCTTGAACACTTGTTTCAAAGTATCCAAATCCCCATTTAGATCATAGACAACCAACTCTTTTATGATTTGTATCCTCAGAATCCTGTAAACATCCTCAAGAGTGACTAACATCTCACTAGTTGGCAAATGAAAGGAGCAAGTCTCGGAGTGCCATCTCTCCACAAGAGCAGTCAATAGTCCTCAGTTCACCCAAATCTCAAGCATGAACATGATATTTCACAATCCCATAGTTGATATCATTGCATGGTCATCCTTTTTCAGATCTATTCATAGCTTTTATGTCACAAGGAATCTCTCTCATGACTCCAATGAAGCTAGATACTCTTGCAATCATAGTAAACTAATCACATCAATCCTAGAAATACTTATGTCTATCACATGGTGTTGTTCATCTTATCCTATCCTAGCCTTGTGGTACTTATATTTATCACATGGTGTTGCTCATCAAGCTCCATCCCTATAGTGCTTATGTTTCATATGATGCTATTTTTGTTAGCATATATGTTTATCACATTGCACTCCATCTTAATATCATCTTGCTAGAGAACTCACTATATTTTATCAATCCAATGACTTATCCTAGAATTTCTTAAGCACCCTATACTTGTTATGGGAACCTATCTGAGTTTATCATTTCAATAATTTATCTAACTGGTTGTACATGTTTATCACATTATCATTGACTCGTGTCCTAATTTTATCCTATTCTCAATGAGGCACCTATCTAAGTTTATCATCTCGATAATTTATCCAATCAACAACATGTTTATCATAGAACTTTTGATTTTTACCTATTTTGACACATACATGATAAGGCATTGCCTATATGCAAGATTGCTACACATATGTAGTTTTATCCAACTCATACATAGTTTTACACATATACACATTGCTTCGCAACCTATATGCTCTTCTACAACCTACACGTGACTTGATTACAAACCTATCTATGCACATATCTATCCTATGTACGACATTGTGTCACACACACGTCCTAACCTAGCATCTACTCGTTCAAACCTAAAAAACCTACTTTTGTGTTTTAGCTATACCTGACATTCTAGCCTAATAAATGTACATTAAACAAAAAATCAACAAGCAAGTTTAGGGTACATATCAGCTCACACATGTTTGTAGACCACTCAAAGCATCAAACTCGATCAAAGCAGTGCAATCTAACTGCCATGGCTCTCTAACTATTGACTACTCTCCTAATCTCTCTGGATGCTCTGTGCTCTGATCTCTCAAATGCTATGGATGAAAATGAGGATGTTTCTCCTTGTAGTCACTATATATAGGTTGTGTAACCCTAACTGGTTGTGCTCACCTCCTAGTGCCTTTTTCATTCCCATTGATCCTTTTTGAGTCCAATTTTTACTCATCTGAACCTGTCATCTTATCATTATCCCTTCTAGCCTTTCTTTTCGAGAGATTGTAAAAAAAATTTGAATTTTTTCACCCAATCTGTCAAGGGGCATGTTGTCTTCCTTACTTGGAATAAATGTTGTATCAGTTAATCTTATTTTCTTTGATCCAACACGACAAGCTGCATTGTCTCAAAGAGGAGAAAAATGTAGAAACCTAAAATTTTCCTAGCCTAATTAAATAAATATTTGATTTATTTAATTATTTTATCTTAAGCCTTCTATTAATTAAATAAATTTTTATTTATTTAATTAATTCACTTATCCTCTTCTAGCCTTTCCCTATTTAAAAAAATATTTTATTTATTTAATTGGTCCCACTTCTTCTATTAATTAAATATATCTTTATTTAATTAATTAATTCATTATCTTTCTCCTTCCATGACACTTGTCATTCATCTCTTAATTTTCCTTTGACCACCTTTCTAATATTTTCCTATTTTCTATACCTACCCTTTAATCCTAGCTAGCCATTTATCTTTTCACCTCTTAATCATATCCCTCCATTTCTAGGGTACTCTCTATATAAAAGGATCCTTTCATTCTTTGACAACCCTAATTACTCAATCGGCCAATCAACCTTCATGTGATCAAGCAACCAAACATCCACACAACCACAATCTATTCTTTACTGAGCTCTTGTGCACAATACAAAATCTGAGAGTAACTAAATCAAGCAAGATCAATGGAGATAGGAAACAATGAATATCAAACCCTACTAAGCATGTGAATTCTAAAATCTTCCTATTTTGTTGTGATTTGCATGTTTTAGGTTCTTCATTGGTGTATGGTGGATTTTAATTGTAGAACTAGGGTTTTATGTGGTTGGATCTTTTTTGGTTTTAAAATAGTTTAACATTCCATTTTCACCTTATACACCTTTAAATTATCTTATTTATTCCATGATTTATGACACCATATACACATTTATAATGTCAAACCAATAAATTTTCATATATTACCTTGATGATATGAAGTATTAACTATGATTAATGATTGTAGATTTGCATTTGTATGTTTAGCTAGTTAATGCTAAATGTAAAACCTAAAATTCCACATTCATAAATCATCAAAGGAAAACCACCAATTCTTCTAATCTATGCTAAAATCAAACTATCCTATGAAGAGAATGGAGATGAGAGTGCATAATGAAAATAAAACGAATCAAAATAAAATACCATAAAAAAAATGTTCCCTAATCTCTCTATAGTAGTTGAGTCTCTTTCCAAATTGTAATGATAATGACCCTCATAAATATGCAATCAAAAACAATTCGATAAAAAGAAAACTCAAGAGTAGTGGTTAAAGAAAAATGGAGATAAAGGCTTGAATTTATAGATTTAAAAGAGGGAAGATCGATGGTGGAGTTTGAATTCATCTCAGCAGAGATGGATGGTCAAAGACAACATAGGATAAAATTTGCCAAACATAGGAGGAGAGTGGGAAGATGCTTGGAAGGAATCCAAAGGTAAGTGGCGAGGCTAGAAGAAAAAGAAGGACAAGTGACAAATATTGTAAGAAAGTAGAGAAGTGGAGGAAAAAGAGAAATTAAATAATAAAATTATTTAATTAATTTAGCAAGAGTAATAGTGAATAGATATTTCATCCATTTACCTAGTTGAAAAGGGAAAAAAGAGGGAACAGAAGGATAAATTAAAGAATTTATTCAACCATAGAACAATAAATTAGATAGTTAAATAATTAAAAATTTAATTATAAAGGGGATAGAGGAATATGGTAAGATTAAATTAATTAATTTAAGGGAAATGATCAATTAATTAAATAAAATTATTTAATTAACATTAAAAGAAAAAGGAAATATTAGTAAGACAATTAAATAATCAGATTAGGATTAAATGTTGAGTAGATTGATTGAAATGGAATATGTTTTGTAGCTAGGAAATTGGAAATCATCAAAGCAAATCAAAATACTAATCTAGCTCAATCACAAAATCTCATTGCAATGATCAATCCTAATTACACTCAATAGAGACATGAAAGCAAAACATTCAAAACTAAAAACTAAGCAAACTAGATGCAGATTCGAATGTCTCCTTCATGCGGCTCCATTGTCCTTCTTTCTTCTCCAAATAGCTTTGTTGTGGATCTCACCTACTAGCGCATGGTCATGATATGAAAGCAAGTAGACAAGATGATTGCTCAAGAGTACTCGAAGCGTGATTGATTCGACAAAGTAATTTAAAACAAGTGATTTTTAGATCGATAATGTGATTAGTTTGATAATGTGATTATTATCCGAGATTGAAGAAATTCATCCAATTTATAGACAAATTGGAGAAATGATCAAATTAGCATGATTCAATTCAAATAGAAATTGTAAATCAAAAATGTCAATTATGACAAATTTATGACAAATTTGCACTTTCTATGCAAAAATTGATTGATTGATAATTTATGACAAATTATGACAAATTTCTATGTCAAAATTGATTGATTGTCAATTATGACAAATTATGACAAATTGAAATGTCATTCCCATGAAATTAGGAGAAAAATAGGAGGAAATTGAATTAGAAATTAGAAAATTAGAAAATTAGAAAAAGAGGAAAATTAGGAATTAAGAAATTGATGAAAATTAGGAAATTAGGAAAATAAGAGAAATTAGGTGAATTAATTAATAATTTGTCATTTATTAATTAATTCACAAAAAGAGGAATAATTAGCCAATTAAATGAATATTTAATTGCGATAAGAAGACTTAGGATAAATAAATAAATTATTTAACCTGGAGGAAGAAAATGGAGAGAAAATGACAAACAAGGTTAAATGAATAAATCATAAAACCCTAGAGAATAAATTAAAAATGCAAGGACGACAATTAGGTCTTGATATAAAATTGATTTGATGTTGATTCAATCATGATTTTGAATTGATAAATAACCAATGTGATAAATGATTTGATTGATAAATGCGCCAATTGACGAGGAACAATGACAAATTGATCCAAATTGACATAATTGAAACAGACAACAATCGATGGCAAATTGATCGCAAAATGACAAAATTGACAAAGGACGAGGATCGACTACAAACTAGATTGCAAGATGACAAGATTGAAAATGACCACGATCGATGACGAATCGATCGCAAAATGACAAGATTGAACATGACAACGATCGATAACAAATCGATCGCAAAATGACAAGATTTATAAGAGGACAAAATCCTAATTAGGATTGACGATGTCCAAAATGATGACAAATGACTACGCACATTGATGCGATAAGACTGAAAATGCTCAATTGCTCTTGAATTCTTGAATTCTCAGATACTTGATAATGATTGTGGATGGTCAAATGAGAGGGTAAATCCATCTTATATACTTGCCCATCAAATTAATTGACTAATTTTCTGACATGAGCTGACATGGAGGATTTTCCCCACTTCAAATTTGAGATAGGTCAAGGGAAGGAGCCCAAGGATAGGTCCCCATTAAAGGGGACTAGGGCACCATGCCCTAGTCCTAGTGAGGACCAGGGTGCCATGCCCTAGTCCTACCCTAATTTGGGGCATGATCAAGGTGGCATTTGGGTGTATCATTGAGTTGAATGAATTTTTTTACATGTGTGAGCATAATCAGGTCTCTAATCAGGCCGAGGGGTGCAAACACTAAGGTGAAGACCCAAATGCAGTTGGAAATTACAAGTGGTGCAATTTTAGGACACTACAAGAGGTATAATTCCCCCTTGAGAGATTGACTGGAAAATAAAATTTGAGGTAAATCTCTAAAAAGAAAAGAATATTATATGAAAAATAGAAGAATAATTAGCTTTATGACATGCATGGGCTTGATTAGGCATATAGGTTTGATTGGATAAAGGAGATGGTTGGAGTGATTTTTAGATTGATTGATTGATTTGATTAATTGAACTGATTAGATTAATTAGATTGATTGGTAAAGCTCAAGTTTGGTTTTAGGACACATCTTGTAAAACACAAAAGATAGATGATCAGATGGAAATGGTTGATAGGAAATATGAGCAAGTAGAAGAAGAGTTAGTAAGAATGGAAGAAATTTAGGTTTGTTGAAATGGATAGATCAAGGAGTAGGGAGAATTGATTAGAACAAAATAGATAATGAATATATAGATTGGAAAGATATGGGCTAGATATTGAAGATGAGGATTGTGATATTTCTTTATAAAAGTGCTTATTTTCATCATTGGGTGTTTTGGATTTTTTTTAATCGATAATTGTTTCTTATTAATATTAAATATTGGGATTTAAACCTGTCCCAAACCAAGTGGGGTTACATCAAGGGAACCCCCTCCCCAAACCAATAAGGAACCAAAGTGCAAGACCCCTTAATAGGTCAAACATTACATAGTTATTTTATCTTCGCTCTTATCATGATAACGAAGAAGCATATTAAATGAAATATCCTCCTTAACTCTCTTATCTATCTTCCTCTCCACCTCTGCCCATCCTTCCTGATCTTGACCCCTAGCTTCTTGTAACTCTTTCTTGGATCCATCAACAGGAACTGAACTAATCTTTGGGCTTCTTACACCGTCTTGCTTATCATTTTAGTCCTTCTCATCATCACAACCTATCTTTTAGATAGATTTTTCCCTCACTCCTTGATTACTACCCTTTCCTAATATGTTAACCCTAGAACAAGTATCAACACTAGCATTAGCCAAAGCCTCTGAATCGCCTTCAGGCATAGAATAAGAGGTGTCAACACACAAAGGTTTGTCACGCTCAGTACTTGTCCCCTTTGAGGCTTGAGGGAGATTGATTTTATTACCATTTTCCACCTCATAATGGGCATCAGAAACATCATTCCACCACATATCTTGTTTTTTTAATTTTTTTATGTTCATAGTTTGCAGTAATATGACTCGTCTAGAAGAAGAAATGATATCGAAAGGAGATGCCCTCATAATCCACTATTTGCGGCCAATTTTCTTCTCCATACTTCAAAAATAAATTAGTAGGAAAGCCTTTTTGAGATTCATCTCAACAAGGATACATGCAAATGATATGTGTTGAAATCCTAGGGAACCCTTGTCCACTCCCAAGAATTTTCCCAATGAGTCTGCAATAACCTTAAAATAAGATTCAAACCAGAATTGCAAAGGAAGGTATGGAAACCTTACCCACATTAAGACTCTGTCGAAGGATTGTGTGATGGCATTGAAGGTCAAATACCATAGTTTTAGGAGCAACATATATTTTTCCTCCCAACTCCATTGGTATTCATAGGGGACCTTCTTCCAATTTGATACATTGTCAAAAACAAGCATGAAATTACCTCGTGTCCTAGAAAAATTTGGACATCCCCCTCAAGAATGGGGTTCATGAATGTTGTGATCCATTTGTGAATTTCACTCAAGCTTGGCCAAAAACCTTTGAATCTCTCGATTAAACCTAGCTCAGAGAAATATTTCTCATTATCTTTTACTTTGTTGGCTATCTCCACCCCTAGATGTACTATCAGCCTTTCTACTGTCAGGATGCCCTATAATTAATCCCTAGGCTTCTCATTATACGTGCCACCCACCAATCCCCCTCCTCTAGATCTTTCACCAATCTCCCTTACTCCCATGCCCTAAAGAATGATACTATTGGCATCCTTTCTGATTGTGTTGCTTCAGCTTGATGCCTCTTTCCTAAAACATCCTTAAGAGTGTATGGCTCCATCAATAGGCTTAGTCCAAGGAGAATGCCCATATCTCCCAGCATCACTGGAGTAAAGGGCACCGCCTTCTACTTAATGACTAGACGTAGCTTGACAAACCCTAGTGAATGAAGGTCCCAACAATGCCATGAATCCTATAGGCCACAATGGTTTTTATTTTTGTAAATAGATAGATATACACCAAGGTATGGGAAGAGAAAGGTGGAGAGGATATCAATTTGCATAGACAGACACAATATAGGAAAGGAATGATTTCATCCATCTTGAGACATGAGTGTGTGATTTCATCCATCATGAGACATGAATGTTAAATAAAGCATTATGTTCCATGTGCATAAAAGTGTTAGATGACCTTTAATCTAGGATATAAAATAATGCTAAATGAATGTGCCAACACAAACACCAAGAACACTTGCCCAAGAACTCCATGAAAACATCTAATAAACACATATACAAAAACCATGCCACGTCCCATCCTCACTCCTATAATCATAGGGATATCCTTGAGTAACATAGGAACATGACATGAAAAAGATCAAGCAAAGAAAAGACTCACTTACTAAATGAGTCAACAACTATTTAGACTGTTTTGCCAAAGATATATGCTTCAAATAGGATAAGGTTGGAGATGATGATTGTTTGATTAATAGGATGATAATCAATAGGATTCCTATTCTAGGACCTATATGTTTGTAAAGGTTGATAGTGTGATTAAGATTTGGGAAAAATTCGATTAGGAAATTGATCAGTTTAGACTATAGGATAATCTGGCAGTTTGTTTGTGATAAAGATATTGCAATGCGATGCTTGTTTTAGCCTGAAATGTCATTGTCATAGCAAAGAGACAACTTATTGCAGATTGTGGTAATGATGATGGATATGGTGCAAGTATAAGTTTATTACAATAGGTGTATAGATATGATGGTGATGTTTGATTGCCTGGTGAGATGATATAGATTGAGGTTCTTTGGATATTTGCTTTTTTATTTTTATTTTTGAAGGTTTTTTATTTTTTAGACATATATCAGGATTTACTCTCAAGGAAGATTTATTTGTTTGTCCACAGTGTCTAGCAAGGCATGGAAGATTATGAATGGATGAACTGGTGGATGGAAAGTGAAGGATGGAGGTAACTAATTAAGGAATCAAGGGTAATTTGATTTTCCTAGGATTAACCATCAATGAGATAATGTGTTTTGAAAGTATATGCCCCTATGTTTCAAGATCAAGATCAAGGATGGATTTGGATAGGATGGAGATATTATGTGTGTAGCATAAGCAAGCTCATAGTGGTAGTTAATTATGGAAGGAAAAAATAGACAAGATAAGGGAAATGGATTGAAGGGTATGGATAAGGTGAAGTAGATTCATGATGCTTTTGGAGACATTATCCTTGACAAGATTAAAGGTAGAAAATGAAAGATGTATGTAGGTAGGATAATAGATAGGGAGGATGATGGGTAGGGATAATGGAGGATGGGGTAGATAAGGTGATGGAGAAGGGATGAGAGATAATGGAGGATGCGATAGGTATGATGATGGAGAAGGGATGAGGGATAATGGATGATGTAGAAGGTGGATAACATGGATGAAACTTGTGTTGGATGTTTGGAGAGATTGCTACAAATATGTGTTTTAGAGTTATCTGAGAGATGTGTTGTCATTGATGTCAACATTTTTCTCTGTCTGTGACAGTGTTGCAATGATGTTCAGTTAGTTGTTTTGTTCAGCATGTTGATGATCAGTGTTTGCAGATTAAAGGGTTTGTAAATGATTGTTTGTAGATGGTTCAGTGCAATTTTTCAGGGGTCTGCATGAATATTTGAGTGAGTTATGTTTATCAGTGTTGTGGCTAGTTTTTCTATTGTTCAGTGATGCTAGAGTATTATTAATTTGATTTGTATTGCTTTGCATTGCAATATATTGATATGTGGATTTGGAGGAATATTTGGGATGTTGATGTGTGTCTTCAATTCAAGTGATTCATGGTTTAGAGCTCTGCAAGTGGTTTTTCCAGGTTGACAATCATTGCAGTTAGTGTTCTTGAAGTTTAGTATAATGGTGTGATTCTAGTAATTTGAGTTGTTGTGATGGGAATTCATGATGCTTGTGGATGTTTCTAGATCATGTGCCTTTTGTGTTGGTGGTTCGCATTGATCATTGTGCACATAATTGATGATTTTCTCCTATGTGTTGGTGTTCTTCACTATTTTGGCCGACCAAATGCTTGTAGCATGTTGTGGATATTCAATGCACAATTCTTGGAGGTGTTTCATATTCAAGGTGTGTCATATTGGTATGTGATGTATTAGCTGACATTGCTTGGTCTAGATATGTTTTTGTAGCGTGTGTGATTATTATTTTTTAATTAGGCAATGAGTGTTGAGCTGACCTTGGTGAGGTTGATGTCATGTACAAATAAATGTAATATATTTGTAATTGAGTATGTCGTGGATGAGTGTATGAGTGAATAATGTATTAGTATTTCGGAGGCAAAGAAGAAGTGTGAGAAAATATTGTTTATGTGCTTAACCAAAACTATAACCAGGCATTAGGAGATTATATTCTATCAGTTCATGATCTTTCAGATGTGATTTGAATGTGTTTGTAAGACAGTGAGTCTTCCTTGGGTTTTATCCCTTTGTTGTTTTTGGTTATATCATCATATTGTGGGTAGGTTCCCATTGTGGTTTTTCCCTTGATTGGGTTTTCCACGTCAAAAATCTTGGTGTTATCTGTGTTCTTGATGTGTTGTTGATTCATGCTTCCATGCTTAATAATCAGATATGAGAGTAAGTTCAATTTGTGTGAGTTTGTGAGACAATTGATTCACCACCCCCCCCCCCACTTAGTTGTCTGCCCAGAATTAGAGTTTATTTCATCAACTTGACCCAAATGTAAAGTGCAAGAGGATTGTTGATTAAACATGATGCTTGTTAGCCAATTTTTCATCATGGTACTTGTCCAAGGCACCAAAAAAAGTGGTTTTCAACAAAGGACAAATTATTTCTCTTTACTTTTTTTTATTTTCTTTTTTTGGGGGAATAGTTTAGATGGAGAGGGATGGGGATAAGGATATGAATAAGTGAATTTGGAAGATAATGGATGCACAATAGGAGATGAAGAAAGGACTCAAGCATCAATTTCCTTGGATAGTATGCTTGGAATACGTACTAAAATGTACCATGGATATTGAAGGTATGCTCAAAGATATTGGTAGGATAATGGTAAAGAGAGATGAGATGGATGAGGAGATGGGAATCAGGTTTAAAAATCCATGCAAAGGATTGGATGAGAGGGATGGAAGGTTGTAAAATAGGTGTTGGATAATGTATGGGGTGTTAGGAGAATTGTGTATGGGTGGATGGAAATGTTAGCAAGATCAACATTGGCACACACCCTGAGGGGTGGTGGAGTGATGGAGAAAAAGTAGATTTTGGAAATTGAGGTTTTGAGAGAGGATTAGATGTGGAGTTTGGGACATAAGGACTCAAAATGGATGCAGGAGGAGATGGAGGCTTTAAGATAGTGGATTTATGAATAATAAAATCTTTTAAAATAGCCAATTTGGATGCCAAAATTAATTTTTCTTTGGGATGCAATGCTTCTAGGAGAAATTTGCGAATCTACATGGTTTTTTATTTTTATTTTTGCTTCATGGGCCTTTGTGGCCTTTTTTATTTTTATTTTTCCTTTATCGGAATTTGTGGCCTTTTGGATTTTTCTTTTCACTTTATGGACCTTTGTGGCCTTTCAGATTTTTATTTTTCCTTTTGGACCACATTTTAATTTATTTTTGGATGTCTTTTAGATGGGACATGTTGATCCTTGTATACATGTGGATTTTTAGACCTGCAGATTTTATGCTTGGCATCCAAATTCCTTTCAAGAGGAATGGTGTTCATGGATGGATAGGAGTGATGTGGAGGTATTTGGGATTGGTTGATGGGGGTAGATTGTTGGAAGGATCTCAAAGTTGTGTGCCTTTATTGATCTTGATTTATGACAGGGTAAGTGGATTGTGAGCTAGGCATGATATGGGTAGTGGATGGAGGAATATAAGGACCCAAGATGGATGGAAGGGATGAAGGCTTTGGTTTGGAGGATGGAAGGATGTATGATTTGATAGGGATACCAATGAATTGAGAGTGAGCTATGTAGTTGACACCATGATAATTGAGATTTTATTTGATTTGAAGGGATTTAATATACCTTGTTCATAGATGCCTAACCCTTTTCCTTGATAATGCATGCTTCACAAATCTTTTTACCAATGAGATATTCATTGTTTTTGAAACAAGATGTGATTCCATTTTGAGGGTGATATGGCATGGGGGAATGATAAGCTCATCGATGAAATCAAATTAGATGAAAGTGGAGGAACCCATTTGATAAGTAAGGTGTTCATGAACAGCTTGGGTAGAAGTGATGAGATCTTGAGGAAGATTAGGATCATGAGTGGTATTATGAGGGATGAAGAGATCTTGAGAAGGATTAGGATCATAAGTGGGTTTAGGAGTAATTATGGAATCTTGAGGTGGATATGAAGGATTATGATATGGAGATGAAGGAATACATTGACCTTGATATGGAAACAAATCATTAGATGGAGTGGAAAGGGTGATTTTCTCTTGATTCGAATGGGATCATTGGATGGGATGGAATGAATAGCATGATATTTCTTGGGACATGGATTATGAATAAATTTGGAGGGACACTTTTATGTTGATATGGAAGGGGATCATCTTGAATGGAATGAAAAAGGATGGTGGGATCATCATGAGGTTTGGGGAAGATGGGATCTTGGCCAACAATTGGATGGGATAGGAAATATTTGGGATCTTTATCTTGACCTTGGTTCATTTTAGGACATCTTTTTCTAGGGCATATATCTAACTCCAAAAATGGGGTATGATTTTGGACATGTATGAGAGATTATTGAATACAGTCAACACTTTGGCATGACAAGAATGAATTTTGAATAAGACTCTCTAGAGTGGGTTTGAATGGAGTGTAATATGGCATTGGATCTAGAACTTTAGAATCCTAGAAGGGATTTGTATGAAGAAAAGTATATTAGAATGAGCCATTTCTAGATATAGGTATATGATTTTGATCATGCTGGAAAACATGTTTTGTCCATTAGGTGAATTATTGGGACGTTCTTCAAAAGAAATTTCTTCTTGGTCAATAAGGTCATGAATGAGACTTTTTCAATTTTATACAATAGTGAAATCTATGTAGTTTGGTCCTATGGTATTCAAAAAAAATTGTATCTTCCCACCATGTTGGTTTGATATGAGATTCACAATGAACAATTTCAATTAATGTAATGGAATTTGACCAGACCAGTTTTATTAAGAAAGATTTGATTGGTTCTCCATGTTGGTGTTGGAAATAAGCCAAACTCAGACCGACGAGGGAATAGTCCAAGAGGGGCCAGTAGCTCAGTGGTAGAGCACTCTAGCAACATATGGAAGGTCCTAGGTTTGAGTCCTAGCTGGTCCATGTCTCAACATGGTATCAAAGCCAAGCTCAGGCTAGGAGCCCCAAGCACACGAGAGGTGTGGTTTAAGGGGGGGTGTTGGTGTTGGAAATAAGCCACACCCAGACCGATGATGGACTAGTCCAAGAGGGGCTAGTAGCTCAGTGGTAGAGCACTCCAGCAGCATATGGAAGGTCCTAGGTTTGAGTCCTAGCTGGTCCATGTCTCAACATGGTATCAGAGCCAGGTTCAGGCCTACAGCCCCAAGCACACGAGAGGTGTGGCTTAAGGGGGGTGTTGGTGTTGGAAATAAGCCACACCCAGACCGATGATGGACTGGTCCAAGAGGGGCCAGTAGCTCAGTGGTAGAGCACTCCAGCAGCGTATGGAAGGTCCTAGGTTCGAGTCCTAGCTGGTCCATGTCTCAACACTCCAAGATTAGGGTATTTATGTGTTGATGTTTGGAGAATTTTTTCTCTATTTTTTTTGTCCATTTTGTTTTAGGATCGAGTTATAGGAAGTATAAAAGAGACCGAGACCTTTGAAATGAAATGAAAGCTATATGAAATCTAAATACTCTATTTTTGGACTTTTGAATGCTTTGATTTTTGGAGATTTTCAAATGTTTTTGGGATTTTAAGATTACAAAGATCTAAAAACAAAAGAAATGTAAGATCATCAAAGGAATGTCTAGACCTTGGATAGTGAAAATTTATAGTGATTGATAAGTCAAACTTGTACTATATAGATGAGTACAAGCCCAATGAATAAGAGGATAGACTTTATTGACAAGAAATGATTGACCCTAGATTTTGATTAAGGCAAACTGATTTAGATGCAAGAATATTTTGATATATTATAATGGTCCAAGGAAAATGAGGGAGAACAAGGGATGTAATCATATTGGTTTAAGTTTCATTCTTAGGTTTGAATCATTGTGAATCCTAAGCTCCTTGATTTTAGTTTCAAATTGAGGCAAATATAGAGTTTTTTGGTATTAATTTCTACCTCAATTTTGGTCAGTTCTTCAATATTTTTAAATGTTTTAATATGTTTATGAAAAAAGAATCCACTTGAAAAGCACAAAAGCTAGATTGGGTTTTTGACTCAAACTATAAGACTTGCTTTGAAATGTATGTTTATAGGCCATAAAAAAGCCCAAATTTCTACTTATATAGCACAAATAAAGGAAATTCAAATGATCTTTACAACCTAAGTGTTAAGTAGAGATAATTGAGATAGATTAGGCCAACACTTGGTATCTTAAGATGGTAGTGCATGGCACTGTTATCTTTTGATAGAAGGATGGGTAGGAGGCCCCAAGGCTGGAGGCATGATCCAATCACCCTCTTTTTAGAGGCCTCAATTAGCCTATGTAATCCAAAAAAAAATGTCTGAAATCAAGGAGATACAAATGGTGAGTATCTTCAGGGTGTGATGCACATATCTTGCACTAATATATTCAACCAATTATGATAAGGCCTCTAATCACAACGGTTTTTAGTTAGATTTGGGGACAACCATGCACATACATTTGGTGGTGAGACACTTAAGTCTCTAGTCAACCCAACATGGTCTTATTCCATATCTTCATTGACACCATCGACATAGTTAGGAGATTTGGATTTCCCTCACCCTTTTTATATATTAGGTGAAATGAAATATCGCTTAAGATCAAGCCAAGGGGTGATGAAATCCCCAAGGAAGCCCCTCCTAAGAAAGAATCTTATGAGCTCTCCTACACCCAGGTTCTATGGAGGCAAGGAAAGAGGATAATTTTATAAGAGTTTTGGGATGTACAATAGAGAGCATGCAAAGCACAGAATATTCACACAGGTTAATTTCCATTAAGAAATTAAAAAATGAGCTAAACTACAAAAGAAAAAATACAAGATATGAAAGCTAATCTTATTGAAAACCCTTGCAACAAGCAGATTAGTAGTATCAAATCCAAACCCCCTTTCCATGTGTTGGTCTTGTAACAATATCATTAGTAGGTCAAGAGGCCCTTCATAAAACAAAATAAGAGCTACACAAATTTGTTAGGTTCCAAATAAAAACATAGATAAAATGCATTAATTTCAAAATCAAATGCTTGCATACCTTTTGATGGAGCAGTAACAACAGCAATAGTAGAACAATATTAACTTTTGCACTTCTTAACAAAATCTTAAGCTACAAAATGATTTAGAAAGCTATGAGTGAGATCTAATAGATCCAAAAATCATTTTTCCAAACCCTTATTGGAATCCAAGAACACTGAGGGGGGGATGAATCAATGTTATGTCGAATATAATATTTTTAACCTTATTAACAAAACCACTTAATAACCAGTATGCATAAAAGAAAGTAACAACAAGTAATATCAATGCAACCACATGAATCAACACCATAACACATAGATTTATACGTGGAAAACCTCAAAGAGGAAAAACCATGATGGGATGGGAGACCCGCAATATCTATCCACTGGCCAACTGAATAAATATTACAAGAGGGGCCTGCACATGCAAGAAGGCACACTGTTCATCACAAAAGGAGCCTCACTGACTACAGATCCAAAGTATTGGATTACAAAAAAAAATTGAGCTCAGAATGAGCATCTTCTATGCTAGATGAGTTCTAGTTAAAGCATTGTCTATACCAATTATATTGTAACCTTCCTTACCGGTAGCTTAGATTGCTTCCCAAGCCTCTAGACAAATAATCAAGATCGATTGCAGATCATTATATTTGCATTCTATCGATCAAGATCACTTATATACCATCACATAACCTATCCCATCTCTTACCTATCATATCCTCAAAATGACCTAACTCGAACTAACTTATATACCCAATTACATGAATAAACACAAATGCCTTATGTCGGCTTACAACCATATTACAAATGATAAGACACATGTTGGGCCAAACAAAATATAAATATGAAACAATATGATCATTTCTACTTCCATGCTTGCCAGATCAGTATCCTATGTCGACCTTAGAATACCGATTCCAATTTTACTAGTTACATGCCTGTCAGTTCCCTGAATGTCGGTTACCTTGATTTCTGGATCTCCCATGAAGTGTGTTGCCAATAATGACAACACCTATAACCCGGATTAGTGTCAATTGGCAAAAATCTCCCCCTTTCGCATTGATGGTAACACTCATGTGAAAAATGGATCGTTGAAGTGTTGTACCGATTCCTATCCAAAAATTGATCTCTGAAGGCTGCTCCCCCTGAGCTATACATTACTTCTTTTGTCCCTTGACATTTTTCACATCCACCTCTCCCCCTTTGACAACAATTCCAAAGACAAAGGCAAAAAAAATAAGAAATGAAATTCTATACAAAGAAAAATTGTGAATACTGGATCTAAATGTACTTGAAAATATCTGGATAAGCACCCTTCAAAAATGCCAAATAAGTATCCCAGATAAATTTTAGAGTTCCCAAAATTGATACAAACCCATTCAGAATGTAAGCATCTAGTTATTCTTCTATTAGGGTTGTCGGTGTGGATATATTCATCGGGTCCATACATTCCCACTTATGAAGTAACAAAGTATTAAGTCGGGGACTTACCAAACCTCTCGATTCTCTGGCCTGTTGGATTAATTTGTCCTTTTCCTTCTCTAGGGCTGAAATTTCAAACTCTAAAACCAAAATTTGACCATCAACACAGCTGGTCAAAGATTCAGTACCATCAAAAGTGACTACAAGTTGTTTCAACTTGTCCTTATCCGCCTTAACTTTATTATCCAGGTTTATTGTAAGTTTTTCTCTATTAGTGCAAGACCAGTATATGCGACTACATTGATGAAGAGCTTCATCAATCCTTGTCATCTCTTTTGTCAGCCTAGCTTTGTCAGATGTGATCATATTATCACATGTGACCTTTCTAGTTGTATTATACCTTTCTACAAACTGCTTGTTTGACACTTGTTGAAGAGTTTTATACTCTTTTGCAATGTGCTTTATCAAACCTTTCAACTTACCAGATGGACTACCTATGTAATCAATCTTTCATTTTGGTGCATTTTTTTGCAAAATTGGAATAGCTTTATCAATAACCTACTTATCTTATGAACCTTCCTTCTTTAGTTTCTGACCTGCAACAAACATCAATTTAAAACTGCTCAGCTGCTTAATGTTCTTATTCCCAAAACAACCAAAATCTTCTTGACTAGATGAGTCAAGTGCCAACAATGAGGGACCAACAACTGGTGAAGATGTCGGTACCCTGAGTTGAGTCTATTCATCATGACCTTTCTCCTTTGCTTTCTGTCCAACTGCATCTTTTATCTTCTCCTCAACACTGGTGGCTTTGCCACTTGGTGTAGTTATTTATGCAGCCTCTACCTCATGAATTTCAATTGTATCAACATCAATTACTAGAGGAGGATTGTCTTCTATTGGTATGCTGATCTCTACATCCTTTACATGTGTTACTGTCGGAGGAATGTCCTCAGTTAGTTTCTGTTCCAAAACCGGTGGATCTCCACCTTGTATACCTTTCCCTTTAGCATCAACTGGGATGTCTGGAATGTCAGACTTAGGTAGAATATCTGGTGATGTAAAGAAACCTGGTTTATCCACAAAGAGTTTAACTCAGGCCTCATGTGTTTCCTTCATAATTTCATTGACTCTCCCTACCATAAGACTTACATGTCAGTGTCTACTGTAGAAAATTGTTTTGTTAGCAAAATCTAGACACTGTCGCATCTCTTCATCAATTATAGCACCACAAACAGTTATATAAATAGTTGATAACCTCCTAGCATCTAACTTATTATATAAATCTATCAGTATTTTTTCTTCAATCTCAAGTAAGGATTTCTTATATGTGTCTAAGTATAACAAAACTGATTCTTCAATCTCCTTTTATTCCTTATCATCCATATCACTATAATAGTGCTATATGTTACTCATAATAACATCTTTTGTGATCTGATCAATTAATTCAACAATAGAAAGAGGAGCAATAGCCTTAACACTTTTACCAGATTCAAGAGCAATATCTAAATATGATTTCTTCTTCTTACTGGGGGTGGGAGCAGAATCCTTGGCTAGTTTCCTTTTGTCAGTAGATTTTCTCTCCTTCAAAATTTTATTTTGTGCTGCCGGAGGAGTGACTTTGGTTTTCTGCAGCTTCCCTTCCTTGGGCTTTTTCCTCTGAATCCTCATGTAGATCTTAGGAATCTTTGGGGTTTCTTCCTTAGTCTCAAAGCCAGATTTGATAGGAGCAATAAAGGTCTCTGGTTTCTTCCTCTTCGATATACCCTTGCCAGTTCCTGCTTCCAAAGAAGCTTGTAAAGTTGTCAGAGGAGATGTCTCTACCAAACCAATGATTTGTTTGATCTTAGAGGACATCTTATGGATAGCCTGTCCAACCCTTCTTTATTTGTCCTTCCCTTTTCTTCTTACTGAAACATATCTTTACTTTAGATTCCTTTTGCTTTGCAGTACCAAAAAAAATTTCTTTCTCATCAACCAGGGCATCTATAAGCATCTTGGCATAGAGATCCAAGATATGTGCATCAACCTCATAGCCCATTTCAGTAACCCAGATAGTTCTAGGTTACACTACCTCCATTAAAGTTTCATCTTTTTTCACCATGAAGCATATGTCGGTAGAGTATTTGTCAACTATATGCTTAGGTATCCTTTCCCTCTTCTTCATTTCTTTTTGAAATGCTTTGAAATAACCCCACATAATGGAGTCTTTGTCCTGTCCCAAATTCCTCAAGACATCCTTAATATGTTTTCCTACCAGTACATCAAAGGCCCATTGCCTCTTACCGGATCCTGATATATCATCCAAAAAGAAAAGCATTAAACAGACAATGAGATTCCCATACCAGAATGTACCTTTCACTTTTCCCTTAATCTTTCCTAAATTTGAAATTAACTCATCACACATCCACTGACAAAGATCATATTTCACATTTTCCTTTACCATCTTGTGTTGACAGTAGATACAGGAACTAGAAACAGAGTTCAATCGGTTTGATTGAGTTACCTTGTATCCAATTACCATGCTTGCAAATTAAACATATTTATCCCTGATGGTGCTAATCTGCATCGACCAGTTGTCAAAGGTGGCACCGATTAGCTTGTTCACCTCATTGTTTGGAATCTTCTTCTTGCCTCGTGTCTATCCAACCTTGGGTAAATTGGTGATAGTCTGAATCATCTCCTTGGTGATTTTGTAGGGTCATTCAAGCCACATTAACTCGCCATGGACTCGTCTCAGCACATACTGAATCATCTCATCCTCAAACTCGAGCATCTCTAGAATATCGGTGAAACCCTTATCCTTCATAATTTGAAATTTTGGTTTGATCAATCCATCCTTGTTCAGAAATGTGGACAAGTACATTGATTTAATCTTCGATGATCTGAGATCCTCAAGAGTGTAGTGAATATATGCTCTCACATCTTCCATATAAAGAACTTCATCAGGAACCCTAGAAAATGCACTGATTGAGTCATTGCCCTTCGCAATTTGAGGGCATTGCTTAAATTCTGGACGTGGATGATCCTTAATATCCACCATAATAGGGGTAGTCACATCTATCAGAGTGGGATTAGATCCAGAATCCATCACGATTTAGAAAAGTAGCGTGAAAAATAGACAAAATACATCTCAACCTAAGCCGGTGAAAATCTTTGAAAATCTGCTCATAAAATACTGGAAAATGCTCTTAATCACCTTGATCACCTTAAACTCACTTTGCTTTGCTCTGAATGCAGTGTGATTAAAAATGAAGTAACTTATCCTTTTATCCTATTAAACCCTAAATCCTTATTAACATTAATGCATCCTGACATATGATACCGGATACAAAATCCATTATCTCAGAGTCGGTTGTCCTCCAAATTGACTTCACCAGGATCTGAAACAAGCTTTTAGACCACTACTGGGGGTAATGTAGAATCTATCATTCATTTGCCTCCCCTAAGGCTAATGCCTTAGTTATTGGATGTGTTTCCTATCGGTTCAGGAACATTCTGCTCTATCGGTTGAGTATCCTGTGAATTTGCCTTTGTCGGTTGATCATTAGATTTCCTAACCCATTGTTTAGCATGAGCTTGTTGGATTTCATCAACCTTTTTCTTTCCCTTCTCATTAGATGTGTCATTCCCTTCTGGTGTATTCTTTCATCTGCTATATTTTTCAATGTGTCCTATTTTGTTGCATGCATAGCAAGTAACATTGTTCTTTTGAATTGCCTTGTTGAGTCCTTGATCATTCTTTGACCTACATTGATTAGCCATATGTCCAAACTTTCCACATGTTTGACATCTTGCATTCATTATACAATATTCTATCCTATGATCATACTTTTTACAATTTGAACATTGACTGAGAACTGCATTATGATTTTGATTTGCTCTATTTCTACATTGACTTGCTCTATGACCAAACTTATTACAAAGAAAGAATCTATCATTAAATTTGTGTGCATTGGGTTTCCTTATCGGTGATTTTAGATTCCAGTTGTCTGGTAGATTCCCTTTATTTGTAGTACTAGAGATTTCTCCATGCTTAAATCCAAGACCTCTAGTGTCTCTAGTGTCTCTTTGATCCTTCAGTAATTCATCAAGCCTTGCAGAACTAACCCTAAACTTTTCTTTGTATTCATTTGCAGCATCTAGATCACTTCTTAGGACTGTCACCATTCTTTCTAGCTCTTTCTTATTGTTCTATGATTGTACCAGCTTAGTTCTCAACACATCATTCTCATGCGCCAGCCTAATACATTCCTTGGATCTGTCTTTTAGAGATATAGCAATGTTTTCTTCATTATTCTTTCCGTCTTCAATTTCCTTGGACATCCTTGTGGTCATGGCTTGCATCTCATTCTTTATGACATTATTCTCCTAACTCAGCTTCTGACATAATTCCTTAAGGGAATTCTTCTCTTCATCATCCAGATTTTGTAAAAGTTCCTTTCTTTTATCTTGAGCAGATGATAACCTCTCCTGTAGGGTAAGGATGAATTCCTTTGTAGAATTTAACTCATTCTTCAACCTTTCAGAATCATAGTCTTCAAAAGCTACTTCAAGTTCCTTTTGTAGACTCATCTCCATGGATTTCAGATTCATGATCTTACTCAAGCTGTTAGACTTATTCCAAGGCACCAAGCTTTGATACCAATTGTTGAAATCCAAGAACACTAAGAGGGGGGGCTGAATCAATGTTTTGTCGGATATAATATTTTTAACCTTATTAATAAATCCACCTAATAACCGGTATGCATAAAAGAAAGTAACAACAAGTAATATCAATTCAACCACATGAATCAACATCATAACACATATTTATACGTGGAAAACCTCAAAGAGGAAAAACCACGATGGGATTAGAGACCCAAAATATCTATCCACTGGCCAACTGAATAAATATTACAAGAGAGGTTTGCACACTTCCTAGAGCACACTACTCATCACAAAAGGATCCTTACTAACTACAACTATGAAGTACTAGATTACAAACAAAAACTGAATTTAGAATGAGGATTTTCTATTGTGGATGAGTTTCGGTTAAAGCACTGTCTGTACCGGTTATACTGTAACCTTTTGGTGCAGGAGCACAAAGTGAACCAAGTGTACCTCATGATTCCAATGACCTATATGGGGTAAAATATGAACATTTTGAGTTCTAGATGGTTTCTTGTGTCAAATAAGGTCTAATGAGACCAATAGCATTGTAATAAGGTCATTTGACCATTCATATAATCAAGTTGTCTAGTTGGTCCTAGGAAGGTCTTGATTTGGCCAATACTGTGCAAATGGGTCAAAATGGGTGAATTGATGTAATAATATTAAAGTTGGTCTAAAACATCCTTTCATGTCTATTTAGACCTATTTCAATGTGTTTAAGGTCATGGTTTAATAAAATGTTGAAAGTTGTCATTATTGACAAATGTTGTCATGAGCAACTTTTCTTTGTAAAGGGCAGTTTTATGCCTCCAACGGTCAAAGGGAGTTTAAAAGTGGTTGTAAGAGGTTCTAATTTCCCCCTCAAGGCTTAAATGGTCCTTGGATGGTCGACCATGGGGTTGGATTTTGGAGATTGTATTGAAGTTTGAAGAACAATCAATTGAAATATAGACATTTGTTGCACTTTCCTTGTATTTTACACGTGTAACAATCTGATCTGGCTTGAATCGTATTGATTTATCATTATTTTGTCTTGCAAACTAGTTTGGTATGATACCTTGATTATTTCTTTGTCATATGCAATTTGTTTCATGTGATTTGGTTTCATATTGAGGAAGATCCAATAAATTTTGTAAAAATTGTCTAATCTGATCTAGGATAAACAATGACCTTTAAAATATGATATCTTTTATATGCATTGCCAAATAAGCCCGCCAATGTGAATAAACATGTATTATAATTCATTCTTTCTTCTTTGAAAGTTTTTAGAGTTGTTACATCAATTTTGCATGTGTTTTGAAGAGATCTAATGGTTGTTTGGTGTCTCAGATTGGAAAAAAGACAGTCTTGAAGGGTTTGTTGCAATATACATGTGTTAGATGAATGGTGGAGGGTGTGAAGGGGATTTAATGTGTTTTTTGGCTCTGAGAAAAACCATTGTTGTCTTGAACAAACCCTTATTCCCATGTGTGGAACCAAAACTCAAGGATGTTAATTGTTTCCAAACTTAATCATGGTTGTCACATAAGGACAATAGACTAAGACTTTCAATGTTTGTCAAGTCTAGGGTGGTTGTTGGGGTTGTGAATTTGTATGGATATCAGGGAATGGAAGCACTAATGTTGTATGGCTTTGTGAATGAAGTTTTGGTGTTTTTTGGAACAAGTATATGCCCATTATAAGTGTCTATTCTTGAACATTTGTATGACTGTCTTTCTTGTGATAGTGAATTGAGTCTATGGTTAAGTTTGTAAGTTGGGAAGAGTGAAGTAATTTGGTTTTTTAGGCTGTCAAGAGAGTGTGATAAGACTTGTTTCCATTAACCAAATGTGGCTTCCAAGCAAGGGTCATGTGCTTTATAATGACTGTCCTAAAATTGTGAGTTGAGCCTTTAGGAAGAGTTATGGCAACCGGTTATGTTGTGTTCTTGAAGGATGTATGAATGTGTTGAGTGTTGTATGGAGGCATGGAAGAGAGGTATCATGAAGGGTGTTCGATAATCTTGGGTTGAGGGGTGATTTTTGTTTATGAGTCACTACAAAGGAAAGGTGTTGATGAATTTATAGAGTGAGAGCACCAGATTGATGAAACACACCTATTAGATAGGTGAGTTGGGATAGATTGTTCCTATTTTGTGAGTTTGTGTGTGGATGCTCTGCATCACCTTCATTACCAGTAGCTTAGATCACTTCCCAAACCTCTAGACAAATAATCAAAACCTATTGTAGATCATTACATTCGCATGCTATCGATCAAGATCTCGCTCATATACCATCACATAACCTATCGTATCTCTTATTTGTCATATCCTCAAAATGACCTAGCTCAGACTGACTTATATACCAAAATACATGAATAAACACAAATGCCTTATGTTGACTTACAACCATATTACAAATGATAAGACACATGGCGGCCCAAACAAAATATAAACATGAAATAATATGATGCTTGTTGGATCAATCTCCTATGTTGACCTTAGAATACTGGTTCCAAGTTTATCGGTTACATGCCTATCGGTTCCCTGAATGTCGGTCACCTTGATTGTCGGATCTCCCATGAAGTGTGTTGCCAGCAATGACAACACCTATAACCCAGATGAGTTTCAATTGCCAACAACCCTATGTGTGGTTTTTTTATGAATTAAAGAACAACCAAGATTTTTAATAAAATACAACAATATTAAAAGCGCGGTAACTTTCTCAATTGTTAACAAAAATTCAAACCACAAAATGATTCAGAAATTTAAGAGTGAGATCTAAAAAACATTAAAATATTTTTTACAAAATTATACATGGAAAGTTTTATATTATTGAAAGAAAATAATGGTTTTGAAAAGAAACTTGCAATTTGATGGATCAATTGCAATTGAAATAGTAAAATAGCATTAATTTTCTCAATTCTTAACAAAGATTCAAACTGCAAAATGATTCAAAAAGTATGAGTGAGATCTAAAAAATATTGAAAACCTTTTTGCAAAATTCTACATGTAAATTTTTTTATCAATGAAAGAACACCATGGATTTGAGATGAAAATCGCAAGAGAATATGTAAGATTCACTACAATAAATAATAGATTCACAATGGGTTCAACAAAATGTATAGCCTAAGATTCCACATGAGTAAATCAACTAAGGAAAACCACCAATTCCTATGCTAAGATCAAACTATCCTATGAAGATGAGAGTGCATAATTAAGATTAAACAAATCAAAACAAAGCACCATAAAACAAATACTCCCCTAATCTCTCCATAGTTCTTAAGTATCTCTCCAAATTGCAATGATAATGGCCCTTAAAAATCTACAAGAACAAACAATTAGATAAAAAGAAAGCTCAAGAGTAGTGGTTGTAGAGAAAATGGAGGCAAAGGCTTGAATTTATAGATTTCAAAGAGGGAAGATCGATGGTGGAGTTGACTTCATCCTAGAAGAGATGGACAATCAAGATCCCATAGGAGAAAAGTTGCCAAAGATAGGAGGAGAGTGGGAAGATGCTTGGAAGGAATCTAAAGGCAAGTGGCAAGACTTGAAAAAGAACAAGGACAACTGGTAGAGACTTTAAGAGAGTGGAGAAGTGGAGGAAAAAGGAAAATTAATTAATTTCTTTAGTAAGATTAATAGTAAATAGATATTTTATCCATTTATCTGGTTGAAAAGGAAAAAAAGGGGGGAATAGAAGGATAAATTAAAGAATTTATTCAACTATATAAGAATAAAATTAGATAATTAAATAATTAAAATTATTTAATTATAGAAGGGGAGAGGAATATGATAAGATTTAATTAACTAATTAATTAAAGAGAAATGATCAATCAATTAAATAAACTTATTTAATTAACACAAAAAGAAAGAGGAAATGTTAGTAAGGCAATTAAATAATTAGAAAATATTAATGCAAAGAATTGGTAACTAAAAGAAGAGTTACTTTTTGGTGTCTACAATAAATTTTGATAATATATTAAGATGAATGGTTAATATGAAATGTTGAGTATTTGTAGAAGGATTAACATGTAATTTTTGGAAGGATTAATTCATTCATGTATTTGGAAGGGAGAAGAAACAAGTTGACATGTGTCACCATGTAGTTGTTGATTGAAAGTGTGAAAAAGTAAAAAGCTTAGTTTTAGTTAAACATGCATATCTTTCTTAATCAAATTAATATCTTAAAAATTATTTGGAAAGCTAAAAATAAGGAGCAACGGATCTAGAGATTGTTTGAAGATATTCACTATAATAAGGAAGCATCGTTCACTAGAAGTTGATTAAGACAAAAGTTGCAATATTGGAGGTGGTAGTTAAGGAATGAGTTGTAGTTCAGTTCGGAATCATATACCTCTTTTTGATCTCATGGATTAGGAGTAATTGAAGTTATAGAAAAATAGAGAAACGTGTAAAAATAATAGACCATGACTCATAAATGATTATGACGTGTTTTGTACACATTTTCAGCCATTACTATATTTTGATGTTATAAGAGTTTGAAGAGGATTATAACACTTTCAACTCATTTTAGTTTGGCATTTATTATTAGTTATGGAAATAATAAGTCATCTCCTTGATATTGTTGGATAATTGATAGGCTTTAGGAGTGGCCGAGTATCTGTCTTCTTTTTTTACATTTCTTATTATAGTAGGTTTATGTTTTCTACCCTTATACTTGGCTAACTTTATCTCAAAATATTATTTTCTCAAACTTCTTCCCATTTGTTTTTCTCTTTCCTCTTTTGAATCGTATCTTCCTCATGTGGTGTATATTCTATCATCATTCTTGCTTTATATGACACAAGAGATGAGTCTTGGTCTAGGGATTGTAACATGTCAATAAATCTCTTCATTTTTATGATTTTTTTTTAATTTGTTAATGATATTTCATTATTTATTGTAAATAATTCTTTCCCTTTGTTAAACATGGCTTTATTTTATTTTTCAGTTTCTTATCTTCTTAACTTCTTTATGTTAGATTTGTGTGAATGTTGTCATTGATGTCAAACCCAATGTTCCGGTTGGATCGGATATGGTATATTGTTCAGTTATTGTAGTGGAAGATAGGTATGTATGTGATATGAAGCATTAAGGAATTGATGATTTACTGGAGTCACTTCTGAAAGATCTTCTTCTTTGGAGTCATGTGTTGTGCTCATTTTGGTTTATATCCTATTTTGGTATCAGCTATATGAGGTTCAATATCAGTTGTGTATCTTTTGTATCTATTATGATTTATGTCCCCGTATTTGTGGTATATGTGGTATCTGTATCTTGGAGTGTTGTGCTTATGGGTTTGTATCTATGGGTCTGGTACACCCTTGTTTTATTCTAATAATGAAGGTGTATGCATCGACAAATGAAATGAGTGAAGGAAGCATGTAGGTGAAGTCCGACTTTTCTATAATGCCTTTGGTCAAGGCTTTATTGGATAACATGTTGATTCGAGTAGCATATTATTGTGTAAATCATTTGTGTTTGGCCAACATATTATCTCGATGTATGTGCCTACCGGTATATATATTCAACATTGTGTGTAAGGTGAAGTGTGGAAGTAGAGAGTAATGTGAGTGCAGTAAATAGCAGAGTAAGGAGTGTATGGGTAAAAGTGTTGTGATTAGGAGATTAGTTGGTTATCAGAGTGCAAACATAGTGGTGTAGTAATCCCTCGCCAAACCTGTTGCAGATGATTGTGGATAGTGGTACAGTGATACTTTACCAGATGCACTATAAGTTTTGTGAGTTATTATCTGAACTTAATCTGGAACTAACCCCATGCATTGGGAGATGCAATTTTCCCCAATTCAATTACTTTATATTGCAATGAGCATTCCAGCAGTGAGCCTCTTTTATAATTTCAGAGTGAGCCATCTGGCAATGAGCCACCCTTTTTGTAAACACCATATAACTAGTTATATTATCTTGAGAGATAAAACTCTGTGGTTTTTCCCATTTGGGTTTTCCACGTATAAAATTTGGTGTTTTATTTGTGGCTGTGTTATTTGTTTATTCATCGCCCCCTCTTAGTATTTAGGTTCCTTCAACCAATTCAACAATTGGTATCAGAGCCTGGTCCCTTGCTTTATAACTTAATCGCTTGAGGGAGATCCTTGTTGGTTGAATCATGGCACTGATGAGTATGACCAGAGAATATCATATGGATGAGGAACTATAGATAACACTTGAGGATCTAGAAATTATTGAATCTGAGAATGAAGAATTGAAAGAAAATGTAAAGGTAGCGAATGAATACATGCAAAAGCTGAGAGAACAGATATGGAAATTCAAATTAGAGCATAAGGAATTTAACAATTAGTTGAAGAAGGTGAATAAGACTGTTAAAGATTTGATGTAGAAGATTGAGGAGAAGAAGAAGATCAAGGAAACCTTGAAAGAATCAATCAAGCTGAAAGTCGAAGAATGTGAGAAGTTGAAACAAGAGGTGAAGAAGTTGAAGGTAGAAAGTAAGGCTCTTGATATCAATAAACTCTTGGAAGATTTGATTAACATGCAGAAATCTCATTTAGACAAGACTGGACTTGGATTTCAGCTCAGTGAAAATCAGAATGACAAAGACAAAAGCAAAGAGGTTAAGGCAGAAGCAGAGAAGAAATTAGAAGATGCAAGTAAAACTTGGAATTAGAGTACTAATGCAAGAAGACTACCTGTTCATCAACCAAATTCACAAAAGGTACTCATCATTTAATGGTTATTGTTTTCAATGCAATAAATTTGGTCACAAGGTTTACAAATTGTAGAAGCATTAATTGTTACAATTGAAAGTATTTTGGTCACAAAGAAAACTATTGTAGAAATCATACTGAGTCAGAATCAAAATCTGGTTAGAGAAAATAAGGTAAATAGTAACTTTCATGGATATTGTCATACATGCAATAGTTATGGTAACAAATGTAATTAGTGTAGATCTAGAACACATTCAACAAATTTAGTGTAGAATAACATTATTTGTTACAAATGCAATCAATTCAGACATTATGCAAACCAGTATAAAAGTGAAGGTATGGAGAAATCTACTGAGAAGTACTCAATGAAGGATAGTGAATCAAAGAAAAAGGAAGTCATGGTTTGGATAAAGGAGGTGAATAATAAGAACAATGAGAGAATCTCTAGTGTACCAAAATCTGGTGTATGCACCTCTTCATTTGGAAACTAAGCTTATTGCTTTGGTTCGGGGGGAGTTCTCAAAGAAAAAATTTTGGTTCCTCTTCTGAACTAGTTCATGTCATTGGTCCAACATGATTGTGTTAGAGTTGCTATTTGATTATTCAAGGTTTGTATTGGTGTCATCGATAAGACACATTTTGGCAACAAAACCCTAAAAGAATTTGTCAAGTTAAAATTGGGAATTTGCGATCATTTACATAATTATATGAAAAAGGATTGAATAGAAAGAGCAAAGGATTAAAAGAGCAAAGAGAAGAAAGGAAGAGCAAGCATGGAATTGAAGATGATAATTGGAGAATCAAGTAGCAAAAATTTTCAGCCCTTGGGAAAGGTTCGACTAAAACAATTTGACACAAAGAAGATTAGAAAAATGGAAAGAAGTTTGAGTGTAGCAAATTTACAAAAGGTCAAAGGATTAAGTCACAAAAAAATGGATTTGTGGAGTGAGCTTCCATGGTTTGACAATGAAGATGTAATTAGATCAATTTTGAGTGGTGTGTAGAATGAAAGTATCATGTTGGATAAACCCTATCCAATCATGAAGGATATTATTTTGTCTATTACTAGTTTGTGCAATAGTGGGAAAGTACCGATTAAGAAGTTAGAAAAGAACAAGGACGTTGAAACCCTAACCGGTGTGACAAGTGATCAGGGAGCATTGACAATCAACAAAATCTTTAATCATGTTGTGAGGTATGTTGCATATGGAGTATCTTACAAGGTTTATTTCATAAATAGGGACGGTTCCACTTTGGCTATTACAGTTTATGTTGCACATAAAAATTTTATGGAAGATGTCGTGTTTGATTTTTGCGAATTTCTAAAGGACCATTTCTTAGAAAATATAAAAAATGACAAGAGAGCAAGATTATCCATTCTAGTTTGGATCATTGCTTTTGTGTTTACTTATGTATTGTCTAGGCTCCCCACCGACTAAGGAGAATGTGATATGGTCATTTGGAGTCCTAGTTGCCAAGAAAATCTTTCAACATCTTAATGGATAGGAAAAGAGAGAAGAGGTATTCAATGCTTATTTCAAATCATTTTTGGATGTGTGCAGTATCAGTCTGGTATCCCCTGCTACCAGCTCGACTAAGGAGGGTTCAGCCTCTAGGAAGAGAAAGCATGAGATGATTGAGTATTTGAGCTCTCTAGAACCTAGAAAGAAGCAAAAAAGGTAGAAATGGGAGGAAATTATTCAATTGGATGATCCAAAAAACCCCGTGGATAAGAGAGAAGTGGTTGTTGCAAAACATAAAGAATTATAATCTATTGATGATTTACTAGAGATTATTAGTAGAGAATATGGAATAAAGATAATTGGAGAGATATGTCTTATTGTTGTTAAGGAGGATAGAATTGAGAATGTCCTAATAGATCATTTACTCTGGAACAATATTCAATTTAAAGACATTAGTGATGTGCTTCCAGGATCCCTGTCTGAGTTAATCAAAGAGAAATTGATTGAGAAACTTGTCAATGTAGAAGATTCTAAAGAAGATGATGATATGCAAAGTATGTTGGAGAAATGCAGTGTTGCACAAAGATATTTATCCATTTGCATGAATGAGATGAGAGATTGTATCAACAGTGCAAACAAAATTTATGTATATTGTCTTTCATGGTTGGCTGCTATTGCAGCGAAGCATAAAACAAAGATTGAATTTGTTGAAGAAGAACTGTGTTCCTTGGGTAAGTCATTTGATCTTCTGAATGACAAGGATGGAGAGAAAAGGAGAAAGGTAAATTCTCTACAGAGTTGAACTATTATTCTTGCAAAGGAAAATGGAAGATTTTGTGAGTGTCTTCTAGAAGGTCAAGATTTTTGAAGCTAAATTGGAACATTTCTTGATCATGTGATTGAGTATGAGTAGAATTCATTCGCTTTGAATAGTTTTTCTCATGTTGTTGATATGTTGGTGGAGTATAGGATTTTGTCTCTTAGCATCATGTTGGTTGTTCATTCCTAGAAGGTTCTCCTTACGGAGCTTAAGGAAAATTATAAGCAGATATTTCAAAAGAAAAGCAATTGAGAATTTGTCTGGGTTGGTATGCAATTTTGATAATCTTTTGAACGTAGTCATTTCTTTCTTTTCTTTTTTTTCATCAAAGGCACACTTTTTCCTTGATATCAAAGGGGGAAAAAGGTAAATGGAGTAGAAGAAAGGTACATGGAGTTATAAGGAGATATGAGTAAGGAGCCCCAGTTAAATGCAAACATATTTTTGAGATGTTTTGCCATCAATGACAAAGGGGGAGATTGTTAGATTTGTGTGAATATTATCATTGATGTCAAACCCGGTGTTTCAATTGGACTGAATGTAGTATATTGTTAAGGTATAGCAATGGAAGATAGGTGTGTATGTGATATGAAGCAATAAGGCATAAATGATTTATTGGAGTTACTTCCAAAAGATCTTCTTCTTTGGAATCATGTGTTGTACTCATTTTGGTTTATATCTTGTTTCAATATCAGCTATGTGAGGTTTGGTATCGATTGTGTATCTATTATATCTATCATGATTTATGTCCAGATATCTGTGGTATATGTATCTTGGAGTTAAGAATTATTGTGCTTGGAGTTTTGCATTTATGGATCCATATCTATGGGTCTGATAGACCCTTGTTTTGTTTTGGTAAATAAGGTGTATGCATTGGAAAATGAAATGAGTGAAGGAAGCATGTAGGTGAAGGCCAACTTTGTTATCATATTTTTGGTCAAGGCTTTATTGGATAATGTGTTGATCTGAGCAACATATTATTATGTAAATCATTTATGTTTGGCTGACATATTATATGTATGTGCCTATTGGTATATATATTTAGCATTGTGTGTAAAGTGAACTGTGGAAGCAGAGAGCAATGCGAGTGCAGTAAATAGCAAAGTAAGGAGTGTGTAGGTAATAGTGTTGTGGATAGGAGATCAGTTGGTTAGTAGAGTGAAGACATCGTGGTGTAGTAATCCCTTACCGGACTTGTTGTAGACGATTGTGGACAGTGGTATAATGATCCTTTACCGGATGCGTTGTAATTTTTGTGAGTTGTTAATTGAGCTTAATCTGGAACTAGCCCCATGCATTAGGTGATGCAGTTTT
Organism: Cryptomeria japonica; assembly: GCF_030272615.1. NCBI lineage: Eukaryota > Viridiplantae > Streptophyta > Pinopsida > Cupressales > Cupressaceae > Cryptomeria > Cryptomeria japonica. Next base: position 255,185,334 of record NC_081410.1, read on the forward strand.
CCTTAGTTCAATCACTTTCTATTGCAGTGAGCCTTTTTTGTAATATGGTAGTGAGCCATCTGGCAATGAGCCACCCTTTTTGTAAACACCATATAACTAGTTATATTTTCTTGAGAGCTAACACTCTTCATGGTTTTTCCCATTTGGGTTTTCCACGTATAAAATCCAGTGTTCTATTTATGGTTGTGTTATTTATTTATTATGAATTTGCTAATTCATGTTGATGATCTTAATTAATAAGGTTGGCATATCAATAAAAGTTTTTGAATAGTGGGAATATTGATTCAACCCCTCCCCCCTCTCAGTATTCTAGTTCCTTCAACCAATTCAACACTTTTTATCTATTTAGCAATTAAAAGGACTTGCTAGGCTCCAATGGCTTCATCAATGTGGTTTGTCTAGCAACCCAAGGGGAGCACCATAGTAGAAATACAATTGCCACTACTATCCTTGATTACTCCCCCACACCTAGTGGGACCCAGGTTACCCTTTGTTGCCCCATCAAAGTTAATAATTACCTAACCCGAAGGAGGCTCATGCCAACAAGTACCATCACACTCCTTCCTTATTGGCTTGAAAACTCTGGCAATATCCATTTGAATTTTCCAAGAATTTGCAACCTTATAATCATAATCAGTGCAACTTTGAACCTCATTTCTCAACTGGGCACTATTAAGACAATTGAAATTTTCCTTCACAACTCTCTGGATTTTGTGGAAAACGATCTCAGCTGATAATGCAAAGTCTCTAAAAAAATTATTGTTTCTCTTTTCATATGCCATAAACAAGATGAGGAAGGGTATAAGACCAAAGTCTTTTGATAACTTGATTTTTGCTAGGAGATCTCCATTGAAGGAACAAATCTAACATAAAGGAAGGAAAGACCTAACATAGATCCCATAATTGAAGCAATCTCCCCCAAATATCTTGAGCAAAGGGGCACCCAATAAAAATATGGGAAACATGCTCTGCATTGGCCATACAAAGGAGGCAAATGTTTGGGAAGATGTAATCCCCTCTTGCATAAATTGTTAGTAGTCAGGATCTTATTTTGGAGAAGAATCCATGTAAAGATATTCACCTTTGGGATAAGGTTTTCAATCTAGGCCTTGGGCCAAATTGGGCTTGAGGAGTTATGATTCTAAGATAAAATAACAAAGGCAGAAGAAAATGAATACAAACTAGAAGGATCAACTTTCCACACCATTAGATCATCTGACTGGTCCACACATGTCGAATTTGGGAGAATTTGAAGAGGGGGTAACTCAAAATTGATCTGAATTAGACTAACCCAACAACCATTCCTTCAATAATCCACTACCATGTGACCAAATCTTCTAATACACTCTTCTCTGAAGGGGTTAAATTGCAATGAATGAGGACCTCATTGTAGTTATCACTAGTCTCTCAACCGATGGGGCAAAGTTCTACAAAGAGAGAAAATTCTCTGAAAAGGAGATTAAGCTTTTCTCAAAAGAGGAGAAGGAGAAGAAAGACTTGGTAAGAGACAAGACAACTAGCTATAATACTGTGAAGATTAAGACCATTTGGGGTGATTCTCTAAAGGCTCTTCTGGAGTATGTTACTCTCGATGGGCGGTGTACCAGATATTTTTCTTATCATTTTGCATTCCTAAACCACTTTTAGCATAAGGTGAGAATTTATTTTCCCTTCTTTCTTGTATCATCATTAAATGCTAGTATCACTAAACATAAGGACTATGTCAAAACCCCTATGTTGCATGAAGGTTTGATCCTTCTTAATTTTGAATATGTTAAATCTTTGCTGCTTGTGTCTTCCTCCCCCCCTAAGGTTAATGTCAACTCAAATGATTCTTAGTCCTTGAAGGACGATTACCACACCGACACTAATGATGATGACTTTTCTCCCATTATGTCTTCCCCTAAAACTAAAGGGAAAGCCATTGCTACCAAAAGCCCCAAATCTAAAAAACATCATAGTTTCAGCTCCCCTCCCCTATCCAGAATTTTCAATTGGGTGCTAAGAATGTTGGAGTTTTGGTTGATAACCCTCAAATCTAGGGTAATATTCCCTCCCCTTTGGCTTCTAGTGATTTGTGTCCTGACCAAAACATGGAGAGCCATCAACCCTTTTTGAGTACCCTTGATCCCTCCTCACATTTTCTCAATCCTGAGGAGTCTGTGACTGATGTCCTAGCCTTAGCCAGAGATAGGGCGATCGATACCTTTAAGATATTTAAGTGGATTTTCCATGAGATAAAGGATATCCAACTAAAACAAAGAGCTAATAGCAACAAACGACAGATAGTTAAAGATGAGGTTAAGAAAATGGATAATATGCAGGTTTCCACTACGAATGGCCCCTGGTCAAACAAGGAGAAGGCCTTTATCATCAATTGCCTTAAGACCACAATGGAAGCTTTTGATAACTTCAAAAAAGACTATGAAGTTAGGATGGCTACTCAAAAAGAGAAAATTGCAAAAATTAAGGAGTCCATCAAAGCTGTTGTTAAGACTAGTCGTGGTGTGATTGGTGCCATAGTGGAAAGCTTCAAGAACATGATTTGCATCCTTGAAGAATAGTTCCATCTAAAATATGTGGTGGATGTGGAAACCAATAATGAACAGGACATATCCACAGGCCCCAGTAAAAGGACAAGAGGCAATTTGAAGAGAAAGGCAGTGATACCTCCTTTTAACTTTCAGAAGCTTAAGAAGACCACTAACACTAAGATAGAGATCAAAAAAGAGATGGAACAGTCTATAAATCAACTAGAGTAGTGTTAATTTTATGTTGTCCTTGTGTTGGTTCTTGTTCTACTGGTGCTTTTGTGTTAGGTTTTATCTGTTGGTATCTAGTTCTATAATTTTGGTTTGTTTAGCTGATGCCCCTTTGATGTAATGTTGCTTTTTGTTTTTCTATGGGGATACTTGGATCTTGTGGTCTTCTTAGGCTTAATGCCTTGTTAAGTCTAGAACACTCTACTTTTTTTTAAAGGGTTTCAGGTCCCTTCAAAACCCATTTTTGCCTTAATAAAAAACTAATTACTCCAAATATTCTCCTTTAGTGGACAAAAAATTCTTTAGAGTTTTCAAGAAGTCAAGAAACCTATCATCCACCTTAATGATGATGTTTGATAGATCTAATTCAATCGTAGGACTTTTGGAGATTTGTGGTAGGGTTGGATCTTCTATGATTCAACAATCCTCTACCAAAAACCTTTTAGTTTCTCCATAGTATTCAATTCTCTTCTCCAAATCTATTAGATTTGTCCTACTTTTTTATGGTGTGATTTTAGCCTTTTTGGAGTATTCCATTCCTCCTTCTTAATTTATGTTTATTTTTCTTTCTCGGTAGCACCCACCTTGGTTTTCCCAAAATCACCCCTCTTAGCATGGTCATGCTTCTTCTTTTCCACATTTTCCATCCTTTTTGAGATGACTTTCTTCCCTTAAATGTTCTATCTCAATCTTGTTTCCTCACCATTTGGGCTTGTCATGTTGACTTGCCTTGTTAATTAAATATGGTTGTGTAGCATCGTAAATTGTATCCCTATACAATGGCATCCTCACATAGGCCTCACTTTAGTGTTCTGGTCTTCTTTACCCTGACCATTTTTTGATTTTTTTCATACAATCCTAAAATAAGTATCTTCAACACCTTTCTAGGACTATCTAAATTTCAGCTCTGATGGGTACGTCAGGGACACGTTGGGCACTCTTGTTCTCTTAAAAGGGGCCCACATTTGAACCCCTTAATGATCATATTTTGGAGGTGGAAAAAAATTCTTCATGTTGGCTTGATTCAAAATTTCAAACACATTCAGTATGGTTACGTATAAAAGCAAACCTTACCCCCTCATTTAATCATCTCTCAAGTTGGAATTCAGTCGCTATCAAGAAAATTCAAGTGAGCGAGCAATCATATTCAAGGCATGAAGGAGAGGTCAAATTCAAATTTCAAGCATTCATGATGGCATCCATGATGAAAACATTATGAAGAATTTCCACATGACAAAAAAAAACTTGGCTTGAAGAATTCAAAGCAAGATTTATCAATGTATCAAGTTTCAATTCAGATCTCGCCTTGCCCTCAAAAGGTAAATTTTCCATTCCAATCCAATTCCATTTAAAGTTTGATTTTAAATTCAATTCAAGGGTTAATTCCAAACCCAAGGTTTGACCTAGGCAAAATATTATCAACAATACCATTTCCCCTCTTTCTATGTGCGGACGACATATCCAAAAGCTATAATCAAAGATTTTGATAGAAGATACAAAGAAGATCAGACTTGACTTTTGCAGGAGCAAAAAGTAGAGGAAAGGGTCACCCCACACCACCTTGTTTGACAAATTTCTAATGAACTTCTGGGAGAATATTCTGAGAGACATTTTGATTTTGAAAGTTTGTTGTTCATCCACATCCGATAGCTGGAGGACAGGGTTGACCAAAGAGACCCTATCCTATACTTAGAGGCAGATTTTCAGACATAGGTTCCTCTCTATTCCCTTACCTCAGATCTAGCTCCATGTCTGCATACTACATCTAAAAATTATTGTTCATGTTATTTTATGTCAATTTTTCATATTTGGCCCTAGATCTAGAATTCAATTTCAATTCCCTTAATACACATTCAACTCAATTCCACAAAGGAAGTGAATTTGGTTTGCATTCAATCCATTTCGTAATTAAAGAGATTGGATTAGTTAAATTCATTCTTCCTTTAATGTATAATGTTTGGAAAGTAGGTTTAATTACATTTTTAGTGAACCCAACATGGTTCTTGCATTTCTTCTAATTTTGAATTCAAATTTGATGTTTATACATTTAATTCAATTCACATCTACAATCATATATCATTTGTGCACTTAAAATACAAACATTTGGAAATTCAATCCACAAAAACCTTAAATATTTTGTTAAAAATTGACTTGTGGGTTGCATGATTTATGGTTTATTTGCTTATGTCTACTTTACATTACATATTATTTTCAGATTTAGAAGCAAGTATTTACTTAATTCATTGGTTAATCAATCATTCCATAAATAACTTGTATTGTTTAATCATTTATTTAGATTGCATTATCAAAGGTATTATGATTTCAATTTTATCCATCCAATTTTTCTTCTTCGTGCATGAGTTTTGTTACCCTTCATCGTACATCCAATATTTCTGTGTGAATAAGTTATAGACTTATGGCTTCCAACGGTATTGAGCCTAAGTTACATAATTTATTCCATGTGAATTTGGATAATTCCTCTAATCCTACACAAGACATACATAAAATTATGAAGAGTCATTCACCTCACAAGTCTCGTGATGAAGATGACTCCTTAACTTGAGTTACAACAATTGACCAATCAAGTAAGCTTGGCAAAGAATTGGATAAACTTCAACAATAAATGGGTCAAGAATACTTAAATAGTGAGGTAATACCCTTGATTGAAGGATTGAGGAGAATGAATCAAAGTGATGAACATGGTGTAGAAGTGTTGCGTGGCATTGCTCATATTAATGATATCAATGTTTTTGACTAAAAAAGTAGCATTAACTAGGGCACTAACCCCTAACATAGCCAAGAGCTATCAAAAACACTTAAACAACACTTAAACAGTTCAAAACATCAAAAACAAAAGATGAAGAGAGTTTGATAGAAAAACAAGAGGGCCCAACCCCAAACAACAAAAAAGACCAACAACCTAAGACCTAAGGGACTGATTTACAAACTCCAATCATGTCTATGACCTTATCCCAGTCATCATAGAGGAACCAGTAAATCTTTTTGATTGCCTCTTTTCTAGCATCATCCATAGTAGTTCTTTCACACAGGAGGGAGAGTGTTAGTTCAAAGCAATGAAGCACCTAAAGGCAGAGTTTGTTGATATTGATCATCTGCTTGTCTCTGATATCTAGCCTGCACTTAATTTATTGTCCCATGCTATCAATGCAAGTCATTAACTCTTAGACCTTGTTGTTAAGGCTCTATAGCTACTTCACACTAGGGTTACCCTTAGGAACCACTTCTTCTTCCTTATGAATATCCTTATGCTCCTCCTGCATGGGCACGGTCATATCGCCATCTTTTTCATTTCCATCCCTATCAGTATCCTTGGTTTAACCCCATCATCCCTAGGAATCCACACATTAGCCTGGGTTCCAGAATCAAGCTTAGAGGCCCTACAAATAACCGATTCCACCATTTCCATAATATCATCCAGGTCCACAAGGTCAATTTTTCCAATAGGTTCCTCATTGTCAGAATTCAAATTCTTAGTTCCTAGAGGGGACCTAGAGGTCACCAAATCCATCGTTCCCATAGAGGCCTTGGCTAACTCCTTTCTTACCAAATCATTCAGATTGTCATCATCCTTGTCCTCATTAAGATAATCCTCAGAATCCATAGTGTTTTGGGGTTTGCCCTTTTTCTTAGTAGAGCTCTTAGAGGCAAGCCTACGAGAGCTCCTTCCACCCTTCGTTTCAGGAGTGGATTTTTCCTCTTCCAACTCATCAGATGAAGAATTATCGAGGATAATTCTCTTATGCTTCCCAAGAGACTTTCCTTTGCCCTTGTAAGAAATAGGTTTCTTATCCTTCCCAGCCAAGGAGGGTAAGGTGTGAGGAGCAAGCTCAGAAATTGAAATACAGGATGAGGGAAACTAGGGGGAACCAAAAGCTTCAGCAAAAAGATGAAAAAAAGTGGAGGGGGCCAAACCGCCAAAAAAAGCCACTGGGGGATGAGAGACAGGTAATAGGGGTTGAATGAGCATGAAATTCCTAGGGGGGACAGAGATAGGTGAAATTATAAATCTTGTAGATAAGGCCCTGACGAAGGGGAATGAGAGGCCTATCCGCATTCTTAGGTTTGAGGTCTTCCTTTATAGAATTTTCTAAGGAATGCAATAGAAAAAAGGGCAAACAAAGTAAATCATTTTTTCAAAAATGGTTCAGCAAGGGTAAGTGGTAGTAGTAGAATACCTTGTAGTAGGCCTTGAGGTTGAAATACTTCATGATCATCAGACAAATCTAGTTCCATGAGTGTTTGAGCTCCTCCCTAGCAAACCCACCTTTCAGTTTAATCGGTTCCTCTTTTCCCCTAAAAAAATTGTTCAAGCCCTCACTATTGGCGACATGGCTATTCCTTTTCTACCTTTGTCCATCCAGAGAAAGGCCAATTGCCTGAGCAATGGTTTCCTCTAAGACATCAAAAGAGATACCTCCAACTATAACACTTTTATGACTCCAGGAAGCCACAAATTGAGAAAAAATTTGCTCGCCATGGCCACAAAGGTTGTCCATAAATTCCACCACCCCACCTTCAACACAATAATTCCAGACCACCACATCTTGTTTGAAATCATTAGGTTTGTCTAGTTCATAATGAACTCTGTCACCTCCCATGGTCAACTCAAAAAAATAAAATACAAAGAGCTTTTTCACAAGAATGAGATATATGCAGAGAGGTACAGAAATTGTCCAGAAACCAACACTTAAACAAAATACAAGTAATTCTATCATAAAAGTTAGAGATTTTGATAGGGATTTGGCGATTATGCAACACCACCACAAAATAATTACCATAATTATCTATCGGACAAGATAAATCATGTGAACCATTAATAAAGCCTTTCAACATGACCTTGGGCATGTAGAAGGCCATCTTGGAATCAGAGCACGAATAAAAATCATTAATGCGGGTTGCTTGCATCGACCAATGAAGGAAGTTCATCCAACTAGGTCCACATGCATGATAGAACATGCCAGCTTCATAATTAACAAATATAGGAGGAAAGTATGCCAATAAATGATGCGAACAATATACTCCATTTCCATATTGGAAGTCCACATCATTTGACTATTGAATCCAGTCAGCAAAATGTTGAAGATTTTCAAATTTGAAAAGTCTCTCCTCCCCTAATCCCTTAGAGGTGAGAGGGAGGGGCTGGACTAACTAGCAGAGGGCTTATCCATGAGAGATAGCTTTAGTACACTCTCCATGTATGAGGGAGGTAACACTTAGAGGCAAGGAGTTGGAATTCCTCCAACATCTCATACCAATTGAGCCTAAGAATGTCCTTAATAATTCCTTTAATCGACTAGTTGAGCCTGTTCACTCCTTTGACAATGTCATTTATGAGTTTAGAGTCCCCCTCAATGAAAATTGACCCGATGCCAATGGAGAGGGTAATACAGACACCCCAAGCAAAGGCCATTGCTTCAACTTGATTGTTGGAGTAACCATCCAGATTACTTGCATAGGAAGCAACAAGCGCCCCACTATAAGTTTTGATAATTCCAACCCTCGTGGCCAAGCCATGCCTTGCAGCATAGTAGAAATTGAGTTTCAAGTTGTCGGGAAGTAGGGATGACCACTTGGTGTTCTATCTAAGGAGACACTTGGATTTGTTAGTGTGAGCAAAGGAGCCAGGGAGATTCCAGCAAAGGGTAACCTCCCAGTCCCTATTGGAGGGAGGATTGGGTAGCTTCTTAATGGAGGTGACATAGATATGTTGGCAAATGCACACTCCAATGAGAAATTGTAGGTGATTGAAATTATTTTCATTGATGGCAACCTTACAATCATATGATACCAGCAGGCACCGGCACCGGCAGACTCTACACCGGCATACAGTTCACTGGCACCAAAAAGACAGATTACCGGCACCATGGCCAACAGGAATTTTGTTTAATTGTATTTTGTATTTAATTATAAAATCTTTTTGTAAGTCGACATGGCAGATTGTAATATGACTCATATAAGTATGAGATCTTGTAGATCATTTAGGATGTGAACATGGAAGGATTATTGTACACCTAATATGCAAATTGTAAGACAGATTTTGGATAAGGGTTTATGAATATTGCAGAGCTTAAACTGGTACTGAACCTAGCATAGAAGATGTTGATCTGAAGCAATACATGACATTGGATTTGTATAATCCACTTTATAAGTCAGTGTGACTTCTTTTGTAACTGAGCAGTGAGCTCCAGGAACTTGGCCTTCCTGCATGTGCAGGCCCCTATTGTATCAGTAATATTATCTTATTGGTCAGTAAGTGAATATTGTGGGTCACAAATCCCACAAAGGTTTTTCCCACACTGGGTTTCCTTGTTAAAAATATTGTGTTATGGTGTGTCTTTCAGGTTGTGGTTGTTGTTCTCATTTACTGCATTATTTTTGGTTTATCAGTACATAGTTTTGAAATGCTTTTCATGTTATAATTCAAGAAAATTCATATACCGGTCAGATACTGATTCAACCCCCCCCCCTCTCTCAATATCTTTGGGAATCCTAACAATTGGTATCAGAGCCTGGTCCTCTATTTTCAAAAGCCTAACATCTTGAGAAAGATCATGACATCGTTAGAGATGTAAAACTTGAGAAAGCAATTGGCAACAACTCTTTCGGACTTTGATGTAGAAAAGGTGAAGAATATCAAACTTGAAGATGATCTGAAGGCTGCACAAGATATCATTCAAGGACTTCAATAAAATCTCATTATTGCAAGGAATAAGAGAAGAGAACTTTGTGAAAAGATGCAGAATGATGATGATGATGAAAAATAAACTCTTAATGACCTAGTGAACAAACTGAGACAAGAAAACAGTACAATGAAGAATGAGATGGAAGATATGACTATGAGATTTTGCAAAGAGACTGAAAATCGGAAGAAGAATGAAGATGACTTGGCTAGAAGAATCAATGATGCTACAAATGAAAATCTAAGACTCAGTCATGAGAATGATATGCTAAAGAAAGATCTACTTCACTTAGAACATGACAAAACTAAACTCATGAGATAGAAAGATTTCTTGGAAAATGAGTTGGCTACTGCAAATCAATACAAGGAGAAATTCAAGAAAAGTTCAGAGGAGCTTGATGACATGTTGAAGAATCGGAAACCTAATGGTGATACAAATGGCCTTGGCTTTGAAGTTGGTGAAAGCTCTGGTACTGCAAACAATCATGATCATAGTAAACCGGTAAGACAACCTAATGCTTACAAATTTAATGGGAAATGCTTTAACTGTAACAAGTATGGTCATAGAGAAAATTAGTGTAGTTTTAGAAATTATCATAACACTAATGCACCCACCGGTCAATGTTCTAAATGCAAAAAAGCTGGTCACAATTCAAAAAATTGCATAATGAATGTAAGATGTTATGTTTGTGGAAGATTTGGACACTTATCTAATCAATGCAGAACACACACTGGCATATGATATGGAAAATCTATTCAGAAAAACAATGTGACTTGTTATGCTTGTAACAAAATTGGACATATTGCAAAATTTTGTAGAAGTAATAAATCACCAGCAAATAACAAAGGTCCCAACTTAAAAGGTAAAGAAAAGGTTGAAGAGGTAAAGAAAGAATTCTCAAAGCAATAGATCAAAAAGTTAGATCAGAATGTTGATGGGAATACTCCTCCACCGGCTGAAAAAAGTATCACTCCACCAGCAGGAGACTCTTCATCTAACTGAAGGAAAATCCTTTGGGGGTTTGGTAACTAATTGAAAAACATGCTAATATACCCTCGGTTGATGGTGAGAAGTTAAAATTACTTCATTACCGGTAGATGAGTAAAGTTTGACTTAACTGGCAGGAATTAAATGTGGTAGTTGAAGAAAATAACATTATAAAGTAAGTGTTTTGGCTCCTTTTTCATTCACTGAGCATTCAAATCTTTGAGAGCGCGAAAATTTCCAAGCGAAGGCATCCTTAGCGAAAAGTGAAGCAGTTCATCCAAGCACTCATCCTAAAGGCAGATTGAGGTATTTATAACTATGGCTTCTTCATTTGCAGCTGAATTTATTGCAAACCCTACTGTGATTGAGGTTATCAAGCGACCTAGACCCATGTTCAAACTTATTCCCGCAATTGCGAAGAAGGATGATACCCTAGGATCATTTTTGAAAATACCTAAGGGAGTAGTTTATGCAGAGGATCCTAGAATATACATACATTGTCATATTGAGGAATTAGGAGATGATGAAATCAAGAACATGTATAGGAATGTAATCTGTGATGAAAATGGTAATGTCAAACCGGAACACAAGGTAGTGGAAACCCTAGGTTTTGTGGATATTCTTAGCATTCCTAATTTTCCTGAAGATGTGATAAGAATAGTCCTAAGTAGAGTCCGTGGTGAATTCTTTTGGTTGGATTCCATCCATAAGATCACAAAAGAAGCAGTTAGGGCAGTAACAGGCTTACCTTCCACCGGTAGCAGGCCTGACAGAACTAAGAAAGTACCAAATCACACTATGACAACCTTAACCGGTGCAACATTTAAAAGATCCCTAAGAGTCAATGATGTGAAGGACATCAATGTCAGATTTGTCAGTATGATTCTTGGCTATAAGGCTACACATGCAAATAGGTTAAACTCAGTATCCAGCCTATGTATTAAAAGTGCATATATCATGGTGAACGACAATAAAAGAATAGATGTGTGTGAATGGCTTAAAGATGAATTGATAGACAACCTGAAGAAAATCAAAGGTGATAAGAAAGGAACTTTCAGATTTGGAAATCTGCTTGTATGTTTAATACTACACATTACCAAGGAAGTACCCGATATTGGTAAGAAAGACTTTGGTTTTGATATACCGGTAGGAAAGCAATTGTTGGACATATTGAACAACATGGGAGATGACAGAGAGAAACATATAAATGAACATTTTCAAGCACTGAAGGCCCAAATGAAGACAAGAATAAGGCTATCCCAAGCAATTGTTGACAAATATCAAAAGGAGATATGCTTTGTAATTAAGAAAGATGAAATTTGGATGGAGGTAGTTGTCCCTAGAACTCTTTGGGTAACCAAGATGGGATATGAGACCGATGATAACATAATTGAGACCTATGCAAAAGCTCTCCTTGAAGCACCAAAAGAACCATCTGAGAAATTTTTTGGCAATGCAAAAACAATTAAGAGTGGCATCCAATCTCAAAAAAGAGTCAAGAAAACTGAACAAATAGTGAGGAAAGGCACAAGACAAGCTAAAGCAATTATAGAAGATGTACTTAACAAAACTAGTATCAAGGAAAGTGAGTTGGAAGGACTTCAACCGGAAGCTCATCTTTCACCAGTTGCAACTTCTTCTGAAAGTGATATACCAGCTGAGTTCAAAAGGGTAGTAAGGAAAAGAAAACCCTCACCGGCACCCTCACCTACACCCAGAAGAACAAGACAAAAGCAATAGGTAGTTAGGCCTCCAGCTAAGAAGTTAACTCCAAAGAAAAAGAAGGTAAAACAGGTTATTTCTCCACTGGACAAACTTCTAAATGAAATAACTAAGGATGGAAAAATGAAAAATATTAGCAAGCTGTATAACACACTTTCTAATGATGATAAAGAGAGCATAGAGAATAGTGTAATTTTACACTTAGACATTTACAAGAAATTTTTGATGGAGATTGTTGATGATATACCCAATGATTTATACAAAAGACTAGAAGCTAGAAGGGTAGCTATTGTTGAGTTAGATAAAAAGATAAAGATAGAAAAATTACTTGTAGTTCACCCAGTGAACTCCACTAAAGAGATAGATGAATTAATCAATGAGGCCAACCGGATAGTATTTTCAACCAGTCACCAACATGTAGCACTAATGGCAGGCAGAGTGAATGAAATCACTAAAGAAACTGCAAATCAATGGGATATATTCTTTGTTGAAAAGGAGAAACAAGAAGAACTTAAAAGACCCAAGACTATCAGAGTCTACCAAAAGGACAAGGATAAGGGGAAAGGTAAGGTAGGTGGACCTCCAAGCCTAAAGATAACTGATAACCTGCCCCCACCTCCTTTTGATACTCCGTCGGTACATACTGCTGACAAACAACCGACAACAAAGAGTATGGAGACTCCTCATGAGGATACAAATCCCAAGTCTGAAATTTTGTACACTATGAACATAGACACCCAAGAGGTAAATATTGTTGTTGATAAAGAGACCACTGAAGATAAGAATAAAGATGTGGCTACTAAGCCACCAGCTATAGATGTTGAGATTGGGGTTGAGACACAAACTAAACAATCAGTTGATCCCCTGTCTACTGGTGACTGATACTAAACCCACTGAGCTAGAGCAACCAGCTAACAACATAGAGAAACTAGTTGAGATATCGGTAGTGGATAGTACAAAGGTGCATACTGAGAAACCGATAGTGAATACTGATACTTCATCAGAGAAACTAGTAGTAGAGAGCACAGTGAAACCCACTGAGGCATGGGTTGAGAAACGGGAACAAAAAAAGGTTGAGGCGCAGGTTCATGCAGAGATAGTGCCTCCAGCAATAGTTGAGAAACCCAAGCCTTTGCTAGTAGAAATGCAAACACAAACTGACCTACCAGAGGTCAATACTAGCAAAGAGGTTACTCACACCAGCGGAATACAGATTGTTGGTTCTTCCATGATAGAACTCAAACCAACAAATGTCACAGAGGTATTATTGGATTCCATTAGGAAAATCATAGAGTGTAGTGCACAAGCATATAAGGCTATTGATGATACAATTCCTATTCTAAAATTAATAGCACCCAATTGCAATGTGGAAAATAAAGATTCTTTAAATCAACTAGACACATTGTCTAAGTATATCACCGATAACATTGTGACAGTTGATCAGATTAATGAGGAGACATTTAAAGAGAAAATGGATAAAGAAAAATAGAAATTCTTCAATGAGAAAGTAAAAAAGTGCATGGGACATATTGATACCCTTTTACCGGCACTAAGCAAAATAATAAAGGAGTTTATGGAGTTGTATAGAGACACATGTAAAACTAATTTTTTTACAATAGATATAGACAAGGAGATTAGTAAGGTATATAAAGAAATAAATGATATTGCTGACAATTTCATTGATTCATCTAAACCATTATCAGTTATAGAGCAGGAAATACAAGGTTTTGAGGAGAAACTTGAAAAATTGGAAAAAGAGAAGGAAATAATAAAAGGAAAGGCAAAAGATCTTAAATGCAGACTGAGTCCCAAATTGGACTACCTCATCTCTTTAAGAAAAGAGATCTCAAAGGCACTTGTTCAAGGACTGAAGACACTGGAAGAGAAAATGCATCACCTCACTGGTACAATTCAAAGAACAGAGGACGCATTGAAGGATAGTGACAGGTTCACTGAGAGTCTGAATCTTATATTGGCAGACCTTTTCCAGATTGTAACCAACCGGTTACAAGGATCAAGCTGAAACTGCACTCAGTTGACACTTTGACAACCTTTTCCATTGATGTCAAAGGGGGAGTGGTGGAACTGAGAAAAATGATCAGAAGAAAGACATCATCAGCTCAGGGGGAGCACACATTTTGATAACACAGTTTTGGTAAGACAATTTTGGCAAATTCTTTTTGGACAACATTTCTGGATACTTTTTGGATTTTTCTCATGAGTGTTGCCATCAATGCCAAAGGGGGATATTGTTGGCAAATGCACACTCCAATGAGAAATTGTAGGTGATTGAAGGTATTGTCATTGATGGCAACCTTACAATCATATGATACCAGCAGGCACCGGCACCGACAAACTCTACACCGGCATATAGTTCACTGGCACCAAAAAGAAAGATTACTGACACCATGGCCGACAAGAATTTTGTTTAATTGTATTTTGTATTTAATTATAAAATCTTTTTGTAAGCCGACATGGCAGATTGTAATATCACTCATATAAGTATGAGATCTTGTAGATCATTTAGGATGTGAACATGGAAGGATTATTGTAGACCTAATATGCAAATTGTAAGGTAGATTTTGGATAAGGGTTTATGAATATTGTGAAGCTTAAACCGGTACTAAACATAGCATAGCAGATGATGATCTGAAGCAATACATGACATTGGATTTGTATAATCCATTTTGTAAGTCAGTGTGACTTCTTTTGTAACTGAGCGGTGAGCTTTAGGCACTTGGCCTTCCTGCATGTGCACGCCCCTATTTTATCAGTAATATTCTCTTATTAGCCAGTAAACGAATATTGTGGGTCACAAATCCCACCGAGGTTTTTCCCACACTAGGTTTCCTCATTAAAAATATTATGTTATGGTGTGTCTTTCATGTTGTGGTTATTGTTCTCATTTACAGCATTATTTTTGGTTTACCGATACACAGTTTTGAAATGTTTTTCATGTTATAATTCAAGAAAATTCATATACTGGTCAGATATTGATTCACTCCCCCTCTCAGTATCTTTGGGAATCCTAACAAGATATTCACCAGAATAAATTTCAGACAACAAGCAAAGACAGTTTCCACAATGGCTTCCTTATCCCTGAAGATCATGTTGTTCCTTTCCTTCCAAATTCTCAAGCAGAGGTGCGAAGGAATTTGCATCCAGAGTTATTGAACCAACATGGTTGGAAGTGGGACCCCCCCATTCTTCTAGTAGGTTTATCATGTTTTCATTCATGGTCCAGCAAAGGCTAAATTTATGGCAGATCATATCCCAGAGGGCTTTGGCAAAGGCACAATGGAGAAAGAGATGGGGGGGATTTTCCTCATTCATTTTACATAGAACACATCTGTTGAGAAACTGGATTCCATGCTTAGTCAGGTTATCCTAGGTAAGAATTTTGTTTTGGAGAGTAGTCCACTAGAAAAAAACTGATCTTAGGGATAAGGTGGGGGTTCCAAACCTTGCTCCACCAAAAAAAAGTATTAGGGTTTTGAAGAAGGTTATTTTAACTGAGATATAAATGTTATGCCAATAAAAAGTTGAGAATTCCATTCCTATGCCTACATCCTTTCCTAATGTGTCTACATATATACATCTTCTATCATAACTACATCTACACAAAATTATAATCCTACACATGTTAGTCATAAGGGCAATCCTATTAATCAATACTCATACATACCTCCTTTCATTAGCCTTCCATTCGTTTCCCAACCATCTCCTTTACCAACATATCATAATGTTTCACCTCCTTATTCTCAACCTTCACCTACCTATCACAATGTTACACCTAGATATCTCAATCCAACATGTCAAACTCAAACTCATCCTCTAAAGCCACTATCAATAACCTAGCGCAAAGCATGTCATCCTTACAACAACAATTGGATTCTTTAACCCTATCCAACTTCAATGTCCCCAGATATTGTTAGAGTCATTCATGGACTCGATCTCCTAGGATCACTTGCAAAACCAAGATCAACCTTCTACACGAGAGTAATAGAGAGGATGAAATGCTAGAATATGGTACAATAATAGAATAATGATATTATCAATCTCAAAATGATACAATATGAATCGACACTCCCTTGTACTGAATGAGCTGATATGTGCTCATCTGGATTAACTCATAAGGCAGAGTTGAGTGTTGATTATATAGGAAAATATGAGCATACAATTACAAGAGGAATAATAACTCCCAAATAACCAAAATAGGAAGGAATTTTATCTACTTGGTAAATGTCAAATGCATGGTTATGCCAACTCAGGTAAAGACAAACGAATGGTTATGGGGAGGTGTCTAATGAATCCAAAAGGGTGTGTGACATTCAATTACCCAAATATGGGTGTGAATGGCACATGTGATTGTAGTAATATACCATGTGTCCTCACATAAACCACGTCCCATATTTACCTCAGTATGTTTAATAATGTGTAGGAAAAATAAATATAAAAAACCTACACTAACACTCCCCTTTAAGCATAGCTTAGGTGGGTGAAAATATACAAAGGTGCAAATATGGGTCCCAAATACAAGGCCATGTTAGGTACCCATGTACAAAAAAATCTCTCACAAATGGAGTAAAGGAGAAAACCCAGTGGGACAAAACTCCTCCCCAAAAGAGAGAAAAGAAAATAAGTTTTCCAACACAAGAAATAATCCCATGCAAGGAAGAATCCCTCTCTGAAATAGAAAGGATAAGAAAGACTATGTAGCCTTACTTGAAGTAGCCAATTGCACCAATGGTTGATTCTTGAAATTGAAAGTAGAAGATGGACCATGATCATCAAACAACATTCCTCCCCTTAGGAAGAAATAAATAAAAGGTGTATGAAGACTGTCTTCCCATTCCTGAAAGGAAGATGTAGGAAGAAGGTGTAAAATGTAAGAAGTATCTGGAAATTACTCATTTGTCTCCATGTTGATGTTGAAAGTTGTCACATTCAAATCAGGCATTCTAGGCCACACTACAAAAGATGGCAATCTAGAACCTAGTGGAGATGGATGTAGAACAAAATCCAAAGACAAAGGTATCTCCTCTGAGGATAAAAGTGCCTCCTCCAAATACTCCTCGATAGTGGCACAATCATTTCAAATTGTGAAGAATGATCATGTGCATAATGAGAAGGAGGCTAAGAAGATTCCCCCTTAACACTTGAAGAAGACAAACCAACTTCATCAAAGAGTAGACGTATGCACTAAATAGTGTCCTCCAAGTCTACAAGATAGGACTCACAGAACAAATCTTCAATGTTTGTCAAGTAGTCATCCCATGAAAATGGATCTAAAAAGATGATGTATGTCCTATTGCACTAAATCACAAGTAGCCATGAATGTAGCAATAGTAGAAGGAGGAGAAGGAATGAAAGCTTAAAGAACTAGATTTTATGTGAGAATACCCAAATTCAAGTAACCAAAGTTCTCCTCAAAATCAAAATTCACACTAGGAGTGTGATTAATAACCAAAGGATTGGAACCATCATTAGGTGCAAAGTCTCAAAAAGGTATATAACCAAGATGCATGATCAACCATCATAGTAACAATTATCTCTATGCTTTCCAAGTCTCAAATGATGATTGAATAAGGTGTGAATTCTAGAGTATTCCTTTTTCCACCATGGGTGATTTGATAGATGGAAAGAAGATTGTTTGACAAATGAGGTACATGCAACACATCATTGAAGGTGCCATCCCCAATATCAATAGAATCTATCCCAATTATACTCATGTAAATGTTGTTGCCCATGAAAATAGGTTGCATAACACAAGGCTCAAAAGAAGAGAACATATACAGTGTAGAAGCCATATAATGAGAAGCTCTAGAATCTAGGAGTCATCTCCACGACTTAGAATTTGCAATTGCAACAAGTGCTTTCCCCTTTTGTTTCTCTGACTTCAAATTAGATGAAGATTCTAAATCCTTTGACATAATTGAAGGTAAATTGATTCTATTCTTTACTAAATGATTCTTCAACTCATCAATTTGTTTTAAATAACATTGATGTTCATCATGCCCAGACTTCTTGCAATATGCACAAGTGTACTTCTCCTTTTTAGATGATTCCATTTTTGAGGAAGAGGATTCAAATTCCTTTTGTGAAATGTTTTTCTTCTTCTTTTGTTTCTAATTAGGATACCCTGATTCTTTTTGTACCTTAGGTTCACTAGCAATCAATGCTTATAATTTGAAAGTTTTGATGATGTCCATTTGAATTATCTTTGCTTCCTCTTGGATTAGAAGATATAAAAATGCATCAAAAGTGGGTTGAACATATGCAGTTCCCATAGAAACCCTATTGGTATGAAATCCAAAAATAAATACAGAAAATTTAGGACCAAGCTTGGATAGAACATTGAGAATCAATTGTAAATCCTCGTTATTAATCTTGCAATCCTTTAGTTGTGTTCTTAGTTGCTTAATCTTGGAGATATAGTCTTGGATGTTCTTGAAACTTTTTTGATCAAGATTCATTAGATCATTATCAATCTGATAACCCTTAATCTTGTCAGTTTTACCATACAAATTTTCAAGAGTCTCCCAAGCCTCCTTAGGTGTCTTGCAAAATTCAAGATGAAATTGTAAATCAAAAGAGACTAGAGAACATATATAACCAAGATCTCTCTCACAATTGATTTACCATGCTTGAAGAGAATTGACATCGGTAGGTGTAAGAATAGTTTCTTTAACATAGCATGTGCACCCTTTTTCCCTTAGATAATTCCATATTGATTTTTTCCATGATTCATAATTATATGGAGTTAGGAGTTCAATTTGATTTTTCCTCATTGTACTAACACATAACAAAATAAATTATCAAAACACACAAGATCACCCCCCCAAATTCAATGAATTGATGACACCCTAGAAAATAATGATGGTGGCACTTTATAAATCAGTGCATTTACAATATTGGAGTTGTTTTCTAAAGTTTTACAATGTCCAAAATTGGACCCAAATACTGAAAGTACATAAATATCTCAAAATGAGAACCTCAAAATAGCACCAATTGTAGTGCTTGAAAAAATCAACTTAAAAAAAAAGGCACCTCGATCTGAGGTCGTATGTGAAAGTTATAGTCATTTGAAGTTACAAAAACTAAGGAATGTCCTTCAAATTTGATTAAAAAACTTAATTTCTAAAAAAAATGGATCACTTGAGGAAAAGTTGATGACACCACTGCGAAGAGAACAAAATTTTGTCCCATCAAAAAATATTGCACCACAAAATACCTCTAAATGGCTGAAATAGATCACCTTTCGAAGTTTGAGTGCAAAAATAAAATTTCCAATGGAGAGGGGTACAAGCTTCCCAAAAAAAACAAGCTCCACCAAATTTGTCAAAATTTTGCTAAATTTAGAGCTACTCCTCTAAATTGAAGATGCCTCCAAATGTAGAGAGCTTTCCAAATTTGTCCTTTTGCCAATTTGATCAAAAGTTCCCTACATATGAAAAATCACTTACTAATTTTAAAGTCCCTCCAAATGTAAGGTAACTGCCAAATATACTGACAAATTCCTAGCTCAAAGGTCAAGGAGAAGAATGTAGCAGTATGAATGAGAGAATACAATATATACAAATTTAAGAGTTTTCGGGGGGCTTTTATGCCACATCCCAACCCTTATTCTACACAGGCAACTTAAAATTTCCACACAGGCCTCACATGTCATGCAGGCCACACCTCACCTTGATTAAAGGTCTTGTGGCCAAGAAGGTGGTAGAGGATCTATGAAAATAGTGCACAAGCATCAAAGATGATGTAGACCCAAGTTATGAGGCAAGGCATGAGTGAATGGTGTAGTACGAGGCTTAGTGAAGGTACTCTATGTACCTCTTTGGTACAAGGCATGGGGTTTGACTACAGGTCGGGTGCCCTTTTGATTTTTGAAAACGATTTTCTTATTTTTCAAAAAACTTTCCAAATGATTTTTTTTTTAAGTTTATTTAAAAAAAAATCTCTATTAAAAGATTATGATAAAAAAAACTACCCTTCTCTTTTTAAAAAAAAAAGATATATCTATAATTTTTTAAGGTAGAAAAATAAATAATAATTTTTTTTGAAAATTCTACTATACTATGCAGGTGGGGCCTCAAATTTGACTTTCACCAAAATATGGAGTATCTTATATCAAAATTTATTTGTTCAACAATTTGGAATCAGTGCCAATGTCCTTTTTAGCTGAAAATGCACCCAACAAAAACTCAATGTTGAATTTCTCCCAAATTCTAGAAGTGGATTGCAGATTTGGAAGCTCTGATACCATGCTAGAGTTGATGATGCATTCAATCTCCTAGGATCACCTGTAAAACCAAGATCACATTCTACATGAGAGCAACATAGAGGATGAAATGTTGGAATATGGTGCAATAACATAATAATGATATTATCACACTCAAAATGGTACAATATGGATCAACACTCCCTTGTACTGACTGAGCTAATATGTGCTCATCTAGACTAACTCATAAGGGAGACATGAGTGTTGATTATATAGGAAAATATGAGCATATAATTCCAAGAGGAATAATAACTCCCAAATACCCAAAATAGGAGGGAGTTTTACCTACTTTGTAAATGCCAAATGCATGGTTATGCCAACTCAGGTAAAGACAAACAAATGGTTATGGTGAAGTGGCTAATGGAGCGGTTGGAATTATCTTGAAGAATGTGAAGAGATTGTCATGATTTCTAACGGTCAAGATTGAACTGACTTTTTTGTAATCTCAATGATGAGAATTAGGTTTTTGTTGTGTTACTGACCTAATTGATTTGTATTTTAAGGTCGATGAAGTTGTTTGTAAAGGTTGTTGGAAAGATTGGTAGAAAACTTGTTGAGTGTGTGGTTGTCCAACTAGTGAATGGATTTGCATTTGTGAGTGAAGGCAGATTGAAGCTTAGAAGGATCTGATCAAGCAAGTGTAGTGCTACTCAGACAGATCAAGAAAACCTGTTGTTTTCTAACAATTATAGTAGAAGTAAAATCCCTTAACCGGGTAAGCTCTAACAAGCTTGGTTACTCATTAAATCCTCTAACAAGGTGGTCCATTAGCTTGGATTCTTAAATCCTCCAGTGAGGTTACTCCTAACAGGGTATTGTGCTTCTAACAAGGCATATATGTAAATCCCTTAACCAGGTGATTCCTAACCAGAATTAGTTCTTAACAAGACTTATTGTAAAGCTCTAACAGGCTTTGGCTCCTAACAGGGCAAACTTCGAAAGAGTTCAGATAGCTATCCTTGTGAGTCCCATCTCACCATGGTTTTTACCTATTTGGGTTTTCCACGTATAAACATTTGTGTCAAGTGGTGAATGATTTTGTGGTTGTGATCTTATTTGTTAATTTGGTTAATTTTTAATAAGGTGTGTTAAGTAGAAGCATTGAGACATGAATATGTTGAGTTAAGATTAAGCATTGTTGATGTTTACAAGATTGAAGGTGTTTACTATTAAAAGTTGTCATAACAGTTAAACTAGTTATTGTCAAGTATTCCTAAGAATATTGATCTTGACTGAGATATGTTTACTTTGTTTGACTGAGTTTGAGCTTGGGAAGTTCGTATTAGTTTTTCAACATTACTGGTTCACCCCCCCCCCCTCTCATTATTCTATTGGATACCTATTCTTTCATCATACCAACATACTAATGTTGTTGAATCTAAGGAACTTAAACTTACTCCTAATGATATAGAAATAGTGTCAAGCATTGTTGTGAGCCTTATTTAATAATCCAAACCTAAACCTATATCTTGCATCACCTTTGATTCTAGGGAGATTATCGATGCACCTGATTGACCATTATACATTATAGTGAAAATTAAAGGAAAGCTCTCACGAGGAGTGCTCGTTGATCCAGTGTGTATGGTGAATGCTATTACTGAAGAACATGTATTTACATAAAAAAATTCATTGAAACTATATGACATATCTAATGTTATGAGTAAGGTGCATGATTGTTTCACTTGTCCTCCTATAGGCTCTATCACTCTTCCAGTTGAGGTTGGCACTAAGTTCTTAGATGTTACCTTCTCTATTATCCCTACCTCTGATCAATTTCGTGTGAAGTTGGGACATCCTTCGATCTCTTCCATGAAAGCTATACTTTCTACTATTCATAAGTATTTGAAGTTCCCTCACAATGGGCATATTATCACAATCAATCATAGCCTTTTTCAACCAGCAACAAGACATGGATATTTCACCCTTGATTACTTTTGGCCTTAGCAACCTAAACTTTTGTAACCTCAAAATGATGCTCTTTTTGAAATCTTATCAAAAATAGAAAAATGAAATGAATCGACCTTGAGTAAAACTAAGGATTCATTTCTTATGGATATTCCTCCTGCTCATCCTGGACTTGGACTTCTTCCTACACCTTCTCTTCCTCCTCTATATGTTGTTCTCCAACCCCATACATCGTACAAAGGAAAATGCCTAACATATTATATCTCTCAACCTAGTGAGGTTTCTTTCCTCCCCCCCCTTGCAAGGGAAGAAAAGAAGCCTGTGTTGGTTGATCCTCAACCTTTGAAAATTTCAAATAGAGCTAAGAGAAATCATAGGATAAGAGAATGTTGATGAAGATGGTGTGTGAAAGCTTGTGAAATTTCTTTCTAAACCACTTCCTCCTTGAAGATGGCATGTGAAAGCTTGTGAAATTTATTTCTAAACCACTTCCTCCTTGAAGATTCCAAATATTGACCTGGTCCCATTTATCCAGCCTTCGCCTAACCCTAAGGAGGAAGTTCAACTTAATCCACCAAGTCAAAAGTTAAAATTGTCTATGCAAAATTATTGTTCATTTCCTTTGTGTGTTAAAAATCCTATTGTGATTAGTTTAGATGTTGATGCTAATAATGTTGTTCATGATAAAAATGTTGATTCTAATGATATGTATGAGGTTATTGAGATTAATCATGAACTATCTTCACAATTTTTTAAAGTATTAACCCTAGCTCTCAGTGATAAACAAAGTGACTCATCATTAGAGCATGGTCCTTCTTTGAAACTTGTAGTAGCTCCATCTACCGTGCTTGTTGGGGCTCCACTTACATCTTTTCCACCATCCCTGAGTGATTTTAATCAAGATTGGGAGGGAGATAATTTGCTTGACTAGCTTCACTTGTTTAGTAGACTCTTGTGTGTGTTTGCTTGTACGTAATGTGCTTCCCTTGTGATGTGTTGCTTGATATGTCTTGGTGTTAAGTTAGGCTCTCTTTGGATGACCCTTGTTGCTTTGTTAGTGCAAGGTAATAAAGATATTGAATCTATTGTAACATTCTTCTATATGTCATATCTATGTTATGTTGTTTGTAAATGTGCTTTTATGTTGTTTAGTTGGGGATGATGAAAAACATTGAGATCTCTCTTTTTTGTCTCTAACATGTTGACCCATTGACTTTTGTTTGTTCATCTCATGTTCCATTGTGCTCATAGCTCCACTACCTTTGGGGGATGAGGTCAATTCAACGAAATCATACTTGATATATGGTTTATTAAAAGCATAAATTGAACCCAGTTAGTAGATCCGTTATGTGCTTTCTCATTATGTTTTGTGACCATTATCCTTGATAGTTCCTTGCTCGGGGGCATATCATTGTGACAACATGCTTGTCTTTTGGATGCATGTATGCTACCTTAAAGTTATTGCTCATGATAAGGCACACATAATTATTTTAACATGGGTGCATACACTTCTCTCATTGTTACACTTTGTGCACACACCATGAGACTTGTTTTGTACACTTTTGATCACACACCATAAAATATTCGGTACATGCTGCAGTACCCATTTGTAGTCAATTCAATTCATTGATCTAGGTTGCTTTGCAAACTGAGCCTTTTTCTTTGTAATATTTTGCATTGATTTTTAAATTCAATTTTTTTCAAATCAACATGACTCATAGTAAGCATAAACCTTACTAGGCCAACATAGTCATTCTCTCTTTTCTCTTCATGTGTCTCCTTTTATCTTGATATTATATTGATAAGATCATAAGTTCTTGGGGGCATGGTGTGTCTTGCCTCTTTAATATCTTAAACAAAGTTTTTCAATGCTAATTTGTACTTTACCGAGAGTATGAATATAGGCTCATACTCTTGCTAAAGTGGGGGCTAAATGTAGCATCGTAAATTATATACCTATACAATTTTGTCCTCACCTAGGCATCACTTTAATGTTTTGGCCTTCCTTGCCTCGACCTTATTTTGATTTTTCTTACACAACCGTAAAATATACATCTTCAACACCTTTTTGGGACTATCTAAATTTTAGCTCGGATGTGTAGGATAGGGGCACCTTGGGCGCCCTTTTCCTCGCAAAATTCAATCATTCGATCATCTCTCATGTTGAAATTCAATCCCTATCAAGAAAATTCAAGTGAGTAAGAAATCAAGCATATTCAAGGAAGTCAAGGAGAGGTCATGTTCAGATTTCAAGCATTCATGATGGAATCCATGATCAAAACATTACAAATACATGCCATATAACAACATAAACCTTGTAATGAATAATTCAAAGCAAAATTCATCAAGGTATCAAGTTCCAATTCAAGCATTTCAATTCAAATCTAGCCTTGACCTCAAATGGTAAGCTTTACATTCCAATTTAATTCAATTTCAATTTCAATTCAAGGGTTAATTCCAAACCTAGGATTTGACCTAGGCAAACCCCTATCAACAACACCATTTCCCCTCTTTCTATGTTTAGGCGACAAATCAAAAAGCTAGAATCATAGATTCTCAGAGAAGATATAAAGATGATCAAACCTAAATTTTACAGGAGCAAAAAGTGAAGGACAGGGTCGCCCCACACCAGTTTGTCTGACAATTTTTTTATGAACTTCTAGGAGAAGATTTTGAGTGAAATTTTGATTCTGAAAGTTTCCTATTCATTTGCATCCGACAACTGGAGGACAAGATCATCCCAAGCCACCTTGTCCTATAGTTTCAAGCCAAAATTTTAGACATAGGTTCCTCTTTGTTCCCTTACCTCAGATCTAGCTCTATGTATGCATATCACATATTAAACTTACTATTCATATTATTTTATGTCAATTTTTCATTTTTGGCCCTAGATCTGGCATTCAATTTTCATCCTCTTTATATGCATTCAACTCAATTCTACATAGGAAGTGAATTTTATTTGCATTAAAACCATTTCATACTTAAAGTGAGATAGGATCAATTAAATTCACTCTTCCTTTAATGTTGAATGTTTAGAAAGTAGTTTTAATTCCTTGCTTGCATTTATAAATTTGTAAACCCTCTTTTTCACCAATATTGGTTCTTAATCTCTCTTAATTTCTTATTATCTCCTTTTTCCATGGGTGTTTCTAGTTTGGTGTTACATTACTCCTTTATCTCCTCCCATGGTAGTTATTTGATGTTTTATTTTTATCAGTCCCATCCTTTTAGGGGTTCCTTTCAGAGATCCTCCCTTTCCATTTTTCGTCCCTTTGGTGCCCAACCCCCCCTCATGAGGTTAAGATCAAGGAGATAGTGCCACAAATGATGGGATTTATTTCTCTCTCTTTCTAATTCTTTTGTCTAGATTGAGTTTTGAATTTTCTCCTTACTTTCCTTTGCACAACCTAACTAGGGTCCCAACAATGGATATTAGCAAGAAAATTGGGGGACACATATCAAAGTACCAAGCCCCAAGCAATTCTTACATGTTGTATTTATACCCCATACTTAGTTTTGCAAGAAGAGTAAATAGTTAGTCTAGATTGTACATTAGCTAATTAACATAATAGAATACACAAAATAAATTGCCACAAACCATAACACATAATATCTATATGAAGATGGAGGAAATGGGTCGAATCAAAGATTCAATCTTCCAACATCCACAATGAAGTACCTGCAAGCAACATACATGCAAGAACAAATATCTAAATTAAAACAACCATGCATAAAGAAATTATTCCATTGCACTCCTTAAATCAAGATCTTATGTAAATAACATGGCTCTCAAAAGAACACACAAGAAGCTATGGTTTATTGGAGATACAAGATGATTGCAAAGAAATGTGAAAATGAGAAATGCAAGAAAGCAAGATAAGATATCAAACTATCAAAAATACAAGAGATGAATGCAAGATTTTGAATGCAAAGTCCTGGATACTAAAATGGGAGGGGAGATTTTCTTTTATAAGCATTCTCTAGGTGAATCCAGATTGTGGGATAAATATAGGATAATTGAATAGGGTTTGAGAGTTCAGTCCCACGTGTATGGTGGATGAAAATAGGTAAAGGAGAAAGCATAAATGAGTGGTGTAATGCTTATGCATATGTTTATGAAAATGGATAAATATTATTATTAAATGATAAATGAATTAATAATATTAATAATATATAAATGATAATACAGATATTATTGATGATAAATAATAATATTAATGGATAAATGATAAATAATAATAATATTAATGATAATATTAATAGTGGATAATATTGATGATAAATGATAATAGATGGAATAATACATGAAAAATGAAGTGGATCCACTTTGTCTTAGGATGTGGGAAACAATCACCCATAGAAGAGTAGGGGCCGCTAATCCCTTAAAATAGTAGGGAGCAACCATATTACGTATCTAATCTAGTAGTCTAGATTCCCCCTTGCCGAGAGAGTCAAAAAGGAAGGAAGGAATTGGATGCAGTAGGAAGGGTGGGAAGTATATATATATATATTTGTCATGGTTTGTGATAGGATCTATGTTGATCTCTTGGCTCTATATTTTGCTTGACAACAATGATGGGAATGTTTATTCTGACAAACTCATCAATACTTTATTTATTTATTTCTTAGTTTGGGAGTTCAACATGAAGATACAACAATCATATTATTAATAGAATCTCTAATTGAGGCCATTATATAATAGTTCTATCATTTGACTCTTGATTCCATAAATAGTTCTAGGGTAGTCATGAAATCCAAGTTTATGAGTGTTGAGAATGAGCATACACATATATATCCATTAATTTCTCTTAGAAACTAAATGCACAAGCCTATGAGAGATTTTGTGGAAAATTTTAACAAAATTATTAATAATATATCTCTGAACATGAAGGCCACATTTGAAATTAAATTTTTTTTTTCATTAATGCTCAAAATCTATATTTTAATTTCCATTTAAAAAGGGAGGGTGTGGGAAATATAAAAAGAGCCTAAGAAATTACTATATATATTAAATATGATATTTTGATAGTAGGCAAGTAGAAAAGAGAGTTGGAAACAAACACAAATTTATCAAGCACTTGTATTGATCTTGTGATTCAAACACTGTAAAATGATTGATTGCTCTAACAAGACAAATTCAAAAGGGTCAACAACAAAATTTTCATCAAGATGTAACAAGGAAAGGATATGGACAATAGAATAATAGTAATGAGAATTTTACCTTATGCAGTTCTTCCTAAAGGTTGGCTATAGAAGGGCAATTAATTATTTGAAAGGGAAACAATATGATGTGTAATTTTTACTTGAACATAGATCATGATGAAGCATCTTTCCCAAATATGAGTAGGTTCATGCAGATGGTATCCATGTGGAAAATTCTTGAATAACATATGATCAAAGAAGAAGAAAATATTCAATATTTTGGTGATGTAAATGTCCATTTATTTCAATCTAAGTTTGAATCAAACAAAAGAAGGGGTATCATTGATGAATGCTTTGGTGGATCATCTGGAAAGGAAAAATTAGGATAAGAATCTGGTTATCATTGATGATATTCCAACTTCCAGCACCACCCACCAGACTCCCAGGCACAGAACAAGGCAGAACACTACTGGGATGGAGATCAATACGAAAGATAGTCAGCAGAGAGAGGAAAGCAACGACCTAAGGGAAGCGGCCAAGGCGATGATGCTCTTGGTTCATAATGCTAAGGAATCTATTAAAGTTTTCAATTAATTTGTAATGTTGGGTTTGAAGCCAACTTCTTGTTGGCTTCTTGCTATCTTTTTCTTAGTTGCTGGTTTTTGTGTTGGTTTTTTGTAGTTGTTTTGTTTCGTCTCTTTCATGCTCATCTTTCGAATTGTAATCAGGTTTTGCATCCCCTAAAACCTGTTTTTACTTAATCAGAAACAAAAGAAGGGGTATATACTAAATCTAACAATAAAAATTGTATAGTATTCATTAGAAGTCAACAACTTTCTAAAAGGGATGATAATGAAGGGGTGCAATCTAGTGATATGTGTATACACATAAAAATGGCTATGAGCGATTAAATAAATATTTTATGTTTATTTAATTTTTATTCTTCTATTAAATAGTTAATTTGAAAAGATTAATTTATTCAATTCATTTCGTGTCTTTCTATTAATTAATTTAATTGAAATATTTTATTAATTAATTCATCTATCCTATTCCTCTAATTAATTAAATATCTAATATTTAACTTCTGATCAATTAATTGAATATCTAAATATTTAATTATTTCCTTCAATCATTCGAATATCTAATATTTAATGATTATTCTTCTATCCTATAGTCTCAAATATTAAATAATTTCTAAATTATTTAAATCCTTTTTTCCAACTCACCTTCCATCTCCACTTCATCTTTCCTTTGCCAACTCATCAATCATGTGGCTAAAGATATTAATATTTTTTAAATATTAATTCATTAATTATCTCCAACCTTCAAATTTAATGAAATATTGTGTACGTACACATATTTCTTAAATTTTCTTCTATATTCCCTCCAACATGCCTACATCTTAGGAAGGACTTGAGTCCACTTGTCCTCTCATGCCTAAATTTTCTCCAACCATCCCTAGATTCCCTCAGTCAGCAACCCAGTCAAGGTGAGATGAGTGACACTTGTCTTCTCCCTCCCCCTTTCTCTCAACCTTCACCTTTGCTCACAGCCATCCAAACCTACAGATCTAATCATGACCATTGATCTGGGCCACATCATCTTGTCCTCTCAAAGTCTATAAAATCAAGAGTTTGAGTTGAGAAAGAGTTAGTCTTCAAGTGAGTTTTCAAGCTAATCATTTGTGAAAACTTATGCATCTGTGAGTTTTAATCTTGAAGCAAATAGCATAATCATTTAGCATTACATGTCATAGTATCAGTTAACTATCAGTTATCAGTCTATTCTTCATATGCCATCTTGGAAGCTATCAGTGCTTATCTAAAAGCACACCATCTACAACTAGGAATAGTGGAGTTAGGACACAATGAGACATAAATCATGAAGGTAATAATAGTGTTTTTATTTTATATCAATTTCATGTAGTTTCATTGGTTGAGTTTGGATTTCCTATAGCATTTCCTTTGTATTTTGTGAAACTAACATGTTACAATTAGTATTCTGATGATGAAATTCAAGTCGACACATTTTGGCGACCACCATGGGGCTCAGAGCTTTGCATATTCTTTCTAATATCTTGTCTAATTCTCACAAAAAATAAATTTAATGCATTTGTAATACAGATTCACGCCTGTGTGAGTTCTGACAGCACCTTTATTTGATAGGTTAGCACTTTTGTCCTGTCGGTTAGTGCATTTGTCATTTAGGTTAGCGCTTTTGTTTGTAAATCAATGCATTTAATCTTCAGAACAACATTTTTGTCCTTCAGGTTAGCCCTTTTGTCCTTTAGGTTAGTGCTTTAGAGGTGAAAGACAATGCATTTGTTAGGATAGTGCTTTTATTTGCAACTGACAGAATTTTCTTACAGGTCTAAATGTCCAAGAACTTAAATTTCCCAAACTATTGACATGCATGTGCAGGATTATTTTTAAATCAAATTTCATGCATTTCCTCACCTAGTTAATTAAGAGTTCTATTTTGGAAAGTAACACATCATGTCATGCTCATTTAGCTTAACTAAGGGGGATAAATTAATAGCATGCAACTTGCATTTTGAGTGACTTCTTTAAAATAGTTGCACATAGATTTTAGAAGGCTAAAATGAACATGTGTTTTCCATGCTTGATGAAGTAGTAGGTAAGTATGCTCTCACCGTCATACAGTGATCAAAAAGCCATACCTGCTTTCTTTTATGTATAACCTTTAGAGGGCCTACCTTCCCAAGCTTCCTTGAGGGGGCCAGTGAGAGGGGAATGACCCAAAGTGGAAACGGGCTAATACCGAGTCCTTCCAATCCACTCTAAATAAATCATTTTTGTGACGAAAGTCACAAACAACATGTGCTGATAAGTTCATACTGACACTATGTTTCCCCATAAACCCTATGGAGTGTAACCTCTATAGGCTGGGAACCTTTTGTATTTATAGAGCTGAAAGTGCTACATGTATGGCTACATGATCGAAAGCCTTTACTAAAAACCACTTGCACTACTTGCCAAAATCCTTCTAATTGTTGGCGCAGGAGGTCGGACCTCTGAAGTGGCTCACACACATACGGTTCTTAGTAGAGATATAAAGTTTTCCATGGGGAGTTTTCATGGAAATTGGTGCTTTCCTGCCCCAGACAAGTGAGTGCCGAGGGTGGAGCCAATGGGGTCAAGCATCTAAATATCCGCTTTGAATAGCGTAGCCCCGGGGGAAACCCCATGTGAGATTCAACAATTATTGTCTCAACTTGCCATAGGATTTGTACTTGCTTATGCATTTTATTTTTCAAAAACATTGTGTCTTCTATGTCTATGACATGTTCAAAATGGTCAAAAATTGAAGAAAAACATCATCTAAAAATGAGCGAACATCCAACAACTTGCTGAAGGATTTGAGAGAAATCCTTGAAACATAATCAAAATAGCGCTTTCAAGCAACAAAATAGTGATTTTATCCCATAAGTTAACACTCTTTGCCACAAGAGTTAGCACAAAGGATTTTTCACATCTAAAAAGCATATCAAACTAAAATTTCAACATCAGTATCAAAACACTTCTTGAGTAGATTTGTCTCTGAACTATCACACATTTTCAAACTAGTTCAATAACTAGGTCACTAATCCAACATGCTATTTCTGAAAGGTTTCCATAAGCATAAACATTCAACAAGCTATTGATTCAAACATTTTAAGTGCAAAAATCAACATCATTATCAAGTTTCTCATTAGGATATATCAAATCCTCTATATGAAGCTTGATCAATTCATCTTGTGTTCATTATCTTGGATATATCTTTCCTATTTTGAACCTAGGTCATATCAAAATCAGATTTGCACCAACTTTGGAATCAAACAAACTTGTAAACTATTAGATGCTTATATGAATTTTAAGTATCGCCTTAAGAAAGGAAAACCTAGTTACAAAGCTACTCAGAAAAGAATAAGATTCTTGTATATCAATCGCAAGATTTTATTAAAACATAAGACATTCCTACACCGTTTTAATCACTATTTATGTGGCTGCGGGATAGAGTTTGATAGAGAAATTTTGCAGGGATGTTATTTTCAAAAAAGAGACGCTTTATCACAACGAACAAACAATAGTGGTAAAATCAACAAAGCATATCTTCCTAAACCAATAATCACTTATTGAGTTGTCCTTTGGAAACTTTAAATTTTTTAAAACAATCACATGCCAGTTTGGACTAGAGCTCAATACGAACAACTTAGAAAACAACAAAAACAAATGGAGGAAGAAGATAATCTGATATTCCAAACTTTTGGGTATATCATTGTTGACAAAGAAGCAACCAATAACACCATTAGAGACCTTGAGAAAGATTTCAAATTTGATAGACTAATGGAAAAATTATTGACAAAACAAAAAGAAAAATATCTTTTGATGTTGGCAAAATCAGGAGCTAAATTGCCACAAGACTTTAACATAGAAAGCTTGAAACAAGATGCAGAGGAAAGTAACACCCAAAACACAGATGATCCAAACAATGAAGATGTAAATAAAGAAAGTCATGAAGAGACAAGAAAAGAACATAATGACACAAGAAGAGAGCGTAGTGATAAAATAACTTACGAAGAAATAAGGAGAAACTATATGGATAATCCATTGTTAAACCTTACTCAACAAATGCAAACTCTGCAACAACATATACAAGATATGCAAAATGGAATAAGCTCCAACAAATATTCATTGGAAGATATCTGCCCATATCCTTTTGATAAAAATTTATATATGGTACCATTTCCACAGCATTGCAAGATCCCTAATTATGACAAATACGATGGAAAATCTAATCCTTGGGATCACATTAGGGAGTTTTGTACTATGAGTATGGAATCTGCACACGACAAAACTTACCTAATGTGTCTTTTCCCTAGGAGTTTAAATGGACAATCAATGGAATGGTTGTCAAGATTACCATCCGGAATCAAATATTTTGAAGAACTCGTGAATAGATTTATTTCACAATACTCCTACAATGTAAGGAATGAGATAAAAAATGTTGGATTTATGCAATGTTAAACAAAAGAATGGTGAATCTTTTATGATCTTCTTGCAGCGATGGAAATGGATGTTTAATAGGTATCCAAGAGATGTACCTGATCAAGAAAAGATGGACATATTCATTGATAATCTTATCAGTGTAATGAGTTATCGACTAAAAATGCAATGTCCTCCCTCCTTCACCAAGATGATTGAGAATGGTCTGAAAATAGAAAACACGATGGTAAAGAAAGAAGAGCTAAAACTTTACAATAATTCTTACAACAACAACAATGGCAACAATGACAAACCCAAGTTCTTGTCAAAGAATAGGAATGTCATCAATGGAGGAAATGACGACAATAGTGCTACAAAACAACAGCCAATTTTTAATCTATCAAGTCAAATCCAAAACAATAACAATCAAGAAAGCAATAAAACCAAGTCTTTCTTCTCCAATCCTTGCAGGAAATTCACAAACATTGGAGAACCATTGGAATCAGCTTTAAAAACTCTTCTTGCAAACAAACTGATTGTTTTACCAGAATCAAGAAGTTATGAACCACAAGTCAAGCCTAATTGGTGGAATGACAATCATTTTTGTAATTACCATCAGAATAAAGGACACCAAACAAATGATTGTCAAATATTGAAACACCTTATCCAAGATCTAATCGATAATGGAACTATCATAGTGGATATCCATAAGACAAACGAATCACACCTAGCTTTCAAAACTCCACTTTCAAATTATGACAAAGGTGAACAATCTCAACTAAAAGATGACAAAGGAAAATACAAAGTCAGCTACACTTATACATATGATGATGTGGTAAATGTCATCATTGTTAAAGATAATCCACCTTCAGAGCCAATCAATGTCATTATGAGAAGCAAAGAGAAGGTCACCTTTTTGGGTATAACAAAAGACTCAACATCCACTTCACAATAATACAATTTAGTAGAGAAATTACAAAGAATACCCGCTCAAATATCAATTTTGGAACTTCTCAAAGTTTCACCTATGCATAAGGAAATTTTGGAAAAATCTTTAGTAGAAACGACAGTTTCAAAAGACTTGGATGTGGATCAATTCCAAAACATGGTGGGACACCTTATAGCCCCTCATTGCTTATCATTTTTTGAAAATGATGACGCATCCTTGCAACATCCTCACAATGCTCCTTTACATGTTGAAGTCACCATTAATAAAACTCGTGTCAAACGTGTTCTCATAGACGGTGGAGAGGGCTTAAACATTTGTGCATTAAGTTTAATAAAAGCTTTGTGATATTCAAAAAATGCAGTAGATCCAAAGAAGAAAATAACTATTAAGGCTTATGATGAAGTAGAGCATTATTCTAAAGGAACTATGGTGTTACCAATCAAAATATGACCTGTGGAAAAGAATACATTATGTCAGGTTTTAGATTTGAACCTCTCTTACAACATTCTTTTGGGAAGGTCGTGGATTCACACCATGCAAGCAGTTCCTTCTACATATCATCAATGTGTAAAATTTCCTCATGAAGGACAAGAGGTTACTATAATTGCAGACTCTACCCAATATTGCAATAATCTGAAGCCAACACAAGATACAAGAGTTCCACATAACAAAGAATCAGTATATCCTACCAAAGAGATCCAAGAAAAGTTATGGGAAACCTTTGAGAAAAAGCTCAAATTGAATGATGAAGGAATGGGAAAAAATTCTTTGCATAATTTTCCACTTTCACCTGTCATATGGAAAGCCTACAAATATCCAATCAAAGACCTCAGAGAAATCAAAAGACATGTTTAACAAAGCATTTGTTAGAGATGGAACACTTGAAAAAGAAACCGAAGACAAAGACATTCTTGGTTGGTTGTACAAAGATGAAAATGAAACTAAAGAAACAACTGCAGAAGTCAATATTCCCATAGAACAATATGGCAAGGGTTATAAAATCATGCAAAAAATGGGATATGAAGGAAAAGGACCAATTGGTAAGCGACAACAAGGTATTTTAGAACCTATTTGTCCTCACTCATAATCTAAAGAAGATAAATCGGGACTTGGATATCTAAAATCAAATCAAAAGAAACATAATCATCAACAGCCAAAGTGGAGAAAGAAATCAGTCTCTAAAGAAGAAAAATGGCAAGAAAAGCTACATCAAGTAGCATAAATAGTAGCCAATAAGCAAAAACAAGAAGAACATGAGAAACAAGAAGATGAGATCGCAATCAAAAGAAAAGAAGAATCTTGTCAACGAGTTCAAGGAATACGAGCAAGTGAAAAATTTGAACAAGATATTCCAGAAGCAGTGAAAATCGAGATGGTAGAAATCAGGGAACTTTTTGCACCATACAACATTCCTATGTGGTATACTCGTATAGTCCTAGACAATGGTTCAGAGACAGATTCAAATGAATATGAATAGGATCCAGATGTCTCATCTAGTATATCAAGTGAATAAAAAAATGAAGAGCAAGGAGCTATCACAAAGGAAGACTTGTCTATTACAAAACAAAAGATGGAGTTAGAATGAAGACAAGAAGAACTCAGAATCCAGAGAAAAGGGGCATATAAAAGACAACAAAAGAAAGGGGATGACAAACACAAAGAAGTAACACCACAAGAAGCACAAACAGATATGGATCAAGCATCTGGAAATATCAGATTTCTATCAAATAAAGAGAAAATTGTACCAAGGTATGGCAGAACCATAGAAGAACTAAGAGATAGTCAAGTAGGATTGACTATTAGTCCAGAAGAAGCTGAGTTTGAAAGAAGACAAAAGATAGCAAAATAATTCTCTATATCATGTACACAAGTATGTCAACTTCAAAATGCAAATGAATTTATTGAAAATAATCAAGAAGGAACTTGCAGTACTAAAGACGTGTGTGTTGATATAATCTAGTAGTTTAAGGGACAAATGTCAGATGAAGAACCATTTGAGTGTGAACTACAAAATACTAATACTGATTTTGTTAGAACTAATTGGAGAACACTTGGGAGGGACTATCCTTAAGATCATTCTATCTATGACATTACCTACTCTACGCCAAATTATGGCCATTATGTCATGAACTTTGAAGCACCTAACGATGACAATGATTATGACTTACGCCTTCTTCATCCTGAACTATTTAATTGGGATAATCTAGAAAACCCTGAATTAGATGTCTTTTCCAATGATAATGACTTAGTTGTATATCTTAATGTTGTTGAACCCATAACACCTAAGATATCTTCCATTGCATAATCAAATAATGTTTCTTACAGTCAAGAGAATGCCAAACTTTCCAATCACAAAATTGAAATAAAACAAGGAAAGAGACCTGCTATTAAAAACCATTTCATGGCAACACTAGATCAATCAAAAGGGAAAATAAAGGACATATCTGATGGTGAAAACCTCTTTGAGGCGCCAGAAGATGGAAAGTTTTACATCCTCCCTGCATATTTTCAGGAGAGATCTTCTATTCTAATAGAACCAATAGAAGCAATAAACATTGGCACATCAAAGGATCCCAAGATACTTCATTCTGTTGCCTCATTATCAGATAAAGAGAGGAAAGAATACATATAATTCTTCAGACAAAGACAAATAAATTTTGCTTGATCCTATCCAGACATGCCATGACTTAATCCAGATCTTATAATGCATCATCTCAATGTGGATTTAAAAGCAAAACTAGTTAAGCAAAAGCTAAGGAAGATGCATCCACACATCGCTCTTCTTGTAAAATCCAAGTTAAAGAAACTATTAGATGTGGGTTTCATAAGACCTGTTTCCTATCTAGAATGGGTTTCAAGCATTGTACCAGTGTCAAAGATGGATAAAAGCATAAGAGTGCACTGATTTCAAAGATTAGAACAAAGCATGTCCCAAAGATAATTTCCCACTACCCAACATTGATATAATTGTGGACTTATCAGCAGGGCATGAGATGTTTTCATTAATGGATGGCTTCTCAGGATACAATCAAATAAGAATCACCCCTGAAGATCAAGAAAAGACAATTCACCTGTGCATGGGGT
Organism: Cryptomeria japonica; assembly: GCF_030272615.1. Taxonomy (NCBI): domain Eukaryota; kingdom Viridiplantae; phylum Streptophyta; class Pinopsida; order Cupressales; family Cupressaceae; genus Cryptomeria; species Cryptomeria japonica. The sequence continues at coordinate 255,221,852 of NC_081410.1, forward strand.
ACTTATTGTTGGAATGCTATTCCATTTGGGATTAAGAATGCAGGAGCGACTTATCAAAGGGCTATGACAACAATTTTCCATGATATGATGCATACATTTATGGAAGATTATGTAGATGATATACTTGCAAAAACTCATACAAAACAAGAATATTTGAACATCTTAAGCAAGATCTTTGATAGGCTGGAAATATATCAGTTGAGATTAAATTGAAAGAAATGTGCATTTGGAGTAACCTCTGGAAAACTTCTTGGGTACATTATATCAGCCCGTGGAATTGAAGTAGATCCTAAAAAGGTCAAAGCCATCATAGAGATGGAGTCACCTAGCAACATAAGTCAATTGCGATCTTTACAAGGAAGATTGCAATCAATCAAAAGATTTGTCTCTCAATTAGCAGATAGATGTCATCCATTCACTCATCTCTTACATAAGAATGTTCCATTCAAATGGGATCAGAAATGTGAAGAGGCTTTTATGCAAATCAAAGAATATCTCATGAATCCTCCAGTACTGGTGATAAGTCGATGCTTTGACATGTTTTTTATCATGACTCTTAGGTTTTTTGGCATCTTTTGGGTTGCATTGTGATAGTAAAATATTGTGAATTGACTATATGTAATCCATGTTTTAAAACTGAACTTAAGAAATCATGTTTGAACTTTTTCGGTTAATTCCTGTAGCCATGCCAATTTATTCCCGCAGCCAAATGATTTGTCCCTGTGATATGCAGATTATTTAGGATAATGTCATATGTGAGTTAATTAATGTATTAATTGAGTAAGATACATATGCATGTCCTTGTATGTTGTTTTTGTTTTAGTGCAGATAATAATTGATGTTGTGGTGGATGATTTTCTTTCATGCCTAAGGACTGGAGAATCACGTTCAGATAACTAGAGATCAAACTGAAGGGGATTCAAGAAAGCACAATGTATGGCATAATCAGAGCAGTTGTACTTCACCATGGGAGTTTAACTCTAGTGCATATTGAATTTGCAAAATATTGCTTTGGCATGCAAAGACTGTGGTTCGGTTTTAGGATCCACGCTTCCTGCAGCCAAGCCCTTAGTTATCTCCTTCATCTGACAATAATCCGCCTCTTCTTCTGGGCGTAACTTGAGTTGTCCATTGTAGTTGATCTTTTCTTTATAATAAGCTCTTCCTTGTTTCTTAGAGTTAGACAAGATGGAAAGGAATTGAGCAGAGTTTTTACAAGCATTCTGAATTTTCTCTTTTAGAATATGTAATCATTTTCAGGAAGAAATGAATAAAGAATATGTTGTTTTGATCTGTTAAAAGTATTTTGCTGGAAGTTTGATATTACTCATCCAAGGGGGCCCACTTGGTGAGTGATCCTATGTTTATGATCATTGAAGTTAGTTTTTACTTAGTTGCAGTAGAAGTTCATTACTGGATTGTTCCTGCAGCCACTGGAAATAGATCCGCTAACTGTTCCTGCAGCCAAGACAGAACAGTGTGATTTATGTTATTTTCATTAGATCATTCCAGCAGTGTTTTGTGAAGCTTTCATGTAGTCTTTTATGATTTCCATTCCTACCTTTCCTTTCTGCATAATGTTAGTTACTGCAGTAATGCAGAATAATCATTTAAGGAGCTTAGTGCATATATATTGCAGACCCGTTTCAAGTTTTACGTTCCTGGATTGACAACTAAATGAACACTAGCTATGAAACTAGTAAACTCTACCATATGAATGTCCAAATTTCGGATTGAGATTTCAATTAGAGGTATTATTATTATCATTATAGTTGGGGTAGACATTTTTGGCATCATTGCCGAGGATGGTGTCAAGCTAAAAACCTTTTATGATTATTTTAGTTTCTAGTTAATTGTTTGAAATTTCATGAATCTGCATGCATAATAGAAGAAGAGATGCCAGAGGTAGATTTTTGCCCACTCATCCTACTCATATAGAAGATAATTTCCTAGGTATAAACCCTTTTGCTAAACTATATCAAGTCCCATAGAATTTGAATCATCCTGAGTCTGAATTTCTAGAAGGTAGTCTTCAGTTCCTTTTTGGTCCACAAGAAGAAGAATTTCTTATAGTAACAACCCCCACAAGTCTAATGCAAGGGAACTCACCTCCTGTTGGGAATAATCCACCACCACCACCTGATCCAACATTTGAGTTTCCCATCTCTGACCAACATGATAATGCTAACCTCAAGAACATTCCAACATCTTCACTTCCTAAATTCTATGGGTTGGTGACAGAGGATCTGGATACATTTCTGTTTGAGTTTGATGTTCTCTGTAGGAGTTTTGACTATACTACAGATGCCCATAGACTCAAAAATTTTCCAGCCACTTTGAAGGAGTCATCCTTGAGATGGTTTATGAGCTTGGGTAGTAGCACAATCAACACATGGGATGAGATGAAACGGTTGTTTCTTGCAAAATACAAAGATTAGTTAGAGGCACTGATCATCATGGGGATGATATCTTTAGAATGACACAAACTAGAGATGAGAGCCTTGAGGATTATCTGGAAAGGTTTTTGTTCAGTGTCAAGAAGTCCAAGCATAGTACTCTAAATGAAGATTCCCTCAAATTGATATTCTTGAGGGGTATCAGTGATGAATGCACCAATTCCTTAGATCTTATGGGAGGAGGTGACATTACAAAATCTACTTGGGCTAAAATAGGACAAATTTGCAAGAAGTATTCCAGATCTACTTCTAAGAAGAATAGGAGATTTAAGCCAGAGGCACCATCATCAGCATCTGGAACTGGAGTTTCTAGATTAGAACTTAGCCATCTATTAAAAGATTTCAAGGAGGACATTATAAACAATATGGCTACTCAGTTGGATACATTGGTAGCTAAGAAGAAGCATGAGGAAGCTGATGCATTTCTTGTAAAATTCTATCCTCATTGTAAGTAGTGAAAGAAAGATTGCAGATGTAAGATGGTTGCAAATGTTGAAGTACCTGATTTCAAACCAATTCAAGGTGAGGATGAACAAGTCTTCTATGTTGCTCAAAGAAGACCAAATTTTCAAAGGCAAGGTATGCCACCCGATCCACTTTCCTTTTCTGGTTATAGTGGTAATTTTTATGCACCAAATAACCAATGACAACCACAGTATTCTCAAAATTTTGGTAACTATCCACATTGGTATGGATCACAAGGCCAAGGATAGCAATTTGCTAATCAAATCCCCCAGTGGCAGCAGCCACAGGGAAACTGGTATCCACCTCAGGGTCCAGGGAACCAGTTTCAAGGGAATTGGCAACCTACCTCTCAATGGAGGGGAAACCCATCATCCCCATCCCAATCTTCTAGATATTAGCCCCCTCCTCAATAGCCACAACCTCCTACTTTAATGCCTCCTCCTGCAACTACAGCTGCACCTCCTAAGCCAATGCAGCTGCCTACTCAACCGTTGCCTAATCCAAATATCAAATCTCAACAACAACAACAAGCTTATTCAGCTGATGCTAATCAATACCTAGCCTATTCTCTATCACTAGATGATATTCACCTCTGATCTGGGACAACTCTACCTAATCCCTCTCATCCGGTTATTACTGAGGTACAAGAAGAGCATCCAATCTTTGATCCTAAAGATATAATACCTCATAATCAAATATTACCACCATTTCCCCATAGACTAAAGGACAAAGAAGGTTCCACTGAACAATAACAAAGCTTTGATATTCTTGATCAATTGAAGCACATTTGTGTTAAAATTTCATTGTTGCGAGCAATAAAGGATGTTCCTATATATGGTAAGGCATTGAGAGAAGCATGCCTAAAGAAACCTAGCAAAAAGAAAAAGGATCCACAAACAGTTCATGTTATGGGTCAATTGGCTATATTATGTTAGGAAAAATTGCTATTCCAAAGTATTTTGATCCAAGTAGTCCTGTTGTGATTATAGTCATTAATGGCAGTCAAATAAAAAATATTTTAGTTGATCTAGGGGCAGCCATTAATGTAATGACAAGGGAAGTAATGAAACATCTAGAGATTGGTAGTTTAAGGGCTAAACCCACAGTTCTCCAACTTGTTGATGGCTCTGCAATAAGACCTGATGGTATCATAGAAGATATAGTAGTTATCCTAGATTCCTGGGAATATCCTGCAGACTTTATGATTTTATCTCCAAAAACAACATTGGGGGGATATCCAGTCATTTTGGGAAGACCATGGCTTGCCACAGCTGATGCATATATTGGGTGTAGATCAGGGGATATGACTATTTTAGATGGTAGTTCCACAAAAACATTAGCCTTGTATTCACCGGCACAACCTCAGCTTGAGCAGCAGCAGGCTGTTTGGCCTATTTTGGGAGAGGAATCTGAAGAAATTGACTCTACTAATCACCTTATGATGATTAATCGAGTGCCACTCATGCAGTTATATGATGAAGAATCAATTCTTTATAAGGTCTTGATAAATGAATTAATAGAAGACCAAGAATTGCAGGAATTGGTTCCGAATATTGGAGGTTTGGACTTTCCTACAGCCACTGATATCTTGCATACCTTGTTGCCGCAGGAATTGTCTTATTCTCATTTTTCTTATATAAATCAAATTGATCTTACTATCAAGATAGAGGTGGAATTGAATAAATATTTGAACATCAATAAGAATATAGCAGATACTCAAAAGGATAGCCTAGTAGACTTGTTGAAACTCCATAGAAATGCTTTTGCATGGGATTACAAGGATATGAATGGAATTGATCCATCAGTTTGTACTCATCACATTTACATAAAGGATGAGTGTTTCCCCTCAGACAACCTCAAAGAAGAGTCAACCCTGCCTTGAAGGAGATAGTTAAAGAAGAATTGCAGAAATTGTTGAAAGTTGGGTTTATCTATCCTATCTCTGACAGTCAATGGGTATCACCTTTGGTGATAGTTCCTAAAAAGGGAGGCAAATGGAGAGTATGTGTTGATTATAGAGCCTTGAACTTAGCCACAAGGAAGGATCATTTTCCACTGCCATTTGTGGATGAGGTATTGGATTCTCTTGCTAGTAAGAGATATTTTTCATTCCTGGATGGATTTAGTGGCTATAATCAATACAAATAGCTCCCGAGGATCTGGAGAAAACAACATTTACTTTCCCATGGGGCACGTATGCATATTTTGTTCTTCCTTTTCGGTTGTGTAATGCTCCAGCCACTTTTCAAAGGGCAGTGATCAGTATTTTTTCTGATATTTCTCAAGATATTATGGAAATTTACATGGATGACTTTACAACTTATGGCTCTGAATTTGATCAAGCATTAGGTAGTTTGAAGAAAGTTTTGCAGTGGTGTGAAGACTACAACTTGTCTCTAAACAGTGAGAAGTGTTTCATTATGATGGAAGAAGGAATAGTCCTTGGTCATCATATATCTGTACAAGGCATACAAGTGGATCCAGCAAAGATTGAGGTTATTCAGCATACTAATGACCCTATGAAGCAGAAAGATGTGAGAAGTTTTCTTGGCCATGCTGGATACTACAGAAGGTTTATCAAAGATTTCAGCAAAATTGCAAGTCCCTTATATTCACTGCTTACTAAAGATGCAGAATTTAAATAGACCTCAGCATGCAATGAAGCTTTTTTAAAGCTTAAGCATGCTTTGACTCAAGCACCAGTTCTAAAAGGACCAAATTGGTCTCTACCATTCCAAATCCATACTAATGCATCTGATTATGCCGTAGGAGCAGTGCTGAGACAAAAAGTTAACAACTTGGAAAATGCAATATATTATATCAACAAGAATTTGCAAGGACCTGAATTGAATTATACAGTTACTGAAAAGGAAATGCTAGTTGTCATATATGCCCTTAACAAGTTTAGACACTATATTGCAGCATATCCCATATTTGTGCATACAGATCATACTGCAATTAGATATCTCATGAATAAGCCATCAATCACCGGTAGACTAGCTCGCTGGTTATTGTTGATGCAGGAATTTGATATCACAGTTGTTGATAAGCCAGGGAAGTCTAATGTTGTTGCAGATTATCTTTCACGTCTTCAATTGCAGGAAGATTCTACAATGATAGATGACACTTTTCCAGATGAGCATTTGTTTCTCATACAGGCTCATACTCCATGATATGTTGATATTGCCAACTATTTAGCTGCAGCTGAGATGCCAATTTCTTTTTCTCCTAAGGAAAGAAGGTTGCTAGTTGAAAAAAGTTTTAACTTTTCATGGATTGTTGATTGTCTATTTTATACTAGACCTGACTAAGTCATGCGAAGATGTGTCAAAGAAGATGAAACATGTGACATCTTGCATGCATGTCATGATGAGCCATGTGGAGGTCATTTTGCTATCAAAAGGACAGCACTGGAAATACTCAATACCAGATACTATTGGCCTACATTACACAAGGATGCATCTCAGTACACAAGGAAATGTGATAGATGTCAGTGAATGGGCAGACCTACAAAATCTGATGAGATGCCACTATATCCTCAGATATCTGTTACACCATTTGACAAATGAGGATTAGATTTTGTTGGCCCCATTGATCCACCTTCTAATGGCAAATCTTATATCTTGGTATGTAAAGACTATGTAACAAAATGGGTAGAAGCTAGAGCTATGCAACATGCAAGAGATAATAAGGTGGCTGAGTTTCTCTATGAAGAAATATTTACAAGGTATGGAGTACCAAGGGAAATTGTCTCATATCAAGGACCTCAATTTACATCAACATTGATAAAAGCTTTGGTCAATGAATACAATATAAGACACAGCAAATCTACTCCATATCATCCACAGTCTAATGGACAAGTAGAAGTTACCAATAAAGAGCTTGAGGCTATTCTTACAAAAACAGTGTCTATCCACAAGAAAGATTGGTCTCGTCAACTTTCAGAGGCAATTTGGGCATATAGAACAACATGGAAAACACCAATTGGATTCACACCTTTTGAGATGGTTTATGGCAAAACAACAATGATGCCTATTGAATTTGAGCATAAAACCTTGAGAATAGCTCTACAACTGAATATGATATTGTCTGAAGCACAGAAGGAACACATTCAACAGTTAAATGCTCTTGATGAATGGAGGAAGATAGTTGTTCAACAGACAGAATTTATTCAAAACCAAAGAGCAAGATGGCATGATAAATATATCAGAGAAAAGAATTTCAAAGTTGGTGACTGGGCACTCCTGTATGATTCCAGATATAAAGATGCTATGGGAAAACTCCAAAAAAGGTGGTTAGGTCCTTATCAGGTAGAAGAAGTTTTTCAGAATGGAGTAGTCTGTTTGTCCACAATAGATCATGTTTGATTTAAACTCTTAGTGAATGGACACCGACTACGACTTTATCACAAGCCAGCTACTAGAGAAGAGTTCCTGCAGCAGTTTGCTCCCCAAAGCGAAATAAAAGTTCCTGCAGCAAATGGCAAGGTTCCTACAACAACTACCAATGATTCGGTATCAATTCATGAGCTTCCTGTTGCACTTGAGCATATTGATAAAGGTGATGTTCCTGCAACCTCTGCAGTGAACTTATTCGTCGTATCATAATAAAATATTTCCATGGGAATATTGTTCTCCATACATAAAGTTTCATCCACTACATTCCATTCCACTTTCTTACCTGTCACTTCATTTCATTTCGCCATCATTTTCACCCAATTGCAGGTACGTGTATATTGTACTTTATTTTAATTATGCATTTATTAGTTCATTATGATTTTATCCTGTTTAAATCCACTCCAATCCCAAAATCTCGTCAGCCTGTGTGGACACGTGCTAGGTTAAGCTGGGGGGGGTACTTTATGGTCCTTTTTCCAATAAGATTTATTATCAGTTTTTTTGATACCCCGAATTGATTTCCTAACTAACATTACTTATGATGATTATTATTTCACGCAAGTGAATAATAAGGTCTGCCACCAAAATTAAGATATGTAGATTTTAGTTTTTTGTGAAACTGTCAAACATTTTGGTGAAGCTGCGGAAGCATCAGAGTAAAAGATGGGTGGTAATCTAATTCGCCATGAGCCAACGGTCCATGAAGGGTTGTTGCAGGATGTTGTCTGTGAGCATTATTTCCAAAACCACAGCTGGTTGGATTATTTCTTGAAAATTAGGGATTACAATGACGAAATAGCTGTGGAATTTATGCATTCCTTTGATGAAGGAGAAGCTACAGTTAAAGGGTTAAGGGTAATTGCTACGGAGCAGCAAATTGCAGAGGTCACAGGGTTGCTGCAGGAAGGAGAACTCTTTCCAGAATCAAAAGATGCAAGGAGTGCCAGGGCAGAGTTCACAATTTCCACTAACAAACCCTTAATGGTGGATAGACAAGGGACTAGAAGGGTTTCTTTACCAACACATTGGCCTCGGGTAGCTTTGTATGTTATGAAATATATTACATGTGAAGGGCAGTATTCAAATCTACATTCACCTCATTTTAAGTTACTTAGTCATTTGCGTCATGGCCGGTGAGTTAATGTCCCTAATTTCTTATACCATCTCATTTCTATAAGTGCTAAGGAGACTCAAAAATATGGAAATCGCTCTGTTAGCCATCATGGACTGGTTAAGTTTCTTGTACAGTGGCCCCTGAGAGATGTTTCACAAAAGGAATGGGGTGTATTTGAGGATATTCTACAATTTAGGGTTGATGATGCCCCTGTTGCAAATAATCCATCGGCTCAAGAAGAGATTGTTGCAGAAGATCTTTCTGGTGAAGATGAGGGTTTGCTGGTTGCTGAAGGAGCCGCAATTATTATGGAAGAAAATATTGAAGCAGAGTCAAATGAAGAACAACCCTCTACTTCTCTTCAAAGATATTCACCTATTTTGCAAAGGGAAGGAAAAGAATTGGAAAATGATGAATCAGATGAAGAATTTGTTATCTGGCCCTAGGAAACGCAGATTCCTCCTGCAGCCAAGAGGCGTCGAACAAAAATAAAAACTCCTGCAACCGTTTCAAAAGTGTATGTAAGGAGAACAAGAAGAAGGACATAGAAGACTCAACCTGTGAGTAATCAAGCATAGGTTAGTGTAGTAGAAACTTCAAAAGAAGAAGATGCTGCAGAGAAAGAAATGCAAGAAAACCCTGTGGAAGAGGAAATTCAAGAAAACCCTGTGGAAGAGGAAATTCAAGAAAACCCTGCAGAAGAAGAAATCCAAGAAGAAATTTAGGAAGAAGTTGTAATGGATAAGCTAGCAAATCTTGTTTCTGTGGCATTGCAATGTGAAGAGATTGTTGATGATGTTCTACAGCAACCTGAAGAAAATGTGGGAGATATGTCAACTCAGAATGAGGAGTTTATTGAAGAAATTCCATGGTCTAAGGTAGGACCTATTAGACCTCCTTCATCCCTAAGTAGTTTATCAATTGCTTTAACATTTTTTAGGCAATAGGAAATAGAGAAGGATAGGTTGCAGGGGATAATTAATAAGTAGCAAAAAGAGATTGAAAAGAAAGATAATAGAATTGAGGAATTAGAAGCTAAGGTAAAAGTGATTTATGATATGGTTCCTGAGATGATGCAGTGTAGGGCACCCCCAAGAATTTATGCAATACATTTGAAAGAGCAGTATCTGAATTTCAGACTAAACCACATTGTTAGGGACCTTAATCCATCCTTGGAAACACCTGAGGAATTCTATCATGCTTATCAAACCTCTCCACATGCTGTAAGAAATTTTTTATGTGAATTATATTTACATAACTATGTTGTACCCCAAGATAGAGAATGGACTCCTTTATTGTATATTGGGGATATCCATCTCAGAGCTTTAATGTCATGGATCCAAAATGAGATGATCATAGGACCACAAGCCAGGGAGTTTGAAAAATTAGAGCTTGACTGTCCATTACCATTGAGAAGGTAATCATAAGCACCTAGGGTTCTGTATTATGATTGGCAAAAGTTGATAATAAGAGATGATGTTAGTAAGATAGTACTTCCAATGAGAGAGGAAGTCTATCAAGCGTATGAGCATTTGGTTCACACCCACAGGATAACCACACTAGAAGGGTTAACTCAACGCTAGAATAATCTACCAGATCATTTAAAACTGGGAGAACCTTACTCATTATAGAATTTTCATGCAGCCATACAAAGAGCCTCTAGATACATACAGCTAGGCAGGGAGAAAGCCAACAACTGGTTGCCATTGATCTTTCAGCCTCTGATCCTTATGTGGCCACTTTTGGCATGCCAACCAATAGAACATAATTATGATGCAGTTGTAGAAGAAACAACTAGATGGTCCAGGTTGGAGAAAATGAAAGGATTTTATTGGATTTTGCCTTCCAAGGGAACCAGACAGGACACTGTTGGTGATTTTAGAGTTTCAGCAAAAATCAGAAAATTTCCTTTTGTTGTAGGAGCAGCAAACCCTTAAAGTTGGGGGGCATGACAAGTCGATGCTTTGACATGTTTTTTTATCATGACTCTTAGGTTTTTTGGCATCTTTTGGGTTGCATTGTGATAGTAAAGTATTGTGAATTGACTATATGTAATCCATGTTTTAAAACTGAACTTAAGAAATCATGTTTGAACTTTGTCGGTTAACTCCTGCAGCCATGCCAATTTATTCCTGCAGCCAAATGATTTGTCCCTGTGATATACGAATTATTTAGGATAATGTCATATGTGAGTTAATGAATGTATTAATTGAGTAAGATACATATGCATGTCCTTGTATGTTGTTTTTGTTTTAGTGCAGATAATAATTGATGTTGCGGTGGATGATTTTCTTTCTTGCCTAAGGATTGGAGAATCACGTTCAGATAACTAGAGATCAAATTGAAGGGGATTTGAGCAAACGCGATGTATGGCATAATCGGAGTAGTTGTACTTCACCATGGGAGTTTAACTCTAGTGCATATTGAATTCACAAAATATCGCTTTGGCGTGCAAAGACTGTAGTTCGGTTTCAAGATCCACGATTCCTGCAACCAAGCCCTCAGTTATCTCCTTCATCTGACAATAATCCGCCTCTTCTTCTGGGCATAACTTGAGTTGTCCATTGTAGTTGATCTTTTCTTTATAATAAGCTCTTCCTTCTTTCTTAGAGTTAGACAAGATGGAAAGGAATTGAGCTGAGTTTTTACAAGCATTCTGAATTTTCTCTTTTAGAATATGTAATCATTTTCAGGAAGAAATGAATAAAGAATATGTTGTTCTGATCTGTTAAAAGTATTTTGCTAGAAGTTTGATATCACTCATCCAAGGGGGCCCACTTGGTGAGTGATCATGTGTTTATGATCATTGAAGTTAGTTTTTACTTAGTTGCAGTAGAAGTTCATGACTAGATTGTTCCTGCAGCCACTGGAAATAGATCCGCTGATTGTTCATGCAGCCAAGACAGAACGGTGTGATTTATGTTATTTTCATTAGATCATTCCAGCAGTGTTTTGTGAAGCTTTCATGTAGTCTTTTATGATTTCCATTCCTACCCTTCCTTTCTACATAATGTTAGTTACTACAGTAATGCAGAATAATCATTTAAGGAGCTTAGTGCATATATATTGCAGACCCATTTCAAGTTTTACATTTCTGGATTGACAACTAAATGAACACCAGCTATGAAAATAGTAAACTCTACCATATGAATGTCCAAACTTCGGATTGAGATTTCAATTAGAGGTATTATTATCATTATATTTGGGGTAGACAACTAGTATCACCAATCAAAGGGAAACCATTGTTGCTTTATATCTCGGCGACAAACGTATCATTAGGCGATCTCCTAGCTCAACATGACGAAGAAGGAAAAGAAAGAGTAGTGTATTACATTAGTAGAACACTTGTCGGCTATGAACAGAATTATACATCAATAGAGAAGACATGTCTAGCAGTTGTATTTGCAACTCAGAAGCTGTGACATTATATGTTGACTCATTCTGTGAAACTAATAGCAAAGATAGATCCACTAAAGTACTTGCTGAACAAGTCAACTTTGACAGGCAAATTAGCCAAATGGGTTATGATACTAAGTGAATTTGATATAAAGTATGTTGATCAAAAATCTATCAAAGGACAGGTCATTGTTGATCAATTAGGTGAAGCACCTTTACAAAATGACATACCATTGCACATTGAATTTCCTGATGCAGACATTTTGACAGTAAGTACAAAATTTTGGGAATTGTACTTTGATGGTTCTTATACACAATATGGCTCAAGCGTAGGAATTTTATTCATCACACCTTAGGGACACACAATTCCAAAATCATATAGACTGTGGTTTCCATGCACAAATAATATTGCAGAATATGAAGCATTGACTATTGGGCTCAAAATGGCTATTGAATGGAATATCAAGGAATTACATGTCTATGGTGATTCAAAGCTTATCATTAACCAAATAAATGATGATTATCAAACTAAGGATGACAAGCTCATGCCTTACAAATAGCTGGTAGAAGAGTTTAAATAACACTTTGCAGAAGTATCATTTACTCAAATCCCAAGAAATGAGAACAAATCAGCAAATGCAATTACTACAATAGCATCTCTCTTACAAAATCAGGAGAATTGACAGTGTTACGAATTCCTCATGGAAGATATCTTAACCCCTACCATTCAATCCCAGCATACCTACAGGATTTTCCATATATCGAGGATCAACCAATCCTTATATGACCAAACTTATCAGTACTTAAAAGAGAATATCCTTCCTCCTGACCTATCCCGCAATCAAAGAAGAAATTTTATCCGTCAGTCATCCCGCTATACTATTTTTGTCGATACCTTATGTAGGCGAGGTCTAGATAGTCCTTTATTGAGATGTCTTGAACAAGAAGAATCTAAAAAAGTTCTTAACGAGTTTCACGTAGATATTTGTGGCACACAATCAAGTGGATTAACACTGGTTAAGAAACTTCTTCGTATGGGTTACTATTGGTCTACTATGGAGAGATATTCATTCACATATGCCAAGAAATGCAAACAATTTTAGATCCATTGGAATCTCATTCACGCACCAGCACAAGAATTGTATCCTATGGCCGGATCATGGTCATTTTCTCAATGGGGCCTTGATTTGGTAGGAAAGATAAATCCTTCATCCTCTAATGGACATATGTTCATTCTGACTACTACTGAATATCTCACTAAATGGATTGAAGTAGTACCTTTGACAAAAGTGTCAGGAAAACAAATATCATCATTCATCTTGAATTATATAATCTGTCACTATGGACTTCCTATGACCATTATCACTGACAATGGATGACCATTTAAGAATCAAGATGTGAAGGAACTATGTGAGTAGTTTCATATCCAACATAGGTTTTCTACTCTGTATTATCCATGAGGAAATGGTCAAGTTGAGGCATCAAGCAATACTATCTTGAAAGTCTTGAAGAAAATAGTTAATGAAGTTGGAAAAGACTGGCACATTCAGCTAAATCCTGCTCTTTGGGCATACCGAACCAGCATCTGCACACCAACGGGGGAAACTCCATATTGCTTAGTCTATGGATCAAAATCCATATTACCCATAGAAGTAGAGATACCTTCTCTACAGGTTTCCTTGAAAGGTCTTATACCAAAGGAAGAACAACAAGTCTCTAGAATCCAAGAACTTGAATTGATCTAGGAACATCACCAAAATGAAACAGATCATTTGAAAGTATATCAATAGATAATGGCAAGAAGTTATAATCACAGAGTCAAGCCACACATTTTTCAAATTGGAGATATAGTTCTAAGGGAGAATCCAAGAAATCAGCAAGACCGAGAAAAGAATGGTAAATTTGAACCAAATTGGCTAGGACCTTTTGTCATAGTAGCAGCATGTGGCTCAGGAGCATACAAGTTATCCACCCCTGAAGGTGATTGGTTTGATGAACCTATAAATTCTATTCATCTCAAGAAGTTCTATGCTTGACATATAAAGTCCTGGAAAAAATCAATAAAAAGCATATAAAGTCCTCAAGAAATCAGTAAAAATCAGAAAAGCAAAAAATCCCTAAAAAGCATAAAACAAAAAGAAAAAAAATCAAAATATGAAAAGAAAAAATGCAATAAATTTAGATGGTGAAAACCTGGTAAACAGGTGATATCTAAAAAGCGAGTCCTTCCATCTATGAGATTGATTTGCGCACCTATCCACTCCATCATATCCAATCTATCCCTTCCTAGCTTATCCTTTCCATCTTTCACATCCATTGCTCTGAACCATTAGCAAAAAATATGTAGCTTACCAACAATTATCAATCTTTGACATACTTGTCGTAGTCATTGTCTTAGATTTTATTAGAATCAATCAATCTGCATTTGTATCCCTCCATGCTTTGGATCTTGATCAATTCATACATCCATAATAAATTTTTGTTTCCCATGGGGGAAAAATCCTAATTCCTTTCTCTAAGGTGATCTTTTGAATCTTTGAAAATCCAAAACATTCGGAAAACTTAGAAAAACCCAAAACACCTAGGGTTTTGAAACAAATAACGAGCAACAAATCAGCAAAGATTAAGGTGTCTTAAGACAACTGAATCGTGACACTCAAAAAACAAAGAATCAACCAGCAAGTAATAAAGGATTATCAAAGATCATTCATCAAGATGATTATATCAGTTAATGACCATTAGAACATGTGAATGACATGTGAGATTCAGTGTTTATATCTTGATTTTATTGATAATCATGTACTCTATGCGACTCAAGGATGTCCATGACTACAGAAGCTATGATGGGGCATGATTATTTTCTTTGATTGTTGTCTGTGGTTTATCTCTTATTAAGGTATGTACTTATCTAAGGATATGATCGGCAAAAGATCAAGGACATTCTAAGTCATGCATGAAAGGAGATAGTCCTTGTTTGTTCTGGAAGCAATACTGAGGTCAACTTGATTCATTATATTGAGTTGCTTGTATTAACTTGCTATATCAAAATCCATGTAAGAAATACTCAGGTCATCTTGGATCATTATGTCAAGTTGCTTGTATTTTCTTACAATATTTTAAAGCTCAATGATGAAATCAAGCACTGTTACAAGACAAGAATATGAAGAATGGTAGTATCATTTTTAGTTAGATCATTTTTTAGATTATCTCATTATTCATCTGCATTATAAGCATTCAATTTCAGTTGCATTATAAGCATCTCATTTCATTCACAGATCACCGGTCATGAATAAAGATTGAGTATAATTGAACAAAAAAAAAAAATTGCATTTGATCATTGTAGGTGCATTCATTTTTAGAATCATTTTAATCATCATCCATTTTAATTAGTTGCATTTTAATCATTGTATTAGTTTGCATTCAATTAAGTGCATTTCATTAATCATGTAGTGTATCATCATTATTATTTGCATTATCATTTCATTAAAGATCATTTTGTTACATTGTTGCACTTAAATTCATAATCATTATAAGCATTACATATAAAAAATAAAAAACATTTGAATAACATACTGCATAATCATTCATATGCATTCCCATATAGATCATTGCATTTGCATCATTTAAGTTAGTAATCATTTTTAGTTGCATCCAAGGTCATCAAAATCAAAAACCAAAAACATTTATCATTGCATCATACTATAAAACATCATCGTAATGAAGAGAAAAGATCATAACATCATCCATATAATCAATGCATAATAAATATCATCATCATATAGAGTAACATGTATAATAAAGATCATCATAAAATAGAGTAACATGCATACTAAAGATCATCATCATATAGAGTCCATGTCTGCATATAGATCATCATAAAAATAATAAAAGTCCAAGTATACAATGATATCAGATCAAAAGTACAAGTGCCTCATCAATACAAAGTCAAGTCGCAGTTGTCTTGTACCACTACCACCTGACTTTGTCTATCTTTGTGGCTGTGGGCGAGAAGATCCTCCAGATGCCTGTCTCCCACGATCACCACTCCTCTGAGGAGGTCACATGGCTCCACCGCTGCTAGTATCCATCCTCATAGTGGAATGATAACTACCTTCTCTCTGGCTCTCTGCGACTAAATCCTCATATAGTCATCACCAATGGGAAGTCTCCTTCCTGACCCAAACTAGTGCTCTAATAGTATCAGCTGAGAGAATGCCCAATCCAACCACTAGTACATTCAGGTCAAAATTTTGACGGCAAATCGTCGTCATTCCGACGCAATTTCATCGCACTACCAACAAAAATAGCCGTCGAAAACTTTTTGTCGGAAGTTTTGACTATCCTTGTGGTCATCGCAATTTCGACATCCTCTCTAACCTTTCCAACGGCCGCCATGGATGGTCATACCCAGAAAGAATACCGTCGTGATCTCAGCCTTCGGTCAGAATTTCGACATCAAAGGGTAAAAATTCTGACGAGGATGTTGTGCATCCAATGGCACTCCTATGTCGGAATTACGATGGCCCCATTAGAGTTCCGACGAGGATGTTGTGCATCCAACGGCACTCCTCTATCGGAATTTTTACCCCTTGAAGTCGGAATTCCGACGGTAGGCCAATTTTTTGGAAAAAAAAAATTTATAGAAAAAGATTTCTCTACTATCTCTCTTCTCTCTCCCCTCTCTAGGTCTCTTTCTCCATCCCTCTCTTCTTCTCTCCCTCTCTACTTCTCTTTCTCTACCCTCTCCAGGTCATTATCTCTTCCTCTCACCCTCTCTCATCAAAAGAGAAATAAAAACTTGCATGGCCTTATAATTCATGAGTTGAAGTTTGAGTTTAACATTTTGGAGGTAATTTTCTTAGACTATTAAATGCCCATTCTAACTAAGGTCAATCAAAATTCAAGATAAACCTATGGTAAAGATGAGGATCTCGAGTTCATTGGTAGAGGACTCCACTTTTGATGGGAGAAAACCCTAGTATTCAGTTTGGTAAGCTCTAGTCGAAGGTGCAGTATGACAACCACGTAGAAGGAGAACCATGACATGTTGCAAAATTAGAAGGGAAATTCTAACAAAGAGTAGCTACGTGTCTGGAACATTCAAAGCATTTCATGTTTGGGCTAGCTATCTTCTTTACTCTAGTCTAGGATTTCACATTTTTGAGAAAGCATGATTTGTATGGATGGTTTGTTTGTTTCAAATGAAGTATAGTCCAGCCTCCACCAAAATAAAAATGAAAGTAAGGACTAGTAGAGTAGTCTGTTAGAAGGTTTAGACATTGATAATAGTGTCTAGGTTTTCCCCAATTCTTGAATAGCATTAATAGATAATCATAAGTATAGCAAGGAATAGATTACTTAGAGCTTGTAATGAAGAAGGGTTTTGAATTAAAAAGAAAATGATAAGAGTTTTTTTACGGTTCAAAACACAAAGACAATCACAATAGAAAATTACAAGTTATAGGGTTACATTGAGTAGGTTTGATTGATTATTGAAGAATATATTGTGTTTCTCTATCAATAAATAAGAGGTCTCAAGAAGCTAAAGACAATGAAAACTAATTGATGGGCAACCTTTTGATTGTTAAGAAGTGATTGCCTCAGATGAAAGTATTGATAACAAAAATATCAACAAAAGAACAACCAATAAATGATAAATTCTCAGTGAGATCATAGTGCCTAAATCAATCTAAAAGCTTATAAGGATCAGAACCAAGCCATATAAGCTTCAAGAACAATTTGAGAGCATCAAAGACATCTACCAGACATTAGAAATTGTCAAATCAATGACACAACAGCCTCATTACAGTCTTATGTTGTATTAAATAGAAAAAGCCAAGTCTAAGATAGTGTTAGAAGGTGTGTGAGAGTCTTCAACATGGATAACTGATAGGTATAACACTAAGAGCAGCAATATATGAGATTTGATGAATAACAGTGGCCATGATATGGAGATGACAGTGTCAAGTATCACTGTCAAAGCATGAATAGAGGTCCTAATCTGAGTCTTTTCAAGAGAGAACAATAAATATGAAGCACCAAGGTCTACAGTCAGATCAAAGACAACCATCTAGCAGCCCAAAAAAGAATCAAAAGGCTGTGAAAGGTCAAAATCACAGTATTTCCATAGCCCATGAAGTTCTAGAAGATGTGCAAGGGCAGTTCATAGTGCAAGGTCATAGGTATTTAGTGTCATAATTATTTTCTTCACCCCCAGATCTTGATGAAAGATAAAAGGATGCCATGACACAAAGTGAAAAGTCTATAGCACTGATAAATAGGTTAGCATTATGTCATATGCATACAAGACATCATGAAGCAGATTTGACAGTAATAACGTTGAAGCAGTCATCAACTCAAGCATAATGAAGGCATGGACACTGAGCATGCAAAAATATAATTGATAACAGTGGTGAAATGATTAATGTTGTATCACAATTTGATATCAAACTGTCTATGAAGATGGTTGTTGAAAGGTTTAGTGTTGGTTTTAAAGGTGAAAACATTGCATGAGGTCTACCACCATAAAGGAAATACAAAGCTACAAATAAGACAGTGACCATTCAAAGATAAAGCTACAAAGAACTATCAAAGAAACCACAGTCCAATGAAGAATCAAGAGACAACAGGCCTAAGTGTAGTCTTAGATATTTGAAAATGTCATTATGGATAGTTAAGAAAAATAAATGCATTCATCATATTTGCACTCAACAAAAGAGAAGGGT
Source organism: Cryptomeria japonica (assembly GCF_030272615.1). NCBI lineage: Eukaryota > Viridiplantae > Streptophyta > Pinopsida > Cupressales > Cupressaceae > Cryptomeria > Cryptomeria japonica. The sequence goes on from NC_081410.1 coordinate 255,240,405, forward strand.
TTGTATTCATCAAAGATTAGTTGAAACACTTGTGAGAGAGAGATCAATATCCATCAAGCCATAAATAAGATAATCACCATTACAAAGCATGATGAGTCAAAAAGGCAATCAAGAATTATCAGTTCAAAGGATCAATAGGTGAATCTTCTCTTGTTGATAATCTCTAGTGATGGTGTATAGGATCCCTGTTCCAATCTCAATGTGCCAAAGCTTGATGAGAAGTCATGGATTAGAAGTTACAAATGCCTTAAACAGTTTTCTATTGAGAGAATCCATATAGTCAAATCAAGACTCAAATCCACAATGGTAAGATACAAACAATGATGATAGTCAAGGAGTCATTCATTGTAGGGTTTTCATAAAATTTTAGAATATGGTATGAGTAGTCCAAAGAACTATGACACTTCACTGAAAGGAGCAGCATATCAGTCCTTATTGGCATCAAATTATACAAATGACAACTAGGGATGAAGCTACAAGAGACAATCACTATCTTAGTTTAAGACCCTCGAACAACATAGCCCTAATGGAGAAAGCAAAAATCAAAACATAGGAGAAGTCCTAGAATCCCACTAAAATCTTATTTGCAGTCGCAAAGTTGCAAGATCAAAAGCATATAATGGTAAAGATGACCTAGGTTTCTCTTTTTATTATTGAGACAATATTATGTGAATATGATAGTTTAGCAGTCCTCGAATGCATGTGAGTAGTCCCAATGAAGAAACAATACTATCAGGGTATTACAATAATTTTTGAAACCTGCAATCATGTTAGATAAAACCTGCAATCATGTTAGACAAGTATTGAAAGTATAATTCATAGAGCAACCATTTCAACTAGGTTTAGATAGCATATATTCATAACTATTTCAATTTTATGTGAACTACACAATATCTATAATGCATAATTGGAGTTAAACCATAATAGGGCTTGGATGAGAAACATGATAGGGCACCCGAAGCTGTCCATGTGCTAAGCCCAAGAGCGGATATACCCTATCTCTTACCCTATCTCGTTGAATTCATTCCTACACCAAGTGACTATGAACAAAAGCGTAGGTATTTAACAACAATGACATGGTCCATGGACTAGTGATCCTCCTCTTGATACTCCATCTACAAATGAGAACATCTCTTGTACACGTTGCTACTTCAAAATTAAAAGTTGCTTCTTCTAGAACTTTCCATGATTCTTTGCAATAGGATTATATGTCTTCTAGATTCACCCCACTAGGACACATTCATATCAAGCATCTTTACTTTTTTTAAAAGTAGACCACATTTCAGATCTAGATGACACCATAATGACTTTGATTTCCTCTTGCAAGATATTCCTCCATCATGTATTGCTTCATCCAAGTTCAAATTTGCTTCTTCAAGGGCTCTCAATGATTCTCTATATAGGATTCTTCATGTCTATGAGATCCACTTCATTGGGAGGCCTACTTAAACATTTCACATCTGTTTGTGGACTCTCACCTTTCAAACATTTCACATCTTATAATTGAGCTTCGCTTTGTTTCAAGAATAGTTAAATATTCTCTACTTAACAGGGCCAACCACGTGAAGGTGGAAGCTCATTTGGCCCCTCCCCCCCCCCCCTTAACATCACTCTAAATTCCCCATTAACATCTAACATTCATTCATTATTTCATTTATTCTTTCATCCATTATTAAAATATAACATTCATTCATTATCACATAGCGTTCATTAACACATAAAATTCATTAACTTTTATTAAAATGCAACATTCATCAATAATCATCAACACATATCATTCATGAACATTCATTAGCACATAATTACATTCATTACACATAAAAATCAGTCATTATCAAATAAGGTAGATTACAATCATTTCTTTCTTCATTTTTTTTTGAAGCTATGAAAAGACTAAGTGGAACATCAGTTTCTTCATCATTTCCCCCATCTGTGGATGTTATGCCCTCTTCTCGTGCTCTTGATGTATGCCTAGTCCTATACAAAGGACGAGGATGCTGAACCAAAGGGGGGTCCTCTGCAATAACAAAGAATTGGGTTAAATTCAAAAAAAAAAATTATTATTGTTACAAGTATTTCATTAATTTAAAGAACACAACCGTTACACTCTTTACCTGATGGGGCCACATCATCTTCCACATCATTTTGTCTAGCCTCAACCTCGACATGCTGAGCACCCTCTAGATCCTCTAGAGTTGAAATACGAAACATTACATTAATCAATACACCAATTCCAATTAAATTTGTTTAAAGGAATAACAGTGGTCCTCTTTACCTGATTGGGGAACATCATGTTCCTGATGTTGTCTACCCGGATCATGCTCCACTTGGTCACCACCAACTACATGCTCTAAAATATTAACAATAAAGGTTACATTAATTACTACACTAATTTTCAATTTAAGATGTTTAATTGTATAAATAATTACATAAAAAAAATTGAATAGAAAATGAATACCTCCACTACTAGGATGCACATCCGGACCTTCATGTATAGGTTCTGTTCCACGATTATCATGCTGCATTGCAATGTCACGCACAGTGTTATCATTGCTTGCTTATTTAAAAAAAATATAGTCACTTTATGTTGAAACTTAACATCAAATAGATTATTGGTTAAGTATTCAATTTGAAATAATTTTCATTTAGCTTAATTACCATTGTAACAGATGCATCAGAATCTCATGTTTGCCCACTCAATTCTCGTATCATCTTCCATGGGTGCTCTATTGAATTCAGAGCCCTGCATTTTTGCTTAGTATTGTGAATTTTGCTTGTATTGTTTGATCAAAAAAAAATTGTTTACAATTTATAAATATTTTGATGTGATACTTAATTTACTAATTCTCACAATTCGTGCGACAAGTTTCATATAACCACCAGAGTCGAGTTTGTGTTGCCCATGCTTTTCTTGTCTTGCTTTGGTTGCCTTTGACGTGTCACTCAATCTATGAAAAGTTTGAAATATGTTAGATTATATAAATATAATGAATAATTAGTACATATTCACATTCTTAATAGTATCGCATACCTTCTTCTGGCGTCTGGTGGTGTATTTCCTTTTTTCCTTTCAATTCTGTCCTTTGCATCCAAAATCGGGTCCTTCCACTCCCTCTCTGGAATCATGGGGGGACGCTCATACTTTGCGTTCTTCTCTAAATGTGTCCTGTATTGGTCCCTCACATACTTCAAATATGTGCCAGCTTTTTCCAGGAGCTTAGTCTTATCGAATGTGTCATTTCCAAACAACCCTACCATACGGTTTGTGAGTTCATCTTTTAACTTTTTTTCTTGGTCATTCCACCTTTAAAGCAAAAAACAAACCTGTTAGATTTAGAAAGAAATTGAAGCTACCTTTGATATAGTTCAAGAAATGGATAAAAGGAAAACTATTCTAGCAATGATATGAAATCAAAATAGTGGATAAGGGTTAGTTCACATATGATGTTCCACCTTTTACATATGGTGGGCCCAAATATCTGCAATGAAATGTCATTAAGATTTTTATAAAAAATATCATTTCCTGCAAAAAAAGCATGGGATCATTAGTCCAAAATGAGTGATCAATAAGTAAATTACAATTAGACTATATATAATAATATTTTTAAAGTACTTGGAACCTTCTGTATCTTCAAGGGAATCAATTCTTCGTCGCTCACCACCAATGTGGCCTGCAACGTTCTCGTACTAGCAATACGGGAAGATCTAGGAAATGATGGTATGTTATCAGTAGTACTCGCCTCTGTCGCATCCTCATGTGCATCTCCTGCCACAGTAAATGAATCCACTATGAAATGCCTCCAAGAAAGAACACTTCAAGGGTAATAAACACATAACAAAAGAGAGAGAAAAAGAGGGATCTACCACCAGTGGGTGGGTCAACACGAGTCGGTGCAACAGATGATGTCTACATGCTACATGTTGCCGACATTGCAGTCAGCAATACAGTTGGGCTCGACCTCGGACCCATGTCAGCACCTGAAGAGTAATACATTAAATATGTAAAACATTAAAAAAGCAAGTTCACAAGTCCAAAGGAGTGGTTTTAATATATAGAACATGGTCATCACCTGAACTACTCGCAATACCCTGATCATCACCACCAGGATGATGAGGCCCTATAAATTTCTATAAAAACAACACATACATATTTTAGTTAATGACATAAAAGAGATAAAAATATAAACCATTATTGAACTTTTGTTATGATTAAAGCTTTCATTATTGCTTACTTGCAAGTTTTCCATTGTCGTCAACAATAGTTGCACCCTCTTTGTTATCTCATCAGTCTGAGGACTTATGGTTGCCAAATCAACAATCTCTTGCCTAATTTTTCTAATATTCTTTTGTACAAATTGCATAGGGTTTGTGTTAAGTGCGATGTCATCAACGCATAACACTGTCGAGTGCCCCACATCCCTATGGAGGTGCTGAGGTACTGCAGGTTCCTTTCCCTTATCCCAAACATCCATCTGTGACAAGAATATAATTAACACTATCAAAATTACTTCAAAACACTCAAGAAAAGATCATAATGTAACAGTTTGATTCTATCTAATTTGTACAATTACAATGAGGTTTACCTGCTCTGTAGAAGTGTCGAGACCTACACCCCTATCTGTGCTATGTGGTGGATCCATGTGGCCCTGTGACAAAGAAAAAATATAAAAACGTTAGCGAAATGAAACCAATAGACTTAGCAAAAAAACTTAATAATACAATGGTTTATTGGATTCATTAATTGGAAGTTGGCTTAAATGGTATATATATAGTACGTACCATCCCCATGATAGTAACTTTGTTTGTATCTATACGATTCAAATTGTAATCGATTAGCAGCTCTTCCCCTGCACTTATTGATTTTATCGCACATACAAACACACAATTTCCCTCACGTGCCTCAAATATGCAATTGGGTTGCTTATTAGTTGACCCAGGTCGTGTACTATTTATAAAACCTGCAATATTCCTTGTTGCTTTTGGCCTTCCATCAATGTATACAGCCACTCGTTTACTTTGATCATTATCTTTTTGTTGTATATAATTGGCTGACAGTGCATACCTACGCATACTTTTTTATATCGAACAATCTGCATCCAATCATTATAATTGTAACAAGGTCCAACAAACTCCATCAATTCAGCAACTTTGTTGTAACAGACCTTTATGTTGTCCATGGAAAATAGGCCCAAACCATGTAACGATGAAGGTGCTATGCAATATATCCTCTCATTAACACAAAAATTGGTGTTTATTGGAGGAAGTTCCTTGGGTACACATTGTTTCAGTAGATGTTTGTACCTCAAGGGCACCTCAATGTCGCCTTTGGTCTCATCATCATAAGAACATGACCCCCCTTGAGCAAGAAAAAATTCCATGCGTTTATTGAATTTTCTTCTAATCTTTTGACCTCTAGTTGATCTCCCTATTTGAGATCTACTACATGTCTCACTTTCCTCTTCTATTCCTGCATTTCCCTCACTTGAGGAAGACACATCTGACAAATACCTATTTGGTGATACCTGTGCACCATCAAATGAGAGAGTTAGTTGGTAATGAGAGAGATATTTTGCAAATGAGGGTAATATTGATGAAGAAGTCGGCCATAAAGTTGATGTTGAGATTAAAATTTGAGTAAGTCCAACTGGGGCCTCAAGTGTTGATAACTGTATTAGATTTGCTGCTAATGTTGATGTTTGAAAAACTGAGGAAGTTTGTTTTTCTTGTAATTTTTTAAAAATATATATTATTTCTATAAGGTGTATTGACTTCTACCTGTCGATCCATGAGACTGTGCAGGATCCTCGTCAAAGGGGTTCAGGTTCCTGCATCAACAATTGAGCATCATAAGCATTACATTTGTAATTTGATAAACAATAAATACTGCAGTATCATAAGCATCATAAGCATCACATATGTATCATCATATATGTAATCGATCATCATAAGAATCACATATGTATCATCATAAACATGTAATCCATCACATATGTATCATAAATCACCATCCATCACATAGCTAATAAGTAGTCCACATTCCATAAATAAACACAAAGTTCAAAAAATGTCACATGTATCATCATAAGCATGTAATCCATCACATATGTATTTTAAATCACCATCTATCACATAGCTAGACGTGCATCATGAATTAATTAAGTAATGGCATTAGAATTCAAAACATATGAATTATTTATGTAACCATATAAGTCAAATCAATTTCTATCAAGATATCAATATTAAATAGATAATATAATAATCACATCTCATACATTTCATTCATGTCATTGATCTTCTTCTTCATCCAACTCATCATCATGACCATCATCATCATCATCATCATCATCATCATCATCATCATCCTCCTCCTCCTCCTCCTCCTCCTCGTCATCGTCGTCATCGTCATCGTCATCATCGTCATTGTGTTTGTCATCGTCATCGTCATCACCATCACCGACACCATCACCATCATCATCAGCAGCAACACCATCATCATCATCAATTTCTTCTTTGTGTACATTTCCGTCAGGAACATCATCGAGTAACTATCGATCGTGATCATCTATATCATCTTCTACTTCTTCGGTATCTTCTTCTTCCATCATATTATACATTATCGGCCTTCCTCTTGGATCATGTCTAACAACAAATGACCAACCCGGTTTATGTGGAACCTCTGAGTAAAATACCTGCTCACATTGACTTGGAAGAACATAGGGCTCATCCCCAACTCGTTCAAACGACCTTGTATTAACCATTGTAAATCCATTATCATGTTCGATAATAGTTCTATCAGGATCATTTATATTCAGTCGTAGCCTATACCATTTGACGATGAACAGAACTAATTTGAAGGAATTAAAGTCACACTCAAGTATATCATCCAAAATGCCATAGTATCAATTTTGAGACACTTGAGGATGTATGTCATTTCTAGATGAAATATTGGTCACCTCAAAGACTACAGTTATCCCAGAATCACAAGTTTTCTTCGTGTCATCCAACTGTTTGATGTGAAATTTATGACCATTGCAGCACACAGCCTTGTGGTGTTTGACTTGCAATATGTCTAACATATTAAAATTATTACATCATGAGTTGATAAACATACGGGTGATTAATAAAATTATACGTACCTGTTGATCTCTTAAACCATATGCTAAATCAATTTCCCTTTGTGTAACATTGGAATCTCCATTACGATGAGCTTCTTTAACCAATGAAGTGACACCATCCCATGTTAATGTGCGACCAGAATGTTGACATTGTTCAATCCACACCATCATCCAATCAAGATTGTTTGCAATATACAAATGCAGTGCATCCCACTCCCGACCAACTGTACAAATAATTAATAGACCACTTACAATTGATTTATTTAGAAGATGAAGAATTAATTTACTACAATAACATCTTATAATTACCTCTCACTTTCTTCAATCTACCTTTCCCCATCAAGTGCTCCCCTTCGAATTTATTAATGGGGTTGGGATCCCAAATGCGATCTACGTGGATTTTTGCTGCAAACTTAGGAAGATATTCAGTAATGTACACCATAGTTTGGTATACCATATATCCCTCCACCATAGAACCCTCAGGATGTGCTCTTTGTTGAACCAAAGCCTTCAAAAATTTCAAGTGCCTCTTAACCATCCACATTGACCTAGTGTGTATAGGTCCACACAATTTGATCTCCTCAACTTGGTGTACGAGGTAGTGTTCTTGTGCATTGAAAAAAGTTGAAGGTAGACACTTTTGCATTTCACACATTAGATGAGGGATTTTTCTCTTCCAATATTTTATATCTTCCTTGTGGATTTATTTAGATGACAACCACCTAATTAAAGAGATTGAAGATGTAAAAATATATAAACGAGACTTTACAAAATAATATACAAATATATTGCATAACAAGTAAAACAAATGGCAAATATAATATCTATACAACAAATTGAACAAACATCACTACTTACCTCATGTATTTTCTAAGATCATATATGACTTGCTTGATATTATTGTCAAAGTGGGCTAGGAGAGATAGAGGTAGAACGTATTGCAACAATTATAAAATGATCTTTTCATTGTTTTCTAACATAATACAATGAAAAGTACATATGCAGTATACAAATATATAGTAAATACACAAGACCGCGAATTACCTTAATGAAGGTATGCCAATCATGCGTTTTCATCCTTGGCCCAAATTCACTCTTCTTTGATATGAGATTGTTTATGTTCGCAGCAAATCCTGTGGGAAATCGAATTTTTCGGATGACTTCTTTAATAGAATTGCTTTGCTGCTCCGTTAATAACCAAGGAAGGGCACTTATATTAATCTGATCTCCATTGCTATTTGATTGAATGACATTTTTCATTGCATGATTGGATTCCACAATGTCACTACAAATTTGGACAATTTTTTCTTTGTCATGCCTTCCATCCAATATTTTCCATAATGTCTCTGTTATATTCTTTCCAATATGCATTGTATCAAACAAATGCACAATTTGTAGCTGCTCGTAGTAAGGCAGCCTACTGAATTGTCTGGGATAACTTTTTAGTCCCTTTGGAAGGTGGCCATCCATGCCTTGATGACCTTCAATATCATCCATTACATCATCAGTAAACAAATTATGATAGAAAAATTCAAATTCCAAACATAAACCATTAGATGGAATGACATTACCTTGACGATTAATTCTATTATATTCCAACTTCCATAAGTGAGGAGTCATTCTTCATGGCTTTGATGTAGTCTCTTCTTTCCCATTGAAAAGATGTTTTTCAGTATTCCGGTACTTATGATTTTTGTGAAGGAAGTGCCTATACTCATCAAACACCTGCTTTCCTAAACTTTTTGAATGACGGGATTTCATCTTTGGACCACAAACTGGACATGCAAATTTTCCCTTTGTTTGAAGACCTACAAGATAATGTATAATTCTATTAAATCTGTTAATTTTTATAATTATAATTATCATGCACAACTTGAACACTATAACATACCACAAAAATGTGTTAGCCCTGGGGCATCATGTATTGTCCATACAAGCATTGCATGGAATTGAAATTGTCTCTGTCCTATTGGTCTAGAGATGTCATACATGGTCACACCATTCCATAACTCCAGCAACTCGTCGATAAGAGGCTCAATATATACATTCATATCTTTAACTTGTTACTTGCCTAGTGGAATGAACAAAAACATTACATAATTATTATGACCATTTTACTGCAATATTTATAATTAAATGTAGATGACTATTAAATGATAAAATACCTGGAACAATCATTGCCAACATTATGTGCTCCCTCTTTATTGACATCCATGGAGGAATATTATTGTTGATAACAAAAATAGGCCACACCGAGTAAACAGATCTCAACTCTCCAAATGGATTGACACCGTCCGCTGCCAATGAAAGCCTGAGATTACAAGGTTCTTCTTTAAAGTGTGGCCACTTTTCCTCTATGTCCATAAATGTTGAACCATCCGCAGGCATTCAAATAATGTCATCTCGACTTCTATTGCATGCATGGTAATCCATAAATTGTGCCAAGCTAGTGCACCTGAATAATCGTTGCATACGTGGAATAATGGGAATATAACGAAGAACCTTGCAAGGCACCTTTTTTGTTATTTGATCTGTTCGATATCTACTGATATGGCATTCAAGGCATTCTGTTCCAAATTCATGTTGTTTATGATATATAATATGATCATTGGGACAAGCATCTATTGTTTGATACTCCATTCCAATATCTTTCATAATGGCAGATAATTCTCGGTATGAGCGAGGTAGAATATTTGATGGTGGTAAGAAAAACTCACCTATCAATCTACAGCAAAAAAAAAAGTTTGAGGTGTTAATATAAAGAATATTAATGGTACATGATTCACCATTTATTAACTATAATGACATGTATGACACACCTTAACATACAACAGATTGTTATGTTGGATAAACCATTCATAACCTTCAAGTTCACCAACAACAATACAGCAGAGAGAAGAGTTGTTTGGGAGCCTTTGTAAAGGGGCTCATATGCCTTCTCAAGAAGAGGTAAATCATGAACATCAAGGTCATCCTGATCATCATGATCAGTTGTGCCAGTACTAAATGTGTCATGGATCAATGTATTTGTACCATCATCTTCAATTGTGTTTTCTGGTGCATAATCATCATCTTCCATGGGATCATTATCTTCAGCTTCGATATTCACACCTCCATGTTCCTCCACTTCCAAAACCATATTCTCAGGGTTTTGTTGATCCATACCATGTGCTCTAGGGTGCTCCACCTATGTAAAATTGATATACATAAATAAACCGTGATCATGATCTCATTATCAAGTGATTTCTTATGTATATAAATTGTTAAAACGATATAATGAACAACTTACCAGTGGATAATAATCATGTCCCCCTTCAATGTGACCATGTTGCCTACAATGTTTCTTAGTTGTTTTGATTAGAAGTCTTCTAGTCTTTAAGCCCTTACAAATTTTGCAGGGACAATAACATTTCCCATCACCTTTTCTTTTCAAGTTAGACCATAATCTAGCAATTGTCTCCTTATTTTGTTCTTCGTTGATATTATCTGACATGGTCTTTCTTCACAGGCAAAAAAATCAGGCTATGGAAACTTCAGTGCAAAAGCTTCACAAAAATTGCAAATCGAACCAAAACCATTGAACTTAATAGAGAAAGTATTTAATGTAGCTAATTGTGTGAATTTCTAAGCATTGTGTCTGTAAATTCTTACTAAAAGTTTGCCTGTTGCAGACTTTCTGAGAGACATTTTTGAGTATTCTAAGCAAAGCATTTATTTAAACATACACTTATTCATCCACATTGCAGGGATAACAATACAAGGCTCACATATTGGTCTAAGAGGATGCCATGGTCTCACAAAGTAACCAAGAACCATATGAAATGATGGTCGTCTTGAATCCACACACAACTAGGGAGGATCCATACGATTATGTATGACTTCCCCCTTGTTTATTTAATGGGATTAGCCAGCTTCAAGACATAGCTGTCAATAATCACTAAGAATGTACAAGTGGATCGTAGCTACCCATACAACAAACACTTACCCCTATCCTCAAATTTTCCCAATGTTTGATTCCTTATATACACTCATCCAAGGTTATCTATGTCGATCTTGGTGAGGAATCACATCACAACAAAGAAGGCAACATTTAAAAATAGCAAGAATTTCACTAAACTACCAAAGATCATAAATATTGAAAGAAAGAAAAAATAGTAACAATAATAAGTCAAATAAATGTGTTCAATTCCAATAGCAAATCAAACATAGCCACAATAACTACACAATAGAGAAAACTCACAATAGTGATTAAACTAATTCAAACAAGATAAAATAAAATTGTTGGCCCATGCAACAAAGATGAGAGATCATCAATAATTAAAGGAAACTTCACAGTCCTTAAAAGTGCACATTATATAACTATACGACTAGAAATTGTGGCTAAATAGAGTGAAGATTCATCATGACTCCAATAATAGTCCCTCATGTGTGCATTTGTGGCATGAACACAAAAACTCCCACACGGCATGGCCATGTACCTAATGGAGAAGACATGCCTAGGCTACATGCCCAAAAAACATGACTATAATAATAGTCCCTCATGCATGCATTTGTGGCATGCACACTACAAATCCTAACATATCATGGCAATACACCTCATAGAGAAGACACACCTAGGGCCACATTGCACATAGCAATGTGCCTCACAAAGAAGACATGCATAGGGCACATGCCACATAGCAATGTGTCTTATGGAAAAATGTGCATGCATGTCACACACCAAAGCTATATGTATACATCATGAGGCACATTCATATGTTATCAAACACAACCTATTGTATCTAACATGAGTTCCTCTCTACATGTATGCAAATCTTCCAACACTAATCGCCACTAAGAAGGAATAATATAAAATGCATCTTCAAATATTTGTGTGTGTGTGTGGAATTGTGTCTTTGAACCCAAATCGCTACCATCAACAACATGTAACCATCACCTACACTATATCAAAACATAAGTATGGTGTGACATCATATCTATTTGCATAATGTCAAAACACATGCAAACATGAAAATCATCATAGCATGACAAAAATCAATCTCCACATGTTGGAACAAAGATATAAATAAGATAATAGGGTAAGAGGAAACCCGTACCAAGAACCACATACCAACTATCGGCAATGCCATCAAGATAAATGTAGGATAGGATACCACTATGAGCCATCCAATGGTCCATTCTATGAGGAGAACTAGGGGATACTATCTTTGAAAGGTGTGGTCAATAGAGATAATCCCTACTAATGCCACAATATGTCACCATAACTTCTTGAGTTTTCCATTCTTCTACTTAACACCACATTTATTGAGTTCCTCAACAACGAGGTTGGTTCTCAATAGGATGCACAAACATGTAAACACACAAGCATGGTTTCATCATACTTGTACATCAATACAAATTCATTTTTCTAGTTAATTACTTAGTGTAAAAATAACTCCATTACATAACATAGGGCAATAATCACCATAAGTTTTCAAATAAACTGCCCAAACATCAATTGGAGTTACCCTTTCTAAGGTACAAACATAATTTATTTATAACTTCAAAATTAAAATAATCACAATACATCCAAATAAGTTCAATAGTGCATGGAAATAGACAACATGATCCATAATTAAACCCATAAATTACCCTAATTGGATATGCTAATAAAATGGTGTCTCAAATAATAGAGATTATGTTGGACCTATAATAGAGATCTGGACTTTGTTTCATCATACACAAGCATGGTTTCATCATACTTGTATCCAAATACACCATCCATAGATAGGTACTCAGTACCACAATCTCATGGGTACCCTTTTAGCTGAATTTACCCTATATTTAGGTGAATCTACCCTTGTATCATTCCTTGATCTAGTATGTCATTCCACCAATTAATAATTTTTCCATATTCTTGGGAGAATACACTATCCCTTAGGTGAATATGCCATATCCTTAAATGAATCCTCCTTGTCATCATCCTAAGTCCTCTTTTTGTTAAGTCTTATCCCTTCATCTTTAGGAAAATCCACCTATCATTATGTGAATCTGCTTAGTCTCTTAGGTGAATCTATTTAATCCAATTCACCCACTCTCACAATCACAACCTATTTAATCCTATTCCCCACATTCCCCTCCTCAATAACCTCTGAAAATGGAATCACCAATCTCTACCCTAAACCTCATACTACTAATCTCCCTCATTCCCCTCGCATACACATCCTCTCCTCCCTCCTCGGCCCTCACCCTAACTTTGAGGTGCAGACCCAACTCAAACACCACACATAATCCCAATATCCACCCACCCCTGGTTTCCTCGTCCCGTATCTAGTTTCTATCTATCCTCGAGTAATGGTTTACTTGCCTTCTTGTTCATGGATTAGCGGTTTTGGCTTCCATCCATATATGGAATGGCAAGTTTCTCGATTTTGGTTGTACAACTATCAAACTATAGGTAGGGTGGGATAGCAATAGTTCCAGGAAGTAATAGTTGCTTGGACACCCGAACCCGAAGACACAACAACCAATTCCAATCATGGGGTAGCATCAAAGCATAATCGAATGGGGGTTTTAATTGCAAAATGGGGTAGCATACACACGGCATGTGAACTGTATGATGGAATACCTCAAAGAGATGTCATTTCATGGAATTTTAAGATCGCAAGATATGCACAAAATGGATTCATTCGAAAAAAAAAACCAGTTGCGAAAAAAAATTAGTTGCCTTCATTGAAAAACATATAGTTCTTACCTTGCTTGTGCAGAGATCGCTCCGGCGAGGGGGGGCAGGGAGGCAAGATGGCTTCAGTTTGCTTTCAAAATGAAAATGCCTTGTGTTTTTTTTTTAAAATAAAATGCCCGAGGTCGTCAGAATTCCGACGAACACGGGCATTTTAAAAAAAAAAAATCAAATTTTCATACAATGCTCCTTGTCCGTCGGAAACCTCTGTCAGAATTTGACCTCAAATGTATTAGTGTGATCAAGGAGGCCCTGAAGTATCCTGCTATCTCCTAACAGCTATGTCTCTCTCTGTCATGAGTGTATGTACCTATGCTCTAAGTTGATCTATCTGTGCTCTGAGACTATCCATGGTCTTCTGCTCTGGCACATCATGTTGTGGCACATGAACCTCAATCCCCTCATCTCCACCTCCCTCTCCACATGTTGGAATCTCAGTCCGAGTAGCTCTCAGAACCCATCATCTAATGAGTGGAACATGATCCTCTGGATCCTCATCCTCTCCACCATGAGCTGCAATAAACCTAGGGTCTGGCTGAATCTAACCAAAATCAATGCCTCTTCTACAACACCCATCCATTCCAGTCATCCTGCCTCCTCCTATAGAGGGCAACCCTCTCAGTGATCGCATCCTTTCCTTGCTAGTATCCCTCCCAATCAATCCAACCTCTCTCCCACCCATAGGAAATGGTCTCCCAATCCTGCCAACTAGTCCAAACGGTCCTCCATGGACTCTCAATCGACCTCCTCTTTGTCTGGGTCTCCTACTGCCACCACCTCCATCTCCAACCTCATCTCCATCCCCTCCATCCTCCTGAGAAGCTCTAAGCTCTCACCTCCATCTCCGTCTCCTGATAACCAGATCATCTAAATCGTCATCCTTATCTCCCGAGCTAGGAGGAGGATCTGGTGGATCGATAATACGAGGAAACGGGTGTGCCAGTATGTACTGAGCATAATCTGCAGTAACCCCAGGATCTAAAATGGCTATGAGCAATTAAATAAATATTTTATATTTATTTAATGTTTATTCTTCTATCAAATAGTTAATTTGAAAATATTAATTTGTTTAATTCATTTCGTGTCTTTCTATTAATTAGTTTAATTGAAATATTTTATTAATTAATTCATCTATCCAATTCCTCTAATTAATTAAATATCTAATATTTAATTATTCTTCTGATCAATTAATTGAATATCTAAATATTTAATTATTTCCTTCAATCATTTGAATATATAATATTTAATGATTATTCTTCTATCCTATAGTCTCAAATATAAAATAATTTCTAAATTATTTAAATCCTTTTTTCCAACTCACCTTTTATCTCCACTTCATCTTTCCTTTGCCAACTCATCAATCATGTGGCTAAAGATATTAATATTTCTTAAATATCAATTCATCATTTATCTCCAACCTCCAAATTTAATGAAATATTGTGTACGTACACATATTTCTTAAATTTTCTTCTATATTCCCTCCAACATCCCTACATCTTAGGAAGGACTTGAGTCCACTTGTCCTCTCATGCCTAAATTTTCTCCAACCATCCCTAGATTCCCTCAGTCAACAACCCAGTTAAGGTGAGATGACTGACACTTGTCTTCTCCTTCCCCCTTTCTCTCAACCTTCACCTTTGCTCACAACCATCCAAATCTGCAGATATGATCATGACTGTTGATCTAGGCCACATCATCTTAGCCTCTCAAAGTCTATAAAATCAGGAGTTTGAGTTGAGAAAGAGTTAGTCTTCAAGTGATTTTTCAAGCTAATCATTTGTGAAAACTTATGCATCCGTGAGTTTTAATCTTGAAGCAAATAGCATAATAATTTAGCATAGTCATTTAGCATTGCATATCATAGTATCAGTTAACTATCAGTTATCAATCCATTCTTCATATGCCATCTTGGAAGCTATCAATGCTTGTATGAGAGCACGCCATCTGCAACCAGGAACAGTGGAGTTAGGACACAATGAGACATAAATCATGAAGGTAATAATAGTGTTTTTTATTTTTGTAGCGTCCTAAAATTGCGACACTTGCAATTTCGACCGCATTTCGGTCTTCACGATGGCGACGCAACACGCAACCTGAATGGAGACCCTGAAACTTGCTCACGACACTGAAAACTGCATTTTTCAAGCACCCTGGCCTGAACCTCCTTGCACCCTGCTGTCCCGGGAGGTGGGACCAGAGCGCCCAGCGCCCTGGTCCTTCAGGACTAGGGCACCCAGTGCCCTGGTCCCTGGGTCCTATTTTGGGCCCGGTCTCCTAAGGGGTCTCGAGTCTTTTTGTTTGCAAATTGGAAATTACATTTCCTGGTCGGCCTAAGGTCGGGAAAATCAGTCTATCAGCCCTAATTGACAAGTATATAAACTACATTTTTCTCTCTCATTTGGGATGAAGAGGATATGTGTACAAAGCGTGGAAATTATACTCAAGCATTCAAGCATTCAAGCATTCCTTCAAGCAATTGATCATTTCAAGTCTCCATTCAAGGCTAAGTGTTGCATTCAAGACAAGGATTCAACCATTGAAGAGGAGATCACATACTACATGCTACAACATACAACATACAACATCTAAACCTTCGCACATAAGGATACAAACATCCTTAGAACAAGGTATTAGTACTTGTTTTACATACATTTACATTTACAGCACTTGCTCATTTCTTGGTTAATTCCAAAACCGGGGTTTGACCTAAAGGCAAACCCCTAATCCCTAACCTCCCAATCGTCTTCGCTTTTCTGTGTGTAGGTTGCAGGTACGCGGCTGAAATTGAAGATCTGGAATCCTTGTGCAGAGACGAACAGATCCCCCTTCGTTTCGCGGATTTTTCGGAGGACCGTGGCGTCGGGCGCCATCGTCCCGACAACTTTTGCTCAAATTTGCAGGACAGCATCGTATCGACAATTTACTACTAATTCCAGGTCCGCAGCTTCATACTGTATTCCTATCTCAGTTTATAAGCGAATCTTTATCACTTTCTATGCCTGCTCAGCTTAATTTCCTTAACAACATTCTTTACAAAAGAGGGTAGCCTTGCTTTCCTAACCCTTGAAATTCATTTAGCATCCAATCTTACATTGTGTGGGATTGGATCTTATGAGTTTCAACCCCTCTTTTGAATGTAAAGTCTCTCCCCTAAGTGAAAAACCATCGAATCCTAGCGAACCTCCCTTCTCTCTCCTCGGAGTCGGAAGAGGGGAGAGCAACTAGAGTTCGATCGCGATTTTCCGCTTTACATTTTGGTGAACCCGACGTGAACATCCTTTCTGATTTTTCATGCTTAGATCTGAAAAAAAAAATTGATTACATTTCCATGTTTGATCTTTTGCAAAATTTTAGAGGTGATTGCATAAAAACCCTAAATTTTCTTTTTAGTAATTGAACCTGCGAAATGTCTAAATGTTAATGCCTGTTTCAGATCTGCCCTTCTATTACAAATTTTCAATTCATATTTGTGCTTTAATTCTGAAAATTAAGTGGTTAAGTGTCAAAACCCTAATTTTTGAAACCCTCTTGATTCAACTTTTGTCCGACAATTTCACTGATCAAAACATCTCCAAATCAGCTGTAACTTTGGATTCCGCAATAAAATCACAATATCTTTCATCCCTGAAAATTTGGAAAAAAGTTGCGAGGACCGTGGCGCCGAGCGCCATCGTCCCCGACATTTTTTCCGAAATTTTGGGAGCGAGATCTTACTGTATTTTCCTGCTAAAATCCAGAATTTTGGCTGATTTTATCAATTTTAACACCTTCAAAATTACAGTCAAAGTTGGTCTTGTGATTGCTTGGATTAAGGCTTTTAAACATTTAAAAATCATTGAAATTGAAATTTTGTGTCAAAATTGTGTTCTTACTGTCCTAAATCTGAAAAGTGTGTTATTATTCATTAAAAATTTCAGTGCTTTATTCAAATTCTTGCATTTTGTGACTTTTGAAATTAAGTGCTTAATTACAACAACTTTGATTTCCGCTTTCAAAATTGAATTTTGCGTGAAATTGAGTCAATTTTCAAATTTCAAAATTTGCATTGCTCTTGACATTCCCTCTAAAATCATAAAATTCAAAATTTCAGTTTCTCTCTCTTTTCAAAAATTCAAATTTTGCATTTTTCGACAATCTTGATAGGGTTCAATTTTGAGATTACAACTTTAATTTGGCCTATCTACAGATCGTAAAATCACTCAATTTTTTCAGATTAGCTCTAAAATCATCATACCTTTCATCCCTGCAAATTTCAAAAAAAGTTGCAAGGACTGTGTTGCACTCCGGGCGCCACGGTCCCGGGCATTTTTTTTCAAAATTTCGGGAGACTGTTGTGATTGCATTTAACAGCTTAAATCCAGAAGATTGGCTGATTTTACTGAAAATTGCTACCTCTAAAATCAAAATTTTCTCTCCTTCTCTAGTGCATGAGTTTTACAACAATAAGCCCTACTTACACTATTCCCGTTAGACGAAGCCGTAGAATTAAGTCTTTCCGAGGTTTAACTACTGAGGAGATGAAACCTAATTTGAATAGCCTTTTTAACGAGGACATGGGTAATTCCTCTAATCCTCCTAATGATGAAGAAGCTCTCCATGAGGTTTCTGAAGAACAACTTTCGAAATTGGATAACCAATTTGACGATTTTCGACAATGGATGTCTCAAGAATACCCTGATAGTCAAGCTATTCCTTTAATTGAGGGTCTAAAACGTATGCTTCAAAGTGATAAGAATGGAATTGATATTTTGCATGGTATTGCACACATTGTGGATTCGAATGTGATGCCTATGAAGAGTTGTGCTGAAAATTTGGGTTATACACAACCTCCTACACAAGTCAATCATTCTATTCCTTTGACAACTCCTATTGCTAGTATACCTACCTTTACATCAAACATAATGGCTACTTCTATACAAGACATTCCTCCTGTGATTACTAGTCATGGGGGCAACCCTTCTTCTTCAATTAACCCTCTTCCTTCATTCAATCCGACTTCTTCATTCATTCCTTCAATGAGTGTCCCTATTATATCACCACAAATGAACATGACGCAAGGGGGCAATTCATTTAACCATTCTATTCCTCCTTGTAGTGTTCCTCCTGTCCAATCATCTCCTATGACTAATTATCATAGAGTCCCACCACCTTACTCTCTACCTTCTTTCAATAACATAACACCTCCATCTCAATCTAACACATCCAATATGAACTCTTCGACTGAAGCGACCATTAACAATCTTGCACAAACTGTCTCTTCTTTACAGCAACAAATTGCCTCTATGAATCAATCTAAGTTTAGTGTGCCCACATTTGACGTTGCGAGCCCACTTTCTCTTAACATTGTCCGAGCTATTCCTCCTAAACATGTCGAAATCCCGCATTTGGAACTTTATAATGGTACAGGAGATCCTCTAACACATGTTAAGACTTTTCAAACAATTTGTACTGATTTTGCTTATGACCAAAGGTTGCTTGCAAAACTATTCACTAGAACATTAAGAGACAAAGCCCTACAATGGTATTGCTCGTTGCCTTCTTATTCTATTACTTCTTTCGAACAACTTGCAAATGCTTTCATTCAACAATTTCAAAACAATATAAGTCCTAAAGTTACTTTGATTGATTTAATGCATTGTAAACAAGGTGTTAAAGAAAAAGTGACTGATTTCATTGGTAGATATAAGCATTTGTATGCTCAAATTTCTTTTCCAGTGCCTGACAATGATATTCAAAGAATCTTTATTTCTAATTTACAAAAAGATATTCGAGACAAACTTCTATTTTCTGAGTTTACTTCTTTCCAACAGTTGTGCGCCACTCTTCACAATTATCAACTGACTGTGAGTCAAATGGAACAATCACATCCTATGGCTCCGAGTGATAAGGGTGATAGCAGTCAACAACCATTTGGGAAGTTTAAACCGAACAGAGATTCCATCAAATTCAATGAAAACATTATCAACAACAATGTGAATGCAGCATCAGGTGTACCTCCTATTTCTAAATTTTTCAAGAAAGAAAGAAAGTATACTCCTTTGAATGAATCATTGCATAGTATTATGAATAAGTTATTGGAACAAAATGTGCTTACTCTTCCTCCTATAAGGCAAATTGATCCTGCAAAGATTACTTCACCTTATTTTGATAACAAAGCTTTTTGTCAATTTCACCATCAGCCTGGGCATGATACTGAAAAATGTTTTTCTTTAAAGGGTAAAATTCAAGATTTGATTGATAACAATACTATCTCTGTTTCTGGAGTGAATGATAAAGGCAACACATCTGTAGCTCCTCCTAACCAAAATCTTCAGATTTTCACTGATCCATTCCCTTCTCATACCTCTAATGCAATTGAGGCTAATGATTCCTCTCTCTCATCTGATGGTCTTGTGTCTATGACTCCGAATGTGATTAACTTTGTAGAGCAGCAAGAAATCCCTAAAGAACTTTCCATCACATTTGATTCTAGCGAAACCATTAGGGCACCTGATGGTCCTTTATACATAGTTGCAAAAGTTAAGAATACACCTTGCCGTGGAGTGCTTATTGATCCTTCGTGCATGGTTAATATTATTACTGAAGAATTTCTTGTTACTTTGCAATTGAATCAAGTGATATATGACAAAACAGATGTGATTGTGAAATTATTTGATGCATTTTCTTCTCCTGCAATTGGTTCTATTACATTGCCTATTGAGGTCCATAACAAATCTCTTGATGTGAACTTTGCTATTATTCCATCTTCCGAACAATTTCGTGTGAAGCTTGGCTATCCTTGGCTATCTTCCATGAAAGCTATTGCTTCTCCTATTCATAAGTGTTTGAAATTTCCCCATAATGGTGAAGTTGTTACTGTCAATCATAGTCTCTTTAAACCAGCTGAAAGAACCTCTAGTGTTCCTATTGATTACTTTTGGCCTAAACAATTCCAATCTCTTCCTCCGTGAAGTGATCATCTTTTCAAATCTTATCAAAAGTGGAAAACAGATATGATCCTATCTCTAAGTGAACCTAGAGCACCTAAACTTGATATTCCTATCATTCTTGAGAAGGAAGTTCTTCCTTTGAAAGATAAAACTAATGTCTTTCCTCAAGAAGATTCTCAACCCATCCCTATGGATGTGACTATGTCTATACCTAATAAACTTCCTAAGAGTAGACCTATACCTCCTCGTCATGATGGACTTGGTCTTCTCCCTAAACCAAAAATTCCTCCTTTGTATGGAGCAGTTCCTCCTCCTTCTTTTTATAGAGAGAAGAGACCTTCTTCTTCTCCTATTATCCAACCTAAGAGACCACAACCTAAACACCCAAGTGCTAAGGATGAGAACATTCCTCCTCCTCAGTCTTCTCCACTCCCTACTAAGACTAGACGAAATCGTTCTGCACGTGAACGCCGACGAAAGCGTCATCTTAGAGCTCAAACAGCTGCTTCTCAAACTTTACAATCTCCAAAAACACCTTCAACAAGCATTATTCCATTTTCTCCTCAGCCGGACATTGAGCCTAAATCTCCTAAACATAAGATGCATGATGGTCTTGATCCGGTGCGAGTTAAAGATCCTATTTTTATAAATCTTGATGATGATATAGATGAAAATGTTATTCATGATGAAAATGTTACTCCTCTTGCTTCTGATAGTGAATATGAACTTGTTGATGTCGATAACCATTTATCTAATGAATTTTCTAAAGCACTTATCCTAGCTCCTAGACAAGAACAATGTGGCTCAGAACATGAACATAGCCCTTGTTTGGATCTTGTGATAGCTCCATCTGCTATGTTGGATGTTCCTCCTCTGGCGTGTTCCCTGCCTTCCCGAAACATTGATCAGCAAGCTCGGGGGGTAGATGACATGCTAGACTAGTTACATTAGCATAGCAGATTCTCTCCTCCTCTCTTTTGTTACTTCTTCTATATGTTATTCTCATTCTTCTATTTGTTGTCCTTGGTGTTGTCTACTTGAGGACGATGCAAAGCATTGAGATCTCTCGATCTCTCTCATGTTGACTCAAAAGACACATGTGTTCCCTTCTTCTAGGTGACCTTCCTTGATTGGGGAATGAAGAACAATTATGCATACATACATATGATATATATACATGAATTATCATACAGCATACTGACCCCGAGGAAAGCGAAGTCACCTCGTGCTTTGTGTTTTGTGTCTATTATCCTTGGGTTTATCTCACACTTGGGGGCTAAATCCTTGTGATAACGTGCTCCTTTCCTTTCTCATTTCTTATGTGTATCACTACGTTAAAACAATCACCCCCGGTGAGGCGTGTGCGATCGCTTTAACGTAGGGGGGCATACATCCCGTTCATATCTTTTCAAGATACTTGAAAATTTCTTGGCAAATTTAGCCTTGCCTTGAAAATTTTTGATATCTTTCTTGCATGACTCATAGTGAGGGAACCTTACTACTGACAGTCATGGTTCTCCCTCGTGATCTTCCCTTTTACTTTGTCAATCGAAGTCGTAAGATCCTTAGTCCACTGGGGGCTTGGTGTATCTTGCCTCCTTGACGTGGTGAAAGTCTTTCAATGTTGTTTCCTTGTACTTTACCGGAAGTATGAGCATACATACTCCCGCTAAAGTGGGGGCTAAATGTAGCGTCCTAAAATTGCGACACTTGCAATTTCAACCGCATTTCGGTCTTCACGATGGCGACGCAACACGCAACCTGAATGGAGACCCTGAAACTTGCTCACGACACTGAAAACTGCATTTTTTAAGCACCCTGGCCTGAACCTCCTTGCACCCTGCTGTCCCGGGAGGTGGGACCAGAGCGCCCAGCGCCCTGGTCCCCAGGACCATGGCGCCCAGCGCCCTGGTCCCTGGGTCCTATTTTGGGCCCGATCTCCTAAGGGGTCTCGGGTCTTTTTGTTTGCAAATTGGAAATTACATTTCCTGGTCGGCCTAAGGTCGGGAAAATCAGTCTATCAGCCCTAATTGACAAGTATATAAACTACATTTTTCTCTCTCATTTGGGATGAAGAGGATATGTGTACAAAGCATGGAAATTATACTCAAGCATTCAAGCATTCAAGCATTCCTTCAAGCAATTGATCATTTCAAGTCTCCATTCAAGGCTAAGTGTTGCATTCAAGACAAGGATTCAACCATTGAAGAGGAGATCACATACTACATGCTACAACATACAACATACAACATCTAAACCTTCGCACATAAGGATACAAACATCCTTAGAACAAGGTATTAGTACTTGTTTTACATACATTTACATTTACAGCACTTGCTCATTTCTTGGTTAATTCCAAAACCGGGGTTTGACCTAAAGGCAAACCCCTAATCCCTAACCCCCCAATCGTCTTCGCTTTTCTGTGTGTAGGTTGCAGGTACGCAGCTGAAATTGAAGATCTGGAATCCTTGTGCAGAGACGAACAGATCCCCCTTCGTTTCGCGGATTTTTCGGAGGACCGTGGCACCGGGCGCCATCGTCCCGACAACTTTTGCTCAAATTTGCAGGACAGCGCCGTATCGACAATTTACTGCTAATTCCAGGTCCGCAGCTTCATACTGTATTCCTATCTCAGTTTATAAGCGAATCTTTATCACTTTCTATGCCTGCTCAGCTTAATTTCCTTAACAACATTCTTTACAAAAGAGGGTAGCCTTGCTTTCCTAACCCTTGGAATTCATTTAGCATCCAATCTTACATTGTGTGGGATTGGATCTTATGAGTTTCAACCCCTCTTTTGAATGTAAAGTCTCTCCCCTAAGTGAAAAACCATCGAATCCTAGCGAACCTCCCTTCTCTCTCCTCGGAGTCGGAAGAGGGGAGAGCAACTAGGGTTCGATCGTGATTTTCCACTTTACAATTTTATATCAATTTCATGTAGTTTCATTGGTTGAGTTTGGATTTCCTATAGCATTTCCTTTGTATTTTGTGAAACTAACATGTTGTAGGTAGTATTTTGATGATGAAATTCATGTCTACACAATATGTATACTCCAAAGTGTATGAGATCAGAAATAAAATTAGTGTGAAACATCAATGAGCAACCACAAACCCTAAGAAACATACTATTGTTCTCAATCTAAAACAATTAGAGGAATACATGTATGCAATGTAATAAATCAAATGAAAACGAGAAATAATACCTTCAATAATGCACCAATATTACCTCCATTTATATTCTCTTTGAAGTATAGGTACCATGTTGCTCTTAGAATTATATATTAACACTATTTTAGCATTGTGATAGCATGAAATCTCAAAGATTATAGATGTCAAAAATGGAATGAAAATTTATTTTATAAATTTTTGTTATCGATCAATGGTGGAGATTTGATTAGAAAGAATTGATGATCAGTGGTCAAGATTTGATGAGAAGAATTAATTGAGAGATACTTGATTGCATGATGGATATAGACATAATTGATTGATCAGCTAAGTGAAGAGTTTACAAATAATTCAAGTCTTAGGGTTTCATGTATAAATCTTAGATCTTGTAAGAGCTGATGTTAGTTACAAGTTACTGGTTAGCAGTTAGCTACTAGATTTTGTTAGTACCTTTATCAATCAACAAGTCCATTGCTAATTTATGTACTCTTCTCAAATTTGTAGTAAATGTTGAATGTTAATAATGAAGTTTTAAGTTGAAGATTGAGTATTGATAGTTGAAATTATAGCCACTTAAGAAAGGGCCACTGGAGGTACTTTAATTCTCTTAGTGGATTAAATTGTTGTTGTTAATGTTAATGTAGATTGTTGATTAGTTACTATAATAAATTTTTAACTTATTTGATTCAAATTAGTGTGCCTAATTACTAGTAATAATTTGATAAAATAAGTTGTTTGTAATTAACTACAACATATTAATCTCAATCAATTACTTGCAACAAATATTGTACCATTAGACAATTACCCACAACAATTATTGTATAGTTAGATTTACCTTCAACATAGTCATGTTTTTAGTTTATATTGTTATTTCCACTTAATTTCCTATACATAGTCGATAAAATAGCTTAGAATCTCCTCAATTATGCATACAATGCTAACACCATCCAATAAGAGATGCTTCCCTAGTTGATCATTAAATGAGCACATCTAAATTAATAGGCTACTTGAATGCATGACCTTTCGACATCAATCTATTACACTTAGATAAAGTCAATTAGGCCATAGGCCTAAATGTAATATTAATAATAAATAAAGGTTTTACAAAAGATGTCAAAGACACAGAGTAGGGCCACTGATGCTAGAAGAAGGATGCAAACACAAAATCATCCTAGAAGTAACAAATGATTTATACCAGAGCCAGTAAAGCCAAAGAGGAGGATGAAAAAAAAAAGTGCATCTTGGATAGAACAATCAATATGCATCTGGAAGAGTACATAGGCCAAAAAAAATTGCAAATCAAATTGAAATTAAATAATATATATATCTCTTCATTCATATTAGTGGACTAACCATCAATATTACTAGAAGCGACATTCACAGGGCAAATAAGAGGGTGAGAAAGATGTGTGATAAGAAGAAGTAGATCATTCAAGGTCTCCAATATTCTATCACAAAGCTTTTGACTAAGCTCTCTCTTGTGAGAAACAAGACCATTTTGTAGTTTAGAGTCCTCCTTTTGATTAAGCCTCGTTTAAGGTCATTATATGTACACAAAAATCCATAATTATCCATTAGATCTTTACACTTGAAAAACTCACCAACAAGAGCCTTCCAATTGTGTAGGTCATAATCATGGATAACATGATTTAAAGTCTTCCCTAGATAGATATACTCATTCGCATAATCTACAACCATGTGCACAACAAGCCCATAATATTGCAAAATATCCATTGCATTTGGCAAAAAGATGAATTCTACTTGGGTTGGGTAGAGTAGGTGTGAAGAAGTAAGTAAAAGTTCTTCCACAATGACGAATTTGATGACTTTCTCTACCAAATTAAAGGATAAGTGCATAATTTTACTTTGTTCCTTACCTAATGCATGCGAAAATCTAATTATGTCAATTAGAAGGAATTGTTTTACACCTAAATTTAAGGATATTATAGGAGTTTTTCTAAGTGAAATAAGCTAATGCTGGAGAGAAATTAGAAAAGGATAAGCATGCAACTTTACTTTGTTCCTTACCCAATTCATGGGAAATTTTAGTTATGCCATTTATTACAAATTATTCTACACCTCAACTTGAGGATATTATAGGAGTTTTGCTAAGTGAAGAAATCAGAAGAAAACTCATAGATGATTCTTCTATTGATGTCTTTTCTATAAAGGGTTAATATAAAGATATAAGGGGTAAGAAAAAGTAGGAGATAAAAGGTAGTCCAAGGGGAAAGGTAGTTTCAAATATCTTGGTAAATCTAATGTAAAGTGTTGGGGTTGTGGCAAGAGAGGTCATATAAAGAAGTTATATAAATATAAGAAGAAAAATAAGTTCTCTAAGAAATCCTTAGATAATCATGGAATTTGTAGTGACAATTTTATCCTTGTTCATATTATCGGTGATAGACCTAGGTTAACTAACTTAGGCACATTATTTCACGCGACTCCTTAGGAGTCATAATATAGGTATAAGGAGTGTGATGGAGTACAATTTTTCCTTGGTTGCAACAATTATCTTGAAATAGTTAGTTGGTGAAAGGTGAAGGTTTCCTTCAAGCATAGGCGAGTAAATACACTCTAAAATATATTGCATATTTGAGGTATTCTCTCAAAATAGTTTTTTGGGGAAAGGTGAAGATTTCCTTAAAGGATGAGAGAGTAAAGACACTCTAAAATGTATTGTAAATCTTATTTCTATTTATAAGATGATTGATTTTGGATTGCATATGAACTTTGATTAGAAGGGTTGCAAGTTATCTAGAAGGAATTTGGTGTTTGATAAAGGAATTAGGCATGGTACACTCTTTAAGTTAAAAACATCAACTTTTTATACCTCATTTAGTGTAAGCTAGCTTGAATTAGGTATGTTTTGGTACCATATAATGGGTAAAATAGGAAAATAATATTTGAAAACCTTGGTAATTATTGTGGAAGATATTTTAAATTATTTTATTGGTTTTAAGTTTTATTAAAATTGCTAAATATAGGACACCCCCCTCCACATTACAACACAATAGATAACTAAAATAATGAATAGAATTGTTATGCCTTGCATACCTAGCCCCATTAGTTTCCTTGTCTTGAAAATATGGGTCCCCTCTCTTTTGATTTTGTAGTTTTGTTTTTCTTAGTTTTTGCCCTAGAACCCCGGAGTCCCGAGGTGTTCTTTGCTTGGTTTTTGAAGTCCTACCTCGGAACCCTGGAGTCCTGAGGTGTTTTTTGCTTGGTTTTGAAGTCCTACCTCAAAACCTCAAAACCCTAGAGTCCCAAGGTAGGATTTTGTTTCTTGTTTTGGTCAATGACTCAGAACCCTAGAGCCCCGGAGTCCCGAGGTCTTGCCTTGTTCCTTTTTGTTGAAGCCTCAGAATCTCAAAATTCTGGAATTTTGAGTTCTTCATGTTTTGTCATTTGTGAACTTCAAAAGCCTGGAGTCCTGAAGTTGTTTTGTGTTTCCACCTCGGAACCCCGAAGTCCCAAGGTGCCCCGCTTGTTTTGTTTTTTTTTCACCCTAGGAGTCCAGAACCCCATAGTATCGGAGTACCGAGGTGTGTTATTGTTTTTTTGTCCTAACCTCAGAAGTCTGGAACCCTCGAGTTCCGAGGTGTGTTTTTGGTTTTCTTGTTTGTCATCTCCAAATCCCGGAACCTTGGAGTTCCAAAGTTCTTTTCCCCTTAAGCCACATTTTCAATTCAGAACCCCGAGATCTTAGACCATCTTATTAGGCCTTCAACTAAGTCCACCCCGAAACCCTGGAGTTCTAGGCTCCATTGTTTTGTCTCACCCTGGAAGCCCGGAGTTCTGGGCCATGTTGTTTTAGCCTCTCTTAACCTCGAAGTCTCGGAGTTCCGAAGTTAATTATTTTTGAAGGAGTCTCCCACCTCGGAACCCTGGAATCCCGAAGTGGGTGATAAAATTGATATTTTGACTATGTGATAGGCTAATTTTTGGTTCTTTCTTGCAGATTAGAGCAATTAAATGGACCCAACCTCCAGAAAGATAGTTAAGGAATTGGATAAGCTACCTACAACCATGAAGTACCAATACCAAGGTCAAATGTATGCTTCCAAATTGGAGGATCATATCAAGTGGATGACAGACACAGAGATCAAGCATATTGAGCTCGAAGATATTGAAAAGCAAATTTTGGAGAAGTCTGAGTTCTGAATTTGGCATGTTGTTGATCCTCCGGCTGAGGTAGTTGTATGCCTCATTAGCAACTATAAAAGCTATAAAAAGAAGTGAAAGATAAACATATAGTTGCTAATGAGAGCAAGATATTTTTGAAGAATTTTGCATGTCACTGTGACTGGGACTTCAACTAGTACTCCAACACATACTTTAATTATTGAGAAAGTTTTGCATGATTATGAAGTGTTGGTTCATGGAGCTCTATTTTCATAATGCTCACCCAGTCACAGTTTTGTAGTAGTTAACTAGAGTTCGAGGCAGAGACTTGCATGTCAACTGCAACTCCTTGCTTTTTTAGTGATAGGTTTATTTCCTAGAAAGTAGGACAAGAAAAGTTATAAATTAGAGATTTTGATTCATTGTAAGGGTCCACAAATTGATGATTTGAGGCCCAATTAGATATTCTTTTAAGATATTTTCATGCAGATTTTATGAGTTTCAGTAGATGTAATACATTCTTTGGAGTTAATACAAGAAGCAGTTTATAGATTGCCTGATCTATGCGTATGTACTATGAATTTTTTTTTTGCAATCTGGTAATGTCCGTTGTTTGAAATCAACAACTTATTTTGGTCTTATGTTTTATTTCTTTATGAATCATAATGCGCACATAAGTGGCGTATGAGAATTAATGTGATAGGACGATGTTGTGGTGATATTCTTTCCACAAATTTGTGAGGTTGCATGACTTTGCATGTTTATTGGAGGTCCGTTATTGAATGTTGGTTTGAATGATATTGATTATTTTTGGATTGCAGGGTGCTAATTGAGTAGTTCATTTAGTTTTCATTGTTATTTTATTGTTTCCCTGATCTATCTTTTGCTGTTTATTTTGGAAGAGAATCTAAATCATAAAATACAAAAAAAAAAAAAAAGTTAAGCTATTGGAAGTTGTTTGAACCAGCAGGCCCCTTGACAGGTACAATCACATCAACCATTGAGCTTCCCATCACCATTGAGACCCAACTATAGAGAGCTTCGAGTAGTTAGTTTCCTAAAACTTATTGCTTTTCAAGAGAGGTGGTGAGTGTTCACATTAACTACCGGACTATTGGTGAGTGTATCAAAACACCCGTCAACAAAAAATGGCACTAGAAGGAGGGCGTGTAATGATTTCTGAATTATTTTCTTAAGTTAGAGTGAGTTAGACCTTGGGAAATTTTAACTCCAATGGGTAGTCCATTATGCATACTCGGGATTGTGCATATAATTCCTCATCATGCGTATAATGGGTTTTCCATGTTCTTTCCTGAGAATGGACAAAGTGCTTCAGACCATGTAAATGTTTTTAAACATCAAGTGTTTTTTCTTCAAAGCACATTGGAGGATGTTGCTTGCAACTTGTTCATTCAAACTCTTCAGGGTTCAACATCACAGTGGTATGCAAATCTTTCTCCTAACCTAATTTGTTTATGGTATGAACTTGAATTCCTTTTCTTAAGTCAATTCAATCCTTTCACAAGATTGGAAGACACGCTAATTCAATTTGCAAATGTGAAAAGAGTATCTGGTGAATCAATTGCTCAATTCAATAATAGATTCTTTCTTATATATCAAAGAGTTAAATCTACAAGCAGAGTAATAGATGCAAGATTTTTGAAAGGTCATTACTTTTGGGGTATTGGTACTATATTTGCAGTGACGATTAAAATTTTTGGTGAAGTCAATGATGTACATCAGGCACTTGGAATAGCCTTAATCTTAGCACAATCTGGATATGAAGCTGTGAATAATAATTTTTACCATTTTAATGAAATTGTGTTAGGGGATTGTTTGTATGTACAAACTTGTGCTCAAGCATACACCATGCCTATCCAACAACAAGCATTTGAAAGCTACAACTTGCCAAATCTGCCTATTATGACTTCAAATAACATGATAGATCAACCTAGTTGTAATCAATGAATACAACTTTCAAATCTGAATGAAAATGCTACATCTACTAATGAAGTTTGTATGGCTGCAACTTATTTCTTTGGTCATGATTCAGGAAGAAGAACAATAGATTATAATGAATTTGTAGCTACAAAAGTCAATGATCAGTCATGCCACATGAACTGTTTGTTTGAAAATAAAGAAGAAGTGGCCGCAAATTCTGATTACAAGCAGAAAATCAGATTTGGAGGTGATTCAACAACCACTTTTGGTAGATATTTGGGAGAAGTTGAAGTTGCCACAACACTGCCCCAACACTTTTATAATGAAGAATCAACAAGTGGAAGGTTTCATATGCATTGTCAAGGTGAATACCATGATGATCAACCGCATGATGGAGGTGTGCAAAATTTTGGTTTATGGTTGGATACTACACCTACGTATAAACATTTGGATGAAAGGTTGAGACAACTGGGTGTCTCTAAGTCTTAGGGGGATTTTGCATGGGTAGATGGATGTAGAATACACTGCACAAACAAACATTGTGAGATTAATTGTTGTGTTTTCCTTGAGAGATTGGATAGATATTTGAAACACATGATTAAACTTGAGGATGTATTCACTCCCCTATAAGATTATTGGGACCATGACTTGACAAATGAGTTGAGAGAACAACTCCTACTGCTTAAGGCACAAGAGGATTCACAATCATTTACTCATGAAGGCAATTTCCTTGATCAGAACCTGTATGATAGAGAACTTATGACAAGTATGGATGAAGCTGGTAAGTTGGTATCTACGCCTTCCCCTATCGATGAACATGAGAGATATGTCAAATTGAATCCACTATGTAATAACAACATTGATTGGCATTTGGATTCATTGAACAAAGAGGTTGAGTTGATGATTAATCTTGATGTGATTGGAGTAAGGAATGAAAGTCCCACTGATTTCGAATGTAGAAACACTAATTTGTGTGGTGATTTTGTGAGTAATGAGATCGATCTTGCAAAATATTGTGAAATTGAAAAGGTGAATCATAACTACATTTGTGTGGATAAGGGTAATAAGTTTGAAATCAGATGTGTAGGTGGTGATGACAAAATCTTCTCACTTGAATTCCAAGGCTAAGATGATTCAAGTAAGTGGAATTACAATGATGAGAAGGAAGACAATATATTCATTGATGAGGTTGTAGATGATCTTTTCCTGCATTCTGATGATGAGTTGGTGGATCAAGCCTTTAACACAAATAGAGGAATTAATCTAAATCAAAAATTCCTTGATGAATGCCTAAATCAGATTTACCTCGACCATGAAAACAAACCATCCAATGAGATGAATGTTGACGAAATTTATTTATTACATGTAACTAACCATTTGTTACAACAAAATGTTGATGATGAGGCTGAGGATGGTGAAGGTCATGTTGATAGAGAGCATACTTCCAAAAGAAAGTCAGAAGTTGAGCTACCTGTACAAATCCAACAATGGGAAATCAGGGAGTGTTTCCACCAATTTGATTTTATGCATTCAAATGAACTTTTAGGAGAAGTTTCATATTCTCAATTTTATAAGGTGTATGAATTTAAAGATAAAATACCTAATGTTGTTTTCTCTACTTTTGTTGATCCCATCCAGGAAATTGATGAAGTTGATGTTGTGCAAGAAGACGAGAATCCCCAAGCTTTGCAAGTTGAAGTTCAAGGTTATATTCAACTAACTGCAGAAGATGAAGTGCAAAGAATGATGAACCTTGTGGTAGAGCTAAGTGTTGAAATGGACAACCCAGGATACTCCGGTAATATAGTAGATTTTGTAGTATGTGATTCATGAAGAATCCATCTTATGAATTCACACCTAGAGGTATGTTGTTCTGATTTTATACTTGCTTGGGATATTGTTGTTGTTGCAAATTTTAAGATGGATACTAAAGAAGGTAATTTGAAGAAAAAAGAACCTCATATTTCTTATTTATAAGAAGAAGTATTTGAAGTAAATAGTCCAATGGCAACCAAATATCTTAGTTCACCACTTGGGATCGCTATTCATGATAAAGATGTGTTAGAAATTGAAGCTAATATTGTTGACAGTCAGCATAACACGTCACTGATAGATGTTACTTTTCTTGACATGTATGAACCTGAGCGGGACACCAAGTTCTACCTTGAGCTGGGACCTCATAGCGACAAAGTAACTATGCGAGAGCATGCTCCTACAATGCAATCAAATCAGGTGGCCTCCTTCCTTTTCCCTCCGTATGATGATTGCTTTGTGTTTGAGTATGAGGTGGGGGAGATTAAAACTTGTTTATGGGTATATCGCAATCAAAATGAAAACCCACAATTACCAATCTTTAAAGTTTTGTGCTCTCAAAATGAATTGAAATTGTTAAAGCTTTACATTTTTTAGTACAAAAATAAATTTGCTAGACTTAGGACTTGGCCAACTAAGTTTTTACTGGTGAACATAATGAAAAATCAGTCAAGAAGTGGTCAAAATTTTTGTTGTCCCATTTTGTTAACATCGAATCTTAAGTTGTCTTAATGTTAGCTTAGGCTAGCTAGGTAGGTTTAGTTTAGTTTCCTTTTTGTTTTCGTTGTTTTTCCTTGTTGTTTGGTCTTTCTTGTCTTTTGGTCTTCTTGTGTGTCAATGTTGTGTCTTCTTTGGTTTCTTGTGTTTTGGTTTTGGTTTGTTGTTTTCTTGGGTTTGCTTGTTGTTTGTTCAATTTTGTTTTGGCTTCTTGTTTGTTTCCCTTTTTGTTTTCTTCGGTTCATTTGTCTCATTCTGTTAATTTCATTTTGTTGTGTCAAGATACATGTTTATTCTCAAAGATTCTAAAGGATAGGTGTTCTTTGCATAAAAAATTGGGAGAATATTGAGAGACTTCGACTCTTTTCTCTTTACAGCTTCATTATTGTCTGGTTAATTTTGAAATCTTTGTCTACACTCATCCAAGGTGATATATAATGATTTAATTATGATTCGAGTTCTTGACTCTCAATTGGAAAAGGCTAACCTAATTACTCAGCACTACCATCACACTAAGTTACATCATAAAATTTTGTAAGATATCAGATGAACTTGTTTCCAAGTGAAAAATCAGAAGTCAAGATGTTTCACGTTGTCCACCATGGCTCCCAACCCAGTAATTGGACTTCAATGTTTGAAAGTTTCTTAAATGTTACAAAGAAATGCTCATTTTATACTTTATGATGTGAAAAATGATCTAAAAAATAATAATAATAAAAGAGAAAAGAAATTATCCACTTGCAACAACTAAACTTGGGTGTTTCAAATAATCTCCACCAGGGCTATGGACACCTGGTTGGCAGTGGAGCGTTGCTTGACGGGAGCTAAAGGTATCTCTATTGGGGCTATGAACGCCCAGCTGGTAGCAGAGCTATGCCTAGGATGACCTTTGCGAAACATGTTGATTGACTTCACCTGCGTAGCTTGGGCCCAATTTCCTTTGTTTATCTTCATTATTGAGAATGATGGAGTAATGAATCATGCACACACACTTAAGAGTTAATATTGTTCAGTTTTGAACTTGATTGTTTGTTCATTAGTTCACTCATCTTTTTGCTCTTATAAATTGTTTTGAATGATAGTAGCCTTAGGTGTCATGTTATATCAGAGATTCTAAAGTTCTAAAATGCCTAGAGTCATTTTTCACAGATAGTCATCATTTGTTATGCCCTGCATACCTAGCCCCGTTAGTTTCCTTATCTTGAAAATATGGGTCCCCTCTCTTTTGCTTTTGTAGTTTTTCTTTTCTTAGTTTTTGCCCCGGAATCCCAAAGTCCCGAGGTGTTCTTTGCTTGGTTTTTGAAGTCTTACCCGGAACCCCGAAGTCCCGAGGGAGGATTTTGTTTCTTTTTTTGGTGAAGACCTCAGAACCCCAAAGCCCTAGAGTCCCGAGGTCTTGCCTTGTTCCTTTTTGTTGAAGCCTCAAAATCTTGAAATTTCAGAATTTTGAGTTCTTCATGTTTTGTCATTTGTGAACTTCAGAACCCTAGAGTCCTGAAGTTGTTTTGTGTTTCCACCCCGGATCCCTGGAGTCTCGAGGTGCCCCGCTTGTTTTTTATTATTATTTTATTTTTATTTTCACCTCGGCAGTCCAGAACCCCGGAGTCCCGAGGTGTGTTCTTGTTTTTTTTGTCCTGACCTCGGAAGTCCGGAACCCTGGAGTTCCAAGGTGTGTTTTCGGTTTTCTTGTTTGTCATCTCGAAAGCCTGGAACCCCGAAGTTCTGAAGTTATTTTCCCCTTAAGCCACGGTTTCAATTTGGAACCCCGAGATCCTGGAGTTCTAGACCATCTTGTTAGGCCTTCATCTAAGTCCACCTTGGAACCCCAGAGTTTCGAGCTCCATTGTTTTGTCTCACCTCGGAACCCTGGAGTTTCAGGCCATGTTGTTTTATCCTATCTTAACCTCGGAACGTCAGATTCCCGAAGTTTTGAGTTAATTGTTTTTGAAGGAGTTTCCCACCTCGAAACCCTAGAGTCCCGAAGTGAGTCATAAAATTGATATTTTGACTATGTGATAGGCTAATTTTTGGTTCTTTCTTGCAGATGAGAGTAATTAAATGGACCCAACTTCCAACAAGAAAGTTAAGGAATTGGATAAGCTACCTGCAACCATGAAGTACCACTACCAAGGTCAGACTTATGCTTCCAAATTGGAGGATCAGATCAAATGGATGACAGACATAGAGATTGGGCATATTGAGCTTGAAGATATTGAAAAGCAAATTTTGGAGAAGTCTGAATTCCGGATTTCGCATGTTGTTGATCCTCCTGCTGAGGTAGTTGCATGCCTCATTAGCAACTATAAACGATATTAAAAGAAGTGAAAGATAAACATATAGTTGCTAATGAGAGCAAGATATTTTTAAAGAAGTTTGCATGTCATTGTGACTGGGACTTCAACTAATACTCCAGCACGTACTTTAATTATTGAGCAAGTTTTGCATGATTACACGAAGTGTTGGTTCATGGAGCTCCATTTTCGTAATGCTCACCCAGTCACAGTTTCGTAGTAGTTAACTGGAGTTCGAGGCAGAGACTTGCATGTCAACTGCGACTCCTTGCTTTTTTAGTGATAGGTTTATTTCCTAGAAAGTAGGACAAGAAACTATAAATTAGAATTAGAAATTTTGATTCATTGTAAGGGTCCACAAATTGATGATTTGAGGCCCAATTAGATATTCTTTTAAGAGATTTTAATGCAGATTTTATGAGTTTGAGTAGATGTTATAAAACATTCTTTGGAGTTAATACAAGAATCATCTTATAGATTGCCTGATCTATGCGTATGTGCTATGAATTTATTCTTTGCAATCTGTAATGTGTATTGTTTGAAATCAGCAACTTATTTTGGTCTTATGTTTTATTTCTTTATGAATCAGAGTGCGCACGTAAGTGGTGTATGAGAATTATTGTGACTGAATGATATTGTGGTGATATTCTTTCCATGAATTTGTGAGGTTGCATGACTTTTCATGTTTATTGGAGGTTCATTATTGAATGCTAGTTTGAATGATATTGATGATTTTTGGATTGCAGGGTGCTAATTGAGTAGTTCATTAAGTTGTTTTTGTATTGGTTTCATTGTTATTTTCTTGTTTCCCTAATCTATCTTTTTCCATTTATTTTGGAAGAGAATCTCAATCATAAAATACAAAAATAAAATAAGTTAAGCTATTGGAATTTGTTTCAACCAACAGACCCCTTGACAGGTACAATCACATCAACTATTGAGCTGCCCATCACTGTTGAGACCCAACTATAGAGACCTTGGAGTAGTTAATTTTGTGAAACTTATTGATTTTTAGGAGAAGTGGTGAGTGTTCCCATAAACTACCTGACTGTTGGTGAGTGTGTCAAAACACCCGTCAACAAGAACCTTGATGGATTGAGTGATGCAAGGCTACAATAGAAGTCCTGGGTTGAAATAATATACTGCTTCTTATTTGATAAAAATGTTTTTTGCTTCTACACATGAGAATAAAAAACCATATGAAATGTGAATAGGTGAAAATATTATTGTTATACATTTGAGGGTATTTCACAACAACTCATTTGCTCATGCCATGAAGGAAATAAGACCTAAGTTATAATTTAAAGCCAAGAAATGTATTTATATAGATTATAATGAAAATGTAAAAGGGTATAAACTTTGGAATCTTGTAGCACTAAAAGTTGTCTACTTAAGAGGTGTTTTTTTAAGATAACTTGGAACCGCCATGGAGTTGTAGGGAGTGGGCTTTAATCAAGCCCTACAATTCTATGAGACTGATTAATTAAGTGGGAAACTATAGTTGGGGTTGGATGTGAATTATAGTTTGGAAGATATAATTGTGGGTTGATCAAACTTAGATTTTTATCCAAGGATAAACAACCAAAGGAAAAAATGAGCAACAAGGTGAATTTTGAGAAAAAAAAAGAGTCGGAAGATTCATTAGTAAATGAATAAATTATTGAACAAGATAAAGATGATGTAGAAAGAGAGTATTAGAAAGGAATATTAGAGGCAAAATTTGAGGAAGAAAGTAATTGTAACGAGGTAGGTTTTGCACAACCTATGAGAAGGTCTGCAAGGTAGTAAAAATACTACACATGTATAGTCTACTAGATTTTCACTATATTTATTCTCTAGCTTGCATTGTTGGTGAAACAAGTTGTATAGAAGAAGCTCTCTTTCATAAGGAAAATGGGTCATGGAAGAAGGACATGAAGGAGGAGATGTTGGCCTCAAAGAAATGTAAGAATTGGGACCTACTTGATCTATTTAAAGGAGAAAGCCTATTGGCTACAAATGGGAGTATAAAAAAAGATCTATATAGATGGTGTATTAGAAAGGTACAAGAAAAGATTGGTGGCAAAATGGTAGTCCCATATTGAGGAAATATACATTAGTTAGATCTTTTATTCTTTTACTAAATTGAATTTTGTTAGATTGTTGTTGTCCATTATTGTTACATTTGATATTAAAGTAGGTTTTATAGATGATAATATTGTATTCTTGCAATCCCCCGAGCATAGATTGGTTGTTCAAGCCACTGGAAGACATAAACAAATAATGTAGTTTTGAAACCCATTTCACCCAACTACATTGAGAGTGGGGCATTCTCAAGGTTTTACATGGCCCAATGGACAAGTCAAATCATATTGATGGATTGTGAACCATGTGTGCTGAGTTGGATGCCTCCAAGTTATCAAAACAAAGATTGTATTCTTGCATGGATATCTAGAAGAGGGAATCAACTACATGGAACAAAATAAATAATTAGATGTTAAGGAAAAAAAGATCTATTTTATAAACTAAAAAGGTTTTTGTATGGTTTGAAGTTGACACTAATTATGTGGCCCTAAATTTTTGATGGATATGTTATGAAACCAGGTTTCACTAAGATCAAAGTTGATCACTATCGACACTACAAACAAGTTAGTGATCACATGTATTAATTAGTAACTAGGTATTGATGATATAATTATCATTAGAGACAACTAGACAATATTTAAGGAACTCAAAAGTAAGATATCTAAGAAAAATTATATGAAGGGCTTACGACTTGCAATGAACATATTTGGTATAGAAATTAATAGAGACGAGACTAACATGGAGCTATGGTTGAACTAGAGGTATTACATTCAAAGTGTTTTAAAATTCAGAATGCAAGATAATAAACTTGTAAATATCCCTTTACTTGAAGTAACTAAGTTGTGTTTGGAATAGTGTCATAATTCTCAAGAAAAATAGTACATGTTCAATGTTCCTTAAGTTAATGAAATAAGAAGTTTGTTGTATGTCATTTTCAGTACTAGAAAAAATATTGCTCAAGCATTAGGGGTTCTTAGTAGGTTCATATTGAATCTTGGTAGAGAACATTGCACTTATCATGAAAAAAGAAAATCTTAAGTACTTGAGAGAATTTTTTTTTCATTATTTATTTTATTATGGGATTGATAATATTAGCAAGGTGTTGAATATACAAGGCTTTGTGGATTCTAATTAGGAAACAAATCTAGCTCAAGATCAACAATTAGTGTTTTTTTTACTTTGTGTGGAGGAGTATTAATGTATATGAGTAAGAGATAACCCATAGTTTTATTATCCATTGCTAAAATAGAGTATATGGTTGCAACACATGCTTACAAAAAGTAGTGTGGTTGGAAATACTTTGCATTGATATCGGTTTTAAGAGAAAGATAATGATAAAAAAATGTAGAGTGAAATTTGTCTGGAAAAGAACCCAATTTAGCATGCTCATACAAAATATGTAGATGCATAATACCATTTTATTAGGGATGATGTTAATGATAATGAAGGTTCAAAAAGAAAAAGTTGTAGATGAATGTAGCCAATTATTTGACAAAACTAGTATGCATGTTGATTTTTTTTGGTAGACAAATGAAATGGGTTTACCCCTTTCTCATACCTAGTTTCTTTTTAGTTTATGTTGTAAATCTCTTGCAAAAAATATCAAGTGGCGTAATGTTGAAGCTTTGGTGTGTTATAAACTTACAAATAATTATTTCAAATGAAAAAAATGTTGGGATTGTGAGAGTTCTTGTTGTGGAATTTTTTAATTACATACAATAAAAATGTATTATAAGCATTGGTGATAAAAGATGGTAGAAGTTAGTCTTTGTGATGGCCTAGAGGTGTCTAGGACCTTGGTGAAGCGATGGTAGTAACCATACAAGGTTTTGGTTATGTTATGGTTAGAACATATTATGTAGAGTCTATTATTGATGTATGTATGGTATTGCTAATGTATGTAGCATTACTAGAGTGCATGTGATAACTGCAAAGTATATATAAGAAGGTCCTTTAGAGGCACAACTCATGAGAGTATAATGTTTGTATCATAATCCATAAGAGTGATCTTGGTAGTACCTCAAAGGATTGCTCAATATTTCTTCATATAAAAATTGTTTGTTTAACAACTAATGAGTTGGCCATTGTCAAATTACGTAAGTTGATGAATATTTTATCCATTTGGAGAAGTCTCATGGGACTAATGTGTGACATGTATGACATCACAATATAGTCACTATTTAGTTGTGTGATAGTTGACATTCCATAATGGTTAGTGAACCAAGGGAAAATATACAAGAGGGTTAATGGTTAGATTCATTCAAAATAAGCATAAAACACATAATCAAATATATCAAAAACCATTATACCTTCATGAAGACGATCTCTTGCTCCTTGGATTAGACCTTCGGTGAAGTGAAGAATGCACCCCTTCCTCACTTGATTGGATTGGTCCTTGATGGGGATGTGGAATGCTCTCCACTACACAACAAGATATAATATGATTCAAAGGATGATTATGGATGATATGGATTGGCTATGGAGAGATTTTGGCTTTATGAGGGCGCTATGGATGGATTTGAAACTCAAAAGGCCAACATAAGATTACATGGAAAGTGGATGATTTGTGAGGAGATGAGACTCCAATTTATAGATTGGAGGAGGCCAAAATGGAGGGCCAAGATTGATTTCAAAATGAAGGGTTGAGATTGATTTGAAATGGAGGAGAGGATTGAGAGGACGAGGTGTGAGATTTGAGAGATATGCCATAAAGGCATTTCTTGTCTCCACACTTCTCAAGGTACATGGGGAAGAGCTCCCAAGTTCATTGAGAAGAGAAAAAGAAATTAAAAATTCCTTGTGTGGGAATACTAAATGGATAAAAGAATTAAAAATTCCTTGGGAAGAGGAGGCATGGGGAGATTCAAAGAATTTGAATTTCTTTGAAAGGATCAAGGTGATTAGGGATGTGTAAATGATTAAGGGGATTGATTATGTGGTTTAATGAGTGATTGGAGGTGCAAGTGAGAAATTTAAGAGGATGTGACATGAGGAGAGAGAATGAGTGGAAGAATATAAAATTGAGGAATAATGATAATCAGGCTTCTAGAAGAATTAATTAGGCTAAGTGAGGATTAGAAGAAGTGATTTGTAGGAATCACACGATTAACTTAGTTAATTGAAATCGATTAACTAAGCAGGGTTTAGAAGAAATAAAATAATTTTAAAAGAAAAAGGGGAATAATCAATTTTGATAAATTGACTATAAGGTTGCAATGATAAAATTAAAATAAGATTTAATTAATTTTAAGAGGAATAAAGACCAACACAATTAATTAAATTAATTATGTGGAGAGGCTTAAATTAATTAAATATTAATTAAATTAATTTTAGGTGTCTACAATTAAAATATTAATTCAATCGGGATTCAATAAAAAATGACTTGGTCTACATCTAGTTTATGAAATAGAAGGAATAGGTTGGTGCTCAAAGTTTAGATTATTGATGATGGGATGATGTTATGAAGCATGCAAAGTTTGTACATGATGTCTTGAAATTGAGAAAGGTAGAATAAGGAGACTATAATATATTTGGATTCTATTTAGAAATCAATATATTGTTTTCTCTCTTTTGCTATTGGTTTTTTTCTTGATAGAGTATCTTGTGTTAGAATTCGTGAAATGTGAATCCCACAAGACCAATTATATTTTGCAAGAATAACTGTCACACATAAAGAGAAAATTTAACAACAAAATAATTGAAGACAAATAACAATAATTGAATTACTTGTATTGCTTATTGCTTATTGCTTGAGTTACAATGAAGGATACGACATCCTTATAAAAAAATACAACTCTAAATATAGAAACCCACCCTAAATGGTGGAGTCTACAAGATAGACTGAGAGTTAATACGTGAATTAGTCATGTATGCACAAATAGCATAATAGACTAATTAATGCATGAAACTCTCGAAAATCTAAACATAGTTTGCTTTTTCCTAGTTTGCATTATGCATGGAGATAAATACCAATTAATTATTCACTTAATTGCATTAATTCAATAAATAATTTACCCCCACCCCCCCCATAATGCTGACAAGGGAGAGGTATGGCAGATACATTGAATCTAAATGCTATTCTCCATGATGCTAAAAAAAGAGAGATCTAAGACAAGAAAGATGGAGCTCGGATCACAAGAGGGAAGAATAGGGCCAAAAAATCACTGATTAATTTGGAAGGAAGAGATAGTGAGTTGGTAATCAATCTGCAAAAATGGACCTAAGATCTGGATAGAGCTCTGAATCAACTTTTTGATGATATCTCATTTGCGAAAAATGAAGTCCGAATGCACAAAATATGCTCCCGAGAGTGAACTAATGCAATTAAGTAAATAATTAATTAATATTTATCTCCATGCATAATGCAAACTAGGAAAAAACAAACTATGTTTAGATTTTTGAGAGTTTCATGCATTAATTGGTCTATTATGCTATTTGTGCATACATGACTGGTTCATGTATTGTGTTTCAAACTCTCAGTCTATCTTGTAGACTCCATGTAGGGTTTCTATCTTTAGAGTTAGATTTCTTTATAAGGACATCATATCCTTAATTGTAACTCAAGCAATAAGCAATAAGCAATAAGCATTAGAATTCGTGAAATGTGAATCCCACAAGCCCAATTATCTTTTGCAAGAATACCTGTCACACATACAGATAAAATTGAACAACAAAATAATTGAAGATAATAACAATGAAATTGATTGAATTGCTTATTGCTTATTGCTTGAGTTACAATTAAGGATATGACATCCTTATAAAGAAATCTAACTCTAATATAAATCCTAAAGGGTGGAGTCTAC
This sequence comes from Cryptomeria japonica, assembly GCF_030272615.1. Classification (NCBI taxonomy): domain Eukaryota; kingdom Viridiplantae; phylum Streptophyta; class Pinopsida; order Cupressales; family Cupressaceae; genus Cryptomeria; species Cryptomeria japonica. Next base: position 255,282,087 of record NC_081410.1, read on the forward strand.
AAGATAGACTAAGAGTTTGAAACACAATGCATGAATTAGTCATGTATGCACAAATAACATAATAGACTAATTAATACATGAAACTCTCGCAAATCTAAACATAGTTTCTTTTTTCTAGTTTGAATTATGCATGGAGATAAATATTAATTAATTATTCGTAATTAATTTATCAACTAAATAATAAATTATTTAGTGAATTAATGCAATCAAGTGAATAATTAATATATGAATTATTTACTCCAACACCCCCTTGAATGCACAACTGGGAGAGAGGCAAAAAAGATGTAGGGAAAAAACATGTAAAGATGAATGCAAGATGGGTCTCGACATAAAGCCTGATGAGGTTCCCATGAACAAACATGGAAGTCTCTCAGAAATGGAGCAAAGGAGAACCCCTAAATGGGAACAAAACTCCTCTCCAAAAGAAATAAAAGACAAGCATGAAGAAAAATTGAAGCATGAAGAAGTTGAAAACACTATCGTATGAAGATTGTTATGATGTTGAAAAAAGAACCTCTAGAAATAGGAATACAAGAGTGTTGATATGATAAGTGTTCCATCTCACCGAAATGCATGGGTAAATGGTCGCGTTGCATCTCCTAGTACATAGGAACAAATAATGAATACAAAGAACACTCCAACACGAAACCAAGGAAGTATTAGGACCAAAAATAGTAACCCCCCATAATGCTGACAAGGGAGAGGTATGACAGGTACATTGAATCTGAATGCTATTCTCCATGATGTTAAAAAAAATAGAGATCTAAGACAAGAAAGATGGAGCTTGGATTATAGGGCTGCAAAATCATTGATTACTTTAGAAGGAAGAGACAGTGAGCTGGTAATCAATCTGCAAAAATGGACCTGAGATCTGGATAGATTTATGAATTAGCTTTTTGATGATATCTCGTTTGCGAAAAATGGAGTCCGGATGCATAAAATATGCCCCTGGAAGTGCAAACAACAACTTCTGACTTCAACGGACAAAAAAGTCTACAAAATGAAATAATAAAAAAAAAATACCTCCATATCTAGATAGGGCTAAGAAAGAGCTTTCCAATGATATATGGTTTGTGCAATTTTGACTCTGTATGCTCAAGTTATGAGCAAAATACCAACCCCCTCTTTTAGGGCACAAAGTGGGTCAAAGAGGGGCCATGCATGTTGCCTGTACTGTTGACATCAGCATGACATCATGTTGATGTCAGCGGCTGGTACTTTGACTTCTTTTAATTGATTAAAAAATTAATCTTTTTGAAATAGCATGCACCCACTTGATTTTTTTTGTTTAAAAAATAACAAATCAAAAACCCAGCAATGAATTTTTTATTTTTTTTCACCAGCCAATTGATTTTTTTTTGGAAAATATTTCAAATGCAAGTGCATGTATGGATATACAGATTTTTGTGCCTCGAAAAGCGTGCCGATAAATAATCATACCCTTGATGCCCAAATAGGTCGAATTATATATCAAAATTCATGGAATCGACCTTCTAAATCCAACCATGACGTCCTTTTGGGCCCAAAAAGCTCAGAATTTTTAGGTACCCTCTGAAACAGAGAAAAAACCTCAAACTTCGAACCCTTGCAAAATGGACTTTGTATATCGGATTTTAGCGAAACGAAAGACGATCATACCTTTCTCGAGCCTTCTGGAATTAATTGTGCAATCCAAAGTAACCCAAGATGAACAATTTGTTGTGCATGCAAATAATCTCTAAAAAAGCGAACATGAATCTTCACATGTGGAGCTCTAATACCATGTTAGAATTCATAAAATGTGAATCCCACAAGCCCAATTATCTTCTGCAAGAATACCCGTCACACATATAGAGAAAATTGAATAGTAAAATAATTGAAGACAATAACAATGAAATTGATTGAATTGCTTATTGCTTATTGCTTGAGTTACAATGAAGGATATGACATCCTTATAAAGAAATCCAACTCTAAAGGTAGAAACCCTAAATGGTGGAGTCTACAAGATAGATTGAGAGTTTGAAACACAATGCATTAATTAGTCATGTAGGCACAAATAGAATAATAGACTAATTAATGCATGAAACTCTCAAAAATCTAAACATAGTTTGCTTTTTCCTAGTTTGCATTATGCATGGAGATAAATATTAATTAATTATTCATAATTAATTAATTAACTAAATAATAAATTATTTAGTGAACTAATGCAATTAAGTGAATAATTAATATATGAATTATTTACTCCAACATCTTGGATCAAACCTTGTGTCTCATGTATGTTTAGTAGATTGTGTATAATTTCATGTTCTTCCATAATGTTTGCTAATTGAATTGAAATGAAAAAATTATAATTTGATCATAATCTAAAGTTTGAAGACAATCGAGTTAATAGTATTTTGAATTACTTTTCATTATTTAGTACATCTCTTTTCTCACAAGACACAAGAAATAGAAGAAAACACCATTAGAGAGGGTAGAACCACAATATACAAGTTTTCTAGGACATTTTCATGATTCTCCACCATGAATGCCATCTAGCTTTCTTTTTCTTCTCATCCTTAAATTGTTTTTTGTTCTCCATTTCTTAGTTATAAATAATTTATCTCTATTTTCCTTCCTCCTTACCCAATACTCTTGCCACATACTTCTACCTCTAATATGTATAATATCCATCCTTTCTCCTATTTTTGTATTCATGTTATGACCATTTTCACATACTCTTAATTCTCATCACAAGCGCACATCATTTGTGGTAACTTTTTGGTTAGGGTTTTGACATTATAAATATTGTTATTACACACACCATCATCATATAAACACTAGATTAGCACACACCTTGATTATTTCAAAATTTAGTATTATTGAGAAGGTTGGAGTAAACCTATGAGGGAGAGTTAACTAGATAAATTTACACATATATCATAACCTCAATTCAAATTAAGGTGGAGAAGAAAATAAAATATGAGTGAAGTCTACATGAAAAGGGCTAAAACAAGTAAAAGGTTAAAGATAAAGCTAAATTTTGTTAATGTGTATGCTAGGGGAAGAGTACTAGTAGTTGTTATAGCTAACTTCATGCACCGTAAGCTCCTACACAATACATCGGATTTTGAGGATTTTTTTCGGTTGTCTTGTATGAGACTTAAGTGCTTATAGCTATTGTTTTGGATTCTAGGTAGTTATTGACAAATGTCGTGGGATTCATTATGCACGTAAGGGTAAAAAATGGTCATTTTGAGTTGGTGTCATATACATATTCCATATTACCCCAATAATTGTTTTCGTTGACCTCTACAAAATTTGCACAATTGATCCAATACTTATGCACAAATGCCCCAAATATTTTTTGTGTGCTATTGATACCAATCAAGTTGCACGATCGATTCTATTACAATTTTTTTTCCTAACTATTGAGTATACTTATGGGTGACTATTGACCCACTAGATAATTTTTTAGACTTTTAACTAACAAAATTCAATGAATGACAGTTAGAAAGTAGACCACAACTAGATCCCTTTAGAACGTAGACAATGAATGGCCATTTTTTACCCTTACGTGCATAATGAAGGATTACTCAAGAATATCAAAGTGGATAAGAAGATTTTGAGGAAGAAAAAAGTTGATTTCATGAACACGAGACATGAAGAACTTATTTATCTTGGTAAGAATAACCCCAAGTCCTTTTGGAAAGAACTCTAGCCTAGAAAGAAACAAATTAAAAATAAAATCTTGGATGCACAATGGTTTGAATATGCAAGATAACTTTATGAGCATAAATTAGAGGTTGTCCCTCCTCTTGTGGTCAACACCACAATAAAGCTTTTTACCATGCAAGAGGTGGAGATAGGTATTAAGAAGTTGGGGGTTGGTAAAAAAAAAGGATTTGGCTGAACTTCAAGCATAATATATCTAAAGTGGGGGATTAGATTTCTTGCACCTCACATAATGAGAATATTCAACAACATCATGTACCATGGATTTCCCAAGGAATGGTTAACCAACCTAGCAATACCTCTTTTAAAAAGCGATGGCATCAATAATCCTTCCAACTATAGAACCATTATGATAAACCCATTATTTGCAAAGTCACTTGGTGGTATGATAGAAAAGAGAATCAACACATGAGCTAAAGAAAATGATAAGCGTGCAAAAGGGCGATCAGGTTTCAGGCCTAGATGCTCTACAATTGACCATGGCATCACTTTAAGGCATTTAATTGAAAAAGTTTGGGAGAACATGGAAGAAGCCTTTTGCTGTTTTGTTGATTTCAAGAAGGCATTTGACACGGTCCCTAGGGACAAACTATGACATAGAATGGAAGAACTTGAGATTCCTTTGCATCTTAGGGCGCCCGTCCATATGCTTTATGATGAGGTTAAAGTTAAAATCATAACTTCAATTAGCATCTCAAAAAGTTTTCGGAGTGACATTGAGGTCAGGCAAGGGTGCCCCATATCCCCTACTCTTTTTGGTCTCTATATTGAAAAACTCGAGGAATGGTTAAACTCTTAAGGTGGTGATGGGGTTTACTTAGGGGAGTTTGTGATAAGGCTTCTTCTTTATGATGATGATCTTATTTTGATTGCAAATTTTGCTCAAGGGTTGCAAGACCACTAATGTGCCCTTGAACGCTTTTGCAATGTCATGGGGATGCAAGTTAATATTAGCAAGACTATAAAATCATGATTTTCTCTAGCAAAAGAAAGCTAATTTAGCATAAGTTCTACTTTGGAGGCAATATTCTTGAAGAAGTCAAGGAGTACAAATATCTTGGATTTGACTTCAACAAGCTAAATTGGGAAGGCTGCAAAAACAAGAGAGCTTTAGGAGGTTGGAAAGCATTATATGCTCTCCAAAACATATGTAGAGAGGCAAAACTTTGGGATTGGAAAACTACTCAGGTTCTTTTTGGTCTTTTTGCGATCCCGGTTGTGTTATATGGGTGTGAGTTATGGGCTAGCAACACCTCTATTTGAAAGTGGAAACAAATTGAGAAAATTCAAAAGCGCATGATCACAAGCAAGTTTAAAATTAAAAGCTCAGTTAATTATGATATCTTATTGAGTGAAGTAGGGGTAGTTCGTATTGAAGCAATAACTATGATGCGTCTCATAGTATATTTAAAAGAATTTAAAAAATAGGGGCAAGTATATGGCCTAAGATGGTTTTTGGAGACAACTTGAGTAAAAGAAAAAAAACATGGATGAGACAAAACAACAAATGGATGAGATAATGGAATATTTATTTAAATGTGTGCCCCACAGGCAAAAAAGAGATTAAGGCTTTTGTTATAGATAAGTTTAAGAGGCATATTTGGAGTAAAGAGCTAGGGAGAAAAAATAGTTATTATATTGAAGAGTTTGATACTACATATGATCTTTTTCAAAAAGCATATATAAAGTCTTGTATCCCTTTGAGGGCCAAAATCCTTATTGGTCAATTGAGAACCAACTCTCATCAACTTCGATGTGAAACAGGACGGTGGAAAAGGTCAAAAGAAATTTGGGAAGAAAGGGTCTGCATCTTTTGTACTCCAGGGCAATTGAATTTGAAAGGCACTTCATTTTGGAATGTGATGCTACAGAGACATTGGGAGCAAATATGAAAATGTGTTGACAAATGACTCTTAATCTTGTCAATGAGGAGTCCGTTGAGAAATTGGGGAAGCTCATCATCAACTTGTAAATGAAAAGAACCAAAATGCAAAAATCAATAACGACAAGACTGTCCCATAACCTGACAGATGGTAAAAGTTCTTCTTCTCCTTACCTAGAATCCACTAAAATTAAACACCAAAATGACATTAGAAGAATCTAAATTGAACAGAAAATGAAGTGAGAGCCTCTCATTCGTAGCCTTTGTAATATATATATATATAATCAGTACATATTAATGTAGATACGTAGCAACCGTAACGTTGCATTGCAGTTTGCAAACATCGATCTATTGTGCTTCACACCTGAACAGAACAAGTAATTCAGTTTACAAGTCTGGTTGAATCAGTATGAAAACGTACAGCTTCATTAAACTACATCATTTTGCATAACACGCAAGTTGTATTAGTAGTCGCAGAAAAAATATCAAATGGGCAGCCGAGTATTGCGAGGGCAGAGAAGGCTATTATCTATAACAAAGTGGAAGAGGACGATTGACGGAGTGGCGTGGAGAGGGCAGACGTCTTCTTTTTCTGCCGGCAGTGGGGGAAGGATTGAGAGCAGAGTTTTAGACCACCTGAAGAAGCACTATTTCGAAGCTTCCAAGATGCAACCACCTCCCGTAAGCTCACCTGATCATTGCCTTTTTCTGTGTTTTACAACTAGTGGGCAAGTCACAGATTAGGGTTTTATGTTCATTTGCATATCAAAGCATTGTATAACCACTAAAGGGAGGATTGCTTACACTGACAGACCCCTAGCTCTTGTTACTCTGTCTCCACTCTTTGGAATAAATTAACAAGTGCCCTTTTTGAAAATCTGAAAGAGAGACAAAACAGACAATATGCTTCAATGCTGTTACAAAGTAGTGAATATGGCAAGTACTTGATGACCTGCAGGCTACGCAATACATACATTACTCATTGTAAATAAAGAAATTAATATTTGTATTGTGACATTTCAGAAGAGATAACGGAGATAACAGTAGCAATTCCAAATCAAACGGGCATAAATGGAGCAAAGCATAATGGATTCACTCATTCAAGTATATAGACAATTCCAGGGAAAACCATCTTCATTCGAAAAAGACCCTGAAATAATGAATATATAACTTCTTATAATGGAAAAGGATAGGGGATACAGGAAGAGTTCTTCTGGCAGTAATCTTCTTCGTCTGAGGCATCTTCCTCTATGACTGACTGATCATACTCAATCTATTTAATTAATGATGTGCAACATGTTGTCCTCATTTTTGTTTCCAAAAATGAAGGACCACTATATGAAATTTTTGTGAAAAAATGAAAATTTTTACTCTATGGCATGCTTCCCGAGGCAGAATTTCAACTAATCCTTGGACAGGCTTAATCCTTAGTCCATTCTCGAACTGTGTTTCGAATTTCGTCAAATTCTGGGTTCGTTTGCTATGTCTTTCTTTCAATTTCGGGTTTTAAAACCCTGACTGCAAGTGGAGAATTTTCTTCAAACTGCAAGTTTTAATGATATTCATTGTTTTGGTTGTAGGGGAATTTTTAGCTTATTACATATGCATTTTTATTAAAAGATGTTACTTGCAATTTGTTTTAAATTTCCCTTCCTTCTTTTGTTTTTTTTAATTGTTTTTTGGTCTTGTTTAGTTAAAATAGGGATTTTTTTGTCCAATTACAAGTAAACTTGCAGTTTGGTCAAAAAACCCCTACTTTAATGGTTTTTGCATGTAATAGGGATTTTAAATTCCCATTACATATGTGTGCAAGTATTTCTAACTTGTTGTAGGGATTTTATTTCCCTTCTACAAGTAATTAAAACTCGTATTCCTCTCCAAAAAACCCGATTTTGCCTTGCAAGTGCATTTTTGACAATCTTAAACTTGTCATTTGTCCAAAAAATCCCGATTTTGACTTGGCAAGTGTAAAAGTAAAAATAAAACTTGTAGTTTGCTTCAAAAAACCCGATTTTGGCTTTGTAAGGGAAAAGTGAAAATTATAACTTGTCATTTGCTCCAAAAAACCCAATTTTCACTTGTTATGCAAAATCGAACTTGCACTTGTCTTCCAAAAACCCGAATTGCAGAAAAAAAAAAATGGTTTTTGAAGAATTCAAAGCAATTTTTTGCGGAGATTTTCTAGGAAGGAAAGGCGTTTTTGTTTCTACCCTATTTTCATGCATTCATGGACACCTTTCATGCCAAATGGAGGTTACATTGACTGGTTTTTTGCCCTAAATCAGCAAAAACGTGTTTCCAAAATGCCACATTTTGGGGGATTAGAACTTATTGAAGCTGCATTCTTCTAAATCGTTTTAAACTATCTTACCTAGGTGTGGAGTTTGGGATAAGATTTGAGCTATTTAATGATCCATCAAAGATGCATTGGATACCACGTTTTTCCTCCACGTGATTCCTTTGGCTGCAAATTGGAAGGGTTTAATGCCACGGATCTTTAACAAGAGGAATCGTTTTTGCTTCCGATGCTAAGGCGTTGGGGTCTGAGGAAGATTTGACCTCTTCTTGTGCTTCCAAGTTTGCATTTTGTGCCACGATTTTCTGCTAAAGACATTTTTCAAAAACGTGGCAAGGGTTTGTGCATTGCGGTTTGGGTTTATTTATCGGTTTTCCTTCTTCTTTCCAAAGATTGTTGCATTTTTGGAGAAGCATTTGCATTTTCAAGAAAGGTATGGCTTCTTTCCTTTCTTTCCTTTATTTTATTATTTTCTTGTTTTCTTAATTTTCTTTCTTAGTTGCATTTTTGGCATGTGTTGTTTTTCCCGCAAAAATCGCTTTTTGTGAGAGGATTCTTCCCTTGGTATGCAATTTTTGAATTGCATTGTTCTTTCCTAAATTTTCCCTCTTTACTTGTATTCGGGATTTCTAATTCCGATTACAAGTTCGTTGGAAATTCTCGTTCTTCCCCTACGGTTAAGGAATTTGACCATTTTTGGTTAAAATTCCAAGTTGAAAAGTGTGAAATGCCCCTCCCTTGCAAATTCGGGTTTTGAAAACCGTATTACATGTTGAAGAGTTCTTCCCATTTTCATGAAAATGACTTTCCCGGATTTTCCCATTTCTATCCATTCATGTTCCCCATATCCGTACTTTCCATTTCCGTCATTTTCCGCAAGTCAAAATCTCATTTTTCGTCCATTTCTCCATTTTCGAATTTACAAGTGTACTTGTATTCGGGTTTTAAAACCCCGATTGCATGTATGTTCTTTCCAACTTGGTATACTTGCGAAAATTCTCCCAAGATCCGAAATTGGTCAAAGTTTGGATTTTCCCATTTCTACATATTTCCCCTCTTCCTCTCACAAAATCGTGAAATTCAAGAATCAAAGTTTTACCCATTTGGAGAAGGAAGAATGATATTTGCAGCGGACTATGATGTTGCCTTAACTCTTTTAAGTCTTCATCACAGCATTCCAGGTTCACAATCAATCTCAGATTTGCCGGCATCTCCAACTCCAAAGAAGATGAAATACAAATATGACAAATATCAGAATGAGGTTGCACCTTCACAGGTTTCTTTTCCTTTGGATTCCATCAGAGACACGGAGATAGGGCACGTTGATATGGCAGAATTCATCAACAGGGTAGAAGATCCACAGGATAATAACTTGCAGCGGCTGTTGGACAGCCATATTCACCATGCATCATCCTTCCCAGTGGCTGCCCTAGAACTTGAGTTCATTCTTGCATGCGCCCATCATTTTGACAAAGAGTCAAGAGTCATAAAAAATGATGATGGCGAAGCTATAATCCGTCTTGATGCAGATATGATCGAGAAGGTCTTCAGAATACCTCCTGCACCTGTTTATATGGAAATCACCAAAGAGAGTGCAGTGGAATATTACGTGAAGAGGGAAAAAGTTTGCAAGCGATACATCAATAGGTGGATCCAAGAGCCACGAGCCTCCTTCTCAAGGTGGGCGAAGTTGTACCGCTGCGATTTCAAATGGGAGATAGGAGACACCATCACTCTTCTCAGCAGGATGATGGGCCTTGAGCATTCCAATGTCTTTGAGCCATGGATGTATCAGTTCATTATGTTCATACAACAGTCACATCACATTTCATGGGGGGAAGTCATCAGCGATGCCTTGTGCGAACAACTTGCAGCAGTTCCTACCACCATGACCTTCTTCATGAATTCTTATTTGGTATATTTAGCAGCATCACTTAGACACTTTCCAGGTCTTTCTACCAAGGGTGATCGCTCACTTATACCAGTTTGGGAATATTATGACCAGTTGCCGTTGAGACCCAGCAGACTGCATTTCAGAAGGGTCCAAGATGCATTCTTTGGATATTTCATGTGTCAGTTTGACAGAAATCTCAGGAACAAGAGAGTATCGGATGAGGCATGGGACAAGGTGTCTGAGTATGGGTGTTTGTTTCTGCAATTTCCCACCTTCACTTATATGAGGATCAGATGCTATGATGGTCAACCATACATGCTTCCGAGATACCCAACTGACAAGATCATTCTTATGGAGTTGGGAAGACAGATCATGGCTGTTCACACTTTTCAGTCTACTAAGCACAAGGTTGGAATGGGGATCTCTACCACAAACCCATTGAAAATTGGCCGGTATTCCCTTGTCACATCTGTGAAGGCTATAGCCATGGAGATTGAATTGCAGGAAATCAAGCTCAAAAGGTTTAAACCTAGAGCTGATTTTGATTATAGATGTATGAAGGAGAAGATCAAGAAATCCTTTGTGCATGTTCATCGCATTGAAGACATTTGGGTAGATCTCCGCACAAAAGCCGAAGTCCTCAAGATGGATTACTGTAGGCTCACTATTGAGCAAATTGTTGATTTGAACTTGGTGGATATCCCATAAGAGATGATTGATGATGGGCATATACTTGATCCTGAATACACTTCACGGAGGGTTGAGGAAGCTCCACTTCCTTTGATCCAATGGTCACACAAGGAGTGCATCTCCATCCTTGACAGATTTCAGCCTATCTTGGCCAACACCAACTCATGGCTGAAAAGTAATGCTGTTAGACTTATTAAAATCAAGGTTGGTAAAGAAGATGATTCTACGAGGCCTTTTGGATGGAAGTCTGAGATTCAGATTGACAACAAGGAGGGTGCTTCATCTTCGGGCACAAGGATCAAGTTACGAGTCAGTCGTGCAGTAGTGCTTCCTCCTGAGGAGACGACTGTTCATGGAAAAGAAAAATCACGATTCCATGTTCAGGTGATCGATCTGGATAATCCAGAAGAGGAGCAGCAATCTGATGATGCTCCTAAGTCTCCAGTTTCAGACTTGCCTCATGAGGTCATTCCTCCAGTTTCCATTGAGACGCCTCTTTCTCCTCCTGATTTGCTTGTGGATGAGTCTCCTCAGAATGCAATTCCCATTTCAGCATACGAGCCATCTCCTGATCATCAACAAGAGAGTGTGTTGAAAGTTCCTGAGAATATTCCTACTTGCATTCAGTTATCAGAAATTGATACTTCCACTTCTGATTTTGAAGAATTCATGAGGCAATCTTCATGCCCATTGGTAACTGAGCAAACCGTGGTCGCTGTCCAAACAGATATTCCTCCCAGGATGACCACGGTGATTCAAACAGAAACTGCTTCTCCTTTGCCTACGACTGCTATTGGAGGGGAGTTGATGACTTTGCCTCCATGGCTTCGTTCTTTCACCCCGAAAAGGAAGAAACAAGAAATCTCACCTGACGCCTTTGACGATCAGCAACTGAAATAGTCTAGATCCAAAGTTGCTAAGAAGGCCAAGACTATCTCCAGGGTAACTGTTGATAGCAACAAGATGAAGGTAGCTGAAATTGTGGAACCTATTGCAGATAAGCCACTTAATGAAATGTTAGCTGCTGATTATAAGGTTACAAGGATAGAGTTGGGCAAGCAAATGCATGAGGTCATTAAACATGATGCTCAGTTTTCTGTTGCTTCACTAGTGCAAAGGTGTGATGATCTTCTAGCAAAGAAAGACAAGCTAGAAGAGGAAAACCGACAACTTATGGCAGCCGTTGATAAAATTACAAAACCTGCTGCTGAAGGGAGTAACTCCATAGGTTCTTCTGGTTCCCAAGAATCAATATGTGGAGTGGAAAGGGCTGCTCAAAAAGTACAAGCACTGGATTCCTGGGTTGATCAACTTCATGATCAATGTGTACAGGTAATGAAAGACATTTTTCAAATAATGTCCAAGTTGGAAACTGTTGAGGAGAAACTAGATCAAACTTCTAATACTTTAAAAAAAAATCTGGAAAGTGTTGAAGAAAGTTTGACAATCTGACGTACCATGCCCCAACAACAGTTGAGTGTTCTACAGGAGCACGTCATCATCTCTTCCAGGGTCATGTACTTGGAATTTGAAGAACCCCTGGAAAACAAGACCCTTGTTCTTAAATCCCTCATTGAAGAGATCGGTGATGCAAAAAGATTCCGGGGTGAAGTTTTACGAGATATTGTCTCACATTGTGAAAAGGCCTCTTGCAACACAGTAAGTCAGGATGGAGAGCTGATTCCAGAAGAAGAAGTTCTTGCTGATTTACAAATGAGGATTCATAATGAATGGAGGAGCGAACAATTCTCAACAGCTTCGATTCAAGCATTGATGAAACACCAAGCCTTTCTGCATGAAATTCAGTCTATCCTGGATAAAAACAATTCTGCACTCCTCCGGTGTCATGACACTATTGTGAAGACCATGGTTGTTGCCAAGAACACCCACGAACCAAATCTCGAGGAACTACAAGCGAGCATCCGGAAATTTCAAGGATTTGTGTCTTCACAAAATGCAACTTAAGTGTTTTTCAACACTTAGTTGAATTTTCCCTCTTTTGTAATCTTTAGTTGTAATTTAGTTTTGACAAGTTACATGTAAAAGTATTTTTTGTAAAAAGCAAGTTACACATTACTTGCACTTTTGTAATTACATGTAAGGCAACTATAAGTTGTGTCCGATTAGGATTGTAGTTGGAATAAGTCTTAGTTAGTTGGAGTAACTCTTGGTTAGTTAATGAAGTTTCAGTTAGTTATTGAATGAGTCTTGGTGGTTGAGAGAATCTCTCAAGTTAGTTAGGATTCTCCCACATTTTTCTCAAGGCTCCTCTTCTATAAATACTTGAGGAGTCCATTGTAATTATCATCTTTTGGAAAGCAAGCAAAAACTCTGCCAAATTTACAGCAAGAAGTCTTTGAGCTTATTTATGTGAATTGAAGGTTTTGAAGAATAATAAAGAAGGATTACTCAAGTTTTGAGTCTTTGAGCTACATGTTTGAGTTTGAATCTTTTTATTTCTTCTATGCAAAGTGTTTCTAAAGGAGCTTAGTCCAATCTGATTTGAAGTCTTTGAGCTGCAAGTGGAGAAGATTAATTAAAATAGGAAAATCTCTAGAAGGAGCAGCAAGTCTTTGAGCTTGCGTCTATTCTTGAGGAAAAATTACTGTTTGATAAGAAATAGCAGCAAGTCGTTGAGCTTGTATTAGTTCTTGTCTTTGTGTTGAAAGAATAGATTATTCCAGTCTTTGAGCTGTTATCTTTTATTCATTGTAAAAATTTAGTATAGCAAAGGATAGATAGGACTTCCAATAGTCAAGTCTTTGAGCTTGATATTGCTGTCCCGTCCCGAAGGAAGTGACGGAAGTCTTTGCACTTTTAGGAAACTTCATTTCCTTTCTCTCATTTCACTTGAAAGTGGTTACTGCTGTTCATATTCAATCGCTATCATTTTCTGTGAAGAGAAAATGATATTGTCTTTCTTGAAAAAAGAAGAAAGATTGTTGTCCCATCCTATTTTATTTTCAAAGTTGTAGTTAGATAGGGGGAGCCTTCCCTTAATTAGGAGAGTTTTTACTCGTGGGCTGTGGTTGAAACCACGATTTTGTATATTTCCCCAAGTGTACAAAATTTTCAACCAACACAACAAATTCTAACTATATTTCTAACTAGGTGCTACTGCCCCCTTATTTTAGGAATTAAATATGTTTATTTGATTGTGCACAGATCCTAACTGTACTTTTAACTCAGTAGAAACTGTCATTCATTTTAGGGAGATGAAGCTAATTCACTGTTGACTGACTTTGACTGACTGTTGGTTCATTACAAGTCCACCCCTCTGGATTTGACAGGTCCCCAATCATAACTGCAATGCTGGGTGCTTCAAGTTTCAGGCCTTTCCGATGAGGCATTGTCAGCAGGCACCTCCTTCCACCGGATCGCTCTATTATCATAGATCAGTCCATTTCAGAAAGTATACCTACCATCTTTTCTGTATGCTGCCTGTGGATCTTTTAATAATGCAGAGAATTCATCATCCTTTGCATACTCTACTTCAATCTCATATTGTCAATCAGGTAAGACCATGGAGATAGCATTAAGGCTTGGAATTTGGGAAAGAGAATTGGTGTTGGGAAAATGTGTCTCAACCTTTGCATTCCTAATGTTTGTTTCAATACTTTTTGTATGTATTCACTATTTCATCTTCTAGTTGTTTTGGCTTCATGTGGGAGATTTGGTGTCCCATTTGGAGACTTACTGAATTTTGTATTTAGCGGATGTTGTTCTCACATGAGGAGGTAGGCATCCCACATTGAGGTGGCATGGTTTGGCCATGTGTCAGCATCTTGTGGTGCGTGCAAGGTCATATGATGGTGTTTACATATGACAGATTCTATGAAGCATGTAAGAGCATGTAAGGGAGAGGTTACAAGAATCTTGACCAGCATTATGACAGGTGTGGACGCTTGTTATGGAGCATCTTTAGATGTTTGAATGAAGACAAATTGGGGTGCCCAAGTTTGGGTAGTCAAATATGACATGTACGACAATGTAAGAAATATGCTAAAAATAGCCAAGATCATCTTTTACCAAGGAGGGCATTGGAATTTCCTATCTTGGTTTGGGTGCCATACCTCCTTTGGTATTGTTAATGGTTTTCTTAAACCATTAATGTTTTCTAGTTTGTTCTTCACATGTTTATTTTTGTGTTTGGGTCGAGATGCATAAGGAGTTTTCTTTGTAGGGTTATGCTATCAAATTTCTTCTAGAGGAGCAAGATGCAAAACTCCATGTTAAGGCTTTGAGTCTGCAAGTGTATTGTAACATGTTTTTGTTGCAAATTAATATATTGATTCAATGATTTGCAATGTGGGGTTTTTTATCCAAAAGGTTTTTCCTTGTGTATATTGGTGTTTCTTCTCTTCTTTTTATTCCTCTTCCTTCTTGTTCTTAGATGTCTTAATTTACATCATGTTGCTAAAATTTACTTAGATCTAAAATCTGCTTTATTTTCTTCTGTGTTAATGTGGGAAATTATCTGTCTTAGTTCTGCTTTGTGGCATAGTTGTGTGCACTCGTATCGAGCATGTTGATTGAGAAAAATACATGGTACTGCAAGGTGCATATTGGTTCATTTTTCCTTACAAATGGCTACTACATTCTTTTAGCCCTAGCAATACTAGATGTCAAAATCATATGCTTGAAGCTTGCTTACTCGTTTTGCTTGCTGTTTATTAAGATCACATTTGGAAAGTAAAAATCTCAAGTTCTTATAGTAATATTCCACATAATTGCAAGGATTTCCTTCTTGGAGATGGAGAGGAGCCTCCCCTTCTCAATGAACTTCTATTCACAAAGGCTATTTGTCTTCCTCTTTGCATTAAAACTGCACTAGGGTGGAAGCATCAAATTCAATGATGAAGGGGACTGAAAATCAGGTACATCAAGAATTGGACAAGCTCACACTAACCTTGTCAACTCCCTGAAAATGGTTCTACCAGCCCCATTCTTTCTTTGTCAAATCTGTAACAGTGGCAGCTAGGTGCGAAATTCCCTTGACAAACCTTTGATAATAGCTGCACGATCCAAGAAAACTTCGTAGCTGTATCAAATTCTTTGGTTCTGGCCATTTCTGTGTTTCTTGTATCTTTGTATCATCAACCTTGAGCCCCTCATAGTTGATGATGTGCCCAAGATACAGAACTTCGTTAGCTTCAAAGGTGCATTTGCTCTCTTTTGCAAAGAGTCATTGAGTTTCCAAGGTACTTAAGAGTTAAGACTGTGTACAAGTGCTGCATGTGATCCTGTAGACTTCTGCTGTAAACTGAAATATCATAAAAGAGCAAGAACAAATCTGCATGAGGTTGTGTTGACGTGTATTTTGTACACTATCAAACACAGAATAAAATACCCAAGGGTACCTTATCCTCTCTTGAGTAAAGCCCCTGAATGCTGAAGATATCGCGAAAAGGATCAATCAGGGTGACTTCAAGGTTCTTCGTTGTAGGATCTCTACGTGTGGATAAGCACCAGTGGTCGTTGTGAATGCTGTTTCTTCAAGGGGTCTTACGCACTTTCTGAGAAAGCTGGTCCGCGTTACTCTCACTCGACTGCAGGAACAAGATTTTTCCTAATGTTAACAAATTCTCAAAAAAAAGATCAAAAGATAGGGTTTCAAGAGATGAATTCTAATCTAATCCTAAGAACGACTCAATGTAGGCTAGACTTGGTAAGATTCTACCAATTTCAGTATTGCCAAGGAATTACAACTTTACTGGAATTGATGCGATCTTCTAAGGTGATTAGTGATTTTCAAATCATCAAGAATTATAGATACTATCATAAAGATACATATCAATATTTCAATAACGATTGAAGTTTCAAGCAATCTCAATATCTCTAGTTGACCACACAAGGCGTCCTTACAATTAGTAAGAAGCTAGTGGTTTGGAACGTGAATCTTACCAAAGATCGAGCACAACACTTAGTCCTTCAAACTTAAATACTACTTCGATTGAGCATGATTCAAGAAAGTAAACAACCATGAAGATAGCCACAAGAATTGCAATAAAACACCATAACTTCAATATTTTATTGATCTCAAAGCCAAAATAGACAACAATTGTTCGAAATTCTTTCTTCACTACTCAATCTTGCTACAAAATAACTTTCTTCTCTCCAAAGCTCTAACTATTATCTATCTCCTTAATATCTAATAATAAAATGAAAATGAGTGAGGGTATATATAGCATCCTCAATTACAATGAACGGCCTAGATCGAAAGAAGATCAATGGCTGAGATTCTAACACCTAAACCCTAATTAGGGTTTGTTACAAAAAGTTCCCTTTTTAGATGAACATTATTAAATGCATAGCCAAATATTTAATTGGCACAAAAATCGATGAAACATGGACCAATGATAATTAAGATGCCACATCATTCTATAACAACCGTTCTTCTAGAACCTTGTTCCCTTTCCAATGCTCTTTCTTAGCATATGCAACGAATCTGGACACAATTCCTTCAATCTCAGCAATAGGAATCTTGGGAAGATTCTTCATTCGTTCCTCCAAGTGGATAACCTGATGAAAGGCAGTGAGAAGAGCTGTTTCCCATCCAGGTTCGAGTTCTTTGATCTTCTCAATCAGGAGCATAGTAGTGAACATTAGATCCCGTTGCTCATTTGTGATGACATTCTCATCTTTGCAAAAGATGACCTTGACTCTCTCTTCCAACTTCTTGAGGTCCACATCTGTCTCAACTTCGATCCTCCTGCCAAGAATGGTACACAACACTTCAAACACCTTATCCTGAATTGGATGGATGACACCTTCAACTTGATTGCATTTGGTGCAGATGTCTTCAAAAAGAACTTCTTTCATTTGGAGTAGAGTTGACTACTAAAGTAAGTTATGAGCTCCTCCATCCATTATCTTTTCTTATGCTAGGATCTTCCTTGGTGTTTGCCTGATTACTTGCAAAACAGGAATGATAACATCTCTAGTGTGAGCGAAAGCGGCTACAGTTATCATTAGGTTGTGGACGATCTCAAGGACCTGGATAGCTCGGTGGACTGTTTTCATCATTCTTGTTGCAAATTCAACGGCTATCGTGTGGGATTTGTCAATCCAAGAGCTCATAAGCTGAACCAAGCTCTTGACTCTTTCTGCCTCGCCAACTGATTCAAGGGGAAGTGCCTGCAAAGGAGATACTGCTAGATCCTGACGTCTCAAGGGCTGATTGAGATGACTAAAATAGCCTCTCCAAGCACCTCTCTCTCTCTCAAGCTTTCTATTTTTTTCCATTTCTTCTTTAAGTTTGCCCTTAAGTGCCTCAAATGAATCGGTTGCCTCATCCGTTGCCTGTTGAGTAGTGAGTGGACCAAGCTCAAATGTCTCTACATCATACTCATCTGCAAGGATTTCACCTTCATACTTGTCCACTACTGGTGTAGCTATCTGTAATTTCCTGGATCCTGTCTCATCTCTGATCACCTTGGACATCTTGGTGGCCTTCTTCTTCTCCGTTACTTCTTGAGAATTTCCTATAAGGCTCTCTAAGTTAATCACATCTTCTTCATCTTCAATCACAATCACCTTTGTCAGTCTCTCTTTTAACCAATCCGGAATGGCGGATCTTGTCTCTCTCACTTGTATTTCCTTAGGTAATGGTTCATCTTCTCGGAGAGGAGATGTCGCCTCATCATCATTTTCCTGATTCTCCTGTAGCTCATCAATTTGTAGCGGTTGACTTGATGAATGTTGAAGTGTTTGTCCCCTCTCTGGCTTATCATTCTGTATCATGGACTCCATAGATTCATCAATCTCAGGTACCATCTTCTCTTGACCTTCAGCTTGACTTGCCTTCTTTCCATGTCGAGAAGATGAGCCTGATGGGCGATCTCGATTGGCCTCTTGCTTCCTCTTGGAGGGTTCTCTTTTCTCAAGTCTTTCTTTCCTCTTTGCGCCTCTAGGATGAGAATTGTCTTCACTTACGCTCGCTCCTCCTTCTTCTGGTCTTTCCTCCAAAGTAAAAGTCATTGGTATGTTCTGCTCTCTTAACTTCTGATGTTGTACATCCACCCATCTGCGAGTACATGACAAAACTGGAGTCATCAAAGCTCTCAAGTCCAAAACCTCAGGTTCATTCCAATCTATCTTCATTGCTTTGTCTTCTCTGTCATAAGTGACTGGAGATGTCTACCGCTCTCCTGTACTTGATCAGCTACCCTATAAACTTTGCATTTCCTGACGAGATCTAAGGGTAGCCTGGAATGCATCTTTTTTTTCACTTCTAAATCACTTGAGAGATTCATCCAAAAGTCCTCTACTTGAAATTCGTGTTCGTACTTCTTACCCACTGTCTCCTCCATATAACCATGAGGATCAAAATTCTCCCTCGAGGCAAAGAATGTGAATGAATATAAAGCCAATTCCTTCTTTGCATCCTCCAAGGCTTGAGTATTAGGACATACCTCAACTGAATTCCCCAATATGATGGGCACGGGAACTCCATGTCCATACTTGTGTCTGGATGCCTTTGCATAAGCTGCCAACTGTCTAGTCACTTAAGTAGCACTATCCTATCTGTCGGATACCTCGGCAACATGTAGGGAGGTGAAGGACACCCATGAATTCTGATATATGTATTTGAAACTGGATGAACCATGCACCATACTTCTTCACAAGTTCTTGTGCATCCAGAGATAGTCGATTATGAATCCCACCTTGCAATATCCTAGTGATGTTCATCGTGAAGGTGTCATTGACTAACTTGTAGTCACCTCTAGGAGGATGATGCAAATGAACATAAGAGTCACAAACTCTCACCTCTCCGGGTCCTCTTCCGATCACTCCTCTGTGAGGTAGCCCTGCATATTCGAAACTCCTGATTAGGGCATATATGACATATGAGCTTATGTGGAATGATTTAGTAGGTCTTAGCCTTCTCAACTGCACATCTAGACAATGGCTAATAATTCTAGCCCAATGAATCGTTCCTTTTCCTTGGACTATCACTTGGATGAAGAAGAACATCCACTTTTCGAAGTAGAAGGCCTGAGGAGCCCCTGTAACTCGATTGAGCAAAGTTATCAAATCTCTGTACTCCTCCTGGAAGTCGATCCTATGTGGTGTGTTGGGAATCTTGCTTAGGCGAGGACGACTTTTGAGCAACCAATTCTTATTGATGAGATTCAAGCAAGTGTCGGGATCATCCTCATACATTGACTTGGCTCCTTCTAAACTTTTGTAAATCATATCTTTATGCTCTGGAAGATGGAGAGCCTCACTTATAGCCTCCTCTGAAAGGTAAGCCAAAGTGTTTCCTTCCTTGGATACGATCGATCTCGATTGTGAGTCATAATGGCGGGCACACTCGATCATCAGCTCATGACACTGGACTGCTGGAGGGAAACCGGCCGCCTTGATGATGCCACTTTCAATTATCTTCTTTGCGACAGGTGATGGCTTGCCAATGTAGGGGGCCTCTCGAAACTTCACACTGAAGTTTCCCAAGTTGGTATCTCCGATATTGCTCCATTTGGACACGATCCTAGTCTCCAATTCTTCGTTCTTCTGATCTTCCTTCATGAGAGCCGGGCGACTAGTAGATGCTCCCGCCTTTGGAGTCGCCATCTTGACACCTACACAACATTTCAAAATTAGTTCTCAAGCATTATATCTTGATGTGTAGAAATTAAGACTCAAAAGGAAGATTAAAGATATTAATTAGTAAACTTCATGATAAGTCTAGAGTTATCATTTCCTAATTAACTAATCAGCACTTAGACTTCTCAAAACAAAAGTTCAAAATTCAAATCTTCAACAATGGTGTCAAGATGATTTCGCCATACCTCCTCTTGAGTACTAACTCTAAGAAATGATGCAAAAATAGGTGAATTTCGCTAGGCAAAATGTAGATCAGAGCTCTCCCTTGAATAAAATGCGCCTCCTTTAGCCTTCACAAGAATCAACTCCACCTCCTTCTAGCCTCCAACACTTGAAAGAAAATCGCTCCAAGCAAACCAGATTTCGCACCTTTAATCAGCCTTCCAAATTCACACTTGAAGCAATGATTGAATGATTTGAATTGTGAACAAACACCTCCAATATATAGAGCGCTCACCCCTTTGCTCCCTCTAGGCCGACTTGGCAAAAAGAGGTTAAAAAATAAATAAAATTCCAAAAAGGAGGGGCCTACTTGGCAAAATAAATAAAAATAAGATCTTAAGCGCTCCATATTTAATTTTGATTTAATAAAAAATTAATTTTAAATGCCTCCAAGATAGAAGTTCGATTTTTAAGGCTTAAAATTAATTTATTAAATGCCAAAATGTCTTTTATTAAATGCCAATTTAATTTTAATTTTTTCAAATGCCTCAAAATTAGCAATTTTGGCGATCTAATGCAATTTGGAGGATATTAATTTTTTAAAACAAGGCTTGGTGAAATTCCATGATGATTTCGCCCTGGACCCTCAGAGAGGGTCAGGAGCGATTTTCCATTTTAGGCTTATAATCCACCTAAATTTGATTGTTGAACCCTCATCGTTATTTCCAAGATCAATTTCCTTGCACAATTGAGTAAATTCATGGAAAATCTTGAAGGCAAAAATGTCTTTTGGAGGAATTTCGCCCTGGACCCTCAGCAAGGGTCAGGAGCGATTTTCCCAATTTTGCTCAAAATTAGCATTTTTCAACGTTCTAAATCTTTTCCAGACATTCCAACTAGGCCTTCTCATTGACTTGCAAACTTAGCTCCATCAAATTTTGGAGAAAAGGTGTGATTTTGAGGTTTTTCGCCCTGGACCCTCAGCAAGGGTTAGGAGCGATTTTCCCATTTTTGGCTACAAATCCTCATTTCCTTATCAAGACACCTTCTCAACTAGCTAGATCGTGTTAATGCCTCCAAAATAAGCAATAAAATTCTCTTTCAAGTTTTTTCGCCCTGGACCCCCAGCAAGGGTCAGGAGCGATTTTTGCTTCCTGGCTTAGCATCATCAACTTTTCTAGGCAAATCATCATTCATCATGTTTTTTTAAAGGCTTTTCTTCCTTAGCACAATCTTGCCTTAGCACAATTTTGAAGGAACTATGTTGGTTTTATGATTTTCGCCCTGGACCCTCAGCAAGGGTCAGGAGCGATTTTTGGTTTTAGACATAGCCCTTCATCCTTTAGACTCCAAATCGCCTCTAAGGCATAACACATTGCGTCCTCCTTTCATCCAAGCAAGATTTTGTCTTAATTCTTCAAAGAAAGGAGAGAAACTTAGAAATTCGCCCTGGACCCTCAGCAAGGGTCAGGAGCGATTTTGATAATTACCTTCAAATCTTGCATTCTTAACATTCCTTCTTCACTTTGAGGCAATTTAAACATCATTTCGAGCTCATGTCTAGGCTTAGATTTGTCCAAACTCGGAGAAAAATGCCCAATATTAGGCTTTTCGCCCTGGGCCCTCAGCAAGGGTCAGGAGCGATTTTTCAAACCTGGCTTGATTGCTTCCTTGTTGATTGTCCAAGTTATATTCAATGGGTAAAACACACTTGCTTTCACCTATTCCAATTGTAAAATCACTTTGACTTTGCAAGAAAATGTGCCTTTTGAAAATTTCGCTCTGGACCTTCAGAGAGGATCAGGAGCGAATTTTGCCCTCTAGATCAAAATGCTTCACTTTTCATCATGAAATGTCTTTGCTAAGGAAGATTTCATCTTGTTTCACGCTATGAATAAAAATTCATGTCCAAGAAAGGTCCAAAAATGTGTATATAAAGAATTTCGTTCTGGACCTTCAGAGAGGGTCAGGAGCGAATTTACTCCCCTTGGGCAGAACTCCTTCAATTCATCATCTTCAATCAAGTCTGGATACTTTATCACGCTCATTTCATCCTCCACCATGCTTTTGATATCTCAATTTGACCAAACAAGGTCAGGAATGACTCCAATAAGTTTTTTCGCCCTGGACCCTCAGCAAGGGTCAGGAGCGATTTTAATGATTCCTACAAGATCCTTCATCATTTCAAGTTAAAGCTCCTTCAGGTGGGTGGAGAAAGTCATTCATTTTCCATTCATGCCCAACACTTGGTCCCTTTTTCGCTATAAGATGAGGGAAATCAAAATTTTGCCCTGGGCCCTTTGCAAGGGTCAGGAGCGATTTTTCCCTTAGCCTTCAAAATTCATCATTTTTCATGCCTTCAAATCTTCAAAAGCATCAAGTCACGTCCAATCATCCCTCCTGGAGACCCTGCACAAAACAAATTAGAAAAGTCAGTGACAAAAATGCCTTAAATAACATTTTCGCCTTGGACCCTCAGCAAGGGTCAGGAGCGAAATTACCCTTTCTGGCAAAACTATTCAAAATTTAAGTCTCCAATCACTTCACAAAGCAGAGTTAGGTCATTCTCAAGGCCAGGAACCAGTTAGCAAGCCTCCTCAAAACAAGAATTTGTGTTTTAGGATGAAGTTCGCCCCGGACCCTCAGCAAGGGTCAGGAGCGACTTCTCTATTTCAGGCATCATCTTGCTTTCAAAAATTCATCAAAACTCACCTAGGCAAGAACACAATTTCACCTTCAAAAAATATGCTAACACTTAGCCAAAATTGGATTTTACCCAAAAACCTTTATTAGACCTAACCTGAGACCTATTTGACCCTCCTAAAAGATCTACCTTACTTCAATCGTCTCAATTCTCGGGAGGATGCCTAACAACTTTCAAAATTTGACTGGACTTAGCTTGAATGACGTCAAAAGAAACCCTAAGGTTTAGCCCTAGCCCAGACAGACCACTCACTCACTCAAAACCCTAAAAGCAGAGAGAAGAACAAGCAAAACAAAGTGAAAAAGAGGGGGTCCCCATTCTAATGGGGCGATGTGTGAAATGGTCACAACAGGTTGGAACACCTCAATCATGGTAGATTGGTAAGTGGCAGGTCCATCTGTCAAGCCAAATGACATGACTAAGAATTCATAATGACCATAATGTGCCTGGAAAGTGATCTTCTGCATAGCTTGTGTGTGCATGTGAATTTGATGGTATCCTGGCCATAATTTAATTTTGGAAAAGGTAACTGTACTCTGCAGTTAATTACTCAGCTGTTCAATTTGTGGAATTGGAAATTGATTCTTAATTGTGCGCTTGTTAAGGGCCGATAGTTGATACACATTGAGAATTATCCATCTTTCTCGTGTGCTAATACCATGGGAGCAGCAAATGGGCTTGTAATTGGCCTGATATAACTCATTTGTAAATCTCTTGAACCATTTTTCCAATTTCATCCCAGAATACTTTTGGTTGTCAATAGGGTTGCGTCATGCTTGGCTTGGTGCCCTCCTCCAAGTCTATGATGTGCTCATAACCCCTTTTTGGTGGTAGACCTTCTGGAAGTTCTCCAAATACATCTGAAAACTGCTGCAATAAGTCACATACATGTTCTATCTACTCAAGTTTTTGTTGATGTGTCTTTTGTACGCGACCAAACACAAAATAAAATACCTAAAGGTACCTTATCCTCTCTTGAACAAAGTTTCCCGACTGCTGAAGATCTCACCGAAGGATCAGTCGGAGTAACTCCAAGGTTCTAATATGTAGGTTCTCTACGTGTGGATAAGCTCTTTGTGGTATGATGTGATTTTGCTGGAATCACAAGGGGACTTACATTTGACGACTTAAACTTCTGATTTGCTTTGAATATTACTGGAACGCAAGATTTCATTGGCCTAGATTTTGAAAAAGGAAAAAAGGATAAGGGCGAGGGAAGGATCTAATTCTAAAACTAAGAATGTAGGAGCAATGAATGGCCTTTGATGAAATTCTAACTAAGTTTTGCTTTGACATCCCAGGACCATCTCCACAAGATTAGTGCGATCTTTTGAGGAAAGCTTTATGATGTTCAGATCATCGCTACAGGCATGGACACCATCAGGCTGATGCATATCAATGAAGAAGCGACAATTGAAGTTAAGCTTAAGCTGAATGACTCCAGCTGACTACACAAGGCAAGTCTGCAATCAACAAACTGCTAGTAGTATGGATATACAAATTTCACCATCGATCATACACATTTCTTCCACTCATCTAATAACATGAAATCAAATTTGAGAAGTATAGAGACCATGCAAATTGTTGAATCGACCCATAGAATTCACCATTTCTTCAATGAAGTTTACAAATCCTTTACAACAATATCTTGGCAACAATCTTTGCCTTCTCTTTCTATTCTACTCTAACTATTTCCTACTCTGACTATTCACCAACTAGCTATTAACTATTAACTAGCTATTCTCTATCAACCCCCTATTAACCTTTACAAATGAGGAGCCAGGGCTTATATAGAAAAACCCTTTACAAATAGATAGCTCTGATTGATTTAGAATCAATGGCTAGGATTATAAGATAGAAACCCTAATTAGGGTTTCTTACAACAAACTTCCTCTAGCCAATGAGAAAATTACATTCCAGGAGTGAGGACCAATAGGAAGCAAGGGTAGGTGCCTCGAAGTTTGTGCCGCCTCCAGTAAATTAGGTACATTGAATCTGGTCATGCTGAGGTGGACCAATCCTATTGGAGGAGTGATGACTGGGATGCCACCTTGTCTGACACTTGTAACTTGATTGATGTTCAATTTAATGATGCTGAGAAGCTAACTTTAATTAATTCTTCTGAAACTATCTGATTCTTCAATGGACCCTTGCACTGACCTTATTTGATTATCCTCTGTCTTTGACGTGATGGATGGGTGGTGTACTTTTCCTTGAAATGCTGGCAACACCTTTCATTGTCATCTTGTGGTTCCTTAGTGTGGCGAAGTGAAGGTTTGGAGGTAGCTGGCAATTCCTTGAACGCCTTGAGTCTTCCCTTTTGCATGTGGAACGTCCTTGACGATGCTGGACTGGAAGAGGTCGTCCTTGATGATGCTGGACTGGAAGAGTTTGCCCTTGCCTTGGCCTGGTTTTCTCCATCTGCAAAATAAACCAAAAGGTGATTAAGTACATATGACATGTTCATTTCAACAAAGCATTTTCCTCCTTAAATCATCAACAAGAAGACTTCAAAATAAAGTTCGCTCAAAATCCTTCCCAGGGACAGGCCCTATAAGAATTTCGCCCTGGACCCTTTGGAAGGGTCAAGAGCAAAATTTGCTATTTCAGGATAATTCTATCACTTGTTTACTCCAAATTTCCTCCCAAGGCAATCATATGATAGCTTTCCTTCCTCCAAAGCCTAGGAATCCATGCTTTGACCTTTATCATGAGCAAGTTAGGTGAAATTGAGAATTTTGCCCTGGACCCTTTGGAAGGGTCAGGAGCGAATTTCTTGATCATGGACAAAACACTCACTTCTTTCACTCACAACCCCTTCTAAGACATGCTTGTGGCAATCTTTAAGCTCAATCAACCTTGATCATTGTCTTGGTCTAGCACAAATTTGGAAGAAAAAGGACATTTGGTGAATTTCGCCCTGGACCCTTTGGAAGGGTCAGGAGCGAAATTCATGATTTGCTTGTTTTCCTTCACCAAGGTCTATCTTTTTCACTTTCTATACTTGGATTCTTATCCTTGGATCCTTCTCCCATGTTTGCAACATTTTGTTTGACTTCAAAATGACCAGAAGAAAGAAATTCGCTAGAAATCATGGCTAGGGACAGGACCTATAATGGATTCCGCCCTGGACCCTTTGGAAGGGTCAGGAGCGAATTTCTTCCTCTAGCCCAAAATCATCATTTTTGGAGACAACAATCCATTCAAGGGCAATCTCAAGGGCTTCTATCACCTTGGTCAAGGCCTGGCTTGACACAAATATGAAAGGAATAGGTGGTTTTGAGAAAATTCGCTCTGGACCCTTGGAAGGGTTAGGAGCGAATTTCTCATTCTTGACTTGATTCTTTATCCTTTCAACCTCATTCTTCCTTACAAGATAAAATTTCATCGTTTCTCATCGAAGGAACAAAGTTTTAAGCCCAAGCAAGGTTAAAAAAATAGGTTTGCAAGGAATTTCGCTCTGGACCCTTTGGGAGGGTCAGGAGCGAAATTCACCTTCTAGGATAAAATCCTCACTCTTCAATGCTTTCAAACATTCCCAAAGGCAAAAAACATGTCCATTCTTCCTTTCAACATGCCTTGGATATTAAAATTTGGTCAAACAAGGAAGGGAATGAGGTCTAGGTAGATTTTCGCTCTGGACCCTTTGGAAGGGTCAGGAGCGAAAATCATGATTTGGGCTTGATTGTTCATTTTTCAAACTTCAATCTTGTTTTGGGAGCGAACATAGACCACTCTCCTTGCATCTCCATCTTGGTCCTGACTTTGGCTAAAGGGAAAATAAGGGTTTTCAAGAATTTCGCTCTGGACCCTTTAGAAGGGTCAGGAGTGAAATTCAATGTTTAGGCTAAAATCCTCCATTTCCTCCACCTCTAGTCATTCCCTTAGGCAAAAACATGTCAAACACTTCCAAACATGCCTTAAAAACTAGGAAATTGGTTTGGACAAAGAAGAAATTGAGGTGCATAAGGATTTTCGCTCTGGACCCTTTGGAAGGGTCAGGAGCGAAATCCTCACTCTTGGCTAGTTTCTCACTTTCTTTCATCTCATTCCCTTTCAAACTTGATCAAATCAACTTCCTCCTTTCGCAATCAAGACAATCCACCACCCAACTGGCACCAGGCAAGGTTGAACTAGGTTTTTTAAGGCCAAAAGAAGGCTAAATGGAGGATTTCGCTCTGGACCCTTTGGAAGGGTCAGGAGCAAAATTCCTACTAGGCTAATTTCCATCATTTTGTAGTCTTAAACCTCCTCTCCAAGGCAAACATGCATCCAAGCCTCCTCAACTATGCCTAAAAAAAAAGGTGTCTAGGGAGAATTTCGCTTTGGACCCTTTGGAAGGGTCAGGAGCGAAATTCACATTTAGGCTCAAATCTTGATTTCATTTCTCACATTTCTTCATCCAAACAAGTGTTTTGCCCTCAATAATGCTTGGGAATGAGTTAGTTCTAAGTTTGGGTCAAACTAGAATGTCTTATGGAGAATTTCGCTCTGGACCCTTTGGAAGGGTTAGGAGCAAAATTCGTTTTGGACCCTTTGGAAGGGTTGGGAGTGAAATTTGACATTTTAGTCTCTCCGTCAGGATTCATGTATCTTTAAGTTATATTCCATATATACTGTCAGGATGTTTGAGGGTGGTTTCAGACCTCCAGGAGTTATAATGCAAAATCTAGTTTTTGGATGATTCTTCAGTTTTCCAGACTTAGTCAAATTTCATGATCAGAAAGACATTCCAGACTTAGCCAAATTTCAGGGCATTTGAAGATCAGGATGACATTCTAGACTTTATCACTCACCAACTTAACCTAGCTCTGACCTTCAAGGATGATACTCACTCACCGAGCAAGACACAATTCACAACAAGAGCAAAACCAGGCCCTAAGGAAGACTTTCAAAGAAACCCTAATTCTGGGGTCCCGTGGACTCACCCTGGCTCAAGCAGAGCCTGCCATCCTAGTGATCCCTCTGGCAACACTCATCATGCAAAGGCTAACAAACAAACCCTAAAAACCTAGAAAGCAAACCGCAGAAAGCAAAAAAGTAGGGGTCCCCATTTGCAATGGGGTGATGTGTGAATACGTCACAATAGTTTTCTGAATTGTTGGATTGGTCTAGCCCCGTAAGGATGTTGCATGAGATCACATAACCAAGGCTATTCATCTCAACTCTTTCTTTTTTTGTGCTGAAGCCAACTTATTTTCTGGAGTTTTGAACTTGTGAATTCGGTTGTTTTGATTGAACCCTGCATAAACTTCATAGGCAGAGTTGATGTATTTTTTATGCACTTCATACATAGAATAAAATACGAAGGTATCTTATCCTCTCTTGAACAAAATCTCCTCGAATGCTGAACTAAGTGATCACTTGAGGTGACTCTAAGGTTCCAAATGTCAGGTCTTGATGTGTGGATAAGCCCAATGGTTGATGTGATATTGCTGGAATCACAAGGGGTACTTATGTTGATACTTGAACCCTTGCTTGAATGCGTCTGGAACTTGAGATCTAATCGACTTGGAAAAAAGATAAAAAGGAAAAAGGATGAGGGTTTAGAGAGACTACACTACTCCTAATCAATGATAGCATTGGATCATGCTTGGATGGACACATTCCTTTACCGAGCTTTGCTTCGCCATGTTGCCAACAACTATACAAAACGGAAGCGATCTTCCAAGGTAAATGAAAGGTTTTCATATAATGAACGTTCATCCAAATAGCCAATACACTGGTGCAACTTGAATAAACATATCCACGATTGAACTTAGCACATTTTAATGTTTGGGCTAACTATGCACTATAATTGAAAATCATCCAACCACAAATAGTATGAACCAAAAGAATTATCAACATTGTAATGCCCCCAATTTGGAGCTAAGGCAACATTTAATAAAGAATGAGTGAATAATTAAAATAAGGCCAAAAAGCTTAAGTATTGTGCATAATATTTTAATTATTCGTTAGGACTTAAGTTGGGGCCATTTTTAAGTTATAAAGTTATCTCTCCTAGGTGACTTTACTTGGGGGCCATTTAATAATTGAAACAACTTATATTATTTGCCTAAGTTGCTAATGAGGAATCTTCTAGAGGCATCGAAGCTTTTTGACAGTGGCTGGGTTATTATTTTAAAGGGTTCGATTGAGGAATTGGATTCATTCTATGGATCATTTATTTCTGAGTTTTCTCTCTGCAAGAAGGCGTGTTTATGCTTTTTCCTCGGGATGAAACCCCTGAGCCTGGAACTTGGACGCAACCCCAAGGTTCTAGTTCGAATCTATTTCAGTTTGTCATACCTTTGCCAACTGCAACTACAGTCTCATATCAGAGGAAGGAAGAGACGTAAATCAGAATTCATACACCAATATTGAAGGGTTTCAAAGTGCAAATCAGGCGTATTTCTCAAATCAAAATCACACCTCACAAATCAGCATCCCAGCTCATTCAGAAATCTCAGGGAATTGCAGCATATCAAGGGACTGGAAATGTTAAAAAGGCAGATTGAAACCTACAGCAAGTCTGGTTTGATAATAGCCCATAATTTGACCCATGTATGTAAAAACTCTGTTTTTTTTGTCAATAAGAGCTCAGTAGTGTTGAACCTTTAGAAATCACCTTGTTTCTATAGTCTTCTCGATTGCATGTACAAATTTACTTATGTTGAGAATTAAATCTGAGCTTAAAATCAGTCAATTCCAATCTTTCTATCAAAAATCAGTAGTTAGGATATTTCAGTGGTATCAAAGTTGGTGATCTTGCCTGTTAGGGTTTTAGCGTTGCATGTCAATTTGGTGAATACCCAAGATTAGTGCATGTCAGTTTGGTGAACTTGCATGTTAGTTTGGAAACTACCTAGATCTTGCATGTCAGTTTAGTGAACTTGCATATCAGTTTTGGCGACTACCCAGATCTTACATGTCAGTTTGGCGACTACCAAGATAGTTGCATGTTAAATCTGAGCAGTTTTGGTTAGAGGATTTGCGTTGCATGTCAGTTTGAATCAATCTTATGCACTCTAGAGGAGCTGGTCTGCATAGATATTTCACTAGAAGTAGATCGGATCAACAAGAAGAGGAAGCACTTGACATGCAGGATCCATTATTTGAAGGAATGGCTGAGCAACGAAATGATGGTAATGGGCAAGCTAATATTCAGGACGTGTTGGCTCAAATTGCACAACAACAACAACAACAACAAATGATGCAAACCTTTATCCAGTCACAACAACAACTCCTGGCTGCCATTGGGAACCTGCAAGTCCAATAACTGCGGGTGCAAAATCAGAATGGAAATGGAAGTGATAATGGATGTGAAACACAAGGTGCATCTAATGCTGTTCGAACATCAACATGGTCTGATCGCCCCAGGAGACCTGTATTCCTTCCAAGGCTTGCAGAAGAAGAGGCGGCACCAGAGGTGGAAGAAGATGTAGCCAACATCACTGATGATGTTATGGTTGCATACGATGAATATAGAATGCTTCCGGCTGATGTAAGGCAGCTAATGAATCTAAATCAGTTCATGAACCAGCGAAGAGATAAAGCCAGATTCCGCTAGGAAAGACAGGAGAGGAGACCTAGAGGGCCAACGAGGCAGGGCACTCCGCCTCAAGAATTTAAAGATGCGATCAATAAGATCTCTCTGCCAACCTTTGATGGAAGTGGAAAGATTAGTGCCTGGTCATGGATTCACAAGCTTGACACATTTTTGCCTTTGAAACCAATGGAAGAGGAGAAGGCGTTACAGTTTGCTACCATGCATCTTGAAGGCATAGCCTATGACTAGTGGCACCATGGACTGGTTTCACAAGACCATGGATTGATACACTCGTACGAGGAGTTTGTGAGCAAATTGATAGCTCAATTTGATAGAAAAGATATGGAAGTCTACTATAGAGACCTAGCACAGCTGAAGCAGTTGGGACATGTGGAATCCTATATCAATGAGTTCCAGAAGATAGCGGTAATGGTTCGAGATATGTCAGAAAAATGAGTCACCATGCTATTTGTTGAAGGCCTAAGTGACAATCTAAGGGGTTTGGTCAAGGCACATAAGCCTAATACCTTGCATGATGCCATTGGGTTGGCTCTTGATCATGAGACCTCATCTTCTTTTCAGCCACACAAGAAGAACTTTAGGAATAAGAAATTGGATGATGAATCAGATGAGAAGGCTCCCATTCAGCCCAAGAGCACATCTGCTAAGGTAGAAAAAGAGTCGAGAAATGAGTTAAGAAGAAAGAACCTTTGCTTTAATTGCAAAGAACCTTGGGAACCAAGGCATAGATGTCTTGGTAAGGGCAAGGTTCATCTTATTGAGGTGATATCTGATGTGGACAGCGATGAGGATAATGAGCGTGATGATGGAACACATGGCACTTTTGCTTCCCTATCTGGTGGATCTAGAGATCATCTTTTCATGTTAAATGGGATTGTCAAAGGACAAAAAGTTATGTGTATGGTAGACAGCGGTGCTACACATAACTTTATTAATGAGGACTTTGTAGTCAGGGAAGGACTACAAGTAGAAGACTTTTCCAGGTTTAATGTCATGTTGGCAGATGGATCCAAAATCAATTGCATAAGAAGAATACCGAGGTTGAGCATTCAATTAGATAATTATACTTTTGGAGATAAGTACTATGTTGCTGGAATTGATGGGTCTGAAATAGTTTTGGGAGTACCATGGTTGAAATCTCTTGGCAGGCACATCCAAGATTTCAATAACATGGAGCTTGAGTTTACTTTTGAAGGTAAACAAATTGTGTTGAAAGCTACCCGAAGTGATAACCCAAAAGTTGGGGCAGCCAAGTGTTTGCAAGCTTACATGGATGATGAAAATACCATTTTGAGGTATGGGAATAAATCAGAGTATCCTGTTGATGACAGCAGCAGTATATCTTTTTCTATTCATGTCATGACAGCCTTGGTACATGGAGATAACAGAGATATAATATCTTCATGTGATGATACTTCATGCTTCGCAATGGGACTTGACAAAGGTATACACTCAGAAAATTCCTCGGTTGCAAAAGAATTACATCATCATTTTACAACCTTAGTGGATTCATCTCTTGAATCAGCCCTTGGTGTAATCAGTATGCATGACGACATTACTGTTCCAGATTCATCTGACTATATGGATACATATGTGGGATCATATATGACCAATGTTCTTCAAGGGGAAGGGACTGTCGATGCTGATATTGGCTTGCAGTTGAGTAATAATACTTGGAATGATGGTTTGTTTTTACAGACAGCAGATGTTTGGTCAAATTTGAGTGCACTTCAACAGTGGGATTATGGCAGAATGCTTCATAGTTTTGGGCATCATCATGTTTACCCTGGTTTAGAGCAGTGGAGATTTGAAGTGGAAGCACCGAGACTTCTTTGGGATCCAGGTATTGCTTGGTGTTCCTGATCTGAATCAGATTTGGATCTTGTGATTGCTTGGGGCAAGCAATCTCGGGGTGGGAAGAATTGTAATGTCCCCAATTTGGAGCTAAGGTAACGTTTAATAATGAATGAGTGAATAATTAAAATAAGGCCAAAAAGCTTAAGTATTGTGCATAATATTTTAATTATTCGTTATGACTTAAGTTGGGGCCATTTTTAAGTTATAAAGTTATCTCTCCTAGGCGACTTTACTTGGGGGCCTTTTAATAATTGAAACAACTTATATTATTTGCCTAAGTTGCTAATGAGGAATCTTCTAGAGGCATCTAAGCTTTTTGGCAGTGGCTGGGTTATTATTTAAAGGGTTCGATTGAGGAATTGGATTCATTCTATGGATCATTTATTTCTGAGTTTTCTCTCTGCAAGAAGGCGTGTTTATGCCTTTTCCTTGGGACGAAACCCCTGAGCCTGGAACTTGGATGCAAACCCAAGGTTCTAGTTCGAATATATTTCAGTTTGTCATACCTTTGCCAGCTGCAACTATATTCTCATATCAGAGGAAGGAAGAGACAGAAATCAGAAATCATACACCAAGATTGAAGGGTTTCAAAGTGCAAATCAGGCGTATTTCTCAGCTCAAAATCGCACCTCACAAATCAGCATCCCAGCTCATTCAGAAATCTCAGGGAATTGCAGCATATCAAGGGACTGGGAATGTTAAAAAGGCAAATTGAAACCTACAGCAAGTCTGGTTTGATAATAGCCCATAATTCGACCCATGTATGTAAAAACTTTGTTTTTTTTGTCAATAAGAGCTCAGTAGTGTTGAACTTTTAGAAATCACCTTTTTTCTATAATCTTCTCGATTGCATGTACAAATTTACTTATGTTGAGAATTAAATCTGAGCTTAAAATCAGTCAAATCCATACTTTCTATCAAAAATCAGTAGTTAGGATATTTCAAACATCCACACATTACTCCATCACAATCAATGAACTTCATCTAACATGAGGATATAACAAGAAACCATGCAATATGTAGAAAAAACACCACTATCCGCCATGAATTCAATGAAAAGGATGTTTATTTACAAGCTTGGCAACAATTTCTGCCTTCTCCTCCTACTCCACTCTACTTGCTAATGATTTGGTTGCTAACTTTACTAATTATTCTGTTAACCTTTACAAATGAGAGAGTGGAGCCTTATATAGTGTTTTCAATACAATCGAATGGCTTGGATCAAATCCAAATCAATGATCAAGATTGAAAGATAGAAACCCTAATTAGGGTTTTTTACATCCATTACATAACATTTAATGCTCAACCAATGATAAAATTACATTAAATAGGACACGTCTTTCTTTGAATGGTGACCAATGAATGATGAAGTTAGGTACATCGAATTTTGTGCCTCCACATTTGGTAGGTATCCTCCTCTTTTGTTGAGTCAAGTTCATTGAGTTTGGACGCCTTGACTTGGAATGATGTGATTGGGTTGAAGATGACTAGGCACCACCTCAGCTCACTCCTTGTAACTCATCATAAGCTTTTGTGATTGGGCAATATCTCTTGATGCTCCACATTTCCAATTGCCTGAGGTGATCATGGTGGGCGATATTCCCAAATTGGATCATCTCAAAGTGATCTAGTTGTTAGGTTTGATTAACTCTTTTGAAACTATCTTCTGCCTTGATCACATTTGCATTCTCTTTCTCATGTGTGGAAACTCCTTTATGATGTCCAGAACTTGTTCTTGCATTGTTCCCCATCTTGAATCTCCTATCTTAGATTACCTCCTTATCTTGACAAGTATTCTTGGATTTCCGAAGGAAATTGAAGATAGTCACATGTTCCTTCCTTGATGTTGATCTCTACACTTGCCTTGTAGTGCCTTTCCTTTGATGCCTCCTCCCTGTCATGATTCCTTCATGCTTATGAATCTCAATGTTGTAAGTCCTCCATTGTATTGGTGATTGATCTTCCTTGCCTTGTTGGAGCATTCCTTGTCTCTTCTCATATCATGAAGTTCCTTCCCTGAAGTGTTGCAGAGCTTTTCATCCTTAATGTTGATTCTTCCCTTGCACTGGTAAGCTTCTTGATGCTGTCTGCAGTCTGCACCTTCATCCTTTTCTTCAATCATGCAAAATAACCAAAGAATGTATCAAACACACATGGTATGGACAGACTTCACAAACCCTCAATCTGATATGTGCTCTAAATGATGGTGAAATGATGATTTGTTTTCTGCTTTACACGTCCGATTTCTGAATTGCTAGGGTTGATTTCACACTGATTTCAGGTCTGATTGGTGTTTCTACCAAGTGGTAGACAAACTTGCTGCATTTCACCAATACTATTGTGGATTTGAGGCAGAGAAGGAAGTTTTCTTCCTTGGCTGTGGATTTGGAGGTGCCGGGGAAGACTTCTTCCTAGGCCGTGGATTTCAAGGTGTGAAGGAATATTGCCTAGGACTGCCATGGATTTTGGCCAGGGAAGGAAGTTTTCTTCCTTGTGAAAGTTCATCCTCTACCTTCAAGGTTTTGATTGTCATCTTTGTCCTGGAGCTGATCCCAATCTTCATGTCGAGTCTTGATCTACTTATGTTTGCTGATAAAGTCCTCTTAATATGTGTTTATCTTGATCTTCTTCTTGACCTTGGGGTTGTCATCCACTTCCTTCCAGCCGTGGATTTGAGGAGATAAAGGAAAAAATCTAATGATGGCTGGGGATTTCAGCATGTAAAGGAAGAATGCATCCTTGGTCATGGATTTGGGGGTGTGAGGGAAGATTTCTTCCTAGGCCGGGGTTTTGAGGGATCGAGGGAATTTTGCAAGGAAGTCCGTGGATTTCAGCATGCAAGGGAAGATGATCATGATGGCTGTGGATTTCAGACAGTGAGGGAAGAACTCTCCTCTTTCAATTTACTTTAAAGCATTTTATCATCATTCATCAAGGAATTTTCATCATCACTCAACAAGGTATTGAGATTACTCATCATTGCTTTCAAATTCTTCAATTGTTCAACCTCCATAAGGTGCGGATCCTAGCAATTCAAGGAGAAAAGCACCCTTACGCTGTGCATTAGAGGAGGTAAAGGAAAAACGTCCACCTTGGCCGGGGATTTGAGGAGGTAAGGGAAGTTCTTGAATACGGTCGATGATTTGAGCATGTAAAGGAAGGATGATGGCCGGGGCTTTGGATGGGAAGTGGAAAATGTCAAGGAAGGCCGTGGATTTGGAGGGGAAGTGGAAAACTTGCTTGCCTCCCTTAAGTTATGGTTGCCTTAATCACTTTCACCCTTCATCAAACTTATTCCTTTGCTTGATCAAATATCAGAATGTTGCACTTACCATTGCCAAGTCGTGGATCCTATCAAGTCAAGGGACAAAAATCATCATCCACCTTCCTGCCCGTGGATTTGAGGCAGTGAAGGAAGTATTTGCTCTTTATTCAGTTTTGCTAACTTCAACACTTAAGCCTATCCATTTACTTTCACTATCATGTTGATCCTTATTCAATTTACTTCAAAGCCTCCTTATCCTCATTCATCAAGGCAACCTCATCATCACCTCAGCCTTGATTGATCCTCATCAAGCACTTCATCTCAATTGATTGCTCATCTTTCCTTGATTATTCCTCGTTTCTATGTTCTAACCTGAAGATATCCACTTGCTCGCTTGACTGCTCATCGATCACTTAAGCACTTAGAGCTGAGAGGACCTCAAATCAATCCAAAGGGAGACCTGACTGCTGCTAGACTGCCTGCCTTGATCACTTCCTGACAATCAAAGGCACCGCATCTCTCACAAGCAAAGGTTACAGACTTGAAATTATTGCCAAGCTATACGACTAAGCTAAGACAACTATGCTACCAAGCAAAAAAATGGGGTCTCCATTTGCAATGGAGCGATGTGTGAAAATGTCACAACAGGTAGCTCCTGAAAATTTGTGTTAATATCACCAAGTAGTCGTGACTATTAACCTTTGGATCCCGGAGACTACATCAGCACCACTTAGTGACAATATAAAAGTCAGATTTCACAGAATAAGTCCCCATGAGCAGGATGGGCTCTTTACTGCATGTATGACAGTGAAGGTGGGACCCATCAGCAATACTAATGTCAAAGGTAGGAACTTTGTATTTGATAAACCTAGGGCAGGGTATATTATTAAATCGAAGAAGTTATGAGCACTTCCATGGTCAATCAAAACTACAACTTTTTTCACTTTGATAAAGCCCTCCACTTGTAATTTAGAGGGAATGGATACGCCTCTCACGGCTACTAATGATGTGGTGGACTGCAGTGGAGACACCAGCCACCTCAATTAGCCAAACTCAACCTTTAGTGGAACATTTATGGTAATGGGATCATGGCTCCTTATATGAACGACTTCGTTGATTACAAAGCTCTTCTTGAGCAAGTTTATTTGGATTGATGCTGCTATCTATTGAACTTTTAGCCTCATTTGAGGTGACCGTCTTAAGAGGATTATGTTGTCTTGTTGGAGCAGCAAGGAAGCTCTTCCCTTTGCTCCATCTCTTAAGCATTTTTCTTTTGGACCTTGCTTGTGAGATGTCTTTATCAAGGTCCCTGGGTCTTAAGTGTTTCCAGATGGTTTTTCAGTTCTTGAAGTCCATCAACAAACAAGGAAGCTTGTTGTGTGTTAGACATACCTCAAACTAATCTGGCATGATCTTTGAAACTTTGTACTATATTCATTAACAGACTTCTGATATCCTTGATGCAGGTTACAAAGCTCCGTAATTCTTGTCATCTGCAGCCCTTTTGCTGAAAACATCAATAATCAAATCCATAAATTCTTGCCAAGTGAATAACTCATCATGTTCACCACATTTTGCATCCGAGTCATAGCAATGTTACCATTCGTAGGCATCTCCTTAAAGATGAAGCTAAACAAACTGAATTTTTCCCACATCAGACAGAGGAGCATTTTAAAATACACTCTAATTATGCATCCATACTTATGGAAAAAATGTCAGTGTACTATCAAAATTTGGAACTTCAATATTTTGCATGCGATGTTGTGGACCTGTCCTAGTGTAGTCTTGTCCACCAATATCATTCCTCGTTGGCCTATGGGCATTAAAATCATACTCATATGAAGTTTGCATCGTTGGCATTTTAGGTCTGCTTTTCTTATGGGATCATCGCTGAAGTCTCAAGCTTCTGTTGAGGGTTTGGACGTGGTGGAGGAGATGCATCATGTCTGGACTTTCACAGGGGTTTCAAAACCTATGATGCAATTCAGCTCCACGAGAATCATGACCATGTTGATGCTTTCACCTTGTTTTGCTTTTTATTATGTTTTCCAGGGTTTGGCCTTGTCCCCACTCCCAGTCATGTGAACCATTTGAATCCCCGTTTCACCTTAGCATCCGAGTTTGTTTCCTTGAGTCTCTAGTTTCTCTCTTTTATTTGGGTTCCATTAATTCTTCTTAAAGAACTGTGTTGTATTTTCGTCGTTCTTGGTTTTTTCTCCTTAGATTTGTTCATGATTCCTTTTTGCAGTTTGGTGGGGTGAAATTCTTTGGCTCTGCAATAACATCCAAATCTAGACCTTCAATTCCCTTCCCCCCACCCCCACCCCCAAAAAGGCAATATTTGTAGTTAAAGCATGTACTGTGCAAAGCCCCATGCTTCTACCCAAGACAATAACAGTGAACAAACAGACTGACAAAATTTAATGCATTACAGCTGTTGTGACACGACACAATGAAACACATAGCATGAATGTCAATGCACAAAGTGTGACAGCACAAGAAAAAGATGTGCATGCTATTGTGTGACTACCTCAATGCCCATACAAGAGGATAGAGTTTTCTCTAGCGGTGTGACCGAGTACTAGACCACGATTTCCATCTCTTGCAAATGGATAAGTAAAGGATGAGAATGATTCCCATTTCCTAGTCCAAGAAACTTGAGCATTGTCCCAGCCCATCATATAAACCAACACACATTTATATATCCTAAAACGATGTGGAAATGACATTCAAAACATAAGAAAAGTCTACTAGGATTTTGAACAGTAAGGTGTCACTTGGTCATCCTAATCTTGCAAGAGATGGCTCATTTCCTCACACTGCACAATTTACAACTCAAAGGGGAGAGAAAGTACAAGAGGACGTTAAACTTGACCAAACCAGGATGATAAGCATTGACAGCAGACCCTAGGGAACAACATTTATTTAGAATTTTTTTTTGTAAATGGTTGGCAACTACCCATTGTTTAGGATTCCCCCTTTTGGACCCAAATTGACCCTTTTACTAGTTGAAATAGTCCAGGGCTATCCTGGATCACCTCTTTTACCAATGCGAATGGCTGCTTTCTAAGAAGGGCAATTCTGGACTGTGCACAAGACCAAAATGTACTGTACGGTTCCTGGAGGCTTCGAAATTGATTCTGCAGGTGTCAAATGCCTCCTCAATAAGACTACTAACAAACATAGTCTCGAAATCAAAGTTTCAA
The DNA here is from genome assembly GCF_030272615.1 of Cryptomeria japonica. Taxonomy (NCBI): domain Eukaryota; kingdom Viridiplantae; phylum Streptophyta; class Pinopsida; order Cupressales; family Cupressaceae; genus Cryptomeria; species Cryptomeria japonica. The sequence goes on from NC_081410.1 coordinate 255,320,894, forward strand.
TTCCCGAAGGCATGAACCAAGATCAAAACCAAGGAAACGAGAGCAGTGTACATATATGATGCTTGAGTGGGTATAGGTGTTTAGCATTGTGGGAGTTAATTTCAATGGTTTAAGTTTGAGGTTACATTGGATTACTTGAGTGGTTGTAGCTGGTTACAATAAATGATACGAGTTTAACACAGAATAAGTGAAAATGTATAATGGCCATGAGAGGCCCAATGAGCTGCTTGTTGCAATCGATTATATTCTTCATTTTAGGTGACAGCAAGTAGATTGTTTTTCACATGTGCTCACGTGAGGGTTTGTGTTGTTGATTTTGGATTTTCAGATACATCATACCAGTTTGACAAAATTAATTAAAATTTAATATATTTATTTCCATTAGGAAATAAAAATACTTAATTTGTTTTTGCAGAGGCTAACATTTATTCTATATTGTTTTTGAATTTTGCAGAAGATAAACCCTCCAAAACCATTTGCTGTCATTAAGGGTTCTCTAGACTCGTCTGGTCCAGTCTTGTCTAGAAACTATAACCAGGAGGAGATCAAAATTACTGTGTCACGTTTAGCTGATCTTGGAGAGACTGATAACGGGGATGATTCTAATGAAGAGAACATCAACCAACTATTTTTGATTGTGGTCATTGCAAAAGGTGATAAAGGGCCTGCCCTGCAGTTCCTATGTGACCTTTATCCAGATGCAATGGGGATACAATCTGTATCTTTGACAGAGAGAGAGAACCTGTCAATTCGAACAATGTTTCTTCCTAAAGGCTATCAAGGACCAGATTTCCGGTAAATACTAAACCTTTCTAAGAGAGGAAAGTTTTATAGGAGTTAAGAAGCCTCCACAATTCCAGTGTGGTAGCAATATTTAGCAATATTTAGCAATTGAAAGTTATCTTCTAATTTGTCTCTAAAATATTGTGTCTGAAATCTGATACTGTTTCAAAACTCCATAGGGATCTTGATCGGGAACTCCAGAAGGCCTTCCGCATTTATTTGGAAGAGCGTGGCATAAATGAGGAACTATTTCCATTTCTACAAGCTTGGCTATATGTGAAAGAACATCGACATCTAATGCGGTGGCTAAAAACTGTTGGTACCTTCATTTCCAACCAAACAGTTCCTGGAAGCAGTTAATTTAGTTGGAAATCATTTATTGATAGACATTCTACACAATACAAAAGCTCAGCCATTTGCAAGTGACACTGTGCAGCTGAATTGATTGTGGATAAATTTTGGCACGTATTTCACTTTTGCAGAAGAGGATGTGGTATGAACATTGCACAGGTTATTTTAGTGGGTTCTGATATATTTATTAATGAATTGACATGGCATAATATTCAGTACATGTACTCAGTTTTTTTGGGTCTCTGGTGCTCACATATATGATACAATTTGTTTTACTGCTCAATATTAGTATTTGGTCAAAACTAGAGCAGGTATGGTGAGTATGTCAAGTGCTTTGAGAAATTCACAACCAAATTAAGCTTATTGCAATACATAAGTAAATACTGAAACAGTCTTAGGATTAGAGAAATTAATTTCAGTAAATGTATACTGTAATTCATCATATATTTGAGTGTTGTTAAGCAACTGCTAAAGCTTATGGTTTTGATTTAGACATCTTCAGGTCTAATGATATGCTTCAATTACTCAGGCACTAGGTATCTCAGATTATTCTTTCTTCAGGCTGCTGTCTGTTGTTGCTGAAATTAGTTCATGTTTATTGCAGTAGCTCTCTAATTGTTGCTAAATGTGTTTTCTAAAACTATTAGTACTGTAACTGTTCTTGCAGTAATATTTCGTTTATAGGATGTTTCGGGTCAGTATTTGTCGAATTTTTTGTTAGGTTGATTTTTTATTTTTAATAGTCTGTTGTCAGACCATAACAATCCACTAGCTTCTTGATTTTAGTCCATATTATTGTGCCTATGTGCTTGTACAGTGGCAACATAAATGATATTTTCTTAGTGAGCAGGAAGGATAGGTATGTATGTGACCGTTGCCAATTTTTTTTCCAAATTTGACTTATGAGTTAAAGCACCAATATATGGTGACATCCCTCACATTCATTGAATTATTGCAGCAGTGATACCAGAGGGAAAACCAATTGACAATGCTCGAGGTTACCTGTATGTTTTTTTTGTTTTCAATACTGGGTTCTATACCCCAACCAAAACTTGGTGCAGAAATTGAAGATGTTAATTACAGTGTAAAATCTTATTATTTATTGTCAATGGGTATGCTTTGGTGATGTAGGAGCATTTCAGTTGTCCAGCAATCAGCATCAACCAATTTTTTTGTTTTGGTAGCAATTTTGGAATTTTTGTGGTCTAATCTTGGATGTACACTTAAAATTATTCAAGGTCAAATGGTATCTTTCTCATTTTGGAAGTTTACCTTTGGTTGGAATCTTGGAAGGGCCCATTTGATACTTGGTAGAAAGTTCATGACACCTAGTAGAAGCCAAAGGGTCACAATTTGTGATAAGGGCACTTGGGGTGGTGGGCCACCTGCATCTTGTCCATTCAACTTGCATGTGTAACCCTTATTTGCATGTAATTTTTACTTTGGGGCACTCATATGGAGGGGTGTTCTTTTTTATGACAAACCAACAAACCAATGAAAATGATGTGATATTCCCAATACCTCCCTTATTACATCATTCTTCAATGGGGATAAGTGGACTAACAATACTTGATGAAACATTCATTAGTTCATAAAAAATACACTATTCGTGACAAGCAATAGTGGATCTACCCTCACTACTCTTCCTTAAAAGGATTGACCTTATTGGAATTCATCCAAGGATAGGGAAGAACACATATACTCATATAACCAAGAATAGGGATAAACACATCTATTTGAGGTCATACACAAATTTTGGATGGGAGCAAATACTTCTATTTGTCATTACTTTTGAATAGGAGACACTTCTATTCATAGTAATTATGATTGACACAAACACATCCAATCATAATCAACAAATATGATTAAGAATAAACATATCCAATCATTATCACCCAACAAATGTGATAAGGGACAAGCACATCCAATTGTAATTAGGGACAAACACAACTAAAAACAACATTAAAAATTTACCTAATTCCAAAATTATTATAGCATTATGAAAGTCTTCAAATTATTGAATATAACAAAGATCCATAGGATAGTGGTTTCAGTTAAGGCTAATATAATTTACCTCATAGAATTTTTCTAATACTTTCTTTGATGATTTATAAATGGGGTTTTCATAGTTAGATCTTAATAAATTTTAGCCTATTAGGCCTATAATTTATTGGTAACTTAAAATTGACCTTGAACACCCATCAAGAAGGTTTTGAATAGGGAATGTTTCTAATATAGCCTTGTACTTGATAATACATTGAGACACATTTTATATATTTTATATGCTTTTACAAGTCCAAGTCTTATTCACAAAGGGTATGTGCACCAAGTTGTAGTACCAAAAGGGGGTCTTGAGATGCCAATTTTTTTCCCCTTAAGATGTCTCTCCCTTCTTTTCTTCCCCTCTCCATCTCTGTCTCCCTCCCCCACTGTCTCATCATCTCTCTTCCTCTCTTATTAACTATCTTCATTGTCTAGGTCATACTCCCTCAATCCCCTCTTACTTCTCTCTCTCTCTCTCTCTCTCTCTCTCTCTCTCTCTCTCTCTCTCTCTTTATTCTTTCATCTCTCCTCTTATCCCTTCCTCCCATTTCTAGGTATCACCCTTCTTTTCTTCCTCTCTCCCTCTCTATCCTTCTCTCCCCCCTTATCCCCATCTCTCTCCCCCTTCCCTACTAATTCTTATTCTCTTTACCATCTACATCATCAACTTTCCATCACACCCTCTCTAGGTTTCTCCCTCTTTCTCTCTCCACTTCTCTACATATCCATCCATATCTCATTACCAACCTCTCTCTATCCTCCTCCATCTATCTCAACCCTCTCTCCCTCCCCCTATCTAGGTCTCTCATGTCTCTCTCCCCCTCTAGATATCTTATATCTCTATATAACCCATCTCTAGTTCCCTCCCTCCCTTCTCTCTCTCTCTCTCTCTCTCTCTCTCTCTCTCTCTCTCTCTCTTCTCAAACTTCTCTATCATTTTCTTCTCTTTCTTCCTCACCTATCTACCTCTCTAGGTCTCTCACTCCATGTATACCTCTCCCTCTCCCTCTCCTTAGCCCTCTCTTTCTCTTTGCTCTCTCTCCCTCCTCTTCTCTCTCATTCTCCTAAGTCATCAACTCTCCTCTTCTATCCCCCTTTATCTATCTTACCCCTCTCTTCCCATCTAGCTATCGAACCTCTATCTCGCCCTCTAGGTATCTTTGTAAGGGGCAACACGTGTGTTAGAATAGATGAAATAGAGAGAGTATGAGAGAGCAAGGGAGGAAGACATATATGAGGGTAAGGAACGAGGAGATAGAGATGGAGGGAGAGACATAGGGAGGGGAGAGATAGGTGACATAGAAGAGAGAGAGAGGTGATATAGAAGAAAGATAGAGGAAGATGGAGAGATAGAGAGAAGTATCAATACCACTGTGCTACCTTCAACCCTATCTACCCTAAACAATGTTCCATCAATCTTGTACCCTATACCCTATACCTAGATGGAAGAGAGAGGGGAGACATACATGCATGGGCATAGAGAGAGGTGCCTAATGAGACATAGATAGAGTGGTATAGAGGTGGAGAGAGGAGGGAGAAATCTAGAAAGGCAAGATAGGGAGAGAGAGGCTAGGAGGAAGAGGTGACGACCTAGACAATGGAGAGAGGGAAGAGAGAGAGAGAGTATGAGAGAGTAGGGAAGGAAGATATATATGAGGGTAAGGAAGGGCGAGACAAAGAGGGAGGGAGAGGCCATGGTTCATGGAGAGAGAGGTGAGAGAGAAGAGAGAGAGAGGAAGATGGAGAGATAGAGGAAGGAATCAATATGACCGCTACCTTCAACCCTATGTTCCCTAAACTATGTACCATCAATCTTGTACCTTATATCGTAAATCTTATATCCTACAACCTATTATCTAAATACTATATCGGGGAGGGAGAAGTGATGACTTGGAGAGGGGAGGGAGAGAGAAGAGGAGAGGGAAGAATAAAAAGAAAGAAAGATCTAAGAAGAGAGGGAGAGGTGGGTAGGGAGTCACTGAGAGACCTAGAGAGGGAAGAGGTAGATAGGTGAGGGAGAGAGAAAAGAAAATAAGAGAGAAAAATAGGTATGGAGAGAGAGGTTGGGAGGGATAGGTAGTGATCAAGAGAACAAAGAGAGAGTGGAGAGAAACAATAGGTGGAGAAGAGAGATGGAGGGAGGGAAGGAAGGATAGATATGGAGATAAGGAGGGAAGGTGTGTGAGAGAGGGAGAGAGTATAGGAGAGACCTAAAGAGGGGAGAGAGAAGAAATAGAGAGAAGAAAGGGAGAGTAATAGGTCTAGAGTTTCTGGAAGATAAAGAGGTGACATGAGAGATAAACGAAGGAGAAAGTTCATAAAGGGAGATGGGTAAGGGGTGATGGAGAGAGAGATGGAGAGGAAGGGAGAGAATTAGAGAGGGGATAATATACCATCCTAATAATGTGGGATTGTGTTATTCATTTTCCTCACTAATAACTTACAAAGCTAGCTAGAAACATGGCGTTCCTCGCATACACACCCCATATTTCCAAAAAGAACGATGAATCCCAAGTTATTTCTACTCAAATTTATTGTCAAATCTTATATTTAAATGTTCTAGTTTTCCTTGGTTCTTGATGAGTCAATTAGATTGTGAGATGTAAATTTTATAATTATTTTGATATAAGGCATTAGTTTTGTGGTAACAAAGTTTGACTTGGGTCCTCATTATCCTCCTCTTGTTTGTGTTTTCTTTCTTAGCTAATCCTTAAGTTACTATCATTAGAATTCTTGATTTGAGTGTTTAATTGGACTTTTTTATATTATGTTACTATCATTCTAGAGTGTTGTAAATTGTAATCCTTTACAAGATTCACACTCTGCTTGGGCCCCTACTTTAGTATGCCTTCTCTTGGATCATTTTAAGCCTATTTGGGCCCTATCCTATCCTACTATTGTCATATACTAATTTTGAGACTAGAGACTATGTTATGGATCTTGATACTATACCACCCCTTTCTCTTGTCGATATTTTAGAGGACTATGGTGCCAAGACCCTAGTCCCTCCAAAAGGGGCCTCAATTCAAATGTCTACCAGTTATGCCTATGTTATTTATGATTGAATCTCAATATTTTGACGTCTATGGCTCAGAGGGAGCATACTATTTTACTGTTTTTCTTCCTTGAACCTCGAGTTTGTCTCAGGGGGAGTTTTGAAAATTTTGTAAGCTGTATTGGCACTGTTTTTTATATTGTGATAATGGTTCATCTTGCTCAGCTCTACAATATCACAGGTGGAGAATGCATGTTTCCAATAGAATATTAGTCTATTTGCTTCTTTGGATCACACGGGAAGAGTGAAAACAAGCCCTTTGCCATTGTTGTCAAAGGGGGAGAGAAGCACTGCCTGGTCTATGTGTTGACATCAATGTCAAAGGGGGAGATTGTTGGCATTAGATTGTCATTGATGTCAATAATTGAGAAGATCTAGTGGAGAGACTTGCAAAGATTAGATTGACAGAGATGGTGTTGTCCTAGGTTGGCAGAAGTATTGTTGCAAACATCATTGATGTCAACAATCGAGAAGATGCATTGGAGAGACTTGTAGAGTTTAGATTGACAGAGATGATGTTGTCCTAGGTTGGCAGAAGTATTGTTGCAAACATCATATAACACACCGTGTTAGTCACACTAGGAGACAAAATGTGTATGGCACATTGTAAAGATAAATGTTGGAGACACTTATTTATTTAACTATCACATGTCTTACATGGTTAGTTTAGTTTCAATGTATTTTTCTTCTTCCAAAAATCTAGTAATAAAAAATAGTTAAATAAATAATATACATTAAACACATTTCATATATTAAGAATTAAAATTTTGAAATACATTTGTAAATTTTGACTACGAAAGTATACAATAAGTTATATTTTTGATATCAAATTAATTGTTATATTATAATAAATACAAAAATATATATAATGTGACAATAAAATAACAATCTAACTAATATAGAAGCTTAGTGTCAATTAAATGAAACAATTTAGAAACAACATAAGAGTCAAAAAAATTATATGAATGGATATCTTATTAGTCATCAAAGGGTGATTTTTGTTTTTAAATTATCAAGTTTGTATGGTATGAAGGACTTTTTCCTCTATTTAGATTAGAGTGCTTTGCTAAAGCTACAATGCATCATGAAGTATGATCATCATGTTCTCACGATAATTGGCAATGTAATAATTTACCTCTCATCATAAAATGCTTTAATCAAAATTTTACATATTCAACGATCATTCAAATGATGTATCTAGATGAATATAAGATACAAAACTCAAATTCATAAACCATTTTATATCCATCACAATTAAATTTATTAAAACTAACCCAATATTTAATAAAATAAATAAAAGACATTAGGTTAAATCAATAAGGTTAATATCAATTAGGTTAAATCAATTACGATAATATCAACTAGGTTAAATCAATTAGGTTATATTATGATTAATTTAACCTAATTGATATTAACTTAATTATATTTATTTCTATTAACTTAATAATTCAAAAAATAATTGATCATAGACATTAAGTTCCCACAATAATTTTTTTGCATCCAATCGATTCCCAAATAGCCAATGAACAAAATAATTGATATCGATTTGAATAATGTTTTATTAATCTTTAGATCAAATTTATATATTAAACCTGATTGATATTAATCTAATTGATTTAACCTAGTTAATATTAACCTAATTGATATTTACTTAATTGATACTAACTTACTATCATTTAGGTTAATTGATATTAACTTCATACAATTGATATTAACTTAATATCAACATATTAAGTAATATCAATTTAATTAAAATAAAAAATAAATAAAAAGAATATAATTAAAATATAAAAAATATATTAAAACTTATACTAAAAATTAATAGTATTGAAAGTTAAAAAAAAAATAAAATTAAAATATATTAAAACATAAAAATTATAATATAAATAAAATATATTAAAAATAAAATAAATATAATATAAATATAATATAAATAAAATATATTAAATATTATACTAAAAATATAATTAAAATATATTAGATAAAACATATAAAACATTAAATAAAATTTGTGTATTTATTTGTTATATTTGACATATATGAATATAAACATTTTACTATTTCATTTTGATTAAAAAATGCCTACAATTTAGATGAAAGACATTGAAATTGAATGTTCATATCAAACAATGAATTGTGATTTTCACAACTGAGATCACTCAAAAATTATAGATCGTTGATTGTAATCATTAGAACTAGCTGCAACTTTGATTTTTCAAAAAAAATTCTAAAGTCAATAACACGAGTTTTATAACCACTTTTTGGAGTCAGTTTATCAAGAGTAGTGCACCCTGCTTAACCAATTTTTTGCAAGGATAATGTGACAGATTATTGATCGTGTTTCCGTATAACATGAAGGTTAGTCCTAGATAACATGACAATTTACTGACCGAATTGTTGAATAATACGAAGGTTTGTACTGGATAACATGACAAATTATTGACCCAGTTGCCGAATAACACGAAGGTTAGTACTGGATAACATGATAAATTATTGACTGTGTTGCCATATAACACGAATGTTACTATTAAATGCTTGAAAACTTATCCCGCACAACCTTTTGTGACCCATTGACACTTATGCGGGATAAGCCTCCTATTGCTTTCACCTTATTTTCTTATCCCGCGTTGTCCTGGACAAGTCTCTTTTACCCCCGTGGGATAATAAATTTATTCTCGCTTTCACATGTCCTTGTGTCTCCTTATCCCACATTGCTTTAATCTTACTCTACTTGCCCTTGCTACTTCCTTATCTTGCGTTACTTCTTCGGTGCCCTTCGGATGCTGCGGGGTAACACTTCTCCGTCCCTTTAGACCATTCCATATCCCACACTAGTTGATCCCATCCACTTTGCACTTGTGGGGCAAGGCTATTCCTTTGTTTGATACATTTTGTCTACTAGCATGTAATAGGATCATACAGGATAAGGATTTCCTTAATAACTTCTCGTTTATTATCCTGCAGGGTAGACTTCTTCGTTCTTCTATCATCCTTGTTAGCAATGTAACCTTACCACGTGGGATAAGGTCTCCCATGGATAATTTCCTTTACCTTACTTATCCTGCGGTCTATGTTTGTAGCTTTAAAACCTGCACAGGATAAGCAACTTCCTTTTTTTCTTACTTTCTTCCTTATCCTGCACTGCTTCTTTGATGCCCTTCGGATGTCACGGGTTAACACTTCTTCATTCCTTTGTCTTGCCCAACCTGCTTATCTCGCTCACATAGATCATACCCAATTTGCACTTGCGGGGAAAGGTTATTCCTTTGTCTTGCCCAACTTGCTTATCCCGCGCTATAGAAACACTTAGGCCAACACTTAAGTGGAATTTATTTAGCACATGGGGAATTCTGAGGGGTTAATGGTTGTGTCACAGGGCCTCGCTTAGGGATGTTTTTTACCACATGGGATAAGCATTTATGGTTGGTCATCCTTTTATCTTTCTTATCCCGCGACCCCTTACTGCAGTTTTGAGATCGGCGCAGGATAAGCAATTTCCTTTGTTTCCTCTATTTAATACGAATATGGTCAATAATCTGCCATGTTTAACATGACTATGGTCAATAATATGCCATGTTTAATACCAATATGGTCAATAATCTGCCATGTTTAATATCATTATGGTCAATAATCTGCCATGTTTAATACCAACATTGTTAATAATATGCCATGTTGAATACCAATATGGTCAATAATCTGCCATTTTAATACCAATATGGTCAATAATCTGCCATGTTTAATACCAATATGGTCAATAATTTGCCATTTTTAATAACATGATGAGTCAATAACATGATTTAGGGACTGGCTAATTTGGGAACCAACAGAGACCAATCTATCATAATAACTTTTTTCAGCGTCCTTTTCAACCCGAACTGAGAACTAAGAAGTGGTTTAAAAAGAGAGAAAAGCCCATTAACCCCAAAGCAAAAAATCTAAATCAACCAACAGAAAGAAGGGTTTTACAAAAAACCCTAAATGACTCAACAGAGAAGTAGGGTTTCACAATATAACATGTCAAATCAATTATAGATTGTTGATCATGATCACTAGAACTAGCTACAACTTTGATTTTGCAAAAAAAATTTGAAAGTCAAGAACATGATTTTTATAACCATTTTTTGGAGTCAGTTTATCCATGTCCTGGTGGGGGTAAAAGTGGTAATAAACATTGTGTTATTGACTTTGGTGAAACCTGATCATATTATCTCCTAATAACGTTCGTGTATTACAAAATCTTGAAAAAATCTGTCATGTTATCATGTAAAAAACCTTCGTGTTATATGAAATATAGTCAATAATTTGTCATGTTATCTTGTAATAACTTTCGTGTTATACAAAATCTGGTCAATAATCTGCAATTTTATCTTGTGGTTACCTTCATGTTATACGACATCCTGTCAATAACCTATAATGTTTGAAGAATAAAATATATCCCAGATCTGAGTTATGATGAACTCAACATGAGAAAGAAGAATGCATGCATAACACGAAGGTAAGTCGAAAATAACAGATCTCAACAGAGTGCATAACACCCCTTCATTTGGTAAGAGATGCCTCTCTTCATCAAGCACTACATGAAGGTAAGGTTTGGTAATCACTACCTTAAGACCTATCATCTAGTCAACCCTTTTTGTATTTACAAATAATTTGAAATTATTTCTTTTTAATTATATTTTAGTCGGCCCTTAATTAGTTATATGCTATTGGCAAGGAAAACTAGTAATGTAAGTTGTAATTTATTTTGTGTGAGCATTGTCTTTATGGCAGGGGGTGACAACTAAAATCTATTATTTAATTTCTTTGCAATCCACATACTCAATGCCAAAATCACTAAATATCTTGAACTATTTAACCATGCATCTTGTTGAGAAGTCCTTTCTATAAAATACTTGAGTGGAACAATTTGGAAAATAAGTTGAATTTGGTGGTTAAGCATGTGGAAAGGGGTATGATTTGGTATAAGGTAGTCTAAAAAGAGGGTAAAGGTTATGGGCAAGTAATAAGGTTAGATAGTAGATGGAGCTAGGATGATTGAAGGATATTAGGATTAGAAGGAAAGTGAACATGAATGGGCTAACACTGTATGGTTGGGTCTCGATCAAACATGGGATGGGAAAGATGGTTAGGTCAGGAGATGAAGATATTTTAATTTTTTGAGTCAAAATATAAGCATCTCTATAATATTAAACATTTAAATATTTTTAAAACAATTTTCTAGTATGCATCTTTTTGTTAATACATTTAAGTTATATGATTGTATTTACTTGTTACATTTACTTTAGAATTTTAATATTTATCTCTTAAATAGAACAAGTAAGGTTTTCATATTAAAAAAATATATATAATGAATTCTATCATTTAGTTTTTTGCAAAAAATTGAAGACTTTTGATTGCTAGAATATTTTGGTGAAATACACGAATCCTATATATACCCACTCCATTCCACCACCACCAATAAAAAATATTTAAGATAAATTAAATGACTCCTTCAACCCTAAATCTAGAACTTTATTGCATTTTATTTTCCCTAATTTAAACAATAAATACTCCATGATTTTGCCATGGATTATACCAAACAATCTCATGTGTACTAACATGTGATAAGCATGCAAGGATAATTACCTAACAATCTCATGTGTAAATGCCTCTATTACCTAAATAGGAACATTCTATTATATAAACATGTGATAAGCATGCAAGGATTATACCAAACAATCTCATGTGTAAATGCCTCTATTACCTAAAGAGGAACATTCTATTATATAAATCATTCATTTTGTATAACATCAAATGTGAAAAAAAAACACATCTTGCCAACCATGACCTAAGCTTTGTGCATGTTTAAAAGACAAAATATGTAATTTAACCTATGACTTTGTGTTTACGATGTAATTTTATCACAAACCTACAAAAACATGAAAAGAGGAATACACTTTTGTTGGGGTGCACAAATTTCTTTTACCTAGAAAGGAATGTTATGGCGTCCAACCATTCATTTGAGATAACATCAAATGAGTTAACATTAAAATTTAAAAAACTATGAAGCCTTTGTTATTATTTTATTTGTGTAGACATTTTAAATTTAATTACATATATCTTGCATCTAGGTGTTCATAATTAGAATCATGATAGATTTTATCTTGAAATTCATGAGAACTTTGTATCTCTCATGACTATTTCTCATTCTACCTAGACTTTAATTTAGCGTGTATTATATTTTTAGTAGTATGTGTTAGTTTTTGCTTTAGTAGTATCTCCTAGTCATCTTCATGGTCTTATGTCCAAGCTAATACATGATTCCATCTTACCCTTCTAATACGTTCCTAGAAATCATCTTGCCTTTGTGCATTTCTTTTAGAGAAGCGAGTCATCTAGTTCTTATCGTAAATGTAGATCACTCAATAGACTTTGAAAGTTTAAGTCATTATATATTTTGATGAATGTTTCACATCTCCTAATAATTCTTGTATATCTAAAATATCTCTTTCTTATTATTAAACCTAAGGTTTGTTATCACTAAGATTTACTTTCTTACCTCCATCCATTTTATTCTTTTTTTTTTATAAATAAGGCTATACAAATCTTTAATTAAAAATATAATACTACAATATTAATAAAATACTATGGGATCACACCCTTAAAGATTAAGTGAAACCAACTCTTTACTAAAGAAAGAGTTCAAATGACCAAGCCCAAACATAACACACCAAAGCAACTAATGCAACACCAATAATAGAGGGCTCTTTATCATCAAGTTGTTTTATTCATGCTTTTTGTTCAAACAAAATTCTAATCTTGAGGTCCTTATAAATGTTTTCTTTAGTGGACTAAACCCACAATCAGAAATGTGAATGCATTTTATTTTCTTGCATTTTTCACCCTACTAGAGATAGAAAGCAATAAGCACAATATCCCAGTCTAAAAATGGCTATTAAGGATCAAATGTATAAACCGCCGAGTCCTTCTAGCATGCATAGGTTAATTGATATTTCTACAGACAAACAAAAAAATCGGAGGATGAAAAATTACAAAAGTTACAAGATCATTTAAACAATATAAGTCGCAAAGTGAAATAAGTTTACATCCTCAGATCTTTCAAGAGACAAAAATAGTACATAAACTCTCCCCTTATCCAGGTGCCAAACTCATGCTTATGTCTTCTTGATGACAACTTCAACGTGCCTCTTCAATGGATAAAATTTTGAGTCAGGCTCTTTTGTTTTTCACACTCACCTTGCTACTACATCTTAAGTTTCAAGAGCCATCAAGTTTTAGGGCAATTCTTCACTTAAACTCACAAGTTTCCTGCATTCCTATACTTCTCTAACTCAACCTCCACGTTTTGATACTACTTGATGGAGAAAGATTCAGTAGAGGCTTCTTCAATCTGCATCAAGTGGTGTCAAAGCATATTGAATCTTCTTCCCTCAATATTGAACAAGCAGTCATCGCCATGGCTTATTCTATTACATCCATTAATGAAATGACAACATACAAAAGAATTAAACCAAATTTATACACCCCATTTATAAGTTTAAATTATAAATACCTGTAAAAGTGCCTGTAATATCGACACACTACATTGTGAATAGTTCTCTATAATGAGCCCATACACTTTACCATTTTGATCTGGATTTTAAACCCTAACAATCGCTATCCCCCTTACAAAACCCCTTGTGTGTGATCATATATATAGGCGACTCAAATCTAATTACAAAAAAATAAAACAATCCAAAGAAATAAGAGGGATCTCAAGATCTACAGGCGGCAAAGTCGAATCAAACTCCGACTTTGTGACACTAGAAATTTCAACAGGCAATTCCAAGCATGTTCGAATCCCAAGCATGCCACCTAATCCCCTAGCCAGAGTGTGTTTGAATCCCCTAGATAATGTGAAAGAGACCAACTTTAAGTGAGCTGACGACAGTCTTCTTATGGTATGTGTTGATAACCCTAATAACATTGAGATTCTTGTTGTGTCTCAACATGATACTTTCCTTGTTGATCCGCTCCAATTGCGTGGTGAAGGTAACAAATGCTTCAAGATAGCAAGTGGGAAGGTGCCATAGAATTTTACTCCACTTGCATAGACATGCTTCTTCTTCGGATGAAAATTTGGTCCACTCATACTATGGGCTCTTCAAACATTCAAGAGGATCTAAATAAGGCACTTTTGTATTCATATTCTAGTTGTGCAGGGTCCATATTGATGCTCAAAGAATTTTTCACTGCTGTGGAGGATTGTGATAAATTATTAGATCTATATTCAAAGCACCTCAAACCCTTATGCCGCAAGGGGCGGGCTCTGCATATACTTGGCGAGTACAATTTAGCCTGTGAGTGCTTTGAGAGAGCTCTACAACACTCCCCAACAACTAGCGACATTGAATCTTTGTATCACAAGTCCAAGAAATTCAACGATCAAAACATAAAAGGTATGTTTGATATCTCTACATATTTTTCGAATGGATGTAGGCCACAAGATATTCCTATGGTGAGCAATTATATTAGCTCAGTTGTCATCAAGAGATCGTTAACCAAGTCTTCAGTTGGCCCATCACATAAATGATCTGGCTGCTCCTACATGCTCATTGCTCACCAGATCCCGACAATCCACATCTGACAGATTGAACAACCAACGACATCCAAACCTAGCATCAAAAAATGGAAATGAAATTGTAGCATCAGAAAATAAAAATGGAATTGCAGCAATAGTGGTAGAATTCAAAACACATATTTTTGAAATTATGTTTGGGCGGGAGCGGGAGAGGAGTTTTAAAATTAAAATTAAATTTTTTGGACACACGTGGCTACAAACTATAGCTGTGCTTGTGAGGCGTGATGGGGAGAGTGGCAGACAAATGTTAGCCATGTGCAAATGTTTTCCGTCAACCGCAAAGCGACAACATGCCTCCACATCAAAAGCCTGATGGTGAGTCCCACAATGTGTTGTATGGCATGGAAGGGCATGCGATTTTGGAGCCGCATCATGGCATGGCATGCCGTTTTGGAGCCAGAATAGCTACAACCATCTCTTTGGATGTGCATCTTCTATGCATCCACAAATAGACCACACTAGATTGTGGTTCCAATTCAAATTGGATCTATAGACACATAAATATGTCCACTTAAATAAATGAATATTTAGTATTTATTTGATTATTTAAACCATCAATCAACAATTAGTTAAATTAATATTTAATTAATTCATCTTGAACCTCTTCTCCTATTAATTAAATAAAGTATTCAATTTATTTAAATTAATTCATTAAACCATATTCTAACAATTAATTAAATGAATAGAGCATATTTATTTAATTAACCCCTCTCCACATTTAAAATAAATAAATATTTATTTAAATCTCTAAAACCCTCCCACTTGCATTCTCCTACAAATGCAAGTTGCACAATTTTAGTTGAAATAAATGAATTTTATTTTAATTAAAATCCTATTTTCTCTCACCCACCAAACCCACTTGCTCACTAATGCCCTTCTAGACTCTTCTAATCTCCTTCTAGACTCTTCTAACCCCTTCTAATTAGCCTAATCCACCTCTCTAATCATTTGCACATTCCCAAACAAAGGCCACTTCTCAAAAATGCCTCAAAGTCTTTCAAATGCATTAAAGGCTTTTATTCTTCAACAAGTTAACCCCCAAAGTCTTCGAAAGTTTTTATGGCTCTTACATAACCATTAATGGTTAACTCAACTTACCCACATGGTTAGAGACTTTCCCTCTAACTCAACCCTCATTTAACTCATGGGTCTCTTCAAGCATTCATTGCTTTGACCATGGTTATCCCTTTAACTCTTGCACAAGAGTTTATCGATTGGATAAAAGCAATCACCCTTGGATAAAAGCTTTGTCCACTAACTCAATCCTAACAAAACCCTCCTAGGGTAACCTTTATGTCATCTCAAGGATTTAATGCTTCTTCCCTCTCCTCTCAAGCCATCTCATGTTGACACTTGTCATCATGAGATTGGGTTGAAAGCCATCACATGGATCACAAACCCATCAATCCTAGCCCTTCACAAGCCCACTCAATCTTGGCCATTCAATCAACATTTTTCCCTATAAAAGGACCTCATTTCTCAAGAGCAAGGGGGAAGCATTTTTCATTGTTATTATACTAAGATTCACATAGACATTAATTAGGAGCTTTCTCATAGCAAATCATTTACACTTGCATAAGCATTTGTTTTCATTTTTACAACCATCTTGAATCTTCATATGGCATCCATGGATAGTGCTAAAAGCTAAGAGCTACACTCATGTGGGACTTGGAGAGGAGAGGGGCAAGGGAGAAACATCTATGAGCCTCTTTGGGAGCATCTTGGGGAGTCTTCTTTCTCTCTTTCGTTTATGTATGCTTCTCATTGTTTGCTTTATATCTCTCTTGGTATGCATTGTAAGGTTTTTGAGTTCATTTGTATTTAGTTTTGGTTGTAAATAATCTAGTAACGTTTGAACTTGTGTTTGTGCCTTGTGCCCCTTCTGCCTTGCATCATTTATTGACCCTGACGTGAATTGAACACGCAACTTCTGATCTGACTTTTTTTTTTGTGATTTTCTAGAATTTTCATGCACAGGTTGCACTTTTGTTCTACGGTTTGGCGCCTTTGTGTGACAGTTTTGGTGCTTTCGCAGGGTTTTAGCGCTTTTGCACATTAATTACCGCTTTTACACGGATATAGCGCTTTTGTTCTCTTTGTTTGTCAGTTTTAATTTTGTCTAAAGTTTTTATTATACCGCTTTTGTTAATAGTATAGAGCTTTTGTTAATACATCGACACTGTTGTTCGAATTAGCGCTTAGGTTTTCTCACATAGTAGCACTTTTGTTTCAGAGAGCTCAAAATTGTAACCGAAAAACTGAATTTAGGCTTGTGGAAGCCCACATAAGATTTTGGATTTTACTAACTTTTTTATTTGCAGGTTTTTAACAATCTCTTGCAGGTTTTGGAGGAGTTAAATTATAAACACTTTTTTTAGTCTTTGAGTTTAAAATTAATCTTTCATGTTTTTCAAAACAAAAGGATTAAAATGAACCTCGTAGTCTTTTTGGTGCAACTAAAATAAACTTCACTTTTACTTTGGTGCTTAAAACAAACTTAATCTTTCATGTTTTTCAAACAAAGGGATTAAAATGAACCTCATAGTCTTTTTGGTACAACTAAAATAAATCTCATTTTCACTTGTTGTGCTTAAAACAAACTTCATCTTTCTTGTTTTCAAGCAAAGGGATTATAAATCAACTTCATTCTTTTGGTACACTTAAAATCCACTTCATTTTTCAGTTTGATGCATAAAAAGAACCTCACATCTACATCTTTTTGCTACAAAGGCTACACAATTTCATTTTGTTGACCAGGTTTATTTTTAGTTTGTCAAGTGTCCAAAACAGTTTTTATCTTGGCTAAAAATAACACCACATCTGTTGGAGAAACATCTCCAAATAGAAAATAGATCAGATTGCAATAAAAAGGTTAAAAAGAACAAGTGTCTTTTGTGTTTGACACGCTTGTGCAAATCTGTAGAGTGGTCTCAGTTCTAACACACACTATCCTCTCCCTTGGCTCTTGTGGTCCTAGGTGCAAGAGAAAAGTGTTAGTAACACTCTAAATTTTCCATTTTTAAGAGAGGCCTGCCAAGAGACACATCACTCTTGGGATGACCTTGCACGGTAAGTCCTTCGAGATGCTATAGAAATCAGGTGAGAACGAAAGCTGTAGCCTTGGGTGTAGTTGTTCCTACAATGTAACTTGCCGAAAGGACATATGGGCCCCACCTTGAGTTACAAGGCTCTTAAGTGAGTCACTTCAGAATGAACTTACGTCCAAAGACATCGAACATTACTAGACACCTCTTATTTTAGAAGTCCACCCATTCTATTGATTGAGGATATTTGTGAAAAGTTCAGTGCAAGAGCATAGATGGTTTTTCTCCCAAGATACTCACCATACATATTTTATTGAGTAGAAACATGGCTTTTTGAAAGGCTACTTGTAGCTTGATGAAAGTGGTGACTCCCACATCATAGGGATCACCTATCTGTAATACTCGCATAAGACTTAGTATATCATATCCTTACCTCCTACGATGAGATACATAAGGTATGTGTTATGCCTAGCATATCTATTTCCTCGTTAGTCTCTTTGAGTCTAATTGTGGGCCCCTTTTTGTTTTTTTCCTTTTTGGTTTTTACCTCAGAACTCCGGAGTCTCAGAGTCTCGAGGTCCCTTTTGGTTTTTACCTCGAAACTCCAGACTCCCAGAGTCTCGAGGTCTCTTTTTGTTTTTACCTCGGTACTCTAGAACCCTGGAGTCCCGAGGTCCTTTTGTTTTTTACCTCGCTATTCTGGAGTCCTAGAGTCCCGAGGTCGTCTTTTGCTTACCTGATTCAGAACCCCGGACCCCCGAAGTTCTGGGGTAGGGTGTTTTCTTTTGAGCTCGGAACGTTGGGACCCCGAAGTCCTGAGGTTGTGTTTAAGGTTTTGTACGGACGGGTTTGTGATGAGCTATAAATAGGGTTGATGGACTTTTTAAAAGTTCATTTGTGCATTCAGAGCTCCTCTTTCCTAGCCCCAAGTCACGAACTTCCGGACCTCCGAGCTTTCCTTGGCATTTTTTGGGCATTTCGATTGACCAGGTTGGTGAATTTTCTTACCTCTCTCTTGTGGTTTCTAGTTTAGTTTTTCTTTTTTCTTTTGTTTTTGTTTCCCTTCATTTTTTCGTGTGCCTTTGTTTTTCGTTGCATGCCCTAGTTTTGACCCCGGATCCCCAGAGTTCTGGGTGGTTGCCCATTCCATGACCCTAGAACCCTGGAGTTCTGGGTAGCCCCATTCCATGACCCTGGAACCCCAGAGTTCCGGGCGGCCCCATTCCATGACCCCAAAATCCCAGAACCCCAGAGTTCTGGGCGACCCCATTCCATGACCCTAGAACCCCGAAGTTCTGGGTGGTCCCATTCCATGACCCCGGAACCCTAGAGTT
This sequence comes from Cryptomeria japonica, assembly GCF_030272615.1. Classification (NCBI taxonomy): domain Eukaryota; kingdom Viridiplantae; phylum Streptophyta; class Pinopsida; order Cupressales; family Cupressaceae; genus Cryptomeria; species Cryptomeria japonica. The sequence goes on from NC_081410.1 coordinate 255,340,124, forward strand.
CCGGGTGACTTTTACATATATCTAACCTCGGAACCCCAGAACCTTGGAGTTTAGAGCCTTCTCCACCCGTGCCTAGCCCTGGACCCCGAGACCCTGGGACCCTGAAGTCCCGAAGTAAATCAAAGTTTATCCCTAATATTGAAGACTGAAGATTTGTGTTTTTGCTTGCAGGTTCGAGTGGTTAGATGGACTCATCCTCCAGCAAAAGAGGCAAAGAAATGATAGACTTCCAGCCACCATGAAGTATCATTATCAAGGATAGGTCTACGTTTCAAAGATGGAAGACCAAGTCAGATGGGTGACTGATACGGAAATAGGCCACATAGAAATTGAGGATATCAAGACTCAACTGGGCAAACCTAGTCCGGAGGCCCTCCATAGGAGAATCAAGAGATCTAGCTTAGTGGAGGCTACTATCTTCCCACAGTCGTTACAGGCACCAGAGTTCATAATGGCCATTGCCCCATTCTATAACCTGAAAACTAGAAAGTGCATAGATGCACAAGGAAAGACGGTCATAGACTTGTCTCCAGATATGTTGGGGTTCATCTTTGGAATCCCAACTAGGGAGGAGGTATTTCTATTAACTGAAGAAGAGGCCTTAAAAGCATGGAATGACAAAATATCAGCCAATAAGAGGCACATGAACACAAACTGGTTAGAAGAAGAAAGAAAGACAGGTCTCAAGGCAACAAAGATCCTGAGGATAGATTTCAAAGAGCCTCAAAGGGATTTAATCATTATGCTTAGTAGGGCCTTTGGCAAGCCAGATTGCAAGCATTTTCATTTGTGGATGTTCTAGTTCATGAACACCATTTTAATAGGGAAACAATACTTTGACTGGCCGCATATCCTATCCGACAATATGTGTAAACAAATGAAGGAAGTTCAACATACCCAAAAGTTCATTTTCACTTCATATGTCATCTGGGTAGCTGCTAGGGCTGGAAAGTTTCCAAGGCTGCATGTAGAAGGTCAATTGGGAGAGGAGGAAGGACAGAGGAAGATATGGGGGTATTATCCTCAGCTCACTCTAGCCAATGCCAAGACTCACTTCAAAAGAGTTAATGATGCTTTCATTTTTCCGATAATAATCAAATTGACAGGAGATGCAGGATATTAGATTATCCCGGAGGCCATGGATATCATCTGAGAGTGGGCATGTTGGTTTATCCAAAACCCACGCTCTACTTACATCAGGGTTAGCGGATTCACAGGTAACCCAATGCTCCTGCCCCGATACTGTAATGATAGGATAATCTTGCTGGAGTATGTGAAGCAGCTTGTGGGCCTCCAATCATTGTTGTCCTCAAAACATAAAACAGGTATCAATTTCTCGGTATCTATTGGATACATTGCCCTATTCTAAAATACAACTGGAAAAGTTAGCAGAACAAGAGCTTTAGGATTTGAACTTAAAGGAGTATGACCATGCTAGGGAGTTCTATGATCCCTATGGGAAAATTAAACAAGCTATGTCGAAGGCATATGAGGGGCACAGTCCTAGCTTGGATGACTTTTGGGCCAACCTACAAGATAGTTTTGAGGTTAGGGAGAAGAGCTATAATAGATTATCTGTGCCACAGGTAAGAGATTTCAAGATTGAGACTAACCTCCCTAAAGACCTGAGGGATGATGGAGACTTACTTGATCCAGTGTATAGGGAATCAAGGATAGATAAGAGGCCCCTCTCCCCAGTAAAATGGTCTGCAAGAAAAGATACAAATATGGAGAAGGTATCCCAGGTGGTCATCAATAGGACTAAAAAATGGTTATGCCAGAGGGTAAGGCCCAGCATTTCAAAGACAAAACAAAAGGAATCCACCTCAGGGGTACCTAAGTCAAGAGGCCATAAGGAGTACGCTCGAAAGACAAGGTCAACCTCGAGGAAAAATACGTCCACCGACCCAAGTGAAGAAGACAAGCCTCAAGAAAGCATTGAGGACTTATTGAATAAACTCCAAGAGAAGATGAGGGAGTCTGAACTATTGAAAAAGGTTGCAGACCTGGGAGTGACCAACGGATTAGGAGCTGTACCACTAACCAAAGTTCTTCCACCAAGGACGACTATAGGGAGCATTGAAGGAGAGGGTACCCAAGGACATGAAGAGAATATAGAATCTACTAAGGAGATACCCGCTCAACCACCTTCAATAGATGCCACAAATGCTCCAGGCACCACTGCTCCGACACCACCATTAGTCAATATATCCGAAGGAAAACCTGAAGTGCAAGGCTTCACATCTACCACTAAAGGAATGAAAGTTAGAAACATTGAGTTTGATTCCTATTAGGAAGAAGAGGATCTTGAGCAACAACGACCGCTAGAAGGCAAACAAGAAGGGGATGAGGTAGAAGACATATTGAATGAAAGATTGATTCTAACTCCTCAAGATCAAGAAGACCTTCTTAAGGATATAGCAACCGGGCAAGGGGAAATAGAGCCAGGTGATGAAGAAATGGCATTTAATGAGGAGGTCAGTGGCAAACTAGGAGAGTTACACAAACAACAAACTCTCCAAGCGAATTTAGCTCGTCAAATTATACCACCTCAAGACCCTGAGCAAACAAAAGCAGAGGAGTAGACAAAGGTTCATGTCATAACTGCAGATATAGTGTCACATCAGGGTGATAAAGATGAAGATATACCACAATGGTTGGAGTTTACCTTTAGGAAGAAAAAGAGAAAATAAGAACTCCCAAAGGTCACTCTACAACAAGTAATCACTGAGGAACCACCAAAGGATAAAAAGCTAAAAACCATCCATCATTTGTCAAAAATAGATTCCGGTGAGGTGATTGCAGATGTGGCAGTTCCACATGAAGTTGAAGGATAGGTCTCTCCCAAGTATCAAATATCCTAGGTAAATTTGGGTAAGAAAACCAAGTGGGGAGAGCTAGATACTCTGGAGCTAGCCACAAGTGTTGTCAAAGGGTGCATTGAAAAGGAGCACACCTCAAATATGGAGCTTAAGGCGCAACTTGGTCAATATAAACAACTCTTGATCGAAATGAGTAAACCTCTAGACTCTTATAGAGCTGATGACCTACCTTCAACCTCATCACTGCCAGAGGGAGAAGTAAAGGCACTAGTAGAGGTGAGACGAGTGGCTGCTATCGCCAAGTCTTGGACCCAGGTAAATGCGGCTAAGATTAGGTTGTTCTTGCAAAATATAGTAGAAATATACTGTAAGGCGATACAGGCAGGTGGAGCTTTGGCAACCTGTTCCACACAATGGGAACGAAAGGCAAACACTTTCAATAAACAGTTCCGAGTTTTGAAAAAGATATTGCGGCTAGGAGAAAAGATGGTAATAAAAGAAGACCTCTTAGGAGGCGACAACTATAAAAACTTACAGTCCTATGTATACATTTTGGAGCTGAAAATTGAAATGCTTCAGCAATATATCAAGGATATGACTGAGATCTGGGATCCTCTCCTTAGGGAAATTTTGTCATACGAGAATTTTGTAACGAATATGATATGACCTTTTGGCCTCAGAATAACTGATATGAGAATAATGGACCAACAACAAGTTTTGAATCAGTGGGATGCATATGAGGCACAACACCTAAGACCTGTGACCCAGTTCGATATTGCCCTTATGGACAGATACACAAATCTGATCACTCAATGTCAGGAGGTGGCAGACATGGTGAAGGAGTTAGAGGAACAAGGAACACATGCAGATGAGGTTTTGAAGAAGTATAAATTTAGAATTAAGCATGTAGCTAATCCTCCAGTCCAAGCAGTTGCATGTATAATTGAAAATTATAAAGCTTTTACCAAGAAATAAGGCAAAGCTTTAATTTTGTATTTTAAGCTGCAACTCCTACTCGAGCTCCAATTTTGAGAGAAATTATGCATGATTACGAAAATGTGGCTCACCTAGCAGGGTCTTCGTAGTGCTCATGCAATTCCTAGTTTGTAGTTGTTAAGTGGAGTGTCAAGGCAGAAACTTGCAAGTTAAATGTGACTCCTAGGGTCAGTTCTTAATTTAGAATAGAGTTATTTCCTAGATAGTAGGGTAAAGAACTTGCATAAATTGAGAAGTTTGATTCATTTGTAGAGGTCCCAAATTGATGATTTGTGGCCTACTTAGAGATTTTAGAAGATTTTGCAGATTGATTAAGAAGTTTGAGTTATTTTTGTTAGTCATTCATGGAGATTAATATGAAAAGCAGCTTGTAGATTGCCTGATCTACGTTTATATTCTACCAAATTGTTCTGTGTAATCTGGTAACGTCTATTATTTCGAGTTAGAAACATGGTTTAATCTTTTTTTCTATCACTTTAAAATCATATTGCGCACATTAGTGGTGTATGAGAATCATTGTGATAGGCCATATTGTTGATGATTTTATTTCCATAGACTTGTGAAATTGATGATTTTGCAGGTTTTCTGGAGGTCCATTGTTGAATGCTAATTTAAATAATATTTGATAATTGCTTGGATTGTAGGGAACTAATTGAGTAGTTCATTAAGTTGTCATTAAATTGGTCTTTATTTTTATTTTCTTGTTTCCCTTTACACTTCGCATTTGATTTCCCAGAGAATCTTAAACCATAAAAATACAAAAAAAAGAGGAAGTGCAGTTATCCGCAACTAGCAAGATTTAGTTCTAACCAACAGGCCCCTTTACAGGTATAACCGCATCAACCATTGAGTTGACCATCACCATGGAGACCTGACTATAGAGACCTTGGAGTAGTGAGTTCTTCCGGACTCATTACTTTTCAGGAGAGGTGGTGAGTGTTTGCATAAACTACCTGACTGTTGGTGAGTGTGTCAAAACACCCGTCAACAGTATGTAGTACCAAAGTCAAAGAAATATCAAGTTGTGGGCTGAAAATATCGCAATTGGCCATTACCTTAGGGATAAAAAGTGTTTGAATTGTCTTCGTCTTGTTTCAAACCAGTAAAAATTTGGGCCGACTTTAGGCTTAGGAACATACATTCATTTATAAGGGTCAAAAAATTCATGATTGGGTTGATTTAGACCCACACTTGTTATGCCTTTATTGAAAAGGGGCAAGACTATGTGCTTGTGTGCTTGTCGTATTTTCTTGTCAAAAGATTTAAAACAATTGAAATAAAGTATCCATCCAACAAATCTACATCAACATTGATCATTTTGTATGACCATCACTCATATCTTGAGAAAAAGAAGTCTTCATCAAAAGACTAAGTTAAGGAAGAGACAACTTGGTTCAAGGGCTCTTATCAAGAAAAGGAAATTTTTCTATATCAATAGACAACTCTTTCTCTCACATAGAGTATTCTTGAATCATATACGCTTGTACCTTCAGGGCAAATCCAATGAATTTGACAAAGAGCCTTTGAGGAATAGAGCTTTCACTTAGTATAGAGCTTTTGGTTATCAAAAGAACAAAGGGGGCAAGATCAATCCTTCTTTCTTTCCTAAAATTTGTATCACATACAACGAAGCTTGAGAAGAACCACCAACCCCTATAAGAGAGGAAGAAGTAGAAAATCCCTTCATAACTGAAGAATTTTATTGAGACACATATCCTATCCACTTTCACATCCAAACATCACAAATTCACTCAACTCTCAACACAAAGAGGTCTTTTCCTTAGTCCTTTCAGATATTTCTTAAACAAACCAACAAATCACTTTTAGGGTGTCTCTACATCTAGGATCAATCATCCTAAGAAGCATTTCTACACATCTAGAAAGGTTAAAACTAGTTTACGAGTGCATCCTCTCATCACTAGGTAGCTTGGATTATAACACATCTCGAATCTTGCTATACCTCATCACAACAAAATTGTTGAAAAACACAAAAGCAATTCACAAAGAACTCTTTTGACATCCAACCTTCAGTATTAGAGATCTATCTCCCACCAAACATTTCACAAAACTTGTCTTCCATCAACCATTTCATCACACCCTCACCATTTCAGAATCTTGGAAAACTACCTCATAATCATTTTCACAAACATCAAACTTTTAAACCATGGCTCAACCAAGAGCAATGAAAAATCGACAACCACAAATTGAAGAGGAGGATGAAAACATCAACGACTTTCATGAGGCCTTTGGAGGAGGCACTAATGATGAAGATCCCAACACTCCAACTCCAGAAGAATTAGAAAGAGCACAACATAATCCAAAATTCAACAGACTCTTTGATGAAATTCTTATAAACAATGCCAATGCTCATTTCTTGAGACTCGCTCAAGAGGGTGCCAAACTTCCCTCCAATTTTGATACAACACAATTACGACAAACATCCGAGAAACATAGCCATCACGATGGTGGAGGAGTTAGAGACTACTTCCGCTATGACCCTAATCATCAAGGGAATCCTCCACCTTCTCCTTCAAAAATAGACATGTTGAGGCAACAAGTAGAAAGTATCACCCAACAAATGAACAATGGTGTGAAGACCAATCGATTCTCACTTAATGGCATTTGCCCATTTCCATTTGATAGGAACATGCTTATGCCACCTTTTCCACGAGGGTTCGAAACACCCAAATTTAAAAAATATAGAGGCAAAGGAGATCCTAGGGACCATTTACGAGAATTTCACTCTGCTTGCTTAGAGGTGGCCTATGAGGACACATATCTGATGCACCTCTTTCCTCAAAGTTTGGGAGGCACAATCACATAATGGTTTTCATGACTGTCGAGTGGTATTAGAACATTTGAAGAACTGGTCCAAAAATTTATCGCTCATTATGCACACAACATAGAACGTGACGTCACCATGGAAGATTTGTGCAACACAAAACAAAAACCAGGGGAGTTGTTCTCAACTTTCCTACAATGGTGGAGAGAATTGTCTAGTAGACGCTCTCTTCATCTACCTGAGCAAGAATTAGTGAAAATTTTCATTTCCAACTTAAATGATGAAATGGAATTTTATTTGGACATGAAGGGCACAAAAGCCTTTGAAGAAATGATAACTCAAGGGCTCAAATGTGAAAGAGCCCTCATTAAAAAGGGACTTATCAAAATTTATAACGAACACAAAGATGGTCCTCGTCCACACTATAATAACAACAAACCAAAATTTTGGAACAAAAACAAGAATGTTGTCAATGACGGGATAGTGGATGCAAGAACAGTAAAAATTGCACAACCTGTAGTTAGGTTTTCAAGACAAAATCCCCCTCCTAACAATAACACCATAAATAATCCACAAAATCAAGGTCACAATACACAACAAGAGGAGCAAAAGCAAAAGCATCAAAACTACAAGCCAAAACACACATATACGCCCTTAGGGGAACCTATCAAAATGATCTTACACTAATTAATATCCTCCAATATTGTGACCTTACCAAAAACATCCAATTATGAGCCTCAAGTCAAGCCTCCATGGTGGTGAGATCACAAACATTGTGAATTTCACCAAGGAAGAGGTCATAAAACAAGCAATTGCCATTGGCTAAAAGATCTTGTTCAGGATCTTATCGATAGAGGAGAAATCAAAATTGAGGCACATGACCCAAAAACATCCAATGATGATCACTTAATGTTCAAAAATCCACTTCATCACATGATCCTCAAAGAGAAATACAGATACCACAACCACTTACACACAAGCCAACACACAAGCCACATACAATTATACTGTGAATCACCTTTATGATGTGGATGAACAAGTTGCAACTCTTACCATAAAAGATCAAAATCCTACATGAAACATTGTTATGCATCATAGCAAGATTACTATTCGAGGGGCACCACCAGGAACGACACCCCTCCCCAAACAATATAATCTTGTAGAGAAATTGGATAAGACGCCAACCCTCATCTCCATATTAGAGCTTTTACGCTTATCTCCCTCACATAAAACAGTCTTGGACCAAGCTCTCCAAGAAGCACTCGTCCCCGCCAACCTCAACACAAATCAGTTTCAAGCCATGGTTGGTAGTCTAAAATTATCACCATGTATCACTTTTATTGAAAGTGACAACACATCCTTCCAACAACCCCATAATGGCTCCCTCCATATTGAAGGGTTTGTAAACCAACATATAATCAAGCGAGTCTTGATTGACAATGGATCCAGCTTAAACATATGCACCTTGCAGTTAGTCACAACATTGGGTTATGCAGCAGAATCAGTGGATGTCAGCAAGAAGATAACTATCAAAGCATATGATGATGCAAAACGTTCTTCCACAGGAGCTGTTATATTACCCATCAGGGTTGGGCAAATGGTGAAGCATATAGTTTGCCAGGTTCTAGACCTTCCTTTGCCATACAATCTCTTGTTAGGAAGACCTTGGATACATGCCATGCAAGCCGTTCCATCCACTTATCACCAATGTATCAAGTTTGCACATAATGGGGTAGAAATTATAATACTCGGTGATGCTAATCTATTTGCATATTGTAATACTATTTACCATCAGCTAGACATCATTGTACCTAACACTAGGGAAGCTATCGCTTCCTCATCATATGTTAATCCAACCTCTCTTTACAACTTAACAACCCCTACACCAAAACAAGAGAAATTAAAAATGAAAATGGCTGAGGAAGGTCTCGATGAATATAATCTTAGCCAACTCTTTTGTGTTAGGCGGTTATTCACATCCCCTAAAACTCATGGCAAACCCCAAGGTTTACTTCAATCACCACTAGCCAAAAGACCTTGCACTTTGGCACAATTCACCCCTAGTAAAAGTCAAGAGGAGGAAACCATGGATGAAGACCTGACAGAATGGATCTACACAGACCCTCTCAACAAAGAAAGCCCGAAGGCTAAGCTCCCCACTAACAAATATGGAAAAGGCTTCACTATAATTCAAAGAATGGGCTATGATGATAATAGTGCTTTGGGACCTTGCAAGCAAGGATGACAAGAGCCCTTACAACCTGAGTTGAAACCAAGAGATAAAACTGGACTAGGTTTTCAAAAAGAATCTGTTCCTAAGCTTCAATTCAAAGGAAAACCCAACAAATCTGTGTATCAACCAATTACTCCAAGGATGCAATCCTTGACTAAATCTGAAACACCACCAACACCAACAACCCCACCTCTAATAGTACATAAGCTAGTAACTAATGCACTATTCAATTCAAACAACATCCTAGTTTGGTACAGTAATCAAATGCTAGAGAGTGATTTTGAGACAAACTCACATGAGTGGGAATGGGATTTAGTGCATTTAAATACTTCAGATGAGGAGGAAACATCACCTCCCCCACCTCGTAAGGATATACTAGTTTATGGAGAAGCATGGATTAAAACTTTTTGGGTTCCTGAACTAGAAGAAACTTCCACAGGCCCTACGTAAAATCCTGCACCTGAATCTGACAAGGAGAGTACCATTGATGAACTTCATGCATCCATATTAACCCTCACTGATGTCTCCTATGAACTCAACTTAATCGATGAAGTAATGCCTATCATTCATCCCGAACTCATTGAATGGAACCAGCCAAATCCCCCATGCCTTGACCATTTCCAAAACGATGAGGCACTCATAGAATTTCTAGAATTATGGGATAACATACCAAGAAGAGATCATAAAGTTGGGTTTTCCATTGAACTTAACATCACAACATACTTTGGGGCAGATGCCAAACCTTTCAGCTACAAAAATATTACAATAAAGCATGGATATTCTAGTGAAAACCACATGGTGGCACTTTTTGATCCCAAAAGAGTAAAAACAAAGAGCATATCCAAAGGTGAAAACCTCTCCGAGGTGCCTGAGGATGAAAGGTTTGACATCCTCCCCTTTAGTACAAATCAGGAGAGATCAACCATCCTAATAGAAGAAACAAAAGAATTCAATGTGGGGACCCCTAAGACTCCTCACAAAATACATTTGGCATCTCTATTAACTCCTGAAGAACAACCAAAATTTGTGGAATTCTTCCAAAAGTGCCAAATCAACTTTCATTGTCTTATGTAGACATGCCCAACTTAGATCCAAATTTGGTCATGCATCACTTAACTATAGCAGAAGGAGCTAAACATGTCAAAAAAAAGCTCAGAAAGATGCACCCACAGATTGTCGTTCTTGTCAAGGCCGATCTTATAAACTTTTGGATGCTAGTTTCATCAGACCAATTGATTATGCAGAATGGATCTCCAATATTGTACCTATTGGTAAACCTAATGTTGTCATCCGTATCTATATAGATTTCAGAGATTTAAACAAAGCATGTCCCAAAGATGACTTTCCCTTACCAAACATCGACATGATTGTAGATCTAACAATAGGTCATGTGATGCTTTCTCCTATGCATGGCTTTTCAGGATACAACTAGATTAAAATTGCCCCAGAGGATCAACACAAAATTGCTTTCACATGTCCATGGGGAACATACTGTTGGAATGTAATGCCATTTGGTCTAAAGAATGCAGGGGCAACATATCAAAGAGCCATGACTACCATCTTCCTTGACACGATGCACACAATAATGGAAGATTATGTGGATGATTTACTAGCTAAATCATTAACAAGAGAGGGTCATCTTATAGTACTAGATAAAATCTTCAACAGATTGGAACAATACCACGTCCGTCTCAATCCAAAGAAATGTGTCTTTGGAGTAACTTCTGGGAATCACTTGGGATACATTGTCTCAAGTAAAGGCATTGAGGTAGATCCTATGAAAGTCAAGGCGGTCATGGAAATGCCACCTCCAAAGAATATCAGTCAGTTGTAGACATTACAAGGGCGACTACAATCCATTCAGCAGTTCATTGCACAATTGGCTGATAAATACCATCCCTTCACCCATCTATTACATAAAAATATCCACTTTCAATGGGATGCAAAATGCTAGCAAGCATTCCAAATGCTTAAAGACTACCTAATGAATACACCTTTGTTGATTCCACCAGATCCAAGCAAACCTCTATTGTTATACATTTCAGCTACAACCATGACATTAGGAGTATTGCTTGCATAGCATAATGCGGAAGGAAAATAATATGTTGTCTACTACATCTCTTGAACACTGGTAGGCTATGAAATCAATTACACACCTATTGAGCGAGCTTGCCTAGAAGTTATCTTGGCAGCCACCAAATTAAGACACTACATGTTAACACACAAAGTACAACTTATTGCCAAGATAGATCCACTCAAGTACCTACTCAACAAGGAAGCATTGATAGACCGCTTGGCCAAATGGGTTATTATCTTGAGTGAATTTGATATTGAGTATGTGGACCACAAAGCTATCAAGGGACAGGTTATTGCAGATCAGTTGGCCGATGCACCACTCAAAGGCGACCATCCTCTTATTTCCAACTTTCCAGATGAGGAAATTTTCATGATCATAGCTCCACAACCATGGAAGCTATATTTTGATGGCTCATACACCAGGCATGGCTTGGGGGTAGGTATTCTTTTTATCACACCTCAAGGTGACAGTATCCTGAAGTCCTACAGACTCACTTTCCCATGCACAAATAATATAGCAAAATATGAGGCCTTGATCACAGGACTCAGATTGGCCATACAATGGAATCTAAAAGAGCTACAAGTATATGGAGATTCTTAACTGGTCATCTGACAAGTCACTGATGAATACCAAATAAAGGATGATAAGCTCATGTCGTACAAAAAGATTATGGATAGTTTCAAAGAATCATTTACAACTATCACATTTGAGCAAGTACCAAGAGATCAGATTCAAGCTGTCAACACAATGGCTACAATTGCATCTCTCCTAGATCTTCTACAAAATTTGACACGCTATGAGTTCTTGGTGGAACAAATTTGGATCCCCTCTTATGATATCCCTGAATCTAAAATGATATGTTGCCTTATCGGTTCTGACTCCCCATGGTACGGTGAGTTTTTCACTTACTTACATGACTACACACTTCCCCCTAACAAATCAAACAACCAACATAAACTATTTATTTGCCAAACCGCTAGATACACCATCATTGTTGAAACCCTATATAGACGAAGTCTTGATGGTACTCTCCTTCGATGTTTGGAACAAGATGAGATAACAAAAGCATTGGAAGAGGTACATGAAGGAATTTGTGGGGCTCACTCAAGCGGTTCTTCACTAGCAAAGAAAATCATGCGAGCCAGATACTATTGGCCCTCCGTGGAGAAGGACTCCTATTATTTTGTCAGAAAGTGCAAGAAGTGCCAAGTTCATAGAGATCTAATACATGCCCCAACACAAGAATTACAACCTATCACAACACCATGGCCCTTTTGTCAATGGGGACTTGACCTTGTGGGTAAAATCCATCCATCTTCATCCAATGGTCATAAATTTATCATTACCACCACAGAGTACTTTACCAAGTGGATCAAAAACGTTCCACTCACCCAAGTCACCGACAAGTAGATTGCTTCATTCATACTTAATTACATCATCTGTCAGTATGGTGTACCCATGTCCATCATCACAGATAATGGGCTCCCTTTCAAAAATCAAGATGTCTGTGAACTCTATGAGATGTTTCATATCCAACACTGTTTTTCCACCCCATATTGCCCACAAGGGAACTGTCAAGCAGAAGCATCCAATAAGAATATATTGAGGATCCTCAAAAAGATAGTCAATGATGTCGACCATGATTAGCACATTTGTTTGAATCCAACACTATGGGCATATCAAACTAGCATTCGAACCCCTACAAGCACAACCCCCTACTCACTAGTTTATGGAGCAGAAGCCATCTTGCCTATTGAGGTTGAATTACCATCTCTATGGGTTTCCTTGCACAATATAATAAATGATGAAGAATACCGAGTCTCACGTCTTCAGGACTTGGAGTTGCTTGATGAAAAGCGACAAGCTGCCTACAATCACCTAAAAGCCTATCAACATCGAATGAGTAGAAGCTACAATCATAGGGTCAAACCTAACACATTTGAAGTAGGAGATCTTGTTCTTAGGAAGAATCCTCGCAGTCAACTGAACAAAGAACATTGTTAGTGTAGGTTTTTTTATTTTCCTTATGTTAGGGGGTATTTATTTTTCCTACACATATATTATTAAGCTTGCTTAGGTTATTAGGTGTGGTTAATATGAGGACACGTGGTGGAATACATTAGCTACATGTGTAACTCTCCACCTCACATGGGTAGTTGAGTTACACACCCTCTTTTGGCTTGTTGTGCCACCTCTCATAACCACTATTTTGTCATTTCCTAAGTGGGTTATGGGGTAGTTGGGTTTCTCACCCTCTTTTGGCCTTATGTGCCACCTCTTATAACTCCTTTTTTGTTTTCATGTAAGGAGGTTATGCCACATATTTTGACATTTACCAAGTAGGTAAAAACCTCCCACCTTTTATGGGGTAGTAGGTAAAACCTCCCACTTTTTATGGAGGTGGGAGTTAATGCACCTCTTGGTTGTATATGCTATTATTTTTCTATATAATAAGCAATATACTCTCACCTTCACTAGTGAAGTGATAGCTCGGTGAGAGTCTTCTCTAAATTCTCTTCTTTATCTCTATTTTTCTCTCATATCAGATTTATCTTCATTCAGCTATTTTGATCTTCGATCATCCGTTGCTTGGAGTTGCATGTGATCTATGACCGACATCAGATCCTGGCTCAATTCTTGCTTCTCATAGAATTTAACATGGTATCAGAGCCGTGTTGTCTGGTATAGCTCATTGCTTTTCTGATTTATTTGAGAGATTTGAGATTGTTAGATGGCTAATATTTTTCTTAAAAACCAAGTATGCTCTTCTCCTGCATTTTCGTGTGATCTGGAGAATCAGAACAGTTTAAAGGAAAATAAGCTTCTAGTTAAATCTGGTTTTATATATGTGTTCTTTGAGATCTGGGTGATTGCAGCATTTTTGGTAATATTGGAGGCTTCTTTAGCATTTCCAGAGTGTCCAGAAGGCTTGTGAAAATCATAAGTGACTTTTATTTCACCAAATTCAGAGTTTGGAGAACACAGTAAAAAAAAATCAGAGTACTTGACGGAAAGCTGGAAATGAGCACTCTTCATAATTGCAGGTCTTATTGAAATATTCTACCCTTCTTTGTTAGATATTGCAGGTTGAATCAGCTGCATGTTTTTTTTCCCCTTCTATAAATCATATCTTTCTTCTCACAACTCTATTTTACAAAATTGAATAGTTGTTGGAAAGGTATTAAGATACATTGAGCAGCAATAAGGCTAATTTTTTTCAGATTTTGTGTTAAATTTATATGTATTTAAAATTTCTATTTTGGCCATTAAAGCCTTAGAAAGCATTGTAATCTGATAAAAGCCTTGCAAATGCACTAATTATAAAGTGCCAACCTTGTAATATTTGGGGGGGGTGATTTCAAAGACTAGTGAAAAGGGGGGGTGTCTCTTGTGTCTTCTTTCTTGCACTCTTCTTGACTCTTTGCAATCTTCTTTTTTGCTATCATGGATGCATCTACAGTTTCACTTTTAACACCATATAATTACTTTGAATGGAAATCTAAGATGATAATATATCTGAAAAGACATGGATATCATCGTGTTACTATGGGACTTGAAACTGAACCTCAAGATGCTGCAGAAAAGATTAAATGGTTTAATAAATGTGATGAAGCTTTTGGTACATTGTGCATGTCAGTCTCTCCTGACCTTCTTTTTCACATTGAATCTGCTACTACACCAAATGCAGTATGGACTACTTTGGGAAACCTCTTTGGTAAGCAGGATGAACTAAGAGGTCATCAATTGGAGAATGAACTCATAGGGTTGAATCCAACCAATTTTAATACTATACAAGACTTCTTCACTAAACTTAAGTCTATAAGATTGCAGTTGGAATAGTGTGGAACTAAGAAAGATGATAAGCAACTGATCTTGAGTATTCTTTCTAAGCTTGGTCCTAACTATTCAGTGTTTGTTTCTACATTCTATGCTACCAAATGTGCCCTAGGTACCACATTCAAAATGCCTTCTTTAGATGATTTTGCTGCAGAACTCACTAGGGAGCAAGACAAATTGGTTCAAATGGGTACAATAAAGCCCTCTAAGTCACATGCCTTAGTTGTAAATCAAGGCATAAAAGAACAGAAAGGGTCTAGTAAGCAAGATAAGAAACAAAAGAACCAAGGAGAGAAGAAGAAAGATCAGAAATCTGCTACTTCAAAAGTAGACAATGAAACCTCTTCATCAAAAGGTGAACAACCTAAGAAGGAGAAGGTCAAGTGTTCTTATTGTAAGAGGCCTGGTCATGATGAACATAAGTGTTTAAGGAAACAAATTGATCACCTTTCAAATCTTCTTGAAAAGAATAATATCAAGGTTCCTGATTCAGTCAAACAGAGTTCATCAGAAGGATCTTCTAAGGACATAGATAAGAGTAAGGGGAAAGGAAAGGGTAAGGCCCTAGTTGCTATTGCTTCACAACCAAATTCTTGGATAATTGACTCAGGTGCTTCACACCACATGGCTTCTTCAGAAGATGATTTCACATCTTTAGAGCCATGTTTTATGCCTTCCATCCTAATGGGTGATGACACTCCTGTTGAAGTGCATGGAGAGGGTCTGTTGATGTGGGTGAAGGAACATTTCAAGATGTCCTTTGTGTTCCATCTTTATCAACTAATCTCCTATCTGTTTATCAGATCACTCACACTGGTTCTGGCAAGTGAGTTGAGTTCACACTAGATGCAGTGGTAATCAACGAAATGCATAATGGGTCTACTGTTGCTATGGGAAAAGCAGATCATCATTCTAGATTATATCAGTTTTCTCACTTTGTTCCTGACTCTCCTTCGATAGTTTTACTCACTCATGCAGATGAGGTGAGTTGTTTGTGGCATCAACGGTTTGGCCACTTGAACTACCGTTACTTGCAACAACTCAGTCAACAAGAAATGGTTTCAGGGTTGCCTTCTATTCGATTTTCTGATGGAGTTTGCCAGGGGTGCATTCTTGGTAAGCATCCAGAGGAGAAGTATGATAAAGGTAAAGCTTGGAGAGCTACACAACTATTGGAGTTGGTACATAGTGACTTGGCAGGACCATTTCCACAACCATCCTTCAGCAAGGCTAGATATGTCTTGACATTTATTGATGACTTTTCCAGATATACATGGGTTTACTTTCTCAAACAAAAGTCTAAAGTCTTTGAAAATTTTCTAGATTTCAAAGCTTTTGCAGAGAAACAATCTGGGAAGTTCATCAAGATTCTGCGTACAGATAATGGGGGTGAATATGTTAATAATCAGTTTGAACAGTTTTGTGCTTTAGAAGGTATCAACATGCAGCACACAGTTCCATACAGTCCTTAACAAAATGGTGTAGCAAAACGAAAGAATAGGTCCTTGAAGGAGATGGCTAATTGTATGATTCACTCCAAGTCTTTGGCACCTCAGTATTGGGCAGAGGCCATCAACTGTGCGTGTTACATCCAGAACCGAGTTCCTCATAAAGTTGTGAAGGGGGTAACTCCCTTTCAAGCTTGGACTGGTCGAAAACCCACAGTTAAACACTTTAGAGTGTTTGGTTCTCTTGCATGGGCCCACATTCCAGCTGAAAAACGCAAGGCTATGGATCCGCAGAGTAAGCCTTGCATATTTGTTGGATATCTAGATGATGTCAAAGGGTATAGGCTTCTCCATCCCACTACTCATGAGTTGTTCATTGAGAGGAGTGTTCATTTTGAGGAGAGTTCTTCTAGTTCTTCTCATACCACTTCTCCATCCACTATCACATTGGAGAAATTGCATTATGATGACAGTTCTTCAGAGGATCTTAATCCTCCTAATCTTGATGAGGAGTCTTCTTCCTCTACTTCAGATGGTGACAGTGATGATGAGGATTCACATTCCTCTCATAGTCATCATTTAGAGGTTGATGATTCTCCCCCAGACTCTCCAGCCTCAGTGCCTCTTTGGGCTCGACAAACTTTTGAGTCAGCAGGAGATTGGCTTGGTGATCCATTAGATACTAGAAGAACAAGGTCACAATTTCAGCAAGCTCCACATCTCTTCATTGCTTCAGCTTCTGATCCACAGTCCTTTCGAGAAGCTTCAGGTGTTCCTGAGTGGGATGCTGCAATGCAAGAAGAGTTCAATTCCTTGGAAAGGAATCACACATGGGATTTAGTTCCTCTTCCTAAGGGAAGGAAACTTGTTCGATGCAAGTGGATCTATCGAACAAAATTTGCAGCGGATGGGTCGATTGATAAGTATAAGGCTCGCTTGGTAGCAAAAGGTTTTTCCCAAGTTCCAGGGGTTGATTACTCTGAGACTTTTGCTCCAGTTGCTAAGATGAATTCCATCCGGCTTGTTCTTGCTATAGCTGTAGCCCATCGTTGGGAAGTTCATCAGATGGATGTGAAGAGTGCATTTCTTCATGGTGACCTTCAGGAGGAAATCTACATGGAGCAACCACAGGGGTTTGTTCAGGATCCTTCACTTGTGTGTCGACTTCGAAAGTCTCTCTATGGCCTCAAACAAGCTCCTCGAGCTTGGTATGCCAAGATGGACTCATTCCTTCTGACAGTTGGTTTCACTCGGTGCCATTCTGATCCGAACGTATACATTCTGCAACAGGATGAAACTCTCACATTTTTGGTTCTCTATGTTGATGACTTGTTACTCACAGGGAGTCACTCATCCACCATCAAAGCAGTGAAAATTGCTCTACATGATAGATTTTTGATGTCAGACTTGGGTCTTCTGCATTACTTCTTGGGAATTGAGATCACTCAATCATCTTCAAGAATCTTCCTTGGACAACCCAAGTATGCACTTGATATGCTCTCCAGATTTCACATGGCTGATTGTAAGCCTGCACCTACTCCATTTTTGTCAGGGGTCAAACTTGAGGCTAAGTGCTCTTCACCCTTGGTTGATGGCACTTTATATCGACAGCTTGTTGGAAGCCTCATTTATTTGACTCATACGAGACCCGACATTTCTTATGCTGTGGGCATGGTCTCTAGATTCATGCAGGAGCCACATGAGTTGCATTGGAAAGCAGCTAAGCGGATCCTCCACTACATTCAGGGTACTCACAATTATGGAATTCAGTATGTAGCAGGTGTGGATATTGACTTGGTAGGATATACAGATTCAGATTGGGCAGGTGATTCTCAGGATCGCAAGTCTACTTCTGGGTATTGCTTCTCACTTGGTTCTGGTCTAGTTTGTTGGTCGAGCAAGAAGCAGTCTGCAATTGCTCTTTCATCGACAGAGGCCGAGTATCGAGGGGCAGTCAATGCCACCACTGAGGCTATTTGGCTTCAAAATATTCTTACTGAGTTTGGTATTCCAGTCAAAAAGCCTACCATCATCTTTTGTGATAATCAGAGTGCTATTCAGATCTCAAGAAATCCAGTTCATCATCAGAGGACGAAACACATTGAGATACATATGCACTATATTCGGGAGCTCATTCAAGAAGGCATCATTGATCTTAAGTATTGTTCTACATCGGAGCAAACTGCGGACATCTTCACCAAACCTTTCACTGAAAGCAAGTTCCTTCATTTACGATCTTTGCTTGGGATACAAAAGGTGTCTACTTCAAGAGGGGCTTCTTAGTCCTTCATTCTTTCTCTCTCTATTTAGGGGGGTCTATTCCTCTTATGGGGGGGCTTCTTCTTTTGGGGGGGGATATTTATGTACATGGGTACCTAACATGGCCTCATTTGCCGGGACCCATCTTTTCACCCACCTAAGCTACGCTTAAGGGGGGGTGTTAGTGTAGGTTTTTTTATTTTCCTTATGTTAGGGGGTATTTATTTTTCCTACACATATATTATTAAGCTTGCTTAGGTTATTAGGTGTGGTTAATATGAGGACACGTGGCGGAATACATTAGCTACATGTGTAACTCTCCACCTCACATGGGTAGTTGAGTTACACACCCTCTTTTGGCTTGTTGTGCCACCTCTCATAACCACTATTTTGTCATTTCCTAAGTGGGTTATGGAGTAGTTGGGTTTCTCACCCTCTTTTGGCCTTATGTGCCACCTCTTATAACTCCTTTTTTGTTTTCATGTAAGGAGGTTATGCCACATATTTTGACATTTACCAAGTAGGTAAAAACCTCCCACCTTTTATGGGGTAGTAGGTAAAACCTCCCACTTTTTATGGAGGTGGGAGTTAATGCACCTCTTGGTTGTATATGCTATTATTTTTCTATATAATAAGCAATATACTCTCACCTTCACTAGTGAAGTGATAGCTCGGTGAGAGTCTTCTCTAAATTCTCTTCTTTATCTCTATTTTTCTCTCATATCAGATTTATCTTCATTCAACTATTTTGATCTTCGATCATCTGTTGCTTGGAGTTGCATGTGATCTATGACCGACATCAGATCCTGGCTCAATTCTTGCTTCTCACAGAATTTAACAAACATCAGGGCAAATTTGAATCCAATTGGCTGGGTCCATATGTCATCACTGTCATCTTTGGGTCTAGGGCATATCAATTAGCAACTTCAGAAGGAGAACCACTAGTAGATCCGGTCAACAACATGCATCTCAAAAGGTTTCATACATAAGTTGTACAGAGCATCAGGCTCATCCAATATCAAAAAATACCAAAAACATTCGGAAAACAGTCCTGAACAAAATACAAAAATACAAAAATCAAGAAAATAGTAAAGAAAAATCATTCATCCAAATAGTGAAAACCACTTCGGTGGCACCTTGGGTAAGTATGGTGGTGAAAACCTAGTAAACAGGTTCCATTCGTAAAGGCTATGGCTCCATTGTCTTTCAGACTTGTTGTGATCACATCCATTGCATCCATTCATCCATCATTTATACCATGGCTTGTTATTGATCTGCAATCAGGATTATTACTTCATGTGTCTCGTGTCATGCTTTCATACTGACATCTAACTGGGGGCAAATATTCTTAAACCTACTGATGGGAGTGGATTCTCCATGCTTGTGATTCATTGAGTTTCTCATTAAAAAATGTCTTAAAATAATACCAAAAATATTCATAAAAACTCAGAAAATCCCAAAAACATTTGCAAAATATCCTAAAGAAAATACCCAAAATATTTACAACATTCAAAAAATCCAAAAACATGACAAAAACATCAAAATCAATCAAAAACATTGCAAAGTATATTATTCCTTGTACATACACATCACAAAATACACAAAACAACATTTTGAGCTACATCCTTCCTCACAAGGATGCATCCTTCCTCACAAACAAGACATGGTAATGTTTTCTTTGAAAAGAAAATTATGTTTGGCTGATAAGCACTTGGTCGATTTTTTCTTATTTATTTATATGATGTTCCTACGTTACTCTAGGATATACACAAGTAATTAGAGTAGTCGAGATGGTTCTTGATATCTTTTTCTTTGTTTGCTGTCTACGAATTGTTCCAATGAAGTTCTGGGGCATATACTAATTGTGTTTACGTCGGAAGTTCACTAAGCTACGTGATCCTATGCAAAAATACAGTCATGGATCACTATGGCTTACTGACTACATCGTATACCTCGACCATTTGTACATGAACCAAGATGGAGGGGAACATTCCTTATCTACGATGTTTGCTTACAGGTGAAACGCTCAACCTTGGTTTCTACTACCTCATCCAAGATCGATACTACCATACTTGATGGTGAAAATTAAGCACTGTGAATAAGCCATGGATCACCATTTCATCTCATGTGTATATATTGCATTCCATTGCATTTCATCCATCCATAAATCCATATCGTTGCATATCATTCATACATAGTCATGGCAATGGATACTCTATTTTTTCTCCTCTTACATAGGAATGGGTCCTAGGTCCTCCATACCTTCTATCTAACATTGAATGCCCCCCTCACCCTCCCGATCTCGATCATTAGCATTACATACCCTACATGGTGTGCCATCAGCCCAATCAAGCCACGTTCATCACTATCCATCTCTAAAAGGAGGGGTTGCGTTTCCCATCCTAGGTCATCCTATAAGAAAAATAAGTTACTCTATCTACATAGGTACATAGACTCATGCACACCTAGACTATCAACATATACTTTTTGATCAAGTATCTTCAGGTCTCAACAGGTAATCAATTATAGAAATCCTAGACTACAACAGGCATTTACATCAATTGCCTAGTCTCAATAGGTACGCTAAGTCCAACAAACGCCACAAACACCCTACAACGCAAACACTATCAATTGATCAACCAATCAAACATAATCAAAACAGACAATTATATCAATTGTCTAAGTCTCAATGAGTATTTTCCTTCAGATACCTTGACTTCATTGGGCAATTACATCAATTGTCTAAGTCACAATAGGTCACTTTGACTCACTTACTCAGACTTTATCCTGTCCAAGCAACCAACTGACATCAACTGTCACGCTTTGACTCAATCGAGGCAATTCAATCGCTTGCACTAGATTGTCCAGCCAATTTTGATCAATTGTCCAGTATCACTCAAAAGCACAAATACTACATTTGCACCGTGATCCATGTGAACTTCGGAAGCCTCTCATTTCTCCGTATTCACTCCGTCTTCTCCCATTCTTTCACCATTATTTCTAATTTCTTCTCTTTTTACCTCCCCCAACTTATTTCTCTTTTTCGAGAGATCACCCGATTTTTTCAAAAAAATTTGGCCCATCTCTCGAGGGGGCATACCACCCACTAAATTAACATTTTCGGGGCATAATTCTCATACCTATCTTTCTTTATTTGGAACGACGTGATAAACCGCACCGTCTCAAAGAGGGGCAAATGTAGACACATAAATCTGTCCACTTAATTAAATGAATATTTAGTATTTATTTGATTATTTAAACCATCAATCAACAATTAATTAAATTAATATTTAATTAATTCATCTTGAACCTCTTCTCCTATTAATTAAATAAATTATTTAATTTATTTAAATTAATTCATTAAACCATATTCTAACAATTAATTAAATGAATAAAACATATTTATTTAATTAACCCCTCTCCACATTTAAAATAAATAAATATTTATTTAAATCTCTAAAACCCTCCCACTTGCATTCTCCTACAAATAAAAGTTGCACAATTTTAGTTGAAATAAATGAATTTTATTTTAATTAAAATTCTATTTTCTCTCACCCACCAAACCCACTTGCTCACTAATCCCCTTCTTTACTCTTCTAATCCCCTTATAGACTCTTATAACCCCTTCTAATTAGCCTAATCCCCCTCTCTAATCATTTGCACATTCCCAAACAAAGGTCACTTCTCAAAAATGTCTCAAAGTCTTTCAAATGCATTAAAGGCTTTTATTCTTCAACAAGTTAACCCTCAAAGTCTTCGAAAGCCTTTATGGCTCTTACATAACCATTAATGGTTAACTCAACTTACCCACATGGTTAGAGACTTTCCCTCTAACTCAACCCTCATTTAACTCATGGGTCTCTTCAAGCATTCATTGCTTTGACCATGGTTATCCCTTTAACTCTTACACAAGAGTTTATCCATTGGATAAAAGCAATTACCCTTGGATAAAAGCTTTGTCCACTAACTCAAGCCTAACCAAACCCTCCTAGGGTAATCTTCATGTCATCTCAAGCATTTAATGCTTCTTCCCTCTCCTCTCAAGCCATCTCATGTTGACACTTGTCATCATGGGATTGGGTTGAAAGCCATCACATGGAACACAAACCCATCAATCCTAGCCCTTCACAAGCCCACTCAATCTTGGCCATTCAATCAACATTTTTTCCTATAAAAGGACCTCGTTTATTAAGAGAAAGGAGGAAGCATTTTGCATTGTTATTATACTAAGATTCACATAGACATTAATTAGGAGCTTTCTCATAGCAAATCATTTACACTTGCATAAACATTTGTTTCCATTTTTACAACCATCTTGAATCTTCATATGACATCCATGGATAGTGCTAAAAGCTAAGAGCTACACTCACGTGGGACTTGGAGAGGAGAGGAACAAGGGAGGAACATCTATGAGCCTCTTTGGGAGCATCTTGGGGGGTCTTCTTTCCCTTTTTCATTTATGTATGCTCTTCATTGTTTGTTTTATATCTCTCTTGGTATGCATCTTAAGGTTTTTGAGTTCATTTGTGTTTGGTTTTGGTTGGAACTAATCTATTAACGTTTGAACTTGTGTTTGTGCCTTGTGCCCTTTTTTCCTTGCATCAGGATCTATATTTGGTTGGTCCTTTGGTGGATCCAGTAACATAGGGTTTAATCCTTTTTGAATGATGCCATATTGAGTAGTTACTATTTGGAGGAGTTGCAAGTTGACCTAACTTAAATCCTTGACCCCCTTGGAAGAATGATGCCACATTTGGAGAGAAGCATTTGGGAGTTACCTTGTTGATGAGATTTTTTTCACTTTCATTCTAATGCTTGAAAAAGTGCTTTCAAAGTCACTTAAGTGACCTAATTTGTTGTTGATATTGAAAATTGCACACTTTTTGGCTTAAGTGAGTTTTTGCTCTTCTTGGAAAGTGCTTGAGCAATTGACTATCATTTTTTTTTTTGATTTTGACCACTCAATTTATCTTTCTTCAACATGCTTCAACTATGTGTGTGTGCACCTTTTCCTAATGAGAAGTCTTGGGAGAATACATTCTTTTTGTGAAGAAATGTTCTCATAAACACATCTGATGTACCAAGTAACATCTTTCGTTGCTCAAATTTTTAATTTTATTTTTTTGATAGGCATAACAAGGTTTTTTTTTGCATTAAAATGCTGACATACCTAATTGACAACAATAATATCTGTTATTGAGGCAGGAATATCACCGTTATCAACATAACATGAACAATAACAACATCTATCATAGATGTGGGAAAATCACAATTATCAACATAACATGAACAATGACAATATTGATGGCAATGCAGGGATATCACCATTATCAACGTAACCTCTCTACATGTTGAAACAAACAAGTTCTTTGTTAAAAATAAAATAAAATCAAACAAACAATCTACAATATTTACAAATTTAAATGTGGGGGTTATTGGCATAATGTGGAAAAAATAAATATGCAACACAATATCATTGGTCTTTGCATTGGTGTGAAGCTGAAATATGATTTAAGCACCTCATGCAAATGTTTTTTTTTGGGGGGAATTATATATACATATGCAATATTTTTTGTATAGATTGCAGATAATAGAAATTTCATCCTTAGAAATGAAATATTGATTGTTAAAACAACAACATAGTTTCATAAGCTTTTAGAGATTAATGAGGAGAATGGCAATGTAAAGAGTGAAAACCATTTTCACAAACAATAATTCTAATAGAAAGTGAATTCACCATTTATTTTCCTACAATTTGCAAGATATTGTAATAAGGTTGCAAATTAGGTTAAATAATAACAATTGAAACAATTGTAATAAGGCTTGCCATTCATGTAGAGTTGCATACATGATTCAAAAATAAAATTACATATATTTTATAGAAATAATTCATTCTTATAGATATTTAGAACAAAAAAAATTAGTATTATCAAGTATCTTGATTTTCATAATGAAAAATTCTTCTATTATCTAATCACAATGTGTAAAACACTTTTAATTAGGAATTTCAAAAACCAATTCTTATAAAAGTTTATCTCTTAATTTAGAATTTTTTTTTAAAACCTTTTATTATTATGGAGGAGAATATTACACCACATTTTTCACTTGGAGAAGTGAAAAATCACTTTCTCCCTTCATTTGGACTTGTTTTGGCTTATATGTCTCACATGCAATGACTTTGACATATGCGAAATATTTTTATACAAAAGTAGGTAATTAACTAGAATCTTGATTGAGTTTAACTCCATGCATACCCATAATCTAGATATGATCTATACATTTTATTATTGACTTTATTTATTTTTACAAGTGTGAATCTGGATTTACTTCAAATTTGTAGTCATAATTTTGACATTTGAATTTATAAATTGAAATTTCAAAATGAATCCATATCAACTTCTTTCTAGTAGTAGTACTTGTTGACTTGAGTTATACACATAAAAATTTATATGTGATCATTAGACATGATTCTTCAGAAATAAAAAATCATGTTCTGATTATTTTAGATCAAATTCTATGGGTTGTACATAAAGCATTTTAGATTTGAACTTAATTGTACTAAATAACTAATAAAAAAAATATTTAAAAATATTCAAACCAAACTTTAACATTCTATGTATCTATCCAAAAAAGAATTTTGGAAAACTTTTACTTACTACTTTTTAGATGGGTTGTACATGTGCATGTTTTGGTCTTGAATTTTCTTATTTATACAAATATCTTTATTAATCAACTTTTATCATCTTGGAATTAGAATAAATTATACATTAAAATAAATAAATTATGCATTTCATATTTCTACACTATATTAATATTCTATTTAATTTTTAAAAAATCTTTACCCTAAGTGTAACAAATTTTGATTTTAAATTTTTTTTATCTCCATTACCCTGCACTTACCCACAATTCAGCTACAATAAACTTCCACTTAAGCAAGGGTTAACAAGCTATTTGATCTATAAAAATTTTAATTGTATTTTATCATAAAAACAACATGAAAGAAATGATACTAATGCATTTTTAGCAAATAAATACTTATAATAAATATCAATCTTGAAGCCTTCATGAGATCAACAATATCAATCAAGGAGGAAATCATGCAAAAATAATTACCACCTTCAAAAATAGCAAGCAATTATTGTTGCATTCCTCATGAGAATCATACAAGAACAAATAAGATCTGCACATCCTATTTCACACTCGTTGGAATATCTTAACAAGCAACTCAAGTCTCAAGGTGTTTGCATGATGCTTCACTCACAATGAGCATTTGCGAGATGATATAAAAAGATGATATCTAACCTCCAAATGAAGTCTTGTACTTATAAGCAAGACAATAATAAGAAAACTTATAGTAGAAAAAATGACTAAGTTTTATAGCCATCAATAATTAATGCTCTCAATTGATATATTTGAATGTTGGAACCTAAGTTTGACTCTACTTCTAATGGTAATTGAAAACTTCAAGACAATTTGAATATTCTATCCAATCCAAGCACCCAAGATGACTTGTCTCCATGCGACTCTACATAAAATGATTTTTATAGGACATCTAATAATTAAACACATTTCTTCAATGCACCTCCCACATTAAATGTATTTGCGTAATGTACCTTGCAACAAAATAGAAAATATCATATGCAACTAGGAAAACTAAAAAGAAGATATCAAAAGTTAGTAGAGTTTAGGTCCATACACCAAACATCAGATCCACATGCCAAACTTAAATATGTAATCACATAGATTAGCTTTACTTTATACACTTGCAAGAGTAACAACAAATAATCAAATTTCAAATTATGAAGCATTTGTTTATTTATTCTTTATTTTTTTGTCTACTAACAAATCAAATAAAAAACCGTATACTACATCTTTTATTAATACTTTTTTATTTAATTTAAACTATTTAAATACCACATTTAATACATTCATTTTGATTAGATAAAGTAGGAGAGGGTCAAACCCTTAACAAAGTAGCCTAAACAACTTAATAAATCTACATAAAGCGAAATAGCCAAAGGAAAAAAACAATGAGTCTCATGAGGAGACAACCATCAAGGCAAGAAGAAAGAATCTCATGATAGGTGAGCTTAAAAACTAAATTAGATATACAAAGCTTTTGAATGGATCCTGGAATCAATGAACAATGCAAGAAGAGAGTCTCACTAGAAGTGAGATAGAGAGAACCACATTGAGACAAAAGCTTTTGATTTGAGCAAAGAACCAATGAGAAACAAAGGTCTTGAATCTAAATTATTCTCCTTCTCAATATAAGAACGAGAAAGGGGAGAAATAGAAGGACCTTTCCTCCTATGAACAACAATCCAAACTATGCTATCATCCGTGACATCACAACAAGGAGAAATAATATGAGACCCCAACAAGGGAACATGCAACAAGGGAAACAATCCAATGACAGGGTGAAAGGTGCTCGTATTAGTCTCAATAGAAGACAAAATCTAAGAGGAGATGATTGATTTCACAAGAGAAGACATAACTGGAGCGAGAGATAAAGGGGGAACAAGAGGAGAGCACTCAGTTGTGGGGATCACAACCTCATCCACACCTTGAGCATCCTTAGAAGAGATAAAATCCTTGATAGTTAAGTGATCATTAGAAGCATTCTTCCCCCAAGTAGCAACACCCTTTCTACAACCTTGAGAACAATTTGAAGCCAAGTGACTACTAGCGAAGCAGTGGTGGCACCAAAAAGGGATGCCTTCATAATCCAAAGGTTGAGGTCAAGGCCAATCCCTACCATTAGAACCGCCTCTCCATGAAGAGGCCTGAAAAGGTAAACATCCACCAATAGACAAGCATAGGTAGAGTGCCCCATGAAGTGGACTCATCAACCTTTAGGAATCAACCAATCACATTACCAATGACTTCATAACAAGACATCTCCCAGAATTGTTGAACATAATATCAACTTTTTTTTATTTATACTATTGTAGCTAAATGCTTTTAGCTATTAATCTAAACATAAAATAGCCTTAATCAAATCATTTACATCTATGTTTGAGCTTAGCTCTAGAGCGAAAGACCAATCCATAAATTCAACACTAGAAACACTTGCAACCCCTAGGATTAGCTCACTCATCTTGGCTGCTACTTTAGGTAGCCTAGGTCGTGGGTTCAACTCCTAATTTGTCCATAATGTGGATAAGGGTCCATTGTACATCACTCGAGAGGTTATAGGGGGCTCACCTTGTAAAGATTTAAGCTTCAAAATATTGGACTAAACTCTCGATTTCTCTTGATAAAAAAATAGAAACACCTACAATGCTTTTGAGGAATTCCAAACCCTAATGAGTTTGATGTTGTTGCTCTATAACCTTTGCCTCGATGGCTTCAAAGATGAATGACACCCATAGATCATTGTAGTTAGGGTAAAAAGCATGTTAGATCCCATTTCTGCACTAGAAACTAATCCTCACTATCACACCATCCAACATAGACTTCAAACCCACTTGCCATTTAGGCTTGATTAGGAGCTTCACAACTCGTGTAACAATGTCTTTATATTCTCCCAAACAAGCATAATTGTCACCAATAGAAAAGCAACATTAGTAATTACTAGATACATGTTCATAGACTTTGTGAAAGTATTTCCCAATACCATTTTTATCACCCCCAAAGCCATAGGAGAGTTGGGTTTAAACATTTTCTTTATTCATAGCTTTGAAATTGCACCATTAAAAGCAACGTGCCACTTCTTGGCTTGAGAACACATTATTGACTCCATAGGTATTTTTGCAAAAAAACCTTCATGTGCCTCATAATAAATCCTTTCAGTCCATGGATTGTGAGATTTTCTTGTCATAATTACTAGTCATGTTGCTTCAATCCTCCACACACATGTAGGAAATCTAGACACCCTTACACACACGATTGAAATAATTACAAGATCAATTGGAATGAAAACTTAATGGTTTTACTACCTATGCACAAAAGGATGAATGATCACTAAGTAATTAACCTCCATGTTAATTTATCTTTCATGCCAATCATTAGGTTAGCTAACACGTGTTAACATCTTTGTTAGCCTCATAATGGACATGGTTCACCCTAAAATCTTTGAACAAGTTTAACATTTCCATACAACTCCTCAAACATTATTTAACTCTTAGTTACTAAACATCCCCAAGCAAAAATGTGTTTCTCATTATAAGGGAATCCCCTCCTACTATTAATTTCTTGATCCCTAATTGTATTCATTTTTTATGGGTATAAAACACCGCCTATATCTCTGTCTTGTTATTGATTTTGATTTAATACAAACTTTATATATCTCTTCATCTTTATGGTTTTTAAAAATGCTTCTTGATTAGATTACTTCATATTACCTTTAGAATCCTTGTCAAAGTTCAACTTTATCCAACCTTGCTATGAAAGAGTCCAGAATGTATTCATTCTTTCAATAGATTGAAGATTAATCTTGGAAGCTTCATGGATATAGATTTTTTCTCAACTAATAAACTTAAAGTATTTTTATTAACTAGCATACCTATCTTTAGAAGAATATAGGTAAAGATATCATATTTGTTCATTATTTCATTTAAAAATTTATTATATTTTTATATTGTCATTAATTTTAAATTATTATTATATTACGTTATTGTAATTAATATTAAATTATTATTAAAATATGGTTATGTTATTATGTTTTAATATATTATTATTTTTGTATTTTAATATTTTCATTAAATTCTTTGCAAAAGTAAAAAGCTTTTAGTACTAAATTATTATTATTGTATTTTTATTTTATAAAATTAAATTAAGAATAATAATAATAATAATAAGAAGATACTTTTTCACTTTTCATGCATTTAAGTATCACCAACACTCAAATTAAATGCTTCAAGTTTTTATTGTCAATTTTTTTTGCATTCATATGTAAGTATAATAAATGCTTCTTGTTTTTGTTGAGGAATATGTGAGTAATTATTAAAATTTTAATTTATCTACAATAGCACTTCTTACAATTTTATATATGTTTAAAAAATTAAACTAAGAGATTCTATTTTAGAAAAACAATGGTGATATTGAAGACACCATTAAAGTAGTTGGGAATTTAATGTTTGTGGCCTATTCTTTGAGAAAGAAAGAAGGCTCTACCATAATGAGATATCTTAACAATTTATGTTCCTTTTATTTAGAAGTAAATAAAATAAATATTTTCTTCAAATAATTTATATAAATAGGTTTAATTTAATTTAACTAATAGATTATCAAGAGAAGTGACAATTAAATATGAAAATTAAAAAAACAAATTGTTTGATGGTGAAAGAGATGGTAAATGATTTGATTTGTCAATGTTTTTTTTTTTTTTGGAAAGGTTTAAATAGAAGTGAAAATTTAGAAACTATTTGTTTATTGTTGCGGATCACTTATTTGAATGCAAGCTAGTCTTTGTAAGTGAAGGCATGAACTTCCATTTATATAATTTTGAAAGTTGCAAATTTAATTTGTTAAGATGCAAACTATTAGATTTTACTTGTGGAGACATGCACTTGCTCACTTATTTGAAGTTGAGAGTTGTAATTTTGATCTAACATTTTGCACTTGGGATCTAGATGTCTCCACATATATATGCATAGGTGTTGACAGTGTTTACAAATACTTTCAACTAATTTGTCAAATTGTGAGGGTTATGTTTCCTTTAAATTAACTCCTAATAAACTAGATTCTAGATTTATGATTTTGACTAGATAATTAAAGAAATAGTGTAAATGTACAACATACTTAAGATAATGTGCTTAAATGTAATTTTGACAATTATAATTATTAATAATGTAACCATTTAACCATCACACTATAGGATAAACCCCAACTCTTAAATAATCTTTAAATGAAAAAACATATTCAAATTAAAAAACTAATTTTTAAATCAATAAAAAATATATTAAATCAATTCAAAATTATATCTAAAATTTAAAAGATTACACTACAAAAATGACCTATGCCGATATTTTTAATCTAAAAAAATAAAATTATAAATTAAATGAAATCTTCATAAATCAAAATAAATAAAATAAAAATTGGAAAAATGTATGGATATACAATATTCATCATTCCACAAAGAAAAGAATATAAACCTTAGTACATAATAAAGCTAGGAATGATGTAGTAACAGAACCTAGTCGCAAATAAATGAAAATGACACGTTAGCATGAAATTGATGCTACGTTGGAAGGCGATCTGGGCTACACGTACACCAAGATTTCCTTGGCTCTTCAAAATGGATTTGGATTTGGATTTGCAAACAGGATTTCAACTTCAAACTTCAAATCCTCAAAAATGGAAGGGGAAAACACAAGCACAGCAAATTCTTCTTCGTCTTCTTCTTCTTCTGTAGGAAGTAAATTGAAGAAGGGCATGTTAGACGCAACCACCAACATCACTGAAGCCTTGCAATATATTAAAGCTTTCTTCCTTGCACAGGTTTGGATTGGATTGGATTATCAATTTCTTTTCTTTTAAATTTTGTGTCATTTACAATTCGTTTTCTTTGATGGTGGGTTGCAGGGGAAGAAATTGGTAGCTAAAAATGAGCAGGAATTGGCTGAAGCAGATCTTCAAGCTCAGAGAATTGAGGTTGATGCAACTGATGCTGCTGAGACAGAGAAGAAACAACATGACCTCCAAAGCTATTAATTCAAAATTGCAGAACTTTTCTGTATTCTGATGGCACTGTAATATATTTTGCTGTTTGATCAAGGGTTTCTCCAACCAAACCCTTTAACTGTTGATTACTCGTCATAATGTTTATGGGCTTGCTTAATAAAGCATGGTAGTAGCATGTAAATCTTTTTATGTTTTGCTGTTCTGAAGATCTGCTTATATGTGGTCAAGATCTTACACATTAACAAGTTTTGTTGAAAGACTAATAGTTAAAGCTGAAAAGGGAGTTTCAAGTAAAATTTGATTTGTTTCTGTACAATTTAGTACACTGATTTGTTTCTGTAATATTTAGTACACTGATTTATTTCCTTTAATTTATGGTAAGTTATTTGAATGAGAGTGTGTTAGCCCCCTGTAATATTAAACATACCTGTTGAGGAGTGTGTTAGGGTTTTCAGAGAATTTTTAAAAGAATGTCCATGATTGTATCAGGGCTGTCCTGCTATCAATTTTCAAGCGCTTTACTACTTCTATGCCCTGTTTTTTTCTTTGTTTATGTTTGCATTTACTATTTTGTTGTTATGGGTTTTCTTCTATTATAGGAAGAGAATAAATGAGAGTGATGTTAAAATCCATATGAGGTTGTAAAATTTTATCTAAAACACTAAACTTGCAAGAAAGAAATAACTAAACTAAAGAGAGAATTTTTAGAGCAATAAGAATGAAAAACTGAGGAAACTGAGGAAAAAAAACAAAAGCAAAAAACCGTCGATAAAACAGACGGTGTCGAAAAGCAAAAAACCGAGGAAACTGAGGAAAAAAAACAAAAGCAAAAAACCGTCGATAAAACAGACGGCGTCAAAAAGCGAAAAAACCGCCGGATTAAGTAGATTGTGTTGACGTTGCCAAATACGCTAACACCCTCCTAAGTCTAATTATAAGAACGTCCAAAAAAAACAAAAAAAAAAGTACAAATGTTTGTCATAGTGCTCAATGAAGAACTTACTCAAAAGAACAAATGAAGAACCTCCTCAAAGACAAGACAAGATGTGCTGAATGAAGAACCTCCTCAAAGACAAGATCAAGAATCTGTATGAGTGCCCCGACTACACTATTCGGCAAAACATCTGTCTGTCGAAAATACAAAAGACAACAAGAATCTGTATGAGTGCCCTGACGACACTACTCGACAAAACATCTGTTTGTCGAAGATACATACATACAAAAGACAATAATTTGCATGAGTGACCCCAACCACATTACTCGAACAATAATCAGATGGCAAACAAAGACAAAACATCTGATATTCGAAGATGCAGGTGGCACATGAATCTGCATGAGTGACCCCAACGACACTAAACCATGCAAGAAGAAGCTGCTAGTCGAAAATACAGGTATCAATAGTCTAAAGATTGATCAAACTCAAAAACAAAACCCATGAAGCGTTTGCCATAGTGCTGAATGAAGACAAGATGATGATCAAAATCAAGAATCTGTATGAGTGCCCCGATGACACTACTCGGCAAAACATCTATCTGTCGAAGATACATAAGACAACAAGAATCTGTATGAGTGCCCCGACAACACTACTCAGCAAAACATCTGTCTGTCGAAGATACATACATACATACAGAAGACAGTAATCTGCATGAGTGACCCCAACGACATTACTCGAACAATAATCATATGGCAAACAAAGACAAAACATCTGATATTCGAAGATGCAGGTGGCACATGAATCTGCATGAGTGACCCCAACGACACTACTCAACCATGCAAGAAGAAGCTGCTAGTCGA
Organism: Cryptomeria japonica; assembly: GCF_030272615.1. NCBI lineage: Eukaryota > Viridiplantae > Streptophyta > Pinopsida > Cupressales > Cupressaceae > Cryptomeria > Cryptomeria japonica. Next base: position 255,372,999 of record NC_081410.1, read on the forward strand.
AAATACAGGTATCAATAGTCTAAAGACTGATCAAACTCAAAAACAAAACCCATGAAGCGTTTGCCATAGTGCTGAATGAAGAACCTCCTCAAAGACAAGATGATGATCAAAATCAAGAATCTATATGAGTGCCCCGATGACACTACTTGACAAAACATCTGTCTGTCGAAGATATAGAAGACAACAAGAATCTGTATGAGTGCCCCGATGACACTACTCGACAAAACATCTGTCTGTTGAAGATACATATACAAGACAATAATCTGCATGAGTGACCCCAACGACATTACTCGAACAATAATCAGATGGCAAACAAAGACAAAACATCTGATATTCGAAGATGCAGGTGGCACATGAATCTGCATGAGTGACCCCAACGAAACTACTCAACCATGCAAGATGAAGCTGCTAGTCGAAAATACAGGTATCAATAGTCTAAAGACTGATCAAACTCAAAAACAAAACCCATGAAGCATTACCACTAATAGAGAAAAACTCCTTGATAATATGACAAAGGAGAGGCATGACATGTTCACTGAAATGATGTGTCACAAAGGAGAAGATGAAGGCAAGACCCGAAAGAACGACCTTGACATGCATCTAGAAACACAAGTTTACATCAGCTTCCATTCTTTAGAAATATGTCTGCATATAATTTGTGTTTAGCTTCTCTTCCTAGCTCCAAGGCTCTTATACCATGTAAATTTTTATCTAAAACTACACATCACAGTAAAATCTAGCTAGAAAGAAAGAACTAAACTTGCAGAATAGAGAGAGAATTTTTAGATCAATAAGAATGAAAACTTGAAAGAATTTTTAGATCAATAAGAATGAAAACCTGAATCATTAATTGATTGATAAAGGAATTACAAAAATATCTAGAGCATCTATGTAAGCATAAAATAGAGGAAAAAACAAAAGCCTCTGTGAAAGCAAAAAATAGAGAAAAAAACGGTAATAAAACTATCTACTTTGGTTAGCTTACAATAATTCTTGATCCGGTTTTATTGTAAGCTAACCAAGGTAGATAGTTTTATTACTGTTTTTTTCTCTATTTTATGCTTTCACGGAGGCTTTTGTTTTTTTCCTCTGTTTTATGCTTTCACAAATGCTCTAGACATTTTTGTAATTCCTTTATCAATCAATTAATGATTCAAGTTTTCGTTCTTATTGCTCTAAAATTTCTCTCTCTATTCTGCAAGTTTAGTTCTTCTTTCTTTCTAGCTAGATTTTACTCTGATGTGCAGTTTTAGATAAAATTTTAAAATGGTCACTACTATTTTTTATTGGATTGTGGGGGAGAATTTTTTTATTTTATTTTGTCAATGACATTTCTTCATCTATCATTAAATTGTGAGAGATGAAAAAGAGATCAAAATGGTTAATTGTAGATGAGGACTGAAAGAGAAATGGACTAGGGGTGAGAGGAGAGGAGAGGTTGTAGACTGAGAATAGAGAATAAACATCCAATGTTAATCAATTAGATGAGAAAAAAGTTTAAAAAGAGTAAGATTTTAACACATTAATTTGGAGAGATTTAAAATTTACAAGGAATAATCAATTTATTTAAAAATTAAAAAAAACAAAATGTTGCATTTTACAAAATGCTCAGAGATATCAGTTTTGAGGCGTCTTTATTTAAATCGATTAAAGCTACTGCATTTTGATGATAGATTAGATAGGCATTTGGAGACAGATGACTTGATAGCTATTGATTTAATTGCCATTGAGGATAGATAGCCATTTGGAGATAGGCATGAGGATAAGGATAGATCGCCATTTGGAGTTAGGTGCCTTGGTGGTTTTTAGATAGATGTATTTGACTATATCTATATTAGTAGCATTTGTAGTGTACCATGTTAAATATTAACTTTGTGTTTTTTTGACTTACATCTGTATAAATATTTTGTGTTTTTTTCTTCTTCTGTCTGTATAAATAGTTTACTATCTTTTTCTTATGTCCCTATAGATATTAGTATTTCTTGTAAATAAGGAACCCCTACCTATTCATTTAAATATATAAAATATATAATATAATATTTTATTTATTGAGCGTTATTGAAGCATTTAATATTTAAAAAATATTGTAATGAGATATTTCATACTTACACAAATATGATGTCATTTATATTTAAAGAGCATAAATTAAATAAAAATTATTATATTTTCAAAGGTTTGAGTTTCTCTTTCTCAATTTTCTCCTTGAAATTTTTTTCCTTTTTTTCATTTTGTTTCCATTTTTCATAATAATCATATGAAAATGGTGGTGAGTTTCTAATTCCAAAAAACTAATGTTAAACCTTCTCTTTGTTGGCTTGATGATGATTGTAATGAATGACTTCATATGTTGTCATTGATGGAACATGTACACACACACACACACACACACACACACCTATGTTTGTCTACCGGTGTTACTTCAAAGTTATTTGTATTATATATTGCTACCGGTATTAGAAGTTTTCCTTATGATAGTGTCAAACCGGTACATGTCGTCAACCGATATATACAGGAATGTCTCAACACCAACTTGAAGATCCAGTGGAGATTATCAAATAAGCAATGAAGGACAATTGGTTTATATGTTGACAGAGGTTAACTCCAACCGGTATCGGTGTTCCAATCGGTATTCATTGATTATGTGATGAGTTATCACCGGTCGTGATGAGTTATCTTAACCGACAAATTTTGGTGGTAATTTATGACAAGTTATGTTTGATCGTCCAGATACACTGCATCTAGGAAATTATGATATAATTTCTAAGGCCAACATGAAATCTAAATGTCTATATAATGACATTATGATGATATATGATAAGAGATGATTTGATGCGAAGATAGAAGTGTTAAGTTGCAGAGTAGGTTGGTAATGCAGTTGTGAGTGTGCAGAAGAGGATCTATTCAAGCAAGTCGTGCTACTTCTAGATCACACCACCTGTTGTTTTCTTATCACTACAATAGTCAAATCCCCTAACTGGGTAAGCTCTAACAAGATTCACTGTACAAATCCTCTAAACAAGTGATCCATTAGTTTGGATTCAGAAATCCTCTACCGAGTTTACTCCTAAAAGGGTACTACCTTTAATAGGGTATAACTCCTAACAAAGATTTGGGATCTTTAACAAGATTCACTCCTAGTAGAGCATTTTTGTAGACCTTAACCAGTCAATTACCTATTACTGCATATAGTTAACTTGCGAGTCTCATCTCACCATGGTTTTTCTCATTTGGGTTTTTCACGTATAAATACTTGTGTTATGGTGAATGTTTTACTTCTTGTGGATGCACTAATATCATTTTGGATTACATGCATAGTGTTTAACAAACTTGTTAAGTATATCTACCAGTCAGTGTTTAAAGTAGTATTGTTTTTGGTGTCACTGATTCACCCCCCCTCTCAGTGTTTTATAAGTTTATCAATTGGTATCAAAACCTAACTTCTTTAAGGCTTAATTGCTTGGAAGGAAACCAAAAAGCCACCATGGGGGATATGAGCTACTTTGAGATGGCTAGAGTGCTTGAAGCTACTAAGGATGAGCTTGAAACCCTAAGGATCAAATTCAAAGCCTCACAAGTCAAAAGGAGAGAGCTAACTGAACAACTATTGGAACTGTCTGATAATAGTTCTTCAGATGAAGCTAACATTGATGCATTAGCTGAAGAAGTTGAAAAATTGAATGGTGAAAAGCTAAATCTAAGAAGAGAGTTAGAATCCCTAACTATCCACATGAGTCAAGAGGTGGAAGCTAGGAGGGTAGTTGAAGACCTTGTTAAAGAGAGAGATCATGAGATTGCCAAGATCAAATGAGAGAATGCTACTTTGCATGAGCATTGGCATGCAAAGAAAGAAGAAAAAGATGTCTTGCAACTAGATCTTGAAATGGCACCATCTCTAAAAGAGACTCTTTCAAAACACAATGAAGATCTTACCAGATAACTCACTAAGGCTAATGGAAAGCTAGAAAAGTTTAATAGAAGTTCTACCATGCTGGATGAGTAGATTCAATCACAAAGGATGAAAGGTGATACTTCTGGACTTGGTTTTAACACATATGAGAAAGGAGAGTCTTCCGGAACCAAGAGCAACATTCGCAAGGATAAAAGTTCTCCCAAGGCTAACAAGCCTACCGGTAAGAAAGTTTTTAAACCTGTTTGTTTTGTTTGTCATAAGCCTGGACATACTGCAAATGTGTGTAGAAACAAACCCAATGAAAATACAAGCTACGATGCAAATACTAGGTATGCATCTAAGAGATTTGAAGGTCATTGTTTCACATGTAAAATGTATGGACATATATCAGTTGAATGCAGACATGGAGCAAATAATCCAGTACCTCACATGAGTCCAAGACCTAATGGCAACTGGATGAGAACCTATGATAACCGGGGTTACATAAACTGGCAGAGACCCTATGTCAAGCGGTTTAGTCCATTTGAGATGGAAAAGGTAACTAAAGTCATTTGCACCATTTGTAACAATTATGGTCATGTGGCTATGAATTGCAAAAGGAGAACTGGAAGAGGCAATGCAGGACCTTGGAGATCATCTAGAATGACCTGCTATCATTGTCATAAATTGGGACACATGGAAAAGTTCTGTAGATCCAGAAAGAATAAACCGGTTAATGATTCTAAAGATCAGAAAGGAAAGTAGAAGGTAAATGTTGAGGAAACCAGAGAAGAGATGGTCTGAATCTGGAAAAAGAAGAGCGATGATATACCTACAGAATAACCTAATCCTTCACCTTGTGTGGAGAATCCTACACCGGTGAATTGAGCCTTTCAACAAGGCTGAGGGGAGCATAATGGTAAATCTACTTCCGGACCCCTTGAAAGATGTGTGGTAAGAGAGTTTGAATTTTGAGTGGTTATGTGTGAAATCTTGATATCTTTTGTCAATCGGTTTTTCAAAAGTTTATCAACCGGTTTTACACCTATTAATATTGTATGCATCGCTAAGTGGTGTATTAGGGTTTGTAACCCTAGTGGTTGAGCATTTAATGCAGTAGGTAAAAAGGATAAAAGCGAGTTTTGCTTTGTTATTTTTGCCCTAAATGCATTCGAGAGAGAATTCTTGAGCACTTGCAGAGCGAAGAAAGAATTGCTAGCTGGTTTTAGTCAAATTCGTGCCATGATTTGCGCGATTGAAGCTGATTCGAAGGTTAGTAAAGGCTGAACTGGTGTGCATTTGAGTAATCAACCGGTAACCAAGGCAACGCGTGTGACTTGAGGTATTTATTTGTAAATCCCATTTCGAATCTAGTTTATCTGAAATGGATTCATCATCTAAGCAAGTAGAGAGGTTAATGATCACATCAAAACCTATGGAGGTTGTGTAATCAGAACGAATTGTGTCTTATAATGTTTTATCTCAAGTTCCTGACAGAGTCATTGTAAAAGGAGATTTGTCTAGCTACATTGATTGTAAAATTGAACATTTAAGATCATTGTCAATTTATTCTCAGTTGAAAACCCTTTGCGATAAGAGCGAAAAGATTCAACCCAAAAAAATTAGGGTTTATGAGAAAGGTTTTCATAATGCAACTTATTTTCTTGAGGATTTTGAAGAGGAACATATCCGAATTATTCTGAGTCGTGTTCATGGTGAGAATATGTATTTGGAAAGGACACACACTATAACCAAAGAAGCTATCCAAGATGTGACTGGTTTTTGGTCAGCTGGTGAAGTACCTAAGCTGAGGCGAATTTCTAAAAAGACAGTAACAACTTTAACCTTGTCAACCTCTAATGGGCGTGTTTTTTTTGTTAATAACATTAAGGACCTAGCGGTTAAATTGGCTAATATGGTTATAGGCTACCAAATATTCTATTCCAGTAGAATGATTAGTGTACCATTTGCAGCAGTGCATACTGCCTATAAAATGATTGTTGAGAATGCAAATTATGACCTTTGTGAAGCCTTACGAAGTCAATTAATGTTGAATCTACAGTCAATCAAGAAGGACAACAGTCAGAAGTTCAAGTTTGGTCAGTTACTGATTGGTCTATTCTTTTACTTTCAGAATTTCCTACCAGAAATTGGTGATCTTGAATGGTCCAAAGATCTACCGGTAACCGCTCAGATCAAGAACAAAATTAAGGCTATAAAGAACACTTTCTCTATTGCAATGAACAAGTATTTCAATGAAATTCAGAAGAAAATGAGTATGAGGGTAAGGCTACCTGAGGATGTGGTGAAAAAAATTGCTAAGAACATCATTTTCATAGTCAACACCAATTTCTATCTCATGGAAGCCATTGAACTGAGAGAAGATGAAATAGAAGACATGAGCTATGAAGTCAATTATGACTTATTGATTGGTTATGCCAATAACCTGTTGGCATCTCCAGTGGACAACAAGAAGAAAAGACTGGATATTGTTGAGGAGAAAACTGCAAAAGCTGAAACTAGTAGTGCTCCAACCAGTAGTGGTAAAGGAAAGAAGAAGAGGGCTGAGAAAGCGCCTCCAGTGTCAAAAAGTACTAGAGTGACATGAAGTGTCCAAACTAAAAAGGAATTGACACCTAAAGTATACATAAAGAAGCTGACTGCAACAAAGAAAAGAGGTCGACAACTGATTCTTCAAGCAGAATCTGATGAAACTGATACTGAGGAAGAACCAAAGAAGGTAAAGGCAACTGGCAAGAAGTCCAAACCAGTTGAAGCCACCTCTCAACACACTATTCCCATTAATTCTTTGTCTTACAAGCGTATGACTAATTTTGAGAGAACGGTAAAGACATTGGGAAGGAATAGATTTGATAATGTCAAAGAATATTTTGATTCATTTGATGAAGATCAGAAGGAACAAATTGTTCAACAGGTAATCAGCTATTTGTGTCATTACGATTGATTACCTCATGATCTTGAGAAGGATATTTCTAATTCTTTATATACTATTGTTTTGAATAAATGGGAAGAATCTATGAAGAAAGAAAAATAAATTATTGATGATGTGTTTGTGCAATAATTTCTTAATTTGTCAAAGGATGAGTTAATTGTATTGCTTGATAAACACAAAGCTCAATTTTCTTTTAAGTCAAGAAGATTAAAGCTACTTAGTGGGAAGGTGCAACCTGTTGAAGTTGACACTCATTAGATAGCAAAGGAAATTCAGAACATGTGTAAATTGATAGAGTCCCAACAGGATAATGAACAAGATACTGTTGATTTACTGGAAATGGATGAGGAAGATATAGTCCAAGTTGATATTGTCTATCCTATCAAGAAGAAGGATGACACTACTTCCCAATTGGTAATATTTGTTGATGATATTTATGATACAATAGATCTATTTGGAAACATCATTGCACCAGATATGCAGCCACTTGAAATAACTGATTCACAGGTTAATACAATAGAGATATTGGCAACTCAACCAAATATGGATATTCCACCCCCATTGGTAAATGATCAACAAGTGAAACCCCAAATCCCACCGGTTTCACAGGCTACTCAGGAGGAACCTGCTGAAAAAATTGATGAACAAACCTCTAAACAGGAAAAGGAGAAAGAACAAAAGGAAGAGAAAATTGAGAAGGAGAAATCTGCTGAACTGGAAAAGGCATTGATCAAACAACAAAATGATGATGATGATGACTCATTTGGCTTAAAAGGACCAATAAATGTTGATAACATGAGTGCATCAAAATTGCTGGAGTTTGCAAATGCCATGCAATCTAGAGCTCAGAAGAAAAGGCTTAAGGAATAGAGAATGGAAGTTGAAACCATTCAAAATGTCGTAGATATTCTGTCAAGCCTTCTACTAGAAACTGCTACAGGGAACTTGTCAATTCCCATTGGCAAGCTTGGCCAGTTGGTTGCCGATGCCTCTGACCAACTTAAGTCCCTTAAGGAAGCAACGCAAACTTATGCAAAGAAGAGCTACATGAAGAAACAAGGAGAACAAATCATGAAGGATATTGATACAGGGAGAATTGCCCTATTACTGAATAAAGACCTGTTAAGAAAAGCTATTGAAATAGGAGGAAATTTTTTTGCATTTACATCTAATGTTTCATTCTTTTATACTGATATCAATCAAAGGTGAACATAAACCGAGCAAGAACTGGAAAGGATATGTCATGCTTACATACCTTTACAAGATTCAATTTTAGCTTTTGGCAAATCTGTGGATGATTTGCAAAACCGGTTAGAGGTCTATGAATGTGAACAGGCAAAAAGACTCTGATCTTTGAAGGAGTTGAAGAATTTACTCAGATGAAAAGTGGACATGTTACAAAGAACATACAAGAATGAAGAAGCAATTTTGGCTACTCCAGAGACGTGTACACTTGATTCAATGGAAGAATTCTGTATACAGGTCATGACTACATGACTACAATCAAGCTCATTGAAACCTTGCTGGAGACATGGGAAAATGATTTTTCTCAATTGAAGCGTACTTTTAGTGACATTTTTCTGAGAATTGCAATGAACAATCCTTGATTCATATTTTCAAGTTTTTAAACTTTTGCTGCAAATTTTTGTTATATATGTATATATTTTACTTTTTCAATTTGGCATTGTTGTCAAAGGGGGACTAGAAATATGTATGTGTTGTGAAAATTTTGTATGTATTGTTAAGGGGGAGTAGGAGTAAAAATATATGTGTACAATTTTTGTAAGCACACTTAGCTGTATAGTTTGAAAATTTTCTAAGTGTTGCCATCAATGCCAAAGGGGGAGATTGTTGGCTTGAAGATGATTGTAACGAATGACTTCATATGTTGTCATTGATGGAACATGTACACATACACATATGTTTGTCTACCGGTGTTACTTCAAAGTTATTTGTATTATATATTGCTACTGGTATTAGAAGTTTTGCTTGTGATAGTGTCAAACTGGTACATGTCGTCAACCGGTATATACATGAATGTCCCAACACCAACTTGAAGATCCAGCGAAGATTATCAAAGAAGCAATGAAGGACAATCGATTTATATGTTGACAGAGGTTAACTCCAATCGGTATTGGTGTTCTAACTAGTGTTCATTGATTGCGTGATGAGTTATCCTAATCAATAAATTTTGGTAGTAATTTGTGATGAGTTATGTTTGATTGTCCAGATACACTGCACCTAGGAAATTGTGATAGAATTTCTAAGGCCAACATGGAATCTAAATGTCTATATAATGACATTATGATGATATATGATAGGAGATTATTTGATGTGAAGACATAAGTGTTAAGTTGTATAGTATGTTGGTAATGCAGTTGTGAGTGTGCAGAAGAGGATCTATTCAAGCAAGTTGTGCTACTTCTAGATCATACCACCTGTTGTTTTCTTATCACTACAACAGTCAAATCCCCTAACCGGGTAAGCTCTAACAAGCTTCACTGTACAAATCCTCTAACCAGGTGATCCATTAGTTTGGATTCAGAAATCCTCTACTGAGGTTACACCTAGCAGGGTACTACCTTTAACATGGTATAGCTCCTAACAAAACTTTGGGATCTTTAATAGGATTCGCTCCTAGCAGAGCATTTTTGTAGACCTTAACTGGCCAGTTACCTATTACTGTAGATAGTTAACTTGTGAGTCTCATCTCACTGTGGTTTTTCCCATTTGGGTTTTCCACGTATAAACACTTGTGCTATGGTGGATGTTTTACTAATTGTGGATGCACTAATATCATTTTGGATTACATGCATAGTATTTAAAAAACTTGTTAATTATATCTACCGGTCAGTGTTTAAAGTAGTATTTTTTTGTTGTCACTGATTCACCCCCCCTCTCGGTGCTTTATAAATCTATCATTTTTTCTCTTGGTCCTATCTCAATTGTTTATTGAAGTGACCAGTCATTCAATCAGCCAGCTCCATGTGAAAAAACAAAGAGGGGCAACAATTCCCCACCTTTGTAAGGACAATTGGGACTTGCATTACTACTATATTATTATTTTCCCCACCTTCTTAAGGATGATTGGGATTTGCCTTACTACTATATTTTTATTTTTCTTTTCCCCACCTTCTTAATGACGATTGGGACTTGCCTTATTGGCAATTTGGAGGAATTGATTATGTGTTGCATTGATGCCAACACTAGCTTGTTTGGCACACTGGATTCTGGTAGAGTGGTTGGATTGTGATGTTGATCAGGAGATTATCTCCGGTATTCTCTAGTATGTTCAAATTGGTGGAATTGATTTGGTTTGGTCATTCATGTGCGTGTCACATTCAGTCGGTTCAGGGTTTGGTGATCCAGAAGCTATCATATGTTCTAGTAAGACTTTTAGTTACCATTAGGGGTTTTATCGACAGAGCTTTGTTGAAGATCTTTTGATGGATTTGATAAGTGGTGTTGGTGCAGCTTCTAGAAGGTTCTCAGGATGCTGATGGTTATCATGTTCATGTTCATGTTCCAGTTGATTGGTGGTGTTGCATTTGCCTTATGGCAACCTATTTTAGGTCTTGTACTATTCTGCTAGGTTATGGACCAGTTTATGTAACGTGTTGGTGGATGTTCCCGATGCGTTACCGGTTGGATTTATTGTTTGGTTAATATTGTTTCGGTCTCAGGCCGACTTAGATTATCATTGGTTTGTGGGTTTATGTAATGGATTTATTGTATTATCTTTTAGGTGGCTGACCTAATTGTTTAGGTCCTGGATTTGTATAAATATGATGTAAGATCTCTTTTGTAGATCGTGGTCGTGGGTTATGGGATTATCTGTGTGTAAATAAGGTTGTAATCATATGCAGAGGATTTGGTCAATCATAGGTGATCAAATTGGGTTTCAGTAAGAGGTTTAAGAACTTCGACATTGAGCTTAACCAAAACTATACTCAGGCAGAGGAGATGATATTCTTGCAGTTCACTCTTCTTTTTGGATTGTAGTTCAAAGATTTCTTGTAGTCAGTGATGATCCTTTTGTGATGAGAAATGTGCTCTAGGCTGTTGGCCTTCCTGCATGTGGAGGCCCCTTATATGTAATATTTATTCATCTAATTAGTGGATAGATATTGTGGCTCTCCAATCCCATTGTGGTTTTTCCTCTTTGAGGTTTTCCATGTATAAATCTGTGGTGTTATGGTGTTCATCTTTGTGGTTGCATTATTACTTATTATTTTTTTCTTTTATGCATACCAGTTGCTAAATTGTTGTGATAATAAGGTTAAAATTAATCATTCTAGTAGAACACTGATTCACCCCCCTCTCAGTGTTCTTGGATTCCAACAATTGGTTTCAGAGCTCGGTGCCTCAGAATAAATCTAACAACTTGAGGAAGATCATGTATCTGGAATCTATGGAGATGAGTTAGAGGAAAGAACTTGAAGTTGCACTTGAAGACTATGATGCTGAAAGATTGAAGAACATGAAGCTGCAAGATGAGCTGAGATCTACGAAGGAATTCATCTTTACTCTGCAAGAGAGGTTGTCATCTGCTCAAGCCAAAAGGAAAGAACTCTATGATCAATTACAAAATCAAGATGATGAAGAAAAGAATACTCTTAAGGAACTATGTCATAAGTTGAGTCAGGAAAATGGTGTCATGAAGAATGAAATGAAATCCCTAACCATGAGGATGTCCAAGGAGATTGAAGATCAAAAGAAGAATGAAGAAAATCTTGCCAAATTTCTGAAAGATGGATCTAAATAATGCATTAGGTTGGCACATGAGAATGATATATTGAGAACTGAATTAGTACAATCTTAGAATAATGAGCAAGAGTTGGAAAGAATGATAACAATCCTAAGAGGTGACCTGGATGCTGCAAATGAGTACAAAAATAAGTTCAAGGCCAGTTCTGCAAAGCTTGATGAATTATTGAAGAATCAAAGGGATAGTGGAGACACTAGAGGTCTTGGATTTGAGCATGGAGAAAGCTCTGGTACTGCAAATCAGAATGATACATCTGGTCAGAAGAACAATTAGGAGAATCCACTAGTCAATAGGAATCATAGGTCATCAGTAAGACAACCCAATGCACACAAATTTAATGGTAGATGCTTTGTTTGTAATAAGTTTGGTCATATGGCAAGTCAATGCATAAATAGAGTCAATCAGGATAATAATTCAGGTACCGGTCAGTGTTTCAATTGCAAAAAGTATGGTCATAGGACAACAGATTGTAGAATGAATGTGAAATGTCATGCATGTGGAAAGTTTGGACATATGGCTAATCAATGTAGGTCAAGAAATGGTCAAGCTTGCAACAAGGCAATTCAGAAGAACAATGCCACCTATTATGCATGCAACAAAGTAGGACACATTGCTAAATTTTGCTGAAGAAAGAACCTAACAATAGGAAATGACAAATCCAATGAGAAGGGAAAGAAAAAGTTGATGATATCCAGAAAGAGCATGAGAAGAAATGGATTAGAAATTTTGAAGGACAACCGGCTGAAGAAAATACCTCGGTTACTCAACTGACAGAACAAAATGTTCCTGCACCTACAGAAAACCCATCCAACAACTAAGGCATTTGCCTTAGGGGGAGACAAATTGATGACATATCTTACATTACCCCTGGTAGTGGTCTGAAATCCTGTTATAGATATTGGAGAAGTCAGTTTGAAGGTTAACCGACAAATATTTGCTGGATCTTGGATCTGGTTTGGTTTACTGGTAAGACACTTTATGAGTTATGGTTTGGTTGTATAGCTACTGTTAATTTTTTTCATAATCTTTGGTAGTGAATTGGAAAGTTTGATCCTAGATGTGATGAAGGGATATTTCTTGGTTATTCAAATGAAAGTAAAGCATATAGATGTTATAAAAAAAGATTGCAAATTAGTGTGGAGAGCGCTAATATCAAGCTGAATGAGCAGTACATAGGTCAAAACAAAACTTATGAAAGAGAACTAGAAGTGGAAATGATCATAACTAATCCGGTAACACCTACATCGAAACAAAATGTTGAGCTAGTTACCCCAATAGTATCAAAAAATTCAACAGTAATTGAAGATCAAAGAAAAGAAACAAAAAGTCAGAAGACTCTTAGGTATGTAAGGTTGAATCATTCAGAAGATCAGACCATTGGAGATAAGAGCAAAGGAGTGACGACAAGGAGAAGGTTGATAGCTGAAGAGGTATGCTTAATTTCTCAAATTGAACTGACATCAGTAGATGAGGCATGCAAGGATGAATGTTGGATGAAAGCTATGGAGGAGGAATTGGATCAGATAAAAAAGAACAACACGTGGACTTTAGTTCCTTGACCTAAAAATAAGAATGTTATTGGAACTAAATGGGTTTTTAGGAATAAATTGAATGAAGATGGACTAGTTGTAAGGATCAAGGCTAGATTGGTCTACAAAGGATATTCTTAGAAGGAAGGAATTGATTATGATGAATCTTTTGCTCCGGTGACAAGGATTTTCAGGTATGGTTTATGGTTGATGATGACTTTAGACTATGTGCATACACAAATGCGGATTGGGCTGGAGATATAGATGACTGAAAAAGCACATCCGGTGAAGTTTTCTTTCTTGGAAAGAAACTTGTTTCATGGGTCAACAAGAAACAGTCGTGTACTTCTTTATCTACTGCTGAAGCTGAGTATGTTGTTGCTGCTACTAACTATACACAAGTTCTATGGATGAAACAAATATTGAAAGATATACTTGGGTAGATTGTGATGAAACAATAGTTATTCACTGTGATAACTCTGCTGCTATTGACATATCAAAGAATCCAGTATTTCATTGTAAGACAAAGCACATATCAATCAAGTGAAACTTTTTGAAGGAAAAGGTGGAAGCAAATGAAGTCAGGTTGGTTTATGTGAACACTAAAGAGAAAATTGCAGATATCTTCACTAAAACTTTGCCCAAGGAATCATTTGAGTACTTTAGAGACAGATTGGAGGTCTTTGCCCCTCTAGTAGAGACTTAAGTGATGTTGATTGGAATCAGTCTGGTATGCATTATCAAAACTATTATTCATTTCGGATTGATGAGTTGGTGCTACTACTCTGGGGGAGTAGTCAGCTGTGTGGTTTAGAGGATCTATGGTTTTTCTTTGATGTTTATGTCAGATTTTTGGCATTGATGTCAAAGGGGGAGAGATATACATGTGAAAAATAGAGCTTAACAGATAAATCAGTCACAGGGGGAGTTTGGTCTATGGATGGTTAATTGGTTTAGAACTTCATTGATATACCATTTGTGGGAGTTGTTGGATGTCTTCCATTGGGGGAGACTTGTTTGGCATTTGGATGTTTTTTACATCTAGTGTGGCCATCAATGCCAAAGGGGGAGACTGTTGGCAATTTGGAGGAATTGATTGTGTTTCATTGATGTTTGTCATTGATGTCAACACTAGCTTGTTTATCTATCTATCGAGTTTCGGTAGAGTGGTTGGATTGTGATGTTGATATGGAGATCATCTTCGGTATTCTCCGGTATGTTCAAATTGGTGGAATTGGTTTGGTTCAGTCATTCATGTGCGTGTCACATTCAGTTGGTTTGGGATTTGGTGATCTAAAATATATCATTTGTTCTAGTAAGCCTTTTGGTTACTAGTAAGGATTTTACCGATAGACCTTTGTTGAAGATCTTTTGATGGATTCGATGTGGTGTTGGTGCAACTTCTAGAAGGTTCTTAGGATGCTGATGGTTATCATCTTCATGTTTTAGTTGATCGGTGGTGTTGCATTTGGCTTATGGCAACCTATTTTAGGTCTGGTGCTATTCTGTTAGGTTATGAACCAGTTTATGTAACGTGTTTGTGGATGCTCCCAATGCATTACCGGTTGGATTTATTGTTTGGTTAATATTGTTTCGATCTCAGGCCGACTTGGATTATCATTGGTTCGTGGGTTTATGTAATGGATTTATTGTATTATTTTTTAGGTGGCTGACCTAATTTTTTAGGTCCTGGGTTTGTATAAATATGATGTAAGATTTCTTTTGTAGATCGTGGTCGTGGGTTACAAGATTATCTATGTGAGAATAAGGTTGTAATCATATGCAAAGGATTTGGTTGATCATAGGTGATTGAATTGGGTTTGTGTAAGAGGTTAAGACCTTCGACATTGAGCTTAACTAGAACTGTACTCAGGCATAGGAGATGCTATTCTTGCAGTTCACTCTTCTTTTTGGATTGTAGTTCGAAGATTTCTTGTAGTTAGTGAGGATCCTTTTGTGATGAGAAGTGCGCTCTAGGCTGTTGGCCTTCCTACATGTGCATTCCCCTTATATGTAATATTTATTCATTTGATCAGTGGATAGATATTGTGGGTCTCCAATCCCATCATGGTTTTTCCTCTTTGAGGTTTTCCACGTATAAATTTGTGGTGTTATGGTGTTCATCTTTGTGGTTGCATTATTACTTATTTTTATTTGATTTTATGCATATCAGTTGCTAAGTTGTTGTGCTAATAAAGTTAAAATTAATCATTCCGATAGAACAGTGATTCACCCCCCTCTCAATGTTCTTGGATTCCAACATGCCTTACTACTATATTTTTCTTTTTCATTACATGGGGATGTGGTGTTCACCCTATCTCCATGCTCATACATATATCCCTCTATCGTTACCAACTCATTATTTATTCTATGGGGAAGCAACCCACTCCCCCTCAATCTCCATATATATCTCTATACATATTTTTACAACACTTGTGGTTGTCAATGATTGTCAAATCTAAGATACCTTGAGATGTCATGATATTAAATGCAACCTCCCCTTCCACAGAGATTGGGTTCTATGCCAAACAACCCTTGGGACTCTCCTCTCCAAAAAAACACATATTTTGATCTTCAACTTCCTATTCTCTTCTTTAGTATTACATATTTTAGGACTCCTCTCCAAAAACCAATATTTCAATCCTCAATTTCCTATTCTCTTCTTTAGTATTACAACTTTTAACAATATGTCCCACCTTTTGGCACTTGAAGTATTTGATAGGAAAACACTCATATTCAAATTCTTATACCAAACAGGGATAACTTTAAGAAACCACCCCCCAGTTAAAGTATAAAATACTGGCGAATCAAACATTATTTTTGTGGGGAAATTTTCATATTGATGGCGAATTTTTTTTTAAAGTAGGAAAAAAAATTATTTTGTATTGGTGATTTTTTCCTAGGGTACGAAAATTACATAAAATTATGGCGAATAATACCCTATTTTGTGGGGAAAATATATATTGTAGGAGGCGAATATTTTTCATTTAAAAGAACAAATATATAATTGTATGGGCGGAAATTTTTAGTACCGAGGAAAAATTATTTAATCGTATTGGCGATTTTTATCCACCGCTTGAAAATTATTTAATTTGTTTGGCTAATATTTTGTTATTTATGGAAAAAATATATTTTATTGGCGATTCCATGAATTCATTGCCATTAATAGACAAGGCACATGATACATCACATCACATCACATCAGTACATCACATTGAGTCAGGACTCTGCATGACGTATCGATAAGCACAACCTCTTTGACACGTGAAGGGTGACATGTACTTAAAATACATCAATGATTTTAAACCGTTCGATGATCGTAGATCAATGGCTGAAGTTTTATTTCGGCCCAAATTTTTGAAGAGAACATAGTTCAACAAAAAGTACTCAGAATGGAATTGGATTCAATAGACACGTACCAAATGTCCTGGTCGATAATGTTGGTCATTTAATATATGTCTAATCACTAAATGCAATCCACTTTGTCCTCACGACTTCCAATGTGGTACTTGGTACTGGTTTATAGCTGTTTCCAATTTGGCACTTGTGCATTTATGGGAAAGATTTGTAGAGATATATGAAAGATTTAAAAAAATTTAAAGTAATTAATACAGTTAGAGAAGGTATTATTACAATCAAGAGCTTCAACTATTTATATACAATCTCTAATTCTTTCATCTTCAATTAGCCTTTGGTAGATAAATTGTCAGAGCTCATGTATTTAAATTGTGCCTCTGGTTTAGGTCTATAGGCTTAGGCTGTTTAATTTGGTAATCTGATTTCTCAAGATGGACACTCCTATCCACTTGAGAAGCATTTCTATTGAGGACCAGAGGACCTTTTTGGGCTCCGTTAGAGACCCAACCCTCAAATCAGTCTGCAAGGAGGTTGGGGTGTTCACTAGTGAGGCTATGAGGATGGTGCTGGGCAGAGAATTTTTGCGTAATGAAAATAGATACCGTATTAACACGGGCGTTGTGTACCGATTCTTGGCGTCTCTTCTGGACCTCGGAGGAGACAAGGTGGATATGTTGATGTTGTTAAGGAATATTTTTAAAGAAGACTTCCTTGGAGATGATGTTACTATTGTCATCTTTGTAGAAGTAGGGGTGGGGATCCCTTGGGTGAATCAATTAACCAAGCTTCTCCTTCCTGACCAAATAGTGCCAGTGGCTAGGCAACTATTTCTTTTGAACCTAAATGCGGAGCAGTTGACGCATCATAAGAAATGAGTGCAGATTGTTAGGGACTTTCTTCGGAAATGGTTCCTCCTAGATGACTTTCCAAACTATAGTTGGCTTGAATAATTCTCTCATCTTATAATGTCTGAAGAATTCTTCATGGAGGGAGGGCGAGATTCTTAGGGTAAACCATGAATGTGTCCACTACCTGTGCCCTAGCCCCGACCCCCTAGTAGTTTTGTTTTTTTGGCTATGTCTTCGTAACCTTGCAGGCTCAGTGGCTCACTCATTTTGTCTTTAAAGTTTTTGAGGGACTCAAGTCTCAAACATGTAAAAATTGTAAATTTCCAAAACATAAATATTAATGATAATTTTGCAAATTCTAGTTCGTTTCAGTTTACCTCTTATGGATATAAGAATGCTTTCTATTTCATTTTATTAATTATTATTTTGCAAATGCTTTTTGTCTATGAGCTACGTTATTTCAATATTTTGTTAAACAATGGAAATAAATTTAATACTATGATCTTTTTTATGTAATGTTTTTGATTAAGTAAAAATAGGTTTTAGGGGACCCGAAACCTGATTACAATTTGAAAGATGAGCATTAAAGAGATGAAACAAAATAGCTGCAAAACACCAGCACAAAAACAAACAGCTAAGAAAAAGATAGCAAGAAGCCAACAAGAAGTTGGCTCCAAACCCAGCATTACAAATTAATTGAAAACTTTAATAGATTCTTCAACATTTTGAACCAAGATCATCATCGCCTTGGCCGCTTCCCTCAGGTCATTGGTTTCTTCTCTCAGCTGGCTATCTTTCATATTGATCTCCATCCCAGTAGTGTTTTGCCTTGTTCTACACCTGGGAGTCTAGTGGGTCGTGCTGGAAGTTGGAATATCATCAATGACAACCAGATTTTTTTCCTGATTTTTCCTTTCTAGATGATCCACCAAAGCATTCATGTTCTGTGATGAGACTTTGAGGACCTAGAGACTATGGTTCATGAATTTTTTTAGAGGCTTCTCGGTATGGGCAACCCAAGAGTTGATGTTGTCCTTATCCTTTTCAGTCTGTTCTTTCAAGGTTCTTATAACATCCTCCGGGTGTTTCAAATCCCCTTTGATCAAATATTTTTCCAGCCAATCCTCCATCTTGATTTCATCTTCAGCTTCATTGGTTTCTGTCTCATCATTCTTTTTCCCAGAGTCCTTAATCAACTTATTAATCTTGTTTTCCAACTCCCTCTATTTACTTTGCATGCTAGTAATGTTGTCGACAACCCATTTCTGGAATTTGAAGAACTCTAGAGTACAGTTACGGGCGGTATTCAAGATGGTGTTCGCAGAATCCCTACCCTGTTTAGTGCCCACAGAGTTAGGATTGTCATCCTCCTTAGAATTCAGAGCAACATTCCTACTGTTCGAGCCCATAGGGTTAGAGTGAGGGTTTTTTAGAGTTACCTCCTTCATCCTCTTCACCAATGTTCTCATCCTTTTCATACTCCATATCAGTTTCAAAATCCTTACCCTTTTCCTCCTCCACATCATAGTGCACCTCCATACCCACATTGTCTTTGTCAACTCTCCTTTTTTGTGGGTAGATGCATTAGGCTATTCCTCATCCGAATCCGAATCTTTGCCGCTCTCAGAGATATGTGCATTCATGATCAGAGGGTCATCTTTGGTTGCCCTAGCCTTGTCCTTCAGATGTTCATAAATGAGCAATATAAGCCCCTGATGGGCTATAGGGTAAGAGTTAGGCTTTTTAGCATGGTCAACAAGACTCTCATTCAGAGAGGATGCTAAATAAAAAGGTAGGGATATTTTGGCCCCATGATGGAAGTGGTTCAAAATAGCAAAGTGATAGTTATAGATTTTTGTAAATCTACCATCAACAGTTAAATACTCCATTAAAACCCTTAAAACGTTTTGCCAAAAGGGTTTTACCTGCTGGGGAATGTA
Source organism: Cryptomeria japonica (assembly GCF_030272615.1). Taxonomy (NCBI): domain Eukaryota; kingdom Viridiplantae; phylum Streptophyta; class Pinopsida; order Cupressales; family Cupressaceae; genus Cryptomeria; species Cryptomeria japonica. Next base: position 255,392,283 of record NC_081410.1, read on the forward strand.
ATAGGAAATGTTGTCTTTCTTCACAAGCTTGCCCTTCTCATCCTCCGATTTTGGGAGGATTTTGAACCCTTCAACTGCATACTTCCGATCTCTATAAAATTTGGTGCCCTCCGTCTGCAGACCCGTGACCTTTGTAACCAGGTTCTCATCAATTTGCCATATCTCCCCGAACAGGGTAACTCTATTGTTGCTCCAGCCTCTGGCAAAACCGTGAGAAATAGAATTTCTGCTTCCATGAAGCTTTTCCATATAGTCAGTAAAGCCATATCTGTGAAGTCTTCTCCAGAATTTTCATTCACTCTTCCAATTTTCACATCCTGGGGGCTTGTTCCTGTTTAAATTACCACCCATTTTGAGCTCTAGGTAGAAGTACCAACAACTATAATTCACAGTCCATAGATGAAACCCCAAATTCTTGCAAATTCTAGAGTTACTGAACATAGACTCTTTTGTTGTTTTGAAACCTATGTTTATGGCCACACAAACCCAACAATTATGATTATAATCTTCCTCACGCATATGATCATGGAAATGATGCCAAAAATGACTCATTAACTGGCAGTTAATCTGCCCCCAAATTTTGTCTTTGGAATTCGTTCCCCAAAATATAATCATGATATTAACTTGACCCATTGATACGATCAAAATATAATTGCTCTTTAACCTCCCTTTTACAATGAGTTTCTCCAATATATTTAACATCATTCCCTAAATTGACCCCTTCATTAGCTAAGAGATCCGCTACCTTATTGCCTTCTCTTAGAGTATGAGTTATGCTAATACTAACATAGTTATTTAATAAATATTTAGCACTTTTAACTAAGTTAGTAATATTCCAAGAAACAGAGCTTGGATGATGTTTAAGGAGTCCCCTTCAAGCCAGATTTTTTTTAATTTGAATCCTTGAGCAAGCTGGAGGCTTTTTAGCATGGCTAGAGCTTCAACCACATGATTATTTTGGACCCCAAAAGGAGAAGCAAAAGCTGCAATGCAGACTCCTTGAGCATTTCTGATAACTCCTCCACCACCAGACTTCCCAGGGTTGCCCTTAGCCGCCCCATCGAAATTCACCTTCATCCAATCATGATAAGGAAAGCGCCAAACAATATTATCTCTCCTATTCTTATTGTCAGATTTGCAAACTTTATGTATTAGGTTCCATTCGGTGAGGATATCTTTTTCCATATCATTCATATCAGTAACAAACCATTGCTTATTGTTCTTGTGAGGAATATTGATGTTCTCTTTTATGGGCCTGCAGATTTTTTCAAAAACCACATGAGGGTTACACTTAGCTTCCCTAAATATTCTATTATTTCTTTCTTTTCAAATGCCCCAACAAATCATGGGGAGGGTCAAGGACCAAAGGTTCTTGATAAGCTGGCATTTAGTGGGGAAATTCCATTGCTAGATAATATCCTTGATACTCTTGTTCATAACCCAACTAACTTTCCATTTCTCCCACATTTTACACCAAATTTCCCAGGTAAAGGAGCAGTGAAAAAAGAGATGATCAATTGATTCTTCCTCTTTCTGGCATAGCTCACATCTATTAGGGAATTTGAAACCTCTTCGGACCAAATTGTCAAGAGTAAGGATACTATTGTGAGAAGCAATCCAAAAGAAAATATTGACTTTAGGGATCAAAATGTTTTTTCCAAACTTTACTCCAAATGGGATTACTGGTCTGAGAAAAAGTGTTTTTGTAGGCTGAAGCAACCGTAAATTCACCTCTAGGATTACTTTTCTAGAGAAAAACATCATCATAGTCTTTGTTAAGGGAAAAGGACAGCAACTCCTTCTGGAGTAAGGAAAATCCAAAATGTATAACATCAAGCCTCACCCATTTGTCCTCCTTCTAGTAGTCACACACCATAAGCCCAAACCTCCTTTTACATTCCTCAATAACTTGACTGTTGTCTTGATCATAAAGAGCTTCATTCTTCATCCAGGGGTCCTCCCAAAACCTTATTTTGTCACCTTTTCCAAGGACCCATCCAACTCCAACTTTGGCCACTTTTATGGATTTGATAATACTATTCCAAATGAAGGATCCAACAAGAATGTCTTCAGAGTCAAGGACCCCTTGGATAGGTTGATTCTGAATATATTTATCAAACCATATTTGATTCCAATCTTTCTTGGTATCATAAACTCTCCATAATTATTTTGCTAGAAGAGCTTTGTTAAAGGTTTTTAGAGCTTTAATCCCCAACCCTCCTTTGTTCTTTGGTCTAAAAACTTTGTCCCAAGCAACCAAGGATATCCTCTTTTTTTCTTCAACTCCTGACCATAAAAATATCTTCTGGATTCTTTCCAATGCTTTAGCAAATTTAGCCAGGATACCAAATAAACTAAGGGCATAAACAGGGAGGTTCTGGAGTGTAGCTTGAAGGAGCTGCAATTTCCCAGCCTGAGATAAAATAGAACCTTTCCACCCAACTAGTTTTTGTTGAATTTATCAATAATCATATTCCAAAAGGAGTTTGGGGGAGTTAAACCCAAGAGAAGACCCAGATAGGTGGAAGGGAGCATGTCCACCTTGCAACCAATAATTTTGTCTTATGACAAGAGTATTCATGAAATATATAACCGATTTGTCCCAATTGACTTGCTGACTAGTAGCCAAAGCATAGGAATTAAGAGTAGTTTTGAAGGCCTCAGCCTCCCTAACAGAAGAATATCCCATTAGGATAATATCATCAACAAACTGTTGATGAGAGCAAAAAACATTAGCAGAGGAAGGTTGAAGACCTTTGATGGTTTTACTCAATTTCAGATTGTGAATCAATTTGCTCATACTCTCAACCAAAATGGTGAAGAGAAGAGGAGATATGGGATCTCCTTGTCTGAGCCCCCTTGACATTTTAAAGAATTTTGTAGGAGATCCATTAATTAGAATAGAGAACATAGGAGTGGTGATCAGCTCTCTGATAATTTTGGTTATCTTTTCATCATATCCAAAAGCCTCAGAATACATGCCACTCCACTCTATCATAAGCCTTCGCCAGATCCAACTTTATCAAGAAGCCTTATTTTTTAGCAGAATTGAGGGAATGAATGTTCTCATGCACAAGGATGATAGAGTCCAAAATTTGCCTACCAGGAACAAAACCTTTCTACTCCTCAGAGATGATGAAGGGGAGAACAACCAAAATTCTAGTGGTCAAAACTTTGGATATGATCTTATAGAAAGAGTTACATAGACTTATTGGCCTAAATTTTCCCATAGAATCCACCCCAGCAACTTTAGGGATAAGGGAAATAAACGTGGAGTTGAGTTCCTTAAGGATTCTTCTAGCTCCAAAAATTTCTTTGACCGCATTAACCGTGTCTTCTCCCACAATATGCCAGAATTCCTGGAAGAAAAACATAGGGAAACCATCAAGACCTGGAGCTTTATCCCCTTGAAATGAAAAGATAGCTTTTTTAATTTCTCCAGCAGACGGGATAGCAGATAGGGCCTTATTCTAAATAGGATTAATGATCTTAATAATGATATTAACCAAATTGTGTTGGTGGGTATGATCAATGTCCTTGTTACTAGTGAGGAGCTGATTGAAGAACCTGACAGCTTCATCCCTGATTTCCTCCTTATTAAGAAGAGTTTTGTCCTCTACAATAAGTCTTGAAATTCTATTCACTGCTTTATGTTTTAAAGATGTGGTGGAAAAATTTAGTGTTTCTGTCCCAGCCTCCAGCCAGATCGTCCTGGATCTTTGCCTCCAATATATTTCTTCCCTAGAAATAATGTTGTGGAGTTTGACTAGAACATCATCTTCCATGGCTTTGGAATACTTTTTATAGCCATCTTTTTGTATTGAATTTTGGATCTAATCCAACTCCTCCTTTAGCTTTTTCTTTGAATAAAAAATATCACCAAAGACCTTCTTGTTCCATATCTTAATGTTGACCTTGATATTTTTAAGTTTTTTGGCAACTTTATACATGGCAGTTCCATTTACATCAATAATCCACCAGTTAGCAATAGATTTTTCAAGATTAGGGTGGGAAATCCACATCTTTTCGAACTGAAAAGGGAAGATCTGATTATTCTTAAAATTCTTAGCAACAAAAGAGATGGGATAATGGTCTGAACCAATTCTATTAATAACAGAAAGGGAGCATCTATGGGAAAGAATCCAATCATTAGTGACAAGGGATCTATCAAGTCTTACTTGAATGAGATCTTTACCACCCCTTCGGTTAGACCATGTGTAGGATGCCCCATTGAGATCCATATCAATGAGAGCATTGATATTAATAAAGTTCATCAAGTCAGATCTACTATCTGGTTGAGCATGAATACCCCCATATTTATCAATGTCTTACAAAGGAGTATTGAAATCTCCCATCACAACCCAGCTGTTCAAAGGGAAAGATTTTCTTTTTTACTGAATTTTATCCCAGAATTTGCTTCTAGCAGATTTGGAGTTAGGAGCATAGATATTGGTAATAACACATTCCTTTCCATCAAAGATGCCTTTAGCTTTCAGGGATAAAATATTGCCATCTACATCAATCATTTCTCCAGAGATGGTTTTCTTGTTCCAGAAAATTGCTACCCCTCCAGATGCTCCATTCGAGCTACTGCCACAAACTCCTCAAATTTTAAAGAAGTTTAATTTCTCCACTTTCTCTTTACTCATTATGGTTTCCTGTACCAGGATAATATCCGGATTTTGATCTTGAATGAGGTTCTGTAATATATCCTATTTATTGAGACCATTTAGGCCTCTGATGTTCCAAGATATTACCTTCATTTGGAAGCCTGAGGACAGGATTCCTTTATAGTTCGCTGCCTTCCATCAGCTATGTTTTGCTTGCTCTCCTGTTCCCTATGCCATTTAATAGTTTTACGTCTTGATGGGGATCTTGAAGCACTAAAATCAGCCTTGGACCTGGTTCTGGTTTTCACCCCATTAAGGCCTCCTACCTTCTTAGTTTTTATTTTCTTTCCATTTCCTGTTATTTTTTCTTCTTGTTCCACTCTAGGCTCATCTTGCATATTACTCCATAGTTCTCCTCTTTTCTGGGATGATGTAGGCGTATCAACTCCAATATTCTGGAATAACGCATCTAAATTTACCTGAGGTGATCCAAACTTGTTTCTCCTTCCAAGTTTAATTTCATGTTCTTCAAATTCATCCAGGCACTGTTCATCTTTTTTTGATATAGAATCTTGGAAGACCTCATGATGAGAGTCAGTGATATTCTCAATCTCACCATCTTCAAGTGTCTCTTCATTGATTTCATTTTCCTTCTCCTGTGTTTGTAGAGCCTCAAAGGTATTGACTGTTTTGATCTCAAACTCCCTGATTTCATTCTTTTTATTCTCCTTCATGGGGGGATTCTTAGGAAGGTCAATTCTATCTCCTTCTGATGGTTTTGATATATTGACAGAGCTTCTGCTTTTTCCTTCTAACTTGTTACCTTCTTTGTTATTATTCTTTTCTTTCCAGACCTATTTGTGGATATTTGTTATCATAGGTTTTTTAGGGTTGCTGGGACAAGCCTTAGCCCAGTGACCAGCTTTTCTGTAAGAAAAGCACACAAAGGGGAGTGATTCAAACTCTATTGACTGTTCCCATAATCCAAGTTTGGAGCTTATATCAATAGTGCTAGGAAGGTCCATATTCTGTGAAATGTTGATACAGATACATGCATAAACCAATCTCTTGCGAGCTACTGTTATTGGATCTATCACAACAAGCTCCCCAAAGGAGTTAGCGATTCTTGAGAAAACATCCTCCACCCAGTATTCCAATGACAACCCTAGCAGCCTTACCCAAACCAGAGTAGTTTCAAAGAAAGAGTTATTGAGTTCCATGTTAGGAGACCATTTTCTCACAGATAAAGAAGATTTACCAAACATCCAGGGGCCACCAATTAAAGTAGCTTCCATATCTTCCCCACAAGAGAATGAGAATACAAAAAAACCTCTAGGTAGGGCAGAGACATCAAACTGACCTTTCATTCTCCATTTTCTCTTAACAAAAGACCTAACATCCTCAATATTAGGTCGAGGTCCGACAAACTTCCCCACCAGAGAAAAAGCCATTAAAGAGATGCTATGATCGATAACTAAATCATGAATCTCAATATCAAGTTTACCCATTTTATTGTCTGATATATCTTTCAAAAAGGGGAAAGATGATTTACCAGTCGGTTTTCCAGATGCTTTCCTTGCAAAAAGGCTACTCCAGGGTTTGGAAACTTGCCCCTCCTTGATATTTTCTGAGTCAACTTTCACCGCCTCGGGGCTCGATTCTTGGGAATCTTTCAACTTTTTGCGGTCAGGAGGAGGGTCCCGTAGCCATGGGTCCCCATCTTGTCTCCCATCCTCATCATCCATTGCTTGTCCTTGAGATGCAGTGGATTCAGAACCAGAGGATCCAGCCTTGTTGTTCCCTCCATTTCTCGAGTTCAAATTTCCACATGCAAACGTTGTTCCATCCATTCTAGGTCTCGGCAAGATAATTGTTGTTAATGCAAGAATTTGATATTACTAGATTTTGATTCATGTTGCAATATCTTAGTTTGTGGATTTGGTAAAGTTCCCATGCAAAGATGTTATATCTGAAACATTCTTGAGAAACTAATGCTCCAATAGTCACTTGAATCACATTTTTTGAAAGGCGTTAGCACATCAATTAAAAAATGTATGGTTTGAACCAAGGATGTAGGCTCTACAGGCAAGAAGCCCCACCATTTCTCCAAGGTTCTCCCCATGGACAAACATGCTCCATTGTCAACATGGTAGAGATGAACCCGTGGGGTTTGAACCTAGGTTGTAGGCACTACAGGCAAGAAGCCCCACCATTTCACCAAAGGGTCATCCCCTTTTTATGTAATGTTTCTTCCTCTATATTTAATATATATATAAAAAATCCAGTTCATTCCATTAATTATTGTTTATTATAATTTTATAAATATAAAAAAAAAGATGTTTAGCTCATGAAAAACAAGTGAATTAAAAGTCCAACTTACTTTTTGTTCAAGTTTTGAACTAGTGCATGTGTGAGTTGGTACATGCTATGCTTTATAGTTACGATTTTGTCATTATGAAAAAATTTGAGACAATTGTGAACGGTAGATGGGATCACTTTCATGGAAGAGAACCAAGGATGCCCCAACTTCACACAAAATTGATCTGATGTAGGAATGATAGCAAAAATGACATCTAAGAACTTAGTACCAACCTTAATGTGAAGAGTAATAGAACCTATAGTAGGACAAGAGAAACCATCAAAGAAATTTATCATATGTTACTTCATGCAATTGTAAAGTATAAATATATTCTTAAGTTATTACATTCACCATACATGTTGGATCAATGAGAACCCCTCGTGAGAGTATGTCTTTGATCTTTGAAGTGATATATAGTGGGCCATCGAGTGTTTCAATAGTATCACTAGGATCAAAGGTAATGCATATTGGATAGGTCCTTAAGAGGTGTAGGTTTATCAATAAGATTCACCACATTATTAGACTCAAGGCCAAGGTCATTAGAAGAAAATTCAAGATTCTCAGACTCAATTAGAGAACATGATTAGACTCAATTAGATCAACGACTTAGGGTGGATTTAGGACCGAATGTGGAAAGTAAACACATTTGTGAGAACTTCGCCTAGAATTGAACATTTTACATTTAATTAACTATAATTAAGTCTATAAAGCTCTATTTCGGGCGAAAGTTGAAAAGGATTATAAAGACTTAAAAAAATGGTCCAGAAAAGTAATTCGAGTGTGGTGACGTGCCCAAAAAAGGGCAAAAGTAATGGGACCCATGACAACTGACAATGGATACCATCGTCCATTGGATGAGCACAGATCAACGACTTAGGGTGGATTTCGAACCGAATGTGGGAATTAAACACATTTGTGAGAACTTTGCCTAGAATTGAACGTTTTACATTTAATTAAATATAATCGTCTATAAAGCTCTATTTCGGGCGGAAGTTGAAAAGGATTAAAAAGACATAAAAAATAGTCCAGAAAAGTGACTCGAGTGTGGTGACGTGCCCAAAAAATGGCAAAAGTCATGGGACCCAGGACAACTGACAACATATACCATCGTCCATTGGATGAGCACAGATCAATGATTTAGGGGGGATTTCGGCCCGAATGTGGGAAGTAAAAACATTTGTGAGAACTTTGCCTGGAATTGAATGTTTTACATTTAATTAAATATAATTAAGTCTATAAAGCTCTATTTCGGGTGTAAGTTGAAAAGGATTAAAAAGACTTTAAAAACAATCAGAAAAATTGACTTGAGTGTGGTGATGTGCTCAAAAAATGGCAAAAGTCATGGGACCCACGACAACTAACAACAGATACCATCGTCTGTTGGATGAACACATATCAATGACCTAGGGTGGATTTCGGCCCGAATGTGGGAAGTGAACACTTTTGTGAGAACTTCACCCGGAATTGAACATTTTACATTAAATCAAATAAATTAAGCCTATAAAGCTCTATTTCAGGTTGAAGTTGACGGACTAAAGAGACTTAAAAAATAGTCCAGAAAAGTGACTCGAGTGTGGTGACGTGCCCGAAAAATGACAAAAGTCATGGGACCCATGACAAATGAAAACATATACCATCATCCATTGGATGAGCACAAATCAATGGCTTAGGGTGGATTTCGGCCCGAATGTGGGAAGTAAACACATTTTTGAGAACTTGACCTGAAATTGAACGTTTTACATTTAATTATCTATAATTAAGCTCTATTTTAGGCAAAAGTTGAAAAGGATTAAAAGGACTTCAAAAATAGTCTGAAAAAGTGACTCGTCACTCGAGTTTGGTGACGTGTTCACTATCCTCAGAATTTAGACTGAAGCAATGAATGTTTTGTCTTTTGGTGACAAATAGATATTAATAATAATTAATTAAATTACAACAAGATTCTAGATATTTTGCCCTTTAGGTATTACTTTTGTACTTTTCAGTGTTTTCAAAATAAGTGACTCATAAATTATAATAGTATTTCATTTCATGGACAAACCATTAAATCGAGGGAGATTCAAAAACAACTACTAGATTGAGGAATGCAAGTTGCAATAGAGTCTGTCTATGCCAATCTAGTGAAATAGAAATTTCGTGTAAAATCTAGAACACCTACATCCCGCGTTTTTTATATTTTTTGATCTCATGGTTCAATTTGAGGGTTAGCATTTTCAGGCTTGTATCTAGCATTATTTTGAATTATTAAAAATAACAGCGATGGGGAAAATGGGAAGCAATAGTTCAACAGGAAGCCAAGTGAAAAAAAAATAGACCTAACCAAATTGGTTAAAACACCAGGTTTCACTAATGAATACCATGATATTTATGACCCTGCTATCCATAGTGAAAAGAGTATCATAGATATTAGATATGCATTGTCTAATAAGGTGGAAGATCCAAGTAGGGAAAAATTTACTATTTTCAAGACAATGTTAAAACAAAGAACAAATAAAATTGCATTGTGGGATGTTGGATTGGGAAGCATGGTGTTACCTAAAGTATTCCCTTGCCCTGATTTTGTCATGGTCTACGCCAAAAATTATGATGAAGATAAAAAAGCAATTGTCAATAAAAATACAAAAGAGAAAATTCTATCCATAAACGTGGGAGAATTTGCTCATTTGTTGAACCTAGGGTTTGAAGCACAAAACTCAAACATCTACATTGACCTAGGAAACATGGCAAAGAATTATGAGAGTCTCGATCCAAGTCGTAGAGATTCATTTATCAAAGCTCTAATAATACGTGGTACTCCGTTGGATCGGAATCATAAGCCTTCTTATGATTCTAACATTTTTGTTCCATGGGTTCGGGATACTATTTCCTTGCTGACATTTTGCCTGGGATTGGAAAATGATAGGGAAGTGGGTGCTAGCCTTCTTGAAATGATTTTTAATATCCATTGTGTAACTTAGCCAGTAAGATATAAATTTGTTGATCACGTTGTTCAATCCATGCAAAAACAATTACTAATGATCAAAAAAGGTTCTTGTAAGACATTTAGGTCCTTATCCTACTTGTGCTATCTCCTTCTATCCAAGTATCATGCAATATTCGAAACCAACAATCTTCATTGTGAACTCTAAGATTTATGAGAAGACTAGGAATAGAATAGAGTGTCCAATATATGAATGGATACCAAAGATAAGGATGCATGATAACAGAAAGAACTACAACCATTTTGTAGACTTCTTTTTGGCACCAATTGGTGCAGGAGCACCCTTTAAAGGGCTCCCAACATTTGCTTTTGATTATGTTCATGCTTCTTTAAGAAGCCATTGTACATACAATAAGAGCCATGTGCTCATTGGTCCTAGTTAGGGTCCTAGTTGAGGTCCTAGGGTCATGAGTCAAAGTTGAGTTTTTTTTTGGAAATAGAAGGTATGTGTGCCTTTGAGGTGTTTAGGGGTCCTTCTTAGCATGGTGGTGTCCATAGGTTAGCCCAATGTGGGCCTAGGAGTCAAGAAAAGCAACATTGAGAAAGTTGCTCAAAAGTTGCAAAAGTTGCATGACAACTTTTCAAAGTTGTCAAGCAACTTTTCCACCTAGTGGTCAAAATCTTTAGTTTAAGCGTGGACAACCCTAATATGGGCACACAGACCAAGGAGAGGGTTGTATAAGTAGTTACAAACCCTAAGTTAATGTAGTTTTTCAACTTGTTGGTGGGTGGATTGGGCAAGGTCAGGGGATTCCACAAGCAGGGGAAGTCCTAGAGACCCTATGGTGTGGTTAGAACACCTGGTGATCCAAGGAAAGGATCCAAGAGCATAGACTAGGCTAGTCTATCCCAAACCCTAGCCCATCAGATTTGTATTAGAGCTAGTTAAAGATTTGGTGGACCATGTATGTCTCTGTACTCTGGTGAATCAATAGGGGAAAGTACAATGGTCACTAATGCAGAGCTGGCTAGGGAGATAGAAGAGCAGAAGGAGAAGAATAGACTCCTTGAAGAAGCTATGAGTGAGATAAGGGATAAGATGTAGGAAGTGGTGGATTAGAGGACACAAGGACCTTGGGGTGAAGACACCAAGGATAAAGGCAAGAAAAATATGGACATAGATGACATTATACCTGAACCAGATCCCATGTTCAATGAAGAACTATTTGTAAAGGCTATTAATGCTTTGAACACCAAAGCTTTTGAAGGATTGCCACATTTCAGTGGAAGGATGGACATTGACACTATCAAGGAATGGATTGAGGGTATGGAGAACCACTTTGAGTGTGAGGGAGTGATAGAGGCTCAAAAGGTTAAGGTTGCCAAATCAAGATTAAGGGGAGCAACTTTGACATGGTGGAATTATTTGCAAGAAGAGAGAGTTAGCATGGGAAAGCTACCTATTGCCAATTGGAAGGCCATGGTGAGTAAGATCAAGGAGAACTACTTACCAGAGGATTATGAAGTCCAACTTCATAAGAAGAGACAAGGATTGAAGCAAAAAGACCTTGATGTGACCTCCTACACTGAAGAATTTCAAAAGCTTTGTCTTAGATCCAAAGTCCAAGAAGATGAATCTATCAAGGTGGCTAGGTATCTAAGTGGCCTAAAGTGGAACATTCAAGAGGAGATAAGCCTATGGACTCCTACTACTATTCAAAAATGTCATCAACTTGCTGCCAAGGTGGAAGAGAGGAACAAAAGGAAAGGAGACTCCAATAACAGGGGTAGAGGCAGAGGTAGAGAACAAATGAATAACCGAGGTGGTTACCAAAGCAAGGCAAATGAGCAAAGGAACCAAGGAGAAGCCAAGTTGACTGAACATGGTAGTGAAACCAATCTCAAAGGGGGCCATTCTAGAGGAAGAGGTGCACAAGGTGATCCAAGTAGGGGTAGAGGTACTGGCAGGGGTAACTCCTACTTTGCAACTATGAAATCTTACAACTGTGGACAATTGGGACACCTGGCCTATAGATGCCCTGACAAGCCTACATCATCAAACAGTGGAAAGAGGGTTGCCTATGCACATGAAGACTCTTCAAGTAGAAAGACACCTAAGGTGGACCATATTGAATCAGACATTGGAGAAAATCTAATGTTCAATAGGGTCTTGATAAGACAACCAGTCAAGAATGAACCTAAGCATAGGAGAGCATTGTTTAGGGTGAGATGCAAGATCCTTGGTAAAGTTTGCAAGGTGATAGTTGATTCACGGTCAACTGATAACATAATATCAGAGGAGGCAACCAAGAAGTTGAAACTCACAAGGATACCCCACACTAACCCATATATGGTGACATGGTTGAATCATGAGCAAAGTGTGCTTGTCAATGAACAGACTTGGGTAGAGTTATCTATTGGAGGATACAATGATAAGATCCTTTGTGATGTGTTACCCATGGATTCCTATCACCTATTTCTAGGTAGACCTTGGAAATTTGATAGGAAGGTGATCTATGATGGAGAGGAGAACTCCATTTCCTTCAAGAAGGATAGCAAGACCTTTAAGATTCAGTCTTTGACAGAGAATGAAGAGGGAACTTCAAGAACACCTAGTGTCTTATTGGCTACTGGTAAAGAGTTCTTACACTTGCTACATGAGGAGGAGATAGTGAAGTGTGCCATCTTGGTGAAGCCAAAGGAGGAGGAAGACAAGTTGCAGGCAGAAGTACCCAAGGAGGTGAAGCAAATGTTGCAAGAGTATAAGGACATAGTGAGTGATGGAGCACCTACAACACTCCCACCAAGAAGGTCTATAAGCCATCAAATAGACTTTGTTCCCAAAGCATCCCTACCTAACAAAGCTGCATACAAGCTCACACCTGATCAAAACAAGGAGGTAGCAAGGCAAGTGCAAGAGTTATTGGAACAAGGACTGATCAAGAAGAGCATCGGCCCATGTGCAGTCCCAATAGTGCTAGCATCAAAGAAGAGAGGCCAGTGGAGACTTTGCACTGACTCAAGGGGAATCAATAGGATCACCATAAGGTATAGGTTTCCTATTACTATAATAGAGGATTTGATGGACTATTTAGGAGGTGCTATGTATTTTACCAAGTTGGACCTTAAAAGTGGTTATCACCATATTAGAATCAAAGAGGGAGATGAGTAGAAGACTACTTTCAAGACCACATAAGGATTGTATGGATGGCTTGTGATGCCATTTGGACTCACCAATGCCCCAAGCACCTTCATGAGGTTGATGAATGAGGTGTTAAAGGACTTCATAGGCAAATTTGTGGTGGTGTACCTAGATGACATTCTCATCTATAGCAGGACCAAAGAGGAGCATCTTGAGCATTTGAGGTTAGTCTTAGAGAGGTTGCATGAGGAGAAGTTATCCATCAACCTAGAGAAGTGTGACTTCTTGAAGCAAGAGCTGGTCTGCTTAGGATTTGTGGTGTCTAAGGGAACCTTGAAGATGGATCCAAGCAAAGTGGAGGCAATCTTGAATTGGCCTGCACCTAGAACAGGGACTGAAGTTAGGAGTTTCCATGGTTTAGCCCAATTCTATAGGAAGTTTGTGAGGAATTTCAGTGGCATATGTGCACCAGTCCTTGACACCATAAAAGGAGGCCTTAAAACTAATTTTAAATGGACTGAGCAAGTTGACAAAGCATTTCAATTATTGAAGCAAGAAGTAGCCACAAAACTTATCCTTCTTCTACCTACTTCTGATAAGCTATTCACATTGGAGTGTGATGCAAGTGGAATTGCAGTAGGGGGTGTATTGAGTCAAGAGGGAAGACCTGTGGCATTTTTTAGTGAGAAGCTTAATGAGGCAAAGAAGCTCAGCCTATGACCTAGAGTTGTATGCATTAGTGCAGTCTCTTAAAAAATGGAGGCATTACTTACTTCCAAAGGAATTTGTGGTGTTCACAGACAACCAGGCTTTGAGTTATATTAACACTCAAGAGAAGCTTAGCAATAGAAATCTAAAATGGATGGAATATCTCCAATCCTTCACCTTCACCATCAAGCATAAGAAGGGGCAACTCAACAAGGTGGCAGATGCTTTAACCAGAAAGTTGTTGATAGTTCAAGAACTATAGTTGCAGAGCATAGGAATAGAAGGTTTCAAGGACCTCTATGAAGGATATGAAGACTTCTCATCAGCTTACAAGGTTTGCAAGGATTTTGAGAACCATTTCCATGGTGAGTATGCAGATTACACTCTCCAAAATGGTCTCTTGTTCAAAGTTAATCGTTTGTGTGTGCCAAGAGGATCCATGAGGGAAAACCTCATCCAAGAGAGACACAATGGCAGTTTAAGTGGGCACTTTGGAGTCAACAAAACCTTGGATCTAGTACAGAGGTACTACTATTGGCCAAAGTTGCCAAGAGATGTGAAGAGGTATGTGGAGCAATGTGGTGTGTGTCAAAGAGCGAAAGGAGGATCAAGCAATGCTGGTCTCTATCAACCATTGCTGGTCCCAAATAGGCCTTGGGAATGTGTAAGCATGGACTTTGTAGTAGGACTCCCAAAGACAAAGACATGTATGGACATCATCTATGTGGTAGTAGATAGATTTTCCAAGATGAGCCATTTCATTCCATGTAAAACTACACATGATGCTAGCTATGTTGCACATCTCTTCTTTAAAGAGATTGTGAGGATTCATGGACTCCCTTTAAGCATTATTTCAGACAAGGACAACAAGTTCATGGGCCATTTTTGGCAAACTTTCTGGAGGAGACTTGGAACAAATCTCTCATTTAGCTCAGCTTACCATCCACAAACTGATGGTTAGATTGAAGTCATCAATAGGGTGTTAGGCAACTTGTTGAGGTGTCTAACTAAGGAATATGGATAGACATGGGACCTAATCATTCCTCAAGTAGAGTATGCATATAATGATAGTGTAAATAGGACCACTGGAAGAAGTCCTTTTGAGGTTGTCTATGGTAGACATCCAAGAGGATTATGTGAACTCAGGGAACTTGGTTCCATGGAGATGAAGAGTGGGCAAGCAGAGGACTTCACTCAAACCATCAAGGAAGTCCAAGAGCAAGTCAAGAAAGCCATCCTTGAATCCACTCAAAAATTGAAGGCCAAAATGGATGAGAAAAGGATAGAGGTTTAGTTCAAGGTGGGTGACTTTGTGATGGTCCATTTGAGCAAAGCTAGAATGCAAAGTGGCAAGCCTACTAAATTGAAAATGAAGAGGGTAGGACCTTGTAGAATTCTGGAAAAATATGGTGAGAATGCCTATAAGGTTGAACTTCCTTCAGACTTAGCCATTTCACCAGTCTTCAATGTTGCTGATCTGATCATGTACAAGGGTGAGATAGACAGGCAGACTAAGAACCAAGCCAAGGTACTACAAGACTTGGATGTGAATGCCTTACCTCAAGTGAAGCAACCTATAGCAGAGGAGATTTTGGATTCAAGAGTGAAGAAGTCTACTAGACACTAGGTCTACATGGAGCACTTGATGAAATGGGCAGGCCAACCTGTATCTGAAGCTACTTGGGTGGAGGAGAGTAAGTTCAAGAAGCTTGGCATTGATCCGGCTCTTCTCACTCCCCTAATTTCTTAGTTTATTGCAAAGGGGGAGTATGGTGTAGGAGAACCCTTTAAAGGGATCCCACAATTTTCTTTTGATTATGTTCATGCTTCTTTAAGAAGCCATTGTACATACAATAAGAGCCATGTGCTCATTGGTCTTGGTTAGGGTCCTAGTTGAGGTCCTAGGGTCATGAGTCAAAGTTGAGTTTTTTTTTTTGGAAATAGAAGGTATGGGTGTCTTTGAGGTGTTTAGGGGTCCTTATTAGCATGGTGGTGTCCATAGGTTATCCCAATGTGGGCCTAGGAGTCAAGAAAAGCAACATTGAGAAAGTTGCTCAAAAGTTGCAAAAGTTGCATGACAACTTTTCAAAGTTGTCAAGCAACTTTTCCACCTAGTGGTCAAAATCTTTAGTTTAAGCATGGAAAACCCTAATATGGGCACATATACCAAGGAGAGGGTTGTATAAGTAGTTAAAAACCCTAAGTTAACGTGTTGGATGTCAGATGTTGTACGACCCAAGCAAAGTGACTTGACTGTGACTGCAATTTTGTTGCCAGTCAGCACAAATGGAGTAAAGGAAGATTGTTAATGGATTGATTTTCATGCAAAACTATGTGGAGTGTCTTGTATGGTGTATTCAATTTCTTTTTGATCATTTAGATTAGGTTTTTATTGGTAAGTGAGGTGTGTTTGTAATATTTTGTAAATTGCCTTCTCTTTGTCCAGTTTTGGACTGGTTTGTGTCAATGGGTTCATAACTCCATTCCCCATTGTGGAATCACCATGAAAGCATGGGGAATGAGAGTAAAGACCCTGTACTATACTTCACAGAAAGAAGGGCCCTTTAAAAAGCAAGGAGGCCATTTAAAGACCCACTCCTAGGCGAGACTAGACAGTGCCCAGCTAGGAAGGGTTAAGTTGCAGAGGTCTTGGAGAGCAAGGAAGGTCAGAGGAGGAGGCACCCTTTGGAGGAGTTGTAGAGGGGTGAGTGAAGAACCATTGGTGTGAAGGAGGAGCTTTCACCAATCTAGAAAAAGTGGCAAGAGCACCAAACCTACACTGTGACCCTGGTAGGCCTAAAAACCCTCTTAAAAACCCTTAAAACCCTTAAAATCCACCTAGGGCAGTGTACGAACACTTGGAGGCCTAAAACCTGAAAAATCCTTAAGTCCTTACCAAATGAGTAGTAGGTATTTTAGGAAGTTTCACAAGCAAGTGCATCATTTGCAAGAGGGAGCCCTAAAGGACCGGGTAGGAGGCCTAATTAGTCACAATCATTGTAGCCCTATTTTGTAGGCAAAACACAAAATAGTGAAATCGGTAAGGGGTTGAAAGCCTAAAACCTCTTGAGGGCACATGAATGGGTGGAAAAACCATGTATTAGACCTAACCTATCCTTTCTAAGACATAGGAAGGTGTGGAGCAAGCCAAACCCTTATTAGCCTAAGTAAGGGTTCTTGAATCTCATGAGTAGGTGAGACCTTAGGAGTAGTTTTTCAACTTGTTGGTGGGTAGATTGGGCAAGGTCAAGGGATTCCATGACAAGGGGAAGTCCTAGAAACCCTAGGGTGTGGTTAGAACACCTGGTGATCCAAGGAAAGGATCCAAGAGCATAGACTAGGCTAGTCTATCCCAAACCCTAGCCCATCACCAATGTATAATGAAATTACAATCACTCCAATGCCTAGATTGCCTGTGTCTTGTAGAGATTGTATTCAACTCAAAAGCAAATACAATTGGCTAACTGGTTCTTCATGGAAGAATACACTGTGTTAAGGTTTTACGGATCAATAGTAAAACCCTACAGACTTCCAATACATGTGATAGAGAGGTTATTTGCATTGGAATATGTACGACAGTTGGAGAGCACAGATAGACACTTCCATGGTCAGAAAAAGAAGAGTATATTTCCTTCCTTTCCTTTCTCATGTGGAGGGTTCGCATTTGAGAGAAAAGCATTCAATGTGGCACATGATTTTTTGATAGTTTTTAGCTTTGGTTGTGAGGGTCTCTGACAGTACGATCCAGTCGGTGTAAGTTCAAGCAAGGCTTAAGAAAAATGGGAACTCTTCAGCGTTATGTCAACATGAAAGTAAACCATTTCTAGAAAAGCTTAGAAACATGGACTCCTGGGATGAGGTAAAAAAAGAGATGGAGAAAATTGCCGCTGACAATAACATTTCAATAGAAGAAATGTCATCACAAATTATGGCATTGCACACACAGAGGACAACAGAGGAGGGCATCCAAAATATGAGGTCCTACAATTTCTACCAAAAATCTGCTAATCCATCTAACAAATCTATTCCCAAAACAATTCTGCAAAAATGTAAAGACAATTATTGGACTCAAACCAAAATAAATGATTTTTGGACCATGAGGAAGAATCTCAGTGAACCAAAGACCAATGCAGAATTTGAGTCCATCGATGAGGATGAAGGGTTTAGCAAATTGTGGAATATGGAGCATCCCACAATAGCATATGACATGAGTGAAGATGAAAATGAGTATGAGGTTGATCCCACTCCAACAACTACTAGAGTCCCTAAAATATTAGGTGGAGTCAATGAGTCCATGAAAGAAAATATAGAAAAGGGGAAAACATTGTAGAAAAAATGGGTTTTGAAGGTGGTGGTCTAGGTCCCATAGGAGAAGGCATTTGGTATCCACTTGAGGTACAACTTCAATCAGATTCAAAATTAAAAGCTCCCGTTAAACTAGTCATTGGACTTGATTCTTCAGATTCATCACAGAAAGGTACTACTCATTACCCTCAGGATCCACCTACATTTGTTTCAAGTTCAAATCCACAACCACCACCACCACATCATGGTATTCCCATTGGTGGTGAATCAAGTACCACTGCCACTAGTGGGAAATCTGGGGATATTATTCCTATTAGTGTTCAGTCAAGTGCCATTGTGATTGGTGGGGTTGGCATGGTTACTACTATTGATACTAGTTGTCTTAGTGTTGGACAAGTGCAACAACAAAATATCTCTCGCAAAAGGCCACTATTGGTAGATACTCATACTATTCAAAATCCTATATCAAGTGCCACTGACACTACAAATCTATCATTTGCAGCTTCAGATCAAACCCCTCAAAAGACTATAAAAGCTACACATGAAAGTGACAGTGGGATAGGATCAGGAATGGTTGTTGGTAATCCTCATAATGCACTAGTTAAAACCACATGCATAGGTGAAACTGGAGCCTCTTCTATGTCACCTTTCAAACATTCAATTTCTTCAACAAGCCCAAATTTTCAATTTCGTGATTACTATGAAAAATATGAACACACAACAAATGCAAATAAATAAAAAAAAGAGCACTGCATAGGGTTGCCCTGACTGAAGTTTTAAACGAACAACCTACAAGGAACGAGGTATTTCCAACATATGACCCAGAAAAAGATATGATGGAGTTCATGGTTGTTATGCCCCCAAATAAAGATAAAAATCCACCACACAGTTAGATAGATCCCTTTGAATTTCAAGTTAGCAGGCTCCAAATGAATTTTTCCAAAGTACATAATGTGGACAAAATTAGTGTGTCAAAAAGGACTAACGAAGTGGTCTACACTTCACTGCTAAAGGTGGAGAGAGAGAAAATTAAATTGGAGAAACAAATAGAAAAGTTACAGTTAGACCTGGCAAATGAAAAATTGAAGAGGAAAGCATCAAATAACAAGTGCAATGATTTATAGAAAAGGATAAAAAATTTAGGCTCTACAGTAGAAATTGCAGAGTAGGAAAATATGGATGTAGAATTGAAGGACCTGAGCGAAAAACTGGCTAAAAGCAGTAAAAAAATTGATGAGAAGAGCCAGTTTTAAAAAATTATAAAAAATTTATGAGTCTGCTGCTGTTGAAATAAGAAAAATACAGGACCTATTAGATCATGAGAAGGAAAAGCAAAAAATTTGGGAGAGGAAGTAGAGGAAGAAAGAAAAAAATGTGCACAAATGAAAGAAGACCTGCACAATGCAAATGATAAAATTAAAACTTCGGAGTATAGATTGAAAGATAATATGAAAAATACAACAAAGTATATACAAGAAAACATTTGGGGGCAAATGATGCAGAGGAGTGACAAGTTGTGTGAATGGTTTGAATTGAATGAAAGTCTGAGATTAATTTATACAGAAATCAAAGGGCACATTGAGAAGAGCATACATGTTTATTCAAAAGAGGATATGGTAAAACAGATTTTGCAAGTAGTCTACAGTACCAGTGACATCTATTTGGCATCCAAGGGAATTAAGAGCCACATTGATGCCACAATTAAGACACCATCTATCCTTCAAAAATGCCAGAAACTAAGGGAAACATCAAAAGTTATGGATAAATGTGGCAAAAAGATATTGAAGCTACAAGAAAAGACAACTACTTTGATTAAAATTGGTTTGCCTAAGACCATTGACCCATCAAATAACTTCATTGGAAAAGAAGCTTAAAAAAAAAAACATGGAGATAAAAATGAAGTCTGATTTAGACTTGCTTTTTAAGAACACAACTCCCCAAAGCATTCTAGAATTCATCCAACCACTTGCAACTCTGAATGCGGTATTGGGAGAAACAGTGATGTCAAGTCAATCTTCTAAATATGGATTGTTGACGAAGTTGTAGTTGACTTTCCATAGTTTAAAGAATATTGACCTTCCATCAGACGAAGAGTGGAGCACCCTACAAAACCTGGCACAAAAATCTTAAGAATCATAGTATGTATTGCATAGTTTTCTGCTTTTACTCTTAATTTCAAGGTTTTATGTTTTTTCTGTTTGGAATTGGGCATCGCTTGAAACAACTCTATTTTATGAACAAGAAAAAACTAGCACTCGCTATTGCTAATCCAGCCTATGAATCTATGATGATAATGCAAACCTTTAACCTGTACATTTGTATTCTCAAATTCTCCCAAGTTTTAACATTTCTGCATTTCTCTATTTCTGATTACTAGGTTTTAGGCACTGCTATTATCTATATTTAATTTGTCATGGCTTGAATTAATATTTAATTTTGAACTCTATTTTTTGAACAAGAGACATTAGACATGTAGGAGTTGTTAAATTGCTAATCCGACCTGTGATGACCATGTAAATTTGTGCTGATTTTGTGATTTTGATGTTGAGTCTTCACATGTTGCAAATCGACCTGAAGTTGTTGTTGCGCCCTTGTTTCTATAAAAGGGAATTTAGGGTCATTTGCAAAGGGTTCTAAAACTTTGTATTGACTTTTGCATGGAGAATCACACAGAGTGGTGTATTGAATGAATTGTATCATATGGCTATATTTTAAAAGAATTAATGAAAATCTAAGTTCTCAACATGTCTAAATAAACATATCTGTATCAATAAACACATTATGGTCTTTTATTGTGCTATTTTAAATATGGAAATAGAAAGTTGAAAAATATAATTACAAATCAATATTAAATTCTAATTGCAAAAAGTTGACAAACTCATAAAATATCATCAAGTTATCAACCATAATAATATGCTTTTTTAAATGATGAGATATAGTAATAAGATAAATAAATACCAATCTCTTATAGTTGCCATTCATCCTCATCAAATTTAGAGATTTCTTGATTCTTGTTTGTGTTTTCTTCACTCTGAGTCTGCATACCTTCGTTGAACTGCATCTCAATGCTACCAGTAGGTCTAGTACATGAGTCAATAGTCCCACTGGCACTTAGGTTTGAAGTGTTTCCCAAACCTCTTCTTTCACATTTGGACCTCCAAATTTGTAGTGCCCTATCATAAGGAAAAGTGTGGACATCATACCTAGATGTATAGAGCCTCAAGCAATTTTCCAAAATTTTGTCTAGTTTGTTTCTTAGCTTTGATTTTAGAAACCCCAAAGCACTGAAAACTCTCTCATCTTCCACTGAACCCAATATCATGGTAAGAAATAAATCAACAAGCTTCAAATATTCTGGCATTGAATCAGGCAACACTATGTTCTCAGTTATATATTTCCAAAGCCTTGTTACTGATCCCTCTTCGCAGGGGTTCTCCATTGTGCCATATTGTTCCCTCATAGTGTATGAAAAATGAGATGATTTCTCTCTACTATGAGTTTCTTCTAATATTTCATTTATAGTTACTCCATTCAATTATCTGGATATGCAAAATTATTTTATCAAAGTCAGTATCTTACTTCGAAAATCAGCTGCACTGTTGAGGCTCCAACATTGAGGAAACACAATAGACATGGCTTTGAGTAGGTTGTGATCAAGAGGGAATCTTCTTCTAATTTGTGAGGAAAGATCATAGGCAATTTTCTTTATAGAAGTAGTTATAGACTCAACAATCTTGTCAAAATGTTCCCTTGTAACTCTTGCTAGTTGCTTCTTGGTGCGCTTTCCTGGTTCCTCGGGGTTGACCATGGCATAGAAGTGCATTGGTATCTCAACTCTTCGTACATTGTCACATACCTCCCCATTTGCACCAATTTGTAAAAATTTATCAAGATTGTTCAAATCTGTGAGTGTTCATCAGTTAGTGTTGGTTGATTTCAATAGAGATTGTCGAGGGTCATGCATGTCATCTTACGCAGCATACCATATTCTGCAATATATAGAGCTCTTTTTTTGGCAGCCTTCATAATATTCCTCATTTCCTCTAGCATGGGCATAATAGCTGCTAAAGTTAAGAATGTCTCTAGATTACTTAAGCTCCGAAAAAGATCAGGAAATTTTGGTTGCTCTAATTCGTCATGAGTTGTGTGAAATAGTCCAATCAAGGATGGATATTATGAAAAAATCGATGCGCTGGACCATCCACAGAGATCCATCTGGTATCATTATCCTTGAGAAGCTTGTTCCCATCAGTTATCCCATCAGAAAAGTGTTGAAATTCCATAAATCACTTGGGACTTCAATAGAAGTGTGAGTAGAGCTCTCTAATTAAAATTTCAATTTGTTTTACCGAAGCATACTTTCTCACAATTCCAAAAGCTAGATTCATTATGTGAGCCATGTAGTGAATTTCAGTAATGTACAATGCAAATGAAGTTTCAATCTTTGTACAAAGACCATTCCTGTGACCTTGCATTACTGAAGCTCCATCTGCTCCAACACACACCAATTTTCTAGCAAACGTCATGTCATCCATACCTCCATATTCAATTAAACTTCTCTTTACTAGTTGAAATAATTTTTTCGCTATCACACTCTCCTTCATTTTAGCAACAGATAGTAGATGAGGTTGGCGGGCATTATTTTGTATAGTATAAACATGCATGCATACCCATGAAGTATTTTCTACTGCCGTAACTTCATCTAAAGAAATTCAATAAAGTTTGACTCTCTTATTTTTTCCTTTACATCTTCTTTTTCAACCTCAGCAAGACAACTTGCCCATTCCCATCCACTGTTTACTGACCAATGTCTATTAGGATAGTTAGGAACTTTCAAAAAGTGTAATAAACCACTAATTGATGGGAAATCTATCATAGCACGCCCTCTGCTCAAAATATCAAAAACAACTCTTAAATGAATAACTTCTCCCAATTGTTCTATTTGCATTGCTTTTCCTTCAATAGAACCTTTAACTTCAGCAGGCTTCGTTTGTATTTTCTCATGAAAATAATACTCTTTGACATTCCTCACATTCTTACATTCCTCCTTTGTTTTCCATCTTATCACTGATTTTTCAACTTCGTCTATCATTTATTTTTCATAAACTTTACCCATATGCTTTTCTATGGTGTCAAATTTTAGCTGCAACCTAATTTCCTTGTTATGTTTCCAAGTGCAAATCTTACACCTACATTCTATTGGAGGCTCGCCTTCAATTGGATTCTCCAGTGGTTCAATGAATGGATACTTTAATGCCAAATTAATTTGAAATTCCTCACTGACATATCCCACTTGCGATCCTTTTTTGATTGTGGTTGATCCATTTTTGATCTAGCTTTTCTTTTCCCCTTCCGTGCATTATCATCAATGACATTATCACCCAAGTTGATTATATAATTTTGGCTAACTTGGGCATCTACCAGATAATATTTTTCAAGATCATCTTGATCTGAGATATCAGGTTCACCGTTGTCTTCAACATGCGATGTAGGTTGTGAATTTTGTACTTGTATTTGTGATGATGTACCTTCCTATTTTTCACCACAATCTTTTCCAGAGCCAAAGTATGAAGACATCGTTCTTCTTTTTGTTGGCCTCTCATGGCCTTCCCCACATTTAGGTTTCCTACCCTTCTTCCTATTCGACATCTCCAATGAAATAAAGGCTGCCAAAAAAATATCAATTTGTTAAAGAAGCAATAATATACTATAAAGTATAATATATGTTTCATTGGCCCTATGACCTACAATCTAGATGTCTGAGGTTTGAATCTCTCGGTTGACCACTTGGCACTGACAAGTCCCCATTGAATAAGAATGAACTCAATAGTGCAAACAAATATAGATAAATTTAGAATAATATTATAACACTTCAAAAATATGATCGCTCACCTTTAGGTCACTAGCAGTCACCAATGCAGTCAACAACAATGATTTTCCTTGGTCTGAAACTTTGCTATTGATCAGAATTCAGAGCCTAAAACCCACCAGATTGTGTAGAGATAGATCTGATCTTTAAATGTATTTATATCAATCCTTATATGGTGAATTCTGCAGGAATTTTATATGGTATACAAATATTTGGCGAATCTCGCGTAACTATAACACGACTTATGTAATTTTTGAGGCGATTATGGTTCATCCAAATAATTGGCAAATACAATATAGTTGGCAAAAGTTGGGGTGAATGGAGACATGTGTAAGCAAAATGTCAGGCGAATTGGGTCCTCCTGGCTAACAAATCTTCATATGCCTATAGGCGAATTATGGTCATCTATTAAGGCAACCTTGGAGAGTGTAGGCTAAAAAATTAAATTTACCGTCTATCCATCGTATATTATATTGGTGAAATCCTCGCATAGAAACATTTAATTACATAAAACATATGACGATTGGGCCATGAATTTGATGAAAATTGATAATGTTCTGGTGACATGGCCACCCCTAGTCGGTAAAAAATATTCACCATTTCCCAGGTTGCCGACGTGAAAAGTTTACCATTGGTGAATATTCACCACTAAAGTAATCTCTGATACCAAGCAATCGTTGGTATTATCCTCTCTAGAAATTCTTGGAACTCTCCTCTCCAAAAACCCATATTTCAATCCTCAACTTTCTATTATCTTCTTTAGTATTACATATTTTAGCAATAAGCTCACCTCTAGAATGAGGCCTAACCTATTATATCTTATAGATGCCTTGATCCTAGACATAGAAGTCCACATCCTAATAAATTTAGCAATAAAAACATTCTTCTCCATATCTCAATAAATTTAGTAATAAAAACATTCTTCCTTAGTTTTATCACTTTGGACATGAGGAGTTCATATGGGATGCAAATGATTGGATTCTCCTTCAAGATCTTCACATTAACATTGCCAACAAATATTGAATTTGGCTTCTTTTCCCCCCTTCTTGCTTCTTCATTTGCATCTAAACCTCTAAAAAAATCCTTCCCATGTAGTGTGCTTCTATATTCTCCCTATCAATCTCCCCCAATTCCTTACCTTCGATCACATCAAACCTTCTTGACTTGTAAAATCCATCCTACCTTTTGTCACTCATTATTTTCTCAAAACAAAAAATGTGAAAATTAATAGTTCAAATACACTTGACCTTTAAATATTGAAGACTAAGACATTGATATTAATAATTTGTTAATTCAGTTACTCTGAAAAGTATTTTTATGTTATCCTCAATTTTAGCGTTGCAAAATTGAGGTAACCCCACAAATTTTTACCCATTTGTGGTTTTGAATCTCTATGCACACTTTATGAGACATATCAGTCATCACAAGCACGCTTTTTTCCCCTAGTTGTTCTGATTTACACCAAGTATGTTTCCTAGATGCAAATTGGGTTTATAAACCCAAAATGCACCTTGGTAAGTGCAAATTGGGTTTACACGTATTTATGATACTTTGAGTTATTTATTGTCCCTTTGCACAAATTAATTAGGAGTCTTATTCCTGGCTTTAAATCTATTTTTTTCTAGCAATTTGGATTTTTTTTTTCCATTTCAAACTACTTGAGGTCGTGGGAGAAGGATTTTTGCTCAAATTTGATTGTAGATCTTTCCATATTTCTTGGGCATGTCTTCCCTTTTCTCCTTGTTCTTCATTTCAGTTTTGTGCTTAGGGTTTTCGATAACCCATTTTATTTTTTTTCCAAAGGAGTTGTTTTGAATGTACAATATTATCACTGGATGCACCGTGTTGATATATGCACTATCCCTTCATGGTGTTACATGAATTCATTGGCCTGAACAATACCACGTTTTTGGTGTTGCTCGAGTCAATGCACCTAAGAAACACTATGTTATCAATGTATGCTTTTTCCTTATTTTAATCTCTCCACCATTTTGTCTTACCTCTATTGTGTGGTATGGGCGGAGCCATCATACAACACCTATTGCAGTGGTGTATGGAAGGTCTGCAACCCCACCTTACACCACTCTTTGTTTTTGCTTTTCCCAAATTTTGGTGGAATATGGGGTTGTAAGTCCATACTCCACCTTTTCTGTGCATATTTTCCAAGTCTTTCAAATGTGGAGTTTGGCGGGGCAGTAGGCCCACCATGCACCGAAGCTTGGTGCATGGTGGGTCCATGACCCCGATAAGCACAAAAGTTTCATATGCCATCCAAGGTGTATGGAGAGTTTACAAACTCACCCTACACCGAGTTTGTTGAGTTATTTTTCCCAAGTGTATGATGTGTTTGTAAACCCGACTTTCGCCTTATATAGATTGCTTTTCTTCTCAAGTGTATGGCAGGGTTATAAACCCACCTTACACTTTATCCTTCCTACTTAGGTGTGTTGCCTATTAAAATTTTAAACTTTGGAAATTCGCTTCCTCTCTTTTCTCCTTTAGCTTTTATCGTGGCCTTTCCAGATTCCTTAACCTCTGTCACGAATTCTCAACTTTTAGAATTACCCAATCAATTGATCAGCTTAGGGGAGTTTCTATTATACCTCCACCTTTAAGAGGTCGAGCTTGTGGATGCTTTCGTAAGGAGTTTGTTGGTTGTGAAGTTTCCTGATCTCCCGACTCTCCAACACTCCTCGTGTTGTGGTGGATCTCCAGATCTCAACAATTTTAAGGATAGAATTGGTTCTAAGAAAGGATGTTTGATGTAATTAGGACCAGTGGTTTCGATAGCTTAGATGACAACACAAGTAATAGTACATATAGTTTTCGCTTGGCTGTCGATGAAATTAAATGGGGCTGTCAAGATGATAAAAATAACGCCTTCTTGTCATCCCTCCTTCCACCTCATCAATTTTCACATCATGCATTATTTTTAGAAAACAAATCAAGGAAAGATATGTGAAGTACTGTCATTAATGATCTTTGAGCAACCTAAATACGAAAAAAGGTGGCAGCATGCATTACTCCATTTGATGTTGTCATTCTTGCAGAAAATATTAACGTAGTTAAAGGGGAAAATTGTCACCATAATTGCATGCCTCAAAATGGTCTTGCCTCATGATAATGAATTGCCTTTTCATAATTCAAATTTGAACTAGCTAGAGATAGAGCAAGAAGATATAGTCTGACATTTACAGTCTTTTGCATGGAAGGTACAAACCAATTTTAGTGAATATAGGAAGACTGTCACCCTATTAGATAAGATTTCATAATAAGATAAGAATCAAGGACAACATCTGCAAGATGAGCTATCGACGGGGAGAAACCCGAATAATTGACTTTGGCAAAATGGTGCTCCCAGTTGAAAGAGGTCCTGTATTACAACCCAATGTCGAACCGGTGCAATGGCACATTCTTTTGAGCATGTTTGACTTTTTCCAAGCTACTATTTTTGATTGGGAAGAATTCAAAGATATCTTGCTAATGCTAGTTGAAGAAGAAGAAAAGGCAGATGAGATTGACAGGCGAATTGTAGAGCTGAACCTGGTACCTGAAGATTGAGCCTAAAGGTCTTGAATCCTTACCTATTATGATGTGGTTTATATTTTGTGTTGCTTTTTTGGATTTTGTTTTGAAATAGTCATGATTTAGACCGTTAGCTTTAGTAACCATTTCTTAGGAACAAAAAAGAAAGGAAGGTTGTAGCTATAAATAGGTATATTAGTTAATTTGAAAGGATCTTTTGGGCAAACTTTTTTTTTCTCATTAGAGCAAAAAAAACTTTTATGCATGGATTGTCTGTTGTTTTTAATACAAAAGAACTGCTAGTGGATTTCATATATTCATGAGCTTTGAATTATAGTGTATGGATTCTTTTCTGTTCTTTGAAATGGATGTCAGTGGTGAATTTATATTGAAATGGTAGATGATTGTATATTTCAGTTGCTGTGGAATATTAGCCGTGAATGGTGTTTTGCAGTAGGTTTACTTTATAATTTGAAAAATTCCAAAAATAGTGTTAGTATTGTGAATGCCTTTATAAATATTTCTAGTTAAAAGCTCTTTCCTTATTTGCTTTCGGGTCAAAAGCATATGAATTATTTGTTTATTCATCGAAAATCATTAGAAGGTTGCTTCCACCTTGTAAAATAAGTAGAGAATCAACCAGTTTGTATTTTGTTAGGCTGGTTCAATTGTGGTTACATTTGTCATCTCCGTGGGCGTGAGAATATAGAGTTAGGTGACAAATCTATTAACCAACAAGGTGTAAATTAGACTTATAAGTCCAAATTACACATTTTTTATATTTTACCCAACAAGTTTAATTTGGACTTATAAGCCCGACTTACACCTATTTTAGTTCTTCCCAAGGTGTAATTCGGGGTTATGAACCTGAGTTACACCTATAAGCTACACTTTGTTATAAGTGTATTTTGAGCCTATGAACCTAAAGTATGCTTATGCACACACGTAAATAGGGTTCATAATCCCGATTTACCTTTGAATTCTCAAGATACAATGAGGGTTTTTGTAAACCCTAATGGCTTCAAATGCATCACATTTAGGAGTTTGTTCATTTCAAGCGAACAAAATGATTGATCAATTTCAGTTCTCCAAGTACTGATAATTTTTCCTATCACAATGTTATTATTGTGCAAATGACAAAGGCCTCTCCAAGCAAGAAGGTGGTGAATTTCAAGAAGCAAGACCTACATCTGGTCTTCCCACCTTATTTGATTTCATCAAACATAGATCATATAAGAGACATAGAGATAGGTCATGTTGACCTAGCTAAGTTCTTAAGAAGGGTGGAGAAGCCTCCTTCATACTAAAAAATGGAATCCATCATCAACAGTGAAATCCATTTACTTGTGGCTTTCCCTATGTCTACTCAAAATCCTGAATTCATCATGGTAGTAGTGAGTCACTTTGATCCAAATAGCAAAAGTGTAAAAGATGAAACTAGTAAGAAGTTGATCAGGTTAGATGAGGATTTCTTCAACACTATCTTTAAGTGTCCCAAGATTGAGAAGTTTTTAGACATTACCATTCAATTAGCTCAAGCCTACTATGATAGAAAATTTGACAAATGTAGGAGGAACATGAATGATAATTGGTTAAAGACCGTGAGGCCCGCCATTGCCAGATGGACATAAACTCTTCCTAGAAGTGATTTCATTAAAGAGGCAAATGATTTGATAACTCTCCTGAGTAGGGTGAAAGGTCTTCCCACTTCTAACACCTAATATAAATGGATGTATCAATATATCCATGTTATAAGACATAATAAGGAAAGGACATTCTGGGGAAAACAAACTAGTGATGCAATATGTGAGAAGATTATCAAGGTGCCTACCACTCTTAAGTTCTACATCAACTCTTGGTGTACATTACAGCTTCAATGAGACACTTTCCAGCACTATCTACAACATGAGGCATGAGGGAAGTTGTTGTGCATGAGTACTACTCCTAGTTAGTACAAAATAATGGTCTTAATCATTTCCGAAGAGTGAATGATGATTTCTTTGTGTACTACATGTGTATGTTGAATAATAATTTGTAAAATATAAGAGTATCAAATCAAACTTGGGAGGTGGTAAATGAATATGTATGTATGTTCCTTCAATTCCCTACCTTCACATATCTCAGGGTTGGATGTTTCAATGGCAATCCTTTTACGCTCCCCAGGTATCCATCAAATAAAAATTTATTAATGGAATTGGCTTGACAGATGGTGGCAGTCCATGAGGCCCATTCAAGTTCCCACAAAATAGGTTTGAAGTTTAGTTTGACCATTGGCATATATTCTATCAACTCAATTTACAAAGATAGAGCAATGGAAGAAGAAATGAGAAGAGTAACTGTGAGGTTCTTCAAGGCAAGAAAAGACTTCAACTACAAAGAAATGATGAATAAGTTGAAAAAGGCTTATATTCATGTTCACTGTATTGAGGATGTTTGGGTTGACTATAGACATTGACATGATGTTAGAAATTTTGATTATTGTTAGTTGATAGTTGATCAAATCCGGGAGTTTGACCTTGCTAATATCCTAGATGACTAGAAGAGGATGGTGATGTCTTGGATCTCACCTATGTTGAAAAGAAGGTATCCTCTACCCCTTTGCCTTTGATTCAATGGTCGTATAAAGAATCGACTTCAAATAGAGATGGGTTTCATAGTATTCTTGCAAATACAAATATGTGGCTTTCAATCAAGGGTATTCTATTGAAGCCCTTCTCCTCTGACTCTAATGATGACATTGTTGGTCCAATTGGAAAGAGATAAAAGATCGGAACAAAGAACAAACAAGATTTTACCACTCCTGCAAAGGCTCCTAAATTGAAGTTCACAGTTGGAACCAAGAAAGGAAAAGCCCAAGAAGAGTCACCGACCTCTGATGTTCATGAGATAGAAATCTGAGGTACCAGATGAACAATTGGAAGGTGAGTATCCTAATGAAGAACCTATTTATGTTAACCAGCTAGGAGATGATCAAGAGAAATATGAATATGATGAAGAAGGACTACCATAAGAAGATAAGTTCTTACCCTTGGTATCCCTTTCTTCATCCATGATGCAATTCCTATTTCTATTTCTAAGTCAGAGTCTCGTGTGACCACTTGTATTTCTCATAGAAATGTTGTCAATGTTTCTTCTGCTAGTGCTATTGAGTCTTCCCTAGATACCCCCCATGATAACATTGAGAATGTTTTCTTTGTTGGAACACAATGGACCACTAAGAGGGGGGTGAATAAATGGTGATCGATAAAAAACTTTTACCTTCTAAAGGATCTAAGCAACAATCACCTTGATCACAAAACCATTAGTAGAGATACTAACACATGAGCACACACACACACACATAAGATCACATCACGTAACATAAGTGTATATGAGGAAAACCCACGGTGGGGAAAAATCTCAATGAGAAATGTTGTTAGAGTCTACTACTCCAATCTAGCCTCATAGGTGAAACTGATTACAACATTTAGGGTACAAACCCAAGGAGCACCAACCGCTAGCTTTAGGGCACCAACCCAAGGAGTACCAACCCCTAATGTTTATGGTCTACAACCTAAAGGAGCACCAACCCCTTCTTCTAAGCACCCACTCAGAGATTACAATAAGGATATACTTAATACAATTTAAGTACTTTGTTGCAAAAGAGGTTTTACAAAACAGGTTTTGCAAAACCTTACAAATCTACTCTTGAGATTGATGACTTTGTTCTTCTCTCTAATCTTGGACTTCAATCTCTTCTCTCTGCACTCTTGTCCATCTCTTCTCTCTACTCTCTTTGTATCTTAGCTCTGGTTCTTTGCACTTCTTTGTTCTTTCTCGCAACCTTCTCTATTATGTTTCTACAACTTTAGTTCTTGGCAACAACCTCCTTTCCTGATCAACAACACCACACATACACTTGCTCTCACTATACACTTTCTTTATGTTCTTCTCTCAGTGTTCTTACCCTTCTACCTCAATGCACCACTTTTTTCTCTAACTCCTCTATCTCTGCTTGTTGCTATCAAACACTACACAACAACTCTCCAACATTGTATTTCTAACTTCCACCTTGTTTTCATCCACATGATCTATACAATTTACAATGTGGCTTATAGATCATTCACTTATTCAATTTGTATTTGGCCAGTCAATAGTTCAAGTTCCTATGCATACAAGACTCCTGCCAACCTGTATCCTTCACAAAATTTAACTTTGGGTCATTGATTATCTAGTTTTTACCTTCATTGTTGGCATCGTGGTAGTTTCACGCACCACATCATCTCTATATTCCACTCTACCTTCACTGTCACTTGTCCACAAAATCTCCCATCTCATTTGTCTCAACTACTCCTATCGAATCACATCAAAAGACTCTCCATTCTATCAACTCTGTATCAACAAGATTTCCCTCCAAGAATAGATTCAAAATCTAATCTCCTGGACCTCTAAGACATTGCATTTTATTACTGATCAGATTCTCTGTACATGACTCAGACATATATTTTTCATCCATAAATGTATTCTCTATACATAGATTACTGAACTTAGTAATCTCAAAATACCAAATAGATCCGATCCAGCCTCTTTTGATCACCTCGATCCCATCAATCAATTGTTGTTGATCTGCCATTAATTCATTCTTAGTCCTGTGTTGACTTAGGCATTGATTGGGTCAACCAACACCATCTTAGTACTTCAACTTTCCTATTCGACCACTTGGATCACACATGTCACCATATTTGGCATCCAGATCAGATGGTCAAGGTCAGTCATTACCCATGCAGATCTTTGCATCTGTTGACATGCAAACATTTCCTCACAGTCTACTTAAACTCCTCAATCTACATCCAGGTCATTCAATCAAACTAGATCAAACATCCACGTGGACAATCAGCCTACATCAATCAGTCAAAATTCATTCTGTGGATAACCTTCATGTTATGCAGACATATCGGGTTGACAACAAGCACTTATCCCGATCAACTCTATCAACTGGATTTTCCTTTCCACATGTTTATCACCTTAGTTATCTCGATTTCACATTGCTCACCTGCTATCGGAATAGTTTTAACTATCAAGTTAATATTTTGCACTTACTCCACCTTTATAACCTATTTTGATGACCATTTGATGCCTTTGATCCCTCTCATTGGCATGAGTTACTCCGACGAGAAACCTCGCCTTCAATTTTCCTTATCGCCATAATCTATCCTGAGCATAGTCTCCATGATGACATAGATTATCAGCATAGGTTACCCTGAACAGAAAGACTTCATGCCAAACACCTACTTATCGGGATGACCAACACTATTGACATAGCAAAAAAGTGCTAGGATGATAAAATAAGTTATACCGATGAAATTTTGTTAATCTCACATTATCAGTATAAGATATTCTAAAAAGAATACTCCATGGTGATTAAGTACATCGACATAGGCAGCTTCGATGAGAAAACTCACCTTTGATTTCCTTCATCACCATAAGTTATACCGAACTATATTCTCCACGTTGACACTCTTCATCGGCATAAGATACCTCGATCACAAATCATCATGCTAAAATGACTATCATTTGAATAGTCATCACTATCAGCATAGACAGAATATGCTAAATCGATCAAACAAGTTAATCCGATGACATATTGTCTGCCTCTCTTTATCGCCATAACTATCCTAAAATGCAAGCTCTGCGATGATAAACTTCATTGGCTTAGGCTACCTAGAAAAGCACAACTCTGTGGTGATAGGGTACATCGGCATAACTTACTCTGATGAGAACCTCCTTTGGAATAGTTTACACTATCAACATAGTGGGAGGTTGTTATTCCGCCTTCAAAAGCTACTCTGATAGGTAATCTTGGTCACCTGGTCAGCATAGCTATTGCAACACAGTGATTGTCAGAGTAGTTTACACTATCGACATGACACGAAATTGCTACTCTGTCTTTGTCAACTATTCTGATGCACCTCCACGATCTCCTCATCGGCATAGCTATTCTGATATATTGATATCGGGGTAGATAACTCTATCGGTATTACTTAAAAAAATAACTTTGCCTTTGTCAGTTATCTCGATGTGTAGCACAAACTCAGTGATCAATATTGCTATCCTGATCTGACATAGTACCAAAGAGACTCCTCACGACCTGAAATCGACATTGTAATGCCCACCAAGATACCCTAGAGAAAACTAATCATCTATCAAACTAATTGAGATTATTATTTTTTAATTAAATTTTAATAACAGCTAATGTAATACATAACATCTCCATCTAACTATATTCATTAACCATTTAAACATTATGAACATACATCATTTCACATTTCACTAATTTATGCAAGCAAAAATAACATAACATCATTAACCTTTCCCTAGGGTACTTCAACGTCATTACTTATTTAACTTCCATAATGACAACCTACTCACATGATAAACATATTCCATCTTGAATTAATGCATCATATTTAATTTCCTAATCATGAGATATGCAACCCACTAGCTTATCTATCCATTATGAAATGCATACCTTTATACCATTCTACTAGCATATTACATTGCTTCTTTTAAAAATCAAGATAACCCCATAATCCTACATTCATTTTATGTACCAAATCCAAATATGTTTTAACCCAACATCTCCTATCTACATGCTCTTTTCCTTTTTCATGATGATGCAATCCTAATGCATGGGTAAAATCCATCTTTGATAATCCATTTAAACATACTTCAATTGCTTCTAGTACTAACATGATCTCATTCCATATATTATGATTATCTCCTCATAATGTATAAACTATAATTCATTCTTCAATCCATATGATAAACTAATTCTCTTATTTCCTTACTTAAGCATGAGAAAGCACAACATCACACTAATCCTTCAATCATAAAGTTCATTTATTGACTTACAAACATATAACAATATAAATCCATTAACTTCATTACAAGTACATGGCATACATCATATACAAGTCATTTACTATTTATCTAGCATGATATACATTCCATTACTATGCAAATAACTCCATTTCATATAAGCTTCAATCTAAAGCCTCAATACCTTTTAATCCCAATTTTCTTTTACATTCAAACTCTCACATGGTCATATATGTCTCCTCCATCATGATTTACCTATTAGCAACATGATCGATTCACATTTCTAATTTCTTCATAACATCGTAGTTTTCACATAGCACCAAAAGCATATCCACGAATCCAATACCAATAGTTTCCTTTTCCAATCCAACTACACATGCAACCACTTTCCCAACATGATCATTTCATTTGACAATAACCCCAATGCATAACATAAGAATCCTAATATTTTCCTTCCATAATCCTTTTGCATTCTATGCATACTTTTCCTAATTTCCAAAGCATACAAATAGAGACATCATTATCTAAACCTTATCCATATTATCTAACATCCACAATATAGACATTTAATATTATTCCATTTCTCAGGGTTCTTTCACATATTAAATCACAATCTAAAGAATAACCATAAAATTCCTTTCTAACCAATACAAAAGATCATATTATAAATCACATCTATTTCAATTGCAACTCCATTGCCAAATTTGGGTACATGAAATCATTTTCTTCATTTAACAAGAACATATCCATACATCTCATTGCCACATTTACAAATCATGACATACCCTAACTACCATTTATGAACTACTTACGAATACATTTACATAACAATACATCATGAACGTAGATATTCCTTTTAC
Source organism: Cryptomeria japonica (assembly GCF_030272615.1). Classification (NCBI taxonomy): domain Eukaryota; kingdom Viridiplantae; phylum Streptophyta; class Pinopsida; order Cupressales; family Cupressaceae; genus Cryptomeria; species Cryptomeria japonica. The sequence continues at coordinate 255,427,439 of NC_081410.1, forward strand.
ATTATTCCGTCTACCACATACAAGATACCACATACATGCATTCCATCATATTCATTACATAAATCTTCTACAAGGTACACCCATAATCCATCAATAAGGATAATCCACATCCATGCAAGAAGAATCCAAGATAACATCCCAATGGCTAAAAAACACCAACCACCCAACCATGTGGAACCAAAGGAACCACCCCCCATGCTAGGAGATGACACAGGGTCCCAACACACACTCTACATCTAGGTTGACACTTAATACCAAAAGACAAGATTACAACAATACTCTCAAGCATGGAGCAAATACAACCAACACAAACAACCATAATAAGAAACTCCTAGAGGCTTATCAATTAGCAAGGCATAGTCATAAGATCATCAAAGGGAACACATGTAGGAGTGGAGTGTCATCACATGTTAGAAGCATCCTTTCAAGGAACCTCTTGGTAAATGACACACATGTAGAACCAACTCAACCTATGAGAGATCAAGGGAGTTTGGTTTACCATCTTCACGACCTTCTCATGCTTATCCTAAAACATCCTCCCTAGGATCAAGTTAGGAGGCTCACATCAATTTTATCTTTATTAATGAATCTAACTACCCAACCAATTAATTATTAGGTTATCACATATTTACAAATCATGATAAACTCCCAATGTGCCCTGGTGGTCTAGACTTCATGTATCCTTACAAGGAACCTCATGAAAGTTTATCTCTCATGACCCCGGTCGTCACAAGGAAGCCCACTCCCCCATAACATGGTCTCAAACATGACAACACAAGAGGCTCTAGAATCGTAATTAAATTTGAGAACACACATAAATCTGAAATCATAAACAATCCATATGCAACCAACAATCTCGTCTATAAATCATGAAACATGTGAAAGGTCACAAAATGAGAACCAAAAACCAATGAGCCTCTTGGCCAAATCAACATATCAAGGCCATAATAAATTCCATCAAATCTGAAATGAATCATCAAATAATCTCAGCAAGGCCTATCCACTTATTGGCGCATAATCACAAAAATCTCAATCTCTCTCTTGGCGCATCAACAAGAGAGGAAGCAAAAACAACTCAAATGGAGTAAAAAACATACAAAAATCACAAATAAATCATATTAAGACATCACCAATCATAAATCAACATTAGACAACATCATAAATGCCCTCAAAAAACCTCTAGTACGGCCCAAAATCCAACTGACATCAAACAGACTTCAAACTGGACAAAACCCTAAAAATACACAGAATGGCTCATACATTCTTTGAAGTGGCGCATATGACTGATACTTTAGTGCATATGGTGACTATTTTAGTGCATATGGTCATTCTTTTAGCGCATAGGAAAAAAAGTGTAAATTTTGGCATAAAACTGCTTAAGTGCAGGATCAAAACTGCTCGAAAAATAATGAGCCAAATATGACATATTTATACTTGTTGGAATCAGCATGAAATGGAATTTAAGAATATGTGATCAAAATAAAATAATTCAATTCACCCAAGGAACTCCAATTGAAAACATAATGCAGACTTCAGGAGGGAAAAACATCTCGAGCAAGTTCATAAAACCATTAAACACCAAATCTTGAATCCAAATCATGAAATAGACTCAACACAAATATACATACAAACAATAAACCTATTACAAACATAAAAACACATTAAAACAAGGGAAATATAAAATGTCTCGAAAGGAGATGGGTCCTGTGAGTCTTCCTCACACCAAGGCCAGACTGGAAGCTCACAAGGGTCTCTCCTCTCAACTCCACAAACTTCCTTAAATCTTTAACAATATGAAAGAAATCTCCAAAAAAAAAAAAATCAAATAGAATCACATCATAAATGGAAGAAATATCAATACATATAAATCCCATGTCGTACATTCACGACAATCATAGAAAAGATAACTTCCAAACTTCCATCCAAATAAAGATCTCATAACCCATGGAATTCCCAGTCATTTCCATTAAGAATAGAGAGAATTAAATGAACTATTTCCTTATTCCCCACACAAAACATTCACGGAGTAAACACTTGCAGACAATGAAAGAAAAGATAAACAACAAGGGTATGGCCTCCAACTTGCAACCCATGTGATGGTAGGTCATTGAAGGAGAGCCCACAAGTTTTGCAATCCAAATCCAAACCCAGTCCAAGAAATCCACTGAGAATATAAAGCCAAAGAATGGAACCCGTGAAAAGTCATAGGGAATCCATTAAAAAGAAACAATAAACAAGAAACCCTAGAAAACCAACCAATAGGATAATTCCTTTTTGAAATATCTTTCCCATATCCTATGGTTTCCCCAAAATAAAATCCTCCAATAGGAGAATAGGGTAGGTAGGAAATATTAACATATATTATAAGTAGGTGGATAAATATATTTTAATATCCCAAGGTATAATTACCATACCATCAAATAAATATTAGTATTTAAACTATAGCCCTATAGGAATTATTATTTAATACATTATGAACTATAGTTATTTTTAAGTAAATACTCACCAGCAAAAAACATAATTAAATAAATCAGCCATTAAATAATTTATTACTTCCAATATTAAATATTAATTAATATTTAGACTATAAGCAATAATAAAAAATTAATTAAATAATCTTTACAAAATTATTAATTAAATAAATTCTATAATTCTAAGAATCATAAATCAAATAATCAAAAGCTCAAATAGCTTAAATCAAATAATTAAAAAATAATAATACTAACTATCAAATCTCTCAACAAATAGACAAATAATCCAATGCCACATAAATAACCACGTGACAATAAAATCAACTACAAGATAAATAATCCTCATACCAAAAGAGTCAATCAATACTAACATACTCCCAAAACTGAAAGAGCCAAGCTAGCAACTAACATGACCAATTGCGCCTAGTGACAACTTAAACCTAGAGTATGTGAAGGGAACTCATGTCATCTCTGAACCACATAAGCCATTGGAATTAAAGATACGCTTAGACTTGTGAAGCCAGGTGGAGTCAATGTATGATACCTACAATATCCTATAGCCACAAAATGATAATACAACATATACATATATATCATAACAAGCAAGCCTGCTCGCAATGAGTGATGTAGAATCGTCTCTATCATGAAGAAAGTCAAACACATCTCATAAGCATCTCATCAAATGTAATCATGAAATAGGGTTAGTGTAATCACAATCAACATCAAATCCATGATCAATATAATCTTTCGATAATCTATCACATAGTAAGCATATAGTATCCATCAAATCACATGAATAATCATCATCCAAATCATCATAAATAGTCAAGATAAGTCTATCACGCATGGAATAAAAGTCAAATCTAATAAAAAAAAGTCAAGTAAAGGGTGGACACTATAGGTATAGTTATCTCGATAGGATCACTTCACCTGCACAACACCTTATCAGCTTAGCTATCCCGAAATTGCATGCAATTCTTATTTGTCGGATCATAATGTGATCAATATAACACACTGGATTTTTGTCGATATACAATATTTATTTTTTTCATAACTCTAGCACCAGGACATCCAACAGGAACTTCATAAACACATCATATGGTATTGTGGGAGTCTGCAACAATTCGTCAACCCGATCTCTATGATCTCTATCTTCAACAATCTGATCCATCAACTCTTCTACTTAACCTATAGCCTGCAAGTTGTCATTCCTTTGAAACCTCATCATCTTGCATCAGCTCTACCAACATGAACACTCTGCTCTTCATCAACATCTTAGCAACACCACTTCATTCATTCTAATCTTCATTTGGGGCATACATCATCTATTGCAACTTCTCAGCCCTGCACACACACATGTTGACATCAATGACAACTTCAATGCCAATATTTTCCACTTTTCCTAATTTGTTTAAGGTATCTGCCTCCATGTTAGACAATTTTGATAAGTTTATGATAGAGAGTGATCCTAAGTAAAATGATTCATCCCTTAAAAATCCTACCAATATTGTTACTATGACATCACCTATTGTAACTATCATTGTTCAAGAGTCAATCAATCCCTCTCAAGATGTGGGGACAGGTGAAAATGATGATTCATCTTTTAGACCTTGGTTATTTTCCAATGCTCCTAAGAAAAATAAGCAAGCAGTGTCTCCTGATGACTTTGATTTTAGTCAGCTTGTTCCCATCAAATACAAGATCACCAAGAAAGATAAGACCTTGTCAAGGGTAAAGGTGGATAAAACAAGGAAGAAGTATGCTGAGGTTGCTATTCCTCCTCTAAATATAGATATTGACAAAATCTAGGATTCAAACTATCTCATCAAAAGGATCCAGCTAGGAAAGAAAACTTATGATTCTACTACACAAGATGCTCAGTCAACTCTAGAGGCTCTTATATTCAGATATGATGAGGATAAGGCTAAAAAGGATCAAATCAAGGCATGAGTTGAGCATCTCACCTCAACACTCATCAAAGTAACCAATTCCTCAGAAGCTATCGAACCAATGACTTCATCATTGGATGGGCAAGTTATGAAAAGAGTCAAGTAGACAGCACCATGGAGTAGAGCTATAGGGGAATGGATGGATATAATGCTAAGTCAAGGTACACAACTCTTAAGTTCAACTTTCACCATTGTCAATAATCTTGATGTCATAAAGACAGAAGTAGACAACACCATAGAATATTTCTCCCAAGAACTTGAATCACAAGAGAAATACTTTTAAGCGTGGTTGAAACTTGAAGATGTTGATCTAGATGATCTCATACATAATGGTGTTATTCCTTCTCGACATATGTATGTTGAGAAACGTGAGGTCCTAGAGCATCAAATTAATATCCTAGAGTTCCTTATCAAGGACATGAGGAAAGCCCAGACATAATGTGTTATCAAGAAGAAAGAGATTGTTGATAAAATTTCTGAGATTTTGTGTGCTTTCCTTGATGAAAATAAAAAAGTTCTTGATGTTGATGAGGTTATTGAAGAGTTTAGCCTGCTTGTAACCACTGAAATTGATAGAGAGGAATTCTTTTTGTTCTCAATTGATAGATTGGTTGACCTTCGATTCATCTTATATTTTCTAGAATCACTTTTGAAGAAACACAAGAAGTGTTGCACTGACTTGGAGGATTCTATCACATGGGTTAAGATCATCACCAACCTTACCAGGGGACCTAATAGAGTTCAAGTGAAGAATGTCTTGAAAAAATTTGAAGAGTTCTAGAAAAGTGAGTTGGCATAAAGAAGATGACACTTAGTCAATTTTTTATTTTTCTCAGTGGCATTTTGTTATGTCAATGAACACCTCAGGTGTCATTTTGTATATGCTCATGTGCACGTGCTAGGTACACAATCCCTAAGTCAAATCAAACTCTTCCTTTGACTTGGTCTTTTAGTTAGTTGTAGTTTCCTATTTTCATGTTGCACCCCTCTTCTATATATATGAGGGTTATTTTTGTAATATGGATCTTTTTTTCATCATGGTTTATGCAAAAAAACTCTACGAAAGTGAAGAGAAAATTGAGACTTGGTGTTCATTTTGTAAATTTGCAATTTAATCAAAGAGAAGACAAGCTTGGATTTCAAAATTTGTGTTGAGATCAATCTTGTGTATGGTATAAATGTTTTTATATATTTTATGTCATATTTTCTTGAAAGATTAAAGTTTAGTATAGTTGTTGATGCAAAATATTGAAAAATTGTTTGAGTTTTTACAAGTAATCTTTGTGTTACTTAGAAAATTCAAGGATTGGAAATAAGTTGAGACAATTTTTTAATGTCTCTGAGCTTTTACAAGTTATCTCCAAAGTTTATATTGAGAGGGTATGTGATGAGCCTATAAATTGACCATATTATTTCATGTTTTATGATATTTTACCTCATGTTTATAATGTCCTTCCAATTCATTTCCAAACATTACCTTGGTTTTGTGAAGCATTAACTAGGATTAATGGTGTTTGATATGCATATGTATGTCTAGCTAGTTAATGCTAAATAAAGGCAAAATATTATAATAAATGGTTATTATTGAATGTAAAGTATTTTGTAATGATTAACACATTTTTTGTGAGTGGTTTGAGTCATTCATACATCTAGAAGAAAAGAGGAACAAGTTGGCAATTGATTAACACATTTTTTCGAGTTGATTCACAATAATTAATGAGCAACATTCACCAAAAGTTGACTAAGACAAAATGGCAGATTTCTAGGCAGCAGTTAAGGAAGGAGTTCTACTTCAACTTGAACTCTTCTACCTCTTCATGAGTTCATGTATTTGAAGTTATTGAATTACAGGAACATTGGAGAAGCTTGTGGAAACAATATTTGGTGATTCATAAATAATTATAACATGTTTTGTACACATGTTCAACCATGACTATATTTTTTAGTTGTAGAGTTTGAAGGTGATTAGAACTCTTTCAACTCTTGTTAGTTTAATTTTTATTACCAGTCATGAATAGAATAAGTCATCTCCTTACTATCATAGGAGAAATGACATTTTTAATAATTAGTTGTGTTTTTAATTACTCCAACTCTCAAGCCTCAAGCATAAATTTAAGATTTTATTGATCTGTGAGTAAGTAGTGTTGAGAATAGCCAATGTATAGTGTAGAGAGAGTATCCAGTTAATTTTGAGTCTTGTTAACGGTGTCTATGTTCAATTAGCAAGTCTGATACACGTCCATGTAATATTTTATTTGCAATAAGAAGATTATTTGAGCATTGAAGCTTGTCTATTGAAGATGGAATGCTAATGATAGATTGAAGAAGGGCCACTTGAGGAACTGTGACTCCATCATAGTTTAGATTTGTAATAGTTTATATTTTTATTCATTATGCTTTAATTTTATTAGTGAGTTGGATATGATAGGTTTTGTTTTCAGCATATTTAATTTCACTTGTTTTAGAACAGTTATCCTGTAGCCACTACTATTGCAAATAACCAGACTTCCTGCAGCCACTGTCGTGTAGTTAGTTTTATGTCCAACATTGTCATGTTTTTAATTCAATTTATTATTCTGATTTTATTTGCTATACACAACTAAAATAACAACTTAGAAGGCTTCCATAGTAAATATATATTGTTATCTCATTTCAAGTTCACGTCTTTGGATTGATAATTAAATGTAGCTTCTAGTTCATGAAGGGTTTCTTGGTGTGGATAAAAATACATGAGTTGTGAATTAGTATTCCAATCTCGATTGCAATTAGAAAGATCAACATTTTTGGCACCGTTGTCGGGAATGGGTAAAGTTATGAGAGTCTCTTAGTTGTTTTAGAATGTCTACATTTTGGAAGTACCATTAAGAAGTCAATGAAATACAATAACCAAGGGCCAATATAATTTGCAACAAGTATGGAAATCAATGAAGACATGTTCTCTAACATCATAGATGAATTTTGTTCATGTATTGATGAAAAGGTGTTGGTGTTGGCATTATGTGAACTAGTATGAGGAAATGATGACATTGTATGTTGTCATTGATGTCAATATGCTGCAGAGGAGAGAACCGGTATATGTGAAAACCGGTATGTTACCAAGAACTAGTATATGTGAGAACCGGTATAACACTGTGAACCGACATTTGTGCCAAAGGGAAGTGATGTGTTTGTTTAAGGTGAACCGACATGTAGTTATGGGAACCGGTACATGGAAGCTTTGTATGACTACCGGTTGATAGTCTCAACTTTAGGGTTTCCGGTTGAAGTGCCTCAAGCCTGTGTGACTAAATCGGTGACTTTGTATGATGAGTTAGCATTGTAACAAAGAACAGATCATGTTGCCATGTGTGCATGAAGGAGATTGTTCCTATCTACCTCGGGAATGTGCAAAGTCTGTAAACGGTGATAATGTGTGATGGGTTATCAGCCGCCATGAAATCGGTGGAAAATAAATGATGGAGAACGTCTTGAGATTGGTTCAAGACTGTTGCATTTAATGCAATGTGCTCAACGGTCAGGATTGAACCGTTTGAATTGCTTAACCTAACAAGTTTAGGGTTTAGGGTTTATGCTACCGACCTATCTATTTCCTATAAGGTCGATGTTGTGTTTCTTTTTGAGGTTGTTGGCAAAAGTTGTGTGTGTGTATCCAAGAGAAGAGGTACGTAATTCTTGCTAGACCAGAAGAGAGAAGTGATACTTGTAGAGTGTAAGTGTAAAAGGTGAAGAGGAGCTAAAGTGGATCTGCATTGGCATTGAGTGTTATTACTAGATCATTGTAATACTTGTTGATCTCTAAGAACTTCAACAGTTGGGAAATCCCTTAACAGGGTAGCTTTAACCGGCTTACTAAAAATCCTTTAACAAGGCGACTCAAAACCATTGAGTTCTTGAAATCCTCTAACAAGGTAACATTTAATAGGGTTTAACCCTTAACCAGGTATTCTAGCCATCCCTTAATTGGGTGATCCCTAATAGGATCGGTTCCTAACAGAACCTATTGTATCAGTCTTTAACCGGGCAAGGCTCCTAACAAAGCGGACTTCTAAAGAGTTCAAAAATAGCTTGTGGGTATTCATCCCCACTGTGGTTTTTCCCAGTTGGGTTTCCATGTGAAAAATTTGTGTGTCATGTGTGGTGTTATTCATGTGATGGTTTAAGTGATTTGTGTATGAAGGTAAATCATGTTGATCTAGCTGTTTATATATATCTTTGATGATAGATTACCTGTTCATGCACTAGGGTGAAATGGAATGAAGTATTAGATTGTATGAAAAGATAAGTGTCAACCGGTTTATGCTTGTCTCAGTTATTCTGGGTTTTGCCGGTTGTACTCTGTTTAAGACCGGTGTTACTGTTTGTCAGCCAAAGCACAGTGTCTGCTAACAAACTGGTTTAGGATTGTGTTTTTGTCTGTACTGATTCACCCCCCCCTCTCTATACCGGTTTGGTACTATCCGTTCATCATTGAGTTATCAATTGGTATTAGAGCGTCCTCCAGGTCCTCTGTGTTATAAGCTTAACCGCTTGAGGTAAAGATCCCAGTCTAATGATGAAGAGGGAACGTCCAAAGTTCAACAAAGAAAATTTTAGTATATGGAAAGACAGAATGAAGATATACATCAGTAGCATGGGTGCTCAACACTGGAGCTATGTTGAGAATGCCTATGTTGCCCCTATCGATACTCTCACTGATGACCAAAAGAGAGAGAGATGCAGGAGAATGGGCAAGTCATGGAAGCCCTAATTAGTAGTTTATTTGACATTGAGTTTATTGATGTCCAAGATAAGGTAAATCCCAAAGAGGTATGGGATACTCTTGAAAATATCTATGGTGGTGATGAGCATGTAAAACAAGCTAAGGAAGAAAGCCTTAGAGGGAAGTTTCAAGACATGCGGATGGTTGAAGGTGAGACCATTCAACAGTATGGAATAAGAATCAAAACTGTTGTCGGAGATATCAAGAGTGCAGGTGGTAAAATGGAAGATTCCACTGTGGTAAGAAAAGTCCTGAGATCCTTATTACCAGTCTATGCAATAAGGGTTGTTGTTATTCAGGAGTTGAGATCAATAGATAAGACTAAGGTATCCCTAGACTCCATCATTGCAAAGTTGACAGCCTATGAGATAAATAGTTTTGATGGCAGTGTTCAAAAGACTGAATCAGCTTTTAAAGCTTCTATTGTACCATCCAGAAAAGGAAAAGAAGCTAGCACTAGTGGTGAACCAAGACAGAGCATAGAAATGGATGATGAGGAGATTTTGATGGCATTTGAAGCTCTTCTTGCCAGGAAACTTCCTAAAGGAACTGACAAATACAAAGGTAATCTCCCTTTGAAATGCTTTTCTTGTAACCGGGTAGGACATATTACTGTAAACTATCTTAATGGCGACAACAAGGACAAACCGGAAAGGTTCAAGAAATTCAAAGGAGGAAACCGAAGAAATTGTTTTGTGGCAGTTGATGAAGGTGTCATAGATGAAGAATCAGAAGATGAAGAAAATGAAGATATTGTGTTTGTTGCTATCAAGGAAGATGTGTCAGACAAGAAGGCTCTTGTCTCCCACTTTGATAATTCTAGTGATTGGATTATTGACAGTGGTTGTTCTCACTTTGGTAATGATACACCATGTATGGTCAAAGGCAGAGGGTCCATCTCTCTAAATGGAAAGAGTAGTGCTGACAATGTGTATTGGGTTGATGGTCTTAGACACAACCTTCTGAGTGTTGCCCAGCTAAATGATAGTGGTCTCACTCTAGAATTCAAGAATGGAGTGTGCAGAATCAAAGGAAAGAATGGTGAATTGGTGGCCACCGGTATGTAGACCAAAGGTAACCTATTTCAGCTGAATGCAAATATAAGTACATGTCTTATGGCTAAATTTGATGATAGCTGGATATGGCATAGGAGACTCTGCCATGTAAACTTTGATAACATTGTGAAGGCCAATAAGATCAAGGCAGTTAGAGGGTTGCCGGTGCTGAGAAAATCAAAAAATACCTTGTGCAGAGAGTGTCAACTGGGGAAAATGTCTTCCTCAACCTTTAAAGGTAAACCTTTCACTGTTGATAATTTGCTTGATCTTGTGCATATTGATTTGTGTGGTCCTATGAAAACTAGGATTGTGCAGGGTGATAGGTACTTCATGATTCTCACTGATGACTGCTCAAGAATGATGTGGGCCACATTCTTGAAAGATAAGTCTGAAGATTTTGTAAAGTTCAAAGCTTTCATAGCATTAGTGGAGAAGGAAAGTGACAAAAGGATCAAGTGCCTGAGAACTGATCAAGGAGGGGAATTCACTTCTGGTGAATTCAAAAAGTACTGTGAAGAAAATGGCATCAAGAGGCAACTGTCTGCCCCCCGGACTCCATAGCAGAATGGCCTAGTAGAGAGGAATAATCAGACTATGGTTGAAGCAGCTAGAACTATGTTGATTCAAGGAACGGTAGCTCACACCTTTTGGAGAGAAGTGGTGATCACTGCAGTCTACATAATGAACCGTGTACTCATTAAGAAAGGTAAGGATAAAACTCCTTATGAGTATTGGACCGGTAAGACACTTGTGGTTAGCTACTTTAGAGTGTTTGGTAGCAAATGTTACATCAAGAGGAGTGAACACTAAAGCAAATTTGATGCAAAATGTGATGAGGAAATATTCCTAGGGTATTCCACCAAGGGCAAATTTCTCAAGTGTTTCAATAATAGGACTCAGAGAATTATGGAAAGCATCAATGTAAGAGTTGATGAAACCTCTGAGAAAACTAAGGAAATCGACAGTGAGCAAGCGGTAAATGAACCAGTTGTAACCTTCTAGGAACTGGTTGTCAGTCAACCAAGTACCAGTAATAGTGTTCCTACACCGGTAGATGTAGATGTTGATACTGATGGAGATGAGGATGAAGAAGAAAAGCAAAAGGAATCTATTAAGACAATTCCTCGGTATGTCAAGCTGAATCATGACCCTAAGCAGATCATAGGAGATAAGGATGTAGGAATCCTTACAAGAAGAAAGGTCAGAGAAAACTCATGTATGATCTCTGAATTTGAGCCTAAATCATTCAAAGAGGCACATAAAGATGAAGACTGGTTCAAGGCAATGGAAGAGGAACTTGACCAAATAGAGAGAAATGGTACATAGTCTTTGGTACCCAGACCGGAGCATAAAAATGTCATTGGTACCAAATGGGTTTTCAAAAATAAGTTGAATGAGGATGGCACAGTGATTAGAAACAAAGCCAGACTGGTGTGCAAAGGATATGCCCAAGAAGAAGGAGAAGACTATGGAGAAACCTTTGCTCCTATAGCCAGATTGGAAGGAGTTTGTATGCTTCTTGCATATGCAACTTTTAAAGGATTCAAAGTATATCAAATGGATATAAAATTTGCATTCCTAAATGGTGTACTTGAAGAGGAGGTGTATATAGAGCAACCAGATGGGTTTGCCCTATCTGAAGACAGTGACATGGTATGTAGGCTACATAAAGCCTTACATGGTCTAAAGTAGGCACCTAAAGCATGGTATGAACGCCTGCAGTCCCATCTTGTGAAGATTAGATTTGAGAGAACAAGTGAAGATAGCAATATCTACTTGAAGTCTGAAGGAGACCAGATCCTAATCTGTGAGGTATTTGTTGATGATATTATTGTTGGTGGAGATGACAAGATGAGTTATGAGTTTGCAAATGAGATGAAGAAAGAGTTTGAGATGTCACTCATAGGGGAGATTAAGTTCTTCATTGGACTGCAGATCCAGCAGATGAAAGATGGAATCTTTATCACCTAGTCTAAGTATGTCAAAGAGGTGTTGAAGACCTTTGGCATGGAAGATAGCAAACCGGTTGGTACACCGATGGTGACCGGTTGTAAACTATCCAAAGAGGATGACTCAGCATTGGTTGATGAGAATGAATACTGATCAATGATCGGTAAGTTGCATTATGTATTGCATAGCAAACTAGATATTGCACATGCAGTTGGCATTACTGCAAGGTTCCAGAAAAGCCCAAGAGAATCCCACTTGGTTGCAGTCAAGCGAATTCTTAGGTATCTGAAGGGAACTATTGATTATGGATTGTGGTATCCATATAGCAAGGATTTCAACTTGAAAGTATTCACAGATGTTGATTGGGCAGGTAATGTGGATGACTGGAAGAGCACAACTGGTGGTGCATTCTTTCTCGGTGGTAGACTGGTCTCATGGATGAGTAAGAAGCAGAGTTTTATCTCCCAGTCTACACCGAAAGCAGAGTATGATGTAGCTTTCATGAACTGCACTCAGACAATTTGGATGAAGCATGTATTGAATGGCTTCAAAGTTCCTGTATCTGAACCGGTAAGTATATTTTGTGACAATACTAGTGCAATTAATATCTCCAAGAATCTAGTTTTACATTCTAGAACCAAGCACTTTGAGCTTAAGTATCATTTCTTGAGGGAAAAGGTTCAGAACAAAGAGATTGCGATGGAACATGTTTCCAGTAAGGAGTAATTAGCAGACATATTCACAAAGCCTCTCCCAAAGGCTACATTTATGTACTTAAGAGGTGAATTAGGGGTGCTACCCCTTTAGGAAGTAAACTAAAGGCATATGCTCCACATCAGTCAAGTATTACATAGTCAAATGTTTCTTCAAGATTGATGTGTTGAAGGACACTGCTCCTCAGGGGGAGTAGCATAATGGAAAAGGGAAGCTTGTGCCTCCACTTTGGCATTGTTGTCAAAGGGGGAGAAGAAGTGAAGAGAAGAAGATATCTATAGAAATTGGGGGAGAAGATGTGAAGCAAAGAGATATCTTTGTATATTGCCATCAATGCCAAAGGGAGAGATTGTTGCAATTATGTGAATCGGTATGAGGACATGATGACATTGTATGTTGTCATTGATGTCAATATGCTGAAGAGGAGAGAACCAGTATATGTGAGAATCAGTATAACACTGTGAACTGACATTTGTGCTAAAGTGAAGCAGTGTGTTTGTTTAAGGTGAACCGACATGTGGTTATGGGAACCAACACATGGAAGCTCTGTATGACTACCGGTTGGTAGTCTCAACTTCAAGGTTTCATGTTGAAGTGCCTCAAGCCTGTGTGACTCAATCGGTGACTTTGTATGATGAGTTAGCATTGTAACGAAGAACAGATCGTGTTGCCATGTCAGCCTTGTGTGCGTGAAGGATCCTGCATGAAGGAGATTGTTCCTATCTACCTTGAGAATGTGCAAAGTCTGTAAACGGTGATAACATGTGATGGGTTATCAGTTGCCATGAAATCAGTGGAAAATGAATGATGGAGAACGTCTTGAGATTGGTTCAAGATTATTGCATTTAATGCAATGTGCTCAACGGTTAGGATTGGACCATTTGAATTGCTTAACCTAACAGGTTTAGGGTTTAGGTTTTATGCTACCAACCTATCTGTTTCCTATAAGGTCGATGTTGTGTTTCTTTTTGAGGTTGTTGGCAAAAGTTGTGTGTGTGTATCCAAGAGAAGAGGTATGTAATTCTTGCCAGACCAGAAGAGAGAAGTGATACCTGCAGAGTGTAAGTGCAGAAGCTGAAGAGGAGCTAAAGTGGATCTGCATTGGCATTGATTGCTATTACTAGATCATTGTAATACTTGTTGATCTCTAACCACTTCAATAGTTGGGAAATACCTTAACAGGGTAGCTTTAACTGGCTTACTAAAAATCCTTTAACAAGGTGACTCAAAACCATTGAGTTCTTGAAATCCTCTAACAAGGTAACCTTTAATAGGGTTTAACCCTTAATTGGGTATTCTAACCATCCCTTAACTGGGTGATCCCTAACAGGATCGGTTCCTAACAGAACCTATTGTATCAGTCTTTAACCAGACAAGGCTCCTAACAGAGCAGACTTCTAAAGAGTTCAAAAATAGCTTGTGGGTATTCATCCTCACCATAGTTTTTCCCAATTGGGTTTCCATGTGAAAAATCTTTGTGTCATGTGTGGTGTTATTCATGTGATGGTTTAAGTGATTTGTGTCTAAAGGTAAATCATGTTGATCTAGCTGTTTATATATATCTTTGATGATAGATTACCTGTTCATGCACTAGGGTGAAATGGAATGAAGTATTAGATTGTATGAAAAGATAAGTGTCAACCAGTTTATACTTGTCTTAGTTATTTTGGGTTTTGCCGGTTGTACTCTATTTAAGACCGGTGTTAATGTTTGTTTGCCAAAGCGTAGTGTCTGCTGACAAACCGGTTTAGGATTGTGTTTTTGTTTGTACTGATTCACCCCCCCTCTCAGTACCAATTTGGTACTATCCGTTCATCATTGATTTATCAGTTGGTTTGTGAGAAGATAAACGAAGACAACCTTGTTTTGCAAAATGAAGAAGTTACCATACACAAGGTTGTTGAAGGTGATGACAAATCAAAACACTTACTTCAAGAAGAGAGTTTCCAGAAAGATAAATTCAATCCTTTAATGTTAAAAATTAAAGAATATATTGATGAAGACATGTTTTGGGATGAATTAGAGAATTTTTTCTTAAATTTGGATGCAAAACATGATGGTATGATGAATCAATAAGGACTTGGTTAACTACTGGGGGGGGGGGGTGAATCAGTAGATAGAAAACTGACATAAACTTTTCACCAAACAAAAAAAACCTCTCAAGACAAACTCAGAACTGACAAATTGCAATATCACTATCAAGTAAACTGGTTGACTGTCATAATAGAATAACAGTAAAACAACTCTGAAATTCTCAAAACCTTTTAATCAAACCATCCAAATATTTTATTGACAAAAGTAAGAGCTCATTTCAGATTGTTGTCAGTCATCATATTATAACTAAGTGGATTTAGCAGTTAAGCAAATTAACCATATCAAACATAACCACAAAAACATTCACCACTTGACATAATAATTTTGACGTGGAAACCCAAATGGGAAAAACCATGATGGGGATGCATACCCACAAGTATTCTAAACTCTTTTGAAGTTTGCCCTGTTAGGAGCCAAGCCTGTTAAAGCTTTACAATAAGTCCTGTTAAGAACAGATCTAGTTAGGGACCACCCAGTTAAGGTATTGACTATAATGCCCTATTAGAAGCAATACCCTGTTAGGAGTAACCTCGGTAGAGGATTTGAAATCCAAGATAATGGATCACCTGATTAGAGGATTTAGATAACACTAAGCTTGTTAGAGCTTACCCGATTAAGGGATTTTACTATTGTAATTGTTAGAAAACAACAAGAGTTTGTTGATCTGGTGAATAGCACTACTCTGCTTGATCAAATCATTTTCATGCTCCTATCTTCCTTTACACATACTATAGATACATTATCTGGTTTGGCAACCAATCACTCTTACATTCAACCAAAATTGCCAACACTACAACAAAACAACTCAGCGACCTTATAAACAAAACAATAGGTCGGTAACACATCACAAACCTAAGATCTCATAGATATTACAAATAAATCGGTTCAAGCATGACCATTGGATTCAATACAAATTACTTGCATATCATTCAAGATAAACCTCAATCGCTCCTTGATCATCGCTTCATCGAACTCTGTAACTCATCACGTGGTTTCCATTGCATGCAATGAACTTACTCATTCCCAAGATAAAAACCGTTATCTCTACATGCCAAAAACCATTTGAAACTCTTCTCATACAACATGCATACATGGCATAATTATTACCGCTCATCATTTAATCATAAACCAATACAACCGATTCACCAAACTCCATTAGTTAGGGTTTATCATATCAACAGGTGGGGTTTACTGGTTGAACTCACTTCTTCTCTAGTAATATCAGTTTCCTTCACAAGCTCTCCTACCGGTTGCAAAACAAAATTATTACAACATCATTACCAGTTATAATTGACATCAATGACAACATAAAAGTTCATCAATGCAATCTTCATGCAAATGCCAACAATCTCCCCCTTTGGCATTGATGGCAATACAAGTATCAATACCCTTGATTGCTATGATTGTGAATAGGAATCCTGGTTTACATTTTACCATGTATTCTCCTTCAACTGGTAACTGGCTATAGATCTTCTCTTTGTCAATCATATAGTTCTTCTCCCCAATTATATAGTTCTTCTCCCCCTTTGACAACAATGCCAAAGTGAAAGTAAAACATGCAGTGTCATACTTTACTATTCTACAACATCAACCTACAAATTGATGCTCCCCCTATGGAATAACTGCACTCTACACCAATCCTACTTCAAGATTCTTCAATTAGCTCTGGGACTGATGTATTCCACATCATGCTCAATTGGCCTCATGTAGGGGCACAACCCCTAGCTGACCTCTAAGATACTCAAAAGTAATCTTAGGCAGAGGTTTAGTAAAGATATCCGCTAGCTGCTCCTTGGTAGATACATGCTCCAATAACACATCTTTACTCTTTACTTTCTCTCTTAAGAAATGATATTTCAGCTCAATATGCTTGGTTCTAGCATGCAAAACCAGGTTCTTTGAAATATTTATTGCATAGGTGTTATCACATAAAATCTTTACTGAATCTGTAATCTTCAACTTGAATCCTTCCAGAATGTGTTTCATCCAGATTGCCTAGGTACAATTCATATATGCTGCAACATACTCAGCTTCAACAGTGAACTGTGATGTACAACTCTGCTTCTTGCCGCTCCATGAAACAAGTCTTCCTCCAAGAAAGAATGCACCACTGGTTGTGTTCTTCTTATCATCAAAATTACCTGCCCAGTTTGCATCCGTATAAACCTTCAAATCAATGTTACCTGCATATGGATACCATAATCTATAGTCAATAGTACCTTTCAAATATCTAAAATATCCTCTTGGTTGCTATCGAATGTGTCTCCCTTGGATTCTTCTAAAATCTGGCAACTAAACCAACTGCATGAGAAATATCTGGTGTGTTGTGAACAACATAATGCAATTTCCCTATCATTGACCTATACTCCTTTTCATCAACAGATGCAGATTCATCCTCAGATAATTTACAACCTATAACCATTGGTGTCCCAACTAGTTTATAGTTACTCATTCCAAATGTCTTCAATACTTCTTTCACATATTTAGACTATGTGGTGAAAATACCACTCTTCATTTGCTGAATTTGCAAACCTATGAAGAATTTTATCTCTCCTAATAGAGACATTTCAAATTCATTTTTCATCTCATTTCCAAAGTCATCTTTCATGTCATCATTGCCACCAAATATAATACCATCCACAAACACTTCACTAACCAGTATCTTATCTCCTTCAAATTTGAGATATATATTGTTGTCTTCACTGGTTCTTTGAAAACCTATCTTCATCAGGTGTGAATGTAACCTTTCATACCATGCTCTCAGTTCTTTCTTTAAACCATATAGTGCCTTGTGCAATTTTCACACCATATCTTTTGCATCAGTGAAAGCATAACCATCTGGCTGCTCAATGTATACTTCTTCTTCCAGTATTCCATTCAAAAATGCTGACTTCACATCCATCTGATATACTTTGAATCCCTTATATGCTGCAAATGCAAGTAGAGTCCTAATACCTTCTAATCTAGCAACTGGTGCAAAAGTATCACCATAGTCTTCTCCTTCTTCATGTGCATAACCTTTGCATACCAATCTAGCTTTTTTTCTAACTACTACTCCATCTTCATTCAATTTGTTCCTGAATACCCATATAGTACCTATCACATTTTTACTCACCGGTCTGGGTATTAGGGTCCATGTGTCATTCTTCTCAATCTAGTCAAGCTCCTCTTCCATAGATTTAATCCAATGATCATCTCCAAATGCTTCCTTAGCAGTTCTAGGCTCAATAGTGGAGATCATGCAAAAATTCTCTATAATTCTTCTTCAGGTTAATACTCCAGCATCTTTATCTCCAATAATCTGGTCAAGAAAATGATGGAGTCTCACATACCTTGGAATGACATGATCATTATCTTTAGGTTCTTCTTCTTCACTATCATCATCTTCTTCTGAATTTACATGTTTTGGTTGAACTGGTACAAGAACATTCACTTCATCAGCTTCTGGTTTCACCAGTTCTGGATCAAAAATTAGAATGCAAGGTTCTTCATCCTTTTTCTTCTCACTGGTTTCTCCTAAGACTACAGGATACTCATCCACTTGAACATCAACACTTTCAATGATTCTCTATGTCTGGTTGTTGTAACATTTGTAGGCCTTACTCTTGGTGGAGTAACCAATAAATATGCCTTCATCACTTTTAGCCTCAAACTTACTAACATAATCACCTCTCTTGATAAAACATTTACTACCAAAAATCTTAAAATAACTTACATTAGGCGATCTTCCATACCAATATTCATAAGGAGTTTTATCCTTACCTCTCTTTACCAATATCCTATTCATAGTGTAGATAGTTGTACTGACAGCTTCTCTCTGGAAATTTTTTGCTACTCCTCCTTGTATAAGCATCATTCTAGTAACTTCAACAACTGATCGATTATTCCTCTCTACAATACCATTTTGTTGTGGTGTACTTGGTGCAGAAAGTTGCCTCTTGATTCCATTATCTTCACAATATCTAGTGAATTCCTCCAAAGTAAATTCACCACCTTGGTCAATCCTTAGACACTTTATCTTCTTACCACTTTCCTTTTCAACTAAGGCCCCAAATGCTTTAAAATTACTAAAGGCTTCTATTTTGCCCTTCAATAATGAGACCCACATCATTCTTGAGCAATCATCAGTGAAGATCATAAAATATATCTCACCTTGAATAATTTTAGTCCTTATTGGTCCACATAGGTCTGTATGAACCAAATCTAACATATGTTCTACTAAAAAAGTTTTGCTCTTAAAAGTTGAGGATGCCATCTTTCCCAATTGACATTCCTTACATAGAGCATTCACCGGTTTGTCCAACTAAGGAAAACCTCTTACCGACTTGGACTTACTGACCTTAACAATGTTATCAAAATTTATATGATAAAATATCTGATGCCAAAGACAACTATCTTCTACTTTAGCAATTAAATAGTTGTTGACTTTAGGATTCAAGTGAAACAGGTTACCTTTTGTCTACTTGTCAATTGCAATTAGTTCACCTTTTCTCCCATAGATTTTGCACATTACATTCTTGAATTCCAATAGATAACCTCTATCATTGAGTTGAGATACACTTAAAATATTGTGCTTTAATCCTTTAACCCAGTAGACATCATTTGCACTGCTCTTTCCATTAAGAGAAATGGTTCCCTTTCCTTTTACCATGCAGGGTGAGTCATTTCCAAATCTTACAACTCCTCCATCAAATTCCTTCAAAGTAATAAATTTTCTCCAGTCACAGGTCATGTGGTGTGAACAACCACTATCTATGATCCAATCATCAGAATTATCCATGCAAGAAACTAATGCCTTCTGATCGGATGTTTCCTCTTTAATGGCTACAAAGACAATGTCTTCATTAGCATCTCCCTTAGTTCCTCATCAGTGATACCACCATCAACTACAATGAGACAATCTCTTTTTCCTTTTCCTTTGTACTTTTTGTACTTCTCACGCTTATGCTCATTGTCACCATTAGGACAATTAGCTGCAATGTGTCCAATCTTGTTGCATACAAAACATTTTAAAGGTAATTTACCTTTGTACTTACCGATACCTCTGGACAACCGTTTGGCCAACAATGCTTCAAGCTCAATCAATCTATCTTCATCATCAACTTCTCTGCTAGATCTAGATTCATAACTATGACTAAAATCTCTACTTTTCCTCATACAAGGGTTAGAAACTGAAGCTCTAATTTAGATTCAGATTTTTGAATAGTACCATCATAACCATTTAATTCAAATGCATTAAGCTTACCAATGATGGAGTCAAGGGTTACCTTAGTTTTATCAATAGACTTTAGCTCCTGAATGGCTGCAACCCATATAGCGTAGATCGGTAGAAGGGTTCTCAACACCTCACTAACCAATGTGGCATCTTCCACTTTACTACCAACACTCTTGATCTCACCAACTATCTCTTTGATCCTCTAACCATACTATTGTATATTCTCATCTTCAGCCATCCACATGTCATCAAATTTTCCTCTTAGACTCTCTTCTTTGGCAATCTTCACATGCTCATCACGTCTATAGATTTCTTCAAGTTTCTTCCATACCTCATAAGCAGTCTCTAGACCATGGACATCAACATACTCTGAATTAGATAAAGAACTAATAATGGCCTCCAATGCTTGATTATTTTCTTGTTTCTCTTTCTTTTGATCATCAGTCATAGTCCCACTAGGTGCAGCATGTTGAGTACCAACATTTCCCAGTATTGACTTCCTATACTCGATATACATTTTCATTCTATCACTCCACATTTTGTAGTTTTCCCTATTAAACTTTAGACCTTCTTTCTTCATCATGTTCTTCAAGATCTTTACCTCAATTTGTTAGGCTTAGACCTTAAAGGACCTAAAATGCTTTGATACCAATTGATGGTATGATGAATCAATAAGGATCTGGTTAACTACAGAGAGGGGGGGGGGTGATGCAATAGATAGAAAACTAACATAAACTTTTCACCAAACAAAAATAACCTCTCAAAACAAACTCGAAACTGACAAATTGCAATATCACTGTTAAGTACACCGGTTGACTGTCATAATAGAATAACAATAAAATAACTCTGAAACTCTCAAAACCTTTTAATCAAAACATCCAAATACTTTATTGAAAAAAGTAAAAGCTCATTTCAATTTTTTGTCGGTCATCATATCATAACTAAGTGGATTTAGCAGTTAAGAAAATTAACCATATCAAACATAACCACAAAAACATTCACCACTTGACACAATGATTTTGACGTGGAAACCCAAATGGGAAAAACCATAGTGGGGATGAATACCCACAATTATTCTAAACTCTTTTGAAGTTTTCCCTATTAGGCCAAGCCTATTAAAGCTTTACAATAAGTCTTGTTAAGAATAGATCCTGTTAGGGACCACCTGGTTAAGGGATTGACTATAATGCCCTATTAGAAGCAATACCCTGTTAGGAGTAACCTCGACAGAGGATTTGAAATCCAAGCTAATGGATCACCTGGTTAGAGGTTTTAGATAACACTAAGCTTGTTAGAGCTTACTCAGTTAATGGATTTGATTGTTGTAATTGTTAGAAAATAACAGGGGTTTGCTAATTTGGTGAATAGCACTACTCTACTTGATCAAATCCTTTTCATGCTCCTATCTGCCTTTACACATACTGCAGATATATTATCTGGTTTGGCAACCAATCACTCTTACATTCAACCAAAATTGCCAACACTACAACAAAACAACTCATCGGCCTTATAAACAAAACAATAGGTTGGTAACACATCACAAACCTAAGATCTCATAGAGATTACAAACAAATCAGTTCAAGTATGACCGTTAGATTATATAGCAATTACTTGCACATCATTCAAGATAACCTCGACTGCTCCTTGAGCACCGCTTAATTGAACTCTGTAACTCATCACGTGGTTTCCATTACATGCAATGAACTTGTTCAATCCCAAGACAAAAATTGTTATCTCTATGCATGAAAAACCATTTGAAACTCTTCTCATACAAGATGCATACATTTCATAATTATTACCACTCATCATTTGATCATAAACCAATACAACCGATTCACCAAACTCCATCGGTTAGAGTTTAGCATATCAAGAGTTAGTGTTTACCAGTTGAACTCACTTCTTCTCTAGTAATATCGGTTTCCTTCACAAGCTCTTCTATCAGTTGCAAAACAACATTATTACAACATCATTACCGATTATAATTAACATCAATGACAATATAAAAGTTCATCAATTCAATCTTCATGTAAATGCCAACAAAACAAGTATTTTTTATAGAGAAAAATCATGAGCAGCAAGAGAAAATTGCAGAAATTTCTATGTTTCAGTCAAATAAGTCACACAAATGGAGTTTACAAATGAAAAAAAGAGGACAAAGAGGCATCCCATCAACACAAAAGCAACAAGGAGTGTTCAAAATTTATTCCATCATGAGGATATCCCATCATACATCTAGCTAAGAAGGAGGCAAGCAAAGCATCACAAATTATTACATCCAAGCATGAAGTTGCAGTTGAAGATGAAACTAAATTTTTAGTTGCAGCTGAAGAAGAATGGTTTCATCTCTCTTATCCACCTCAAAACAACACTATATATTGTCATAATGAAGTTTTAAGTGAGTTTCTTAATATCTTTCAAAAGTTGTTGCAGCTATTTGTTAAGTTTCTATTGATATTGCAACTCTTTTTGGTTACACATAAGCATGTGAAGCATTGTAAGTTGATAAGAATGGGCAAATATTTCAGAGAACTAGTGAATGGTTTTATCTAATTAAGTCTCGTTTGTTGGTTGGTGAAGGTTAGGATATATTAGGGTGTCTTTTTCATTCAATAAGTGCTCTTGTATAATGTATTAGATGTCTTTTTCTTCAATTGTTCATGCATAGTTAGTTAGGTGTTGTCTGGTGGAGTTGTTTCCCAAATCCTTCTTGTTTAAATGACTCTTTCAGAAATGTTAACAACTAGTTTGTTGGTCATATTTAAAGGTCACTTATTTTTCAAGGTTGTGAGTTAGTCATGTCTTTAATTTGAAAGAGATTTTCTACATC
This sequence comes from Cryptomeria japonica, assembly GCF_030272615.1. NCBI lineage: Eukaryota > Viridiplantae > Streptophyta > Pinopsida > Cupressales > Cupressaceae > Cryptomeria > Cryptomeria japonica. Next base: position 255,450,476 of record NC_081410.1, read on the forward strand.
TGTTGTCAAAAAGATTCCATTAGGTAGTTGGGTCTTCATGGAATGAAAATGTCTATCCAAATGGTGTAGCCCAGTTGATCTACTCATGTTCTATTTACCAATAAATGGATAACATATAAATTTATATTAAATTCATTGGATGGAGGTGCATTAATTTTTCAATAAGTTTGTAGCCTTTTTAAGTTACTTGCAGCAGTTGTAGTGTAACTAAATAGTCAACCTACACAAACTTCCAAGAAACCTACATCAACTATTGATATCAAATATGCATCACTCTTAAAGGAACCTATGCATTCAACTATTTTGGGACCTGTACTTTCAACGCTTCACCACATTTGCATCTTTTCAAATCACTAAAGTTACTTACAATTATGATTTCCATTTATTTATAATATATTATGTTTAGCTAATTGACTATCTATGCATTACAATGTGTTTTTCAATTGTCATTTTCTAGTTACATGCTTCATAGCTGATTTATTTTGCCACCCTCATCCATTCATTTTCATTCAAGGACAAATGACCTTTCAGCTGGGGGGAAAACATCAATACCTTGTATTGATGTCCTACACCATAGAAAAATGATCTTTTCATAGTTGTGTATATTCATACTTACCTTCTAGATTCATGACTATGTTTAATTTATTTGACATGTTGTTGTGTTCATTTCCCTTTTCCATTTTGCTGCAAAGTGAAAAAAAATAGAAGTGTTTAGGGGCAACTATAATAGAAAGAGAATGATAAAGTGAATGGTAGGTTTGTGTGAAATGTTGTATGATCCTCTCAATACTAAATTGCAATGTCATTGGGAAGTGGTTTATACCATTTTGACAGTGATTCATTGTGTTGGAAGGTAGTGTTATAATATTCTTATAGCATTTTCATGTTAGTAAAGAGAAACCTTTAATGGAGCATCACAAATTTAGAGGGCAACCTTGTTGGAATTAATGAACATTGAGAGGGGGGGTGAATCAATGTTTTATAATTTGTAAACTTGTCAAGTTGATTTTTAAACCACTGAATGCACAAGAAAGAAAGTGAAATGCAGAAACATAAAGAAATTAACCATGCAACCATAACACAAAGATTGTTTTACGTGGAAACCCAGAAAGGGAAAAAGCATAGTGGGATTTGAACCCACAATATTAATATACTATGGCCAGAAGCGTGATAATATTACATATGGGGAATGCACTTTCATTCAAACTCACTGCTCAATTACAAGAAGGGCTATAACCCAGAGGAAGGCTCATTTCCTTACAAGCTATTAAAAAATGATTACAATAATGAGTGAACTAAAGTATAGCATCTAACTATGCCAAAATGCAGTTTCGGTTAAGCTCGGATTCTCTCTTGCAATTAATATGATATTTTGCTCTGTAATTACCGGAGCAACAAAATCTTCAATCACACTCACCAAACTTACAAACTCGCTCACACATATTTTCTTTGCTCATAAAATACACCAAAATGATCAACCAAATCAATCTTATATATCCACACCAACAAAAAGAATCATTTACTAAGTCAGCTTCCAAAAACTGCATAACATGCAACATGAAACGTGTTTCACCAAGTCGGCTTTGTTGGTATTATGGATATGTTGCATTGGTTTTGTCATTTATGTCAACACTTTTCAACACTTTGAACACTTATCAGCACTGAAGATCTTTGGTTATGTTCACCGACATGTTCAGTGACTTATGCACAGTCACCGGTATCTGGTTCACCAACATGTTATATTGTTCACCGGCACTAAGGATGATCTGTTATCATTTGGAGAATACTTGGTTATGTCAAAGACATTGTTTGGATACTTGGTTTTGGTGATTTGGTTATTGGTCTAATCGAGTTTGCATTTTTGTTGTTACCGACAAATTGGTCTAGGTTATGGACCGTCAAGTGCTATCTATTCTAGATTAGCACGACATGTTATGGAGATGATTTATTGATTGGTTATTATTGTAAATTCATTAAGCTGACATGATGCATCACATATTTATTCATTTGTAATTGATTTAATTGTAATATTCTTAGTGAGCCAACCTACACATTTGGTCTTAGGTTTTGGTATATATGTAAGATCTCATTTATGAGATTGTGTAGAAGAGAAGGTGTGGTAGAGGATTGTAACAAGGTATATGCGAATATGAGCAGAGCTATACATGCAGACATCATTTGAAGATTCAAGGAAGGTATGAAGAAGACAATCAGAGCTTAACCGATACTGAATCTAGTATATGAAGATGTTATTCTAAGCAGTACATTATCATTGAATTTAACCATCCAATTGTAGCCAGTGTGACTCTCATTTTGTGATTGAGCAGTGAGCTCTAGGCAGTTGACCTTTCTACATGTGCAGACCCCATTTGTACACACATACCAGCTATAGTAGTATCATCTGATTGTGGGTAAGGTTTCCCACCCTGGTTTTTCCCCTTACAGGGTTTCCATGTACAAATATTTGTGTTATGTGTTGTGGATGTTATTTGTCTTTTTGTTTCATGCATTAAAATTTATCGATACTATTATTAACTGTTAAACTGTTAACCGACATTAAGTTTGGTTTACCATTATTATGCATCAAGTTTGATTAAGTTATATTTGGGTTGAAATTAATAGACAAATTATTCACCCCCCCCTCTCAGTTGCCTCCGAGTCCTAACAAGGTTAATTTGATCACAAATGCAAATGCGGACCAAAACAAGATGATAATATGCTTCTCATAAGTCATCTCAATCACCTTGAACATGAAACTGATCACCAAAATCAATCCATCAAATCTGCAACACGTGTTATGTCGGTGCTCAAATCAATAGATTGGAAAATACTATGAGTTTGCCTTGCTCAATGATCAAATCTTCCAATTGATTTGGCCAACTAATAGAGTGAAACTTTTAAGGTTGATAACTCCCTCACTTTAGGCTCTGTAGAACCTAGGTGGGTCTACCTACTCACTAACTGATCTTCTTACTTGGTGCTTTTTATAGCAGATTTCATATTGTATCTTCTACTTCCGTTCTTATCTCAAAGTGGCATATATCTTTGGGATAAATTATTTTATTGTTTTGATTACTTTAACTTCTCCTACTTTTTGATTCTCTTTTCTAACTGATTAACTTTTTCTTTAATCCATCTCCTACTGTACTTCCTTCTAACTATTTCTATTTTGAATCCTATTTATATCTCCTACTAGCATAAAAATGAAACTTAAAATATGTGGATAAATGATCTAAATTGAAAATTTTATTGGTAACTAGACTAGTGCCTTATCTCTTTTGGGAAATAGAGTCATTCACTTGCAAACCCTATGCATAACTCTGAAAGACAATTTTAAAATCCTCCCTTGGATAGATCTGTCGATTATCTAACCCTCAATGTTATAATTAGATATATTTAATTACAATTAGTCTGATTGAATTAACTCTCACTGAAAGACCAATCAGAATAGAATGCAAATAGCTGCCTTTTGTCTTAGATGCACTCTATATTTTTCTAACTTGCAATTATGATATTAAATATTCACATAAGGATTTAACATAACAACCACTTGCTTCAAATAGTTATAACAGAGAACTGATCTGAAGATGAAAGAATCCACATCACAATTTGAAAATAAAAGAACTGGTTCTTGTATTTCTTGAAAATATGTGTTAGAATAGTGATATTATCCTTATAGTATCATATATTACAAAAAAATGATTTGCCCCCTAAAATCTCTAATGTTTTACATATAAATATCTTATACTAGGATTACATCGCTTCACTTCATCCATCACATCTCTTAGGTTGGTGCCTTTCTGACAATTTAGTCGTTGCTGGAAACTGTCTGTAATTCATGTCATTTTGGCATAGGTTATACCGATAAGTAACCACCAGATTGATTTTGATCTTCGAGTTACCTATGTCAAACACATCTTGGTTGGTACTTATCAGGATTGTTTCAACCATCGGCATACCTAAAAATTGTCTTCCTGACTTCACAAGTCATCCCGATGAAGATCCTCCCCTTTGATTCTCCACATCGCTATAAGTTATTCTGATATAGGTATTCAGTCGAGAGTGCACTATCAGAGTAGCTATTTTGATGTCATTATATATACTCATTTTCAGGATCATTTTCTCTATCAGATCATAGATGATCCATTATTCTGATTTCACTAGTTTTACCAATAGAGGTATCATTTTTCTTCACCACCATAGGTCTTACCAATATCATCTCCTCGGTCATAAGTACATAATCGGGATAGTTCCCCTGATATCATTCTATTTACCCATCATCGGAATATTTTTAGTGATCAGAATCTTGTTGACATGCTATCCCAACTTCATTAGTTATGTTGATAGGGTATCGCCTTCATTTCCCTTTATCACCATAGGTTTTACTGATATCAGCTCCTCAGTCATAAGTGCATAATCGGGATAGTTCCTCTGATGCCATTCTATTTATTCACTATCAGGATAACTTTAGCAATCAAAACCCTATTGATATGCTATTCCGACTTCATAAGTTGTTTCGATATGCTTACATAATGCTCTTTTTGTATTTTCCTTTGTCAGGATGACATATCCCAAAATGTATGTGTGACTGGGATAGCTTACTTTGTCGGTATTGCAAAATATTGCTTCTCCACCTTTGGTGCTTATTCCGACATATATCTGCATGCTTGGTTTGGCATAGTTATACTAATGTAATGCTTATTGGAATAATTTGTTATATCAGAATCTCATAAAAAATTTATCCCTTCTTTAGTAGTTATTTCGATAGGTGCCTGAAAAATCTTTTTCAACATCACTATCCTGGTGTTCTTATTCAACATTGATTCATTGGATCAGGCTAGCTATCCCGATATCAGTATCTAACATTGACTTATCAGATCACAATAGTTATTCTGAAATATACATGGAATGTTTGTTTAGTGAGGTTATCTTACTGATCTTTCTTGGGTTTATTAGGAATTCTTCATGTAGGATTGTGATGCAAGAGCATCCCCGATTCACAGCAATCTTGCATCAACCAAAAACATTTTCTTTTTTGTTTCATTTTCTGTTTGCAGTTTCAGTTTTCCTTTCTGTGTGTCTTAGTTTTGGTTCACCAGATCCTATGGAATTGGATTCTACTTGAAGACTTGATCATCTCTCTTTCTTTCAAACCGCATCTCATTTGGATCACTTTTCGGCAAGATATCGTCACCGGTTTCCATGACAGTTTCTTGTTACCAATTGTTCCTTTGTTACCGCTTGCCTGAGACTTATTCTGGTGATCTACCGGAACCCATTCCAAAGCTTGTGGAGCCTTGAGTGTTGATCTTGATGTTTCTTGGCATGTGGCCGACCTTCTATGTTTCATCCTTTGGATTTTTCAGAGGAATCTCTTGGTGGAGGCCGATCTTGTTCATTTTGCATGTTAGGTCTTGTTCTTCGGGTTTTGATCCTTTTGGGCCAACTGCATCCTTTGGATCAATATATATATATATACATATATATATATATATATGTATATATATATATACATATATATATATATGTATATATATATATATACACATATATATATATACATATATATATATACATATATATATATACATATATATATATATATTTGTAATCATGTTTTAGAATGCAATCAATGGAAGATCAATTAGAATCAATCAGATATAAATTGTGCCTAGAAGATAGATCTTTTGATTCAAGGTCCCGGTTGTGACCTATTCTGCCAAGCCTGTGTGTCACTATGTTGTAACCCGGTTGTTACTAGTTGGATGTAATCAAATTTCATTCAATAAAACTATCTATTCTGCATTGCCTCCATCATGTCTATGTGTTTCCGTTGTGTTTACTCTTGCTGACCAGTTTGGACTTATCTCCTTGAGGTCCCTCCTCACTGGTGACTGATTCAAGTGGTATCAGAGAAAAGTTTCATTCTGGAGGTTGCATGTCCTGAATTTTGTTGTAGGGTGGCAAATTGTGGATCTAACCTACAATTGCAGAGGACTAGCATGAATAAATGTCGCAAAGAGGAACTAGGAATGGTGGAGCACATGGGAATGAAGACCCTGTTGTGATGGAGATGTTAGGAGGAAAGCAGCTTGGTTAGAAGCCATGGAGATAGCCGAGAGAAGAGGCTGACATATTCAAGATGTAAGTGAAGATGAAGGATAAGAAGCCCTAACAGAACAAGTGAACCTACCAGCAGTTGATCCAGATGAAGAATGGTTTTTAAGGGTTTTGAGTACGGAGAACACTAAATTTCATTCTACCCCACCAGAATATGATGGGAAGTTAGACTCAGATGAATTGATCGATTGGATCTTGGAGATGGAGAAGTATTTTGATTTTAAAAACACTGCAAAAGAGAGGAAGGTGAAGTATGCATGTACCTGGTTGAAAGGCCATGCATCTATTTGATGGGAGAATTTACAAGTTGATAGACAAAGAAGAAGTAAAGAAAGGATTAGGACATGGGATTAGATGATTGCTAAGTTAAAATCAAAGTTTGTCCTGATGAATTATCAAGTGGATTTGTTCCAAAAATTGCAGAATCAGAGACATAAGGAATCTAGTGTGAAGGAGTACACCGAAGCATTTTACAAATTGAATATTAGATCCAGACATGTTGATGATGAAGTTGAACAAATTGTAAGATATTTGAGTGGATTGTGGATGTCTATACAAGATGAACTCAGTATGATCAAATTGGAGATTGTTGAAGAGGCTTACCGGTATGCAATAAAGGTTGAAGAGAAATTGAACAAAAGACATGAGCAGAGATAGAGAGGTAGAGGTGGAAGGTTTACCAGAGGAAGATTTCAAGGAGGAAGAGGATATACTAGATGAAGAGGAACCAATACAAATCTATACAAGGACAAGGAAGTGAGAAAAGAAGATAATTCATACTGGAAGGATGATAAAAATTTCTACCAGAGGAGAAAACCAGATGGTTACCGAAATGATAACTTTGGAAGACAAGACAAGAGGACATTTAGAGGAGCCTTCTTTAAATATAGAGGAGAAGGACACGATGCATTTGAATGCAAGAAGATAGAGGCTACTGGAAGAGCAGTAGTGGTGGAAGAAAACCCCACTAGATCAGACAATAAATTGAAAGATGGAGAACTGTTGATGATGAGGAGAGCTTTGCATCATACCGAAGGAGATGAAGAACCCTTGCAGAGGAATAACCTGTTCAAGACCAAATGTAAGTTATCTAGTAAGTGTTGTAAAGTTGTTATTGATAGTGCTAGTTCAGATAATCTTGTTTCAGAAGAAATGGTGAATAAGTTGAAATATGGAGAGAATGAAACACCCTAAGCCTTATCAGATAGCATGGATTCAAGATGAACATAAGTTGTTAGTAAGTGAACAATGTTTGGTAAAATTGAAAATTGGGAATTATCATGATGAAGTTTTGTGTGATATTATGCTTATGGATATTTTTCATCTTTTGTTGGGAAGACCTTGGTAGTTTGATAGATAGGCAATACATGATGGGAGGAAGAATACATACACTATTGTGGCCAATGGGATGAAGAAAACCTTGTTACCTTTGGAGGAACCTTTGAAGAGTGAAGTCTGTACAAATGCTAGAATCTGTTTAGTAGATGGAAGGAAATTCATGGATGGACTGAGACATGAGAATGTGTGTTTTGCCTTAATTCCTAAGAAGAGTGAGAGACTGAAACCGGAAGGAGAACACCTAGTAGAGATAAGAGATTTGCTAACAGAATATGAGGACATCATTTCAGATAATGTACCTGATGGATTGCCACCTATTAGAAGTATTAGTCATTGCATGGACTTGGTTCCCAGAGCTAGTTTTCCTAACAAAGTTGCACCCTTGTTGACACCGACAGAGAATGAAGTATTGGAATTACACACTCAAATGAGAATGGTTGATGTTGTCATTGATGGCAACCAACTGGTAACAGGGTTCTATAGGATTCCACTGATTATACCAGCAACAGAGTTCGCATATAGGCACCGATAGCTACACAAAGGTCATTCACACCGGCATCCAGTTTTCACCGACAATGAATCATATCGGCACCCAGGTCAACTTATGATAAAGTTTTGTTTATGTGAATTATATTGTAATGTAATTAATTATTTGCAGCCGACATGATGTATTGTAAAGACTCATATATGTATGAGATCTTGTAGGTCATTTTGTAAGAGATGAGGACGTGATTAGGTAATGAATATGAGAGAAAATATCTGTATATGCATTTTGATGTAAGTATTTTATGAGCAACTAAAAGCATAGCAGAGAAAAGAAAGGTTTATGGCAAAGGTATTTGACAGAGCTTAAACCGATTCTGAATCTAGCATTGTAGATGCTATTTTGAGTAGTACATTGTCATTGGATTTAATCATCCAATTTTGTAGTCAGTGGGACTCCAATTTTGTTGTTGAGTAGTGAGATCTAGGTTGTTGGCCTTCCTGCATGTGCAAGCCCCTATTGTATAAGTAATATTTATTCATATTGGCCAGTGTGTAAATATTGTGGGTCACAAGTCCCACCAAGGTTTTTCTCCTATTGGGTTTCCTCGCCAAAATATCTTGTGTTATGGTGTCCATTGATATTGTCTCTCTTATTTCTCTTTACTACTTTATTGCTTGTTTACCGGTACATTAATTTGGGTTGTAAAGTTGCAAACAAATTTAAATCTTTTGTATATCAATTAGACACTTATTCACCCCCCCCCCCCTCTCTGTGTCTTTGGGACTGATCAAGTATCTAACAATTGGTATCAGAGCCTAGTCCTCTATTTATAGAAGCCTAACAACTTGAGGAAAATTCTGAAACCGGTACCGATGGAAAGTTTGAGACAACAGTTGGAAGGAGCTCTTAAAGATTTTGATGCAAAAAAATTGAAGAATATCAAACTGGAAGATGAATTTAGAACTGCTCAGGAATTTATCAAAGCACTTCAAGATAACCTGGTTATAGGAAAGAATAAGAGAAAAGAATTACATGTGCAATTGCAAAATCAAGATGATGAAGAAAAAGAAACTCTTAGAGATATTATAGATAAATTGAGACAAGAGAACAATAACATGAAGATTGAGATACAAGATTTAACCATGAGACTATGCAAATGTATTGAAGATAGAAAGAGGAATGAGGAAGATTTGGCCAGAAGACTAAATGAAAGACCAGATGAATCTCAATGGCTTAGTTATGAAAATGATATGCTTAAAACTGATTTGATTCACATGCAACATGACAGAGAGGAACTTTTAAGACAAGTTAGCACTTTGGAAAATGAGTTGATCACTGCAAATGAATGCAAAGACAAATTCAAGAAAATTTCTAATAATCTGGATGATATGCTAAAAAGTCAGAAACCTGATGGAGAAGCAATTGGACTTGGATTTGAACATGGAGAAAGCTCTAGGACTGCAAACAATCATGATTACAACAAACCGGTAAGGAAACCTAATGCTTATAAATTTAATGGGAAATGTTTTAATTGCAACAAATTTGGTCATAGAGCAAATCAGTGTAGATTTAGAAATAATCATAATACAAACTCACCCACTGGTCAATGTTCCAAATGCAATAAAAATGGTCATAACTCAGACAATTGTAGAATGAATGTGAAATGCTATGTTTGTGGTAGATTTGGACATTTATCTAATCAATGCAGAACTCAAACCGGTCAAGGTTATGGAAAGGCTATTCAGAGAAACAATGTAACTTGTTATGCATGTAACAAGATTGGGAATATTGCAAAATTTTGTAGAAGCAAGAATTCACCGACGAACAATAAAGGATCCAATAACAAAGGCAAAGAAAAGGTGACTAAAATCAAGCAAGAATTTTCTAAACAATGGGATAGGAAGAGAGATCAAAGTAGTGATGAATCTGTCTCTACACCGACAAACAAGGTAGTCCTGCACTAGCAGGAGGTACTTCATCTAACTAAGGAATAATCCTTAGGGGTAAGGAAACAGATTGAAAATCATGCATTTTACCCTTAGTTGATGGTAAGAAGTTATATTTCTTCTTTACTGGCAGACATGTTAAGTTTTCACTTAACTAGAAGCATTTAATGCGGTTGATTTTGGTTATAAAGCATGGAAATCCCTCATTTGGAATCACAAAGCATTCAAATTTATGAAGAGAGTGAAGAGAACAAAGGCATTCAAGAGGTGAAGTAGCTAAGACATTTTCAAGGCATTTCAGAGGATTTAACTTGCAGAAAAGGTATTTATTTTAGTATCATGGCTACTCCATCTTTTGTTCCCGAATTCATTGCAAACCCTACTGTGGTAGAGAATGTTAAGCATCCTAGACCCATTTTTAAGATCATTCCTGAGATTGCTAAGCAAGATGATTCCGTTGGTGCATTTTCTAAAATTTTGAAGGGAGTTTCTTTTGCTAAAGATCCAAGAATATATATTCATTGCAACACAGATAATTTAGGGTCTAATGATTTGAAAAACATATACTAGAATGTTATAGCTGATAAACAAGATTTAATCAAGCCAGAGCATAAGATTGTTGAGGATTTAGGAATTGTTGATATCTTGAACATCTTGAATTTCTGGATGAGATAGTTTGTCTTGTACTTAGTAGGGTTCATGGTGAATTTATGTGGTTAGATTCTATTTTCAAAATTACTAAGGAAGCAATCAAGGTGATCACTAGTTTACCCTCTACCAGTACTAGGCCTGACAAGAAGACGAAGATCCAAAACAAGGTGGTTATGAACCTAACCGGTGCTACATCTGATAGAAGATCCCTTAGGGTTAGTGATATCACTGATGAGAATGTAAAATATGTGAGTATGGTGATTGGTTACAGAGTTGCTCATACAAATAGGTTAAATTCTATTTGTAGTCTATGTATACATAGTGCATATGAAATGGTGAAGAACAGTGCAAAGATTGACATTTGTGAATGGCTAAAGGATGAACTGATAGACAATTTGGGGAAGATCAAGGGTGATAAGAAAGGAACCTTCAGATTTGGTAACTTACTTGTATGCATAATGCTTTATTTCACAAAGGAGATTCCCAACATTGGTAACACAGACTTTGCTTATGACATCCCTATTGGAAGACAAATTATGGAAGCAATTATTGACATAGTTGCTGATGGTGACAAGCTGGTAAAAGATTATTTCAAGAACTTTCAAACTAATATGAAGGCAAGGAAAAGGATTCCTCAAAGAATTGTCAACAAATATGACAAACAAATATGTTTTGTAATAAAGAGAGATGAGACATGGATGGAGGTTGTTACTCCTCAAACCATTTGGATAACAGAGATGGGCTATGAAGTAGATTTGAACATTCTTGAGTCTTATGCAAGGATACTTCTTGATGCACCAAGGGAACTGACTGAGAAGATATTTGGCACAGCTGAAATAATTGAGATTGATGTGTCCATGATGATGGAGAGGAAGAAAAGAGAAAAATTAATGAAAGATGCTTCAAAGTTTATAGCAGATGTTAAGAAAAGATTGATGGGACTTGAACAAATGAATGGTATTGCTGAGAGCATGAAGGAAAGTAAAATCAGACAAAAACCAGTAGCTCATGTTTCCCCGGTTGTTACTTCTTCAAAGATAGAAAGTGATAAAGCAACAAAATTTAAAAGAGTTGAAAGAAAGAAAAGGAAACCTTGATTGGCACCCACTCCTTCTCCAAAGAGAACAAGAACACTAAGGAAGAAACAACAAGCTATGAGAGAGCCCAACATTTAGAGAAAGAAACTTACACCAAAGAAACCAACACCTAAGGTATCAGATATTCTATCCTCGGAAGAACTTATAAATGAAATTACCCAGGATGGAAACCTTAGCAATATCAACAAATATTATCATACTTTCAAAGATTCTGATAAGGGAACAATTGAGGAAAGTATCATTCTATATCTTGATATTCACAAGAAAATTTTAATTGAGGTCGTTGATGATTTGCCTAATGATCTTTATCTGAGACTTGAGGAAAAAAGAATGTCTATAATGGAACTTGACAAGAAATTAAAAGTTGAAGCATTGTTGGCGGTTCACCCTGTCAATTCTTGGTAGGAGATTGATGAATTGATTGCAGAAGCCAATCAGTCAGTTTTTGGTAGTGGTCACCATCAGGTTATCTTAATGGCAGGCAAAGTCAAAGAAAATAATGAAATGACAGACAAATGGGATATATTCTTTGTGGAAAAGGAGAAGGAGGAAGAGAAGAAGAGACAAAAAATAGATAAATCTTTCACTAAAGTATATCAGAAAAGTGATAAGGGTAAGAACAAATTTGGTGGTATTCCTAACTTGACTATCAAGGATAACCAACCCCCACTAGCTAAAGACACACCACTAGTAGTGGCAAAGAAACAAGTTGAGGAACAAGCAAAGGAACAGGTTAAAGAACAAGTTGAGGCACAGGTTGAACATGAGGAAGAGAAAATAGAGGAAGTGAACACTGAGAATATTGATCTAGAGTCAAACATTTTGTTTACCATGAATGTGGACACTCAGGATATCAATGTAGTTATAGATAAATCCTTTGAGAATGTTGAAGAAAAGAAAACTGAAGCTACAAACATTGAGATCTCTGAGTCACTGGTCAACACTGTTGACTCTCAACAAAACATTGAGAAACTGATAGAAGCACAAGTAGAACAGAAATAGAAGCACAAACTGAAAAAGGTAAGGGACAAGAATAGAGTATAGTTGAACTGACAGTCAGCAAGGAAGAGAGCAAGGATGATGGTAAAGTTGAAAACAAAATTGAAAAACAGAGTGATCATAAGGAAGTAACAGTAAATAAAGAAGAGGTAAATAATGGTAGTAAGTTAGTAGAAGTGGTTAATATGTAGACATCTGGAGATGATAAGAAACTTACTACAGAACATCTCACTCTGCCTAGCACTTCCACCATGGATTACAAACCTACCAATGTAATTGATGTTTTATTAGATTCTATCAAGAAGATCACTGAATGCAATGCCTTAGGATTGAAGGCTATTGATGACACCTTACCTATTTTATAATAGATAGCACCGACATGTAAGGTAGATGATGTTGAAGGCTCTATTGTTAAGTTAGACACATTGTCTAAATTTATTTCATTTAATATTTAGTTGATTGATAAGATTAATGAGGAGACAATTAAAGAAAGGGTAAATAAGGAGAAGGCAGATTTCTTTAATAAATCTATTGAGGATTGTACAAGAAAGTTAGATTCCTTAATACCGACACTAAATTCAACAATTTTGGAGTTTAAGGAACTGTATAGAGATGTTTGCAAGCCACACCATTTGACTGATGATATTGATAATCATATTAAACAAACACATAAGGAAATTGATGATATATCAAACAACCTGATTGGTTCTTATGAACTCACTTCAGTTTTAGATCAAGAAATGGTAGTATATGAGGAGAAAATAGAAACACTTGAAAAGGAGAAAGCTCGATTAAGGTTCAAAGCTTGGGAGTTAAAGAACAAAATTGGTCCTAGATTGGACAATCTGTTGAGACACCAGAATGGACTATCTAAGGCTACTATTCTAGAAGGAATATCACTAGAGGAACAAATGCATTATCTAACCAGCATGATCTGACAGACTGGGGATATCATTTCTGATAGTTCTAAATTTTTGCAAGGACTTAATCTGATTGTAGCGGATATCTTTCAGATTGTACATAATGGGTTAAAGGCTTCTAGGTAGAATTTTTGACTCTTTTTTACAACCTTTGTCATTGATGTCAAAGGGGGAGTGATAGAGAAAAGGAAAAGGTATACTGAAGGAGATCATTTTCTCAGGGGGGGCACTTTCGGTTTTGGCAAATTTTGGTTTTTGGTTTTTCTCATGAGTGTTGCCATCAATGCCAAAGGGGGAGATTATTGGCATTACACACTCAGATGAGAATGGTTCATATTGTCATTGATGGCAACCAACTGGTAACAGGGTTCTACATGATTCCATTGATTATACCGGCAACAAACTTCGCATACCGGCACTAGTAGCTACACAAAGTTCATTTCACATCGGCATCTAGTTTTCACCGAGAATGAATCATACCGACACCCAGGCCGACATATGATAAAGTTTTGCTTATGTGAATTATATTGTAATTGTAGTCACACAAATCTGTCCAGCTTAATTAAATAAATATTCGCTATTTATTTGATTAAAAATCCACTAGCCACCGATTAATTAAATTAATATTTAATTAATTCATCCCCAAACATTCTTCTATTAATTAAATAAATTATTCATTTTATTTTAATTCATTCATTAAATCAAATTTCAATCAATTAAATAAATAAAATCTATTTATTTAATTAAAATCCCTTTTTCCTCTTTTAAATAAATTAAATAAAACATTTATTTAAATCATTATCCCCCCCCCACTTGCATTTTCCTACAAATGCAGCTTGCACACATTTATTAAAATAAATGAATTTTTATTTTAATAAAATCCTATTTTCCCTCACCCACCAAATCCACTTGCAAAAATCTAATCCCCTTCTAGATTCTTCTAACCCCTTCCTAATTAGTCTAATCCATCCCCTAATTATTGTCACATTCCTAAGCAAAATGGAGTCACTTCTCAAAGACTCCAAAGTCTTTGAAAAGAATTTAATGCTTTGTGTGTTCAACAAATTAACCCCCAAAGTCTTCCAAGACCACTAATGGCTCTTACATGACCATTTATGGCTCTTACATAACCATTTATGGTTATTTCAAACTTGTCTCCCCAAACATTTATTGTTTTGACCATATTCATCCATTTCACATTTGCACAAGAGTTTATCCATTGGATAAAAGTTTTATTCTTTAAATAAAGAGTTTATTCATTCAACCAACCTTGACTCTAAATCTCAAAGTCATATCAGGCATTTATTGCTTATTCCCTCTCCTCTCAACCTATCTCACATTGACACTTGTCATCTTGGGATTGGGTTGAAAGCCCTCACATGGATTTGAAATCATTCAATCCTGACCCTTGTTGAGATTGCTCAATCTCAACCATCCATTGCTCCATTTTCCCTATAAATAGAGCCCATTTCTTCATAATCCAGATCCTGAAAACTTGTATGCATTTAAGCTATAGGCATTTTAAGAGAGCATTTTAGCATAATTAACTCATATATTGTCATTTTGGATAAAATCAATCATTTTAGTATCAATAGCTTAGTATTAGCTTTTCATTTCAGATTTGGAGCACAATACTACAATCTCAATCCTCCATAAGCATCCATAGTGCAAAAAGTTGCTGAGAGCTACACTATTTTGGAACTTGGAGAGGAGAGGAACAAGGGAGAAAGAGCTAAGAGCATGTTAGGAGGTATTTGGAAATGCCTCATCATATTTGCTTCTTTAGTTAAATATGCTTTCATGTTTTTAGTGTCTCTCTTGGTATCCCTATTTAGATTAGTCTTTGATTAAATAACACTAATGATTTTCTTGTGTATCTTTTGTTGTTTGTCTCTTAGACTAACCTTGTCCATTTTGCAGGGCATCATTTGGTGAACCCGACGTGAATCGAAACACCAAAAAACTATCATCTTTTTAGCAAACTAACATGTCTGAATGTTGAAAATGTCACACAGGTTGCGTTTTAGCGCTATTGAACACGTTCTAGCACTACCGACACTTATTCTTTTAGCGCTATTATTTTTACAATAGCGCTATTGTCAAAATTTCAGCGCTTTTGGACTTGTTTTGGCACGTTTGTCGTTATTTTGGCGCTATTGACCCTCTTTCAGCGCTTTTGACTTTTCTGTCTTTCCCCTTCTTTCAGTGCTTCTGTGTTAAATAGCACTTCTGTTCAAACGCAGACTAGCGCTATTGCAACAGAATGTTGTAAAAATTGCCTTGTAACCAAAAAAGTGAAGATTTTAGGCTTGTGGAAGCCCCCCCTTGGACATCGATTTTACTAACACATTATTGTTTATATAGGTTAAAACGCACCATTACAAATCACAAAGTTTCCTTTGGTGCATTAAAACTTGAACACAAACAAAATTCCATTGCTTTCTAGTTAGGATCACTTGTCTTTTGGTGCTTAAAATCAACAAACAAATTTGATTTCCTTGCATCAAACTAAAAAGATTTACAATCCACACTTTCAAATTTGGTGCACATAAAATACACAATCCATTTGTTTTGATTTTTGCAAACAATTTTTACTTCAAGCAAACGTGTATTTCATTAAGTTGACTAGGATTTCCAAATTCTAGATTATAAAACACATTGCCTTTGAAGTTAAAAAGAACACCATGGCTGTTGGAGCAACATCTCCAAATAGTTAGATCACGTTGCAATGGTGGATTAAAAAGAACAAGTGTCTTTCGTGCTTGGCACACTTGTGCAAAAAGTCAGTCAAGTGGTCCTACCTCTAACACACTATCCTCTCCCTTGGCTTTCGTGGTCCTAGGTGCAAGAGAAAAGTGTTAGTAACACTCAAAATTTTATCTTTTTAAGAGAGGCCTGCCAAGGGATCGATACTCTTGGGAATGACCTCGAGTGGTAAATCCTTCAAGCCGCTATAGAAATTAGGTGAGAGCGAAAGCTGTAGCCTTGGGTATAGCTGTTCCTACAGTGTAACTGGCCGAAAGGACAAATGGGCCCTACCACCAGTTACAAGGCTCTTAAGTGAGGCACTGCAGAATGAACTTATGTCCAAAAACATCGAACATGACTAAACACCTTTAAGTAGTATCCCACCCGTTCTATTGATTGAGAATATTTGCGATATAATTTAGTGCAAGAGCATAGATGGTTTTGCTCCCAAGATGCACACCATACATATTTCCTTGAGTAGAAACATAGCTTTTTGAAAAGTCACTTGTCACTTGATAAAGGTGGTGACTCCCCCATCATAGGGATCATCTATTTGTTATTCTCGTGCAAGACTTAGTATATCACATCCTTACCTACCACGGCGGGATTCATAATGTATGTAGTACCAAAGTCGAAGAAATATCAAGATGTGGGCTAAATTTATCACAACTGGCCATTTGACCTTAGGGATAAAAAGTGTTTGAAGTGTGTTCGTTTTAAAGACCAAGTGCAAATTGAGCCGACTTCAGGCTTTGGAAATACACCTTAAAATATGTCTAAAGGAAGGGTCATATACAAGTCCAAGGATTGGGTTGATCTAGACCCATACTCATTTGTGCCTTTGAGGCTACATTCTTGTGTTTGTGTGCTTGCTTGGTTTTCTTGTCAAAGAAACATCAAACTGGAAAATCAAATCCCAAAAACAAAGTATTCATCCAACCAAACATTTTTTTTCAAAACAACCAAATACATCAAAAACAAAGTACAAACAATAAAGAGTCAAAATTTTATGACCATTCTTCACATCTTGCGAAAGAAGAAGCGTCATCAGACTATCAACTTGAAAAGAAGACCATTAAGCTCAAAGGCTTTGATCAAACGAAGGAAATTCTTCTATATCAATAGACAAATCTTTGTCTCCCATAGAGTTTTCTTGCGTCACATGCATCTCTACCTTCAAGGCAAAACAAATGATTTTGATTCAGAATCATTGAACCGCAGAGCTTTTATGCAATATAGAGCTCTAAGTTATCACAAAAACCAAGGAGGTAAGATTAATCCCAACTTTTTCCCAAATTTCTATATCACCTACAACACAGCTCGAGAAATACCATCAACACCTGAAAGGGAAGAGGTAGAGTTTGTCCCATTTGTGACACAAAGTTTTTATTGAAGTTGAAAACATTTTCATCCATCATCTTTTTCATACATCATCACTTCAACCTCAATCCGTTCCAACTCTCAAAACATTAAGAGGTTCTTGTCCCAAAGTTCTCTTTTTAGATATTGCTTGAATCAAACACATCACATCACTTTTTAGATTGTTTCTACATCTAGGATAAGCTCATCCTAAGAGACACATCTACGTAGGTTAAAACTAGTTTATGAGTGAATCCTCTCATTACTAGGTAGTTCAATCTGTAACACATCTCATATTTCTCTACACCTTATCACATCCAACCTTATCAAAACAAATAAGCAATTCAAAGAAGGAATTTTGGTTACATCTACCTTAAAAGTGCTAGAGATCCACATACAACACAATTCACCAATCATCAATCTCTCATTTCATCAAAAACTCATCATCATTTTCACTCAACTTCAACAAAGACTCATAAACAAAATGGCTCAAACCCGATCACAATCAAGGCAATGAGAAATAGAAATAGAAGAAGAAGAAGAGGAAAATCTCAATGAATTCCAAGAAGCACTTGGAGGAAATGCAAATGATGAAAACCCAAGTACTCCTACTCCTGCAACAATAGAAAGGGCTCAACATAACCCTCTCTTTAACAGACTGTTTGACGAAATACTCAGGAGCAATGCGGATGCTCACTTCTTAAAACTCGCTCAAGAAGGAGCCAAACTCCCCTCTGACTTTGATCTTGCCCAATTAAGACAAGCATCAGAAAGACAAAGTCACCATGAAGAGGAAAGAGGTAGAGATCCCATCAGATATAACATTCCTTGAGGTAACCCACCACCTCCTCCTCCAAGTGAAATGGAGATGTTGCGGCAACAAGTCGAGAATCTCACCCAACAACTTCATAGTGGTGTCAAAACTAACCAATTCTCACTCAATGACATCTGTCCCTATCCTTTTGATAGGAATATTTATATGCCACCCTTTCCACGAGGATTCGAAACACCCAAATTTGAAAAATATAGAGGAAAGGGGGATCCCCGTGATCATGTCAGAGAATTTCATTCCGCTTGCCCCGAAGTGGCATATGAAGACACATACCTAATGCACCTTTTTCCCCAAAGCTTGGGAGGAACAACCACATCATGGTTTTCCCGACTACCAGGTGGCATTAGAACATTTGAGGAACTCATCCAGAAGTTCCTAGCTCATTACTCTCATAACATTGAATGTGACATTACCATGGCTAATCTATGCAACACCAAACAAAAACCAGGTGAACTATTCTCAGTATTCTTGCAACGATGGTGCCAAATGTCTAGCAGACTTTCTCTTCAGTTACCTGAATGAGAACTAGTGGAAATATTCATTTCCAACTTAAACGAAGAAATGAAATTATGTCAAAGACACAGACTCTTTTAATGATATGATCACCAAGGGTTTGAAGTGTGAAAGGGCACTTATCAAGAAAGGACTCCTCAAAATCTTTAATGAACCAAAAGATGGTCCTCACCCACGTTTCAATAGCGATAAACCAAACTTTTGGAATAAAAACAAGAATATCATCAATGATGGGGTTGTGGATGCCCGGACTATCCAAAATGCACAACCTATGGTTCGGTTTGCAAGACAAAATCCTCCACCTCAAAATAACACAAATGTTCCTTCCAATAAAGGTCGCATCACATCTCATGATGAACCTAGACCTCATCAGCAAAAATAGAAATGAACATACACTCCCTTAGGGGAACCCATTGAAAAAGTTTTGCGATAACTCATTTCTCAAAATTTGGTCACTCTACCTAAACTATCAAACTATGAGCCTCAGGTCAAACCGGCATGGTGGAGAGATACTGAACACTATGAATTCCATCAAGGAAGAGGACACAAGACAAGTAATTGTCACCGATTAAAAGATCTTATTCAAGATCTTATTGACCGAGGAGAAATTGAAATTGAAGGACATGACCCAAAAACAACAAATAATGATCATCTGATGTTCAAAAATCCACTTCCATCACAAGATCAAAGGGGTCCTTCCACTTCCAGATGAGGCACTGATACCACGGATTATACATAGGCTGCATATAATTACACTGTAAATCATCTGTATGACACCAGTGAACAAGTTGCAACCATAACCTTCAAAAATCCTAACTCAAATTGCAATGTTGTTACACATCACGGTAAGGTTACCATAAAGGCAGCTCCACAAGGCACCACCTCCATCCCAAAGCAGTACAATCTTGTGGAACAATTAGATAAAATGCCCGTGCTTATATCCATTTTAGAGCTATTGCACCTATCACCCTCTCATAACTATCTTGGATCAAGCACTCCAAGAGGCGTCAGTCCCTACAAATCTGAATACAGACCAATTTCAATCCATGGTTGGAAGTCTAAAGTCATCACCTTGTCTCACTTTTTCCGAAAGTGACAACTCTTCCTTCCAGCAACCTCATAACGCCTCACTCCACATCGAAGGATTTATTGACCAGCATAGGATCAAGCGAGTCTTGATCGATAATGGAGCAGGACTAAATATTTGTACACTACAGTTGGTCATAGCATTGGGATATGCAGTAGAATCAGTGGATCCTCGTAAGAAGATCACAATCAAAGCCTATGACGATGCAGAGCGTTCATCCAAAGGAGCTGTGGTACTACTAATCCGAGTGGGCCCTATGGTAAAACACATCATCTGTCAGGTTCTGGACCTTCCTCTGCCATATAATCTATTGTTAGGGAGACCCTGGATACATGCCATTCAAGCTGTTCCATCTACCTACCATAAATTTATCAAGTTCCCACATAATGGTGTAGAGATCACAATCCTGGGCGATGCAAATCCCTTTGCATATTGCCATAATATCAGCCATCAACTAGAGATTACCATTCCTAATAATAGAGAAGCCATTTCCTCCACATCATATATAAGTCCTGCCTCTCTTGCCAGTTCAAACACCACTATACCCAAGCAAGAAAAGCTTAAAATGAAGATAGCAGAGGAAGGTCCTGGGGAATACAACTTGAGTCAACTCTTTTGTGTGGGACAAATGCCCATTTCTCCTAGAACACATGGTAAACCACAGTAGATACTCTAGCAACCACTAATCATGCCAGCATGTGCTTTGATGTCTTTCATCCTTGGAAAGAGTCAAGAAGAAGAAACCCAAGATGAGGACTTAGCGGAATGGATCTATAAAGATCCCATCACCACTGATATACCGCAAGTTAAACTTCCTACGGATCAGTATGGCAAAGGTCTCCTCATTATGCAAAGAATGGGGTATGATGGTCAGAGTGCTTTAGGATATTGCAAACAAGGATGACATGAACCTCTGCTGCCAGAATTAAAGCCCAAAGGTAATATAGGGCTAGGCTTTGAAAAAGAGATCTTTCCTAAACTCAAGTTCAAAGGCAAACCCACCAAACCATTATGTCAGCCTATTGCAAAAAGGACACCTTTCATTATCAAAGCAGCATCAAGCACCATCACAACTACCCCATCGAGGCTCAAAATCCCAATACAACCATCACCGAAGCCACTCATTCCACCAAATGAACCTGTAATCCCATCAGCAGCACCATTAGCAGCAGCAACTGTATCAAAACCCATAGCAGCATCTATGGCACTAGCAGTTCCAGCAGAAGCCACTGAGTCAATATTACCGATACTCCCGATACCATATTCTTTTATCCCCATCAATCTTCCTACAACACCGATCACTACCAAGGTACATCAACCAATCACACCTGCAGTATTTAACTCAAAAGACATCCTAGTATGGTATAGTAATTGGATGCTGGAAAGTGACTCAGAGACTGACTCACATGAGTGGGAATTTGATTCTGTACAACTTAACACTTCAGATGAGGAAGACACATCATCACCTCCACCACGCAAAGACATCCCTATTTATGGAGAAGCACAGATAAAGACCACATGGGTTCCTAAACTGGAAACATCTTCCACGGACCCTACGTCTCATCCTACGTCTGATTCTGATAGTGAGAGTACCATCAACAACCTTCACCATAATGTCTTAACCCTCACTGATACATCTAACGCACTTAACCTAATCGATGAAGTAATGCCCATTATCCACCCTGAACTCATCGAATGGAACCAACAAAATCCCCCATGTCTTGACCTCTTCCAAAATGATGAGGCCATCATTGACTTTTTGGAATTAAGGGATAACCTACCAAGCGGGGATCACAAAGCTGGATTCGCCATTGAACTTAATAGCGTAGCATACTTTGGGGTGGATACCAAACCTTTCAGCTGCAAAAACATAACAATAAAACATGGATCTTCCAGTGAAAACCACACTATGGCATTGTTTGATCCAACAAAAGTAAAAAGAAAGAGCGTATCCAATGGTGAAAACCTCTCTGAGGCGCCTGAGGATGAAGGGTTTGACATTCTCCCTGATAGTACACAACAGGAACGATCAACAATTCTCATTGAGGAAACCAAAGAATACAATGTGGGGACTCCTGAAAATCCTCATCTCATACATCTGGCATCTCTTCTCACTCCAGAGGAATAGCCTAAATTTATAGAGTTCTTCCAGAAACGTCAGATCAACTTCGCATGGTCATATGCAGACATGCCTGGGCTTGATCCCAATTTAGTCATGCATCACCTCACCATCGTAGAAGGAGCCAAACCTGTCAAGCAGAAGCTTCGTAAGATGCATCCTCAGATTGCAGTGCTAGTCAAAACAGAACTCAAGAAACTCCTAGATGTTGGTTTCATTAGACCAATTGATTATGCAGAATGGATCTCCAATATTATGTCTGTCGGCAAACCAAAAGGGGGCATCCGCATTTGTACAGACTTCAGAGATCTGAATAAGGCTTTTCCTAAGGATGACTTCCCCCTTCCAAATGTCAACATCATAGTGGATCTGACAGCAGGACATGCCATGCTTTCACTCATGGATGGCTTTTCAAGATACAATCAGATAAAGATCGCACCAGAAGATCAACATAAGACAACCTTCACATGTCCATGGGGCACATATTGCTAGAATGTAATGCCTTTCGGTCTCAAGAACACAGGAGCAACCTATCAAAGGGCAATGACCACCATCTTCCATGACATGATGCATACTATGATGGAAGATTATGTGGATGACTTACTAGCAAAGTCACTCACCAGAGAAGGGCATCTCCACATCTTAGATAAAATCTTTGATAGACTGGAACAATACCATTTTCACCTCAACCCAAAGAAATGTGTCTTTGGAGTGACCTCCAGGAAGCTTCTAGGATACATTGTCTTAAGCAAAGGTATTGAGGTCGACCCAACAAAGGTAAAAGCAATCATGGACATGCCACCTCCAAAGAATATCAGTTAGCTAAGGACATTACAAGGGCGACTTCAATCCATCCAAAGATTTATTGCACAATTGGCTGATAAGTGTCACCCATTTACACATCTGCTACACAAAAACATCCACTTTCAGTGAGATGCCCGATGCCAGCAAGCATTTCAGACGCTTAAAGACTATCTCATGAATCCACCATTGTTGATGCCACCAGATCCAAGTAGACCATTGTTACTCTATATCTCAGCAACAAGTACAGCATTGGGTGTACTACTAGCACAACATAATGCAGAAGGAAAAGAGTGTGTTGTTTACTACATCTCTCGCACACTGGTGGGCTATGAACTCAATTACACCCCTATTGAGCGAGCTTGCCTAGTAGTAATCTTAGCAGCCACTAAACTAAGGCACTATCTGTTAACACACAAAGTACAACTCATTGCAAAGATTGATCCACTCAAGTATTTACTCAGCAAAGCAGCATTGACAGGTCGCTTGGCCAAATGGGTGATGATTCTAAGTGAATTTGACATCGAGTATGTAGATCGTAAAGCTATCAAAGGGCAACTTATTGCATATCAATTGGCCGATGCACCTCTCATAGGTGATCATCCTCTCATTTCCAATTTTCCAGATGAAGAGATATTCATGATCACAACAACACAACCATGGAAACTATACTTTGATGGTTCGTACACTAGACATGGCTCGGGAGCAGGCATTCTGTTTATCACACCCCAAGGTGATAGCATCCTGAAGTCTTACAGGCTCACATTTCCATGCACCAACAACATAGCAGAGTATGAGGCCTTGATCACAGGACTTAGGTTAGCCATACAATGGAAGTTACAAGAACTCCAAGTATATGGCGACTCCCAACTGGTCATTCAACAAGCAACAGATGAATATCAGACCAAAGATGATAAACTCATGCCATATAAGCAAATGGTGGACACTCTAAAGGCATCATTTACTACTATCACTTTTGAACAGATACCAAGAGATCAGAATCAAGCTGCTGATGCTATGGCTACCATCGCATCTCTACTAGATCTACCATAGAATTCAACACGCTACGAGTTCTTGGTAGAACAGCTTTGGATTCCCGCTTATGATATCCCTGAATCCGAAATGATATGTCACCTTATCGGTTCTGAATCCCCATGGTATGGTGAATTCTACACCTATCTCCGCAATCACACCCTTCCTCCCAACCAATCGAATAACCAACGTAAAACCTTCATTCGCCAAACTGCTCGATATACCATTATTGCCGAAACCCTATACCGCCACGGTCTTGATGGTACTCTCCTTCGATGTCTGGAACAAGGTGAGATAACAAAGGCTTTGGAAGAAGTCCATGAAGGAATTTGCAGGACTCACTCAAGTGGTCCATCACTAGCCAAGAAACTCCTACGCAATGGATAGTATTGGCCATCTATGGAAAAAGATTCCTACTATTTTGTCAGAAAATGCAAGAAATGTCAAGTTCATGGTGACCTAATACATGCACCAGCCCAGGAACTACAACCAATCACAACACCATGGCCTTTTTGTCAATGGGGCCTTGACCTTGTGGGTAAGAATCATCCATCTTCATCTAATGGCCATAAATTCATTATTACCGCCACCGAATACTTCACAAAGTGGATCAAAGTTGTTCCACTTACCCAAGTCACCGGCAAGCATATCACCTCATTCATCCTCAATTACATCATCTACCGGTATGGTGTACCCATGTCCATCATCACAGATAACGGTCTTCCTTTCAAAAATCAGGATGTTTGTGAACTTTGTGAGAAATTTCACATCCAACATCGCTTTTCCACTCCCTACTACCCACAAGGCAATGGTCAAGCTGAAGCATCCAATAAAAACATATTGAGAATCCTCAAGAAGACAGTCAATGATGCCAGTCGTGATTGGCATGTTCAACTGAATCCAGCACTATGGGCATATCTAACTAGCATTCGAACCCCTACAAGCGCAACTCCCTACTCATTGGTCTATGGTGCAGAAGCTATCTTGCCTATTGAGGTTGAGATACCATCATTACGGGTTTCCTTGCACAATCTCATCTTCAAGACTTAGAATTACTTGATGAGAAGTGACAAGCTGCATACAATCATCTCAAAGCCTATTAGCAACGCATGAGCAAAAGCTATAATCATTGAGTTAGACCTCGTACATTTGAGGTAGGTGATCTTGTTCTTTGAGAGAATCCTCAAAACCAACCAAACAGAGAACATCAGGGCAAATTTGAATCAAACTGGCTGGGCCCATATGTTGTCACTGCTGTGTTCAGGTCCGGGGCATATCAGTTGACTGCATCAGAAGGAGAACCGCTTGTAGATCCCATCAACAACATGCACCTCAAACGGTTTTACACCTAAGGTGTACAGAGCATCAGGCTCCCCTGCATACCAGGAAATACCAAAAACATTCAGAAAAATGTCCTGAAGAAAATACAAAAAAACATTCAAAAAAGTAAAGAAAAATCATGCATCCAAATGGTGAACAACCACTTTGGTGGCACCTTGGGTAAGTACAATGGTAAAAACCTGCCAAACAGGCACCACTCGTAAAGGCTATGACTCCATTGTCTTTCAGACTTGTTGCGATCACATCTACGTCATACATACATCCATCCGTCCAAAACCATG
The DNA here is from genome assembly GCF_030272615.1 of Cryptomeria japonica. Lineage (NCBI taxonomy): Eukaryota > Viridiplantae > Streptophyta > Pinopsida > Cupressales > Cupressaceae > Cryptomeria > Cryptomeria japonica. The sequence goes on from NC_081410.1 coordinate 255,476,147, forward strand.
GCTTGTTATTTGCTCTGTAATCAAAGAAAGTACTTCATGCATCTTGCATCCCGCTTTGTCATAGTCATGTCTAAACTTGGGGGCAATACCTCTCAATCTAGTTGATGGAAGTGGATTCTACATTGTCTTATGATTCATTAAGTTCTTCATTCAAGCAATCATCAAAATACCAAAAGCATTGGAAAATGTCTCAACAAAATACCAAAAACATTCAAAACAACACAAAAATACCAAAAAATTCAGAAACAATACAAAATCCAAAAACAATGAAAAACCATCAAAAATAAACAAAAACATGGCAACACCTTGTACATACTCATCCATGCAGATACCAAAACAAACGTTGACAAACTACTCACACAATGACCATTTACCAATCGACCAACACAATCGACATCAACACTCAAGAAACTGTCTTCAAAAAGGATGCATCCTTCCTTACCAAAACAAAGACAAAAGTGACATTTTCTTTGACAAGAAAATTATGTTAAGCTAACAAATACTTGGTTGATTTATGAGTATAATCATTCATTTATCTGTATCGGGATCTTTCAGTATTGTTTTGTATCATTTGCGCATTATTTTCGATGAAGTTCTAGGGCATGTACTAATGGTGTCTACGTGGGAGGTTCACCAAGCTATGTGATCTTATGCAAAATGTAGTCATAGATCACTACAGCTTGCTGACTACAGTGTATACCTCGACCATATGGGCATGAACCATTACCAAGGATCCTTATTTTTCATTCTTTATGTAAATACTATTTTCTTGCAGGTTCAAATGCTCTTTCTTTGGTTCCTCCTACCTCATCCAAACTGGATAAAGGTTTTTATCTCTTAGTACGGTATGCACTTGTCTCAGGATATGATCATCCTAAGATCAAGGAGGATGATCCAAGTCATGCATGAATAGAGATAATCCTTGTCTGTTCTGCAAGCAATACTCTGGTCGACTTGACCCTTATATCAAGTCATTTGTATTAACTTGCTATATAAAATCCATGAAAGGAATACTTAGGTCATCTTGAATCGTTATGTCAAGATGCTTGTATTCTCTTCCAACATTTTAAAGCTTAATGATGAAAATAGAGCACTATGGATCATCATTTCATCTCATCTGTTTATATCTTGCATTCCGTTGCATATCACCCATTCATTCATTCATATGTAGGTTTTATATATAGTGACCATTAAAATTGGTCTTGGATACAATCACGACCAAGTACTCTAATACATCATCAATGCATCATGCAAAGTCTTACAAACCTTGCATTCCTCATGGTCATATCATCATTGCATTTAGTTGCATCTTGCATTAAGTACATTCATATCATTTTTTAACTTAACATTGCATATAGTTCGATCTGGACATTAGTTTTCATTAAACATTTGCATCATTGCATCAATCATAAATGATTAGATTCATTCGTGGGATCAAATTGTCTTTGATTATATTAAGCCATTTACTATGCATTCCTTTAGTGATAGTTATCCATTACCATTTATTATTGTATATATTCATTTATCCATTTAGTGAAAAAGTGCATTCATTCATTTATTAAAATACCTTATTATGCTCATTTTAGGATTCATTCAAATTGCATTCATTTATCCTCTTTTTAATTACATAAAGGTGCAGTTATTAAAACATTAGTTATAGTATCATCACATTATCATTTATACTCAAATCATATTTAAGCATTTAGAATCATAAATCCCTTTGTTTACAAAACATTGGTTTTTAACATTTTATAGCCATTATATATATGCATTCATTTAAACATTATCATATAAACATTTGTACTTTACATTTTGTTTATCCATATTTATTCATCTAAAAACATCTAGATGCATATCCATACATAACATCATTCATTCGACCATTGCATTAACATCATCACATAAATCATCTCATCATTATATATATCAAAATAGGAAACACCAAAATCATGTTCATAAATTATCATAAGCATACATCATCATCATGGCATTACATACATAAAGCATTACATCAAAATCAAACAAATCATACATATACAAACCTGCATTCATATTTCAGTATCCCACATCATGAATCATCATAAAAACATGCATATAAGAAACATCTCATCAAATGCATACATGTACACAAATCTATCTAAGCAATAACTCCTCATCCTGCATAAACATCCATATAAATCAAATGCATATCATCAAAATATGGGATCTCCTCATATATCTCATCTCATCTATCAGAGTACAATGAAGTCTACAAAATCAGCTACCAAGAGCCATCCAAGATATAGTCCAAAGAATAAAAACAATGATACAATACATATATGCATGCAAAAATGCTCTCTCAAATACCACTCTGGTCAAATGTTGTCCCAACACCTCCACCTGCTCCACCACTAGTGTCGGCACCCCCTGCTCCATCTCTCCGTGGAGGCCTCATCGAGCCACTCCTCCCTCCTACATCCCCTGATCTCTCCCTCCGCAGCGGACCAATCACACCCCCATTTCTCTACACCCTCTGCGATCGCTCTGATCTGGCCTGCCGCATTTGAGAATAACTAAGAGCTCGCTGACTAACTGGCACCACCTACTCATATAAACCCCGCCAGTAGTCTATCTCTGCCTGTGCTCACCGCATCTCTCTCATCACCTCCCCCGTAGGCCCCTGCACTCCTACTCCAATCCGCACTCTCTCCTATAGCTCTACCAATCTCTCCACTGCACTATCCCTCTCCCACAGCACCACCGCCAGCTCTGACTCCCGTGCAAATAGCTGCACATCCCTAGTTGCTACCTCCGCCTCCAAATCCTCTATCTGGGTCTGCAAGCGTACTATCATGTGATCTTGCAGATCTCCAGTGGCTCCCTCCTCGGTATCCATAGCTGCCTCCCCTACACCACCCTCTCCAGTAGTCCCCTCCCCTCTGTCCATCGAAATATCTCTCTCCATCCCCCTCCCACTCAGCTGAACTCCTCCTGGTATCAAGGGTCCTTGTGATATCTATAGAGGCAGTCCACCTTTCCCTCTCCGCTGACTCCGCATCCCCAATCCTCCTCCACCTCCTCCATCTCCTCCACCACCTCCTCCACCTCCTCCACCTCCTCCTCGACCTCCTCCCCTCCTCTGTCTCCGTCCCCTCTCATCCTCAAAAGCTAAGATCAGCTCTGCTAGATCCGATATCCATGGGATCAGGTGCGCTACCCGGTACTGCGTATACTCATCTGTCACCCCTACATCAATGACCCTCAGTCGTATGTCCCATGGTCTCGCCTATAGTGTCCGGAACTCTACTAGTGTCTGATCATACGGTAGCACTGGATCCCATGCATACCTCTCCTGAATAACCCGAGCATACTCTCCTAATCCACTCGGTAGTCCCTGCTGCCATCCAAACTACCTCATCACTCGCCCGGGCACCTATCTCTCCACATGGTATGAGGTCCTCCCAATGAGGAATCAAGTCATAAACACATAAGGCAATGCCTCTGCATCATCATCCCATGGCTCACACTCCAAGTATGGCCGCCATATCACTACATCCAGATCGTCTAAAGCCCGTCGCCACCACTCTAACTTCCCCAAGTGGGGCTGACTCATCATGCCGTTATACATAAACATATACGACTCGTCTACTACACAGAATCTAAGACTCATCGGTCGAGTCACTGGTAGGTGCTCCCAAGCCCAAATATGCAGCAACGTCATGCCCACTGCTAAGGAACCCCTCCCCTGGTAAACCACCTCATGGAGCTCCTAGTACATGTGCGCCAGCACGCACAGCCCCCATGCAAATCGGGTCCCTTCAGTCATCATCATCTTGATAACCTGTCCCCATCCGACGGCCAAACCATGTGATCACCTGTCTGGACACAGAAGACCTCCCACAATACCCGACAAAACTGCTGGTAGAGGCTCATATAAAGCAGTTATATCCTCCCAGGCAATCGAGCCATCATCAATGAAAACATCCTCATCAAAAATCCTTTGCACTGCAAGAGTCCCCCAGGATCTATCATATGTGACCAGCTCCCCTCGAATCGAAATCCACAAGATGCGCCACACATCCTCCAAGGTCACTATCATCTCCCCCTATGCTAGATGGAAGGTGCATGTCTCGCTGTGCCACCGCTCTGCTAATGCTATGATCAAACCATGATTCATACAAATCACGGGCATGTGCATCACCTCATATAGACCAGTCGCGGCAATGCAGTCTATCTCTGCCTATGTCAATCGGTCCCGCAAACCCTGTGTCACAGGATGGTGCTCCCGTAACTGCAACACGCGCAGCTCCTCCTACACATGGACATTCATCAATCACCATCAGTTGTTTTGTTTTCAAACTTTCTTAAGTTTAAACCTAGACTATCAATAGATACTTTGATCAAGTATCTTCGGGTCTCAACAGGTAAGCAATCATGGCCACCTAGACTTCAACGGGCATTTATCCTAATGACCTAAGTCTCATAAGGCTGCTATGGTTCAAAACAACTCCCACTTCACCTCACCATCCATCAATCATTAGCATCGGGAGATTTTCTTCATCCAAACTGGGGCATCTCTTTATCCTAAGACAAAAGCGTTATTATACCAACAAAAGCACTAGTTTACAAATAATAGCGCTACAACCCTAACAAAAGCGCTCAATTAGCTATCCCATAGTGCTCAAACTACAAATGCACTCAAACAACTATACAGTAGCACTAATTAGGTTCAAAAGCGCTCAAACAACCTCTCAATGGCGCTTATTTAGCAACAGCGCTAAAACTTGCATACAATAGCGCTATATCAAACCAAAAGCGCTCAAACAATTGGGCAATAGCGCCATTGCGGCATAGTAGCGCTAGTTTATAGAGCAAAAGCGCCAAAACCGTAGTTCCAGTGCTCTTGCTCCGACTCGACTTGGACTCAGCTAAAAACCTATCCAAAATGCATAAAAATTAAAAATTTGAATTTGCGTACCGCTGGTCCGTAGTCGTCTGGGCGCTGGAACCGTCGAACTCGCTCAAATCTATGCTTGGTGATCGGAATCAGCATCCTGACTGCTGCTCGCTCCTCCAAAATGTCCCTATCAGAGCTCTGATTTCCAAATGGTCGCAGTCACAAATGATCCTGTTTTCACCCCTTTCACCCCATTTATACCCTTCGTCGTCACCATAACTTCCCCCCGCTCATCGTCATGGTCCCCGTGAACTTCCCAAGCCCCCCATTTCTCCATTTTTCCCCTGTGAACTTCCCGAGCCCCCATTTCTCCATTTTTCCCCCGTTCTCTTCTATTTTTCACCCGTATGGATAACTTCTTCTCTTCTCCCACCTCGCCAATTTTCATTCTTTTTCGAGAGATCGCCCGATTTTTCGAAAATTTTTCAGCCCATCTCTCGAGGGGGCATACCACCCATTAAATTTACATTTTATGGGGCATTTTCTTCACACCTATTTTTCTTTCTTTGAAACGACGCGATAAACCACACCGTCTCAAAGAGGGGCAAATGTAGTCACACAAATCTGTCTAGCTTAATTAAATAAATATTCGATATTTATTTGATTAAAAAGCCACTAACCACCGATTAATTAAATTAATATTTAATTAATTCATCCCCAAACATTCTTCTATTAATTAAATAAATTATTCATTTTATTTTAATTCATTCATTAAATCAAATTTCAATCAATTAAATAAATAAAATCTATTTATTTAATTAAAATCCTTTTTTCCTCTTTTAAATAAATTAAATAAAACATTTATTTAAATCATTATCCCCCCCCCACTTGCATTTTCCTACAAATGCAGCTTGCACACATTTATTAGAATAAATGAATTTTTATTTTAATAAAATCCTATTTTCCCTCACCCACCAAATCCACTTGCAAAAATCTAATCCCCTTCTAGATTCTTCTAACCCCTTCCTAATTAGTCTAATCCATCCCCTAATTATTGTCACATTCCTAAGCAAAATGGAGTCACTTCTCAAAGACTCCAAAGTCTTTGAAAAGAATTTAATGCTTTGTGTGTTCAACAAATTAACCCCCAAAGTCTTCCAAGACCACTAATGGCTCTTACATGACCATTTATGGCTCTTACATAACCATTTATGGTTATTTCAAACTTGTCTCCCCAAACATTTATTGTTTTGACCATATTCATCCATTTCACATTTGCACAAGAGTTTATCCATTGGATAAAAGTTTTATTCTTTAAATAAAGAGTTTATTCATTCAACCAACCTTGACTCTAAATCTCAAAGTCATATCAGGCATTTATTGCTTATTCCCTCTCCTCTCAACCTATCTCACATTGACACTTGTCATCTTGCGATTGGGTTGAAAGCCCTCACATGGATTTGAAATCATTCAATCCTGACCCTTGTTGAGATTGCTCAATCTCAACCATCCATTGCTCCATTTTCCCTATAAATAGAGCCCATTTCTTCATAATCCGGATCCTGAAAACTTGTATGCATTTAAGCTATAGGCATTTTAAGAGAGAATTTTAGCATAATTAACTCATATATTGTCATTTTGGATAAAATCAATCATTTTAGTATCAATAGCTTAGTATTAGCTTTTCATTTCAGATTTGGAGCACAATACTACAATCTCAATCCTCCATAAGCATCCATAGTGCAAAAAGCTGCTGAGAGCTACACTATTTTGGAACTTGGAGAGGAGAGGAACAAGGGAGAAAGAGCTAAGAGCATGTTAGGAGGTATTTGGAGATGCCTCATCATATTTGTTTCTTTAATTAAATATGATTTCATGTTTTTAGTGTCTCTCTTGGTATCCCTATTTAGATTAGTCTTTGATTAAATAACACTAACGATTTTCTTGTGTGTCTTTTGTTGTTTGTCTCTTAGACTAACCTTGTCCATTTTGCAGGGCATCAGTAATGTAATTAATTATTTGCAACCAACATGATGTATTGTATAGACTCATATATGTATGAGATCTTGGAGGTCATTTTGTAAGAGATGAGGATGTGATTAGGTAATGAATATGAGAGAAAATATCTGTATATGTATTTTGATGTAAGTATTTTATGAGCGAATAAAAGCAGAGCAGAGCAAAGCAAGGTTTATGGAAGAGGTATTTGACAGAGCTTAAACCGGTACTGAATCGAGCATTGCAGATGCTATTTTGAGTAGTATATTGTCATTGGATTTAATCATCCAATTTTGTAGCTAGTTTCCTCACCAAAATATCTTGTGTTATGGTGTGCATTGATGTTGTCTCTCTTATTTCTCTTTACTTCTTTATTGCTTGTTTACTGGTACATTAATTTGGGTTGTAAAGTTGCAAACAAGTTTAAATCGTTTGTATACCTGTTAGACACTAATTCACCCCCCCTCTTAGTGTCTTTGAGACTGATCAACTATCTAACATGAAGAACTGAATAGACAAGTGCAAGAGATATTGAAGAAAGGTTTGATAAGGGAAAGTCTAAGCCCTTGTGTAGTACCATTAATATTAGCACCTCAGAAGAATGGAGAATGGAGGATGCATACCAATTTAAGAGCAATAAACAAGATCAAAGTGAAATACCGATTTCCTTTGCCCAGGATGGATGACATAATGGACTATTTGAGTGGAGCAAAATACTTTACAAAGATAGATTTGAAGAGTGGATATCATCAGATTAGGATTAGAGAAGGTGATGAGTGGAAGACAACATTTAAGAAAAATGAAGGACTATATGAATGGTTGGTAATGCCTTTTGGATTGACTAATGCACTGAGCACTTTCATGAGGTTGATGAATGAGGTATTAAAGAAATTCTTGGGTAAGTTTGTTATTGTGTATTTGGATGACATTCTAATTTTTAGTAGAATAAAAGAAGAGCATTTGTTGCAATTAAGACAAGTTTTAAAGAGGTTGAGAGAACAAAAGTTGTTGATCAATATCAAGGAGTTCACTTTCATGAAAGATGAGTTAGTCTATTTAGGATTTGTGATATCTAAGGATGGTTTGAAGAATGACACTGAGAAAGTGAAAGCCATTGTTGAGTGGCCTACACTAGAAAGCATTGGAGACGTAAGATCATTTCATGGATTGGCTAGTTTTTACTCGAAGTTTATCAGAAATTTCAGTTTAGTTTGTAACCCTGTGTCTGAGACCATGAGAGGAGATCAGAAGGAATTCAAGTGGACCACCAAAGCTAAAAGAAGTTTTGAATTATTGAAGCAGAAAGTGGTTGAGCAGCATATATTGGTTTTACCAAATTTCAATAAGGTATTTCAAGTGGATTGTGATGCAAGTGGAACAACAATAGGAGCAGTTTTGAGTCAAGAAGGGAGAGTAGTAGCATATTTCAGTGAGAAATTGAATGATGTCTGGAAGACATATTCAATGTATGATTGGGAATTTTATGCCATAGTTCAAGCCTTGAAGAAATGGAGACATTATTTGTTGCCTAAGGAGTTTGTGTTGTATACAGATCATCAAGCTTTGCAGTATTTGAACAATCAGAGTAAGTTGAATTAGAGACACGTGAGATGGGTATAATTCTTGCAGAGTTACACCTTTGTGTTGAAGCATAGAATTAGGAAATCTAACAAATTTGTTGATGCATTGAGTAGGAGAAGGAATTTGCTGACAGAAATGAGAGTGATAGTATTAGGTTTTAAAGACCTTATAAGATGAAGACCTAGATTTTGCAGAACCTTTGAAAGCATGTAAAAAAATGGTTGGATTATTTCATTCAGGATGGGATGTTATTCAGGGGAGTTCAGTTATGCATACCTAAGAGTTCAATGCGAGAAAACCTGATAAAAGAGAAACATAATGGACGTTTAGCTGGATATTTTGGCATTGATAAAATAGTTGCATTGGTGAGTTAGTACTAGATTCATGAGGATGTTAAGAGATATGTGCAGAGTTGTAGAGTTTGTCAAGTTGCAAAAGGTAGTAGTCATAATGTGGGATTGTATAAACCTTTGACAGTACCGGTAAGACCTTGGGAGGATATAAGCATGGATTTTGTACTTGGATTGCCTAAGACACAAAGAGGGAATGTTTCTATATTTGTGGGAGTGGATAGATTTTCAAAGATGGCTCATTTCATACCTAGTAAGAAGACATCAGATGCATTGCATGTAGTAGACCTATTTTTCAAGGAAGTGGTGAGATTGCATGGATTACCTAAGAGCATAGTTTCAGATAGAGATACTAAGTTTGTTGGCTATTTTTGAGAACACTTTGGAAGAAGATGAAGATAGATTTGAAGTTCATTTCTACTTTTCATCCATAGACTGATGGATAGACAAAAGTAGTTAATCGGAGTTTGGGAAACTTGTTGAGATGTTTAGTGGGAGATAAAACTGGAAGTTGGGATTTGATCCTTGCACAAGAAGAGTTTTCCTATAACAATTCAATGAATAGAAGTACCAGAAAAACACCTTTTGAGATTGTTACCAAAATGCATCCTAGAGGAATAGCATAATTGAGAGACATTAGCAGTGAAGATCGGAAGAGTTCAGAAGAAAAAAATTTTGCAGATCACATGGCAGGATTGCATATTCAGGTTAAACAACATTTGGAAGACATGAATAGAAAATATAAGGAGAAGGCAGATGAGAAGAGGAGACATAATGAATTTGAAGTTGGTGATGAAGTGATGGTATACTTGAGAAAAGAGAGATTCCCAGTTGAAACTTATAATAAGTTGCAGATGAAGAAGTTTGGATCCTGTAAGATTTTGAGGAAGTTTAGTTCTAGAAATGCATACGAAGTGGAGCTACCAGATAGTCTAAGTATTTCACCTATATTCAACATTGCAGATCTTCATGAGTACCATGAACTAGAATTTAGTGAGGACAGTGTTGCAGACCTTGAGAAATAATTTCCCCAGAAGGAACCAGATCATATTGAAGAGATTTTGGACAATAGGATTGGGCATACTACCCGGAACAGATAGTACAAAGAATATCTTGTGAAGTGGAAGATCAAACTAGTTGAAGATTCATCTTGGATTTATCAGGTAGAGATAGACCGCCTAGGTTTCCCTCTGACCCCAGCAAAGTGAGAGGCTCACTTTTTCATTAACCCCAGATATCTAATGAAGGAGCATCCCCAGTTCACAACAATCTTGAATCAACAAAAAAAAAATTCTTTTTTGTTTCCTTTTTTGTTTGTAGTTTCAGTTTTCCTTTTTGTGTGTCCTAGTTTTAGCTCACCAGATCTTATGGAGTTGGATTATACTTGAATACTTGATCATCTTTCTTGATTTGAAACCGCATCTCATTTTGATCACTTTTTGGCAAGATATCGACACTGGTTTCACTGATAGTTTCTTGTTACCGGTTGTTCCTTTGGTATCGGTTGCCTGAGACCTATTCTGGTGATATATTGAAACCCATTCCAAAGCTTGTGGTGCCTTGAGCATTGATCTTGATGTTTCTTGGTGTGTGGTTGACCTTCTACATTTCATCCTTTGGATTTTTTGGAGGAATCTCTTGGCGAAGGCTGACCTTGTTTATTTTGCACGTTAGCTCTTGTTCTTTGGGTTTTGATCCTTTTGGGCTGACTGAATCCTTTGGATTGATACATATATTTGTATTCATGCTTTGGAATGCAATAAATGGAAGATCAATTAGAATCAATCAGAGATAGATTGTGCCTAGAAGATAGATCTTTCGATTCAAGGTCCTGGTTGTGACCTATTCTACCAGGCATGTGTGTCGATATGTTGTAACCCGGTTGTTACCAGTTGGATGTAATCAAATTTCATGCAATACAATTATCTATTCTGCATTGCCTCCATCATATCTATGTGTTTCTGTTTTATTTACTCTTGCTGACCTATTTGGACTAATCTCTTTGAGGTCCCTCCTCATCGGTGACTGCTTCAGATTGAGGCACAATGGGGATAGTATGTGGGGTTTCATGGTAAGGTAAAAGAAAAATTTTGTATCTTAACTATTAAACACAAAATCTTGGTGATCATGTCAGGGGTATTGTTATGAAATTTAGGCTTCCAACATGTTACACCAAAATAGCTTTGCCCTAATTGAATTAATGGATATCGAAGCTCTAAACTTGCACACAATTCAACACCTAATATCAGGATCATGAGATAATTTGTCTTGAACCTTGAATCAACTACCTTAATCACCACAACCAAAATTACAACACCAACATCAAGATGTGTACACTGATCTCATGCTCTACCAGTTACCATGTTCCACCTTCCAGACTTATGCCTATGAACAAAATGAATTTTGGTAAGTCAAATCTATGCACACCAGATGTGATCTGAAAATTGAGTTGCCATCAATGACAACCCTAAACATCTATCATTCACCAATCTTCACCAAAACAGTGTCTCTTTCCAACAATCTCCCCCTTTGGCATTGATGGCAACATAGTGAAAAATGAACTATACACTCAAGACTATAAAACTTCAAAATTTCAAACTCACTGATATACAAACTCCCCTTGAGAATTTACACCATTTTTCACTTTTCTCTCTCCACTTTTGACAACAATGCCAAAAATAGGAATCTTCCAAAATCTATATACACGGATATGTACAACTGCTCACAAAAATTTGAATATGTTTGCAAAATTTGTTCTAAGGGATAGCAAATGGTTATCCCATGCCTTAGTTAAACTCTCCAAAATGTTTATCATCCCCCTAAAAAGGTAGCCATGTATTTCTACTCCTTTTCTATCTACCAGAACATGCTTATTTAGTGCATCATTAGCATCATGCATGCTACTCATCAAAGAATTTATCTGCGTACTGATGAGACTCCTTACTTTTGACACTCTATTGAAAACCCCATCCTTTTCTTGGTTTAGACTCCTTGGGCTTTGTTGTCTCCTCCTCCTTCAGTATATTTTATTCTCTTTCCCTTTGTACAACCTCCTTAGATAGACCCATTTGTTTTGCTAACTCCTCAACCTCCTTTCTTAATTTCCTCTTCCTTGTCGGTTTGGTGAATTTCTTATCCAAGTCTATATCTTTTTCTTTGTAGGTACCAAACCTTTCTTCCTTATCATCCACTAGTTGACTCAACAAATATTGAGCATATGTATCAAGAGTGGTTGTATCCACCTCATACCCCATGGGAATGATCCAGACAATTCTTGGCTCAACTGCCTCCATATGACATTGGTCCTTATCAACCATGAAGCAGATGGTTTTCTCATATTTCTCAACAATCTCCTTTGGAATCCTCTCTCTTCTTTGTATTGGTACTTGAAATGATTTAAAATATCCGCATAAAGTAAACTTCTGCACAATAGTATCGCCTAAAACTTGTAATCCTTCCTTAATTTGAACAACCACTGGTTTATCATAACCCCACTGAATCTTTCCAATACTGGGGATTTCATTTAGGAAATACAGTGCTAAGAATACAATCAAGGAACTGAATTTGAATACATGTGTCTTGTCTTGCTTAATCTTCTTCATATTTCTTAATAACTCACTGAGAAGTACTGCACAAATATCATACCTTTTCCCTTCCTTTAGCATCTCATAGGCTGCAAATATGACAGTGTCAGATACATAGTTTTGCCTATTGGATTAATATACCTTATATCCAGTCACCATCGAGGCAAATCTAACATCATGCTCAATGATATCACTGATTGTCATCGATTAGCTATCATGCTGAGATCTGGTAACCTTTGTTACCATTGTATTCTAAACTTTCCTTAATCTGGGGATCTCACTGGTTTCATTTAAACATGTAACTACTTCAATGGCTTTCGATTGGTCCAACCATATGAATTCATCATGGATTTGACTCAGAATGTATCAGACCCATTCGGGTTCATTGAACACCAGGAAATGAATGAATTGGATGAAACCTTTATCATGCAATGACTTGAATTCTGGCTTCAAATTTCCCATACCATCCATCATATGCTTGGTGTAAAGTGAGAGCATATCTCCATTCCCAATCTATTCAATGTTGTAGTGGATATATGCCCTAATATCTTCATTATGAAGCATTCCATATGGAACAAAGGAAAATTCACCTTATAGATTATCTTTAGTAGATTTGAATGGGTGCCTTTTGAATGTGGGCCTTGCCTTCTCTATAATATCCACCACCAATGGAGTCACAACACTATATGTAGATGCAGATGCCATTTCAAAATTAGGGTATGAATAGATAGCTTCAAGAATGAATAAATACCTTTCCAATCATAACTGGATGCTTAGAATCACTGACTGGTCGCTACAGGCTCAGATTTTGCTACTAAATCTCTTTTTGCCCTTCTACTCTTTTCTTTTCTCTCATTCACATTATGAGAAATAATTAGAATCCCTTTTTATCCACAAAAAACCTAATTTTAAGTTTTAATAAATGCACAACCCTAAAGACTTCTGGATACTTTATTTTTTCATGAATATCATTTGCACATCTAATCTCCACCATTTGCAACGATCATGACTGGTTATAGATCTTCGAAAGGGGGTTCTAAATATCTACATGAAAATCTTCCCCCTAATGCATTAGGCCTTAGTTACCGAATGAGGTTCCTATACCCAGATCAGGTGTGGAGCCATTTTGCACATTTGAATGTTCCTTCTTCACCCACATCTTCTTATATTGATCTCTGATCTCTTCCACCTTAGCTTTTCCCTTTTCATCTGATTTGTTCTTTTCTACCAAAGCATTCTTTCTTACATTCTTTCTTTTGTAATATCTTGTAATGTGATCAAGTTTCTTGCATGCATGGCAAACAACATTTATTTGCATAGGCTTGAAGTTCATATAATTGGTCTCATCCTGCAATGGTTAGAAATATGCCCAAACATTCCAGAAGCATAGAATCTCTTATTCTAAAAATTATTTATCACTATTTTGTACATGTTTGACTTATGACCAAAGTTGTTGCATATGAAATATTGACCGGTAAGGATAGGACCATTGTTCATCATCCCATTATTCATCCTACTTCAGCATTGACTTTCCATATGCCCGAGTTTACCATAAACAAAACATTTACCATTGAATTTGTATGCATTAGGTTATCTTACCAAAGGTTTCTTGTTCTTCTATTGATGATTTCTCTGACCAAAACCGAAGGATTCTCCTTTCTTAAATCCAAGTCCTTGCAAGTCTTTCCCATGTCTCTGACTTTCCATCATCTCATCTGGTTGGGCTGAACTAGATTTGAATTTTTCTTTGTACTTGTTGGATTTTGCCAAGATCAAGAGGTCAATGAAATGTACAAGATAGAGACACAATATAGGACAAGAATAAACTGTATTCTCATCAATAGAAAATGATCAATAGTTGTTCAATAGTTGTTACATACAATGTAGAAGAGCCTGCTTATATAGGCAAGGCTAGGGATATGTATGAGCACACAAACATGACAAGTGGCTCAATAAGAAACAAGGGTAGATAGGAAATAGGTGTGGGTAGGTAGGAGAAATAATATAATATTCCACATGAGGTGGATCACCCACCGAAGGTGGAATTATCACTCCACAATAAGTGGATATGATAGTGTAATAACAAGATCAACACCATAAGAGGTGGAATTTCTCCTACACACACTATCCCAATGTGGCACAAACACCCAAGTGTCTCATATCCAAACTACTATGAAATGCATTATCCTAAGTAAACTTAAGTAAGTGTAATAATATCCATGATGAATAATTATTTACACCAACACCCCCCCTTAAGTGCAACTTAGGGGAATGCACTTAAGTCTACAATGCAACTAAGCAATGCAAGATGGGTCCCGGCAATGAGGCCATGTTAGGTACCCATGTACAAATGCAAATGCATGCAAACCAATGCACTGAAATCTCTCACAAAGTGGGGAAAGAGAGAAAAACCCAATGGGAAAAAACCCTCCCCCAAAAGAGAGATGAAAGCTATACAAAAACTCTCATAGAAGAATGTGAGGAACAAAACCCCATGTGAGGAAAAAGTCCCCCCCATATGAGAGAAGAAGAGAAGTCAAACTGTGATCCTCCCTCAATGAAGAATCTGCACCAATGATAGAAGCTCGATGTATGAAGAAACTGCTCCATGAACATCGAACAACATTCCTCCCCTTAGGAAGAAACAAAACCAAAGGTGTATCCATGAAGTCTCCCCAATCATGAAGGGAAGATGTATGAAGAAAACTCATGATGAAAGGAATCTCTGAAAACTGCTCAAGTGTCCCCATGTCAATGCTGAAAGATACCCCTTCCAAAGGTGGTAAACTGTGCCACACTACTGAAAAAGGCACACCAAGATCTAGTGGAGATGGATGTAGAACATGTCCCAAAGATTCACATGTCTCCTCAAAGAACAAAGAGACCTCCTCCAATTGCTGTACATAAGTATCCACAATCATGTCAACCTCGAAAGAATGATCATGTAGAGAATGAACAAGAGGGTCAGAGTGTGCCCTCGCAACAATCGAAGAAGGATCACCTTCATCAAAGAGAAGATGAATGTCATCAATGATGTCTCCCAAATCTGCAATGTAGGATTCCACAAACAAACCTGCAATATCTGTCAAGTAATCATCCCATGAATCTGAAGCTGGAAGACAATGAATATCCTGCTGCACTGAATCACATGAAGGCAAAACTGTCGCACTATCTGCATCATCAGGTGCAATAGGTGATGTGATATCAATATGAGGAGATAAAATACAAGACTCAAGAACGGGGTTACATGTGAGAATCCCCATGTTCAAGTGTCCAAAGTCCTCCTCAAATTCTGAACCATCACAATAAGTGTGATCATCAAATGTGAAATCATCATCATCAACAAAATCTGAAAAGGAGTATAACTGAGATGCATGATCAACCACCCCAGTTGCAATGATAGCTCTAGTCTCCATGTCTCTAATGAAAACTGAGTCAGGTGTGAACTCCACAACTTTCTTAGTTGCGCCATGTGTGATTTGATAGATAGAAAGGAGATTATTTGTCAAGTGGGGTACACACAACACATCATTGAAGGAGTTATCCCCAATGTCAATAGATCCTTTCCCAATCACATCCATGTATGTATGATTGCCCATCAAAATCTGTGGCATGGTACAAGGCTCAAATGTAGAGAACATAGACTGTGAAGATGCCATATGATGAGAAGCCCCTGAATCTAGAAGCCATCTCTCTGAATCATGACTGATAGTAGCACATAGAGCTTTTCCTTTTCTTGTTCCAAAAGAGTGAGTCTTTCCACTTGTAGAAGCCATGAATGCTTGCCCTTTTCCTTTTGAATGTGAGGAAGTTGAAGTTGATGAATCATCCTTCTTGTAGACTTTAGGAAAATCAATGTTATGCTTTTTGATGATATGTGTGAGCTCATCAATCTTCTTAGAATAGCAACGATGCTCCTCATGACCAATCCTTTTACAATAAGCACAAGTAGGTTTCTCTCTCTTTGGTGAATTATCTCTCTTGGAAGAGAATGAATCTCCTTGTTTTGGAGAAGATGGTGCTTTTTCCTTAGGCTTTGATTGCCATTTCTTCTTGTTTGAGTTGTCCTTTCCTTGATTTCCTTTGTTTCCTTGATTTGCCACTAATGCTTGAGACTTAGAAGCCTTAAGAATGCCCATGCTTATCAACTTAGTTTGTTCCATCATCAACATTTCATTGAAAGCATCAAATGTAGGCATTTTGTATCTTGAACCCATTTTCATCCTATGAGTTTGGAAACTAGAAACAAATGCTGCATATTCTTGTGGAAGCTTGCCTATCAAGTTGAATATCAATTGAATATCCTTCTTATCAATGCCACGATCTTTGAGTTGTGCCCTCAACTCATTTGCCTTAGTGACATAATCTTGTATAGTATCAAAGTTCTTGGGATCTAACATGGTGAGATCACTATCAATTTGATATCCCCTAATCTCATCAACTTGACCATACAAGTCTTGAAACTTTTGCCAAGCATCCTTGATTAGAGTACATTTCTCAATATGAAAAATGAGATCCTTTGATACATACTTTCTTAAGGTACCAATTGCCATGATATTTTTAGTGAGCCAATCTAAGTGACCAACTGGATCAGCCTTAGGATCAGCTGGAGCAACAATAGTTCCATCAATGTAATGAGTGAGTCCTTTTTCCATAAGTTTACTCCATGCATCAATTTTCCAAGTAGCATAATTATGTGGAGTTAAGAGAGGAAACTTAGAAGAACCCATAGCAGCAAAAAGGAAGGAACACAAGAGCACAAAAGCACAAGAGACACCCCCCAAATTCAATCAATCAAAGTACCCCCCCAAAAGTGATGATTTTGGCACTTTATACTTAGTGCGATTACAATGAGCCACTTGCAAAACAAGACAAAGTTGACTTATGATGCAAATTTTACAACTTCCCAAATGAGATACAAGAGACTTCAATCGATAGTGCAATGAATCTAACTGAGATTCAAGCAAACATACAAGTATCAAGAGAGCCAAAAATGGCCAAGATCTAAAAGTACAATTTCTACTTACAAGGACATCAATCTGATAGCGTCATGTGAAAGTAGATGAAAAAATACGCACTTTCAAAAAAAATGGCACCTAAAAAGGAGGTCGGATGACCCCAAACGAAGCCTCTGAAGTTGCAAAAACTGGGATTACTCAGGGACAGTCACCAAAAACTGCATTTTCTGAAAACTCTGTGCATCAAAATTAAAAAATTCTTTCACCACTGCGGAGAGCACAAAATTCTAGCCCATTTCAAAAAAAATTGCACCCAAAAAGGAGCAAAAATGAGCAAGTTATGGCCATTTGAAGTTGAACTGCAAAATCAAAAATGCAAATGAGAGGGGGTCCAAAATTTTCAAACCCTGCTGATGTGGTGCTGACATCACCAAGTCATGCAATTAAATTTGACGATCGTATGACCGTCACAAAAACTTCGCCCTCTACTGACTTGGCGTCCGTACTGTACGGACAGATTACGTGGCAGGCTGGCTATGTATTGCGTACTGTATGGAATTGTTGACGTGTCTTTGTGACTGGACGTGATGACGTGGTATCTGTACGGATGTGTTTTATCCATAGGCCAGTGGCTTCCTACCATGTGGCGGGCGTGGTCCTCCGTTCTGTGTCTGCGTGGCGGATGAGCTGGCGCCTGTAGGTGGGCTGCGGAGGTACCGGCGACGGTTTTCGTGGGCGGCGGCGCCGGAGGCCTCAGCGGGCGCCAAAGACGGGAGGAGCAGGGAGGTGGCACGGCCCGAGGGTAGGCGGTTGCTCGGGAGGCACCGCTAGGTAGAGGAGCGGGCGCCGCTGTCGGGAGAACCTGCGGGCAGCTGTCGGGAAGCGGCAAGCAGGCGGCTGGACCAGAGTCTTCGACTGCGGGCAGAGCGAGGACGACGCACTTGGCACTGCGGCAGCGTGCGGAGCGAGGACAGCAGGGAGGACGCGGTTGCGGGCGCGGACAGCGGCGGCGGGCGCGAGGTTCGGAGCTCGCTGCAGCGTTCTGACAGGGACGGACTGACAAACCTGCGACCTGCAACACGCAGGTACGTTCGGCACGGGGGGGGTCTGCGGACCCTCAAAAACCAATTTTTTTATTTATTTTTTTCAAGTTTTTGATGATTTTTTTCGATTTTTTTCAATTTTTTTTTATTTTTCAATTTTTGAAAACAATTTTCAGAAAAAAAAATTTCCGAAAAAATATAAAATAAATTTCGAAAATCCGTACGATATAGCAAAATTGGGGAAAAAAAATTTCTCACCAAAATAGGCCAACTTTATAACCAAAATTTATGGAAATGACCTTCTGGACGCAATGGCGAGGTCGGATCTGGTCTAGGACACCTCCAAAAGATGCTGCTCCTCAGATCTGCCTCTTGACGTCGCAATAATGCCTCTTCAAGACGAATCAATGAAGCCCCAATAGCTCTGATACCATGTTGGATTTTGCCAAGATCAAGAGGTCAATGAAATGTACAAGATAGAGACACAATATAGGACAAGAATAAACTGTATTCTCATCAATAGAAAATGATCAATAGTTGTTCAATAGTTGTTACATACAATGTAGAAGAGCCTGCTTATATAGGCAAGGCTAGGGATATGTATGAGCACACAAACATGACAAGTGGCTCAATAAGAAACAAGGGTAGATAGGAAATAGGTGTGGGTAGGTAGGAGAAATAATATAATATTCCACATGAGGTGGATCACCCACCGAAGG
Organism: Cryptomeria japonica; assembly: GCF_030272615.1. Lineage (NCBI taxonomy): Eukaryota > Viridiplantae > Streptophyta > Pinopsida > Cupressales > Cupressaceae > Cryptomeria > Cryptomeria japonica. The sequence goes on from NC_081410.1 coordinate 255,495,256, forward strand.
TGGAATTATCACTCCACAATAAGTGGATATGATAGTGTAATAACAAGATCAACACCATAAGAGGTGGAATTTCTCCTACACACACTATCCCAATGTGGCACAAACACCCAAGTGTCTCATATCCAAACTACTATGAAATGCATTATCCTAAGTAAACTTAAGTAAGTGTAATAATATCCATGATGAATAATTATTTACACCAACAGTACTCATTAGCAGTAGTCAGCTCATTTATCGGAATTATGATTTGCCTTTCAAGTTCTTGACCAACATTCTTTGTTTGCACCAATTCAAGCTTCATTTGATCATTCTCATATGTCAATCTACAAAATTCATCAGATCTATCCTTCAGTGATTGAGTTAGGGTTTCTTCATTCTTCTTCCTATCTTCAAACTCATTTGTTGGCTTCATTACAATGGATTGCATCTCATTCTTCAAGACTACATTCTCCCTAGCCAACTTCTTACATTCATCTATCTTGTCTTGTAGAGCTTGATTGTCTATGCTTTGTTCTTCTTTCTCCTTCATTTTATCCATCAATTAATTTCTCTTCTCTCTTGATGTGCTTACTTGATCTTTCAGGGTTTCAATGAAATCTTCAGCTGCATTTAGGTTTCTTTGCAGGGAACTCATTGTGTTTCTTGTTACATCAAGATCTTCAAGTGCCACACTAAGTTGTCTCTACAAACCAGAGTCCATTGATTCAATCTTCTAAATCTTCCTCAAGTTGTTAGGCTTCTTTTGAGGCACAAAGATCCGATACCAATTGTTGGAATCAAAGAACACTGAGAGGGGGGTGAATTAGTTTTTATAATTTGCAAACTTGTCAAATTGATTCTTAAACCATCAAATGCACAAGAAAGAAAGTGAAATGCATAAACATAAAGCAATTAACCATGCAACCATAGCACCAAGTTTTTTTTACATGGAAACCCAAAAAGGGAAAAACAATGGTGGTATTTGAACCCATAATATTATTATACTATGGCCAGAGGTATGATAATATTACATGTGGGGAATGCACTTGCATTTAGGCTCACTGCCTAGATCTCACTACTCAATTACAAAAAGGGCTACAACCTGGAGGAAGGCTCACTACCTTAAAATATATTACAAAAGGATTACAGTAATGAGTGAATTGAAGTATAGCATCTAACTATGCCAAAATCCAGTTCCAGTTAGGCTCAGATTCTCTCTTACAATTGATCTGATATTCTGCTTTATAATTACCGGAGCAACAAAATCTTCAATCACACTCACCAAACTTACAAACTCGCTTACAAATATTTTCTTCGCTCATAACACACACCAAAATGATCAACCAAATCAATCTTATATATCTGCACCAACAAAAGAAAATCATTTACTAAATTGGCTTCCAAACATAACACGCAACATGAAATGTGTTTCACCAAGTCGACTCAATCCAATCACAAATAAAAATGCAGAACAAAAAAATTGATAATATGCTTCTCATAAGTCAGCCCAATCACCTCAAACACAAAACTAATCACGGAAATCAACCCATCAAATCTACAATGCATGTTACACCAAAATAGCTCTACCTTAACTGAATTATCGGATACCGGAGCTCTAAAATTGCACACAATTCAACACCAAATATAAGGATCATGAGATAATCTATCTTGAAACTTGAATCAACGGCCTTGATAACCACAACCAAAATTACAACACCAACATCAAGATGTGTACACTAATCTCAAGCTCTACCAGTTACTGTGTTCCACCATTCAGACTTATGCCTATGAAGAAAATAAATTTCAATAAGTAAAATCTATGTACACTGGATGTGATCTGCAAACTGAGTTGCCATCAATAACAACCCCTAAACATCTATCATGCACCAATCTTCACCAGAACAATGTCTCTTTCCAAAAAACCTGTTGTTCAAAATGCATATGACAGTTCAAACAAAGATATTATTTATGAGACATGAAGACAACAATGTTGAAGATGAATATGAAAATGTTTAAGTGTAGCAATAAACAATGGAAAAGAATAATAAAAAAATGTCTATCCTATTAAGAGATCAAAAGGAGAAGAAAGCATGATATAGAGAGGAAAGAAGATGACAAGAAGACAGTGGTGAGAATGAAGCATAGTAAAGGATGCAGTGAAAGTTTCTACAAATTGACATACACAACAAAAGAGACGGTGGAACAGGATCAAAGAATGATCATAACCAAAAAAACATGGAAGGAATATTTTCAGACCTCTATAGAAGCAAATATAAAGAGAAGAAAAGGAAATGACAATCTTGAAAACAACAAAGGATATGATAGTCAGAGTTTCATGCATAACCAATGTCTTACCCTTGCTTGAGGAAAAGCAAGATTTTAGCCGGGGGGAATGATGAGCCTATAAATTGACCATATTATTTCATGTTTTATGATAGTTTACCTCATGTTTATAATGTCCTTCCAATTCATTTCCAAACATTACCTTGGTTTTCTGAAGCATTAACTAGGATTAATGGTGTTTGATATGCATATGTATGTCTAGCTAGTTAATGCTAAATAAAGGTAAAATATTATAATAGATAGTTATTATTGAATGTAAATTATTTTTTAATGATTAACACATTATTTGTGAGTGGTTTGAGTCATTCATATTGTGTCGACTTGAATTTCATCATCAGAATACTACCTGCAACATATTAGTTTCACAAAATACAAAGGAAATGCTACAGCAAATCCAAACTCAACCAATGAAACTACATGAAATTGATATTAAAATAAAAACCATATTATTACCTTCATGATTTAAGTCTCATTGTGTCCTAACTCCACTATTCCTGGTTGTAGATGATTTGCTCTCAGATAAGCATTGATAGCTTCCAAGATGGCATATGAAGAATGGACTGATAACTGATAGTTAATTGATACTATGATATGCAAAGCAAATGATTTAAATCTAAATGATTATGATAAATGCTAATTTATTCAAGATTAAAACTAATGGATGCATAAGTTTAATCAAATTGTTAACTTGAAAACTCACTTGAAGACTAACTCTTTCTCAACTCAAACTCCCACATTTATAGACTTTTGAGAGAATAAGATGATGTGTCCTAGATCAATGGTCATGATCAGATCTACAAATTTGGATGGTTGTGAGCAAAGGTGAAGGTTGAGAGAAACGGGGAAGGAGAAGAAAAGTGCCACTCATCTCACCTTGACTGGGTTGTTGATTAAGGGAATCTAGGGATGGTTGGAGAAGATTTAGGCATGAGAGGACAAGTGGACTCAAGTCCTTCCTAAGATATAGGGATGTTAGAGATAATATAGAAGAAGGTTAAGAAATATGTGTACGTACACAATGTTTCATTTATTTTGGAAGTTGGAGATAAGTGGCTAATAAATGTTTTATTTATTTTAATTTTGTTGAATTAATTTAGCCACATGATGGATGAGTTGGAAATGAAAGATGAAGTGGAGATGGAAGGATGAGTTGGAAATAAAATTAAATAATTTAGAAATCATTTAATATTTGAGACTATAGGATAGAAGAATAACCATTAAATATTAGATATTTAATTGTTTAGAGGAATAATTAAATATTTAATATTTAATTAATTGATTAGAGGAAAAGGATAAATGAATTAATTAATAAAATATTTCAATTAAAATAAATAAATAGAAGAATATGGAATGAATTAAATAAATTATTCTTTTCAAATTAACTATTTAATAGAAGAATAATTATTAAATAAATATTAAATATTTATTTAATCGCTCATAGCCATTTTTATGTGTATACATTTTGCCCCTCTTTGAAATGATGTCCAGACAACATTATTTCAAAGATTAAATCAAGTCTTGATAGTGCGCCTATTGGAGATAAAAATCCTGATTGTGTGCCCCCTCGAGAGATTGATCATGAAATTGTTGAAAATTTTGGATAAGCGATTGATCTCACGATAATTGAAAAGGTCCTTCAATTAAATTCATTTGTGAAAAATAAATAAAATTGCCCCATTCAAAAGCATTAATTACCCTTCCAAATGGTAAATATAAAATTAACCAAAGTTAATTTTAATCTCATTTGCATCCTTGTCAGCTTGTGAAGATAAGTGTCATTGGTGAGGTGGAAAAATGGTGATTTCATTCGAGAACCATCAATTTGAGTGCGTTCAACAATATCAGTGACCTCCTGAGTATGGTTATTCAGCATGTACCTTATCCCAATCTTGTGTGTAACTTGTCGGACAATTTTCCTTGCTTTTCGACACGTGTGAGGCTATTTTGAATTTTTCTGATTTTTGGCTTTATGATTTAACACTTTTGTCTTGTATGTTTGTGCATATGCATTTTATGTTAACACTTTTGATAGTTTAACGCATTGGTTTGTTTTGTTCATGCCTTTATGATGTATGTTAGCGCTAATGCTTTGAGTGTTTGTGCATATGTTAAAAAGGGTAGCGCATATGACTGTTTCACATTTTTGTTCCAAGTGTTAGCGCTTTCCTAAAAAAGGTTCACGCCTATGTGTGTTTTAGCGCTTGTGTTCAATAGAATAGCGCTTTTGTTAAAAAGATTGGCTCTTTTGTTTTAGATGAATTTGTTTGATTTTTTTCATGTTAAAATTCATTTTGATGATGTGATTGATAGGTATTCATTTGATTTCTTGATTAATAGAAATTTGATAATGTTGATTGATAGGATAAACAATTGATTGATTTGATTGGTAGATTAATAGATTAGCTCTAAGAAACTGATTCAGTTTCTTATGAAGAGCATAACAGAGTTTGATTGAACTCATTGATTGATAAAAAAACCATGAGTGATAGGTTTAGATTGATTTGATAGCCTGATTTGCTTCATTGAAAAGATTTATCAATTGTTGATGTGATAGATTTAGCGATCTCTTTGGATTTGATAGATAGATGATTGATAGAGATCAAATTCTCTTGTTAAATAGGAGAAACTCGATGTTCTCCAATGTCAGGAGAAATTCCTGGCCATGCGCTACTTAGTGTCAGAGCTTACACAGACTGAGGTTAGACATATAGATGCCTGTGGATTTTGCCATTTGTTATACATGCCTGATATAACCCATAATAAGGGATTGTTGATTGCCTTAGCAGAGAGATGACATAGTGAGCATAACCCTTTCCACCTGCCCACTAGTGAGATTAGTGTGACACTCGAGTATGTCTATAGGATTCTCTACATCCCTGTGACTAGTGAGTTAGTCTAGTATGATTTTCAGGATCATGGAGGGATAGAGGCTTGCAAAGCCGTATTTGGTGATGAGAGCATTTCCAAAGGAGAAATCCAATGGGAGGATATGATCATGTATTATGAGACTCTTCCTATTATTCTTGCAGGTTTGATTGGAGGATTCATCTATCCAGACAGGAGATCTCAAGGTTTTTCTATTGGTTGGGGTGAGATTCTTCAGAGCTTGATGCAGCATCGGACTTGATATGCTTGGGGTGTTTTCATGATCGCTTATTTGTATCATGATCTTCATCAGGTTATTTTCGATGAGAGTGTTATACTATCGATAGGATGCACACTTTTACAGATCTGGTGTTGGGAGCACATTTCTATTACTTGACCTATCCATCATAGAGTTCGTGGTGAGAGACAACCATATGTCTATTTATATGTAGGTATCCTTACTCAACAAAAGTTGGGTATGATGGATTATTGGTGTTGGGTTCTGGATTCATTTGATAGCATTATTTGGAGACCTTATATTGACAGTGAGCCATGGATGGATGATGCATGAACATTACCATATATTATGAAGAGTAGATATCTCATTGGTCGGACTCCATGCATTATTGAGCGACAGTTGATTGGTCAAATTTTGAGACAGTTTGGTATCATTCAACACATGCCTACTGGTATCACTATATATACATGACTATACAAGGATAGGTGAGATTGGGGACCATCTTTGTCTTTTGAGATAGCACACATAGATTTTCTGGCTACTCCTAGGGTGGCTTATGATTTGAGATTACACATTCTAGATCCTGGGGTGAGTGCGGATTATGTTCAGTACATGCTTGCACACCCTTTTCCTCGTATTACCGATCCAGCAGACCCTCCTCCCATCTCAGGAGATGAGGAGGATGATTATGATGATCCCATCATTAGGAGATGGAGATGGAGATGAGAGCTTACAGATTCTTAGGAGGCTGAAGGTGATGGAGATGAGAGAGGAGATGGAGGTGAAGACGGTAGGAGACCCGGATGAAGAGGAGGTCGATTGAGAGTCCGTGGAGGACCTTTTGGACTAGTTGGCAGGATTGGGAGACCACTTCCCATGGGTGGGAGAGATGTAAGATGGATTTGAAGGGGCACTGGCAAGACAGGTATGAGATCAGTGAGAGGATTACCCTCTACAGGAGGAGGCATAATTACTGGACTGGATGGGGGTTGCGTGAGAAGCATTGATTTTGGTTAGATTCAACCAAACCCTAGGGTTATTTTAGCTCATGGTGGAGAGGAGGAGGATTCAGAGGATCATGTTCCTCTCATTAGACGATGAGTTCTAAGAGATACTCAGGCTAAGATTCTAGCAAGTGGACAGGGAGGTGGAGATGAGGGGATTCAGGGTCATGTTCCTCAACAGGATGTGCCAAATAAGGATACCTGGGATAGTCTCGGAGTACAGATAGATCAGCTTAGAGCACAAGTAGAGACACTCATGACAGAGAGGGACATGGCTATTAGGAGACAATGAGATACTTAGGGTCTTCTTGATCACATTGAACAGGTTGGATTGGGCACTCTCTCAACTAATACCATTAGAGCACTAGTTCGAGTCGGGAAGGAGACAACACACTGGCAATGATTATATAGGATTTAGTCACAGAGAGCCAAAGGGTAGGTAGCTATCATACCACTGTGAGGATGGATAATAGAAATGGTGGAGTCATGGGACCTCCTCAAAGGAGTGGTGATCATGTGAGATGGGCATCTGGAGGATCTTCTTACCCACAGCCACAAAGGCAAACAAAGTCAAGTGGTAGTGGCACAAGACAACCTTGACTTGATTTATATTGATAAGGCACTTGTATTTTTGATCTGATATCATTGTATACTTGGACTTTTTATTGTTTTATAATGATCTATATGCAGACATGGAATCTATATGATGATCTTTTATTATGCATGTTACTCTATATGATGATGATCTATATGCATTGATTGCATGGATGATGTTATGATGATATTTTCTTTTCTTTTATTTTCATGATGATGATGTTCTATATGATGCAATAAAAAATGCTTTTGTTTTTTATTTTGATGATCATGGATGCAAATGAAAATGATCACTAACTTAAATGATATGATTTACTTAAATGATGAAAATGCAATGTTCTATATGGGAATGCAAATGAATGTTGATTTTTGAGGTGTATGCATATAATGATTTGAAATGCAAATTATCTTCATGGAATGTTTTTGATTTCAAATCTGATGATTTTAAATGCAAATGATGATTATGAAGTGCAACTTATGGATGTTTATATGTAATATTTATGATTATAATGAATCTAAGTGCAAAGATGCAACTAAATGACCTTAATGGATAAAAATAATGACAATGATAATGATCCTAAATCAAATAATAATGATGATATACACATGATCATGAAATGCACTTAATTGAATGCAAATTAATACAATGATTGAAATGCACATAAATGAAATGAAAGATGGTTAAAATGATTCTAAAGATGAATGCACCTACAATGATCAAATGCAAAATGGTTTTGTTTGTCTAAGTATACTCAATATTTATTTATGATCATTGATCTCTAAATGAAATGAAATGCTTATAATGCAACTGACAATGAATGTTTATAATGCAAATGAATAATGAGCTAATCTAAAAATGATCTAACTAAAATGATACTTCCATTCTTCATATGCTATCTTCTAACAGTGCTTGATTTTATCATTGAGCTTTAAAATGTTGTAAGAAAATACAAGCAACTTGACATAATGATTCAAGCTGACCTGAGTATTACTGACATGGATTTTGATATAGAAAGTTAATACAAGAAACTTGATATAATGAACCAAGATGACCTGAGTATTTCTTGCAGAACAGACAAGGATTATCTCCTTTCATGCATGACACGAAATGTCCTTCTTGATATTTTGTCGATTATATCCTTAGATAAGTACATAGCTTAATAAGAGATAAAACACACACAACAATCAAAGAAAATAATCATGCCCCATCATAGCTTCTCTAGTCATGGACATCCTTGAGTCACATAGAGTACATGATTAGCAATAAAATCAAGTTATAAACACTGAATCTTATATGTCATTCACATGTTCTCATGGTCATTAACTTATATAATCATCTTGATGAATGATCATTGATAATCCTTCATTACTTGTTGGTTGATTGTTCATTTTCTGAGTTTCACGATTCTGTTGTCATAAAAAGCCTTGATCTTTATCGCTTTGTTGCTCGTTATTTGTTTCAAAACCCTAAGTGTTTTTGTGTTTTTCTAAGTTTCTGAATGTTTTTGTATTTTCAAAGATTCAAAAGATCACCTTAGCAAAAGGAATTAGGATTTTGCCCCCAGTGGAAACAAAACTTTATTATGGATGTACGAAAAATGATCAAGATCCGAACCATGGTGGGATACAAATGTAGATTGATTGATTCTGATAAAATCTAAGACAATGACTATGCTAAGTATGTCAAAGATTGATAGTTATTGGTAAGCTGTATATTTCCTGCTAAATGGTTCAGAGCAATGGATGAGCTAAGATAGATGGAAGTGATAGATACGATAGGATGGAGTGGATAGGTGCACAAAGCGATCTAATAGATGGAAGAAGTCACTTTTTAGATAGCACCTATTTACCAAGTTTTCACTGTCTAAATTTATTGCATAATTTCCATATTTTGATTTTTTTCTTTTTCTATTTTCGTTGTTTCATGCTTTTTTAGGGATTTTCTGCTTTTCTAATTTTTACTGATTTTTTTTTTCAGGACTTTATATGCTTTTTATTGATTGGTATATTGTAAAAGACTCATATATGTATGAGATCTTATAGATCATTTTTTAAGGAATGAATATAGAGATGTATGGTAGAAGATAATTGTTTAGTGGCAGCGAAGGTTTTTGGTTAAGGTATCTATCTAAGCTTAAACCGGTATTGAACCTGGCATTAGAGATGTTTTTTTGAGAAGTACATTGTATTGGATTTAATTATCCATTTTGTAGTCAATGAGACTCTTCATTGAGCAGTGAGCTCTAGGCTATTGGCCTCCTTGCATGTGTAGGCCCCTTTATTGTAAGTAGTATTTATTCATTGGCCAATGAGTAAATATTGTGGGTCACAAATCCCACCGAGATTTTCCCACACTGGGTTTCCTCATTAAAATATATTGTGTTATGGTGTGTTTCTATGTTGTCTCTATTATTTATGTTTACTGCATTTATTCTTATTTACCGATACACTGTTTTGGGTTGCAAAGTTATAAATAAGTTTAAATATTCATTCAACTGGTTAGACACTGATTCACCCCCCCTCTCAGTGTCTTTGGGACTGTCATTAAATCTAACAATTGGTATCAGAGCCTGGTCCTCTATTTGCAAAAGCCTAACAGCTTGAGGAAGATTCTAAAACTGATACAGATGGAGAACTTAAAAAAACAGTTGGAAGGAGCTCTTGAAGATTTTGATACAGAAAAATTGAAGAATATCAAACTTGAAGATGATCTGAGGACTACTAAGGAATTTATTAAAGGACTTCAGGAGAACCTAGTTATAGCATAAAATAAGAGAAAGGAACTTCATGAGAAAATGCAGAATGATGATGATGAAAAGGAAACTCTTAGAGACATTGCAAATAAATTAAGGCAAGAGAACAATAATATGAAGAATGAAATGCAAGATATGACTATGAGGTTATGTAAGGATATTGAAGATAGGAAGAAGAATAAAGAAGACTTGACTAGGAGACTTAATGATGTTGGAAATGGAAATCTAAGACTCAGAAATGAAATTGATATGCTAAAGACAAATCTGATTCACATGCAACATGATAAAGATGAGCTTGTGAGACAAGTTGGAATTCTGGAAAATGAGTTGGTCACTGCAAATGAACACAAAGACAAATTCAAGAAAATTTTAGAAAGGCTTGATGACATGCTGAAAAGATAGAAACCTGATGGAGATACAATTGGACTTGGATTTGAAATTGGAGAAAGTTCGGGTACTGAAAATAATCAAGATCAGAACAAACCGGTAAGACAACCTAATGCTTATAAATTTAATGGGAAATGTTTCAATTGCAACAAATATGGTCATAGAGAAAATCAATGTAGATTTAGAAATAATCAGAATACAAACTCACCCATCAGTCAATGTTCCAAATGCAACAATGTTGGTCATAATTCAGAAAATTGCAGAATAAATGTGAAATGCTATGTTTGTGGGAGATTTGGGCATTTATCTAATCAATGCAGATCACAAACTGGTCAAGGATATGGAAAAGTTATTCAAAGGAATAATGTAACTTGTTATGCATGTAACAAGATTGGACATATTGCAAAATTTTGTAGAAGCAAGACTATACCGGCGAACAATAAAGGATCTATTGTGAAGGGAAAAGAAAAGGTAAATGAAATAAAGCAAGATTTTTCAAAATAATGGATTAAGAAGGCAGATAAGAAAGTTGATGAATCTATCTCTGCACCAGTAGAACAGAGTAACCCTTGACAAATAGGAGATCTTCATATAACTAAGGAATAATCCTTAGGGGGTATTGCAGCAAATTGAAAATCATGCATTCTACCCTCGATTGATGGTGAGAAGATACATTTCTTCTTTACCGACAGATGTGTTAAGTTTTCACTTAACCGACAAGCATTTAATGCAGTTTTTAAAGAACCTTTTTCGCTATAAAGCACCGGAAAACCCTCATTTTGACTCACCAAGCATTCAAACAATCAGAGAGCATGAAACTGAGCAAAGGCATCCTAAGGTGAAGCTGTGAAGTGATTTTTAGGCATTCAAAGAACTTCACTTAAGGGGTATTTATCAAAATGGCAACCTCATCTTTTGTTCCTGAGTTTATTGCAAAACCTATCATTGTTGAAAACATCAAACTCCCTAGACCCATGTTTAAGATTATCCCCAAGATTGCAAAGCAAGATGATTTTGTCGGAGCTTTTTTGAAAATTCCAAAGGGTGTAGCATTTGCAGAAGACCCTAGAATCTACATAATTCCAACATAGAAAACCTAGGGATTGAGGATTTGAGAAAATATTTAATGAGGTTATTACCGATGAAAAAGGGTTGATTAAACCTGAACATAAGATTGTGGAAGACTTAAGTTTTTTAAAAATACTGAACATTCCTAAATTTTGAGTAGAGTCCATGGAGAGTTCATGTGGTTAGAGTCAATTTGCAAGATAACGAAGGAATCAATTAAGGCAATTATCGGTTTACCTTCAATCGGTAGTAGGCCTGATAAAACCAAGAAAATACCTAACAAGGGAGTTATGGAGTTAACTGAAGCCACATCTGATAGCAGGTCACTTAGAGTCAATGATGTCAAGGATACAAATGTGAGATATATTAGTATGATACTTGGATATAAAGCAACACATGCCAATAGACTGAATTCTATTTCTAGCCTTTGTATTCATAATGCATATGAGATGGTGAACAATAATGCTAAGATAGATATTTGTGAATGGCTTGAAGATGAACTAATTGACAATTTGAAGAAGATTAAGGGAGATAAGAAAGGTACTTTCTATTTTGGGAACCTACTAGTATGCTTAATGCTATACTTTACCAAAGAGATACCTGGCATAGGTCACAAGGATTTTGGTTATGACATCTCGGTAGGAAAATAGATATAGGAAGCTTTCACTAGTATGGGCACTAACTATGATAAGAACATTGCAAATTACTTCAAAACATTTCAAACTAAGATGAGAGCAAGAGAGAGATTACCACATAGCATAGTTGATAAATATGACAAGCACATCTATTTTTTCATTAAGTGAGATGAGACTTGGATGGAAGCAGTAAGCCCTAGAACTATTTGGGTTACTGAGATGGGTTATGAGGTAGACCTACCTGTTCTGAAAACATATGCAAAAGCCCTACTTGATGCACCTAGGGAGCCATCTAAAGGAATATTTGGTAATGCAGAAACTATTGCAAGTAATGTATCTATGGTGAAAGAAAGGAAGAAAAGAGACAAGTTTATCAGAGATGCCTCTAAGAAGGCCAATGAAATTAAGGAAAATATCATGAATATCAGTGGTATATCAGCTAGTGAGCTTAAAGGACTGCAACTGGAAGCACATGTTTCACCGGTTGTAAAATCTTCTGATACTGATAGTGGCAAGGCTTTTGAGTTTAAGAGAGTGGAAAGGAAAAGTAAAACCCCACCGGTACCTTCTCCTCCTCCTAAGAAAACAAGAACACTAAGGAAGAAGGAACAGGAAGCTATAGAACCATAGAAGAAGCTTACACCAAAGAAGAAATAGACATCGGTTACCCCTACACTGGATGATCTACTGAATGAGATTACACAGGAAGGTAATCTGGTAAATATAAATAAATGGTATAATTCTTTTAAGGATTCTGACAAACAAACTATTGAAGAAAGCATTATCCTACATTTGGATATATATACAAGAAGTAATTGATGATTTACCTAACGATTTATACTTAAGATTAGAAGCTAAAATCTATCTGTGATGGAACTAGATAAGAAGTTGAAAGTTGAAGCACTCTTGGTTGTACATCCGATAAACTCTAGAGAAGAGATAGATGAGCTTATATCTAAAGAAAACCAGTCAGTATTTGTCAGTGGACACCGAAAAGTAGGCCTGGTGGCTGGAAGGGTTAAGGAAATTGCAAATGAGACTGCAGATAAATGGGACATATTTTTTGTTCAGAAGGAAAAGAAAGAGGAAATAAATAGACCGGAAGTGGAAAAGACATTGAAGGTATATTAGAAGGATAAGGGAAAAGGTAAAGTAGGTGATGTACCTTCTATAAAAGTAACTAATAACATCCCTTCATCGGCTCAAGACACCCCCCCATTAAATTCAACATCACCGGTACATATAGCTAATCCACCGGATATGGCTACTGAAGGTATAACTCATGATGACACTAACCCAAAGTTTGAGATACTTTTTACCATGAGTGTAGATACTCAATATATAAACATTGTTGTGGACAAAGAAATTGTAGAGGTTAAGGCAGATGATCTCAAAGATAGCAAGCTCTCTAAGATACCGGCACACACTGTAGACTCTTAGGAGACTGAGATACCGGCACAAACTGTTGATTCTCATAACACTGAGATACTGGCTCAAGCAGAGCAACCAAAGACTAAGAAACTTATAGAGGACAAGACAACTAATACAGGGCAACCATAATCAAAGAAACCGATAGTTGTACAGACTGAGAACTAATCCGAGGTAGAGGTTTATGTTGAGTCTGGGAAACCAATAGTTGCAGAGGTGCTTAATCAAATGAAGAAACCATCAAAGGCAGAGGCACATACACAGACAAATCCATCGAAAGAAAATGTAAGTAAAGTGGATGCATCTGATGGAAATAAAGAGGATAGAGTGAAGGTAATTGGTCAAACATCTATTGAGAAGAAAACCATAGCAAAACCAAGCACATCTACAGAGGAGATCACTTGCTCAGGGGGAGCACATCTTTTTGGATTTCAGTTTTGGGATAACAGTTTTGATTTTTCTCATGAGTGTTGCCATCAATGCCAAAGGGGGAGATTGTTGTCATTCTACACTCTTATTAGAATAGTTGATGTTGTCATTGATGGCAACCAACTGGAAACCAACCGGAAATAGGTTTCTACATGCACCAGCAAGCGCTTACACCGGCATTCAGATTACATCGATAGCAAAGCATATCAACACTCAGGCTGACATGGGATGAACTTTTGTTTATTAATTATCTTTTGTAAGCCGACTTGGTATATTGTAAAAGACTCATTTATGTATGAGATCTTATAGATCATTTTGTAAGGAGTGAATATAGAGATGTATGGTAGAAGATAATTGTCGAGTGGTAGCGAAGGTTTTTGGTTAAGGTATCTATCTAAGCTTAAACCGGTATTGAACCTGGCATTAGAGATGTTTTTTTGAGTAGTACATTGTATTGGATTTAATTATCCATTTTGTAGTCAGTGAGACTCTTCATTGAGCAGTGAGCTCTAGGTTGTTGGCCTCCCTACATGTGCAGGCCCCTTTATTGTAAGTAGTATTTATTCATTGGCCAATGAGTAAATATTGTGGGTCACAAATCCCACTGAGGTTTTTCCCACACCGAGTTTCCTCATTAAAATATATTGTGTTATAGTGTGTTTCTATGTTATCTTTGTTATTTGTGTTTACTGCATTTATTCTTATTTACCGGTACACTGTTCTGGGTTGCAAAGTTATAAATAAGTTTAAACATTCATTCAACTAGTTAGAGACTGATTCACCCCCCCCCCTCTCAGTCTCTTTGGGACTGTCATTGAATCTAACAATTATAACTTCTTGCCATTCTATGTTAATATACCTTCAAATGATCTATTGCATTTTGGCGACATTCCTGAATCAGCTCAAGTTCTTGAGGTCTAGAGACTCGTTGTTCTTCTTCTGGTATAAGACCTTTCAAGGAAACTCGTTGAGAAGTTATCTCTACTTCTATTGGTAATATGTTTTCCAATCCATAGACTAAGCAATATGGAGTTTCCCACGTTGGTGTGCGGATGATGGTTTAGTATGCCCAAAGAGTAGGATTTAGCTGAATGTGCCAGTCTTTTCCAGCTTCATTAACTATTTTTTTCAAGATTTTTAAGATAGTCTTGTTTGATTCCTCAACTTGACCATTTCCTTGTGGATAATATGGAGTGGAAAACCTATGTTGGATATAGAATTGCTCACATAGTTCCTTCACATCTTGATTCTTAAATGGTCATCCATTATCAGTGATATCATAGGAACTCCGTAGCAAAAGATTATATAATTCAAGATGAATGATGATATTTGTTTTCCTGACACTTTTGTCAAAGGTACTTCTTCAATCCATTTAGTGAAATATTGAGTAGTAGATAGAATGAACTTATGTCCATTAGAGGATGAAGGATTTATCTTACCTACCAAATCAAGGCCCCATTGATAAAATGGCCATGATCCTACCATAGGTTGCAATTCTTATGTTGGTACGTGGATGAGATTCCCATGGATCTAGCATTGTTTGCGTTTCTTCGCATATGTGAATGAATCTATCTCTATACTAGGCCAATAGTAACCCATACAAAGAATTTTCTTAGCCAATGTTAATCCACTTGAGTGTGTGCCACAAATACCTGTGTGAACTTCATTAAGAACTTTCTCATATTCTTCTTGTTCAAGACATCTCAATAAAGTGCTATCTAGACCTCACCTATATAAGGTATCAGCAATAATAGTATAGTGGGATGATTGAAGGATAAAATTTCTTCTCTAATTGTAGGATAGGTTAGGAGGAAGGATATTCTCTTTTAAGTATTTGATAGGTTTGGCCGTATAAGGATTGATTGGTTCCCGATATATGGAAAACCATGTAGGTATGCTCAGATTGAATGGTAGGGGTTAAGATATCTTCCACTAGGAATTCGTAATGCTATTGATTCTCCTAATTCTGCAAGAGAGATGCTATTGTAGCCATTGTATTTGCTGCTTTATTCTAATTTCTTGGGATCTTAGTGAATGATACTTCTTCAAAGTGCTCTTTAAACTCTTCTACCAACTATTTGTAGGGCATGAGCTTGTCATCCTTATTTTGATAATCATCATTTATTTGGTTGATGATAAGTTGTGAGTCACCATAGACATGTAATTCCTTGATATTCCATTCAATAGCCATTTTGAGACCAATAGTCAATGCTTTATATTATGCAGTATTGTTTATGCATGGAAACCACGGTCTATATGATTTTGGAATTGTGTCCCTGAAGTGTGATGAACAAAATTCCCACTCCTGATCCATATTGTGTATAAGAACCATCAAAGTATAATTCCCAAAATTTTGTACTTATTTTCATAATGTCTGCATTAGGAAATTCAATGTGCAATAGTATGTCATCTTGTAAAGGTGCTTCAGCTAATTGATCAGCAATGACCTATCCTTTTATATCATTTTGATCAACATATTCTATATCAAACTCACTTAGTACCATAACCCACTTTGCCAGTCTACCTGTCAAAGTTGACTTGTTCAACAAATACTTTAGTGGATCTATTTTTGCTATCAGTTTCATAGAATGAGTCAGCATATAATGTCTCAGCTTCTGGGTTGCAATTACAACTGCTAGACATGTCTTCTCTATTGATGTATAATTCAATTCATAGCCAACAAGTGTTCTAATGATGTAATATACTACTATTTCTTTTCCTTCTTCATCATGTTGGGATAAGAGAGCTCCTAGTGATACATTTGTTGTTGAGATATAAAGTAACAATGGTTTCCTTTTGATTGGTGATACAAGTACTGGAGGATTCATGAGATATTCTTTGATTTTCATAAAATCCTCTTCACACTTCTAATCCCATTTGAATGGAACATTCTTGTGTAAAAGATGAGTGAATGAATGACATTTATCTGCTAATTGAGAGACAAATCTTTTGATTGATTGCAATCTTCCTTGTAAAGAATGCAATTGACTTATGTTCCTAGGTGACTCCATTTCCATGATAGCTTTGACCATTTATGGATCTACTTCAATTCCATAAGCTGATATAATGTACCCAAGAAGTTTTCCAGAGGTTACTCCAAATGCACATTTCTTTGGATTTAATATTAACTGGTATCTTTCAAGCCTATCAAAGTGTTGAAATATGGTGACTGATTAGCAAAGTACTGTACACTCAGCACGTATCCTCATCGGGGTCGTTCAGGGGCGGGAGCCCTTGAGAAAAGCAGGGGTTCAGGGGCGGGAGCCTCCGAGAAAAAAAAAATTGCCATTTTTCGTTGATGAAAACCGACATTGTAATAAAACCCTAAAAAGGCCGACTTTGTTTGTTGCCCTATAAACACATGTTATAAGCGTCTGGGATGCTTAAGGCATTATAAGGTTGATGTACTATTTTTGTTGGATAATAAGAAAGATTGGACGATTGTGTATGGTGGACGTAACCTATTCTGGGTGAACCACGTTAAATCTCTGTGTTATCTGTGTCCTGTTTTATTTCTTTATCTTTTGTATTTAAATCTGCATATAATTGTTAGTTCATATTTGCTTCGGATCTGCTTGAAACCCTAACAATTGGTATCAGAGCGAGGTTTTATGTAAATTGGTAGGACTTTCAGATTTGAGTGGGAGCAATGGAGGATTCCAAATTCAAGGTCGAAAAGTTTAACGGCCAGAATTATCAGTTATGGAAAATGCAGATGGAGGATTACCTGTATCAAAAGGATTTGTGGCGGCCATTGGAAGAAAAGGCAAAGAAAGCGACCACAATATTAGATGAAGAGTGGGACATTTTAGATAGAAAGGCACTAGGATCCATTCGATTGTGCCTTGCGCCATCTATAGCATTCAATATAACAGAAGCAAAAATGGCTGTAGATTTGATGGCCACATTGGCTAAGTTGTATGAGAAACCCTCGACTTCAAATAAGGTATTTCTTATGAAGTGTTTGTTTAATTTGAAAATGAGTGAGGGAGGATCTGTAGAGGAGTACTTAAATGAATTTAATACAATTACTAGTCAATTGTCTTCGGTAAAAATTACCTTTGCAGAAGAGGTTAGGGCTCTCTTGATTTTATGTTCTTTGCCAGAAAGCTGGAATAGCTTGGTTATGGCTATAAGTAACTCTGTCTCTGGTAAAAATACTTTGGTATTTGATGATATTGTTGGTGTTATCCTAAGTGAGGAAATGCGAAGGAACAGCACAGGTGAGACTCCAACATCATCGGGTAGTGTTTTGAATGTGGAGAACAGAGGAAGATCAAAGGAAAGAGGAAAAGGCCCTGGGAATGAGAAGTCATGAGGGAAGTCAAAGAAAGAACACTCTCAATCTAGAGGAAAGAAAGATTGCTGATACTGTGGAAAGCCTGGTCATCTAAAGAAAGACTGTTGGTCTTGGAAAAACAAAGAAGGAGACAAAAATGAAAATGACAATAAGGAAGCTAATATTGCAAGTAATACTTTACAAGATGCTTTAATCTTATGTTTGGATAATGTTAATGATTCCTGGGTAATAGATTCTGGGGCTTCATTTCATGCTACACCCCATAGAAAATATTTTCTAGATTATATTCAAGGTGATTTTGAACAGGTATATTTGGGTGATGATGAGCCCTGTCAAATTGTTGGAAAAGGAAAGATAAAGATCAAGTTGCAGAATGATAATGACTGGTTTCTGCAGGAGGTAAGACATGTTCCTAATTTAAGAAGAAATTTAATTTCTGCAGGGCAACTAGGTAGTGAAGGTTGCATAGTTACCTTCTCAGAAATTATGTGGAAGGTCACTAAAGGATCATTAGTAGTAGCTAAAGGTGTGAAGGTAGGCACATTATATATGTGTACTGGTAACACTTACTCTACCTTAGTTGCTATAGATAAAGTTACTGCAGGGACAACAACAATAAATGTTGCAAGAACAGATTCAATAATCTAGAACCATAGGCTTGGGCACATGAGTGAGAAAGGGATGAAAACCCTTCACTCCAAAAATCTATTGCCAGGAATAAAGAAGATTGATTTAGAGTTCTGTGAAAACTATGTTTATGGTAAACAGAAAAGAGTCAAATTTCTCAAGGTTGGGAAAGAGAAAAGGAGTGAGAAGTTAGAGCTTGTACATTTAGATGTATGGGGACTGGCTCAAGTATCATCTCTTGGTGGCTCTTGTTATTATGTTATTTTTATTGATGACTCAACCAGAAAAACATGGGTATATTTCCTAAAACAAAAATCAGATGTTTTTGAAACTTTTAAGAAATGGAAAGCTTTGGTTAAGAATGAGACAGGAAAAAAGTTGAAGTGTCTCAGATCGGATAATGGAGGTGAGTATTGCAGAAAAGCATTTGAAGATTACTACTCCTTAAATGGGATTTGAAAGCAGAAGATAGTTCCAGGAACTCCACAAGAAAATGGTGTGTCAGAGAGAATGAATAGGACTATCATGGAATGCGCGAGGAGCATGAGATTGCATGTTGGATTGCCCTTACATTTTTGGGCAAATATTGTACATACTATTGTCTATTTGATAAATAGAGGACCTTCAACCCCTTTGGATGGTGGTATTCCAGAGGAGGCATGGACTGGTAAAAAGGTAAATTATTCTTTTCTAAAAACTTTTGGTTGTGAAGCTTTTGTCCATGTTGATAAAGAAAATAGAACCAAGCTTGATGCTAAATCTCAGAAATGTACCTTCATTGGATATGGGATAGATGAATATGGCTATCGATTATGGGATTTTGAAAATAAGAAAATAATTAGAAGTAGAGATGTTATATTCAATGAGAAGGTTATGTATAAAGAACACATGCAGGAAAAGAAGCATGAAAAGGACAAACGAGAATATGTGGTGTTGGATGAGATTCCTGAAAATGAAATGCCATAGGCACCTGATGCTCAACAACAACAGATTGTCCCACAAACTCCTGCAATTGTTAGATGTTCTACGAGGACAAGTAGATCCCCTGAAAGATTTTCTCCTTCTTTGTATTCTTTTTTATTGACAGATTCTGGTGAACCAGAAGAATATGAAGAAGAAATGCAGGTAGATGCCAAACAATAGTGGGA
Source organism: Cryptomeria japonica (assembly GCF_030272615.1). Classification (NCBI taxonomy): domain Eukaryota; kingdom Viridiplantae; phylum Streptophyta; class Pinopsida; order Cupressales; family Cupressaceae; genus Cryptomeria; species Cryptomeria japonica. Next base: position 255,515,054 of record NC_081410.1, read on the forward strand.
GCTAGGCATGAAAGAGGAGATGGACTCCTTGATGAAAAATAAGACTTGGGACTTAGTCCCTTTACCTATAGAAAAAAGAGCCTTGCCTAACAAATGGGTTTATCAGCTGAAGGAGGAGGAAGGAGGTCAGAAAAGATATAAGGCCAGACTTGTGGTAAAAGGTTTTGCACAGAAAAAGGGTATAGATTATGATGAAATATTTTCTCCAGTTGTAAAAATGACTTCAATTAGAACTGTACTTAGTCTTGTGGCTGCAGATGATTTACATCTTGAACAATTAGATGTCAAAACAGTTTTTCTCCATGGAGATTTGGAGGAGGAAATTTACATGTTGCAACCACGGGGATATGAGGTCAAAGGTAAGGAGAACTTGGTGTGCAGGTTGAAGAAAAGTCTGTATGGCCTAAAGCAAGCACCCCGACAATGGTATTTAAAATTTGATAGTTTCATGGCTGAACACAGTTATCATAGATGTCATTCTGATCATTGTGTATATTTTAAGAGATTTGATAATGGTATTTATATTATCATGTTGCTTTATGTTGATGACATGCTTGTTGCTGGGTCTAACATGCTACATATAAATGATCTTAAACAGAAATTAGCCAGGTCATTTGCTATGAAGGATTTGGGTGTAGCTAAGCAAATTCTCGATATGAGGATTACACGGGACGGGAAAAATAGAACCTTGAATTTGTCCCAAAGTGAGTATATAAAGAAGGTGTTGAAAAGATTTAACATGCAGGATGCAAAAGCAATTAGTACACCTTTGGCTAGTCATTTCAAATTGACTAAGGAGATGTGCCCAAAGGTACAGGAAGAGGTTAATAAATTGTCTAACATCCCGTACTCATCAGTTGTTGGCAGTCTGATGTATGAAATGGTATGCACAAGGCCAGATATTGCACATGCAGTGGGAGTTGTGAGCAGGTTTATGAGTAATCCGGGTATGGAACATTGGAGTGCTGTGAAATGGATTCTTCAGTATTTGGAAGGAACTACTACAAAGGCATTATGTTTCAAAGGATCTAATGCTGCTCTAAGTGGATTTGTTGACTCTGATCTGGCGGGTGATATTGATTCATGGAGGAGTACTACAGGGTATGTTTTTACTATAGGGGGAACTGTAATCAGTTGGATTTCTAGGTTGCAAAAGGTTGTTGCACTTTCAACCACTGAAGCTGAGTATGTTGCTGCTACAGAAGCCAGCAAGGAGATGATTTGGTTGCAATGTTTTCTGGAGGAACTAGGTCAGACACAAGAGGATAGCCCATTGTATACTGATAGCCAGAGTGCCATTCATCTTGTGAAGAACTCTACTTTTCATTCAAGGACAAAGCACATTCGGCTTAGGTACCACTTCATTCGGACTGTTTTGGAGGAGGGTCAGTTATGGCTTGACAAGATTCACACAAGTGAGAATCCTGCCGATATGTTCACAAAGGCAATTCCACAGGAGAAGCTTATTTCTTCATCAGTTTTTGTTGGTCTTCTTGATTGATAATTGTGGAATTTATACCAGTCGATTCCTAGTGTTTTATCCAGCGGATGTTGCATGTATAGTGGTATTGTGTAGTATAAGTCTCCAAGTGGGAGATTATTCGATGTGGAGCCTGATCAGTCTCCAAGTGGGAGATTGTTGAAATATGGTGACTGATCAGCAAAGTACCTGTACACTCAGCATGTATCCTCATTGGGGTCTAGGGCCAGGTCGGGCCCCGGATAGGGGTTTGAGGGTGGCAGCCCCTGAGAAAAGTGGGGGTTCGGGGTGGGAGCCCCCAAGAAAAAAAAAATTTGCCATTTTTCGTTGATAAAAACCGACATTGTAATAAAACCCTAAAAAGGTCAACTTTGTTTGTTGCCCTAAAAATGCATGTTATAAGCGGTTGGGATGCTTAAGGCATTGTAAGGTTGATGTACTATTTTTGTTGGATAATAAGAAAGATTGGACGACTATGTATGGTGGACATAACCCATTCTAGGTGAACCACGTTAAATCTTTGTGTTATCTATGTCCTATTTTATTTCTTTATCTTTTGTATTTAAATCTGCATATAATTGTTAGTTCATATTTGCTTCGAATCTGCTTGAAACCCTAACACAAAGATCTTTCCCAAGATGTTCAAATGTTCTTTTCTTGTATGAGATTTTGCAAGTATATCATCTACATAATCTTCCATAAATGTATGTGTCATATCATGAAAAGTTGTTGTCATAGCTCTTTGATAAGTTGCTCCTACATTATTAAGCCCAAATGGCATAACATTCTAGTAGTAAGTACCCCATGCATAGGTGAATGTTGTCTTTTCTTGATCTTTGGGGGAAATTCTTATTTGATTGTATCCTGAGAACCCATCCATTAATAAAAAAATCTCATGTCCTACCGATAAGTCCACAACTATATCAATGTTGGGTAGTGGGAAATCATCTTTGGGACATGCCTTGTTCAAATCTCTGAAATCGGTGTAGACTCTTATGCTTTTATCCGGCTTTGACACTGACACAATGCTTGAAACCCATTCTGGATAAGCAAAAGGTCTTATGAAACTGACATCTAATAGTTTCTTTAGCTTAGCTTTTACAAGGAGAGCGATGTGTGGATGCATCTTCCTTAGCTTTTGTTTAACTGGTTTTTCTTATAGATCCACATTGAGATGATGCATGATAAGATTTGGATTAAGTCCTTGTATGTCTGCATAGGACCAAGCAAAATTTATCTTTGTCTAAAGAATTCTTTGTATTCTTTCCTCTCTTTATGTGATAATGATGCAACAGAATGAAGTATCTTGGGATCCTTTGGTGTGCCAATGTTTATTGCTTCTATTGGTTCTATTAGAATATCAGATCTCTCCTAAAAATATGTAGGGAGGATGTCAAAATTTCCATGTTTTGGTGCCTCAAAGAGGTTTTCACCTTCAGATATGTCCTTTATTTTTCCTTTTGATTGATCTAGTGTTGCCATGAAATGGTTTTCAGCACTAGGTCTTTTTCCTTGTTTTATTTCAATTTTGCGACTAGAAAGTTTGGCATTCTCCTGACTACAAGAAACGTTACTTGATTCCATAATGGAATATATCTTAGGTGTTATGGGTTCGACAGCATTAAGATACACAGCTAAGTCATGGTCATTGGAAAAGACATCCAATTTAGGGTTTTCTAGGTTATCCCAATCAATTAGTTCTGGATGAAGGGGTAAGTCATAGTCATCATCATTGTTAGGTGCTTCAAGGTTCATGACATAATAGTCATAATTTGGCATAGAGTAGTTAATGTCATAGATAGAACATTCTTGAGGATAGTCTCTCCCAAGTGTTCTCCAATAAGTTCTAACAAAATCAATATTGGTATTTTGTAGTTCACACTCAAGTGACTCTTCATCTGATGTTTGTCCCTCAAATGAATGGATTATATCAACACACACATCTTTAACACTGCAAGTTCCTCTTTGATTAATTTCAACAGATTCATTTGTATTTTGAAGTTGACATACTTGTGCACATGACATAGAGGATTCTTTTGCTAGCTTCTATCTTCTCTCGAACTCAGCTTCTTCTGGACTAATAGTCAATCATGCTTGACTATCTCTTAGTTCTTTCATACCTTGGTACATATTGCTCATCATTTAATAGAAATCTGATATTTCCTGATGCTTGATCAATAACTGTTTGTGCTTCTTTTGGTGTTACTTCTTGGTCTTTTTCATCCTCTTTCTTTTGTTGTCTTGTATATGCCTCTTTTCTCTGTATTCTGAGTTCTTCTTAGCTTCTTTCTAACTCTATCTTTTATTTTGTAAAAGACAAGTCTTCATTTTTGATAGTTGTTTTCTCTTAATTTTTTTCTTCACTTGATACACTAGATGATACATCTGGACCCCATTCATAGTCATTCAAATCTATCTCTGAACCATTGTCTAGGATTACACCATTGTACCATACAGGAATATTGTATGGTGCAAATAGTTCTCTAATTTTGGCCATCTCTTCTTTTATTGCTTCTGGAATATCTTGTTCAGATTTAGCATTTGCTCATATTCCTTGAACTTGTTTACAAGATTCTTCTTCTCTTTTGATTGCAATTTCTTCCTGTTGTGAATCCATGGTCTTTCCAGAAGAATGTTATAAGAGAGGTTCAAATCTAAAACTTGACATAATGTATTCCTTTCCACAGGTCCTATTTTGATTGGTAACACCACAGTTCTTTTAGAAGAATGCTCTTCTTCATCATAAGCCTTAATGTTTATTTTCTTCTTTGGATCTACTGCATTTTTTGAATATCCCAAAGCCTTTATTAAACTTAATGCACAAATGTTAAGCCAACTCCACCATCTATGAGTATACATTTGACACGAGTTTTATTAATGGTGAATTCAACATGTAAGGGAGCATTGTGGGGATGTTGCAAGGATGCATCATCATTTTCAAAAAATGATAAGCAATGAGGGGCTATAAGGTTTCCCACCATGTTTTGGGACTGATCTACATCTAGGTCTTTTGAAACTATTGTTTCCGTTAAAGCTTTTTCCAAAATTTCCTTATGCATAGGTGAAACTTTGAGAAGTTCCAAAATTGATATTTGAGAAGGTATTCTTTGCAATTGTTCCATTAAGTTATATTGTCGTGAAGTGGATGTTGATTCATTTGCTATACCTATAAATGTGACCTTTGCATTGCTTCTTGTAATGACATTGATTGGTTCTGAAGGTGTGCTATCTTTAACGATCATGACATTTACCACATCATCATATGTATAAGTCTAGTTCACTTTATTTTTGCCTTTGTCATCTTTTGATTTAGATTGTTCACCTTTTTCATAGTTTGGAAGTGGAGTTTTGAAGGCTAGATGTGATTTGTTTGTCTTATGACTATCCACTGTGATAGTTCCATTATCGATTAAATTTTGGCTAAGGTGTTTCAATCTTTGGCAATCATTAGTTTGGTGTTCTTTATTTTGATGGTAATTGCAAAAATGATTGTCGTTTCACCAATTAAGTTTGACTTGAGGTTCATAACTTCTTACTTCTGGTAAAATAATCAGTTTGTTCGCAAGAAGAGTTTTCAACACTGATTCCAAGGGTTCTCCAATGTTTGTGAATTTCCTACGAGGATTGGAGAATAAAGACTTGGATTTATTGTTTTCTTGATTTTTATTGCTTGGGATTTGACTCGATAGATTAAATATTGGTTGTTGTTTCATAACGTTATTGTCGTCATTTCCTCCATTGATGACATTCATATTCTTTGACCAGAACTTGGGTTTGTCATTGTTGTTGTTGTTGTTGTTGTTGTTGTTGTTGTTGTTGTTGTAGGAATTATTGTAAAGCTTTATCTCTCCTTTCTTTACCATTGAATCTTCTATTTTTAGACCATTCTCAATCTTCTTGGCAAAAGGAGGACATTGCATTTTTAAATGATAACTCATTTCACTGATAAGATTATCAATGAATATGTCCATCTTTTCTTGATCAGGTACATCTCTTGGATACCTATTAAACATTTGTTCCCATCACTGCAAGAAGATCATGAAAGATTCACCATTATTTTGCTTTACATTGCATAAATCTGGCATTGTTATCTCATTTCGTACATTGTAGGAGTATTGTGAAATAAACCTATTCACGAGTTCTTCAAAAGATTTTATTCTAGATGGTAATCTTGAAAACCATTCCATTGATTGTCCATTTAAACTCTTAGGGAATAGACACATCAAGTAAATTTTCTTCATGTGCAAATTCCATACTTATAGTACACAATTCCCTAATGTGATCTTGAGGACCAGATTTCCCATCGTATTTATCATATTTAGGGATCTCACAATGTTGTAGAAATAGTATCATATTTAAACTTTTATCAAAAGGATACAGGTAGATATCTTCCAATGAATACTTCTTGGAACTTGTTCCATTCTGCATATCTTGTATTTGTTGTTGTAGAGTTTGCATTTGCTGAGTGAGATTTAACAACGGACTATCCATATGGTTTCTCCTTGTCTCTTCATATGTTCTTTTATCACTACACTCTCTTCTTGTGTCATCATGTTCTTTTCTTGTTTCTTCATGGCTTTCTTTGTTTATATCTTCGTTATTCGGATCATCTGTGTTTTGAGTGTTACTTATCTTTGCATCTTGTTTCAAGCCTTCTATATTAAATTCTTGTGGCAATTTAGCTCCGAATTTTTCCAACATCAAAAGATATTTTTCCTTTTTCTTTGCTAATAATTTTTCCATTAGTCTATCAAATTTGAAATCTTACTTAAGGTCTCTAATGGTGTTATTGACTGCTTCTTCATCAACAATTGTTTACCCAAAAGTTTGGAAAGTTGAATTATCTTCTTCTTCCATTTGTTTTTGTTGTTTTCTGAGTTGTTCGTATTGAGCTCTAGTCCAAACTGGCATGTGATTATCTCAAAAAAATTTAAGTTTTTGACCTTCTAAAGATAACTCAATAGGTGATTATTGGTTTAGGAAGGTATGCTTTGTTGATTTTACCACTGTTGTTGATTCATTGTGATAAAGCATCTCTTTGTTGAAAAGCACGTCCTTGCAAAATTTATCTGTTAAATTATGTCCTGGAGCCACGTAAATAGTGACGAAACGGTGTAGGAATGTTCTATGTTTTAACAAGATCTTGTGATTGATGTACAAGAATCTTATCCTCTTCTGAGTAGCTTTATAACTGGGCTTTCTTTTCTTAAGGCGACACTTAAAATTCATATAAGAATATGATAGTTTACAAGTTGCTTGATTCCAATGTGAGTACAATTCTAATTTTGATATAACCTAGGTTCAAAATAGGAAAAATATATCCAAGGTAATGAACACAAGGTGGATTGATCAAGTTTTGTGATAGAGGATTTGATATATCTTGATGAGAAACCGAATGATTTTGTTTTTTGCACTTAAGATGTTTGAATCACTAGCTTGTTGAATGTTTTATGCTTATGGAAACCTTTTGGAAATAGCCTGTTGGTTTAGTAACCCAATTATCGAATTAGCTTGATGATTTGTGATAGTTTAAAGACAAATCTACTCAAGAAGTGTTTTGATACTGACTTTGAAAATTTGGTTTGATATGCTTTGCCTCAAATGTGAGAAAGCATTTGTACTAACTTTTGGTCAAAAGTGCTATTTTTTAAGGACAAATGTGCTATTTTGTTGCTTGAAAGCACTGCTCTAAATATGTTTCAAGGATTTTTTTTTCAATTTTTCCAGCAAGTTGTTGGATTTTTGCTCATTTTTAGATGCAATTTTTGACCATTCTGAGCATGTTATAGACATAGAAGACACAATGTTTTGAAAAAAAAATGCACAAGCAAGTACAAATCTTATGGCAAACTAAGATAATAATTGTTGAATCTCACATGGGGTTTCCGCTAAGGCTACGCTATTCAAAGTGGATATTTAGATGCTTGACCCCACTGGATCCACCCTCAGCACTTACTTCTCTGAGGTAGCCAAGCACCAATTTCCATGAAAACTCCCCATGGAAAACTTTATATCTCTACTAAGAACCGTATGTGTGTGAGCCGCTTCAGAGGTCCGACCTCGTGTGCCAACAATTAGAAGGATTTTGGCAACTAGTACAAGTTTTTAGTAAAGGCTTATGATCATGTGACCATACATGCAGCACTTTCAGCTCTATAAATATAGAAGGTTCCCAGCCTATAGAGGTTATGCTCCATAGGGTTTATGGGAAAACATAGTGTCGGTATGAACTTATCAGCACATGTTGCTTGTGACTTTCATCACAAACATGATTTATTTAGAGTGGATCAGAAGGACTCGGTATTAGCCCGTTTCCACTTTGGGTCGTTCCCCTCTCACTGGCCCCCTCAAGGCAGCTCGGGAAGGTAGGCCCTCTAAAGGTTACACATAACAGAGAGTAGGTCTGGTTTTCTAATCACCGTATGAGGGTGAGAGCATACTTACCTACTACTTCGTCAAGCACGAAAAACACAAGTTTATTTTAGCCCTCTACAATCTATGTACAACTACTTTAAAGAAGTCACTCAAAATGCAAGTTGCATGTTGTAGATTTATCCCTTAGTTAAGCTAAATGAGCAAGATATGATGTGTTACTTTCCAAAATAAAACTCTTAATTAACTATGTGAAGAAATGTATGAAATTTGCTTTAAAATAATCTTGCACATAGATATGTTAGTAGTTTGAAATTTTCGGTTCTTGGACATTCAGACCTATAGAAAAAGTTTGTTAGTTGCAAATAAAAGCGTTAGCCTAACAAATGCGTTGTCTTTCACCTCAAAAGCGTTGACCTAAAGGAGAAAAGCGTGAACCTGTGATACGAAAGCGCTACTTTGCGGACTAAAATGTGAGAATTCACTGACAAAAGCGCTAACCAAAATGGCAAATGTGTTAATCTCAGAGACAAAAGCGCTAATCTATGAATCAAATGCATTGATTTTTTGACAAAAGCGCTAACTTAAATGCCAAATGCGCTAACCTACGAGACAAAAGTGCTAATCTATTGAACAAAAGCTCTATTAGAACTCACACAAGCATGAATCTAAATTACAAATGCATTAAACTTATATTTGCGAGAACTAGACAGGATATTAGAAAGATATATGCGAGGCTTCAACCCCATGGTGGACGCCAAAATGTGTCGACTTGAATTTCATCATCAGAATACTACCTGCAACATATTAGTTTCACAAAATACAAAGGAAATGCTACAGCAAATCCAAACTCAACCAATGAAACTACATGAAATTGATATTAAAATAAGAACCATATTATTACCTTCATAATTTAAGTCTCATTGTGTCCTAACTCCACTAGTTGCAGATGAATTGCTCTTAGACAAGCACTGATAGCTTCCAAGATGGCATATGAAGAATGGACTGATAACTCATAGTTAACTAATACTATGATATGCAATGCAAATTATTTAAAGCTAAATGATTATGCTAAATGCTAATTGCTTCAAGATTAAAACTCACAGATGCATAAGTTTACTCAAATTGTTAACTTGAAGACTAACTCTTTCTCAACTCAAACTCCCACATTTATAGACTTTTGAGAGAATAAGATGATGTGTCCTAGATCAATGGTCATGATCAGATCTGCAAATTTGTATGGTTGTGAGCAAAGGTGAAGGTTGGGAGAAAGGGGGAAGGAGAAGACAAGTGTCACTCATCTCACCTTGAATGGGTTGCTGACTGAGGGAATCTAGGGATGGTTGGAGAAGATTTAGGCATGAGAGGACAAGTGGACTCAAGTCCTTCCTAAGATATAGGGATGTTAGAGAGAATATAGAAGAATGTTAAGAAATATGTGTACGTACACAATATTTCATTTATTTTGGAAGTTGGAGATAAGTGGCTAATAAATGTTTTATTTATTTTAATTTTGTTGAATTATTTAGCCACATGATTGATGGGTTGGAAATGAAAGATGAAGTGAGGATGGAAGGATGAGTTGGAAAAGAAATTAAATAATTTAGAAATCATTTAATATTTGAGACTATAGGATAGAAGAATAACCATTAAATATTAGATATTCAATTGTTTAGAGGAATAATTAAATATTAGATATTTAATTAATTGATTAGAGGAAAAGGATAAATAAATTAATTAATAAAATATTTCAATTAAATTAATTAATAGAATAATATGGAATGAATTAAATAAATTAATCTTTTCAAATTAATTATTTAATAGAAGAATTATTTAATAAATATTAAATATTTATTTAATCGCTTATAGCCATTTTTATGTGTATACACATACAAATAGAAGAAAGGAGGAACAAGTTGGCAATTGATTAACAATTTTTTTTCAGTTGATTCACAATAATTAATGAGCAGCATTCACCAGAAATTGACTGAGACAAAATGGCAGATTTCTAGGCAGCAGTTAAGGAATGAGTTCTAGTTCAACTTGGACTCTTCTACCTCTTCATGAGTTTGTGTATTTGGATTTATTGAAGACAACACACATTGGAGAAGCTTGTGGAAACAATATTTGGTGATTCATAAATAATTATAACATGTTTTGTACACATGTTCAGCCATGACTATATTTTATAGTTGTAGAGTTTGAAGGTGGTTTGAAGGTGATTAGAACTTTCTCAACTCTTGTTAGTTTAATCTTTACTATTAGTCATGACTAGAATAAGTCATCTCCTTACTGTCATAGGAGAAATAACATTTGTAATAATTTGTCGAGTTTGTAATTACTCCAACTCTTAAGCCTCAAGCATATATTTGTGATTTTATTGAGTTGTGAGTAAGTAGCATTGAGAATAGTTAGTGTAGTGTAGAGAGAGTATCCAGTTAATTTTGAGTCTTGTTAATGGTGTCTATGTTCAATCAACAAGTCTTATACATGTCCATGTAATATTTGATTTTTAATAAAAAGATTATTTGAGCATTGAAGCTAGTCTATTGAAGATAAAATGCTAATGACAGATTGAAGCAACTCAAGAAAGGGCCACTTGAGGAATTGTGACTCCATCATAGTTTAGATTTGCAATAGTTTAGATTTTTATTCATTATGCTTTAATTTTATTAGTGAGTTGGTTATGATAGGTTTTGTTTTCAGTATATTTAATTTCACTAGTTTTAGAACAGTTAGCCTGCAGTCAGTGTTGTTGCAAATAACTAGTCTTCCTACATCCACTACTGTGTAGTTAGTTTTATTTCTAGCATTGTCATGTTTTCAATTTAGCTTATTATTATGAGTTTATTTTCTATACACAACTAAAATAACAACTTAGAAGGCTTCCATAGTGCATATATATTGTTGTCTCATTTCAAGTTCACGTCCCTGGGTTGATAATTAAATGTAGTTTCTAGTTCATGAAGGGTTGCTTAGTGTGGATGAAAATCCATGAGTTGTGAATTAGTATTCCAACCTCAATTGCAATTAGAAAGCTCAATAGTATGAAGTAAAGTCTTTGTGCAATGGTAGAGTAGAAAATCTTGCAATATACCTGTAAGTCTTTGAGCTAGCAGTATATTTGTGTTTGGGTTACAGTGGTTGATAGGACTTAGGTATTCAAAAGAATCTTTGAGTTCTTGGTGTACACATTTCCCGTCCCCAAGTCATTTTCAGAAAAAGGAAGTAACTGAAAACTTTGTTCTTTCACATACACTTTACTTCCTAGTTATCTTAGTTTTAATATTACTACAAAATTGGAATTGTTTTAGTTAAAGGAATGTGTTTTGAAAAGAGAATAGATATAATTGGTTTTGAAATAGAGGACTAAGTTGTTTCATCTCGGAACAATGTAAACTTAACAAGTAGATAGAATAGAAAGTAATTGTAGTAGAAATGGGGAGTCAACCCTTACAATTAGGAGAGATCATATCTTGCCTTTTGAGAGATATTATCTTTTGTGTTGTCATTAAACTCGCATTTTGTAAACCTTCATCATCTTACCAAATTTTCACCCAACATTTTATTTATGAATTATTTTAATTTTGATTTGAAAATTTACTTTTTACTTTAAGAGCTATTCTTTTATTTAAAAATTTATAATTTTATTTTTTAAATTATTATAATTATATTTTGAAGGCCTCCAATATAATAAAATAAATATAAAAATACCTTAACCATACCTATAATTTAACTTGAGAAAGGTATTCTCTAACATATTTTACCCACTTTAACACAATTTTAAATACACTTCACATTTCAATATTAACCACCAAGACATTAATATTAGTATTTTGTTATTTAATTACTCTTTAAGTATATTTTCAAAGATTATTATCGTTTTGATTTGATGTTTTTATTTTATCCTTTCAAATTTACTTATAATTTTTTAGTACACTTCCTTTTAAATGCCTCTCATATAATAAAATAAATATAAATATTTACTTTTATTATATCTATAATTTAATCTCAAGTAATGTATTCTCCTAATAAGTATATTTTTATTTATTGATTATTTTTCATTTCAAAAACTAATTTTTACTTTGCAAAGTTATTTAATTTCTTTTAAAACATTTTATAATTTTATTTTTTTCAAATATATACTAATTATATTTTGATTTAAAAAACATGTCTTGGAAGTACTAAAGTGTCGTTAAATTATTTAATTATATGACGTGATTTTTCATTTTGAGAATTGCTTATTTTCTTCTTATAATTTTTTTAATAAAGTTATGATTTTACCGGCTATATATTCTTTAAAATATCTTTCCATTTTAGCTATTTGATATATTTTTTAATGATTTTTGTTAACACACTCACATTTCACACTTAGTGCTATCACAAATAGATTGATGATTTTAATACAGTATGTTGATAAAAATATTTTAGATCTATTCAAGAAAAGATGAACAATTTTATATAATAGGTTGATTAAAAAAATATTTAATAAAATTTAAGAGTTAAAAAGATGAAAAAAGGATTTTGATATATTAGTTAAGAGAGAAAAGAATATTAAATCAATAAATTGATTTGTTTTTATATCAAGGTTAACAAATTTTTAAAAAATATTTAGATCTTCTATAAAAGATAAGATGATCATTGAGAACAAGAAGACAAAAAAATACTTGGACAAAACAAAACAATCTTGTAAGATATACAAATCACCAACTCAACGTTAGGGTGGTTTGAAAAATCGTGTTAATATTTTTTTCTTTACCACAGTGCAAGGATTCTCCTCTCCTAAACTTTTTTTTGGAACAAGGAAAATTCATAAGATCATAGGTAGAACCTTCATCCGACTCTGAAGCCTTGAAAGAGGTATCCTGGAATGTATAGTCTTTAAGATCTACAAGTTGTCATGTTGAATCTTTATAGCATTGAATTCACATACTCTAGCTTAACCAAAGCTTTTTGTTAGCTTTGTCTATCTCAAATTGTGCTAACAACTAAGACTTCAAATTAGAAATAAAATAGTGGAGGATAAAGAAGGTTTTATCCCAGTCAAAATAGAAACAAGAACAGAGGATAGAAGAGAACTCTCAGAGATAGGCAAACCGATGAGGTTTTCAACAGGTTTGATGCTCTAGAAGATTTGGGGCAATTTGATGATGCTTTGGCTGACTTGCCTTTAGGTTCAGATGCTCAAGGAATTATTCAAATGAATGATGAGAAAGAAATTGAGCATCAGGTTGGAACTCGGGTCTTAGATTTTGAATTCCAAATGGATACATACACTTCCTAGGTGAATATGTATCCTCCAGAGGGTGTTGGAACTAAGGAAAAAAGTACAAGCTCAGATCTTCCTAGCTTAGGGTCTATTCCAGAAAAAGAGTCATTGGATAGCAATAAAAATAAGGGGTCCTAGGTAACATTTGGACTTTAGCAAAAAAAATTTAAGAAAGTTGTTCCTAAAAGACCCCCCATAACTAAGGGGAGGAAGAAAGATCAAGAGAAGGTTAATTTAATATGTGAGAGATGGTTGAGTCTAGTTTTGTAAAGGCCATTGATTCCCACTTCTTTCCTCCTCAAAAATTATTGTGATATCTTGGAATGTAAGGGGTTGAATAGAATCCCTAGAAAAAAGGTTATTCATGAGTTGATTGCTTCTCATTCTCCTGATGTGGGGTTTATTCAAGAATCTAAGTTTTCAATGGATGGTATGTTAAAAACAACTTCCAAAATTTCAGCTCGAAGTCACTGTCAGTGTGTCAAGGCTCAAGGAACTTTTGGGGGCCTAGTTGTTATTTGGGACCCTTGTAAGCTTGTGTCTCTTTGGTGGATCTCTAGTAGGTTTTTGATTTCTATGGGTGTTGTGAGTAGTGATTCTAGTGAAAATATCCTACTCTCTAATGTGTATGCCCCAATAGATTTCAGTGAGAAATTTGTGTTATGGTCTCATATCAGATTTATTTGTTCTCTTGCCCTTTTGTATCTGTGGATTATTGCAGGAGATTTCAATGCTATATCAAGTCTAGATGAAAAAAGGGATGGAAACTCTAGATTTTATCCTTCAGTAGAGATGCTAAGAGAAAATATTGAATTGTTGAGGGTGGTGGATGTAAATCCTTCTAATGGTTTGTTTACTTGGAACAATAGAAGATGTGGAAAAGAAGTGATTTGATAGATTTTTGGTATCTTGCTACTAGATTAGGGGAAATTGGACAACTAGCTCTAAGATTTTAGATTAGAAAGGCTATGATCATTGGCCAATCAAATTTATTTCCTCCCACTTTCAGGCTTCATAAAACCCATCCTTTAAGTTTCATCTTATGTGGCTTTGTGATCCTTCTCTTCAAGACCTAATTTTGAATTGGTGGCAAGAAGGGAGGATGGCTTATGGCACTGTAATGTGCTCATTTGTCAAGAAACTTCAATATGTCAAGTATAAGATCAAAAGATGGAACAAGTTATGCTTTGGCAACATCTTTTCAGCAAAGTTGGAGGCACAATCTAGGATCGACACTATAACTAGCCAAATTAGAGACCAGGGCCTTTCTGAAGAATTTTATAGAGAAGAAGCTATGGTTGTTAGAGAGTTGGAAGAATGGGAACTTTGAGAGGATATTTATTGCAAACAAAAGGCTAGAGTGGATTGGCTTTAGGAAGGTGACAGGAACACAAAAAAATTTCACAATTTTGTCAAGGACAAGAGACATGGAAATTATCTTACTTCCCTCATCTCTCAAGAGGGTGTCCATCTCTCATGTTCTAGGGAGATTACTCAAGAGGCTATTAGATTCTTTAGGGCTCTATTCACTAAGAATTCTACTTCAATGATCCTGGAAGAAAGATTAGTTCTTGATTGTATTCCCACTATCATCTCTGCAAAAATAAATGAGAATATATGTAGACCTATCTCCTTAGAGGAGGTTGAAAGGGTGGTTTTTGGAATGAAGAAGGGTAAATCCCCTAGCCTAGATGGATTTCCTATTGAATTCTATCAAGATTTTTGGGAAATAATCAATTTGGATCTCTTGGAAGTGGTGCAGGAATCCTACAGGAACAAGTAGATGATAAGGGCTAAGAATGGTACTTTCCTGGCCCTTATTCCTAAGAAGGAGGGAGACAACTCTTTAAGCTCTTTTCCTCCTATTTCCTTGTGTAATGTGGTTTATAAAATCATAACAAAATTGTTTGCTGAAAGACTTAAAGTGCGGCTACCTAAATTGATTTTTGAAAAGCAGGGAGGATCTATAGCTAGAAGACAAATTCTTGATGGGATTGTTATAACCTCTAAAGCAATGCATTCTATGGCAACTTTGAAGGAGAAGGCTATGTTTATTAAGGTAGATATGGCCAAGGCTTATGACATAGTTAAATGGAGTTTTCTTTGCCAGATTCTTGAAGTCTTTGGTTTTGATGGGGAGTGGATTAACTCGATTATGAGTTGTATTAACACCTTGTCTTTTGTTGTTTTCATCAACAGTGAGCCCACTAAAAAATTTGGAGCTTCAAGAGGTCTAAACCAAGGTGACCCTCTTTCCCTATACTTATTCATCCTTATGGTGGAAGGACTTGGAAGACTAGTTGGTTCTAGGGTAAGGCAAGAACTGATTAATGGTTGGGAGTGGGACTATGGTCTTTCCCCTTCTTCCCATCTTCAATTTGTAGTTGACATGAATTTGATGTCTGCTGCTAAAATTTTGGACAACAAATTAATAAGGACAAATATTTTATATACTTTTTTAACACACCTCTATCTATTTAAGAAAGGATTTCCAAGATTCTTAGATTTTAGGTTGGCGTGCTCCCTTTTGGTTATATTGGGATACCTATATCATACCTTCCTCTGAACAGAATATTCTAGCAAGTTTTTATGGATAATATTCATCAGAAGGTAAGTCACTGGACTTATAGATGGTTGTCTTTAGTTGGGAGAATGATTTTTTGAAGTTTGTGGTTCAGGCCCTCCCTATTTATAGATGTTTTGTGCAAACTTCCTATGGATTTATTTATCCACAGTCTCTTTTAGGGGGATTTCCTTTTTTTTTATTTTGATTAAGTCCCCACTTCCCGTATTCTTTTCATGTGAGTTTGGTTTCGGCATTCGCATTCATCACATGTTGGCACAGCTCGCATCTTCCAAGCCTCTCCTTTTCTCTTTGTTGTGGAGTCATGATCAACTAAAATGTGGCGATGGTCTTCTTTTCATTTACATTGTTGGGTCAACGGTTATTAAATAAAGTTGTGATATGTGGTAGCTCTCTGCCAGGTTTTTTATTTATAGTTTTGCTGGGTTCTAAGCTTTTCCCTCTTGCAGCCATGTGTCTTTCATAATGGTGGTCAAGAGATCTTTGTGAATGTTTTCCAAGGAGTGGGGCGTTTGTGCTCAAACTACAAGAAGTTGACGAAACGACCATGGATCTTTAAAACTTTTTGCAAAAGGTTGGGGGGCAATTGTGCTAGGCGTCGAAAGCAGTTTTCTCTTTCACACCCCTGGTTGATGTCCTGGGTAGTGATGGTGTTGCCAGGAGTGCATCTTCAAAATGCCTTCTCTATTTTCCATTAGGGCCCATTCTATAAGAAGTGCAATGTTTGTTTCTCCAAGGGTTCTGAACTTTTAGTTTACTAAGGAAGATATAGACAAGTTTTCTAGGCAGGAATTTGGCCTCTAATCTCTTATTGTATTTCAAGAATAAGATAATCTAATTGTGCTTGCAGCCTCTTGGATTACCTTATTTGGTGTGCATTGATAGTTTTTGTGCATCTTCGATATTCTGGCATAACTTTAGCAATATATGCTTAAGATTCTATTGATTAAATCATGTTTTTATACTCTTTATCTAGTAGATACATGGTATATGTTTCTTTACATTAAAGAAATCTTTGGATGTATCTTGATTAGTGTTCAAAGCATGTAGATTGTTGAAAGAGCCTCAGAATGACATGCATGTGAAGTTTTATGTGCTCCTAGTTTGATAGAAAATATCAATTCAACATATCGCTTTAGAATAGATTTTCTTTTAATGGTTCTTTCTTCCCCTTTTCTCCCCCAAATGAATGAAGAGGTGACTTCTAAAATCCTGAAGGTAACTTAGTGAAAATGTGCAAGTCCCCCATTGTTGAGTTTCCCATAAGGCTATTTTCCTAAGAGTATTTTTAGTGATCAACAATAATTTTTCTAGCATGCTCGATGGGACTCCTTTTTGCTTATTTTTAAAAGTGGGTGTATGAGCCATATACCTATTACTAGGAGCCAAACTATATTGAATCCAAGTTTATTGTTACCACCTCTAGTAGCAGTCCAATTAGTAATAGGAAGAGGAATACAAATCCCAATCCAAGTAGTTCATGTACTGATGGCAGCCTAGCCTCCTAGAAATTTTGATACTTGGAATAGTGGGAGTCCTCTTATTCCACCTGCTCCTCCTACTCAGTGGGATGTTATCCCAACCTTCGCATTAAAAGCATTGCCGAAATTCACCAGAGAGGATTCTAAAACCCTCGGAGAACACTTACAAGATATGGTTGATGTATGCACGGTGCACAATGGCACACAACAAAATTTGGCATTAAGATTAATTGTAGCTTCTTTTAAATGAAAATCTTGAGATTGGTATAGATCTCTCATGCCAAATTCAATAGGCGACTGGGACCAGCTGGGAGATCATTTCTTTGAATGCTTCACCAAAAAGAGAGATCTTCCTTGTTGCAGCAGCTCATAATCATCAAAAGGGCTCCTCAAGAAGATGTAATTGACTTCAACTCTAGGTTCCAAAAGACCTGGAAAAGGATACCTATATCTTCTCAACCTCCCACAGATATGTCCTTTGTGTTCTACCTAAAAGCTTTCAATTCTGATATATCTATTATGATTCAATCTTTAGGCAGAAACACTCTCCTGAATGCTTACAAACTTGCAATCCAAGTAGAGAACAACCTGATTGATGCTGGTAAACTCGCTCCAAGATTGCCTATGTGGTATTCCCCGACTTAACAAGACAAGTTCCTGATTAATCAACCCATGTACGTATACCTGAATGCCTAGTAGGAAAGCACTTTTCCCCCTTCTGCCCTAGCTACTAAAGTGAATGACATGAAGAATTTGCTTAGGACCTTTTCAAATGAAATAATTAATCTTAAGAGGTTACAAGCATCACCTACTAGACCCCCTTTTTAGCAAAATTACCAAGGAGGAAGACCCCCTTTTCAACAAAACCAATATCAGGAAGGTGCAAGAGCTAGCCAAACAATCAAATTGTATTGATGCCAACCCCTTTGGAGACTATTCCTCCTAACCACAACAAGGAGTTGGTCCCTGGCTAGAATAACTTAGGAGCTGACACCAATTCTTGGTGTTTCCCTTGTAACAATACTCACATGCCTCAAAACTTCCCAAGAGGAAATTTACAACAAAAGGTAGTGGATCAAATAAATCAAGGAATGAGCCCTAATACTAGTGTGTGTGCTTCTCCGGGTATGGATAATGTTGCACTTACAACTCAAATGTAGGGCATGTCCATGGAATAAGAGGCAAAAATTTCTCTCGATCACACTCTCTTCTCATGGATGGAGGGAGAAGAAATAGTAGTTACAAATGATGCATCTACAACATCATCAAAATTTCCCCAAGTGTAGTCTGAATATAACCTCGACTCGAAGTGTTGGTTTATAGGGGAACCTGTGATACAACAACCAAAGGTAAGTTCAGAGAAGCCTGAGGAGCAGCCCGTTGTGATTTATAGCTCACAGAAAACTAAGGACTTCATTCTTTATAAAGCTAGGGAGTAAAAAGCTCTCGTTCCTAAAATCCTTGATGTAGTAGAATAATTAAAGAAGGCTCCTACCAACATGTCCCTATGGGATATTCTCACTATTCTAAAATAGAAAAACCATTTATGGGAAGCGCTTGGGGAAGTAGAAAAGCTTTCGACCATTCCGGCATAAAATTTTGTATGTGCAAAAGACAAAGGACCTGAGTTGGTTGATCAGTCGCTAACATCAGCAGTGCTCACAATGAAAGTCTAGAAGATCCTGCTAATATAAAGAAAGCTAAGCCTAAACCTAATCCTTTCTTTGTAACTCTTATATTTGGGGACAAGCTACTCCACAACCCTATAATCGATTCTGGTGCAAGTGCTATGGTCATGCCCAAACAAATAGTAGAGGTCTTGAAATTAGAATATGAGCCCATAAATAGGGGAGTCATACAGCTTGATGGGAACAAAGTCCAAACCATGGGTGTAATAAAAAATCTCCCGCTTACCTTGTTCACTTGTCAAAGCATCACCATCTCCCAAGAAATAGCAATCATTGATATTCCCCATGTTTTTGGCCTTTGCCTGTCCAGAGATTTCACTACAAAAGTAGGGGGATATCTCTCTTTAGACCTGTCTTACCTTATCCTAAGAATAAAGCATGGGGATAAATTAAAAATATTATTTGAGCCTTTACACTCAGAGCATATAGTTGATGAAGCTATGATCAATTTTTAAGCAACTCATGCATCCATCTCAGGAGATGAGATGAGATGTGTAGAATTATTTAAAGATGAAGAAATTGCAGGGGACTGAACTCTGGACCAAGAGGTTTCCTTGACTGAATTCATAGATACAGATCCTTATGGGAACTATCATGCCATAGGGATTGGGACTTATGTGATCTTTGATGAGGATAAGACAATCCCTAAAGTGTCAAAAGACATGCAGGATAGGGAAAAGAAAAAGGAAGACTTGACCTCAAAAATTTGGACTTTTCACTTTGATGGACCAAGATGCAAAACAGGATCTAGAGAGGGAATTTTCCCAACTTCCCCTTCCAGAGAGAAAACCCTGAGGTCTTTTCACTTCTAGTTTTCCTGTTCGAACAATGAAGTGGAGTATGAAGGTTTAGTCCATGGTTTGAGTCTTGCGGAGCGTCTAGGCATCAAACGGCTTAGAGTCTTGCAATATTTGGAGCTAGTGGTTCATCAGGTCCAAGTAATATGATGAAAAGGACCTAGGTAGATCAAAAAATAACAAACCAAATATCAAGGCAAGTTTCAAAGGCTCAAGGCAAAATACACCCATTCATCTATTCACTAGGCAATACTCCCTCAACCCGATTTGAACCAAACTTAGCATAAATTCATAAAACAACCAAGGAACCTTGGGGAAGGCTTACCAAACATTTTTGGACATTAAATACACCCTCAATGTGAAAGGGTTTATTACCAAAACACTTCCTTATGAGGGTTGCCTTGTAATGGCTCCTATACTCTACTGGCCCTACCCTGAGAGTATTTTGGCAATAACTTACAATCCCTTGATCACAGACACAAAATGTAAACCTTTTTTCAGATACCCTTTTAAGAGTTACACAATATATGTCAAAACCCATATAGGTTGTTTCGGAACATAGGGCTCAATTATTGACTGGTAATTCTGTCCTAAGGCCTAATTAGAGCATCAACATGTGTATTTTGGCCATAACTTTCAAATAAAAAATTGATCTCCCAAAACTGAAACTTTATTTAAATACCCATTTGGATTTTTAAGAACATATTTAAAATTTGCCTAGGGTTTCTTTGGATCAAACAAGTCAAAAAATCGATGTCCTCACTCTTTTAAAGGGCAATTAGGTCACTTTTTCAAAGGGAGTGCCTCAAAAACTTATGCAAACAAAAAACAAATGGATCCAACACTTGTATTATTTCTCCAAACCATCAATTCCACCAATTTTAAGTGCCCAAACATTCATATTTGTCTCAGACCTACTTCAACCCTCACTTCCATGCTTACTTGGCCTAACACATTAAGATGTTAGGCATTCATTGCTCCAAATATGAATCCAACCTTGGTCCATAAAAAAATGAAGAAAAACCCATATGTGAAAGACCTATCCCTACCATTCCACCAAGTTTCATTAATAACCCTCAGTGCAATGGAGAGATTTTTACATTTCTTTGATCAAACCCTTGGAAGTAGGGTTCCAAGACATATTTTAGAAAAGCATTCACCAAATGCACAAAACTCAACCAAATCTCAGAAAATCAGTCTTGAATAAAATTTAGTTCACTTATATTTCCAAAAAGTCCATCCTTACATTTTGATCTGTACGAACAGAGAAGTTATGACCAAAATAGCAGTAAATTTTATGGAAAATTGCAGAGAAAACCTTCAAATTTTATAGATTTCTTCCTCAAATCACCACATACAATGCCAAAAACCCAACCTCAAACAAAATGGGGTTATTTATACTTGTTTGGACCCAAACCAACTTCCCCCAACTAATTTTTGAAAGGGGTAACTGTTGGAAACAACTTTTCATTAAAAAGATGAGACTTTTCATCTTTTGACATTTTTTTTTTGAGTTACTCAACATATAGACTTAAAACTTCATAGATACCTTCAAGACACATCAAAATAGACTCTATATGATTACACCATTTCCACTCATGTGGATATATTTGATTGATTTTGACCAACTTTGACCCTATGAGGACCCAATATAACTATATGACTCCCATGGCACCAAGGCCTTACAATTTGATATGAGATGACATAAAATGGTCCATAGGACCTTATTACAACTTCAAATAGTATAAAACTTGAAAATAACTCATGATGACCAAAAAGAAGCATATGGCCAACTAGGTGCTCTTGCACCAGAATATCAGCTACAAAGCATTTCAGCATGTGTTCATACTGCCATTGAGTTTGGGATCTAATTGAGATCTTTGAAGCTTTCAACATTCAAATAATTCACCAGAAGAAAAATGAAGTTGTTGATTGTATGGCGACAATTGGATCTTAGTTTCATCCTGTTTCAGAATTACTAGAGAACAAACACTCGATTCGAGTGATCATCAGACCAGCTATACCAGATAATGATGTACATTGGAAAAATTTGAAAATAATGAACATATAGCCATGTTCATACAGCAGTCAAGTGAGTTTTCTGATCAATTACAACCCAAAGTTATCGAGGCATATGGTGACCAAATGATTTAACTAAAATTGAATAAACTCCTGAAAGGTTTGATCACTTTAGAGAACCTCTTTGATTATGATGATGCAAGGAATGACAAAATAAAATTCATAGCCTATAAGGGAGATTATACTGAGCTTCAATTTGGAAACAGGCAAAAGCTCAAAGTTCGAAAAAATGTCCCTCAACATGATAGGGACAGGCTGATTCATTTATTCGATGAATACATGGGAGTGATTGCATGGTCATATGATGAAATCAAAGGCTACAATCCTAAGGCTATCCAACATACAATTGAGCTAACTGAAGGAGAAAATCCACTCCAGCAAAAGCAACATCATATTAATCCGAAGATTGAATCCTTGATGTCATAGGAACTATGAAAAATAATTGACTCTCGGATCATCTATCCAATCAAGCACAGTACTCGGGTTTCCAACGTAGTACCAGTCTAAAAAACGAATGGAGATATCCACCTCTGTGTCGATTTTGGGGACCTGAATAGAGAATCCTTGAAGGACCATTACCCTCTACTGCCAATGGAGAATTTTTTTCAAACAATATCTAGGTCAGAAATATTCTCAATGCTTGATGGTTTCTCTAGATATAATCAAGTTTTTGTCAAACTGGAGGACCAGCATAAAACAACGTTCACCACAAAGTGGGAGACTTTTGCCTATCAAAAAATGTCATTCAGATTGTCTAATGTCGGAGCTACTTTTCAAAGTGCCATGGATGTATCATTCCAAGAGCTGATGAATAAGATCATCCTCATCTACTTGGATGACTTGAGGGTATTTTCAAAAAATAAGGAAGACCATTTTGATCACTTAGAACCGGTATTCTAGAAGTGCCTAAAGTTCAGTGCATCCCTGAACCCAAAGGAATGTATCTTCGGAGTTCCCCAAGGAAATTTATTAGTAGATGTAGTGTCTAAATAAGGGGTGTCAATTGATCTTGACCATGTTAAAGCCATCAAGGAGCTTCCCCTACTTGTGAACAAGAAAGGTGTTCAGTCTTTCATGGCAAAAATCAACTTTGTCAGTTATTTCATACTTGATTTTGTTGGGATGGTTAGACCCATCACCTTAATGCTCAAAAAAGACCTCCCCTTCAAACGGACCTCAGAAGCTAAAGAAGCTTTCAAAAAATTAAAATAAGCCATCTCATCCGCTCCTATCCTCATTAATCCTAACATGTCCAAAGACTTCCTAATGTATGTTTATGCCAGCAACTTTAGTATTCTTGTTGTGCTAACATAGAGAGATGCAGAAGGCATAGGGGAACACCCAATCGCCTTTCATTCAAAACTCTGAAGGAGTATGAGATCAAGTACAAATTTGTGGAGAAGTAGGCATTCACCATTGTAAAGGGTCTAAATAAGTTCAATCATTTCATCACCTGTAATAAGACAATTGTCTATGTTGCTCACTTAGTTATCCACAAGTACATAATGGAAGGAGAAAAATTACAGAGAAGAGAGATAATTTGATTACCAAAATCCTGGAATACGACATTGATGTCAGACCTACCAAAGTAATCCAAGGAAAGGGTCTCTCTGAATATATAGCTCAGGAGCTAGAGGCTCTCGGAGAAACATGGGATGAAGTGGTGTTGATGCATGCAGACCAAGATGAAAAGTGCTAGATTTCTGATAGGAAAGACTTTATGCAAATTAGAAGGTTCCCTTCAGGCCTTCCTCCTGAAAAGAGAAGGTTTTATTGATTACAGAACAATGGTTATCGGCTACTCGAAGGAGTTCTATTCAAGAGAAACTTTGATGGTGTATTGCTTCATTGCATGGATAAGCAATAAGATAGGAAGATTTTATATGATTTCCATAGTGGCCTCGTGGGAGGACACTTCTCAACACAAACAACCGCTATAAAGATCACCTACATAGGGCATTATTGGCCCTCATTGTTCAATGGCGTGCATGCCCTTGTTCCCGAATGTAAAGAATATCAATTTTATGTGGGAAAATGTAGAAACGTGGGCATGCCACTCAAGCCCAAAATGGTAGATGAGCCTTTTGCTCAATGGGTTTTGGATTTCATAGGGATTACCAACTCGACGTCTTTAGCTAGTCACAAATGGATCCTCACCGTGACGGACTACTTCACAAGGTGAAGCGAAGCAATTCCTTTGAGAAATGCAACTGAAATTGAGATCTTAGGTTTCTTAGAAGAGCTAGTTGCAAGGTTTGGTCCACCAAAAACCATTATCTCAGATAATGCCAGAGCTTTCACGAGTTTGCAGGTCACACAATTTTCCCTCACCAATGGAATTTATCTGAAAACTTCTTCAAACTATTACCTGCAAGATAATGGTTTAGTTGAATTGACTAATAAAAATTTGATTCGACTCATCAAAAGGATAGGAGCTGAGCATAAAAAATAATGGCACGGATGCTTAAAGAATGCACTCTGGGCCAACCGAGTGACTCCTAAATGAATTTTGAAGAACACACCATGTATGAAATTATTTATGGTAAAGAAGCTCAGTTCCCATTTTCTTTAGAGATCCTTGCCCTGCAGCTTTTGAAATCTCTGGAGTTAGAAGAAAATGAACCCATGGAAGTAAGATTACCATAACTCCTAGAATTGAAAGAAAAAGGGAAAAGGATTTTGATTCCTTTCATAATAGATAGCAAATTGTGAAGAGATGGTTCGATAAAAAAAGTTTAGACCCAAGTTTCAAGCGTAGAGACCTTGTTTTGAAATTGTAATGAGTGAGCAGCTAAACAAGGTCAACACGCAAAATTCGATAGTTTGTGGGAGGTCTCGTTCTGCATCCTCAAGTGTAAAGAATGCAATGCTTTCACTCTTGAAGACATGCAAGGTGAAATACTCGAGATTCTAGTAAATGGGATCCATCTTAAACCTTTCAATTAAGCTTCAGTTGCTTATATTAGGTAAATATTGTAAATAGTTCATTTCTCATTTCTCAGAGGGCTTTCCAGTCCTCTACCTTGTTTTTTTTATGTTCTGGCCCTTTTAATTGTTTAAAAATTGAAAATATTTAGCAAAGCATAAGTGAACAAGAAATAACAAGCAGAATTCTTGAGAAGAAAAGAAGAGTCATAGTGACATGAAGTTAAAGTATTATATTGTATTATGTATCATTTCTTTACATAAATACATGCCAAAATGGGCTCTTAGGCATTGTTGTTGGTAAGTAAAAAGAGTCAAAAATAGTGGTCGTAGAAGGGGGGAGTTAATCTTCTTCTTCTTCTTCGTCCACCTTCCTCATCATCATCTTCTCCTTCTTCCATATAAGAGACTAAAAATTGCATGATCACTTGGAGAAGGGGATGATCATCAAGGGTCAGGATCCTCAAGAAGATGTAATCGTGTAAATTGAGTACCAAGTGATTCCATATGAGTCCACTAAGAGGTGCATCCACAGTAAGAAGTCAAAGGATCACCATACTCAGCTCCGGTGTTGCGCCAAAGACATGGTCTTGAAACCAGAAACAAATGGGAGCCATGGAACCACCTCACTATTGTCAATAAAATGCCTCAAGTCAGATATTGTGGAGATGCACATGTAGGGGACTATGTTTCTTATTACCTCCTCTAACCCACCCAAATACTTTGTAGGAAAAAGCACTTCAGTAAGATGGGTAATGATTTCCCCCGGCAAGTTTATATCTAACAGTGAGGCAATAAAGAAAAAATAGATGCTATGTTCACATGGTACCTATCCTCAAAGCTCATGAATTCTTCACTTAATACCCATTTTATGGCCACAATGACAATCAGATTTCTATGACCAGTCATCCTTTGCAAATGGCGGAGAAAAATAGTTCCTAAAAAGGCAATCTGATTTTTAGCACTCACTAACCTAATAGGAGAATCCATAGCTTCTACTCTTAGCAGCTAAGACCATATTCTCAGTTGTTGGAAATTGACACATTTGATTAGTTTCAATATGTTGTCATTGATGGCAACATGTTCTAGCTTTCAAATTTTGGTTTGGTTGTTTACTTGTAGACACTTCACCGGCATCGGCACCGGTAGGTATCTTCACCGGGAGGAAGAATTCTATGGGTACCGGCATTGCATGCCAACATGACTTCATCAGGTTATGAGAATTGGAGGATGACATCATTTTAGGAGATCTAGCAATCATAAAGTGATTTTGATATTTATGTAATTAAGTCAACATGTATATTCACTTTGTACTGATCTATGTAAGCCAACATAAGGCATGAAGGATTGTAAGGGTATATAGGTCAGTTGATTAGATCATTTTTGAGATATGAGATGGAATGTAAAATATGAGTGAGAGAGAGATATTTGTAATGTGGGGAATGTTGATTATGTAAAAGGTTATTCTGGTAAGGTTTTAGGGTTGCAGAAGCGAAATAGACAGAGCTTGAACTGGAACTCTATCAGGCATAGCAAATGCACTTTATGAGTTCAGTTTTATGTTTCCTTTTTCAGAGTAGCTGTACTTAGTGAGACTCCTTTGTGATGAGTAGTGTGCTCTAGGCTGTAAGCCTTCCTACATGTGCAAGCCCCCATATTTTGTAATATCTCTTCATATGGCCAGTGGATTGATATTGTGGGTCACAAATCCCACTGTGGTTTTCCTCTTTGAGGTTTTCTACATATAATTCTCTTTGTTATAGTATTCATTGGTGTGGTTGGCTTATTGATTGCTTTACTTATTTCATTTATATATGTATTAGTTTACCAGTTGGTGAATGCATGTTTTAATAAGGTTAAAATTGATCATTCCGGTAGAACACTAATTCACCCCCCCCCCCCTCTTAGTGTTCTTGGATTCCAACAATTTGTATCAGAGCCTTGTGCCTCGGAGGAAGTTTAACAGCTTGAGGAAGATCCTGAATCCAAAATCCATGGATATGAGTTTAGAGAAGCAACTAGAGGTAGCACTTGAAGATTATGATGCTGAAAGGATGAAGAACTTGAAGTTACAAGATGAATAGAATTCTACTCAGGATTTCATTCTTATCCTATAGGGGAGGTTGTCATCTATTCAAGCTAGGATGAAGGAACTTCTGCAAAATCAGGACAATGATGAGAAGGATGCCCTTAATGAAAGATGTTAGAAGCCAAGTCAGGAGAACATGGTCATGAGGAATGAAATGCAAGCCCTAACTATGAAGATTTCAAAGGAAATTGAAGACTGGAAGATGAATGAATAAAATCTTGGGAGACCCCTGAAAGATAGATCTGAAGAATGCATCTGGTTGGTTCATGAAAATGATATGTTGAGAACTGATTTAGTACAATCCCAAAGTAATGAAAAATAACTTGAGAGACAAATAATAATTCTGAGAGATGATCTGATTGTTGCAAGTGAGTTCAAGGACAAATTCAAGGTTAGTTCAGCACAACTTGATGAATTATTGAAAAGTCAAAGACAAAATGGAGATTCCAATGGACTTGGATTTGAACAAGGTCAGAGCTCTGGTACTACAAATGAAGATAAAAATCAGAAGGAATCAGTAAGGTAGCTTAATGCTTACAAATTTAATGGTAGATGATTTGTTTGTAATATATTTGGTCACATGGCTAGGCAATGTAGAAATAGAGAAAATCATAACTATAATTTTGCTCTGGGTCAATGTTCTAAATGCAATAAGTATGGTCATAAGACAGAAGATTGTAGAATGAATGTTAAATGTTATGCATGTGGAAAATTTGGATATATGGATAATCAGTGCAGGTCAAGTAATTATATCAGTTTTAGCAAAGCAATTCAAAATAACAATGTTACATGCTATACATGCAACAAGGTTGGACACATAGCTAAGTTTTGTAGAAGCAAAAATCCATCGGTTAACAATGATGGATTAAATGATAAAGAAAAAGAGAAGGTCAATGAAATCCAGCAAGATCATATCAGGAAATGGGTCAGGATGTCAGATGATCAATCAGCAGATGGTAATGCTCCAGTTACTCAACCGGCAGAGGAGGTTGCTCCTGCACTGGTAGGAAGCTCATCTGGTAACTAAGGCAAATGCCTTAGGGATAGGAAAATTTCATGATAATAATGCTTAAGCCTGAGGAAGAGGTTCTGGAAGATGTTCCAGACATTGGAAATGCTTATCTAGCATGGAGTTGTTCGAGTGAGATCCAATATCTTTCACCAAAAGTCATTCATATCAATGATGGATTACGGTTTCTTGGAGATAAAATTGTTGAATCCACTTTATTTCTGATTACTTTGCATTCTGAGAGATTTAGAGCGTTTCAGAGTGAGTCTAAGGTAATTCAGTGTGTTCGATATCTTCTTGAGCGATTTCACCAGCGATCAGAAGAGTTCTTTAGGGTTTCACCGGCAACTATTTCTCAAGTACTTATCAATATTATCTTTCATCATGGAAGCGAGATCATCCTATACACCTACTTTTATTTTAAATTCTACTGTTGTTGAGGTCAAGGATCATCCTAGGCCGATTTTCAAATGATGTCCGCATATTGCCACCTTGGATGATTCGGTTGGCGCTTTTTCTCATGTCCCGAAAGGAGTTGTATATGTGGAAGATGTCAGAGCATACATTCACTATCACATTGAGGATTTGGGAACTAGTGGTATTAAGACAATGTATATGAGTGAGTTAATGTGATATTTTGGAAAGATTAAGCTCGAGTACAAACACATTGAGGATCTAGGGTTTACCGGTATTCTGGATATTCCTGAATTTGAGGATGAGATTGTCATAGATGTTTTGAGCAGAGTGCATGGAGAATTCATCCGGTTGGACAAACCTTATAAGATCTTGAAGGAGTCCATTAAGGCCATCACTGGTTTTTCATAGATTAGACAGCGTCTAGAGAAGAAGATTTTTAATGATCGGGTTAACAAGCTCACTGGCGCAACTTCGGACTAGCGATCGATGAGGGTTAGCACTATCATAGACAGAGACATCAGATTAGGAAGCATGGTTATTGGATACAACGTAACTCAATCAAACCGTCTAAATTCTATTTCCAGCTCTTGTATATATGTAGCACATAAGATGATGAGGGAAAATGAGAAGCTAGATCTTTGTGGATGGATGTTAGATGAGTTGTTAATTAACCTAGGGAAGATCAAAGGAGAGAAGAAGGGAACATTTTGGTATGGAAATATTATTGTCTGTTTGATGCTATTTTTCATTAATGAAACTCTCAGTTTTGGGAAGAGACAATGGGCATTTGATATCCCAGTAGGAAGGCAACTAAAATAGCTACACTAGGTAGTCATCAAGATGACAAGGTATGGGGTTACTTCAAGGCATTCTAGAAGGCTATGAATTCTAGAGAGAAGGTTCCAAAGCAAATTGTTGAGAAATACTCAACGGAGATATTCTTTATGGTTAAAAAGAATGAGACCTTGATGGAAGCAGTCAAACCTTGAAAGATATGGATTGAAGAGATGGGTTATGAAGTTGATGCTCAGATTTTGGATGCTTATGGAAAGTTGTTAATTGATGCACCTATTGATGAAGTTGAGAAATCCTTTGGTACTACAAAACAAAAGAAACAAGAGGTTGAAACTGAATTTAACTGGAAGAAGAGGCAGAAATAGTAGGGTAAGGCAAGAAAATTTGTTGAACAAGTATCTCAAGATATCAAGGCATTAATTGATGTTGTTCCCGAAAAAGGAAGGAAAAGGAAAGATCCTGAAATATTTATTGAGCCTATTCCATCAGACTCTAGATCTGAAGATGACACACCCTTAGCATTCAAGAGGGTATTAAGGAAGAAAAGTGAAGAATTTAAGGAGGTAGCAAGGAAGCAATCGGTTAGGAATGTTACAATCAAGGTACTGGCACATAAGAGAGATCCAAAGGAAACATTGTTTGCTCTATCCGGTACTGGAAGAAGAAAGAAGATGGATGACACTGATCTAGCACTTGTCACCGGTAATGTAACTATTATTCCACCCAAGACTTGTGCAGAATTGGTTGATTAAATCACTAAGGATGGTATGTTGAAAAATGTACAATTTTATTATGAGCATTTACATAATGTTGAGCAGAGAGAAGTTCAGGAAGCAGTTTTATTATATTTGGATATATATAAGAAATCTTTGTTGGAAATTGAAAATCAAATGTCGGCATAGTTATATGAAAATTTAGATGCTAGAAGATTATCAGCTATGGAGGAGGATAAGCATATAAAGATTCAAGAGTTGTTAACTACTTGTGCATCCATTACTCCAGAGGAATTGGATAGGACTCTTGAGGTTGCAGACCGAAAGATCTTTCACAGCAAGCACAGGATAGCTAGTCTTATGTTAGGAAGGGTTAATGAGATAGTCACTGAGACCCACAAGGCATGGGTTCAATTCTTTGCTACAAACCCTGTTTTCTATACTTCATGAAAGTCTAAAACTGACACTAAAGACATCACAGTTGAAGGGAAAGGTAAAGGTATAATGGGTACCTCATCTACAATTTTGAAGGATATTAATATATTGGATATTGAGCCCCCGATATAATCTAATGTACAAGACACAGAGGTGATATTGGAAAATGTTGAGATACCAGCATGTTCAGAGAATGTACAGGTTGAGGTCACAGTTCATAAGGAGGAATCAACAGTAACTGCTACTACACCAAGTGGCAAAGCCACCGGTGCAAAAGAGGAAGCTTTAAAAGTTAATAAACCATCAGAAGAGAAAAAAGAGGAATCTAGAAGGGAACCGATAGTGAGCACATAATTGTTGTCAATTGACACCTCACAGGTTGAACAGAAAATCACAACTAAGATAAGTTCTACTGAGCTCATGATGATGGTTGTACAGAAGATGGTGAAGGATCTCTGGACAAAGGAGTTATTGATCAATCAATCCCAATTTTGCACAAACTTGTCCCAGAGTGCAAATTTGACAAAGAAGCAAACCCATCTGACAAGCTTAAAATAATCACAGAGCACATTTCTAAGGACTTTCAATCTTTACAACAAATATCAAACCAACAGGCACTGGGGAGATTTACACAAGCCAAGAGAGAAACATTTGATCAGATGATTGAGTCAAAGAAGAAGTAGATTAATTATACGTTGAAGTTGATTGATAATGCTTTGAGGCAATGTACTAATATTTATAGAGTATGTTGTAACACAGGTTTACTTACAACAGATTTAGATAAAATGATTAAGGATACTCAAGAGAAGATTGTAGGTATAGTGAATTCTTTTGATGGCTCAAATTCTTTGACTACATCTATTGATGGTCAGATTTTGGTTTTGGAAGCTCAATTTTCAGTTCTTGAGAGCGATAAAGACAAAATTATAAGAAGAGCTAGAGGTCTTAGAGGATTGGTGAGTCCCCAGTTGGACTCATTAAGTGTACATAAGAAGGAGTGTATTGATATGGTTGGTAAGCCCACACCGGCAAAGCTTAAGGATAAAGAGTCATATTCCCATATGCTTAATGAACTTGTATTTGTTTTTGGCACACTCAAATCGGGTTGGGATACCTATCTAGAGATTTTGGAGAAAGCCTATCTGGAAATTTTCAAATATATTCAGCTCCGGTAAGGTATTTTGGGAAATTCTTTGTACATACTTTCATTCTTTGTCCCGATTTTTGGTATTTGTTGGCAATTGACACTCATTTGATTGGTTTCAATATGTTTTCATTGATGGAAACATGTTCCGGATTTCATATTATGGTTTGGTTGTTTACCGGTAGATGCTTCACCGGCACCAACAGGTATCTTCACTGGTAGGAGGAATTCTATGGGTACCAGCATTGCAAGCTGACATGAATTAATCAAGTTACATGTATTGGAGGACGACATCATTTTGAGAGACGTGACATTTAGCAATTGATTTTGATATTCATGTATATATGTAATTGAGCCGACATGTATATTCACTTTGTAATTATCTATGTAAGCCGACATAAGGCATGAAGGATTGTAAGGGTATATAGGTCAGTTGATTAGATCCATTTTGTGATATGAGATGGGATGTAAAATATGAGTGAGAGAGATATTTGTAATGTGAGGAATGTTGATTATGTAAGAGGTTACTCCGATAATGGTTTAGGGTTGCAGAACCGGAACTCTATCAGGCATAGCAGATGCACTTTATGAGTTAAGTTTTAGGTTTTCTTATTCAGAGTAACTGTAGTTAGTGAGACTCCTTTGTGATGAGTAGTGTACTCTAGACTATAATCCTTCCTGCATGTGTAGGCCCCCATATTTTGTAATATCTCTTTATATGGCTAGTGGATTGATATTGTGGGTCATAAATCCCACTGTGGTTTTTCCTCCTTGAGGTTTTCCATGTATAATTCTCTTTTTTATGGTATTAATTGGTGTGATTGGCTTATTGAATGCTTTACTTCTTTCATTTATATATGTATCGATTTACCAGTTGGTGAATGCATGTTTTAATAAGGTTAAAATTGATCATTCTGGTAGAACATTGATTCACCCCCCCCCCCTCTCAGTGTTCTTAGATTCCAATATCAGTGTGAGTATAACTATTTTCCCAAGCGGTATTTATAGAAATCCGATGCTGAAGCAATATTAATAGCTTGTCCATCAACGTAATTTGGTGTTTAATGACAATTCATATCATGACAATTGAGAATATTTTTAAATAAGATTATAATCAGCATGCACAAGATTTTGAAGAGTGTGCAAAGCCCAAGCCTTCACCACATGTCCCTCTGTAATATTTCCTTTTTGTGGAAGATACTAAGTAGCCCCTCATGCATATATGTTTGGTCGGTTGTCATAAATATGGACTCAAAAAGAGGATATACTCTTCCCAAGAAAGTTGTCTGAAGCTTTCAAATGGCGGTGAAAAAAGAATGATGGCCTTTCAACTTAGTGAGTTGGCAATCACATGGGTGTCGTGAGGATTAATTTTGCACGTATGTGTAAGGTGGTGCATGCATTGGGAAAATATCATAGTTAACGCACCATTCAACATGGAAATAAAGGCTCTCATCTTCTTGAAGATGATTTATCAAAAGTAAAAGTGCATGCAAAGACAGTCTCAAGAAATCTTCTCTTCGCGCCGAAGTAGATTTTTGAAAGCACAAGAACAAAGTAATGGATTTTGAAGCAGGAATTATCGATGATGTTGCAAGTTATTCCTCGGCTGAATCTTTTGTGGACATATTCAAGGATGTATCCTATGCATCTCATGTCATGCCCCCAAAGCCCGTCCATCCGAAGACAGGACCAAAGGATAGAACCATGATTAGAAACCCTATGGTGGTAGGAGATAGGTATGAAGAGGTCTATGATCTTGAACTTCATGAACATCCAAAGACCCTCTGAGTAGGCACCTGCCAAACGAAGTTAAGCAAGAAGGGAAGTTCAGGTAAGCCCGCTCTCAAAATGTGGAATTTTGGCCTTCCTCAATAGATGGTGTCGAGGGTTCTTCACTGCCCATAATTTATTAATGCATGTGTTGCAAGCCTCAAGCCAAACCCACCAAGGATCAAAGGGGAATCACTACATGTAGTGATAAGTGTGGATGCAATCAGGGACATGTTGTGTATCCCACCAATTGACAGCAATGCAGAGATGTTCCGCAAAAAGATTCTAGAAATTTATTCGCAAGGAAGGAATGATGTAAGATTTTGTAATGATGCAATGAACAGAGACCCAAATACCAAAGACCTCCTGCAATTTCCATTGTCATACAATGATCTAAAGAAAAAGGATCAAAAGGATGTTGCATCGATGTTGGCATATATTTTTCAGTTTTGACATCGATGCCAATATCTACCCTTTTCAAATGGGTTCTTGTTCAAGTTTCGGAAGCAGAGAGAGCCCTTCTAGTGTGATTTTGTAGAAATCCTCATTCAAGGGATCATGGAATAATTCACAAATTCCTCAAAACATTATAGGTTCAGGGACACCTTTTTTCTAGTCCATATGTTTTTGCATCAAAACATAGATTAGTTTCGACAACATATGGAGCTTTCAATTAATGATAGTCAGAATAGGAAGAAGCCTATAACTATATGGACCCACATCCTATCCACTATGTATGATGTGTATGTGTTTTCTGATGCCTTCTTAGCCCTCTCCATGCTAGATTTAACTAGGCAAGGAACAGACTCTATTGTTCTCTTTTCAAAAAATCAAATCAGTTGGATGATAGTGAACAGCCCCCCATGAGATTGGTTTTTGGGTCAAGATTTTTCTTTCATTAGAATCCATGGGTTCACAAAGAGGCCTTTCTATCTCCCATAGTCTGTTCCTAATCATACTCTTGCCTTAGAAATGTTTAGACAATTGGTTATAATTGAAAATCGTATAGGCTTGGGGTGACATGGAGTTTCCATACACAGGACAACAAGATCATAGGGCCTATCGTTCTAGCCAAAAGACTCAAGCAGATGGTGTGCTCACCTCGAAGTTAGTTCAATTAGGCCTGGTGATAATTCACAATAAATGGAGATACGACCTAGATGGTTGCCTCTCCCAAAGGACACCTATAGTGCACATACCACATGGTCTCGTCTAGGAGTCTTGGACAAGCCCAAAAGAAAATGATCCAACATTGTATGTAAATCTAAACCTCATCCCTAAAGAAGAGTGACTATCATGGTTGATGTTCTACCAACCAATGGCAAAGGTTGATCCCATGAAGAAGATGATAGCTATTTTATTCAGGAAAATGGAGGAAGATGCTTGGCCTGAAGAGAAGAGGCAAGTGTTCTAATTATACAGACAAGAGGTTGGGAAAACTTGAGTAGGATTGGGTAATCTCCCTAGTGGTGATACTTTTCAAAAACGGTGGCAGAAATATAATGATGGCATTGAAGATGATAATGAGCCTTCCCCAATGGCACTGATGAGGGAGCTTTTGCATAATTAGTCAAAGTGTCTGGGGGAAAAGGAAAATAGATTGAGATAATACTGCCATTAGAAGGCTCTGCACCTTTGCTTGCTTATCGCGCTATAAAGAAGCCTATCAGGAGGCCTCGCTCCCAAGTCTCCAGGAAGCGATCTAGTGATACATCTCAGTCACAAAGTTCCCCAGAAGTTGGTGCGGCCCCCCATAAGAAGAAGCATAACATAGATAATGTTCTCGGGAGTACTCAGACGCAAGTACCTATATCGTCACTAGTTCTAGTTGCATCGACAACATCTTTGGCTTAGGTACTATTTTTTCCCCCTCTTCTCTCTTCTCAATCTCTGGTTTTTGTTGCATCCTCATCTTCGCTCGCATGCGTCATTGTGTCTAGTAGCCAGGCCATAGTTATATCTTATGCAGTCATTGTGCAGTCTCAATCAGTCCCAACCTTCACTAGCCTTGTTGCATCCACCCCACCTAGCGTCACTTATTTCAGCACTGTAGTAAGAATTTCTCACTCTGCTCAAACCCCAAGTCAATCAACAAAAGTGTCTTTTGTAGCACACATTTTAGGATTTTCCAACTCTACGTCTGTTGCATCGTCAAGTGTTGGGTCGTTGTTTTCCTCCCTTGTTGGTGTTTTACAAGGAATCTGTCCATTCTCTCATGCTTCTCTCACTTTGATAGATCAAGCCTAGTTGCAATCCATTGTAGCCCCAATCCCATTTGTTCTCCCTTTAGGGGCTCCTTTTGTAGGGCAAATGATCTCATCCCCATAAGAATTCTTTCAGCATACAGATTTTGCCAAGCTTGCTCAAGCTCAAAGAGCATAGAAAAGAAGAGCAAAAGACTCTCAGAAGCTTTCTGATCCTTACATACAGACACTGTATAGTGAAGATCATGAGAACTTGTTATTTGCAGCTATGACACCAAGCATCATTAATCCAGCGAGCCAAATGCAGCCCGAAGATTATGCAGTACATACCATTGACATTGATCTGAAGCAGGCTTGCCCACAAGATAAAGTGGAACTCATGGAAGAGATATAGAGACTGGTGTCATCTAATTATTTGAAGAGTACTTGATGCCTGGATAAACTCATAGTTGAGTTGGAGAGAGTGAAGGCTACCAATGAATGTTTGCAGAAAGAATCAAAAGCTAGGGAAGTGGAAATCACCTGACTTCAGGCGACAATGCAACAAAAAAGAAAAGAAAGAGACAGGCTCCAAAGTGCATTGAATGGCATGGTAAGCATGTTGCAAGTGGAGCAATCTACAAATAATAGGCTGACTAAGGAGTTGTATGAAAAGGAGCAAGAGCTTCTGCAAGTCTAGGCAGGTATCTTTGATGTAGCTCGGGCCCAGACACAGTTGTAGGATGTCATCAGGGAAAAGGGGCAATATTATCACGATCTCACTAATACACAAGATATCCTTGAGGAAGAAAGAAAAGTAAAAGATCGGGCTCTGCAAGAGTTCCAAGAAAAGAAAGCCCAGTTCAAACAGAAGCTCCAAGATTTAAGAGTAGCTTTGGAGAATGAGCAAGCGAGTAATAACCGATTGTTGGAGGAGGTACATGACATGCACACTAGGATGGTGGTTTTGTAGCATCAAGTGACTGAATCAATAGGGAAGATGCATGAGAGGATAGAATCAAAAGAATCCAAAATGGAGCTCCTTTCAAAGCCTTCAGCTCCTCTGCTTGCTCCTCTCGTGGATTTCACCATAGTGCGGGAACTTCATATTTCGTATTGGGAGAAAATAAACCAATTAATTCCATCTTTGGAGCCAGCTTTGAATATCTTGATGGATTCCTACTCCTTGTGTGTTGAATTCAATGTCACCATTGAGAAAATGGTGCAGTCCATTGCACCTAAGGTTCCTAATGCCCAGAGGCTAGTAGATTGGTTGTATGTTTCTTCTAGCTAGGAATTAATCATTTCAGGAATAGATGATCCTAAAGAGGTGGCCCAAAAATCTAATGAATTCCTTAATTGCAACAAGGCAACAATGCAGGTTGCATCGAACTTGTCAACCTTATGATCCTCAACCACTTTCGTAAAGGAGCATTTTGAAGGTTTCACAAATCTCGACCTACCTTTACCTTTCCTATCCAATAGCTCAATCATGGGCGTCGATCAATTCTCGAATCTAGTAGCACAACAACAACAACAACAACAACAACAAAAAATAGCCTTTCCTCTAGGATTTGAGTAATTTGCCTGAGGTCGACGAAGTGGACAATTTGATCCATCCACTGGCCCGACTCCTGACTTTTTTTGAGTTAACTCATAAGGAGTTGGGTAGTCTGCCTTTCAAAAGAAATCATCAAGCGGGATCAGAATTACCAAACCCTCAAAGCTTAGACCCTACCCATAGAAGATGATTGGTTTCCTCTGCAACAAGTTTTCAATGGGATTTTCAAAGCAGAGATATAGGTTTTGGTCTACAAACCAAAAATTTTGGGTACTGACATCCCATAGGCAAGATTATCCCAGAAGTCGCCAAGAAACTATGGATTTATTTGTCCATGGTTCCCATTAAGGGGATGTCCTTTTTTATTTTCATTAAGTCCTTGCTTCCCTTGTTCTTTGCTTGCGAGTTTGGTTTCGGCACATTCGCATTCATCACATGTTAGCAAGGGTCGTATCTTCCAAGCCTCTCTTTTTCTCTTTGTTGTGGACTCACGATCAACTAACGTGTGGCAATGGTCTTCTTTTCATTCGTGTCACTCGGCCAACAATTATTAAATAAAGTTTTTGTGATACGTGGCAACTCCGCCAAGTTTTTTATTTATAGTTTTGCTGGGTCGAGCCTTTCCCTCATGCTTCCATGTGTCTTTCATAATGGTGATTAGGAGATCTCTATGAATATTTTCCAAGGAATGGGGCATTTTTGCTCGAAACACAAGCAGTTGAGGAAACACACACAAATCTTTTTTAAAAATTGCAAAAGGTTGGGGGGCAGTTGCGCTAGGCGCCGAAAGCAGTTTTCTCTTTCACACTCCTAGTTGATGTCGTGGGTAGTGATGGTGTTGCCAACAACGTATCTTCAAGATGCCTTCTCTGTTTTTCCAACATTGGGCAGTTAGGCCCCGTTCTATAAGAAGTGCAATGTTTATTGTGCCAAGGGTTTTGAACTTTTAGTTTACTAAGGAAGATATAGACAAGTTTTATAGGTAGGAAATTGGCCTCTAAAATATTATTGTATTTCTGGAATAAGCTAATCTGACTGTGCTTGCGGCCTCTATGATTATCTTATTTAGTATGCATTGATATGTTTTTGTGCATCTTTGATATTCTGGCATAATTTTAGCAATATATGCTTAAGATTCTACTAATTAAATCATGTTTTTATACTCTTTATCTAGTAGATGTGTGGTATATGTTGCTTTATGTTAAAGAAATCTTTGGATGTATCTTGATTAGTGTTCAGGGCATGTAGATTGTTGAATGGGCCTCAGAATGACATGCATGTGAAGTTCTATGTGCACCTAGTTTGACAGAAAAATCAATTGAGTGTATCGCTTTAGAATAGATTTTCTTTTAATGTTTCTTTCTTCCCCTTTTCTCCCCCAAATGAATGAAGAGCCAGCTTCTAAAATCCCGGAGGTAACTCAGTGAAAATGTGCAAGTCCCCCATCATTGAGTTTCCCATAAGGCTATTTTCCTAGGAGTATTTTTAGTGATCACTATTGCCCCTGTAAGCTTTATTAAAGAATTTGATTATTTATCTAGACAATTTCTTTGGACGAGTAATTTGCTCTCCTTAAAGTGGAATTTGGTAAGATGGGACTTTGTTTGTAGACCACAATAGTATGGTGGTCTTGGTCTTCGGAAAGCAGGTATGAATGGTTTTGTTCTAGCAAGTAAGATTTTTCTGGAGATGGTGCACCTGTCAAGAGTATAAATGGGCTAAAGTTCTTAATTTTAAGTATTTAGGGGGAGTGGATAGCTCAAAGATTCTTGGATGTAGTATGGTAGGTAAGGGTTTATGATATGGAGTACCCTTAAAAAAGGCGCTCAAGTTGTTAAGAAAGGTTTGTCTTGGATTTGTAATAAAGGAGAAAAATCTCTTTTCTTGCATGACTCTTGGGATGGCTTCCTCCTATCCTTTTTCAATCCCCGTAGATTCAACTTCTGAGTGATAGGTTTACTAAAGCTTGGTGGCATAGAGTTGAGGACTATAAAGTGTACCGGAGGCTTGAATCAGGGGAAGTGGCCAAGTGGAAAGAAATGCATGAATTGCCTTTGGGAGGATTAGTTGAGGCTCGGAATGAACTAGCAAGGATTTTGTTAGGCAAGATGTGTAATTCCATGAGGGGACGAGATGTTCTTTCTACAGGAAAATTTACGAGCAAAGTGTGACCTCTTATTTGAAGTGGATCTTGGTGATATTTCTATTATTCAGAATTTAAATATTCTAGGGGAAGTTGATCGGGTTCATGAGGGGACGAGATGTTCTTTCTACAGGAAACTTTACGAGCAAAGTGTGACCTCTTATTTGAAGTGGATCTTGGTGATATTTCTATTATTCAGAATTTAAATATTCTAGGGGAAGTTGATCGGGTTCCTCTTTTGAGGAATCAATAGGTTAGCCATTGTCATGCCAAGAAGAAGGCTCAAAGAATTGGCAAGTGGTCTCCTCCTCCCCCTTGATTTCTTAAGATTAATACGGATGGTTCCTCTCAGGGAAATCCAAGGAAGATGGGAATTGGAGGAATTGGCAGGGATAGTTTTGAGAAGGTGATCTTTGTTTTTTCTGTTTACAATAGACATTATACTAATAATCTTATCGAATCTTTGGTTGTTCTCTATTCTCTTTAATGTGCTTGCATGCTTGGCTAGCGCAAGGCTATATTTGAGTCAAACTCTCAGATTGTTATGGACATGCTGAATAAATAGAAATCAAATGATGTTGACTGGAATCTAACTGTAGTTGGAAGACAAACTTTTATTTTTTTGGATTCTTTGGAATCAATTTCTTTCTGCTATTTTCCCAAGGAGTGGAATAAAGTAGCAAATTGTCTAGTTAAGTGAGCTTCTGAAAAATATGATTGGTTGGAATGTTGGAAGTAGTGTTGAATTGCCTCAGGATTTTTCTCAAACTCTTGATAGGATTATTGAAGAGGATATGATAGGGTAGTTATCGTGGCCTTTTGGGTCACGTGTTTGTTGCTTTGTATTGCCTTTATGCCTTCTATTTCAATCAATTTTTACCCCTTTTTCCAAAAAATCAAAAATCAAAAATCAAATATACATTCCCAAACAATAACATATCATCCACATATAATGCAATAATGAGAATGCAACCATTATCAGTTTTAAAGTAAACACAATGATCGGATTTAGACCTATGAAATCCCAAACTCAACATGTAGGTATCAAAATTTTGGCATCACATCCTAGGAGACTATTTCAGACCATATAAAAACTTTTTCAACTTGAAAACCATGTTTTATTTTCCTTTTATTATGAAATGTTTTGGTTGTGACATATAAATCTCTTCCTCCAAATCACCATGAAGGAATGTTGTCTTCACATCCATTTGCTTGATTTTCCTATCATGAATTGTAGCAAGTGATAATAAGGACCAAATAGATGTCATCTTTGAAATAGGAGAGAAAATATCACCATAATCTATTCCCTCAACCTGGAAATACCCCTTCGTGGCCAATCATGCTTTTGGCTTCCAACTTTCTCTTGAATACCC
Organism: Cryptomeria japonica; assembly: GCF_030272615.1. Lineage (NCBI taxonomy): Eukaryota > Viridiplantae > Streptophyta > Pinopsida > Cupressales > Cupressaceae > Cryptomeria > Cryptomeria japonica. The sequence continues at coordinate 255,555,364 of NC_081410.1, forward strand.
ATTTGCATCCCATGGGCTTACATCCTTTAGGAAACGGTACTAGATCCCAAGTATTATTTTTCTTCAAATATGCCATCTAATTGTTCATGACTTATATCTAGGATTCTCCATCACTCACACCCATATCCTCTATAACAATCCTAGGCGCATTGGTGTTAGCAATCAAGGTAAAAATATAGTTGGAATCTAACAATGAATAACCATACCTATCTAGTTGCTTGCAGGTTCCTCAAAGGGTGAGGTTGAGGTTATTCATATTCTTATAAACTTTTAGATATGCTATAGCTCTCCTCATCATTAGGTCCACCAGGAGCTCATAATTCTTCTTTCTCAAGGGTAGAAGGAATTTGAATTACCTCCTTATTCTATTTCTCCTCTTTCTCTAGCTACAACTCAACAATGTAAGGTTTCATCTATCTAAAATGACACTTCTACTATAGAGAACCTTCTCTATCATTGAATCTTAAAGCTTGTACCCCTTTACACCGACACATAGTTGATAAAGATACACTTAACAGTCTTGTTGTCCAAATTAGATTTTTTTTCACTTCTAACTTAAGCATAAGCTTCACAACCAAATACTCTGAGATGTCTCATAGAAGGCTTCTTTCCTAAAAATTAACAAGTGTTGATGTAGGAGATTTGTTTACCAAATAACAAGTAGTGTCTATAGCTTCAACCTAAAAAATTTGTCCGAGTCCAGCATCACTAAGCGTACTCCTATCCCTCTCCATCAATGTCTAGTTCATCCTCTCTACAACTCCATTCTTCAAAGGGGTGTATGGAGTTGTCTTATGCCTCTCAAACCAATGGTCCTTACAAAACTTGTCGAAACTTTTTAGATAAACTCACCACCTTTGTTAGTCCTCAAACATTTAATATTTCTACTAGTTTGATCTCAACAAGAGCCTTAAACTCCTTAAGTTGACTAAAGACTTCAAATTTTATTCTACGAAAATTAAAAAAATGTTCTTCTACAATATTTATATCAATGAATGAAACAAAATACACATATCTTGAAATTGAAGGAACATTCAGGGCCAAAATATAAGAATGTATTAAGTCCAACAACCTATAAGATTTGTGAGTACTAGAGTAAAACTGAACAAGACTTTGCTCACCATAAATGCGGTGTTCAAAAAAATTAAACTCAAGATTACAATCGACAATCCCCTCAACAAGGCATTTATATTTTAGGATTTTCAAACCCTTCTCAATAATGCAACCAATTATTTGGTGTCATAACCATGTCTTCCATGTTGGGAGTTTCATCTCCAAAGAATTCACATCCTTAGGTATCCAAAAAACATGACCATCAAATGTAGAAGCAACACTCCTCTTCACAACTCGATCTAATAGTGAAGATGAAGAATATAGAGCCCTCTTCTTGGACTCCACAGAAGCACTATTGCACAGAACCATGCATGCATCCAACTTATGCAAGGTGCTTATCCATACACCCTTAGCAAGACTCATAGAGCCTCTAGCCATTTTACATCCTCCTTGTGATAAAAAGACCTAGACACCCAAATCACCTAGTTTACTTATAGAGAGAATATTTCATGCCAAACCCAGGATGTGCATTACACCATCGATCCCCTTCACTCTATCATTGGTAATCTAATATTGACTCTTCCACAACTAGCAATATTCAGATGAGATTCATCACTAAGACATCTTCCCACCATCATATTCTTCATACTTTGAAAACCAACTTTGATGTAAGGTCATGTAAAAAGATGAATTGAATCTATCAACCACACATCTTCCAATGCATGTGTTGTCAGGGCTATGATAAATGTTTTGTCGTCATCTTGAGAAGATGCCTAAATCTTAATTGGAGGGTCTTTTCTTCTTCTTTTTTCCCCCTTACATTCTCTTTGGAGGTTACTGGTTTTGCCACAATTCCAAAATTTTACCTTGGACTTTCTAGGAGACTTAGATCTTGCATGGTATTTGGGTCTACCTCTTTCATGTTTCTTGTCCTTTTTCTTTCCTTTCTCTTTCGATCTACCACAAATGACAAGAGCCTTCTTATATGACTCTAAAGTCTTCCTTTGAATCTCTTCAAGAAGTAATAATGCTACCACCTCATCCATCTTGAACTTGGTGGTTGTACTCCCAATAGCCATAACAAGGTAGTCTCATGAGTTAGGCAAAGAACACAACATAAGCATGCAATGATCCTCCTCCTCAATATCGTCACCAACAAAACCCAACTAAGCAATAATCATGTGAATGCATTGAGATGATTAGCAATAGATCCTTTAGCTTCCATCTTTAGAGAATACATATTATTTCTTAAGAAAATCTTGTTTACCAAGGATTTGGCCTTATAAACATCTCCAAGATTCTTCCAAAGATCTTTCACAGTCTTCTCTTCATGGACATTTAACAAAACAGAGTCTACTAAACAAAGCCTTACAAGGCCCTTAGCTTTTTGATCTATTATATCCCAAACGTCTTGTGCTATAGTTTGATGTTTTGTTTCAAATATTTTAGCCCACAAATCTCGATCTACAATCATATCCTCCATCTTTAATTTCCACTATTCAAAGTTGCTACCATTAAATTTCTCATTATCAACTTTTGTGGTTGTGCTTGTTATCTTGTTCCTGCAATAATATTTTGAAAATAATTTGCAAAATCTCTTACTCAAATTGAGATCAATATAAAAAAATCTACTAGCCAATAATGGGACCAAAAGTGCCCAAGCTCTAATACCCACTGAAATGAAGCTAAGGTGCGGAAAGTTCTTCCTAACACTTATATACTAGGGGAGATAATGCAAATTTTCTTACAAATCTTAAACTGATATAGAATGATAAACACATACAAAAGGAGATATAGAACATGTAAATAGATTAACAATAAACACAAGATATATCGTGGCGAAGACCCTTGCAGAAGAAAACCCACACACTCCAAAAGTTACCCAATGTATTATTTAAAAATTTATAAAAAAATATAATATACTTGCAAAGAAAACTTCTGATAGGAGTACCATAAACCAAAGATCCATAGTTGTAAGATCGTTGCACACAACCTCCATCTCAAGAACCTAAAATATAGGAGATAAAATATATGAAATTGTCAAATAGTATTAAAAAACCATGAGCTAAAACAACTCAAAATGTGGTGTCCAACTTATCTCCAATCCAACATGCTCTATGATGTGTCAAATAGATGCCAACACTTCTAACCCCCTTTTACAACTCATTTTTATGTTTCTTAATTCTAGAGACCCAACTTCTGGAGGCCATAACTTTTGAACTGGATGTCTGATTGATGAGTTGTTTGAAGCGTCAAAAATTTTGTGAATCATTCTATCAATTTGTAACCCACATTACTTATTAAGACTACTTTCGGGCTATTTCAGAGCCTTTGTAGCCTTCAAATTTGACTTCAAAGATTTCATTTGCAACTTTCAAAAATGAAAACTTTAATATCTTAAAATTTGAAACGTAATCTTGCAACAAAAATTTACCAGCATGCTTATTTATCTAATTCGTAGCTTTGGGGAAAATTTTGAACCAATTCATGCTCAAATGTAAACTTACTATAAATAGTAACATTATGTAAATGCAAGATTGAGACACAATTTTCCTAACATTCCATTGGATTAGACATGATTACAAGTAAAAATAAATGAATAATAAAAAAACTAAAATCAAGCCTTCCTAAAAAGACATCTCCAAGGGCCAAGATGTCCAAGTTATCTACTAGAATATGAAATATATCACATATTAAATAAAAGATACTTAGTGTTCAATCCACAAAATTTGCATAGATGAATGTGAATACTTTGTCAATAGCTTTCCAACATTATAATAATCAAGAAAATTAGAAAAACAAATAAAGAGATGTGAGCTTAATGTCCAAAAAGGATGATCAAACTTCAACTGGCAATATATGAACAATAAAAAAATTTAAATTATCAACACCATTGGAAAGTTCTTAGAACTAGATTCCTAACAATTATTCATATTAAAAATTCTAATACAGGATGTACAAGTTATGGTATAAGAAAGAAGATCCTTCATTAGTCAAGATGAGGAGCTAGCAGTTGTCCCTTTGCAGCTTAATGGGGGATTGATTACTATCCAACAATGGCATTGGCTAAGCAATGATTTGGCTAACCATAGACAATGACAAGACTAAGCCCTAATAATAACTGAGATAAAGACTAGCGGCAATTTTTGGAGTGGTGTATTATGGCGAAGACTAGCAATCATTTCCCAATGAACAAAGAATGGGGGGCACAAGATATAGCCCCATGGTTGGATGTGATTAGGTGAAAGCAACAAGATAGAACAAAGGGCTCTTCTCAAAACCCTAACATCAATAATAATAAAAAATAAGCCGCAAAATTTCCTAGTAGATAACTCATTTAGTTCTTCACCAAAATTCCCTAGTGATATCAATGAATATGACATGCATACCTTTCTCAGCCTAAGCATAGTAAGAATCCACCAAAAAGGTTTTCAACATTTAAAAAATTACCAATTTATTATACAATAATGCTAAATTTTTGCACACAATTTTTACAAATGGTGTATGAATTTGTGATAGAGAATGGTGATCATACAAATAGTTTAGTCATGTGGATTTGTACAATTGTACAAAAAATTGTCATTTTAATTAGAACCCAAATAAATTAATCCTTTTTTTTTACTCTAATTTTTGTATTTGGATAGATGACCCTAGGGGTTTGATACTTTTTGGACACAATGTTGATGTCTATTTTAGTCCAAAATGTACCATTTTAATTCCCAAGGTTGAATCTCAAAAAAAGGACAAAAAAGTATTGATCTTGAGCTCTGATACTTTGTTGGAGTCTATGATTGAACTCTTAAGCACCCCTGTGATTACCTACAATTAAAACACCTTATGACACAAGAGAAAAGCAATTGATTTTCCATGAAGCCTAAGATTTCATTAAATGCAAAAATATTATTGATTACAATATATATTGAAACCATTGTTATAAATAAAGGGATGAAACTCTAGAAGAAACCTTATGAAAAGATTCAATTATATCATGACACATCTTAATCATATGACTTGAGACAAAAAGGGGCATGACCTGAGTAATCTTAAGCATGATAGTGTGAATAGGAACCTAATAATAATTAATTAGGTGATTACCTTATTCACTCTAACATAACTTACAAGAAATAAATTCTAAGGTATCAAGTGGACAAAGAAGTGGAATATGGTATTTTGATCCAAGTCACTCCCAAAATTTCGTTAATTGAAATTGATTTAATTAAAATTGTTTCAAGTAAAAATAAAATTGAGTTAAGGGTTTTGATCCATCATTCTAAGAATTGTGTTAAGTGGATCATAATTTTAACATGGTGTTTTGATCTAGGTCATTCCAAGATTGAGTCAAGTGGATGGATTGGTTTTCATTTTTATTCATCGTCCCAAGGGATGTGCCTTGTTTTATTTTGTGTGATGTCTTGTATTGCTTTACAATGTGTTGTGTTGCGTTATATTATGTGTTATCTTATATTATTCTATGCTTTGTTATATATTGTGATTTAAATCATATGATTAGTAACTAGATAAAATAACTCTAATCTAATTAAGCTAAATAACTAAGAAAACTTAATATCCCCTTGATAGTGTTACATGGAATATGAACTATTTATTTGACCACTTCATGCTCAGTTCGTTGTTGGTGTGAATAGGGTTTTCCATCGATAGTGGGTTGATATTACCTCCCCCAAAAGTAGTTGCTTAGAACAAGTACAAGACTATGATAAATATGATATTGGATATTATTTGTTTGTTGTCATTATTGTACTTTTATTCTAATAGATAGTTAATCTTATCACAATTCATAGATTCATAACCATGTTGTAAGTTGACCATTGATATATCTTATTATGGTAATTTACAATTGATTTACATTAAAATCAATAGAAACATATTCATTATACTTAAGAGAACTTACTTGATATATTATTTACAAGTATTACATAATATTTATTGACTAGTAAAAAAACATGTTCCATTTTGGGGTTGTTCATCCTAAGAATGGATTGGCTATAAGCCATAAAGCAAGAGTGGATTATTCCAAAAATGAAATTTGATGCTACAATAACCACATTTTTTCAATTAACCTACAATGTATGAAAGGGTGTCAAATCCAAGAAAAAACTTGTCTATGAGAAAAGAATGCCAATTGTATTCATTATAAGCTAAGGATGGAATTGTAAAATAATTCCTAGATCTATATCACTATCACTTTTTGTTAGTTTATTATGATATTTTTTTATGAGATCTATTATGAATATCACAAAACAAGAATGTGATTTCTCCATACAAATATTGATTGGGTTCGCCCCTTGTAAGAGTTGGCTATGGAGGTAACCACCCAAGATCTAGAGATCAAATGTAAATCACAACAATAAGAGAGAAATAATATGTGACAAGGATAAAATGTATTCTTATCAATGATGCAATACAATATGATCAACTGGATTAGAATAATGCACATAGGAGACCCTTTGGCTATATAGCCAAGGTGAGTACAAAGGAGAGGTGAGTACAAATGAGAGAATGAGATAATGACAAGTGTTGTTATCTCATGACATGATAACACCACAAAAGGTAGATCACCCACCAAAAGTGGAAAAGTGCAACCACTATAAGTGGATATGACAAAGTAATAACATGATAAGTCCACCTAAAGTGGAAATGCTTCAACTACTCCTATGTAATTCCCTAAATAAGCTTAAGTAATGTGTAATTAGGACCTAGGTGAGAAATAACCAAGGTAAAATACCTTAATTACACCAACACCCCTACTTCCAAGGTAGGCTATAGAATGGAGATAATAGAGTCAAAAGAAATAAAATTCTTAAGGACCACCATTCTTCTCACAAGATGACACGTTTGAAGCACTATACGATAGAAAATGTAAAACACTCTTTAAAATACAATGATATACAAAATGAAGAAATTTTTACACTTGAAAAAATGAAAAATATATGTCATAATCAAATTATTCTTCAATCTTAAAGAAAAAATTTCAAAAAATTCAACTTATTTAATTCCATGATTCATTTCCCTTTAGGTGCTAGATGAAAATATCTTAATTACCTACTAGATGGCACTACCTCCTAATAAAATATATTGTTGACTCGTCACATGTGAATCTAAAAAATTAGAAATGAAAAATGAAAGTAGAATCCTAATAGAGCCCATTAGGATCCTAGACCATCACAAACATAACCCACAAAAAATGGTACACACATCAAAGACTAGTTTAGTGGCCGACTTAATGACAAAAATAAAATGTCGTGTCCCCCTTTCAAAATTTAGTTATTGACTGCACTTCCATTTTATTATTTTGTTTTTGTCTAAATCGCAAAAAGTGTGATATATGTATGATGAATATTCTAACCATATGAAGATATTTATGAGATCAAAATAATCACCAATTTATCCTATCACCTTAATTTCATTAGAATCAAAACACACTTTCAATTCAAAAATTGGATGCCTAATAAGTACTTAAATTAGCTCTACTAACACGCATATTAGCCTCGAGACACCCCTTAAAAAGATTAGATTTTCAGATTAGATTTTCTTGTCGTTTTTGTAATTTTGGTGGAGGGAAGTCTATATAGGAATCAAAATGTACTATTGGTCATTTTTTAATTAATTAAATTTTTTAAAAAAATTATTCTAATTTTAAAATTAATTAAAAAAATATGGTCAACAATGTATTTTGATCCTTGTATAGACAATTCATTCTAATGGTGCTTTAGGGGTGTGAAATTTAGAGTAATAGTACTTCTAACACTAGATGGACGAACATAGAGAAGATTCAAAAATGCTTGATCATGAGCAATTTCAAACTAAAAGTGTCAATTCCTTACAAGATTCTTCTAGCTGAAACAATGGCAATTTCTACTGAGGCATTGGCCTAATGTCCTATCTAAAGATGTCTTGGTTAAAAGAAAGAAGACGTGAATTAAACAAAAGTTTAAGTGGATGAACAAGTGGTACATTCACTTAAATGTGTGTCCTAATAATAGTCAAGATATAAAAGCTTGTGGTTGAGAAATTTCAAAATGTTTTTTATTAAAAAAGCAATGTTAACCAGGGCGTTGATGTTGGCCATTTGGTGGAATTGATTATGTGTTGCATTGATGTTTTGTCATTGATGTCAACACTAGTTGTTTGGATGCTTTACCGACACACTTTTGGTCCCGATAGGTTGAGTAGTCTTTGGTTAACTTGGATCCGGCATTATCCGGTTGACTCTAGTATAATCTGGTGATGGAATTGGCTTGTTCATGATACTTATACTCATATTTGGTCAATTGGTTTTGGTCTGGTGATTGGATGCTATCCTGCTTACTTAGAAGATTGGTTTCTGGTTCTGGCGAGGGTTTCACCGACAGAGCTTTTTGGTGTAGATCTTTGATGCATTGCATAATTGGTGTTGGTGCAGCTTGTGATAGAGTTTCAGGATGTTGTTGGTGATCATGTTCGAGACTTGGCGTTTGGAGTTCATTGTTGAAGCATGTGGACCTATACTTGGTCCCGGTTGATCTAGGTTATGGGCCGGCATTGATGTAACATGAGGATAGGACCTATTGTTGTATTTTTGGGATGTCTTATGTGTTGGATATTATTTGTTTTGGTCTAAGGCCGACATGGTTTGTAATTATGTAATTGGTTTATTGTTCGGTGGTCGACTTGATTGTTTATGGTTGAGGGTTCGTATAAATAAGATGTAAGATCTCATTGTAGATCATCATGGTTATTGTAAGAGGTCATGGTCAAGGAATGTAATGTGTGAATAATGTAATATCATTCAAGCAGAGGAGTTGGTCGATCATTGGAGATAGAATTGGGTCTAGAAGAGGATTTAGTCCTCCGATATTGAGCTTAACCGGAACTGTACTCAGGCATAGGAGATGCTATCTTTTGTAGTTCAACACTTCTCCTGATTTGTATGTACTCAGTGAGACTCCTTTTGTGATGAGCAGTGTTCTCTAGGTTATTGGCCTTCCTGCAAGTGCAGGCCCCTTCATTGTAAATTCGCATATTTACTGCAGAAGTATTATCTAACTATGAGTATGCTTCCCACCGTGGTTTTTTCCTTTACAGGGTTTTCCACGTACAAATCTTGGTGTTGTGTGGATAGTATTTATTTTGTTTTATTGTTTATACTTAATTGGATTAACTTTTATTCCAGTATCATTGTTTTGGGTTCCGGTATTGTTCTTTTAAATTGCTAATGCTTCTGGTAATCTGTGACAACTGATTCACCCCCCTCCCCCCCCCCCACCTCTCAGTTGTCTTTCGGTTATCTGAACTGTCTAACAATTGGTATCAGAGCTTTGATCCTCTCTACAGAAAGCTTAACCACTTGAAGAAGATCATATGGCGACTAACAGTTCAAGTTCATCCAGTTCTTCTGGAGCTATCTTTCGAAGGGATATACTAAGGCTTGAAGGAACAAAATATACAATGGAAGATCTGGATGGAGACTCATCTAAGATGTCTTGGCAAGGAGATTTGGGAGATCACACAGAATGGTGCCACACCCTTTAATCTAAGATCTGGCAATCCTCCTTCAGCAAACCTGGACAAGGAGCTTGAGAATGATTGTAGAGCAAGAGAAGACCTCGTGTGTGCACTTTCTGATCAGAAAATAATGGGATTAATAGACAAATCATCTGGAAAGGCTATATGGGATAAGTTGCAGACTCTTAAAGAAGGTGACCCTACAGTAAAGATTGCTAAACTTGATGGTTACCGGGTGAGATATGAAAACCTGAAGATGGAAGAAGATGAAAGGATTACTACATTCATGGAAAGAGTAAATGAGATTGTTATGGAAATTCAATGTTATGGTGGAACTCTGAGCGAAGATGAGATTGTTTCTAAAGTCCCGAGAGCCCTACCACTGGCTTACAAAATGAAGGCTACTGTTATTAATGGTTTGAGAACAATGGCTAATACATCTGTCAACAGAGATACTTTGGTTGGGAAACTATATGCTTTTGAGTTTGAGGAATTTGGACCTTCTGGAGCTGTGAAGATTGAACCTGGTTTTCATTCATCTACATCTACAACCGGTAAGCAAGACTGGAGAGATTTATATGCAAAAGAATTAGAAGATATATAAAGAGAAGATGATGAGTTTCAGCAACTTGAAGCACTATTTGCTAGAAGAGAACCAAAAGGACTGGTAGAAAGTAAGTATGAAGAAAAAGCACCTTTTAAATGTTTTGCATGTAATAAGGTTGGTCATTTTGCATCTAGATGTCCTAAAAGGAATTCAATATTTGAAGAAAGAGTTAAAAGATCATTTAAACCTAACCCTAGATATCAGAACAAGTATAGATTCAAGAAAAATAGAGACAAATCATGCTACATAGCGGATGAGGAAGGCATTACTGATTCATATGATGAACCGGCAAAAGACTCTGCTAGTGGATCCGGCATTGGGAAAGAATGGGTATTCTTGGCTATCGAGGAAGATGATCTAGCACTGGAAGAGAATGTACCTAAGGAGAAGGCGCTTGCTGCTAAAATTGAGGATAAGGATGAATGGGTAATTGACAGTGGTTGTTCACATCATATGATTGGAGATAAAGGGAAGTTTATGTCTTTGCAAGAAATTGATGGTGGACTAGTTAGATTTGGATATGACAAGGCATGTATGATTAAAGGAAAGGGAACTATATCATTGGATGGTAAGAACAATACTGAAAATGTTTACTATGTTGAAGGTTTGAAGCATAATCTTTTGAGTGTAGGACAATTGGTAGATAAGGGATTTCAATTACAGTTCAAGGATGGAAAATGCAAAATCATTAACAGATCTGGCTTGGAGATTGCAACCGATACACAAACAAAAGGTAACATATTTCACTTGAACTCCGGTGAGAAGACATGTTTGATTACACGGATTGATGAGAGTTGGTTATGACATAAAAGGTTGTGTCATGTGAATTTTGATTTCATTGTGAAGATCAATTCAACTAAAGTTGTTAGAGATATACCTAAGATTATGAAGCCCTATAATCTGGTATGTAAAGAATGTCAAATGGGTAAACGGGTCAGAATCTCTTTTAGGAGTATACAAGATAAATCAAATGATGTTCTTGATCTTATTGATACTAATTTGTGTGGCCCTGCTAGAGTTAAAAGTTTTCATGGTGATATATATTTCATGCTAATCATTGATGATTATTCTAGGATGATGTGGGTTACTTTTTTGAGAGAAAAATCTGAAACATTTGAAAAGTTTAAAACCTTTAAGGCTAAAGTGGAAACTAAGACAGGATTGAAGATTAAATGTTTGAGATCAGATCATGGTGGAGAATTCACATCTGGTGAGTTTAATAACTTTTGTGACAAGCATGCTATAAGAAGACAATTTTCTGCTCCCCAGACACCTCAGCAGAATGGAGTTGTGGAAAGGAAAAACAGAACTATCTTGGATGCTGCTAGAACAACGATGATGGAAGCAAGTCTACCTCATATCTATTGGAGAGAAGCAGTTAGTACATCGGTTTACACATTCAACAGAGTACATATCAAAGGAGAAACTGGTAAGACACCTTATGAATTATGGTTTGGCAATACACCTACAGTTAAGTATTTCAGAATTTTTGGTAGTAAATGTTATATCAGAAAAGATGATACTATTGGGAAATTTGATCCTAGAAGTGATGAAGGCATATTTCTTGGTTATTCTTATGAAAGCAAAGCATATAGATGTTATAACAAGAGATTGGAGAAAATAGTGGAGAGTGCTAATGTCAAAGTAGATGAGTTGAGCAAAAATCAAATTAGAATTTATGAGAAGGAACCGGCAGTGGAAATGATTATATCTGAACCGGTAGCACCTTTACCGGAATAGAGAGTTGAACCAGTTACTTCGGAAACATCAAAGAATTCTACAGTAACTAAAGAACAGGGAAGAGGAACAGAGAGTCAAAAGACTCCTAGGTACGTGAGATTGAATCATTATGAAGATCAAATCATTTGGGATAAGAGCAATGGAGTGATGACAAGAAGAAGACTGGCAACTAATGAGGTATGTTTAATTTCACAAGTTGAACCGGTATCGGTAATTTAGGCATGTAAAGATGAATTTTGGTTAAAAGCTATGGAAGAAGAATTAAATCAGATTGAGAAAAATAACACATGGACTTTGGTTCCCCGGCCTAAAAATAAAAATGTTATTGGAACTAAATGGATTTTTAAGAATAAATTGAATGAAGATGGTCAAGTTATAAGGAGTAAGGCTAGATTGGTTTGTAAAGGATATTCTCAGAAGGAAGGAATTGATTATGGATAAACTTTTGCACCGGTAGCTAGGATTGAAGCTATAAGATTATTTCTTGCCTATGTTGCTTACAAAATCTACAAGGTTTATCAGATGGATGTTAAATGTGCATTCTTGAATCGGGATCTTGATGAGGAAGTTTATATTGAGCAACTTGATGGTTTTTCACTATCAAAAGATACCGATATGGTTTGCAGGTTAAGGAAAGCTTTATATGGATTGAAACAAGCACCTAGAGCTTGGTATGCAAGGTTGGATAAATATCTTTTGAAGCTTGGTTTTTATAAGAGCAGTGCTGATGGTAATTTATATTATAAAATCATTGATGATGATATACTGATTGTTGAAGTATTTGTTCATGACATTATTTTTGGAGGTGAAGATAAATTATGCATAGAATTTTCTAAGAACATGGAGAAAGAATTTGAGATGTCTGTGATTGGTGAGATGAAATTTTTCTTAGGTTTGCAGATTACTCAGACTAACAAAGGTATTTTTATTTGTCAAACTAAGTATGCTAAGGAATTGTTGAAGAAATTTGGTATGGGAGATTATAAACCGGTAAGTACACCTATGGATACAAGTGCGAAATTGACAAGGAAAGATGTTTCTACATCGATAAATCCTGCAAGATATAAATCTATGATTGGAGGTCTACTTTATTTGACTCAGACTAGGCCTAACATTATGAATGTTGTTTGTATTGTTTCAAGATTTCAGAGTGATCCTAGAGAACATCAGAATATGGTTTGTGGTATCCTATGGATGATAACTTTACTTTATATGCATATACAAATGTTGATTGGGCTGGAGATATTGATGACTGAAAAAGTACTTCCGGTGGAGATTTCTTTCTTGGAAAGAAGTTGGTTTCATGGATCAGCAAGAAACGGTCATATACTTCTTTATCTACTGTTGAATCTGATTATGTTGTTCCTGCTACTAATTGTACACAAGTTTTATGGATGAAGCAAATGTTGAAGGATATAAAGGTTGATTGTGATGCACTGGTAGTTATTCATTGTGATAACTCTGTTGGTATCAATATATCAAAGAATCTGGTATTTCACTCTAAAACAAAACACATATCTATCAAGTATAACTTTTTGAAGGAGAAGGTTGAAGCAAATGAAGTTAAACTGGTTTATGTGAACACTAAAGAACAAATTGCGGATATTTTCACTAAACCTTTATCCAAGGAATCATTTGAGTACGTAAGAGACAGATTGGGGGTTTCTACCCCTTCGACAGAGACTTGATTGATGCAGTTTGGCATCAATCCGGCATGCATTATCAAAGATACTATTCATTTTGGCACTGATGAAGGATGCTACTGCTCAGGGGGAGTAGTCAGCTTTGAGATTCAGAGGCTTATGTTTTTGCTTTGATGTCAAAGGGGGAGAGATAGTGATGTGAAAAATAAATTCAAAACTTTACAGAGATATTATTCACAGGGGGAGAGACATTGATATTCAGAGCTATATGCAAGAGATTGTTGGTTGTCTTCCATAGGAGGAGACATGTTTGGCATTTCTTGGTACTTAGATGTTTTTCACATCTAGTGTTGCCATCAATGCCAAAGGGGGAGATTGTTGGCCATTTGGTGGAATTGATTATGTATTGCATTGATGTTTTGTCATTGATGTCAACACTAGTTGTTTGGATGCTTTATCGGCACCCTTCTGGTCCCGGTAGGTTGAGTAATCTTTGGTTAACTTGGATCTGCCATGAACCAGTTGACTCTGATATAATCTGGTGATGGAATTGGCTTGTTCATGATACTTATACTCATATTTGGTGAGTTGGTTTTGGTATGGTGATTGGATGCTATCCTGCTTACTTTGAAGATTGGTTTATGGTTTCAACGAGGGTTTCACCGCCAGAGATTTTTGGTGGAGATCTTTGATGCATTGCATAATTGGTGTTGGTGCAGCTTGTGATAGAGTTTCAGGATTTTTTTGGTGATCATGTTCGAGACTTGGCATTTGGATATTATTGTTGAAGTGTGTGGACCTATACTTGGTCCCGGTTGATATAGGTTATGGACCAACAGTGATGTAACGTGTGGATATGACCTATTGTTGTATTTCTGGGATGTCTTATGTGTTGGATATTATTTGTTTTGGTCTAAGGCCGACATGGTTTGTAATTATGTAATTGGTTTATTGTTTGGTGGCTGACCTGATTGTTTATGGTCGAGGGTTTGTATAAATAAGATGTAAGATCTCATTGTAGATCATCATGGTTATTGTAAGAGGTCATGGTCAAGGAATGTAATGTGTGAATAATGTAATATCATTCAGGCAGAGGAGTTGGTCAATCATTGGAGATTGAATTAGGTCTAGAAGAGGATTTAGTCCTCTGGTATTGAGCTTAACTGGAACTGTACTCAGGCATAGGAGATGTTATCTTTTGCAGTTCAACACTTCTCTGGATTGTAGTCTAGATTTGTATGTAGTCAGTGAGACTCTTTTTGTGATGAGTGGTATTCTCTAGGTTGTTGGTCTTCCTGCAAGTGCAGGCCCCTTCATTGTAAATTCACATACTTACTGCAGAAGTATTATCTGACTATGGGTAGGCTTCCCACCGTGGTTTTTCCCTTTACAGGGTTTTCCATGTACAAATCTTGGTGTTGTGTGGATGGTATTTATTCTGTGTTTATTGTTTATACTTAATTGGATTAACTGCTATTTCGGTATTATTGTTTTGGGTTTCAGTATTGTTGTTTTAAATTGCTAATGCTTCTGATAATCTATGACAGCTGATTAACCCCCCCCTCTCAGTTGTCTTCCGGTTATCTAAATTGGCGAACAACTGACCCTTCACATAGCCACAAGGCTATCAATTAGCATACAACAACCCATAGGCGACAAAGAGAGACAAACTAAGAAGGGGTACAAACCCCAAACAAACAAGGTTAGACAGACCAAACAAACCTATCAAACTTGTAACAACCCGAAACCCAACTCAAGAGTGGGGAGAAACACCCAAAACTTGACAAAGAGGGGTTTACAAAAGGGGGCAGACTTCCCCTTCCACCAGCAACAAACAACTATCTAGGAAAAATTGTCATTAGGAACATTCAAAGAAAAATCAGGCAGGGAGGACCCCACAGAGTTATTGCCAAGCTTTTCTTGAAGACCAATACAACAAACTGTTGTTGCAGATTAACAACAAGAGTAGAATCACCAGGAGTAGAGAGGATTTACGGAGAAGGAGCAACAGAAGTAGGAGCCATGGGGGCAAAAGAGGCCACAACAACAGTAACAAGAGGGTCAGTGAAAGCTTCATCAACAGTAAGGGGCACCTCATCTCAGGAGGAGACATCATCCTCCTGAGAGGACTCGACAGAATCAACATTAACCATCAAGTGATCTTCAGAAGCATCCTTCCTTGAAGTAGCAACACCTTTGTGGGAGGAGAGAGAACAGTACGAAGCTAAGTGGCTCATTGAGAAGCATCTTCGGTAGTGAAAGGGGAGGCCCTTATAATCCAACAATTGAGTCTAAGGCCTATCCCCAACCATTAGAACTACATCCCTAGGGAGGAGCAGAGATATGTCAATATCAATTTACAGGCGGGCAAAAGTAGAATGACCCATGGAAGACGTGGCATCATCGACCTTCAAGAAGATTCCAAAGGAGTTATCGATGGCCTCGAAACAAGAAGGCTCCCAAAAATGGAGGGGAAGATTAGGAAGACAGACCAGAAGAACAACCCCTCGGAGAAGGAAGTTCACCAACAGAAGTTGCAACACTAGAAAGAGGAGCAGAAGAAGCCACAACTCCTTCTAAAAGGGCATCTATGGGGGGAAGAGATCCGCCGCAACATGGAGAGACATGTCGGCAGCAGTACCCACATTACTCATAGTAGGCACATCATCCACATAGTGACCCACAATAGGAGCGCCAGCAAACGGGGGCACAGGCACAGGCAAGGAGAAGTGTGCAACGATCGTGTTGCAGAGAGTGAGAGAACCCATTTCAAAATGATTATGTGGAAAAAAGTAATTGGGAAAAAGAGATTAGTTTACCAAGTTGTAATCAAGGAAGATGATGGATTTCCAGAGCCAAAAAACACACCAATGGTTAAATTTTCAGGGAAGAGGCAGGGGTTTACGAAAGGGTTGATCACTTCCATCGAGGCCACTAAAAAGAATTTGGGAGGATCACTATTTTCATTTAGGGTATCCTAAGAAATGGAATATGCGACCGGAAAGTCAAGAAACAAAACGCTCTCCTCCAAGGAAATGGGGATACATAGAGGTTGTGTCAGGTAGAGAAGGTGGATTCAATAAAATGGCAACAAAGTTCTGAAGGTTGAAAGAGGATAAGAACAAAAGCATAGAAAAAAATAAGGATATTCCAATAAACGAAGAGAAAAGGGTTTCCTTGCACATAGAAGATGAGGAATGCAGATATGCAGTACAAACATTGAAAGAAATGGGGCTCTTCATCAAGTGGGCCAGAGAATGGTCGGCTTTTCTCAAAGTTCAAAAATGGTGTGTGGAGGTATGGGGACAAGGATGTGTAGTCAAATCCCTCATGACTAGCTTCTTTATGGTAATTTGTAGAGATGCCAAAGGCAAAGATGATATTCTCCAGGGGGGGCCTATATGATGGATGGAATGGGCATCTATATTAAAGACTGAGAGTCGAACTTCAACCCCCTTAAAGCTATCATCAAAGAGGTTTCCATCTGAATCAAACTCTACAATTTGCCTCACAAATATTGGGAAGAGTAAACCCTTCAACAAATAGGTAACAAGTTGGGGAGATTCCTAAAGTTGGATGAGGCGGTGGAGTCAATGGATTCGAACGTGTATACCACGATCTGCATTATGTGGCAACCTATTCCCCCTCTCCTACAAGAAATAGAGTTGATAACAAATAAAGGTATTTGGATACAAAAGATTGGAGTTGAGGCTATCATTGATAGTTGCAAATCTTGTAAAAAGGATGGACACAAGTCAGATGAATGTTTGAGGAATGATAGGTAGGAGAAGCCAACCTAGAATATAGAGTGAGGAGTCAGAATACAAGCAATGAGGAGGTCCAAGCCAGTTTTTCTATAGAATGAATCCTAAGAGGAAGCAGTCCAAATGAGGAGCATAACCCCCAATATCAAAACATTCAAGACACTCAACACGGCAAGGCCATGGAGATCAAGGGTAGGGGAACATAGTTGAAAAATCTCTCTGAGAATCGGGGAGTGCAACAATGGAGTATCAGAATCCCAAATAGCTATTGATAAGGAGAATCTAGTATCATCTGATAATATTCACAGGTTGGAGAGGAAAAACAATATGGGCTTAGTCATCAATGGCTCAAAGATTGGGAGAACTCCGCTGACGGCCCTAGCACAAAGCAAAGGAGATGGAAACAGGCCAATCATTTCACCAAATAGAGTCTACCAAAGAAAATTCTCATTGAAGAGAAGTAGAGTCGAGGAAGTTATGAAGGAGGAAACGGCTGGATGTGGGACCTTTGATATTGGCAAGAAATCTGCAGCCAAATATAAATCTCCAGCGTTCCAAGTTTCTCCCAAAAGGCTTAGTTTTGGGGGAACAAATTTCTTAGGGCAAGGGGAAGAGGATCCTTTTCACATAGAAGAAGAAGAAGTCATAGAAAAAATAGCTATCTATCAAATAGAGGCAACCTCAAACAAACTAAATCTCGGAGAGAAGAAATGCAAGGGCGAGAAATCACAAAGGGTCCTCTTATAATTAGCTGGAAATGCAAAAGGCCAAATGAAACTAAGATCCGAGAAGGGAGCCCCCCTTCTCAGAGAGAAATGAAGCTCCTATCATGGAATGTCAGGGGTTGCAATGCCCCTGACAAGATGCACCTGATCAAAAGGGGTGTTGATCAGGCGCGCCTGGAAGTTCTTATGTTGCAAGAAACAAAGTTGAAGGTGGAAGATATCAAGGATTTCCAGAAAGGCTAGCAGGCATGGCAAGGGTCCTTTGTGGAAGCGGAAGGGGCCTCTAGAGGTTTGGAGGTTTTATGGAAATCACAATTGATTAAGGGTGAATTCTTAGCTCAAAATAAATTTTGATTAGCAATGAAGATTAAAGCTTTGATGGAAAATAGAGAATTCATCCTTGCAAATGTCTAGGGTCTAGCGTTGAGCAGAGCAAAAGAGGAGCTATGGTCCCAAATCTCAATTTTTCTTAAAACATGGGGTAATTATCATGTGATATTAGGAGGTGATTTCAATGCTATAAGGAACCCTTTGGAAAAGATTGGAGGGGTCAGGGGGTAAATAAACAACAACTAGATTTCCAATAGTTTATAGCAGATAATGAGTTGATAGAACCTAAGTTCATGGTAGTTACACCTGGACAAACAAGAAAACAAGGAACAAAAACATATCTCAAAAACTTGACCGCTTCCTATTGTCAAAAAATTGGAATAACACTCAAGTTTTATGGGAAGCATCGATCCTCCCCTACTCTGGGCCAGATCACTTTCCCATTTCTCTACTTCTCCAATGTGATTTGGTTCCTTTAAGATGCCCTTTCAAGTTTGAGAAAATGTGGCTACGAGATGAGAAATTGAAGGATCTTCTCGAACAATGGTGGATTAAGGTACCTCGGGGATTTGGAACCAAAGAAATTGTGGTAGCAAAAAAAATTGCAGTTAATTAAAGGGAAATTGAAAGAATGGAATCGAATACATTTTGGCAATATCTTTGCAAAAAAGATCAAAATTGAAATGGAGCTGGCAAAGGTAAATGAAAAGGTCATTCAACAGGGGATAACGGAGGTGGAGTTTCAGAAGGAGAAGACCCTACATCAATAGCTAGCGGAGATTCTTGCAAGAGAGGAAATATTTTGGCGTCAAAAATCAAGGAAGTGTTGGCTACGAGAGGGGGACCACAATACCAAGTTATTCCACATCTTTACAAAGGCTAGAAGAAGGATCAACAGAATTAGTGAAATTAAGAATCTATAGAGAATCTTACTAACTAACATGGAAGACATCAATGGAGAGGCAATATCCTACTTCAAAAAATTGTTGTTTGCGGATAATGTTGATCCTATGGAGAGAGATAGAGAAATCTTGGACTGAATTCCTCATTTGATCACAGAACAACATAATGCTAGGCTTATTAAATAGGTTTCTTTGGAAGAGGTAAAACAAGCTTTATTCTCTATGGAGGGAGACAAGGTGTCGCGTCCGAATGGCTTCCCCGTGTCTTTTTTTCAAAAGATCTAGGATAACACTAAAATAGATCTATGGGAAATGGTAGAGGAATCGAGACAAAAAAGATATTTGTCGAAGGAGCTAAATAATACTTTGATAGCAGTCATCCCCAAGAAAGAAGCAATACAAACTTTTGATGACATGTGTCCAATTTCCTTGTGCAATACTAGTTATAAAGTCATAGCAAAAGTCATGGAAAATAGATTAAAATGCATTTTCCCTGAGATAATTTCATAAGAACAAAGTGGTTTCACACCAAATACATCTATTGTAGAAGGATTCATAGTTGCATGAGGCGGTCCACTCAATAAGACAGGCAAAGACCAACAAAATTCTCATTAAATTGGATATAAAGAAGGCTTATAATCATGTGAACCAAAGTTTTCTACTCAGAGTCATGAATCAATTTGGTTTTCATACCTAGTGGATTGAATGGATCAAGAAATGTATATCCACTTCGCGTATATCTATGTTGGTTAAGGGAAGTCCACAAGGTTTTTTCTCCACCTCTAGAGGGATTAGACAAGGTGGCCCATTATCCTCCTTCCTATTTGTAGTTATGGTTGATGCTTTGGGAAGAATGATTAGCAAATGAAGAGAAACTGGCAAATGGAAAGGTATTAAGGTAGTGTGCAGGGTGGAGGCAGTTACACACACTCAATTTGTTGATCACACACTACTAATGGGAGAGGCCACTACAAGGAAAGCTAGAGTAATCCAAACCACTCTATACTATAGAATCTTTGGGCAAGTAGTTAATTGGTATAAGTTAGAATTCTATTGTTTCAACACATAGATGGATGTTCAGAGAGAAAATGCAAGGGTCCTGGGAATAAGAATGGGGAGGTTACCAAGGAAGTTTCTGGGTACTCCTTTGTAGGAGCTAATAGATCAAATCTTTGGAATAAACTTGTAGAGAATTGCTTGGGTCATTTGGAAGGCTAGAAAAGTAGGTGGTTGGCTTCGACGAGTAGACTTATTATGTTGAAATCGGTTATCTCAACTACTCCCTTATCCTCAATGTCGTCTTTGAAAAATCTAGAAAAAAATAACAACGATCATAGAAAGGGGAATGAGAAATTTTTTCTAGAATGGCAACCAAGATAAGGATAAAGTCCCACTTCTGGCTTAGGATAAGATATGTAAGCCCAAGAATCGAGGGGTGCAGGTATAAGAGTTTGCAACTGGTAAATGAAGATATGGGAGCAAAATTGGTTTGGAGTATGTATTCCAATCCAAATCAAAAGTGGGCAAGAATTATGTCAAATAAATACTTGGACAGTCAAAATGCAAAAAGAATTCTAACAGTGAGAAATTTGCAGAGGATCAGCCATTTGGAATTTTTTGGTGGACTGTAGGAGAGTGATAGTTGATTATGCCTCATGGAAACTTGGCAACAAGAGAAAGGCAAATTTTTGGATCAACTCATGGGAGACGCTTCCAAACCTGAAAACGGATTAGTCATGGTAGGAGATCAGAATTGTTGTAGAAAGGAGGTGGGGAACTAAGGTGGCAGATTACGTGGTTAGGGAAGATCATCAAGGAATTGTCAAATGGAGGTGGAAGGACCCCGAAGAACTAAATTTGGACATAGCCCTAGAATCCTGATTTAAAGAAATGTTGAATCATAGATACATTAAGCTTTCAGAGGAGGGGGACATATTGATTTGGTGCGGATCAAAAAATGATAAGTACTCAAAATTGGGTACAAGTTGCTTGATTCAAAGTTGGCGGAAGAAAACTGGCCATATCACTTGTGTTGGAATGCCAACTACCTTCCAAAAGCAAGATCTTTCACTTGGCTGGCTTTGGGAGTTAGAATTCTTACAAGAGACTGATTAAACAAACTAGGGTTCATTGGTCCCTTTAGGTGCATCATGTGCAGGAAAGATATGGAATCTACAAATCACCTCTTGCTTCATCGCCCTATTGCCCATGAATGTTGGTTGAAATTGTTAAGTACACTAGATTGGTGCCACCCTTTGACTGCCGACATAAAATCATGGTTTCAAAGCTGGGGAATAGGGGAGAGCAAATATGTTTATTCAAGCATTTGGAACATTGCCCCTTCAGCTTTGATATGGGAGGTGTGGAAGGAACCAAACCAATGCATTTTCCAAGAGAAGGAAGAAAATGAAGATCGATTGTGGAGTAGAATAGAACCTTCCATCTCAGAATTGGTTAGCTCGGCAGCATCTAGAGTGAATGTAAGAAAACATCCTTACAAATGGATGGATAGTAAGATTCAAGCACATTGGCCCCTCATTAAATTCAAGCTTGTTAATGGGCTTCAAAGGGTTAGCCCTTCAAAACATGGTGCTAGTCCAACAAAATGGTTACTACTAGAGCAGGGATGGATCAAGGTAAATTTTGATGGTGCTGCTAGGGGCAATCCTGGCCCATCTAGTGTTGGATGTATGGCAAAAGATTGTCAAAGCCAACTTATTGCTAGGTGTAGCCATCATCTAGGTGTGGGATCCAACAACGAAGTTGAAATCAATGCAACTCTTTTGGCAGTCCAATTGGCAAGCAGCACGAGGGTGGAAAATCTACATCTCGAAGGAGATTCTCATATTATTGTACGTGCTATACAAAGGGGCAAGGCCGAAAATTGGAAGTTGGATCGTGACATTCAACGTATTAAAAGTCTCCTCTCCACATTCTAGAGATATAAGGTTTCCCATGTTTTGAGAGATGGTAACAAAAGGCAAATGAATGTGCATATTTGGCTTTCGACCTCCAAGAAGGTGAGATCAAATTGTGGATTATCCACACATATGGCCAGAATATTGAAGGGGTTTGAAGGACATAGAGGATGGGATCCAATCGTCAAGGGTTGAGGTGGCAAGACAAGCTGGCAAAAGGTGTTTCAATTTAAATTTTGAATAAGTCGAAGCAGAGGCTCCATAAACTTTGTCAGATAGATTATTTAATGGGAGGTAATTGTATTGAGTTGTGAAGCATATGTATCCAAGCAGGAAGATCTTACCGTACTGTTGATGAGAAAAGGTGCGACGGTTCGCTCTTGATGGCCACACAAACCTAGCTTCGTACTCAATTTGATAGATTGGCTGACAAAGATCAAGATAATCTAATTGCTTACTCCCTGATATGTTAGATGCATTTAAGGGAGATCTTCGACCATGGTTGAGTTGGTGCGATCAAGATATTAGATTCACTCTACATCATTTATTATTTCAAGTGGCAATATGTTTTTGTGACCCTAAGTATTTTTCGAGAAGAGACTCGGTGCAATTTCAAGCGTTCGAGGGAAGTTTGAGTTACACTCTGTGTGGAAGGCCATTGTTGCAAGGGAATGAAACCAAATTTCTCCTTACATGCGTCAAAACCCATGGTAGCCTTTTAGGGACGCATTTCAAATGAGCGTCTATCGCATGTTTTTAAGTTTGAAGACCAAGATTTCTTGAAGAGTTAAAATCGTTTTAGAGATGAATATAAGAATGTTTAGTTGAGCTACAGAACCAATGCAAATACAGCCACAATGTTTTTGGTATGGTGTTTTGAATTAGAGTCCAAAGACATAGTGAAATGGCTGATTAGCAATTGTGTCAGAGAGGAATGGTGTACGGGCTTGGAGAGATTCATGGGTATGGCAAAGGATGGTGAAGGTTTTGTTTTCCTTGGTGGTGACTGGCTGCATGTGAGCGTGTTCATTCCTCCTCTGAGGTTGTTCCTCCTTTGGAGTGTCAGCTGCAACAAGGAGATGCACAGGGCCTCGGCCCAAATCGGAATGAATGGTGTCAAGGATTACTTGAGGGCTAAGCATGCATAGAGCATTAGGGAAGAGTTGGCAAAATAGGGGTTGCATGTGGAGCAACCAACACCAACGACGGCGGCTTCAACAGCAAAATGCAAACAAGGTAGGTCGATGGGATCAACAAAGAGCAAGTCGGTTTGTGCTCTGCTAATAGGTGAATCCTCAGGTCATAGAAACGACGCAGATGGATCCACATCCATGGTCGATCAGGCAGAGCTAGTGGTTGGCAAAGGCAAAGCTATTAAGGAAGTTAGTTTTGTTTCATTCTATAGTAACAATAATGTAACATTCAGGGGTAAGCCCTTGTATTTTGGAATCAGATCGAGGAAATGTAGATGTTTTGACTATTTGTTTGCTATAGATGGAATGGGGATTGTTTTGGTAGACTGCATAATTTTTTACTCTGCTGCTAATGTATTTCCTTCTAAAATATCAATATAAAGACATATTTACCGATTAAAAAAAGAAGTAACTGCGAAAAAGAAGTATTACCTTAATGAATTTAATTTATAATTGGACCACCTATAAAAGGCCTGTATAGAGTTGAATATTTTTTGGAGAGCTAAGGACTAACTCACATCATCTTTGATATGAAACAAAAAGGCAGAAAAGACCAAAATAAGTTTGGGAAGAAAGAGTTTGTATCTTGTGTACAGTAAAGACTATGGAAACAAAAAAGCATTTTATTTTAAATCGCAAGACACATGGTGATATCAGAAACAACTACATAAGTGATTTAACAACTTATTTTCAAGATTTTGTCAACGTTGAATGGGTGGTGAGAATGGGAGAGCTCATTATCAAGCTAAATTGCAGAAGATCAGCACTTCAGAATGCTAAATTAATTGGATCTACTGTCCCATAAGCTTTCTTTGACCTTGTGCACATTAAAAGTCTTCTAATTTATTCTTGTGCTCTTGCTTCCCAAATTCGTATTTGTAAATAAGCCTAGATAGACGCTAATATGATAAACACAAATTTGCCCCTTTTGAAAGCCAAATGAGGCAAATCCATAATTCTCCAAAACAAATAAAAATGAAGACGGCCTTGACTCATCAGGCAACTGCCCGCAGACCATGCATAGATAATGCTTACTTCTTATTAACTTAGAATGAGATTATAGTTGCCTTTGTAACTCATTTCTAACATCATAAAAGGAGAGCATTTTTTATTTCATTGTATCTCACAAACCCAAATCCTTATTAACGCTTCAAGAGCACAATTTTGGAAAAAAAATGTCTTAATGTTTTTCCCGCCTAGAGCAGTGTTGTGACCATTTCACACATCGCCCCATTGCAAATGGGGACCCCCTCTTTTTGCTCGTTTTTTTTTGCTCGCTTTTCGCTTCGCTTTTAGGATTTTGTTAGTCAGTCAGTTGTCTGGATTTAGGGTCTAGCCTTAGGGTTTTAATTAACGTCTTTTCAAGCCAGAATCCAGTCAGTTTTGAGAGTTTTTGAGCTTCTTTTGTAAGAATGCAAATTTTGAATGCAATAAATTCGCCAGAATGGTCTATTTTCAATTGGAATTTTGAGTGCAGAGCTTAAATTTGTCTAAGTATTGAGGATGAAATGTGAATTTTTGTCCAATTGACTAATTTTGACCAAATTTTGACTTTTTTTATTTTTGATCCCGGGCATTGGGAATGGTTGGTTTTTGCCTTGGGAATTGATTAAACTTGTAAAATCATGATATTTTGGCCTGTAGGAGCAAAATCGCTCCTGTCCCTCAGTGAAGGACCGGAGCTCGTTTTCAAATATCTTACTATTCCTGCAGGACCAAGATGAATTTCGAGTTGGAAGTGATGAAGAAAGGCGAGATCTTTCCATTGAATATAAATTGAAGATTTTCACGAACACAGAAATACCTCCAGGAGAAAAATCGCTCCTGTCCCTCAGTGAAGGACCGGAGCTACAAATCAAATATTGCTTTGTCCTTGCAGGATTCCAATGACCTAACAATTTGAAGATGTCCAAGGGAATATGTTTTATCAAATGAATATAACTTGAAGTGCAAACATGAAGGAGAATGACCCAGAATGCTAAAATCGCTCCTATCCCTCAGGAAGGGACCAGGGTGAAGTACATTGTAGCTCCTGTCCCTCTCCAAGGGACCAGAGCGATATTCTTCATAGAGCAAATTTCAGACAAAGATCAAGTCAAGTTTATGTTTGATGGCAAGGAAGGAGGTGAAATGAAACTATTGAAGACAAATTGAAGATTTTGAAGAGTCAACAAAGGACCCTAAATGCCTAGTTCGCTCCTGTCCCTCAGGAAGGGACCAGAGCGATTTTTGTTATAGATGATTTTCTTGCCCATTTTGAGTGGATCCCAAGGCATAGATGAATGGAATGGAACATGACGAATCCGTTGAATATAAATTTTGAAGATGACGAAGTGAAATAAGGCCTACAGAGCTAGAATCGCTCCTGTCCCTCTCCAAGGGACCAGGGCGATATGATGGTTATATTGCTCCTTATTCAAGTTTAGGACATTCCAAGACGAGGAACAAGGTGGCAAAGGCGTTTCAAGGCATTTCAATCAAGCACGAAGTTACAAAGGTCGTCACGTTGAAGGAATTTGCACTCAAATCCCCAGTTCGCTCCTGTCCCTCGGGAAGGGACCAGAGCGAAATTTGTATAAGGACATGAAATTTGAAAGTTGATCACGTCCCAAGTATCCAAGGGAATCGAAAAGGCTTCATTCTACACGATGAAGACAATTGCAAGTTGAACAAGGCAAAGACGAGCTCAAAATGTTGAACTTCGCTCCTGTCCCTCAGGAAGGGACCAGAGCGATATTGAATGCATTGGCTAATTCATGCAAAAATCACGTAAGGCCAAGACTTCACGAGGTCATACAAGGTTCAAGGCGTCTTTTGAAAGTGATATATCAAAGTTTGGAACGTCCAAATGTTATCAATCAAGCTAAGGAGTCTATATCGCTCCTGTCCTTTGGACAAGGACCAAAGCGATTTCATTAAAAACACTCATGCTCCTTCAAAATCAAGACAATGCAGGGATTGGCGAAGTTAAAGACGACCTTTGGAAGACAATGAATGAAGAACGAAGATCAAATGTTTACAAATTTGAGCCAGGACATGGAGATCGCTCCTGTCCCTCTCCAAGGGACCAGGGCGATATTTGCCAAAACACATGATATCCTTTAAAGATCACTTTGAGATAAAGTCGCACATGGTTTTAAACATCATTTCGAAGGCGATACAAAGGGAAATGGACGTTAAATATTACCAACTCGAACTTAAAATGGAGAAAAGACAAGGATCGCTCCTGTCCCTCTCCAAGGGACAAGGGCGATGATCCTTTAAACATCAAAACGTCTTGTGAAAAGCAAGTGGGACGAGCATGGAATGAACAAGCAAAGTTATTATTCACCATACAAGGAAAAGTTGATGTCAAAATGGAGAATTTCAAGTGAAAACGTTAGGATCGCTCCTGTCCCTCTCCAAGGGACCAGGGCGATATTACATCCAAGGGCATCTCTTCACACATGCAAGTCAATCAAACTCGAAGGACCCGACAAAAATAATGATTTGAACATAGAAATGCAGAGATTGAACGTCAAAAAATGCAAAAATCGAGACCAACATGATGGATCGCTCCTGTGCCTCTCCAAGGGACCAAGGCGATGAGTGCGATTTGGAGTTTATTAATCAAAGGTGGTGCGAACTATCAATCCAAGGTGGCGCTAGTAACTTCCAAGGTGGTGCGAATCTATATTGAGCGAATTTGCCAAGGCTTGAAGATCACGTTAAAGGGGAATTTGAAGATCACGTCAAAGGCAACTCAAAAGGTGGCGAATTGCTATTTTGCTAAGGCGATTACATTGAAGGCTATTTTCGATCTTTTTGCCTATGCGATTTTGTCCTTTTTGCATTCTAGAGTTAGCTCTCTCTTGAGGTATGGCGACCCCGAAGGCGGGAGCATCCACCAGTCGCTCAGCTCTCATGAAAGAAGATCAGAAGACCGAAGAAGTGGAGACCAAGATCGTGTCGAAGTGGAGCAACATTGGAGATACAAACTTGGGTAACTTCAGCACGAAGAAGTTTCGAGAGGTCCCTTACATTGGCAAACCATCACCTGTCGCCCGGAGAATAATAGAGAGTGGCATCATTAAGGCGGTCGGCTTTCCTCCAGCTGTTCAGTGCCATGAGTTGATGATCGAGTGTGCTCGTCACTATGATCCACAATCCAGGACGATCGTGTCCAAAGAGGGAAACATTTTGGCGTACCTTTCAGAGGAAGCTATAAGTGAAGCTTTCCATCTTCCAGAGCACAGGGACATGATATACAAGAGCATAGAAGGAGCCAGATCAGTGTACGAAGATGATCCAGATGCTTGTCTAAGCATTATCAATAAGAACTGGCTACTTAAAAGCCGTCCCCGTCTGAGCAAGGTCCCGAACACACCGCACAGGATTGACTTCCAAGAGGAGTACAGAGATTTGATTACCATGCTCAACCGAGTTACAGGAGCCCCTCATGCCTTCTATTTTGAGAAGTGGATGTTTTACTTCATCCAGGTGATCGTTCAGGGAAAAGGTACGATACATTGGGCTAGGATGATTAGCCATTGCTTAGACGTACAGTTGAGGAGACTCAAGGCTACTAAGTCCTTCCACATGAGTTCATATGTCATCTATGCCTTGATCAGGAGTGTTGAATACGCAGGACTACCTCACAGAGGAGTGATTGGAAGAGGACCCGGCGAGGTCAGAGCTTGTGATTCCTATGCCTACTTGCATCATCCGCCAGGGAGCAACTATAAGTTGATTAATGATACTTTCACGATGAACATCACAAGGACGTTGCAAGGTGGAATTCACAACAGGTTATCTCAGGATGCCCAGGAATTCATAAAGAGGTACGGTGCTTGGTTCATTCAGTTCCCGAAGTTCACTTATATTAGAGTGCATGGATGTCCTTTACCTCCATACATGTTGCCGAGATATCCGACAGACAGAATTGTGTTACTTGAAGTAACAAGACAGTTGGCAGCATATGTGAAGGCATTCAGACACAGACATCAGAATGGAGTTCCAGTACCTATCATTTTGGGTAATTCAGTTGAGGTATGTCCTAATGCTTTAGCTATGGATGACGCAGAGAGGGAGTTAGCCTTGTATTCTTTTTCATCTTTTGCTTTGAGAGAAAGCTTTGATCCACGTGGACATTTAGAGGAGACAGTCGGCAGGAAGTTTAGACATGAGTATCAGATTGAGGATTTTATGATGAATCTCTTAGATGATCTTGAAGTGAAACGAAAAATGCATTCCAGATTACCTTTGGATTTCATCAGGAAATGCAAGATTTATAGAGTGGCCGACCAAGCTCAGGACAATGGCAGACATATCTAGTCTTCCTATGATCGAGAAAGCAAAACAATAAGGTTAGATTGGAATGAGCCCGAGGTCGTGGATTTAGATACTTTGATGGCACCAGTCTTGTCTTGTACTCGCAGATGGGTTGACATACAACATCAGAAGTTGAGAGAACAAGGCATAGCCATGACTTTCACTTTGGAAGAGAAACCTGCCGAAGGTGGAGCTAGTGTGAGTGAAGGCAATCCTAATCCTAGAAATTCAGGTGAAGGAAACCTTCGATGTGCCAGTGAGAGCAATCTCCATTCAAGAGGTTCGAAGAGGAAAGAGAGACCTGGAAAGAGAGAATCTTCCAAGAAGAAACAAGAGGCTAACAGAGATCGATCATCCGGTACTTCTTCTAGACCAGAGAATAAAACAATTCAAGTGGAAGAATCCATGGAGTCGATGGTACAGAACGATAGGCAGGAGGAAGGACAGGCACAGCATGGGTCACCAGATGGGTCTCTCCAAGACTATGAGTTAGATGAAGACAAAGTAGACAATGAAATATCATCTCCTCCCAGACAAGAAGAAATAGTGCATAAAGAGATTCAAGTTCAAGAAACACGATCGATTATCCCAGATTGGTTGAAGGAAAGATTAACCAAGGTGATCGTAGTAGAGGACGAGGACAATGCAATTGATTTAGAGAGCCTTGTTGGATGCTCACATGAAGTAACAGAGAAGAGAAAGGCTACCAAGATGTCCAAGATGATTCGAGATGAGACTGGATCTAGGAAATTGCAGATAGCTACACCAGCAGCAGACAAATATGAAGGTGAGATCCTAGCAGAAGAATATGATATACAGACTTTTGAGTTAGGACCCTCTACAGCAGAACAGACTTTAGATGATGCCACCGATTCATTTGAGGCATTGAAAGACAAGCTTAGAGAAGAAATGGAGAAGAACAGAAAGCTTGAGAGAGAGGTCGGTGCATGGAGGACATATTTCAGTCACATCAATGAACCTTTGGGACGTCAGGATCCAGCTAGATCACCAGTGCAAGCACTTCCGCTTCAATCAATCAATGAAGCAGAAAGATTCAGGAACATGGTCCAACGTACAAGTAATTGGATGGATAGATCTCATACAGTGGCCATAGAGTTTGTTACAAGGATGATGAAGATTATTCATCAAGTTATCCAAGTTCTTGAGATGATCCACAATTTGATGATAACAGTAGCTGCATTCGCCCATACCAAGGATGTTATCATTCCTGTCTTGAAAGTTATTAGACACACATCAAGGAAGGTCTTAGCACAAGAGAAGATCTTGGATGGAGAATCTCACAGTTTGTTTCATTGGTCAACCTTACTCCATATGAAGAGTGTTTTCTTTGAAGACATCAGTACTAGATGTGGCCAAGTTGAGGAGGTGATCAATCCTATCCAGGACAGAGTATTTGAGGTACTTCGTACCATTCTTGGCAAAAGGATCGAAGTCGAGACAGATGTGGATATGCAGGAACTAGAGGATAGAATCAAAGTCATCTTTTGCAAGGACGCAAATGTTACAGATGAGCAGTATGATCAGATGTTTGCCACCATGCTCCTGATTGAAAGGACGAAGGAACTTGAACCTTCATGGGACGCAGCTCTTCTAGATGCATTCGATCAGGTCATCCACTTAAAAGAGAGTGTGAAGAATCTTCTCGAGATTCCAATTGCAGAAATCGAAGGAATCGTTTCAAGATTCATTGCATATGCTAAGAAAGAAAATTGGAAAGGGAATAAGATTCTAGATGAAAGGTTGTTACAGATGACATGACATCTTATTTCTCATTGGTTTATGTCTCCTAGGTTTTTGTGCCAAAATTTAATATTTGGCTATGCATTTAATATTGTTCAGTAAAAAGGAGGCCATTTGTAACAAACCCTAATTAGGGTTTAGGTGTCATGATCTTGTCCGTTGATCTACTTTCAATCTGGACCTTTCATTGTAATTGAGGATGCTATTTATACCCTCATTTTTCATTTCAATGAATAATAGTGTAATAATCAATAGTTGATGTAATAGAGAAAAGAGATTAGAGCTAGAAGCAATTTTATTTTGTAGCAAGATTGAGTTTTGAAGAGAGGAATTCAAGCAATTGTTGTACATGATGATTTGGAAATCAATGAAATATTGAAGTTATGGTGTTTTGTTGCAAATTTCTTGAGTTATCTTCATGGTTGTTTGATTTACTTGAATTGTGCTCAATCAAAGTAGCTTGTTAGTTTGAAGGACATTGTGTGAGACTTGATCTTTGGTAGGATTCGTAATCCAAACCACTAGCTTCTTGCTGATTGTAGGAACGCCTTGCGTGGTCAACTGGAGAATACTTTGAGTCCCTTAACCTTCAATCATTATTTTATCTTGGATATGTACCTTCGTGGTAGTGTCCATGATATTTGATGCATTGAATATCATTTTATTACCTTAGAAGATCGCACTAATTTCAATTGAGTTGTTATCTTATGGCAAAATTGAAGTTGGTTGAATCTTGCCAAGTCTTGTCCATACTAAGTCATTCATAGGGTTAGACTAGATTAGACCTCTTTCAAACCCTACTCCTTTTGTTATTTTTTGAATAGTTTCCTTAGTTTAGCAAATCTTGAACTTTCGGAATACGTAAGGCCCCTTGGAGGAAACAGCAAATCACATCATACCGCTGGAGGCTTGTCCACACGTAGAGACCCTACTAAAAGAACCTTGGAGTCTTCCTAACTGATCCTTTACACGAATCTTCAACAGTTAGAGACTATTTTCTCAAGAGAGGATAAGATGCCTATTGGTATTTTATTCTGTGTATGATGGTGTACAAAATACACGTCAACAAGCAAGCAAGCAGCTCTACGAGCTGAAGTTAGGAATAACACTAGCCTTTTGTCTTGGTAAAGCCTTCTAGGTTCTTTGTATTTTTCTACCAAGGACTATCTTGGCCAAGACCCTTCCAGACTTCAAACGTATACATGTTGCAGTTTGGCTGGAGCCTTCAAACATCCTTTCTAACAGAGGTCAATTATAAATAGCTAATTGGAGCGGCTGGCCTTACCCATGACACATACACAAATGCCAAAAAACAACATTAAGATCCCTAACCCATACAGGGAAAATCACTATAATGTTGAATAAAACTCGTACTAAACCATCTACTCTGGGCTAATTATAAACCATATAACTGCAATTATGAAAAGAGAAAAAATTGCCTGGAGAGATGCACTAGGATAACTGCAAACTAGAGTATGTACATGTCATTGGCACAAGACAACACAATTTAATAACGCGATATTCTTGCATTCTCCTTTTCTCTGCCACATGCACTTGCTAACCTCAAGACTGCATCAATTGGCATAGAGGTTTATATGTACGCATTGCACAAAACCAATAAATAGGGCAATTTCAGAGATTCCAACATTATTGGTTTTCATTGAATTTGAGATAAATAGAACCAGCTTTATGACATCAATGTAGTAATGAATATTCACAGCACTTGGTAATTCTTGAATTCTTGGGTTGATTTCTGAAATCTCTCTAAACAAGAAACAAATCATCCTCGTGCAACAATATTCCTGCACATATTGCATTTTAAGCAAGACTGAATCAATCTTAGTGTGCCTGCCAAAAACTCTTTACTGCAGGAAAATAAACTGGTTCTTTGCTGCATTGCTCCATATAGTTTAAACTCTTCTTTCTCAATTTAATAAATGAATCTTGCAATTTTAGAAGGATCTAAAGAAGTCATATTTATACTGCAATATCTGTGAATTGAACAAGAAGATAAGTGCGAAGGCAACAAAGAATTCATAAATTGCAAAATTTGAGAATGATTATTTGGTTTTGTTGTACCTCTTGAATATCTAGAAACGAAAATGATTTAAGGAAATAATGCAACATTAAGCAAATGCAGAAAAACAAATAGTTCCGTTTCTGCTTAGGGATATCTACACATGTAAGAAGAGTAGTGAACTTCAGTACGTACAGTATAATCAAGAGAATAAATAAATTGCAACCAATCACAAGTTGAAGTTGCAGAAAAGATATCTAAATGGTCAAAAGGGACCCGCCAAGACCATTGCAATCAAGAGGGACCATATAATCAAGAGAATAAATAAATAAATTGCAATCAACCACAAGTTGAAGTTGCAGAAAAGATATCTAAATGGTCAGAAGGGACCCGCCAAGACCATTGCCGTGACTTTGAAACATCTCAAAGTTAATATTTATTCTAGATATTTTCAAGGGCAATTAAAACTGCAGTCTTTTGCACAGTTGCTTTACATATATCAAACATTCAAAATTGCTGAGGTGCTTAGCTAAATTTCACAGGCATTAATTTGTTTCAAATCCAAGTTAAACTGTAGAAACCTTATCACAACTTAAAATGCACACACCCAAACTGCGAGTAAGAGAAAAAAGGTAGTGTGTTTAAAACACTACAAATAATTTAATAAATAACTGCCCCAGTTTTATTTCGAATAGAACTCTTGCTGCCTAACATAATTTAATAAATAACTGCACCAGTTTTATTCTGAATAGAACTCTTGCTGCCTAACAGCTAACACTCCAGGTCACGTCCACAATAAATAACCTAGCATCTAATCTCATAATTCATGGATCTTATTCAGGCACAAAGGAGCTCTAGTTAGATTACAGTCAAAGAAATTTTGTTCTTGTGATGAACTCCAATGCCAAACCAGGTGCATATTAATCACAATTCTTGGATAATAATCAAATAGATATCCCGCCTGAGTAAATTCTCGAACTCTACAATTACTCTGCTCTTGCACAATAAAAAAAGGATGATTATATATTCTTCAAGCTTGTATAAATGTTCCTAATCAATTCAATCTGACATCAGACTCCAGCATTTTGAAAAAGAATAAAGTAGCATATGCTTCCTGCAAAAATCAAAATGGCCTACTTTCCAGAAAAAATACCCTTTATGTTTAGAACAGGCAATCTCAGGGCTTCAATGCCAATGCCAAACCAATCTTGGGAGACTTATCAAGGGCCTTTGTGTCAAACTCTCCAGAAAGACTTAACACAGATTTGGGCATGAACTGATGCTGAAGTAGTGCACCAAGCTTCCCATGGTTGTTAAGCCGTGTTTTCACTGTGGTGATAGGGTCAAGAGCATAGGAACTACCAACAGTGAAAGTGTTCTTGTTTTCTGAAAACCTGCGTGAAATCTCAGCAGCAACAGATGTGTTTGCAAGAGGGTTGACTACATGCAGATATGATGCTTTCAAGGTGTCACCCTTGTCCGCCCTTATGAACAAATCAGCAAAACCAGTATAAGTTTCAACTAAAAAGTCTCATATATGTCATCAACACCATTGCATATACATACTTCATATTGTATTTATAATAAAGAACAGAGTTGATTAGGAATATCAAGATACATACAATATGACAGCAACACTGAATTCAGGTTTTGCAATGCCTATGCCCGCATTGTACTTCGTGAATAAACCTGAAGCAGTATCATATCCTACTTCACCACCAACAGTAAAAACCTCGCTTCCAATTGCCCCAGAAAAGTCCATTACAGTCTTGGGAGTCAAACCAATGCTTGAGCTGAAGCCTGCATGTTCATGCAAATATTGCATGTCTAACTGGACAAGGAAAACAGAAGGATAACCAAGAAATATGTAGATCAGTAGAAAATGATCTAAGACAATCAACACCAAACTAGACATTTTGGGGATTAGCAAAGCAAATCAAACAGTACAATCCATAAAGCTAAAGAATAAATGCCTATTAGTTTTGAAAAAAAAAATAGGAAATGCCTTAAGCTTGCACATTATGACACAGCATTGACATAATAAGAACCTAGATGCTTTATGACCCAATTATAGCAACAATGTTCCTGAGGATGCCCCAAACAAATCCTGTTAATTTAACTCCGCAAAAATTGATAAGCAGAAACTAGAAAATAAACCAACGTTAAATCTAAACCCTTGTACTTACCTTGCCAGATTTCTCATCCGGAAATTTGAAGCTAAGAACAGTCCTTGTACGAGGTATGATTTCATCAACAGTTATTTTAGTTGAGATCTGTCATTTAAAAGTTCAGATCTATTCTTAGAAATGTTCCAGGTAAAGTTAGCAAGGACATGACCATAATTGAGAACCAGAAAAACAAACTTAAAAGAAAGCCTAAAAGAAAGGTATTAAGCAGTTTAGTCATATTTTCATGTTACACACATTGGAATTTGTGTCCACTTTTACATCAATAGTGGAATTCTGGTACTTGTACTGTGTGTTAATATCACCAGAGAAAAACCCCCCTCTGTTCACACCAGTGGATGTAAAACCCTGTCCAGTCATACAATCAAGTATGAGCAAGTGGATATAAAAATGTGAAAATAACTGCAAATGATCATCAATAAAAAACCACGATACAACATTAAGAAATTATTATTCCCTTGTCTGCTAACCATTTAAACTAAAATTTAAAACAATCAACTGAAAACATGGATTACAAAATAATAAGGAATTATTATTCCCTTGTCTCCTAACCATTTAAACTAAAATTTAAAACAATCAACTGAAAACATGATTACAAAATAATAAGGGTTGGTGGAGTAACATTCAATCAGAAAAAATGCTTGTGTATTGAATCCCTCTTTGGTGGTCTCAAACTTAATTGAACACCATACATAACACATGCGTACATTTATTCATATTTAAATTCAAGTCTAAGTTAAAAATATAATGTGTTGAGAATCGAGATAACATAATAATAATAAATTAAAAATGCAAAAGTTGTGGTCTAACGTCACACTCCAAGATATTGTCAGTATTTTGTGCCTAGTGTCACTTTCTAAGATCCCCTGAGGTATTCACACATCGCCCCATTGCAAATGGGGACCCCCAATTTTTTTTGCTTTCTAGGATAGTGTTAGAGTCCTTTGCTATTAGCCTTTGCATTGGAGAGGAATTGATGGTCAAGAAGCCAAGAGTCAGGTGGATAGCCCTGTGTGAGGTATGAAGTTTGAATGAGTGGTTAGGGTGGTTGTCAAGCTCAATTGCTCAAGGTCTGCAATAACAAAATGGTAGAAAAGAGGAAGTCAAATGGAGCCTTCAAAGAACAAGTCTAATCAACAATACAAAGTGTTCCTTTTGTCATCTGAGTGACTTATATGCATCCCAATGAGAGGTGACTTTCAGAAGCAAAAATTTGACTAAGTATATAAAAAAATTCTACTGCTCCTCCCTCATTAGGAGCGAGATCCTTACCAAGCTCTCCAAGTCACTTAAGATACCTCTCATCATTGTTTAATATCTCAATTTGATCAAGGAATCCAAGGAAACATCAATTGGGTCAAGTATGTAGGCAACTTCAAGTGCTCGAAGTTGAGGGCGAAAAACTTCAAGTGCTCCATAGTTGGAGCAAAATTCACTTCAAATGCTCTTGATTGAGAGCGAAATTGATCTTAGAATGCACCATGAGCCTAGTTTGAAACACTCGAATGGATGAAATGAAGGAGAGTAAACAAGAAAACGCTAAGTGTCAAGTTTCAATTAACTTCAGGTGCTCCCCAATAGGAGCGATTTCACTTCAAGTGCCCTTTGATAGGAGTGAAATTCCTTTTTAGGCCTCCCATGAGGTGAATTTGACATGTTTTCATGAATGAACGGTTGAAAGACCTAAGGTTTGAGTTGATGAAGCAAAGAAAAGTGAGTGAGAAAGAGTTAAAATCGCAAGTTGGAGCGAACTTCAAGTCCATCACCTTTGGAGCAAACTTCAAGTGCATCACTTTTGGAGCGAATTTACCCCTAAGGCCTTGAATGAGTGTGATTTAGTGCATCTGAATTGTCATTAGTGAGCGAGACTTCGTTTTGGAAAACAATTTCAAGTGCTCCTTTGGAGCGATTTCAACTTCAAGTGCTCCCTAGTTGAAGCGAAATTCACTTCATGTGCCCAAGGTTAGGAGCGAAATTTGCTTATAGAGCTCTTTTCCAAGTTAATTTGATGCCTCCACTTGCATGAATGACAAAGTATTCAAACCTGAAGTGATGAAGGGTAGAATTGGACTAAGGTTTGAGAGAACTTCTATTGCTCCTTATTGGGAGCGAAATCCTCTTCTCTTGCCTCTATCTTGGAGCGAAGTCATCCTCAATGCATTCATTGAAGGTGATATGATCAATTCTGCGCTAAATCTTAAGAGATCAATTGGTAGAGAAGTGATGAAATAATGCTAAGCCTCCTTTACTTCTCATCATGAGCGAATTTGCTCCAACTTCCATTGCCCACCCTTAGGAGCGACCTCCTCTTATCAAACCTGCAAACCACATAAAATCAGACATTATATCAAATTAGGAAGTTATATAAAAGGTATACATCATGTGTGTTTGATACCCATTTGTTTGTTTTGCAGGAGATGAAGAAAGAAATCAAGGGGATCAGGTTGGAGGAGGATCGAAACAAGTGTCGTAAGGAGGAAATTTCAATGTCAAGGTCAAGAAGATGTCCTCAAGAGGAAAACTTCATCAGCAAATACAAAAAAACATCAAGGATGGTGATTGCAAAGCAAAAGGAGGAAGATTGTAAGATCTACACCACCATGCAAAGGAGAAAACTACATTTACAAGCACGAGAATGCCCAAGAGGAATCACAACTCACCGCACCATGGAGACATGAAGAGATCAGGATGACCAAAGGAGAAATCATACAATCACCCCAAGGCAAGCAAGCAAGGATGGAGGAATGACTCAGCTACATCAATGCTTCTCATCACCACTACTTTGAGCGAACTTGAAATGTTGAGTATCAAGAGATATCTCTCAACATCCCTTCATGATGAGGAATCAAGTCTACAAATCCAAGTCGAGGTGTCATCCCAATCACTACTCCAATCAGAGAAGTTCCACATCAACACATCCGGATTCAATGAACCAAGCTCATCATATGGAGGCACAAACTTCGAAGCACCTACCCCCACTGTCTATTGGCCGAATATTCTAAAGATGACGTATCCAAACAATGTAATTATTTCATTGGCTAAGAGGAGTTTGTTGTAACAAACCTGTAGCGTCGTAAATTGTACGCACTTGCTAGGGTGGTACAATTTCAAACCTAGTTTAGCACCCGCCTTGGCGCATTTTGCATTTTGCATTGCATTTCCCCTTTAGCACTTAATTAATTAAATTAATTAGGTCTAAGGTTCTATTTCATCATCTCCCATATCATAAAGTTGGGCCCTTTTCATTAAAGTGTGCCCCTTTCATTTTATTCTTCCAATACATTATTTAATCAAAAACCCTAATTAGGTCCTATTTTGAACTTGGGGGCTTGATTTCGAGGGTCAAAACATCTCGAAATCACCTGTAACTTCGGGATTCTCTCTAAAATCATCATATCCAACGGCCCTGAAAATTTGGTGAAAAGTTGTCGAGACCATGGCGCCCGGAGTGCACACGGTCCCGGACATTTTTCCCGAAATTTTAGGAGCGCAATCCAATCATAAAATAAAGCTTAACCCCACGAAATTGGCGGGAGATTCAATCTCTAAGTCGGCCTAAAGATAAAATTAAGACCTAGGGTTTCATATATAAGAGCTCTCTTTCTTCATTTGAAAGGGGAGAATTTTGGTTTTGAAGGACCTTCTATGCAGCGAAAGAGCAGATCTTTGAAGACTTCAACAACATTCAAACATCCATCCATCAAGCATTCTATCAATTTCATTCATCCATTTAGGGCTTTGAAGACATTGAAGAGCAATAGGGGATTACCGACTGAAGATTGGCTTGTACCCCTCCCTTGGGGTTGGGTATGATTTCATGTTGTTTTCATGTCTTTGCATAAGCCTCATTATATCATTTGTATTCATGCTTTAGATCACTTTGCATCTTGATTTGGAGCATTTACATTATCATTTACAAGCAATTAGGGTTTACTTTCTAGGTTGCTCTAGTTTGCTTACTTGCATTTTAGGATCTTGCACACACACAAGGTCTGCACACACATTACTTTTACAATACAACTTGGCTATTCGTGGAGGTGGAAATCACCAAAGCAGGGGTTTGACTAAGGCAAAACCCTATATAGCCGCCCACCATACCTTTTCAGATATAAGTGCAGGTTTCGGAATTCGGACGACGCCGCAAGTTGCAGATCTGGAAGAAGCAGACCGAGACAGAACTTCACACCAAGTTTCAGAGCAAAAGACCAGGACAGGGGCGTGGGGCGCCCTAGTCCCTGGGACAGGGGCGCTGGGCGCCCTGGTCCTTTTGTCAGACAGCAATTTTCAGCATTTTTGACAGCTTTTCAGGTTGCAAAACAGCAGTTTCCAGAGCAGTTTCAGGGGCAGAATCAGGACAGTGGCGCCCGCGCCCCCGTCTCGAACATTTTCATTCATATTTTAACACCGGGTATGCATTTACATTCTTGTCTTGTCCTTGTGTTTATAGCTTTCCATTATTTAAGTTCAATTCTGCAATCTTGTTATTAGTTCATACTTGCACTTTGGGGTTAAGAATTGAACTTGCATCATTCTATCTATCATTTGCAACAAAAGAATAGAAATCCTAATAGGTAGCCCGTGGCTCTCTCTTCCACAAAAAGAAGTAGCCAATTGTGTGATACCTCTAGGCTCTTTCGTATTCCACAAGTGTGTGATTGAAAGTGAGATTAGGACATGTTTGCTTAGTGTCACTTTTTCCCCCACACAAAACCCTAATTAGGGTTTCATTGTAAAATCTTGGCCATTGATCTCAAATTGATTTAAGCCATTGAATTGTATTGAGACCATTATAAAAGGCTCTAGTTCTTCATTTGTAAGGGTTAATATAGAGTAATAGAAGAGAATAGTGAATAGCAATTAAGAAAAAAGTTAGATTAGGAGAAGGCAAAGATTGTTGCCAAACCTTGTTGTAAAGAGCAACTTATTTCATTAAAGTTATGGTGAATTTGATTTGTTACTTCAACAACTTGCATGGTCTTTACTTCTCAATTTAATTTCATGTTGATTAGATTGAGTGGAAGAATTTGTTGAATGTATTTGTGTGGAATACGTTTAGTCCATACCACTAGCCTCTTGCTGATTGTAAAAGTGCTTTGCATGGTCAACTGGAGTCACATGAGCTTAACTTCAAATTGTTATACATCCATTGTTTATGCATTAATTTGAATAATAATCAATGTTAGATGGTAATGATTTGAACATCTTTGAATTATCCCTTAGAAGATTGCACTGAGCTTGTGTCAAATTGTTCAAGTTGATGGTGAGACCTTGCCCAGTAGGATTCTATTGAATCATTCATCCATTTTCTTCCATTCTTAGGATTAGAATAGGCTTCCTAAACCCTTTCCTTTTGTCCCTTTTTCAACTCAAGATAGTTTAGGATAAAAAGAATCACAAGACTGCAACATCAGATGATCGAGTTCCAGCGATTCAAGCATTCAACAATTCAACGTAAGTACCCTTGTGATTCCAGCATAATCACATCAAACCAACGAGCTTATCCACACGTCGTGACCCGACATGCCAAAACCTTGGAGTTGTCTCAAGTGATCCTTAAGCTAATCTTCAGCATTTGAGTAACTTTGTTCAAGAGAGGATAAGATACTTTTGGGTATTTTATTGTGTGTTCACATGTGCATAAAAAACACATCAATAGAATTGGCACTAGGAGGGGATGAGGGCAATGAATTCTTGAACAGTTGAACTCCAAATCATATTAATTCATATTTGCGAGGAGTAATCTTATAGCCTTCTTTTCACTCTCCTCCACACTCAACAGAATTAGGAGGGCGAACATCGAATTGCATATCAAAAGAAGTTCTCTTCCAAGTGGAGTCATTAAGGGAGAATCTACCTCAAATCTTTCAAACTTACATCCTCCTCTTCACACTCAACAGAATTGAAGCAAAAGAAAGGCATGATTGTGGATACATGAATAAAACAGTTGTTCAAGTCATACTTTGAAGCTGTCGCCAACAAAATTTACACAAGAAAGAAGGTGATCGCTAAATTGTCAGTTGAGCTTACAAAGGAAAATAAGTACCTCATGCAGCTGGAACCAGTTGAGCTTTCAAGCTAAATTTGAGATTTGCAAGATCTCTTTATTCCAAAAAATCAAAAAAAAAAAGTGAAAATCCAAAAAAGTAAAAAATTCAATAAAAAAAAAATTAAAAAAAAGAAAGATTTCTTGATGGAGCAACAACAGTTTCAAGATGAGCAACAAGTTGATATTCCTCAATTTTGGTGCAGACTAAATATACAACTATACCCACGTTGATTGTCAGAATTTGTAGTACTAGGGAAGTGTAGAATCCATGAGACAAATAGTCGATATGAAATGCATTGCTTGACATACCTATCAACGATGGAATCGACAACGCAAGGAAAGATAATCTTTTGGGATGTTCCCAAGCCAGAAGCTGAAGAAAGCAATTGCAGTGTCCTAGAGAGAAAGGATCCTCTTTCAAGCTTCTTATGGATGATCGAAAGTCAGCTTATTTTGAATGGTGAAATGCGTTTAGAAGACATATTGCTACCATTTTGGTGTAGGATTCATAATGCACCCCACTCCGAATTTACTTGCACATTGTGCGAAATGGCTATCAACCAAGTCAAATATCAGTTTGGATTGCTAGCCTTATTCGAGGAAGAGTGTATTGCAAACAGATCTTGGAGTGCACACCTTGCAGCTGAATTTAGAAGAACATATGAACAAGACGTTGCTACATCACCCGACAGTGAAAAGAGCCAATTGCAAGCTGATGACACAAATCAACTTGATGATCAATGTATTGCAATGGATAGCTCACCATACCTTGCACCTAAAGAAGAATGCCATGGAACAAAAGTTGAAGAAACAAATGAGAATGCTCAAGTAGTGATAAGGGGAGATCAAAGTGTTGAGCAAGCAATCAAAGAAGAAGATGACTCGTTCCTTGAAGAATTTTCGCTCATACTACAAAAGGAGATTATTGAGAATGAAATGCAAGAAGTTTCAAATAGCAGTCTTGAAGGAGAAGAAGAAAACAATCATATAGAGATGTTGAATGAAGAAATGCAATTCATCATAAGTGAGCCCAAATATGAAGAACAATTTGAGGGGGCACTGAAAGACCTCATGGAGGAAGCACAAATGGAGTTACTGCCAAAATTTTTTCCAGATAAACAAGTTGCTACAAGAGGCACAATTCATCATCAACTTCAACCTCCCGAAATATTATGGGATGAATTGCAAAAGGATAAGACAAGCAGTCAAGGCATCACAATTGAAGATTACTTTGTGTCCAAAGAAGATGAAGATATAGTGGAAGACATTCAAGCCACCAAGATGCTAGTAGATGAAGATCAAGGTGTGGAGACACCAAGGCATAAAACTCTACAAAACATGGATACTAGTGAGGATCATCAAGAGATAGAGAAGGAAAGTGATGCAAGAAGCATAGATGACTTGAGGGATTATCACACATTTGATGTTTCACCATCCCAAGAACGAGGAATTGAGTGTTGTACTATTCAAGATGATGAAATCCTTGGTGAGCATCCATCCTTACCATAAGAAGAAGGATCAAATGAAGGATGTCAAGTTGTCCTAAAGGAAGAACTTTCAAGCATCCTTGAAGGTGAACAAATGGAGTTAGAGAATGAAAGACACTTTGATTTGGTG
Organism: Cryptomeria japonica; assembly: GCF_030272615.1. Taxonomy (NCBI): domain Eukaryota; kingdom Viridiplantae; phylum Streptophyta; class Pinopsida; order Cupressales; family Cupressaceae; genus Cryptomeria; species Cryptomeria japonica. Next base: position 255,597,678 of record NC_081410.1, read on the forward strand.
TTTCCATCAATGTTAGCATTGGAGCAACCGCTAGAGAAAATTTTTGAAGAGCAAACACTCAAGGAGACTCTCATTTTCGAAGATATGCTCATGGAATTTAGAAGGATGCGTGGTTTATGCATAGAGATGAGTGGGATGTCATTGTGAAAGCAAAGAATACTACACTATTCTAAGGGGCGCTAAGCATATTTCAAGAAGAGCCTGCAAGTGAGGATCAACATGTTGTGAATGCTCGTGGAATGGTACATCACCAATGGTGACCTCCAGAAGCGGCTGATGATATCTCATCTTGTGATGTGAAGTTGGAAAGCATGCAAGAGTTTCCATTTGAACTCGAAACATGCCAAAACCTTGGAGTTGTCTCAAGTGATCCTTAAGCTAATCTTCAGCATTTGAGTAACTTTGTTCAAGAGAGGATAAGTTACTTTTGGGTATTTTATTCTGTGTTCGCATGTGCATAAAAAACACATCAACACCCCTATGGTTTTCACCCAATTTTTAACTTTTCCCTTTGAAGTAAATTTGTCAAACAGTTGGCTTGCTATATAAATGTAAAGTTTCTTGTTTGTAGAGAAGTACTCCAAAGTTTGCAATAGTTTCATACAACATTTATTATAATACTTTGACATTCACAGTAGATAACAAATATTTGCATCATGGGAAACAACTGATAGCAATCGGAATTTTCATTCAATAAACTGCAGATATATAATCAGATTACACTCAATACAAATTCAGGCAATCTCTGATCTTAACATAGCAAATCTGTAAAAGTCTACAACTGTATATTGCATGGCTCAGAATTGTGTAAAAGTCAAATCAAGACTAATCCCATGCCCAAGCAAATGCACCACCTCTCCATTCAAACCCATATGCCAAGGAAAGTATTGCCATATTATTAGAATAATTAATTCTTTTAGTCAATTACCTTTTTAGTGGTTCTATTAATAGTCATTTCGTTAGTCATTTAACTTTTTAGTTCATCATCTTAGTTGTCAACTTATTTAGCTTTTTAGTTCGTTTAGTCTTTTAAGTGCAACTATTGCTTCTTTTATAAGAACGCATAGTTTGATTTTTAGTGTTTAGCTTCGGTGTAAGCGTTTTAGCTTCATGTTGAAGCTTTAGTTTAACGGTTGGTTCTTTCTAGAACACCGTTTTGTAATTGCTTTATGTTAAAGATGGTAACTTCAGCAGATATCATGTATGTCGTACTTATGGAATTCTCGGGCTCTTATTTGTTTTCGGTTTGCTTCTTCAATAGCTGGAAAATGTTACGGTTTCATTTTACACGTCTCTATTCATACTTCATGTATCGAAGTCCTTGAGTGCTGTAACCGACTTTGATTTAGCTGGTAAACCGTTTCTTTTCTTTCGTTGGACTTCATCGGCTCATGATGTATGTCGGCGTGTAACTGAAACCGTCCTTATTGTCTCGTCTTCTACCTTCTTCTTGAGGAGTCTATCGGTTATTGAAGCAGGTTATTTATTCATGTGTCATGGGTTATTTAGAAGATGATCGGCATTCTTTGAAGGGTCTTTTGCTGTGACTTTGTATCTGCTATTATTTTCTGAGTTGATCATTTACATTCAGCTGTGAACATTTGAGTGCATAGATTTGTTCTATTGCATCTTCTTCTACATTATTTTTGTAAGCAGATTTTCTGATAGTCAACTTCTATTTGAGCATTATCAATCATTGTTAAAATGATTGCCTTCTAAGTAAGAAAGATATGTACTTATTTTGAGACTTCAATAAAATCTATCTTTAGGTGTGGCTGGGTTTTTCACCCTCAGGTGGAGGGTTTTCCCAGGATAATTTGTTGAGTTCTTGCTCTCTTAAGCTTTCTTAGATGTTATTATCTGTGTTTTAGCATTCTGGTTTTATTTTTAACATGGTATCAGAGTGGGTATAAAGATAAGATCCAGAATCAGATTGCTTAGTTTTTTAAGTTCTCTTTATTTGGAGCTTTAGTCTGCTTATTTCAAGTTTTTCATCATGGTGAATGGACTCAAAGTTGAAGACAGACTGGATGGTGCAGCCAATTAAACTTCATAGAAATTCAGGATTCTTATTGTGCTAGAAGATAATGATCTTCTTAACTATGTGAAGACTGTTGTAGATGAACCTTCAAATGACACTGAGAAAGATCAATGGGGGAAGAACAATCTCATGGCTAGAAAAATACTAATTGATTTTGTTAAGGATCATCTAGTACATGTTATATCCAAGTTGAATTCAGCCAAAGAGATGTTTGAGTGTCTTCAAAGCTTGTATGACTTCAATAGTACTAGTATTATCTAGCATTGAGACGTCAACTCCTTCATATCAAAATGGCTAGAGGTGAATCTGTTGTTTCTTTCTTTATGAAGATTACTGAATTAAAGGATCAGCACAATGCTATCGGTGATTCTGTTGAGGATAAAGATCTTGTTATGCTGGCCATGAATGGTCTTCCTCACTCTTGGGAATCTTTCATTCAAGGTATTAGTGGAAGAAATGAATTACCTAAGTTTGATCGATTGAGAGATGGAATGCAGATTGGAGGCAAGTGGAATTGGACGTAAATCTCATCATGAAGAAGATCATGTTCTTGCTGCCCATACGTCTAAAAAAAGAGGAAGGAAAGGAAACTTCAAAAGGAATAGAGATAGAAATTCTGATTCAGCTCCCGAATCTAAGAAAAGAAAGGATCTCTCTAGGGTACAATGCTTCAGATGTGACAAATTTGGTCATTTTGCTAGAGAATGTCCTTCAAGACTCAAGCCTCAAGTTGCTGCAACTAATGTTGAAAATGTTTCTCCTCATAGAGAGTCTAGTGAAAATTCAAAAGGGTTTTTATTTATTTCTACTCTCTGCAGTAACATTCCTACTGATAGTGATACATGGTTTATTGATAGTGGAGCCTCCTGACATATCACTGGTTATCGTGAACATCTCTCCAACTTGAAAGAAAAAGATTCGCATCTTCAAGTTATCATTGGTGATGATGCATCTTATTCTGTGAAGGGTGCTGGTTCTACTTCTTTTTAGTTGGATTCTGGTATTCCTCTTCTTCTGAGTGATATTCTATTTGTTCCTGATATTAAGAGGAATCTGATTTCTATTTCAGCATTAGAAGACAAGGGATATCATGTTGCTTTTGTTGAAGGAAAAGTTCTTGCATGGAAGAAGAATACCACCATACAATCTACACGTGAGATTGGTGTTCATCATGATAGTCTTTACAAGCTTTCAGCTCGTCCTATTCAAGCTTTAGCTCATGATTCTTCAAGCTCAAGTGAGTTGTGGCATAAAAGATTTGGTCACCTGAATTTCAAAACCTTGTCTTCAATGGAGAAGGTAGTTGTTGGTCTTCCAAAGCTGAATCAAAATCATGAAGGTGTCAACAAGGGATGTGCTCTAGGTAAGAATGTTAAGAGTACTTTTCATAGTAGTAAAAATAGAGCAAAGGATATCCTAGAGTTAATTCACTCTAATTTTTGTGGTTCTGTGTCAGTTGCTTCCCTTAGTGATTTTTGGTATTATGTTACCTTCATTGATGATTTTTCTCGTTAGTGTTGGATTTATTTTCTTAAGTCTAAAGAATCTGATGAAGTGTTGTCCAAATTTAAAGAGTTTAAAGCACTTGTTGAATATTTATTTAACAAGTAAATAAAGATTCTAAGATCTGATAATGGGGGAGAATATGTTTCTGGTTTATTTCATAACTTTTGTGTTGAAGTTGGGATTAAGAGGGAGTTATGTGTCCCTTATAATCCTCAACAAAATATTGTAGCTGAAAGAAAGAATAGGACAATTGTTGAGGCAGCAAAGGCTATGATCCATGATCTAAGATCTGATAATGGGGGAGAATATGTTTCTGGTTTATTTCATAACTTTTGTGTTGAAGCTGGGATTAAGAGGGAGTTATGTGTCCCTTATAATCCTCAACAAAATGTTGTGGCTGAAAGAAAGAACAGGACAATTGTTGAGGCAGCAAAGGCCATGATCCATGATCAAAGTCTTCAAACATTTTTATGGGAAGAAGCTTGCAAGACAGCAGTATACATTCAGAACCGTAGTCCTCATCAAATTCTAGACAACATAACTCCAGAAGAAGCTTTTTCAGGTACTAAACCTGACATTAGTCATCTCAGGATTTTTGGATGTCCTGTCTATTTTCATGTTCCAAAAGAGAAAAGAACTAAGTGAGAACCTTCAGGGAAGAAAGGCATCATTGTTGGTTATAGTGAATCTTCAAAAGCATATTGAATTTACATTCCAGGTCAAAAGCAGATTGAAATCAGCAAGGATGTGTCTTTTGATGAAGATGTACCACTGATAGAAAAGATTTTGAGTCTCCTGAGGACATAGATATGGCTGATCCAGATTCACCTTCAGAGATTTAGAGGAAGAATACAGATTTAGAAGATTTTGCTGATCCTATTGATCCAATTGATTCTATAGATACTTCTGCAGGCCCCAATATTACTCCAGCTATTAAGAAAAGACCTTTGTGGGCTCGAAATACTATGGAAGAGGCTGAAAAATATGCAGCCCCTCGTGGCACCTTCAGAGAGAGTAAAAGGCCTCATAAGTTTGCAGGATATGTTCCTTTCATGAGTCACTTTTTAGCATCCGAGCCCTCTAATTTTGAAAAAGCCTCAAATCAGCAAGTGTGGAAGGATGCCATGATGGAGGAATATTAATCCATTATCAAAAAAGATGTGTGGGATATTATTCCTAGGCCCAAAAGTAAATTTGTTGTTTCCTCTAAGTGGTTGTTTAACATTAAACATGCAGCTGATGGGAGTAGAGAAAAATATAAAGCTAGATTTGTAGCTAGAGGTTTTTCACAAAAGGAAGGCATAGACTATGACGAGACTTTTGCACCTGTAGCTCGTTATACCTCTATCAGAACTATTATTGCTATTGCAGCTGTTAAAGGGTGGGAATTGCATTAGATGGATGTAAAGACACAATTCTTGATTGGCGTAATTGAAGAAGAAACTTTTATTGAGCAGCCAGATGGATTTGTAATTCATAAGAAAGAATCTCATGTATGCAGATTGAAAAAGGCCTTGTATGGCCTTAAGCAAGCTCCTTGTGCTTGGTATGAAAGAATTGATCGATATTTGTTGAGCTTGGGTTTTCTCAAAAATGATGCAGATCCAAATATCTATTTCAAGGTAATTGATGATAAAGCCTTAATTTTAGTTCTATATGTTGATGATTTATTTCTTACTGGAGAGGATGATCTTATTGCTAGATGTAAGAAAGAGTTAACTTCTGAATTCGAGATGAAAGATCTTGGTTTGATACATTATTTTCTTGGTTTAGAAAAGTGGCAAAGACCAAATGAAATCATTTGGAGTCAAGGGAAATATGCTATTGATATTTTGAAAAGATTTGGTATGTTAGATTGCAAGTCTATGGCAACTTCCATGAAAGCAAATCTGAAAAAGTTACATGAGTTTGCAGCTCATTCAGATTTAGTTGATCCTACTATGTATAGGCAATTGATTGGATCTTTGATGTATTTAGTCAATTCAAGGCCTGACATATGTTATGTTGTTAACACTCTCAATCAGTTTATGAGTGAGCCTAGACAGATTCATTTTGTTGCAACTAAACATATATTGAGATATGTGCATGGTACAGTGAGTTATGGTCTGAAATATACTTCTTGTGAAGGTCTGAAATTGCAAGGTTTTTCTGATTCAGATTGGGCAAGATGTGTACCTGACAGGAAGAGCACTTTCGGTTGTTGTTTTAGATTAGGTTCAGCTATGATTTCTTGGTGCAACAGGAAGCAATCTTGTATGGCCCAAAGTACAGCTGAAGCTGAATATGTTGCAGCTACTACAACAACTAGAGAAGTAGTGTGGCTTCGTAAATTGCTTGCAGGATTGTTTGGACAGCCTTTGGAACCTACAATGATTCATTGTAATAACCAAAGTTGTGTGAAGCTTTCAGTTAATCCTGTCTTTCATGATAGAACCAAGCATGTGGAAATAAAATATCATTACTTGAGAGATATGGTTCAAAGGAAAGCAGTGGAGCTCAAATACATTTGCACAGAAGAGCAAACAATAGACATTCTTAACAAGCCACTTTCGAGAGTGAAGTTTTGTTATTTTCGAGATAACCTTGGTATTGTAGAGAATGTTGCTCTTGCTAAGAGAGAATCTCAACTTCAATGAATCTTTATATATATGTTGTTAATGAGTTTTTCTCTGTGAGAGAGAAGTTCGAGGTGAAATCCCTTGTAATGCATTTTTCTCTATGATGAAGAAATTTGAGGTGAAAGTCCTTGAGGCTCTTTCCACTTATACGGTAGCCATAGTGGATGTCATGTTGAGAGACTCCATGACAACATCACGTTGATAGATTCTGTGATGAGAGCTTGTGTTATTTCACCTATGGGAGTAGCCATGGTGAACATCATGTTGAGTGAATCCATGATGTCTATCACGTTGAGAGAATCCATGATTAAATTTTGTTGTTTGTCATGTTGAGAGACTATGACTTGAATATCTGTTAATGATATCTTCTTCGTTAAGAGGGAGTGTTAAAGATGGTAACTTCAGCAGATATCATGTATGTCATACTTATGGAATTCTTGGGCTCTTATTTGTTTTTGGTTTGCTTCTTCAATAGTTGGAAAATGTTACGGTTTCATTTTACATCTGTCTCTGTTCATACTTCATGTATCGAAGTCCTTGAATGTTGTCACCGACTTTGATTTAGCTGGCAAACCGTTTCTTTTCTTTCGTTAGACTTCATCGGCTCATGATGTATGTCGGTGTGTAACTGACACCGTCCTTATTGTCTCGTCTTCCGCCGCCTTCTTGAGGAGTCTATCGGTTATTGAAGCAGGTAATTTATTCATGTGTCGTGGGTCATTTAGAAGATGATCGGCATTCTTTGAAGGGTTTTTTGCTGTGACTTTGTACCTGCTATTATTTTTTGAGTTGATCATTTACATTCAGCTGTGAACATTTGAGTGCACAGATTTGTTCTATTGCATCTTCTTCTACATTATTTTTGTAAGCAGATTTTCTGATAGTCAACTTCTATTTGAGCATTATCAATCATTGTTAAAATGATTGCCTTCTAAGTAAGAAAGATATGTACTTATTTTGAGACTTCAATAAAATCTAACTTTAGGTGTGGCTAGATTTTTCACCCTCAGGTGGAGGGTTTTCCCAGGATAATTTGTTGAGTTCTTGCTCTCTTAAGCTTTCTTAGATGTTATTATCTGTGTTTTAGCATTCTGGTTTTATTTTTAACACTTTATATACATTGTATATTCGTAATTAATTCATTCAAGATCATCCATCCAATTATTTGAGCAATTATTCAATTATTTTTCATGGTATTAGAGCAGGTCGATGGGATTTTTTAGGATTTGGCAAATTTTTTAATAAAAAATTTGTAAGCCCTTACCTGGAATTTATTAGGAGTTCGCAAGTTTGCTGGGCATGCTAGGGTTTGTGTTCAGAAGTTTTTTTCTGCAAGGTTTATGGCCGTGGTTTTTTTGCAAGTTCAAGTCTTTTTGGGCTTTTGTTCTGAGAATTTGTGACTTGCAAATTTTTAAAATTTGTGGGTCGAATTTTCGCTTTTTTTTTTGGGCACGAATTTTTCCCACAAGTCAGATTTTCACGTTTTTTTCTACTCACAATTTTCAAGGTTCAGATTCTTTGTTTCTTGCCTAAGTTTGTGGCTTTGGTTTTTTCCGAAATCGCACTTTGTGCAGCGATAGCGGCGGATTATTTTTGCAGAGTCTGATTTTCACGGCCTGTTTTTGGTCTGCAATTTGTTTTTTTGGGCACATGACTTTTTATTTCGCAATTATTTCGTGATTCTCCCATGGGTTGACTTCAGGTTCCTAATCTCAGCACGATGGTGGGAAATTTTTCAGCATGTTCCTGATTTTTCCGCGTTTACGTTGGATTCTATGCACGATTTTTTCACAACTTCCGCCCACAATTTTCAAACGTTTTCTGGGCACACAAAGGGTTTCTGCAGCAGTGTTTGTTTTTTTCGCGACTTCTACGATTTTTTGACAAAAAAAAAATTTGTGCACTGCACATTTTTTACTGGTTTCTTAGTCTTTTTCGTGATTTTCACACTTTTACCAGACCTGCGGGGGCGGCGGTGGCTAGGGTTTTTCCCTAATATTTTTTTACTTTTTTTTTTAAATTGTTTTTTTTTTCCTGACTTTTTAAAAAAAAAAATTTTAAAATCAGAGGTTATTTTTTCGGCAAATTATTATTTTTCTGATTAATTTAAGGTTTCAAGTTTGCATGAAATTTAGTTTTCAAGGTTTTCCAGAATTTTGCATCTTGGGTTTCATGCCAAGATTTTTGCCTCGAGCATTGTGCCTTTTGTTTTGTTGATTATTTTTCTACAATCTAGGGTTTGCAGAAAATCTATGGGTTTTCAGCAAATTTTGATATTTGCACTGGGATTTGTGCCTCGAATTTCCTTCTAGTGTTTCAGATCCTTTGTGCAACGGTTTCTTTTCTGATTTTTAATCAGATTCTTCTGTCTCATGCCTTCACTAGGTTGACCTCGGTTTTCGTGATGGGTATCTTTCACCAACATCATGTTGGAACACAGTCAAATGTTCAACGGCCGCAACTACAACATTTGGAAACAACACATGTTAACGATATTTGAATATCGTTGCCTTGATCAGATTGATTTGGGCAAAGCCTCTCGTTCTACAAGTCCCAAGGTTTTCACAATTTTTTCCTAAAAAATTGTCTATCGCTTTTCTAATTATTTCCACAAAAATCATGGGAGGGTTTTGCTTTATTTTTTCCTCAAAAATCAGGGTTTTTCAGCATGATGTATGGTGTTTTGTCTTGCAACATTTTAGGGCTTTCACGATTTTTTCCTCAAAAATTGTTTGCGGGGGATTTCACGATTGTTTCCTCAAAAATTGTTTGTTAGGTTTTCACAATTTTTTCCTAAAAAATTGTCCGTAGGTTTTCACCATTTTTTCCTGAAAAATTGTTTGTTGGTTTTTTCGATTTTTTCCTCAAAAATCATCTATAATTTGCGAAGTTTGCGTGGGATTTTGTCAGTTTTTTCCTCAAAAATTGTGCTTTGTTACAGTCAAGTTTGGGTCACACTTGGAGTTGCCAGGGCGAACATCTACAACCGTGGTATCTTCCAATCTGTTTTGGAGTTGCTGGAGCAAACAGTGCTCAATACTCTTCTGCAAAAGGGTTTGTCAATTTTCCCTCAAAATCATGGTTTCAAGTTTCTATAATTCACATGTGACAACTCTATAATTCACGTGTGTTTGTGATCAAAAGACCTACAGTGTCTTCTGTCAGGTACTTGGTTGATAAAACGACCATTAAGGGAGGGTATTAGAATAATTAATTCTTTTTGTCATTTACTTTTTTAGTAGTTCCATTAATGGTCATTTAGTTAGTCATTTAGCTTTTTAGTTTGTCATCTTAGTCATCGACATATTTAGCTTTATAGTTTGTTTAGTCTTTTAAGTGCAACTATTGCTTCTTTTATAAGAATGCATAGTTTTCTTTTTAGTGTTCAGCTTTTTAGCTTCATTTAGCATTTTAAGCGTTTTAGCTTCATGCTAAAGCTTTAGTTTAACGGTTGGTTCTTTTTAGAACACCGTTTTGTAATTCTTTTATATACGTTGTATAGTTGTAATTAATTCATTCAAGATCATTCGATTATTTGAGCAATTATTCAATTATTTTTTAATATCCAGCAAATTGGAATACCAAGTCCAAAATTAATAATGCCACTGGTAATCCATCCAACTCAATAAGAAGTAAGAACTCATGTCCCCTCCAAATTGCTGATGGAAGATCATGACTAGAAAACAATGACTTTGTTGAAGGAAACGACCTCTTAAATGGAACAATCTTTACAGCAAATAAGATGCTCAGATGAGACAAGCTGAATTTCATACCATTTCATACACCCATGCTAGGATATACAAATCTGCACACATCCATGTTGATAGAACAATGCCTAGGGCAAATATATTAGCACAAGAGTTTATACAGCTTCTTCACATGCCTAAGTGATCTTAGTTCAAACCCACAACCTTCTGTAATAAGAGAATGAATCGACCAAACTTTCCAATTATTTATTTCTTGTTAAAGCACTTACCAAGGCACTGAAAAACAGTAACAAGGCAATCTCAGATTTCTTGAGATTTAAAGATTATTTTCATGGTTCAAGATTTTGGTGAGTTTGATTAATTTTGGGTGCTAGGTTAGATTCCTTTTTGCTAAATCTAGGATAAGCTTTGTTGTACAAGGCAACAAAAATCCTCCTCTACATCTATTTGTGCGGCTTTAACATTTATGATGCAGATTACTCTCTCAAACAGATAATTTAAATGCAAAAGAGTTATTTACTAATAGTTTTAAAGATGAGTGACAATCGAATTTTAGACCAGTGGCATTACATGCCCCACAATCCTAAATCATCACAGCAGACATGAATTGTTATTTGTATTAAGAGTAGATGATAAAAGGGGTGGCATTATTCTGTGCAACATGAGTGAGTCTGGAGTTTGATTAATTTTGGGTGCTACGTTAGATTCCTTTTTGGTAAATCTAGGATAAGATTTGTTGTACAAGGCAACAAAAAGCCTCCTCTACATCTATTTGTGTGGCTTTAACATTTATGATGCAGATTGCTCTCTCAAACAGATAATTTAAATGCAAAAGAGTTATTTACTAATATTTTTAAAGATGAGTGACAATCGAATTTTAGACCAGTGGCATTACATGCCCCACAATCCTAAATCATCACAGCAGACATGAGTGAGTCTGGAGCTAAGGCCTATCCTCAAGCAATTCCATAAGCCGACTCTGACTTACAAGTGCATCAAGAATAATTAAGAATCCCTACAAGCATATATTCACATTAATTGCAGCTTGAACATTGATCTGTATATTAAAACATAGTCAGTAACTATTATCACAAGCTTGATGCAATCTTAACACAACGTAGTGAGAAGAGAAATTCAACTACAAAAATCCAGGCTAATACACCACATTCTTGCAGCTAACCTTAACATCGATTTATAGTAAAAAATGATCTCTCATGGACCTGAAATACAATGAGCATGGAATAAAGGCCCGAATGAACTAAGCCAAAATGATTCCAACTATGAGTAACGTTGAATCAAGATGCATTGTTTTTGTCTCCAAAGTCTTGAGTGCTTGTTCCATAGGCAGATGTCATCTTGAAATGCCCTTTGAAGTATAAAATATAAATCACCTTCCACAAAACTTTAGGGACAGCGCCTATTAAGTACTCCAAGGTTTACATATACAATAGTACAATTTCTGTCACTTCCCCTCATGCCCCAAAGCATTCATGACTAACCAAGTCTTTCAGTGTTGCGTTACATTGGAATTAAAAGAAAATTGAGTATAACTGTGTTTTTCTTCCATGCTCATGTACACTTTCAATTTTCAGCTTCTGGCCTAAAAAAGCAACACGGTGGACCAATTTTTTATGTGTCAGTCCAGAGTACACCACTGTGAAATGAAGGGACTTCATCTAGATTGTGGAGGGGGAACCTCTTCCATAGGGACGCCAGCAAGAGGAGGGGGAACCTTGGGAGCATCAAGAATAGGAAGGGGATACTTGAGCATATACAATTTATATTTTAAGGGAGAGCTGCAAGGGTGGATAAAGTAGGTGTAGTGAATATCTAACTACACTTGGGTTTTAGCAAAAATCCTCTTTTATTGGCATCCCATGGGATGCATAGCATGTGAGCAGAAAACTTTATCATAGCCTCCTTCAAATTTAATTATAAATGTAATATTTCCCCTTCTCCATATGACAAGTATGGGCTAAGTAATCTATTAAAGAGGCCCCACTTTAGTCAGCAGCCTTTGTGATCTCATCCATTGGATTTCCTTTTTGGATCAATGGCTAAGGATTGCCCTTCCCTTTTGGGAAATCTATATATGGGTTTGCTTCCTTTCTGTAAGGATCTTGGGGCTCATTAAGTAATCTCTAGTCTCTATTCTATGTTGCTTCAACACCTTGCCTCAGGGAGTCCTCGGACTTAAAACTGTGTGCCTGTTGTGCCTACTTACAGTTCTCAGGCAGAAGCGCCTTACTAATAGGTGTTGGAATATTGTTCTTTAATAGTTTATCTATGCATTTTGCTTTGTTAGTTGAATCATAGATGAAGTTTGAACTAGCCTCCACAATACTCTCAAAACAGATGGAAGGTTGAACATCGAAGAGGAAACCCAATTGACCCATTCTTTGGTGCAACGCATCCCTTTTCCTTTTGTTTCTCTAAACCCTTTTTCCTCCTATCCCTTTTCACTGCAAATTTTAACACACACAGGAACCAGCTTTCTCTAGAGTTTGCTCAAGTGTTGGTGAAGCTATTGGCCTAAGCGTCCAATGTTGTTGTGCCCACACCATCGTGGACCTCCAACAGTATGTTCAATCAAATGAGGCACATCTTCGCATCCAATGTTGTTGTGCCCACACCATCACGGACTTCCAACATTATGTTCAATCAAACAAGGCACATCTTCAAGTACAAAAAGCAAAGAGGTAATTTGAAACATTGGCAAGGGCTCAGTTAGGTGGCACTATAGGAAGGATAAGTTTTGGGGATCTCATGTTTTATCTGCTTTTCCGAGATCATTAGTTCAAATGCCTCATATCTATTACTTCTCTTGTAGCCATTCAAAAGTCTTTTCCAGCTGATTTTCAACTAAACAAAAATTCATTTACAAGCCTTCTAAAATTGCTTCAATCTCAATGAGCTTCTAGAATTTCTCCAACATAAGCCCCACCAATTTCGTCCATTTTTTCTCAAACTTGAATGTTTCCAAAGTTTTATCCATAATCATGAGCATGCCTAAAGTTTTAAGAATTAAAAGCTTAACGACTGCCTTGATCAAAGAAGGATCCATACTCTGAAGCCTTTCCTTTGCCTTCTCTATCCCATAAAACATATCCATCAATCCCTTAATCTAGACCTTGGTGTCAGCCTCTTCAGCAATATTCCCTGATAATTTAAAAAATAATGAGTGCTCAAATATTGTTCTTACTTTCATCACCTCTTCTTGTTTCAATAACTAAGGGTTACAGGTTTAATTGTCTCCCTAATCCTTATAATTTTTTTCTTTACATTCAGCAAGTTTCTATGTATGATTCATGACATAACCCTTATGCCTACTATGTGAGTGAAGAGAGAGATCAATATTTCTTGGAGGCCAATTTCATCTCTTTTAAATGTCTATATGCACCTTGTAATGGAACAAAACTAGAAGTGCTCAACAAAGGTTGAGAGGATAAAGCGAGAGCTTGACAACCTCACCTTTATGTACTAAGCTCACCACCAGCATCTTGTTATTTTTATAGTAAACAATGTTTTGGACCCAGCCTCTCTTCCTGCAAGGAAGCAATAAAATCAATTCAAAGATCTTAATTGGTCGTATCCGAGTCTTACATCAACATTCTTGACCATCATATTTGTTTTGAGTGACACAATTGCCATACTATTCTCCAATAATTTGACTAGCATTCTGGAGATAAGAGAATCCTTTGACATCATCAATGATCAACTCCTAATACTTTGTTTTCTTGGTGGCATACCAAATTCATCTCCTACAAATGTTGTGGTGTGCTTCGCTTCAGCAACCCTAGTGCATAACTCTGTTTATAAATCATCAAAGCATAGTTGAACTACTCACCACTCGGCAAAACTCGCCAAGGCCTGAAAAAAAAAACTCAGCAAAAACTCGGTGAAAAACTCGGCAACTTAAAAACACACTTAAATTTAATTAAAAATGCATTTTTTTTGCAAAATTTAATGAGAAGATGCATCCAATGAGTCAATAAATGAGAACGCAAAAGAAACAAACTGATTCTAGATATACTTAAATGCAAAGTGTCTACAAAATCGCATCCTCGTGAGGAATGCTGATGGTTGGAAGCTTGGAAGCAAAATAGTAAATAGTTTTTGTAAAACCAAAAGTAAATACATCATTACAATTACAACTTCCTCTTCCTAGCTCTAGCAAAAACCAAGGGAGAGGTAGAACTAGAGGGTCTAGTCCTAGAAGTCTGCAGTGGGCGTAACTGTGCCTCCTTGCTCGGTATGGTTGGCTCATCCTCCATCCTAGATGAAGCTATGTCTCCACCTGCTTCTGGCACTGGCAATGACTCCTCATCCTCATCCTCTTCCTCCTCAATATAATCCAGCGTGAAATCAAATCCACCCCCCTCCTCCTCCATAGCCTGCCTCTCCAAATCAGTGATGTCATCCTCGAAAAACAATTGAGGCTGCTTTTGTGATGTCCAATCACTATAAGGATCTATATCATCCAAGTCAATTGGACCACCTTCTACTTCCTCTACCTTCCTTACGTGCAATCGAAGATTATATTGCACGAAGACAAAGTCATTGAGGTGTTTTTGCGCTAACTTGCTCCTCTTCTTCCTGTGGATTGCTTCAAACAAGCTCCAATTGCGCTCACAATTAGATGAACTACAAGGCTGACATAAGATTTTGAGGGCAAATTTTTTGAGATGTGGGGTATTTCCAACCCAACTTTGCACCAAGCATCTGCAAATTAAAATTAGGTTGAGAGTAACACCCCTTGCCGGGGTCTGAGGGTGAGAAAGAGGGGTAGAGAGATAGGTCTAGATCTTGGGGGAGAGAGGAGAGAGTGAGATGGAGTGTGGTAGAGAGGGGGGTAGAGGAAGAGTGATAGGAAGATCGATAGGTCTAAAATTCAAGGCAGAGTGAGATAGAGAGCGAAAGAATGTTGATAGGAGTATACTGATTACTGAAATTTGACTAAGTCTGAAAAATTAAAAGATCTTCTAAAACCTAGAATTTGCATTATAACTCCTAGAGATCTGAAACCACTCTCAAACATCTTGCCAATATATACATGAAATACCACTTATATTTAAATGTTATATTTCATGTATATATTCTGATGAAGAGAATGAAACTGACCTGAAAAAACAAAAATAGATAATTTTTTGACGTGTTTGGGCCTTTTTTTTAGTGTACCCAAGATTTTTATAGAAACTCACCGAGTTTTTCGGCGAGAAAAAGTCAAAAAAACTCGCAGAGCAGAAAAACTTGGCGAGTTTTGAACTCGCCGAGTACTCTGAGAGTTTTCTGACTATGCATCAAAGTAACCCCTTATAGATACTCCAGAGATCCCCTCTCATGAAATCTCTTCTTTTGGATATTTTGATGTGTACCATGGTGGAAAGAAAGAGGAGGAATGCTCCTCTAGCTAAAAGTGGCAAAGGTGAAAGCAATTGATCCTTTGCTCTATGTAAAAATGTGAGCATTGATTTAAGATATTTAACTAAATATTTCTGATGATAAATTATGGATGGATAAATCTATTTTGGAGGATCTGATAAACCTCTAGTTAACAAATTCTAGCACTTTGATGCTTCTTTTTTGGCCCTTGGGTGCCCTACCCAAATCACCAATATCAGAGAAAAAATTTCAACTTGTTATGTTTGCTGTGAAGGTTATGCCTATCCAAGCGAAACCAAGTGGAATTACCCACTTCAAAACAGTAAGGCACATCATGACAATCATGGATAAATGTATTGGATAAAAGCAACCAATAACTAGGAAGCTTTCCACAATGATTGTCACAAGTTGCTCAAGAGGTATGAAATGCAGTATTAAATAATCACAAGTGGAAGCCCAACATCGCTTCAAAAGTTCAAGGGGTTGAGCTTAAATGGTTAGAATGGTGTTTTCATTGTGGAGACCCATGTTCAATTCCCCATAGGGACATCTAAAGTGGAAGTCTAAGTTGTGACTCTTTGTCTTCCATAATTAGCTTCTAATATGGAGGTGGTTTCTAAATAAAAGTGGATTTCCAAGTGGTGACCCTTGGTCTTCCGTAAGTGATTTCTAGTGTGTTTGTTCCTAAGGAACTTGTATTGGTCTCATGTTAATGGTTGCATGAGCAAGATATTTATAATCAATAAGCAATTAAAAAAAAAATTGCTTCGAATCTGTGTGAAAAGACATGTCACCAACATGTGGTGTATATGTCTTAGTAGATGTCATCAAAATTTCATTTTGAAAAGTCAGCACAGAACTAAAATTTAATCATGTTAGTATTGGATGATCAGTTGATAACTAATGAAATCCATAAAAAGATTTTCATTTTCATAGAAGTATTCATAACTGCTAATAACCTAAGCTTCCAATTGTAAGACTTAGACTAAATACAAAAATAACAAGGATGAATGTGATTCTCAAGACGTTTTTCCATACAAGGCAGGTGTGCAAGGTCTTTGTTACACCAAAAAGTCCACAACAGAATAAGTAAGCCTCCTTTAGCAGGTTGTATTAAGGATGTTGTACACTCATTTTGTATTCTGGACATATAAATTATTAAGGACACAGAAGGAAGCTTCTAAAAGAATAGAGATACGTGCAACATTTAACAACATCCAATAAGCCTACCTAACTATGTTAAAAAGTTAGCCTTGTGACTATTTAACAAAATACACTAACAATTGTGGTTATATCTCATCATTTCCTCCCTACTTAGGGGAATTGTTTTCAAGTTTACAAATGATCAGAATTACCTCATACATCCAATCTCAACCATGAAAAAATCGAATTTGATGAAGTAGTTCCTACCAACCATAAATAGTGATGTAACACCCAATAGGTAGAAGCAACCATTGTTCTAAATTGAGGATTGGATCCATACCATGTGCCTCAAACATAGAAATAAATGAATCGGAAGCTGCTAAGTGTCCAGCATGCTTAAGAAATGAACATATAGTAGCCATTGAAGTAAAAGACATGTCAACACTTAAGTTGTGAATAGTCCAACTTAGAATTGTGATAGAGAACATTTTCACATGGCAACACCCCTCTCATTCTTTGTGTGTATAACTGTAAATATATAGGATACGGAATCTAAGACCAACAACCACTTTAGGCTTGATTATTTGGAATTTATAATGGCTTCTTCTGGAGTAAAATTAAACTTAAGTGTTCAGAGGAGCAAAGAACGAGTATTTTGGCAAGCGGGCTACTAGTGAGTGGCACATTATATCTTCTAAGAAAAAGGAGAAATATGTCTCAGTGGTATGCAACCAAAGTGAGGAGAATAGAACTACTTTCTCTCTGAAAGGATTTCCCTGGTTCTGCAAACAAATCACCTCTTAATCAAACTCAAACAGGTTCTAAAAATCCCTCTTATTTTGGTTGATTGCAAAAATGTCAGCAATCCTTTTCACAGATACAAGGATTTATGCAAATCCCTAATTATCAAATCCTCTAACAGCTTATCCCCGACTTTTGTTGCTGCTCCTCCAATAGCAAAACCTAGATGCAATTCATACCCTCTGAAGGGTGTTTTTACAAACAAAGTTGATTGTTCCCCAACAAAGTTTTTTTAACTTAGGGGATCAACTGCAAAAAGATTCTATAGAGTTGGTCCTTCAAAACCTATTTTCACGAGGTAGGTAATGAAAACTTCACTTTCTAATATACACAACTAGGTGAAGTTGATGATTGAATAATGTCACTTGCCCTTCTCTAGCTTTATTATCTATGGGCTTCATTTTGGTGTAGTTTCATTCAAACGCAAATCAAGATTTTGCTAGATCAAAAGGCCCTTGGCATTTTGGCATATGCAGGTTGTATATATGTCTAGGGAAACTATTTTTTAATCTAGAGAACAAATTTTTTACTAAGATGCCCTTGTAAATTTATTTCTGCAAGCTTCCTCTAGGGCTGAGAAACTTAGAAATGATTAAACTATTGGCTGGAATTATTAGAAATTTCCTTAATTTCAACTAAAAGAAATTCAATTTTCATAGCAGTTTTGTGCAGGTGTGCATTGTTGATATTTCCAAACCTTTAGCACACTCCATCAAATTAATTTATGAGCATGGATATTGACTTTGGTTTGTAACTATTAAGGTATGCCCTTCAAATGCTTCAAATGTATCCAAATGGGGCACAAAATCTCAAAATGTAACTTTCAACAAGACTCTAGGTTATCATAAATTTTGCTGCCAACAATGGGTTAAGAAGTTGGGTTCTACATATGCTGATTCATTTGGCAGAACCATGATTGCTTCTTGTTGATTCTTCTCTAGCTTGCAACAATGAGGAAGCTAATCATCCATGTGGAAGCTTGGTGCAACCTTCAGAGCCAACCTTTTTCAAAGATGATCAGACTTTGCTAAGGGAGCATGATGTTGAAGAGCGATAGATTATAGAAGGTTTTCAAGATATAAGTGAGTAAGATCAATTTATTTCCAATGAATTTTAACCATTTCTTAATCGGTGAGTAAGAAGACTAAAGCCAAATGCAGATCCTTCACTAAGTGTTGTGGGAGTAAACAAAAGAAAAGAAACTGCATGCTAAAGGAACAATGGTTTTTTTAACTATTTTGAAAATTGCTTTTATAGGGTTCATTCTCCTTGGATTCTATTATGGTCCTTATTTTTCCAACCATGAAATCCATGTCATCATAAATTTCACCCAAACATGATCGACTTGTATTAGCATACTTAATCATACTCAAACATATTCCACACAAGCTCACCACTCATCATCTAAGATCAATGCTTTTACTTTTTGGGATCTCTAAATTTGATTGCCTTCATACTATTGCTTCATTGGTTCTCACCATAGTAGCAAAAATCGGGTATAATAGCGATTTTTTGCAGACTATTGCTTCATTGGTTCTCACCCAAGTAGCAAAAATCGTTTAGGGAAAAAATCGGCAAACCAAAAGTATAAGATTTTTTGAAAAAATCGGCAAAAAATCGGATTTTAAGAAAACATTAAAAAATTGTAGAAAAAGAGAGAGAAACTATTTTTTTTAATAACTTCAAGGCATTTCCATAGCATAAAGATATAAAGAGCAAATAAAATAGAGTTTAAACCGTGAATTGTAGAAAATAATTTTTTGTTTTTTATATTCATATTACTGATTATATAGGCAAACAATCAGTTAAGTTTTTAAGAGGGCAGTCACCAAATACACCAAATAGTTGTCTAAGTCAGATCAAATATTAACTAAGTCTATGAAGTAACATAGATCAAAAGTTAACAGACAAATAGTAAAAGTGAAAGCCATTTTGAAGTGATCCAAGAATTTCATAGTGATTGAGGCAAGGAGTTTTGTAGGGTTAATTCATTATTTTAGAAAGCTTATCGAATCATATCCACAATTGCAATGCTTTATATCATAATAACAAAAATCATTTGGGGAAAAAATCGGCAAACCAAAAGTATAAGAAATTGGATTTTAAAAAATCATAAAAATTTATAGTAAAATAAAATAGACACAAACTACTTTTTTTTTAAACTTAAGGGCATTTCCATAGCATAGAGATATAGTGTGTAAATAAAATAGAGTTTAACCCATGAAATATAGAAAATAGATTTTGTTGTTTATATTCATATTGCTGATTACATAGGCAAATATTCATTTAACTTTTTAAAAAGGCGGTCACTAAATACACCAAAGAGTTGTCTAAGTCTGAGATCAAAGATTAGCTAAGTCTATGAAGTAGCTAAGATCAAAATTTATCAGACTGAGATCCAACTATTGGTAGGAATTTAGTAAAAGTGGAAGCCATTTTGAAGTGATCAAAGACTTTCATTGTGATTGAGGCAAGGAGTTTTCTAGGGGTATTAGCTAAGTCTATAAAGTAGCTGACATCAAAATTTACCAGACAAAGATCCAACTATTGTTAGGAATTTAGTAAAATTGGAAGCCATTTTGAAGTGATCCAAGACTTTCATTGTGATTGAGACAAGGAGTTTAACCCATGAATTGTAGAAAATAGATTTTTGTTGTTTATATTCATATTGCTGATTACATAGGCAAATATTCATTTAACTTTTTAAAAGGGCAGTCACCAAATACACCAAATAGTTGTCTAAAGTCTGAGATCAAAGATTAGCTAAGTCTATGAAGTAGCTGAGATCAAAATTTATTAGACAGAGATCCGACAATCCTTAGAAATTTAGTAAAAGTGGAAGCCATTTTGAAGTGATCCAAGACTTTCATTGTGATTGAGGCAAAGAGTTTACTAGGGGTAGTTCAATATTTGAGAAAGCTTATCAAATCATATTCCATAGTTGCAATGCTTTATATTCCCTGATGGCAATTGGTAAGTCTTTTATATGGGGTAGAATTCAACAAAAGGCATTTGTTTAGCTGAAGTAAAAGATTAGCAAGCCACTGGTTTTGGCAATACCTAGCTTGCAACTACTATTTTAGGTAGAAACAAATTTTAATGATTGTGTGTTGGAGGCTCTTTTATTACAACTATGTAAGCTTGTTTGTTGTCATTCAGATTTATTTTGTGGAGCACTTTAGATATATTGCTCACATAATGAATTGTATGTCTTTGTTTGAGCAAAAATTATCTATATCAATTATAAATTAAAAATCATATATCTATATCTACATATATTAAATATGTCTATATCAATTATAAATTAAAAATCATATATCTATATCTACATATATTAAATATGTCTTTGAACGTTTAGTGTTGTGGTAGAAAAACTCCATTGGTGAGGTAGCCACCAAGGTTCAAACCCCTACTGGGTCATTGAGCTCGTGGACTTTCTACCTTTGTTGGGTCGTTGAGCTCATGGATTTGAACAAGTGTGGGGAATGATGAACCCCTCGAAAATGGCCAAAATAACAAACTTTTTCGACATTGATTCCACATTGACTCTGATTTTGTCTCAAACCAACCCTATTTCGAAGCAATTCAATAATTTCACTCGTTTTTCTAGGGTTTTGCAAGATTGTACAATGATTTTTTTCACTTTTTTGTCATTTTCTGGGTTTTTAACATGATTTTAACGTGATTTAAATAGAAAAAATCTTTGAAAATTGGGTCAACGCTTGGTCAACGATTTTTTCATGAATCAGGATTTTTTGGGAGAATAAATCGGCTAGCTCCAGGATTCAGGATTAATCGGGTATAATTACGATTTTTTGCAGACTATTGCTTCATTGGTTCTCACACCTAACCAATCATCTCAAGACAAATGTGTGTGATGTGAATCGAGTCTTGACAACCTATCATGGTGTAAAAAAGTAAAACAAATTAAAAAGTAGATAACATATCAAAAAAATTAAAAATATTATATGAATTAAAAGTTAAAATTGCCTTCACAACACCTATGCCAACGTTTCCAACCCCTCATTTTTCTACTCCATCTCATTTTCATTTCTTCTGTCTACTTTCTCTTCCACCCACCATTGGCTTGTCCCCTCCTTCCCTATGCCTTTTCCCCTTTCCTCTCTCTCCCTTTATGCCAACTTCCTTGACCCTCAATTTTGTCACCATATTTTTTCTACGTACACTCGTATACTTGACCATATCCTTGCCAACTTAAATCAATTGTGATCCCCTTCTTCCTATGACCATATGATGGTTCATCTTACCCATCACCCTTCCTTTACTCAATTAGAACTTATCTTCATGCAATCTCCATTAACACTAGTTCTCCTCTTCTCCCCCTTCTACACCCTTTCCTCCCTCTTCTTGCCCTAATACACCACCCCTAGATCTTGATGATGATGTGCCTCCTCCCACTTATCTTCCTTCTCTAAATGCATGCTTCCACCCAATGGACATATCAAATAATGATAAGGCCTTCTCTTCTTCCCTCTCTACTCTTGTTGATCTTCCTACAATTGTTGATGCTTCCTCTCCACAAGGCTCATTTACTTTTGTGAATCTTATGTCGCACGTGAATAATCCTTATTTTGATGTGTATCTTTCCTAAGTGATGGAGAGGGATATGGCTTATATCACTCATGATGTTCATTCTCACTTCAAGTCTCCCACCACATCCACCTCTTAGAATGTTGTACCTTTCTCTTATTCTTGTCATGGCCCTCTTTCTTTAATAGGTGAGCTTAGCCTTGAGGGCAATGTTGAGCATGATCACAACATTGCCTAGTTAGATATTACATTGGATGAGTTGCATAATGATTAGGCATTGATAATTCTCGTTCTAAGACTAGCTTCACCATTTCTCCACCTCTACGCAATGCATCCCTCCTAGACATAGATCCATTCCCTTATGTTTCTAGGATCTCTTCCTCTCAAGCCACTCTTACCTACTTCTCATTCGATACCTCCCCTTCTACAAGAGGCATCATCATCTATTACTTATGGGCTCCATACTTCCTTTCCTACTATTACAACTTCCTTCCCACATGTTATTGCCTCTTCCTCTTCTTTTGACTTGGCTGATTTGTATACCAGACTTAAGGAGCTAAATATGCAATTGGATACTCTCATTCATTCTCACACAACCCCTCTTGTATCCCCATGGTTAATTCTTCCTTCTCTTTTGAAATGCTTGCATATCCTTCTTTTATTGGCATTGAGACCTGTTGGTAAACGGATTTGTTGCTTTAAGAAATTTTCTTGAAAAACTCTGTTTTGCCCTGTAATTAGCAACAAAGCGTTCACAACAGTTGAAGAATCACAAAGAAATGGTAATTCTTCTCTGCGTTTGAGAGGGGCAGCTCCCTCGTATAATGGGGGTATTTGGATTTTTCAAAAATTTAAAGAACGAACAATAAAGAAAGATTGAACGCCAAATAAGGTATGAATCTAGATTAAAATAAATTCCATATAATCAAGTTTGAGATACCACAACTTGAAATAAACTTCTTCACATTCAATGTTAAAGGGAAAGCATTAGGTAATCATCAATTAAACATAAGAACATTGATAATAACCCATGAGAATAAGTTGAACACACATACAAATTGATCTCTATTGCTTAATTTCTTGAATAATACTATCCAAGTCTCTCATACAAAGCTTATGAAAAAGTGGAATCCTTACATTGAATAATAATGAGGTATATATAGGTGAAGTGGTAACCACCTGAGGTAACTACCCTAACCATCTTTGTAACTACTTTATAACTTCCTCAACTTCTTGAAATAACTTCCTCAACTTTGGGAAAAATAACTACTTAGAATAACTACCCAAAATGAGAACTTAAGATAACTACCTCATATGAAAAGAGCCAAGATTATCCTTTATTACAATAAAGAAATAGAGATGAAAGAAAGGAAACTCAATCATGAGAGTTATTTACAAAGAAAGACAAAAACATGATGCGAGTAACACAACAAAAATGAAGACTATACAAAATGCAACTCTGCACTTATTCTAAGCTAACTCCTTGCATTGCCGATGAGGTTGTTGCTTCTGTAGGCACATTAGGTTGTCCAGGTCCTTTGTCTCTGAAGATTCTGAAAAGTCGAATGGCTGAAGTGACAGATTTTCCTTTGGGAATTAGGATGTTAGCTATCCTCATTTTCCATGTCTTCAAGTTTCTATGAATGCCACTTAGTTTTGTCACCATGCTGAGTGTCTGAGACATAGAGATTCTCAAGGAAGAGTAAATATCAATCAATTTTTCCATGGTATTTTCATTGAAGTTTGTCCTGTTAAAAAGCTGCTGATCTACCATGTTCTGGAAGCTATTCTGTAACACCTGCAAATCTTCCATCAATGTCACATCTGGGAGAAGAGTAGTGAGTTGTCCTTGGAGTTTGGTACACACTTGATCACATAAAAGCATGAGCTTTTCTAATTCTGATGAAACTTGATCTATGATCACTAGTTTCCAGTTAATGCTTTCTATCCATATTTCTAGATAATCTTTTTCATTACTAGGCAGGATTTTCTCAGTTGCAAGGGTGTCCATTCCAATTTCTATCATTTGTTTGAAATCATTCACAATTTCCTTCCAAGCTGCCTCCTCTTTCTTGACATTCTTCAAGTCTTGCTCAATAGTATTTTTCTTTATTAAGGCCTCATCATGGATAGATTTTGCTTGGACTAGGAAATCACATGCAAGAGTTTTGACCTTTTCTACCCAACCTTCAATTACCTTTCCATAGGCTTGGTACTTTTGAAGATTATCCATAACATTCCTTTCAATTTCTCCTTCTGGTGTCAATATAATTGGCTGGCGATCTACACTTAGTGGCATAGTGGAGGTATCAACTACGGATTTCAAGTAAGAAGACAAAGTGTGCACTTGTTGTTTCAATTGATCCTTGGATTGCTTATCCTTTTCACTTCTCTCCACCATCCTGGCTGCCATCACATTAAAGTTCTGAATATCAGACTCATGAGAAGAAGGTCCCATATCAATCTTTGTCACAACAAAGTCCGCAGAGGTGGCCTCATTTGTATCCTTCTCAGATATGGGTTGAGCAATCTCTAAGCACATATTCCTTGAATTTGGATCAGTCTTTATTCTTGAGGATACTTTGAGTTTCTTTGGTTTTTCAGCTCTTCCAAAGAGATCAGATATGCTACTAAATTCAAGTACCACCAACTTTTCTACCTTCCTCTTCTTCAATAGACTTTGTTCTAACCATGGGAAAGAAGAATTTTCTGTGGACTCTTGGGTGATTTCTTGTCTTGCTACCAGTGTTGTTGTCACCTCTCTGATTTCTTCAAATTGATCGCTTGGATTGCTTGGAAATGATGAATCCATGACTAAAGTATTTTGTTGTGCTTCTTGTCGTAGGGATTCAATAGGAACTGAGGGAGATATGGAATGCATTCCATCATCAAATCTTGTGTCATCCAGAATTTCCACTGGAACTTGATCCTTTACTTGACTTGCAATAGAATTTTCTTCTATGTCTTTTGCTCTGGATTTCTTCCTCTTTTGTCGAGGTTCATCACCACATGTGTTCTAAAGATTGTTCCTCCGTGGAGGGTCTTCATCTCCATCACTTCCTTGAGTATTCTGCTAAGAAGGAGTATCCCTAGCTGGAGTATGGGAAGAATGTAGCGAAGTAGAGCTCTCAAGCTGATTTCCTTTCCTTCTTGGAGTTTCCTTTGTTGGTCTGGTAGCAGTCATTTGAGTAATCTTCTTCTTAATCCAGGCTTCAGAATTCTTGATTACAAAACTTGTTCTTTCTCTGACATCTCTCATTTCCGGATCTGCCCAATTCAAACTGGGAAGTGGCTGGGACTGGACTTGCTCAAAATAGATAGGATCAATCAAATCAGATCCATCATCTTCAATGCCTTCTATGGTCCAATCCATCTTGAAATCTTTCATTTGCTTCAAAGTTAACCTTGTCCAATCTCTTTTTCTAACCTCGAACTCATCTTCGCAATCCTCCCAAAAGTCTTCGAGATTAGGAAAATGAAAATAGCCAGGACCTAACTTTAAGCTATTCTTGACATAATCTTTGCTATCAAAAGGGAACCTCATCTGGTATGGATACAAATTGACCCTGGATAAAGCTTTTTCTGCCTCATCTGCTCTTGAACTTGACTCACATCTATAGTGCCTGAGACAAATAGGGAAAGCTACCCCTTTATTCTTTCTATCTCTACATTTCTTTTGAACTGAAACCAATTGCCGACAAAGCTCAACTAAAATGAGCTTATCATCAACATATCTGGGTAACTTGTGTGGACAACCTTCAAATCCTCCTACTCGAAGATAGGTAAATCTCAGAAACTGGATGAAGAAACTTCCATATTTCTTTATCAAATTAGTGGCTTGCTTTGATATTCTGGTGGCAATGTCGCCTTGTAGTAACCTTACTACCCACATTGTGAAAGCATCATTCACCCGCCTGAAATACACGAAGCTTTCCTCAAGTTGCAATTGCTTGTAATAATGGTAAACTTGAGTTTCTTGATTCAGGACACCATTAGTACTTAACCCGGCAGAGATGACTGTTATGAAGAGGTACATCCACATTTCGAACTCAGTGGAATCAGGACTTCCTGTCACTCTATGGAGTAAGATAATCAAGTAACAAATCTCTTTGATGAAAAGAGAACGATGGAGTGTTTTTGGAAGCTGAGACTGTCCTCCTCGTGGCGCAACCATCCATTCTTTGGCCAGATTGTTGAGGCATTTGCTTCTATTATCGCTGAAGTATTTGTAAGCTTTTTGCTTATCGATGTGAGTGAACTTTTCCTTATATGGCAAACGAAGAATAATAGCTATTGAAATTCCATCAAGTTTGGCCATTAAGGATCCATCTACAACTCTTATTTCTCTTGCATCTGGATTATATCCTTTTGAGCATTCTAGTACCAAATCTGTACATTGAATTGATATGGGAAAACATGCTGCTTCAATCAAGCCACTTCCTGCCACTCTACAAGACAATTTTGATCTGTCACCTTCCATGAAGAACTTTTTGATTTCCTGCAAATTAATATGCCCAATCTTGGTATCGTGAACTTCTGGAATCATGGTGGTGATCATCGAGGCGTACTCATACTCTTGAGCCTTGTATTTCATGATGATGTGTTTTGCAGATTCTTATACTAAGAAGTTCTAAAGCGTCTTTTTATTACCAATTGCAGCAAATTGGAAATTTGTAAACAATGTTTAAAAATATCTCGACTCCCTCTTATCCCATAGGGTTGAAAGCTTGAAAGATCATTTAAAACAACACCGTGCTACTGTTAGAATCATTGCATTACGTTTCTTTGGGATAGTTTATTAAACAAATCATATCTCTCATTCTCCATATTTCATGATATCTGACACAACTCCTCCTTCAATCTGTATTTGGAAAGAATACTTATAACATATTTAAAGTTCCTTGTGATAGCGAGCATAGGTTTTGAAGTAAACCAACCCAGTATTCTTCAATGCATGAATGATATCGATTTGAACTGAAACTTACATAAGTTCCTCTATAATCAATCTCGATGTCTCATATCCTGCAAGGACACCTGAATCATAATCACGGTGTCCTATATCGTGTTGATGAAACCACATTTCAAGAACCTAAACCCCGCCACCAGCAGCTCGGGTTCCCCTCCGCGGAGCAACACATCAACAGACCCGGGTGATCTTACGCCCCAGTCAATGTCCAATCCGATAAGGATAGGAGTGATAGGAGTTTTAGAGGGGGGTAACCAGCGCGCTAGAGAGTTGTTTGCTCAGAGGGCGTGTTCCACTCGAACCACCGCTGTAAGATGACATCTTCTCTGAAATGCTGCAAGCCGACCGGAGCACTTCTAATTGCGATGTGAGACAAACGGCATCACCAAAATGCAAATAGAAGCGATATCATCGATGGCTAAGGAGAAACAATATCGCCTAAGGTGGCGGAATACACATTGCACTTTCGCAGAATGACATCTCCTCAAGGCATGCTGTGGGAGGAAGGAGATTACTGGCAAAAAAAAAAAAAACATGGAATTCGGTTGTAGCACAGGCGGAATATTATTCACTTGCTTGAGTATTTCTAACATCTTATCAACACACCCAACATCTTCAATACCTGCAAGTGGTCTTCAATACCTGCGAGTGGAGTTAGAGAGCACGATAGCATGCATATCTATCGGCATGCAAAGCAAATGGTGGAAGTAGTTATAAAACCGATTTCCACCATCCTTCCAGGCCACGTGGTGTATCCAATCCGCCAGATGGACATTCAAGGGGAAGGCGTTGTCTTTTGAAATACTCTCATCTTGCCGATGAGAATAGAGAGGATGAAATGAATGGTAAACTTGTTAAAGTTGGCCAACTCACCAATCAATATTTAAACCTTTCTCTGAAGAAACCTATCGGTCACTTATGTTATTCACCAACTTAGCGGTAACAACCAACTCACTTTTTGAACTTGGTGGATATGGGCGCTTTGATTATCCTACTAACCTGCCGCTAATACTTGGTCAACTGCCAGCTTAGATCATTGATGATCATGTTTTACTTTAAACTCTTTGAAAATGCCAATAGCAATCCAAGACAATACAATATTATCATTCATTTATTGGCAATTCGAGGGATCATTTAACTTGAAGTTTAGAAGTCAACATGTTACTTTGAATCATATCCTTTACTTTGAAAATGTTCATAGGATTGCAAATACAAATACAAAGAGTTTCTCGATTTTCTCAAAAACATGATTTGTGACCCTTCACCATCATAGCGTGAAGTACAATTATGACTTTTAAAGCTTGGGCGAACTTTGGGAATTCACGTATATTCCTTTTTTTTTACGAATACATCCAAATATATGACGAAGCATTCACACTAAAGTGACCCGTTTTTTTTTACATGGAAACGAAGAAGAATTATAGTTGTCAAATTTACAATTAGGATCAACAAGACCCTATGTTTTAATAAGTAAAATGATCAAGGAGATCCCTTGCATCATGTGAGACCATACTATAACCTATGTTTAACCAGTACATGTGACAATCCCATCTTAGCCAGCTTCTTTTCTAGTACTTTGGTAGATTGTGCTTTGGATTGGTTCTATATATTACTTAATAGTTCTGTACATTCTTTTTCTAATGCGATGTCAGGGTTTGTAAAACATTTTTGATGCAGGACAAATCTCTGAGCTTTATCAGTAAATTTGCAGTAAATAGAACTCCAATATCAAACAATTGCAAAACACACAATTCTGATGCCAATTTGAAAGACTCAAAACAATTTATTAAGATTTTGCCAGGGTGAACAAAGACAACTCTGCTACAGGCAACTTTGCTCCCAATTTAATTTTCTCTATTCTTGAGATCACCTCTATAATGCTATCTGCTCAAATTTTCTCCAGTTTACCACCACACTATATAAATTTCTTTCCTCAAACTTTCCTTGCACAGAACATTATATTTAACAGGCCTTTCTTTTTGCCTTATGCACCATCCTCTATTTCTTATCCTTTCAATTATTACACCCAAACTTAAATCTGCCTGCTCAAGCAGCCGCAAACATTATTCCAATCTGCTCTTGCCTTAGAGCCTTCTCCTTATGTAGGTCTCTGTTTTTTTTTCTACCCTTTCCACACACTGTTCCCTTCTCTCCTCTCTCATGCAGCAAACAACAGGCCATTTTTACCTTCTTCTCCCCCTCGTTTCAGCTTCCACACCAATTTTGTTTTTTTAAAAAGAGTCTAATATTTTCTTATCCTTTCATTTTGTGGAGACTCTTTCCCGTCCAAGTAAATTAATAAACTTTCATACTTGCAAACTCTATACCATCCATGTAAAATAATAAATAACTTCCAGACATTCAAATATAAAATAATAAACTTTGTTTTTAGCAACAAATTGATCAAAGTTCCACAATACCCCGGCTGTGAAACATCAATATAAACTGGAAAATAAAATCAAACCAGAAACTTTGACTCAAAAAACTGGAAAACCAAAACATATATTTTTTATTGATCCAGATTGCCAGTCCACCCGGATGCTCCGACATCAATTTTCAATTCAACATGGAACCTAAAGTCCATCTTACACGATTAATACAACGTGAGCAATATTCCAATGAGTGTGTTAGGGATTGTACTTGTGTCTTTTCCTTGGTTGGTGATGGGTCTTACAACTACTAACCACCTTCTATATGCTCTTTTTCTAGAAATTATCATGTCACATCTCCAAGTGAAAATTCACATTAGTCCATATAATTATCTTCTTGATTTGTCCCTATTCGACATCCAAGCTCGACAAAAACTACAAGAACTCAATCTCCTCAACTATGGCAACCCTTCTTCCCTTCTTCTTCCTCTCCACCCATACTTCCTACTTGTGAATCTTCTCCAACCAGCCAACCAACCTCCTATCTCCCAACACCAAAAAGAAGAACCTTCACACGTTTAGTTGATCCTCTCTAAAGCATATCCTACAACTTCTTTTACAATCTAAGATGATCACCCTTCCACCTCTCACATACAATAATTCTCCTATGTGTGATTGTTTATCCCTTCCTCCTTATGCATGCCATAGGATGTCAAGCCATTCTATCAACCAATTTCAAGCATTAAAGAAAAAAGTACAAGAACTTATTTATGATAGTTCTATCACAATCTCTCCACATGATACACCTCCTGCATATTCTCATGATGACGATACTAATTGGGTAGATGTGCCCAAACCAACACATTCTAGAGCTTTCACCTATGATATACATGATAATTATGAAGCCTATTATACACCTATAGATACTTAAGCTATTTTTACACATTCTTACCTACTTCTCATCTAGATGTTCTTTCGAATTTTCACGTGCAACTGGTTCTATCCTCTTCTACTTATGGGTGATTATATATCATAGGTTGACCCTATTCTCATATGTTGAGGCCATATGCTAACATGGCTTACATTTCTTTTTCCCATGTTTCTTAGCATATGCCCTCCCTATGCTACTTGATACTTCTTATTCTTATGTCAAAATCATATGCTTGCATGGATTTTTATTTCCTTGTTGCCTAGCATAAGTCTTGCATATGTCCTTTCTACTTTTGGTTGTCATATGCTAAGGTTGTAAGCTATTACGCTTTCTTTCCTTTTTCCATGTTGCCCAGCACATGTCAATATGTTCCTTTCTACTTCTCATTCCTATGCCAAAATATATGCTACTTCATCTTACTCACATCATCATACTCCTCATGTTATCACTTTCCTACCTTGCCTTGTACTACTCACAATGCTACATGCCTAATCCCCTTTATGCTAAGTATATCAGTCATTTTCCTTCACACTATACATAAGATGACCTTCCTACTTTACTACTGATCACTCCTTTGTTCTACATCATCCTACTCACAATTATCAATTTCTCCAACACTGGGCATCAATTTATC
The DNA here is from genome assembly GCF_030272615.1 of Cryptomeria japonica. Lineage (NCBI taxonomy): Eukaryota > Viridiplantae > Streptophyta > Pinopsida > Cupressales > Cupressaceae > Cryptomeria > Cryptomeria japonica. The sequence continues at coordinate 255,628,327 of NC_081410.1, forward strand.
CTTCTCATAATTTCACGATCCTAATACCTTATAGTTCTATTGACACTATTCATAGTATCCCTTACATAGCTTTGTTTCATCCTATTCAAATTACCCATGTCTTTACCTACTTTGATTTGCTTCATATCAATCACATTGTCATTTTCCTATTTCTCTATATATTGTCCACTTGATCATTTTCCTACCTTCACTATCCTGCTACACCTTAATTTGTATGATATGATAAAACCTTATCATTCCTCTTATCACACATCACTCATGTTATCCCCATGCTTACATTCTTATCTGACATATCCTTATTATCTTTGACTCTTTGCTCTCCCTAAGGTGACAACTCCATGTGGGTGAAGGCCATACATCCATTCTTCTATGGAGGCATCACCTCAATCCATGTCACATTCAATCTTGATTCCTAGGTCTTTTCTACTCTTACGTTCCTACAATTTTCCAATGTCTATTTTAAAGCATACTTTACTTTGCACTTCCTATGGAGGCAACCTCACAATCATATGTTTGGGAAAAAACTCTCCTCTTTTAGGTATTGTTCTTACCATCCTATGTCACATATGGCACCTTAGCACCAACTAACATTCCCTTTCTTCTTATCCACCTTTTTATTCTCTTTGAATTGATTGCACCTCTCTTTACATACAATCAATCAAGGGGGGGAGGGGGATATTTGAGTGTCTCTATCATAGCCATAACATAGTAGCTCTATGGCCATGGCACTTTGATCAAAATGGCTCCTTCATCACTAAACATATGCCCAAATGTATCCTTTATCATTAAACATAGACTCAAATAGCTCCTTCACAGCCAATTCTATATTTAGGTGGCTCCTCCACAACCAATTCCATATTAAGGTGGCTCCTTGCACCATTTCTGATCCAGGCAAGCTTCCATGGATCCCCTATTCTTTCTCTCTCTAAGTTAAGAGAAAGTAGATGATAATTTATAGTATGTGATTCTATTTTTCTACATGCTTCTCTTAACCAACAATAAGTGCTTCCTCTTGTGTGTGTAAATTGCAAGATGCTTGGGTGAAGGAAAGTTCAAGAAACAAAGAGCATAGCTATATATCCTTTAAATATTCAGTATTTTCTATGCGATGTGGTTTACTTTAGCATGCTTGTCTCCCTTTAGATTGGGAGCAAATTATAGAGCCAAAAATTGAATACTTCATATTGTTTACTTTGTTTTGCACCCATTTTGGTGTCTATAACCCCTAGTTGTGATTAAGACTCAAATCCCTCATTCCCAAGACTGAAACCCCTCACTTGGCTACCAAATATCGATGCCCAAACTCCTATTACCCATGCCATAATTGCTATTATTGCCCTGGACACAAGCGCACCCCCTAGTATCCTTGATCCACCTTGCGCACGCTCATGTCCAATGCATTTTAAAAGATTTAATGCTCACCAAAACCCTAGCAATTCACCTTAGATTGTAACAGCTACTTCATGAGGAAAGTCTCATAATGGCAAAATAAATCTTCAGTTTCCCTCTCTCACACTCTCATCCCTTTGCTAGTTCTAGGTTGTACTACGTTTTCTAAAGCTCTATTATGTTCACCTACCACTCTTCCATTGTTGAAACCTATCTGCAAAACCTTCATTGTTGCAGATCAGACCTCTATTGGCAAGCCCTTGGCACACCAAGTGATCCTCCATCTCCCTATTTCCTCCACCATGGCACTGCACACCACAATAGTGGTAGCACGCCCTCTAGAGTTTTCTAGTTGCATCTATTGCACACACCATAGCACCTTTCACTTAAGTATCCCACACTCCCAACTTTTACTACTATGTTGAGGCTGAATCATGCCATCCTAGGTGACTGACTAAGGCAGTCTACAAAACATAACTTACCATCTTTCCCCCTCCAAATTCAAACAGATATTACGGCATCTCAGGTGAAGCTCTCTAGTTTTTGCCCATAGTTTGCTTAACCGAAAATTAAGGCAAGGAATTTTTATAAAGTTACAAAGCAATCTGACACTAGAAATGATTGGGAGTGCACCCTAAACATGAGCATGCCCTACCACACATGAGTATGGACTATTGAACACAAGCACTTCATACATTTTCCGAATCTTCTCTAGAACTCCAAAAACATCCTTCCAGGCTCTCAGTCCTTCACCTCCAAATTTGTTATAGACATCAAAAATAGGGATCCATTCCTCAATCTATCTATTTCATATACAGTAGCATTTTGATTCCTGATTCTAGTGTTTCATACTTAGCATAGATCAGATTTATTTATTGTTTTACTGATTTATCGCTATATTGAAGGAGTAAATCAGATAGTGGAAGTGTATTAACACATTAATGATCAAAATAATAGGATGATCTTGGCAGCATGTTTATTTTTGTTTTACACCTTCCCAAGTTGTTTCCTTATTCTATGGCAAAATCAATTTATTTGCACCTACTTGTGACCCTTTAACTTTATCAATTGTTATTCTCCCTCAAATTACATTTACAGCTTCTTGTAATCAATTCATAATTTGCCCGATAGCTAAACATTGTCAAACCTTACTTACACCAAGTCAAATAAAAAACAACTAAAGGTCATGACTGTCCAGTTGCATTTCAGCCTTCTGATCGCTGTCTTCTTGCAATCCATAATAGTGTGATTGGCCATTAACACTTGAAAACTTTATAACAAAACTCCACCTGTATCACCAGCTTCAAGTCTATAAAACTAAGGGACTACCAAAATCAATGATGATGATCACTGCTCTTCAATTTACTCTCTCCTTATATTCAAGAGATATTGAGTAATTCCTGGTACAGCAACAAGGGAGATTTTAAATTTCTTGTTATTATTAGTCCCTCACATGACTATTTTCCACTTATATTTCTGCCAGTTGTACATGAACATTTATTGCCATCTCCTACAATCTTTACCTGCAAACTCAACCATGTGGATCCCTCCAAAAGTCTTGTAATTGTCCCTCTCAGAAAAAACCTCTATACACATAAAACAAAGACCACATGAAAGTAAATTAGTGATTGTAGTAAAGTACAATAATGCTTGACTTCGTAGGTAAAGAGTGTCAGGAGATGGCCATAAATGTTCATGAACAACTGGTAGAATCATCCTTTTGACTAACCCAAAGTAGAAAGGGTTATGTTAGATTTGTAATTACCTTCTAGCTCTCTTTATAATGTCGGTTACGTTAGAAGGTGATGCTGTAGTAAAATGACCCCAAAGAATTAAAATATGTTTTTGTTTGCTGAAAAGCAACCACAGGGTATTGACATAAACCCTCATGGCTCTCTCCGTCCATTGATGTACATAGCTACCCCACACATCAGGAAAATAAAACTTCTAACAAACAGGCTGATCTAGTAGAATTCCCTTAAATAGCGTGCTAAGATGCTTTGTTTCATCTTCTTGAGAACAAAGAAGCACTCTTCCTGGTTATAAAATGAAGAGCTGTGCAAAATGTATTTCTTGGTTATTTATGGATGATTATGCTCTTTTTCATCACCCTCTTCTTAGAATCCTTCAGTATTTTGCCATCAATCTAACACTGCATCTCCATGATGCAAAGCTACTGTTTGAAATTTTGTTAATTCTTAATAATGTTTGATATAAAAACAGGATACCTTACCCATCAAAGCTCTCAACTAAATGACTTCACCACAAGCATCAAACGCTTGAAATAGCAGTTCTGGTATTTAATAGCATATTTTTATGCACATGTTTAGCAGCATATCTAATGGGATAAAGCTCGTTTTTAAATATTACTTCATGTACACTCATCGACTTTAACTAGTAACTGCCTAGTAATTATCTGTCATATATCAAGCTTGCATGTTAAATTAAACAGGTGTTTGAATAAAATTGCAAATTATATTTAGATGATCCTGAAAGGTTTGCCTGGCAGAATCCTCATTAATCTCATAGTTGTTTCTTGTCGTCTAAAATTAGTTTCAAAACTTGCTTCAGTATTTTGCCACCAATCCAATGCTGGATCTCCATGCTGAAAAGCAACTGACAGACTTTTTGGTAATCCTCTATAATCTTTAGATTAAAACTAGGATACGTTACCCATCAAATCTCTCAACTCAATGACTTCAGTACAAGCATTGAACCCTTCAAATAGCAGTTTGGATATTTAATATCATATTTTTATTCAAATGCTCAGTCGCATACTGATGGAATAAGCTTGTTTCCAAATATTATTTCATGGACACTTGCCAACTTTAATTAACAACTGCCCAGAATCTATCTGTCGTATATCAAGGTTTCCTATTTAAGTAAAGAGGTAATTGAATAATATTGCAAATTAAATTTAGATCCTGAAATGTTAGCAGAAATTGTTTTGTTAGTCTAAAGGTAGTTTCAAAACTCACAACTTGGCAAAACTCAGGAGTACTCACCAGGACTCATAAAAAACCTGGAAAAACTCAGCTAGGCTAGTTAATGTGCGATTTACTCAGCTACAAAAATAGCTCGCAAGTTAACAAAGTACTTGGAGAGTTTGAACTATGGTTTTTAAACTATATCTGACAAAAAGCAGCTATAAACTTAGAGAGTAGCGAGAAGCTAACTACCACATGCTCCCATGCTTGGACTGTATTGGTAAAGCTGAAGCGAATAAGCAGTCAAAAGAAACTATGTATTAACCAAATTATTCAAGCACATATATGCAATAGGAAAGTCTTGCAATGTTACTAGAATATATGTTTAAAAGCTGCAAACTATATTAGGTACAATTAAATAACTCACCAACCCATCTCCAGAGTATGTTGACACGGTAAATTTTTGTTCATAGTTGTAGTCCTTAGTGAGAAGATCTGCAAGTGAATAAGATCATGTTCCCGAGATGAATATAGACATTCAATCCTTGCAAACTACAAATTATAGAGCTTATTGAAAAACAAAATGACAAGAAAAATTCAGATAAAAATGATATCAAATTACAATTAAATATATTCCTGTCCACATGAGTAGATATATTCAGGATTTCCTGCTTGAGGTGGGTTCCTAGGATTGGGACAAGGTTCATCATTGTTTGAAGGCTCCCTCAGTATCTTGATTTCAACCCCTCTACAAAAAATTTCTCAACAATTCTAGATTTGGTTAGGCTACCTACTCTCCATCTGCAGTTGAAAAGATAGGTTCAGTGGATCTAAGTGACAAATGACTAAATGGTGATATGATGATGGAGAGGAGGGACAAAAGGCAAGCCCTAGAAAGCAAAGTGGGGAGTCCCTAGGGACTCTATAACTCCAACTCACTGTTGTGTAGCATGTCAGAAATCTTGTGAATAGTCTAGGCAACTAAGAAGAAATTCCAGGAAAGGTGAAAATTTGGCTATGTCGGAAATTCCTTCCTTCAGGACAGAATTCCAAGAAAGGTGAAAAATTGACTGAGTGTTTGAAATTTCTTCCTTCAGGGCATAGTTCTTGGAAATCATGAATATTGGCTAAGGCATGAAGAATTTCTTTCCTCAAGGTAAGGAACAAATTTCTTTCCAAAGGAGAATTTCCTTCACAACATGAATTCCACACCGGGTTGAATTAAAGGTGGAAAAACAATTTCTTGACAAGGAAGGAATCAGGGATGAACTGAACAAGAAATTTCCCCCAGGAAAAGTTTTTAAAAATCCATTCTCGGGCATCAAATCACCATCCAAATTTCAAAACTTTTTTACAGATTTGGATTCGTAGGAGAATTTTCTCTCTCCTGGACCGTGGAACCCTAATTTGGAAATTTTCCTAAAAAATAGGAAATGTGCAGAATTGATGAAAAACCTTCTCCGAGCAAGGAAAGTTGAAGAGACTTCAGGAAAATTCTTCCTGAATCAAATTTTCCATCTCCAACAATTCCAAATGTGCAGGAGCGGATATACGACGGCAGGGTCCACTTGCATGGCGAGGATCTATTGAACACATGGCAGTAGAGTGGTGCATTCATTACCAGAATATTTGACCAAATGGTGACCCGGTCATTTCATGTTGAATTTATGGCAGATTCTTTTTGCATGCAGCCGCTGCATGTGGAAATGATGGAGCATTTATGACATAATGGAGTGATTTTTGCATGGATGAATATTCAACGGATGTTGGGCGAAGTTGAAAGAGGTGGTGCATTTAATGCGCAATGGATGCTATTTTGGGTACTTTTGAATTAATTGTATATGGGTATGATGGGTTATTAATTGGAGATTCCCACCTTGTTGCATCTTGAGTGGAGAATCTTTTAGGGAAAACCCTAATTAGGGTTTGCATGTAATCATGGCCTGAGGCCTATATAAAGGGGTGACCCCCCTCATTTAACAAGAGGGAGCCTTGTATGAAATTGTTGCGATAAGTTTTGAGATAATAATAGTGAAACATTGTTCTCTGATGGTGTCCACTTAAGTTATTTTTTCAAAACTTGCATGGTTTCACCATCCTCACTTAGAGTAGAAGTAGTATTGTGCTTTGATTTCCATGGAGAATGTAATGGTGTTTGATGAATTTCCATGGTTCATACTTTTTGCATCTTGTTGATTGTAAGTTGCAATGTAAAGTTAACCTAAACCCCCTAAATTTGTGCTAAGTTCGATTGTAGATGGTCGTTTGGATTGCGCCATTTTTGGGTATTCAAATGTACTTTCTCGATTTGAAAATCCTCTAGCATCCTGTTGTGACGTATTCACACATCGCCCCATTGCAAATGGGGACCCCTACTTTTTTGCTTTCTGGGGTTTGTTTCTAGGTCTTTTAGGGTTTTGTCTATTAGCCTTTGCATGTTGAGTGTTGCCAGAGGGATCACTAAGAGAGTAGGCTCTATTTTAGCTAAAGGTGAGTCAGTGGATGCTCTGGGTTAGGGTCATCTTTGAAAGTCTTCCTTAGGACAAGGTTTTTCTCTTGTTGCTAATTGTGTCTTGTTTGAGTTTGAGGAGGTCAATGAATCTTGGTGAGTGAATATCATCTTTGAAGGTCCGAGTTAGGTCAAATTGGTGAGTGATAAAGTCTGGAATATCATCCTGATCTTCCAATGTCCTGAAATTTGGCTAAGTCTGGAATGTCATCCTGATCCTGAAATTTGACTAAGTCTGGAAAATTGAAGAATCCTCCGAAAACTAGATTTTGCATTATAACTCCTAGAGGTCCGAAACCACTCTCAAACATCCTGACAGTATATATGGAATATAACTTAAAGTATAAGTATCTTTCTTCTTTCTTATACTTAAATGTTATATTCCATATATGAACCCTGGCGGAGAGACCAAAATGTCAAATTTCGCTCCTGACCCTTCCAAAGGGTCCAAAGCGAAATTCTCCATAAGACACTCTACTTTGACCCAAACTTAGAACTAACTCATTCCCATGCATTATTGAGGGCAAAACACTTGTTTGGATGAAGAAATGTGGGAAATGAAGTCAAGATTTGAGCCTAAATGTAAATTTCGCTCCTGACCCTTCCAAAGGGTCCAGAGCGAAATTCTTGTAAGACCCTATTTTTCACAAAATCTTGAGCTAGATGTCAACTTGAAGAGCAAATTCAAATGGTCATGATGGAAGGAAGCCTAACAAAGTGTGTCCAAGGCATGAGAAGGAGAAAAGAAGTGTGAAATCAACCCAAAACTAGAATTTCGCTCCTGACCGTTCCAAAGGGTCCAAAGCGAAATTCTCCCTAGACACTATTTTCTCCCTTGTTTGGGCCAACATCCTTGTTCCTTGGACATGGTGGGGGTAGATTGATATGTTCTTGCCTCAAGAAGTGATTGAAAGCATTGAGGAATGAAGATTTTGACCTAAGACATGGATTTTGCTCCTGACCCTTCCAAAGGGTCCAAAGCGAAATTCATATTTCCTCTATTTTGCTCTTTAGCTTGACCAAGTTTAGAGCTTCTAAGGAATGGTTTGGAGGACTTGGATGCATATTTGCCTTGGAGAGAAGGTTTGAGGCAATAAAATGATGGAAATCAACCTAAAAGGAGAATTTCACGTCTGACCCTTCCAAAGGGTCCAGAGCGAAATCCTCAGTTTGACCCCCTATCTTGCCTAAAATGATGAAAATGACCTTGTCTTGAGCTAATTTGATGGTAGATTCACTTAAGTGAGAAGAAAGGAGCTTGACTTTGATCAAGTTTGAGAGAGAATTGGATAAATGAAGTGGAAAATCAACCAAGAATGAGGATTTCTCTCCTGACCCTTCCAAAGGGTCCAGAGCGAAAATCCCCATAACTCTCATTTCCTTCCTAGTTTTGGCCAAGTGTTGGTTTCTAAGGCATGTTGGAAGGTGGATTGATGTGTTCTTGCCTTGAGAGGTGGTTGAAAGCATTGGAAGACGAAGATTTTGCCCAAAGGATGAATTTCGCTCCTGACCCTTCCTTGAGAGGTGGTTGAAAGCATTGGAAGACGAAGATTTTGCCTAAAGGATGAAATTCGCTCCTGACCCTTCCAAAGGGTCCAGAGCGAAATTCATTATAAACCTCATTTGCTCCCTTGCTTAGGCTACAAATCTTGTTCCTTAGGTGGAGAGTGATGTATTTTTGCCTTCCAGAGAAGATTGGAGTTGAAGAGATGAAGAGTTAAGCCTAGGGTCCAGAGCGAAATTCCACAAAACCACTCTTTTCTCCCAGTTTTGTGCCAAGTCAAGTGTGGGTCAAGGTGAGATAGGATTGGATATGTCCTTAGGAATGACTTTGAGTTGCTAGTGATCAAAAAATTTGAAGGAGTTGAGCAAAAACTAGGATTTCGCTCCTGACCCTTCCAAAGGGTCCAGAGCGAAATTCCTAAGATCACCTATTTCCCTTGCAAATCAAGTCACTTTTGGTTTTTATGGCTTAGGGAAGAATGGAGCAACGTTTCCTTGACCTTTGAGGTGAGTTGAAGTGAGAGACATATTAGGATTTGTCCTAAAATGCAAATTTCACTCTTGACCCTTCCAAAGGGTCTAGAGCAAAATTCCAAGAAGACACCCATTTCTTCCTTGTTTGGACCAAGATCTTAGTCCCTTGGGCATATTTGGAAGTAAATCAAAATGTTTTTGCCTTAGGAAGTGAATGAGGGCGAAGGGAATGAAGAATCAAGCCTAAATCTTGAATTTCGCTCCTGACCCTTCCAAAGGGTCTAGAGCGAAATTCTTGCAAACACCTATTTTTCCCTTGGAGAAGGTCAAATCCTTGGTTTTTATGGCGTGGATGGAAGTGAGATGATGTGTCCTTGCCTTTTGAGGTGGATTGGGGTTTGAAAAAATGAAGAAATGTGCTCAAAACTAGAATTTCGCTCCTGGCCCTTCCAAAGGGTCCAGAGCGAAATTCCTAAAATCCACCTTTTCCTTCCATTTTTGTGTCAATCTAAGTGTGGATCAAGGTAGATTGAGCTTGGAAGGACCCCTAGGCATGCCTTTGAATTGATTGTGGCCACCAATGATCAAGATTTTGAGCTTAAACTAGGATTTCGCTCCTGACCCTTCCAAAGGGTCCAGGGCAAAATCCTAAATAGGTCCTGTCCCTAGCCATGATTCTTAACGAAATTCTCCTTTCTAGCCATTTTGAGGGTCTAGCAAGTTTTGCCATGTTGAGAGAGGGATTCAAAAATGGAAGTCCGGGTATGAAAAGTGAAAAGAGTAGACTTAGGTGAAGGAAAACAAGCAAGTCAAGAATTTCGCTCCTGACCCTTCCAAAGGGTCTAGAGCGAAATTCTCAATTTCACCTAATTTGCTCATGATGAAGGTCAAGAGACGGATTCCCAGGCCTTGGTGGAGAGAAGACTAGTGTATGCTTGCCTTGGGAGACATTTTGGAGTGGGGAAGTGATAGAACTTGAGCCTAAACAAGAATTTTGCTCCAGACCCTTCCAGAGGGTCCAAAGTGAAATCCTTAAAGACTCCATCTTGCTCCAATTTTACCTCAAACTTGGTATTGGTTGAGATTAAAGGGATCCTTAGGCATGCATCTAAGCAAGCATGGTCACAAAGTGAGAAGAATTTACGCCAGGAATGCAAATTTCGCTCCTGACCCTTCCAAAGAGTCCAAAGCGAAATTCTTATAGGGCATGTCCCTGGGGAGAATCTTGAGCAAACTTCATTTTAATGTCTTCTTGTTGATGATTTAAGGTAGGAAATGCTATGTTAGAATGAATCCATTATGTGTCCTTAATCACCTTTTGGTTGGTTTTGCAGATGGAAGAAGACCAGGCCAGGGCAAGGACGACCTCTTCCAGTCCATCATCATCAAGGACATTCCACATGCACAAAGGGAGGACTCAAGGTGCTTTGAAGCGTTGGAAGACTAGGGGTGTTCAAGGAGTTCAAGTTAGCCTCAAGACCTCATTCTACCACAAGATGACAAAGAAAGGCTTTGCCAGCAAATTAGGGCGAGATATGCTACTGGAGAAGGAAGACTTGACAATAAGGAAGCCTGGTCAAGCAAAGGAAGTACATCATTCATCATATCAAAGACAGAGGAGGATCAACCAAGTCACAAGCATTAGGCAAGGTGGCATCCCAGTCATCATCCCTCCGATCGGATTGGTCCACCTCAACGTGTCTAGATTCAATGTACCTGACTCATCGGGGACGGGACAAACTTCGAGGCACCTACCCCTGCTTCCTATTGGTCCTCACTCTTGGAATGTAATTTTCTCATTGGCTAGAGGAAGTTTGTTGTAACAAACCCTAATTAGGGTTTCTATCTTGTAATCCTAGCCATTGGTTCTAAGTCAATCAGAATCGTCTGTTCGTAAAGGGCTCCCTATATAAAGCCTTGGCTCCTCATTTGTAATAGTTAATAGTTAACAAAGAATAGTCAGAGAGTAGAAAATAGTTAGAGTACAGTAGAAAGAGAAGGCAAAGATTGTTGCCAAGATATTGTTGCAAAAGACTTGTAAACTTCATTGAAGAAATGGTGAATTCTATGGGTCGATTCAACAATTTGCATGGTCTCTATACTTCTCAAATTTGATTTCATGTTATTAGGTGAATGGAAGAAATTCGTATGATCAACAGTGAAATTCGTATATCCATACTACTAGCGGTTTGTTGATTGCAGACTTGCCTTGCGTAGTCAACTAGAATCATTCAGCTTAAGCTTAACTTCAATTATCGCTTCTTCATTGATATGCATCAACCTGACGGTGTCCATGCTTGTAGCGGTGATCTAAACATCATAAAGCTTTCCTCAGAAGATCGCACTAATCTTGTGGAGATGATCCTAGGATGTCAAAGCAAGACTTAGTTAGAATTTCATCAAAGGTCATTCATTGCTCTTACGTTCTTAGTGTTAGAATTAGATCCTTCTCCAACCCTTATCCTTTTCCCTTTTTTAAAAATCAAGGATCAGTAAAGACTCATGTTCCAGTGCTATCCAAAGCAAATCAGACGCTCAGGTCATCGAGTGTAAGTCCCCTTATGATTCCAGCAAAATCACATCATACCGCAAGAAGCTTATCCACACGTAGAGAACCTACATATCAGAACCTTGGAGTAACTTCGACTGATCCTTCGGCGAGATCTTCAGCAGTCGGGAAACTTTGTTCAAGAGAGGATAAGATACTTTGGTATTTTATTCTGTGTTTGGTGGTGTACAAAAGACACATCAACACATCCCTAGAAGATTGCATCGGTTCTTGCGGAGTTATAGTTGATCTTGGCGAAGAGAGTTTGGTTTATTTGGAATTTGTCCAGCAAAGCACTATTCATTGTTATCACTGCCCTTAGGAGTAGATTTAGATCCTTCTAAACCCTTTCCCTTTTACTTTCAGGTCATTTTAGTCCGTTCGAAGCAGAAGCATCATAGAATTGCCATATCTGATGATGGAGTTCCAGCCACAACAAAGAAGTGAAAGAATGATGCAAACGTAAGGCCCCTTGGATTACCAGCAAACACATCAGCCAACTGAGTCACGTCCGTAGTATAAAGGAACCTTAGAGTCGATTGTTTGAACTTTCTGCAATCTTAGCATGCAATCGTACTTTGATCAAGAGAGAGTGAAGTGACCATTAGGCAACTTTATTTTGTGTTTGATGTAGTAATAGAAAACACGTCAACAGGAGGGTTTGTCGATTTTTCCTCAAAATCATGGTTTCAAAGTTCGGTTTGGTTACCCAACCTCAGGTTGGATGGATTCTGGTATTCTTGATCATTAACACTTTGAAAATCCTAGGAGGGTCTTTGTCGCAGCAGAGTGTTCTTTCTGTTGGTGATCAAAAGACCTGTAGTGTCTTCTGTAGGGTAGTTAGTTGATACAATGACCATTAAGGGAGGGTTTTAGAATATTTAATTATATTTTAATTAGCTTTATTTAGTTATTTATTAATGGTCATTTAACTTTTTAGCTTTTTAGTTTTCACTTAGACAACTAGTTCTTTATTTAGAACGTCGTCTTGTAAACTCTTTTTTTCAGAAGTCTCATTGAAATTTTGAGTTCAATTCAAATGAAAGGCTTAAGGTTCACAAACTCTTACTGAAGTAATTTGTAAACCGTTGATTTAAAAAGGAACAAAGGAATCATGCTCATCCACTGACTGACAAGTCACTGAAATCTCAAAAAGGTTCAACCACTGTTGATCATTCTGCATCCAACAGGGTGAATGCAAGCATCAATCTTCAAAAAGTTCTAAGTAAAAGATGGTGGGTCCCTTCCTCAATCCCATCATCATCTATGACAACCATTAGATAAAATGCCAACTAAGCAAATTGAATGGTCTACACTTACATACTTCACAGGGTAGCTTTCTGAGGTGTCAGTAATGGATTCACGCCATTGGTCAGAATGGAATAAAGAGGCCCACACGCTTAAGGCAATATAAAGAAAAGGTTGGACATAAGACTTAATACCTAGAAAAATAAGAGAGTAAGTCTCAAGAACTCATGGGGGTGTTGCACCCATTAAGGGGCTGACAAAAAGTTGTCAAAGGTAAAAGGTCCACAAACCATGGATTTGATCCTGTAGCATCCCATCCAATGGTGTATAAACCCCCCAGGGTAAAAAGGAAAAGATTAGTAAGATACACAAAGATTGTGGAAAAAAAGAAATTTCCTGCAAGACCAGAATACAAGCAGCCATCAATCTGAAAGCAAAATAAAGTTGTAAAGGCCCATGCTAGTATGTGCAAAGAATCCAGATCAAAACAAAGACTTATACAATTCAATCAATGGAAGAAATCAAGGATTCACTACAACTTGGGAGCAGTCAACTGTTGCAGTAGCAGCAGTTCACTGAAGATCAAAGTTTTCTATGCTCTTGCATGCTTTTCTGGCAGTTTAAAGCAGAAGTTTTGTTTTTATGTAATTAAGGCTAGATTCCTGGATACTTTGTATACATAAAAGCCTAGAACTCATTGTAAATGATCATAAGTACTATAATTTGTAGTAGTGCCTAGTTATTTGATTTTCAAGTATTCTAGCCTTCTAAGACCAATATTTCTTCTGAAAGATTTGATAGAGATGTTGTGGCTATGCTTTCTGCTATTCATCAAAGTTAACTGTGAGTTTATGAATGGAGAAGGTCTAACCTGTTATCAGTATTAATTTTCTTATCTCTTGCACTTCGTTAATTGTGCTCAAGTGAATCTTAATTTTAGATTAAATTTTGTGCATAAGAAAACCAGAATACCAGATTGAAAGGTCTATCTGGTTTGATGTGTAGCCTCTTTTAGTTAGTGTTTTCTTCTGCCCCTTTTCACCCCGGTTGGTTTTTAATTGTTAGCATTACAATAGAAGGAACCAGCCTCCTCCAGATGTTGTCCCAGATTTTGGGGATTGCAAAGTCCCAGCAATTCTGTAAATATTCCTCCCAACAGTTACCATAAATGTTTTGTTAAACATATAATATTAATGTTTAAACCATAAAGAGTGAGTTGGGGAATTAACAAACATTAGTTATTACTTATCTTTACACTAGAATTGTAAAGTTTTTATTAGTAATGAAATAATTACACCTATTACTTCTATTTCACCCTGCAACTCTTATTTTCCTGTAAATGCATTCAACCAAACAAGGGCAATAGGAGAAGTTTTCCATAGAGTTGTGCATACTGAAAAATATTTCATAACAAGTATAGCCCTGCCCATAAACAACAACCCCTTATCAAAGACATTTTCCATGATCTTCACCCTCCCTTTATGGCATGCCCCATCGGAATTACATCCTTCACTGTCACAACTCCGGCTTCATCATCACTAAATAAACTCAAGAAAATTGTCTTACTCCATAAGACTTCACAATTTTCTGATGAGATCAAGACAAACGGCTAAGTAGGGAAGCGATCTCGTCACTTATTAAACAGCAGTCTTATTATTATAGAGTGGCAATCATAATCTTAATAGATTACATCCTGTATAACAACCAGATTGCAGCCTTTATCTTAGTCAAATACAGTCATTAAGACTCAATGCAATTTAACAAAGATTCTTTCAAGAGTTAAGGATGACAATGTTCAAACATTAAATCTGAAATATGGGAAGTCGTGGGTTAACATCAAAACATAATCTTAAAAACAGTAATCCATTATTAATCAAAACTAATTATTAGTAATTCTTAATATGAGTGGTTAGACATGCAGCGCTAGGCTTATGAAGGGTACATCCTTTGGAAAGGGTGTAATAATATAAGTTGTGACTCTTTGTCCCACCATAAGGGATATAAATAAGAGACAGGATTATTGATAACGGGGACATGGGAAGGAGATCAGAAGTTAATAATATAGAACTGTGCTCAGATAAAGAGAATTGAAATCAGATGGGAGGATCATCAAAGGATCAATATAGAATTGAAAACGAGATAGATATCTGAGTATAAGCAGCGGATCAGACTGCTATAAGGCAAACAGCAGACTTGTATACTGATATAATGCACAATGGAATATTGTTAGGAATAATAAGCCAATGCATGGCATGTACTAATAAGCTATTCCAATTATTCTTACAGATCTATATCCGTATAAATAGACTGAGATAATATCAATAAGATTTATAATACATAAGAAACTAAAATTTTACTACTCTAGTCCTTAGTCTTTTACTGCTCTAGTCCTTAGTCTTCTGCTAATGCCTATGGAGGATGGGCTAGATTTGTGCTAAGGGAGAGACGATCTAATTCCAACCAATTAGGTGGTCCCGAGATAGGGTAAGGATCAGTGTTCCGTAAACCTTGAGGGAGTAGTCCCAAAATGGGGTAAGGGCCTGCATCCGTAAACCTTGAGGGAGCCTGTTGTAATTTGGTTTCTCAGGGCCCTGGTAACATAATTACCCCTTCCTCTCTTAGGGTTAGGTGGTAACAAGGTTAGATCACAATATAGAGAGCTATGAATTATTAAATATGGAATTAATTGAAAAAAAGCATAATAACTTGATAATGCATTCATTAATGTATGATAATTGTTGAAAACATGACAGGCTCCTAGTAGGGGACATACACTTTAAACATCCAGAGGTCAAAATACACTTATTGTTTGGTAGATAGGCCAAATCTCCATAAGCCTGATCTGATATTCCATTCTATACAAATAGCTAGTTCTATAGATTTCTCATGGATACTGCTCCTCTTGGGACTCAGTCTCAATTGGTATTTTCACTACTTTTAAAAATGAGGATATGATGTAATATAAGGTCAAAGAGAGATGGAAGGAATTGGAGTTTGGAACCTCCAACCAAACTACTCATGTAAAAATTTTGGTAAGCAAAAGTACGACATGGGAATTAACCATAATCTGTACCCTGCAAACATGATACACCATCTTCACTCTACATCCAACCGGGCAGAAATGAATCCATGATCTAACAAAAATAAAGGAAACCCTACACATGCATGACTAATTCAGTAGCAAGGGATATATGCAGGCTACAATGAGAAGAAGCCTTCACACACTTTATAATGAATATCAGGAAAGTGCTTAGCGTGGTGCATAAGAAAAGGAGACATCTGAGGCTGAGATATACAACAGTTTGTGCTGCTGCCACCAACCGCCAAGATGCTTTAAACATTACAAAGAGTGAAGTTTTTCTTTTAGGGAAAATATTCCAGTAAGCTGCCCATGCAAGGCTGGAAACCTTGACAATAACACTGTTTCAACAATGCAGAGCCTGGATGTGAACAAAGAGTTGCAATGAAAAACACTGAAGAAAGAGTAAATAAGAAAAGGCTGGCGTAAACCATATAATGGCAGGTAAGTTGACAAGCCCTTTTCTTCAAATATGCGCCTAATCGCTAGGGTAAGCCCGATGTTTTCTCTATCATTAACGTTTCGTAAGATTTTGGATAGAGGAATATCTATTTTCTCAAAATTCAAATGCATAAACAATAGAACTTAACATATTTGGTTTAACTTGGCTATGAGACAGAACAGAAAATATTTAGCTCGTTGAAAAGCATCTGCTTCTTCATGGATCCATTAACTCAATGAAGCAGAGCGATCGAAACTTTTCTCGTTTATTTACACACAAGTCCATCTGGACTTTAATTCAATAAATTCCATAAAAGCTCCATTCATTGAATTAACATGAGCCGAAGGATACATTCAAAATCCCTAATACAATTTTGGATGCCTTTCCGGATAGGAAAATATTCAAAAGGAAGGGGCAAATGTAGAAGCTGCTTACCTTGTGCCTTCTTTCCAATATCAGAAAACAGTCCAGGTCCTTTGCCCATCTTTACTTTCTGGTCCGATACTGTTAGATGGAATGCAAAACATTGTCAGATGGGCGTTATGTGCTTAGAAAACAAACAAAGCATTAGGAGCATGAAAAATAAAAGCCTTTAACTAAAATCTGCAACATTTGAAACAAAACATAGGTTACCAACACGGATCAGATCAGACATTTCGGATATAATAATGAGAATTGTTGAGCATGGGAAAGAACGGAAGAGTGAAGCATGTTCAAGAGAAATGCAAAGGACAATTCTTTACCTAACTGAGATGTGGGTGCGATGGGCTGAGATGAAATCAGGGGAGGGGCAGCTCCAGCATGAAATCGATCTCGAAACCTTGGCGATGTGGAACCGCACAAAACAAGGCAAACAAAGAAAAGCAAAATATATAGGCCCTTATTAAGGGCACTTCACTGCTATCGTGCACAGCCACACTCTGCTAAATCACCATTTTATTTTATTTTGCTGTGTTTCATCTGGGACGCTGAATGACAAAAATAAGAACTTGCAAATAACTTAACGTAGGTACCCCTCTCCTTGTAGTTATGGGCATTCTTCTTGTATGTAGAGATGAAAATTGCAATTTAGGTACATCTTTTTATTTGTTAGGATTTATTTTGATTCTTTAGATTGAGTGTAATAGTTTAGTATATAAATAGTATTTTTATATAAAAGTTGGTACATATTTTAAATTTGATTTGAGTCAGATTTCATCTTTAATTCAATTATTATCAATTTTAGGTTAAGATCATCGGTGTGGTCTTAAATTTGATCTAAACTTAAATTGTACTCTTCAAAATATTTAAATCTTATTTCTTAATCTGTTATTTTTAGATTTGGATCAAGAACATAAATGTGGACCTAAACTTAATATGAACCTAACTTTGATTTTCTAGAGGATCTAGATAACATCCCTAATTTGATTGTTTTTAGTCTTGGGTAAGTGTGGTCATAAACCTAGTTTAGGAATTGCACATATGACCTTGGAACCCCTATTTTGCATAATCAAATTTACTCATGGACCTAAAGCAACGCTTAACCACTTAATAAAGCATAAAATATCTAAATTTGAATGTTAGAGGGATGTATAAAAGGACAAAGCCCTAAGTCACTTAAGATAAGTGGTCATTGATACATCATTGATTAATAGAAAAATTACAAAGTAGGTTGCATCAACATCTACAATTTGAGGACATATGCATAGGCATGTGTGTTATGTTTAGCTTATCTACAAACTTGTTATAAAATTGTTGAATTAGTATAAGGGGCTTGACTAGAGTACAAGGTGGGAAGCTAGTCAACTTCCTTTCCCTAGCATAGTAAGTTCCATTTATGCTTTTAAACGCCACTATTTTGAGAGAACATAAAGGTAAATAGGTTGCTAAAAAGCAGAGCCTCGTGTTCAATGTCATAAATGATCCATAAACTAGGATGGATATTCCATACGCTAGTCATCAACATGTAGATTTAATGAAAGCAAAAGTGTTGTAAACTTTTCAACAATTAACTTCCCATGCAATGTGTAAACAAGAGAAAACATCATGTGTAGTCAATAAAAAAAAAGACTACATTACTGAAATCCACGTGTAGTAGAAAGCTCTAGAAAAATGTGACTAACAACAAGGTTTAAAAAAACATTACTTCAATGGACAATACAACCCTTGGCCAATTAGGCACATAACCACATGAATCTTAATAATTTTAGACCTTTAGACCTCTAACATGACTCTCTTACAATTCATATTAGCTTGCGACAATGGGATTTTCACTATGTAATCCAATGGATTTTAACTCAATTACCTTCATGAACTATTGCAAATCTCTCAAATTCATGCTTGGAATGTGTAGTGCCCAAACAATTATTTATTTTATAATATACAAAGTTAGGATATTTTTTATTAAGATATTTAAAGGACTTCGGATTTTATGTATTTAATTGTGACTAGAACAATATGTAGAAATGTAGGCCCGCTCATGGGCTTTCTAAGGTTAATCTTAGCGCTGATGGGGGGTCGGACAGTGTTTGGGTCAAGCCGAAGCTGTCGTGCCCAAACTTTTGGGCACAAAAACGGAACAACAAAAATTTTTTTGAACAACATGAACTCGCAACATATCCTACATTATAATAACTTTATTAGAGTTGTGTCTTATCTAGGATGTAAATAAAATTGTTTACTAAGGTTGGGTTAATTAACCAACTCGAACGAGCGACTTTAATTGGCAGAAATTAATCAGTGTCACGGATTAGTTAGCTACCTCAATTACCTTAATTAAGTTGTCGCTAATTAAAAACGAGGGTTAATTGGTTATCTTAATGTATTAAATCATTCTCGACCATAAAATGATAATGTTATAAATTAATTGATGCACACGCAAATTAATTATTTAAATCCAACCGATAAGGGTTCGAATTTCTATAATGCCATTTGCCCACTAAAACCGATATTAAGCTAAAGCCAATTCTAATTTCCCTGAACCCTTAATTTTGACGATCTAATTTTAATCCGACCAAAACCGGTCTCAAGGGCTTATGGTTCATAAAATTTAATTTACAATTTCTCCCTTTAAATTTTCCCCATGCACAATATAACCTAACGTCCACAATTAAATTGAGGAAAATCTATTGATTAATTAAATAAATTAATTTGATTTAGTGTATAGCGCTCCAACTATATTAACTCTCCATTTTTTTTATTTTTTTTACCCCTTTGAGTTAACTATATTAAAATTTTAATTCTCTAAAGAATATAAGCATATAATAATTTAATTATTTAAATAACCCTAATTATTAATTAAAATATTAAAATTCAAATCCAAATTTCCCTTATCTAATTCAAAATTCCTTCAAATAAGAAAACCCTAATTAATAAAATGCTAACCCTAATTATTAATTAAAATATTAAAACTTGAAATCAATTTTCAAAATTCTTTTTTAAAAAAAGAAATTCCTTAATTCATAAAATGTTAACCCTAACCCAAAATTGGGTTAGGGTTGCATTTCTATTTATTCCCCACTTTTATTTTATTTCTTATTAATTTATACCCTAACCCGAAATGGGTTAGGGTTTATTATTTTTTGTTTAGTGTGTGTGTGTGTGTGTGTGTGATTGCAGGTACGGGGACGGATTAGGGCATGGCGGCCATGGACATGGCGAAGGGTTTCGAAGAGGGGGAAGAGCGGAGGTAGTGGCGCGGGCTCCCCCAGACGCCGTTGTGCGTACACACAGTGGCGGGCAGCGCTGCCCACTGTGTGCACACACAGTGGCGGATGGTATTACCGCTGCCCACTGTGTATACACACAGTGGCGGGGCACCGCTCACTGTGTGTAGCACAGTGGCGGGGCACCGCTCACTGTGTGTAGCACAGTGGCGGTCACGGTCGTTCCACTGTGTCTACACATAGTGCAGTGCCTCCTGCGCCGCCCACTATGTGTAAACACAGTGGCTCGGCCGTGAGCCGTCCACTGTGTTAACACACAGTGGCTCGGCCGGATTTCCTCGATTTCCCTTTTTTTTTTTTGTTTTATTTTTTTTTATAAAAGTATATATATAAATATATATATATATATATATACATGTATATATATATATACATGTATGTACATATATATATACATGTATGTACATATATATATATATATATGTATATACATATGTATATACATATATATATATCATGTATGTACATATATATATATGTATATACATATGTATATACATATATATCAACCTATATATATATATGTATATATCAACCTAATAGGGTTAGGAAACTTATTTGGTTAATTTTAACACAGAAGCATGCAACCCCTATATATTTTTTTTTGTAACAGAAATACACATAAGTCTTACTTTTCTTTTTATATTTAAAAACTTTGCAGGAAGGGTTAAAATAATGACAGCTTATGCTTTGACTGATTATTTCATTTCCTAGGTGTGTATTATTTCAATGTGCAACATTTAGAAGTTATTAATATATATATATATATATTTTTTTTTATTTTTTTTTTATTTTTTTTTTTTTTTATTTTTTTTTTATTTTTAAACAGTCATACAACATGTTTTCTACAGCAATCTACTTGTGTTTAAATACCAGTTTTTTTTGTTTTTTTTTCAGTTATGCCTAAACAGAGTTAAAAGTAACAAAATAACAGTAAATAAACTTTGCAAGAAATTACTCAAACATAATGCATTCTCTTTTTTTTTCTTTTTCCTTCCTTAACTTAAATTTGCAGAAATAAACATGACAACAGAATTCTGTTTTTTTTTTTTTAAAACAGATTTTGATACAATTTACAGCAACCTAATAAATGCTCAGAACTTAAATAAAAGGTACTTTGCATATAGAATATTTGAATACCAAGGTGCACATTTATAATGGGTGATAATAACCCCAACTAGTCTCTCATTCTTAATGATGAGAACTTGAATAAAAGAATACATTTCTTTAAACAGAAATAAAAGAATCAACTTAAAGCCCTTTATTTACATTTTTTTCTTTTTGCAACAATTCATAAATTACATTTTTGCTTTTCTGCATCTAAATAGGAAATCTGAATCTGAATAAAAATCTGCAACCAAACAAATCTGCAACTCCTAGATTCTTTTCCCGGCAACCTGCATGTAAAATTTTAGGGCTGTGACCATGGGATGCTCACCTCCTAGCCTAGGCTTACCAGAAGCCACCCCCGAGCTTGGAGAATCAAGACCTAGATGGGGTTACAACCAAGCAATACAACAAGCAAAGGGGAAAAGAAATCAACACAATAGACACATCCCTTCCCAAGCTAAAACTCCATCACAAAATGTGATGCCTTACTAGGGTGGAAGTGGACCAAGTACCCTAGGGGAGAAATCTGCTAGATAGAACTCACAGCCAACTCATGGCATCCATGAAAGCATAACCAAAAATCCTCCTTAATCCCTACACCCTTATGACCCCCAAAAAGGCAACCATGCCATATTTGCACCCCCTTATGACCCCCAAGTGAAATAACACAAAAGAAAAGCAGCAAGGGTCTCATGGACAGACCCTTGAGATCACTCTCAAAATGAGAGCCTCTCACCCTAAGGGCTGTCAAGCTCCTTCCACCCCCAAGACCGATCTTTCCTCCCAAGGAAAGGATGGTCTTGAACACTCCCCAAACACAACAATACATAAAACAGAAATAAACAAGATATCACTTAGATTTTTACAAGTACAAAATAAGGAAATACAACAATTCTCATTCAAGCATTCCAGAACATTTTTACAATTACATAAGAGGGAAAAGTAACACCAACCTTGACCTGCGAAGGAAAGTCTAGGGGAAAGCTTGATGAAGAGTTGCCCAATCCTCTAATCTTTTTCGGCCATTCCTTAGCCCCAAATCTACTATCCCTAAAACTGGTTTTCCTCCAAAATTTCTCCAAAAATCTCCAAGGATGGAGAGTGGGTGATTAGCTCACTAAGCTTCCATTCTTAGCCTAAGAAGGCCTCTCTCACTCCTTCCAACCTCTTGGATAGAGTGAGGGATTCCCCATTGGATTGGTCTTCCCTAGGTCTTACACACTCCCTAACCTAGGTACCTAGAGAAGGGAAATGGAATGGGGAAGAGGGATTACTCCTTTCAAGAAGGTTATCCTACCAAGGATGGCATTCCTATAGATGGAATTCGTCCATCTTGGGAAAACCACTTTTTTGGGTGGTTAAACAAGTCCTAAGGGAAAGACACATGGCCAATTTTGGCCTTCACCCATAGGTACCCCACGAGGCCTAATAGAAATGCTCTAAAATTGACTTTAGGAGTTGATTTGACCTTCAGAAAGTCCACCTAAAGTTAACCTACGGGTCAACTCTAAGTTGACCCTCCTTGTGGCTCACTAACCTAGATTTCTTGGTTCCTTCAAGGATAATTAGGAGATATAACAATTAACAAAAATAAAACTCTCCAAAAAGGTGACATGACAAATTGCTAACACAACATACTACATAGGTGTCAAGTGACACTACAAAATAATTCCACATCACAATACACACGTGGCAATTGTCCCTTAAACGATTTAAACAATTCAATAAATACAATTTACACTCATGCAACATTTTACATTTACGAATAAAATACAATACATACGGGGTGTTGCCTCTCCAAATAGACAACCCCTGGTTTTACGAACGCACATAGGCCTAGGCTTGATTCTCCATAATA
Organism: Cryptomeria japonica; assembly: GCF_030272615.1. Classification (NCBI taxonomy): domain Eukaryota; kingdom Viridiplantae; phylum Streptophyta; class Pinopsida; order Cupressales; family Cupressaceae; genus Cryptomeria; species Cryptomeria japonica. The sequence goes on from NC_081410.1 coordinate 255,651,118, forward strand.
TTTCCATGGTCACATGGATAATTTCTTGCACGTCTCAATTTAAACATTAGTACTTCCCAATAGCCTCATATAATATAAAACACATAATCAGAATACAATACATTCATTCTGCAAAGACTTGTCATTATAAAATACGATTTGTCACAAATCAAAGCAATTCATCATAATCCTCAAAATTTAATCCGAAGCAAGGGTGGGTCAAGGTAAATTTTGATGGGGCTTCGAGAGGCAACCCAAGAATTTCAAGAGCAGGGTGTGTGGCTAATGATGCAGAAGGTAAGGTGGTGATTAAAGGTGCCCAAAGATTGCAAGATGGGACCAATAATGAGGCGGAGGTGCAAGCAGCTTTACTAGCAGTTGAATTGGCTAGCAATCTAAAAATCTCGAAGGTTAATTTGGAAGGAGATTCTAAAATTGTTGTCGATGCAATTTTGAAGGGTTCATCTCCAAGCTGGTGCATAAACAAATTTATTTATGTCTTTTCAATATTTTCGAGTTTCACACATTAGAAGGGCAGGGAATGTGGTGGCGGATTTCTTGTCCAACGTGGCATGTGATTTAGACCCATTTGTAACCAAATGGTGGGATAATGTTGATAATAAAGTGCTTTGGACAGCCTAGTTGGAGGTTGATGCCATTGTTCCTAGTGTCTTGAGATGATGATAAGGTACTTGCTGCTAAATTAATTGCAGAATGCTTGGGACATGCTCTCACAAGGACGAAACCAAGTCTGAAGTTATCCGATGACAATTGTGAATGAGAATGTTTAAATTATTGGTGGCAGGTACTTGCCATAAATCTGCTTGCACTTATTTATCCATGGAAAGCATGCAAGTTCAACCAATTTGGCAAGGATGAGTGGCGGGGTATGTTGATGGCACCCTAAATTTATTAATGGGGCTAAAACTGGCAGGTTGTTTTTGTGTGGCTCCCAGTGCAGTGATCGCTTATTTTCTCAGAGAAGGAGTGTGAAATTAGTAATAGCCGAAGGCTGAAGGAGGTGGTTGCACTAAAATATCTGGAAGGGATGGAGGAAAATTTTACTTTGAAAACAAAGAAACAACTATGCTCGTTCCTTGGACCTATCTCGGAGAGGCGACTATATGGCATGTTTCTTTTCAGTGATGAGAGATTGGTGAAATGCATACAAAGAATCATGGGGGAATCCATTGGTGTGGTGGCCTACCACTATCAGACCAATATGGATGTGTATTCTCTCATCCTAGTTTGGGGGTTGGAGTTAGAAAATTTTGTGGTGTTGGTTGAGAAGGTGGTGAATGCCATTGTCCCAGAGGAGTATCGTTTGGGAATGGAGTCCATTTTGGAGTGGGTGGTACCAAGGGAGGGGTTTGACATTTGTGAAGGCACGAAAATTTTTCAGCGTGTGGCTAAGGAAAAGTACATTCCTTTTGTAAGAAGGTGCAATGATAATTGGAAGGTGTTATTTAGAGAAGAGGCGCACATTGGTTGGGAAGCTTTGAAGGTGTTCATGGACTTGATAGAGATTGAAGCTTTTTTGCAACAAGCTAGAGAGGAGGCACGTGAGTCAGAAGGTGGCGGATGAAGGCTGAGGAAGAGGAAGAGGGTGGCAAACAAACCCTAAATGCTTCTCCAGGTAGCTTCCAGTGTTCTCTGTTGCATGGTTTTTTCATGGTTCTTAGGTCTATGGGGTTAAGCCTTATAGGTGTTTTCTATATTTTCTACAAAACATTCCAAATTTTGTAAGCATTGTTTTGTTGATACCTGCATTGAGCGAATTTTGTATGCTCGAAGTTATTGTATAATTTTTAAGGGATGATGGTTGCATGGGCGTTTGAGGTGGTAGTTTTTTGGTCCCCTATAGTTGGTTTAGATTGGTGACTTTTTGGATTTTTTTTGCCATGTGGTTTTTTGCTTCTGGTTAGACCTTTTTGTAAACTTTCTTTAAATATTAATAAAATAATAATTATTACCGATTAAAAAAAATGTAGAAATGTAAATTATATCTATGTTCAATCTCTTAATTTTAGTTTTTGATTAATCTAATTTGTGTTTCACCTTCGCTAACTTGTACTGATTTAATTTTTAATTATACAATATTACCAGAATTTGATTTGAAGTGATTTAAGGAATTTAGAATGATATACTAATGATGTCTCATTTTTTAATTATATGCAAGGTATTGCATCCCTAATTAGGGAGAGAATGTCATAAGAGAGGATGGAGTCATGCTTGAGTAGCACATAGGGTAGAAATGAGTTAACGTTTCCTAGTTGATTGTCATGGTAGGTGTCACTCTTTTTCATTGTCATGTTAAGTCTTTTTACCCCTTTGGAGTCAAGGACCTTTTGTAGCCATTGGTCAGTGTTTTGAAGGATTGAAAAAATTGAGTTTATGATTGTTATGTGATGCGAGAGAGATGTACCATCTTAGGATAGTGAAGAGGGGAAAATCTAAAGCCTAATGGTTAGTGTATAAACCAAATAAAACACAAAATAATGCATTCAAGTACACAAATAAACCATTATACCTTAGCTTATACTCTTCCTCTGATTGAGCTTGATGAAGTAGAGGCACCCTTGTTTCTCTACTTGATTTTCTCCTTTGATGGTGGATTGTGGATTACTCTCCACTACACAACAAGATTGGATTTGGATTGGACTCGAATGATGATGATGGATGGGAAGGATTTGGCTTAGATGAGGGAATATTTGGGCATTATGATGGCATGATGGATGATTTTGGATCTCAAATGGACAACATAAGATTAGATGAAAAGTGGATGATTTGTGAGGAGATTGATTTCAAAATGAAGGGTTGAGATTTATTTAAAATGGAGGAGAGGATTGAGAGGACAAGGTGTGAGATTCAAGAGATATGTCATAAAGGTATTTCTTGTCTCCACACCTCTCAAGGTACATGGGGAAGAGCTCTCAAATACATTGGGAAGAGAAAAAGGAATTAAAAATTTCTTGGAGAAAGGGGAGAGGAATTAAAAATTCCAAAATAAGAGGATGTGTGGGAAGACTAAATGGATAAAGGAATTAAAAATTCCTCTGGAAGAGGAGGCATGGGGAGATTCAAAGAATTTGAATTTCTTTGAAAGGATCAAGGTGATTAGGGATGTGCAAATGATTAAGGAGTTTGATTAGGTAGCTTAATAAGTGATTAGAGTGCAAGTGGGAAAGTTAGGAGGATGTGACATGAGGAGAGAGAATGGGTGGAGACATTTAAAATTGAGGAATAGTGATAATCATGCTTAAAGGTAATTAATTAGGCTAGATGAGGATTAAGAAAAGTGATTTGTACGAATCACATGATTATCTTAGTTAATTGAAATTAATTAACTAAGTAGGGTTTAGAAGAAATAAATGACATTTGAAATGATTTTTTAGAAGAACGAGAAATAATTTATTTATTGATAAATTAATTATAAGGTTATAATGATAAAATTGATTAAATAAGATTTAATCAATTTTAAGAGGAAGAGGACTAACACAATTAATTAAATTAATTATGTGGAAAGGCATATATTAATTAAATATTAATTTAACTAATTTTAAGCATCTACATTTTGCCCCTCTTTGATATAGCATCATAAAGTGATGTTATATCAAATAAGAATAAAACATAGTGGATGGAAAGGATAAGGACTAGTAGCATGATGCCCCAATCATAGATGAGATGAGGAAGTATGATGAGGAGGTAGTGGTATGCCCCCTCGAGAGGACATGCAGGTTCTAAGAACACGGGTGTGCTCTCGAAATGGATTAGAGGACTAGAGGATTGAGGATGAAAGCATGTAAAAAGGATAAGAATGATGAAGGGGGAGTGAATGAATTGGAGTCTCCAAGATAAATGGATGAAATGAGATGAATGAATGAAATGAAGTAAATGGATGGGATTTCTTGTTTTGTAGATGTGGAGAGCAAACCTAGTTTTGATTTTGCAATGGACTATCTACACCACTAACTATAGAAATCAGGATGTTGTGAATATCCAATGTGTGGACTAGATACTTAGACAATAGGTATCTTAATGCACACAGGTTTGTAGACATCGCTAATGGTATAAATGCGAAATTGTAGGTTCGTGCAAGAGAAACCATCAAACATGCCATACCACAAAAAATATGCCTCATTATACACCAACCAAGATATATAGATGACAAAAGACAAGTTGGTTGGTGCTAGGCCTACAAATGGGAGGAATATCATTGAGATTTGGTTAACACATCGCAGATGGGTGTTTGGATTATGTGCAAGTCAATATAAGCTCAGATAGATGGGAAAAGCTTAGTATGATGAGGAAAGCTTAGTGTGAATGGGATAAAGCTCAGTTTGATTGGATAAAGCTTCGTGAGATGGGGATCATAAATGGATTGGATAAGATGCAAGGAGAATAAATGATTGGATATGATAGGACTGGATTGTGGATATAGGATAAATGGATGGGGACCAATGACAAGGGAGAATCAAGGCTTGGTAAAAGGATGGATGGATGAAGAGATTGCTTGGATAGGAGATGGAAGGATTAAGTAGATGGATGATGATAGGATGTGGAGGACTAAAGGATGAAAGAAAGGTGGAATGGGGATCCAAGAACTATGTTGCAAAGGAGTGCAATGCCCCACATTATTGTAATACCATAAAAATGGTCCTAACCAAAGGCAATTAAATAAATCTTGAACACACAATTAATTCTTTAATCATCAAATGTCACATGGCAAATCAATAAATCAATATTAATTAAATATTTATTTAATTAATTGATCATTCCAAGTAAATCATTTCTAAATAATTATCCTATTTATTTTATTGAATATCCTAGCATATTTAATTAAATAAATCAATTTGCCATTAAATCATCAAAAAATGAATTAATTGACAAAAAAAGAATTAAATTTTGAGAAAAGAAATCAATTGGAGATAATCTTGAAAAACAAATTAAAAATTGATAAATAATCTCAGAGAAAGCAATTAAAACAATTAAATATTAAAATTGAATAAAATAGAGAATAAATCAGTTTTTCTTGATTTTATCTTAATTTTAGTTCAATTTCCTTTGAAACTGAGAAAAGCATCCAATCACATCAATTCACCTGGATTGTGCTTCCTCTTAGAAAATCTTGACCACTCATCATCATTTGATCTCAGCCATTGGTTTTTTTTCTGAATTTTTTATAAATTTGGGCTCTCATCTCTCATTCAAAGATCCTGGAGAATATATTGTTATTATGTTGTTTTTGCTCTAGGTTCATTGAGAATTTGCAGAGATATTGCATATTAGTTATTTCATACTGCTTAAATCGTGTTAGATTAATCTTGCATATCTAGCTTAAATCTTGCATTCATTTAGCTCATATTCATGCTCATATAGATTTAAAAATCCTTCATTTAGGTGTTGTCTAGTCACTGGATAACTTAGCAATCTGAGAGCAATCTAAACTCGCATCTACTAAAAGGCAATGGGTCACTTTGTAATGGTTTATTATTCGTTGATTATTGATTTACTAACCATGCATCTAATGACTTAATTGAAGTGTTGTGTATTCTAGATACAAATGCAGGTCCACTTTTCACACACACATTTTTGGTGCCCACCGTGGGGCACTAAATTCAATACTTTGGCTTCAAAATCACTTTTTTTTAAATCCTACAGGTTTCGTCTGTACAATCTCTGTGAAATATCGTACAAGTAGCATTACTGTATCGTATGATATTATGTTGAATTTTCTGTTTTATCATACGAACCAGTAAATGGACTCATACAAATTTCTGCTCTGAATATCTGTTTTTGTACTCTATCATTTTATGTTCAGTTCTAACTCGTACGATAAAAGGCTTTTGTCATTTTATTCTGTGATAATTGTCGTACGATGTTGTATTCTGTTGGGTTAAAACAAGTTTCATTCTTCAGGTTTTCTGTTCAATTTTGATTACACTGACACTAACCCTGAATTGTCTTCTGTCTACCTGAGATTTTCACAGCCTAACCAGTTTCTTGCAGAACGCTTGTCAAAGAATTTATCAATCAAACATACGCTTGTCAAAGAATAAAAACAACATGACTACTGATGCGTTGTTTTTGCAGGTTGCCTAAAGAGAATCAACCAAACATCGTGTATTCTTTAAATTCATTTTGAGGCACCTAACTTGCTATCTGGTTAAAGAACAAATCTGTATTTTGTGTTTTAAGAGAATTTTGAGAGGCGGGAGAGTATGCTCTTATCTGTATAGACAATCAGAAATCCAAACCCTTGAGGCATTTTCTTTAAGTTTGAGATTTGTATATCTTTAGAGGGCCTTCCCTCCCGAGGAGCTAATAACTCTATAGCCATTATGGTCGGTGAGAGGGGAATGACCCAAGTGGGAATGACTAAATGCCAAGTACTCCAACCCACTATAAAATAAACATGATTTGATGAAAATCAAGTCAACGGCAGTGCTTGGGAATAGCTCTCCTTTGTACCTTCGAGTATATTAAACCTTGGTTTTCAAGGTTGGGAGACCTCTTAATTGAGTTTATACCTCGACGCGCCAAAAAGACCCCTTACTAGTTCCAATTCAAATTAGAAGCTACTTGGTTCACCTCCGAAAGGTTGCTAATATTTGTGCAAGAGAGATAGTAACTCTCCCAAGACACTTGCCATATCATGCCCCCATTAGCGTTTGGAGTCGGCTAATACGGTGTTGAGAATCCATTGCATGAGACTCAGCAGTCGTATTCTGATTAGCTATTGGGTGTGTACCTAAGTCAGCAAGCAAAGGTTTTCTTCTCTAAGCCAACTTCCATAGGGTTTGCATGTTGTGATTGGAGTTATTATTCGTATTACGTGTTTTCTGTGTTTTCATCCTTGAAACTGAAACTGGAATACCAAAAATGGAGAAAACAATACCAAGTAACTCAGTGACAAACTCTGTCAGTGTCAAAAACTAGTCCCTGTTGGTCATTCAAAATCAGTCCTACACCAAAAATTAGTCCTTGTCAGTCATTGAAAACTCAAAATTTAACCTCTATCTAGACACAGTCGTACGAGTCTTCTGTTTTATCGTCTTGCTTCATATTCTGTGTTATACAATATTCCATCAATCCTAACAGTTTATCGTTTGAGCCTGAATTTTGTGTCATACGATACCGGATTATCTATCATCCTATTTAGGGAACTATTGTTTTCTCCTGCATTCTGTGTCGTACGATAAATCATTGCATTGAATAATTTGTTGTTTTAGACATACCCATCTATCATACGGTCTTGGGCAGCAACTTCTACAAAACAGTATTGTCATTTTCTTGAAGCTATTGCACTGTCGTATGGTCTTGTAAAACTTGTCGTACAAATTTTTGATTTTGTCAGTCCATAACAGTCAAACTTGCCTAAAACAGTTTACAACGAGCCTAAAACTGGTTATCATCCTCCTGAGCATAAACAACCTTGATAGTGTACCCTTGCAGTTGTGTTGCACAATTTTGTTGATCATCTCTAAGCTAGTTCAAACAACATCTTATCAAACCTAAGTTAACTTAGATAATATCTTACACAAGATAGATCATTCCTGAAACCAGACCATATCTTAGTTACTTCACTCAATCACTACGTTAAACAAACAACTAGCTACAATTTGATCTTGACTTCTGCAACACATCTAGCTTTCAGTCCCATCGGTTGTAATGCCCATTCAAACCAGAAGTTCTCGCAGCAAAACAAACAAAGGAAAAGAAACACCCTTTTCATCAAACGACAATCCATTATTTGTAGAAAACCTCATCTCAAATAGACCGTCATTGTCACAAACACCTATTTACGATCTACCAATCTTTGGTCAACCCCTATCTCCCACCATGTCTGGAGAAAGGAGGAAAAACAAGTTGCTAAACACAAAACTTATCACGACATTAGTATCCATGATACCAACAGTGATTCCTCATCAAGTGAATCTGAAACCTCTGAACCTCCAGAAAAACATATCCATAAATGTCAAAAGGATAAATATTTTCAAAAAATGATGAAGGTTATCATGGCTAGAGAAAAAGAAGACTATTTCCTAGAACTAGCAAAACAAGGCGCTAAGCTTCCTACTGGTTATGATGTGGAAACCCTCGTCACTAAAGAAGAAGAGACACCATTGGGAATGCTAAACAAACAATTACAAGCATTGCAAACTAAGATCACAGAACTGAAAAACAAAGATAAATCACCAAAACAATATTCTTTGGACACAATATGCCCATTCCCATTTGACAAAAACCTTTACATGCCTCCATTTCCCTAAAATGTAGAAATACTTAAGTTTGAAAAATATGACGGGAATACAAATCCTCAAGATCATATCAGAGAATTTTGTGCTTTATGTATGGATTTCATGCATGACCAAACGTATCTCATGCGCCTTTTCCCGATAAGTTTAGGGGGGGCAAGCTATAGAATGGTTCTCAAGTCTACCTATGGGAATAAAAACTTTTGAAGAATTAATCCAACTATTTCTACAACAATACTCCTATAACATTCGTCACCCAGTCACTATGATAGAGCTTTGCAATACCAAACAAAAAATAGGAGAACCCTTTCTCACTTTTCTCCAACGATGGAGAACGATGTTCTCTAGATATTCATGGACTATTCCAGATTTTGAGAAAATGGATATCTTTGTTAACAAAATAATCCTTGAATTGAAATACAACATCCAGATGCAAGTACACCCTGCATTCAACAAAATGGTAGATGATGCCCTCAGAATGGAAGATGTGGTTATAAAAAAGGGAGATATATCACTTTGGAAAGAAACATCGCAAGGTTCTAGTTCTAAAGAAAAGAACAAATACTGGAAATACGACAAAGATAACAACAGAAACGTTGTTAATGATGGAGTGGTAGACAATGTTAAAGCAAAAACAAAATCCACCATATTTAACTTGGCTAGTGGCACACAAGCACTCAAGGCAGCTGAAACTGCAGCAGAAAATCCGTCAAAAAAATCAAGAGAATGGTTTAAAGAGAAACCTTGGCTTTCAAAGCCTAAGTGTGAGTTTACTCCTCTAGATGAATCATATGAATCAACTTTTAAAACTTTAATGGCAAATGATCTGATAACATTCCTAGACAATTCTAGACCATATGATCCATAAATTAAACCCAAATGGTGGAGAGAAAACGAATATTGTGACTACCATCGGAACAAGGGACATAACATAAACAAATGCATGAAACTCCTACATGAAATTCAAGGTCTCATCGACGCTGGCAAGATCGTTGTTGGAAATCACATGACTAATGGTGATCATAAGGCCTTTAAAGATCCCTTACCGACTTATGAACAAGGAGATTCCTCAAAATCCAAGGGAGGTGCTAGAGTCAATTATACCTACACTAACAACGACAACGTGATCAACATGATTGAATCTTCCCAACCTAAATATTGCAATGTGATCATAATTAAAGATAAGCAAAATCAAGCACAAACTGCTAATGCTGTGACCCGCACTCTAAAGAAGGTTACTCTCCAAGGAGCTAATTCCTCAACTTTTGCTCAAACAAAATCAAACCTACCAACTCTTTCAAATAGACAAACAGACACAATCATGGCCAAATCAAAACAGCTGGCTTCATCATCCTCTCCTGGTTATAACATTGTTGAACAATTGAAAAGAACTAATGCTCAAATCTCCATTTTGGAATTGCTTAAGATCTCTTCTCCTCATAGAGAGATCCTGGACAAGGCTTTGCTCACCACTAGTGTCCCTAAAGATTTAGATGTAGATCGGTTTCAATCTATGGTGGGTCACCTGACTTCACCTCATTACCTCACTTTCTCTGAAGAAGATGATAAATCACTGAATCACTTGCATAACCAGCCATTACATATCGAAGCTATGATCCATAAACACTGAGTTAAACGTGTTTTGATAAATGGAGGTGCTGGGTTGAATATTCGTACTTACAATCTACTGACACAGCTGGGATTTCCTAAAAATGTCATTGATCCAACAAAGAAAGTAACAATCAAAGCTTATGATGAAGAAGAAAGAACCTCTAAAGGTCTAGTACTATTACCAATCAGGGTAGGACCTATGGAAAAAGATGTCATCTTTCAAGTCCTTGACCTTCCTCTTTCATACAACATCTTATGGATTCACGAAATGAAAGCAGTACCATCTACGTATCATCAGTACTTGAAATTTCCTTATAATGGAGTTGAAGTCAGTATTCCTGCTAATACAAGCTATACCTGTAATGCATTAACGCAAAGTGTTGATGCTTTTATTCCTCATAATAGAGCAACCTCTACAATTGAAAGTTCAAAATCTTTGTTGAAAGATTTAGAGAAGAAATTGAAAATCACAAACACTGGCATGGATGGATGCAAGATAGAGCCTGTACTCTCACTAATGTCTCTTCCTCCATCACCAAGACAGTCAGGAAAACCATCAAACGTTATGAAGCCACAAATATCAAATCCAAAAGTTATTTATAATGGTCTCTTTATACAGTCCTCTACTTCCCTTGCAGATGAAATAGAAGAGGATGTTACTCTCAGATGGCTTTTCAAAGAAGATAGCGCAAACAAAGAAATACGACATTGTGAGATTTCCCCGATACAATATGGTCCAGGCTATAAGATGCTTCAACGCATTGGATATTTAGGTACCGGTCCTCTAGGCAAGCGTCAAGAAGGTATTGTTGAACCTATTTAGTTACAAACTAAGTCTGCAAACGATAAAGATGGACTGGGATACGATCCAAGAAAGTCATCGGATCAGAAATGTACTCCTCACCATCAACCTAAGTGGAGAAAAAAGGTACTACCTTAAACACCATAGGAAATTAATACTCAACAAACTCAGGACGAGTGTGACGATGAACAAGAAGAATTACCAACCCAGAGAGAGGAAGCAGATGGTAATCAAGTTCCGATCATATCAGCTATAACACTACGGGAAGTAGAAATCCCAGAGGATATAAGAGAAGAAGTATATAGGATCAGAGAATTGTTTGCACCACAAAACATTCTGGTCATATATACTGGTAGACAACAAGTAGAGGATTAAGAAATTGATCCAAATGAGTATGAATAGGGTCCAGGCCATCTCTCAGATACATCTACTATAGGAACTTCAGAAGAATCCAGTGATATCACAGATGATGCACAAGAGTTTATACACTTAAAAATGCAAAAGGAAATAGAAGAAATCAGACTAAAAAGACAAGAAGACTATGAACAACAACTGTAGGAAGAAAGGATACAATAAATTTCTTCACCTACTAACTCTACCTCTAATGATATAGGAGAAATCAGGTATGGAATGACAAAAGAAGAATTAGAAGCTACAGAGGCAAGACCAGTCATCAATCCAAAGAAAGCTGAATGGAACAGACTACAGGGATTAACATAACCATCAAGGTTACGTCCACAAGTGTGTCAAATACAAGTGATCAATGAACCAAATCACGAAGGAACTTGCAGCATCAAAGATGTAGGTATTAATACTATATATACTTTTACTAAACCACTTGAAGATGAGTCAGAAACTTCATCTTATGACTCTAATAACTCAGACAAAAGCTCTATTTATAACAACAATTATTCAACAACACATTATGACTACTCTATCATGAATATTGAGATGTTGTCTGCTGACTCTGTTACTATCACACCATGGTATGTGTAGACACCTAAAATTGTCATGTCTAATTAAATAAATATTTTTATTTATTTAATTATCTAAGCCTAATTCTTCTATTAATTAAATAAATCTTTATTTATTTAATTAATTCATTTATCCTCTTCTAGCCTTATTTCTCATTTAAATAAATACATTTATTTATTTAAATTATCCTTTTCTTAAATTAAATAAATATTTTATTTATTTAATTGATCCCACTTCTACTATTAATTAAATAAATCTTTATTTATTTAATTAATTCATTAGCCTTTTCTACTTATGACACATGTCATTCATCTCTTAATTCATACACTACCTACCCCTTTCATTATTTTATTATTTTCTTTACCTACCCTCTAATCATAGCCGACCTCTTTTACACCTTTCAATCTTATCCCTCTATTTATTATAGTGTCTTCTATATAAGGAGATGCTTCCTTCATTATCAAACCCTGGCTAATCGATTTATGCACTTGACTACACTACACTTTTCATATGAGATCTTACTTGCAACCACATTTCCGTTCTTTATTGAGCTCTTGTGCACATAAAATCCGAGAGAAAATATATCAAGCAAGATCAATGGAGATGGGAAGAATGGAGATCCAAACCCTATTGGACATGTGATGGTATAATCTTTGTGATTTCATTTGATTTGCATTGTCTTAGGTAATCTTCATATGTTATGGTGGATCTTTGTTGTTGTTGGGCTAGGGTTTTGTGGTTGAATTCATTTAGTCTTTCAACATTGTTGTTAATCCATTTTCACCATATACATTTTGGCACGCCCAGTGGGACTCTTGCCCCTTTTGCATTTAACATCCTTGTTGCAGATTTTGTGTTTTGAAGTTGCAGATCTAACATTTTCGATAGTATTTTGGTATTTTCGCGTCTGTGTACTTTCAAATCGCGTTTTTGGTTTTCTGTCACATCTACAACATCTAGGATCGTGTCCACACCCTCAACAGTATTTTTTTTTTTTTAAGAAATTTCAGAAATTGCGTCTGTGTTCCCTAGTCGCATCTGTGGGGTTTTCAGGCACGTCTACATCCAGAAGCCGCATATGTGTTTCACAGAAGCGTGTCTGAGTCCAAAAGCTGCGTTTGTGTTTATGGTAACCGTGTCTGTGTGCACTGATTTCGTTTTGGGGGTTTTCATTGATTTAGTTTTTAGTCATTTGATTTTTTTGATTTTTTTGATTTTTGATTTTTTTTAAGATCTGGTTTATTTTGAGCTAACATTTTCAAATCTAGCTAACGAAATTGGTGCAGCTTGTCTTGAAAGCAAAAAATAGTTTTGTCGAAGGCCCCCATTTCACATAGTCTTTTGGATCTAAAATTTACCTAACTTGTGTGCTTGCAAGAAGGGTTGATCATTTGAAACAATCCAAACTACTAATAAATCTTTGTTGCAGGTCCTTGGCAAGGGTTTTTTTGGATCTTTATTATGTGCCTTGTTTTCATAGACTAGCAAACACTTCAATTGGTGCACTAAAATTGAGTCATTGTCTTTTGTGTCTTGAGCAATAGGCTCTTTTTGTTTAATCTCTAGAGGGCCTGTCTCCCCGTGTGGTCATTAGGACTACTAGTGAGGAGAGAACGACCCAAGTGGTAGCAAAAGAAAAGCCATCTTCTTCCAAACCACTATAAATAACTGTATTCATGGTGAAAACTATGAATAATGTGTGTTGATTAGTTCATACTGACACTATGTCTCCCCATAAACCCGTTTGATCAAATTTATTTGATCATTTGTAAGGCGTAACCCCTACCGGTTGGGAGCCTTCTATATTTACAGAGCTGAAAGTGCCGCATGTATGGCCACACGAGCGGATGCCCTTACTAGCACCTTTTTGTTTTAGAAGCCAAAATCATTCTAGTTGTTGGGGCAGGAGGTCGGACCTCTGGTAGCGGCCCACACACAGACGATTCTTAGTAGAGATACACAGTTCGCCACAAGGAGTTTTTGTGGGGACTGATGCTTGGCTGCCCCGAGAAGTGAGTGTCGAGGGTGGAGCTAGTGGGGTCAAGCATCTAAGTATCCGCTCTGAATAGCGTAGCCTTGGGGGAAACTCCATGTGGGATCAACAACTATTGTCTTGGCTAGCCATAAGAGTTATGCTTGACTTATTTTGAACAATCAAACATTCAAGACCAAACATCAAAACATTGTGTCTTTTGTGTTTTCAAGTGTATGCAAAATAATTTTACATCAGACATCATACTTTCTTTGAGTCATTTTGAGTCTAAACACTTGCAAACATTGAGTTTTTATCAACAATGTCTTGTCACGAAAAACAGTCAAACATTCAAATTTGGTCACAACAAAGCAACTTCACAGATTGGAAAAAAATTGCACAAATTTTGCAGAAATGCGTCTGTGTCTGATAGAATAGCGTTTGTGTCATATAACCACGTCTGTGAAGGGCAAAAATGTGTTTGTGTTCTCAGAATCAACATTGCATTGACAAAATCTCAGACTCGCGTCTGCGTTTAACAGAACCATGTCTGTGTCAGGAAATCGCATCTGTGCAGTATACAGGCACGTCTGTATTTAGAATTAAAAAAACTTTTACAGTCCAGCAAACAAACACAATCAGTTTCAGAATTCTTGAGCTTCCTAGGTTATTTCTTCAGGTTTTCATCTAGCATTCAACCTATCTTTGGGTCTCACAAAGTCCATCATTGCTTTACACCTTACATTACATTCACATTTGTCTAAACTTGAGTCAAAAGGTCACTTGCTTGTCCTCATCATACTTTGGCAACACACTACATACAACAACATTTTGCTAAGTGGTCCCTCATCAAGGTCTATCACCTTTGGATCTCATTTGGTCTTATTTAGAGTCAAGGTCAACTTACCTCATCAAGAGAAACTATCCTCTCTTTGGAAGTCACACCTACTCTACTACATACATACTTGGTCTTACACTTTGGACATTGCAAGTACACCTCAGATTCATTTACATTCCATCCAACTCTTGGTCTTCCATACTCTTTCCATTTTCATCTAGTCTCACACATCTTGGTCAATACCTAGTTCATGGTTGAAACTCATTCCCAAAAATCTAGGAGAGAAGCTAAAGAGGCTCAAGAGTCCGCAAACATGAGTTCCTATGAGTATGACAATGATATCTTTTTCAATTCTGATCATACTACATTACCTGACATGGATGCCTATAGAAACATTCCAAATGTTGAGAACATGGACACTACAAACAACAATGATACACACAATGACAATATGGACAACTTCTTCGTACATTCAACAAAAGTGGAAGACACCATTATGAATCCCCATTTCAATAGATTGGCTGAGGAAATAATGAGGAGAGATAGAGAATACTTTCTACAAGTGATGGCACAAAGTGGAGCCAAGATACCTCATGATTTTGACATGTCTCAAATAATGGAAAATTGACCTTTGCAACAAACTCACCTCAACATGGACAAAAGGAGGCCTAATAGTGGAGGCAATAGAGGACCACATCTTGTACCTGAATCACCATCATCTTTGTTTCAAAAACCAGAGGTCCCATACACACATGGTCAAGCATATGATACTCATCTTTGCCGACCATTATGGAAGTCTTATGCAGAGAAATATGCTCAATCACATATCAATGCTAAGGATCAACCACCAAAGCAATTGGATATTCAAAGGCATGCTCAAAATTTGGACACAAGGAAACCCCGAGTCAAATTTGGGGGCAACACACTAGAACAAACTCATGACATGCCTGTAGAGTATGTTATACATAGACAAAGCAGATATTTCATTCCTCAACATGACTCTATACCAAGTGATCCATATACGCAGCATCATTATAGACCTCCTCCATATGAACATGTGTATTATCAATATCATCCATACGTGCAACATGCTCCTCCTCCAATTGGTGCCTCAAGCATGGGGTATGGTCCAAGAAGTCGATCTCCACCTAAGAACAATTTGGAGCAACAAATCAGGGACTTAAAAAAGAAAATGGAGGACATAAATACACCGAAGCCAACTTACACAATGAGAGACATATGTCCTTATCCATTTGACAAGAGCATTCCAATGCCTCCATTTCCTACACACTTTCTGACACCTAAGTTTGGTAAGTATGGAGGAAAAGGGGATCCTAAGGCACACATAAGATAGTTTTTCATAGCTTGCATTGAGGTAGCTTCAGAAGAGACATATTTGATGAGATTATTCCCACAAAATTTAGGAGATCAAGCTATGGAATGGTTCTCCCAACTTCCACCTGGAATTAAGTCTTGGGGTGATCTAGCAGAGGCATTTATGCAACATTTCTCATACAACATAGAGATAGACATATCAGTCACTACTTTGTGCAACACCAAGCAAAAGGATGGAGAGTCTTTTTCATCATTTTTACAAAGATGGAGGAATCTAGCCAGTAGATGCTCCTGTGAAATTCCAGAAAAACAAATGGTGGAGATGTTCACCCAAAATGTTAACAAAGACATTGGTTATGACTTAAGAAAAGCTTGTTTCTCCACCTTCAAGGACGTCATTGAAAAAGGCTTAGCGATAGTAAAGGTCATAATTGAACAAGGAATCATTAAGATATTCAAGGAAAACAAAGATTACTTTAAAGGAAAAGACAAGCCAAGATTTTGGAATAAAAACAAGAGCACAGTCAATGATGGTGTTGTTGATGCCAATATAGTGCGACCTAAAATCATTTTTTCGGGATCAAGCTCTACAAATAGTCAAGTGAATACTCAAACAACTTCTAGATCACGAAGGAAGTACACCCCATTGGGAGAACCACTTGAGTCAGTTTTCAAGAAGCTAGTGGCAAACAAAGTAATCACAATTCCAGATTTTCCTCCATATGAACCAAAGGTTAAACCAAATTGGTGGAATGATGATGAATATTGCGAATTCCATAAGAGCAAGGGTCATAAAATAGGAAATTATCATCGACTGAAGAACATCATACAAGATCTCATTGATAGAGGTGACATTGAGATTGAAGGACACTCATCCAATCAAGAACATGAAATGTTTAAGGAACCATTCCCAAAACATGACAAGGGAAAAGTTGTAGCCATAAATGATCAAACCAACTATACCAAAGCATCCTACAACTATGATTCAACTATCAATCACATCTCAATGGACAATTATGTCTCTACCATTATCATCAAGGACAAAACCCCTGAGAATTCTACCCAGAGACCCAAGATTATCCTAAAAGGCGTTGGATCTTCTTCCGAACCTACCTCTGAATGTAATGTTACAACTCGTCGAGGTAAATTTACTTTGCAAGGTGCTGCAGCTAAAAACACTGCTTCCTCATTAATCAAGCCTAAATACGACCTTGTAGAACAGTTAGGGAAGACACCTGCGCTTATATCCATCCTTGAGCTCTTACTCATATCCCCTACACATAAAGCTATTCTTGACAAAATTTTGAGAGACACTTTTGTTCCTACTGATCTAAACGTGTACCAGTTTCAAGCCATGGTGGGATACCTTTCCATTCGACACTCCCTTACATTCACAGAAGCCGATGATGCCTCTGTAAGTCAGCCACATAATGCACCTTTACACATTGAAGCCTTCATACACAAACATCAAATAAAATGAGTCCTGATAGATGGAGGAGCAGGTCTGAACATTTGTACATTGAGCACTATTAAACAATTGGGATATTCTGATAATGCTGTGAATTCTACAAACAAAATTACCATCAAAGCATATGATGATGAAGAGCATTCATCCAAGGGCACAGTCACCTTACCCCTCAGAGTTGGGCCAGTTAAAAAGGATGTGGTTTGTCAAGTACTAGATCTTGATCTCACATACAACATATTGCTAGGACGTCCTTGGATTCATGAAATGAGGGCGGTCCCATCTACATATCACCAATGCATTAAGTTTCCTCACAATGGAGTTGAAATAACAGTTAATGGAGATCCTAATCCATTCATATATTGCAATAACTTGAGACCAAAAACTGAGACCATCATTCCCAGTAATCGTGAAGCTGTTCCTTCTTCTGCACACATTGATCCTGAGTCATTAAAACCTTCGACATCAAAACAAGGTGAGCTTAAGGGCAAATTCCAGGACAAGGGCATGGGTGAATACACTTTGAATTAGACCATGTACTTACAACAAGTCATGAATTCACCAAAAGAATATGGAAGACCACATCCTAATAAGCAGGTATCTATCATTATACTCAAATGGGACCCTACTATCTTTCAAAGATGGGGTGAACTAGAAGAGGAAGACTTATACAAAATGCTTTACAAAGACCTTGAAAATGATACACAAGATCACATCAGTATACCATGTGAGAAGTATGGCAAAGGGTTCAAGATTCTACAAAAATTTGGGTATGATGGCAAAAGCCCTCTTGGGTTAAGAAAGGAAGGCATCATTGAACCTTTACAACCTGAATTGACATTCAAAAAGGAACGCTCGAAGGGACTTGGTTTCATGACTTCCAAGGTCCACACTCAAAGGATAGAAGAAGCATTACAAATCAAAGCTGCCAAAATTCAACAAGAGAATCGCTATTCCACAGACTCCAATGAATGGGAATGGGGTTCAGACAAATCCTCTAGTGACTAAGAACTCACCAAGACATTCAGAGAACCAAGTGAACCAATAGAAGGAGATGAATTTAATAGGAAATTCAAAGTTGGTCAAGAAACAACCCCAGAGGATCCCAAACAGTCTTTGCCTCTAGGTCCTAGGTTGAAATCACATAGAATGAGAACACCTGTCCCGAAATGCGCTACTAGTGATGATAATTTGGATTTGTTCACGATCAAGACTGATGAGGAGAGTGCCAATGATGACCTCGATAACTACCTCGACATACCTGAATATAACTGTATCTTCACTCTTAACCCCGCTAACTTTGAAGACATCGAAGGCCTTCCCCTTGTTCACCGCCAACTTATTGACTGGGACCATGAAGGACCTGCACAGTTTGACACATTCCAAAATGATGAAGCCCTTATTGACTATCTTGGCATACGAGAGGAGATTCCCCCTAGGGATCATAAAGCGGGATACACTATAGAACTCAACAGCGTGGCATATTTTGGTGAGGGTGTCAGATCTTCCAGTCGCAAAAATATAAAAATAAAAACGAACCAATGGTCTTATGGCGAAAACTACACTATGGCGCTGTCTGACCCCAAAAAAGTAAAAAGAAAGGACGTATCTGAGGGCAAAAACCTCTCTGAGGCACCCGAAGATGGAAGGCTCGACATTCTCCTAGCATCATATGAGGAAAAGTCATCCATGTTGGTAGAAGAGACTATCAAAACAAACATCGGTACAGAAGAAGTTACACACAACATATTCCTGGCTCAATCTTTGACAGAGTCAGAAAGGTCAAAATTCATAAGTTTCTTCACGGAACGACAAATCAACTTTGCATGGTCATATGATGAAATGCCTGGATTAGATCTGGATTTGATAATGCATCATTTGACAGTTAAACCAAGGGCAAAACCAATGAAACAAAAATTAAGAAAGATGCATCCACAAGTGGCATTACTAGTCAAAGCAGAGCTTGAGAAATTATTGGATGTCGGATTCATACACCCAATTGATTATCTTGAATGGATCTCCAACTTAGTGCCTGTCAGTAAACCAAATCATAGCATTAGAATATGTACAGATTTCAGAGACATCAACAAAGCTTGTCCTAAGGATGATTTTCCATTACCAAATATTGACTTGATCATTGATCTCACAGCAGGTCATGTGATGTTATCTTTGATGGATGGATTCTCTAGTTACAATCAAATAAAAATTGCATTCGAGGATTAGCACAAAATGACATTTACTTGTCCTTGGGGAACCTTTTGCTGAAATGTCATGCCCTTTGGGCTAAAAAATGCAGGCGCTACATATCAAAGAGCCATGACTACTATTTTTCATGATCTCATGCACATTACTGTGGAAGATTATGTTGACGACCTCTTGGGCAAATCAATAGACAGAAATACACATTTGGACATACTTACAGTCATCTTTGATCGGTTGGAAAAATATAAAGTAAGATTAAATCCCAAGAAATGTGTCTTTGGAGTAACCTCTGGGAAGCTCCTGGGATTCATTGTATCAAAAAGAGGAATTGAAGCTGATCCAACAAAAGTCAAGGCCATCCTAGAGATGCAACCACCACGAAACATTAGTCAGCTTCACTCTTTTCAAGGGAGACTTCAATCCATATGAAGATTCATAGCACAACTTGCAGATAAATGTAATCCCTTTCAGCACTTGCTACATAAAACATCAAATTCAAATGGGATGATAACTGTCAATAGGCTTTCTAGATACTCAAAGATTATCTTCTGAATCCGCCAGTTTTGATGCCACCAGTTCTAGATCAGCCTTTATTACTATACATATTAGCTACTTCAACAGCAATGGGGGCACTCTTAGCACAACAGGTTGCTGAGGGTAAAGAAAAGGCAGTATACTACATCAGTCGCACATTGGTGGGATATGAGCTAAATTACACACCAATTGAGCGTGCATGTCTCGCTGTGGTCTTTGCTTCACAAAAATTATGACATTACATGCTGACTCATAAGACTAAGTTGGTTGCAAGGATTGATCCATTGAAGTACCTTCTCAATAAAGCAACGCTTACTGGGCGACTAGCCAAATGGGTAATGATCCTGAGTGAATTTGACATCGAGTATGTGGACAGAAAAGCAATAAAAGAACAAGCCATCACAGATCAGTTAGTAGATGCCCCCATGATAGATGATGTTCCTCTAATTTCAGAATTTCCAGATGAATCCATTTTAACAGTGTCACATGCAAAGCCATGGCAACTATACTTTGACGGCTCATACACACAGCATGGGGCAGGAGCTGGCATCCTCTTCAAAACTCCTCAAGGGGATTCTATACCAAAATCATATCGATTATCATTTCCCTCCACTAATAATATAGCAGAATATGAGGCATTAACAACTGGATTACGAATTGCAGTTTAGTGGAAGATCTGGGAACTTCGTGTTTTTGGGGACTCTCAACTTGTAATTTGTCAAGAAACTGATGATTACCAAACAAATGATGAGAAATTAATGCCTTACAAAAGAATGGTGGATGACCTAAAACAACATTTCACAAAGATAGACTTTGAGTAGATACCAAGAGAGCAGAATCGAGCTGCAGATGCCATGGCTACAATTGCTTCCCTGATCGATCTACCTCTGAATGAGACCTGCTATGAGTTCTTGGTGGATAACCTTTTGGTTCCTTCATATGGAATCACTCCTACTGAGATAATATGTGTCGTCGGTCCTGAGTCCCAGTTATATGGTTCCATCTTCACATACCTTCGTGATAATACCTTTCATCCTGACCTATCCGATAACCAATGTCGCACTTTCATTCGCAAATCTTCTCAATACGTCATTTTAGCCGATGTCTTATACCATCGAGGTCTAGATGGCACTCTTCTTAGATGTTTGGAAAGCGACGAAGCTCAGATTGCATTACATGAAGTACATGAAGGGATATGTGGTCCGCATTCTAGTGGTCCTACCTTAGCCAAGAAACTTATCAGGACTAGATATTACTGGCCCAATATGGAAAAAGATTCATATCAGTTTTTCAAGAAATGTAAGCAGTGCCAACTTCATAGAGACCTCATTCATGCGCCAACACAGGAACTTCAACCAATTGCGACTCCTTGGCCCTTTTGTCAGTGGGGACTCGATCTCATAGGCAAGATTCACCCTCCTTCTTCCAACGGTCATAAATTCATTATCACTGCCACAGAGTATTTCACAAAATGGATCGAAGCAGTGCCTCTCATGCAAGTCACTAGAAAATAAATTGCTACATTCATTCTCAACTATATCATTTGTCGATACGAGATTCCTGTTTCCATTATCACCGATAACGGGCGTCCCTTCAAAAATTAGGATGTTCATGAACTCTGTGATCACTTCCATATTTCCCATCGTTTCTCCACACCATATTACCCCCAAGGTAATGGTTAAGCTAAGGCGTCTAATAAAAAAATCCTTAAAATCTTAAAAAAGACAGTCGACGACGCTGGCCATAATTGGCATATCCAACTTAATCCCACACTTTGGGCCTATCGCACAAGTGTCCGCACACCTACAGGAGCTACACCCTATTCACTTATCTACGGCGCTGAAGCTATCTTGCCTATTGAGGTCGAGCTACCCTCTTTATGAGTCTCTTTGCAAAACATTATCAGTGATGAAGACTATAGGGTCTCTCGCTTACAAGAACTTGAACTATTGGATGAACAAAGACAAACTACTTTTAATCATCTCAAGGCTTATCAACAACGAATGAGTCACAATTACAATCACAAAGTCAAGCCTCACACATTTGAGGTAGGTGATTTGGTTCTCAGAGAAAACCCCAAAAATCAGCAAGACAAAGAGAAGAAGGGCAAGTTCGAACCAAACTGGCTTGGTACTTACATCATTACAACAACATATGGATCTGGGGCATATCAGCTCTCAACCACAGAGGGTGAACATTTAGAGGATCCTATCAATAGCATGCACCTTCGCAGGTTTTACACATAGCTCTTCAGAGTATCCTAATTCAAAATACAAAAAAAAATCACAAAACATAAAAATACTTACTTGCTGAAAACCTGGCAAACGCCTTGTGACAACAAAAATAAAAAATAAAAATAAAAATAAAAATAAAATAAAATTGAAAAAATAGAAAAATATTTTGTCCAACGATGAAAACCACTTCGGTGGCGCCTTGGGCAAGTACCATGGTGAAAACTGGGTCACCAGCACCATGCGTAAAGACCTTGCTCCTCCCTCCTTCAGGATTCCATTTCATCCTTCACTTTGCACACACTCACAACCTATCCATCCACAATAAAACTTACCCATTCCCATCATGGCTTGTTATTGATCTACCTAAGATTGGTTTGCCATTCATAATAAACCCCTTTTCAACCTTTCCATCCATAATAAAACAGCTCCTATCTGTGGCTAAGACAAATCCTACGTCTAGTGATGGGTGTGGAACTAAGAGCATCACACGTTCTGAGGAGTACAATTTCTTCCAGTTCTCTTTCGTCTATCCACGCACAATCCACAATAAAGCAACATTTGCATCGCCAATCCATAATAAAGTTCTGTCTTCTCCGCAATAAAGTATCAGTTTCATGGATTCAGTCAGTTTCAGATGAGACACAGTAGCAAAAATGGGCTTCAACAAATCAAATCTTTCAACAAACTCAGACAACATTATGGTTCAGTGCTATCTATCCTTTTGTGAAAGTAAACATTGTGACCACAATCAAATAAGACTTATACAAGTGACAAGAGACACTAAACTTGAGGACTACAGTGGATGTTGGTGTCAAGTCTTGGTTTTCTTTTGATTTTATCTTTTTGGTGACATGTCTTTTAGCTTTTCCAGGATGTCTTTGACTAGAGATTCTATCTCCAGGATGTCTTTGACTAGAAAGGCGAGGATGGGGTATCGTCACCTATTTTTCTTTGCTGTCTGTGGATTGTCTCTTAGTAATGCTATGACTTGTCCAAGGATATGAGGACATTGAGAGTCTAGTATGAACTGGGGCATTCCTTGTTTGTGACTGTCTTATCTCCATGCAAACGGGTACAATGACTTTCTGGGTCGAACATATGCCTCGATTGTCATAACCTACTTGCCATAATAAAGCTCAATGATGATAACGCACAAGAAGCTCTTTCACTTTTATATCTTCTATCTTCCATCCCCCTTTCTGGATTGACTTCCATCGTCCTTCCCGAGTCTGTGTAGCCCATTATCACATGACTGAGTATAATGACACACCAAAAAAACATTTGCATTTCATGTAGTTGCACCTGCATTACCACATATAAGCATTTCATACATACATATGGATATCAAAATTGTATCACATCCTGCACACAACACATGTTAGCACATTTTATATTCTCATCATGTAAATAATCATTTGCATTATCATATTCATTAGCATTTCACACATTCACATTTGCATTGGCATAACATATTTAAAAACATAAAAGAACAAAAATATTGCATTTCCTCATATACATATTTGCATCCCTATCATAAGCATCACATAGAAACATACATCATGAAACATCTCATCACATAGGTACACATGCATATAGCTACCGCAAAGATGAGTCATCTCATATATATATAAAGTGTCATGATACAATGATGTGAAAATCATATGGCTACAAAATCACCCTAAGGTGTCTACATCATAATACAAAATGGTACAACACACTGATACATAGGGAGCCCTCTACGACTATGATGAAATCCCTCCCTTGGAGCCGCCTGGCCTCAATAGAGTCTAAGCCCTAGAAGGACCCGTCCCAGGATCATCCCTCTTGTCCCCTCTATCTGGTGGTGGTGGAGGACCCATAACCCCACCGCTAGATGCCTGTCTCCTCTGGCTCTCTCCCGTAGCTATCGCTGTCCGCAATGGTTTGCGGAAGCTCCTCGCCTGCTGCTCTGGTGGCACTGCCCCGTAATATAGGTCTCGCTAGTAACCTATCTCCTCCCCTATCTATAGAACATAGGCATATCTAGCCCCTGTATGCTCTGTCGCCTGCCTCCTAGCCCTCAGTGCTGTCTCAGCCTCAATATAGCACTGGATAGCCTGATCCCACTCATGCTCTATCTCCCTCAGTCGCCTCCTAAGCCTAGCTGTCTCCCTCTCCAGGTCCTGAATCTCATCTGCCTGTCCCTGACAGATCTCCCTCAGCTCAAGCAGCTCATCCTCCTCCTCCTTGGCCCCCTGTGCCTCTACATGTGGCTCTGCCTGTGGCTCCCCCTGTATTGGTGCCTGTGCCTATGCCTATACCTGCCTCTGCCCCTGTCCCTGCACCTGTCTAGGACCCTATGCTACTGGCACCTGTAGTGGCAATCCACCACGACCCCTCACCACCCGAGCCTATCTCTCCTCCCCACTCTCTCTCCGTGGAGCCACCCTCCTCTCTCCAACTGCACCCCGCCTCCTCCGTCGGTCTCTACCTCCACCATCTCCATCTATCGCCTCCCTTGGGTCTGTCAGTCGTGGGAATGGATGCTCAGTCCAATATGCAATGTACTCTACATCCATACCTGCATCCTCAATATCCAACCACATATCCCACGGTAAGGGAATTATCTCCACTAGCTGCATCACGGCCTGATTATATGACAACAATGGCCCAAAATGTGCCTGATACCTGACTGTTCAAGCATACATCCCAAAACCCCGTGGCATCCACTGAATCCTACCAAACTGTCTGCCCACTCTATCTACCAGCTGCCTCTCCAATACATAGGGCATCCGCCCAATCAGATATCTACTTTGGAAGGTGTATGGTAACTCTACTACATCATCCTCCCACGATTCACACTCTCGGCACGACCTCCATATCACAGTGTTGATCTCATCCAAGACTCGACGCCAGTACTCCAACCTGCCAATCCATGGCTATGAGGTAATCATATCATACAAATGAACGAAGTTGCATCCATGACCCTTGCCTCTGAAATGTATCGACCGTGTCACTCACAGATGCTCATAGGCCCAAACCTATAGTAATGTAACTCCGCAGCCCAATCCCACAGATCCATGATAAACAAACTGATGCAGCTCATAATACAAGTGTGCTAGCACACACGGTCCCCAAGCATATCTGGTGTGCTGTGTAACCAGTGTCTCCAAGGTGCTCCCCCAGCCCACAGCCAACCCTTGTGTCACCCTATCTGGACACAGGAACCCACTGATCACTCCTCCTAGCACTGCTGGTAGTGTCAGTCCTGTCACTGTCATCGTGTCCCATGTCATTTGTCTAGCTCTCATCTCTAGTCCGGGATTCTGAAACACTCATCTCAGGGCCTCCCTATCTCCCTCTCGATCATAAGGAATCAACTCCCCGTTAATTGGTACCCGCAGAATCTTGTGTACATCCTCCAAGGTGACTGTCATCTCACCCATCGGCAAATGGAAAGTGCAAGTCTCAGAGTGCCACCTCTCAGCTAATGCAGTCAGCAAACCCATGTTCGCCCAAAACTTAGGCACATACAAAATGTGGCATAAGCCCATAGCATCAATAGCAGCTCTCTCATCAACTGTCAGCTCAGCTCGCAATCTTTGAGTCAATGGGAATCTCTCTCGTGACTCTAGCATAGGCAAGTACTCCTGCAAAAATGCAAATCAATCATGTCAGTTATAGTGACACTCACTGTTCATCACAAAGTGTTGCTTCTATCCTAATGGTACTCCCTGTTCATCACAAAGTACTACGTCTAGTGACACTCACTGTTCATCACAAAGTGTTGCTTCTATCCTAGTGGTACTCCCTGTTCATCACAAAGTGTTGCTCACATTTGCACTCACTATTCATCACAAAGTGCTGCTCATATTAGTACTCACTATTCATCACAAAGTACTATGTCTTGGTACTCACTGTTCATCACAAAATGCCTCAACCTATCCTAAATCTTCCCTAGAGGACCTGCTTGAGTGAATCCTCTCAGCAACTTATCCAATCGACAGCGTATGTTCATCACGGAACTGTCGATTTGACCTTGAAGACATAAACGTGCTTACATATTGCACAAATGCGTCTTCTCGGCATAGACACACCTGGCACAAACGCAGACACGCCTAGCCAACCCAGATGCGCCTGACACCTACGTAGATGCGCCTCCACATTTTTGACATTTTTTGACATTATCCTAAGGTGCATTTATTTCTCTACTTGACATGCATTTATGACAACATTTATTACTACAAAGTACAAGGAGGTTTTACGGTACTTACCGACTCTCTTGCATCTACTGGCCTCTGATATCGGCGAACGCGATCGAATCTATGCACCAATGCCATCACTGTTGACTTCTACTACTCTATCTCGCTCTGCACTCTGATCTCTTAGGTGTGTGGATGATAATGAGGATGTTTTCCCCTCGTGGTCTATTTTATAGACTACCCTAGCCCTTGTCTCCCAAGTCAGTCTTCATTATCCCGTGTCTTTGTCACTCTATTCTATCCGGTCAGTCCATTCTATCCCATCATTCTTATCGAGAGATTGTCTATGATCTTTCTAGACATTTTCATCCAATCTCTCGAGGGGGCATATTAATCCCATCTTGGGGCAACTCTGTATCAGTTCATCTTATCTTCTTTGAAACAACGCGACAAGCTGCATTGTCTCAAAGAGGGGCAAAATGTAGACACCTAAAATTGTCATGTTTTTATTTATTTAATTATCTAAGCCTAATTCTTCTATTAATTAAATAAATCTTTATTTATTTAATTAATTCATTTATCCTCTTCTAGCCTTATTTCTCATTTAAATAAATACATTTATTTATTTAAATTATCCTTTTCTTAAATTAAATAAATATTTTATTTATTTAATTGATCCCACTTCTACTATTAATTAAATAAATCTTTATTTATTTAATTAATTCATTAGGCTTTTCTACCTATGACACATGTCATTCATCTCTTAATTCATACACTACCTACCCCTTTCATTATTTTATTTTTTTCTTTACCTACCCTCTAATCATAGCCGACCTCTTTTACACCTCTCAATCTTATCCCTCTATTTCTTATAGTGTCTTCTATATAAGGAGATGCTTCCTTCATTATCAAACCCTGGCTAATCGATCTATACAGTTGACTACATTACACTACACTTTTCATATGAGATCCTACTTGCAACCACATTTTCGTTCTTTGTTGAGCTCTTGTGCACATAAAATCTGAGAGCAAATATATCAAGCAAGATCAATGGAGATAGGAAGAATGGAGATCCAAACCCTATTGGACATGTGATGGTATAATCTTTGTGATTTCATTTGATTTGCATTGTCTTAGGTAATCTTCATATGTTATGGTGGATCTTTGTTGTTGTTAGGCTAGGGTTTTGTGGTTGAATTCATTTAGTCTTTCAACATTGTTGTTAATCCATTTTCACCATATACAGTATGTAGTCCAGTCTGAAGTAGGGAATGATGCTAGAAGTATGTCGGTTGGGTTAGGTCCAATAAATACTAACATAAATTTTGATAATCGTGTTGTAACTCTTCTCGGTCTCAAGGAGCCTACGCAAGGTAGTCTTTTGGAACTCGACTGGTTGGTCCAAAGTCATGATGATAGTACCGTGAACTCCCTTGAACCTACTCAAACTTTATCCTTGATACATCCTGAACTGATTGACTATACTCTTTATAACCAACCTTTGAATATACCCACCTTCACCAATGACTACACACTAGCCTGCTATCTTCATGCAACAGAACCAATGAACTCTTCCACCAGTGAGAAAAGCAAGAAAATGACTGAAACAGACATCAATATCTTAGTCACAAAAAAAGAAAAAAGAAAAATAAGAGATTTGATGGCGAAAACCACATTGTGGCGGTGTCAGAATCAAAAATAGTAAAAATAAAGGATGTACCTAAAGGTGAAAACCTCTCTGAGGCACCTGAAGGTGAGATACTTGATATGCTGCCAAGTCACTTCCAAGAAAGGTCTTCGATATTGATTGAACCAACTCAACCAGTCAATATTGGAATTCAAGAAACACCACATATCATTCATCTAGCTCAATCACTATCAACAGAAGAGTTAAAAGATTTCAGCAACCTCTTTTCAGAAAAGAAGATCAACTTTGCATGGACATACTCCGATATGTCGGGACTAGATCCTGATCTCATCATGCATCATCTCTCTATAACACCAAGAGTTAAACTAGTCAAGCAAAAACTTCGTAAGATGCATCCTCATGTGAAACTGCTAGTCAAGGTTGAGCTAGAAAAATTGCTAAAAGTTGGATTTATCAGAGCTATAGACTATGCATAATGGATATCAAACATAGTACCTGTATCAACGGCAAACAAATCTATTAGAGTTTGCACAGACTTTAGGGATCTCAACAAAGCATGTCCGAAAGATGATTTTCCATTGCCCAACATTGATATGATAGTAGATATGATTGCTAGATATGAGATGTATTCATTAATGGATGGATTCTCTAGTTATAATCAGATCAAGATAGCTCCTGAGGATCAAGAAAAGACAACCTTTACATGTGCAAGGGGAACTTTTTGTTGGAATGTTATGCCATTTGGACTAAAGAATGTAGGAGCAACTTACCAAAGAGCAGTAACCACTATCTTCCATGATATGATGCACAAAAACATGGAAGATTATGTTGATGACACCCTAGTAAAAACCATGAAGAGATCTACGCATATTCAAGAACTAGGCCTCATACTGGATAGAATGGAAAGATTCAAGCTCTGACTAAATCCTAAAAAGTGTGCATTTGGAGTAACATCAGGAAAATTGCTTGGTTACATAATTTCAAAGAAAGGAATTGAGGTTGACCATGAAAAGGTCCAGCTATAATGGAAATGCCTCTGCCCAAGAATATTAGTCAAATGAGAAGTTTGCAAGGACGTATTCAATCAATAAGGTGCTTTACATCTCAGCTAGCAGACAAATCTCGACCCTTCACAAAGGTATTAAGGAAAGGAGTTCAATACAACTGGGATAAAGATTGTGAACAACATCTAAAACAAATCAAAGATTATCTTTCTAATCCACCCATATTGATGCCACCAATTCAAGGTAACCCATTGATTCTATACATATCAGCTACAGATACTTCACTGGGGGCACTTCTGGCACAACAAGATGAGAATAAAAAGGAAAGAGCCATATATTATATTAGTAGAACATTAGTGTCTTATGAAATGAACCATACAATCATAGAAAAGGCCTGCCTGACATTAGTCTTTACGTCACAAAAACTAAGACACTACATGTTAGCACACTCTATTAAGTTGGTAGCTAAGATTGATCCACTCAAATATCTTCTCAGCAAAGCAACGCTCATAGGAAGATTGGCTAAATGGGTCATGGTTCTTACAAAATTTGATATTGAATATGTGGAACGTAAAGCCATCAAAGGATAGGTTATTGCAGACCAACTTGTTGATGCTCCACTTGAAGACAACCAACCTCTGTATATAGAATTTTTGGATGAATCAATCATGCACCTTACTCAACAATCATGGAAGATGTTCTTTAATGGGTCTTTCACTCAACATGGTTCTGGTGCTGGAATACTTTTTATTACTCCTCAAAAATATTTAATTCTGAAAGCTTACAAGATTCTCTTGCCTTGCACAAACAACATTGCAAAATATGAAGCATTGGTAAATGGGATCAAGCTGGCCATCAAGTGGAAGATTGTTGAATTACACATCTATGGAGATTCTCAACTCATTATCAACCAAATCAATGATCTATATAAGACAAGAGATGAGAAACTGATGCCTTATAAGAGAATGGTGGATGATCTCAAGAAATACTTTACCTTTGTATCATTTCAGCAGATCCCTAGATCAACAATTAGAGCAACAGATGCAATGGTCACCTTGGCATCTATACCACAGCTATAAGAATCTAATTTTCACTCCAAATTCTTGGTGGAAGAATTAAATTATCCTGCCTATGATTCTCCCGAGTCTCAGATGGTTTGTTCTATTATTGGACATGGCTCATCTCTCTATAGCCACATTTACTCTTACCTGTGTGACCAAGTTGTCCCAGCTAATCTTTCCTGAAATGAAAAAAGGAATCTAATCTTAAATGCGTCATAGTACATCATCATTGCTAATGACCTATTGAGGCAAGGTTTAGATAGTACTTTGTTTAGATGCCTTGAAACTAAGGAGTCTCATCGTGCATTATCTGAGGTTCATGAAGGTGTTTGTGGATCCCATTTGAACAGTCTAACTTTAGCATGAAAACTACTAAGGGCTGGCTACTACTGGCCAGACATGGAGAAAGAAGCTATAAAATTTGTTAAAATCTGTGAAAAGTGTCAGCTACATGGGAACCTTATACATGCTCCAGCAAGGGATCTCATACCCTTTGTTACACACTGACCCTTTCAACAGTGAGCATTTGATCTAATTGGCCAAATATATCCTGCATCATCTAACAGACACAAGTTGATTATAACTGCCACTGAGTACTTCACTAAGTGGGTAGAAGTGGTTCCGCTCATCAAAGCAACTGGTAAACAAGTAGCTATGTTCATCTTTAATTATATCATCTGCAGGTATGGTATATCTCCATCCATTATAACTGACAATGGAGGACAGTTCAAGAACAAAGATCTAAATGAACTCTGTGAAAAATTCAAAATAAAACAACACTGGTCATATGTGTACTACCCTCAAGGTAATAGACAAGCTGAAGCCTCTAACAAGAATCTGTTGACTATCTTACACAGAACAGTAAATAAATCTGGAAAGGATTGGCATCTGCAACTCAATCCCGCCCTGTGGGCTTATAGAACAAGTATCAGAACACCTACTGGGGCTACACCTTTTTCTTTGGTGTATGGGTCCGAAGCAGTATTACCTATTGAAGTGGAAATAACATCTCTAAGAGTTTATTTGCAAGGTCTTGTTACTGATGAAGACTACAGAATAGCTAGATTGCAAGAACTCAAATTGCTGGATGAACGTCGACAAGTGGCGTTTGATCATCTAAGAGCATATCAAAAGAGAATGTCTAGAGGTTATAACAAGAAGGTTAGACAATGAGAATTTCAGGTTGGTGACCTTGTTTTGAGAGAAAATCCTAAGAATCAATAGTTTCGAGAAAACAAAGGGAAGTTTGAACCCAACTGGTTGGGTCCCTACATCGTTACTGCAGCCTTTGGCTCTGGTGCCTATCAACTCTCAACATCGGAAGGAGAACAACTCCGTGAACCAATCAACACCATTCATCTGAAGAAATTCTTCACCTAAATATTCTTTGCTCCAATAGCCTATGTAGCTAAATAGTCCTGAAGAAATCCAAAAAAACCAGAAAAAGTCTTGAAAAAATAAAAAAAATAAGAAAAAGTCCTGAAAGAATCCTAAAAATCAGAAAAAGTCTTGAAGAAATTCAAAAAAAAAAAAGAAAAAAAAGAAAAAAAAAAGAAAAAGAGAGAAAATGCCTTGGTGAAAACTTGGTAAACAAGCACCTTGGTAAAAAAAAAAATGATAGGCGCCTCTTGTACTCAAGCACTCCATTTATCAACGCAACGTTGGCATTCCCGCTTTCATGCATCTTTGCTTTTGCTTGTACATATTTCAGTCACTTTTGTGACATCTTGGTTCATTGGAACCCTCATGGCCTGAAATTGATCAATGTTCTAGTCTTAGGATAATCGACAAAGCAATTTACATGTCCTAAGCAATATAAACCAAGTCATCTTTACGTCAGTGAAACTTGGTCATCCACTTTGAGTCAGTCACCTATCTCCTGACTATTGAAGAGTTTTATCACTGAGTACACAAGCAAAACAACATTACTGAAAACAATCACTAAACAGTTTGAGCTATGCATGAAAATTTTCTTTGTCTGTTGTATTTTATATTGGTTTTCAATTATTATCCCTCTGAGTAACTCGAGGAAGTCTATCTTGACTAAGAGGCGCAAGGATTGGGGGCATAATATTTTCTTTGTTTTCTGCTTGTAGGAATGTTTCTGATGATCTGGAAACATCTAAATTAGCTAGGTGTCTGTGATAAGAGCCTTCACATCAAGGTGAAATCGCCACACATACCTCGACTCTGCTTATTTGAATGCTATAGGGAGGTTCACATCATTTCTTTGTCTATTTTGAGGGAATTTCTTTATCATGCAATCCAGGTCCTTGCGGAATTTGTCCAAGGATATGAATGCAAAAGGGTCATTGCGGATGAGATAATTAATATTGCACATGAAAAGAAATGAACTCTAATCTGCCTGTTATGGTTGTAAAATGCTCAATGATGAAATTAAAAAAAAATCAGTGACTAGGTTTAGGTTGCATTTCATTCTGCACTTTGTGAATTGAGAGCGATTTTGATATGGTAACAATGATCTCTTTATCTTCTGAATGAGAGTTTGAAGCTTCATCATTTCTTAGCTAAGTGGTCTCTTCTTCATTGTTTCTCTGATCGAGTACTTGTGTATTGAGATGTTTAGCTATATACATAAGTATTTTATACGGATTCATGCATTCATTTGAATTTATCTTATTGCATTGAAAAATGAAACAAATTTGCATTAATAGTTACTCATTCTCATCATTACTCATTTTCATCCATTTTATTTGCATATGAAAACAAACATCCATATTCATCTGCATTGCATTACATCCATACTAAACAGATATGCATACATATAGAATACAACATATAGAAAAGCATCTTATAAATCAATTGACACAAGTACAATGAATCAAATCAAGATCTCGTATATATAAAATGATCAATTTTCAGGGTACAAAATAATGTCAACTGACATATACAAACTCCCATTGGAGCAAGAATTGTAAGGGCTACAAAAAATGGGTGTGTCTACAAAAAATCTCAGAGCTACAAAAAGAAAATCTAGCTCTCTGTCTCTCCCTGATCGCCAAGTGGTGGAGGAGGTGGAGCTTCTGGCCTGAGTCTTGCCTAGGTGCCCGAGCTCCCTCTGATCGAGCCATATAATGTGAATACGGTACAACCTGTTGTGCTACTGGAACTGCTATGCTGTAAGCCGCAACATAATATGCTTCCTAACTTATCTGATGGAGAACCTCCTGCTGAAGAGCGTCTTGCTCTACCCTCATCGTTGCGACCTGATGATTGTGCTATGCTCTAAGCTCAGCTAACTGATGATCTCTCTCTGCTCTAAGATCCACCAGCTATCAGTCTCGCTCCGCCAACTAAGTCTGTGCCACTTTCAGCTGTGACTGCAAACTCGCTAGGTGTGCTCTCATCGACTGAGTTGCATCGGCCCCTTGATCCCTCGCAGGCTCTCTGCCTCCATCTCCGCCTCCATGCCTCCTCCATCTCTGCCTCTGGCTCCCCTTTTCTTCTCTCTCCTCTGCCTGACATGTCTCAGAGCTGCTCTCTCCTCCTCTCCACCACCCTCCATTGCCCTCACCCCGCTCACCCTCACCCCAACCATTCCTAGGGATCCACCCTCTCCTCTCTACTGCCTCCCACCAGCTGGTACCCTATTGCTACTAGCACCAGGATCACCACTTGCCTACCTTAGAGCCTTGACTCTCTATCCCTTCCTCTGTCCATGTCCTTGTCCCTATATGAGGGCATCATCCTCTACCTCCTCTATGCGAGGTGCCTACTCAACCGGATCTGTAAATATCGAGAATGGATGTTGCTGGAACCAATCCCTATACTGGGGCAATACCCCTGCATCTGCAATATCATCTAAATAATTCCATCCGAGTCATTGTAACTTAATCAACTCCTGCATGCCCAAGGCGTATGATAGCCTAGGCCCCCATCCCTACCTCTCCTCATCTACATAATGTGCATATGCAGTAAACTCTTGTGAGATCCCCTGAGGTCTACCATATTGCCTAATCACACGGGTAACAATAAACTGCTCGACCACTATCTATGATCTACCTATGAGAGGCTGTGTCATGAATAGGTCTCTACGCACAACCCTCCAATCATCCCAAGGATCCAAACCCCTGTAAGGTCTCCATGTGACAACTATAAGATCATCCAGCTATTGTCTCCAATAATCGGTCTTGCCTAGATGGGGCTGCGTCACATATCCAACATATCTATAAACAATGGGTTGTTGTGGATCTCTAGCCTCATCAACAATCAACCTGCATACTGGGAGATGCTCCCAGGCCCATACCTGCAAAATCAAAACTCTGGCAGCCATACTCTTCCCCTCCTGGTAGACGATCTCATGCATCTCATGATACATGTGTGCCAATATACAAGAACCCCATCCTAATCTCTGGGGGTTCTCAACGAGTCTCTCCAACATCCTACCCCATCCACATAAAAACCCCTGCTGCCCCCTATCTAGCATAGGAAAACAGTCGATAAAACCTACGAAGATGCAAGCCAGTGGAAAGTCCTCACTGTATTTGGTCATCATCTCATCCCAACTGATCGACCGTGTCAGAATGTCCGCATCATGAAATACCTGCCTCAGGGCTAGAAGGTCAGGACGTTGTGCTGAATCATAATCTACCTTATCCCCAACAAAAGGGATATGAAGAACCTTGTATACATCCTCAGGAGTGATGGTCATCTCCCCAACTGGAAAATGAAACGTATTATGCTTTGAATGAAACCTCTCAACTAAGGCAGTCAACATACCGTGATTCACACGGATATCAGGCAACCCAAGAAGATGAGTCAATTTGCACGCATCAATATGTGCCTGATCTATATCTGATAACTGATGAACTAATGTCATCATAGGTGGATATACACATCTGAATAACACATGGGGCAATCAAACCTGCAAAAAATCAAACAAAAGATCATTAGGAAACATTCCAAATTAGCCTATAAAGGAAGCAAAACATCATACAAATCTAACTAGATCAACTGCAAAATTAGAATTTCCAGTTTACACCTTCAAAAATGCTCACTGTTTTCCAAACGACAAAACATCATAGAGACAGAAACTCATACGAGTTAGGAATTGGTCTTATACAAAAAAAAGTCTGATACGACACAGGACTAGCTCTAAAATGACAAAATGGGCTCTTTTGAAGGTTCTCGTATGACAAAAGGGTAGGTCTAGAATGACAAAACTAGTAGACTTAAATGATAAAACAAAATTGA
Source organism: Cryptomeria japonica (assembly GCF_030272615.1). Lineage (NCBI taxonomy): Eukaryota > Viridiplantae > Streptophyta > Pinopsida > Cupressales > Cupressaceae > Cryptomeria > Cryptomeria japonica. Next base: position 255,686,431 of record NC_081410.1, read on the forward strand.
TCAATTTGTCATACGAGACAGGATCCTATCTTGCATGACAAAACGAGATTGCCTAACTTAAACATGCCAAAAAAATGAAAAATTCAACAAAAAAATTCAAAATTGAAATGAATAACAGGCTTAAGATCGATCACTTACTACTGGCTCATAGTTTTGAGGTCGATTATGTTGTCTCTGGCACTCGAATCGATGCACAGGAGTGGGAACCACCATTTTTCTTCACAGAAGGCTTTTTGAATTTTCAAACTTGGAGGGTTAAAATGAATTGAAAATGACACTTTTACCCCTTATATAGCCAAAACCCTAATTTTTCAACTTGCTCCGATGGACATGAAAATTGTACCCTTAGCTATTTTGCCCATCTTGATTCCATTTTTGAGATTGAAATCAAAATGCGAGATCATTTTGTTAGTCAATTTCATAAAATTTTCACCACTTAGCGCTCAATTTCTCAGTAACCAACGTTGAATCTCAATTTATTCTACAAATCAACTTTGTGCTCAATTTATCGCTTAATTTTCAAATATTCCTCTGAATCATTTGCGCTCAATTAACTTATAATCACTCAACAATTGCATATAATCGTGTACCCTCGCTATCTTTCGATTTTGCTCTCGAGGGGGCATACTGATGACCTTATGATCTCACATCTTCAATGTCGAGAATTTAAAAAAAATCTTCGTTACAAGTCAAGCAACTAAGCTTCATCAAATCAATCTCTAGGGGCATATCAGTTTCATCGCTTCAAATCAAGCTGATATTGTCGTTGTTTGAATCAGTCTCTTAATGTTAATCAGTTTCATCACTTTTCATCAAGCTGATTATTCATTTAAACTCAATCAAGGGTTTAAAGAGTTTCTTTGATCACACACTCAATCTAAGTAGGTGTTTAGTTTCATCGCATCGAATCAAGCTGGACAATTTATCTTTTCTCATCGTGTCTTGATCCATCAAGTTCAAGATCAATTTTATTTTCGCTTTTTGTGTCTAGTTCAATCAAGTTCTAGACTAGTAAGATTTGCTTCTTGACCAATCAAGTTCAAGTTCGGTATCTTTTCTCTCTATCATTCCTAGTTCAATCAAGTTCAGGATCGGTTTTGCTTTAATCAACTTTGTTCAGTTTCATCGCTTCAAATCAAGCTAAACACCTCGCTCTTCATCTGGTTTGTGATCAACCAAGTTCAAAACTGGTATCTCCTAGACATCAACATTTTCTTTGAACCAACGCGCTTCTTGCACATTAATTCAAAGAGGGGCAAATGTAATACCCTAAAAATGGTCATTTAAACCATGAGCCCCTAATCTCGATTTCATCACCAAGGTCCTAACCAAAGGCAATTAAATAAATCCTGAGCACACAATTAATTTCTAAAATCATCAATGTCACATGACAAAATCAATAACCAATATTAATTAAATATTTATTTAATTAATTGATCATTCCAAGTAAATCATTTTTAAATAATTATCCTATTTATTTTATTGAATATCCTAGCATATTTAATTAAATAAATCAATTTGCCATTAAATCATCAAAAAAGGAATTAATCGACAAAAAAGAAATTAAAAATTGAGAAAAGAAATCAATTGGAGATAATCTTTAAAAACAAATTAAAAATTGATAAATAATCTCAGAGAAAGCAATTAAAACAATTAAATATTAGAATTGAATGAAATAGAGAATAAATCAATTTTTTCCTGATTTTATCTTAATTCTAGTTCAATTTCCTTTAAAACTAAGAAAAGAATCCAATCACATCAATTCATCTGGATTGTGCTTCCTCTTAGAAAATCTTGACTGCTCATCATCATTTGATCTTAGCCGTTGGTTTCTTTTTGAATTTGCTATAAATTCAGGCTCTCATCTCTCATTCAAAGATTTTGGAGAATATATTGTTATTATGTTGTTTTTGCTCTAGGTTCATTGAGAATTTGCATTGAGATATTGCATATTAGTTATTTCATATTGCTTAAATCATGTTAGATTAATCTTGCATATCTAACTTAAATCTTGCATTCATTTAGCTCATATTCATGCTCATATAGATTTAAAAATCTTTCATTTAGGGGTTGTCTAGTCACTGGATAGCTTAGCAATCTGAGAGCAATCTAAACTCGCATCTACTAGAAGGCAATGAGTCGCTTTGTAATGGTTTATTATTCATTGATTATTGATTTACTAACCATGCATCTAATGACTTAATTGAAGTGTTGTGTATTCCAGATACAGATACTGGTCCATTTTTCATACACACAATTATAAGAGTGTGATTAAGGATGGAAGGATGGTGGATGAATGATGGAGGAAAAATATAGGTTTGTGTGTTCCAAAGCATGCATGGATATTATTCTTCCTCTAGCTTGATCAAGATTAAAGGTATGAATGGAGGATGGTTTTGGATAGGATGAGGGATATGAGATGGAGGATATGGATATGATATTCAATATCAAAGATAGGAAAGGAGAATGAACTTAGATAGGATGTGGATAGTGGATAAAGGATATGGAAGATGAGGATGGTAGGATGAATCTTGCCCCCAAGTGTAGAGTACAAGAGGATGAGGGGATTACACATGATGCTTGTTTACCAATTTTTCATCACGGTACTTACCCAAGGCACCACAAGAAGTGGTTTTCACCATTGGATGGATTTTTTCTCTTTACTTTTTAATTTTAATTTTTTTAAAATAGTTTGGATGAATCGAATTACGATAAGGATGGTGGATAAGGGGATGTAAAAGGTAGTGGATGCGTGAAATGGAGATGGAGGGAGGACTCAAGCATCTAGTTTTATGGATGGTATCCCTTGAAGATGTGCAATATTGAACCAAGATAACTGAAGGTATGCTCATAAATATTGGTAGAAGTATATGGGAAGATGAAATGGATGGAAGATGGAGAAGGATAATGATTTATGCAAAAGATTGAATTAAAGGGACGAGATTATGGAAAATAAATGTTGGATGATGGATGGGGTTGTGGAAGACTTGTGGATAAATGGATGGGGATGTTGGGAGGATCAACATTGGCGCACACCTTGAAGGGTGGTGAAGTCATGACGGAGAGGATTTTAAAGTAGATGGAGGATAAAATATGGTTTTTGGGACATGCGGACCCAAAATAGATGAAGGGCATGAGGGACTTAAGATAGTGGATTTTGGGACATAAGGACCCAAAATGGATTTTGAATATGGAGGATTTTTAGATGGAAGATTGGAGGACTTATGAGTGAAGGGAATTGTTGGATTAGGAAGTTTGGATGCCAATTTTGATTTCTCTTTGAGATGCATTTCTTCTATGAGTACTTTGGGAATCCACATGGTTTTTGATTTTTTCTTTTTGGGCCTTTGTGGCCTTTTGGATTTTTCTTTCTTTTGGATCATATTTTTCTTTACTTAAGAATGTCTTTTTGAGGGGACATGTTGATCCTTGGATTTTTTTGGATTTATAGCTTTATGCATTTTATATTTGGCATCCAAATTGCTTCCAATAGAAATGGTGCGGGTGCATGAGGATGAATGACAAAGATTTTATGGATGGGATGATGGAGGGAGAATGTTGGAAGGAATTCAAAGATGTGTGCCTTTGTTTATCTTCCTTAGGGATCATTTGAGGTGATGGAGTGGTGGATGGAGGGATGTAAGGACCCAAGATGGATGGAAGCGATGAAGGGTTTAGCATTGATGATGAAGGAATGGAATTTAGGACATAAGGACCCAAAAGGGGTTTGGAAGATGGGCGATGGAAATGTTTGGATTTAGATGGAGGGATTTTAGATTCAAAAGAGATGGAAGGTATACTAACATCTTGAGCATTATCTCTATAGCCAAGGCCATATGAATTTGTATTTTCTTTGACTTGAAGGGGTTCCAATATGCCTTGTTCATGAAGGCCTAACCCTTTTCCTTGATAATTCATTTTTCACAATTTTTTTTCCAATGGGATACTTATTATTCTGGAAACAAGATGTGAGTCTATTTTGAGGGGGATGGGATATGGGAGGGATTGTAAGCTCTTGGAGGAAACTAGAGTGAATGAAAGTGGAAGAGCCAAGTTGATAGGTATGGGATTCATGGATATCTTGGATACGGGTGATGGGATCTTGTGTAGGAGTGGGATCTTGTTGGGGATTAGGAGGAATATTAGGATATTGGGATGGATTGGGATCATGACATGGTGATGGAGAAATAATTTGATCTTGAATTGGGATGGGATCATGTGGTGGAGTGGAAGGGATGATTGGATCTTGAGATGGAGTGGAGGGGATGGGATCATGAGATGGAGTGGAGCAGATGGGATCATGAAATGGAGTGGAGGCTAGACATGAATTTTGAGATGTAGAGGTATCATGAGATGGAGGGATTCCTTGATCTTGAGGTGGAGAGGAATCTATTATAGCATGCTCTGGAACAAGCACTTGACATGTTTGGGATCATGGGGATGGTATGATGTTGGAAGATATTGATTCTTCAACATGGGTAGATGGGGGGATGGTGGTATCATGAAGCTTAGGAAATTGAGGGTTGTCTTGATTCAGAGGGGATGGAGGTGGATGGAGGACTTAGGGAGATCGGGCAAATTTGTTTGGAGGTGGGGATTTTTTCTCTTTTGCTAGTATTTCTTGGATAAAATTATGGAGAAAGGACTTGGAGGATGGGGATGTTGTGGATTTTGGAGGATGAGGATTATGCAGAGGTTTAGTGTTATATGGAGGATTGGGATTATGGATCGGAGTACTGGGATTAAGACTTGGAGGAATATGATTTAAGGGACTTAGATGGGGAGTGGATATGATGGAGGTGTTATAAAAAGATGGGGATTGAGATGTAGATGGGTAGAAAGATGGAGGTATACATATTGGATCAGAGGAGTATGTGGATGAGGGATAATATGAGGACATGGATGGGAGATAAGATGGATTTCCCTTGTCAAAGGTAGGGTAAGTATAAGGAATGTGAGATGAATTGGGATTGACTTGGTAAGTGGGTTGGGGAGGGTATGACTAATAATATGATCCATGAAATTCCATGGGAATTTTCTCATACCAAACTTTGAAGTTTGGATGTGGATTTTGGGTAGCCATGTAACCTCAAAATGTTGAGAATGGGGAAATAAGTTGGGATTGGATGAATGGACTTGATCAAAAAAGTAATGAGATGATGTTAGATGAAGATGAGGACTAGGACTTAGCAACTTTGGATTTGATTGATTGGATTCGATTTGATTTTCTTGGATTGGATTGGGTTGGCTTTGATTGGATTGGATTGGTCCTTGGATTAGGATAAGATTGATTTGGATTGAGATGAAACCTTATCCCTTGGATTAAGACTTAGATGAGGTGTGAAATTGATGATGTGTACCACAAAGCAAGGTGAAAACCAAGCTAGGTAAAATTTAGACCTTTGGATTAAGGTACAATTGATCAAGCCTTCTTCTACTTAGGATAGACTTACGTTCCTGAGCAAAATAGGGCAACAGGATTGGAGTTTTGATCAACCCAAAATGATTAAGAAAAGGTACTTGGGGGAGATTCTTTCCCAAGCACAAGAGCCAATTGATGATTGATTATAGATAAAGGTCTAAATAAAACTTTCACAAAGTGTTGACCTTGGATTAGGATTGATGATTGATTATTAAATTATTGATTGACTGGTTGATTGGGATTTTGGAGATTTGATTAGGTTAACATGTTAAGTCCTTAAGGATGGAATGAAAATGATAATGAGAGAATGAATTGATGATAGGCAGAAGAAGGGGAAGGTTACTCGAGACTGGATTGATGATTGGATAGAGATATTAGTTGGGGATTGATGATCATTTGGATGGATGAAAATTGATTGGGGATTTAGCTCAAACAAAGATGATGAAATAAGGGTTTGAAAATGACAAAGTGAAAATTGAAGAGTTTAGGTGAATGTTTGGTCAAATTTGGGAATGTTTTGGATGTTATCTACTCTTGGCAAGAGAAATCAAACAATGACAAGCACATTGGCCAAGGCAACGCTTTATGACAAGCATAAAAGTGAAAGGGGCCTAGATTAACCCAAAAAAAATTCACTTGTTTTGCACAAAATTGAGACACTCATCAGACATACAACTTAGGTTGGAAGATGGAAACCATTCAATAGGCCTCTCACATAAGAGATACCTCAAACAAGCGAACAGATAGAGATTTTGGTAGCACTAGCTCCCCCTTACAGTGCACTCACTTCTCGGGCATGCCAAATTCTCTTACCCCAGAGATCCGAAGATATTTTAATTGAGGGATTCCTATCTCATCTTGAGTGGGTACATGAGAGGTAACTTTGGGGTACGATCTGCATCCTCTGCACCATGAATGTTGGATTTTTGGCTACTACAACAAGGTTCTTAGTGTAATTTTTGAGGGATCACCAATCCAATGATGGATTCTCGAAGCAAGCCACTTAAGGCTCTAACTGAGCTTATTGGTGTAGGGAGGGGCCCCACATACGTCAAATTCACTCAACACTTCAACTGCCTGACCAACTTATTTATATAGCGGCTCAGAAAAACCCATTCGAGATCGCACCAGGAGAGTTGATATCCCCAACGTGTCCCAATTCGAGATACTCTTGTGGGGTGATGAAATCCCCAATAAAAAATACCCCTCAACTACAAAAATAAAAATAGGGTGTTGTTGATCACTTTTTCTCTTACACCCAAGATCCATGAAGGCGAGGGGAGAGGATACCCAAGTGCAACGGTGGGTCCACCCAACACTAAGTGTGCAAGCGCACCAAACACATAAGACACATGTTCATTCTAAGCCCACATGTTCATGATTTTCTAACTAGAATGCAAAAAACAATCTAAACTTAGTGGAAAACAAGTGTCTTGGACAAACGAGCTACAGGAAAACAATTAGTAGTCTAATTTTTAGTCTTGGACAAGCGAGAATAACCCTGCAAAACTAAAAATTTGATTAATATCCCAAAAATTATAAGGATACAGTGCAAGTGCAGATGTTGCAGCGCTTGCGCAGACGTTGAAGCATTTGCGTAGATGTTGAAGGAGACTGTGCACACGTTGAAGGAGATTGCGCACACCTAGTGAATAGAAAGCAGGAAATTACAAAATTTGAAATTTTTTAACTTTTAAATTCAAATTTTACCTTTTGCGCAAACATTGATTCCTAGCGCAAAAGTTGGTGCGTATGTGTATGCGTCAAAACAGAAAGGATTAAATGCTTGTAGAGTCAATTGAAATTTTTTAAATTTGAAATTCGGGCGAGATGTCTGACTCATCGCAGCCGCTAAATCAAAGCACAGACATTGTGCTTGTAAACCAAAAATTCACCTAAATTGCTTGAAAACAAGAAATAAAACTAACCTAAGTTTGTTTGTTTTGTTCTTTTTATGCCTTTTTAAAGTGTTTTTGTTATTTTTTAACTTTTAAAATAGAAATAAATGCTAAAACTAAGCTTTAAACTTAAGTGTCGAAAGACACTACGGAAGCGTCAAATGACAGGCGCATATGTTGATTCTCGAAAGCTGCAAAATGGCGGCTTAAAATTTTAAATTTAAATTGCATATGTCATTTCCTTGCAGAAACGTTGAAACAGAACAACAGAAACATTGATTAGTAGGTGGAAATGTCGAAGCAGGAACCTGCGAGCTAAAATCACAAAAACTCAAAGAAATGATTAGCAAATAGGGAGATGGGTCCCATCGGGCGTGCCAAAATGAAGAGGGGAAAATATAAAGCCCAATGGTTAGTGTATAAACCAAAGAAAACACAAAATAATGTATTCAAGTACATAAATAAACCATTATACCTTATCTTCTACTCTTCCTCTGTGTTGGTGCTCAAAACCACAGATTGGAAAACTTAAGGGTTTGCCAAATCCTCAACTAATCCAACTAGCCTTGTCCAACAAACAAGGATGGTCAAAGACCAAATCCCTCTACACTTAAGGCTCCATTGAACCAAGGTGGGTATACCTTTCTCTCTTAAGCATTAAAGATGTTATTTAAAGTGGATCTAAGCCTTATGACTAGCAAGTGCAAAACTGGCAAATAAATGTTCTGCAATAATGCTTTATTATGTGCTTTAAGTGAATGCTCTTTAAAAGAAAATGAAAATGATTATGATTGTATATTGAGAATAAGATGCTTTCTGGACTTAAAAGAAATATGCAAAGATCAGTTCATATAGGGTTTGGGAAGAATGTTTCTCTATCAAGGACCTTAAATGCCTAACAAACTAGGACCTTAAAATATAAATAACAGACCAGTGCCTCTATCCAAGGATATTTATGACATTTTGTGGACAAGAGATCTTATCAACTCCAAAGACAATATTAATCATCAACTATGAAGGTTTCAGTACGTGTTACACAAACAATGAAAACCCAATCTCACATTTAATGCAACGACATGTGATTCACATCATAGCAAATCTATAAACATATTTATCAAGAGGACAAAGATAATCATAAACACAAAAGTGTACACAATATTTGGAAAAAGAAATAATGAACCTTGTATATTAATCTTCAGGAAATAATTGCATACATAAGCTGCACTTGCAGATACTCCATTATAGATTGCTTGCACAAAATGATACTTCTTCTTCCTATAGAATTCCCTAATACAAAATGACATTTAGTCCTTACACCAGTATGTTGTTCTCATGATTCTTCTAGATTTCACATAAAAAATGATTCCCTATAAGTATGTGAATCCATAGGCACATATGAAAGGACACACCCTTTCATACACAGGAGGGAGTTACAAACAGTTGTTTTCCAAAGGACACACCTTTTGGTTTACAAATATAATTTAAAAGGAAAACCCTAAAACACCATACTGAATAATGCTTTAATAATATATCCTTTATCCTTTGCTTTGATAACATTTCTCGGCAAATATTCATCATCTCCTTAATATCTCCTGCACATAAAACAAACCAATCAAATCCCTTGATTTTAAACATTAACTACATACCACATTTGATTAGGTAATAATCCTTCTCCCTTATGTAAAATACTTATTTAGGATAATTCACTTAAATCAAAGTATTAAACACTTGTAAATATTTATTCATATAAAATAATTTACCCCAATGATAGTTTTTTCATAACCTAAGGTAAAAGATTTTATATGGCAAATAGAAGCATATACTTCCCTGTGCAAAAATGATCTCCGTGGAAAAAATTCTAATACCTCTTCACCTTTTAGGGCACTTGAATTAGGTTAGAAATATTTTATCACATGAACATACCCTTGCAAATACCAATCAAAACATTAAGTACATGATATAAATAATATACCCTAATAAATATATTCAATTTATAAACCTAGGGCAAATAAAATGCATATGGAAGGATCACTTTAATAAATAAATGTTTTTCATCACTTTACTTATGGTAAAAATACATTTTCTCCAAAATAATAACAATCATGCTTTGATCTTTAAAACATTAAAACTATTTACCCTAGTGTAAAATGTCCAATTTACTTTAAAGGGTAAAAAACATATAATGAAAATATTCTAATAATTTTCAAGATTTAAAATGACAAAGTATATTCACTTGTATTTATTCAAAGGAAGTTAAAAATATAACCAAGGTCTAAGAATACTTCCTTTGTATTTATGGGATGCTGATTATTATAAACAAACACCCATTCTGCTGCCCGTAATTGACTTATAGTATCGCTGTCAAATTCATTAATATTATCTCATGAATTTGAGTATTGAAGGATAGAGCTAGATCTCTATTTTTATCAGGTAAAACATGCCTCTTTTAATCATTCATTTTCAGCTTAAAAAAATGGCCTGGACTGTAAAAATGTGAATTCAGTTCTAGCCACCGTGCATTCCAAAACGGATTGATTAATCACTTGAGTGCTTTGTTATATCTTTATCGAAGATCAGGGAGACTTATTTTTTATTACAATGATCTCCCGATGAGTTTCATCCTTTGCCAACCCGCCATGTATAAAGTGTTTTGAACTTTATAAGTCCCATATAAATATATCTCTTATCCAAATCATTTATTTAAAATGATTTAAACTTATATTCCATAAAAGTATTGTAGCGTCCTAAAATTGTGACACTTGCAATTTCGACCGCATTTGGGTCTTCACGATGGCGACGCAACACGCAACCTGAATGGAGACCCCGAAACTTGATTATGACACTAAAAACTGCATTTTCTTGCACCCTGGCCTGAACTTCTTTTGCACCCTGCTGTCCCGGGAGGTGGGACCAGAGCGCCCAGCGCCTTGGTCCCCCAGGACCATGGCACCCAGCGCCCTGGTCCCCCAGGACCATGGCGCCCAACGCCCTGGTCCCTGGGTCCTATTTTGGGCCCGGTCTCTTTTGGACTTCGGGTCTTTATGTTTGCAAATTGGAAAATTATCTTTCCTGGTCGGCCTAAGGTCGGGAAAATCAGTCTATCAGCCCTAATTGACAAGTATATAAACTACATTTTCCTCTTTCATTCGATAGGATGATGATTATGGAAAAAGCGTGGAAACTATACTCAAGCATTCAAGCATTCAAGCATTCCTTCAAGCAATTGATCATTCCGAGTCTCCATTCAAGGCTAAGTGTTGCATTCAAGACAAGGATTCAACCATTGAAGATGAGATCACATACTACATGCTACATACAACATACAACAATACAACAAACAACAACATCTATACCTTCGCACATAAGGATACAAACATCCTTACAACAAGGTATTAGTACTTGTTTTACATTACATTTACAACAATTTCTCATTTCTTGGTTAATTCCAAAACCGGGGTTTGACCTAAAGGCAAACCCCTAATCCCTAACCCCCCAATCGTCTTCGCTTTTTTGTGTGTAGGTTGCAGGTACGCGGCTGAAATTGAAGATCTGGAATCCTTGTGCAGAGACGAACAGATCCCCCTTCGTTTCGCGGATTTTTCGGAGGACCGTGTGCACGCCGGGTGCCATTGTCCTGTCAACTTTTGCTCAAATTTGCAGGACAGTGCCATATCGACATTTTACTGCTAATTCCAGGTCCGCAGCTTCATCCTATATCCCTATCTCAGTTTATAAGCGAATCTTTGTCACTTTTTATGCATTCCTAGCTTAATTCTTCTATCAACATTCTTTACAAAAGAGGGTAGCCTTGCTTTCTTAACCCTTGAAACACATTTAGCATCCAATCTTGCATTGTGTGGGATTGGATCTTGTGGGTTTCAACCCCTCTTTTGAATGTAAAGTCTCTCCCCTAAGTGAAAACCATCAACCCTAGTGAATCTCCCTTCTCTCTCCTTGGAGTTGGAAGAGGGGAGAGCAACTAGGGTTCGATCGCGATTTTCCGCTTTACATTTTGGTGAACCCAACATGAACATCCTTTCTGATTATTCATGGTTAGATCTGAAAATTGGATTCCTTGATTACATTTCCATGTTTGATCTTTGGCAAAATTTTAGAGGTTAATTGCATAAAAACCCTAAATTTTCTTTTTAAGTAATTAAACTTATGAAATATTTAATTGTTAATGCTTGTTTCAGATCTGCCCTTCTATTACAAATTATCAATTCATATTTGTGCTTTGATTTTGAAAATTAAGTGGTTAAGTGTCAAAACCCTAATTTTTGAAACCCTCTTGATTCAACCTTTGTCTGACAATTTCACTGATCAAAACATCTCCAAATCAGCTGTAACTTTGGATTCCGCAATAAAATCACAATATCTTTCATCCCTGAAAATTTGGAAAAAAGTTGCGAGGACCGTGTGCACTCCGAGCGCCATCGTCCCCGACATTTTTTCCGAAATTTCGGGAGCGAGATCTTACTGTATTTTCCTGCTAAAATCCAGAATTTTGGCTGATTTTATCAATTTTAACACCTTCAAAATTACAGTCAAAGTTGGTCTAGTGATTGCTTGGATTGAGGCTTCTAATCATTCAAAAATTGTCGAAACTGAAATTTGTGTCAAAATTGTGTTTCTTACAGTCCTAAATCTGAAAAGTGTGTTGGCATTCATTCAAAATTTCAGTGATTTATTCAAATTTTTGCAATATGTGACTTGTGAAATTAAGTGCTTAATTACAACAACTTTGATTTCCGCTTTCAGAATTGAATTTTGCGTGAAATTAAGTCAACTTTCAAATTTCAAAACTTACATTGTTTTTGGTATTCCCTCTAAAATCATAAAATTCAAAATTTCAGTTTCCCTCTCTTTTTCAAAATTCAAATTTTGCATTTTTCAACAATCTTGGTAGGGTTCAATTTTGAGATTGCAACTTTAATTTGGCCTATCTACAGATCGTAAAATCACTCAATTTTTTCAGGTTAGCTGTAAAATCATCATAACTTTCATCCCTGCAAATTTCGAATAAAGTTGCGAGGACCGTGTGCACCCCGAGCGCCACGGTCCCGGACATTTTTTATGAAATTTCGGGAGATTGTCCTGATTGTATTTAATAGCTTAAATCTGGAAGATTGGCTGGTTTTACCAAAATTTGCTACCTCTAAAATTCAAAATCTTCTCTAGTGCATGAGTTTTACAACAATAAGCCCTACTTACACTATTTCCGTTAGACGAAGCCTTAGAATTAAGTCCTTCCAAGGTTTAATTACTGAGGAGATGGAACCTAATTTGAATGGTCTTTTTAACGAGGACATGGGTAATTCCTTTAATCCTCTTAATGATGAAGAAGCTCTCCATGAGGTTTCTGTAGAACAACTTTCAAAATTGGATAACCAATTTGATGATTTTCGACAATGGATGTCTCAAGAATACCCTGATAGTCAAGCTCTTCCTTTAATTGAGGGTCTAAAACGTATGCTTCAAAGTGCTAAGAATGGAATTGATATTTTGCGTGGTATTGCACACATTGTGGATTCGAATGTGATGCCTATGAAAAGTTGTGCCGAAACCTTAGGTTACACACAACCTCCTACTCAAGTCAATCATTCTATTCCTTTGACGACTCCTATTGCTAGTATACCTACTTTTACATCAAACATAATGACTACTTCAATACAAGACATTCCTCCTATGATCACTAGTCATGGGGGCAATCCCTCTTCTTCAATCAACCCTCTTCCTTCATTCAATCCGACTTCTTCATTCATTCCTTCAATAAGTGTTCCTATTATATCACCACAAATGAACATGACACAAGGGGGCAATTTGTTTTCCATTCCTCCTTGTAGTGTTCCTCTTGTCCAATCATCTCCTATGACTAACTATCATAGTGTCCCGCCACCTTACTCTTTACCTTCTTTCAATAACATAACACCTCCATCACAATCTAACACGTCTAATATGAACTCTTCGACTGAAGCGACCATTAACAATCTTGCACAAACTATCTCTTCTTTACAGCAACAAATTGCCTCTATGAACCAATCTAAGTTTAGTGTGCCCACATTTGATGTTGTGAGCCCACTTTCACTTGACATTGTTTGAGCTATCCCCCCTAAACATGTTGAAATTCCGCATTTGGAGCTTTATAATGGTAAGGGTGATCCTCTAACACATGTTAAGACCTTTCAAACAATATGTACTGATTTTGCTTATGACCAAAGGTTGCTTGCAAAACTGTTTACTAGAACATTAAGAGACAAAGCCCTACAATGGTATTGCTCGTTGCCTTCCTATTCTATTACTTCTTTCGAACAACTTGCAAATGTTTTCATTCAACAATTTCAAAACAATATAAGTCCTAAAGTTACTTTGATTGATTTAATGCATTGTAAACAAGGTGTTAAAGAAAAAGTGACTGATTTCATTGGTAGATATAAACATTTGTATGCTCAAATTTCCTTTCCAGTGCCTGACAATGATATTCAAAGAATCTTTATTTCTAATTTACAAAAAGACATTAGAGAAAAACTCCTGTTTTCTGAGTTTACTTCTTTCCACCAGTTGTGCGCAACTCTTCACAATTATCAACTGACTGTGAGTCAAATGGAACAATCACATCCTATGACTCCGAATGATAAGGGTGATAGTAGTCAACAATCATTTGGGAAGTTTAAACCGAACAAAGAGTCCATTAAATTCAATGAACACATCATCAACAACAACGTGAATGCAGCATCAGGTGTGTCTCCTATTTCTAAGTTTTTCAAGAGAGAAAGAAAATTTACTCCTTTGAATGAATCATTGCATAGTATTATGAATAAGTTATTGGAACAAAATGTGCTTACTCTTCCTCCTATAAGGCAAATTGATCCTGCAAAGATTACTTCACCTTATTTTGATAACAAATCTTTTTGTCAATTTCATCGTCAACCTGGGCATGATACTGAAAAATGTTTTTCTTTAAAGGGTAAAATTCAAGATTTGATTGATAATAATACTATCTCTGTTTCTGGAGTGAATGATAAAGGCAACACATCTGTAGCTCCTCCTAACCAAAATCTTCAAATTTTTACTGATCCATTACCTTCTCATACCTCTAATGTGATTGATACTACTGATTCCTCTGTCTCACCTAATGATCTCGTGTCTATGACTCCGAATGTGATTAATTTTGTGGAGCAACAAAAAATCCCTAAAGAACCTTCCATCACATTTGATTCCAGAGAAACTATCAGAGCACCTGATGGTCCTTTATATATAGTTTCAAAAGTCAAGAATACACCTTGCCGTGGAGTGCTTATTGACCCTTCTTGCATGGTTAATATCATTACTGAAGAATTTCTTTTTACTTTGCAATTGAATCAAGTGATCTATGACAAAATAGATGTGATTGTGAAATTATTTGATGCATTTTCTTCTCCTGCAATTGGTTCTATTACATTACCTATTGAGGTCCATAACAAATCCCTTGATGTGGACTTTGCTATTATTCCATCATCTGAACAATTTCGTGTGAAGCTAGGCTATCCTTGGCTATCTTCCATGAAAGCTATTGCTTCTCCTATTCACAAGTGTTTGAAATTTCCCCATAATGGTGAAGTTGTTACTGTCAATCATAGTCTCTTTAAACCAGCTGAAAGAACTTCTAGCGTTCCTATTGATTATTTTTGGCCTAAACAATTCCAATCTCTTCCTCCACGAAGTGATCATCTTTTCAAATCTTATCAAAAGTGGAAAACAGATATGATCCTATCTCTAAGTGAACCTAGAACACCCAAACTTGACATTCCTATCATTCTTGAGAAGGAAGTTCTTCCTTTGAAAGATAAAACTAATGTCTTTCCTTAAGAAGATTCCCAACCCATTCCTATGGATGTGACTATGCCTATAAAACTTCCTAAAAGTAGACCTATCCCTCCTCGTCATGATGGACTTGGTCTCCTTCCAAAACCAAATAATCCTCCTTTATATGGAGCAGTTCCTCCTCCTTCCTCTTATGGAGAGAAGAGACCTTCCTCTTGTCCTATTGTTCAGCCTAAGAGACCACAACCTAAACACCCAAGTGATAAGGATGAGAACATTCCTCCTCCTCAATCTTCTCAACTTCCTACTAAGACTAGATGAAATCGTTCTGCACGTGAACGCTGGCGAAAGCGTCGTCTTAGAGCTCAAACTTTGCAATCCCCAAAAACACCTTCAACAAGCATTATTCCATTTTCTCCTCAGCCGACGATTGAGCCGAAATCTCCTAAACATAAGATGCATGATGGTCTTGATCCTGTGCGAGTTAAAGATCCTATTTTTATAAATCTTGATGATGACATAGATGAAAATGTTATTCATGATGAAAATGTTACTCTTGTTCATTCTGATAGTGAATATGAATATGTTGATGTTGATAACCATTTATCTAACGCATTTTCTAAAGCACTTATCCTAGCTCCTAGATAAGAACACCGTGGCTTGGGATATGAACATAGCCCTTGTTTGGATCTTGTGATAGCTCCATCTGCTGTGTTGGATGTTCCTCCTCTAGCGTGTTTCCTACCTTCCCGAAATATTGATCAGCAAGATCGGGGGGTAGATGACAAGCTAGACTAGTTTCATTAGCATAGCAGACTCTTTCCTCCTCTCTTTTGTTACTTCTTCTATGTGTTATTCTCATTCTTCTATTTGTTGTCCTTAGTGTTGTCTACTTGAGGACGATGCAAAACGTTGAGATCTCTTTTGGTCTCTCTCATGTTGACTCAAAAGACACATGTGTTCCCTTCTTCTAGGTGACCTTCCTTGATTGGGGAATGAAGAACAATTACACATACATACATATGATATACATGAATTATCATACAAAATACTGACCCCGAGGAAAGCGAAGTCACCTTGTGCTTTGTGTTTTGTGTCTATTATCCTTGGGCTTATCTCACACTTGGGGGCTAAATCCTTGTGATAACGTGCTCCTTTCCCTTTTTCATTTTCTTATATGTATCACTACCTTAAAGCAATCACCCCCAGTGAGGCGTGTGCGATCACTTTAACATAGGGGGGCATACATCCCATTCATATCTTTTCAAGATACTTGAAAATTTCTTGACAAATTTAGCTTTGTCTTGAAAATTTTTGATATCTTTCTTGCATGACTCATAGTGAGGGAACCTTGCTACTGACAGTCATGGTTCTCCCTCGTGATCTTCCCTTTTACCTTGTCAATTGAAGTCGTAAGATCCTTAGTCCACTGGGGTCTTGGTGTATCTTGCCTCCTTGACATGGTGAAAGTCTTTCAATATTGTTTCCTTGTACTTTACCGAAAGTATGAGCGTACGCTTATACTCCCGCTAAAGTGGGGGCTAAATGTAGCGTCCTAAAATTGCGACACTTGCAATTTCGACCGCATTTGGGTCTTCACGATGGCGACGCAACACACAACCTGAATGGAGACCCCGAAACCTGATTATGACACTGAAAACTGCATTTTCTTGCACGCTGGCCTGAACCTCCTTTGCACCCTGCTGTCCCGGGAGGTGGGACCAGAGCGCCCAGCGCCCTGGTCCCCCAGGACCATGGCGCCCAGCACCCTGGTCTCTGGGTCCTATTTTGGGCCCGGTCTCTTTTGGACTTCGGGTCTTTATGTTTGCAAATTGAAAAATTATCTTTTCTGGCCGGCCTAAGGTCGGGAAAATCAGTCTATCAGCCCTAATTGACAAGTATATAAACTACATTTTCCTCTTTCATTCGATAGGATGATGATGATAGAAAAAGCATGGAAACTATACTCAAGCATTCAAGCATTCAAGCATTCCTTCAAGCAATTGATCATTCTGAGTCTCCATTCAAGGCTAAGTGTTGCATTCAAGACAAGGATTCAACCATTGAAGAGGAGATCACATACTACATGCTACATACAACATACAACAATACAACAAACAACAACATCTATACCTTCGCACATAAGGATACAAACATCCTTACAACAAGGTATTAGTACTTGTTTTACATTACATTTACAACAATTTCTCATTTCTTGGTTAATTCCAAAACTAGGGTTTGACCTAAAGGCAAACCCCTAATCCCTAACCCCCCAATCGTCTTTGCTTTTCTGTGTGTAGGTTGCAAGTACGCGGCTGAAATTGAAGATTTGGAATCCTTGTGCAGAGATGAACAGATCCCCCTTCGTTTCGCGGATTTTTCGGAGGACCGTGTGCACGCCGGGCGCCATCGTCCCGTCAACTTTTGCTCAAATTTGCAGGACAGTGCCATATCAACATTTTACTACTAATTCCAGGTCCGCAGCTTCATCCTATATCCCTATCTCAGTTTATAAGCGAATCTTTGTCACTTTCTATGCATTCCTAGCTTAATTCTTCTATCAACATTCTTTACAAAAGAGGGTAGCCTTGCTTTCTTAACCCTTGAAACACATTTAGCATCCAATCTTGCATTGTGTGGGATTGGATCTTGTGGGTTTCAACCCCTCTTTTGAATGTAAAGTCTCTCCCCTAAGTGAAAACCATCAACCCTAGTGAATCTCCCTTCTCTCTCCTTGGAGTTGGAAGAGGGGAGAGCAACTAGGGTTCGATCGTGATTTTCCGCTTTACAAGTATTATTTATCAAATTCAAAATTGAATCTCGATCCTATATATTTTATCTTTCAAAATGAACTTATATTTCCTCTTGCAAAATAATAATATTCTGGCTGAATAATAACCTGCAAACATCATACTCAATAAACTTTACATTAGCCAAGAAGATATTAAATGAATTCCTTGATACCTGGGATTTTGCACAGAGCATCCTTGTATCATAAATATTCAAAAGAATAAACTATATTATTATAAGATTAATTCAAGTAAGAAATATTAACATATGAAAATGACTACTTGAATTAATATTATATTTCACATGAGAATTTAAAATAAGTTGCAAACAAGGTCGCTTTGGGAAAAATAGCAAATCAAATCATGGAGGATTAGAAACTGTCATAATGATACGTTGTGACATGAAGAATTCAGAGGAATATTCAATTCAATATGAAAGCTCAATGGGAAAGATTTAATAATACTCAAAGATGACTTTCTTTGATAAAAATTTATCTCACCATTGAAAAATATAAGAAAATGCAAATGGAGTGGCTTTAAAAAAGTGGCAGACGATATCATAGGAACCTGCAACTTGGTACGGGGGTTATTTAATATACATAAAATGCAGAAGAACAATTAGATTGGCATAATAATGCTTAAATGAAGAGAAATTATGATTCAAAAAGACATACCTGGAATGATTCCATATTTGCAACTACATACATACCTGAAAATCAACCACTTGACGTATGCATCAGAATAGGCTTTCAGGAGCTGAAATGGAAAAGTATACCTGAACATAGGTGTCTCACATGATTTCTCCAGTGAACTCGTTGTCCTACATGAGTTTTGGAACTCTAAATTTTGAAAAATCTAAGGTTCCATCAATGGCTCTTTCTGGGGACGTATGCTCCCTTTGAGCATAGCGAGATCTCAGTTATCTTTGGAAAAGCAGACCATTAGATAGCACCCCTTCTATAGGTTCTCCTCTAAATAAAATTGGGTGGCCTGAGGCCCCCCCAAAATTGACAATATTCCCTTTCCTTTGTCAAATACCTGATTTTGGTCATGTAGTAATATGCACCTTCTGAAAACACTATTTGCTTTACCACTCCCACTGCTTGATATATTGTTCATTTTCCTGCTATAAAACCTTTTCCAATATATTTAATTAACTTCCTTGTTATTTGGGTTAAAATGTGATACACATAATCTCTTTCATCCTCTTGTATCAACCTTAATTGAAATAAATTATATCTCAATAGTATTTTACCCTTATTCTTATATTCCTTTTCTTCCTGAAAATTTTTGAAATCTCTTTTGTCATATGTGAATTTCATCTGCATATGAGTTTCCAAACACCATTCAAAATTCCCATTTTTATATTCTGCAACATTCATTTGAGGGAAAATACTTGGTAAAATTTTTTCCTTTCCTTTTTCTTGCAAAGTATTCGTGCCTCCCAATGAAATGTCTAAATTGGGATTAACACAATCTATGTTGCAATTTTTCAAACTTTTTATTCCTTTGGGATTATGCTCCATATAGTTCATTTTTACCATATCCTCATTTTTGAAAAATATCTTATTGTCCTCAAATAGTAGATTAGGGCACCCATCACATATGATCTTACTATAATGTAAACTTGATAAAAAAATTATATCATCTTTAAACACATTTTCTTTTTCCTTGTGTTTTGGAAATACCCGATGGCAATGAAGACTTCTCCTTTTAAAACTGCTTCAAACTATGCAAGAAAATAAAAATTTTAATTTCTCATGCGGCCTATTTTGGAGTAATTTCATTGCTGACTAACTATGTATCCAAATACCACAAAAATTGGCCAAAAGTTATGATAATTGAAATAAAACATGGGTTTTATTTCAAATTTCAAGTATCTCGCCAAATTTTGATACTTGCTTTGTAAATTGGTCTGCTAGAGCTAGTCGTGGGCAATATAAATTTAAAATAACACATCAAATGAGCTTCAATCTCTGTGAAAATTAATATAGAAGCATTTGACATCAAAATATTAAGTGGGTTGTCTTCTGATTGTTCAAATTCAAAACTTTTTATGACGCATTTTTATGTCGGGATCAGTCAAAAAATAATTAAAAGGCAGGTCAGAACTTTTCTGATTCTCATGAAATATTATGGGCACATAGTCCCATATACCAAAGAAACTTTCACCAAACAGTTTTCGAAGATCTTTTCTAAGCACAAAGATTTTAATCACCAAAATTGACAACCTTTTAATCGTAAAAATTTCATTGACAAACATCTGAAAACTGTCTTTACTTCTGCCTTCAAAAATATGAGAAATAGGCTAACGAAGATCTGAAACTTGGAAAATAGTTTTATTTCCATACAGGGAATCATGTGGACCACTTCATCTGATAAGATATCTATCTGGCCAATAGAAGTTAAAATCCAAAGAGAGCACTTGGTCAACATTGTAATCCTGCAAACAACAATTCTGAAAAAACTCCATTTGGTTTTAGCCAATGAAAAATAGCAAATAGATTCACAACACTTTGAAATTTAGCATTGGGCTTCATTAAGATGGAGATAATATGCACAAATAATTATTTTGACATAAGGGTTTAATGGGAAAGAGCTATCAATGCTTGAATATGACCTTTGAATTTGTGATTTATACATTCTAAGAAAATGCACATAGATTAGCCTCAAGGGAAACAAGATCTGTTATCAAGAGGATCTACAATTTGGCATAGAACATATTTATGATATACAAAATTCATATGAACAACTAAATTGACATAATAGTGCTTAGGTGAGAAGAAATTATGATTTAAAAAGGCGTACCTGGAATGATTTTGCCTTTGCAACCACATACATACCTGAAAATCAGCCACCTTGTTCATGCACCAAAACTGGTTTCTTAGAGTTGGAAATGGAAGAACCTGCTTGATTATAGATGTTACACATGATTGAACATAGAAATCTTCTTTTTGACATGAATCTGGAACTCTAAAATTTGAAAATTTTAGGGTTCCAACACTCTGATTGAGCGTGATGAAGTAGAGGCATCCTTGTTGCTCTACTTGATTTGCTACTTTGATAGTGGATTGTGGATTGCTCTCCACTACACATCAAGATTGGTTTTGGATTGGACTTGAATGATGATGATGGATGGGAAGGATTTGACTTAAATGAGGGAATATTTGGGCATTATGATGGCATGATGGATGATTTTGGATCTCAAATGGACAATATAAGATTAGATGAAAAGTGGATGATTTGTGAGGAGAGGAGACTCCAATTTATAGATTGGAGGAGGCCAAAATGGAGGGCCAAGATTAATTTCAAATGAAGGGTTGAGATTGATTTGAAATGGAGAGGATTGAGAGGACAATGTGTGAGATTCAAGGGATATGCTATAAAGGCATTTCTTGTCTCCATACCTCTCAAGGTACATGGGGAAGAGCTCTCAAGTACATTGGGAAGAGAAAAAAGAATTAAAAATTCCTTAGAAAAAGGGGAGAGGAATTAAAAATTCTAAAATAAGAGGATGTGTGGGAAGACTAAATGGATAAAGGAATTAAAACTTCCTTGGGAAGAGGAGGCATGGAGATATTCAAAGAATTTGAATTTCTTTGAAAGGATCAAGGTGATTAGGAATGTGCAAATGATTAAGGAGCTTGATTAGGTGGATTAATGGGTGATTAGAGTGCAAGTGGGAAATTAGGAGGATGTGACATGAGGAGAGAGAATGAGTGGAGGAATTTAAAATTGAGGAATAGTGATAATCATGCTTAAAGGTAATTAATTAGGCTAGATGAGGATTAAGAAAAGTGAATTGTAGGAATCACATGATTAGCTTAGTTAATTGAAATTAATTAAATAAGTAGGGTTTAGAAGAAATAAATGATATTTAAAATTATTTTTTAGAAGAATGGGAAATAATTAATTTATTGATAAATTAATTATAAGGTTATAATGATAGAATTGATTAAATAAGATTTAATCAATTTTAAGAGGAAGATGACTACCACAATTAATTAAATTAATTATGTGGAAAGGCATAAATAAATATTTTTATTATTGCAATGTCTATCTTTCACCTAACACACCTTTACATAAATCATGTCTTAAGCATGGGGGTTTATTGAATAGATAGAGTATTCACTTGTTTATTTATGACTTGCATATATTGATAAATGCTAAGAAGATAGTTCCAAAAGGATTAATATGTCATTGATGGGATTATTATTATCACTTGATATTTTTTTTGAAATAATGTTAAAATTGTAAGAAATAGGGTTGAGAGCTTATGAAATTCAATGGAGTGATGAAGATATGGTCTACATTCTACCAAGGTTGTGTGTTGTGGTAGTGCTAGTTAACAAATTGTGTTCTCTTCAAAATGTTACAACATTGACCCTTAGCCCAGATAAGAGAACAAACTATTAACAATAGTTAGAGAAATTGCAATTACTTTGCAACTTTTCTTTGAATTTGAGAGGTACAACTCCCTCTTATGATATAAATTTAGGTTTTTCAGGGTATTTTTTAAACCAAAAAAAAGAAAATGTGTGACTTTTAACCAAAAAGCCTTAAAGGAAAAGGAAAAGGGAAATAAATGACATGTCAATAATGAAAGAACTTTCCCAACCAACTACTGACAAAGCCACTGTTACACAATATTTATTCAAAGATAAACACTATACAACAATGATTTAAGGAGGAAAAACAAGTACTTCAATAACTCAATGCATAGAAAATTTGAACAGAATAGCATCCACATAAGAAGAACACAAATTTATCCATTGTAGCACAAAGTCTAATCATATCAGATAAACTGTTCAGAAATTTCCTTGCTTGGTATTAAAGTAGCTAAACTAAATTCATATTTCATTGTCTTTCAAGAAAGCAACACAAAGTACACATCCCTCTTATTTCCCCCAAAATTTCCCCTTTTATAACTAACATCCATTTGCAGTTTCTAAGTAATGGCAACTGGGAAAGTAATGGTCTTGAAAATGACCATTTCAAGAATTACCCTTTGCAAAGCAAAACTCATCAAAAATATCTTTTACAATAAACCCATACCATACATAATCCTAAATTTCTATTTCTTCACCAGGTACTAGATTCTTCCCTACAATTTGATTTTCAATCATCTCTACCTTTGTTTCTTCTTCAATTAGTACCTACATAATGACTGAAAATTTCTCTTCATCTTGTATATATTCTCGAGCAAAGTTAGTCAAATCGAAGAGGATGTCCTCCTGCATATGTTCAACATCAGGCTGTAACATTGGAGCTTTCCCTTTGAGCACCATCTTTCTTGTTGTTTGAAAGACCAATTACCAGGGTTTCTTCTCACAATTATTTCCTCTTGCAACTATTGTTCATGATTTTCGGCATGTTCTGCAATTTTACATAATAAAGGTAACTGTCTTTCTATATTCAGCAAAACTAGTTTGTTGTTTTCATGCAAGGGGATGTAGTCCTTGGATAATATTCCCTTGTTCGCTATCTAGCCATTTTAAGTCAGGGTTAATGACCGGTAACTAGTTATCACAAGGCAAAACCATTATGACAAAGAAAATACATTATCAATGATAGTGTGCATTACTTCAATCAACTTAAAGGGTGGTGCATTAAATATTATCTACAATAGGTGACAATATCAAATGCTCTGACTCGTGCCACCACCTTTATGTGCCTTTAGCCATTTAATCAACCATTAAGAAGGGTACTTGCAAATCTTCATTTGATCTATTCCTTGAGAGTTGTGTAATGTATGACAATCAATTAACTGGAGGCTTATGGAACACACAACAAGAGATTTGAAATCTCTAATGACCCGATATCAGCTTATAAGGGGGTATCGATCATCGAAAATAACCAAGCATTTTGAGTAATGTCAATTTTTAGTTATTGCCCGATCACCTGATAAATAATGACTCCCCCTTTGGAATCGTGGCATTGGGTTAAATTAGAACAGAAGAACCTTTTAGGTTTTATTGATGAAAGCATAATCGATAAAGAAGACCGCTAGTAAAATGGAAGCATGAATTTTAAGTTTTTAAAGAAAATGGAGGGTGCACTAACAATTGGCTCTAATTGGGGACAAGAACTGTTAAGGATGAAGCAAGGGACCTAGAATCTTGAGCAAGACCAGTGCTTATTTGTTGGGTTATAGAGTCAAAAAACATAGAAAGAGGACAAGGCATGGCTTTGCAGAAAGAACAGAGGAGAATCAAGGTAGGAGACAAACCGAGCACACCAAAACAAACTAACACTACAACACACCAAAAACTATTTACAAATATGTACGAGGGTGGGAGCCCCTTACCCCAAGAAAGCCCCAGATGAATCATGAAAAGCCACTAACAGGCTAGGAAAATTAGATACATGTGTGAAACAATGGATTGTGGTCATATGATGTAGCTAAAGATAGCAGCCACCTTGCAGTCGTCGTAATATTAGACCTCCAACTGATAGACTGCAAAAACTTCTCAAGCATATACTCCTCCTCAAATAGCCATACCTCTGAATCATAATCCACAACTTTTTGTTTTGTTTCAGGCAATAAGGAACCATCCAAAAAGATAACTAGACTATCTTCTTCAACAACCAATTCAAATGACTTATCCTTTTTGAGCACCAATTCTCCACCCTCTTGTTTTTTAGTTGAAGAATTATCAACCATGGTTTGTTGGCAAGGCATAGTAACTTCATTGTCTGGAGAATAAACATCAATAAGAATCTTTAAACACTAATTGGGAATGCAAATATTATGAGCACGACCATCTTCTACTTGTCTACAGTAGCCAAAAATATGGGATTCAACATGAATACAATTTTCTTCTATTTGCAACATGGTTTCAAAACTATCTTTTTCAGAAACATTTTCAGGAATATATTCCTTCAATTTGATTTTATCATGAGAGGGAAATGAATTTTCATCAATTAATTCAGAGATAAAATTTGAAGAGCGTATTGTCTCTAACCTTTGAATCTTCACAATATTTTGTAGGCACGTATAATGCATTAAATCTGCTCCCCATTTTCATCACTATTGCTATATTCTTTTCTGATGCAACATTAATCATGATTTCACTTTGACGCAGAAAAGAAGCATAAAAAATCAAAGATTCCTTTCACAAACCATAGGATAAATCAGCTTTAGGGTAGTTGATGACTATGGTTTCTAAATATCATTTTCTACTATCATGGGTTCAAATTTAATAGGAACCAGATCCTCGCTCTTTGCATACACAACACCTTCATTGAGAAAGCAAGAGGATTGAAAAAATAAGTCGTTTCCACCTTCAACTGATTCAACCATGTTACTTTTACATGCATGCATTTCTTTTTCTAATATTTTCTTTTCTTCAAACCTTTTACCATAAAATGACATAGCCATACCTTTTTCAATGTTGTCGATGTTGCAAGTGAGTGCCTCTATCCTCACTTCAGTAGCATGGCCATTTTCATCCTCCACTCCACACTGAAAGTCATCTTTTGAACCTTTCAAGAACCAATTTGGAATGAAGACAAACTTGTTTTCATCTGGTAACCAAAGTTTACTTTAGTGGTGAATTTTCGCCAATGGCGAATATTTCACGTCGGCCATGTCGGAAATGGCGAATATTTTGTACCGTTTGGGGGTGGCCATGTTGCTAGAACATTATGAATTTCTGTCATAGTCATGGCCCGATCACCATATGTTTTATGCAAATAAATGTTTCTATGCGATGATTTCACCAATACAATATATGGTGGACACACGGTAAATTTAATTGTTTCGCCTACACTCTCCGAGGTTGCCTTAATAGATGACCTTAATTCGCCTATAGGCATGTGAAGATTTGTTAGCCAGGGGGACCCAATTCGCCTAACATCTTGTCGACGCGTGTCTCTATTCACCCTAACTTTCGCCAACTATATTATATTTGGCTATTATTTGGATGACCTATAATTGCCTTGAAAATTACATAAGTTGTATTTGGACGACCTATAATCACCTCAAAAATTATATAAGTTGTGTTATAGTTACACGGGATTCGCCAAATATTTGTATACCATATAAAATTCTCGCAGAATTCGCCATATAAGGATTGGTATAAATACATGCAAAGATCAGATCTATTTCAATATCTCAACACAATCTGGTGGGTTCTAGGCTCTGAATTCTGGTCAATAGCGAAGTTTCAGACCAAGGAAAATCATTGTTGTTGAGTCATTGACTGTATTGGCGACTGCTAGTGACCTAAAGCCTAAAAGTGAGCGATCATATTTTTGAAGTGGTATATTATACATTATAGCCTATTATTGCTTCTTCAGCAAATTGATATTTTTTTGGCAGCCTTTATTTCATTGGAGATGTCGAATAGGAAGAGGGGTAGGAAACCTGAATGTGGGGAAGGCTAAGAGAGGCCAACAAAAAGTAGAACATTGTCTTCGTACTTTGGCATTGGATGTGAAAATTAGGAAGGTACATCATCACAAGTACAAGTACAAAATTCGCCACCTGCACCGCATGTTGAAGACGACGGTGAACCTGATATCTTAGATTAGGATGATCTTGAAGAAGATTATCTGGTAGATAGCCAAGTTAGCCGGAATGATATAATCAACTTGGGTGATAATGCCATTGATGATAATGCATGGAAGGGGAAAAGAATAGCCATATCAAAAAAGGGTGAACCACAATCAAAAAAGGATCGGGAGTGGGATATGTCAAAGAGGAATTTTCAAATTAATTGGGCATCAAAGTATCCATTCATTGAACCAGTTGAGAATCCAATTGAAGGCGAGCCTCCAATAGAATGCAAGTGTAAGATTTGCACTTGGAAACATAACAAGGAAATTAGGTTGCAGCTAAAATTTGACACCATAAAAAAGCATATGGGTAAAGTTTATGAAAAACAAATGATAGACGGGGTTGAAAAATTAGTGATAAGATGGAAAACAAAGGATGAATGTAAGCATGTGAGGAATGCCGAAGAGTATTATTTTAATGAGAAATTACAGACAAAGCCTATTGAAGTTGTTTTTGGAAAAGCAATGCAAATAGAACAACTGGGAAAAGCTATTCAGTTAAGCGTTGTTTTTCATATTTTGAGCAGAGGGCATGCTATGATAGATTTCCCATCAATTAGTGGTTTATTACACTTTTTGAAAGTTCCTAACTATCCTAATAGACATTGGTCAGTAAACAGTGGATGGGAATGGGCAAGTTGTCTTGCTGAGGTTGAAAAAGAATATGTACAGGAAAAAATAAGAGAGTCAAACTTCATTGCATTTTCTTTAGATGAAGTTACCGCAGTAGACAATACTTCATGGGTATGCATGCATGTTTATACTGTAGAGAATCATACCCGCCAACCTCATCTACCATCTGTTGCTAAAATGAAGGAGAGTGCGACAACGGAAAATTTATTTCAACTAGTAAAGAGAAGTTTAATTGAATATGGAGGTATGGATGACATGACGGTAGCCAAAAAATTGGTTTGTGTTGGAGCAGATGGAGCTTTAGTAATGCAAGGTCACAGGAACGGACTTTGTACAAAGATTGAAACTCCATTTGCACCGTACATTACTACAATTCACTGCATGGCTCACAGAATGAATCTAGCTTTTGGAATTGTGAGCAAGTTTGCTTCGGTTAAAAAAAATGAAATTTTAATTAGAGAGCTCTACTCACACTTTCGAAGTCCCAAGCGATTTATGGAATTTCAAAACTTCACTGATGGATTAACTGATGGGAACAAGCTTCTCAAGGATAATGATACTAGATGGATCTCTTTGGATGGTCTAGTGCATCGAGTGTTTTCAGAATATCCATCCTTGATTGGACTATTTCACACAACTTGCGACGAATCAGATCAACCAAAATTTCTAGAACTTCTTGGCAGGTTAAGTAATTTAGAGACACTCTTAACTTTAGCAGCTCTTCTACCCATGCTAGAGGAAATGAGGAATATTATGAAGGCTGCCCAAAAAATAGCTCTGTATATTGCAGAATATGCTATGCTGCGTAAGATGACATGCCTGACCCTCGATAATCTCTATCGAAATCAACCAGCACTATCTAATGAAAAATTTGTTAAGTGGCAGACACTCACAGATTTGAACAATCCTGATAACTTTTTACAAATTGGTGTAGACGGGGAGGTATGTGCCAATATACGGGGAATTGAGATACCAATGCACTTCTATGCCACGGTCGACCCTGAGGAACCAGGAAAGCGCCCCAGGAAGAAACTAGCAAGAGTTACAAAGGAAGATTTCGACAAGATTGTTGAGACTGTAACTACTTCTATGAAGAAAATTGCATATGATCTTTCCTCACAAATAAGAAGTAGATTCCCTCTTGACAACCTACTCAAAGCCATGTCTATTGTGTTTCCTCATTATTGGAGCCTCAACAGTGCATTTGATTTTCGAAGTAAGCTACTGACTTTGGTAAAACAATTTTGCATTTCCAGAGAATTTAATGGAGTAACTATAAATGGAATATTAGACGAAACTCATCTTCAAGAGCAATCAGCTCATTTTGCATACACTATGAAAGAACAATATGCCAAAATGGATAACCCCCGCGAAGAGGGATCAGTAACAAGGGTTTGGAAATATATAGCTGAGAACAAATCCTTGCGTGATTCAATGCCAGAATATGTGAAGCTTGCTGATTTATGTCTTACCATGATATTGGGTTCGGTGGAAGATGAGAGAGTTTTCAGTGCTTTGGGGTTCCTAAAATCAAAGCTAAGAAACAAACTAGATAAAAATTTGGAAAATTGCTTGAGGCTCTATACATCTAGGTATGATGTCCACACTTTTCCTTACGATAGGGCACTACAAATCTGGAGGTCCAAATGTGAAAGAAGAGGTTTGGGCAACACTTCAAACCAAAGTGCCAGTGGGACTACAAGAGCTACTGGTAGCATTGAGATGTAGTTCAACGAAGATATGCAGACTCAGACTCAGAGTGAAGAAACCACAGACGGGAATCAAGAAAGCACTGAATTTGATGAGGATGAATGGCAACTGTAAGAGATTGGTATTTATTAATCTTATTATTGTATCTCATCATTCATATTACAAAAGCATATTACTTTTTGCAATTAGAATTTAATATTGATTTGTAATTATATTTTTCAACTTTCTATTTCCAGATTTAAAATAGCATAATAAAAAAAAAACCATAATGTGTTTATTGATACAAAGATGTTTATTGTTTATTTATACATGTTTGAGTCTCAAATCTGTGTGATACATTTCAGAACCATACGATACAATTCATTCAATAGTAATACACATGTCGAGAATTTAGATTTTCATTAATTCTTTCAAAATATAGCCATATGATACAATTCATTCAATAGTAATACACCAAATTCCAATCTGTGTGATTCTCCATACCAATTGCAAAAGTGAATACAAAGTTTCAAAACCCTTTGCAAATGACCTTGAATTCCCTTTTATAAAAACAAGAGAGCAACAACAACTCCTATGTGATTCTCTAATGTCCATGCAAAAGTGAATACAAAGTTTCAGAAGTAGAACCCTTTGCAAAATTGCAAATGACCCTAGATTCCCTTTATAGAAACAAGGGAGCAACAACAGCTTCAGGTCGAATTGCAAGTTTGCAACATGTGAACACTGAACATCAAAATCACAAACTCAGCACATATTTATATGGCCATCACAGGCCATATTAGCAATTTAACATCTGCTACATGTTTGATGTCTCCTGTTCAAAAAACAGAGGTCAAAATCAAATATTAATTCACGCCATGACAAATTAAACATAGATAATAGCAGTGCCTAAAACCTACTAATCAGAAATAGAGAAATGCATAAATGTTAAAGCAAGGGAGAATTTGAGAATACAAATTTACTGGTTGAAGTTTTGCACTATGCATCATAGATTCATAGGCTAGATTAGCAAAATAGCAATAGCGAGTGCTATTTTTTTCCTATTCATAAAATAGACTCATAGGCTGGATTAGCAAAATAGCATTAGCCAGTGCATCATAGATTCATAGGCAGGATTAGCAAAATAGCAAACAGAAAAAACATAAAACCTTGAAATTAAGAATAAAAGAAGAAAATTGTGCAATACATACTATGATTCTTAAGAATTCTGTGCCAGTTTTTGTAGGGTGCTCCACTCTTCATCTGATGGAAGGTCAATATTCTGTAAACTATGGAAAGTCAACTCCAACTTTGTCAACATTCCATATTTATAAGATTTACTTGACATCACCATTTCATCCAATACCATATTTAGAGTTGTAAATGGTTGGATGAATTCCAGAAAGCTTTTGGGAGTTGTGTCCTTTGGAAGCAAGTCTAAATTAGACTTCATTTTTATCTCCATGATTTTTTTGTAAGCTTCTTCTCCAATGAATTTATTTGATGTGTCAACAAGCTTAGGCAAACCAAGTTTAATCAAATTATTTTTCATTTCTTGCAGCTTCACTATCTTTTTTCCACAACTGTCCATAACTTCTGATGTTTCCCTTAGCTTCTGGCATTTTTGAATGATAGATGATGTCTTAACTGTGGCATCAATGCGGCTCTTAATTCCCTTGGATGCCAAGTAGCTGTCACTAGAACTGTAGACTACTTTCAGAATCTTTTTTGCCATTTCCTCTTTTGAATAAACATGTGTGCTTTTTTCATAGTGCCCTTTGATCTTTATAAAAATTTGTCTCATACTTTCAGTCAATTGAAACCATTCACACAATTTCTCACTACTTTGCATTATTCGCCGCCAAATGTTTTCTTTTATATACTTCATTGTATTTTTCATATTGTCTTTCAATCTATCCTCCAAACTTTTTATTTTATCATTTGCATTGTGCAGGTCTTCTTTCATTTGTGCACCTTTTTTTCTTTCTTCCTCTACTTCCTCTTGCAAATGTTTTTCTTTTTCCTTCCCATGATCCAATAGGTCCTGTAACTTTCTCATTTATGCGGCAGCAGACTCATAACTTTTGTATAATTTTTGAAAACTGGCTTTTTCCTCAACAATTTTTTTACTGCTTTTAGCTAGTTTTTCAGTCAGGTCCTTCAATTCTGCATCCTTCTTCTCCTGCTTTGCAATTTCTACTACAGAGCCCAAATTTTTAATCCTTTTTTGTAAATCATTGCACTTGCTATCTGTTGCTTTCCTCCTTGATTTTTTGTTTTCCAGGTCTTCCTGTAATTTTTCTATTTGTTTCTCCAGTTTATTTTTTTTTTCTCTCCACCTTTAGCAGTGAAGGGTAGACCACTTCGTTAGTCCTTTTTGACACACTAATTTTGTCCACATTATGTACTTTGGAAAAATCCATTTGGAGGGTGCTAACTTGAAATTGAGAGGGATCTATCTGACTGTGTGGTGGATTTTTATCTTTAGATGTGTCCGGGGGCATAACAACCATGAACTCCATCATATCTTTTTGTGGGTCATATGTTGGAAATACCCTGTTCCTTACAGGTTGTTCATTTACAACTTCAGACACAGAATTCCTATGAAATGCTTTCTTTTTTCCTTTATTTTCTTTTGTTGTGTGTTCATATTTTTCATAGTAATCACAAAATTGAAAATCTGGGCTTGTTGAAGCAATTGAATGTTTGAAAGGTGATATAGGAATACCATAGGCTCCAGTTCCACTTATTCCCATGGTTTTAACTAATGCTTGACCAGGATTACCAACAACAGTTCCTGTTGCTGTCCCACTCCCACTGACACTTTCATGTGTAGTTTTCATAGTCTTTTGAGGTGTGTGATCTAAAGTTGCAAATGATTGATTTGTAGTATCAGTGGCACTTGATATAGGATTCTTAATAGTATGAGATTGAGTATCTACCTCTAGTGGCCTCTTGCGAGAGATATTTTGTTGTTGCCCTTGTCCAACACCAAGACAACTAGTATCAGTAGTAGACCCCATGCCAACCCCACCAATCACAGTGACACTTGACTGAATAATAATAGGAATACTATCCCCAGATTCCCCGCCAGTGGCAGTGGCACTTGATTCACCACCAATGGGAATACCATGATGTGGTGGTGGTTGTGGATTTGAACCTGAAACAAATGAAGGTGGACCTTGAGGGTAATGAGTAGTACCCATCCGTGATGAATCTGAAGAATCAAGTCCAATAATTGGTTTATAAGGACCTTTTGATTTTGACTGTGATGGAAGATGTACCTGAAGTGGATACCAAATGCCATCTCCTCTGGCACCTAGACCACCACCTTCAAAACCCATTTTTTCCATAAGGTTTGCCCCTTTTCTATATTTTTCTTTCATGGACTCACTGACTCCACTTGATATTTTCGGGACTGTAGTAGTTGTTGGAGGGGGCTCAATGACAACCTCATGCTCATCATCATCACCTTCAGTCCCGCCATGCTCCATATCCCACAATTTGCTAAACTCTGCATCCTCGTCGATGCTCTCAAATTCTACACTTGTCTTTGGTTCACCGAGATTCCTCCTCATAGTCCAAGAATCATTTATTTTGGTTTGAGTGAAATAATTCTCTTTACATTCATGCAGAATTGATTTGGGAATAGTTTTTTTAGATGGATTAGCAGATTTTAGGTAGAAATTGTAGGACCTCCTATTTTGGATGCCCTGGCCCTCCTCTGTTTTCCTCTCTGTGTGCATTTGCAATGCCATAATTTGTGATGAAATTTCTTCTATTGAAATGTTATTGTCAGCTGCAATTTTCTCCATCTCTTTTTTAACCTCATCCCAGGAGTCCTTGTTTCTAAGCTTTTCTAGCAATGGCTTACTTTCATGTTGACATAACGCTGAAGAGTTCCCATTTTTCTTATGCCTTGCTTGAACTACACCGATTGGATCATACTGCCAGAGACCCTCATCACCAAAGTTAAAAACTGTCAAGAAATCATGTGCCACAATGAATGCTTTTCTCTCAAATGTGAACCCTCCACATGAGAAAGGCAAGGAAGGAAATATGCTCTTCTTTTGCTGACCATGGAAAATTTCCCCCCGAAAATAATGTCTGATTCACTAGGATTTTACACAGTTGCTCGGGGGGGTTTCTTAAAGTTATCCCTGCTGGTAACACCTTTTCTTTAGGAGGGATGTATGATTTCTCTCTTTTCTCTATTTGCATGCATGATGGAAAAGGTTTAGGTTCCTCATCTTCAGCTTGATGCAAAAATTTATTTTGTGGTTGATCATGAGTACTCCATGGTACTAGTGATTCTACTAATGTTTGCAAAATGTTTATCCCACCAAGAACCGAGAAGTTATAAGATACCAGCTCCTTATCTTCTTCCATCAGGTTTAATCCTTTTACTAGAACTTGGAACTGATGAATCTCTCTTTCAAGGCCCTTGAGTTGAAAATATCTCTAATGCATATTTTTCAACAACAGTGTAGATTTATGATCTTTGGATGGATGCATTTTTTTCTTTTCGGCCTCAAAGATACTTTCTTTGAAAGGATTCCAAAAAGAATGAATTATCATGTCATCTTTAGCTAATGTTTTTTAAATTGTTGGTATAGGCCATCTTTTATATTTGAATGGATTTCTTGCATTTTCCTAGCACTGAACTATCTTTTTGAGGTCATTAATTAAACAAAGTCACCAATGTTCACTCTTGGGGAAGCACTAATAGACATTTGAAACAAAAATGCGTCGATCTTCTCACTTTTTCCCTAACAGATTCGCCAAAAATCTGTTGGTTAACAAATTTTGTTCTGTATAAAATGTTACTATATTGAACCTTGGCCCAGATAAGAGAACAAACTATTAACAAGAGTTGGAGAAATTGCAATTACTTTGCAACTTTCCTTTGAATTTGAGAGGTACTGTTGGTCTCAAAATCTGATTACCCTTCAATGCCTTTAATAATATAATCTAAAATAGGTGCCGAGAAGACATCAAAGATAAAACGATTTCAGAGACAACATATGACAAGGTTTGGTTAGACCTTCTACACTTCGGGCTCTTCCTTAAGCCCAGGCGGGTATACCCTTTGTGAATTAACTTCACATTCTTAAGCAACAAACCCACAGCAAACCAGTCCAGAAAACCAGTGAGTTTATTCACCTTAAAAAAAACAACTGAAAACAAAGAATGAAACAATATTCAACTTCAGTATATTTGATCAACAAAGCATGCAATAAACAGCTTCGATTAGTACCAGTGCTTTATCCAAGGCTACAGAGTCACTCAAACTCAAATAAAACTCCTGAAATAAAATATCTCTATACTTCCCATCACCTTGGTCTCCATTTATCCCTGTAAATGCCTAGCATCAACAAGAATTTAATCACTTCAAAATAATCTAAGGTCCTCAAAATTCAAAGTTCATCCAGAAGTATTTACTGGTAGAGTGGTCGTGCATATTTAATTTCCCTCCTAAAGAGAAAAGCTAGAAACACCCATACTGAGATTGCCTTACAATTCCATTCAAACAGAAAAATCCTAGACTATTCTGAATGAAACAAAGTAAATAAACTTAAGGACAAGTTTGAAGACGACACACAGCTTTACTCAAAATTGATGGCCTGTATATTAATATTCATTTGAAAAATTTCTACAAAAGTCTGATTCTCCATTAATCTTTGGAAAAGCGCAGAGAATTTTTCTGCAGCGTTTTCTTACAAAAATTTTGTGATCTCTTTCTCTCTAGTCCTGGTATCCATTTATATCAATATGGATGCACAAAGCTTCGGACTTCTTGAGGAAAGTTTTTTACAATTACTTCAAAATTGAAGAAGTTACAATTTCAGTTATGCGCTCTTTTCAACTTCTTCAGCAGTCTGTTGGACGGGTTGTTCAGTTGCAACCTCCTCTGGCTCTTCAGGGATGTTCTCTAACTGCTCCGGATCTCGAGTGGAATATTTAATTCCCCACTCACCATATGTCTCCTCGGTCGGCCATTCAAAATTAATCACATCACTTTTAACCTTAGTCAACCCTTTCCAAGAATTCCTCAGTTTGTTGACTTCTGAGTTAAGAAAACTGTAGTGTGATTTAATTCTCTCTATTTCCTGTATGGTTATAACAAAAAATGAGGTATCATCCAGATCAATAATTCCCTTGACCCTTGCTGACAATTTAGCATTTATCTCATTGAGCCATATCTGCTTATCTTTCAGCTGATCTGGATTGGCAAAAATTCCTGGGAGTAACTCACACACCTGATCAGTGTATTCCTTTTTAAGCAGTTTAACCCTTCTTTCCACATTATCCACCTCTGTCGCCAATTGCAATAAACTCTTAGTGATATCAGAAGTGGATTTGATAATAGGGTTAGCTCTTGCTTCATCACAGGAAACACACATGAACTCCAAATCCTGCTCCCTAGGCCTCCATCTGTCAAAAATGGGTGTCAATATGACTTTATCTCTTATCAACTCAGTCCATATCTCCATGACTTTTCCTACACTATTGTGAAGGAGTGAAGCATTTATAGTGTCTGCAAAACTGGAGACAGTGGCCTTAATCTTTTCTTCATACTTCCCTGCATAATAGGCCTGAGTTTGCTTAAGACTCTCCAATTCTTGGGGAGTTATCTCTATCATCTGAGAACTGGAAGGTGTAGGAGATAGTGGGAACTCAATAATGGGGCTAGTAGGTGGAGGTCTTGCAGGAGAAGAGGTGATCATTAATGTTGAAGACTCACCTTGTTGACGTTGTCCTGCTAACTGGCTCTGCAATTTGGCAATGATACTCTCCTTGCCTCTTATTTCCTCCTTGGCAATGTCATAAGCTTTCAAGACTGTTTCCAATTTGAACTGGAGAGCCTCTTTTTCTTTAGCATCCTTCTCAGCTACTGCAACACTAAATTTGGCAGTCTCCAACACTGTGCTAGCAGCCTCTACTACCCCTGTACTTTCTACTCTCCTGACCATCAATCCGCCAATGTGACTTGTCCCTGTGGTGTCTTTACCCTTCTTGTCCTCATTTCTCTTAAGGGACCACATGACTAGAGCAGCATTGTCTTTACTGAATGTAACCCCTTCCATGGGTTTGGTTTCTTTCCTCACTGCATCCAGCACCAGAGCATCAGCAATATTCCATTCTGGCAAAATGAGCACTCCAGCTTGTGCTACTAAATCTCTCCCCTGTTCAGGAGTGATGGTTTTGAATTCTTCCATCATCTCCTGTTTTATTTCTTCCTCCACCGAGGCTGGATCCTTATTTAGTTGTTCTGCCTTTCTTGTTTCACATCTAGCATTATATTTATCTATATGTTGTTTCCATATAAACTGCATGAATGCTTCAGATGTTACAAAACTATCATCTGCTAGAAAAGCACTAGTGGCCTTCTTTATCTCAGGATCCCACTCCTGGCCTTTGAGTTCAGTCGAGGTGATGTCCATTTGTGCTTCAGTGGGTTCTTCTGGCATCCCCTCTTCTACTTCATCATATGTATACGCAATCTCCCCCAAACTTCCCAACTGAGAGAGGTATTCAGTTGCTGCTTGTTCATCTCCAATGTGGAGAGGGGATTGGGATGGGGAATATAAGGGTGTATCTGATTGCACTTCCTTCCCCACCCTCTGCTTCTTTGGGCTGTCTTGGATGTCAATGACTTCATGTGCTTTCCTCTTCCCTTTAGATGAAGAGGGTTCCCCTCTTGCAGACACCAACACACTGTAACCTGCTTTCTTATGCAGGGTGTAATCACCAGGAGGGATGGCTTTAATAGGAGCTGATTTCCCCAAAATCATTCTTGCTTTCTCAGGGTTGTTTTTAATTACAACTCCCCTTTTCTCCTTTATTGTCTGCATCACATCCTCAAAACAAATAATCAAAAATTTTATCTTTTCTTCCAATGGGAAGAAGCTAGACAATGGGTCATAGCTAGCATCAAATTGATGCACAAAATCCAGGGCCTTCCTGTAAGCTACCCATTTTTCCTTCCTCAACTCCTGTTCATCCAAATCAAATTCATTCCTGATGAGGTCTTCAGGAAAGTGGAATTGATGGGGCCTACCTCTGCATGCTACTTTCTTCCAGAATACACCATTGTAGAAGTCCTCCGGATCAGCACATCTTGACACTGCAGTGGACAAATGGTAGGGTTTGAGGAAATCCTCAAAACATTTCCAGCCGCCCTTGGTGATTACAAATTGGTGGGCTACTGTAGCTGTAGGGAAAATAGTCCCTTTACCTCGGCCTGTTAACTCTGCCTCTTGCAAGTCACCAATTTGTCTGAGAATCTCAGCTATTCCCACTTTGAGGGGGACCTGGTATGGTAACAAAAATGGGGTGCCTCTGAAACCAAAGACCCTAAACACTGTGGACACTGGATACAAATACATATCACCCCAGTTATGAACAATCTTGACATTCTCTGCGAATTCTTTTGGTCTTAAGAATTCCAGAAGAATCTTGGG
Source organism: Cryptomeria japonica (assembly GCF_030272615.1). Classification (NCBI taxonomy): domain Eukaryota; kingdom Viridiplantae; phylum Streptophyta; class Pinopsida; order Cupressales; family Cupressaceae; genus Cryptomeria; species Cryptomeria japonica. Next base: position 255,723,689 of record NC_081410.1, read on the forward strand.
GACTCGTGGATTGTCAGAGCAAAGAAGAGTCCTTATTTTGGATGCAAAGTATTTATCAAACTTTAGAAAACTTGCATCCTCTCTATCCCATGACAATACGGTACTCCATAATTGTACTGGCATCTTCTCTCCCTCCTTTTCTTTTACCAGATCCATTCCACTGGCAAAATAATCTCCACCTTTGAAGAGGAAGAGGTGCATCAATAGTGAATACCACCCAAATGGCCTATCCACCTTCCCATTCTTTATCCCCATCAGTCCTCCATGGATAGCATCAGCAATATAGGAGGCATAATCAAATGTAATAGCAAGAGAAGGATTCAGAATTTGAACAATCATTAATAGATAATGATTTGGTATATTAGATTCAGCATCCTCTCCTAGAACTTGGCAAAGTGCCCAGTACATCCCTTTTGCCCTTAAGGTAAACATACTTAGTGAAAAGGGTTCTTGTGTATTGGGCCCTACAACTGCTAACCCTCCCACTTTCAGAAAAAGTTCTTTGAGAGGCCCATTCCTGAGATGAGTCCTCTGTGCCCTGTATACCTGAGTTAATTGTGTGAAGTTTATATGCTCCAAGAAATTGGTAAACTCACTAAGCCCAAACGCTTTTTTCAGCTCTTCTGCATTTATCTCCACGAGGGTTTTTCCATTCACATCCCGGATACACCTGGTAACTGAATCATAATTTAATGCCATCTGGGTTAACAAATCTGTATCCATGAACACCCCTGGGACTCCCAATTTCCCAACATCTAATTCCCAAATGCTATTTTGAGGAGCAGGAGAATTCCTCATTCCAAAACCGATTTTAAATAACCCCAACCCAGACAGCCCAACCTGTGGGTCTCTTAACCAATTACCCTTATCATACAATCCTTCTCCAATTCTCAATTGGGGAGCCCTGGGTACTAATTCTTTGGCCTTAGATGCCTGGTTGGTTGACAGCGTCAACTGCTCTAAGAAGTCATCACACACACTTCTTTCAAGATAATCAACTTTACCAGAAAATTCCCTTTTAGGAGCCATTTGCAATACAACCAGATAAATATTACTTCTGAAACTATTTCTGTTATACGAGAACAGTTTCACGTATTACAACACAAGAACGGCTGCAAAATAAGAAAAAACCTGATGCTTGCTCGAAGAAATTCGCTCTGCAACCAATTCGCCTTCTCTGTATTTGTAAAAGATAACTCTGCGTTTGCCTCCTCTGCAAAAATCCTTTTAAGAGATATCCTTACTTGGTTGTTAGGAAATCAAATGCTTGTACTCTGGGCCTTAACTGTAACATTGATTCCGCATGCTTCGACCGTCCCTTCAAAATCGAATTCATACGAGAATTCATATTTTAGCTCCAACGGGCCGCAGTCTTTCTGCAAGTGTCTCTCTGTGAATTTCATTTTGACGGCTTTGTCCTTAGTCTAAGTCCTGTCTTTTATTGGCTACATAATACCACGCGGCATCCGACCATTGGCTTAGAAAATCCCCTCACATTCTATTTTGATACTGGCTGAATGTCGCCCTTTATACTGTAGCGGGCCCGTGCTTTTCTCTTTTTGCCATGTCATCATCACGACACGTGGACGGCTGATATTCATTCTCGCTATTTCGCAGCCTTAAAGGGTGAGCACTTAACCCTTGCGAAATAGCGCGGGCCGTTGGATTATCTTTCAAGTTAATCACCTTTTAATCCTTCGAATAGGTCCTCAGGAATGGTGGGCCCGCTGAGTCATCAGTGACATCTGGCATCTAGTCATCCACTGTGCTGATTTGTCATTCTGTCATTTGCCGGAAGAAGAACCATGGGGGCCCCACTTCAGTCTCGACAGGTCTACCTCAGAAATGGTGGGCCCACTGAAACGCCATAGACACCTGGCTTTCTTGTCACCTTCGAAGCTGACCTGTCAACTTTTCATTTGTCGAACATACACTATAGGGACCCACAGCTGCCTTTTAGACCGCGTGTCATCAAGACACGTGGACGGTCCAGGTTAACTTTCACTATTTCACAGCCTTAAAATGTGAGCATCTTACCCTTGCGAAATAGCGCAAGCCGTTAGATCTTATCTCGACTTGCGCGACATTTAAACCCTGCTAGGAGCTTTCAGAAGAGGTGGGCCCACGGACACATCATGGACACCTGGCGCCCTGTCCTGCTGACTGTGGCGGCCTGTGCCACGTGTTACCTTATAATACGCCAAAAGAAAGCCACGGGGCTCCAGCTATCTCTGACAGCTATGCCTTCCACTTACCCTGTCGTGACACATGGACGACCGATATTCATTCTCGCTATTTCGCAGCCTTAAAGGGCAAGCACTTAACCTTTGCGAAATAGCGCTGACCGTCAGATCCTTTCTCAAGTTGCTCGGCATTTAAACCCTGCTAGGAGCTTTCAGAAGAGGTGGGCCCACGGACACATCATGGACACCTGGCGCCCTGTCATCTTCGAAGCTGACCTGTCGACTTTTCATTCGCTGGAAGGAGCCATGGGGTCTCAATGAATTGTAAGAGCTATCCCTGCCAGGTCACCTCCACCTGTGAGCTGACTCATCTTTGGGGCCCACTTTGATCCTTAATCTTAAAATGTTGACTGTGGCGGCCTGTGCCACGTGCTGCCCTCTAATACGCTAGAGAAGACCACGTAGAGGGGGCCCCACCTTCTTGACAGCCGCAACTTTCACTTCCTCCGCATGACACATGGACGGCTGATATTAATCCTCGCTATTTCGCAGCCTTAAAATGTGAGCACTTAGCCTTTGCGAAATAGCGCCAACCGTCGGATCTTTCCCCAAGTTGATCAGTGTTTACTGGGCCCGACACTTTAGAAGGAAATAATAAAAGGCGAAAATTTTCAAATAATTAACATGACCGCCTAGGTAAATAGCAAGGGGGGACACTTCTTACGACCCTGCGACCCATGACTTAAGTGAAATAAAGTAACGTCGGAATAGAAACCAGGGGACCTAACACAAAAGATAAAGCCTAAAACTTAGAAAAACCTTAAACCCTCTAGGTTTAGAATAAGGCTGAAGCATTTGGGGCCACATCTTATACAAATTTTTTCAAAAACCATAGCCAAATATGGGGAAAGAACCCAATTTTAAAAACAGCGATAACAGGTACAGCTCCCTCTTATGATATAAATTTAGGTTTTTTAGGGTATGCTTTTAACTAGAAAGCAGAAAAGGTGAGACTTTTAATCGGAAAGCCTTAAAGGAAAAGGAAAAGGAAAATAAGTAACATGTCAATAATGAAAGAACTTTCCCAACCAACTACCAACAAAGCTACTATTACACAATATTTATTCAAATATAAACACTATATAACAATGATTAAAGGAGAATATGAATATAATAGGCGGTATTGATAAACCTCAAGATAAGGATGATCAATTTATCTACAAAAAGTGGAGTTTAAAGTGTCAAGAGAGATTTCAGATCAACCCTAGAGAGGGTGTGGCATGGATCAGTTTATCCAAGGGATGGATGAAAATCAATTTTGATGGGGCCTCAAAGGGTAACCCGGGTGTCACAGGATGTGGAGTGATCCTAAGGGATGAATGGGGAATATGCAAAATAATTAAAAGAATTCCCATAGGAAATCAGACTAATCACGCTGCCAAAGCCATGGCGGCTTACCATGGGATGATCCTTGCCAAGGAAGCTAAATGCACTAAAGTGTGGTGTGAAGGAGACTCTTTAAACATAATCAATTGTTTAAACATGAAATTCCCACCTTCTTGATCTATTAGTAATGCTATTAAAGCTACTAGGAAAATCAATGAAGAATTTGATATGTGTGTTTTTACACGTGTATAGGGAGGCCAACTCCTATGCTGATTAGGCAGCCAATCTGGCTTGCCAATCGAGAGACATCATTACTAATTATGGTGAAATGGAGATTGTAAGTGAAATGAAATCTCTGCTTAATCAGGATCGAAGCCAGATAAGGAAAGGTGGCACTTTTAATCATTATTTCTAATGCTTCTTCCGCCTATTTCGATGCAGGGTTTTATCAAAGTTAATGAGCATTTATATAGGTGTCTTATCATTATCATCTAGCATGGATTCTGGGCATTCTTACAAAGTACCCATAGAAACCAGAGGAGAGGTTATCAAGCTGAGAGAAGGAATTGCAAGGAAGGTGCTAGAAATATGGGAGGTAACAAGAAAATATTCGAACCCACTTCCTGCTCTGACTGGAGAAAGAACATAGAAGTCTGGGATATCCTTCAACAGGGGGGGTTGAATGTTTTCATGGAGCGGCTAAGTGGGAAAGACCCCACAAACACTAGTTATTTTATCAAGAACTGGAAAAATGGTAAAATCCTTATCGGTTCCCAGATGATGAATGTTGATGAAGAGGTCATTGCCGAAGCTACTGGGATGACTACTGAGGGAATACAATTTTATAGGGATCATGTCATTTCAGATAAAGCAATAGATAACTTTCCTGTTATGGATGAAGAGAGGAGAAAGATGATCAAAATTGACAACTCCTATCATGCTTTGAAGAGAATTGGAAGGCCATGGAGGTTTGTTTTATTTGCCTCTATAGCTTACATTACCTTAGATGGTAGGTTTACCAGAGCCTACGGGCATCACTTTGTCTTGCTCAACCATTTCCATCATGGGGAAAAGGTGAGCCTACCTTATTACCTAGCATGCTCAATGGATCATACTATAAAGGAGGTTCAGAAGGACCCCAAAGGTGACCATGCCCTCTACCAGGGGCTTATGGTCCTGGTTTATAAAATGCTTAAGGGGAAGTGTCTTGAAAAGCCTATTAAGGGCAAAAAAGCAAGAGATGAGACAACAGAGAGTGAAGCTAGTGGATTTAACTTTGAATCAGAGACTAAGGGAGAACCAAAAGATACTAGCAAAAAAGGGAGGAATAGGGCCAAGAAGAGAAGCATGATTGTGGATTCAGAAATGTTGAAATCTGAAATTGAATCTTTTGAGAAAAAAATTGTTAAAAAAAAGAAAGGGAAAGTTGCTGGAAAGCAGATTCAGAGGAAGATCACTAAAAGGGGTAACAACCCAGACATCAACCACATTCTGGTTGACTCTGAGGAGGAGGCTGAGGAAAACAAGAAGGTTGAGGGTTAGGATAAAGAAGGGGAGGGTAACCCGGTGATGGGAAATATCGAGGTTGTGAATACCACATGTCTACATAAGGAGGATAAAGGGGATAAAAGTGGCAGAGATGAAAATGATACTGTTAAAGCCTTCTGTGAGACCATTTCTACCATGGTGAAGGATATCAATAGTTTGAAAACTGATATGCAGGTTATTGCAAGAGTTATGATTGGTGACAAGCCCCCGGCTGAACATGTTAAAGAATTGGTTGCCGTCCTGCATAATGCGGAAGCTATTGAATGTATGGTTGGAAAAATCATAGCAACGGAAAAAAAGGTCAATGATATGGGAGATAGAAAGGAAATGGAAAATAAAATGAATGACTTTGGCAGCAGAATTGACACGTTGGAACTCAATGTTAAGAAGATTGCAGACCAAAATTTCCAAATCCTCAAATCGTCTGTGGACAGCATGAACATCCTCATAAACAGGTTTGAAAACAATGCTGAGAAGGATGGTGATAAAGAGCAACCAGACAAGAAGGGTCATGAAAGGAGGACCAGAGCTAACACAAAGATCAAGGGCCACATCAAAGGTCGTGAGCTGGAGGAATTGAAGACTTCAGCTAGCAACATGAAACAAATGGTTGTTCATGCTGAAGAAATTATGAATAGTATTTAGGTCTCTGTTTGTGTCCTAGGTTTTGTCTTTTTGCTGTCTTTGTGCTTTCCTTTTGCTGTCTGCTATGGGTTTTTATGTTATGTTAAGTTAGCTGATTCCTCTCGGTAGGATCATTTTGTCTTTTTGAAGTGATCAAGCACTTTATCTAGCAGTTATGTTCTCTTGGCTTGTACAATGTTCGGGTACCTTTCAAATACCTACTTTTACTTAATCAAAACAATGATTAAAGGAAGAAAAACAAGTACTTCAATAACTCGATGCATAGAAGCTTTGAACAGAAAAGCATTCACATAAGAAGAACACAAATTTGTCTAATCATATCAGATAAATTGTTCTGAAATTTCCTTGCTTGGTATTAAAGTAGCTAAACTAAATTCATATTTCATTCTTTTAGGAAAATAAAACAAATTTTGCATCCCCCTTATTTCCCCTTTTATAACTAACATCCATTTGTAGTTTCAAAGTAACAGTTTTTGGGAAAGTAATGATCTTGAAACTGATCGTTTTGAGAATTACCCTAAGCAAAGAAAAACCAAAAGCATCTTTTACACTAAACCCATACCACACATAATCCTAATTTTCTATTTCTTCATCAGGTATTGGATTCCTCCCTACAATCTGATTTTCAATCATCTCTACCTTTGTTTCTTCTTCAATCAGTACCCAGAGAATGACTGCAAATTTCTCTTCATCCTGTATATATTCTCAAGCAAAGTTAGTCAAATCGAAGATGTCCTCATGCATATGTTCAATATCAGGTTGTACCATTGGAGCTTTCCCTCTGAGCACCATCTTTCTTGTTTTTTGAAAGACTAATTACCAGTGTTTCTTCTCACAATTATTTCCTCTTGCAACCATTGTTCATGATTTTCGGCCTGTTCTGCAATTTTACCTAATAAGGTAATTGTCTTTCTATATTCAACAAAATCAGTTTGTTGTTTCCATGAAAGGGCATGCAATCCTTGGATATCATTCCCCTGTTCCCTATTTGGCCATTTTAAGTCAAGGTTAACAACCAACAACTGGTTATCACAAGGCAAAACCATTATGACAAAGGAAATACATTATCAATGATAATGTGCATTACTTTGGTCAACTTAAAGTATGGTGCATTAAATCTTATCCGCAATAGGTGAGAATATCAAATGCTACGACTCATGCCACCATCTTTACGTGCCTTTAGCTATTTAATCAACCATTAAGGAGGGTACTCACAAATCTTCATTTTATATGTTCCTTGAGAGTCATGTAATGTATGACAATCAACTGACTCGGAGGCTTATGGAACACACAACAAGAGATTTGAAATCTTTGATGACCCGATATTGGCTTATAAGAGGGTATTGGTCATCAGAAAGAACCAAGCATTTTGAGTAATACCAATTTTTAGTTGTTGCCCAATCACCCGATAGAGAATGAATCCTCCTTTGGAATCGTGGCAACTAATTGAATTAGAACGCAAGAACCTTTTAGGTTTTACCAACGAAAGCATAAATGATAAAGAAGACCAATAGTAAAATGGAAGCGAGAATTTTAAGTTTTTAAAGAAAATGGAGGGTGCGCTAGGTAGAAAATACACTCATCCACTCCCAACCCTCATTGTCATGCCCCTAAACTATATCTACTCTCTAATTAAAAGATTGGGTGGGAAATAAACCATAACGAGTTTCAAATGGTGGTGTTTTAAATAATCTTTAAAGAGCTTCATTTATGGCAACAAAGAAGGTTTTACATTCATTATTGACATATTTTGTTGATACAAAATTAAGAAGAGCAAAATACGTATGAAAAAGCATGTGGGAAGGGACTACAATACTCATATTAAAGCCTTGTGGTGTTACACAATACTCTTGGAATGAACTCGTTGTAGCTTTCCACAATAAATGATAGTAAAAGTTAAAAAAAATCTATAGTGTTGGTTGAAAATTTTGACAACTGAAGAAGAGTTTAAAATGATTGTCGTCTCAACCACAACAACATGAGATTAAATCTATCCTAATTATTAAGAGAAGGCTCCCCCTGTGTTTCACTACTCTATTCTAGCAAAATTAGATACTAATTTCTAACTCTTATTCTAACATGGGCGATACATCATCCTATCCTCTTTTTTCAAGATAGATGTTATTCTTTTCCTATCTTTTCAAGAAAGAATTTACAACATAGAGCAGCAATAATTCTTACAATTTCTTTGTTACAAATTAACTTGGAAAGCAAGAACAATTATTATAGATAAGAAAAGAAGCAAAGTGTCCATAAAGGCGCAAAGTCTTCCATTGCTTCTCTGGGATTGGAAAGAGTACTTAAGCTCAAACTCTTAAATTATCTATTTTCCTATCAACCTTGTTACAAATTCTTCTGTAACCCAAAGAGTTAACCAAGAAAATCAAAATAAAGCTCAAAGTCATTAAGATGATTCTTAGCTTCACCTTTGATAATGCTTTTGTGAAATAATAATATGAAGCTTAAAGTCTTCAAGTTACTATTTCCTTTTCTAAGGTCACACAATCAAACACAAAGTCTTCAAAGTCTTCAAAAAGATAATATGATCACCAATTCCTAATTCTAACAACAATAGTCAAGATATGACACAAAGTTCACAAGTTAACAATTGCCTCTACACTTTAATGATATTCTCTCAACACACCTTTACTTGAGTAACACAAATTTATAATAAAAACTACATAATAACACTCTCACCATAAACACAAATGAATCCAACACAAATTCTAGATGTCAAATCTTTCTTCTTATTCCATCAAATTTTCAAATTCACAAGAGGAACACAAAGTTTCACTTTTGCTCTTCATTTCAATAGAGTTTCAGCATATAGATTAAAGATAATAGATGGAAATTACAATGAGAAACCTCATATATATAGAAGAGATGTGCAACATGGAACTAGGAAAATACTAAGACTAATTCAAATAAGAGTCCTAATTGACTTTGGACTCGTGCATTGCCTAAGTGCAAAAACTAAATACAAAATTGACACTTGAGGTGTCAATGTCTTATTAAAAAATGCATCTACTAAGAAAATTACTGAGTGTCACCTGACACTCCATTATGATCCTACTTCATGAATTCCTCAAACTTTTGTAGAACTACTTTCATCTATTCTTAGTCAAGTCCTTTTGTGTGACTTGTGATGACCTTGACTCGGGTAATAGAATCTCTGAGGTTCATGTAGCATTTTTTGTGTTTCTTTAGAAGTGAGGCTAGATCACCTAGATTCACTTGAATATCTACCAACTTATCAGTAGAGGATAATGAGAAGGTTTGCCTATCGACCTCTTCACCAATCAGTAGACTGAACTCTTTGATGATGACATCTTCATGGAGGCATTTTTGGTTCTCATCGAGGAAAGTGCAAGGAAGAGCTGATATCTTCTCAATGATGTCTTTCCCTTTGTTATTACATTCTAACTGTGCTTTCCTTAGATATTTTATAAGTACCTCTATAGAATTCATTTAATGTTCTAGAATATCTCTTTTCTCAATGTACATATACCTTGATGGGATCACTCCATTATCAACTAGAACATCCAACTGGAAATATTCTAACTTCAACCAAGAGTCAAAGTCCTTTTCATGTGCTTCTAATTCATTAGAGAACAAATTCAAAGTTTTATCAATTTCAATTTTTACCTCTTCCAGAGTGTTGACAAGAGTAACTGCTAAACATAAGAGACATGTTTCCTGACTCAACAGTCTATCCATTCATTCACCAACTATCCTCCCACGAGAATTCACCTATTCAACTTGCCTGACAATTTGTTCATCCATTGAAGAAGTGACCGGTTCGACTACCTCTGATGATTTGGTAATATTGATTAGGACCCCTATGAGCTTATCAACTTGTTTTGTCACCTTATCTTTCTTCACTTTCTCCTCATTGAACATTGTCACAAGATGCTGGAAAGAAGTTTGAGGATCTTCAATTGTACCCTCATGTGTTTGTTTGCCCAAATCAATTATTTTGATTACATAATCTATATCTTGTACTTTATCCAAATCTGTGTCCGAAGTCTACATACTTGTTCTTGGATTGATCTATCCTCAACCTAGTCAAAGTTTTGGCTTTCTTTGTGACCTTGGGCTTAATTGGTACTAATTGACTGAAATCAAAGTCATCAGGTGAGATGTCTTTCTTCTTCCTCTTAGGAGTGTTAGACACTAGCCAAGGTGGCAAAGAAGCATCTTCATCCACTCCAATAGTCAAAACTTGAGTCGCCAACTCCTGAGACTAAATATCGGTAGTAACAATAGGTGGAGTTGAGGTGACAATGACTAGTGGATTGAAAACATTAGAAACCTGAGGAGGAACTTGGGTTTCTAACATGAATTTATCAAAATCTTCCAACATGGAAGATGTGACCTTAGGAAAATTAGGAAGGAACATGGTATCTAGGTTGTCATGAGGTGCATCTAGGGTCGATTCACTTGTAGAAGTAGAAGGAATAACATTTATTTTAGGAGCTTGTGAAGGAAATGACACAGTGGAACTCACATAAATAACATCAGTAACAGAGACTAAGGTAGTACCCGTGATGTCACATGATGTAGGAGGAATACCTTCATGCATCTTTTGAGACTGTGAAGTACTTGGGATTTCAGGTAACCCCTCCTCATAAAATTCTCCTTCCTCTTGTTCCTGTTCGTTCTCTGGTTCATCTTCTTCTCAAAGTTGTTCATCTTCATTTTCTTCTTCTTCTTCTTCAACTTCATCATGGACTTGCATCTCTTGAGTTGAAGTCTCACCTTGAAATTTACCCTTTCCAATAGTGAATTTTAATTTAGATCCCTCAGGAGTCATAGGATCTTGCCTATTCTTGGTCCTTAATTTAGAAGTCTTTCCCTTGGGGCTCATGACATCATTTTAAAATGACTCAGTCTGGAAAGTCTTCATCTATAGACCATGTAGGTTCAACCAAATAGTGGTATTATCAAGATTTTTTTAAAACCTCGCCCTTATAGTAGTGTTCTCCTTTTGGGACCATTGAATGGGAGGTATAGGTAATCCAAAAACTTTGTGTCTTTCATATGCAGGATCAAGGATGTCAACATCTTCTTCAAGATCTTCTGGAACATCAACAAGATCAAAATTTTCAATTTGTTCTACTGTCAACCGATAATAATCCATTCTTCAGAAATCCTCTTCAATCCTGCGATCTACCCACACATCTTCAGTTTGGTGAATATGTGTGTAGTTATTCTTAATCTTATTCTTCATGCCCCTATAGTCAAAGAAATTTATGTCTTTGAAAAAATTCATAGTCACCCTTCTTATCTCCTCCTCCATGGCACAAGCCTTGTAGATGGAATTGAAGGAATATCTCCCTATAGTGATGGAGAACTTGAGACCTGTCTTATGAGCTCCAGATTGATGCTCATGAATATAAATCGTTGGGTGGGCCATCTCAATAAGTATGATCGTATCAGATGGATAACTTGGGAGCATGAAGGGTTATATAATAAAACATCCAATTTTGATATATGTGAAGGTAGGAAATTGGAGGAAAATGCAACCATATTCACTCACTACCTTCCATGCTTCATCTGGTACTCTTTTTTTTTGAAGCTCCTTGTTGAATAAACACATATAGTGAGCAAAGAAAGCTTCATTTACCCTCCTAAAATGGTATAAACTCTCCAAGAGAGTTAATGGAGAGAAGAACTTGTAAACACTAACTTGACTCTTGTCACCTGTAGTTGATAGACCTGGGAAATGCCTCATCGAGGCGACTGCATAGACAAGATAGGAAGTCATGTATAATTTCAAGGTAGTAGGAACCTTAGTCAACTATTCACATAAAGAATCTGCAATTTCCTTGCCCTAGAAGATCTTCTTCTTATTCTGCCTGATGACATGAATGTATTGATACATCCATTTGTGGTAAGTATTGGAAGTTGGGAGGCCTTTTACTTTGCTTAGAAGAGTAATAAGGTCATTGACCTCCTTAATGAAGTCATTGCTGGGAAGAGTCTTTTCCCACCTCAAAATTGTAGGCCTAGGTGTTTTTAGCCAATTCCCATTCATATTCCTCCTACATTTCTTTGAATTCTTATCAAAATAAGCCAGTGTTGATTGCATATCAACATCTGCATATTGATCTATAGGAGAACATTTGAAAATTGTATCAAATAAATACTCATCAAGCTTGATGAGTTTATTATCCCCATCCATATCCTTCACTGGTTTGGTGGTAGAATAATATCTATTGGCAAGAGCCAACACAAATTATGGATTTTGTGCTGACATGAGAAAAGTGGCCACTAGATGAATTTCACTACTTATGGTGGGTTCCATCTTGTAAGACACTGGTGGTGATTTTACCCTCTTCAAGAACTTATCGAGATCCACATGACCGGTCTCATTGTCTCTGATATTGTCAATATTTAATGTCATAGAAGAAGAAGGAAACATTGGATGTATTTCTTGCTTCTTGAACTTCATTGATTTTTTGCTTGGCGAGGATCCTGACATTTGCAATGGATGCACTGCATGATGAAAATATATCATTTAAAATGATTAGCCTCCATAAAAATCTTTTATTTTATAGGAAAAGTCCATTGATTGAGCACAAATTGATAAAAAATCATCAATTTGTATGTGTGTGCATTAGTTGCAAATCGGACTTATAAGTCCGATTTGCACTTAATATAAGTGTAAAATCAAGACCAAGTGCATATTGGATTTAAAAGACTGATTTGCACTTCATAAAAATCAATATCAAAAAGTAATGTATATTGGATTTATAACTCTGATTTACATCATGGAAAAAACTCACAAAGTAGTGCAAATCGGACTTATAACTTCGATATACACTAGTTATAAAGTAACTGAGATAAGTTTATATGGGGCTCAAAAGTCCAATCTACACTTTATATAGGAAAAACCATGAATTTAAGTGTCGGGTGGGGTTGTAACCCCGATCGACACTTCAAAGGAAAGCCAAACGAAATACTGTCAAGCGGGGTTGTAACCCCAATCGACACTGTGCAAAAAGCGCAGAGAATGTCTTTGTGGTGGTTGGGTTTGTAACCTCGACCACCATCACTGCAGAGAAAGTGGTGGGTATTGGGGATACAAACTTGATCACCACTAACTTTTGCAATGAAATGGAAGAAAAAAAGGTGGGATGGGGATATGACCCCGATCACCACCACTATCATAAAATGTGGTGAGGATCGAGGTAATACCCCCACCCAAGCATCACTGCCATGAATAATAATAATAAGAGGTAAAAGTGGAGGGGGTGTGTGGCCGCCACACACAATGATGCATGCCATGATGTGTGATGGACATATAGTCCTGACACCACCATGAAAACAAAACTTGGATATAAAGAATGAAGTCAGATTTGTAATCCGATACATATCAATATAATCCTTGTTATGTGTTGGGTTTCAAAGCCGATCCTACCAATGTAAAAACTAGAGCACGACAAGATAAAAATCTAAAGCTAAAAGCTTTGAGAAATGGATACATACCATGATTTATGAATGAAGCTGAGGGAAATCAAGCTTCTGACTTCTCCATGAAAATTATAATGAAAAATTAGGGCACTAATCAGAAAATAAATGGGTAAAGAAACCCATTTTGAATGTATAATAAAGGTATAAATCAATCCTATGGGTCCAATTTGCACTTAATATACCCAAAAGATGTAAGTTGGACCTATGGGTCTGATTTACACAAATTGATTACTAAATGTATAATTGGGGTTAAAATATGATTCTACACTTAATGACTAGAAATGATGCAAAATCAGAGATAAAACCCGATTTTGCACCAAAATAGGGAAGTTCACTTTTTAAGTTAAAATTTTGAAATTTTAACTCAATGAGGGAATTTCAACGTTGAATAACACATATTTGAGAATGAATGAGATGACCAAAATGTCTCATATTCTTGACTTTGAAAGAAAAGAGGGTGAATTATGAAAAATTCATAGGGGTTTTTTAGTTTTCACACAAAACGAAAACGGGGACAACATGTACCATCTTAGTTTTTCATAATAAATGATAGTGAAAGTATGCAATATATATTTGTTGTTATTGGATGAAATGAAAATGAAGTTACATTATGTATTTGTTTATGAATTTCTTGTACTGTCCTAAATTGTACTCCCTTATAATTTAGTCCACATTTTGGGCCCTCACCTTAGTGTTCATCTCCCATGCTTAATCAAGACTTGATTATGCTTGCATCATGTAGATATGGCCTTATTTTCATTTTACACATTGCATGGCCCCTTGGTCTAGCCCCAAAATAGGGTAGGACCAGGGCATGGCGCTTTGGTCCTCATCGGGAGTAGGGTGCCACACTTTTGTCCTCCTTAATTGGGCCCTATTTTGAATCCCTCTTGCATTATCAAATTTGAGTGGAAATCTCTCTCTATCGGCCTATGTCGGGAAATTAGCATTTTTTTGATGGGCAAGTATATAATGAGGATTTCCCCTCTCATTTGCATATATGAACATCATAAGAAAAGGGCAAAATTATAATCATCAAGCATCCAAAAATTGAAGTATTCATCATCAAGTATCTCTAGAGAACTTCAAGGATGCATTCTTCATTCATAAATTGTAGAGCATAATTACATCTTTAATTTGCAAGCATGTGTGTGTAATTAGGGTTTTGTCATGTGCATGCCATTTCATACAACATATGTGATTACATTCAAGAAACAAAGCATCATTATCATTATTGCAGATCTAAGGTATATCCTTCCATTATTTATTTTAGTATTTGCAATATTTTAATCAAGGTCAATTCCTAAATCAAGGTTTGTCTTAGGCAAGCCCCTATTCCCAACCTATTTCCATTTCTTTTTGTGTGCTGGAAATAGGTACAGAGCTACGATCTTCAGAATAAGCATTATTCACAGAGATGAATCAACCCCTTTTGGTGTGCAAAAAGTTACCTGAGGACCAGAGCGCCAGGCATTCTGGTCCCAACATTTTTGGAGCTTTTTTGAGGATCAGATACTGCTCAAATCTAGGTGTGTGTCTTAGTCCCGCATCTGTAGCTCAGTATTTTTGTATTTTTACCTTCATTTTCAACACTTTACCCTAAATTCAACAATTCAACTCACAAAAGAGGGTAAGCAAATACACCACCTTGAATCCAATCAGTATTCAGTCCTTATACTTGCTGGTTTGTGATTGAATCTATTAGATCTCATCCCTCTTTTGAATGTAATAGGTCACTAAGTAAAAATTAGCGATTTTCATCCTTCTTGTGGTGAAATCCTAATTTTTTACCCATTACATTCTCGGTGAACCCAACGTTTTACACCTTTAATTTTGATTTATGTTCCCAGATTTGAGTGTTTATACAATTTAAAATTAAATTTATATTTACAAGTTTAATTTCCAATTGAATTTAAAAAATTTAGAGGTTAATTTCACAAAAAACCCTAATTTTTAAATTCTAAAATTGAGCTTGTGGTGCAGTCACTAGTTGGGAGGGACCTCAAAGAGATTAGTCTGGACCACTCAACAAGAGTAAACACAATGGAAACACAAGGATATTATGGAGGTAGTGTATAATTGAATGAATTAAATCATGAAAACTGATTACAAGCAACCAGTAACATCAGGGATACAAGATTAGGCTCACTAGCCTGCTACAAACATGCTCAATTATAGAATAAGTCACAACCGAAACCTCAAAACTTTTGATCTATATTTTATGCTCTATATTTTCTCTTATCTACATTCTAATGCCCAATTACAATGATCTATACGATCCAAGGGGATTCGGTCGACCAAAGAACAAGACCAAACGTGTAAAACCAACAAGGTCGGTCTCTGCCAAAGAGATTCCTTTGAAAAGTCCAAAGCATGAAGTGCGGATCAAAGGGAACGTCAGCCACATGCCAAGGAACATCATAATCAACACTCAAGGCTCCACAAGCTATGAAAGGGATCTGATAGATTTACCAAAGCAAATAGGTTCAACCTATTCCGGTGCCAGAAAACTGTCACGGAAACCAGAATCGATAACTTGTCGAAAAATGATCCAAATGCTCCATGGTTTAGGAATAAGGAAGATGATGAAGTCCTCAAGAAAAATCCAACTCCTCAAGATCTAGTGAGCCAATGCTATAAAATGTAGAATGAAATGTTGAAACTACAAAACATAAAGCAAAACAGAAAGGAAATATTTTTGGTTGATGCAAGATTGCCAAGAATCAGGGATGCTCCTACATCAGACATCCGGGGTTGTTTAAAAAGAGAGTCTCTCACTTTTCTAGGGTCAGAGGAAAACCAAGGCAGTCTACCTCTTCTTGAGAAATCGAAGACGAGTCTTCAACTGTTCTACCCTTCCACTTCACTAGATACTCCTCATATTGATTGCTCTGGGTACTACGCCCAATCCTATTGTCAAAAATATCTTCAATTTGATCCGGTTCCTTTTGGGGAAACTATTTCTCCAAGTCTGCAATACTATCCTCATTGAATTCTAGTTCATGATACTGATGTAGATGTGTAATGTTGAATATAGTTGAAATACTCAAACTATTCGGTAACTCCACTTCATATGCATTTTTGAAACTAAACTTTCTCAAAATCTTGCAAGGTCCAAACTTCCTCATTTGTAGTTTGTTATATGTTCCATCCGAGAATCTTTCTTTAGTTAGGTACACCATCACTTCATCATGAACTTCAAATTCCTTATGTCTTCTATTCTCACCTACTTTCTCCTTATACTTGTTGTTTATGTCCTCCAAATGTTGCTTAACCTGAATATGCAAGGTTGTCATGTGGTCTGCAAAGTCTTCTACTTCTGCACTTCTCTTATCTTCACTGTTGATATCTCTCAATTCTGGTATACCTCTAGGGTGTGCTTTGGTAACAATCTCAAAAGCCCTCTTTCGGATACTCCTGTTTACTGAATTATTGTAGGCAAACTCTACTTGTGCAAGAGTCAAATCCCAACTTCCAATCTTTTCTCCAACCAAGCATCTCAACAAATTTCCCAATCTCCAGTTTACTACTTTTGTCTATCCATTGGTTTGTGGGTGAAAATTAGAATTGAATTTCAAATCTGTCTTCAGCTTTTTCCAAAGTATTCTTAATAAATAAGCAATAAACTTAGTATCTCTGTTTGAAACTATTCTCTTAGGTAATCAATGCAATCTCACCACTTCCTTGAAAAATAGGTTAGCTATATGCACTGCATATGATGTTTTCTTACATTGTATGAAATGAGCCATCTTCGATAATCTATCCACTACCACAAATATAGAATCATTTCCTCTCTGTGTCTTCGGAAATCCAAGTATGAAATCCATTCTTATATCCTCCCAAGGTCTCTTCGGTACTATCAAAGGCTTATACAATCCCACATTCTGACTACTACCTTTTGCAACTTGACAAACTCTACAACTCTACACAAATTTCCTAACATCCTTATGACTCTGGGGCCAAAAGTAATGCTCACTCACCAATGCTATTGTTCTATCAACACAAATATCCATAGGCATAATATCACACAAGACTTCATCCTGATAATTCCCAATTTTTAATTTCACCAAACATTGCTCACTTACTAACAACTTATGATCGTCTTGAATCCATGCTATCTGATAAGGCTTAAGGTGTTTCAATCTTTCCAAATTCAACTTAGTCACCATCTCTTCTGAAACAAGGTTATCTGAACTACCACTATCAATAACAACTTTACAACACTTACCGAATATCTTACATCTGGTCTTGAACAAATTTCTCCTCTACAAGGGCTCCTCATCTCCATCGGTATGACACAAAGCTCTCCTCATCATTAACAGTTCTCCATCTTCCAATTTGTTAGCTGATCTAGTGGGGCTTTCTTCCACCAATGTTGTTCTCCTAGTGTTCTATGTCTTCTTACATTTGAAAGTATGATGTCCTTCTCCTCCACACTTAAAGCAAGTTCCTCTGAACACTCTCTTGTTTTGTCTTCTGTCATCTTTTCCAAAATTCTCATTCTGGTAGAAATTATATCATCCTTCCGGTACTAACCACTATGTTTGCTTACTTCCTTTTCCTTGTTATGATCTATACAGGTTCCTCTTCCTCCCCTATATCCTCTTCCTCCGAAAAACCTTCCACCCTACCTCTCTATATCTGCTCATGTCTTTTGTTCATCTTCTCTTCTGCTTTCAGGGCATACTAGTAAGCTTCTTCAACACTCTGCAATTTGATCAAATTGAGTTCATTTTGTATAGACATCTCCAATCCATTCAAATATCTTGCAACTTGTTCAACCTCATCATCAATATGTCCAAATCTGATATCCAACTTGTAGAATGCTTCGGTATACTCCTTTACACTAGATTCCTTCTACTTCAAATTCTGCAACTTCTGGAACAGATTCACTTGATAATCAGCTGGCATAAATTTTAATTTTAACTTAGCAACCATTTGATCCCATGTTTTGATCTTCTCTTTACCTCTTCTCTATCTATCAACCTACAAATGCTCCCACCAAAGAGATGCATGACCTTTCAATTGGGTGTAGGCATATTTCACCTTCCTTTCCTCTGCAGTGTTCTCAAAATCAAAATATTTCTCCATCTCCAAGATCCAATCCATTAATTCATCTGAATCCAACTTTCCATCATACTTTGATGGGGTAAAATGTGGTTTGGTATTCACTCTACTCAAAAACCTTAAGAACCTTTCTTCATTTGAATCGATCATCGATGGATTTGCTACTTGATCTTCTGGGACCTCTTCTTCCTCATCTTCACTCACATCTTCAATATGTCGGCCTCTTCTTTGGGCTGTCTCAACAGCTTCCAACCAGGATGCAATTCCTCATAACATTTCTATCAAAGTAGGGTTTGCATTCCCATGCGCTCCACCATTCCTATTTCCTCTTTGCGCCATATTCACACTAGTCCTCTGCAACTACATGTTAGATTCACAGTCCGCCACCCTACGACAAAATTCTTAGGACCACACAATCTCAAGAAAAAAGTCTGCTCTGATACCACTTGGTGCAATCACCAGTTGGGAGGGACCTCAAAGAGATCAGTTCTGACTGGTGAGCAAGAGTAAACACAATGGAAACACAAGGATATGATGGAGGTAGTGCAAAACTGAATGAATTAAATTATGAAAACTGATTACAAGCAACTAGTAACATCCAGGATACAAGATTAGGCTCATTGGCCTACTACAAACATGCTTAATTATAGAACATGTCACAACTAAGACCTCAAAACTTTGATCTAGCTTCTATTCTCTATATTTCCTATGACCTAAATTCTAATGTTCAATTACAATTATTTATACAATCCAAGGGGATCCGGTTGGCTAAAGAACAAGACCAAACGTGTAAAACCAACAAGGTTGGCCTCGACCAAAAAGATTCCTCTGGAAAATGCAAAGGATGAAGTGTGGATCAAAGGGAAGGTCGACCACATGCCAAGGAACATCAAAATCAACGCTCAGGGTTCTGCAAGCTACAAAAGGGATCTGGTTGATTCACCAAAGCAAATAGGTCCAACTGGTTCCGGTGCTAAAAAACTATCATGGAAACCAAAATTGATAACTTGTCAGAATATGATCCAAATGCTTCACAATTTAGGAATAAGGAAGATGATCAAGTCCTCAAACAAAATCCAACTCCTCAAGATCCGGTGAGCCAATGCTAGAAAATGTAGAATGAAATGCTGAAACTTCAAAACAGAAAGGAAATATTTTTGGTTGATGCAAGATTGCCAAGAATCGAGGATGCTCCTACACCAGCTTGTGATTTGCCTAATTTGGATTAATTGTTTCAGATCTGATTTAGAAACATTTAAAAATTCAAATTCAAATTCATAGATCTCATTTTAATCAAATTATATAAATTTAGAGGTTTAATTCATAAAAACCCTAATTTATTTTGGTTAATTTGATTTGTGAATTGCTTCAATTTGTCACATCAATTTTTACATCTGATTTTAAAACATTTATTATGACACTTAATAGATCTGATTTATTTTCTATTTCACCTATGATTACTTTGTTTTTCACTTATATCTGTCAAAATCATGTGTTGGATAGTGGCTTCTTTCATTTCACATTGCTTCTTTTCATTCATAGCACTTCAACATATTGTGTTTTTAGGTTTTCAAAACTCCTTCCTTTCAATCAATTTGATCTTAAATCTTTCATATATAGTGCATTTTATTTTATGGTGATGTTTTTAGGAAAGTGCATTTCATGTATAGATCACCTCAAAGCTTTTGTAGATCCCAATTCTAGAGATGCTAATGGAAAACCTAACACTTGTACCTCTCCTAGGGTATCTAATGTGAATGAAGAGAGAGATCAATGATCTCTCTAATGGAGAGAAAGCATTGAACAACAACATGGCCCCATCTTCTTCTCATACACATACCCTAGCGCAAGGGGGGCAAGATCAAAACATTAGTGTTTCCATCTCTCTAGATCCTCCTTATTCTCCAAGAGCCTATCTTAAACATCAAAACATTTGTAGAAAAGATGATGTTATGCATTTCATTCATAATATCTCTCCCCATATGAAATTAAGTAAAGATGAGGCCTTAGACAATAAGGATCTTCCTTCCCAATCTACCAAAGAGGATATGCATGATGAAAGAAAGGAAAGTCTTCCTTCACAAAATATTCCTTATTCATCTACTAATCCCTTTGTTCCATCTAAACACCCTTACACTAAAAACTTCAAATAAATTTATTACAATGTTCCTCCACCTTATCAATTAAAATATTCTTATAGAAGTGGCTTTAAAATGATAACAAAACAAGGTTTTAGAGGATGAGGACTTGGAAAATTTGAACAAGGAATTCAGGTCCCTATAAACCCTCCTACACAAGTTACCATGAAAGGCCTAGGAAATTATATTAAATCTCATATGGATGACCTCCTTAGGATTGAATATTTCAATGTCCATCTTGCAAGACAACAAGCCATTCATTCTCGTAAAAGTGGTTCTTCTTAAAAAACTCCTTTTTGTTCATTTCATCAAACTCATGATCATCATGCTAATTATTATCCTAATTTTCAAAATGTAATGAAAGGACTTATTGATAGTGGAAAATTTAAAATCATAAATGATAATCCTTCTTATTCTAATAATAACCCTTGTCCTCAATCTCAAAAGAATAAGCGTGCACCTATTGATGATCAAGAAAAAATGGCTATTAAAATCTTTTAGAAATTGAAGCATGACAAGTATGTTATTTTTTCGTTTTGTAAAGTTTAGCACTAAGCGTAATGAAGGAAGTGAATATTGCCTTTTTTATCATGGTGGTTCTCATTCTCTTGGAAAGTGTAAATCATTTAAGGAATTTTTTCAAGAACAATACGATCTTGCTTGCATGTGTCTTTCAACAGATCTTGCTCTCTTTCTAGGTGAAAAGATAGTTCCTTAACACTCCTTTCCCTCTCATGTTGCTCCTCACCCTATGACACAACTTTTTCACTTAATCAGGGTCTCTTTTTCATTAGAGGTGGTTCTTTTTCAATTTCAAATATCTTGGGGTAGCAACATGATTTTGTTTTATCTCTATACTATCTCTTATCTTTAAAGTTTCACCGTCTCCTTTATGGATTGCATTATTCATAACTTGATGTCCTTTCTTGCATAGAAATATCCTTCATGCAAGTACATATGTGTCCCTTGTTAGGACCTATTCTTTTCTTGAAAGGGTACATCTCTTATGAATAATCTCTCCTAAGGAAATGCATGATTCTTCCCCCTAATCCATCCTTGTCTCCTTGCTTGGGGTGGCAATGATGATATTCTTTTCCCTTTCTCTCTTGCTATGTATAGTATCACTATTCCCTTCATGGGTTTCATTTTTTCATGTGGAATGATATGTTTCATGTGACTAATCCCTCTTTAGGGGAATTAGTGATCTTTATTTCTTTTTCTGTTCCTCTCTCTTTGAAGATTACCATTTCTTAATGTTACAAGCTAGGGTTGTCGTTGCACCAAAAGATCGACCTCTCAATTCCTGATACAACCACTATACTTTAGAATCCACAGGAGGCTGTTAAACCATGTCGTGAATCCCTGCGAGGGACGCTGGCCCACTGCGAACAATCCCCCTCCCAACGTCACTCACCGTGGCCTGCGTGATTCAAACCTGTGACCAAGCTCTAATACTACTTGTTACAAGATAGGGTTGCCGTTGCACCAAAAGATCAACCTGTCAATACCTGATACAACCACTAGAATTATAGAATCCACAGGAGGTTGTTAAACCATGTCGCGAATCCCCGCGAGGTAAGCTGGCCCACTGCCAACACTGTAAAGTTGCATTTTACATATACTAATGTCTTTTCTTGCATTGGATATTTATTCATGTGAGTATATTGTGCATTTTCTTATGTTTTATCTATCCTTAGAGGTTGTGTAATTATTCTCATTGTCCTTACACTTGGGGGGAAATGATCTCTCTCTCTCTCTCTCCTTTCTAAGGATATACTTTTCCTTTGTGAGTGGTGTTTGCTTATGATTTGATGTCATTCCTTGTGTGAAGTTATTTTTTTCTCAAGGTTTCTCTCTTATGAAAGAGGTGTAAGTCCTTAGCTACAACCTCCTCTTCACTTGGCAATGTATATCATTATAAGATTACCCCCACTCATTGGGTCAACAGTATGTCATCCTTGATCAAGAATATCTTTCACCTAGCAATAGGAGGAAGGTATGCATTCTTGTTCCCCTTTCTTTCTTTTGGTAGAAGATTCTATGTTTGTTCAAGAAACTCCTCTTGGAGGTAAATGTATTTTGAGAAAAGATCTCTTCTCCTCCAAGGATCTCCTTTAAACTTGTTGCAAGATATCTCTTTTTCAACTATCTTATCCTTGCTTGAAGAGTATTCCCTCTTTAGCTTGCATTTATGAACATTGTTGCCTAAAGGATATCTCCTTAGTGTTGAAAGTTAGGTATCCTTTTCTTTAAGCTTATTCAAGACATCAACATAGGGCTATGTTAACATCGTAAGGGGGGCACCCATATCGCTCCCTTTTGTACCATATTATACCATATTTTTACATATCATTTTAGCATGTCTTAAACAGGGTGTTCATTCTTGAAACTAGAGTAAACAAACTCTTACACAAGATGCTTCATGCCCAAAACTAGACACATAATTGATATATGTCTTAAGCATGGTTACACATCATTGAAACTAGTGAAAAAATACTCTTACACGAGATGTCCTTGAAACTAGGCATGTATCTGTTTCAATCAGGGTTACACATTCTTGGAACTGGAGGAAACTCTTAGAGAAAGATGTTCCCAAAGTCAAACATTTTCCCCTTGGAATTCACACATTTTCCACTTGGCATTTGAATTTACATTACATGTCTTAAACAGGTTGATGCATGCTCAAAAAAAGAGGAAACAAACTATTATAGATGGTGTTATATACTTGAAACCAGACATCACTTGCACACATGCATGAGGATGAGTGGAACTAGCAGAACATGACTAGACTATTCCTACTCTCCTCCCCAACATGGATCACCTAGATAAAAACATCTAGGAGCAAGGTATTTTTGTCCTTTCTCATCATTCTTCTCATGGATCATCTAGAAAAAACAAATCTAGTGTGCATCCAAGCTCTCTCTTTCCTTCTTCTCATGAACTCAAAGTTTTGCTATTGATAGTTCATGGATGATGCATTATTTTCTTTTTTATGTGATCGCTTGTGTTAGTGAGATGGCATTTTTCAATAATGATATTAGTAGTTGAGATATTTTTATATCAAGGTCTCTTTGGCTAGTTGACTTGAGGTCTTGTTTTGGTCTTTAGCTTTTGTGTATGTTTTTGTGTCTTTTTCCTCTGTTTGTATTTTTTTGTTTTTGTCTTGTTTTGTGTGCCCTTGCATATGATTGAGTCAATTAAGATCCTAATATTGGGGGCTTGGTTCCTCAAAAATAGTGATTTCTTATACTCCTTGTAATTTTTCTCTGCATTCCTCCTCTTCTTCATCTCTCTTTCATCTACTTTACCATGAGTATTTGCATAGGCTTATACTCCCACTAAAGTGAGGGCTCAATGTAGCATCCTAAATTGTACTCCCTTACAATTTAGTCCATATTTTGGGGCCTCACCTTAGTGTTCATCTCCCAATGCTTAATTAAGACCTAATTATGCTTGCATCATGCAGATATGGCCTTATTTTTATTTTACAGACTGCATGGCCCCTTGGTATGGCCCCAAAATAGGGTAGGACCAGGTCATGGAGCTTTGGTCCTCACTGGGACTAGGGCCCCACACTTTGGTCCTCCTTAATTGGGCCCTATTTTGAATCCCTCTTGCATTATCAAATTTGAGCGGTAAATCTCTCTTCATGTTGTCCTATGTCGGGAATTAGCATGTTTTTTGACAAGAAAGTATATAAGGAGGCTTTCCCCTCTCATTTGTAGAAGGGAAAAATTATAATCATCAAGAATTCAAGCATTGAAGTATTCATCATCAAGCATCTCTAGAGGTCTTCAAGTTTGCATTCTTAATTCATCAATTGTGGAGCATCATTACATATTTTATTTGCAAGCATGTGAGTGTGATTAGGGTTTTGTCATGTGCATGCCATTTCATACAACATATGTGATTACATTCAAGAAGCAAAGCATCATTATCAGTCATTGTAGATTTGAGGTATATCCTTCCATTATTTATTTTAGTATTTTTAATATTTCAATCAAGGTTAATTCCTAAACTAGGGTTTGACTTAGGTAGACCCCTATTCCCAACCGATTTCCCTTTATTTCTATGTGTAGGAAATAAGTACAAAGCTGCAATCTTTAGAATAAACATTATTCATAGAGACGAATCAACCCCTTTTGGTGTGCAAAAAGTTAGGAGGACTAGAGTGATAAGCATTCTGGTCCCAACATTTTTTGAGCTTTTTTGTGGATCAGATCTACATTTGCTTATACTACTCAAATCTAGGTGCGTGTCTCAATCTCGCATCTGTAGCTCACTGTTTCTACATTTTTACCTTCATTTTTCAACACTTTACCCCAATTTCAACAATTCAACTCACAAAAGAGGGTAAAAAAATACACCACATTGACTCCAATCAGTATTTAGTCCTTATCCTTGCTGGTTTGTGATTGAATCTATTGGATCTCATCCCTCTTTTGAATGTAATAGGTCACTAAGCAAAAATTAGCAGTTTCCATCCTTCTTGTGGTGGAAACCCTAATTTTTCACCCATTACACTTCCATTTAGGAAGGTAATGACTATTCATTATGATTAATAAAATGAGGCGTTTACCTAGCTACTAGGATTTGGTCAAATCTATTCTTACAATTTATTATGCATTAGTATAGAAAAGAGATAATTTGATAGATAAGTATATGACTATTATATGATGCATTCTTGGTGGAATTTACTAGTCATTCATTTTAATCCCTTGAAGCTTAAAAGTTCTAATATATGGGATTTTTTATTTGTATGCCATATTTATTAAACTAAACATGTCCTTAATATGTTGTTGTGTGGTTGAAATGAACACCTCATACATGTGCTAAGAGGATGTTTGGTGATATAGATGTGTGGACACTAAAATAATGTAGCCTTTTCTATCATTGTTTCATCATAGTCTATTAGCACACATAATCGTTCATTACCCATTTGTAACCTATAACTCCTAATGTGTAATCATTTAATTAAATAAGTCTTATTTATTTAGTTAAATCAAGGTAACAATATTCATTAATGTAATGGATGAAAAATTATGGTTTCACAAGTTATGCTTTGTAAACTAGGAAATGACCCCACTTTCACAAACATTACATTAAAAGGAGGATGAACTCAATAGATCCAACCTCAATTCTATTAAGAAGAGGGTTGAATGCTAATTGAGGTCCTATTTCCCCTTTTGTTTGAGTTGAAATTGTGTTTGAATTAGGTTTTAAATTGCAAATGTGTTATCCTTGATTTTCATATTGAGAAAATCGAGGGTACCCATAAATTTTTTGCCCATTTGTGGTCTTTAAACCTCTATGAACACTTTTCGAGACCATTGTCTTCGTGAGTGTGTTTTTCCCTTTTTTGTCCCTTTTTCACTTAAGTGTGAAATTTAGGTGCAAATTGGACTTATAAACCTGATTTACACCAAGTATGTCTTTTAGGTGCAAATTGGGCTTATAAACCCAATTTACACCTTCATGCAGTTGTTTTACCCCTTTAACTGTAATTCAGGTTTATAAGCTCGACTTACACCTTGCAAGTGCAAATGGGGTTTATAAACTTGATTTACACTTATTAATGACACTTCTTGTTATTAAATTCTCATTTGTGCAAATCAAAATAGGAGTCTTTCTCTTTGATTTTTAAGTCTTTTTTCATCGTTTTATTATACATTCTATCATTTGAATTCGCTTGAGGTCAAGAGAGAAATATTTCCACAAATTCCCATTTGGGTATGTATTTCCATCTCTGGCTATTTAAGGTTTTTGAAACTCTTTTTATTTTCGAATGCATTCTTTTTATCATTATATTCGAATGAAATATCAACATCACACTTGTGATGTCATATGGGATCACTGGCCTGAATGACACCACATTTGTGATGTCATCCAGATCAATGGTCTCAGGTGACATCCTTTTAACTTTGGTTTTATTCATCACACTTCTCATATTGTGGTGTTGGGTAGGGCCATAGGTCTATCACACATCAAAATTCATTGTGGTGCATGGCAGGTTGACGACCTCACCCCACACCAAAGTATGCCCTTTGCACTATTATATCCTTGTGGTGAGAGGTGGGGACATAGGCCCACGACACACCACCCTTTTTAGTGGTGCACCAAGGATCTATGACCCCACCCCACACTGTTTTCACTGTTGTTTTTGCCATGTTATACCAAAATTTTGGTATTTGGTGGGGATGTGGGCTCATCATGTACTAAACATGGTATATGGCGGGTCTACAATTCTGCCAAACATTGACTCTTTTCCATGCCCATCCTTTGGTGCGAGGTGGGTTTATAACCCCACGTTTCACCATTGATTTTCAAGTTGCTTTTTATTATGCTGTGTGTTAGGGTTATAAACCCACCTTACACCATAGCGTTTTTTGCTTGTAACAAGTATAATTCAGGTTTAGGAACTCGAATTACACCTTGTTTTTGTATCTCCTCAATTGTAATTTGGGTTTCTAAACCCGAATCACACCAGTTACCCACACGTTCATAAGTGAATTTTTGAAGCTTATAAACTAGAATATATCTCACACACATGTATATTGGGATTTTACACCCAATTTACCTCAAAGATATCAAGTTACTATGAGGGTTTTGGAAACCCTAATGGCTGCAAGTACATCATTTCTAAAGATTGTTCAATTCAGATGAACAAAATGATTGATTAGTTGTATCACTATAATCCTAATGATTTTCCCTTTCTTGGTGTTACTACCATACAAATGAAAAAATCTTCTCCAAGGAAGAGAGAGATGAAGTTCAAGAAGCAAGACCCCCATCCAGTCTTCCCGCCTTCTTCGATCACATCAAACATTGATCATATAAGAGATACATAAATAGGTCATGTTGACCTATCTGAATTTCTAAAGAGGGTTGAGCAACCTTCGTCCTACCACTAGATGGAATCTATCATCAACAATAGCATCCACCTAGTGGCAGTTTTCCCCATGTCATCTCAGGACCTCGAGTTTGTGATGGCAATTGCAAACCACTTTGATCTAGTCAGTAGAAGTGTAAAAGATGAAATTGGAAAGAAGTTGATAAAGCTTGATAAGGACTTCTTTGACACTATTTTCAAGTGTCCTAGTATTGAGAAGTATTCTAACATTACAATGCAATCAGATATAGCCTACTTTGATATAAACTATGACAAGTGTAGGTGAAATATGAATGATATCTGGCTAAAGACCCCAAGGCCTACCATTGCTAGATGGCCAGAGACTTTTCCAAGAAGTGACTTCATTGAAAAAGTCAATGATTTGATAACTCTTTTGAGTAGGGTGAAAGGTCTTCCCACCTAAAACACCTACTATAAATGGATGTATCAATACATTCATGTGATAAGGAAAAATAAGGAGAATATATTTTGGGTAAAATAAATCAGTGATGCCATTTGTGAGCAGCTCACTAATGTGCCTACCACACTCAAGTTCTACATGATTTTGTACTTCGTATATGTTGTGGCTTCAATGAGACTCTTTTCTGGACTATCTACAACTGCTAATAGGAGGCAAGTTGGCAAGTTGAGGTACACAAATATTACTCCCAGTTGGTTCTTCATAATAGTCATTAATCATTTCCGAAGAGTAAATGATGCTTTCTTCGGGTATTGCATGGTTATATTTAATAAGAAGTTGTATAATAAGAGTATCTAATCATGATTGAGAAGTGGTCAACCAATATGGATGCATGTTTCTGCAATTTTTGATCTTCACATACCTCAGAGTTCGCTGCTTCAATGGTGAGCTCTTCATGCTCCCTAGATATCCTTCTGACAAGATTATGTTGATGGAGCTATCTCATCAAATGAATGCAACGCATGAGGCCCAATCTAGTTCTCATACAACAAGTTTGAAGTTCATTCTTACCATTGGTAGATATTCCATCAATTCTATCTTCAAAGACAAAGCAATGGAAGAGGAAATGAGAAGAGTTACCATGAGGTTCTTGAAGGCCAGTAAGGACTTTGACTATAGAGGGATGAGAAATAAGTTGAAGAAGGCATATGTTCATGTGCATTGAATTGAAGATGTTTGGGCGGATTGCAAGTTTGAGCATGATATTAGAAAGCTTGACTATTGTCAGCTAACAATTGATGAAATTTGAGAATTCAATCTTGTTGATATTCCAGATGATTTGGAGGATGATACCATAATGCATTGGACCTTGCCTATGTTGACAACAAAGTTTTCTCTACTGATTTTCCTCTCATATAATTGTCTCAAAAATAATGCATTTCAATCAAAGATCGATTTCAAAGTATTCTTATGAATACAAGTGTGTGGATTTCAAGCAAAGGTATTCCATTGAAACCCTTCTCCTCTGGTTCTGATGATATGACTACTGGCCTAATGGGAAGAAGATCTAAAATTAGAACCAATAACAAGAAGGATCTCACCACTCCATCCAAGCTCCCAAACTGAAGTTCACATTTGGAACTAAGAAAGGGAAAGATCAAGGAGAGCCATCAACCTCTAATGTTAATGAGAGTCTGAAGTACCAAATGAATGATTGGAGGGCGAGCATCCTGATGAAGAACCAATTGATGTTGACCAATTGGAAGAAGAATAAGAAGGTGATTAGGAACAAGGTGAATTTGATGAGGAAAAGTTGTTGCAAGTAGACAAGTCCTTACCCCAGGTACCTCCTTCTTTATCTACATTATAGATTCCTATTTCTACTTCTAAGTTAGAGCCCTCTGGTGGTTACTTGTATTTCCCCCACAAATGTTATTTATGTGTCTTCTACTAGTGCTAGTGAATCTACCCTAGATACTCCTCATGAAAACATTGAGAATATTTTCTCATATTTTCCGTCATTGTCTGAAGTATTTCCCACTAGGATGGATGATTTTGACAAGTTCATGAATGAGTCTGCTCCTAGATCTAACGAATCATCCCTTGAAAATCCCACCAATGTTGTCACCATGACATCTCCTATTGTGACCACCATCGTTCAAGATTATATCAATCCCTCTTAGGGTGTGGTAGTAGGTGAGGATTATGATTTAAATTTTCCACCTTGGTTGTTGTCCAATGTGCCAAAGAGAAAGAAACAAGTAGTCTCTCCCGAAGACTTTAATTTTAGTCAACTTGTCCCTATCAAACTTGAGACTGTCAAGAAAGCTAAAACTTTGTCAAGGGTAAAATTTGACAAAAATAGGAACAATAATGTCAAGGTTGCTATTCCCCCTCCAAATGAAGTTGTTGGTGAGATCCAAGATTCAGACTATGTCATCCACATGATTGATTTAGGGAAGCAAACTCATTATTCCATGGCACAGGATGCTCAATCAGCCTTGGAGGCCCTAATGTCCAGGAACGATGAATATAAAGAAAAAAAGGATCAGATCAAGGCATGAATTGAGTAGCTCACCTCAATTCTCATCAAAGTAACTAGGTCCTTGAAAGCTATTGAAACAGTGGCCTCATCTTTGGACGAACAGGTTGTTAAAAGAGCTGAGCAAGCAACATCTCAAAGCAGAGTTGGAGGGGAATGGATGGATAAAATATTGAGTCAAGGTACATAAATCCTAAGTTTAGCTTGCACCACTGTTAGTAACCTTGATGTCATGAGAACAAAAGTATACAACACCATAGAAGATTTCTCCCAGGAACTTGAAACATAAGAAAAGGATTTTGAAGCCTGGCTAAAATTTGAAGATTGATCCAGATGATATCATTCAAAATGGGGTTATCACTTCACGACGCGTGTACATTAAGCAATGAGAAACATTGGAGCATCATATGAATATCCTAGAGCACCTAGTCAAGGATATAAGGAAGGTCCAAAAAGAATGTGCAGATAAAAAGAAAGACATTGTTGCTAAAATCTCTGAAATTCCATGTGTTTTCCTCGATGAGAATGAAAAAGGTGCTTGATGTGGATGAAATCATTAAAGAATTAAGCTTTCTTTTTACTACCGAGGTAGATAGGGATGACTTCTCTTTGTCCTCGATTGATAGATTACTTGATCTTCAATTTATCTTGGATTTTATGGATTCACTCCTGAATAAATACTAGAAGTGTTGTACTGACTTGGAAGATTACATCATCAGGGTTAAAGTCATCACCGACAATACTCAGGGACCTAATGGAGTTCAAATGAAGAATGCTATGTAGAAGTTTTAAGAATTTGAGAAGCAAGATTCAACTTGAGGAAAATGACACTTAGTCATTTTCCTGTTTTTCCCAGTGGCATTTGATTATGTTAATCGACACCTCAGGTGTAATTTTGTAGTTGCACATGTGTATCTGTTGAGTGCACAAGTCCTAAGTCAAATCAAACTCTTCTTTTGACTTAGTCTTAGAATTAGTTGTAATTTACTATTTTCATGTTGTACCCCTCTTTTATATATATGAGGGTCATTATTGTAATAAGGATCTTTTTTCTATCATTATTTATGCAACGAAACTTTGCCAAAGTGAAGAACAAATTGAGACTTGGTGTTCATTTTGTAAATTTGCAATTTAATCAAGAAGGAGATAAGCTTGGAATTAAAAAATTATTTTGAGTAAAATATTATATGTGGTATGAATGCTCTTATGTCATTGGTATCATATATTCTTGAATGATTAAAATTGGATATAGTTTTTGGTGCTAGATATTGAATACTTTTTGAGTCTTTGCAACTAATCTTTGAGTTACTTTGAAAAATCAAGAATTGGGAATTGGTTGAGATAAGGTTGCTGTAAGTCTTTGAGATTTTACAAGTTATCTCTAGAATTTGTATTTAAAAGATAAAAAAATAGAGTCTTTTTGCTATACAAATTATCTGGTTAGAGTAGAAGATCTTTTAATATAGTTGTAAGTCTTTGAGTTGACAATATATTTGGGTTACAGTGGTTGACAAGAATTCAGTATACAAAAGAATCTTTGAGTTCTTAGGTGTGCATAATTCCCATCCCTAAGTCATTTTTAGAAAAAAGGAAGTAATGGAAGACTTTGTTCTTTCACAGTCATGTTACTTCCCAGGTAGATTAATTCTAATATTTTAGCAAGTTTTGAGTTGTTTAAGTTAAGGGAAATCTATTCTTAAAAGAGAATTAGATGGAACTGGTTTTGAATAAAGAGAAATATGTTGTTATTATACCTTGGATTAGTGTAAAGTTAGCAAACAGATAAAATAGAAAGTAATTGGAGTAGAAGGGGGAGCCTTCCCTTTAATTAGGAGGGATCATATCTTGCCTTCTATGAGATGATGTCATAAGTGCTATCGTGAAACACAAATTTTATGAACCTTTACCAATCTACAAAATTTTCACCTTACAAAATGTTAAATCATTAGCAAACAATGAGAAATTGAAATGAAATAATGAAAACACAATATTGCAAAAGTCAAAACAAGTAAACTGGGATCTAAGCAGAAGAAGTGGGTCAGAATTTGTTGGCACATTTTCACATTTTTATACATCTTGGATTGACCCACCATGATGGATTTGACTTTATAATCACGCTATCTCGCATCCCTAAAAATTTAGAAAAGAAGTTTATAGGACTATGGTGGTCACCACCATAGTCCCAAACTTTTTCCCCCAAATTTCGGGAGCTCAATTCTAAGTCAACTTGTTATCAAATTTAAAATTAGGATTTCATATACAAAGCCTTTCTTTCACTCATTTGAGGATCCTAATCTAGAAATTTGAAAATAAATCCTTGTGAGGTGAAAGGGAAGCTTTTGTGTGAAGTATAAATCATCAAATTCATTTCATCAATCAAGTCTTCATCAACATTTTTATCAACCATGGAAGCTTTAGGAGATATTGGAGAATAATAACAAGATCATCGACTGTAAATTGGCTTGTACGTCATCCTTAGGATTTGGTATGCTTTCATGTTATTTTCATCTCTATTTAAGTTTTAGATCTACACATCATTGATTTTTAGATTTTCATTATTCCTTTAGATCCATATTGCATTTGTGATTTTAAGCATTTACATTCACTCATTTTAGGGTTTTTACTAAAAACATAAGGTAGAACTCTAGTTTGCAATCAATTCATAAGAATTTTACACACATGATATTCTAGGGAACACACACTTTTCAATACAATATCAACTATTTGTGGAGGTGGAAATGACCAAAAAAGGGGGTTTGACTAAAGGAAAACCCTATATAGCCATATACACATCATTTTCCAGCTTACAAGTGGAATTATAGGTTTCCATTGTAGTGGTCAATTTTTGGGAGATCCGACAGACAAACACAGGCCCAATATCAGGATATGGACCTTTATGAAGCACTTCAACTTCATTCTCCACCATTTGATGTAGATCGGTTGCCTTTTCAATCAACACTCTCAAATTTGTAGCTCTTTCCTGTGGCAAGATTTTTGTGGAACCAAGGATTCTGAGTTGTTTTCCCCTCAAGTGAGGAACCTCTTTGAGTCACCAAATCTATAGACTTGTCTATAGGATAATCTTAGTTTTATATTCCTACTGACTCACTTTATTTCTTCCTTTTACTCATAATTGTTTTGAAGCATTTTATGTTTGGAAGCTCGCTTTGACACGTGTCAAGTTAGTGGAAGTTTTGAAATCTTTTAGTGCGATCACCTTTTTGGGATCATGCATGACTTCCACCCGTTTGTTATGCGCATTTGTTTGTTTTAAGAGGGGCCAAGCTTCTAAGAGCATGAGGTGTTGGCACATGTTGATATCTCAAAGATTCAAGATTTAGAAGGAGAAAAAAGAAAATAAAGGTCCGTTGGCTCACCACATCACCCAAAATGAGTAGAACCAAGTGGGGCTAATGACTTGTTCACATGGTTCAACCTTTTGTACTGAGAATCATTGCAATAGAATAATCATGGAGATGTAGCTAGCATCTCATGGGATGCATGATAAGTTACTCATGGTGAGAAAAGATCATTAATGAAGATGGTTGTAGTAGTAATTAGGGGATCTTTCCAAGCGTTATTGTGTGACAATCTTTCTATTTTCAAGAATATATGGGATTTGGGACTAAGGCTTCTATAATTTTTTTTGATGTTTTAATGAAAGGGATTAAGATTCTAAAGATTAATAATTAACTAAAAGAATTTTATGCTTTTAAATACTTTGTTATGATGCTCAGATCTTAATTTCAACTAAAGAATGAATGAGGAAGACATATCAAACTATGCCTAGATTGCCTTTTCTGTGCATTTAAATCTCTGAAGTGAATGTTTGAAATTCTATGTGCAAGTGATTATTTTACATTGTCTATGATTTTACTTTTACAAATTTTTTTGGGGATATAGGTTTTAAATAAGGTGTGGTCACTCTCTTTCATTAGCCTATATTGTTGTGATTTTAAACTACTTTATGAATCTAGTGGATCTAAATGTGTGATATCTCAAAGTAATGAAGAAAAATGTATTTCTATTCACCCTTAATAGACACATCTCACAAAAAGATCTGAATATTACATTGTGTTAGGTTGAGCCTATATGTCTTTTGTATATTTCTATCAATGAAGAGATACTGGTATTATATGCTCTAGTTAGGAAATTACATGATTTATTCATCCTAATTCTGGTTTTTCATATCTTTATAATCTTTTGGCATTCTACGTTAAATATAGTTTGCTTTGTAAGTTTCTCTTTCTTCCCCTTTTCTCCCTTGCAGTAAATGAACAGATGGCTTCTAAAATCTTGGAGGTTGTTTAGTGAAGCATACTAAGTCCCCCATTCACTAAACTTCTCATAAGGTTGTTTTCGAGAGTGTGAATTCAAGGATCAATGTTAACAATGTCAAACATAATGATAGTAGAGTTTGATGCTAATGTAGACAAAGAAGTCAATGTGTTGGACCTACAAAGAATTAGCAACATATATTATTTTCTTTCTTAATAAATACGCTCTTGATTAATTCACCTATGATAATAAAATGATGTATGTTGATTCCTCGAAATACAATCCTTAGATACATAATTCACACTTTGAGTGTACATGTTGACAAATAGCATAAATGTCTAGGATTGTTAGCCATAGAATACCCAAAAAACATTTGATTTTTTTTAAGTGGGATGCATTAACACCTATGTTTTGACTATCTAGTGTGAACTAGACTTAGAATTATTATTGTTCATTTATTGCATAAAAAATCAATCTTAAATGGATAAAATTATTATTTTAATAATAAATGATATTATTTTCTATTTAAATGGTAAAAAGGGTTTTGAAGGGCACCTAAAACTCAATTACAATAGGTAAAGATTAGTAAAGCATTAGTTGACCATCAACAAACTAGTAGCAAAGTTGCAAACAAGTCATAAAAAATATAGAGCAATAATACAAAATAAAAACAAACACAAAATTACATTTTCTTCAAAGTCACAATTTCTTCCATCTCTTATAAAAACTTTTATCAAGATCCATGGATAGAAAATATTGTTATCCTTGATTTTCTATCATTATCTCAAATTGCTAATATTTTTTGTGTGAGTGTATGAGCAAGTGTCCATAGATTCAAGAGTAGGAACATGGATTTAATTTGTTGTATTACCTAACCCAACACCTAGGTGGTAACAATTACCAAAAGTTTAGATGTGTTTTGTGTGATTGTTGGTTACAATTATTGTTATTTTAGCATAGGTGTGATTGTCGTGTTTCACCTATATGTTAGTTTCATTTAGATATCATTTTTGTGACTTTGTGCTTAGTCTTATTAAACTTCTAAATGAATACGAGGTTAAAGGTCCTAAACTTGACATTACATTTTGGAAAGGGGACTCTACCTAGTTATTTGGGCCAAAGTAGAAGTGACTTAGATACAATTTTCATTAAAGTTTGTTGAACACTACTGGAAGCTAAGAGGGGAGGTGGTGAATCAACATTCACAAAAACTTGAATATATTGTCATTTAACAATTGCAATTATCCCAATTTAACTACATAAAAGGAAACAACACAAACACCTAAACACTCTCTCAAGAACAACAAGATTTTTATGTAGAAAACCCAAATTGGGAAAAACCACAATGAGATTCAACTCACACTATATAATAACTATTTTACAATGAACAAGGCTTCTTTCCAAAAAGAGTTTACCACTCCATAATTCCAGACTGAGGCACACAACCTTAGGAAATATACAAAAGAGGACTTTCTCAACTAAAGATCACTTCTTCGGGGAAAGATACCAAACTTCTCTCCCAATTCAAAAGAAATAGTAAATTGAACTGTGTACAAATAGCATCTATTATAATGTAGATAATAGTTCATAGTGAATACTCATCTATTTGCTCAATACCTCAATGAATCTTCACACAACTTTCATATCCATCAAATTATATCGCATCTGACACCCACTCATATCACCATCCATATATATATATATCTAACATAACCAATTCACTCAATATATATCAATCAGATCCAAAATAACCTTTACTAGGTTAGCCAAAAAATATGAAACATGTACATAGAATCAACCCAAAAATACATCATTTGGAAGGTATAAGAAACATGTGATGGTTCATACCAAGTCAGCGCACCTTCCAATTAACACCGAAAACCTTATGCACAACCGCTTAGACCAATATGCTCAAACCGATACAATACTTGATTTGGTAAACACATACCATCTTGTTCCGAACCTAAAGAAAATGGTACGCCCCAAGAGAACTACAACATCTTGATCTGCAACATATTCAAGATAAGCAAAGTAATCCAAATGGATAACATAATACCAGAGATATATCTAGTACAAAAATTCATTTTAAACCACAATAAGTTTCACCAGAGCAGACATAAGAGAGAATACAAATATTTTTGAACCACATAAGGAATTCCATACTTTTGAAAACACATAAAATCATTATCATACTTCCTTTCAATAGTATAACATGAATATGTTGGCATTATGTGAACTGATATGAGGACATAATGAGATTGTATATTGTCATTGATGTCAATATGTTGAAGAGGTGTGGATCGGCATATGTGAGAACCGATATAACACTGTGAACCAACATTTGTGCCAAAGTGAAGCAGTGTGCTTGTTCATGATGAACCAGCATATAGTTATGGGAACCAGCATATGGAAGTACTGTATGACTACCAGTTGGTAGTCTCAACTTTAGGGTTTCCGATTGATGTACTTCAAGCCTATGTGGCTCAACCGATGATATTGTGTGATGAGTTAGCATTGTAAAGAAGAACAGATCATGTTGCCATGTAAGCCTATGTGCGTGAAGGATCTTGCATGAGGGAGATTGTTCCTATCTACCTCGGGAATGTGCGAAGTCTGTAAAATGGTGATAACATGTGATGGGTTATCAGCCGCCATAAAATTGGTGGAAATGGACGATGGAGAATGTCTTGAGTTTGGATCGAGATCTACTGCGTTTAATGCAGTGTGCTCAATGGTCAAGATTGAACCATTTGAATTCCTTAACCTAATAGGTTTAGGGTTTAGGGTTTATGCTACCAACCTATCTATTTTCCTATAAGGTCAATTTTGTGTCTCTTTCTGAGGTTGTTGGCAAAAGTTGTGTGTGTGTATCCAAGAGAAGGGATACATGATTCTTGCCATACCAAAAGGAGAGAAGTGATACCTGCAGAGTGTAAGTGCAGAAGGTGAAGAGGAGCTTAAGCGGATCTGCATTGGCATTGAGTGCTGTTACCAGATCATTGTAATACCTATTGATCTCTAACCACCTCAACAACTAGAAAATCCCTTAACAGGGTAGCCTTAACCAGCTTGCTAAAAATCCTTTAACAGGGTAATTCAAAGCTACTGAGTTCGAAATCCTTTAGCTATTGAGTTCTTGAAATCCTCTAACAAGGTAACCTTTAACAGGGTTTGGCCCTTAACCGGGTATTGTAGCCATCTCTTAACAGGGTGATCCCTAACAGGATATGTTCCTAGCAGAATCTATTGTAATGTCTTTAACCGGACAAGGCTTCTAACAGAGTGGACATCTAAAGAGTTCAAAAAATAGCTTGTGGGTATTCATCGCCACCATGGTTTTTCCTAGTTGGGTTTCCACGTGAAAAATATGTGTGTCATGTGTGATGCTTTTATCTTGTCATGCTTTGCTATTGTTTGTCAAGCATATGATGGTTCTGTGTTTTATGCCTGTCAATAAAACATGTTGAACTAGCTGTTATTATGGTCTGATGATAGATTACCTGTTTATGCATAAGGATGAAATGGTAGTGTAGTCTCGAGTTGAGTGAAAAGATAAGTGAGTAACTGGTTAATGCTTGACTCAGACATTCTTAGCTTTATCGGTTGCACTCTGTTTCAAACCGGTATCACTATTTGCCAGTCATTTGAAGTGTTTGTTGTCAAATGAGTTTTGGACTATATTTTTGTTTGTACTGATATCACCCCCCCCTCTTAGTACCGGTTTGGTACTGTTCACTCATCATTGAGTTATTAATTGGTATCATAGCATCCTCCAGGTCCTCTGTGTTATAAACTTAACCACTTGAGGTAAAGATCCCAGTCAAATGATGAAGAGGGAAGGTCCAAAGTTTAACAGGGAAAATTTCAATATATGGAAAGATAGGATGAAGATATACATCAGAAGCATGGGTGCTCAACACTGGAGCTATGTTGAGAATGTCTATGTTGCCCCTACCGGTACTCTCATCGATGACCAAAAGAGAGAGATACAGGAAAATGGGCAAGTCATGGAATCCCTAATTAGTAGTTTATCTGACATTGAGTTTATTGATCAAGGTAAATCCCAAAGAGGTATGGGATACTCTTGAAAATATCTATGGCGGTGATGAGCATGCAAAATAGGATAATGAAGAAATACTGAGAGGGAAGTTTGAAGATATGCGGATGGTTGAAGGTGAGACCATTCAACAGTATGGAATAAGAATCAAAACTATTATTGGAGATATCAAGAGTGCAGGTGGTAAAATAGAAGACTCCACTGTGGTAAGCAAAGTCCCGAGATCCCTATTGCCGATCTATGCAATAAGGGTTGCTGCTATTAAGGAGCTGAGATCAATAGACAAGACTAAGGTATCCTTAGACTCCATCATAGTAAAGTTGACAGCCTATGAACTAAATAGTTTTGATGGCAGTGTTCAAAAGACTGAATCAACTTTTAAAGCTTCTGCTATACTATCCAGAAAAGGAAAAGAAGCTAGAACTAGTGGTGAACCAAGAAAGAGTAGAGAAATGGATGATTAGGAGATTTTGATGGCATTTGAAGCTCTCCTTGCCAGGAAACTTCCTAAAGGAACCGACAAATACAAAGGTAAGCTACCTTTGAAATGCTTTTCTTGCAACCAGATAGGACATATTGTTGTAAACTGTCCTAATGGCGACAAAAAGGACAAACCAAAAAGGTTCAAGAAATTCAAAGGAGGAAACTGAAGAAACTATTTTTTGGCAGTTGATGAAGGTGTCACAGATGGAGAATCAGAGGATGAAGAAAATGAAGATATTGTGTTTTTTTCTGTCAAGGAAGATGTGTCAGACAAGAAGGCTCTTGTCTCCTGGTTTGATAATTCCAATGAGTTGATCATTGATAGTGGCTGTTCTCACCATATGACTGGTGACCGGAGCAAGTTTCTATCCTTGGAGGAGTATGATGGTGGTGTGGTTTGCTTTTGAAATGATGCACCATGCATGGTCAAAGGTAGAGGGTCCATCTCTCTGAATGGAAAGAGTAGTGCTAACAATGTGTATTGGGTTGATGGTCTTAGACACAACCTTCTGAGTGTTGCCCAGCTGAATGACAGTGGCCTCACTTTGGAATTCAAGAATGGAGTTTGTAGAATCAAAGGAAAGAATGGTGAATTGGTGGACACTGACATGTAGACCAAAGGTAACCTATTTCATCTGAATGCAAATATAAGTACTTGTCTTATGGCTAAATTTGATGATAGCTAGATATGGCATAGGAGACTCTGCCATGTAAACTTTGATAACATTGTAAAGGCCAGTAAGATCAAGGCAGTTAGAGGGTTGCTGGTGCTAAGTAAACCAGATAATACCTTGTGTAGAGAGTGTCAATTGGGGAAAATATCTTCCTCAACCTTTAAAGGTAAATCTTTCACTACTGACAACTTGCTTGATCTTGTGCATACTGATTTGTGTGGTCCTATGAAAACTAGGAGTGTGCAGGGTGATAGGTACTTCATGATTCTCACTGATGACTACTCAAGAATGATGTGGGTCACATTCTTGAAAGACAAGTCTAAAGCCTTTGTAAAGTTTAAAGCTTTTAGAGCATTAGTGTAGAAGGAAAGTGGTAAAAGAATCAAGTGCTTGAGAAATGATCAAGGAGGGGAATTCACTTCCAGTGAATTCAACAAGTACTATGAAGAACATGGCATCAAGAGGCAATTTTTTTCCCCCCGGACTCCACAACAGAATGGCCTAGTAGAGAGGAATAACCGGACTGTGGTTGAAGCAGCTAGAACCATGTTGATTCAAGGAAAGGTAGCTGACACCTTTTGGAGAGAAGCCGTGAGCACTGCAGTCTATACAATGAACCAGGTACTCATCAAGAAAGGTAAGGATAAAACTCCTTATGAGTATTGGATCGGTAAGACACCCGTGGTTAGCTACTTTAGAGTCTTTGGTAGCAAATGTTACATCAAGAGGAGTGAACACCAGAGCAAATTTGATGCAAAATGTGATGAGGGAATATTCCTAAGATATTCCACCAAGAGCAAAGCTCTCAAGTGCTTCAACAATAGGACTTAGAGAATTATGGAAAGCATCAATGTAAGAGTTGATGAAACCTCTGAGAAAACAGAGGAAACCAAAAGTGAGCAAGCGGTAAACAAATCGATTGCAACCTTCTGGGAATCGGTTGTCAGTCAACCGAGTACCAGTAACAATGTTCCTACACCAGCAGATGTAGATGCTGATACTGATGGAGATGAGGATGAAGAAGAAAAGCAAGAGGAATCTATGAAGACCATTCTTTGGTATTTCAAGCTGAATCATGATCCTAAGCAGATCATAGGAGATAAGGATGCAGGAATCCTTACAAGAAGAAAAGTTAGAGAAAACTCATGTATGATCTCTGAATTCGAGCCTAAAACATTCAAAGAGGCACATAAGGATGAAGAATGGATCAAGGCAATGGAAGAGGAACTTGACCAGATAGAGAAAAATGGTACATGGTCCTTGGTACCCAGACCGGAGCACAAAAATGTCATTGGTACCAAACGGGTCTTCAGAAATAAGCTGAATGAGGATGGCACAATGATTAGGAACAAATCCAGACTGGTGTGCAAAGGATATGCCCAAGAAGAAGGAGAAGACTATGGAGAAACCTTTACTCCTGTAGCCAAATTGGAAGGAGGTCATATGCTTCTCACATATGCAACATTTAAAGGCTTCAAAGTATATCAAATGGATATAAAATTTGCATTCCTAAATGGTGTACTTGAAGAGGAGGTGTATATAGAGAAACTAGATATGTTTGCCCTATGTGAAGACAGTGACATGGTATGTAGGCTACATAAAGCCTTATATGGGCTAAAGTAGGCACCTAGAGCATGGTATGAACACCTACATTCCCATCTTGTGAAGATTGGATTTGAGAGAACAAGTGAAGATAGCAATATCTACTTGAAGTATGAAGGAGATCAGATCCTGATCTGTGAGGTATTTGTTGATGACATTATCTTTGGTGGAGATGACAAGATGAGTCATGAATTTGCAGATGAGATGAAGAAAGAGTTTGAGATGTCACTTATAGGGGAGATTAAGTTATTCATTGGACTACAAATCTAGCAAATGAAGGATGGAATCTTTATCACTCAGTCCAAGTATGTCAAAGACGTGTTGAAGACCTTTGGCATGGAAGATAGCAAACTGGTTGGTACACTGATGGTGACTGGTTGTAAACTATCCAAAGAGGATGACTCTGCATTAGTTGATGAGAAGGAATACCAATCAATGATTGGTAAGTTGCATTATGTAGTGCATAGCAGACTAGATATTGCACATGCAGTTGGCATTACTACAAGATTCTAGAAAAGTCCAAGAGAATCCCACCTGGTTATAGTCAAGTAGATTCTTAATTATCTGAAAGGAACTATTGACTATGGGTTATGGTATCCATACAATAATGATTTTAACCTGAAAGTGTTCACAGATGCTGATTGGGTTGGTAATGTAGATGACCAGAAGAGCACAACTGGTGGTGCATTCTTCCTTGGTGGTAGACTGGTCTCATGGATGAGTAAAAAGAAGAGTTGTATCTCTCAGTCTACAATGGAAGCAGAATATGTTGCAGCTTTCATGAACTGCACTCAGACAATTTGGATGAAGCATGTATTGAATGGCTTCAGATTTCCTGTATCTGAGCTGATAAGTATATTTTGGGACAATACTAGTGCAATTAATATCTCCAAGAATCCAGTTTTACATTCTAGAACCAAGCACTTTGAGCTTAAGTATCATTTCTTGAGGGAAAAGGTTCAGAACAAAGAGATTGCAATAGAGTATGTTTCTAGTAAGGAGCAGTTAGCAGACAGATTCACCAAGCTTCTCCCAAAGACTACATTTACATACTTAAGAGGTGAATTAGGGGTACTGCCGCTTCAGGAGGTGAACTAAAAGCATATGCTCCACATCAGTCAGGTATTGCATAGTCAAATTTATTTTGGATTGATGTGTTAAAGGATGCTACTCCTCAGGGGGAGCAACATAATGGAACAGGGAAGCTTGTGCCTCCACTTTGGCATTATTGTCAAAGGGGGAGAAGATGTGAAGCGTAGAAGATATCTACAGAAATTGGGGGAGAAGATGTGAAGCAGAGAGATATCTTTGTATATTGCCATCAATGCCAAAGGGGGAGATTTTTGGCATTATGTGAACTGGTATGAGGACATAATGACATTGTATGTTGTCATTGATGTCAATATGTTGAAGAGGTGTGAACCGACATATGTGAGAACCGGTATAACACTGTGAACCAACATTTGTGCTAAAGTGAAGTGGTGTGCTTGTTCATGATGAACTGGCATATGGAAGTATTGTATGACTACCAGTTGGTAGTCTCAACTTTAGGGTTTCTGGTTGATGTGCTTCAAGCCTGTGTGGCTCAACCAATGATATTGTGTGATGAGTTAGCATTGTAAAGAAGAATAGATCATGTTGCCACGTAAGCTTGTGTGCATGAAGGATCTTGCATGAGGGACATTGTTCCTATCTACCTCAGGAATGTGCAAAGTCTGTAAAATGGTGATAACATGTGATGGATTATCAGCCACCATAAAATCGGTGGAAATGGATGATGGAGAATGTCTTGAGTTTGGATCAAGATCTGCTGCATTTAATGCAATGTGCTCAACAGTCAGGATTGAACTATTTGAATTCCTTAACCTAACAGGTTTAGGGTTTAGGGTTTATGCTACCGACCTATCTGTTTTCCTATAAGGTCGATGTTGTGTCTCTTTTTGAGGTTGTTGGCAAAAGTTGTGTGTGTGTATTTAAGAGAAGGGATACGTGATTCTTGCCAGACCAAAAGGAGAGAAGTGATACCTGCAAAGTGTAAGTGCAGAAGGTGAAGAGGAGCTTAAGCGGATCTGCATTGGCATTGAGTGCTAGTTACCAGATCATTATACTATCTATTGATCTCTAACCACCTCAACAGCTGGAAAATCCCTTAATAGGGTAGCCTTAAGTGGCTTGCTGAAAATCCTTTAACAGGGTAATTCAAAGCTACTGAGTTCGAAATCCTTTAGCTATTGAGTTCTTGAAATCCTCTAACAAGGTAACCTTTAACAGGGTTTAACCCTTAACTGGGTATTGTAGCCATCCCTTAACAGGGTGATCCCTAACAGGATCGGTTCCTAGCAGAACCTATTGTAATGTCTCTAACCGGACAAGGCTTCTAATAGAGCGGACTTCTAAAGAGTTCAAAAAATAGCTTGTGGGTATTCATCCCCACAGTGGTTTTTCCCAGTTGGGTTTCCATGTGAAAAATATGTGTGTCATGTGTGATGCTTTTATCTTGTCATGCTTTGCTATTGTTTGTCAAGCATATGATGGTTCTATGTTTTATGCCTGTCAATAAAACATGTTGAACTAGCTATTATTGTGGTCTGATGATAGATTACCTGTTTATGCATAAGGGTGAAATGGTAGTGTAGTCTCAAGTTGAGTGAAAAGCTAAGTGAGTAACCGGTTAATGCTTGACTCAAACATTCTTAGCTTTACCGGTTGCACTCTGTTTCAAACCGGTATCACTGTCTTCTAGTCATTTGAAGTGTTTACTGTCAAACCGGTTTTGGACTATATTTTTGCCTGTACTGATTCACCCCCCTCTCTTAGTACCGGTTTGGTACTATTCGCTCATCATTGAGTTATCAGAATCCACAATTAGTTCTATAACATAAAAATATAAAACAAACATCCAGACCAATAAACTGATACACCATGCAATAGTTGAACATATATACATACATTCAGTCACTAGCAACAAAGGTTTGACATCAATGACAACAATGATATCCATATGTGCAACAATCTCCCCCTTTATCATTGATGACAAAATAAAATAAAATAAATTTCTTTTTTCTCCCCCTATTGATATTTCTCCCCCTTTTGATAACAATGACAAATGGTGACTTGCCAAGTCCAAAAATCATATAGACCAAAAACTGTTACACTAGAAAGCAATTAGAAATACCTATCAAACATTGCCAAGCTAAATGTCCCTATATTGATTCTTCAAAGAAATAAAAGAAGAGCTCCAGGCATGAATAGTAGTAGACAAAAACCTTCTTTGACTTTTACAATCCACACATATACTCACTACAACATCAAAGACATATGTATTAACAACACTTTGCTCAACTCTCTCTGCATCAACCAATAACTTGAGAAAAATGGTAGTCACAATTCCATAGCATCCTTTAGTCCACAAAATATTTTTTACATATTCTTCTCTTTGTTTTTGTCTCATAGACAATAAGGAATGAATATTTCAGGCTTTGGACCTCATTGCACCATTAACATCTTTATAAATGTTGAAGGATTGGGCTAGTTTTGTAAGCTGAGACTCAATAGAGTCTATTTCATCTTTGAATTGTTTTGTATTCATAAGCTACCTTAGACAATACCTATAAAATTAGGATGCACGGTCTATCATATATCTAAAATCAAACAAATTCAACTTAAGATCATGATGTTCCCTTAGGCACCTTTCAGTCATCTTTCTGATACATTTCCTTCAATACAGGGTTCATTGGATCACTATCATCATCAATAACAGTAGCCATTTTCTCAATCAACAATTTATCAATACCTCTGGAAGAACATCAACAACATTTAAAGGAACGAGATTGTTTC
Organism: Cryptomeria japonica; assembly: GCF_030272615.1. Lineage (NCBI taxonomy): Eukaryota > Viridiplantae > Streptophyta > Pinopsida > Cupressales > Cupressaceae > Cryptomeria > Cryptomeria japonica. The sequence goes on from NC_081410.1 coordinate 255,768,414, forward strand.
AAAGCAAATATGCAACACAAACTTGTTCAATAGTGTCCTGATTATAAGATGGAACAATGAGATACAACTCACCAACTCTTTTCAAACCATCAGGCTTCATAAGAATCTCAAGAACTCTATTTTCATCAAATGAGCCTTCTTTAGAAGAGGCAGAGGAAGTAACCACCAATTTCCTAGCTGAAGCACTCTTCTGTACACACACCATCTCTAAGATAGCTTCTGCAAATTTCTTTGATATCCATTTACCTTTCAACACCTTAGAAGAAGAAGCATATACTTCCTTAGATGATCTCTTCACATGCTTTCCTTTTGGCACCAATTCAATCTTGCTAGATCTCTTTCCAACACATCTACACATAACCTCTTTATAAGTTCCAAACCTATTTGCATTTACATCCCTAGGGATCTTAAGAATTATGTCCACAATGTACATACATTCATCTTCAAATACTTCACAAGGAAGCTTATCTACCCATGAAGTCCTAGGAATAATAGCCTCAACAAAATAATTGTCCTTATCTACTAGGAAAGTAACATGATCTATATACCATTCAACAATCTTCAGATGAATTTGATTCATTATAATCAACTCTTTCTGAATATATAAAAAAGAAAATGTGACAAGAAACACCACAATTATCCAAATTATCCAAGTAACCTCTAATCTGAGCACTTACCAGAACATCTCTTCTACATGCAATATGATTCAATATTGTTAGCACATTGAGCAAGTAAAATACCAAACACACAATAAGTGAACCATACCAAAAGGGGTACATTTCAATCTTTGTCAACCGAAGCTTATCCAATAATTTTTGCCTCAACAACTCACAAAGATCACAATCAACGTTCTCTTTTACCATCTTGTAAACCATAAATATTATCGTAGAAGAAGTCGAACCTTCACAATTCCTAAAATACACCTTATAAGAGAGTCCTATACTTGCCTATTGGACAACTAAGTCAACAATAGTATCAATTTAGAGTGCTCTCTTGTTAGATACAACACCGGTCAACTTGTTTACTTCATCATTCCTAGTAGACTTTAACGTAGGCACAATTTAGAATGAACATAAGCTAGTAATATCCCTTACGACTTCTTTCAAAATTTGATATGGTTGATCCAAGACAATCCCTATTAATTTTTCTCAATTTTTTTTTAATTATCTTCTCATCACAAAACATAGGAAAATCACTCTAGGTATCCAAACCCTTATGCCCTAGGTTACCATATTCTACCCTAGATCTCTATGTGCCATCTACTAGATGAATTATTTTGATATCATTAAGTATACTATGATCATACTCTTCCAAGGAAACATGGATATAACTGAAAATATCTTCTTACATACCACATTATCAGGAACAACAAAAAATACACCAATCAGATCGCTTGACCCCGAAACAAATGGTTTAAATTCAGAATTAGGTCTTGCTTCATTGTTACCACTGATGATATTAGGATTTTCCATTAAAAAAATATTTCAACAAAAAAGTATCTTGAATTTCTTCTTCATTTCTCCTCATGTCTTGCTTCTTTTCAATCACAATTGCACAAATGAATTTTGAATAAGCAATATATGTTGTCAATTAAGGTTTCTTCAAAAGTTGATAGATTGTATACCCAAGGTCACCAAAAAATTTCTGAACCTATAAACTTGCCTAGAATCCACCGAAAATCACTTCCATACCACAAAAAGGTGTAGATGCATCTTCAATCTTATTTTTAGTCTTATCAATTGATTTCTTCATCTTCTCCTTTTCCTTATTGATATCAATTTTTCTTTTTAGACCATTAGATTTTTCAATTCAGTTTCTGCAATATCTAGCAATGTGACCCATCTTGTTACACTTATGACATACCAGACCTTTATGAGGTTTTCTTCCATTCATCTTGTTATTTCCAAATATTCTACATTCAAAAGCTTTGTGTCCATACGTATTGCAAGAATAGCATATTCCATTGAAAGAATGAACATAACTTAAATTCCTATATCCATTTCTTATCATCCTATTTCTTCATTCAGTAGCCTTATGCCCAAACTTATTACAAGAATAACATCTAATGCCAATAAATTAATTTTTGTTTTGACTTCTGTATTCTCTAGCTCTATGTCGAAATCCATTACATGAAAAAAAATTATCATTACCTGATAGGAGCAGAAGGAGCTCTTTGAGCATCTCCCGTGTTTCTAAAACTTCAATTTTTCCGATCTTTGCCATTTTTAACTTTGTCTTTTCCTTTATCTTTTTCCTGAACATTAACCTTCTTCAAAGCCAATTCCACTCTTGTCTCTAATCTGTCTCTAAGAATTCAGAACAATATTTAATACTTCACTAGAACCTTTGAGTTTTAATCCATTATCAATCTATTATCTTGCATCTTTCAATTCCTCTTTAAGTTTGACAACTTCTTCAAAATTTGTACATTCTCTGGTCTTCTCATCAACCTTTGTTTCAAATTCATCAATAACCTTCTTTCCAAAATCTAGTAAGGTTCTTAAAAAATAAATCTTCTCAACTGCCTTCTTATGCTTTTATCTACTATCATCCAAATCTACCAAAGTAGATCTCAATTCACCTTCCATGTCAACTATACCATTTGCATCATTCCATCCATTACAATTCACAACATCCTTGTCCATTAATTCTTCTTCAAGCATAGTGTTCAAAATCCAAGATCTAACTCAATGTTTAAGTTGGCTTTTTAGGAACCAAATCTTTGATACCAATTGTTGAACACTACCAAAAGCTAAGAGGGGAGGGTGAATCAACATTCACAAAACTTGAATATATTAAGCTATTTTAACAATTGCAATTATCTCAATTCAACTGCATGAAAGTAAACAACACAAACATCCAAATACTCTCTCAAGAACACCAATATTTTTATGTGGAAAACCCAAATTGGGAAAAACCATAGTGAGATTCAACTACAATACATAATAATCATTTTATAATGAATAAGGCTTCTTGGCAAAAAGAGCATACTACTCTAGAATTTTAGATTGAGGCACACAGCCTCAAGCAAGATACAAAACATGACTTGGTCAATTGAAGATCACTTCTTCAGGGAAAGATACAAAACTTCTCTCCCAATACAAAAGAAATAGTAGATTGAACTGTGTACAAATAACATTTGTTAGAATGTAGATAACAATTCATAGTGAATACTCATCCATCTTCTCAATACCTCTCTAAATCTTCACACAAATTTTGCATCCACCACATTATCTCACATCTGAAACCCACTCATATCACCATCCATCCATGTATATATCTAGCATAACCAATTCACTCTTGATATATATATTAATCAAATCCAAAATAAACTTTAGTAGGTCTACCAAAAGATTATGAAATGTGTATATAACATCGACCCAAAAATACATCATCCGAAAGGTCTAAGAAACATGTGAGGGTTGACACCAAGTCGACACACCTTCCAATTAACATCGAAAAACCTTTATGCATAATCGCTTGAACCAATATACACAAACTGATGCAATATGTGATTTGATAAACACATACTATCTTATTCTGGACCTAAAGAAAATGGTTCACCCCAAGAGAACTGCAACATCTTGATCTGCAACATAGTCATCATAAGCAAAGCAATCCAAATGCATAAAACAATCACCAAAGGTATATTTAGTATAAATATTCATTCCAAACTACAATAAGTTTCACCAGAGCAGACACAAAAGAGGATAGAAGTATTTTTGGACCACATAAGGAACACCATACTTATGGAAACACATAAAATTATTATCATACTTTCTTTCAATAGTATAACATGAATCTATAATCATTTGTATAACATAAAAATATAAAACAAACATCCAAACCAATAACTTGAAACACCATGTAGTAGCCAAACATATATACATGCATCCAAATCACCAACAATAAAGGTTTGACATCAATGACAACAATAACATCCTTATACACAACGAAGTTACCTTGGGATGATCATAATTTATCAACTCACTATTGGCCATGAAAATAATTAAAAGAGTGTCTTAATGTAAATTTAATAGGTTACTAATGTCAAGTTAAGGGAAACATTTGCAACAATAACCAACATCCTAACGTAGAGTAATGAAAAATTAGATTCCACCTAGGGCATGCAATTGAAGGTTGATTTATTTTATTATTAATCTATAAGTTTTGGTTGAAAGCAACACCCATCCTTGGCAAATCCATGATAACATGCAAGGCATGAGTTTACAACATTTCTTATCATTGATAAAAAAATTATTTGTTGTTGAGTTACATTATGTGTCTCTTATTGGATTTAATAGACAAAGAAGATTTGGGAAAGGTTCTCAATATTTATCGTTTTGTTGTTGTTAATGGGTTTGAAGGTGAGACTATCATTGTTGACTTAACTATGGGTTAAAATTGAATTAAAGGATAGATCTAGAAACGTTAGGATTTTTTTTTAAATAAGACATTTATTATCTTTTAATAACTAAAAATATAATAGTGAATGGGAGCGATGAGAGGGAGCGGGAGGATTCATGCAAGAGCTAGGGTTTCAATCAACAATGGAGTAGGGGGTGTAGCTGTAGGCGAGGAGGGTGATATTGTCGATGAGGATGAGTCTGGGTGGGTTTTGTCTCTTTAGGTTGTTCATAGTGTTTTCCTTTATATGGTATTTGTTTTCTACGTGTGGGTCTATTCACCTTTGGTTTTTCTCGGTGGTGTTGTGGTTTGGCTTTTCTTGGTCAGATCTATTATTGTTTGTGTCTAGTTATCTTTTCTCTAGTACCCTTCAGATTCTATTCGGTGTGTCTAGCATTCTGCCATTTCTATTGCCCTCCTTTGGTTTGGTCATGGTTTTGCATTTTGGTCCATGGTTATCCATGGTGGGTTCCTCATGAGTTGCTCCCTTTGTGGTGTTTTTGGTGTCTTGTGGGTTGGTAGTCCCTTGTTAGGTGGGGTCTTTTGCTAGGTCTCTTTCTCCCCTTTTTCCTCCTTTGTTTGGCTTGTATCTTGGGTTTCTATCTGCTCCTCTACTTTGGGGCTTGTGGTTTCTTTGGTCTCTTCTTGTTTTGTGGTTTTGGGGTTTGCTGTGGAGGCTTTTTTCTTCCTCCTTGTTTTGTTATGATCAAGTTGTGGTTGCAAATTTTCAAGAGCACAGTCTAGCTATCTATTCTTCCTATTTTTGATTAAGGGATTTTTCTGGTTTTGGGGCCATGCTTGGCTTTGTTGCTGCCCTATGGTTTCTTGTTTTCCTTTTTTCATTGCGATCTTCTATTTCTTTGCCCTTGTTCCTTCTCCATGTGACTCCTATGGATGGGGAGTCATCTCCTTTTGAGGTGGGGATTATTCTTGTGTCCTTGGATTGGGTTTGGTTCCTTCTATTTTTTTCTTCCTCTTCTTTATGTCCTATTGATGGTGGTGTTTCCTATGGAGGTGGTGACATGCTGTGGGGAAGAGGTTGGAAGCTGTGCTATGAAGGAAGATCTTCTCTTTGGCTGCTTGGATGCAGGCAAGGTCTGGGTGTGGCCTCTCTATTTTGTGGGGTTTTCCTTTACTACTCCTATTGAGGTGGGATCCTTTTCTATTGAGGTGGAGAGGAGATTTTTAGGAGAGGTGGGGCTTTGTTGTTTGGAGGCTAGTCGCTTGGGAGCTAGGGTGGCTCAGTTTTGGCTCTTGTTGTTGTTGGGTTCTTCCTCTGCTTTCCCTATTGAGGTGGGGGCTTCTTAAATGGTGGTGGAGATAGTCTATGCTACTGAGGTGGTGACTTGCTGTAAGGGGATCTTTGCTATTCTCTTCTTGATGGTTATGGGAGTCATTCCAAAACCTATGGTGTTGGCTTGGGGAGCCTACAAAAAACCCTTATTGCTGCCCTTCTTCATGGCTCTTGCTTTTTGGGAGGTGCATGTGCTTTTTATTTCTTGGAAGATTATGGGAACCTTTCCAAAACCCATTATTCCAGTGAATTTTTTTATATAATATTTTTTTGTTACTAGAGATGAAGGTTATGGGAGCCTTGCAAAAACCCATTTTTAAAGTTATAGGAGCCTTGTAAAACCCTTTTTTAACATGTTTCTGACATCTCCTGTTTGATGGCTTGGGCCATGCAGGTGTATCAACCAAATCTTTGATGCCTAGTTGCTGATGTTTGGCTATTGGTTAGCTGTTGGTAGTCTTTGGTGTATCTTTTAGTAGTGCTATGTTGATGGATTTTGGATCCCTACTAAGTCCAAAGAGCTTAAGATCTCCTCAAAACTTGTTTGATCCTTAATGAAAAACTAAAAGGATAATAATAAACTATTATTAAAAAAGGCGGGTGCTAAAAGGGAACGTGCCTAAAGTCTACACGAGACCAAAACCAAACAAAATATGAAAATAGTCTAAGCAGGGAAAAACCTAAACATTAATAAACATTCAAAGTAATTCAACAATAAGAGAAATACTAATAAGAGATGGATCACAATTATCTAGTTTACCCTAAATATTACCAAGGATGAAACCATCATCAACAAGCTTCCAACAAGTCAGAGAACCCTCCTCCTTTTGGTCTCTATATGCAAGTTGTTGAGCATGAATAGGATTTAAAACTAACTTCAAGTAGGGAATCTTACCAAAATATGGCCAACAAAGAGAACTATACCCATTGGAGAAGGTAGAAGGTGGCCAAGAAAGTTGAGACCAATTATGGGCTTCATAGTTCACAGAGCCTTGATGTAAAATCCTTAATATTGAGATCCTAAATCACTTCTATCATATTGACTCTAGCTATGCCTATGCTCACTTGATGTAGAAGAGGTGGGAGCTATAGCTCTAGAAATTATGTAGGATCATTTCCCCTATGATCTAAGAGCTCCTATAAACATACAATCCTGTGAGATTGCATCTAGATTTAGATTTATACATGTGCACTAAAGTAAATCACAGCTTTAGTGCATATAAAAAGGTAAATAAACAAAAAATTGAAAGAAAGATGAATTTATATCTTTCAAAATATTAAAGAGAATTTTTATACTAAAATCATGCAACATCTAAGAATATTTAAATGGGAGACAAGGCCTATCACCCAACAAAACCATATGCCATGATATGACATCAAGCCAAAAGGTCTTGAATAACTCATGTATCCAAACCCAAGCTTCTTGAGCTCTGATGTAGAACCAAAATATATTATCAAGAGTCTCGAACTATCCACAAAAATAATAGCAAGGGTTGAGAACTCCTATATCAGCAAAGCAAGAGACAAGTAGATGACCTTGGTAGAGAATAGACGGGATCCACAAACACCTTCATTAACCTTGGATAATGCGCATTGAGACTCCTCAATTTCTAGGCATGTAAGCAAAGTACTATCTAAACCTTGCCTAAATAGGTAGTTAGCAATGATGACGTAACGTGACACATTTCAGATTAGGTTCCTTTTTTCATTTCTGGAAAGGTTAGCAGGGACAACCTGGTCACGCAGGTAAGAGTAAATGTGGCTATAGCGAGATGAGTCATGTCCAATAATAGAACAGACCATCTGGGACTCAAGAGAATCATAGGAAGAATAATGTAACTCTTCCACTAGTAATTCAAAGTGAAAATTAGATTCTTGTAGTTGTGGTATAGATGCCAAGGTGGCCATTGCATCCATTGCTCTATTTGTTGATTTGGGGATCTGCTGAAATGATACAAACGTAAAGTATTTCTTGAGATCATCCACCGTTCTCTTATAAGGCATCAGTTTCTCATCTCTTGTCTAATGTAGATCATTGATTTGGTTGATAATAAGTTGAGAATCTCCATAGATGTGTAATTCAACAATCTTCCACTCGATGACCAGCTTGATCCCATTTACCAAAGCTTCATATTCTGCAATGTTATTTATGCAAGGGAAGAGAATCTTGTAAGCGTTTGAGATTGAATATTTTTGAGGAGTAACAAAAAGTATTCTGGCACCAAAACCATGTTGAGTGAAAGACCCATCAAAGAACATCTTCTATGATTGTTGAGTAAGGTGCATGATTGATTCATCTGGAAATTCTATATGTAGAGGTTGACTGTCTTCAAGTGGAGCATCAGCAAGTTGGTCTACAATAACCTGTCATTTGATGGATTTATGTTCCACATATTCAATATCAAATTTCATAAGAACCATGACCCATTTAGCCAGTTTTCCTATGAGTATCGCTTTGCTAAGAAGATATTTGAGTGGATCAATCTTAGCTACCAGCTTAATAGAGTGTGCTAACATGTAGTTTCTTAATTTATATGATGAAAAGACTAATGTCAGGTAGGCCTTTTCTATGATTGTATAGTTCATCTCATAAGACACCAATGTTCTACTGATATAATATATGGATCTTTCCTTTTTATTCTCATCCTGTTGTGCCAGAAGTGCCCCCAGTGAAGTATCTGTAGCCGATATGTAAAGAATCAATGACTTACCTTGAATCGGTGGCATCAATATTGGTGGATTAGAAAGATAATCTTTGATTTGTTTTAGATGTTGTTCACAATCTTTATCCCAGTTGTATTGAATTCCTTTCCTTAATACCTTTGTGAAGGGTTGAGCTTTGTCTGCTAGCTGAGATATAAAGTGCCTTATTGATTGAAGATGATCTTGTAAACTTCTCATTTGACTGATATTCTTGGGCAGAGGCATTTCCATTATAGCTTGGACCTTTTCAGGCTCAACCTCAATTCCTTTCTTTGAAATTATGTAACCAAGCAATTTTCATAATGTTACTCCAAATGCACACTTTTTAGGATTTAACCGGAGCTTGAATCTTTCCATTCTATCTAGTATGAGGCCTAGCTCTTGAATATGCATAGATCTCTTCATGATTTTTACTAGGGTGTCATCAACATAATCTTCCATGTTTTTGTGCATCATATCATGGAAGATAGTGGTTATTGCTCTTTGGTAAGTTTCTCTTGCATTCTTTAGCCCAAATGGCATAACATTCCAGCAAAAGGTTCCCCATGCACATGTAAATGCCATCTTTTCTTGATCCTCGGGAGCTATCTTGATTTGATTGTAACCAGAGAATCCATCCATTAATGAATACATCTCATATCCAGCAGTCATATCTACTATCATATCAATGTTGGGCAATGGAAAATTGTCTTTTGAACATGCTTTGTTGAGATCCCTGAAGTCTGTGTAAAGTCTAATAGATTTGTCTTCCTTTGATACAGGTACTATGTTTGATATCCATTTTGCATAGTCTATAGCTCTAATAAATCCATCTTTTAGTATTTTTTCTAGCTCAGCCTTGACTAGCAATGCCACATGAGGATGCATCTTACGAATTTTTTTCTTGACTAGTTTAACTCCTGATGTAATAGAGAGATGATGCATGATGAGATCAGGATCTAGTCTTGGCATATCGGAGTATGTCCATGCAAAGTTGATCTTTTCTAAAAAGAGGCTGCTGAAATCTTTTAACTCTTCTGCTGATAGTGATTGAGCTAAATGAATGATATGTGGTGTTTCTTGACTTCCAATATTGACTAGTTGAGTTGGTTCAATAATATTGAAGACCTTTCTTTGAAGTAACTTGGTAGCATATCAAGTATCTCACCTTCAGGTGCCTCAAAGAGGTTTTCACCTTTAGGTACGTCCTTTATTTTTACTATTTTTTATTCTGACACTGCCACAATGTGATTTCACCATCAGATCTCTTATTTTTCTTTTTTCTTTTTTTTGACTGAGATACTTGATGTTTGTTTCAGTCATTTTATCGCTTTTCTCACTTGTGGAAGAGGTGATTGGTTCTACTACATTAAGATAGCAGGATAGTGTGTAGTCATTGGCGAAGGTGGGTATATTCAAAGGTTGGTTATAAAGAGCACAATCAATTAGTTCATGATGTATCAAAGATAAATTTTGAACAAGTTCAAGGGAGTTCACGGTACTATCATCATGACTTCAGACGGACCAGTCGAGTTCTAGAAGACTACCTTACGTAGGTGCCTTGAGACCAGGAAGAGTTACAACACAATTATAGAAATTTATGTTAGTATTTATTGGACCTAACCCAACCAATCTACTCCTAGTGTCGTCCCCTACTTCAAACTGGAGTACATACCATGGTGTGACAGTAACAGAGTCAGCAGACAACATCTCAACATTCATGTCAGAGTAGTCATAATGTGTTGTTGAATAGTTGTTATAAGCAGAGCTTCTATCTGAGTTATCAGTCATAAGATGAAGTTTGTGACTCATCTTCAAGTGGTTTAGTAATAGTATATATAGTATCAATACCTACATCTTTGATCCTGCAAGTTCCTTCATGATTTGGTTCATTGATCACTTGTATTTGACACACTTGTGGACATAACCTTGATGGTTCTGTTAATCCCCATCATCTGTTCCATTCAGCTTCCTCTAGACTGATGATTGGTCCTATTTTTGTAGCTTCTAATTCTTCTTTTTTAGTTCCACACCTGATTTGTCCTATCTCGTTAGAGGGAGAGTTAGTAGGTGAAGAAATTTCTTGTGTCCTTTCTTCCTCCAGCTGTTGTTCATAGTCTTCTTTTCTTTTTAGTCTGATTTCTTCTATTTCCTTTTGCATTTTTAAGTGTATCATCTCTTGTGCACCATATGTGATATCATTGGATTCTTCGGGGGTTCCTGTAGTAGGTGTATCTGAGAGATGGTCTGGCCCCCATTCATACTCATTTGAATCAATTTCTAATTCCTCTACTTGTTGTCTACTAGTAAATGTGACCAGAATGTTCAATGGTGCAAACAATTCTCTGATTCTATATACTTCTTCTCTTATATCCTCTGGGATTTCTACTTCTTGTAGTGTTATAGCTGATACAATCAGAACTTGATTGCCATTTTCCTCCTCTCTCTAGGTTGGCAATTCTTCTTGTTCATCATCACACTCATCCTAAGTTTGTTGAGTATTAATTTCCTATGGCGTTGAAGGTAGTATCTTTTTCCTCTACTTAGGTTGATGGTGAGGAGTAGGTTTCTGATCTGATGACTTTCTTGGATAGTATCCCAGTCCAGCTTTATCATTTACAGACTTAGTTTGTAACTGAATAGTTTCAACAATACCTTCTTGACGCTTTCCTAGAGGACCGGTACCTGAATATCCCATGTGTTGAAGCATCTTATAGCCTGGACCATATTGTGTCGAGGAAATCTCACAATGTCATATTTCTTTGTTGGTGCTATCTTCTTTGAAAAGCCATTTGAGAGCAGCGTCCTCTTCTATTTCATCTGCAAGGGAAGTAGAGGACTATATAAAGAGACCATCATAAATGACTTTTGGAGTTGAAATTTATGGCTTCATAACCTCTGATTGTTTTCCTGACTGTCTTGGTGATGGAGGAAGAGACATTAGTGAGGACACAGGCTCTATCTTATAGCCATCCATGTCAGTGTTTGTGATTTTCAATTTCTTCTCTAAATCTTTTAGAAAATATTCTAAACTTTCAGCTATAGAGGCTGCTCTATTATGAGGAACAAAAACATCAGCACTCTGCGTTAATGCATTGCAAGTATAGCTTGTATCAACAAGAATATTGACTTCAACTTCATTATAAGGAAATTTCAAGCACTGATGATATGTAAATGGTACTGATTTCATTTCATGAATCCATGGCCTGCCCAGTAAGATGTTATATGAAAGAGGAAGGTCAAGGACCTGAAAAAATGACATCTCTTTCTACAGGTCCTACCCTAATTGGTAATAGTACCAGACCCTTAGAGGTTCTTTCTTCTTCATCATAAGCTTTGATTGTTATTTTCTTTGTTGGGTCAATAACATTTTTTTAGAAAATACCAGTTGTGTCAGTAGATTGTAAGTACAGATATTCAACCTAGCGCCTCCATCTATCAAAGCAGGTTTATCTAGGTGTTTATGGATCATAGCTTCGATGTGTAATGGCTAGTTATGCGAGTGACTCAGTGAGTTATCATCTTCTTCAGAGAAAGTGAGGTAATGAGGTGAAGTCAGGTGACCCACTGTAGATTGAAATCGATCTACATCTAAATCTTTAGGGACACTAGTGGTGAGCAAAGCCTTGTCCAGGATCTCTCTATGAGTAGAAGAGATATTAAGCAGTTCTAAAATGGAGATTTGAGTGTTAGTTCTTCTCAATTGTTTGACAATACTATAACTAGGAGAGGATGATGAAGCCAGTTGTTTTGATTTGGCTGTGATTCTATCTATTTGTCTATTTGAAGGAGTTGGTAGGTTTGATGTTGTTTGAGTGAAAGTTGAGGAACTAGCTCCTTGAAGAGTAACCTTCTTTTGAGCATGGGTCACAGCATTGGCAGTTTGTGCTTGATTTTGCTTATCTTTAATTATGATCACATTGCAATATTTAGGTTGGGAAGATTCAATCATGTTGATCACGTTGTCATTGTTAGTGCAGGTATAATTGACTCTAACACCTCCCTTGGATTTTGAGGAATCTCCTTGTTCATAAGTCGGTAAGGGATCTTTAAAGGCCTCATGATCAGCATTAGTCACGTGATTTCCAACAACAATTTTGCCAGCGTCGTTGAGATCTTGAATTTCATGTCAAAGTTTCATGCAGTTGTTTGTGTTATGTCCCTTGTTCCGATGGTAGTCACAGTATTCATTTTTTCTCCACCATTTGGGTTTAATTTCTGGATCATATGGTCTAGAATTGTCTGGCAATGTTATTAGATCATTTGCCAATAAATTTTTAAAAGATGATTCATATGATTCATCTAGAGGAGTAAACTCACGCTTAGGCTTTGAAAGCCAAGGTTTCTCTTTAAACCATTCTCTTGATTTTTTTGACGGATTTTCTGCTGCAGTTTCAGCTGCCTTGAGTGCTTGTGTGCCACTAGCCAAGTTAAATATTGTGGATTTTATTTTTGCTTTAATATTGTCTACCACTCCATCATTAACAACATTTATATTGTTATCTTTGTCGTACTTCTAGTATTTGTTCTTTTCTTTAGAACTAGAACCTTGTGATGTTTCTTTCCAAAGTGATATATCTCCCTTTTTTATAAGCACATCTTCCATTCTTAGGGAATTATCTACCATTTTGTTGAATGAAGGATGTACTTGCATCTTGATGCTATATTTCAATTCAAGGATTAAGTTGTTAACAAAAATATCCATTTTCTCAAAATCTAGAATTGTTCGTGAATATCTAGAGAACATCTTTCTCCATCATTGAAGAAAAGTGAGAAAGGGTTCTCTTGTTTTTTGTTTGATATTACGAAGCTCTATCATAGTGACTGGATGACAAATTTTATAGAAGTATTGTTTTGGAAATAGTTGGATTAATTCTTCAAAAAAATTTATTCCCATAGGTAGACTTGAGAACCATTCCATAGCTTGCCCCCCTAAACTTCTTGGGAAAAGGCACTTGAGATACATTTGGTTGTGCATGAACTCCATACATAAAGCAAAAAAATTTCTGATATGATCTTGAGGATCTGTATTCCCATCATATTTGTCAAACCTAGGCATTTCTATGTTTTAGGGAAATGGAGGCATGTAAAGGTTTTTGTCAAATGGGAATGGGCATATTGTGTCTAGAGAATATTGTTTTGGTGATTTATCTTTGTTTTTTAGTTTTGTGATCTTAGTTCACAATGCTTGTAATTGTTTGTTTAGAATTCCCAATGGTGTCTCTTCCTCTTTAGTGATGAGGGTCTCCACATCATAACCGGTAGGAAGCTTAGCGCCTTGTTTTGATAGTTCTAGGAAATAGTCTTCTTTTTCTCTAGCCATGATAACCTTCATTAGTTTTCAGAAATCTTTATCCTTTTGACAATTATGAATATCTTCTTCTAGAGGTTCAGAGGCTTCAGATTCACTTGATGAGGAATCACTATTGGTATCATGGATATTGATGTCATCATAAGTTTTGTGTTTAGCAGCTTGTTTTTCCTACCTTTCTCCACACATGGTGGGAGATAGGGGTTGACCAAAGATTGGTAGATTATAAACTCATATTTGTGATGATGACGGTCTATTTGGGATGAGGTTTTCTACAAAGAATGGATTGTCATTTGATGAAAAGGGTGTTTCTTTTCCTTTGTCGGTTTTGCTACGAGAACTTCTGGTTTGAATGGGCATTACAACCAACGGGACAGAGAGCTAGATGTGTTGCAGAAGTCAAGATCAAATTGTAGCTAGTTGTTCATTTAACGTAGTGATTGAGTGAAGTAACTAAGATTCGGTCTAGTTTTAGGAATGATCTATCCTATGTAAGACGTTATCTAAGTTAACTTAGGTTTGATAAGATGTTATTTGAACTAGCTTAGAGATGATCAACAAAATCGTGCAACACAACTGCAGGGGTACACTATCAAGGTTGTTTATGCTCAGGAGGATGATAACTAGTTTTAGGCTCGCTGTAGAGTGTTTTAGGCAAGTTTGACTATTCTGGACGTACAAAATCAGAGCTTCATACAATGAGTTTTTTAGGACCAGACAACAGTGTAATAGCTTCAGGAAAATGACAATACTGTTTCGTACAAGTTGCTATCTAAGACCACACGATAGATGGGTATGTCTGAAATGACAAACTGTTCAATGCAATGATTTATCGTACGACATGGAATGTAGGATAAAATGATAGTTCCCTAAACAGGATGATAGATAATCAGATATCGTATGACACAGAATTCAGGATCACTAGTACATTTGGGCCTAATTTTCGATGGCTAATTGTTGGATTTGCAATGACCAAATGTCAGACTTTCGACAAAAATTACCGTCAAAAACTCATTGTCAGGCTACCCGATGATGCCATTTGCATCGGTCGTTCAACAATGTAATGAACTCATATGACGACAGTTATATTTGCACCCCTCACCACAAATATCTTCAGATTTCTATCGGAAATCCGACGGATGTTATGATTGCTCCTCGATGACCATCTGACATAGAAGTGATGTCGGATATATAGCATCCTTGTCGGACATTTCATTAGTTGTCATAAAAAATCTGATGGCGAGAGATGATGTGGGTCAAATGGCTTTACCGTCAGTGAATGAAAGCATTGAACGAGTTCTATTTTTAAAAATTGCATTAAACATTTATTATTTATTTGATTCAATGTTATTTGCAAAAAATGATTATCAATGATGTTTCCTTTCTCCAAGAATTGTCTAAAATCTTTCCATCAGATAATATGTAGCATTGAATGACTAAATCTTTTCTTTACAAATGCTTATTTTATTTAATTATTATCTGAGCATGAATTAAAATTTATATCTGTATGGAAGCAAAACATACAAGCTTTAGAGTCATGTGCAAGCAAATTTCCTAAAAGAAAGCAAGCAGGCATTATCTTGAATGCCATGGAAACAAGCTCATCAGTTGC
Organism: Cryptomeria japonica; assembly: GCF_030272615.1. Classification (NCBI taxonomy): domain Eukaryota; kingdom Viridiplantae; phylum Streptophyta; class Pinopsida; order Cupressales; family Cupressaceae; genus Cryptomeria; species Cryptomeria japonica. The sequence goes on from NC_081410.1 coordinate 255,783,720, forward strand.
CTAGAAGAGAGAAATTGGAGAAAAGTAGAGGAAAGTGTTAAAGGGTGATAAATAGATAGACAGTATGCAATACAAATAAACAATGTCTGGAGTGTCTGATGTGACGTCTCTAATTTATGTCCGGAGGGACTAACTGGTTTTGGAGTTCCTGCCAAACCTATTGGGCCACGCTTTAGAGGAAATCAATGTGTTCATGCAAGGAGCACCTTTTTTCTATTATGAGAATGATGCTTTTGCATCGAAGGATATTTGGAAGTCAATATCCAAAAATTTCTATAGTGTGGAACCAGAGTTGGCGGAATCGAAGTAATTGTCAGCTTTCAGAAGACCAAGAGGTTATGTACACAATCTCCCAATAGAAGGGCAATTTCAAGAATTACCTCTCCCCCCCATGACTATTCAGGAAGCACTTCCTTAAACAAAGGACTATTAGCCTCCATGGGATCAAAGAAAAAAATTGAAGCATAGACTCTAGACAATGTGGTGGTGTCCTCCGTGAAGAACTCTGCACTATAATTGAAAATTCATGAGGGAAACTTCAAGATAGTGAAGACAAATACAATCTTGAAAAGTGGGAAGAATGTATCTTGGTTTGGGTGGGGCAAAGTCAGGTGGCTCCTCTAGAGGTTGACGAGATAGAAATCATATTAGGATTTGAAAAAGATCACACTCGTGGAACTTCATGTGTGAGTGATCGATTGCGGTGTTTGGGTAATGCATTCCAAATAGATACAGTTGCATTCCAAATGAGCAATATCTTGATTTAAGACTTTTATCCTAATGGCATGCAACTGTATCTATTTGGAATGCATTACCCAAACACCGCAATTGATCACTCGCACACGAAGTTCCACGAGTGTGATCTTTTTCAAATCCTAATATGATTTCTATCTCGTTAACCTCTAAAGGAGCCACCTGACTTGGCCCCACCCAGACCAAGATCCATTCTTTCCTCTTTTCAAGATTGTATTTCTCTTCACTATCTTGTAGTTTCCCTCATGAATTTTCAATTATAGTGTAGAGTTCTTCACGAAGGACACCACCACATCGTCTAGAGTCTATGCTTCAATTTTTTTCTTTGATCCCATGGAGGCAAATAGTCCTTTGTTTGAGGAGGTTCTTCTTGAATAGTCATGGGGGGGAGAGGTAATTCTTGAAATTGCCCTTCTATTGGGAGATTGTGTACATAACCTCTTGGTCTTCTAAAAGCTGACAATTACTTTGATTCCGCCAACTCTGGTTCCACACTATAGAAATTTTTGGATATTGACTTCCAAATATCCTTCGATGCAAAAGCATCATTCTCATAATAGAAAAAAGGTGCTCCTTGCATGAACACATTGATTTCCTCCAAAGCGTGGCCCAATAGGTTTGGCAGGAACTCCAAAACCAGTTAGTCCCTCCGGACATAAATTAGAGACGTCACATCAGACACTCCAGACATTGTTTGTTTGTATTGCATACTCTTTATCTATTTATCACCCTTAAACACTTTCCTCTACCATTCTCCAATTGCTCTCTTCTAGGAAGCTAATGAGCTTATTTCCATGTCATTCAAGATAATGCCTACTTGCTTTCTTTTAGGAAATTTGCTTGCACATGACTCTTCAGCTTGTATGTTCTGCTTCTGTACAGATATAAATTTTAATTCACGCTCAGATAATAATTAAATAAAATAAGCATTTGTAAAGAAAATATTTAGTCATTCGATGTTACATATTATCTGATGGAAAGATCCTAAACAATTCTTGGAGAAAGGAAACATCATTGATAATATTTTTTGCAAATAACACTTAATCAAATAAATTAAAAATGTTTGATGTAATTTTTAAAAGTAGAACTCGTTCAATGCTTTCATGCATCGACGGCAAAGCCGTCTGGCCGACACCATTATCCATAATAGAACAAATCAATTTAATAGGCTATTATAAAGAATATATACAAAAATATGAAAGAACATTAAATTACCATTACAAACCCATAAACCATTAAATAGTGAAAATAGATATAAATTTGTAAATGTCTCCCTATAAACACCACAATCATAACCAAAACAAAAAAAATTCTTACCCACAAAAACTAAGTAGCTGGTGAGTTGAAAGTCTACAACATCTCTCAGATGATCAAACCGTTTCTTAATTTTGTTCTTCTAATTAGTCAATGGATTTAGTTGCACGTACAAGTTTTTTATTTGAAGCCTTCTGTTTCCCTATATTTGAGACTTAATAAAATTCTTGTGAGTAGGAAATTGATTCAGGAGTTACTTGTGAAGAATTTGGCAAAGTAAATGATGACAATCAAACTCAAATTTTATCTATCTTGAAAGCCTTTTATCCTGATGGAATTAAATTAAAGTTCTTTCTCTATTTTCTGGTGATCTCTGGAGAAGAGGTTTCTTTGCATCGACCTCGGATACATTTAACTTGTGTTGTATCTACAGAAATATGTATCCTAGGATGATGCAAGGCAACCTCTGCTCCACCAATACTAGATAGAAGATAAAGTACTTTAATTTAAAGCCATCAGGATAAAATGCTTTCAAGACATATATTAGGTATAAAAGGAATCCTACCTTGTCATTTGAAGGGGTTTACCTACAATTCAAGTGATCTCTTAATTATAAAATCAATTCAATTCCAAGTGAGTAGTCAATCAAGCATTCATCAAGAATTGAAGGAAAAATCAAGTTAATAAAGATATTTAATAAAGATATCATCTTTTAAATTAAAAAATGGGTAGGAGAGTAAGAATACAAACCTTCCATATTGCACACTTCAAGGTATATTAAAATTAGTTTAAAGTGTATTCATTTAGGGACCTTTCATAAAATATTCTCAACTTACACATCATAAAAGGATCTTAAAATATTCATTATTTATAATGATAAGAATTTGGTTGTTCCATACACCTTCCTTTACTATTTTAAAAATATCAGGGACCAAAATATTGTGTAGCAGTAGTGTGGAGTACATTTCATCTATTTTATGCCTAAATATTTTATCATACCACTTTCTTTTCAAAGGTGACTGATCAATTGCGGTGTTTGGGTAATGCATTCCAAATAGATCCATTTGCATACCATTTATCTGTCTTGATTAAAGACTTTTATCCTGATGGCATTAAATTAAAGTTCTTTCTCTATTTTCTAGTGATCTCTGGAGTAGAGGTTTCTTTGTATTGACCTGGGATACATTTAAGTTGTGTTGTATTTGCAAAAATATGTATCCTAGGATGACGCAATGCAACCTCTGCTCCACCAATACTAGATAGAAGAGAAAGTACTTTAATTTAAAGCCATCAGGATAAAATGCTTTCAAGACATATATTAGGTATAAAAGGAATCCTACCCTGTCATTTGAAGGGGTCTACCTACAATTCAAGTGATCTCTTAATTATAAAATATAAAATCAATTCAATTCCAAGTGAACAGGCAATCAAGCAATGAAGGAGAATTCAAGTTGGTGCAAGTGCATTTGGAAGACCAAAGGACTCAATGAAGCCATTAAAGACTTTTGAAGGTCTTAGGAGTGAAGAGCCAATCAATTATGATGTCTTAAGGGGGCAGCCTTAAACAACACACACTAAGCTTTGACTGCTTAGGTGTGTTGTGGGCCCATTCCTTCCCTTGACGTCCCTTCCTGTCCATTTTCGTTAAAAAGACAATCATCGTTAGCATTTGAATTCAAATAGTGTTCCTGTGTTTGACTGCATAGAACAAAGCAAATGGCATAAGAAACTCTCATCTACCTTGCAACTATCATAGAATACCTCCCCAAGGAGATATTCTCATGTCCTTTCCTACTTTATGATGTTGATGAAATACATAAGCATCCTCACAATGCAGTCAATGCAACAAATATATTTCCATTTCGATCAATTTTATTTGCCAACATACTCTCTACCTGTGCCAAAATGGGAGCTTTGGAACAAAGTATGGGCTTCCATCAAAGTAGAAGGTAAGGGCAATTAATATCAGATGCTTATGGTTGGAAATTCTCTATTTGACATGAAAGCGCATGAACTATTTGGTGAGATTCATCAAAGAAACGTGATCTATGACACAATAAGTGTGGTATTTGTCTTTTCAATATGTTGTGGATAATATTAATCAAATATGGAATTTTTTTGATGCTATATACACTATGTTTTGGATTGAATCTAGGTAAGCAAAGAGGTAATGGAAGAATAAAAGAGGTACACAAAGGAAGAAGAGTGAAATAGGTGGTTTGGGATGGAGGTTACAAGTATATATGATAATTCGTATGGATAATTTGTTGTCTATAAAGAGGCAAATAAGCTATCACAACTTCAACATGAATGAATGCCTCATCTACAGAAGCAAAAGGTACCTCCAATGGTTTCAAAATTTGTCAAAATAGTTATGATATACCAAATAATCAAGTGGAATATCCTTTAGGTAACTAATATTATCTTCAAACTATTTATTTTGATTTTCATCATATATGGACCTAATTGCCCCACCTTTAGGAGATAACTATAGGAGATAATTTATTACATTCAAAAGTCAATCATAAATAAATTAATTATATATGCTATGTAAATGTTTACTATCACAAATTGATTTTAATTCATTTATCTACATTAATACACTCTTTATTTATTAGTTATACGAATGGAGCACTCACATGGGCAAACAAAATGCTAGGTTTGAGAAAAATAGTTAAGAGATTGCATATATTTTTTTCTATTTTCCAAATGGCTTGAGTATAATGATAATATAATTTTTAAAATAGTTTTATATCACTTTCCTTTGACTTGGTCATGGAAGATCATCTAAACCCTGAATGCACCTTCATCTTTAAAAACATGTAGTTTAAGGTCAATCATTCATATCTATCTTATCAAACATTAGAGGAGTGAGCTTCTAAAATTAAGAAGTACCAAGATGCGTGGTCTAGTAAAACATTTGTAGTCCTAAATCACTCAAAATCATAACCAAGGTTTTTGCATTGCATATCTATCATTTATTTCAATTTATTATTAAACCAAAGAAAATAGGATTCATTAAAATCCATAATTCCTTTTAAAATATTATTCATATCTAAGAAGGCATGCAGTGGGATGAGTATTCATAGAAATAACCCTTTATCCTTTCCATGTGCATTTCCCTTGGTTTTAGTCCCATTTTTTCTTTATTTTATTCAAAACAAAATTTATAGATGCCTCTACTTGTCTCACCATTCATTAATTGTTTGGGATTTTCATTCCATTCACCAAGGTTGGCATCTATTCTAAGACTCTGTGTCATGGCCAAGCTAAATGATTTGACTCTAGTTTCTCTCTAATCTAGTCACCTAGTAGCATGTGAAATCTATCTCTTCCTAATTATTATTCTCTCCATCTTGTTAATGACCATTTCATTAATGAATCCTTCCTCATAATTTTGGACAAGTGAGACAATGTTAGCTCAAGGAATCTTTTCAATCCTCTTTCAAGATTCTTTCCCAAGTAATAATCTTGCATATTGGAAAATAAGTTATGCTTCTATTTTTCCAAGCTAATATTCCTTATAATGTTTAGATTTACTCTAAAGTTCTCATTGTGACTCATGTTTACTACTCTTCATATTAGTCTCATTCCAATATCTCCTACAAAAATATGGAATGATTACATTTATATTTTATTTGTGTCTCCTAAATATCCAGAAAATTTGGAACAATAATACAATCTTTTAATAATATTTAATTGTAAAAAAAAGGATTAAAATGGAACTAAACACTCTAAATAAATTAATCAGGGTTAAAGGGATAAACTAGGATCAATTCATGAAGGCAAGATCTATTATCTCAAAATTAATAGATTCATGCAAGAAAAGAAATATTAAATCTAGAGATAAAATTCTTGAAAAATTTAGCTAGCTAAAAGTGATTTTCGCACAGACTAGAAGAATGCTAGCAAATGTTGTAGAGGGTAAAGGCTGCTGGCCATTGTAGGGCTCGACTTTATACCCACCAATCAAATTTCATTGGAATTTTGTAAATCCATTTCAACAAACATTGTTTGTGCACATCCTGCAATCATAGCATTTCATTAGACCATATTTCTTTGAGGCATCTGACCAAACAATTCATTTCTTAATTATAAAATCAATTCAATTCCAAGTGAACAGGCAATCAAGCATTCATCAATAATTGAAGGAGAAATCGCTATTGAACTTACCCCTGTCTCATATAACCCTATGTTGGCTAGGCCCCACAATAATTAGAAGATCCTAATTACTACTATCCTAAACCTTGCATTGACCGTCACAATTTCATAGTGAGTTGAGTTAATTAGTCCATTAGCGAGATTGGGAAAGAGTTTGGTATTGAGTTAGGTGTTGGTGGAATGTTTAAGGAGGTACACTATCATCATAATTAATGCTAGAGAGTGTTGTGTGGAGAAGAATGGCCACGAAAGGAGTGACTATCCTAGCTAAGTGCTTGAGACTATCACAAAAAGTGAGTGTTGCAACAGTGAATCTTCCTTTGACCTTTGTGTGTTTGGGAGGGTAAAGACCCACATATCAACTATCTACTTTGACATCCTAGGATGGTTTCCACCTACTCTAAAACCTTGTGGGCACTTTTTGTTTGATACTAACATATACATAACATGTGCCTCTCATATAACCCTATGTTTTCTAGGCCCCACCATAATTAGAAGATCCTAATTACTAAAAACACTAGATTCTCCCCTAAAAGGTTGTTGAGTCATAGAAGGCCTAGCTTGATAGCCCTATAGCCATAGCTGGTTACAAACTTCTCTCATGCCTCTTGTGTCCTCCCATGTACCTCCTTTTCCATAAGAGACTTTTCCATAGCAACCCTAAAGTCATTTGGATTGGCCATGTGTAGGAAAACTGAAATTTTGGGCTTTCCACCCCGTAATGAAATAATTGACAAGTAACTTGTCTTGAATGTAATATACAAACTACAAGAACTCCAAAAACTAACTCTCATGTTGAGCCACTATGAAAACTTATTATGTAAATTGTCAAACTCATCTATGCATCTCTGCCAAAAACATTTTGAAATAGAACACACTTTGAAGCACTCCAAAATGGTATCTGGAGAGGGTTTCCAATGTGAGTTGGTGCATTTTATCCTCCCAGTACCACAAGGTGGAATCAAGTCCTCTCAAAAATTGCATTGAAAATTATGCCTTTAAGTTGCTCGTATATAGATGCAACCTAAAGCATAAGTCCAAGCTAAGTAACAAAGACTTAACCTCAACCCCATTTGTGGATCTTAAAAATGTAGAGGATTGGAGATGAAGCAACTCTTTAATATGATCCTTTGGCTCATGATATGTGCTTGCTATAGTCTATACCTCTTGTATTTATGCATGATGAGGCTAGGTAATGTGTATTCATCAATATTTTATCTCCTCTATGTGTATTTCCCAAATTCAAGGCGAACTCCTAATAAGCTCCCAAGATGCAAGTATATGCTCCTCTACTACAAGTGGATCCTCATGGCTTGTAAGATTTGAGGTCCATACTTGGGCTACTCATCTTGGTGAAAACTCTCAAAGTGATATGACCCTTCCTTCCATTTCCTACACCCTATTTTCTAACCCACACCTCATAACCTTTACCTCACTTCCTATCATTATTACCTTCCATCTACCTTTCATATCCCCTATCTTAACCTCCTCCACTTTCCTACACACTTAACCTCATACACACTTACTTTTACTTCACCTACCTAACCCGATTCCATCCTTCACATCCTTAATTTATCTCCCCCCATTCACTTTCCTACCTTCCAAACCCCTAACATATCCTAACTTACTCTTTCACCATTACATCCTTCATCACTTACCTCCCTATCTTACCTCCCTATCTTATCATCTTTCACCATTTTATACCACCTTCCTAATGGTACACTTATGCTCCCTTCCAAAACACTGACAAAAAATAGCACTTGATCACTACACAGTGCTCTGATGGTTCTGCAGCATTGATACTACCTCAATTTGTACATATTCACCTCAATTTGAGTAGTAGTAGATATCGAAGCATAGAGAAGTGAAGGACAATTATAGTAGTAGTTGCCCACAGGATCACGAGATGGATCTATCACTGAGGCTGCTTTCTTTGTTGCCTCTACCAGATGAAGGGAAGCAGTGAGGAACAACTAACACCTCTCCTTGCAGGGGTTCCCCATTCCAGATGGAGGCTCAACTTCATTGCTTTAGATTTTGAGATAACCTTCATTCAATGTGCGGTGTCACCCAAAAAAACCACTATTATATATGAAAAATATATCCCTGTCCAACATTCTTGAAGATGAAATGTACATTGGTTTCTCTGCAACTATGGGAGTCATTTATGAAGAGAATTATATCATGGTGTGGATCTTTACTACAAATGGAACCGCCCTGTCCCTGAATACATCTAATCTTCCATCCTTTATGCATAGAAAATCCAAGAGCTCAAACACCAGACTTATAGCTGGCATAAGCACAACTTGCGTTGTCCTCATTCTCCTCGTAGTGGTAGGAGCATCGCTTGGTTGGATGAAGAGAAACTAGTACAGAGATATCATCAAAGAATGGGAAGAGGAGTATTAGCCTCACAGGTTTAAGTATAAAGAGCTACATATTGCAACCAAGGGCTTCAGAGATGAAGAAATTTTGGGATCCGGAGGCTTCAGCCAAGTCTACAAAGGAGTTCTTCCCACAAATGGAATCTAGGTAGTGGTGAAATATATTTTGAGAGAAACAGATGATGGGGTTAAGGAATTCATAGCAGAGATCTCCAGACTTGGTCACCTTCAACATCAAAATCTTCTACAAGTCAGAGGGTTGGTCGCTTCTACAGTCATGTCTATGAAAACAATAATAAATGGAGAGAGGGGTTATGTCGGGGCCCCTACTATTGTATGCCCCTACTATTCTATGGTGGAAGAAGATCTATTCCATCTGATTATTTTCTGGTCGGAGGATCGATCCATAATTGTTACACTCCATCCCGGGGAAGAGGGATTGAAGCTGGTCCAAAGGATGGAGGTAGTTCACCCTCGGTTGAGAAATTTAGGTTTTGGATAGTTCAATTGAAGGGAGGGAAGCTCTTAGGGAAACCTAACAAAACACAAAAACAAAAACATAACAAAATTCCTAACAAAACACAAAAATAAATAAAAAACATAACAAAATTCCTACCATAATGAAGCTGCAGGAAAGTTTCCCATTGCTTGGTATCCTGGTATAACTGCTCCTCCAACAACAGTTCATTCCACGATTGGTTCCCTGCAGAGGCAGGAGGAAGAGGTGGGACGAAGTAATGGCAGAGGTCGACGGACGAAGACGTAAGATTTATGAAATGACTTGGTCTTTTTTATTTTTTTTGAAGTAATGCACGTGGTCATCGGATTTTCGACGAACGCAGGCACTTTTTCTTAAAAAAACCAAAATATCATTGCCATTTCCTTCTCCGTCGAAACCAAATGTTGCATTGTCATTGGAATTCCAACGAAATCGGGCATTTTTTTTAAAAAAGTCAAATTTGATCACAATATACCTTCTCCATTGGAATTTTAGGCAAAATGTATTAGTGGATAAAATGACATTTCCCTAAACAAGATGACAAATAATTAGGTATCGTACAATATAGAAGTCGGGCTCAAACGACAGACTGTTAGGACTGATGGAATATCGTATGACATAGAATATGCAACAGGATGATAAATCAGAAGACTTGTATGACTGTGTCTAGACAAAGACTAAATTCTAAGTTTTCAATGACTGAGTATGACCAGTTTTGAGGCGGACTAAGTTTTCACTAACTGATGAGGACCAATTTTTTATATAGGACTGATTTTCAATGACCGACAAGGACTATTTTTTGACACTGACAAATTTTATCACTAAGTTATTTGGTATTGTTTTCTCCATTTTTGGTATTCCAGTTTCAGTTTCAAGGATGAAAATACAGAAAACACGTAATACAAATTATAACTCCAATCACCGCATGCAAACCCTATGGAAGTTGGTTTAGAGAAGAAAACCTTTGCTTGCTGACTTAGGTACACACCTAATAGCTAATCAAAATACGACCACTGAGTCTCACATAATGGATTCTCAACACCATATTAGTTGACTCCAAATGCTAATGGGGGCACGATATGGCACGTGTCTTGGGAGAGTTACTATCTCTCTTGCACAAAGATTATCAACCTTTCCAAGGTGAACCGAGTAGCTTCTAATTTGAATTGGAACTAGTAAGGGGTTCATTCAGAGCGTCGAGGTATAAACTCAATTAAGAGGTCTCCCAGTCTTGAAAACCAAGGTTTAATATACCCGAAGGTACAGAGGAGAGCTATTCCCAAGCACTGATGTTGACTTGATTTTCATCAAATCACGTTTGTTTTATAGTGGGTTGGAGTACTTGGCGTTTAGCCATTCCCACTTGGGTCATTCCTCTCTCACCGGTCGTAATGGCTATAGAGTTATTAGCTCCTCGGGAGGGCAGGCCTGCTAAAGATATACAAATCTAAAACTTAAAGAAAATGCCTCAAGGGTCTGGATTTCTGATTGTCTATATAGACAAGAGCATACTCTCCTTCCTCTCATAATTCTCTTAAAACACAAAATATAGATTTGTTCTTTAACCAGATAGCAAGTTAGGTGCCTAACAATGAATTTATTGAATACCCAATGTTTGGTTGATTCTCTTTAAGCAACCTGCAAAAACAATGCATCAGTAGTCATGTTGTTTTTATTCTTTGACAGACATATGTTTGATTGATGAATTCTTTGACAAGCATTCTGCAAGAAACTGGTTAGGCTGTGAAAATCTTAGGAAGACAGAAGACAATTCAGAGTAAGCATCAGTGTAATCAAAATTGAACAGAAAACCTGAAGAATGAAACTTGTTTTAACCCAATAGAATACAACATCGTACGACAATTCTCATAGAAGCAAACAAGAAAAGCCTTTTATCATATGAGTTAGAACTGAGCTTAAAACAACAGAGTACAAAATCAGATATTCAGAGCATAAATTCGTACGAGTCCATTTACTGGTTCGTATGATAAAACAAAGACTTTGACAGAATGTCATACAATACAGTAATACCACTCGTACGATTTTTCATAGAGGTTGTATGGATGAAACCTGTAGGATAAAAAAAATGATTTTGAGGCCAAAGTAATGAATTTTGTGCCCCACAGTGGGCACCAAAAATGTGTGTGTGAAAAGTGGACCTGTATCTGTATCTAAAATACACAACACTTCAATTAAGTCATTAGATGCATGGTTAGTAAATCAATAATCAATGAATAATAAACCATTACAAAGTGACCCATTGCCTTCTAGTAGATGCAAGTTTAGATTGCTCTTAGATTGCTAAGCTATCCAGTGACTAGACAACACCTAAATGAAGGATTTTTAAATATATATGAGCATGAGTATGAGCTAAATGGATGCAAGATTTAATCTAGATATGCAAGATTAATCTAACATGATTTAAGCAATATGAAATAACTAATATGCAATATCTCAATGCAAATTCTCAATGAACCTAGAGCAAACACAACATAATAACAATATTTTCTCCAGGATCCTTGAATGAGAGATGAGAGCTTGAATTTATATAAAATTCATAAAGAAACCAACGACTGAGATCAAATGATGATGAGCGGTCAAGATTTTCCAAGAGGAAGCACAATCGAGGTGAATTGATGTGATTGGATGCTTTTCTCAATTTTAAAGGAAATTGAACTAAAATTAAGATAAAATTAGGAAAAACTGATTTATTCTCTATTTCATTCAATTTTAATATTTAATTGTTTTAATTGCTTTCTCTGAGATTATTTATCAATTTTTAATTTGTTTTTCAAGATTATCTCCAATTGATTTATTTTCTTAATTTTTAATTCTTTTTTGTCAATTAATTCTTTTTTTGATGATTTAATGGCAAATTGATTTATTTAATTAAATATGCTAGGATATTCAATAAAATAAATAGAATAATTGTTTAAAAATGATTTACTTGGAATGATCAATTAATTAAATAAATATTTAATTAATATTGGTTGATTAATTTTCCATGTGACATTGATGATTTTAGAAATTAATTGTGTACTCAAGATTTATTTTATTGCCTTTGGTTAGGACCTTGGTGACGTTGTTGAGATTAGGGGCTCATAGTTTAGATGACCATTTTTAGGGTATTACACTAACACATCAACTTATAAACATACTTTTGACATTAGAAACAACAAATTTGCAATCCTAAGGAATCCTAATAGACCTACAAACCAAACTTATCTCATTAACCTAGTCATCTTCCATGTCGTTATCCTAATCATTTACATTCATTTCACCCTTTCTAAAATCAACCTTCCATTATCCCCTTTGGACTTAGTAAATCAATCATAATAAATCCACTAGTCAAATCCATCTTTACCAATCCCCAATCCTTATCCAATTTGAAACTCAACAAAGTTTATCTAGGTTCTAAATCAAAGTCTTGCTTTTATCATGATCCTTAATTAGTGTAGTTATTAAGAACTTGCCTATCTTAAGTATTGCACTTAATTAACCCTAATCATTGGGTTAAAATCCATAATAGCTATCTAATATTTCTTAGGAACTTTTCCAATCTAAGTAAGAAAAGATATAAGCCAAATAAAAGTTCATCATTAAAGATTGACCTTATCCCATAAAAATTGAATCCAAAACAATCAAATCCAAAAACCAAATCCAAATCCAACCCGATCCCCAATCAAATCAAACCTTAAACCCAAACTATCCAATCCAAATTGACCTAATGCAACTTTAATCCAACCTAATCCAAACCCAATACAAAGTCCAAAGCTCATCCAAACCTTGATCCATTATCCTAAGTCCAAACCTTAGGTTCTAGTATCAAATCCACTTTAATTTTCCATACCTTAAATGTTTCCATGGTATGGTCTACACATGATCTACAAAGAAGAAATTAATGGATTCTCATACTAATGAGCTCCCTAATCCAAATCTCCCTTATGAGATGCATGAGTCAAACCAATAGCAAGAGGTACTAGTAGATCAACCCAATGTATCCCCATTCTTATCCTCCATTATAAATGATGTATACAATCAAGAAATGTCAGAAAATCCAATTAAGGCTAATCCAAGTGCCTTTTTGATGAACCTTGTTTGATATGGGGCTAGACTCCCCTCAAACTTTGACATGTTCATCCTCACCACTCTCACAATAGATGAGTTCCTTCATACTAAACAATCAATCCTCACTTTCATTCTTCTACCTCTGTCACATAGTTCCATCCCCTCATCCACCACTAATCCACCTGTTTCATCCACTTCCTTGAATAACATGGCTAATTTCATCCACACAAGTCTTCTACCCACAAGCATCACTCAAATATTGCAACCTCCTAACACCATTTCTACTACCACAAAACATGTTCCCACATATTCATACCAATACATTTGTTTTAGCATTCCTCCCACCTCTAGCTACCATCCATCTACATCCACTCAAAACCATCAACATCATCCCCTTCACATGAAAAAATTACTTAGGAACCTAAAGGATGAACATCAAAAGAAATCATATACATTTGAAGAAATGTTTCCTTATCCTTTTGATAAATCAATTTTGTGGCTCCCTATCCTCTCAGTTTTGAAATTCCAAAATTTAAAAAATATAAAGGAAAGATAGATCCTATAAAACATGCCAAAGAATTATGTATACCTTTTCAAGAGGTCTCTTCTAGTGACGTCTACCTAAGAATACTCTCCCCAAAGAGTCTAGGAGGCCCAACTCTCACATAGTTCACTAAATTGCCACATGGATCTATCAATTCATTTCTCAACCTAGAAGAAAATTGTGTGGCCCATTATAGGTGCAATATTGAGAGTGATGCATCCATTATGGACTATAATAACAAGAAAAGAGATGGGGAACCTCTGCCAACTTTTTGCAAAGATGGTGTCACCATTTTAAGACATTTCCTTGGGAAATCCCCAAAGCACACGAAGTATAATTGGCCATCTTTAACCTTGTCACCAAAATATCCTTCCAATTGCAAGCACAATGCCTTGAAGACTTTGAAGAATTCACTAAGAAAGGTCTATCCTTATAAAGGGTACTATTGGAACAAGGTGTCATTAAACATTACCAAAAAGAGTCCCAAGGTTCATCTTCCAATGACAAGCCTAAGTTTTGAGTCAAGAACAAAATGTGTTAAATGATGGTGTGATAGATTCCAAATATGTCCAAATAATTCATGTACCATCCAATCCACCTCACAATCCCCTACCTGAACAAGATCAACCTAAACCCAACAACAATATTTTCACCACATGTAATCCACTTTGATCCAACACCTAAGAAAAGTGTGAGTACACACCTCTTGATCAACCTATTGATGTTGTTTATCAACAAATAGTCAAGGCCAACATGGTTCAATATCCTATCATACAACCCTATGATGAGAATCAACCTAAACCCGTTGGTACAATGACAATGAATATTGTGAATACCACTGTATTAAAGGTCATGACACTAATATAAATCTAAATAATTACATTCAAGACCTTATTGATAGAGGTGAGGTTGAGGTTGAAGGTGCTAAATCAAATACATCTAATTAAAATCTTAAGATTTATAAGGATTTATTCCCTAATCATTATAAAGAATAAGCTTCATCATTTCATTATGTACCCTATGATTACACCAACACTATCTCATCTTTTGACTCTCTTGTTTGATAAATAGAGGTGATTGATGATCACATCAACACCATCACTATCAAAGGAGTTGATAATCTTACTACACCCCAAAGGGGGAGATTTTTTATCCAAGCATCATCTTCCCATTCTACCAATTACAATGTAACCACCCATAGAGGAAGGGTGATTATCCAAGGAGCCCCTCCTCCTCCTTCTTCCTTCCACATTCCATCCACATATCACTATAACATCCTCAATCACCTTAGAAAAAATCCTACACTAATGTCCATCCTTGAGCTACTCAAAACATTTCCCATTCACAAGGAAATCCTTGAAAAGGCTTTACTTGAGTCACGTGTCCCTGATAATATCAATGCCACCCAATTTAAAACCTTGATAGGAAACCTTACCACCCAAAATCACCTTGTCTTCACTTCCAAAGGTGTCTCATCCAATGATCGATCTTAGAATAAACCCCTTCACATTGAAGCTATTGTACATAAGCATAAAATCAAAAAAAAGTCCTTAGAGATGGTGGATCTAGTCTAAATTTGTGTTCATATAAGTTAATAAAACAATTATTATACCCTAAGAATATTATTGATTCAAAGGAAAAAATCACAATAAAAGCATATGATGATGCAAAAAGAATCTCCAATGGTATGATCACATTACCTCTTCAAGTGAGCCCAATAGTATAGGAAACAACATGTCAAGTCTTAGACCTTGATCTCCCATACAACATTCTCCTTGGTTGTCCTTGGATTCATTCCATCCAAGCAATTCCCTCTACTTACCATCAATTCCTTAAATTTCCATATAATGGTAAGGAAATCACAATCCCTGATAATCCACAACCCTTCCAATATTGTAAACTATTTGAAGGGAAACATATCCATCATTTCCCTCTCAACACCCTTTCTTCCACACCACCCATTGATAACTCCAATGTCGCCTCCACCTCCAATCCCACCCAATTTGAGATCAAGGTTAAGATTATTGACAATGTATGTGGAGAATGTTGGCATATGGACACTCCAATGAGACATTGTGTGTGGTTGAAGGTTTTGTCATTGATGGCAACCTTGCAATCCTATGGCACTGGCAAGACATTCTACCGGCAAAGCATTATTAAAGAAAGACAGTGCACCGGTATCAGCAAAACCACTTTACATCGACACTGGCATTGGCACAAAAGAAAAGATGTATACCAGCACAAAGGCTGACAGGATTTTTGATATGTAATATTTTGATTATTATTGCAAGCCGACTTGGCAAATTGTAAAATGACTCTTGTATATAAAAGAGATCATTATAGACATTTGTAAGGATAGGCAGGCGAGCATAAAGAAAATTATTAGACAGATCTAATGTGCAAATTATAGGTCAAGGGTATATGTAAAGAATAGAGCAAGAACTGGTACTGAATCTAGCATTGAAGATGCTATTATAAAGCAGTACAGAATATTGGATTAGCATAATCCTCATTGTAAGTCAATGTGACTTCTCATTGAGCAGTGTGCTCTAGGCAATTGGCCTTCCTGCATGTGTAAGCCCCTATTGTAAGTAATATTCTCTTATTGGCCAGTAAGTGAATATTGTGGGTCACAAATCCCACCGACGTTTTTCCCACACCGGATTTCCTCGTTAAACATCTTGTGTTATGGTGTTCTTTTCATGTGGATGTTTTTTATTTTGTTTATTACATTAATTCTTGCATATCAATACACTGTTACTTTATGTTCTGCATGATTTTAAGAAAATTTCATTATCGGTCAGATACTAATTCACCCCCCCCCTCTTAGTATCTGTGGGAACCCTAACAATTGAAAAATCTCCCCCTTTGGCATTGATGGCAACACTCATGAGAAATTCCAAAAAGATGTCCAAAAATGTGTAGACAAAAAATTTACCAAAAAATGAGTGACTCCCCCTGGGCATATGATCCCTGTGTTTTGAATTTTCTCATCCTACTACTCCCCCTTTGGCATCAATGACAAAGGTTGTCAAGATGTTAGTAGAGTTTGTAGTTATACCGGTCCATAACCTCAACCTTGTAGTTGGGTAGTTATTATTTGAAAAAGATCACCCTAAATCAATTTTATACTATCCATAAACTTTTTGCTATCTTTTATTGTTGTTTCAGTTCTCTTCACAGTGCTGGTGAGATACTGCAATTGCTCTATCGGTGTTTTACTTCTCGGTGTTAATGCCTCTGAGATTTACTTCCATAGAGATGCTAGATAATCCAATCTTGGACTCAGTTTAGATCTCAAGTATTTTGCCTTATTTATTATTGTCTCTTTCTCTTTCTCCTATTTAAGTAATTTTGTCTCAAAATTTGCTAACTTATCTTCAAAAATAGATAATGAATCTGGTGAGTTGACAAAATTGTCTGCAAACTTGTTTATCTCTTCCTGTGTCTTGCTTATCTTCTTGTCTATATCTATAGTCAGGAAGTTTGTTTTGCATGTTTCTTTGTACAGGTTTTTGTACTCTTTTAACAAACTACATAGTTCCGGTAGAAGTGTCAAAATCTCTGTTACACTTTATATTCTTCCTCAAAGATTTTCTGTTTCTCCTTTTCTACAATGTCCTTTACAGATTCTACCTTTATTTGCTCAATATTTCTAGAAATGTATTTACACAGTGTATCCAACTATCCTAAAGAATCTTTATTATCTATATTACAATTAGGAGCTATTGTTTTCAAAATTGGTATTGAATCATCTATTGCTTTGTAAGCTTGTGAACTATAGTCAGCTATTTTCTTGATGGATTCAAGTAATACCTCAGTCACATTTGTTGACCTTGATGGTGACCCAACAAACTGAGTATCGGTCGAAGTGACCATGCTTGTATTGACCTCTGGCAGGTCAGTTTGTGTTTGCATTTCCTTTAGCACCGGTTTTCCTGCTTCATTTCTTATTGGTGGCATCTCTTCTGGAGTCTTTAGCTCTGTCGGTTTCTCTGTTTGTGCTTCAGATTCCATCTTTTTCCCTATGTCCACTGTCGGTTTCTCTATATTTCCTATTACCGGAGGCTCTTTGGCCATATCTGATTTTTCACTTGGGTCTTTATCAACTGTTATGTTGATCTTTTGGGTATCAACATTTATAGTGAATAGGACTTCAAGATTTGTATTGCTATCCTCTACATCCATGCTTTCAATTTCCGGTTGGTTTTCAGGGATTGTAATTTTTGCAGGGGGAGGTAGGTTATCTTTAATCTTTATACTTGGAGGTCCACCAACTTTCCCTTTCCCTTTGTCCTTATCCTTCTAATATACCTTAATAGGCTTGGGATTCCTATATTCTTCTTGTTTTTCTTTTTCAACCAAAAATATGTCCCAACCATCTTCTGTTTCCTCTGAAACCTCTGTAACTCTACTTGCCATCAGTGAAATTTGCCAGTGTGCAGTGGAAAAAATTGTCCGGTTAGCCTGAGCTATCGGATCATCAATTTCTTTTGGGGAGTTTACCGGATATATAGCAAGTAGTTTTTCTATTTTTTATTTTCTTGTCCAGTTCAATTACTCCTTGCCTTCTGGCCTCAAGTCTTTTGTATAAGTCATCAGGAATTTCATTTATGACTTGCATCAAAACCTTTTAAACATGTCCATGTGTAGTATTACACTCTCCTCAACTTGCCCTTTCTCATCAGCCGATAGAGTGTCATAAATTTTCTTTATGTTCTTCAGTTTTCCTTCCTCTGTGATCTCATTTAACAAAATGTCTAGAGGTGCCAAGTCAGTTTTTGCCATTTTCTTTTTCTTAGGAGTCAGCATCCTTTTAGGTGTGACCTTTCTGACAGGAGATCTCATAGCTTGTTGCTTCTGCCTTGTCCTTCTAGGTGAAGGACTGGTTGCCGGTGAGGGGTCTCTTTTCCTAACAACTCTTTTAAAAGTTGCTGGCATATCTCCTTCTGAGGAAGAACCTACCGGTGATAGATGAGCTTCAGGTTGTGGGGCTGCCAACTCATCTTCAGTTATGCTGGTTTTCTTTAATACATCTTCCTTAATGGCTTTTGCTTGTCTAGATCCTTTCCTCACAAATGCCTCAACCTTTTTCACTCTTTTCTTTGATTGAATTTGGCTTTCTATGGTTTCAGCAATACCAAATATTTCTTCTTTAGGTTCATTGGGGGCTTCCAGAAGTGCTTTGGCATAAGTTTCAATTATGTGGTCATCTGTTTCATAGCCCATTTTTGTTACCCAGATTGTCCCGGGGATGACTGCTTCCATCCATATTTCATCCTTTTTGATAACAAAACATATATCATCTTTGTATTTGTCTACAATCTTCTATGATAACCTTGTCCTTTTCTTCATTTTTGTCTTTAGTGCTTGGAAAAAGTCATGAATGTTGTTTTCCTTATTCTCACCCATGGTATTGAACAGTTCTATCAGTTGCTTTCCTACTGGTATATCATATCCGAATTCTTTATATCCTATACCGGGAACTTGTTTTGTTATATGAAGCATTAGACACACTTACAGATTTCCAAATCTGAAGGTTCCTTTCTTATCCTTCTTTATCTTTCCAAGGTTGTCTATCAGTTCATCCTTTAGCCATTCACAGATGTCAATTTTTGCATTGTTGGTTATTATGTCATAAGCACTCTTGATGCATAAACTTGAAACTGAGTTGAGTCTATTGGCATGAGTGGCTTTGTAACCTAATACCATGCTTATGAATCTCATGTTTGTATCCTTTACATCATTAACCCTTAAAGATCTTTTATCAGATGTTGCACCTATTAGGTCAATGACTAAATCATTTGAAACTTTCTTATTTTTATCTGGTCTTTTACCGGTGGCTGGTAACCCTGTGACAACCTTTACCGCTTGCTTGGTGATCTTATGAATTGTATCTAACCAGAAAAATTCTCCATGAACTCTCCTTAATACTATCCTAATCACATCCTTAGGAAATTCAGGAATACTAAGGATTTCTATGAATCCTAGGGTTTCAATGATTTTGTGTTCAACTTTGATATTGTCGGTATCATCACATATCTTGGTTTTGTACATGGTTTTGATTTCCTCATCTCCTAGCTCTTCAATATTGCAGTGAATATACATTCTAGGGTCTTCAGCATATACAACACCTTTAGGGATTTGAGAGAATGCACCTAAGGTATCATCTTTCTTTGCTATTTCGGGGACCAACTGAAATACAAGCCTAGGTCTTTTAATTACTTCCACAATAGTAGGGTTCACTATGTATTCAATTGTAGAGGTGGATGCCATGATAAAATACCTTTTTCTATCTTGGATGAATGATTGCTTGGAGTGTGCTTGCTTCTTGCTCAAAATGCCTTAGCTCAGAAATCTTCATGCTCTCTGAAAGTTTGAAATCATGGTGAAATGAAATGGAGCCAAAACCTTATTTTTGAAAGTCTTTTTCGCTACCCACCACATTAATTGCTTGTCGGTAATGTATTCACTTAACTTTATTTGTCGATAATAAGTGATTTTCAACTTCTTTTCTCTAACTGAGGGAATAATAGCACATGTGTCATTAGATTGCCAAACCCTCAAGATAATTTTCTTCAATTAGATGAAGAACTTCCTACCAGTGAAGCACTGCTCTGTCCTATCGGTGGAGCATCACATTGTCCTGCCGGTGGAGCATTTGTTGGTTCTATTGATGGAGGAGTATTCCCAATATTTAGATCAGCTTTTCTAATCCATTGCTTTGAGAATTCTTGCTTAACCTCTTCAACCTTTTCTTTACCTTTCAAGCTAGTACTTTTGTTGTCTACCGGTGTACCTTTACTTCTACAAAATTTAGCAATATGACCAATCTTGTTACATGCATAACAAGTTACATTATTTTTCTGAATAGCTTTCCTATAACCTATGCCAGTTTGAGTTTTGCATTGATTTGATAAATGTCCAAATATCCCACAAACATAACATCTTACATTCATTCTGCAGTTTTTAGAGTTATGACCAACTTTGTTGTATTTGGAGAATTGACTGGTGGGAGGATTGATATTCTGATAATTCCTAGATCTACATGCGTTTGCCCTATGACCATATTTATTATAGTTAAAGCAGTTTCCATTGAATTTATAAGTATTAGGAGGTCTTACCGGTTTGTTGTGATCCACACCACCCATTGATAACTCCAATGTCGCCTCCACCTCCAATCCCACCCAATTTGAGATCAAGGTTAAGATTATTGACAATGTATGTGGAGGATACACTCTTCAAAATACACTCCATGTGGGACATCTCCCTACCTCTCCTAAGTCTTATGGGAGACCTAAAGAGATTGAAATTATTAAAAAAAAAAATTATTTAACATGAGAAGAATGCCTTTCAATAGTGTGGTCCATTAGATGAATAAAGTATTGAATAATATGTCACCTCATGGATCTATAGAGAAGAGAATGAAGAACCCATCAATATCCCAAAGGAAAAGCATCCTAAGGCATCAACTGTTGTGGAAAAAATAGGATATCAAGGACATGAACTAGGGTCTAAAGAACAAGAAAGAAAAGAGATGATTCCACCTATGTATTACAAATATATCAGAGGCTTGGGTTACTTCCCAAAACCTAAGTTAACCCTCATAGGTGCTCCAACAACTCATATTTTTGATGTTGATGACTCTGATGAAGAGGAATTCTATGAAGTGCCTTTTAGATACCCTAATGACCTCTTCTCTAATACCCACTTCTACACTATCACTCCCTCTACCTTTAGTTTAATCTTATGATTGTATACTCGATTTCATCGATTGGGGCCAACAAGGATTGTATTCTCTTAACATTTACACTGATGATAATGCCTCTTTGGCACTCCTAGAGATGCAAAATATTGAAGATCACACTATTGTTTATGGGATCCAACTCAATGAGAATGCATACTTTGATATCCAAGTCAACTCCCTTAGTAAAAAAAAAGAAAATAAAAAATAAGTCCCTTAGTGAAAACCTTAATGAGGAAGTATCAGACAGAGAAAAAGTAAAAAGAAATGACATATCCACTAATTAAAACATGTATCAAGCACTAGAGGATGAGGGAATTAACTTGCCTATCATATTTCCCCAACAACAAGAAAAAATAATCAATCTTGATTGAAGAAACTAAGATAGTCAATCTTGGGACAAGTGAAGATTCAAAGA
Organism: Cryptomeria japonica; assembly: GCF_030272615.1. Classification (NCBI taxonomy): domain Eukaryota; kingdom Viridiplantae; phylum Streptophyta; class Pinopsida; order Cupressales; family Cupressaceae; genus Cryptomeria; species Cryptomeria japonica. Next base: position 255,805,545 of record NC_081410.1, read on the forward strand.
ATACTCTCATCACTAAAACTCCCAGTGACCAAGAAAAGAAGAACATCATAGCCTTTCTCAAAGATACAAAACAAAAATTTGCATGGTCATATGCCAATATGCCAAGTTTGGACCCTTACCTTATGGTTCACCACCTTGCTATGCATCCTCATGCAAAATCTATTAAGTAGAAATGGAGAAAGATGCATCCACAAATTGCCCTCTTGGTTAAAGCAGAGTCGCATAAAATGTTAGACATCATATTTATTCAACCTATAGACTAATCCAGAATGGGTCTCAAATACAGTACCCGTTGGCAAACTAGTTGGGGGCACCTGTATCTGCACAAATTTTAGAGATCTCAATAAATAATTCCCTAAGGATGATGAAATCCCTTTGCCTAATATTAACATGATAGTGGACCTTATAGTTGGGCATGATATTCTCTCATTAATGGATGGCTTTTTAGGTTATAATCAAATTAAAATAGCCATAAAATATCAACACAAGACAATCTTCACCACTCCATGTGGGAACATTTTTCTATCAAGTTATACTCTTTGGATTGAAGAATGATGATGCCAGATATCAGAGAGCTATGAATAAAAATTTTCATGACCTTCTACATGATATCATTGAAGATTATGTAGATGACCTCCTCAACAAATCAAAAACAAGAGAGGGTCATATTGTTGTATCAACCAAAAAAATTTAAAGATTTGAGAAATAAAAATTGTGCCTCAATCCTATGAAATGTATCTTCAAGGTCACTTCAGGAAAACTCCTAGGTTTTATTGTTTCAAGACATGGCATCGAGATCGACCCTACAAAGGTTAAAGTTATCATGGAAATTTTGCCTCCTATAAATCTCAAATAGATTCACAGTCTTCAAGGTAAGCTTCAGTTTATCAACCTATTCATTGCCTAGCTCACAGAGGAGATAAAGAGGGGGGTCGATGGTTTGATCTCATGGGTCATGTTGTTCTCAAATTCTGATCCCCTTCTTATCCCCTTTGATGAGAAAGAATAACTATGTATGTGAATGGAGAAATCAAGGAACAAGAACCTTAGAGCAACATATGACAAGGTTTTAATAACCTTCTACACTTTGATCTTATCCAAAGTTTAGGCTATTATACCTTATGTGAATACTTTCACACTTTTAAACAAAATCCATAGTAACCATTGTCCAAAAACCAGTGGATCTTATCGCCTTAAATAAGAAACTGAAAAAATATAGGAAAACTTAGGCTCATTTTCAATGTTGATCCTCAAGAGATTTAGAAAAGAAGACATTAACAGATACCAGTGACTTATCCGGGCTACAGAGTCATCTATTTTAAACAAGAACTCCAGAATTAAACATATCCATGCATCTCAATCACTTTGGCTTTTATCAACTCCATACATGCCTGACATGTATGAGAATTCTCCCATGTTATACTAAATAGTGTTCATCAAATTCAAAGTTCCAAACAAATAACCAACTGATAAAGATATTTCTCGCATATTTAATTCTACTCCTAAAGAAGAAAGCTAAGAAACATATCTATAAAGATTGAATTACAATCCCTATTCAATTGAAATAACCCTAAGTTACCGAAATGAAACCAGTAAAATATTCAAAAGCATACCAGAAGACAACACAAATTATAGGCTCAAAGTTAATGATTTGTACACTTATATTCAATTTGGAAAATCTTTTAAAAAAGAGATAATTTTCTGTGAAACACTTACAAAAAATGCAGATAAATTTCTGCAGAGTTTCTTTACAAATTCTTGTGATCATCTTTTTATTGTCCTGGTATCCATTTATAAAAGTATGGATGCATACAAGCTTTAGACACTTTTCAAAAAGGTTTGTTACAACAAAAATCCCTCTCCAAGAAGCGGTTACAAGTCTTTTTCAATATCTATAGCCTCTTTCTCCTTTTGTTCTATTGCAACCTCTTGTAACTACTCCAAAGCATCTTCTTTCTATTCCACACAACTGTCCTTCCATTGCTGAAAAACATCATCACTTGGCCAAGTGAAGTTAACAACCTTCTGTTTCATGTCTTCTAGCCTTTTCAAAGTGACCCTTAAATGTCCAATTTCTATTTCTATGAAACTATAATGAGATTTCACCTTTTCAATTTCTTCAATTGTTTGGAAAAATAGGGAGGTGTCATCAATTTTGATAATTTGATTGATCCTTAGGGACAAATTGGGGTCCACCTCTTTCAACCAGGTCTTCTCTTATTTCAACTGAATTGGACCAATAAAACCTCCTAGAAACAATTCAAATTTATGATCTGAATATTCTTTTCTATAAAGTTGGGCTTTTATTTTCACACCTGACCTTTCTTCTGAGAGAATATTCATCTCTTTTATAAACTCATTGGTGGATCTTAGAAGGTTGTTCTCCTCTGCATCTGGATGGGATGAGCACATGAGCTCCAATTTGTTACCTCCGGGCATCAACTTATTTAGGATTGGTTCCAAAGTGGCTTCATCTTCTCTGAATTTGATCATAACATCCAGAATCCTTTTCATATGTAAGTATACAATGGGGGCCTTGACTGAGTTAGCAAACTTCACGACTCTAACTTTCACCTTCTCTTCATATTTGTTTGCAAATAAGGATTCAGCTTGTTTCAACCTTTCCAACTCATGTTGGACACTTTCAGGTGATTGGGAACCAGAAGGCATAGGAGAAGGGGGGTATTCTACAATGGGACTAGTAGGAGGGTGTCTTGCTATAGAGGAGGCTATCACGAGTGTAGAGGATTCACCTAGATGGTGCTGACTTGCCAAATGACTCTGGAGTCTAGTAATGATGATATCCCTATTGGCTATTCCTTCTTTAGCCTCATTGTAGGCCTTTAAGATAGTCTCCAACTTCAATTGGAGATTAGCTCTTTCTTGTGCCTCTCTCTCTGCTACTGCCACTTTGAACTTTGCAGTTTCCAAAACTATGCTTGCAGCTTCCACTACCCTTGTATCTTGGACTCTCTTAACAATAATGCCTCCTAAGAGGCTAGAATCTGGTGCAATTTTCCTCCTTTTGTTCTCATCCTTCTTTAATGACCACATGACAAGAGGAGCATTATCCTTGTTGAATGTCACTCCTTCCATAGGCTTTGTTTCCTTCCTTACTACATCAAGTACTAGAGCATCAGCTATATCCCATTCAGGGAGAATTAACACACCAGCCTTTGCTACCATTTCTCTTCCTTTCTCAGGGGTGATAGTTATAAATTCTTCTATCATTTCTTGCTTTATCTCTTCCTCCACCTGAGTTGTATCTTTGAGAGGTTGTTCACTCTTCCTCTATTCACATCTAACCCTAAATTTCTCCATGTTTTTCTTCCATTAAAATTGCATGAAAGCTCCTATTGTGATAAAGTCACTGTCAGCCAAGAATTCTTCACTGGCTTGCTTAACAGTAAGGTCCAATTCTTGGCCTTTTATCTCACCTTCAGTCAAATTCATTTTAGCACTAGGTGGCTCTTCAGGCATTCCATCTTGGGTCTCTTCATAGGTATAGACAATCTCACCAAGACTCCCTAACTGTAATAATTGATCAGCCACCACTTGCTCATCTCCAATGTGGATAGGGGACTGAGATGGCGAATATTGAGGTAGATCAGTTTCTACTTCCTTTCCCACTCTTTGTCTTTTAGGGGAATCCTGAATGTTAATGACATCTTCAATTTTCCTTTTCCCTTTTGAAGTGGAAGGCTCACCTATCACTGGGATCATCACAGTGTACTTTGACTTCTTATGCATTATAGAGTCACAAGGTGGGATAGCCTTAGCAAAGGCATGCTTGGCCAAGACCAGCTTAACCCTATCAGGATCATTTTGCATTATAGCCTCCCTTTTTTCTTTTAAGGTCTGCATGAGGTCTTCAAAATAAAGAATCAAAAATTTGATTTTCTCCTCAAAAGGGTTGAAGCTAGAAAGAGGATCATAGATACTGTCAAATTGATGGATAAAATCAAGTGCCTTCTTGTATGCTATCCACTTCTCCTTCCTTACTTCCTGCTCATCTAAGCTGAATTCATTTATGATTAGATCTTTGGGGAACTGAAATTGGTGAGGCCTACCTCTACATATTCCTCTTTTTCTGAACATGCCATTGAAGAAGTCCTCAGGGTCTGCACATCTTGAAACTGCAGTTGACAGCCTATATGGCTTAAAGAATTCTTCAAAGTATTTCCATCTACCCTTAGTGATTACAAAATGGTGGGCCATGGTAATAGTTGGGAAAATTTTCTCTTTACCCCTATTGGTTAGCTCTGCCTCTTGCACTCCTCCAATTTGTCTCAATACTTCTGCAATCCCTATCTTTAATGGGACCTAATAGGGTAGTAAATAGGGGGTGCATATAAATCCATACACTCTAAAAATAGTAGACACAAGGTACAAATACATGTCTCCCCAATTGTGAACAATCTTAATATCCTCTGCAAACTCCTTAGGTCTTAGGAATTCCAAAAGAGACTTAGGAATTCTAGGGTTTTCTCTGCATAAAAGGATTCTAATCTTAGATGCAAAGCATCTATCAAACTTTAGAAAATTGACATCTTCTCTATCCCAGGATAAAAGAGTGCTCCAAAGTTGAATAGGCATCTCTTCCTTATCCTTTATCTTGATCAAGTCCATTTCCTTTGCAAACTAATCAACACCTTTGAACAAGAACATGTGCATTAACGTGGAGTACCATCCAAAAGGCCTATCCACCTTACCATTTTTAATCCCTACTAGCCCTTTATGAATTGCATCAGCAAGGTATGAGGCATAATCAAATGTTATTGCTAGGGAGGGGTTTAGAATTTGTGCAATCATTAACATGTAATGGGTTGGCATATTCTTTTCAGCATCCTCTCCAAAGATCTGGCATAATGCCCAATACATACCCTTAGCTCTCAGAGTGAATAAATTGAGGGAGAATGGTTCCATTGTGCTGGGGCCTACAACTGTTAACCCCCCTATTTTAACAAAGAATTATTTCAATGGGCCAGTCCTAAGATGATCCCTCTATGCATTGTAAACCTGGGCTAAAGACTCAAAGTCAATAGGCTCTAACAAATTGGAGGCCTCACTAAGTTTAAACACTTTCCTGAATTCATCTTCATTTATTTCAATTAGGATTGATCCCTTTATATTCCTGATGCATCTTACCACAGGGTCATAATTCTGTGCAATTAGGGTCAACAGAACTACATCCATGAAAACACTTGGGACCATAGGCTTTCCTACATCTAGTTCCCATATGCTATTCAAAGGAGCTGGGGAATGTCTCTGCCCAAAACCAACTTTGAACAGTCCTAAACCTGATATTCCTATTTCAGGGTCCCTTAACCAATTGCCTTTATCATATAGGTCATCCCCAATTTTCAAATGATGGTTCTTTGGTACTAGCTCTTTGGCCTTAGCCTCGACATTGATAGACATGGTTAATTTCTCTAAAAAATCATCACAGATGTTCCTATCCTGATAATTGACTTTTCCTGTCAACTCTCTTCTTAGTGCCATTCTAAACAAGCAACTATACCACTAGAAACTAGCACAGACCTCTAATGAAATAATTCACACAGTAATTTTTGGAAACAGACTAGAATTATCAAGAAAATCACAAAAAACCTAATTATTTGCCTGAAGAGAAACACTCCGCACCAATTTTCTCTGCAACAAACTTTGATGAAACAATACTAACAATCAAGTTGATGCAGACTCAAAAGGACAAGTTGGCATTGAATTTTTAGAAATTAACTCTGCATGCTTTGGCTTTCTTTTCAAAATTGAATTCACCAAATCGAATTCAAAATTCGCTCCAATGGGTCATAACTCCTTTGAATCTTTCCTCTGTTTCGGTCTTTCACTATTTCGTAGTGCATAAAACCTTTGCAGCTTTCTTTCGCGAAACAACGCTAGCCATTGGATCACAAGAACTTACACTGCCTTTACCTCCATCTGATCTCTCTTTGTTAATGTCGGGCCCCACCTCCTTTTCGCGACTTCACGAGCTTTAACACTCATGTACTTTTCCTTCACAAAGCCACACTAGCCGTTAGATCAAGCTCTAATCACCTAGCTTTTAACTCTAACTGGGACCGTCAATCTCACTTACTAATTGTGCCTCATCTTGATGGCTAACGGTTTTCGCCATTTCACAGAGGTTAAGCAGCAGGCATGTTCGGGCCATGAAACAATGAGAACCATTGGATCGACCACGAGATGAATACTTTTTAACAAGCTTCAAATATTTTAGGTGGGCCCTTTATTCAGAGATCACTTACTCTATTTATTCGTCGGTTAACAAATGCCACATGGCAGTCGGCCATTAGCTTTGGAAACTCCTCTGGGTTCCACCCTGAATCCGCCACATGTTCTCTTTATTATTCCCACATAACTGCCGGTTACACCTAGGCGGGCCCTCAACTACCCTTCAGAGCCATGTGGCATTCGACACATCACTATCAAGTTCTATGAAATGTAGTAGCTATTATGCCACATCATGCCTTCGTGTGGTCTCCACTTGTCTTTTGCCATTTTGTGATTATTAATCTTTGTTTAGCTTGCAACCAAAAAACCATGAGGATCATTGGATCAAAATAGACCTGATCAGCTTTTAACTTCGTGCCCTGCCTATCCTTTGGGCCTCATAGGCCTTTTCACCATTTCGTAATGACTAACTTACTAGCATCTTACCCTCACGAATCCACGCGAGTTGTCAGAATTCAAGAACTTGCTCGTTATTTACTCTTTCTACGGCAACCTTGCCCGAGCCCACTGTAGACCACCAAATGAGCACCCTATCATTGCTCTATCATCGCCAGTTGGATCTACCACCTTTATTGCCACTTCTAGCGGGACCCACCACCTTTTCGCTACTTCACGAATGGTAGAACGTGCGCATCTCCCGACTGTGAATCAATGCAAGATGTTGATCTTTTTCCAACCTGATCACTCTTTAACCAAGTAATACCGCTTGTCTCTGGGACCTACCACGTGTTTTCGCTACTTCGCAAAACATAAACCATGTGCATCTCGGGCTAGTGAATCAACACGAGCCGTTGGATCACAATCAAGATGCAACTCTTTTACCCGACAGTCAGTCCATCTGGCCAGGCCCGCCTATGCCTTTTGCTACTTCATGATTGGTAACTCACAGGCATCTTAGCTTAACAAAACCATGTGAGCCATCAGATCTTAGGAACTTTCTCACCTTTTAGGAGCCCGATTAAGAAATTAAAAATTTAGGAAAGACATAGAAGGATAATGCGTTGATAAAACCGCCTAGGAAAAATGTAAAGAAGGGGGGGAACACTTTTTACGACCAATAGACCCTCTTTTAAGTGAATAAAGTAACACGAAAATAGAATTATAAGGGTTTTTCTCAAACATAGGAGCAATTTAAGACTTAAACCCTAAACCCTTATATGGACCCAAAGCAATTAGAAGTAACAAGGCCAGACCAGACTCAAAATTTTCATAAACTTAGCCAATTATGGGAAAAGAATACCCATTTTTTAAACAATGATAATAACGGGTCTGACTAGGGATGGTTGATCACAAGATCAATACAAGAGCTCAGAAAAATCTAGAGAAACAGACCAGAAACAAGCCCAAAAAGAAACAACTTAAAACAAACCTAAGTATATACAAACACGGACCTACTGTGCATGGACTTCAAGAGAAATAATGTTTCAGGAATTGTCCATGCACTGGAAATTCCTATACTTCATCATTCATATTCTTCAAAAAATATGAGTCCTTTCCTTTCAGATCACAGACCACAAAGGGGCCAATCCACAATGACTCAATTTTTTAATGCTTTCCCTTGTCCTGCCCATTTGCATTCCATTGAAGAACAACATCCCCTATTTGGAATTTTCTCAACAATGTTCTTTTGTCAAAAATATATTTGGACTACAATTGGATCCTTAAATTTCTCTTGTAAGATAGAGTTCTGATTTGTTCCACTTCCACTATTTGAATCATTCGGTCCCCCATAGGTTCAAACAACTCCATGTCTTCGGCTTGCAGGAACTTGTATACTGGAAGAAGATTATTTACCGACACTCTGGCTTGTGTACCATAAACCAATTCAAAAGGTGAAACTCCAATAGCCTTTTTGACAGTAACTCTGTCAGCCCACAAAGCCAATTTTAACTTTTGATCCCAAGACCTCTTGTTTTCTTCTAGGATTTTCTTGATAATGTTCAAGAGGCTTTTATTACTAGATTCAGCTTGTCCATTTCCATGAGGATGATAAGGTGAAGAGTAAGACATGATTATTCCATGACTAGTGCAGAATTCAACAAACTCTTCTGATTTGAAGCTCATGGCATTATCCATTAGGAAATCAATGACAATTTTACTTGTAGCTCTTTTGGTGGGAATAGCTTCAATCCATTTGGTAAAATAATCAGTCACTACTATAATCCACCTGTGACCTCTTCCTGATCTCTCAACAATTTCTCCAATAAAATCAATGCCCCATTGGACAAAAGGGGCTTCTATTGTGACCAGATTTAGGGGTAAAGCTCCTTCATACTTCAATTTGGATGAAAAATTCTAACATGGGTCACATTTCCTAACATGTTCATGGGCATATTTAAATAAAGTAGGCCAGTAATACCCAGCCCGGACTATCTTGCCAGCAGTTGTCTTAGCAGGGTAATGACCTCCACACACTACATCATGCATTTCAGTTAGCACTTTCTTAGCCTGGGATTCATCCAAACACATTAGCAATTCCCCATCTCTATTTCTCCAAAACATATCACCTTGAATGAGAACATATCTTTGTGACTTGAGTTTTAATGTTCTTTTCTGATTGTGGGTCATCCCTTCTGAAAATGTTGTATCTCTTAAGAAATGGACTATATCTGAATACCAGGGTTGCCTTTCAATACTGGTGACCAGGGTGTTAGCAACTTCAACATTATTTACTTCCACATTAACAAGATTTGATTCAGTCATAAGCTTTGTAAGGCCTAAGCCTCTTACCAATTTAGTAATCTTTATCTCTAAATCAAACTCTTGAATTTTGTTTATCCATCTGCACCTTTTACCTGTGACCTCAGATTGGGATAAAATGTCTTTGACTGTAGCATGTGGAACATAAGCAACTATTTGTGCATTTACCAGATATGGCCTAAAAGCGTTGACAACCTTGACCAAAGAATATGCTTGCTTTTCCATGATTTCATACTTTAACTCTGTAGCCTATAAAGATTTACTATAGAAAGCTATGGGATGCTCATACCCTTCATTATCCTTTTGTAAAAGCACAGTAGCTATTGTGTGATATGAAGTGAAAGAGAAAAGAGAGAAAGGCTTACTATAATTAGGGGATTTCAACACCGGTGCTTCCTGAATGGCCCTTTTTATCTCATCAAAAGCCTTTGAAGCTTCTTGATCCCAGCAAAACTTGGTATCCTTCTTGAGCAGTCTAACAATGGGCTTGACAATTTCTGCAAACTTTGCAATAAACCTTCTTACAAAATTCACTTTACCCAAGAAGGACTGAATACCTTTAACACTTGTGGGTTCTGATACATTTGCTATGGCTTCAATTCTTTTAGGATCTATCATAACTCCCTCTTTGGAGACAATATGCCCTAGCAACTTCCCTTCAGTAACAACAAAATGACACTTCTTAGGATTCAAAGATACTCTGAAATCCAAAGCCTTATTGAAAACCTTTTCTAAATGCCCATAGTGGTCATCTGCCTTTTTGGAGAAACATGTCAAAATTATCTTGGTATACTACCATGATGATATTTATGAACTCTTTGAATGCTACATCCATTGCCCTCTAGAAGGTAGCTCCTGCATTTTTTAAGCCAAAAGGCATCTTGACATAAACATAAGTTCCCCAAGGGGTGGTGAAAGCAGTTTTGAATTGTTCTGATTCTTTCACTAGTGCCTGGTTGTATCCCGAGAATCCATCCATCATAGACAGTAAAACACAACCAGTCACCCTTTGCAACATAGCTTCCATATTTGGAGATGAATAATTATCTTTCAGGGAAGCAATATTCAATTTTTTGAAGTTGACATGGAGCCTTATATCTCCATTTTTCTTTCTAACCGGGACCAAATTGGAGACCCATGAAGAATGCCTTATAGGCTTAATGATCCCCCCTTCTCTCAGCTTGGTCAATTCTTGCTGCATCTTAGTTTCCAGTAGGGGATTAATAGGTCTCTTCTTTTGTCTGAAAGGATTAGCATCTGGAAGCAAAGGAACTTCATGCTGAAATGAATCTTGTCTATACGCCTTTAGGTCTTCGTAAGACCAAGCCAAAACATGCATGTACTTCTTTAATAAGTTAATAAGATTAATCCTAACATGAGGAGGCAAGTTCTTTCCAATATAAACCAACTTAGGGGATGATACAGTCCCTAAGTTTACCTCCTCTAGTTCTTCTAACTTAGTGGTTGACTGCTGGTGTAGATGACTGTCATTGTAGCTAAACATACCTTCAAGTTATACTAACCCCTTAAGTATCTCATTTGTTTCTAGCTGGACCAAGTCATTTCCAAATACTGTTTCTCTGTTATCAACCACTTCTACCAATGCATTGCAATCAATTTTCTATCCGTCATAATCATCTATGCATTGTATAAACCTAAGGATATCTTCATCATCTCAAATACTTTCCAGTTATAAACATTGTCAGGGATAGCGGGCCTAGATTTTATCTCTATTGTGGATACACCTGTTAGTGTTACATCATCATTCTTTAATGCAACATTTGCTAAAAAATAAGCCATGATATTCTTGGACCTTTCTATCCAATTGATAGAGAATGCACTAAAATATTCAATTACATCCACACTGCATGCTTATATCATTTCAATCTCTCATTCTTAGATGCATATTTAGCCCTAACTTGAGAAACAACCAGCTCTGAATCTCCCAACACTCTTAATAGTTTTATCCCATGCCTTTTTTCCACTCCAAGCCCTAATAGCAAGGCTTCATCCTCCACAGTATTGTTGGTACATTGAAAAGCTAACAAAAATGAATATTTGAAAGTAATACCTGAAGGGGACACAAAAAGAACTCCTACCCCAGATCCTTCTTTAGAGAAAGCTCCATCAAAGTACATGTGCCACAAAGCATGCTACTGAGACTTCAATTCAGTCATAATACTATCAGTATTTTTCAATGGAGGTAGAATTGGTTGTAGTCTAAAGTTATCAAGATCCACTTCAATCATATAATTTAGCATACTAGGGTCTACTTTTTCAATTATCCTAGGGGCACATGGCTCTCTATACAACTTTACTTGATTTCCATTAATGGGGATGGTAGCATATGATAAATCCAACTAAACATTTCCACCCACTATTGCGGCCCATTGCCTAGATAGCAACATGCCATAATGGGGTTTTGTGTCAGTTACAATGACATCCATTTTATATGTTTCCTCAGGGAAGGCTGCTATTTTAACTTCAACATCTTTCATTGTACCTATCATAGGCACTTCTTTGTTATCCATAGCATAGCATTTCCCATACACTATATTCAATGATAATCCTAGTTCCTTCATAACACCATAAGGCATTATATTTGCAGCTGCACCAGAATCTATCATGCAATTCTTTATCAACTGGTTATTCACTAATAGAGTAACATAAAAAGGATCTACTTGTGAGGGTTCTTGAGTAATAGTTGTTCCAACATACACCTCTAGGGTTTGGAACTCCTGATCATATTTAATTGAACCGATAGGTAAAACCGTGTTACTGTCAGATATGTTAGAAAATAAAGACAAAGCAGCTTCTCTATGTTCTTTTATTTTCAATAATTCTATCAGTGGGACAGTAACTTTCATTTGGGTAAGAGCCTGAGTCATATCAAATGTGGAATTAGTAATCAACTCACTACTAACCTTAACTCTTTTTGCCTTTGGCTGACTTGCCTTCTTTGTTGCAGTAGCTCCTTGTGTATCATTGGTAGCTTTATTATATGTACCCTTGGGTACTTCTTTAACTTGATCTTTCTTCTCCTAAACAACTTGAGGCAAAGTAGCACTACTTGCTGCTTTCTTTTGGGATACCTCTTTTATAAACATAGAACCAGGTTCACCTTGATCACTATCCCTTTTGGTACTCAGATTATAGTTGTGTTTGGCTTTGGCTATAGCAACCTTTGTGAGACTTTTTACTTCTTCCCCACTAGGCCTTCTAAGATGAACTTCATCCTCAATGGTTACCACATTCAGAGTAGGATGCCAATCAAGTGTTAGCTGTCCTTGAAAAGACCTTTTACTATCTGACACATCACACTCTGTAAAGACTCCTCATCACTTTCTATAATAGTTTCAAACATATTTATATCAGGCTCATCCTCTTGTCTCATGGATTCTTCAAGGGCTTGAGCTACTGCACATTGATGAGGAGAGTGTGGTCCATCACAAGCTATGCACCAAGGAGTATTTTCTACGTTATGAACATTTTTTCCTTTTAAGGGATCAGGGGTATCTTAGCTCTAAAAATTCTTATGCTTCTCATTTTGAGGCTTACCATCCTTCCAATTGGTGTTTTAAGGCATATCATTCAATCTAGGAGGTCTATCTTGCCAATTATAATGAGGTTTGTCATTTTTGTTCACCTTGGCAGTGAGATCCTTCATGGCCATCACCAACTTTTCTATTTTATCTTCTTCCTTAGCAACTTTGTTTGGTTGCTGTTTTGTTTCCTGCCATAGCCTACCATTAGTTCTTCTTCCTAATTTTCTAGATTCCTTTCTATTGCTTTCTACATTGATAGCAATTTTGAATGCATCTCTTAGCCTATGTGGATTTTTATCCCTCAAAATATATGCCATTTTAGAATCAAAGGCATTGTAGTAAGTATTCAGGCACATGTTATCATCTAATCTCATTACTTGAAATAATCTATGCATTGCTTTCTGAAATCTAGCATTAAAATCTATGACCATTTCATTATCAAATTTTCTAATATTATTGAACTCATTGAGCATGAAGCTCACATTTGTTTTGTCACCATACTATTCTTGAAAGCAATTTTTAAAATCCTCCCAAGACCCAATGCTATTAATAGGAAGACCCCTATACTAGTCTCTTGCATCTTCTATTAGGGACTGAACAAATAATTTCATTATGAAATATTCATTTATGATCTCATAACCATTAATCAAATCACCAAAAGACTTCAAATGCTCTTCTGCACTAATTACGTTGTTCCCAGCAAATTTATGAAGCCTATCTCTTAACTTGGTTGGAACATGGTTAGGATACCCAAGGATTCCATCAAAAAATAACTGCCTATATAGTTCTAAGCTGATAGGTCTTCTCTAGAATGGGTTAATAGCATGGTTATTACCCATGTTCATTCTTGCATTGGGGATTTGAGTTTGAGAGATTTGGTTATTTTGGTTAATAATAGGGGCTTGACTAGCTGTTGCTATATTAACAGGAAAAATTGGCTGAATTTTAATAGGAGGGAGGGAAACTTGCTGAAGAATAGGTTTATTTAGATCTTCTGATGGAAAGATGATGGGGGGAGCTTTTAGATAGCCAATTTTTCTTTTAACTTCTTGGTTAGCTGCCTCTAACTTAGCTTTCTCTAACTCCATTTGTAGATCTTCTTTCTATTTCCTCATCCTTTCCATCTCCCTTTCATGTACTGATAATCTATGAGATATTTCCACTGTAGTCTTAGATCCTGACCCACCTTCCATGCATTTCTGCTTTCCTTTGTCTACATCTTTTCTAAAAGGCTACGGGTCACTAAGAATTTCTCTATTTTGTTGCACTTCTGACTTGTATGCTGATTTGGTCTTAGGGACTAAAATTTCTCTCATCATAGGACCTTCATCATCACTCTTTGCCTTTTCTTGGGCAAGCAACTCAAGATCAACAATCTATCTGAGGAGCCTATCTCTCTCCATCAATTTTGCCTTAACTTCTTTCTCCCTATTTGCTTCCTTTTGGGCTCTTAAGGAGATCAAATTATGAACCCTTCTATTTAGGTCCTCTATTTCCTGGGATACTTTATCTTCATCAACGAAGATTTCTTTAGAGTTTGATATGTTAACTTGGTCAACATTAATTGAGCTAATATTCCCATCAATTGTTCTAGGTACAGAATTTCTGACTACATTTGAGCTACTTTTGTCTCTCCTAGAAAAACTAGTATGAGATATATCTTGATTTAAAACATGAACATCTTCTATATTTCCAAATAAACAGGTCTTTCAGATATCTTACCAGTATTGTTTCTTTTTTGCACCCAAGCAGCATTTGATGGCTCATATAGTACTAACCTTTTCTGACCTCTTCATGACTGTTCAGGTAATCTCTCCTGCAACATCTCATGAGGATGCTTTTTCATGAAAGATCTGGTGTTCTTTCCTCCTTGCATTGTTCTTGTTTTCTTTTTTAGAATTTTACTTATCTCCAAAAGGATTGGTTAAGACTAACAGAGTCGCCACCCACAAAGACTATGGGAAAAATGAAAACAAGCTTCACACAAAAATATTTGCCAATCTTCAAACCAAAATCACTAAAACTTTCAGAGAAAGAGGGAACACTAATCAAAGATCATGAAAACTTCTAAATACAGATATCTAGACAACATTCATAGTTCATTAAAGCACCAATCTGCAACATAGACACACCTTGGCTCTCCCCAGCAAAGTCACCACTTTTGTTCTCAAATTTTTATCCCCTTCTTATCCCCTTTGATGAGAAAGAATAACTATCTATGTGAATGGAGAAATCAAGGAACAAGAACCTTAGAGCAACATATGACAAGGTTTTAATAACCTTCTACACTTTGAACTTATCCAAAGTTCAGGCGGGTATACCTTATGTGAATACTTTCACACTTTTAAACAAAATCCACAGTAACCATTGTCCAAAGACCAGTGGATCTTATCACCTTAAACAAGAAATTGAAAAAAAATATAAGAAACTAAAGCTCATTTTCAGTGTTGATCCTCAAGAGATTTAGAAAAGAAGACATTAACAGATACCGGTGCCTTCTCTGGGCTACAGAGTCATCTATTTTAAACAAGAACTCCAGAATTAAACATACACATGCATCTCAATCACTTTGGCTTTTATCAACTCCATACATGCCTGACATGTATTAGAATTCTCCCATGTTATACTAAATAGTGTTCATCAAATTCAAAGTTCCCAACAAATAACCTACTGATAAAGATATTTCTTGCGTATTTAATTCCCCTCCCAAAGAAGAAAGCTAAGAAACATATCTATAAAGATTGCATTACAATCCCTGTTCAATTGAAATAACCCTAAGTTACCCAAATGAAACCAGTAAAATATTCAAAAGCATACCAGAAGACAACACAAATTATAGGCTCAAAGTTAATGGTCTGTATACTTATATTCAATCTAGAAATCTTTAAAAAATGAGATAATTTTCTGTGAAACACTTAGAGAAAAGGCAGATAAATTTCTGCAGAGTTTCTTTACAAATTCTTGTGATCATTTTTTTTATTGTCCAGGTATCTATTTATAAAAGTATGGATGCATACAAGCTTCGAACACTTTTCAAAAAGGTTTGTTACAACAACAATCCCTCTCCAAGAAGCGGTTACAAGTCTTTTTCAATATCTACAGCCTCTTCCACCTTTTGTTCGGTGGCAACCTCTTGTAACTACTCCAGAGCATCTTCTTTCTGTTCCACATAACTGTCCTTCCATTGCTGAAAAACATCATCACTTGGCCAAGTGAAGTTAACAACCTTCTATTTCATCTCTTCTAGCCTTTTCCAAGTGACCCTTAAATGTCCAATTTCTGTTTCTATGAAACTGTAATGAGATTTCACCTTTTCAATTTCTTCAATTATTTGGACAAATAGGGAGGTGTCATCAATTTTGATAATTTGATTGATCCTTAGGGACAAATTGGGGTCCACCTCTTTCAACCAGGTCTTCTCTTATTTCAACTGAATTGGACCTAGAAACAATTCAAATTTATGATCTGAATATTCTTTTCTATAAAGTTGGGCTTTTATTTTCACACCTGACCTTTCTTCTGAGAGAATATTCATCTCTTTTATAAACTCACTGGTGGATCTTAGAAGGTTGTTCTCCTCTGCATCTGGATGGGATGAGCACATGAGCTCCAATTTGTTACCTCTGGGCATCAACTTATTTAGGATTGGTTCCAAAGTGGCTTCATCTTCTCTGAATTTGATCATAACATCCAGAATCCTTTTCATATTTAAGTATACAATGGGGGCCTTGACTGAGTTAGCAAACTTCAAGACTCTGGCTTTCACCTTCTCTTCATATTTGTTTGCAAATAAGGCTTCAGCTTGTTTCAACCTTTCCAACTCATGTTGGACACTTATAGGTGATTGGGAACCAGAAGGCATAGGAGAAGGGGGGTATTCTACAATGGGACTAGTAGGAGGGGGTCTTGCTGTAGAGGAGGCTATCACGAGTGTAGAGGATTCACCTGGATGGTGTTGACTTGCCAAATGACTCTGGAGTCTAGTAATGATGATATCCCTATTGGCTATTCCTTCTTTAGCCTCATTGTAGGCCTTTAAGATAGTCTCCAACTTCAATTGGAGATTAGCTCTTTCTTGTGCCTCTCTCTCTGCTACTACCACATTGAACTTTGTAGTTTCCAAAACTATGCTTGTAGCTTCCACTACCCTTGTATCTTGGACTCTCTTAACAATCATGCCTCTTAAGAGGCTAGAATCTGGTGCAATTTTCCTCCTTTTGTTCTCATCCTTCTTTAATGATCACATGACAAGAGGAGCATTATCCTTGTTGAATGTCACTCCTTCCATAGGCTTTGTTTCCTTCCTTACTACATCAAGTACTAGAGCATCAGCTATATCCCATTTAGGGAGAATTAACACACCAACCTTTGCTACCATTTCTCTTCCTTTCACAGGGGTGATAGTTTTAAATTCTTCCATCATTTCTTGCTTTATCTCTTCCTCCGCTTGAGTTGTATCTCTAAGAGGCTATTCACTCTTCCTCTATTCACATCTAACCTTGGATTTCTCCATGTTTTTCTTCCATACAAATTGCATGAAAGCTCCTATTGTGACAAAGTTACTGTCAGCTAAGAATTCTTCACTGGCTTGCTTAACAGTAAGGTCCAATTCTTGGCCTTTTAGGTCATCTCCAGTGAAATTCATTTCAGCACTAGGTGGCTCTTTAGGCATTCCCTCTTGGGTCTCTTCATAGGTATAGGAAATCTCATTGAGACTCCCTAACTGTAATAATCAGTTAGCCACCACTTGCTCATCTCCAATGTTGATGGGGGACTGAGATGGAGAATATTGAGGTAGATCAGTTTCTACTTGCTTTCCCACTCTTTGTCTTTTAGGGGAATCCTGAATGTCAATGACATCTTCAATTTTCCTTTCCCTTTTTGAAGTGGAAGGCTCACTTGTCACTGACATCATCATACTATACTTTGACTTCTTATGCAATACATAGTCACCAGGTGGGATAGCCTTAGAAAAGGAAGGCTTGGTCAAGACCAACTTAACCCTATCAAGATCATTTTGCATTATAGCCTCCCTTTTTTCTTTTAAGGTCTGCATGAGGTCTTAAAAATAAAGAATCAAAAATTGGATTTTCTCCTCAAAAGGGTTGAAGCTAGAAAGAGGATCATAGCTACTATCAAATTAATGGATAAAATCAATTGCCTTCTTGTATGCTATCCACTTCTCCTTAGATCCTTCTCATCTAAGTTGAATTCATTTTTTATTAGATCTTCGGGGAATATAAATTGGTGAGGCCTACCTCTACATACTGCTCTTTTTCTGAACATGCCATTGAAGAAGTCCTTAGGGTCTACACATCTCAAAACTGTAGTTGACAGCCTATATGGCTTAAAGAATTCTTCAAATTATTTCCATCCACTGTTAGTGATTACAAATTGGTGGGCCATTGTAATAGTTGGGAAAATGGTCCGTTTACCCCTATTGGTTAGCTTTGCCTCTTGCACTCCTCCAATTTGTCTAAATACTTCTGTGATCCCTATCTTTAATGGGACCTGATAGGGTAGAAAATAGGGGGTGCCTCTAAATTTATACACTCTGAAAATAGTAGACACAGGGTACAAATACATGTCTCCCCAATTGTGAACAATCTTAATGTCCTCTGCAAACTCCTTAGGTCTGAGGAATTCCAAAAGAGACTTAGGAATTCTAGGGTTTTCTCTGCATAAAAGGATTCTAATCTTAGATGCAAAGTATCTATCAAACTTTAAAAAACTGGCATCTTCTCTATCCTAGGATAAAAGAGTGCTCCAAAGTTGGACAACCATCTCTTCCTTATCCTTTATCTTGATCAAGTTCATTTCCTTTGCAAACTAATCAGCACCATTGAAAAAGAACATGTGCATTAACATGGAGTACCATCCAAAAGGCCTATCCACCTTACCATTTTTAATCCCTACTAGCCCTTTATGAATTGCATCAGCAAGGTATGAGGCATAATCAAATGTTATTGCTAGGGAGGGGTTTAGAATTTATGCAATCATTAACATCTAATGGGTTGGCATATTCTTTTCAGCATCCTCTCCAAAGATCTGACATAATGCCCAATACAAACCCATAGCTCTCAGAGTGAATAAATTGAGGGAGATTGGTTCCATTGTGCTGGGGCCTACAACTATTAACCCTCCTATTTTAACAAAGAATTCTTTCAATGGGCCACTCCTAAGATGATCCCTCTATGCATTGTAAACCTAGGCTAATGACTCAAAGTCAATAGGCTCTAACAAATTGGAGGCCTCACTAAGTTTAAACACTTTCCTGAATTCATCTTCAATTATTTCAATCAGAATTGATCCCTTTATATTCCTGATGCATCTTGCCACAGGGTCATAATTTTGTGCAATTAGGGTCAACAGATCTACAGCCATGAAAACACCTGGGACCACAAGCTTTCCTACATCTAGTTCCCATATTCTATTCAAAGGAGATGGGGAATGTCTGTGCCCAAAACCAACTTTGAATAGTCCTGAACCTGATATTCCTATTTCAGGGTCCCTTAACCAATTGCCTTTATCATATAGGCCATCCCCAATTTTCAGACGAGGGTTCTTTGCTACTAGCTCTTTGGCCTTAGCCCCGGCATTGGTAGACATGGTTAATTGTTCTAAAAAATCATCACACATGTTCCTGTCCTGACAATTGACTTTTCCTATCAACTCTCTTCTTTGTGCCATTCTGAACAAGCGTCTATACCACTAAAAACTAGCACAGACCTCTAATGAAATAATTCACACAACAATATTTGGGAATAGACCAAAATTATCAAGAAAAGTACAAAAAACCTGATTATTCGCCTGAAGAGAAATGCTCCACACCAATTTCCTCTGCAACAAACTTCAATGAAACAATACTAACAATCAAGTTGATGAGGACTCAAAAGGACAAGTTGGCATTGAATTTTTAGAAATTAACTCCACATGCTTTGAATTTATTTTTAGAATTGAATTCACCAAATCGAATTCAAAATTGGCTCCAATGGGTCATAACTCCTCTGAATCTTTCCTCTATTTCGGTATTTTGCTATTTTGCAGTGCATAAAACCTTTGCAGCTTTCTTTCATGAAACAATGCTGGCCATTGGATCATAAGAACTTACACCACCTTTACCTCCGTCTGATCTCTCTTTGTTAATGTCGGGCCCCACCTCCTTTTCGTGACTTTGTGGGCTTTAACACTCGTGTACTTTTCCTTCATGAAGCCATGCTAGCCATTAGATCAAGCTCTAATCACCTGGCTTTTAACTCTAACCGGGACCGTCAATCTCACTTACTAATCGTGCCTCATCTTGATGGATAACGGTTTTCACCATTTCACAGAGGTTAAGCCACAGGCATCTTCAAGCCACAAAACAATGAGAACCATTGGATCGATCATGAGATGAATACTTTTTAACAAGCTTCAAACCTTTTAGGTGGGCCCTTTATGCAGAGATCACTTACTCTATTTATTCATCGATTAACAAATGCCACATGGCAGTCGGCCATTAGCTCTGAAAACTCCTCTAGGTTCCACCCTGAATCTGCCATGTGTTCTCTTTATTATTCCCACATAACTACTGGTTACACCTAGGTGGGCCCTCAACTACCCTTCAGAGATACTGGCATTTGACACATCACTATCAAGTTCTACAAAATGCAATAGTTGTTATGCCACGTCATGCCGTCGTGTGGTCTCCCCCTGTGTTTTGCCATTTCATGAACATTAATCTTCATTTAGCTTGTAGCCATGAAACCACGAGGATTGTTGGATCAAAACAGACCTGATTGGCTTTTAACTTTGTGCCATGCCTGTCCTTTGGGCCCCACTAGCCTTTTCACCATTTTGCAATGACTAACTTACTAGCATCTTACCCTCATGAATCCACGCAAGTCGTCAGATCTCAAGAACTTTCTCGTTGTTTACTCTTTCTATGGTAACCTTGCCCGGGCCCACTGCAGACCGCCAACTGAGTGCCCCGTCACTGCTCTGTCATCGTTAGCTAGATCTACCACCTTTACCACCACCTCTAGCGAGACCCGCCACCTTTTTGCTACTTCATGAAAGGTAGAATGTGTGCATCTCTTGGTCGTGAATCAACACAAGCCGTTGATATTTTTCCAGCCCAATCACTCTTTAACCAAGGAAGACCGCTTGTCTCTAGGACCAGCCACATGTTTTCATTGCTTCGTAGAACATAAACCATGTGCATCTTGGGCTAGCGAATCAACGCAAGCCATTGGATCACAATCAAGATGCAACTCTTTTACCTGACGGTTAGTCCATCTGGTCGGGCCCGCCTATACCTTTCGCTACTTCATGATTGGTAACTCATGGGCATCTTAGCTTAATGAAACCATGCGAGCCATCAGATCTCAGGAACTTGCTCACCTTTTAGGAGCCCAATTAATAAATTAAAACTTTAGCAAAGACATAGAAGGATAATGTGCTAATAAAACTGCCTAGGAAAAATGTAATGAAGGGGGGGGACACTTTTTACGACCAACGGACCCTCTTTTAAGTGAATAAAGTAACATAGAAATAGAATTATAATGGTTTTTCTCAGACACGAGCAATTTAAGACTTAAACCCTAAACCCTTATATGGACCCAAAGCAATTAGAAGTAATAAGGCCAGACCAAACTCAAAATTTTCGTAAACTTAGCCAATTATGGGAAAAGAATACCCATTTTATAAATAGTGATAACAGGTCACTTTCTCCCCCAATGCAAAGGCCCCTATCCCCACTTCTGTAGTAGGATCAAGTGGTGGGGGAAGGTTATATATAGACTTTCACTGGGTTTTTTTGGCACTCAAATTCAATGGGTAGATTGGTAGATAGGGCCTCCCATCCACCCCCACTTATGACTCATACTCTAATAGGCTAATTAATTAAAGGACCCTCACATTCTCTCGATTGTAGTTCATCTCTATGACTTATTTAGGGAATTGAGTTGGGTCACTTTGTAAGTCATATTAGAAAGACGTTTGAATGCCCTCACCCACCTACTTCAAAAGGATATAAAATTTCAATGAGATTGCCTATGTTAGAAAGCCTTTGATAAAATCAAACAATATAATGTCTCCCCACATGTATTGATGCCCCTTATTCCATATCAACCACTTCTCTTATACATATCAGCCATGATAATTGTACTAGGGGCACTGCTTGCACAGGTTGATGAACAAGGAAAATAATGAGTCATCTATTACATCAACCATACCCTAGTGGGTTATGAGCTCATTTAGACATCTATTGAATTATCATGCCTTGTCTTATTTTTTAGCACTTATAAACTGTGCCACTACATTCTTAATCACAAAATTATGCTCACTAATAAAATTGATCCACTAAAGTTCCTTCTTTCCAAAGTGGCTCACATAGGTAGAATGGCTAAATGGGTAATGATACTAAGAAAGTTTGATATTGAGTACGTAGATCACAAAGTTGTCAAGGATAAGTTATTGTAGATCAACTTGCTAAAGCACCTCTACAAGAAGACCATCCCTTGATTATAGATTTTACTGATGATGCTATCATGACTCTTAGGTAGTCTACTCATTGACAGTTATATTTTGATGGCTTATACACAACATGGATTAGGGACAAACACCTTATTTGTTACCCCTCAAGGTGATTGTATCCCTAAGTTGTATAAGATAGCATTTCAATGTACCAATAATATTGTTAAATATGAGGCTCTCATATCTAGACTCCACATTACCATCAAATGGAAAATTACTGGTTTGCATGTCTATAGTAACTTACAATTGATCATTAAATAAGTCATTAATGAGTACCAGACTAAGGATGACAAGTTTCTCTTGTATTACTGCATGGTTGAAGACATCAAGCAACACTTTACCTATATTTAGTTCATGCAGATTCCTAGGGAAAACAAGAAGGTTGTTGATGCTATGGCAACTGTTAGATCCCTTCTATAGATGCATGAAAATAGTCATAAGTATGAATTATCTATTGAGAATCTTCTCATCCTAGCATATGATGTCCTTGTTAGCAGCAAAGAGGAGGAAGACTGCGGAGGGGGGGTGTGAACTGGTCTTCACCGGATCTACAAAATTAATCACAAAAATAGATCTCATACACTACAATAATAATAAATATAAGAAAATTAACAACACAACACACAACACCAAGATTTTGACGTGGAAAACCCGGTCAAGGGCAAAACTACGGTGGGAACTTACCCACAGTAAGATGATACTTTGCAGATGTGAAAATATTACAATGGGGAATGCAAATGCATTCAAGCACACTGCCTAGAGCTCACTGCTCGAAAGATAACAGCCCAGAAGGCTACAACCCTTAGGGAAGTCTCTCTGACTTACAACAAGATTCACACTACAATTCAGAAGAAATAAACTAAAGGAATAGTATCTCCAAATGCTTGATTATAGTTCCAATTAAGCACAACTATCTTCTCTACAACACCAATCTCCACACAATTACAATATCGAAGGATAAATCACTTGTTCGCACATACACCACTCTCTAATAATGTAGACACAACATCGACACCTAACTTACATGAATATATCACCTATATATACAATTCATCAACCTTAACAAGGTCAGCTACCCTCAATTATAAAATTACATCGAAATATACAAAGATTGACCACCAGACCAATATAATGATTTACATGACATAAAATGGACCTAATTCAAATTCCCAAATTCTCAACTCCATCAAAAATCTTGCCAAGATCAATCGCAACATGCTCACCACCAGAAATATCACATAACACAAAAATCATCACCGATTGATAGAAACCATCAAAAACTCGCACAACGATCAATGCAGATCACCAAAAAAAATAGGACATGACTAGGAAACACCACCAAGCATGTTAGAATCATCAGGATCAGATGCACCAAGACCACTTATCAAATCTTCATCGATCAACAACTGAAACTCAGGAATACAACTAATCAGCAACTGTCACAAAGAAAGATAACTTGCAGAGCACAAAATCAAAATCTATTTGAAAGGAAGATACACAAGACCATCCAAAACAATATCCCAAAATATCAGCACAAGATCTGATCACATCGGAATATACCAGAGGAAATACAGAATTCTGTAAAATAGTGATCAGCAAAACAACACTACAAACCGGATCATAAGGTCTTCCCAATCAGCAAACACCGGAGAAAATCATAGGAATATGTTGACATAAATGACATCAATATATCATAGTAGAAGCAATGCACAACAATATCCAACAATCTCCCCCTTTGGCATTGATGGCAACATATGAATGTGAAAAACAATCAATGCAAAGAAAGAAGATATCTCCAGCAAAATCCCCCTATGATCAAGACATATAAAGATTTTTTTCACATGATCTATCTCCCCCTTTGAAAACAATGCCAAATTTCTCAAAACAGAAATTCAAACTTACTCTCCCCAAAATAGAAACATGAATCTCAGGAATCTCTTCCCCTAAAATATAAACTACTCCACCAGAGGAGCAACACCAACTCACCAATCTAAATAAAAGGATACGTCTCTGCAGTCCACCAGATTGATGCAACACAATGCATCTAGTTTTAATCAAGAGGGGTAGATACCCCCAACTTGTCTCTCAAATAGATAAATGTATCTATGGGCAAGGGCTTAGTGAAAATATCATCTATTTGTTCCTTTGTAGATAAATACTCCAGCTTTACCTTTTCTTCACTAAATTGCTCTCTCAAGTAATGATATTTGATTGACACATGATTAGACTTTGAATGTTACACCAGATTCTTTGACATGTTATTAGCACTATAATTATCACAGTATATGACAATAGGCTCATCATAAATAACTTTGATATCCTTCAACATTTGCTTCATCTAGACTACCTGAGTGCAATTACTAGCAGTAGCAATGTACTCAGCTTCAGCAGTAGATAAGGATATTGAATCTTGTTTCTTACTAGCCCATGAAACTAATTTCTTTAACAAAAAGAATTCTCCACTGGTAGTTCTCTTTCAGTCATCAACATCACCAGCCCAATTTGCATTAGTGTAGGCACATAGCATGAAATCATCATTCTTTGGATACCACTGACCATAATCCATAGTTCCCTTCAGGTATCTAAATATCCTCTTCATAGCAGTGATATGACTCTCTTTTAGATCAACTTGATATCTAGTAGCCATACACACAACATGCACAATGTTCAGCCTAGTCTGGGTAAGATATAACATTCCACCAACCATAGATCTGTACAAACTCTAATTAGCCTTCGGTGATTCATCATTCTTAGAGAATTTACAACCAGTCACCATAGGAGTTCCAACCGGTTTGGAGTCATCTAACCCAAACTTATTTAGTAGTTCCTTCACATACTTAGTTTGAGATGTAAATATACCTTTTCCAGTGTATGAAATCTACAAACCTAAGAAAAATTTCATTTCTCCTATCATAGACATCTCAAATTCTTTCTACATATCATCACCAAATGTCATGCTCAAGTCATCATCACCTCCAAAGAATTCAACAATCAAGATATTATCATTCTCCATCTTAAAGTAAAGAACTGTCAGCATCACCTTTAATAAATCCCAATTTCAACAAATATTTATCTAGTCTAGCATACTAGGCTCTATGGGGATCGCTTCAATCCATAAAGAGTTTTCTTCAATTGACATACCATGTCTCCATCATCTGATAATTAAACTCCATCAGATTGCTCAATGTAGACTTCTTCCTCAAGATCACCATTCAAAAAGGAAGATTTGACATCCATCTAATATACCTTGAAATCTTTATAAGAAGCATAAGCAAGCAACAGTCTAACAGCTTCAATTCTAACCACCGAAGAAAAAGTCTCCTCATAATAAATTCCTTCTTTCTATGAATACCCTTTGCAAACCAATCTAGCTATATTTTTGACAACTTCACCATCTTCATTCAGTTTGTTTCTGAATACCCATTTAGTACCAATAACATTCTTATCCTTAGGTGTAGGCAAAAGTTCCCATGTGTTATTCTTTTCAATATGATCTAATTCTTCTTCCATAGCTCTCATCCAATTTTCATCTTTACAAGCTTCAACAACATCTTTAGGTTCAACTTTAGAAATCATACTCACTTCTTCAGTAGCTAACCTTCTTCTAGTCATTACACCTTTATTCTTATCACAAATAATCTAATTTTCAGAATGGTTTAATCTTACATACCTCAGAGTCTTTTGATTTTTCTAATTATCAGGTTCCTGCACCTCTTCACTGGCAATAGCAACATCCAGATTAACTGTCTCTATTGGATCATTCTTCTTAGGTTCTTCAGTCTTAACAGGGGCTAAAACAACATGTTGACCATCTTCATAACCAAATGTTCTGATCTCTTTCCCAAGGTTCTCATCCACCTTCACATTTGCACTTTCTACTATATTTCTCAGTCTCTAATTGTATCACCAGTAGGCTTTTCTCTTTGTACAATATCCCAAGAAAATACCTTCATCACTTCTTGCATCAAACTTTTCTATATCCTCATCTCTCTTACATTTTCTACCAAATACTCTGAAGTATCTCATAGTAGGAACAAGACCAAACCATAACTTATAAGGAGTCTTACCGTTATCACCTTTGATGTGAACTCTATTGAATGTGTAAACAATAGTGTTGATAGCTTCTTTCCAGTATATCTTCAGAACATTCCCTTCGATCAACATAGTCCTTGCAGCATCCAAGACATTTCTGTTCTTCCTTTCAACAACTCCATTCTGCTGAGGGGTTCTAGGAGTAGATAATTGTCTTATAATCCCATGCTTATCACAAAATGAATTGAACTCACCAGAATAGAATTCTCCACCTCTATCAGATCTTAGACACTTAACCTTCAAACCAGACTTAGTCTCCACCTTAGCTTTGAATATCTTTAATTTGTCTAATGCTTCTGATTTCTCCTTCAAAAAGACAACCCACATCATCTTGGAATAATCATAAATTAGGAACATAAAGTATCAATCACCCTACACCCTTCTAACATTCATAGGTCCACATAGGTCAGTATGCACAAGATCTAGCAATCCATCTAATGTATATTGCTTTCTCTTGAAGGAAATCCTTGTTTGCTTACCCATCTGACATTCCTTACATACCAGATCAGCAGGCTTAACAATCTTAGGCAGATCTATGACAACTTGTGTAGAATTGATCTTAATCATTGAATCAAAATTAACATGACACATTCTCCTATGCCAAAACCAGCTCTCATCAATCTGATAAATCAAACAACTTTTCTCACCAGCATTCAAATGAAAAATGTTACCTTCAGTCATAGTTCCAAATGCAATCTTTATACCGGAGGCATTTAGGGTCTTGCATTTTCCAATCTTGAATTATAGATCGTAACCTTTATCAGCCATCTGTGCAACACTCAAAATATTATGATTCAAACCTTGAACATACAAGACATCATCAGTGTTATGCTCACCATCAAAAGAAATAAAGCCTCTTCCATGGATCACACATGCTTTTTCAACCCCAAATCTTACTATTCCACCATCATACCTTTCCTTACTCACAAATTTTCTTTTATCACCGATCATATGATGTGAAAAATCATTGTCAATCACTCATTCATCTTTCTCTTCAACTTTAGCAGCTAAAGCTTTCTTCTCAATAGTGCAGCTTGTGGAATCAACAAGTATAGGTCTATCTTCTTTAATGGCAATAAACACAACTTCATCTCCTTTTGATTCTTCATCTATAACACCTTCATCAGTAGCATAATAACAGTTCTTTGGATTCCTATACTTCTCATACTTCTCATATCTATCATTTATGTCATGCTTATCAAATTTATCATGCCTGTCATATTTAGACATTCTCTCTAGACATCTAGAAGGAAAATGTCCTATCTTATTGCAAGAGAAACATTTCAAAGGCAATTTTCCATCATATTTACTCGCTCCTTTACGCAATCTCTAGGCAATCAATGCTTCAAGCTCATCCAAATCTCTTTCTTTCTCTTCCATCTCTCTTCTCTCTCTTTCATATCTAGATATTCTACATTCATCAGGATCATACTTCTATTTTCCAGATACAAATGCTTTAAATGTTGTCTCAGACTTTCCATGTGATTCACCAAATTTGTTCAGTTCAAATGCAGTAATATTTCCAACCAACATATCTCTTGTCACAGTAGTCACACTCTGGATCTCATCAATAGAAGCACCTTATGTTTGTAAGAAGGAGGCAATGATCTCAACACCTTAGCAATAATTTCATCTTCCTCAATGGTTCGACCAGCACATCTAATACCTAGGACAAGTTCATTCACCTTAGCCATGAAAGAGTGTATGTTCTCATCATCTCCCATCTTTAGCATCTTATACTTTCCTTTGAAACTCTACAACTTAGCAACTTTCACTTGCTTATGACCTTCATACAAGATTTCAAACTTCTCCCAAATCTCATGTGCGGTTTGAAGTCCCATTACATTTATCATTTTAGAATCAGTCAGGGCACTAAGCAATGCTTCCTTGGCTCTAATGTTATGTTCAGCTTCCTTGACCTCATTAGAAGTAGTTGATCCATTCGGAGGAGCAAAATAGACATTCTTTATAATCTTCTAGTAATCTTATCCAAGACATTTCAAGTGCAGTTCCATCTGGTATATGTTAAAGATAACACCTTGAGCTACCATCCCGAATCTCCTCAAGCGGTTAAGCGTCTTCCTAAGGATCTAGCTTTGATACCAATTGTTAGTAGCAAAGAGGAGGAAGATTGGGAGGGGGGGTGAATCAGTCTTCATCGGATCTACAAACTTAATCACCAAAATAGATCTGATACATTGCACCAATAATAAAGATAAGAAAATTAACAACACAACACACAACACCAAGATTTTGACATAGAAAACCCGATTAAGGTAAAAAAACACAGTGGGAACCTACCCATAGTAAGATGATACTCTGTAGTAGTATATAAAAATATTACAATGGGGAATGCACATGCATTCAAGCACACTTCCTAGAGATCACTGCTCAAAAGATAATGGCCTGGAAGGCTACAACCCTCAGGGAAGTCTCACTAACTTACAACAAGATTCAAACTTCAATCTGGAAGAAATGAAGTGAAGGAATAGCATCTCCAAATGCCTGATTACAGTTTTGATTAAGCATAGTTGTTTGATCTGTAACACCAATCTCCACACAATTATAATACCGAAGGATAAAACATGTTTTCATACATACACCACTCTCTAATAATGTAGACACAACATCGACACCTAACTTACATGAATATATCACCTATATATACAATTCATCAACCTTGACAACAAGGTTGGCTAAACCCTCAACTAAAAAATTATATCACACGATACAAAGATTGACCACCAAACCAATATAACTATTTACATGATATAACATGGACCTAATTCAAATTGCCAAATACTCAACTCCATCGAAAATCTTGCCAAGATCACCTGCAACACGCTACACCACCAAAAATACCGTGTAACACAAAAATCATCACCGGTTCATAGAAACCATCAAAATATCATACAACAATCAATGCAGATCACCAAAACAAATAGGGCATGACTAGGAAATGCCATCAAGCATTAGAATCATCAGGAAGAGTTGCACCAACACTACTTATCAAATCTTCATTGATCAACATCTAAAACTTGGGAATACAACTAATCAACAACTGTCATGAAGAAAGATAACTTGTGGAGCACCAAATAATGAACCATCTGAAATGAATATACACAAGACCATCCCAAACAATATTCCAAAATCTCAACACAATATCTAATCACACTGGAATATACCAGAGGAAATACTGAACTCTACAAAATAATGATTAGCAAAACAACACTGCAAAGCGGATCATAAGATCTTCCCAATCAACAAACACTAGAGAAAATAACGGGAATATTTTGACATCAATGACAACAACATATCCTAGCAGCAGAAATGCACAACAACATCCAATAGTCCTTGAATCCGAAATGGTATGTGAAATTGTTGGTCCCAACTCCCCATGGTATCATGACATTTACACCTACCTTCTCCATAACACCACCCCACCTAACCTCAATAACACCCAACAAAAAACTTTCATCTGCCACACATCTCGCTACACTATTCTTGGATATACCCCATATTGGAGGCACTTTGATGGAATCCTCTTATGTTGTTTAGGCAAGGAAGAGGCTCAATGAGAACTTCACAAGGTACACAAAGGTATCTATGGAGCACACTCAAGTGGTTTGAGTTTGGCTAAGAAGCTACTAAAATGGGTTGTTATTGGCCTAGAATGGAATAGGATGTCTATCACTTTGTGAAGAAATCCCTCCCATGTTAGTAGCATGGCGATTTGATTCATGTACCATCATAAGAATTGTAACCTATTATCACCCCTTGGCCATTCTCGTAATGGGGGCTTCATCTCATTGGAAAAATCCATCCCACCTCCTCCAATAGCCATAAATTAATTATTACTACCACCAAATACTTTACTAAATGGGTTGAGTCCATTTTTCTCACCTATACTACTAGCAAACAAATAGAGAAATTTATCCTAAATTACCTTATATCCCATTACGGTATCCTGCAAGCTATCATCATAGATAACAAAAGACCTTTTAAGAATCAAGATGTCAAATAACTTTGCCAAAAATTCAACCTCCAATATCACTTTTCCACCCCTTATTACTCACAATGCAATGGTCAAGATGAGGTTTCAAATAAAACCCTTACTCAAATCCTCAGAAAGGTAATCAATGAAGTTGGCCATGATTGACACGTACAACTAAATCATACCCTATAGGATTAGTGCACTTGTATTTGTACACCCACTGGTGCCACCCCATACTCCCTTGTCTTTGCTTTCAAATTTGTCCTACCAATTGAGATTGAGCTTTCCTCATTGAGTGTTTCATTGAAAAACATTCTCCCAGATGTGGAATATAGGGTTGCACAACTCCAAGAGCTTTAGTTATTAGATGAGAGCTATCTCAATGCCTTAAACCACCTTCACGCATATCACCTCTGTCTCTAGTACAATAAGAAGGTCAAAACTCATGACTTTAAGATTGGTGAATTTGTGCTCAAATAAAATTACAGAAATCTTTAAGTCTAAGAAAATAAAGGTAAGTTTGATCCCAATTGGTTAGGTCCCTACATCATCACTAGTAAATATGGATTTGGGGCCTATAAGCTAGCAACACCTAAAGGAGAACCTTTGGATTAGACCTTAAACATCATCTACCTTAAGAGGTTTTATGCCTAGTTCTTGGGGTATACCAATTATAAAAAATTCAAAAATCAAAAAAATCAAAAAATTCTAATTATCCAAAAACAAAAAATATTAAAAAATAAATAAATAAAGAAAAAATCAATCATCCATTAGGGAAAACCACTTTGTGGCACTATGGGTGAGTATCTTGGTAAAAATCTATTCTCAAGCATCAAGGTAAATAAATTGAATCCACCATCTATTTGGATACTTATCATCCCCATGGTCCTTTCTGTCCCATACGTCACACTTCAATTCTACCATGCATCATACCACTCCCACTCCTATCACCATCCATCCCCTATCCACATAGAATTTTTTTCACCTCCCTCTCATGCATTTGCATCCACTCCTCTTATGCACTCACCTCCATCAACATTTCCTCCCATCACTCCCCTCTTTCCAAATCAAATGATGAGTACTC
Source organism: Cryptomeria japonica (assembly GCF_030272615.1). Taxonomy (NCBI): domain Eukaryota; kingdom Viridiplantae; phylum Streptophyta; class Pinopsida; order Cupressales; family Cupressaceae; genus Cryptomeria; species Cryptomeria japonica. The sequence continues at coordinate 255,836,728 of NC_081410.1, forward strand.
CCAAAAATTATGAATAAGGATAATCCCATCACATTGAGCTTATTCCCATTACATTGGGATTCAAACCAAACTGAGCTTACTTGACTTGTGTGCATCCCAAACACCCATTATTAGTATATCATCCAAATTCAAACTTGATACATTCTTGCCCACAGTCCTTAGCCAATATGTTAATTGCCTTACCATGATCTTTTATCCATCATTCCCATCGAGATGCATCCTTCCCATGACTGGTAGTTTCGTCCAAATCCATGTCCTACCTCTTGGAAAGAGATGTTTCTTGGCCAAAGGAGATGTTTGCATGCATTGATCTTTTATTTTGATTTTATCTTTTGTACAATGACTATACCTACTTAGGATTGCCTCGATCTTTCTATATCTTGGTGTGTCTTGATTGGTGTATATTGGGGCATGGTTTTTGTTGTATGGCATGTTTCTTGGTTTTCTTATGTATGGTCCAACAATTCTAGTCATAACTTTGAATATGATGGTATGGCTATGGTGGCTATTCTTTGTATATACCTACCAAGTTCCTATGAAGGACTTGGTTGCACATGGATGTCTCAATTATCTCATGCCTCATATGTCCCATCTTGGTTATACTATTACTTGCATGTGTAAGATAACCTTTTGTTTGCAAGTCTATTCCATGCATTGGGAAATCATTACATCTTGACTTTTATAAGAAATGGTGTTGTTATCCCTTCGCAATATCAAAACTAGGATTTATCTCCACATAAATGCATAACAATCCACACATCATATCCATACTTAAGCCTTATATCCAACCTCTTCCATCATCTCATTATGTACTTTTGTGCTTTCATATTCACTTAGGCTCTGATTTGTTCACCTGTTCCCCCTATTTCTTCCTAGTCCTATGTACTATGGATTGAACACACAAAAACATTTTTCTCACTCACATATGGCATTCATTATTCTCATATATGTCATCCTAAGTTGTATTAGGGTTGGGTCCACATATTTCATTAATCGGCCTCTTTTATTTGTCTATCAATTCATCCCCCTACATGCATATTAGGATCATGTAGCTCATTGTCATAAGTCATTTTCACGTAGGATGTCTTTTCATACAAGTCTAACACTATGGTATTTCTTTTAGTTCATAATAGTACTCTTTACATTCATCAGACCATCATACATTTACGTGTCAAAATATAATCATTAATTACACTATTCAATATTAAATCATTTAGTCTATCCATTTTTATTTCTTTAGGTTCATTTCGGTCCATATAATTTCATATCAGTTCATTCATATTCACTCTTTAGGTTCATTCTTTAGATTCCTTTTGCATATATTAGGTTTATTCATCTGAATCTCTCAGCACGTGTTATATGCATACATAGAGTTACCTCTCATTCATTCATCATGATTTCATAAATATTATATCATTATGCATCCATCCATGTAAAAATATATACATCCATAAGCATCTCACACCTCATCTTGCATACACAAATCATTAGCCACACACATAAATCCATCATACGACACACATGCATACATCAATCCATCATAATACATAGTAATGCATACATACATCCATACATAAATCATATCATGCATGCTCCCTCTACATCAACATGTTAGATCCTTTACAATACATCCACACATTATGCATAACAAACTTTCAATGTCATATAATAAATATCATCACATGTATATATCCTACATCCACACACATTATTAACATCATAAGTATATCATAAAATATCATAATGCATCATCAGAACCATAACCTTAACCATAATCATAAGACATGTCGACCATACAGTCCATAACAAATGTCCATTTACATAATTAATATCCATTGCCAAAATCATGCTCATGTATATATATAAAAAAATAGCCTATGAAATCATGGTACATAGAAAATCCTTGTAGGGTAAAAAATAGTTATGTCCATGAGCACCCATATCTAGTTCTCTCACCATCTGATGGTGCAAGGCCTCCCCATCTCGAGCTAGGTCTTGGTGGTGGTGGGCATCAAGCCCTCATCGTCACTGATCCGCCTAATGCCTCTAACCTTATCTACCTCAATTGTGTCCTCTCGGCATAAGAAGAAACCCACTAACTTTTTAGTACTACATCCTCATAGAGACTCTTTTAATACTAACCCTCCCACATGTGGCTCTCTCCATTTCCCTCCACACATCCAGAGCATCCATCAATATCTATCCCATACCATGTGGTAGAAATGCATTTCGGACCAAGTCCCTCTCCCCACTCAATTAGGTGATGTCTGCCTATGCTTGGGCCAACTATGATTGTAGACTATCTCTCTCCTCCCATAGGCCCTCTATCTCTTCCACCATAACCCCTCCTCCCATATATTTTAGTGACTACTAAACAACATCTCTCTTCATATGATATGCCTCCCTCTTTATAATAATTGTATCCAGGGAAATCTATAGATTTTTTTTCTCTACCTGTAGAGTATTTTCTCGCCTCTTTCCCTGTCCACCTCAGCTTATAGGATTGTTGATCAAGACCTCTCTATGTGTAGCTTGTCTTGTAGGCTTGTGGCTTGAGTCCTCCCCTTATCCCATGCCCTAGTAAATTGATCCCTCACCCACTACAGCTAGTCATACTTCTATTGTTTAACCATAAGAACCCCTCTTGATCTATCCTAGGGTCCCACTATCTAACACCCTCATGTTTTGGTCCCTATTTGGGTACCTACATTGAAGCCTAAGCCCCTTCTTTCACCTATGTACCTATTGGTATATGTGTGGGATCCTATGTCTAGACCTATCCCTATACATGTGGTATATCCTATCCTCCCCTTTATCTCCTCTATCATGGCACTCATGGTGCCCTCTATCCTTATGCCTATATGCTACTATTGCCTTAGCCATTTGGACATCGCCTCCATATCCACCATAATCTCCATCCCCACACACTACTTGATCCACCCCATCTCTGACCTCATCAGCCTTGAGAGCCCCAAGGATCATCAACTAGATTGGCTTGTGCTAGTCCCACCATGTTGCATATGCCTAGGACATCCTTATGTCAATCACATCTAGTTGTGGGTCCCATGGTAATGAAACCATCCCTATGAAGCTAGATCGATCCCACGTAATATCAATAGAATCTCCCCATGCACCCATCTCTTGAGTCACTTAGGATGTGTATGATCCTCTCCCATGTCAGCCTCCTGCACTCCAAATTATCATATGGCCCTATGTGGTAGGTCTTGGTCAATCACATGTACTAACCACCTAATCAACCAACATTGAGTTTGCACGAACACCATGCAGAAATGATTTAATACCCTTACCTCATAAGTCTTGTAGGGTATCGATGTGAAGTCCCACATCTCATTTAATATTTTTCTCTAGTATCCCAAAGCCCCCATCCATGTATAGTGTAACAACTCTCCATACCTACATACATAGGGTTGTTGTGGCTTCATGTTCCTAACAACGACCAACTGACAAACTGCTATATGCTCAAAGGCCTAGATGTGTAGTAGTGTGACTCCTATATCCATGGTATACACACATGTGAATATCATGATATAAATGTCCCAACAACACGTACCTCCATGCATATTTCATGACCTCCCCTACAATTTGATTTAAACTCCTTTCCCATCCGATCAAAAAACCCTGTCCAATCAAATTTGGCATCACTCGCCTGCTAATCAAACCTGCCAGGTATAATGCTATCAAAGCAATTTGCTTGGCTCTCCATAATAGGATTGAGTCTCATTTGTGTCCTATCCATAGGCAATTTATCTATCTTGCACAATAGTCACAGGTGGTGCTCACCATGCTCCAACCTATACTCTAGAATAACCCCTTAAATTGACAATCAAAAAATCCTCCCCATATCTCATAAAGTAATCAATGCCTCCCTTGTAGGCTATTGAAATTTGCATGTATCACGATGCCATCACTCCAATATCACCATCATCATTGTGTTGTGTGAATACAATTGCGGCAAACTACCTACATGATCTAACCCAATTATCTGTCAAAGCATCTGATCAATGCTCTGCAACTCTATAATCACATGGTTGATGGCCAATGCTCCCATGACACCACAAAAGCCTAGCTACTCTTGCATCCACATCCAGATCAAGTAAATTTCTTTCTATTCCTAGCCTATCCTATCATTTTCTACCCATGATAGTGGGGGCTTCCCTTTTTGCACTTTCTCTTCTCCTTTCTAGCGATCGACTTTTGCACCCTAATAGCTTTTTCCCTTCATTTATCACCCATAAATGTACCTATTCTACTAAATTCACAAGCTCAATGGGGTACTTACTAGTTCCCTATACTTTTATGGTCACTAGTATCACCTCACCCGCTCTCCACACTACACATGTCGTGGAATGTTTACCATGGTTGTGCTCCTTCCTCTATATGGGCTTCTTTGTTGTGATAATTGAGAGTACGTAAATGACCTTAAATGGGCCCCCATAGCCTATATGTAGCCTTCCCCTTCATCCTTTTGACTTCCACCATTTGTGCCTCTTTCCTCCTTTTTCCTCCAATTTTTTTCCACCACACCTACTTCATTGTCCTCTTGGCCTTTTCCTCCAAATCTCCTTCTCTTTACGAGAATTTCCTCAAAAATTTCATTTTTTGGCTCAAATTCTCAAGGAAGAATCACCCTTCCATATTTCTCTCCCTATCCTCACTGGGGCATCATTTTTTATCTAACTCAATATTGTTTCACAATATCGTATCAAAGAGGGGCAAAATGTAGACTATAGTGTAAAATTTTGTGTGTTAATACATTTAATAAAGCACTAAACACCACATTCAATGAAACATTGCATGAAATAGTAAAACAAATAAACAAATTAAGAAACTCCCACAAATCATCCCATTGTTCTCTATTCTCACAGACCTTGCGGTTTAGAAGGTGGCTCTTAGATGCATGATCGTAAGATGACTACATGAGAAACAAGAGTGAAAGGATGCAATTATAAAAGCTAGATGATGTGCAATTCTAAAATATCTTGATAAATATGCTAAAATGCCATTATCAAGATGAAAAATGATCTAATTGGTATGCTAAATTATGATGCAAAAGCTATGAAAAATGTTGTAAATAATACTAAGATTACTAAAATTGCTAAGATCTCCATATTCCTAAGATTTCTAAGGGTCCTCTCATGGATGAGAAGAGGGATATTTATAGATTTTACAAAGCCAAGGCTGAGGTGGTAGGAATCAAAGGTGAAGATTTGATATGGAGATATCAATGGTCAAAAATGGAGAAGTTGGGAAGGAAGTTGAAGGATAGGACACTTGTCATCCCTAGAGGAACAAGTTTCAAGGAATCTCCATCAAAAGCCCATAAGAAGACTAGTGGCGAGGAGTTGAAGGTCACATGGGAAAGGTGCCATGTGATTAATAAGGATGATCTACTAAGGTCCTAGTCAATACTGAGAACGGGGGGGAGTGAATCAGTACACACAAAAAATTAAATCAACACTTTATCATATTAAAATGCAGCTAATCAGTTGTCTTCACCACTGTACTTAACCATAGCAATACCAATTAAACAAAAATACTTTAGACAACATTCAACAGATCTCAAATCTTGATGACTACTTCACCGATTAATCATGCATGAATTGTACCAATAATACCACAACCTTTTAACACTGCATGCATATCTAACTTAAACAAAATCACACAATCATCACATGAAAAACTCACAACCCATAACACACATATTTTTCACGTGGAAATCCAAATGGGAAAAACCATGGTGGGGATGAATACCCACAAGCTTGTTTGTGAACTCTTTTGAAGTCCACTCTGTTAGGAGCCTAGTCCGGTTAAAGACTTTACAATAAAGGTTTTTTTAGGAACCGATCTTGTTAGGGATCACCCGGTTAAGGAATGGCTATATACCCTGTTAAAGGTTGAAACCCTATTAAGAGTTACCTTTCTAGAGGATTTAAATAATTCAATGAACTTGAGCCACGTGGTTAGAGGATTTACAACAAAGCATGTTAAAGCTACTCAGTCAAGGGATTTACCTTCTATTGAAATGGTTAGAAGACAACAGGTAAAACACTCTGATTGGATAACAATACTTCTTGCTAAGGCAAATCCTTTTCAGTTCCTCTCTTTTGCAATCATACTCTCTAGATTCCTCACTCTGGTTTGGCAAGTATCAAATCTCCAATATGCGGACACAAACACAACTTTTGCCAACCACTATAATAACAAAACTCATCGACCTTATAGAGAACAATGAGGTCTGTATCATAAACCCTAAACCCTAAACATTTTAGGTTTACAATTACAAGCGGTCCAATCCTGACCGTCAAATACATTACATAGATTAAAATGATCTAAAACAGATCTCAAGTCATTCTACATCATCCAATCTTCACCACATCTGGAAAACAGTAACTCATCATGCGCTTTTCACATACCTCTAAGAAAGATACACATTCCCAAGGTAGACATACAATGCATTCGATCTTCACACACAAGATCCTCGAAGAAATCCTTCATGTGCACAGAGCTGATGTGGCATCTTGATCCTTATCCTTGTTCTTAACTAACTCATCACAAAACATCATCGGTTGCACCACACAACCCAAACCGGAAACCCTAGAGCTAAACAGAGACTACCAACTGGTAGTCACAATTAGTGAACCCTGACATTGGTCCACTCCATCCTAGTTGACCATAACCGCTTCCAATATTCATACCGTTGCATACCAGTTCACCTTCTTGAGCACTTATTGACATCAATGACAACATACATTATCACCGCTTCATCATATGCCAACAATCTCCCCCTTTGGCATTGATGGCAATACTCAGTGTATCATTGCTCAATATCTTCTCACACTTGCATATTGTTCTTCAGACATATATCTTCTCCCCCATATATCTTCACCATCGGATATCTTCTCCCCCTTTGACAGCAATGCCAAAGTGGAGGCACAAGCTTCCAAGCTCTACTATGTTGCTCCCCCTATGGAGTAGCATCCTTGAACACATCAATCCTATAAGATCTGACATGGAAGTGCCTAACTGATGTGGAGCATACAAATTTAGTTTACTTCATGAAGGGGCAGAACCCCTAATTCACCTCTCAGATAGGTAAATGTAGTCTTCGGTAAGGGCTTAGTGAATATGTCTTTTAGTTGCTCCTTACTGGAAACATGTTCTAATACAATCTCTTTATTTTCTACCTTTTCTCTCAAGAAGTGATACTTAAGCTCAATATGCTTGCTCCTAGCATGCAATACCAGATTTTTAGAAATATTTATTGCACTAGTATTGTCATAGAAAATACTCACCACTTCAAATATAGTCACTTTGAAGTCATTCAATACATGCTTCATCCAGATTGCCTGAGTGCAGTTCATAAATGTTGCCACATACTTTGCTTCAGCTGTAGATTGGAAAATACATCTCTGCTTCTTGCTCATCCATGAGACTAGTCTTCCACCAAGGAAGAACACTCCACCGGTTGTGATCTTTCGATCATCCACATTACCTACCCAATCTACATCGGTAAACACTTTGAGATCAAATTCACCAGTGTATGGATACCACAATCCATAATCAGCCATCCCTTTTAGGTATCTAAGAATCCTCTTTACTGCTACCAAGTGGGATTCTCTTGGACTCTTATGAAAATGGACCACTATGTCCACTGCATGACCAATATCCAGTCTGTTGTGCACCACATAGTGCAACTTACTGATCATTGATCCGTACTCCTCCTCATCTACCAACGTTGTATCATCCTCCTTTGTCAATTTGCAGTCGGTCACCATCAGCGTTCCAACTGGTTTTCTCTCCTCCATCCCAATGGTCTTCAATACATCTTTGATATACTTGGACTAGGTAATGAAGATACCCTCTTGTGAGAGTTGAGAAATACAACACCAGAGGAGCCCAAATGATCTCTGCAAGCTAAATAAACCTATTACAAGGAGAAGCAAGGAAGCAACAAAGAAAATAATAAACACAAGAAAAATGCTCAATAATATGAGAGCTTTGTATTCACAAAAATGTGTTATAGAATAATGATACAAAGAAAAGAATTCAACCTCTAATAGGTCAAGAAACCCTAAAAGGGAAAACCCTAGGCTTGCACATAATAATTAATAAAAGAATTAATTGTTGTGCACCTAATATTAGCTTAAGTGTAAAAGAGATAAAGGGGAACTTAATTAATTAAACAAATGTCGTTTAATTAGTCAAGTAAAGACCCGATTACTATAACACCCCCCCCTTAAGCTAGACTTAGGGAGAAGCTAAAACCTAGTACAGTTACTAAAATCAGGAAAAGTGGGTCCCGGCAACAAGGCCTGATCAGGTACCCAAATACAAGGAAATCTCTATGAAATAGAGAAAAAGGAGAAAACCTGGTGGGAAAAAACTCCTCTCCAAAAAGAGATAAAAGAATATACTGAAAGAAATATCAAGGAAGGAAGGCCTCATAAAGACCTCCCAAGGACAACTTACTTCACCCCAAGCATAGAGCACAACTGAAGATAGCACAGCGATGCAAAAGGTTTCATGAAGATGTCTGCAACCTGCTCGGTAGTGGGAATGTACGCCAAAATGAGAGAACCATCCTGAATCAACTGGTGGATGAAATGCATGTGAAGCTCAATGTGCTTCATCCAATAATGCTCTACCGAGTTGCGAGAAATGTGAATAGCACTCTGATTGTCACACCAAAGAATAGTGGGACTATCAAGAGGAAAACCAAACTCAGTCATCAAGTGTTGAAGCCATAAGATGTAATGCCCACCAAAATACCCTAAAGAAACCAAACAATAATATACAAATGAAGATAATTTTTCTCTTAATTAACCATCTAATAACAACTAATGCAACATATAACATCTCCATCTATTTACATTCATTAACCAATTAACCAATATGAACATACATCATTGTTCATTTCATCAAATAACAGAAGCGGAAATAACACAACATCAATAATCTTTCTCTAGGGTACTTTAACATCATTACTTAATTCATTTCCACAATAACATGCTACTCATACGATAGGTATATTTCACCATCATTAATGCACCATATTCTAATCCTTTAACCATGAGATATGAAACCTACAACATTGCTTATGCATTTTTTTCTCTTCTACCAATGCATCTATGTGAATCATTCCTATTTACTAGATCCAAATAACATCTTCTAGCATATGCACTTATTAATCTATGAATATTCCTTTTTAAGATTATTTAATACTGTAACTAGCCTCTAAACATTCCATGAAATAATACAACTAATTCATTATGCAATTCCATTATGTTCCAACTATAACCACTTATTTCCATGATTAATAAGATCACGTCTCTACAAACACAATATGCCTAAGTTCCAATTTCCAACTACAATTCATCTTACAAATATAAGTACATTAAATACATCATGAGCATAGCTCTTTCTACTACAAGAATCCATCTACTATATAAAAGAATGGTACATCTCATACATTCCATCTTATTCATTACATAAATTTGCTACAAGGTACATCTATAGTACATCATGAAGAAGAATCCACATCCACGCAAGAAGAATCCAAGAGAACATCCCAATGGCTAAAAAGCATCAACCTCCTGACCATGTGGAACCAAAGGAACCACCTCCCATGCTAGGATATGACACAAGGTCCCAACACATACTCTAAACCTAAGCTGACACCTATAACCAAGGAGACTAACCACCCAAGGACTCTCAAGAAAGAACTCAAACATACAACAAGAGTGAACTCCCAGAGGCATAAAACTCATTAAGATGTAAATGTATCCAATAAAGATAATCATAAATCAATAAGGGGAAACACATGTAGGAGTGGAGTGTCATCACATGCCATCCTCATAACATAATAACACAATAACACAAGGCACTAGCCTGATGGACATGTGGAGCCATCTCAACCTATGAGAGACTAAGGGAGATTAGCTTACCATCTTCACTACCTTCTCATGCTTATCCTAAAACATCCTCCCTAGGACTAAGTCATGAGGCACAAATCAATTTATCATCTTATTAATTAATCTAACTACCCAACCCATCAATTATTAGGTTATCACTTTTTTACAAATCACAGAAAACTCCAATATGCTCTGGTGATCTAGACTTCATGCATCCTTACAAGGAACCTCATGCAAGCCTATCTCTCATGACCCCGGTCATCACAAGGAAGCCCACTCCTCCTAACATGGCCCAACAATAAATCACAAGAGGCTCTACCAACATGATTACATGAAAATAATACTCAAGTAGCCAACAACTTTCACATATACCCTTACAACATGAATAGGGCTACAATAGCATATACAACATCAATATATAAAAATGAGCCTCTTGGCTAGCAATAACAAAGGCATATCAAGCCATCAAATGGTGCTATCAAATAAAGAATAACATCACAGTGAGGCTTACTCACTTGCTGGTCCAAAACATCATAGGAAATATCTCAATCATCCATGGCCTATCCACATGGAAGAGAGTCTAAAATACTCACAATGCATAGAAGAACAAATATACTCAAAACTATCAAAATGCATCAAAACAGGTCAAACCCAAAACTCGAAAACACTAACATTCCTCAAATAAAGCCTCTAGTACAAAAATCATTTCAGGAAAATACTTCAAAACTGACCCAAACTGGGAAAATACAAAACACAGTTAGGTTAGCGCTTATGCCCCGCAGGACAACGCTTATGCCACATAGAACAACACAATTGCACACAGGACAACACTTTTACATTTCAAAATCATGCATTTGCATTCTGAAATAGTGCTTATGTTTCCAGATTTGTGCTTATGTATCCTAAGATAATGCTTATGCAGCGCAAATGCATCATAGAACAGTACAAATGCAATACAGAACAATGCTTTTGCAGAAACAACGCTTTTGCACAAAACTTATAGAAAACTCAGATACTTTCTTGTAAAATAATAAATCACAGACATAACGAAAATGCTCAAAAAACATATGGAAAGAGACGCCCAGAAACAAAGAATACCTGGGTATAAACACATTAAGATATCTCAAACTGTAGACCAAGATTTAACCAAATATCTTCTTGACAGAAAAATAGACAAAACTTCTACAAAACTCACAGAGAATCAAATGAAGATAGTCCTGACATTCACAACTGAAGGACTCACCAAGGAAAACCAATCTCATCTCATACAGGAGAGGATTAATCAACCAAAGATTTCCACAGCAAATTTATAGAGTTGTGAGATGTCATACACAGGAAAATCAATAAATCTCTTAGCAACTATATAAAACCCAAATAATATAATATTTTCCTTCCCAAATATTAAACTTCAACAGCATTAAAACTATAGAATGAAATATCATTTCAACCCAAACCCAAAACAATGCAGACACAAGCATACATGGAGAAGTCATTGAAAACAAATGCAAAGGAAAGGAACTCCAACCTGCAACTTGAAGTAATGGAAAATGAAGCTGAAGAAGAGCTCCCACAAGCCAACCAAATCATTCCAAGCTCTAGCCAAATCCACGAGAGAAGAAATTCCAAGTCAAGAAGAAAACAACCAACCAACCCAAAAAACTTCACGGGAAGAAAATAAAAAGCAACAATAATCCAAAACCCTAGCCTCAATTTCAGCCAATCAAAATATTCCATTTTGGAGTATATTTTACCAAACCACCATATAATATAATTTGTTCACCCATTTTGAATTTAACCAATGAGAGTGAAGGGTAGGGAAAGTAAATAAATATATGTATTTAGCTAAGTGGGATTGTTGTATTTCTTTATTTAATTTAATGTGTTCATACACCCCACTTAGGAATAAAAGTCAAACTATTAAATAAACATAAGCTTTAAATAAATAATCCAAATGGGGACGAAAATCAAATAAACCAAAAGCTAATAAAATAAATTAAAGAACCAAATAAATATCAAACCGTAGAAGGTCAAATAAATAATTAGATAATCAAATACCACTAAAGATTAAATCACAAATATTAAATAAATATTAAACAACAATAAAGCTCATCAAATAAATAATCATAAAATCAATAAATGTTAATTATCAAATAAATATAAATAACAAATAATTAAATATTCAAAACTTATAAATTAAATATATTAAAATGAACATTACCAAATATAGAACTACACATCAAGATCCACATAATTACTCTAACATAAACAAGTAAATCAACCGGCATAAACTGAACTCACAACCAAAAGACCAAGCTTTCTAACTGACATGGCAAATTATGCCAAGACGTTGACTACTCATGGTGAACAACTTAGACCTAGAGTGTGTGAGGGGAATTCATGCCATCTCCGAATCACATTATCCATTGGAACTAAAGACATGCTCAAACCTGTGAAGCTAGGTGGAGTCCATGTCTGGTACCTACAAAATCCTGCAACCACAAAATGACAATACCACATATAAATATGCATATATATAGAACAAGCAAGTGATAGAGAATCATGACAACACATCGTGCTTGAAATGAGTGATGTGGAATTGTCTCTATCATGAAGATAGTCAAATAATAGTCAAACAGATCTCATAAACATCTCATCATATGTAATCATGAAGTAGGGTTAGTGTAATCATAATCATCATTAAAACCATGATAAATCTAATCTATCAATAATCCATCACATAGTGAGCATATAAAATCCATCAAGTACATATATCATCAAATCACTTGATCAATCATGATAGTACCAACATCCATATAGATAATCATAATAGCACATGTCTAATAGTGTCTAACATCAATCATAAGTCATTGAAGCACATGAGTAATCATCATCCAGATCATCAAAATATAGTCTAGATAAGTCTATCAAGCATAATATAAAAGTCAACTCTAGTCAAAATAAGTCAAATCAAGGGTGGACACTACATTCTTGCCCCCTTTGCCTCGGCTTACTCCTAGAAACCTAAGAACAAAAAGGGATATATCTCATCCGCACTGCATCCTCCTATGTAGCTGAAGAATCATCAATCGGATCCCACTGGACCCTTACCTGCTCTACACTCCGCCCTCTGAGAGACATCTCTCTGTGCTGAAGAATGTACATGGGTTCCATAGAAAGCTTCCCATCCTCAACCTGTAAAGCATTCCAATTCAACACATGTGAAATATCAGGATGATATAACCTCAAAACTGAACAATGAAAGACATCATGGATGCGGGACAAGCTAGGCGGCAAGGCAAGGCGATAAGCCATAGGACCAATCCGCTCCAAAATCTCGAAAGATCCAACAAATCAAGGTGCCAACTTAGAGCCTTTTCCATAACAGATCGGACTCTTTCACAGGCGAACTCTCAGAAATACCCTATCACCAATAGAAAACTTTTTGTCCACACGATGAGCATTTGCATATTTCTTTTGTCTATCCTGAGCGGCCAACAAATGCTCTCTAATGCGAGCCACTTGCTCCTCCATATTATGCAACATTTCTGATCCAATATACACTCTATCCTCTAAACAATCCCAACTCAAGGGTGTGCGACATGGTCTACCATATAACGCCTGATAAGGAGACATACCTATAGAGCTATGGTAGCCCTTATTATATGCAAACTCAACCAAATAGAGATAATCCTCCCAATGAGACTGCTGATCCATCACGTACATTCTCAACATATCTTCCAGAACCTGGTTCACCCTTTCTGTCTGTCCATCTATCTCAGGGTGATAAGCTAAACTAAAGTTCAATTGTGTACCCAAATCATGTTGAAGAGCTATCCAAAATGCTGATGTGAACACTGGATCGTGATCTAATATGATCCATCGAGGAATACCATGCAACCTCACAAATCCTTCCAACAAAACCCAAGCTACTATCGTTGTTGTATACGAAGACTTGATCAGAGAAAAGTGCGCTACCTTGGTCAATCTGTCTATAGTGACCATAATAGCATCATGATGGCATGAAAACATGGGAAATCCAACTATAAAATCCATAGATATAATATCCCATTTCCATCCTGGAACCAAATGTGACTGTAGTAATCCCGCAGGAGGCTAATGCTCTGCCTTCACTCACTGACACTCTAGGAAACATGCCACAAAATCTGCAATATCCCTCCTCATACCAGACCAATGATATATCTATCTCAAATCTGTGTGCATCTTCTTGACACCTAGATGTACCGAGTAAGGTGCACGATGTGCCTCCGACACAATCAAATCTCAAATACCATCTGATGGTGGAACATAAATACATCCCAAATGCCTAAGAAGTCCATCTGATTCTACTGAGTAACCTTCATATCTGCCCTCAAGAGCTCTACCAATGGCAACCTCTACAATAATCTCCTAATAATATACATTTGAAGAAAGGGCACTAAGAATACGGCTCCTCAAATCCACATGAAGAGACATTGCTGAAATCTCATGCCTCCTGCAACTCAATGCATTTGCTACCACATTCTCCATACCCTGAATATATCTCACCTCAAAGTCATACTCGCACAAGAACTCCATCCAATGTCTCTACCTAGCATTCAAATTTAGCTACGTGAAGATATACTACCAACTACGATGATCACTATGCAACTCAAATCTATGTCCAAGAAGGAAGTGCCTCCATCTAACCAAAGCATACACCACTGCTGCCAAGTCAAGGTCATGGGTGGGATAATTTTTCTCATGATTCTTAAGTTTACATGACTCATATGCAATCACATGACCATCCCGCATCAACACTGCTCCTAGACCCTCCAAGGAAGCATCTATGCACACCACAAAAATCCCCAAAGGATCTAGCACTGCTAAAATAGGTGCACTATTTAAACACTCCTTAAGGATCTAAAATGTTGTCTCATACTACTCTATCCAAACAAACTTCTTTCCTTTTCTCTAAAGAGAAGTGATAGGATGAGCTATCCTAGAGAAATCTTGGACATATCTGGGATAATATCTTGCTAAACCCATGAAACTACGCACCTCTCCCACATTAGTGGGTTCTGGCCAATCGACAATCACCTAAATCTTTGAGGGATCAACTACGGTATCCTCTCCAGAAATCACATGACCAAGATATCTCACCTCTGTCTGGAAGAAATCATACTTCACCAAATTGGCATATAGCTGATTCTCCCTAAGATGCTGCAAAACTTGCCTCACATGATCCTCATACTCCTCAATCGATCTCGAATAAATCAAAATATCATCCAAAAATACTAATACAAATCTATCCAAATACAACCTGAATACACCATTCATCAAGCTCATGAAAACCAAAGGTGCATTCATGAGACCAAAAGGTACCACTGTGAACTCATAATGACCATATCTAGTGCGAAAAGTTGTGTGATGAATGTCTGCCTCCTAAATCCTCAGCTGGTGATACCCGGACTTAAGGTCAATCTTAGAGAAGATTTTAGCATCCTTAATCTGGTCAAATAAATCATCTATCTGAGGCAAGGGATATCGGTTCTTCACCGTCACCTTATTAAGTTGTCTATAATCAATGCATAATCTAAGAGATTCGTCCTTCTTCACAAATAGCATAGGTGCACCCCAAGGGGACACACTAGGATGAATAAACCCCTTTGCCAACAACTCCTCCAACTAAACCCTCAACTCATTCAACTCCTATGTGGTCATCTGATAGGGAGCTTTAGAAATAGGCTCAACTCCTGGCACCAAATCAATCCTGAGATCTATATCTCGTTGAGGGGGAATACCTAGAATCTCACTAGGAAAAACATCTGCAAACTCCTGAAGAATGGGATGTTGCTGCAATAAATCCTCTGAGCTAACTTCCCCATCCATGTCCTTTACTCTAACCACAACCAACTGGAAACCCTTACGCACACACCTCTTCATCTGCATAGCTGAAATCATGCAAAGAGAGATAGGTCTCTGAATACCTACAATCTCCACACTCTTCCCACTATCATCCATCCACTGCACTCTCTTACCTCTATAATCTATCTGTGCTTGGTGAGATCCAAGACAATCCATACCAAGAACCACATCATAAGATCCCAAAGACATAACATGAAGATCCATAGAAGTATGGAAATCTCCTAAGACTAAAGGACAATTGAGCACAAGGGAATCCAATGCCACTTTGGACCCTATAGCTAACTCTACTTGCCACCTATCATCCTACTTTGCCATAGCTAGCCTGCATTGCTCTACTAGAAAAGGAGAAATAAAAGAGTCCAATGCTCCTAAATCAAATAACACTGAACAAGAGATACCACCTATCACACCTGATGTCTCAACAACGGTGGCCTGATGCTCAACTTGACAGTTATCAACCACTGCAAAAACGTGATGAGACCTACCTACATCTCCAACTGTAGGCTCAGAAGTAGCTGGCTTTTGTTGCCCTAACATCTGAGAAGTACACTAAGGATAATGAACGACAATATGACATGGCTGTCCACATGCAAAGCAATCTCTCCTAACGAACACTTTGCTACCTGGTGCTGTACTCGACTACTAAACACTACCTCTACTAGAATCTGGCTACAAACTCTGTGGTGGTTGAGAAGGATATGTCTCCTGTCATGCTGACGATTGTGACTCCTATCAACCTGAAATTTGGCACCTCGAGCAAACCTCTGCCCCTGAGAAAACCTCTTCCTAAACTGTTGACCATTACAGAAAGTAGAAGGATGGCTCCTAGTATATCTTGAGGACTATTGTTGTGGTCCTCTCACTGTAGATCCTGTAATAGCTACACTAACTATCTATCCTCCCATTGCTCCTTTTGATGCTAAGGAAAGATCTCCTCTGTTAGTCTCGCCTTCTCCACAGCTGCCTCTAAGGTCTTAGGTTTGTGCATCCAAACCTCTCCACCAATATGCTCATTAAGACCTCTCACGAAGTGCTAAATCAACATCGGCTCATCATCTGCATATCCTACATATTGTTTAAGCTTGAAGAATCTATGCTCATACTGCTCGACAGTCATCCTCTACTATCTCAAATCGTGGAACTCATCGGCCTTCCTCTGCCTCCAATGATTTGAAAGAAATCTAGCTCGAAACCACTCCAAGAATAACTCCCATGATATCATTTCTATGTCCAAATGCAACTTTTGTTCCTCCATGTGCCTCCATGTCATCGCAAAATCATGAAGATGCAAAATCACACATCTCACCTTGGTGTTATAGCTACATGGATGTATCACAAAACACCTACCTAAGTCCAATAACCATGTCTCTACCTCCATGCCACTTCCTAAGCCATCAAAGGTAAGAGGATGAGTCTTATTCAGATCTCTGATGTGACTAGCTACAAGCGCCTCCTGATCCACCTCAATTCTCCTCCTAGGAGAATGTGAACACTCTCTCTTAATGCTCGAATGACAAGATCCCTCCTGCTAGTTCTCCTCTTATCTCGGTCCTAGGAGACCAAGAAGTTCCTGAAGCACGTTCACCAATTGTGGAATCAGATCATCTCTAGGTTGCTCTTCCTCCTGTTCCTCATGGTGTGACTCTTCAGAAACCTTGGGATGAGGGTTCCTACGAGTACCCATGTGACCAGCATAATGATGATCTCTACCCCTAACAGGCATTTTATCTAAGCAAATGCAAAGGAAACTATAAGATAAACATCTAATGGAACTATAACAAGGAAAAATAAATAAATAAATAGCAGGGATAAAACCGCTAGGTTACCCCATGCCAAATGCTAAATGCACAATGGGCTCAATCGAAACCAGAGTACCCAGTGTTGAACATGGGCTCTAATACCAAGTTGTAATGCCCACCAAAATACCCTAAAGAAACTAAACAATAATATATGAATGGAGATAATTTTTCTCTTAATTAACCATCTAATAACAACTAATGCAACATATAACATCTCCATCTATTTACATTCATTAACCAATTAACCAATATGAACATACATCATTGTTCAGTTCATCAAATAATGCAAGCGGAAATAACACAACATAAATAATCTTTCTCTAGGGTACTTTAACATTATTACTTAATTCATTTCCACAATAACATACTACTCATACAATAGGTATGTTTCACCATCATTAATGAACCATATTCTAATCCTTTAACCATGAGATATGAAACCTACAACATTGCTTATGCATGTTTTTCCCTTCTACCAATGCATCTATGTGAATCATTCCTATTTACTAGATCCAAATAACATCTTCTAACATATGCACTTATTAATCTATGAAGATTCCTTTTTAAGATTATTGAACACTCTAATTAGCCTCTAAAAATTCCATGAAATAATACAACTAATTCATTATGCAATTCCATTATGTTCCAACTATAACCACTTATTTCCATGATTCATAAGATCACGTCTCTACAAATACAATATGCTTAAGTTCCAATTTCCAAATACAATTCATCTTACAAATATAAGTACATTAAATACATCATGATCATAGCTCTTTCTACTACATAAAATAATGTTACATCTCATACATTCCATCTTATTCATTACATAAATCTGCTACAAGGTACATCCATAGTACATCATGAAGAATAAATCCACATCCACGAAAGAAGAATCCAAGAGAACATCCCAATGGCTAAAAAATACCAACCTCCCGACCATGTGGAACCAAAGGAACCGCCCCCCATGCTAGGAGATGACACAAGGTCCCAACACATACTCTAAACCTAAGCCGACATCTATAACCAAGAAGACTAACCACCCAAGGACTCTCAAGAAAGAACTCAAACATACAACAAGAATGAACTCCCAGAGGTGTAAAACACATTAAGACATAAATGCATCCAATAAGGATAATCATAAATCAATAAGGGGAAACACATGTAGGAGTGGAGTGTCATCACATGCCATCCTCATAACATAATAACATAATAACACAAGGCACTAGCCTGATGGACATGTGGAGCCATCTCAACCTATGAGAGACTAAGGGAGATTAGCTTACCGTCTTCACGACCTTCTCATGCTTATCCTAAAACATCCTCCCTAGGACTAAGTCATGAGGCACAGATCAATTTATCATCTTATTAATTAATCTAACTACCCAACCCATCAATTATTAGGTTATCACTTTTTTACAAATCACAGAAAACTCCAATGTGCCCTGGTGATCTAGACTTCATGCATCCTTACAAGGAACCTCATGCAAGCCTATCTCTCATGACCCTAGTCATCACAAGGAAGCCCACTCCTCCTAACATGGCCCAACAATAAATCACAAGAGGCTCTACCAACATAATTACATGAAAATAATACTCAAGCAACCAACAACTTTCACATATACCCTTACAACATGAACAGGGCTACAACAACATATACAACATCAATATAGCAAAATGAGCCTCTTGGCTAGCAATAACAAAGGCATATCAAGCCATCAAATGGTGCCATCAAATAAAGAATAACATCACAGCAAGGCCTACTCACTTGCTGGTCCAAAACAACATAGAAAATACCTCAATCATCCATGGCCTTGAAACTATCAAAATGCATCAAAACTGGTTAAACCCAAAACTGGGAAAAACTTACAACCCTCTGGTACAAAAATCATTTTAGGAAAATACTTCAAAACTGACCAAAACTGGGAAAATACAAAACATAGTCAAGTTAGCACTTTTGTCCCATAGGACAACGCTTATGCCACACAGAACAGTCCAATTGCACACAGGACAACACTTTTGCAATTTAGAATCACGTATATGCATTATAAAACAATGCTTATGTTTCCTGATTCACGCTTATGTATCCTAAGACAGTGCAAAGTGGTGCAAATGCATCACAGAATCACGCAAATCCAATACTGAACAGTGTGTGTGTGAAAAGTGGACCTGTATATGTATCTGGAATACACAACACTTCAATTAAGTCATTACATGTATGGTTAGATAGATATAAGCATGAATATGAAAACCATAACAAATTGACCCATTGCCTTCTAGTAGATGCGAGTTTAGATTGCTCTTAGATTGCTAAGCTATCCAGTGACTAGACACCACCTAAACAAAGGATTTTTAATCTATATGAGCATGGATTAAGCTAGATGAATGCAAGATTAATCTAACATGATTTAAGCAATATATGAGATAAATGATCTAAATATGTATGCAATAACTAATATATGAATATCTGAATGAACAAATATTAATGAACCTAGAGCAAAAACAATATAATAACAATATATTCTCCAAGATTTTTTTGAATGAGAGATGAGAGCCTGAATTTATAGAAAATTCAGAAAGAAACCAAAGGCTAAGATTAAATGATGACGAGTAGTCAAGATTTTCCAAGAGGAAGCACAATCCAGGTGAATTGATGTGATTGGATGCTTTTCTCAGTTTTAAAGGAAATTGAACTAAAATTAAGATAAAATCAGAAAAAACTGATTTATTCTCTATTTCATTCAATTTTAATATTTAATTATTTTAATTGCTTTCTTTGAGATTATTTATCAATTTGTTTTTCAAGATTATCTCCAATTGATTTCTTTTCTCAATTTTTAATTCTTTCTTGGTCAATTAATTCCTTTTTTGAAGATTTGATGGCAAATTGATTTATTTAATTAAATATGCTAGGATATTTAATAAAATAAATAAGATAATTGTTTAAAATGATTTACTTGGAATTATCAATTAATTAAATAAATATTTAATTAATATTGAGTGATTAATTTGCCATGTGACATTTGATGATTAAAGAATTAATTGTGTGCTCAAGATTTATTTAATTGCCTTTGGTTAGGACCTTGGTGACGTTGTCGAGATTAGGGGCTCATGGTTTAGATGACCATTTTTAGGGTATTACATTTGCCCCTCTTTGAATTAATTTGTGAGCAGCGCATTGGTTCAAAGAAAATTTGATGTCTAGGAGATGCCAGTTTTGAACTTGATTGATCATGAACTAGATGAAAGTGAGGTGTTTAGCTTGTTTTGAAGCGACGAAGTTGAATGAAGTCTGATTAAAGTGATATCATTCCCGAACTTGATTGAACTTAGGAACGATAGAAAACCAAAGATACCAAACTTGAACTTGATTGATCAAGAAGCGGATCTTACTAATCTAGAGCTTGATTGAACTTAGATACAGTGAGTGATGATAAAAATCAATCTTGAACTTGATTGATCAAGACACAATGAGCAAAGATAAACTATCCAGCTTGATCCAAAGCGACAAAACTGAACACCTGCTTAGATTGAACGTGATCAAAGAAACTCTTTAAACCCTTGATTGAGTTTAAATGAATAATCAGCTTGATGAAAAGCAATGAAACTGATTAATGTTAAGAGATTGATTCAAATGAAGACAAATATCAGCTTGATTTGAAGCGATGAAACTGATATGCCCCTAGAGATTGATTTGATTTAGATGATCGCGAAATATCAACTTGATATAAAGCGATGAAGTTGAGATGCCCCTAGTGATGAGGTCTTATGTTATTTTCTTTAGTTGAAAAAGATGTTTTTCTCAACTTTCGATGAAGATTTGAAAATTTTCTCGACATTGAAGAATGTGAGGTCATAAGGTCACGAGTATGCCCCCTCGGGAGTGAAATCAAAAAATAGTGAGGGTACATGATTATAGGCAATTTTTAGCGATGATAAGTTATTTTGAGCATAAATTGATTCAAAGGAATTTTTGAAAATTTTGCATTGATTGATAAGAAATTGAGCACAAAGTTGATTTGTAGAAATTTAATTGAGATTCAGCATTGAAATTAAGTGCAATGAGAAGAGAGAATGAGCCTTTGATGAAAAGCGCTAAGTGGTCCATACTTTGTGAAATTGACTAGCAAAATGATCTTGAATTTTGATTTTGATCCTGAAAATGGAGTCAGAACAGGCAAATTAGCTAAGGGTACAATTTTCATGACCATCGGAGCAAGTTGAAAAATTAGGTTTTTGGCTATATATGGGACAAAAGTGTCATTTTCAATTCATTTTAACCCTCCAAAGTTTGAAAATCCAAAAAGCCTCTAATGAGAAAAATGGTGGTCCCTACTAGTGAGCATCAATTCGAGTGCCAAAGACAACATAATCGACCGCGACACTATGAGCCACCAGTAAGTGATCTATCTTAAGCCTATTATTCATTCCAAATTTGAATTTTTTTGTTGATTTTTCAAGTTTTTTGGCATGTTGAGTCGGGGTTTCTCATTTTGTCATGCGAGACAGCATCCTATCTCGTACGACAAACTGCTAAATTTTATTTTGTCATTTCAGACCATTAGATTTTTCATTCTAGGGCCACCCTTGTGTCGTACAACAACCTTCTTGAAAGACCATTTTGTCATCCAGAGTCTAATCTTTTGTCATTTGGGAGTCTTTTGTCATATGGGGCTCAATCCTGACTCGTACGAGTTTCTGATCTTCTGTATTTTGTCATTTGGAAAACAGTGAGCATTTTTAAAGGTCTAAACTTGAAATTTTATTTTTGCAATTGACGTAGTTGGATTTGTGTGATGTTTTACTCATCTTGTAGGATTAGTTGGAACATATTCTGATACTCTATTGTTTAATTTTGTAGGTTTGATTGCCTCATGTGCTCTTCAAGTGTGTTTATCCACCTACCATGACTTTAGTTCAGTAGGTATCAGAGGTTAAGCAGGCTCATTGATTTATGAGGCTTGACACATTTGTTGAGATTACCCAATATCTGTGTAAATCATGGTATGCTCATAGCATTGGTAGAGAGATTCCATTCAAAGCATAATACCTTTCACTTACCAGTTGGGGAGATGACTATCACTCCCAAGGATGTTTATAAGATCCTCTGTATCCCTTTTGCTAGGGATAAGGTGGACTACGATTCAGGACACCTTCCTGAATTACAGGCAGTGAGGCATGTCTTTAGGGATCTGGATATCCTGACACGTTCCATCAGTTGGGACATCATGATGAGAAGATATAGTGATGAGTTTCCTCTGGCTTGCATCCTAGCAGGTTTTATCGGCTGTTTTCTGATGCCGGATAGAGGTCAACAGAGATTTCAGTGTGGATGGGGCCAGATGTTGGAGAGATTGATGGAGACCCCTCAGAGGCTTGGCTGGGGTTCATGCATTCTGGCCCACATGTATCACGAGATGCATGAGATAGTTTACAAGGAGAGCAATAACATGGCTGCTGGTGTTTTGATTTTATAGGTTTGGGCATGGGAGCACCTCCCAATTTGTCAGCCTATTGTTGATGATAGCAGAGAGCCTGGGTAGTCAGTTGTATATAGGTATGTCAGTTATGTTACACAGCCCCATCTGGGGAAGATGGATTTTTGGCAGCGGCAGTTGGATGACCTGATAGTCATGGTATGGAGGCCTTATAGGGGCTTAGAGCCATGGGATGATTGGAGGCTGGTATGAAGGGACCTTTTTGTTACTCGCCTTCTTATTGGCAGATTGCAGATGATAGTGGAGCGGTTTGTAGTATCATGGGTGATGAGGCAGTATGGTTGACCTCAGGGGATATCATAGGAGTATACAACATATGCCTAATATGCTGATGAGGAGACGAAGGGATTGCCATCGAGGTTGTCCTATGCCTTGGCCATGTAGGAGCTGACTGTTCTATAGAGACTGAGATGGGATTACCTAGGTGATATCATAGATGCAGGGGTATTCCCCCAGTATAGAGATTTTTTTCAGCAACATCCTTTCCCTTGTTTGACAAATCTAGCTGAGTAGGCTCCTCACATTGAGGAGGTTGAGGATTATGCCCCCGCACAGGGATAGGGATAGGGTCAAAGGTAGGGTCAGATTTAGGGACAGAGAGCTGAGGCTTTGAGGCGGATAGGTGGTGATCCTGGTGCTAGCAGTATCAGGGTTCCAGCTGATGTAGGACAATAGAGGGGTGAGGGTGGATCTCTTGGGGGTATAGGCATGATATTGGGCAAAGTTGAGGAGGAGTGAGAAGCTCTGAGATAGGTCCATCAGCAGTGAGAGGAGCAAGGTGGAGCTGGAGGTGGAGATGGGGGTGGAGAGCCTGTAAGAGAGAAGGGGATGGACGCTGGATGGTTGATGAGAGCATGTTTAGCAAAGTTGCAGTCATAGTTGATAGTGGCTTAGACTCACCTGACGGAGTGAGATTGACAGCTTGCCAATCTTAGGGTTGAGTGCAATCACCAGCTCTCAAAGATGAGATCAGAGATAGAGCCCTTGCGACAGGAGGACCTTCACTAGATAGCAAGGCAGCCTACTATGTTGCAGCATATAGTGTCGTAGTTCCAGTTGTGTAGCAGGTTATACCCCACTCATAGTATATGGCATGTTCAGAGGGAGCTCAGGCACCTCGTCAGGATCCCAGTCATCAGGCTCCACCTCCTCCACCAGGCGATGAGGGAGAGGCCCAGAGCTAGATATTCTTTTTTTAGCTTGGATATTTTTTGTAGACACACCCATTTTCTGTAGCCATACAATTCTTGCTCCAATTGGAGTTTGCACATGTCATTGGACATCATTTTATACTCTTAGACTTGATATGATATATATATATATATATATATATATATATATATATATATATATATATATATATATATATATATATATACGAGATCCGATTTGACTTCATTATACTTGTGTTGATTCAATTTTTTAGATGTTTTCTATATGCTTTATTCTACATGTATGCATTTCTTATATATATATATATATATATATACGAGATCCGATTTGACTTCATTATACTTGTGTTGATTCAATTTTTTAGATGTTTTCTATATGCTTTATTCTACATGTATGCATTTCTCATTTAGTATGAATGTGTGTAATGCAAATGATCGTGAATGTCTATTTTTCTTTCTTTTCATATGCAAATAAATGAATGTGAATAAGTAATGAGTAATGCAAATTTTTCATTTTTCTATGCAATAAGATGAATGCAAATAAGTGATAATGAAATGTATGAATCTATATAAGATGTTCATGTATGCAGCTAACATCTCAAAACACAAGTACTCGATCGAAGAAATGATGAAGCTTCCAACTCTTATTCAGAAGATAAGGAGATCATTGTTACCATACCAAAATCACTTTAAATTCACAAGATGCAAAATGAAATGCAAAATGATATGCAAAATGCAACCTAAACCTAGTCACTGGATTTTGAAAAGCTTAATTTTCATTATTGAGCGTTTTACAACCACAACAGGCAGATTAGAGTTCCTTTCTTTTCATGTGCAATATTAATTATCTTGTCTGCAATGACCCTTTTTCGTTCATATCCTTGGACAAATTTCGCAAGGACTTGGATTGCATGATAAAGAAATTCCCTCAAAATAGACAAAGAAATGATGGGAACCTCTCTGTAGCATTCAAATAAGCGGAGTTGAGGTATGTGAGGCAATTTCACCTTGATGTGAAGGCTCTTATCACAGACACCCAGCTAATTTAGATGTTTCCAGATCATTGGGATCATTCCTACAAGAAAGAAAAAAAAAAGAAAATATTATGTTGCCAATCCTTGCTCCTCTTAGTCAAGATAGACTTCCTTGAGTTACTCAAAGGGATAATAATCAAAAACTAATATAAAAGACAACACACAAAGAAAATTTCATGCATATCTCAAACTATTTAGTGATTATTTTCTGTTATGTTGTTTTGCTTGTTAACTTAGTGATAAAACTCTTTAGTAGTTAGGAGACAGGTGACTGACTCGGAGTGGATGACCAGGTTTCACTGACGTAAGGTTGACTTGGTTGATACTGCTTAGGACATGTAATGTGCTCTTTTCGATTACCTAAGACTAGGACATTGATCGGTTTCAAGCCATGAGGTTTCCAACAAACTAGGATATCATAAAAGTGACTGAAATATGTACAAGCAAAAGCAAATATGCAAGAAAGCGGGATTGCCAACGTTGCGTTGATAGATGGAGCGCTTGAGTACAAGAGGTGCCTGTTTACCAGGTTTTCACCTACTTGGCAGAGATTCATTTTTTTTTTTACCAAGGTGCATGTTTACCAGGTTTTCACTAAGGCATTTTCTCTCTTTTTTCCTTTTTTTTTTTGAGGATTTTTTTAGGACTTTTTCTGATTTTTAGGATTTTTTCAGGACTTTTTAGCTATATAAGTTGTTGGAGCAGAGAATATTTAAGTAAAGAATTTCTTTAGATGGATGGTGTTGATCGGTTCGCAGAGCTGTTCTCCTTCTGATGTTGAGAATTGATAGGCACCAGAGCCAAAAGTTGCAGTAATGATATAGGGACCCAGCAAGTTGGGTTCAAATGTCCCTTTGTTGTCTTGAAACTATTGATTTTTAGGGTTTTCTCTTAGAACTAGGTCACCAACTTGAAATTCTTTTTGTCGAACCTTCTTTTTATATCCTCTAGACATTCTCTTTTGATACACTCTGAGATGATCAAATGTCACTTGTCGATGCTCATCCAATAATTCAAGCTCTTGCAATCTAGATATTCTATATTCTTCATCAGTAGCAAGACCTTGCAAAGAAACTCTTAGAGATGGTATTTCCACCTCAATAGGTAATACTGCTTCAGACCCATACACCAGAGAAAAATGTGTAGCCCCAGTAGGTGTTCTGATACTTGTTCTATAAGCCCACAGTGTAGGATTGAGCTGTAGATGCCAATCCTTCCCAGATTTGTTCATTGTTCTATGTAAGATAGTCAATAGGTTTTTGTTAGATGCCTCTGCTTGTCCATTACCTTGAGGGTAATATACTAATGACCAGTGTTGTTTTATTTTGAATTTCTCACAGATTTCATTTAGGTCTTTGTTCTTGAACTGTCCTCCATTGTCAGTTATAATGGATGAAGGTATACCATACCCATAGATGATATAATTAAGAATAAATAGAGCTACTTGTTTTTCGGTTTCTTTGATGAGCAGAACCACTTCTACCCACTTAGTGAAGTACTCAGTGGCAGTGATAATAAATTTGTGTCTGTTAGTTGATGCAGGATATATTTGGCCAATTAGATCAAACACCCACTGTTGAAAAGGCTAGTGTATCACAAAGGGTATGAGATCCCTTGCTGGAGCATGGATAAGGTGCTCGTGTAGTTGGCACTTTTCACAAGTTTTAGCAAATTTTATAGCTTCTTTCTCCATGTCTGGCCAATAGTAGCGAGCCCTTAGTAGTTTTCGTGCTAAAGTTAGACCATTCGAATGGGATCTACAAACACCTTCATGAACCTCAGATAATGCGCGTTGGGACTCCTTAGTTTCTAGACATCTAAGCAAAGTATTATCTAAACCTCACCTGAATAGGTCATTAGCAATGATGACATACCATGATGCATTTCAGATTAGGTTCCTTTTTTCATTTCAGGAAAGATTAGCAGGGACAACTTGGTCATGCAGGTAAGAGTAAATGTGGCTATAATGAGATGAGTCATGTCCAATAATAGAACAAACCATATGGGACTCAAGGGAATCATAGGTAAGATAATGAAACTCTTCCACCAGGAATTTAAAGAAAAAATTAGACTCCTGTAGCTGTGGTATAGATACCAAAGTGGCCATTGCATCCGCTGCTCTATTTGTTGTTCTGGGGATCTGCTGAAATGACACGAAGGAAAATTATTTCTTGAGATCATCCACCATTCTCTTATAAGGCATCAGTTTCTCATCTCTTGTCTGATATAGATCATTGATTTGGTTGATAATGAGTTGAGAATCTCCATAGATGTGTAATTCAACAATCTTCCACTCGATGGCCAGCTTGATCCCGTTTACCAAAGCTTCATATTTTGCAATGTTTTTTGTGCAAGGGAAGAGAATCTTGTAAGCTTTCAGAATTGAATATTTTTGAGGAGTAAAAAAGATTATTCTGGCACCAAAACCATGTTTAGTGAAAGACCCATCAAAGAATATCTTCCATAATTGATTCATCTGGGAATTCTATATGCAGAGGTTGACTGTCTTCAAGTGGAGCATCAGCAAGTTGGTCTATAATAACCTATCCTTTGATAGCCTTACGTTCCACGTATTCAATATCAAATTCTGTAAGAACCATGACCCATTTGGCTAGTCTTCCTATAAGTGTTGCTTTACTGAGAAGATATTTGAATGGATCAATTTTAGCTACGAGCTTAATAGAGTGTTCCAACATATAGTGCCTTATTTTTTGTGATGCAAATACCAATGCCAAGCATTCTTTCTCTATTATAGTGTAGTTCATTTCATAAGACACCAATGTTTTGCTGATGTAATAGATAGCTTGTTCCTTTTTATTGTCATCTTGTTGTGCCAGAAGTGCCCCCAGTGAAGTATATGTAGCTGATATGTATAAGATCAGTGGCTTACCTTGAATCGGTGGCATTAATATGGGTGGATTAGAAAGATATTCTTTGATTTGTTGTAAATGTTGTTCACAATCTTTATCCTAGTTGTATTGAATTCCTTTCCTTAATACCTTTGTGAAGGGTTGACCTTTGTCTTCTAGCTAGGATATAAAATGCCTTATTGAATGAAGACGACCCTGTAAACTTATCATTTGATTGATATTCTTGGGTGGAGATATTTCCATTATAGCTTGGACCTTTTCAGGGTTAACCTCAATTCCTTTTTTTGAAATTATGTAACCAAGCAATTTTCCTAATGTTACTCCAAATGCACACTTTTTAGGATTTAATCAAAGCTTGAATCTTTCCATTCTATCCAGTATGAGGCCTAGTTCTTGGATATGTTTAGATCTCTTCATGGTTTTTACCAGGGTGTCATCAACATAATCTTCCATGTTTTTATGCATCATATCATGGAAGATAGTGGTTACTGCTCTTTGGTAAGTTTCTCCTACATTCTTTAGACCAAATGGCATAACATTCCAGTAGAAGGTTCCCCATGCACACATGAAAGTTGTATTTTCTTGATCTTCAGGTGCTATCTTGATTTGATTATAACCAGAGAATCCATCCATTAATTAATACATCTCATATCCAGCAGTCATATCTACTATCATGTCAATGTTGGGCAATGGAAAATTGTCTTTTGGACATGCTTTGTTGAGATCCCTGAAGTCTATACAAACTCTAATAGATTTGTTTGCCTTTGATACAGGTACTATATTTGATATCCATTTTGCATAGTCAATAGCTCTGATAAATCCAACTTTTAGCAATTTTTCTAGTTCAGCTTTGACTAGAAGTGCCACATGAGGATACATCTTACAAAGTTTTTGCTTGACTAGTTTAACTCTTGGCATAATAGAGAGATGATGCATAATGAGATCAGGATCTAGTCCTGGCATATCTGAGTATGTCCATGCAAAGTTTATCTTATTTTCTAAAAAAAGGTTACTGAAATCTTTTAACTCTTCTGTTGATAGTGATTGACCTAAATGAATGATGTGTGGTATCTCTTGACTCCCAATGTTCACTAGTTGAGTTGGATCGATCAATATAGAAGACCTCTCCTGGAAATGACTTGGTAGTATATCAAGTATCTCACCTTCAGGTGCCTTAGAGAGGTTTTCACCTTTAGGTACGTCCTTTATTTTCTCTTTTTTAGATTCTAATACCACCACAATGTGGTTTTCACCATCAGGTCTTTTATTTTTATTTTTCTTATTTTTGCTACTAAGATACTTGATATTTGTTGTAGTCTTGTTTTCACTCTGTTCACTGGTGGAAGAGTTCGTGGGTTCAACTGCATTGAGATAATAGGCTAATGTGTAGTCATTGGCAAAAGTAGGTACATCCAAGGGTTGGTTATAAAGAGTACAATTGATCAATTTAGGATGTATTAAGGATAAGGCTGGAATAGGCTCAAGGGAGTTCACGGTACTATCATCATGGCTTCAGACTGACCAGTCAAGTTCCAGAAGACTACCTTGTGTATGTGTCTCGAGACCAGGAAGAGTCATGACATGATTATCAAAATTCATGTTAGTATTTATTGGACCTAACCCAACCGACCTTCTTCTAGTGTTGTCACCTACTTTAGACTGGACTACATACCATGGTGTGATAGTAACAGGATCAGTGGACAACATCTCAACATTCATGACAAAGTAGTCATAATGTGTTGTTGAATGTGTCTCGAGACCAGGAAGAGTCATGACATGATTATCAAAATTCATGTTAGTATTTATTGGACCTAACCCAACCGACCTTCTTCTAGTGTTGTCACCTACTTTAGACTGGACTACATACCATGGTGTGATAGTAACAGGATCAGTGGACAACATCTCAACATTCATGACAAAGTAGTCATAATGTGTTGTTGAATAATTATTGTTATAAATAAAACTCCTGTCTAAGTTATCAGAGTCATAAGATGAAGTTTCTGACTAATTTTCAAGTGGCTTGGTAAAAGTATATATAGTATCAATATCCACATCTTTGATGTTGCAAGTTCCTTCGTGATTTGGTTCATTGAGTACTTGTATTTGACACACTTGTGGACATAACCTTGATGGTTCTGTTAATCCCTATCATTTGTTCCATTCAGCTTCTTCTGGACTGATGACTAGTTTTGTTTCTATAGCTTCTAATTCCTCTTTCGTAGTTTTGTACCTGATTTGTCCTATCTCATTAGAGGGAGAGTTAGTAGGTGAAGAAATTACTTGTGTCCTTTCTTCCTCCATCTATCGTTCATAGTCTTCTTGTCTTTTTAGTCTGATTTCTTCCATTTCCTTTTGCATTTTTAGGCATCATCTGCTCTTGTGCATCATCTGTGATATCACTAGATTCTTCAGGGGTTTCTATAGTAGATGTATCTGAGAGATGGTCAGGACCCCATTCATACTCAGTTGAATCAGTTTCTAAATCATCTACTTGTTGTCTGCCAGTATATGTGACTAGAATGTTCAGCGGTGCAAACAATTCTCTAATTTTGTATACTTCATCTCTCATATCCTCTAGGACTTCTACTTCCTATGGTATTATAGCTGATATGACTGGAACTTGATTACCATCTGTTTCCTCTCTCTGGGTGGGCAATTCTTTTTGTTCATCATCACACTCTTCCTGAGTTTGTTGAGTATTAATTCTTTGTGTTGTTAAAGGTAGTACCTTTTTCTTCCACTTACGTTGATGGTGGGACAAGTGCTTTTGATCTGATTGCTTTCTTGGATCATATCCCACTCTAGCTTTATCATTGACAGACTTAGTTTGTAACTGAATAGGTTCAACAATACCTTTTTTATGTTTCCCTAGAGGACTAGCACCTGAATATCCCATGTGTTGAAGCATCTTATATCCTGGACCATATTGTGTTGAGGAAATCTCATAATCTCATATTTCTTTGTTTGCACTATCTTCTTTGAAAAGTGATTTGAGAACATCATCCTCTTCTATTTCATCTGCAAGAGAAGTAGAGGACTATATAAAGACACCATTATAAATGACTTTTGGAGCTGAAATTTGTGGCCTCATAACTTCTGATGGTTTTCCTGACTGTCTTGGTGATGGAGGAAGAGACATTAGTGAGAGTATAGGCTCTATTTTGTAGCCATCTATGCTAGTGTTTGTGATTTTCAATTTCTTTTCTAAAACTTTCAGCAAAGATTCTGAACTTTCAGCTATAGAGGCTTCTCTATTATGAGGAACAAAAGCATCAGCACTTTGCATTAATGCATTGCAGGTATAGCTTCTATCGGCAGGAATACTAACTTCAACTCCATTATAAGGAAACTTTAGGCATTGATGATATGTAGATGGTACTACTTTCATTTCATGAATCCATGGCCTACCTAGTAAGATGTTGTATGAAAGATGAAGATCCAGGACTTGAAAAATGACATCTCTTTCTATAGGTCCTACCCTGATCGGTAATCACACCAGACCCTTAGAGGTTCTTTCTTTTTCATCATAATCCTTGATTGTTATTTTCTTTGTTGGATCAATAACATTTGTAGAAAATCCCAGTTGTGTCAGTAAATTGTATGTATAGATGTAAAGCAGAAAAATCGAACCCTAGTCGTTCTCCCCTCCCCAACTCTGAGGAGGGAGAAGGGAGAGTCACTAGGTTTGATGGTTTTCACTTAGGAGGGACTTTACATTCAAAAGAGGGGTTGAAACCCACAAGATCCAATCCCATGCAATGCAAGATTGGATTCTATATGAGTTTCAAGGGTTGTGATAGCAAGGATACCCTCTTTTGTAAAGAATGTAGATGGAAAGATTGAACTAGGAATGCATAGAAAGTGATAAAGATTCGCTTATAAACTGAGATAGGGATATAGGATGAAGTTGCGGACCTGGAATTAGTAGTAAAATGTCGATACAGCACTGTCCTACAAATTTGAGCAAAAGTTGACGGGACGATGGCGCCCGGCGTGCACACGGTCCTCCGAAAAATCCACGAAACGAAGGGGGATCTGTTCGTCTCTGCACAAGGATTCCAGATCTTCAATTTCAGCCGTGTACCTGCAACCTACACACAGAAAAGTGAAGACGATTGGGGGGTTAGGGATTAGGGGTTTGCCTTTAGGTCAAACCCCGGTTTTGGAATTAACCAAGAAATGAGAAATGCTGTAAATGTAAATGTCTATAATGTAAAACAAGTACTAATACCTTGTTGTAAGGATGTTTGTATCCTTATATGCGAAGGTATAGATGTTGTTGTTTGTTGTATGTTGTATGTTGTATGTAGCATGTAGTATGTGATCTCCTCTTCAATGGTTGAATCCTTGTCTTGAATGCAACACTTAGCCTTGAATGGAGACTTAGAATGATCAATTGCTTGAAAGAATGCTTGAATGCTTGAGTATAGTTTCCACGCTTTTTCCATCATGTTGAATGAAAGAGGAAAATGTAGTTTATATACTTGTCAATTAGGGCTGATAGACTGATTTTCTCGACCTTAGGCCGACCAGGAAATGTTAATTTTCCAATTTGCAAACAAAAAGGCCCGAAGTCCCATAGGAGACCGGGCCCAAAATAGGGCCAGGGACCAGGGCACTGGGCGCCATGGTCCTGGGGGACCAGGGCACTGGGCACCCTGGTCCTGAAGGACTAGGGCATTGGGCGCTCTGGTCCCACCTCCTAGGACAGTAGGGTGCAAGGAGGATCAGGCCAGGGTGCTGGAAAAATGCAGTTTTTGGTGTCATGAGCAAGTTTCGGGGTCTCCATTCAGGTTCAGTGTTGCGCCACCATCGTGAAGACCCAAATGTGGTCGAAATTGAAAGTGTCGCAATTTTAGGACGCTAAATTTAGCCCCCACTTTAGCGGGAGTATAAGCGTACGCTCATACTTCCGGTAAAGTACAAGGAAACAACATTGAAAAACTTTCACCATGTCAAGGAGGCAAGATACACCAAGCCCCCAATGGACTAAGGATCTTACAACTTCAATTGACAAAGTAAAAGGCAAGATCACAAGGGAGAACCATGACTGTCAGTAGTAAGGATCCCTCACTATGAGTCATGCAAGAAAGATATCAAAAATTTTCAAGGCAAAGCTAAATTTGTCAAGAAATTTTCAAGTATCTTGAAAAGATATGAACGGGATGTATGCCCCCCTACGTTAAAGCGATCGCACACGCCTCACCGGGGGTGATTGCTTTAAGGTAGTGATACATATAAGAAATGAGAAAGGAGCACGTTATCACAAGGATTTAGCCCCCAAGTGTGAGATAAGCCCAAGGATAATAGACACAAAACACAAAGCACAAGGTGACTTCGCTTTCCTTGAGGTCAGTATGCTGTATGATAATTCATGTATATCATATGTATGTATGCATAATTGTTCTTCATTCCCCAATCAAGGAAGGTCACCTAGAAGAAGGGAACACATGTGTCTTTTGAGTCAACATGAGAGAGACCAAAAGAGATCTCAATGTTTTGCATCGTCCTCAAGTAGACAACACTAAAGACAACAAATAGAAGAATGAGAATAACACATAGAAGAAGTAACAAAAGAGAGGAGGAGAGAGTCTGCTATGCTAATGAACTAGTCTAGCACGTCATCTACCCCCCGAAGGTAGGAAACACGCTAGAGGAGGAACATTCAACACAACAGATGGAGCTATCACAAGATCCAAACAAGGGCTCTGTTCATATCCCAAGCCACGGTGTTCTTGTCTAGGAGCTAGGATAAGTGCTTTAGAAAATTCGTTAGATAAATGGTTATCAATATCAACAAGTTCATATTCACTATCAAAATGAACAGGAGAAGTAGCATTTTCATCATGAATAACATTTTCATCTATATCATCATCAAGATTTATAAAAATAGGATCTTTAACTCGCACAGGATCAAGACCATCATGCATCTTATGTTTAGGAGATTTTGGCTAAATCGTCGACTGAGGAGAAAATGGAATAATGCTTGTTGAAGGTGTTTTTGGGGATTGCAAAGTTTGAGCTCTAAGACGACGCTTTCATCGGCGTTCACATGCAGAATGATTTCATCTAGTCTTAGTAGGAAGTTGAGAAGATTGAGGAGGAGGAATGTTCTCATCCTTATCACTTGGGTGTTTAGGTTGTGGTCTCTTAGGCTGAACAATAGGAGAAGAGGAAGGTCTCTTCTCTCCATAAGAGGAAGGAGGAGGAACTTCTCCATATAAAGGAGGAATATTTGGTTTTGGAAGGAGACCAAGTCCATCATGATGAGGAGGGATAGGTCTACTTTTAGGAAGTTTATTAATCATAGGCATAGTCACATCCATAGGGATGGGTTGGGAATCTTCTTGAGGAAAGACATTAGTTTTATCTTTCAAAGGAAGAACTTCCTTCTCAAGAATGATAGGAATGTCAAGTTTAGGTGTTCTAGGTTCACTTAGAGATAGGATCATATCTGTTTTCCACTTTTGATAAGATTTGAAAAGATGATCACTTCACGGAGGAAGAGATTGGAATTGTTTAGGCCAAAAGTAATCAATAGGAACGCTAGAAGTTCTTTCAGCTGGTTTAAAGAGACTATGATTGACAGTAACAACTTCACCATTATGGGGAAATTTCAAACACTTGTGAATAGGAGAAGCGATAGCTTTCATGGAAGATAGCCAAGGATAGCCAAGCTTCACATGAAATTGTTCGGATGATGGAATAATAGCAAAGTTCACATCAAGGGATTTGTTATGGACCTCAATAGGCAATGTAATAGAACCAATTGCAGGAGAATAAAATGCATCAAATAGTTTCACAACCACATCTGTTTTGTCATAGATCACTTGATTCAATTGCAAAGTAAAAAGAAATTCTTCAGTAATAACATTAACCATGCACGAAGGATCAATAAGCACTCCATGGCAAGGTGTATTCTTGACTTTTGCAACTATGTATAAAGGACCATCAGGTGCCCTGATAGTTTCACTAGGATCAAATGTGATGGAAGGTTCTTTAGGGTTTTCTTGCTGCTCTACAAAGTTAATCACATTCGGAGTCATAGACACAAGATCATCAGGTGAGACAGAGGAATCAGTAGTATCAATTGCATTAGAGGTATGAGAAGGTAATGGATCAGTAAAAATCTGAAGATTTTGGTTAGGAGGAGCTACAGATGTATTGCCTTTATCATTCACACCAGAAACAGAGATAGTATTATTATCAATCAAATCTTGAATTTTACCCTTTAAAGAAAAACATTTTTCAGTATCATGCCCAGGTTGACGATGAAATTGACAAAAAGATTTGTTATCAAAATAAGGTGAAGTAATCTTTGCAGGATCAATTTGCCTTATAGGAGGAAGAGTAAGCACATTTTGTTCCAATAACTTATTCATAATACTATGCAATGATTCATTCAAAGGAGTAAACTTTCTTTCTTTCTTGAAAAACTTAGAAATAGGAGACACACCTGATGCTGCATTCACATTGTTGTTGATGATGTTTTCATTGAATTTAATGGACTCTCTATTCAGTTTAAACTTCCCAAATGGTTGTTGACTACTATCACCCTTATCACTCAGAGTCATAGGATGTGATTGTTCCATTTGACTCACAGTCAGTTGATAATTGTGAAGAGTTGTGCACAACTGTTGGAAAGAAGTAAACTCAGAAAATAGGAGTTTTTCTCTAATGTCTTTTTGTAAATTAGAAATAAAGATTCTTTGAATATCATTGTCAGGCACTAGAAAAGAAATTTGAGCATACAAATGCTTATATCTACCAATGAAATCAGTCACTTTTTCTTTAACACCTTGTTTACAATGCATTAAATCAATCAAAGTAACTTTAGGACTTATATTGTTTTGAAATTGTTGAATGAAAGCATTTGCAAGTTGTTCGAAAGAAGTAATAGAATAAGAAGGCAACGAGCAATACCATTGTAGGGCTTTGTCTCTTAATGTTCTAGTAAACAATTTTGCAAGCAACCTTTGGTCATAAGCAAAATCAGTACATATTGTTTGAAAGGTCTTAACATGTGTTAGAGGATCACCCTTACCATTATAAAGCTCCAAATGCGGAATTTCAACATGTTTAGGGGGAATAGCTCGAAAAATGTCAAGAGAAAGCGGACTCGCAACATCAAATGTGGGCACACTAAACTTAGATTGATTCATAGAGGCAATTTGTTGCTGTAAAGAAGAGACAGTTTGTACAAGATTGTTAATGGTCGCTTCAGTCGAAGAGTTTATATTAGACGTGTTAGATTGTGATGGAGGTGTTATGTTATTGAAAGAAGGTAGAGAGTAAGGTGGTG
Source organism: Cryptomeria japonica (assembly GCF_030272615.1). Taxonomy (NCBI): domain Eukaryota; kingdom Viridiplantae; phylum Streptophyta; class Pinopsida; order Cupressales; family Cupressaceae; genus Cryptomeria; species Cryptomeria japonica. Next base: position 255,873,239 of record NC_081410.1, read on the forward strand.
GGACACTATGATAGTTAGTCTTAGGAGATGATTGGACAGGAGGAACACTAGAAGGAGGAATGGAATGATTAAACGAGTTGCCCCCTTGCGTCATGTTCATTTGTGGTGATAAAATAGGAACACTCATTGAAGGAATGAATGAAGAAGTTGGATTGAATGAAGGAAGAGGGTTAATTGAAGAAGAGGGATTGCCCCCATGACTGGTGATCATAGGAGGAATGTCTTGTATTGAAGTAGTCATTATGTTTGATGTAAAAGTAGGTATACTAGCAATAGAAGTCGTCAAAGGAATAGAATGATTGTCTTGAGTAGGAGGTTGTGTATAACCTAAGGTTTCAGTACAACTTTTCATAGGCATCACATTTGAATCCACAATGTGTGCAATACCACGCAAAATATCAATTCCATTCTTATCACTTTGAAGCATACGTTTTAGACCCTCAATTAAAGGAAGAGCTTGACTATCAGGGTATTCTTGAGACATCCACTGTCAAAATTGTCAAATTGGTTATCCAATTTTGAAAGTTGTTCTACAGAAGCCTCATGGAGAGCTTCTTCATCATTAAGAGGATTAGAGGAATTACCCATGTCCTCGTTAAAAAGACCATTCAAATTAGGTTCCATCTCCTCAGTAATTAAACCTTGGAAAGACTTAATTCTCAGGCTTCGTCTAACGGGAATAGTGTAAGTAGGGCTTATTGTTGTAAAACTCATGCACTAAAGAGAGAGAGAAGATTTTGAATTTTTAGAGGTAGCAAATTTTAGTAAAACTAGCCAATCTTCTAGATTTAAGCTGTTAAATACAATCAGGACAATCTCCCGAAATTTCAGAAAAAATGTCCGGGACTGTGGCGCTCGGGGTGCACATGGTCCTCGCAACTTTTTTCGAAATTTGCAGGGATGAAAGTTATGATGATTTTACAGCTAACCTGAAAAAATTGAGTGATTTTACGATCTGTAGATAGGCCAAATTAAAGTTGCAATCTCAAAATTGAACCCTACCAAGATTGTCGAAAAATGCAAATTTTGAATTTTGAAAAAGAGAGGGAAACTGAAATTTTGAATTTTATGATTTTAGAGGGAATACCAAAAGCAATGCAAGTTTTGAAATTTGAAAAATTGACTCAATTTCACGCAAAATTCAATTCTGAAAGCGGAAATCAAAGTTGTTGTAATTAAGCACTTAATTTCAAAAGTCACAAATTGCAAGAATTTGAATAAAGCACTGAAATTTCGAATGAATGCTAACACACTTTTCAGATTTAGGACTGTAAGAAACACAATTTTGACACAAATTTCAATTTCAACAATTTTTGAATGATTAGAAGACTCAATCCAAGCAATCACTAGACCAACTTTGACTGTAATTTTGAAGGTGTTAAAATTGATAAAATCAGCCAAAATTCTGGATTTTAGCAGGAAAATACAGTAAGATCTCGCTCCCGAAATTTTGGAAAAAATGTTGGGGACGATGGCGCTCGGAGTGCACACGGTCCTCGCAACTTTTTTCCAAATTTCCAGGGATGAAAGATATTGTGATTTTATTGCGGAATCCAAAGTTACAGCTGATTTGGAGGTGTTTTGATTAGTGAAATTATCAGTCAAAGGTTGAATCAAGAGGGTTTCAAAAATTAGGGTTTTGACACTTAACCACTTAATTTTCAAAATTAAAGCACAAATATGAATTGAAAATTTGTAATAGAAGGGAAGATCTGAAACAAGCATCAACAATTAAACATTTCACAAGTTTAATTACTTAAAAAGAAAATTTAGGGTTTTTATGCAATTAACCTCTAAAATTTTGCCAAAGATCAAACATGGAAATGTAATCAAGGAATCCAATTTTCAGATCTAACCATGAATAATCAGAAAGGATGTTCACGTCAGGTTCACCAAAATGTAAAGCGGAAAAATCAAACCCTAGTCGTTCTCCCCTCCCCAACTCCGAGGAGGGAGAAGGGAGAGTCACTAGGGTTGATGGTTTTCACTTAGGAGGGACTTTACATTCAAAAGAGAGGTTGAAACCCACAAGATCCAATCCCACGGAATGCAAGATTGGATTCTATATGAGTTTCAAGGGTTGTGATAGCAAGGATACCCTCTTTTGTAAAGAATGTAGATGGAAAGATTGAACTAGGAATGCATAGAAAGTGATAAAGATTCGCTTATAAACTGAGATAGGGATATAGGATGAAGCTACGGACCTGGAATTAGTAGTAAAATGTCGATACGGCGCTGTCCTGCAAATTTGAGCAAAAGTTGACGGGACGATGGCGCCCGGCGTGCACACGGTCCTCCGAAAAATTCGCGAAACGAAGGGGGATCTGTTCGTCTCTGCACAAGGATTCCAGATCTTCAATTTCAACCGCGTACCTGCAACCTACACACAAAAAAGCGAAGACGATTGGGGGGTTAGGGATTAGGGGTTTGCCTTTAGGTCAAACCCCGGTTTTGGAATTAACCAAGAAATGAGAAATGCTGTAAATGTAAATGTCTATAATGTAAAACAAGTACTAATACCTTGTTGTAAGGATGTTTGTATCCTTATATGCGAAGGTATAGATGTTGTTGTTTTTTGTATGTTGTATGTTGTATGTAGCATGTAGTATGTGATCTCCTCTTCAATGGTTGAATCCTTGTCTTGAATGCAACACTTAGCCTTGAATGGAGACTTAGAATGATCAATTGCTTGAAAGAATGTTTGAATGCTTGAATGCTTGAGTATAGTTTCCATGCTTTTTCCATCATGTCGAATGAAAGAGGAAAATGTAGTTTATATACTTGTCAATTAGGGCTGATAGACTGATTTTCCCGACCTTAGGCCGACCCATGTTAATTTTCCAATTTGCAAACAAAAAGGCCCGAAGTCCCATAGGAGACCGGGCCCAAAATAGGGCTAGGGACCAGGGCGCTGGGCGCTCTGGTCCCACCTCCCGGGACAGCAGGGTGCAAGGAGGATCAGGCCAGGGTGCTGGAAAAATGCAGTTTTTGGTGTCATGAGCAAGTTTCGGGGTCTCCATTCAGGTTTAGTGTTGCGCCGCCATCGTGAAGACCCAAATGCGGTCAAAATTGCAAGTTTCGCAATTTTAGGACGCTACAATAGATATTCAACCTAGCGTCTCCATCTATCAAAACATGTTTAACTTGGTGTTTATGGATCATGGCTTCAATGTGTAATGGTTGGTTATGTGGGTGACTCAGTGAGTTATCATCTTCTTTAGAGAAAGTGAGGTAATGAGGTGAGGTCAGGTGACCCTCCATAGATTGAAACTGATCTACATCTAAATCTTTAGGGACACTGGTGGTAAGTAGAGCCTTGTCTAGGACCTCTCTATGAGCAAAAGAGATCTTAAGCAATTCAAAAATGGAGATTTCAACATTAGTTCTCTTCAATTGTTTGACAATACTATAACTAGGAGAAGATGATGAAGCCAGCTATTTTGATTTGGCCATGATTGTGTCTATTTGTCTATTTGGTAGATTTGATGTTGTTTGATCAAAAGTTGAGGAACTAGCTCCTGGGAGAGTAATCTTCCTTTGAGCGCGAGTCATGGCATTAGAAATTTGTGCTTGACTTTGGTGATCCTGGATTATGATCACATTGCAATATTTAGGTTGAGAAGATTCAATCATGTTGATCACATTATCATTGTTAGTATAGGTATAATTGACTCTAGCTCCTCCCTTGGATTTTGAGGAATCTCCTTGTTCATAAGTTGGTAAGGGTTCTTTAAAGGCCTTATGATTAGCATTAGTTGCATGATTTCCAACAATGATCTTGCCTATGTCAATGAGATCTTGGATTTCATGTCAGAGTTTCATACAGTTGTTTATGTTATGTCCCTTGTTCCGATGGTAGTCATAGTATTCGTTTTCTCTCCACCATTTGGGTCTAATTTCTGGGTCATATGGTCTAGAATTGTCTGGCAATTTATCAGATTATTTGCCAATAAGGTTTTAAAAGTGGATTCATATGATTCATCTAGAGGAGTAAAATCACACTTAGGTTTTGAGAGCCAAGGCTTTTCTTTAAACCATTCTCTTGTTTTCTTTGGAGAATTTTTTGCCGCAGTTTCAGCTACCTTGAGCGCTTGTGTGCCACTGGCCAAGTTCAATATTGTGGATTTTGTTTTTTCTTGGACACTATCTACCACCCCATCACTAACAATGTTTCTGTTGTTATCTTTGTCATATTTCCAGTACTTGCTCTTTTCTTTAGAACTAGAACCTTGCAATGTTTCTTTCCAAAGCAATATATCTCCCTTGTTTATAAGCACATCTTCCATTCTGAGGGCGTTATCTACCATTTTGTTGAATGAAGGGTGTCCGTGCATCTGGACACTGTACTTCAATTTAGGGATTAGGTTGTTGACAAAGATATCCATTTTCTCAAGGTCTGGAATAGTTTGTGAATACCTAGAGAATATCTTTCTCCATCATTGGAGAAAAGTGAGAAAGGGTTCTCCTATCTTTTGTTTGGTATTGCAAAGCTCTATCATAGTCATAGGATGTCAAATGTTGTATAAGTATTGTTGTAAAAGTAGTTGGATTAGTTCTTCAAATGTTTTTATTCCTTTGGGTAGACTCGAGAACCATTCCATTGCTTGACCCCCTAAACTTCTTGGGAAAAGGTGCATGAGGTATGTTTCATCATGCATGAACTCCATACAGGCAACACAAAACTCTCTGACATGATCTTGAGGATATAAGGTAACATCATATTTGTCAAATTTTGGGATCTCAACTCATGAAGGAAATGGAGGCATGTAGAGGTTTTTGTCAAAGGGGAATGGGCATATTGTGTCCAGAGAATATTGTTTTGGTGTTTTATCTTTGTTTTGTAGTTTTGTGACCACAGTTTGTAATGTTTGCATTTGTTTTCTTATTTTTCCCCATGGTGTCTCTTCCTCTTTAGTGACAAGGGCCTCCACATTATAACTAGTAGGGATTTTGGCACCTTGTTTTGCTAATTCTAGGAAATAGTCTTCTTTTTTCCTAGCCATGATGACCTTCATCATTTTTTGGAACTCTTTATCATTCTGACATCTATGTACTTTAGCTTCGAGAGGTTCAGAAAGCTCAGATTTAGTCGATGAGAAATCACTATCAGTGGCATGATTGCTAAACTCGTCATGAGTGACTCATTTATTGGCTTCTCTTTCTTGTCTTTCCCAAGACATGGTGGGAGATAGGGGCTAACCAAATATTGGTAGATCATAAACTGGTATCTGTGACAAGGATGGTTTATTGTAAAAGGGGTTTTCTACAAAGAATGGATTGTCTTTTGATGAAAAGGGTGTTTCATTTTCTTTCTCTTTTGCTGGGAGAATTTCTGGTTTGAGTAGGCATTTGTAACTGATAGGACCGAGAGCTAGATTTGTTGCAGAAGTCAAGAACAAATTGTAGCTAGTAATTCGTTTAACATAGTGATTGAGTGAAGTAACTAAGATCTGGTCTGGTTTTAGGAATGATCTATCCTATGTAAGATGTTTATCTAAGTTAACTTAGGTTTGAAAAGATGTTGTTTGAACTAGCTGAGAGATGATCGAAAAAATTATGCAATGCAATGACAGAGGTACACTATGAAAGTTGTTTATGCTCTGGAGGATGATAACCCATTTTAGGCTTGTTGTAGACTATTTTAGACAGGTTTGACTATTCTAGACTGGCAAAATCAGAGACTCATATGACAGAGTTTCTGAGACCGTATGACAGTATAACAGCTTCAGGATGACAAGAGTTCTATTTTGTACGAGTTGTTGCCTAGTACCGTACGACAAATGTGTAGATCATGAATGACAAAAGATTTAGTGCAGTTCTAACTCGTATGACACAGGATTTAGCTTAAACGACAAACTATTGGGTCTCGTACGATAGAGGATTTAGCTCGGACAACAATTTAGAATACTCGTACGACACAAGATATGGTGCAGAATGACAAATGATCAGGCTCTTACAACTGTTAACAGGACAGAGACAAGAATTCTGAGTTTTTTCGATTGTTGAGTATGACAACCGATTATGACCAATTCTGAGGACTGATTTTTGACTAGGATAGACTAGTTTTGACATGGATAGAGTTTTATCACTGAGTTGTTGGTTTGTTTGATTTGTTTTCTCCGGTTTTGGTATTCCAATTTTAGTTTCAAGGATGAAAACACAGAAAACACACAGTATAAATAGTAACTCCAATCACAACATGCAAACCCTATGGAAGTTGGCTTAGAGAAGAAAACCTTTGCTTGCTGACTTAGGTACACACCTAATAGCTAATCAGAATATGGCCTCTGAGTCTCACACAATGGATTCTCAATGTCGTATTAGCTGACTCCAAATGCTAATGGGGGCACGATATGGCAAGTGTCTTGGGAGAGTTACTATCTCTCTTGCACAAAGATTATCAACCTTTCAGAGGTGAATCGGGTAGCTTCTAATTTTAATTGGATCTAGTAAGGGTTTCATTCGGCACGTCAAGGTATAAAATCAATTAAGAGGTCTCCCAGCCTTGAAAACCAAGGTTCAATATACCCGAAGGTACTGAGAAGAGCTATTCCCGAGCACTATCATTGACTTGATTTTCATAAAATCATGTTTATTTTATAGTGGGTTGGAGTACTTGGTGTTTAGCCATTCCCACTTAGGTCATTCCCATCACACTGATCATAACGGCTTTAAGAGTTTTTCAACCCCTCGGGAGGGCAAGCCTACTAAAGATGTACAAATCTCAAACAAAGAAAATGCCTCAAGGGTCTAGATTTTTTATTATCTAAAAAAAGACAAGAGCATACTCTCCTACCTCTCAAAATTTTCTAAAAACACAAAAGACAGATTTGTTCATTAACTGGATAGCAAGTTAGGTGCCTAAAAAAAATTAGAGAATACACAATGTTTGATTGATTCTCTTTAGGCAACCTGCAAAAATAGCATATCAGTAGTCATGTTGTTTTTATTCTTTGATAGGCATATGTTTGATTGATAAATTCTTTGACAAGTGTCCTACAAGAAACTGGTTAGGCTGTGAAAATACTAGGCAGACAAAAGACAATTCAGGGTTAGCATTAGCATAATCAAAATTTAATTCAAGAAAAACCCTAAAAAAGTGAAACTTGCTTTCATCCAACAGAAAACAGAATCGTACGACAATTCCCATAGAATGAAATCACAAAAGGATTTTATCGTACAAGTTAGAAATAAGCATAGGACGACAGAAGACAAAATCAAATATTCAGAACAGAATGTCGTATGACACCATTTTCTGATTCGTATGACAAATAATAGGCTTCAATATAATATTGTACGACAAATAAAAGGCTTCAATATAATGTTGTACGATGCAGTAAAACTACTCATATGATATTTTGTAGAGATTATATGGACGAAACCTATAGGATTAAAAAAATGGTGTTGAGGCCGAAAAAGTAGTCTTCTACCCCACGGTGGGCGCCAAAAATGTGTGTGTGAAAAGTGGACCTGTATCTGTATCTGGAATACACAACACTTCAATTAAGTCATTGTTAGGATTCCCATAGATACTGAGAAGGGGGGGTGAATCAGTATCTAACTGTTTATAGAATTTTCTTGACTTAAAACATGTAAAGCATATTAATACTGTATACCGGTAAACAAGAAATAATGCAGTAAGCAAAGATAACAGCAACCACATGAGAGACACACCATAACACAATAGTTTAACGAGGAAACCCAGTGTGGGAAAAACCTTAGTGGGATTTGTGACCCACAATATTCACTTACTGGCCAATAAGAGAATATTACTGCTACAAGAGGGGCCTGTACATGCAGGAAGGCATGAATATGAAAACCATAACAAATCAACCCATTCCCTTCTAGTAGATGCGAGTTTAGATTGCTCTCAGATTGCTAAGCTATCCAGTGACTAGACAACACCTAAATGAAGGATTTTTAATCTATATGAGCATAGATTAAGCTATATGAATGTAAGATTAATCTAACATTATTTAAGAAATATATGAGATAAATGATCTAAATATGTATGCAATAACTAATATATGAATATCTTAATGCACAAATATTAATGAACCTACAACAAAAACAACATAATAACAATATATTCTCCATGATTTTTTTGAATGAGAGATGAGAGCCTGAATTTATAGAAAATTCAGAAAGAAAGCAAAGGCTGAGATCAAATGATGATGAGCGGTCAAGATTTTCCAAGAGGAAGCACAATCTAGGTGAATTGACGTGATTGGATGCTTTTCTCAGTTTTAAAGGAAATTGAACTAAAATTAAGATAAAATCAGAAAAAACTGATTTATTCTTTATTTCATTCAATTTTAATATTTAATTGTTTTAATTGCTTTCTTTGAGATTATTTATCAATTTGTTTTTCAAGATTATCTCCAATTGATTTCTTTTCTCAATTTTTAATTCTTTCTTGGTCAATTAATTCCTTTTTTAATTTATTTCCTTTTTTGAAGATTTGATGGCAAATTGATTTATTTAATTAAATATGCTAGGATATTTAATAAAATAAGTAAGATAATTGTTTAAAATGATTTACTTGGAATTATCAATTAATTAAATAAATATTTAATTAATATTGAGAGATTAATTTGCCATGTGACATTTGATGATCAAAGAATTGATTGTGTGTTCAAGATTTATTTAATTGCCTTTGGTTAGGACCTTGCTGGCGTTGTCGAGATTAGGGGCTCGTGGTTTAGATGACCATTTTTAGGGTATTACAAACAACACTTTTGCACAAAACTTACAGAAAACTCAGATACTTTCGGGTAAAATAATAAATCACAGACTTAACAAAAATGCTCAAAAAACATATGGAAAGAGACGACCAGAAACAAAGAATACCTGGGTATAAACACATTAAGATATCTCAAACTGTAGACCAAGATTTAACCAAATATCTTCATAATAGAAAAATAGACAAAACTTCTACAAATCTCACAAAGAATCAAATGAAGATAGTCCTGACATTCACAACTGAAGGACACACCAAGGAAAACCAATCTCATCTCATACAAGAGAGGATTAATCAACCAAAGATTTCCACAACAAATTCACAGAGCCATGAGATGTCATACACAAGAAAAATAATAAATCTCCCAACAACTATATAAAACCCAAATAATATAATGTTTTCCTTCCCAAATATTAAACTTCAACAACATTAAAACCATAGAATGAAATATCATTTCAACCCAAACCCAAAACAATGCAGACACAAGCATACACGAAGAAGCCATTGAAAACAAATGCAAAGGAAAGGAACTCCAACCTGCAACTTGAAGTAATGGAAAATGAAGTTGAAGAAGAGCTCCCACAAGCCAACCAAATCATTCCAAGCTCCAGCCAAATCCAAGAGAGAATAAATTCCAAGTCAAGAAAAAAACAACCAACCAACCCCTTCACAGGAAGAAAATAAAAAGAAACAATAATCCAAAACCCTAGCCTCAATTTTGGCCACTCAAAATATTCCATTTTGGAGTATATTTTACCAACCCAACATATAATATAATTTATTCACCCATTTTGAATTTAACCAATGAGAGTGAAGGGTAGGGAAAGTAAATAAAATATACTTATTTAGCTAAGTGGGATTGCTTATTTCTTTATTTAATTTAATGTGTTCATACACCCCACTTAGGAATAAAAGTCAAACTATTAAATAAACATAAGCTGTAAATAAATAATCCAAATAGGTACGAAAATCAAATAAACCAAAAGCTAATAAAATAAATTAAAGAACCAAATAAATATCAAACCGTAGAAGGTCAAATAAATAATTAGATAATCAAATACCATTAAAGATTAAATCACAAATATTAAATAAATATTAAACAACAATAAAGCTCATCAAATAAATAATCATAAAATCAATAAACGTTAATTATCAAATAAATATAAATACCAAATAATTAAATATTCAAAACTTATAAATTAAATACATTAAAATGAACATTACCAAATATAGAACTACACATCAAGAGCCACATAATTACTCTAGCATAAACAAGTAAATCAATCGGCATAAACTAAACTCACAACTAAAAGACCAAGCTTGCTAACTGATATGGCGAATTATGCCAAGACGTTGACTACTCACGGTGAACAACTTAGACCTAGAGTATGTGAGGTGAACTCATGCCATCTCCGAACCACATTAGCCATTGGAACTAAAGACACGCTCAGACCTATGAAGCCAAGTGGAGTCGATGTTTGGTACCTGCAAAATCCTGCAACCACAAAATGACAATACCACATAGACATATACATATATATAGAACAGGTAAGTGATAGAGAATCACGACAACACATCTTGCTCGCAATGAGTGATGTGGAATCGTCTCAATCATGAAGATAGTCAAACAATAGTCAAACACATCTCATAAACATCTCATCATATGTAATCATGAAGTAGGGTTAGTGTAATCATAATCATCATCAAAACCATGATAAATCTAATCTATCAATAATCCATCACATAGTGAGCATATAAAATCCATCGAGTACATATATCATCAAATCACTTGATCAATCATGATTGTACCAACATCCATATAGATAATAAAAATAGCATGTGTCCAATAGTGTCTAACAAAAATCATAAGTCACTGAAGCACATGAGTAATCATTATCCAAATCATCAAAATATAGTCTAGATAAGTCTATCAAACATAATATAAAAGTCAACTCTAGTCAAAATAAGTCGAATCAAGGGTGGACACTACCTAAGATCTCCTAACTTGCGAGCACAATAGCTCGGTACTCAGCCTCTATAGATGATAATACATGAGCAATCTACTTCTTGCAAGACCATGTGATAGGACCAGAGCCAAGATAGAAAATAAAGCCAGAAGTAGACTTCTGATCATTGACATCACCAGCCCAATCTGAGTCAGTGGAGCCAACAATGTGAGGTTCCACTAATGTGTAGTGAATGCCATGAGAAATAGAGCCCTGAATGTACCACAAAATATGTTTGGTAGCTTTCCAATTACTCTCATGAGGATCATGGGAGAATTAAGAGACAAGGCCAACCGTAAAGGAAAGATCAGGACAAGTGTGTGTCAGGTACAACAAATTGCCAACCAACTGCCTATAAAGTGTTGAATCTACTAAAGGAGTGGAGCAAGTAGTAATCAAAACAACCCCTAAATAAAAAGGAGTGGGGGTAGGCTTGCAATCAAGCATGCCAAAGAGTTGAAGCATGTCAAGAGCATACTTCTGCTAGTAAATGAAGATCCCATCATAAGACTGAATCACCTAAAGACCAAGAAAATAGTGCAGAAGACCGAGATCTGTCATCTCAAAATGGTCCATCAAAGCTCATTGAACATGTTGAATCATAGAGGATGAGCTACCTATGATGAGGATATCATCAACATATAGCACAAGAATTAGCATCTCACCCTCAAGAAGCTGAATGTACACTATGTGATCAGAATGATAGTGTGTGAAACCAGTGGAGAGCAAGAAAGAGTCCATCTTCTCATACCAAGCTCGAGGGGCCTATTTGAGACCATACAATGAACATCAAAGTTTGTAAACCAAAGAACTATCTCGCACAAATCTCTGAGGCTGCTCCATATAGATTTCCTCCTGTAGGTCTCCATGCAAGAAAGCACTCTTCACATCCATCTGAAAAATGGGCCATCCCCTAGAAGCTACAAGGGATAGTATAAAGTGAATAGAGTTCATATTGGCGAAAGGGGCAAATGTCTCAGAGTAATCAATAGCCTCAACCTACGAGAAACCCTCTGCAACAAGATGTGCTTTATACTTATCAATCAAACAATCAGCAACATACTTGATGCGATACAACCATCGGCACTGAACCATCTTTTTTCCCTTAGGAAGAGGACATAGATCCCAAGTATTATTCCTCATCAAAGAAGAATGCTCCTCATCCATAGCACAATCCCACTTAGGGTGTCCTGTTGCCTCTGAAAACTTCTGAGGATCATCTAAAATGACATGAATAAAAAAACTAGAACCCACAGTATGAGAACGGGTACGATGAGTATTTGAAGGATCACCGGCCATAGATCCTACCACCTCAATAGTAAAGTGAGCCCACTTGGGCATCTAAGGTGGAGTAGGTGGAGGTGGGGATGGTGGATCCTCAGCAGCATCATTAGAATCATCCTCAAAATAATCCTGAAGAGATGCAGTGGAAGGAGTAGGTAGAGGAGTAGACACTGGAGATAGGGTATCCAATGTGGGAAGGCACTCATCAAACTAAACATCTCATTGAAACAGGACCTCTCTGGAATTAGGATAAAAAAACCTATATGCCTTAACATCCTCATAGTAGCCAACAAAAATGAGGGTTTGGCTCTTTCTCTCCATTGCTTTCCTTTGAGCATCAAGAATAAATGCCCATGCCTCACTGCCAAATATTCGGAAAAAGAAACATCAGGATTGTCATGAGACCAAGCCTCCTCAGGAGTCATATGTTGAATCACCTTGTGAGGCATCCAATTTTGAATATAGTTGGCACAATTAACTACCTCAACCCAAAAAGATGAATCCATGGACCTGGACTGAATCATACAATTCACCATCTCCCGTAAAATTATGTTCTTTCTCTCAACGACACCATTCTACTAAGGGGTGTAGGGAATAGTAGACTGATGTTGTAAACCATGCTTAGTGCAAAAATATTTGAAATCTTGATTCACATACTCCCCCCATTATCTGTACGTGTCTGCTAAATAGAACAACCAGACTGGTTCTCTACAAATGTCTTGAAGATTTGAAATGAATCAAAGACATTAGACTTGTACTTAAGAAAGTACACCCATGTGCGTATGGAGAAGTCGTCAATAAATGTGAGTACATACTTGGCCCCAAAAAAAGGAGTAGGGAATAACATGAGGTCACTATGAATCAACTCCAAAGGTGCCAAAGCATGAGGGGCTCTTCCCTTCAAAAAGGGATCCCGATGATGCTTTCCAAGCACACAACCATGACAAACACCATCACTATAGGAAATTTGTGAGAGCCCAAGAATAAGTGCCTGTGTACTCATCTGCTAAAGATATCTATAATTGACATGGCCCAAGAGCTCATGCCAAAGCTTACTCACTAAATCAGTATGTTCTATAAGAGAGGAACCTGCATCCACAGAGGGCTCAAATCCATCAAATCTGTAAAGATGAGATACAATATCAACACTCCTAGTAGCCACAACCAAATTAGAGTCATGGAGGTCCTGAATAACCACATCATGTGGTGAGAACCCAACTGTCTTACCAGAGCTAGAATGGCAAATTTGATAAATGGACAAGAGGTTCATTGAGATGTCAAGAACAACCAAAACATCTTGTAGAGTACCCCCATCCAAAGAGACAAAACCTAAACCCAAGACTGAAAGCTTAACAGAGTCACCCACTGCAATCTGGGAAGTACCACAAGAGGCAAGAGAAGTAACCAACTACTGAGTGTGAGTCATACTGTGAGAAGCACTAGAATCTAAAATCCAAGTGGACCCATAGGTTGAAGCTCGAGCAGTGAGAGCATGACATTTCCCTATGGAAGGAGAAGATGCTTGAAGTGAGGAGATGTGATGCTGCTGCATGGCTTCCTCTAAAGCCTCTAATTGTTTCCAACACCCAGAAACTGGATGTCCTTCCTTGCCACAAAAACTTCAAGTATCTCCTGATTTCTTCTTAGTCTTGGAGGAAGACTCACCAGACTGTGAAGATTTCCCTTGTTTTGGAGGAAATGGTGGTTTAGAATCAGACTTAGGAGGTGGATTGGAGGAATGCTCACTACTTGTAGAATTCTTCTTTGGCTTCGGTTTCTACTTTTGCTTCTCCTTAGAGGACTGAGAAACCAATGCTTTGTTCTTGGACCCTGAGAGCATGTTCGGCTGAGAAAGGTGAGACTCCTCATGAGACAAATGCTCACAAAAAATATCAAAGGTAGGCATGGTGAAACAAGAACCCAAGCCATCCATGGTGGAGTAGAAAGCAGAGGCAAAAAATTGAAAGGGACCTCGAAGCTTCGAAAGGATCAAGTGAATGCACTCTGGATCTGTCTTGATGTTTCCACACCACTGGAGAATAGATTTGGTAGTCTTGAATTTGTTCAAAAAATCCTCAATGGTGGGAAAGGAATCAGGTGACAAGGAAACCAACTTTACCTCAATCTATAATGCTTGGATCTCATTAACTCTCCTGAAGAGAGTCTCAAACTTCAACCACATAGCTTGAGAAGTGAGCAAAGCATCAAGGTGAAACAGAAACTTGTCGAAAACATACAATGAGAGAAAACCCATGGCCTCATCCATCTTGTTTCTATGTTGAAGAACCTCAAAAGGACATTGCAAGAGAGGCTAAACCTCATCCAAACAAGACCACAACCCTCAGGCCCCAATAAGCCTCATGATGTGAGGCTTCCAGGTGTGATAGTTGTGTGATGTCAACAACTCAACTGAAGAATCTGTCATGAAACTCTGCACTTGTACCTTCTTGTGTTTTTTTATTATTATGTGATCTTTTAGAATAGATAGAAGATGTAGAAGGGTTTGTTTGTTTTGAGATTTTTGGTGTTCTATATTTCTGATATAAATGACAGAAAGCAAGAAAAAACACCCCCCCACAAAAGATAAACCCAAACCCTAGTACATACTGGTGAGAAGGAAGTAGTGCATAAGCAAAAAAATTCAAACTAAAATCTCATGTACCTAATGGAAAATATGAGAAACAAGATCACATATTTGAATATGGCATGCTGATAGCTTTCCAACACCTATTCATTTTCAAAAAATGGAGTACGTGTGCCCATTCTATGGCCCTAGAAGTGCAGAAAAGTGACCACACTTTGACTAGAAAAAAGTATAGTCAAACAGAAAATTTGAAAAAAAAATCCAACACCATGAGATCCATCTCAGAACCAGCTTTCTGATGCCTATTTATTTTCAAAAAAATGACTTTGTATGCCCAAGATATGAGGAAAAACCAACCCCCCCTAAAAAAGGCAAGAGGGAGGTTGTCTAGTGGTAGGACAGGGCAGAGGTGGCCCATGAGCGGCACTCCGGCGGTGCTCCAGTGGTGCTCCAGTGGTGGAGCGGTGGCGGCAGCTGGGCTATGGCAGCGGCCAATCTGTGCGGTGGGTGGGTGGCGTAGGGTAGCGGCCGGAGGAGAAGGTTGGCAGGCAAGGAAGCTGCTAGTGGGTGGGGGCTGATGGTGGTGGGGCCCGCGCTATCAAGGGCGACGGTGATGGGGTCTACTGCAGGCCAGGGGGCCCACAGTACCCTGTTTACCATGGGTTAAACCCCAAAAATTGATTTTTTTGTGGTTTTAAAAACTTTTTCCAAAAAGACTTTGCCTGATGATTTTTTTTATTTTTATTTTTAGTTTTTTCCAAAAAATCAAATTTCGGCCTGCATGCCGTAAAAAGCCAAAAATTGATTTTTTTTTCTCGAACTGTGTCAGGGTCGGATGACCTGGTACAAAACAAAAAATACCCCTACAGGCTCAGGGGTCGAAAGTGGTCAAGTTTTATATGACCATAGGGGTTTTTGGGCCTTCTAAGCATGATGGTGAGGTCCGTTTAGGCCCAAAGTGCTCATAAAAAAAGGCCTATCCCTAGGTGCACAAAAAATATTCTAAAACCCCAGATCTGCCTCCAATGCAAAAACACTCAAAACAAGAACAGGTAGCTACAAATCTGAAGCTCTGATACCATGTGAGAGTTGAGAAATACAACACCACAGGTGCCCAAATGATCTCTATAAGTTGAATAAACCTGTTACAAGGAGAAGCAAGGAAGCAACAAAGAAAATAATAAACACAGGAAAAATACCCAAGAATATGAGAGCTCTGCATTCACAAAAATGTTTAATAGAATAATGATACAAAGAAAAGAACTCAACCTCTAGTAGACCAAGAAACCCTAAAAGGGAAACCCCTAGGCTTGCACATAATAATTAATAAAAGAATTAATTATTGTGCACTAATGTTAGCTTAAGTGTAAAAGAGATAAAGGCAAACTTAATTAATTAAATAAAGGTCATTTAATTAATTAAGTAAAGACCCAATTACTCTAACTGAATTTGTAGACCAATGAAAATTTTTATCTCTCCAATTAGAGACATCTCAAACTCCTTTTTTATCACATCTGCAAATGCATGACTCATAACATCATCTCCACCGAAGATTATATCATCTACAAATACTTCACATATCAAAATCTGATCACCTTCAGATTTCATAGATATTGTTGTCCTCACTTGTTCTCTGAAATCCTATCTTCACAACATGAGAGTGTAACCATTCATACCATGCCCTTGGTGTCTATTTCAATCCATACAAGGCCTTGTGTAATCTGCACACCATGTCACTATCTTCTAACAAAGCAAACCCATCTAGTTACTCAATATACACTTCTTCCTACAGGATTCCATTCAAGAAGGAAGACTTCACATCCATTTGGTATACCTTAAATCTCTTGAATGTTGCAAATTCCAGTAGCATTTGGACACCTTCCAGTCTAGCCACTGGGACAAAGGTTTCTCCATAGTCTTCTCCTTCTTTCTGAGCATATCCCTTGCATACAAGTCTTGCCTTGTTCCTTACCATTGTGCCTTCTTCATTCAGCTTATTCCTGAAGACCCATTTGGTACCTATGACATTCTTGTGTTCTGATCTGGGTACTAAGGACCATGTTGCATTCTTCTCTATCTGGTCCAACTCCTCTTCCATTTCCTTTATCCAGTCATCATCGGTAAGTTCCTCTTTAGCAGTCTTAGCCTCAAATTATGAAATCATGCAAGAATTTTCTCTCACCTTTCTCTTTGTAAGTATTCCTGCATATTTGTCTCCTATGATTTACTTTGGATCATGATGCAGTCTTACATACCTAGGAATGACCATAGCTAGTTCAACTTGCTTTTCCTCTTCTTTTTCTACTTCATCTTCTTATTCACCTACTGAAGCTTCTACTACTACAGAAACACTAAGGTCTTTGCAATGTTTGTCACTTGTTTCTTTCTTAATAGGTTCCTAGAAGGGTAAACCTAGTTCATCTTCCATTTTCTTGATGTCAGTTTCCTCAAGCTTCTTAGGGGATTCATCAACCCTGACATTGATACTCTCAACAATCTTTTGAGTCCTCCTATTGTAGCACTTGAGAGCTTTGTTTTTAGTGGAATATCCCAGAAACATTCCGTCATCACACTTAGCATCCAACTTTCTTAGGTGCTCACCTCTCCTGATATGGCATTTACTCCCAAACACTTTGAAATAACTCACATTGGGAGTTCTCTCATTCCATTACTCATATGGGGTTTTGTCTTTACCTTTCTTAATGAGTACCTGGTTCATGGTATAGACTGCAATGCTCACCGCTTCTCTCCAAAATGTGTGAGTGACATTTCCTTGGATCAACATAGTTCTAGCCGCTTCAATCATAGTCTTGTTGTTTCCTTCTGCTATGTCATTCTGTTGTGGTGTCCTTGGGGCAAACAATTGCCTCTTAATATCATTCTCCTCGCAGTGTTTATTGAAATCATCAGAAGTGAATTCACCTCCCTGGTCGGTTCTTAGGCATTTTATCCTTTTGTCACTCTCTTTCTCCACCAATACTCTAAAGGCTTTGAATTTTCCAATTACCTTAGACTTTTCTTTCAAGAATGTGACCCACATCATTCTTGAGAAATCATCGGTAAGAATCATGAAGTACTGATCTCCCTGAATACTTCTAGTTTTCATCAAACCACACAGATCAGTGTGCACTAGATCAAGTAAGTTCTCATCTGAAAAGTACTTACCTTTGAATGTTGAGGAAGACATCTTCCCAAGTTGACATTCTCTGCATAAAGCATTCTTTGATTTGTTCAGCAAAGGCAATCCTCTTACTGCCTTGATCTTACTAGCCTTTACAATATTGTCAAAATTTATATGACAGAGTCTCCTATGCCATATCCAATTGTCATGAAATTTTTCCATCAGGCACTAACTAATCTTGGCATTCAGCTGAAACAGGTTTCCTCTGGTCTACTTCCCAGTGGCAATAAGCTCACCACTCTTTCCAATTATTCTCCATACTCCACCTTTGAACTCTAGAATGAGTCCTTTGTCGTTCAGCTGAGAAACACTCAAAAGCTTGTGCTTAAGGCCTTCCACCTAGTATACATCATCTACACTGCTCTTTCCATTCAATGAGATGGATCCTTTTCCTTTCACCATGCAAGGTGCATCATTACCAAACCGAACAACACCACCATCATATTCTTCAAGAGTCAGAAACTTTCTTTGGTCACCAGTCATGTGGTGAGAACACTATATGTGAGACAAGATCTTTCTGATCAGACAACTCTTCCTTGACAGCCACAAACACTATGTCTTCATTCTCTTCATCCTCATATTCCTCATCGGTAACACCTTCATCCACTGCAACAAGACAGTTTCTCCTACCTACTCCTTTATACTTCCTAAACCTTTCCAGTTTATCCTTATTGTCATTGTTAGGATAGTTAATAGCTATATGTCCTATCTTATTGCAGAAAAAAAACTTCAGAGGAATCTTACCTCTGTATTTTCCAGTGCCTTTTGGAAGTCTCTTGGCAAGAAGAGCTTCAAACTCCATCATAATCTCCTCATCATCCATATCTCTGCTTGGCTGGGATTCTTAACTAGTACTGACCTCTTTTCCTTTCCTTGTTGGTGTGAAGGAAACAAATGCTCTAAAGGCTGACTCGGTCTTTTGAACACTACCATCATAGCTATTCAATTCATATGCAGTCAACTTTGCAATAATAGATTCTAAAGATACCTTGGTTTTGTCAATAGACCTTAGCCCTTGAATAGCAACAACCTTGATTACATAGACCAGTAAAAATGATCTCAAAACTTTACTGACAACAGTGGCATCATCAATTGTTCCACCAGTGCTCTTGATCTCTCCAACCACCATCTTGATTCTTATGCCATATTGTTGAATGGTCTCTCCTTCAACCATCCTCATATCTTCAAAATTTCCTCTAAGGATTTCTTCCTTAGCCTACTTGACATGTTCATCACTGCCATAAATTTATTCCAGTTTGTCCCACACATCTTTCAGATTGTCCTTATCTTGTACATCAATGAACTCTACATCGGACAAGTTGCTAATAAGGGCTTCCATGACTTTCCCATTTTCTTGTATCTCTTTTATGATCATCGGTTAGAATGCTAGAGGGGATTACATATGCATTCTCAACATAGTTCTAGTGTTGTGCACCCAAACTCTTGATATATCTTCATTTTGTCCTTCCATATTTTAAATTTATCCCTATTGAACTTATTGTTAATGCATGATAGCATCGGTAAGATAAATGATTGAATGAGAGATAAATGAAGTCTCTTATTCAATCATTTATCCTATCGATAAACTATGATGAAAAACTTCAAGCTATTGTTCCTTTGATGATCATTCTTCATTTGTATATGTTCAATCTACTTAGTTTGATCAATGCTTCACTATCGATAATCATCCTATAGCATAGAATACCGGTTAATATCGGTTTACACTATAACATATGCACCTCAATTAATATCGGTTATCATATTAACTGTGATCACCGATTATTATCGAGCTAACCAATGTATTCCGATTTATATTGGTTGATATATTAAACAGTGAACAATAATGGTTATCGAGATTAACTAGTATACATTGATTGGTATCGAGTGGCAAATTAAGCATACACCAATTGGTATCAGGTTAAGTATACACCGATTGGTATCGGGTGGCAAGTTAAGTATACCCCGATTGGTATTGAGTGGCAAGTTAAGTATACCCCGATTGGTATCAGGTTGTTAATTAAAGAATACACTGATTGGTAATTGCAAAGATGAGTCAAGGGGTGCGATCAAGTAATGTATTGATCGGTCATGTCTAAAAGACATGACCGGTCAAGGCATTGCTTGATCCTCCTTGCTTGCATATACATATCAATTGGCATTTGTGAGAAGGACATAGAAATCAATAAATGCTCCTCTCACCTGCAATATAAAAGAAGATAATCAGATTTATCATATTAAATAGATAATACATAGTTAAAAGAAAAGATAAACTAGAATATAACTTGCATTTTGAATTGAGAATTGAATAACATTTACATGGTATTAGAGCTATAGTTAAATCGAACCTGAGGTTGTTCAATTTTGTGGAAAATTCGAAACAAGCATATATTCAACATCATAATTCTTCTAATTTCTAGTGCTATCAGATTTGAAGATAGACTCGGAGGAGGTGATGACTTCTCATTATGGAAGTTCAAAATTCAGATGATTCTAAAAGAAAATAAAGTTGAATCATTTGTAAAAACTGAAACTGTAGAACCTGAGATTGAACCTGACAAAACAACTTGGAGAGAGGGAAATGAAAAGGCCATCAAAATCATAGTTGATGGGGTGAGAAATAATATTATGCCCATCATAAGGAAACATGAAATGGCCTACAACATGTTCAAAGCACTTGAAGATGCATTTGAGATATCCAATGCTAGCAGAACCTTGGCTTTAAAAAGAGAAATAAATCAAATAGCCATGATCAAAGGAGAATTAGTCAATGCCTACTTCATGTGAATATCAGCCCTAAGGGATGAACTAGCAACTCTTGGATATGAGATCCAAAGCAAAGAATTAACACTCATTTCTCTAGATGGGTTGCTTAGCATATGGGAAACATTCATCCAACGCATCAGTGCAAGGGATGAATTTCCAAAATTTGATAGGCTAAAGGAAGACTGTCTTCAAGAAGAATCAAGGTTAAATAAGAAAGGGATCAAGCAAAAAAATATAGATAAAGATCTCCAAGTTCTAAATACAAACTCAAACAAGAAAAGCAAGCAGAAACAATTTAGGAAGAGAAAAGGTCGTCATGGCAAGAACACCTTCAAGAAGGACATTTCATAGATTCAATGTTACAGATGTGACAAATTTGGGCACTATGTTGCCAAATGTCCAGAAAGAGCCAAACAACAAGCCACATTTGCCAAAATAGGAAAATCTAAAAGGGAAGAAGACCTCGAGAAGTATGTACTTTATTCAGCACTTACAAACCAAGCATCAAACAAAGTTAACTCCTGGGTGATCAACAATGGCTCATCCAGACACATTACAGGATTTAGAGAAGTGCTAGACTCCATGATAGAGGAGAATGATGAGGAAGTGACTATTGGAAATGACTCCACACATCCAGTTAGAGGAGTTGGAACCTGCACCATCAAACTAAAGTCAGGTGTATCATTACAACTTAAAGGAGTACTATATGTCCCAGGCATCAAGAGAAACCTAGTCTCCATATCAGCACTAGAGGATAATGGATACAGAGTGATCTTCATGGACAACAGATTGTTGTCTTGGCCAAAGAATTCATCCATCAAGAAAGCTAAAAATATTGGTCAAAGACAATGCTACTTGTATGAGCTATGCACAAAGCCCAACTTAGTCCTAATCCATGAAACTATAGATGCTAATGAAGTCTGGCATAGAAGACTAGGCCACCTGAATTTTAGAGCTTTATCATCAATGGGAAACCTTGTCACAGGCCTACCTAAGTTAAAGCAATATCATTCAAGGGCATGCAAAGGATGTGCCCTAGGTAGAGTTAGTTCATTCTGATGTATGTGGACCCATGTTTGTACCTTCTTTAGGGGGATTTTTGTATGATGTAATATTTGTTGATGACTACTCTAGAAAAACTTGGATCTACTTTCTGAAGTGTAAAGAATCAGAAGAGATCCTTAATAGGTTTAAAGAATTCAAATCACTAACAGAGAACTACTCAGGAAATAAAATTAAAACCCTACGAACTAATAATGGGGGGGAATACACATCAGAATTATTTAAAGATTTTTGTAAAAATTCAAGGATTAAGAGGGACTTAACAATACCTTATAATCCTCGACAAAATGGGGTAGCTCAGAGGAAAAATAGGACAATCATAGAAGCTGCCAAAGCTATGATTCTTGATCAGAATCTAAATGTCAATCTTTGGGCAGAAGCAACTAGCACTATTTTATATATTCAAAATAGATGTCCTCAATCCCATCTTGAAGATAAAACCCCTGAGGAAGTCTTTACTAAATCAAAACCAGATATCAACCACCTTAGGATATTTAGATGCCCTATCTATATTCATGTACCTAAGGAGAAAAGATTAAAATTAGAGCCTTCTGGAAAAAGGGGAATACTTGTAGGATATAGTAAAACCTCCAAGGCCTACAGGTTCTATATACTTAGTCAAAAGAATATTGAACTAAGTAGGGATGTGATCTTTGAAGAAGACTTAGCCTTCAAAAGAGCCCAAAGCTCACTAGAACCTGAAGTCTATATCCCTACCCCTAGCATAGATGAAGACCATGCTCCTAAGCTTCAGAGGGAGAGTCTTGAGGAAAATAAAAATGAAACTCAAAACCCACCTATAGAAAATTTCAAGAAAAGACCACTATGGGCCACCAAAATTGTAGAAGAAGCTCAGAAGTATTCTTCCCCTTCAAGGACTTTCAGAGAAAGCAAAAGGCCTAACAAACTGACCAACTATGTCTCTATCCTCAATAATCTCTCAAGAGAAAAACCCACTAATGTATCAAATGCACTTAAACATCAAGTATGGAAGAATGCCATGACTGAAGAATACCAATCCATTATGAAAAATGATGTTTGGGAAATTGTTCCTAGGCCAACTGGCAAATCTGTTGTCACCTCAAAATGGCTCTTTAAAATCAAGCACATTGCAAATGGCAGCATTGAGAAACATAAAGCTAGATTTGTAGCCAGAGGGTTTTCTCAAAAGGAAGGAATTGATTATGAGGAAACATTTGCATCTGTAACCAAATACACTTTAGTAAGAGTAGTCTTAGCCATTGCAACATCAAAGGGATGGAAATTTTATCAAATGCAAGTTAAGACAACATTCCTTAATGGAGAGATCTCAGAAGAGGTATACCTAGAGCAACCTGAAGGGTTTGAGATTCATGATGCAAAGTCACATGTGTGTAGACTCAAGAAAGCTCTTTGTGGGCTTAAACAGGATCCCAAGGCCTAGTATGAAAGAATTGATACCTATCTCTCAAAATTAGGCTTCTCCAAGAATGATGCAAATCCTAATCTCTACTATAAGCAAAACAAAGATGATATGCTAATATTAATTTTATATGTTGATGATTTGTTAATCATAGGAAAAGACCACCTCATAGATCAGTGTAAGAAAGACCTTGCTAAAGAATTTGATATGAAGGAATTGGGACTCCTTCATTACTTCCTAGGGTTGGAAGTATGGTAGAATACTGATGGCATTATACTAAACCAGGGTAAATATACCTTGGACATTTTGAAGAGATTTGGAATGCTAAACTACAAACCCATGACCTCTCCAATGGAAACAAACCTTCATAAACTTAAGGAAGCAGCAACAGAATCACAACCATCAGATCCTACTCTATATAGGCAAATGATTGGGTCTCCGATGTATCTTGTAAATACAAGAGTAGATATATATTATGCAGTTAATGCCTTAAGTTAGTTTATGTGTGAGCCTAAGGAGATCCACCTGATTGTAGTAAAACACATTATGATATACTTACAAGGTACTCTAAACCTTGGTCTCAAATATGAGAAAGTTGATCTAGACCTACACGGATTTACAAAATCAGATTGGGCTAGAAGTGTGACTGACAGGAAAAACACTTCAAGGTGTTGCTTCAGTTTAGGCTCAGCCATGATATCCTAGATCAGCTGAAAGCAGTCTTCTGTGGCTCAGAGTTCCACCAAAGCTGAATACATTTGAGCTTCCATGGCTGCCCGAGAGGCAGTATGGCTTAGGAAGTTGCTTGTGGGATTGTTTGGAGAGCCTATGAAACCTACTATCATACATTGTGACAATCAAAGCTGCATAAAACTTTCAGTAAATCCAGTGTTCCATGACAGATCCAAGAATATTGAAATTCCATACCACCATGTGCGAGATATGGTAGACAAGAATGTGATCCAATTAGAATATGTTTGTACAGGAGATCAAACTGCAGATATTCTAACCAAACCTCTTTCTAGAGTGAAGGTTGATCACTTCAAAAAAGGTTTAGGTATGATAGAAAGGTAATTTTCTTTGTAATCTGTATTTACGTATCAATAAGATGTTCAATATGTAAACTTATTTGTCATGATAAGACATTATGGATTTTATCCCCTGGGTTCATATCTAAGAGGTGACGATCTCTCAAGATAATGAACACTTGTATGTAGACATTATAAGGTGACGATCTTATGATGTCCAAACCAATTAGCATGTTGGATCTCTAGTATGTCATGGATGTGCCATGATTGTGTTGTGGTAAAACATTTGTATAAGATGTTAGTGCACATACCACAACTTGGATAAGATGAGAATTTAATCATTCTCATATGTTTATCCTTAAGTATTGCATGTTTAGGCAATACTGATATCACATGCTTAGGTGATATCCTGTCATCACAAGATTGATGTGATGAACATTTGTATCATGTGTTTAGGTGATACTTCATATCATGTGATTAGGTGATATGATTTTCTAAAGAGTTAGATTGTGTAAAGAATACTAACCATCATTTGAATTGTGATGCTTGATATATTTTTTTTCATTTATCTTACCTAGCTAAGAGGGAGTGTTAATGCATGATAGCTTTGGTAAGATAAATGATTTAATGAGAGATAAATGAAGTCTCTCATTCAATCATTTATCCTATCGATAAACTATGATAAAAAAAACTTCAAGCTATTATTCCTTAATTTGATGATCATTCTTCATTTGTGTATGTTCAATCTACTTAGTTTGATCAATGCTTAACTATCGATAATCATCCTATAGCATAGAATATAGATTAATATCAGTTTACACTATAATGTATGGACCCTGATTAATGTCAGTTATCATATTAAATATGATCACTGATTATTATTGGGCTAACCAATGTATTCCAATTTATATCAGTTGATATATTAAACAGTGAACAATAATTGTTATCGGGATTAACTAGTATACACCGATTGGTATCGAGTGGCAAATTAAGCATACATCAATTGGCATCAGGTTAAGTATACACTGATTGGTATCAGGTGGCAAGTTAAGTATACCCTGATTGGTATCGAGCTATTAATTAAAGCATACACCAATTGGTAATTGCAATGATGAGTCAAAGGGTGTGATCAAGTAATGTCTTGATTGGTCATGTCTAAAAGACATGACCGGTCAAGGCATTGCTTGATCCTCCCTGCTTGCATATACATATCAATCGACATTTGTGAGAAGGACATTGAAATCAATAAATTCTCCTCTCACCCACAATATAAAAGAAGATAATAAGATTTATCATATTAAATAGATAATACATAGTTAAAAGAAAAGATAAACTAGAATATAACTTGCATTTTGAATTGAGAATTGAATAACATTTACACTTAGGACCTTCCCTCTTCATCATAAAGAAGGATCTTTTGCCTCAAGCAGTTAAGCTT
Source organism: Cryptomeria japonica (assembly GCF_030272615.1). NCBI lineage: Eukaryota > Viridiplantae > Streptophyta > Pinopsida > Cupressales > Cupressaceae > Cryptomeria > Cryptomeria japonica. Next base: position 255,898,727 of record NC_081410.1, read on the forward strand.
ATATCACCAAGGACCTAGATGTGCTCTTATACCAATTGATGAATAATGATGATCTACTAAGGTCCTAGCCGGTATTGAGAGGGGGGGTGAATCATTACACACAAAAAACTGCATCAACACTTTATCATATTAAAACTCAGCTAACCGGTTGTCTTCACCACTATACTTAACCATAGCAATACTAGTTAAATAGAAATACTTTAGACAACATTCAACAGATCTCAAATCTTGATGACTACTTCATCGATTAATCATGCATGAGTTGTATCAATAATACCACAACCTTTTAACACTGCATGCATTTCTAACTTAATCAAAATCACACAATCATCACATGAAAAACTCACAACCCATAACACACAGATTTTTCACATGGAAGCCCAAATGGGAAAAACCATAGTGGGGATGAATACCCACAAGCTTGTTTGTTAACACTTTTGAAGTCCGCTCTGTTAGGAGCCTAGTTCGATTAAAGACTTTACAATATAGGTTATGTTAGGAACTGATCCTATTAGGGATCACTCAATTAAGGGATGGAAATATACCCTATTAAAGGTTGAAACCCTATTAAGAGTTACCTCACTAGAGGATTTAAATAACTCAATGAACTTGAGCCATCTGGTTAGAGGATTTACAACAAAGCCTGTTAAAGCTACCCGGTCAAGGAATTTACCTTTTGTTGAAATGGTTAGAAGACAATAGGTAAAGAACTTTGATCTAATAACAACACTTCTTGCTAAGGTGGATCTTTTTAAGTTCCTCTCTTCCGCAATCACACTCTATAGATTCCTCACTCTGGTTTGACAAGTATCAAATCTTCAACATGCGGACACAAACACAACTTTTTCCAACCACTATAATAACAAAACTCATCGACCTTATAGACAACAATTAGGTTGGTAGCATAAACCCTAAACCCTAAACATTTTAGGTTTACAATTACAAGAGGTCCAATCCTAACCGTCAAATACATTACATAGAATGAAATGATCTAAAATAGATCTCAATTCATTCTGCATCATCCAATCTTCATCACATCTAGAAAATAGTAACCCATCACTCGCTTTTCACATACCTCTAAGAAAGATGCACATCCTGAGGTAGACATACAATGCATTCAATCTTCACGTGCAAGATCCTCGAATAAATCCTTCACGTGCACATAGCTGACGTGACATCTTGATCCTTATCCTTTTTCTTAACTAACTCATCACAAAGCATCATTGGTTGCACCGCACAAGCCAAATTGGAAACCCTAGAGCTGAACAGAGACTACCAACCGGTAGTCACACTTAGTGAACCCTGACACCAGTCCACTCCATCCTGGTTGACCATAACCGCTTCCAATCTTCATACCGGTGCATACCGGTTCACTTGCTTGAGCACTTATTGACATCAATGACAACATACATTATCACTGCTTCATCATATGCCAACACCATGTGTCCTCAAGAGAAGGTAACAACCCACAAGAGGTTAGACTGAGGAGGTTGGAGAAGATAGGATTAGTTAAACCCATAGTTAGATTAGTGGGGCAGGGACTAGAAAGAGGTTAGGTTATGAGGTGATTTAAGGTTAGGACACACATGTGTCCAAATTTGAATTAAAAATTCAAATTTAATGGTGATGAATAATTAAATAAACAAATTAATTAAAATTGCCTATTTAATTAGGAAAATAGAAAAAATTGGATTAAGATGGGAGGAATTAGAAATAATGAGCTATATAAATTATTAAATTCATTTATGTAGTAGAGGAATAAAATATTTTAATTAATTAAATAACTTCTTATTTAAATAATTATCTCCAGACCAATTTTTAGTGTATACATTTTGCCCCTCTTTGAAGCGATGTGTGGCAGCACATTGGTTCAAAGAAAAATTCACTCGATGCACAAAACGATGCTCCAGACATTGACACTGATGAAAAATTTCAGTCATTGCCCTGGATTTCAACAATTGTGTGGTAATGTGTGTATACCCTTCGAGAGATGAATCGGAGAATTTTTTTATTTTTTAGGATTTTTAATCAATTTTTGAAATTTTTTATGATTTTTTGGAATTTTTTGGAATTTTGAAATATTTTTTACATTTTTACCAATATTTGAATTTGCGAAAATTTCCAATTTTTTTAATTTTCATGATCGATTCATGTCCCAATAGAAAGGAGAAAGTGATGAGAGTTTAAAAAATTAATTAATTTAAAAAATAAAACAATTCCACTTAATTCACTTTCTTCTCACTTCTTAAAAGGGGTAAAAGTGAAATTCACTTACCATTGTAATTCATTTGCACCTTGGTAACTTGAAAATTGGAGCTCTAAGGAAAAATGGTTATCCCACACCGAGATCATCAATTTGAGTGAGTACGACAATGCTAGTGACCTCTAGAGTATGATCCTCTGACATGTAGATCGAAAAACCCTACTTTGTACTATTTATTTTTATTTTTTAGCATGTTTTTACATGTCTTAGTGGTGAATTTGTTGTTTTTGCTTTTTTGGTTCCTATTTTAGCACTTAGAGTTAGGGTTTTAGCATTTTGATTTTAGGGCTACAAAATAGCATTTTGGGTTACAAAATAGCATTTTGGGTGATTTTGTTAGCGTTCTTCGTCAAAGTTTTAGCGTTTTGATTTTGATTAGAGTTTTGAGTTGATATTTTAGCATTTCAGTTCAATCTTTTAGCATTTTCATTTTTTGGCATTTTGGTAGATGTTTTAGAACGTATGATGTTTATTTTATCATTTTTTATGTTTTGGTGTTCTGGTGCCAAATTGTAGCGCTTTGATGGTGCAAAGTAGCGTTTTAGGTTTTTTTAGTGCTAAGATGGGATTCTTTAGCTCTTTGACGACACAGTTCAGCGCATAAGTACCAAAATGTTAAGAGTTTGATTTTGTGTCCTTGTCTTTGATTGGTTTTGATTAGTTTCAATTATCATCAAGTTAATAGCTCAATAGGATAGATAAAAATGACCTCATGATGAATGAGTGTCAATGATAAATGCTCAATGAGATTTGATCAAAATCTCACATGAGTGGTACATGTTGATAGATATATTGATAGATAGATTGATAAGCCAAATACTAATATTGTGATTTGATGTGGTACAATTGTTGGAGGACTTAGGTATCTTGCAGTCTCAAGAATGTTTCCTGAAGACCTGGTAGCTGATACCCCATCTTAGATAGGCTAAGCTTGACATTATTGGTAGATGTGGATTATTGTAATTGATAGATATGCCCTGGTATACGATTAACCAAGGTTTGTTGACCGCAGTAGCTGAAAGATGGCATAGCCAACATAACACCTTCCACCTACCTACCAGTGAAATGATAGTGATGTCGGAGGACATCTACAGGAATCTACGCATTCATGTTGTTGAAGACATTGTTATCTTTGATACGACTGAGCAAGGTGGTACAAATGCATTAAGGAGGATATTTCATGAAGAGCACATTTATGGATATGACATCTCCTCACAGGAGATGCTTGATTTATCATATGCTCCACTACCTTATGTTCTTGCCAGATTTGTTGGAGGATTCCTTTGTTCTAACCATTGGTCGAAGGGATTATCGGTTAGCTAGGGTCGCAGGCTAGAGCAGATGATTACAGAGGGTACATGATATTCTTGGGGTTCCTGCATGCTCGCACACTTGTATCATGATCTACATAGAGTGGTCTATCTTGGAGCTACCAATTTTTCAGTAGGGGTCAAACTATTGTAGATTTGGTGCTTGGAGAACTTGTTCGTTACATTCCCTTTAGTAGCTAGGGATCATCTAGCTAGGAGACCTTATGTTTGCATATATGCATGTGTTGTTGTCCGGTAAAAGTTTGGCAAACTAGAGTATTGGTGCCAAGTGCTAGATGATTTGGATACAACCATTTGTAAACCTTACCGAGATTGTGATCCATGGCCAGAGGGTGCGCTTGAGATGTCGTATGTGTTTTCTTATCGATACCTGATTGGATGCACTCCCTTTGTGATTAAGCATTTCATTTTTACCCGAGTATTAAGGCAATATGGTCGAGTATAGGGACTTCCATAGGGAACAACACATTATGTATAGAGACGTCAAGATGTGGCCAATTAGGGGCCTACTATTTCTTATGAGTGGGCTTGTGTAGAGTATCTATCACTTGGAGCTCAAGATTGGGACTATCTATGGGTTATTATGGATGTGGGTTCTACGATGAAGTATTCATAGTATTTCTTGCCACATCGATTCTCGAGATTATCATGTCCTAATGAGATAGTGCCAGCATTGGATGATGAGGAGAAGTGACCACCACATAGGGTTTTGAGACAGAGGAGAGATGGTGATGAGGGTGGAGGAGATGGAGGAGGTGAGGGTGGAGGAGATGGAGGAGGTGAGGGTGGACATGGTGGGGATGAAGGAGGTGGTGTGGGATCAGTGTCTTAGGGAAGCCGAGGGAGAAAATACAATTACCTGGTGATTAGGAGACCTAGGTAGTAAGGAGGAGGATATCTAGAAGACTTCCTCCTTAGGGAACACATACAGGGATAGTGGGTGTAGCTAGACAGGCACCAATATGGGCACAAAGAGGGCCTTAGTAGGTACACATCAAAGTGCCTTCCCACTAGTAGAATGCACATATCATTTCCCTACAGTCCATGGTATAGGGCTTACCAAGACAATTGGCATAGGTATAGGGTCAGCTGACATAGGAACAAACACAAATTGCCTCACTAACAATAGAAAGGGATGCAATTGCAGACATAGATGAGAGCGTACAGAGGCTAGACAAGAGCACCAGTGCAAGAGAGACTATCCAAGACATTCAACATTATGCCAAAGAGATAGGATACTGTTGTCAGTTATATTATGTGGTTATCCCTGTAGAACAACGAGCTCCTAGTTTTGCACAGGTCACCAGCATGAGATCAGGATGGAGTTGGTCACAGACTGAGAGTAGGGTTGTGACAAAGCCACTACGTAGAGACTCTAGAGATCTTGATGTAGGTCCATCTGGAGGTGTAGCAACAAGAGGTTCAATGATACCTACAACATCCAGAGAAAGATGAGCTCAGTGGCTCACTTTATGCATGGATATTTGTGCCCCATTTGCCACACATTCTATATCATTTTGATGTATAGACATTTTGTAGACATTGCATGATTCATACCATTTTTTTTATGTATCTCTTATACTGATGGGATATTATTGTACACTTAACATTGATTATTTTGATTATATGAGATGTAGTGTGTTAGGTTTTAGGTGTTAGACACAATGTACCACTGAGAGGGGGGTGAATTAGTGGTTCTCAAATTATTTTCCCTTAAACTTCTAAGTAAATGTATCAGTTAACATACTAAAGCTAAGATAACCTACCGGTATGCTAAGGAGAGATTACTCAATGCACTCACACATAAGGGGGACATCACATAACACCAGCATATATGAGGAAAACCTAAGATGGGAAAAACCTCGGTGAGAAATGTTGCTGGAGTCTACTACTCCAATCCAGCCTCACAATGAAACTTTGATTACAATTTTTAGGGCACTAGCCCAAGGAGCACCAAACCTTGATTTAGGGCACCAACCCAAGCAGCACCAACCCCTGATTTAGGGCACCAACCTAAGGAGCTACGACCCTTAATTTAGGGCACCAACCTAAGGAGCTACAACCACTACACTAAGCTCCAACTCAGTGGTCTACAATGAGTATATTCAAATAAAAAAGTAATAGTCATGTTACAAATGAATTTTGTAACTCTTCTGCAAATCTCTCTACTAGATCTTCTATCTAGTTCATTGCCAGTTCTCTAGTCACCCTCACACTGCTACAACCTTACTCTTTGTTGCACCTACACTGGTTCAGTCTCTTCTTCTTCTTTGTCGGTCCTCACTCTACCAGTTTTACTCTTTGTCGGTTCTCTCTTCTCTCAGCTACTCTATTGCTCTCCACTGGTACTACACTTTTTTAGTTCTATGATTGCCTTTACTGCAATCTTTTGGAACTCTTCTCTATCGGTTTGGTCACTATCGGTTCACTCCTTTATCAGACTCAATGGTTGACTGTTAGTTGCTTCACTATTGTCAGTTGAACCCTTCAACCCGATTCTCTCTCTCACTTAGTCTCTCCTCTAATACTCATTGAGCACTTGACTGGTTTCTTCTCACATGCAGCAACACTCTTTCATTTAGCGACAACCTTCATCTATTTTTGGCTTGCATATTTATAACCTAGTTTTCCCACCAAAAGCCAATTCAAATTTCAAGCGGTTAGGGTTTCCTTATCCACCTCGAGGCAAACTAAATCCAATTAGATCTCATCTGATCTGATCACCTATATTGATGAATTGTAACTCATAAATGAATCCTACCATTATCATGCTTTCCTAATCACGCCTTCTATTTTTAGCAATATGCTTTTAACCTGTCAGTGGATTTCTTGGTCAATCACCAAGAATGGCTTCACGGTTTCCTTCACCTGCCTCAATCTACTCAAATAGTCTATGCTGGATCTCTATTGTCTGCCTAACCTCAAGCCACAAACCTTTGTTTCACATCCCATGAATCACACAGTCGACATAAATGTTGATTTGTCACCATCTACCTCGCCGCCTGATACTTCACCGACTTAACATGCCAACCTGTGCATGCATTCCACTTCATCTCCATGTGGGCTCTCTGTTGGCATCCACCTTTGCTGGATTATCTATGTTGCTATGGATGGGATCACCAACCAACTCCATTACTGGGTTCATCTACCACCTTACTAACCCTGTCAGTTAAACCAGTCTGTCATCAACCTTACACTCTGCTTCTCTTTTGGTGGAACACTCAACCAGTCAACACTCTTGCTAGCCTACCTTATGCACATCTTCACCAGATGGGAGTCTTCTCATCTGCACTTTGATAGCATTATCAGTGGACATACTTAGCAGTAAACCCCCTTGATGACACCATGTCTTCAACCTTCAATTGTTTCCATCTGAGGCATCTGCATACCAGTTGCACTCTCTATATGTGGCTGCTCAGCCTTGCCTTCTTCATCATCAGACTGGACATCATCTCAAAATGACAAACTCATCACTCTTCATCTGTCCTGACAACTCATCATGCCTTCTCTGTCGGTCCAATGCATAAACCTAATTTCATGCACTTGAGGCATCTTTGTGATTCACCAGTAAATCTGGTGTGAGCCTTCAAACACCTGCCTTTAACTCTTTTGTCTTATCTCACAGAACTATGATGAAAATTTTGCATAATAGGAGATAACCTCCACTTACTGGTGGGAGTGGATCCTTGTCATCTGCATCCTGTAATTCCCTCATGTGGTTTCCCTGTTTGTGCATCATATCTTCAAACAAGCACATGTGATCCAATGTGGGGCACACTCACTATCAGTCATCTCTTCACATGGTCACTGCATCTTTATCTAGTGGGAGTCCTATTGTTCTGCATCCACATACTATATTGGTGACATGTACATCCATCTCCTCTTATGTTGATGTGATTTAGGTAACAGTCCACCTCTTTATCACAATTAACATCCAAGCATCCTTCTCATCCTGCTTGTACACCAGTCATAAGCTTGATGGTTGGCAACTACTCATTGTCAATGCATCACTTACTAGTTGACATCCTCTCTTTAACAATGATAGACTATGTCAGTAACTTGTCCATTTCATCCACACAAGTCAGGCACAAACTTGTGTGCTGGTGACTCCAATGGTCATTGTAATTAATGGCGTTCTCTCCTTTACCGGTGACCTACAATACTAGGTGACATCATAGACATCACATCAACTATATTCCCATATTGGTTGTCCTTCTATACCGGTTGATATCAATGACAACACAATGCCAACATTAGGTAGATCCAGAGCAAATACAAATTAACAATTATATGTAGATACACACACAAAAGATGAAGAAAATTGCATAACACAGATAACACAGAGATTAAATGTGGTTCACCCAAAAAATGGGCTACATCCACAGGACACAATCATCCAATCTTTTCTTATTATCCAATAAATTAGTACAACACCATTACAATGTCTTATGCATTCCAACCACTTATATCATGTAATTTTAGGGCAACATACAAAGTCGGCTAACAAAGGATAACCCTAACCCTAAAGGAATATTCTCGTAATCTTTTCCTCGTACTCATATTCTCATACTTGTACATGTATTCTCATATTCCTGTACTTAAAATTTGGGCATACCCACATTATAATGGCTACAGATTACTTCACAAAATGGGCATAGGATATACCAGTAAAACAAACTACATCTAGAGTGGTATGTGACTTTCTCAAAGAAAATATGCTAGTGCATTTTAGAGTACCTTTAAAAATTGTGACAAAAAATGCAACTAGTTTCACTTCATTTGAAGTCACCTAGTTCTACTATGAACATGGTATTTTACTTTCACATTCATCATATTACTACCCACATGGAAATGGACCAGCAAAATCTAATTGCAGGTAAGTGCACAAAGATGGTGGTCAAAAGGGGGGGTATAAGTGGACACTTTTTTCTGAAATCAGGTGAACCTGAACTTGGAGGCAAAATTTGAAAGTCATCCACTCAAGATATGAAGATATTTAAAGAACAAATATTGTATTACTCTGAATCCAGTTTCCAAAATACTAAACTTTTTCAAAATTGGATAAGATTAAGGGAATCAAATCCTTCGCGCACAAAAAATAGATCTTGATTTTTTCTGAAAAACATAACATAGTGTCTGACATGCGCATCAAAAACGTCATAGTTAGATTTAGTATTTTGACATATCCTTTGGCAAAAAGATATTTAAGAGTGAGCACTAGAAGATATGTAGTTTTTTGTAGTTTTTTGTTTAGTATTTTTTTTTTATGATTTTTCCAATCGAGCACATCCTAAAAATTAGGTACCTGTTCATGCGTGAAGCATAAGTTGCACTAAACAAATCAAAAATATAATTTATTTTTTTATTAAATTGTAAAGAATCAAGTTCACTACAATAATATATAATTTTTTTAAAATTTGGATAAGTATATCAAAAATTGAAAAAAAAATGGTGCACCTATGTCTGTGAGAACTATGGAGACACTAGTAAAAGAAATTCAATAATAATATGTTATTGTTGTTCAAATTTTTAAAAAATTATATGGTTAGAAAGATCAGAAGATTGGTGGAAATTTTAGAAATACTCGGTTGATGAAGTGTGAACCTGATGATGACAAATTCGAGAAACCAAGTTGATAAAATAAAACACGTCAAAAAGGAGGGAAATCAAACTTCCAAATTGTAGCTTTGTCATACAGGCCTATTTCCAAGCCTAAACAGTCAAAAGCACGTATGGGGTACTTATGGTATAAAAAGTGTGTATGGGTTACTTATGGTGTAAGAAGCACAGATGCTCTATCTTAACTATAAATAGCATGTACTTGCTATGTTTACTATAAACAGCACATACACGTTATGTTGTTTAAATTTTGGGAGTGTATAATATGATATTGTATATATAATATGTGTATATACATATAATATATAATTTTTATATATAATATATAATATTTATATATATATATATATATAATATTAAGTATATATACACACATATAAGTGTATTGTCTCCCCCTCTTAAGCATGTACAAGGTGCCTCTCTTTCTCTCCCTCTCACTCTATATCTTTCTCTCTCTCTCCCTCCCTCTCCCTCTATCCCCCTCTCTCTCCCTCTCCCTCTCCCTCTCCCTCTCCCTCCCTCACCTTCTCCCTTCCTCCATACCCCATCCCTCTATCTCTTCTTCTCGCCCTCCCTCCCTCCATACCCCACTACAACTATGTCTGCACTTCTATAGAAGTAAGTGAATTTATTTCTTGTCTGCAACTTCCTCTTTGATTTTTATCATGTATTCTCTCCTAAGAAAATTGAATGATGGATTTGTGTGTGTATATTGAATAGGAGGAAGAAGGGTCTGAAATTGAACCACGGGTGCATTACTGTTACAAACAAGGAAACCTACAACAATATTCTTCTTGAATGTGTTTTTAATGAGCAGAGAAGATGTGGAAAATAGTTTCAACAAAGCAAAATGATGAGTCAAACTACCTGCAATATGTTTTTCAGAAGGAAACAATCTGTAGGAAGAGAAAGAGAGAGAGTAACACAAATGATGTCACAAAGAATGATAGTGGTGGGTATGCGAGAGTTCCCATGCTATTACACAACACCTGTCATCTAAAGAAAATGAAGTTTGTTGTAAGAATGGAAGTGGTAGTATATGATGATCATCACTTGTCAAAAGGCATGGAAGGGTACATACCCATGAAAGAAATCAAGTGTGTAATTCCTATAGCCTTATAAATTTAGGAGCATCATATTTTTTAGAAAGGAAGTACTCTTAGGGTTAGGTCAAGCTCTTACACTTGCTTTTTAGCAAAGCCTCATTGTTTGTTCACTTGGAGTCTCTCTTATGCTGACAATGGTCTAACTTAGCTATATCAAAATTAAACTATCGATGTTCTATTGTATGATGTTCTATTCATAACTTTAAATAATATATCATTTTATTAGCCCACCATATGACCCCTTAGGTGTCATTAGAGGTAATATTGTTTCCTAAGAGGTCATATGGATGCTATGATCCCTTAAGACATCATACGACCCATAACGACACTATATGGTGTCGTAAGGGGTCATAGGATTCTATATGACCCCTCAAGACACCATACGACCCATAAGAACACAATATGGTGTCCTAAAGGGTCATATGGTGTTCTATGACCCCTTAGGACACTATTTGGTGTCACTATAGGTCCTATGGTGTGCTAAGGGATTATATAGTGTCCTATGACCCCTTAGGACACCCTATGACCCCTTAGATGTTGTTAGGGGTCATATGGTGTCCTATGACCCCTTAGGACACAATATGGTTTCGTTATGTGTCTTTTGGTGTCCTATGATCCCTAGGACACCTTATGACCCCTTAGGACACCATATGGTGTCGTTAGGGGTCATATGGTGTCCTAAGGGGTCATATGGTCTCCTACGACCCCTTAGGATTCCATTTGACCCCTTAGGACTCCATATGGTATCGTTATGGGTTGTATGGTGTCCTAAAAGGTCATATAGTATTCTATTACCCCTTAGGATACCATTTGGTGTCATTATGGGTCATATGGTCTACTAAGGGGTCATATGGTGTCCTATGACCCATTAGGACTCCATATTGTGTGTGTGAAAAGTGGACTTGTATCTGTATCTGGAATACACAACAATTCAATTAAGTCATTAGATGCATGGTTAGTAAATCAATAATCAATTATGAACAATAAACCATTACAAAGTGACCTATTGTCTTCTAGTAGATGCGAGTTTAATCTTGCTCTCAGATTTTATATGCAATACCAGTGACTAGACGACATCTAAATGAAGGATTTTTAATCTATATGAGCATGAATTTGAGCTAAATGAATGCAATATTTAAGCTAGATATGCAAGATTAATCTAACATGATTTAAGCAATATTAAGCTAGATGATTTAATAAAGATGCAATAACTAAATGTAATATCTCAATTAACCTAGAGCAAAAATAGCATAATAACAATATATTCTCTAGGATCCTTGATTAGCAGATGAGAGCCTGAATTTATAGAAAATTCAGAGAGAAACCAACGGTTGATATCAAATGATGATGAGTGGTCAATATTTTCCAAGAGGAAGCACAATCCAGGTGAATTGATGTGATTGGCTGCTTTTCTCAGTTTTAAAGAAAATTGAACTAAAATTAAGATAAAATCAGAAAAATTGATTTATTCTCTATTTCATTCAATTTTGATATTTAAATGTTTTAATTGCTTTCTTTGAGATTATTCTTCAATTTTTACTTTGATTTTCAAGATTATCTCCATTTGATTTCTTTTCTCAATTCTTTTTTGTCAATTAATTCATTTTTTGATGATTTAATGGCAAATTGATTTATTTAATTAAATATGCTAGGATATTCAATAAAAAAAATAGGATAATTGTTAAAAATGATTTACTTGGAATGATCAATTAATTAAATAAATATTTAATTAATATTGGTTGATTTATTTGCCATGTGACATTGGTGATTTAAGAAATTAATTATGTGCTCAAGATTAAATTAATTGTCTTTGGTTAGGAGCTTGGTGATGAAATCGAGATTAGGGGACCTATGGTTTAGATGACCATCTTTAGGGTATTACATTTTCCCCTCTTTAAATTAATGTGCGAGCAGCGCATTGGTTCAAAGAATAGTTGATGTATAGGAGATACATCAGACTGCCAATAGCTGATGAATATGGGATGTTAGACATTTTATTAACCTCTTCTTGTGCCTTTGGGCACATCTCCTTAGTCAATTTTAAATGACTAGCCAAAGGTGTACTAACTACTTTTGCATCCTGCATGTTAAATCTTTTCAACACCTTCTTCATATACTCACTTTGGGACAAATTCAAGGTTCTATTTTTCCTGTCTCGTGTAATCCTCATACCGAGAATTTGCTTAGCTGCACCCAAATCCTTCATAGCAAATGACCTGGCTAATTTCTATTTAAGATCATTTATATGTTGCATGTTAGACCCAGCAACAAGCATGTCATCAACATAAAGCAATAGGATAATATAACTGTCATTATCAAATCTCTTAAAATATACACAATGATCAAAATGACATCTATGATAACTCTGTTCAGCCATGAAGCTATCAAATTTTAAATACCATTTTTGGGGTGCTTGCTTTAGGCCATATAGACTTTTCTTCAACCTGCACACCAAGTTCTCCTTACCTTTGACCTCATATCCCTATGGTTGCAACATGTAAATTTCCTCCTCCAAATCTCCATGGAGAAAAGTTGTTTTGACATCTAATTGTTCAAGATGTAAATCATTTGTAGCCACAAGACTAAGTACAGTTCTAATTGAAGTCATTTTTACAATTGGAGAAAATATTTCATCATAATCTATACCCTTTTTCTGTGCAAAACCTTTTACCACAAGTCTAGGCTTATATCTTTTCTGACCTCCTTCCTCCTCCTTCAGCTGATAAACCCATTTGTTAGGCAAGGCTCTTCTTTCTGTAGGTAAAGGGACTAAGTCCCAAGTCTTATTTTTCATCAAGGAGTCCATCTCCTCTTTTATGCCTAGCTCCCACTGTTGTTTGGCATCTACCTGCATTGCTTCTTCATATTCTTCTAGTTCACCAAAATTCATTAATAAAATAGAATACAAAGAAGGAGAAAATATTTTAGGGGGTCTACTTGTCCTCGTAGAATGTCTAACACTTGCAGGAGTTTGTGGGACAATCTATTGTTGTAGAGCATCAGGTACCTGTGGCATTTCATTTTCAGGAATCTCATCCAACACCACATATTCTTGTTTGTCATGTTCATGCTTCTTTTCCTGCATCTGTTCTTTATACATAACCTTCTCATTGAATATGACATCTCTACTTCTAATTATTTTCTTATTTTCAAAATCCCATAACCGATAGCCATATTCATCTATCCCATATCCAATGAAGGTACATTTCTGAGATTTAGCATCAAGCTTGGTTCTGTTTTCTTTATCAACATGGACAAAAGCTTCGCAACCAAAAGTTTTTAGAAAAGAATAATTTACCTTTTTACCAGTCCATGCCTCCTCTGGAATACCACCATCCAAAGGGGTTGAAGGTCCTCTATTTATCAAATAGACAGCAGTATGTACAACATCTGCCCAAAAATGTAAGGGCAATCCAACATGCAATTTCATGCTTCTCGCGCATTCCATGATAGTCTTATTCATTCTCTCTGACACACCATTTTCCTGTGGAGTTCCTGAAACTATCTTTTTCTTTCGAATCCCATTTAAGGAGTAGTAATCTTCAAATGCTTTGCTGCAATACTCACCTCCATTATCCGATCTGAGACACTTCAACTTTTTTCCTATCTCATTCTCAACCACAACTTTCCATTTCTTAAAAGTTTTAAAAACATCTTATTTTTGTTTTAGGAAATATACCCATGTTTTTCTGGTTGTGTCATCAATAAAAATAACATAATAACAAGAGCCACCAAGAGATGATACCTAAGCAGGTCCCCATACATCTGAATGTACAAGCTCTAACTTCTCACTCTTCTTCTCTTTCCCAACCTTGAGAAATCTGACTCTTTTTTGTTTACCATAAACACAGTTTTCACAGAATTCTAAATCAATCTTCTTTAGTCCTGGCAATAGATTTTTGGAGTGAAGGGTTTTCATCCCTTTCTCACTCATGTGCCCAAGCCTATGGTGCCACATTATCGAATATGTTCTTGCAACATTTATTGTAGTTGTCCCTGCAGTAACTTTATCTGTAGCAACTAAGGTAGAGTAAGTGTTACCAGTACACAGATATAATGTGCCTACCTTCACACCTTTAGCTACTATTAATGATCCTTTAGTGACCTTCCACATACTGTCTGAGAAGGTAACTATGCAACCTTCACTACCTAGTTGCCCTGCAGAAATTAAATTTCTTCTTAAATTAGGAACATGTCTTACCTCTTGCAGAAACCAGTCATTACCTTTCTGCAACTTGATCTTTATCTTTCCTTTTCCAACAAATTGATAGGGCTCATCATCACCCAAATATACCTGTCCAAAATCACCTTGAACATAATCTAGAAAATATTTTCTATGGAGTGTAGCATGAAATGAAGCCCCAGAATCTATTACCTAGGAATCATTAACATTTTCCAAACATAAGATTAAAGCATCTTGTAAAGTATTACTTGCAATATTAGCTTCCTTACTGTCATTTTCATTTTTGTGTCCTTCTTTGTTTTTTCGAGACCAACAGTCTTTCTTTAGATGACCAGGCTTTCCGCAGTACTAGCAATCTTTCTTTCCTCTAGATAGAGAGCATTTTTTCTTTGACTTCCCTCGTGACTTCTCATTCCCAGGGCCTTTTCCTCTTTCCTTTGATCTTCCTCTATTCTCCACATTCAAAACACTACCCGATGATGTTGGAATCTCACCTGTACTTTTCCTTCGCATTTCCTCGCTTAGGATAACACCAACAATATCATCAAATACCAAAGTATTTTTACCAGAGACAGAGTTACTTACAGCCATAACCAAGCTATTCCAGCTTTCTGGCAAAGAACATAAAATCAAGAGAGCCCTAACCTCTTCTGCAAAAGTAATTTTAACCGAAGACAATTGATTGGTAATTGTATTAAATTCATTTAGGTGCTCTGCTACAGATCCTCCCTCACTCATTTTCAAATTAAACAAACGCTTCATAAGAAATACCTTATTCGAAGCCGAGGGTTTCTCATACAACTTAGCCAATGTTGCCATCAAATCTATAGCCATTTTTGCTTCTGTTATATTGAATGCTATAGACGGTGCAAGGCACAATCGAATGGATCCCAATGCCTTTCTATCTAAAATGTCCCACTCTTCATTTGACATTGTGGTTGGTTTCTTTGCCTTTCCTTCCAATGGCCACCAGAAATCCTTTTGATACAGGTAATCCTCCATCTGCATTTTCCATAACTGATAATTCTAGTCGTTAAACTTTACGACCTTGAATTTGGAATCCTCCATTGCTCCCACTCAAATCTAAAAGTCCTACCAATTTACACAAAACCTCACTCTGATACCAATTGTTAGGGTTTCAAGTAGATCTGAAGCAAATATGAACTAATAATTATATGCAGATTTAAATACAGAAGATAAAGAAATAAAATAGGACACAGATAACACAGAGATTTAACATGGTTCACCCAGAATGGGTTACGTCCACCATACACAGTCGTCCAATCTTTCTTATTATCCAGCAAAAATAGTACATCAACATTACAATGCCTTAAGCATCCCAGTCGCTTATAACATGTATTTTTAAGGCAACAAACAAAGTCGGCCTTTTTAGGGTTTTATTACAATGTCGGTTATCATCAACAAAAAAATGGCAAAAAAAAAAATTTCTCGGGGGCTCCCGCCCCCAAAACCCTGCCCAGGGCCCAACCCAGCCCCGGACCCCAGCGAGGATATGTGCTGAGTGTATAGTACTTTGCTGATCAGTCACCACATTTCAACACGTGTCATTTTCAAGTCATTTTCACCTCTCCAAGTTTGAAATTTTAAAAGCCCTTTGCAAAGAAAAATGGCCATTCCAATCCAAGAGCACCATTTTGAGTACTAGAGATGACATAATTGACCACGAAACTATGACCCAACGGTAAGTGATCGATCTTAAGCCTATTTGAATTCTTAAATTTTGAAATTTGATTAATTTTTTTGCATTTTTGGGTCGTGTAAAGTCCTGTGCCATGGTTTATCGTGCGAGATAAGACCATTTCTCGTACGATAAACTATCTTCTTAGTGGTTTATCATATGGGCATATAGGGTTTGTCATTTGGTGTTGTCCCATGTCTCGTACGAACTTGTTGTTGAGTGGCCACTTTGTCATGTGATGTATAATATTTTTTCATATTGTGATAGTTTGTCATGTGATGTATAATCCTAATTCATACAAAATTATGCCCTTCTATGAAAACTCATATGAAAAATAGCAAGCATGTTTTAGGGTCAAAATATCAAATTTTGATTTTACATTTTGTATATTTGGCTTTGCAAGCATGTTTAGCATATTTGTAGCGTAATTTAGATCATGTGTTGATAGTGTTTATGTTTGATTTTGCAGATCCAATTGCCAGATATCTTATTTCGATGTGTGTATCTGCCTATGATGGGATTAGTTCACGGTTTATCAAACGCAAATAGGGGACACATTTAGTTGTGTGGGTTTGGATACCTTCTTCAGATCCCAGATATCCATGTAAATCATGGGATGTTGACCATATTAGCAGAGCGGTTTTATTCAAAGGATAATACTTTCCATTTACCTGTAGGAGAGATGATGATAACACCTGAGGATGTCTACCAAATTATCAGGATTTCATTCACTGGTGACAAGGTTGATTATGATTATGTTCCATAGCTAGGTATCTTAGCTTTGAGATGGATATTCCATGATGAGATGATCCTTGAGCGGGCCATCACATGGGATGTTCTGATGACTAGGTATAGTGAGCAATTTCCACTAGCATGTGTGTTAGCAGGTGTCATTGGGTGTTTTGTAATGTTGGACTGGGGACAGCAGGGTTTTGTTTGTGGCTCAGCTAGGATGATCAAGAGACTACTAACTCATCCTGAGAGATTAGGGTGGGGATCTTGTTTGTTAGCCCATATGTATCATGAGATGCACAAGTTTGCATATAGGGACGGGAAGAGTATGGTAGCAAGAGTCTTAGTTTTTCAGATATGGGCATGGGAGCACATCCCAGTATGCAGGCCGATAGTAGATGATGCTAGAGAGCCTCACTAGCTGATTGTATATTTCTATTCAGGTTATGTCACTCAACCCCATCTAGGCAAGATAGATTACTAGAGGAGACAGCTCGATGATTTGATCATGGTAATATGGAGACTGTATAGGGGTCTGGAGCTATGGGATTATTGGAGAGGGCAAAGGAAGGATATGTTTATGACTCATCCTCTTATTGACAGGTCGGTGTCCATCATTGAGCAGTTCATAGTTTCTAGGGTTATGAGGCAGTATGGCAGACCATAGGGTATGTTACAGGAGTTTACAGCCTATGCTCGATATGGAGATGAGGAGAGATGAGGATGGGCTCTGAGGTTATCCTACACATTGAGAATGCTGGAGCTAGTTGGTTTACAGTGAATGAGATGGGATTACTTGGAGGATGTCCCAGATGCAGGGGTATTGCCCTAGTACAAGGATTGGTTCCAGAGGCATCTGTTTCCTAGATTCATAGATCCTGCAGAGTATGCAACTCTTATAGAGGAGGGTGAGGATGGGGCACCAGTCTAGGAATAGGTACCAGGTCAGGTACAGGGGTGAGGATAGGTGCAAGGATGAAGACAGGTGTGGCATCTGAGAGCGGATGCACCAAGGCAGGCAGTAGGTGATCCTAGAGCTTATAGCAGCAGGATACTAGCTGGAGGGAGACACTGGCAGAGAGGGGAGGGTTGATCTTTAGGAGTTGTTGGGGTTGAGGTTGGTGGTGCCAAGGCAGTAGAGGGTGGAGGGGAGGAGGAGAGAGCAACTCCCAGGTAGGTGAGATGGTGGAGAGATGAGCAAGGATGTGGAGAGGGAGGCAGAGAGCAAGGGTACCAGATGCAACATGGTCGCTAAGATTGAGGGTGTCCGGCCTGCAGTCACAATTGACAGTGGCATAGATGCAGTTGGCAAAGCAAGACCGACACCTTGTCGAGGTCAGAGCAAAGCATGATCAATAGCTTGCTGAGATCATAGCAAAAAATGATCAACAGCTTGTGGAGGTCAAAGCAGAGCGGGATGAACTTTAGCGAGAGGTGTTACATCAGACGAGTCAGGCAGCATATTATGTTGCAGCTTATAGTGTAGCAGTCCCAGTAGCGCAACAAGTTGTCCTGTATTCATAGTATATGGCTCGATCTAAGGGAGCTATGACACCCAGAAAGGACGTCAGTTAGCTAGCATCATCTCCTCCACCTGGCGATGAGGGAGAGGCAAAGAGATAGGTATGTTATATCTCCTAGATTTTGTTATATGTACCCCATTTTGTAGCCTATATGATTCTTTCTCTGATGAGACATTGTATTTGACAGTTGATATCATTTGTACTCTAAGACACTAAGATTATGACAATATATACAAGATCTTGATTTTATTTCATCGTACTTGTGTTGATTGATTATGAGATGTCTTTCTATATGCTTTATTCTATATGTATGCATATCTTTTTAGCATGGATGTTTGTAATATAGATGAATATGGATGTTTATTTCTTTTTCTTTTTCATATGCAAATGGATGATGAAAATGAGTAACTAGTAATGCAAATGTTTATTTTTTTTTCATGCAATAATATGAATGCAAATATATAATGAAATGTATGGATCTATATAAGATGCTCATGTATGCAACTAGCATCTCAATACACAAGTACTCGATCAGAGAAATGATGATGAGATAGAGACCACTTAGCTGATAAATGATGATTGCTTCAAACTCTCATTCAAAAGATAAAGAGATCATTTTTATTATGCCGAAATCCCTCGAAATGCATAAAATTTTAGAATGAATGCAACCTATACCTAGTCATTGGATTTGGAATGCTTATTTTTCATCACTGAGCATTTTACAAACATAGCAAGCAGAATAGAGTTCATTTCTTTGCATATGCAATATTAACTATCTTGTCCACAAAGACCCTTTGTTCGTTCATATCCTTGGATAGATTATGCATGCATCTAGATTGCACATTAAAGAAATTCCCTCAACAATAAAAGAAATGACTCCAACCTTCCTGTAGCATACAAATAAGTGAAGTTGAGGTATGTGTGGTGATTTCACCTTGATGTGAAGGCACTTATCATAGACACCCAACTAATTAGATGTTTCCAGATCATCAGATTCATTCCTACAAGTAGAAAACAAAGAAAAGTATTATGCCTCCAATCCTTGCTCCTCTTAGTCAAGATAGACTTCCTTGAGTTACTTAGAGGGAATAATAAGCGAAAGCCAATGTAAAAGATAGCACACAAAGAAAATTTCATGCATATCTCAAACAGTTTAATGATTGTTTTTAGTAGTCTTGTTTTGCTTGTGTGCTCAGTGATAAAACTCTTCAGTAGTTAGGAGATAGGTGACTGACTCAGAGTGGATGATCGGGTATCATTGACTGAAAGATGACTTGGTTGATACTTCTTAGGAAATGTTAATTACTCAGTCGATTACCCTAAGACTAGGACATTGATCGGTTTCAAGCCATGAGGGTTCAAAAAGAACCAGGATGTCACAAAAGTGACTAAAAGATATGTACAAGTGAAAGCCAAGATGTAGGAAAGTAAGAATGAAAATGGGAAATGCCAATGTTGCATTGATAGATGGGGTGCTTGAGTACAAGAGGCGCATGTTTACCAGGTTTTCACCTGCTTGGCAAAAGATTTTATTTTTTTTGGACATTTTATGATTTTTAGGATTTCTTTAGGACATTTTAGTTGTACGGGTTGCTAGAGTAGAGAATACTAAGTGAAGGATTTCATCAAGTGGATGGTGTTGATCGGTTCACAGAGTTGTTTTCCTTTCGATGTTGAGAGTTGATAGGCAATAGAGCCAAAGATTGCAATAATGATCTAGCGACCCAACCAGTTAGGTTCAAACTTCCCTTTTTTGTCTGGAAACTATTGTTTCTTAGGATTTTCTCTCAGAACAAGGTCACCAACCTGAAATTCTCTTTGTCAAACTTTTTTTTTATAACCTCTAGACATTCTCTTTTGATATGCTCTCAGATGATCAAACGCCACTTGCCAACTTTCATCCAGCAACTCAAGTTCTTACAATCTAGATATTTTGTAGTCTTCATTAGTAACAATACCTTGCAAAGAAACTCTTAAAGATGGTATTTCCACCTCAATAGATAAGACTGCTTCAGACCCATACACCAAAGAAAAAGGTGTAGCCCCAGTAGGTGTTCTAATACTTGTACTATAATTTCATAAGGCCGGATTGAGCTACAGATGTCAATCCTTTCCAGATTTATTTACTATCCTATGTGAGATAGTCAACAGATTCTTGTTAGATGCTTCAGCTTGTCCATTACCTTGAGGGTAGTATATGGATGACCAGTGCTGTTTTATTTTGAATTTTTCATAGAGTTCATCTAGATCTTTATTCTTGAATTGCCCTCCATTGTCAGTCACAATGGATGAAGGTATAACATACCTGCAGATGATATAGTTAAGAATGAAAAAATCTACTTGTTTACTAGTTGCTTTGATGAGTAGAACCACTTCTACCCACTTAGTGAGGTACTCAGTGGCAATTATAATAAACTTGTGTCTATTAGATGATGCAGAATATATTTGTCCAATGAGATCAAACGCCCATTCTTGAAAAGGCCAATGTGTAATGAATGGTATGACATCCCTTACTAGAGCATGTATAAGGTTCCCATGTAGTTGACACTTCTCACAAGTTTTAGCAAATTTTATAGCCTCTTTCTCCATGTCTAGCCAGTAGTAGCCAGCCCTTAGTAGTTTTTGTGCTAAAGTTAGACCGTTTGAATGGGATCCACAAATACCTTCATGAACCTCGGATAATGCACATTGGGACTCTTTAGTTTCTAGACATCTAAGTAAAGTACTATCCAAACCTCTCCTAAATAGGTCATTAGTGATGATAATGTATTGTGAAGCATTTCAGATTAGGTTCCTTTTCTCATTACAGGAAAGATTAGTAGGGATAACTTGGTCATGCAAGTAAGAGTAAATGTGGCTATAGCGAGATGAGTCATGTCCAATAATAAAATAAACCATCTGGGACTCAAGAGAATCATAGGCAAGATAATGTAACTCTTCCACCAAGAATTCAAAGCAAAAATTAGATTCTTGTAGCTGTGGTATAGATGCCAAGGTGGCCATTGCATCCACTACTCTATTTGTTGATCTAGGGATCTGTTGAAATGATACAAAGGTAAATTATTTCTTGAGATCATTCACCATTCTCTTATAAGGTATTTTTTTCTCATCTCTAGTCTGATATATATCATTGATTTGGTTGATGATGAGTTGAGAATCTCCATAGATGTGTAATTCAATAATCTTTCATTCGATGGCTAGCTTGATCCCATTTACCAAAGCTTCATATTTTGCAATGTTGTTTGTGCAAGGGAAGAGAATCTTGTAAGCTTTTGGGATTGAATATTTTTTAGGAGTAATAAAAATTATTCCAGCACCAGAACCATGTTGAGTGAAAGACCCATCAAAGAACATCTTCCATGATCATTGAATAAGGTGCATGATTGATTCATCCAGAAATTCTATATGCAAAGGTTGACTATTTTCAAGTGGAGAATCAACAAGTTGATCTGCAATAACATATCCTTTGATGGCTTTGCATTGTACATGTTCAATATCAAATTCCGTAAGAATCATGACCCATTTAGCCAATCTTCATGTAAGTGTTGCTTTGTTGAGAAGATATTTGAGTGGATCAATCTTAGCCACCAGCTTAATAGAATGTGCTAACATGTAGTGTCTTAATTTCTATGATGCAAAGACTAGTGCTAAACAAGGCTTTTCTATGATAGTATAGTTCATCCTGTTGTGCCAGAAGTGCCCCCAATGATGTATATGTAGTTGATATGTATAGAATCAATGGTTTACCTTGAATTGGTGGCATTGATATGGGTGGATTAGAAAGATAGTATTTGATTTGTTTTAGATGTTGTTCACAATCTTCATCCCAGTTGTATTGGACTCCTTTCCTTAATACTTTTGTGAAGTGTTGAGCTTTATCTGCTAGGTGATATATAAAGAGCCTTATTGATTGGACACATCCTTGTAAACTTCTCATTTGACTGATATTATTGGGTGGAGGCATTTCCATTATGGCTTGGACCTTTTCAGGATCAACCTCAATTCTTTTCTTTGAAATTATGTAACCAAGCAATTTCCCTGATGTTACTTTGATTGCACACTTTTTTAGGATTTAGCTGGAGCTTGAATCTTTCCATTCTATCCAGTATGAGACCTAGTTCTTGGATATGTGTGGATCTCTTCATAGTTTTTACTAGTGTGTCATCAATATAATCTTCCATGTTTTTGTGCATCATATCGTGGAAGATAGTGGTTACTGCTCTTTGGTGAGTGGCTCCTTCATTTTTTAGTCCAAATGGCATGACATTCCAGCAGAAGGTTCCCCATGCACATGTGAAGGTTGTCTTTTCTTAATCCTCAGGAGCTATCTTGATCTAATTATAACTAGAGAATCCATCCATTAATGAGTACATCTCATATCCAACAGTCATATCTACTATCATATCAATGTTGGGAAATGGAAAATTGTCTTTCAGACATGCTTTGTTGAGATTCCTGAAGTTTGTGCAAATCCTAATAGATTTTTCTGCCTTTGATATAGGTACTATGTTTGATATCCATTCTGCATAGTCTATAGCTCTGATAAATCCAGCTTTTAGCAATTTTTCTAGCTCATCTTTGACTAGCAGTGCCACATGAGGATGCATCTTATGGAGTTTTTGCTGGATGGGTTTAACTCCTGGTGTAATAGAGAGATGATGCATGATGAGATTAGGATCTAGTCCTAGCATATCGGAGTATGTCCATGCAAAGTTGATCTTCTTTTCTGAAAAGAAGTTGCTGAAATATTTTAACTCTTCTACTGATAGTGATTGAGCTAAATGAATGATATGTGGCATCTCTTGACTTCCAATATTTACTGGTTGAGTTGGTTCAATCAATATTGAAGACCTTTCTTGGAAGTGACTTGGTAGCATATCAAGTATCTCACCCTTAGGTGCCTCAGAGAGGTTTTCACTCTTAGGTATGTCCTTCATTTTTACTTTTCTTTGTTCTGACACCGCCAAAGTGTGGTTTTCGTCATCAGAACTTTTATTTTTCTTTTTTTGATTTTTGCGACTGAGATACTTGATGTATGTCTCATTCATGTTCTCACTTTTCTCACTGGTGGAAAAGTTCATTAGTTCAACTGCATTAAGATAACAGGCTAATGTGTAGTCATTGGTGAAGGTAGGTATGTTCAAAGGTTGGTTGTAAAGAGTACAGTCAATCAGTTTAGGATATATCAAGGATAAAGTTTGAATAGGTTCAAGGGAGTTCATGGTATTATCATCATAACTTTGCACCGACAAGTCAACTTCCAGAAGACTACCTTGCATAGGTGTCTCCAGACCAGGAAGAGTTACAACATGATTATAAAAATTCATGTTAATATTTACTAGACCTAACCCAACTGACCTACTCCTAGCACCGTCCCCAACTTTAGACTGGACTACATATCATAGTGTGACAGTAACAGGGTCAATAGGCAGCATCTCAACATTCATGATGGAGTAGTCATAATATGATGTTGAATAGTTATTGTTATAAATAGAGCTTTTGTATGAGTTATCAAAGTCATAAGATGAAGTTTATGACTCATCTTCAAGTGATTTGGTAAGTATTTATAGTGTCAATACCTACATCTTTAATGTTGCAAGTTCTTTCATGATTTGGTTCACTAATCACTTGTATTTGACACACCTGTTAACATAACCTTGATGGTTATGTTAGTCCCTATCATCTTTTACATTCAGCTTCCTCTGGATTGATGACTGGTCCTGCTTATATAGCTTCTAATTCTTCTTTTGTAGTTCCATACCTGATTTGTCCTCCCTCATTAGAGGGAGAATTTGCTTGTGCTCTTCCTTCTTTCAATTGTTGTTCATAGTCTTCTTGTCTTCGTAGTCTAATTTCCTTTATTTCCTTTTGCAACTTTAAGCGGATTTCCTCTTGTGCTTCATCTATGATATCACTAGATTCTTTGGGAGTTTCTATAGTAGGTGTATCTGAGAGATGATCCAAACCCCATTCCTACTCATTTGAGTCAGTTTCTAAATTATCTACTTGTTGTCTACCTATGTATGTAACCAAAATATTCAATGGTGCAAACAATTCTTTAATTCTTTCTACCTCTTCTCTCATATCCTCTAGGACTTCTACTCCTTGTAGTGTTGTTGTTGATACAATTGGAACTTGCATACCAGTTGCTTCTTCTCTCCTAATTGTTGATTCTTCTTGTTCATTTTCATACTCTTCCTAAGTTTGTTGAGTATTGATTTCCTGTGATGTTGAAGGTAGTATATTTTTCCTCCACTTAGGTTGATGGTGAGAAGTATGTTTATGATTTGATGACTTTCTTGGATTGTATCCGACTCTAGATTTATCATTGCATTCTTAGTTTGTAGTTGAGTAGGTTCAACAATACCTTCTTGATGCTTTCCCTAAGGACCGCTAGCTGAATATCCCATGCGTTGAATCATCTTATAGCCTAGACCATATTGTGTCGGGGAAATTTCAGAATATCGTATTTCTTTGTTCGTACTATCTTATTTGAAAATCCATTTGAGAATAGCATCCTCTTCTATTTCATCTGCAAGGGAAGTAGAGGATTTTATAAAGAGACCATCATAAATGACATTTGGAGTTGAAGTTTGTGGCTTCATAACCTCTGATGGTTTTCCAGACTATCTTGGTGATGGAGGAAGAGACATTAGTGAGAGTACAAGTTCTATTTTGTATCCATCCATGCCAGTATTTGTGATTTTCAATTTCTTCTCTAAATCTTTCAGTAAAGTTTCTAAACTTTCAACTATAGAGGCTCCTCTATTATGAGGAACAAAAGCATCAACACTCTGCATTAATGCATTACAGGTATAGCTTGTATCAGCACAAACACTGACTTCAACTCTGTTGTACATAAATTTCAAGCACTGATGATATGT
Organism: Cryptomeria japonica; assembly: GCF_030272615.1. Classification (NCBI taxonomy): domain Eukaryota; kingdom Viridiplantae; phylum Streptophyta; class Pinopsida; order Cupressales; family Cupressaceae; genus Cryptomeria; species Cryptomeria japonica. The sequence continues at coordinate 255,924,067 of NC_081410.1, forward strand.
AGATGGTACTACTTTCATTTCGTGAATCCATGGCCTACCCTGTAAGATGTTGTATGAAAGAGGAAGGTCAAGGACCTAAAAAATAACATCTCTTTCCATAGGTCCTACCCTGATTGGTAATAGTACTAGACCTTTAGAGGTTCTTTCTTCTTCATCATAAGCTTTGATCGTTATTTTCTTTGTTGGATCAATGACATTTTCAGTTGTGTCAGTAGATTGTAGGTACAAATATTCAACCCAGTGCCTCCATCTATCAAAACACATTTAACTCAGTGTTTATGGATCATAGCTTCGATGTATAATGGTTGCTTATGCGGGTGATTCAGTGAGTTATCTATTGGCAATATTGCATTATAACAGACAATGGAAGATTGTTGGCATTTCAATAAGGATATTGAGAAGGTTGTTGATGATTATGGATATAATTGATTAAGGATGTTTACTGTCTTGATATTATTATATTTTCATTGATGTCAAGATATTGATTTTCTAATTCAGTATGATGTTGTCATATCTTGAGAAGTATGATTTAAAGAATATAAAGATGTCGGTAAAAGACACAGGAAAGATTATGATGAATAAGGGGATGAATAAGGTATTCAATGGGCAACCATTATTGAGTCAGACAATGATGAGATCATGATGTTTAGATTGTTTTAACATCATACATATGTTGTAAATTGTAAGGATAATACTATACTATGTTACCAAGCAAAGAACCTAATCAGTAAACCCTAAGGTTATCGCTATCGGTTAATGAAGGCAGTATGTCTACTGAGTGAAGTTTAGTACTCACCGAGTTATAACTGAGTTGCTACCAAGTTGTAACCGAGCTATAACAGAATGCATTAAATGATTATAGATGATATTTAATGAAGGAAGCTGATGAGCTAGAACTGATTAAATGATTGGTATGTCATGCATGAAGTTTGTTAAGAATCTAAGGCAATGGAAAGTCGGCATGAAGATCTATAGCATAGATTGAACCGCAATACCCTGGCACAAGTTCCAAGAAATGTATGCAAGTTCCCAGGCTGGGTAAAACATTTTCAGATCGAAAGATGCATTGAGCCTGTTGGGTCTCAAATCAATAGATTGGATAGGTTCTAAGGAAATGCCAACTCCTATGATCAAACCCTCCGATTGACTTGGCCAACTTATAGAGTGAACCTATTTGGTTACTAACTCTCTCACTTTAGGCTCTGCAGGACCTAGGCGGGTATACCTACTCACTAGTTGTTCCTTCAACTAATGCTTTTTATAGCAGATTTAGTGTCTTAATCTGATATCTCCTAGTCTCAGAATGGCATAAGTTTCTTAAACGGACTGATTTCAGATATGTGTATTGATCTATGTATCTTACAAAAGTATATATGTTACACTTTGGCTAAATTAGCTACTATACCTACTCTACTAATCCTAATGCTTAAAAGTAAAGGGTAACTGGTATGGTTAAAGGGTTTGTTTACAAATGATCAGTGCCTTTCCTCTTATTTGGGCTATAAAGTCTTATATTTCTTCAGGACTTATTGTGTAAACTTATGAGACAATTTTTAAACCCACCACCTCTCGATGAGTCTGTCAGTTACTATTTCTTATGAGCTCTACTTCAATGTTTATATTGTAAACTGCTTGAATGAATTTAACCCTAACTTTAAGAGACCATCCAAGGAAGAAATACAGGGAACAATTAAAATTCACAAGTAAATCTTTTTTGATCCAAATCTACAATATGAAACACAAAATTTCACTGGAAGAACACAAATAACCTTATCTCCTTTAGATAATATCACAAGCAACTGCCTTTTGAAAATATGTTAACTCTCAACACATATGAGAAAGAAAATGCAACTGGTATAATTTTTGATAAAAAGTTTAAAAGTACAAAATTGCCTCCACCTCTTGTCTCTCTATATTCTTTTTTATTTTTTTTCTCTTTACATTTTACATCACACATATATATGTGTTTGAATGGTTTTCATACCCCTTTGGGTGAAAAGACACCCCCCTTTTAAATAAAAATAATTCCAAATCCCGAAATTGCCTTAGTTTATGTAATTAATTGTCACTTTACAAGTTGTTTAGGCATATTAGAGCTATTTTAAGGCTATTTTATGGGTATATAATGGATAAATGGTCTTTAAATGATGTAAATACCCTCTTTGGTGCTTCACACTCCATTTTTTATGCCCATTATTGTTTTTATGTTATGGTTTCATATTGTGCAACAAATATAAAATATATTACTTGTACCTATTCAATATATATATATGTATATATATATTTAGAATTTTTCTTGCTCCTTGTCTTGGAATTTGGAATTCTAAAAATTGCAAATTTTAGGGTTCCAACAGAGCCTAGACAAGATTGAAGATCTGATGGCTATGATTGATCATGGGAAATGTGATCAAGGAGATTAAGCAGTTACCTAATTGTTTATAAATAGGAAACTATTGATAAACAATGTATGTGGGCAAGTCTATGCACAAGGATGCTACATAGTGATTACCGAGCACAGAAGCTTGAAGACCTGTTTGAATAACAGAGTATAGAAGCCCAGTAGATAGACAAGATTAGTTCTATGTCTATATTGTATTGAACAAATAGGAATCTACTTTAGCATTTTAGATGTGAATTTGTAGATAGATTTTTATTACTGTTATTTTGTGGAAGTGACAAAAAATCTCTTAACTGAGTGGACTTAACAGTCTTATTTGTAAAATCCTCTAGCAAGGTGACATTCTAATTGAGTGTTTGAAATCCTTTAACAAGGTCACTTCTAACAAGGTGAAGATCCTAACAGATCTAAGGGAAAACCCTTAACCGGGTCACATCTAGCAATGTGTTTGTAATATTTAACAGGATTTGCTTTTAACCGAGCATAGTCTAGAAGAGTATATTTCTTAGTGGGTCTGAAATCCCACAGTGGTTTTTCCCTATTTGGGTTTCCATGTTAAATCTGGTGTTATGAGGTTTATGATGTTTATATGCTTTTGAGTTTGCATGTTTAGCAGTTTTGGTTATATTACTGTAGTATATGTTACCGAGGTTGAATCTGATGTTTTTATAGACGATTAAGTTTGTATGATTCACCCCCCCCCCTCTCATCTTGTTGGCTATTGGATCTGTACTTATATTAAGTATCAAAACTATCACTTGGTATCAGAGCTTTGGACTCCGAAAGAAAATTTTAAAGGCACTTGAGTTAAAGATCCAAAGATGTATAAGAGGGATGCACCGAAGTTGAACAAGTCAAGTTTCTCTACATGGTAGAAAAGGATGAAGTTGCATCTATCAAGAGTTGGAGAATATGATGTATACTATCTGGAAAATGATTTTGTTACACCAAGCACCTATCCACTGACTATGGAAGAGATAAAGGCAAAGCAAGAACATATTCAAGCAATGATTGAAATGACATCTGCATTGACCAACTCAGAGTTTAATGATCTAGAAGGCTGCAATGATGCAAAGGCAATGTAGGATAAGTTCATATCAGTATATGGAGGAGTTGAACATGTTCAAAGAGAAAAATTAGATAGTCTAAGAGGACAAATTGAATCTATGAGGATGAATGAAGGTGAGAACATAACTCAGTATAGTACAAGACTAAAGGAGATTATCAATCAAATCAAAGGAGCAAGTGGGACTATTGAAGAAAAGGATATAACAAGTAAGTTGTTAAGAACCCTTCTACTGGCTTATGCAATCCGAGTCTCTGCAATCAATGAATTGAGGTTTGTACCTAATATGCCAGTTTCTTTAGATGCCACTATTGGTAAGCTACATGCATTTGAGTTAAGTAACTTTGATAACAGTGGTTCTTCGATAAATAAAGTTGAATCTGCATTTAGTTCTTTTCATCTTGATGAATCCAATGATTTCAATAAAAGAAAGTATAAGAACTCTGAAGGAGATCATAGTGGAGCAAGTGAAAGATTTCGTAAGAACATGGAAGAAGTACATAAACTGTATGAGGAAATCAGAAAGCAAGAAGAGTTTGAAGCACTATTAGCCAAAAGGTTATCGAGAGGCAAAGGTAAGTATAAAGGAAAACTACCTTTGAAATGTTTCAATTGTGATAAAATAGGACATATGGCTTCTAACTATCCTGACAAAGATTTTACTGAAAAGAGAAATTACCAAGATGATAGACTGAAAGACAATCATTACAAAGGACATTGAGACTTCAGAAGAAGAGATAGAAAGACATGCTTAATAGCTGATGAGGAATCTAATGATGACAAATCAGATGAAACTGATACAGAGGAAGTAGTTTATGTGGCTATCAAAGATGGATCGGATGAAGAAAGGTATGAAAAAAAAGCCCTAATATCTCACATAAACACTAATGATTCTTGGATCATAGATAGTGGATTCTCACATCATATGACAGGAGATAAACACAAGTTTGTTATATTAGAAGATTATGATGGAGACTATGTTAGATTTGGTAATGATGCACCATGTCTGGTGAAAGGTAAAGGATCTATAACACTTCTTGACAATGCAAGATGCAATGATGTTTATTGGGTTGAAGGTTTGAAATACAATTTGTTGAGTGTAGCACAGCTAAACAACACAAGTTACCGAATAGAATTTCAGAAAGGAATTGTCAAAGTTCATGACAAGAATGGAAAGTGAGCTGCTACCGGGACACAAACAAAAGGCAACACATTTTACCTTGACTCAACTCATAACAAATAAAAGGTTTTGTCTTGTAAATTTTGATAATCTGATCAAAATAAGTAAGAAGCACAGAGTAAGAGGTCTACCGAGTCTTGAAAAACCTGAGAATGCTATGTGCCGAGGATGCCAAATGGGTAAGATGACAAGATCAAGCTTTACAAGTAAGTCTTACACTTCTAAGAGAACTTTAGATCTAGTGCACACTGACCTTTGTGGTCCTATGAAAGTTCAAAGTTATTATGGTGATAAATATTTCATATTATTTGTGGATGACTATTCAAGGATGATGTCAGTAATGTTTTTAAAAGAAAAATCAAAATCTTTTCAAATGTTTAAATGGTACAAGGCAAGAGTTGAAAATGAAACAGGAAGACAACTGAAATGTCTTAGATCAGATAGAGGAGGAGAATTCACATTTGATGAGTTCAACTTATTTTACAATGATCATGGTATTAAAAGACAAGTCTCTGCACCGAGAACTCCACAGTAGAATGGAATAGCTAAGAGAAGAAACATATCTATTGTGGATTGTGCTAGAACACTGATGATTGAAAAGAAGGTTCCACAAACATTTTGGAGAGAAGCAATAAGCACAACAGTTTACACCCTGAACCGAGTACAATTGAAGAAAGGTACTTTGAAGACACCATATGAAATCTGGTATGATAAGAAACCTAATGTAAGTTATTTTAAAATCTTTGGAAGTAGATGCTATGTTCACAAAGATGATAGAAATGGCAAGTTTGATCAGAAAAGTGAAGAAGGAACATTTCTAGGTTATTCTTCTAGAAGCAAAGCATTTAAATATCCGATCAAATCATCTAACAAAATAGTAGAAAGTGCAAATGTGAAAATTGATGAATTTGCAGAAAGAAATGATGAAGGAAATTCCAAGGAACCAAAAGACTATGATGAATTTGTCTATGTTCAACCAAGAAGTCTTACCGAGAAAACTGTTGAAGAAAATGAAAAGAATATCTAGTTACTGAGTGATGAAGAAGATCATATAGAGCCTACTGAGCCTGTATTAGCCAAGTATGTCAAAAGGAATCATGCACCAAGTCAGATTATAGGAGATAAGGATGATCTAGTGATGACAAGGAACAAATTGAGACAGAACACATGTTTGATATCTGAATTTGAACCAAGAATAGTGAAAGAGGCATTTAACAGTGAAGATTGGATAAATGCTATGACAGAAGAGATTGATCAAATCAAGAAGAATGACACATGGACACTAATCCCAAGACCAAAGGACAAAAATGTAACCAATACAAAGCGGATTTTCAGAAACAAGCTGAATGAAAAAGGAGAGGTCATTCGAAACAAAGCAAGACTAGTTTGCAAAGGTTATGCTCAAGAAGAAGGAATTGATTATGGTGAAACTTTTGCACCTGTTGCTAGACTTGAAGGAGTAAGAACATTGTTGGCCTATGCTACTTTCAAAAATTTCAAGGTATATCAAATGGATGTCAAATCTGCATTTTTGAATGGAATATTAGAAGAAGAAGTTTTTATTGAACAACCTGAAGGATTTGTTGAAGACAATAATAAAGATCAAGTATGTAAATTGAACAAAGCTTTATATGGTTTGAAACAAGCACCTAGAGCATGGTATGAAAGATTGCACTCTTATTTGATTAAGATTGGTTTTATAAGGACAAGTGAGAACAACAATATGTATATGAAGAATGATGAAAATGGAATACTGATCTCAGCTATATTTGTTGATGATATTATATTTTATGGAAATGACTCTTTATGCAAGAACTTTGGAACTGAAATGAGCAAAGAATTTGAGATGTCATTAATCGGTGAGATAAAGTATTTTATAGGTTTATAGATATTGCAAATGAAAAATGAGATGTTCATTACTCAATCCAAGTACATAAAGGAAATCTTGAAGAAATTTGGAATGGAGGATTCAAAACCAGTAAGCACTCCTATGTCTACCAACTGTAAATTATCAAAGAATGATGAATCTACATCTGTTGATGAGACACTTTACCAATCCATGATTGGAAAACTATAATATGTTGTTCACAGCAGACCAGACATAGCACATGCAGTAGATATAGTTGCAAGATTCTCTACAGATCCTAAGGAAACACACATGACAGTAATCAAAAGAATTTTTAGATACTTGAAAGGCACTGAGGATTATGGCTTAGTATATTAGAAAGGAATTGATTTTGATTTAAAAGTTTATACTGATGCTAATTGGGTAGGAAACATTGATGACAGAAAAAGCACAAGTGGAGGAGCTTTCTTTTTAGGAGAAAGACTAGTGAGTTAGCTTATCAAGAAACAAGGATGTGTTTCACAGTCAACAGCAGAAGCTGAATACGTTGCTGCAGCATTGAATTGTACCAACATTGCATGGATCAAACAGCTATTGGAAGGTATAAATGAGAAAGTTACCAAGCCAGTAACTATATTCTGTGACAATACTAGTGCCATTAATATTTCAAAAAATCTTGTTATGCACTCTAAGACAAAGCACATCTCTATCAAATATCATTATCTTAGAGAAGAAGCTCAAGAGAAGAAAATGGTGTTGGAGTATGTTAGCACAAAGGAATAAATAGCAGATATCTTCACTAAGCCACTACCAAGGGACACTTTTGAATATCTTAGAATCAGTTAGGGGTCCTACCCCTATCTTCTACTCACTGACCAAGTTCGGTGAAAGCATCAATCCGATGACTCTATCAAATATCTTTTAGGAGTTGATGCTACATTACACACTTTAGGATGTTTTCTAAAGGTGTATAGGAAACAATACAAGGAACAAGAATTAAAGACAAAATGCTCTGACTGAGACTCAGTTGATACACAATAGCAGGAAAATCACTTCATACAGGAAGAAATTATGTTTTAGTTCTTTATTTTTTGGCATTGTTGTCAAAGGGGGAGAAGACTAATATCGGGGGAGAAGACTAAAAGAAAATTGTGAAGACTACAGATTGGAAAGAAGACTGAAGAAAAGAGAAGTCTAATGTATAGGGGAGAGCATTTCAGCATTTCAGATTCACAGCAATCCGAATCTTTTAAGGTCAAATCAATTGGTTTTGCCATCAATGCCAAAGGGGGAGATTGTTGGCAGTATTGCATTATAACAGACAATGAAAGATTGTTGGCATTTCAATAAGGATATTGAGAAGGTTGTTGATGATTATGGATATAACTGATTAAGGATGTTTACTGTCTTGATATTATTATTTTGTCATTGATGTCAAGAAATTGATTTTCTAATTCAGTATGATGTTGCCATATCTTGAGAAGTATGATTTAAAGAATATAAAGATGTCGGTAAAAGACACAAGAAAGATTATGATGAATAAGGGGATGAATAAGGTATTCAATGGGAAACCATTACCGAGTCAGACAATGATGAGATCATGATGTTTAGATTATTTGAACATCATACATATGTTGTAAATTGTAAGGATAATACTATACTATGTTACCAAGAAAACAACCTAGTCGGTAAACCCTAAGGAACCGAGTCAGTAAACCCTAAGGTTATCGCTAATGGTTAATGAAGGCAGTATGTCTACCGAGTGAAGTTTAGTATTCATTGAGTTATAACCAAGTTGCTACCGAGTTGTAACCGAGCTATAATAGAATGCATTAAATTATTACAAGCGATATTTAATGAAGGAAGCTGATGAGCTGGAACTGATTAAATGATTGGTATGTCGTGCATGAAGTTTGTTAAGAATCTAAGGCAATGGAAACTTGGCATGAAGATCTACAGCACAGATTGAACCGCAATATCCTGGCACAAGTTCCAAGAAATGTATGCAAGTTCCCAAGCTGGGTAAAACATTTTCAAATCAAAAGATGCATTGAACCTAGACAAGATTGAAGATCTGATGGCTATGATTGATCATGGGAAATGTGATCAAGGAGATTAAGCGGTTACCTAATTGTTTATAAATAGGAAACTATTGATAAATAATGTATGTGGGCAAGTGTATGCACAAGGATGCTACATAGTGATTACCAAGCACAGAAGCTTGAAGACCTATTTGAATAATAGAGTATAGAAGCCCAGCAGATAGACAAGATTAGTTCTATGTCTAGATTGTATTGAACAAATAGGAATCTACTTTAGCATTTTAGATGTGAAGTTGCAGATAGATTTTTATTACTGTTATTTTGTGAAAGTGATAGAAAATCTCTTAACCGAGTGGACTTAACAGTCTTATTTGTAAAACCTTCCAGCAAGGTGACATTCTAATTGAGTGTTTGAAATCCTTTAACAAGGTCACTTCTAACAAGGTGAAGATCCTAACAGATCTGAGGGAAATCCCTTAACCGAGTCGCATCTAGCAATGTGTTTGTAATCTTTAATAGGATTTTCTTTTAACCGAGCATACTCTAGAAGAGTATATTTCTTAGTGGGTCCAAAATCCCACAGTGGTTTTTCCCTATTTGGGTTTCCACGTTAAATCTAGTGTTATGAGGTTTATGATGTTTATATGCTTTTGAGTTTGCATGTTTAACAGTTTTGGTTATATTACTGTAGTATATGTTACTGAGGTTGAATCTGATATTTTAATGGAAGATTAAGTTTGTATGATTCACCCCTCCCCCCTCTCATCTTGTTGGCTATTGGATCTGTACTTATTTTAAGTATCAGAACTATCATTATCATCTTCTTCAGAGGAAGTGAGGTAATGAGGTGAAGTCAGGTGACCCACCATAGATTGAAACTGATCTACGTCTAAATCTTTAGGGACATTAGTAGTGAGCAAATATTTGTCCAGGATCTCTCTATGAGTAGAAGAGATCTTAAGTAGTTCTAAAATGGAGATTTGAGCGTTAGTTCTTTTCAATTGTTCAACGATGCTATAACTAGGAGAGGATGATGAAGCCAACTACTTAGATTTAGTTGTGATTGTATTTGTTTGTCTATTTAAAGAAGTTGGTATATTTGATATTGTTTAAGAAAAAGTTGAGGAACTAGCTCCTTAGAGAGTAACCTTCTTTTGATCACAGGTCATAGCACTGGTAGTTTGTGCTTGATTTTGTTTATCTTTGATTATGATCACATTGCAATATTCAAGTTGGGAAGATTCAATCATGTTGATCACATTGTCATTGTTAGTGTAGGTGTAATTGACTTTAGCACCTCCCTTGTATTTTGAGGAATCACCTTGTTCATAAGCAGGTAAGGGATCTTTAAAAGCCTTGTGATTAGCATTAGTCGTGTGATTTCCAACAACAATTTTTCCAGCATCGATGAGATCTTGAATTTCATGTCTCAGCTTCATGCAGTTGTTTCTAGTATGACCCTTGTTTCGATGGTATTCACAGTATTTGTTTTCTCTCCATCATTTGGGTTTAACTTCTGGATCATATGGTCTAGAATTGTCTAGCAATGTTATCAGATCATTTTCCAATAAAGTTTTAAAAGTTGATTCATATGATTCATCTAGAGGAGCAAAATCATGCTTAGGCTTTGAAAGCCAAGGTTTCTCTTTAAACCATTCTTTTGATTTTTTTGGAGGATTTTCTGCTGTGGTTTCAGCCGCTTTGAGTGCTTGTGTGTCACTAGGTAGGTTAAATATTGTGGATTTTTATTTTTCTTGAATAGTGGCTACCACTTCATGATTAACAACATTTCTGTTGTTATCTTTTCTGTATTTCCAGCATTTCTTATTTTCTTTAGAACTAGAACCTTGCGATGTTTCTTTCGAAAGTGATATATCTCCTTTCTTTATGAGCACATCTTCAACTCTAAGGGAACTATCTACCATTTTGTTAAATGAAGGATACACTTACATTTGGATACTATATTTCAATTCAGGGATTAGGTTATTGATGAACATATCCATCTTCTCAGAATCTGGAATAGGTTGTGAATATCTAAAGAACATATTTCTCCAATGTTGAAGAAAGGTGAGAAAAGGTTCTCCTATTTTCTGTTTAGTGTTGCAAAGCTCAATCATAGTGACTGGATGACGAATGCTATAGGATTATTATTGTAGAAATAATTGGATTAATTCCTCAAAAAATTTGATTCCCATAGGTAGGCTTGAAAACCATTCCATAGCTTGTCCTCCTAAACTTCTCGAGAAGAGGTGCATGAGGTATGTTTGTTCGTGCATGAATTCCATACATAAAGCACAAAATTCTCTGACATGGTCTTGAGGATCTGCATTCCCATCATATTTGTTAAACTTGGGAATCTCCACTCTTGAAGGAAATGGAGGTATGTAGAGGTTTTTGTCAAATGGAAATGAGCAGATCATGTCCAGAGAATATTGCTTTGATGTTTTATCCTTGTTTTTCAGTTCTGTGATTTCTGTCTGTAATGCTTGTAATTGTTTATTTACCAGCACTAAAGGTGTCTCTTCCTCTTTAGTGATGAGGGTTTCAATTTCATAATTTATAGGGATTTTAGCGCCTTGCTTTGCTAGCTCTAGAAAATGTTCTTCCTTTTCTCTAGACATTGTGATCTTCATCATTTTCCATAAATGTTTATCATTTAGACATTTATTTATAATAGTTTTTGTAGGTTCAGAGACTATAGATTTGTTTGATGAGGAATCACTATCAGTAGCATGGTTGTTGAGGTTGTCATAAGTATCGCGTTTAGTAGCTTGTCTTTCTTGCCTTTCTTCGAACATGGTGGGAGATAGGAGCTGATCAAAGATTGGTAGATCAAAAACTGGTATTTGTGATGATGAAGGTTTATTTGGGATGAGTTCTTCTAAAAAGAATGGATTGTCATTTGATGAAAAGGATACTCCTTTACCTTTGTCATCTTTCTTGCGAGAACTTCTGGTTTGAGTAGGCATTTACAACCGATGGGATCAAGAGCTAGATGTGATGTAGAAGTCAAGATCAAATTGAAACTAGTTGTTTGTTTAACATAGTGATTTGAGAGAAGTAACTAAGATCTGGTCTGGTTTTAGGAATGATCTATCCTATGTAAGATGTTATCTAAGTTAACTTAGGTTTGATAAGATGTTGATTGAACTAGTTGGAAGATGATCGACAAAATTGTGCAACGCGACGGCAAGGGTACACTATTAAGATTGTTTATGCTTAGAATTATGATAACCAATTTTATGCTTGTTGTAAACTGATTTGGGCAATTTTGACTATTTTGACTAACAAGATCAGGAATTCATACGACGGAGTTTTCAGACCTAGATGATAGTTTAACTGTTTACAGATGATAAAAATAGTTTTTCGTACGAGTTGCTGCCTGATTTCATATGACAGTTGGGCAAACTCCATATGATAATCTATAGACTGTGATGTATATTCATACAGCGGACTGTTAGAGACCAAACAATAGTTTTTTAGATTCGTACGAGAGGTTTTACAGAGCCAGATGACAAACTATTAAGATCAATGAAGAATCGTACGATAATAGGTAGGTAGTAGGACAAAAATCTAGCAGACTCGTACGTTAGAGGACTAGACAGAAATGAAATTCTGACAGGCAGAGTTTTTGAATGACTGACAAAGACCAGCTTTTTTGGATACAGACTGATGTTTCAATGACTGACAGAGACCAGTTTTTTTTTTTTTTATATGGATTGAGTTTATCACTGATTTGTTGATTTGTTTGATTTCTTTTCTCCATTTTTAGTATTTCAGTTTTACTTTTAGTTTCAGGGATGAAAACATAGAAAACATGCAAGATATATATAATGACTTCAATCACAACACTCTAACCCTATAGAAGTTGGCTTAAAGAGGAAAACATTTCCTTGCTGACTTAGGTACACACCCAATAGCTAATCAGAATACGATCATTGAGTCTCAGGCAATGGATTCTCAACATCGTATTAGTTGACTCCAAATGCTAATGGGGACACGATATGGCAAGTGTCTTGGGAGAGTTACTATCTCTCTTACACAAAGATTATCCCCCTTTCGGAGGTGAATCGGGTAGCTTCTATCTTATAGTCTTAGTCAAGAATTTTGTTAGAAATTACCCCTTGAAGTCACGCAAGCATGATTGAGGCCTATGGCCCAACAAGGTACTGAAACAAGTTGTAGTCATGTAAACATGACTAGGACCGTGAGGCCCTACAAAATGCTCGATATGAGAGATCTCAAAGAGAAAACTTAAATAATCTCATCCTCTGATACTTTAATCACCAAAGGCCTATTTATTATAGTGAGTTGGAATTATCAGATCCAACTGTACTCACTTGAGTAGTTGTCGCAGGGTGATTACTTTTTCCCACTGTGACAGGCCCACTAAAGGTATACAAATCTCAAAATTTAGAAAAAACTTCGAGGGTCTAGATTTTTTATTGTTTGTAAAAGACGAGCATACTCTCCTACCTCTCTGATTTTTCTAAAAACACAAAAGACAGATTTGTTCTTTAACTAGATAGCAATGTAAGTGCCTAAAAATTGAACTTTAAAGAATACACGAAGTTTGGTCAATTTTATTTAGACAACCTACAAAACCAATGGATCAGTAGTCATTTTGTTTTCGATTCTTTGACAGATGTATGTTTGATTGATAAACTCTCTGACAAGCGTTCTGCAAGAAAATTAGTTAGGCTGTAAAATTCTCAAGCAAACAGAAGATAGACCAGGGTTAGCATCAACGTTAGAAAAATCTAAATTCAATCTACGAAAAGCCCTGAAAAGTATACTGTTTTTGAAATGATAAAATAGAAATTCGTACGATAGATTATACCTTTTCGCATGAGTATTTTCACAGGCCCGAATGATAAAACACAAAGTTAAATAATCAAAGTAGAAACTTGTACGAGCTCCTTTTCTAATTCACATGATAAAACACAGGTCTTGACAGAATGTCATACAATGAAGGAAGTAGACTCATACGATATTTAGCAAAGACTGTACCAACGAGACCTAAAAGATAAAAAAGAGTGATTTTGAGGCCCGAAGGATTGACTTCCTCACCCCACGGTGGGTGCCAAAAATGTGTGTGTGAAAAGTGGACATGTATCTGTATCGGGAATACACAACACTTCAATTAAGTCATTAGATGCATGGTTAGTAAATCAATAATCAATTATGAACAATAAACCATTACAAGGCGACCTATTGCCTTCTAGTAGATGCAATACCAGTGACTAGATGACATCTAAACGAAGGATTTTTAATGTATATGAGCATGAATTTGAGCTAAATGAATGCAATATTTAAGCTAGATATGCAAGATTAATCTAACATGATTTAAGCAATATTAAGCTAGATAGTTTAATAAGGATGCAATAACTAATATGTAATATCTCAATGTAAAATCTAGAGCAAAAATAGCATAATAACAATATATTCTCCAGGATCCTTGATTAGGAGATGAGAGCTTGAATTTATAGAAAATTTAGAGAGAAACCAATGACTGAGATCAAATGATGATGAGCAGTCAAGATTTTCCAAGAGGAAGCACAATCTAGGTGAATTGATGTGATTGGCTGCTTTTCTCAATTTTAAAGGAAATTGAACTAAAATTAAGATAAAACCAGAAAAAAAAAGTGATTTATTCTCTATTTCATTCAATTTTGATATTTTAATATTTTAATTGCTTTCTTTGAGATTATTCTTCAATTTTTACTTTGATTTTCAAAATTAACTCCATTTGATTTATTTTCTCAAATTTTTAATTATTTTTTGTCAATTAATTCCTTTTTTGATGATTTAATGGCAAATTGATTTATTTAATTAAATATGCTAGGATATTCAATAAAACAAATAGGATAATTGTTAAAAATGATTTGCTTGGAATGATCAATTAATTAAATAAATATTTAATTAATATTGGTTGATTTATTTGCCATGTGACATTGGTGATTTAAGAAATTAATTGTGTGCTCAAGATTAAATTAATTGTCTTTGGTTAGGACCTTGGTGATGAAATTGAGATTACGGGGGCCTATTGTTTAGATGACCATTTTAGAGTATTACACATATGACCTCTTATGTATCATTATGGGTCATATGATGTCCTAAGGAGTCATATGGTGTCCTATGACCCCTTAGGACACATGCATGGATCCCTAGGATACCATATGACCCCTAAGAATACCATATGACCCTAGAGAGGGAGAGAGGGGGAGGAGAGGGATGGAATGGGAGAGAGATACACCTAAGAGAGGAGAGCGAAATAGATAGATAAATATTGAGAGGGAGAGACAAGATAAATGAGAGAAAGAGAGATGGAGAGAGAGAGGGAAATAGGAGAGATAGAGATAGAGAGCAACACAAAGAAGGGGACTCAAAGAGGGAGAGAGAGAGAGAGAGAGAGAGAGAGAGAGAGAGAGAGAGATACTTAAGAGAATGAGAGAGAGAGATATGGAGTGGGGGAGATATAGAGAGATCTAAGAGGTGGATAGAGAAATTGGGAGAGAAAGAGAGACCTAAGAGGTGGAGGGAGGGGAGGAGAGAGAGGGTGACAGATAAAGAGAGTCTAAGTGAGAGGGAAGAAGGGATGGAATGAGAGTACAAGAGACTAGAGAGAGAGAGGTGCGAAGAGAGGGAGAGAGGGAGAGAGTGAGAAAGAGAGGTAATGAGAAAGGGAGAGAGGGAGGGGAGGAGAGAGGGAGAGAATGAGAGAGAAATACACCTGAGAGAAGGGGAGAGTGAGATAGAGAGATAGAGGATGAGAGGAAGATACTTTAAAGATAAAAAATGGGGGAGAGAGGGAGAGAGAGATATAAAGAGACTTAAGTGAAAAATAGAGACTTGATTCTCCCCCCTTCTCTCTTCCTCCATACCCCTTCTTATCTCCCTCCTTCCCTCCCTCCCTCCACCCCTTCTCTCTCTCCCTCCCCCCTTCTCTCTCTCTCTCTCTCTCTCTCTCTCCCTTCCTCCATACCCCTTCTTCTCTCCCTCCCTCCCTCTCCCCTCCTTATCTCTCTCTCTCTCTCTCTCTCTCTCTCTCTCTCTCTCTCTCTCTCTCTCTCTCTCTCCCTTCCTCCATACCCCTTCTTCTCTCTCTCTCTCTCTCTCTCTCTCTCTCTCTCTCTCTCTCCTCTCCCTCTCCCTCTCTCTCCCTCCCTCCCTACCTCTCTCCCTCCCTCCCTTTTCCTTCACATTTTCTTTACTACAAATAGCACATATGGGGTATTGAGCCTATTAGTTCACTACCCTGCCATAACATTTTTAAGGTGTCGGAGCATGCATGCACTACTTATTACTTGTAAGCATGTACAGGGTACTGGTCCTATTAGTTCTCTGCCCTTCCATAACATTTTTAAGGCATAGGAGTGTGTACATGCTACTTATTAGTATAGGGTGGCAAAAAAATACCATTAGTCTTGCCAACATTTTATGGACTAACAGCGCACACATGATTATTAATATAGTGTGTACGGGGTACTTAGAAATAGTTTTATTTTCCCAAGAGCCTCAAAAGAAGTTTTTGAGGGCGTTGAAGGCCCCACTACAACTGTGTCTGCACTTCTATCACTATTTTATACATAGAAGTAAGTGAATTTCTTGTTTTGCATGATTTCAAATGATTGAATTGTTATTCTTATTAGTTTTGTCAATATTATTGTGATTGTTTAATAGTTTTGATTCAAAAAAATAATGATAAGATGCATATTTATGGTTATTTGTTTGTTTATGAACTTTTGTTTACATATATATGTAATATGATTCTATTTAGGACAACCGATATCAAACATGGGAAAGAACAAGTGAGGAACGATGGAACAATGAGAGGCTGAAAAGAAAAGACAAAGGCACCGTATGAAGTAGTTACGTGACATAAGAAAAATGGGAGAAGAAGGTATGTCATCCTCAACATCTCAATTAGATTTACCAAATGAACATAATGCACCTAATGCAATTGAAGAAGAGACATTTGATTTACCATATGAACCTAATGCAATTGAAGAAGATACCACATTGAATAATCAATTAAATGATGAACATACACCTTCTTTATTTGATGAATTGAATGTACATAATGTACCGATACTAACACCTCCTAGAATCATTCATAGGAAACCAAAGTATCTAATTAACATTGATGAGAATATATTGAATCCAATGCTTGATAAAATGAATGAATGAACTTGTAGGAGAATGGTTAAAATAATATGGCAAAACTATTTTGAAAACTTAAATCAAACCGCAAGATGTCAATTAATTGTTCAAATGATTAAAAATTTGAATTTTAGAGAGAATGAAAATTCTAGGCCTAAGATCATCTGAAAGTAACAATGAAAGAACTATTGTGAGAAATTTATTTGATGCATATCAAGCTATTGGTTCAAATTCACGTACTAAAGATTCTAATACTACTCGACGTGTCATTACATCAACCATAATGAGCAAGAAAATAAAAAAAGATTGTTTGATAAGAAAAACAAGTAAGTCATTAAACGTTAGTAGAACAACATTAAGTAAAGCATTACAGAGGTGATAAAAAATAGAGGAACCTAACAATAATTCTCTTTGGGCATTCTCGAGTACACTACCATGCAAAGACAAGGTTGTTGCTGATGCACTAAGACCATTAATTGAAAAAATTTGGGGCGACAACACAAGAGTTTCACCCAACCAAAGAGATGATGTTAGAAGGTGAATCAGGTCTACAAATCATGAGCCACATGCCAAACACTATTTGGATATGACTCAAACTAAATTTTATGAAAGATTCCTTCAAAATTTTCCTCAAATAAGAATTTCTCAAAGAATTTTTGAAATGGCAAAACCTTTTTATATTAAGATTAATCATGTACGCACCACATGTTGTTGTAGGATGCATATTGAATTTTCCATGCACTATGATATTTTTTGTCATATTTGCTCTACTTTGCACACTAACGATGTTTTGCAAGAATGCAATATACAAGCACCTCCTAAGTCGGTAAGAGAATTTATTTCAAGTGTGTTATTTAATAGACATGATGGTTGCATTTATTATAAAATGCCTTGTTTGGAAGGCTTTTGTGCTATATGTGGTGGTTTACAACATTTACCAAGATGTGTACAATTGGAGAGCACACATGAAATTGGTAGGAAACTAGTTTCTTTTGGAAAATACAAGACAGTCACATATGGAGTTAAGGATGGAAAATATTTGAAGAGATGTGAGCTAGTGAAAAATGATATATGTGTAGCTAAATTTATGAAAATGTTTCAGGAGAAACTAGTTTATGAGTACATAATGCATACACATAGAGCTTGATGGTTAGATGAGCAATTCAAGCTATGTAAGGACACATTTCCTCTTGGCATCATTGTCTCTATCATTGATTTTGCTGAAAATTATACACTACAATGTCAAAATGAAGTGCAATCTATGTATTATCATTCTACACAAGTTTCTAATTTTGTACACATAGCATTCATGCATGTAGATGATAGCATAGAGGAGGATAGAAAGGTTGTAAGAGAGTATCACTTCTACATAAGTGATGATCATACTCATTCATTGGAGTTTGTACAAGGATTCCTTAAAGTTTTCTATGATAGTTTAAGGGAAAGGAACATACGATACAACCAACACTTAATATGGTCAGATGATTGCACCGCACAATTCAAGAATGCAAGGATGTTTTATTGGTTGACAAGGATGCATATGACAAGAAGAGTACAATATTTTTGGAATTTCACTGAGGCTGGACATGGTAAGGGAGAGCACGATGGTGCAGGAGCATGTGTAAAAAGAGCCCTAGCTAGAGAAGAATTGAAGTACGAAGGTGGTGTTGAGTTGATAGATGCAAAAACAATTGTGTGATGGTGTAAGTTTATGATGGGTCCAGGTAATCCAAGTACGTCAATGGTTCATAGATATTTTTGGTTGATTACTAAATCTAACATTGAAAACTATCTAGATTGTTGTACAATTGCAGGATCGAGTGACATGTACTCATTTATGAGTTCAAATTCAAGTTCACTATTAATTTATACGAGATAGATGGTATATTTTTTCTCTTCATGTATATATTGTTTGTGTGAAGAATGTGAATCACAAGAGTGGGTTGACAAATGGTCTTGTAGACTGTTGGTTCCCATTGATACATATCAAATTCCCAAAGCACTATAATTGAGCCAGATGGAGACATCAGTAGATTTTGACCATGTATCCGACCTAGTGAATTCAAGTTATTTTTTTAGTTAATTTTTTTGCAAGTATTCTTTTTGGTTCATTTTTTTTTACATCATACTTTATTTTGGGTATTAATTAACAGTTTATAAAATACAGGTTATGTGTATGCAGTTGTTGCAGAAGAGAACAATGAAGAAGGAATGGATTACTATTTGAGTCATTGTGTTGAGCCAAAAAGAAAATTGACAACCACAATCATTGACGGAGAGGGTATTGAGTACCCAATAGGGTTTGTTGTCATGACAGGAACACGTCTTAGGAGATACCCTATCAAGAATTCTGATGTTTGGTTGTTCGAGGACTTTGAAACACACAAACATATTCTTCGTTTCTCTAACCTTGTTGTTGCAACAAATATCCATTTGATGACGTATCGTGGTAGAACTCATAACAAGATTTTATGGAAAGTTCATGAATTTGACCACGAGGCAATACTTGACACAATACGGGTTAGAGATGATCCTGAAGGCTCACTTTATTGATTCTATGGTTTAGAGTAGAATGATTTTGAGAATTTTGTATATATCATCGACAAATTGTTCTATATTCATTTTTTGTATATATAAATGCCCATGAGCTGATTTTTACATGTTTAGAGGCATAATTTTGTATATTTAAATGGCAATGAGCTGATTTGTACATATGTAGATGCCAAATTTTGTATATTAAAATGGTGATGAGATGAATTGCACATATTGTAATGCCAAATTTTGTATAAAATCCCATGAGATGATTTTTAAGACATTGTTTTGTATATTCAAATAGCCAGGAGCTGATCTGACCATATTTAAAGGCAAATTTTTTAATAATATGTGACAATATTTTGTGACTATTTTTTGTGTCGATGTTTTGTGACTATGTTTTGAGTTTATGTGATGTGATAAGGTCAATCATGAGCATTCTTGATTCTTGTATAATCATGGAGAATTATTGGAGTCATTATCAGGTCACAAGGGTCATAGATTGATTCTAGATACAATTTGAGCAAAATTGTCATTATTGTCAAAAAATTATCAAAAAAGTTGTCAAGCAACTTGTACGTCGCATCGGTATGGTATGACTCTCGATGTTCTAGCACTTTAAGATGTACAAGGGGAGCATGCCTAGTAAAAACCTTCCCACCTGGATGCGCTCATGACGTCGGTTTGTGCACACGACGAACCAACTCAATTCTAGTCTATCTTGCAACTTTGCATTGCATGCAACTGACGGTTTTTACAGCAAACAAAAAATGCTACCAATTGAAAATGGCTCTGATTCTTAAAAAAATTAGATATTCCATTGTAGAGGAGCCTCACGTGACCCCACAAATTCAAACGGATCGATCATATGTGTCTTGGATTGGAAAAAATAGTCCATCAAAGTTTGATTATTTTTTGGACTCGGGGCACTTGAGAGATCATGCCGGTAGAGTATGACTCTTGATGTTTCAGCACTTTGGGATGCATGAGAGGAGCATTCCTAGTGTAAACCTGCCCACTCGGATGCACTTGTGATGTCAGTTTTTGCACATGATGAAACGAATCAATTATAGCCTATCCTGCAACTTTGCATTGCATGCAATGGACGGTTTTTGCAGCAAGCATAAAAATGCTACCAATTGAAAATGGTTCTAAGTCATCAAAAACTGAGATAGGCCATCATAGAGGAGCCTCATGCAAACCCATAGGTTCAAATAGATCGATCATATGTGTCCTGGATTGGAATAAATAGTTCTTCAAAGTTTGACATTTTTTTGGACTTAGGGCACTTGAGAGATGGCGTCGGTAGGGTATGACTCTCGATGTTCCAATGCTTTCAGATGCATAAGAGGAGCATGCCTAGCATAAACCTTCCCACCCAGATGCTCTCATGATGTCGTTTTGTGCACATGACGAACCGAATCAATTCTAGCCTATCCTGCAACTTTGCATTGCAAGCAACTGATGGTTTTTGCAGCACGCAAAAAAATACTACCAATTAAAAATGGCTCCAAGTTGTAAAAAAATGAGATAGGCCATTGTAGAGGAGCCTCACATGACCCCATAGGTTTAAACGGATCGATCATATGTGTCCTAGATTGGAAGAAACAGTTTGTCAAAGTTTGATAATTTTTTGGACTCAGGGCACTTGAGAGATCGCATTGGTAGGGTATGACTATCGACGTTCCAACGCTTTGGAATGCATGAGAGGAGAATGCCTAGCATAAACATGCCCACCCAAATGCGCTCATGATGTTGGTTTGTGCACATGATGAACCGAATCAATTCTAGCATATCCTGCAACTTTGCATTGCATGCAACTGACAATTTTTGCAGCAGGTGAAAAAATGCTACCAATTGAAAATGGCTCCGAGTCGTCAAAAATTGAGATAGGTCATTATAGAGGAGCCTTTCAAGACCTCATAGGTTCAAATAGATTGATCATATGTGTCTTGGATTAGAAGAAATACTCCATCAAAGTTTGACAATTTTTTGGACTCAGGGCACTTGAGAGATCGCGTCGGTAGGGTATGACTCTCGACATTCTGGTACTTTGGGATGCACGAGAGGAGAATGCCTAGCATAAACCTACCAACTTGGATGCACTCATGATGTCGGTGTGTGCACACAAAAACCAAAATTTGACCATTGCGAGCGTGAGGGTGCTCTCGCACCACAGACATATTGTTGTTTATATTCATAGTGTTGATTACATAGGCAAATATTCATTTAAATTTATAATAGGGCAGCCACCAAATACAGCAAATACACAATAATGAATTTAATACAAGGATTTTTGTAGGGTTAATTCAACATTTTAGAAATTTTCTCAAATCATATTCCACGATTGCAATGTTTTATATCATAGATTTTTGTTGTTTATATTCATATTGTTGATTACATAGGCAAATGATCAATTAACTTTATAAAAGGACAACCATGAAATACAACGAATACAAAATAATGAACTTATTACACATGTATTGGATCGAATATCAGCATTTATATATATCAAAAAAAGGCATGTCTGCCAAGTCAATACAAGTATTACAAAAATATGACATATGTCATGTCCAAATCGATATACAATAAAAATGTAGAATATATCTACATGTATTGGTCATTCTATGACCAAAACTAACACTATATGATCCTAAACTTATGGTGGATCATAAAAATAGAGCCTCTTCGATGTAGTACATAGCTCTGTAGATGGCTACAAAACCACAATTCAAAAGTCAAGTTAGAATTCTTTTAAAGAAAACAGTCACAATTAACAACATAACTATGCATTTAACTATAATTCCTTTACAATTGAAATGTAGATTAACTCATCGGTTGATCTAGGAATTAATGTCTTCACCCTGCTCTCCTTGTCACTCTTAGGATTTTTCTTGAAGACATACTTAAAAGGATCCACATTATGGTCGTACCACGAAGGAGTCTATTGTAGATTAAATGTACAATTAATACAATGTACTAACATAAATACATCAAAAACACTTAAAAGCTATAATATAGAGAACAATGATGTACTGGTGCCTGAGATGCTTCTCCAATGGACTGAGGATGGCTCACCATCGATAGAGAAACTGTCACTATTACCTATACAAAAAATGATCAAAGATTAAATATAATTAATATAATGATAAGTATTGTAGGCTAAAAAAAATTAATGTAATATATCAAACAAAAGTGTATCAGATCCTGAGATGCTTCCCCAGTGCATGGAGGAGGGCTTGCCATTGATGAAGCAACTATGGATATTTCCTGTATGAAAAAATTATAAGATTATAATATATCATAAGTTCACATGTACGCGTGCATATAGTCATGAAATCAAGAAAATAAAGTAGAGATGCATACCTCTACGCTCTCTTGATCCATGGGTGAATCAAGTGCATTCAACAAATCCACATAACTCAATGACCATTGTACATGTAAAATAGACAGAAAAACACTAATCAATCTACAAACCCCAACTAATACTTGATTTCAACATTTTCAAACAATTGTACAACTAAAAATGTTTTCAATTACCTTCTTCCCACGTTTTGGCATCTTCGAGGAATTCTTTTTCTTAGGACGAGGCCTAGACATGGAGGGGGTACCCTAAAAAAGCAAAATTAACATGAGATATTAGTATAGATAATATATTAAACATAATTTAAAAAATCTAAAATGAAATGAATTGCATATTCCATCAAAACAATACATAAAAAGGGTTGTACAAAATATGATACCGTATAGCCTTGTAGGCCAAAATCGATCGCTGAGAGCGTGATGTCATCAATTTGAGACATTTGGTCCCCTGTCAACACCTACAAACCAAAAATTGGACCAAGCATTAAAGATAGTTAGTATATCTTTTAATATTTTTGAATTCAAAGTGTACTATTCTATTTTAACATGTTACAAGATTTATACCTCAAGCATCGAAGTTGCAGCTGTAGTAACTGCGAGAGGAGTATGGGATACCGCTGCTACATCCTGAAATGCATATTATTTGTCTCAATTTAAATTGATGTATAAATAAAAACTCATTTATGTAATTACAAATTTAAAGTGATTGATAAATAAAATGCTATGAATTCAAATCAACACACCTGTGTCTATCGTTGATGGGCAAACACCATGCCCATCAACTCATTTGTCAGTGTGAAATCCTCAGTCGTGCAAGCCTAACATCTACTCCCACAAATTGTGCATGGATGAGATGTGGATCCATCTGCACCGACTGCATCATCTATCCCTGAGAATATCCCCAAGCAACTGAGACACATATGTTTAATGGGCTCTCTCTCACCACCTGGACCAACTAATGGCTCATCATCCAGTACAATAGGGTGTACTAATGATGTGCCATGTTGGATGATGGCACCAGTCAATGTTGTGGCCTCCTGAAGAGTCTGTAGCTCCATCAAATCTTTCAACTCTACTGGGACAACCTGATGCACCTTGGGTTTGAGTGCTAGGGGGCGATGACTCTCTGGGGCTACTCGTCTACCGGCTCCAAGTCTATCTTGGGCAAAGCCGCCACCTCTACCATGGAACTCTCTCATGTCAAGATAGTTTGGCCACACATTGAGCACAAATTCATAGTATACTTTTCTCAAAAAATACAATGGCACCTCATAATTATTACAAGGTGGATCATCAAAGACCATCCACCACCTCTGCCAAAAAAGATTCTTCATCTGCACATTGGTACACCAATGTATGGGAAACCTCTTTGCATTAAGAGGTAATGACTGACCAGTTTTAGGATCAACAAAAAGGGCACATATTTGTTGTTTACTAATATTTTTGTTTTTCACTCCCTCGTATGATAACCCATCAACATAGTATTGACGACACCTATCCCTAAAGTTTCCCCATTTTATAATTTTTGTGGAAACAACTATGGCACCACTAGCTAATGTTTCTAGGCTATTGGCGAGGTATTTATGATGCTCAAATTCAGATGTTTTCAATTTATCAATCAGTCTATTGATTTTAGATGAATTTTGCCCTACATGATTAATTAATTGCTCATGTGTTTCAGGTGTACGGTCAAAAGGAGGAATTGGGGGTGTATCTTGTGGGTTTTCAGGAGGTGCATTTTGTTGTTCTTGTTGTGGATTATCATAATTTGGTTTTTGAAATAAAAAATGAAAAAACCTAATCAAAATTAATGAAATTAAATTTAAAATGTAAAAAAAATTTAATAAATGGGAAAGAAAGACAAAAATTAACAAAAACTAACCTTGATCCATAGTGTCTGGAGGAGAAATGAGGCACCCCGTTCGTGGTTTGGCAAAGGAAATGGGGAAAAAAATGTGGTTGTCATGGGAAAATAAGACCCAGTTTTTTTTAACTTTTTCTTATAGATACCGCGTACACGATCCTTTACGGCTTATTAGCGCGTATGCACTCACTTTCCTAAAAGTAGCGCGTGTGTGCTCACTTTCCTAAAAGCAGCACATACACACTATCTTTTTTAGGCTCGAGAACAACAGACCTAAGCACGTACATGGTGATTTTAAATTTTATAACCGCGTACGCACTGCTTGTTTTTTCATGTTTTTTTTGGGTGGTGTCCACCTTTCTGACCACCATATTTGTGCACATACCCTTGCAATAATGAAGAAGTTGGTGAGTGATAATAAAAAATACTAGCATAAAATAATGAAGAAGTTGGTGAGTAATAATAAAAAATACTAGCATTAAATAATGAAGAAGTTGGTGAGTGATAATAAAAAAGACTAGCATAAGAAACTTTATTAGTCATTTGGGGATGATAGGAAAACTCTAAAAAGAGCCATAGGTATGTCACCTTTTTATTTAGTTTATGTAATTGGAGCTTCATTATGTCTACCATTGGAATTGGTTGCATCAAAGCTATAGACTATAACTGAAGTCGGGAATTTCAAAGTTCTCTAGAGAAGAGGATAATCTATCTTTCTAGAATTGAAGAACAAATATTTGATATGGTGGATTGTATTACTTTGCATCAAGTTTTAAAAATATTTTTTATTAGAAAGCAAGACCAAGAAACTTTGTAGAAGGATATATGGTGTTGTTGTGGGATAAAAGGAGAGAACCAAAGGGAGCTCATAGGAAATTTCACTCACAAATGGTGGTATCATGGCATGATGGCCCAAGGGAAAGATTCAATCACTATCTTAGAAGATTTCAGTGAGACATTGATAAAGAGATTCGATAGAAAAGATAGAAAAATTCATTTCAAAAAGATAGCACAACTAAATCAAGAGGGCATAGATAAATAGAGAATACATGAGATTTTGAAGGAGTGGCGAGACTAAACCAAACTTAGAATTGAAAAACTTAAGGGCCAGACCTAGTGTCTCGGGGGCTCATCGGAGATGGCCTTGCCTATGTGAAGGCGCAGAGACTTCATAGTTCTTGAAACTATTTAAAACCCATCTAACATGATGGTATATAAAGGAGTAGGTATGCAACCCTTTCTAGGGTCCCTTTACCCCAGACATTTTTCTCGTCGGTTGTCACCCACTTAGGTGAAACAGAGATGATGACCTAGCTAAAACAAAAGGTCCATCTATAACCCATAAACCAATGTTGATTGTAAAATAGTGATAAAAGTAAAAGTAGACTATATGCTTCATCAATGGATTATCTCTACCACACTTATGTGATCTCCCAAGAGTTATAAATGCAATTTTGATTCTTACAACTCTCATGATAAGAATGACTCTTAAATCATACAATTTTCAAGTGATATAAAGTACATGATTATGCTCATATCTATAAAACATGATCATTATCCAATACTAGTTACCCCCTAATGAATACTCCACTCAATTTGCATCATGGCATCATATAATAATGTTGATAATCAAAACAAGATCAATATAATATACCTAAATTTGACATCATTTCAATCATCTAGTAGGAAGCAATGGTCCTAAAACCATCATAATAAATCAACATATGACATTATGAATCTTCCACTTACGAACCTCAAGAAGAATGAGAATTATTAAGGATCTCAAACTTGGAATCTTTGAATATGGACCTGACGGCTCCAAAGTCCTCTTTTGTTTGAAATCTTTGAATATGGACATGAATGCTACACCAACACCATATGACACTCTCAACATACCCACCCCTAAAACTCATAGTTGTTGTCACCTCATGAAATGTTACGATTGAAAGATAAGCATAGGATGGGTTTGTTAAAAAGGCTTTAGAATATTTCAAGAAAATGTGATTGGCATGGTGAAACCCTTGTGAGAAAAAAACCACACCAAAGAGAACAATGCTTGTGTTATTCCTTCAAATGGGTTACAAGAATACTTCTTTCTAAATTCCTCTAGCACTTTATTACTACTACAACCTACAAAACAACTTGTCTAACCTCCTAGACCAAGCTCCAATTCACAAAATAAATAAAGGTAAAAACATGGGATGGTTTTGAAAAACATTTTACAAGCCCAATCTCACATCTCACCAATGAAAGGTATGCATTTTCATTTCACAGTATAGAATGTTGGTATTATGGATTTGTTGCATTGGTTTTGTCATTGATGTCAACACTTATCCTTCTGGAGATCGACATTGTTGATTTGGCACTATGGTTATATTTGTTTATTGTTGAAACGACATATTGTGTTCACTAGAAAGGTCAATGACTTATGCATAGTCACCGATATATGCTCACTGGCAGGTTATATGGTTCACAAGTACTGATGATGACTTGTTATCATATGGAGATCACTTGATTATGTCAAAGACATGGTTTGGATACTTGGTTTAGGTGTTTTGGTTATTGGTCTAATCGGGTTGACATATTTGATGTTACCGGCATATTGGTCTAGGTTATGGACCGGTATGTGTTATCTATTCTAGAGTAGCACGACACATTATGGAGATGATTTATTGATTGGATATTATTATAAATGTATTGAGCTAACATGTTGTATCGCATCAAGACTTATTTGTAATTGATTTAATTGTAATACTCTTAGTGAGCTGACCTACACATTTGGTCTTAGGTTTTGTATAAATGTAAGATCTCATTTATGAGATGAAGGCATGGTTATGGTGTGGAAGAGTGGTATGGTGTTTTAACTTGGTATGTGCAAATATTGAAGATAATATGAGCATATCATAGAGAGAATCAAGAAGACATCATTTGAAGGTTCAAGGAAGGTTTAAATGTGTTTATCAAAGCTTAAACCGGTACTAAATCTAGCATTGGAGATGCTATTTTGAGCAGTACATTATCATTGGATTTAACCATCCAATTGTGTAGTCTACGTGACTCCTAATTTGTGATTGAGCAGTGAGCTCTAGGTGGTTGGTCATTCTACATGTGCAGACCCCATTTGTATACACATACTATCTACAGTAGTATCATCTGATTGTGGGTAAGGTTTCCCACCATGGTTTTTCCTCTTACAGGGTTTCCACATCAAAAATATATTTATTATGTGTTGTGGATGTTGTTTCTCTTTCTTTTTCAAGCATTAAGTTTCACCGGTATTGATATTAACTACTAATCTGTTAACTGATATTAAGTATTAAGTTGGATTAAGTTATAATTGGGTTAAAATTCATTGACAACTAATTCACCCCCCCTCTCATTTGTCCTTCCGGATCCCAATCACTCTTTTTGCAGAAGTCTAACAGCTTGAGGAGATCCTATGGCAACTAACATTTTCAGGAAGGACAATCCTAAACTTGATAGAACTAACTATGGTATATGTAAGATCAAAATGGAGACACATCTAAATTGCATTGGAAGAGATATATAGGAAGTTACAAACAATGGCTATGTTGGTCCTACTCCGAATCAACCTAATCCACCGACATTGGGTAAGGACTTGGAGAATGATTGCAAAGCAAGAGAAGCACTTTTGAGTGCATTATCAGATCAGCAAATTATGGGATTATTAGACTAATCTACTACTAAAGCTATTTGGGATAAATTGGAAACATTGAATGAAGGAGATACCACTGTCAAAATTGCAAAACTGGAATGTTACCGGGTCAAGTATGAAAAATTGAAAATGGAAGAAGATGAAAGAATTTCTACTTTTATGGAAAGAGTTAATGAAATTGTTTTAGGAATACAATGTTGTGGAGGATCCTTAAGTGAAGATGAAATTGTTTCTAAATTTTTAAGAGCTTTGTCACCGGCTTATGAAATGAAAGTAATTGCTATTAATGAGTTGAGAACAATGCCTAATACATCAATATCTAGAGATACCTTGGTTGGAAAACTTTCAGCATTTGAGCTTGAGGAATTTGGTCCCATTGCTACAGTTAAGACAGATTTAGCCTTCAAAGCATCATCATCTGTAGCATCATCATCATCATCTGACAAATCTAATTGGAAAGCACTTTATGCAAAAGAACTTGAAGATATCAAGAGGGAAAATGAAGAACTAGAAGAACTTGAAGTACTATTTGCAAGGAAGATGCCTAAAGGTCCAGTTGGAAGTAATTATGAAGGTAAAGCATCATTTAAATGTTTTAATTGCAATAGAGTTGGTCACATAACATCTAGATGTCCTGATAGACATGCAAGATTGAGAGATGAAGCTAAAAGAACATATAATCCTAACCCTGAATATCAGAGATACAAATTTAAGAAGAACAGAGATAAATCATGTTACTATGTTGATGAAGGAGTTACAAATGATTCTGATGAAGAACCGACAGACAATGGATGGGCATTTGTTGCAATAAAAGAAGATCAACTGACACCTACTGTCCCACCAATAGAGTGGGCCCTGACAGCTAAAATTGAGGAAAAAGATGAATGGATCATTGATAGTGGATGTTCACATCATATGACTGGTGATAAAAGCAAATTCTTATCTTTTCAGGAATATAATGGAGGTCTAGTAAGATTTGGCGATGATAAAGCTTGTTTAATCAAAGGAAAAGGAACTATATCTTTGGATGGTAAGCAAAATACTAACAATGTTTATTATGTTGAAGGTTTGAGGCATAATCTTTTGAGTGTTGGTCAATTAGTTGAAAAAGGATTTCAGTTACAATTCAAGAATGGAAAATGCAAAATCATGAACAGAACTGGATTGGAGATTGCAACTGGTAATCAGACTAAAGGTAATATCTTTCATTTGAATAATAGTGATAAGACATGTTTGATTGCACATATTGATGAAAGTTGGTTATGGCATAAGAGACTCTGTCATGTAAATTTTCATTGCATTGTAAAGATCAGTTCAACTAAAGCAGTAAGGGATTTACCTAAGATTGTGAAACCTCATAATCTGGTATGTAAGGAATGTCAAATGGGAAAGCAAGTTAGAACAACTTTTAAGAGTATTTCTGAGAAATCCAATAATGTTCTTGATTTAATTCATACTGACTTGTGTGGTCCGGCAAGAAAAAGAAGTTTATAGGGAGATAGATATTTTATGCTAATTACTGATGATTATTCTAGAATGTGTTGGGTTACTTTTCTTGGGGAGAAATTAGAGGCTTTTGGAAAATTCAAGTTATACAAGGCAATGGTAGAGAATGAAACTGATAAGAAAATCAAATGTTTAAGATCAGATCAAGGAGGAGAATTTACATCTAAGGAATTTAATACATTATGTGAAGTAAATGGAATCAAAAGACAACTATCAGCACCTCAGACACCTTGGTAGAATGGAATTATGGAAAGAAAGAATGAAACTATTATGGAAGCAGCTAGAAGCATGATATTGGAAGCAAATCTACCTCATGTGTACTAGAGAGAAGCAATAAATACAATGGTTTACACTTTCAATAGAGTTCACATCAAAGGTGAAACCGGTAAGACCCCTTATGAACTATGGTTTGGTAATACTCCTACTCTTAAATACTTCAGAATATTTGGAAGCAAATGCTAAATTAGGAGAGATGAATATGCAGGTAAATTTGATCCTAGAAGTGATGAAGGAATATTTCTTGGTTATTCATCTAAGAGCCAGGCATATAGATGTTTTAATAAAAGATTGTAGAAGATCATTGAAAGTGCTAATGTGAAGATAGATGAAAACTTTAGAGGAAATTCAAGGTCTGTAGATTCTAAACCGACAGTTGAGATGATCATAAATGAACCAATATAGATTGCACCGGTACAAAATGTGGATCCAGTCACACTGGCATCATCAGAGAATTCCATAGTGACTAAAGAACAGTAGCATGTGAATAAACCCAAGTATGTAAGACTGAATCACTCAGAAAATTAGATAATTGGGAATAAGTATCAAGGTGTTATGACAAGAGGAAGAGTGGAAAATGAAGAGGTGTTCTTAATTTCTCAAATTGAACTAGCATCTATTATTGAAGCATGTCAAGATGAACATTGGATAAAAGCAATGGAAGATGAATTAGAACAAATTGAAAAGAACAATACATGGACATTAGTTCCTCGACCTAAAGACAAAAATGTAATTGGAACTAAATGGGTATTTAGAAATAAACTTAATGAAGATGGTAAGGTAATTAGGAACAAAGAAAGATTAGTTTGTAAAGGATATTCACAGAAAGGGGGAATTTATTATAATGAAACCTTTGCACCAGTAGCTAGAATTGAGACAGTTAGATTATTTCTTGCATTTGCAGCTCATAACAACTATAAAGTATATCAGATGGATGTAAAATGTGCATTTTTGAATGGTGATCTTGAAGAGGAAGTTTACATTTTTTAGCCTGATGGATTTTCATTGACAAATGATAAAGATATGGTTTGCAGATCAAGGAAAGCTTTGTATGGATTGAAGCAAGCTCCTAGAGCTTGGTAGGCTAGATTGGACAAATATCTTTTAAAGCTTGGTTACACTAAAGGTAATGTTGATAGCAACTTATATTACAAAGTGACTAATGATGACATCTTGGTTATTGAAGTTTTTGTTGATGATATCATTTTTGGAGGAGAAGATGGATTGTGTAAGGGCTTTGCTAACAAGATGCAGGAAGAATTTGAAATGTCTATGATTGGGGAGATAAAATTCTTTTTAGGATTGCAGATTTCACAAACTGATAAAGGTATATTCATATGTCAAACAAAATACTAGAAGGAACTACTGAAGAAATTTGGTATGGAAAACTCTAAACCGATAAGTACTCCTATGACTACAACTGATAAATTGACATTGAAGGATGATTCAACTCTTGTTAATCCGACAAGATACAAATCTATTATTGGAGGTTTATGGTATTTGACATAAACCAGACTTGATATAATGAATGCAGTATGTATTGTTTCAAGGTTCAGAGTAATCCTAAACAAAATCATGAATCAGCAGTAAAAAGGATTTTCTGGTATCTACAAGGCACAACAAATCTTGGTTTATGGTATCCTAAAGATTAAAATTTTGATTTATGTGCATACATCGATGCAAATTGGGCAGGAGATGTAGATGAAAAAAAGAGTACCACTGGTGGTGCATTCTTTCTTAGTAGTAGATTGATTTCTTGGATAAGTAAGAAGCAAAGTTGTACATCATTATCAACAGCAGAATCAGAATAGGTTGCAGCAACAACTAATTGTACTCATGTATTATGGATTAAGAAAATGTTGAAGGACATAAAGGTAAAATGCAAAGAATTGATAATCATTTATTGTGATAATTTAGCAGCACTTGATATATCAAAGAATCTGATATTTCACTCTAAGACTAAGCATGTTTCTATCAAATATAATTTTCTGAAAGAGAATGTTGAAGCAAAAGAAGTAAGATTGGTTTATGTGAATACTAAAGAGCAGATTGCAGATATCTTTACAAAGCCTTTGCCTAAGGAAACCTTTGAATATCTCATAGAGCAGCTTGGGGTAATACCCTCATCGGCAGAGACTTAGATGATTGAAGATTGGCATCAAACCGGTAGAAACTAACAAAGAAATATTTTTCCGGCTTTGATGGAGGAGAGCTACTTCTTAGGGGGAGTAGTTGGTTGTATGTTCTGGTATTTCTTCTTAATTACTTTGGCATTTGATGTCAAAGGGGGAGAGATATCTATGAAAAAAAATTATTCATTGGGGGAGAGATATATACTCTTTGTATTTTGTTTTTGATTTCTGGTATTGATCTATTCTAGAGATTGTTGGTTTTGGTTTTTGGTATTCTGTTTTGGCACTTAGATGTTTTTCCATCTAGTGTTGTCATCAATGCAAAAGGGGGAGATTATTGGTATTATGGATGTGTTGCATTGGTTTTGTCATTGATGTCAACACTTATCCTTCTGGAGATCTACATTGTTGATTTGGCACTATGGTTATATTGGTTTAATGTTGAGCCGGCACATTGTGTTCACTAGCAAGGTTAGTGACTTATGCACAGTCACCAGTATATGCTCACCAGCAGGTTATATGGTTCACCAGTACTGATGATGACTTGTTATCATCTGAAGATCACTTGATTATGTCAAAGACATGTTTTGGATACTTGGTTTTGGTGTTTTGGTTATTGGTCTAATCAGGTTGACATATTTGTTGTTACAAGTAGATTGGTCTAGGTTATGGACCTGTATACGTTATCTATTCCAGAGCAGTATGACACGTTATGGAGATGATTTATTGATTGGATATTGTTGTAAATGTATTGAGCCGACATGTTTTATTGCATCAAGACTTATTTGTAATTGATTTAATTATAATATTCTTAGTGAGCTGACCTACACATTTGGTCTTAGGTTTTGTATATATGTAAGATCTCATTTATGAGATGAAGGCATGGTTATGGTGTGGAAGTGTGGTATGGTATTGTAACTTGGTATGTATGAATATTCAAGATCATATGAGCATATCATAGAGCGAATCAAGAAAACATCATTTGAAGGTTCAAGGAAGGTTTGAAGGTGTTTATTAGAGCTTAAACCGGTACTGAATCCAACATTGGAGATGTTATTTTGAGTAGTACATTATCATTGGATTTAACCATCCAATTGTGTAGTCAATGTGGCTCCTAATTTGTGATTGAACAGTGAACTCTAGGCGGTTGGCCTTTCTGTATGTGCAGACCCCATTTGTATACACATACTATCTGCAGTAGTATCATCTGATTGTGGGTAAGGTTTCCCACTGCGGTTGGCCTTTATGTACGTTAGGAAATAGGAAATCATCACAAGACAAGATAAACATACTAATCATTCAATCACAAGAACTCATTGCAATGATCTATCCTAAACACATTCAATAGAGACATGAAATAAAAACATTCAAAACTAGAAATTAAGCAAACCAAAGGTATGATTTGAATGCTCCTTCATGCGGCTCCATTGTTCTTCTTTCCTCTTCAAATGGTTTGGTTGTGGATCTCACCTACAAGTGCACACACATAATTGAAAGCAAGTAGACAAGATTATTGATCAAGAGTACTCGAAATGTGATTGACTAGAAATTCGATAATCTGATTACCAATTAGCTTTGGTTGATGAAGATCATCCAATTTATAGAAGAATTGGAGAGATGACAAGATTAGCATGATTCAATTCAAATGGAAATTGCAAATCAATTATGTCAATTATGACAAATTATGCACTTTTTATGCAAAATTTGTTGATTGATGATTTATGACAAATTATGACAACTTCTATGTCAAAATTGATTGATTGTCAATTATGACAAATTTATGACAAATTTCTATGTCAAAAATTGATTGATTGTCAATTATGACAAATTATGACAAATTTCTATGTCATTTCCATGAATTTAGGAGAGAAATAGGAGGAAATTGAAATTAGGAATTAGAAAATTAAGAAATTAGAAAATTAAGAAATTAGGAAATTAGAAATTAGGTAAATTAATTAATAATTTGTCATTTATTAATTAATTCACAAAGAGGAATAATTAGCCAATTTAATGAACATTTAATTGTGACAAGAAGACTTAGGATAAATAAATAATTTATTAATCCTAAAGGAGGAAATGACAAACCAGGTTAAATGATGAAATCATAAAACCCTAGAGGACGAATTAGCAATGCGAGAATGACAATTAGGTCTTGATGAAAGATAATTGATATCGATTCGATTTGATTTTGGATTGATAAATGACCAATGTGATAAATGATTTGATTGAGAAAATGCACCAATTGAAGAGGAACAATGACAAATTGATCCAAATTGACATAATTGAGACAAACAACGATCGATGACAAATCGATCGCAAAATGACAAGATCGAACAAGAGGACAAGAATTGATGACAAAATAAATTACAAAACGACAATATTGAAAATGACCACGATCGATGACAAATCGATCGCAAAATGACAAGATCGAACATGACAACGACCGATGACAAATCGATCATTAAACGACAAGATTGAAAATGATAAGGATTGATGATAAATCGATCGCCAGAGGACAAGATTGACAAGAGGGCAACAATCGATGACAAATCGATCGCAAGATTGACAGGAGGACAAAACCCTAATTAGGATTGACAATGTCCAAAATAATGACAAATGAGCATGCACATTGATGCAATAAGATAAGATCGATCATGACTGGAGATTGTTGTCGACAAGACCAAATTCGAAGGCGAGATGAATGAGGAATGTAGAAGAATGACTCGATGCTCGCAAATGATAAAGACCAAGTACGAATCATAGGAGAAATGTTAATGTGACGCAAAAACCTAAAATGAGGCAATGCGCAAATGTTAAAGTATGACTTCGCAAGCATTGACCATTTTTAGGTGTCTACAGATTGGTCTAGGTTATGGACCTGTATGCGTTATCTATTCCAAAGCAGCATGACATGTTATGGAGATGATTTATTGATTGGATATTGTTGTAAATGTATTGAGCCGACATGTTTTATTGCATCAAGAATTATTTGTAATTGATTTAATTATAATATTCTTAGTGAGCTGACCTACACATTTGGTCTTAGGTTTTGTATATATGTAAGATCTCATTAATGAGATGAAGGCATGGTTATGGTGTGGAAGTGTGGTATGGTATTGTAACTTGGTATGTATGAATATTCAAGATCATATGAGCATATCATTGAGCGAATCAAGCAAACATCATTTGAAGGTTCAAGGAAGGTTTGAAGGTGTTTATTAGAGCTTAAACCGGTACTGAATCCAGCATTGGAGATGCTATTTTGAGTAGTACATTATCATTGGATTTAACCATCCAATTGTGTAGTCAATGTGGCTCCTAATTTGTGATTGAATAGTGAACTCTAGGTGGTTGGCCTTTCTATATGTGCAAACCCCATTTGTATACACATACTATCTGCAGTAGTATCATCTGATTGTGGGTAAGGTTTCCCACTGTGGTTTTTTCCCTTACAGGGTTTCCACATCAAAAATATATGTGTTATATTTTGTGAATGTTGTTTCTCTTTCTCTTTCATGCATTAAGTTTCACAGGTATTGATATTAACTGATAATCTGTTAATCAGCATTAAGTTTGGTTTACCGGTAATAAGTATTAAGTTGGATTAAGTTGGATTAAGTTATAATTGGGTTGAAATTCATTGACAACTGATTCACCCACCGTCTCAGTTGTCCTTCTGGTTCCTAACGTAGAATGGTTTCTCAAATTGTCTTTTATGTTTGTCACTTGAAGATAGGTCAATGGGGAGATTGTTAAATTTATTTGTTGAAGGGTTTGGGGGAGCTCTATGAATCACTAAACACTTTCTTATCATTAATGAGATTTGTGGTAATTTTTTCTTTATTGAGAGGTATAAATATTTATAGCTTCTCTCATTAAAACTTCCAAAACATATTTGTTTTTGCTAATTCACATGGTTTGATGGTGCAAGAGCACACTAGGGACCTAGGTTTGGCCAAAACAGTCAAAATTTGAGATTTTTGTTTTTTTTGTGTTTTCATCCTTGGCCCAAATTCACTTTTCTTTGATATGAGATTATTTATGTTCACAACAAATCCTGTGTGAAATCAAATTTTTCATATGACTTCTTTAATAATATTGCTTTGTTGGTCTGTTAATAACCAAGGAAGCACACTTATATTAATCTAGTCTCCATGGCTATTTGATTGAATCATATTCTTCATTGCATGATTGGAATCATGAATGTCACTACAGATTGTATCAATTTTTTTTGGTCATGCCTTCCATCCAATATTTTCCATAATGTCTTTGTTATATTCTTTCCAATATGCATAGTATCAAACAAATGCACAATTTGTAACTGCTCGTAGTAGGGCAACCTACTAAATTTTTGGGGATAACTTTTTTGTCCCTTAGGAAGGTGTTCATTATGCCTTGATGACCTTCATGATCATCAATCACATCATCAGTAAACAAAACACAATAGAAAATATGTTTTATGACATAAACCATTAGATAGAATGGCATTACCTTGACGATTAATTCTATTATATTCCAACTTCCACAGGTGAGGTGTCATTCTTCATGGCTTTGATGTATTCTCTTCTTTCCCATTGAAAAGATGTTTTTTAGTATTTCGATACTTATAATTTTTATGGAGAAAGTACCTATACTCATCAAACACTTGCTTTCCTAAACTTTTTGAATGACGAGATTTCATCTTTGGACCACAAACTGGACATGCACATTTTCCCTTTGTTTGAAGACCTACAAGATAATGTATAATTGGATTAAATATGTTAATTTTTTTAATTATAATTATCATGCACAACTTGAACACTATAACTGTAGACACCCAAAATTGTCCAGTCTAATTAAATAAATATTTTATTTATTTAATTATCTAAGCTTAATTCTTCTATTAATTAAATAAATCTTTATTTATTTAATTAATTCATTTATCCTCTTCTAGCCTTATTTCTCATTTAAATAAATACATTTATTTATTTAAATTATCCTTTTCCTAAATTAAATATCTTATTTATTTAATTATCCCACTTCTTCTATTAATTAAATAAATCTTTACTTATTTAATTAATTCATTAACCTTTTCTACCTATGACACATGTCATTCATCTCTTAATTCATACACTACCTACCCCTCTTATTATTTTATTATTTCTTTTACCTACCCTCTAATCATAGCCGACCTCCTTTTACACCTCTCAATCTTATCCCTCCATTTCATATAGTGTCTTCTATATAAAGAGATGCTTCCTTCATTATCAAACCCTAACCAATCATTCTAACTACTTGATCAATTGACTACACTACGATCCTACTTGCAACCACATTCCGTTCTTTGTTGAGCTCTTGTGCACACATAAAATCTGAGAGCAAATATATCAAGCAAGATCAATGGAGATAGGAAGAATGGAGATCAAAACCCTATTGGACATGTGATGGTATAATCTTTGTGATTTCATTTGATTTACATTGTCTTAGGTAATTTTCATATGTTATGGTGGATCTTTGTTGTTGTTAGGCTAGGATTTTGTGGTTGAATTCATTTAGCCTTTTAATATCATTATTATTGTTATCCATTTTCACCATATACATTTTGGCACGCCCGGTGGGACTCTTGTCCCTTTTGTATTTAACTTTTTTGTTGCAGATCTTGTGTTTTGAAGTTGCAGATCTGACGTTTTCGACAACATTTTGATATTCCCACGTCTACACACTTTCGGATCGCGTTTTTTATTTTCTGGCATGTCTGTGACATCTAGAATTGCGTCTGTGTAATTGGCAATATTTTATTTTGCAGGTTTCGGTAAAGCGCGTTTGTGTTATTAAGTCGCGTCTGCGGTGTTTTTAGCCGCGTCTGTGTCTAGAAGTCGCGTCTGTGTTTTGGAGCCATGTCTATGTCTCACAGAACCACATCTACGTTAAGAAGTCGCGTCTGTATCGAGGGTAATCGCGTCTATGTTCACCGATTTTGAATTTTGAGTTATAAATTTAGTTTTGGTTTTTGCATTTAGGGTTTCAGATCTGGTTTATTTGGAGCTAACATTTTTAGATCTAGCTAATGAAATTGGTGCAGCTTGTCTTGAAAACAAAATCATTTGGTTGAAGGTCCCTATTTTCACAAAGTCTTTTGGATCTAAAATTTACCTAACTTGTGTGCTTTTAGAAAGGGGTGATTATATGAAACAATCCAAACTACTAACAACTCTTTGTTGCAGGTCCTTGGCAAGGGTTTTTGGATTTTTATTGTATGCCTTGTTTTCATAGACTAGCAAACACTTCCATTGGTGCACTAAAATTGAATCATTGTCTTTTGTGTCTTGAGCAATAGGCTCTTTTTATTTAATCTTTAGAGGGCCTGTCTTCTCGTGTGGTCATTAGGACTACTAGTGAGAAGAGAACGACCCAAGTGGTAGCGAGGAAAACCCACCTCTTTCGAACCACTATAAACAATTGTATTCATGGTGAAAACTATGGATAACGTGTGCTGATTAGTTCATACCGACACTATGTCTCCCCATAAACCCGTTTGATCAAATTTATTTGATCAGTTGTAGGGCATAACCCCTATCGGCTAGGAGCCTTCTATATTTACAGAGCTGAAAGTGCCGCATGTATGGCCACACAAGTGGATGCCCTTAATAGCACCTTTTTGTTTTAGAATCCCAAATCCTTCTAGTTGTTGGGGCAGGAGGTCAGACCTCTGGTAGCGGCCCACACACATACGGTTCTTAGTAGAGATACAAAGTTTGCCACAGGGAGTTTTCATGGGGATTGATGCTTGGCTAACTCGAGAAGTGAGTGTCGAGGGTGGAGCTAGTGAGGTCAAGCATCTAAGTATCCACTCTGAATAGCGTAGCCTTGGGGGTAAAACCCCATGTGGGATCAACAACTATTGTCTTGGCTAGCCATAAGAATTGTGCTTGACTTATTTTAAACATTCAAAACCTTCAAGACCAAATAGAAAAACATTGTGTCTTTTGTGTCTTCAAGTGTATGCAAAAACATTTTCACATCAAACAACACACTTTTCTTGGAGTCATTTTGCATCTAGACACTTGCAAACATTGGGTCTTCATCAACATTGTGTCCTCTTGTCACGAAAAATAGTCAAACAGTCAGATTTGGTCACAACAAAACGACTTCACAGATTGGAAAAAATTGCACAAATTTTGCAGAAACGCGTCTGTGTCAGACATAATAGCGTCTATGTTGTATAACCACATCTATGTTGTATAACCGCGTCTGTGAAGGGCAGAAACGCGTTTGTGTTACCAAAATCAACATTGCGATTTGCACAAAATCTCAGCAACGCATCTGCATTGAACAGAACCGCGTCTATGTCAGGAAACCACGTCTGTGAAGTATACAGGTGCGTCTGTGTTCAGAATTGAAAAACTGTTATAGTCCAGCAAACAAACACAGTCAGTTTTGGAATTCTTGAGCTTCCTAGGTCATTTCTCCAGGGTTTCATTTAGCATTCAACCTGTCTTTGGGTCTCACACAATCCATCATTGCTTTACACCTTACAATACATTCACATTTGTCTAAACTTGAGTCAAAAGGTCACTTGCTTGTCCTCACTATACTTTGTCAACACACTACATACAACAACACTTTGCTAAGTGGTCCCTCATCAAGGTTTCTTACCTTTGGGTCTCATTTGGTCTTACTTAGAGTCAAGGTCAACTTACCTCATCAAGAGAAACTATCCTCTCGTTGGAAGTCACACCTACTCTACTACATACATACTTGGTCTTACACTTGGGACATTGCAAGTACACCTCAGATTCATTTAGATTCCATCCAACTCTTGGTCTTCCATACTTTTTCCATTTTCATCTAGTCTCACACATCTCGGTCAATACCTAGTTCATGGTTGAAACCCGTCTTTAAAAATTTAGGAGAGAAACTAAAGAGGCTCAAGAGTCTGCAAACATGAGTTCTTATGAGTATGATAATGATATCTTTTTCAATTCTGATCATACTACATTACCTGACATGGATGCCTATAGAAACATTCCAAATGTTGAGAACATGGACACTACAAACAACAATGATACACACAATGACACTATGGATAACTTTTCAGTACATTCAATAGATGTGGAAGAATCCATTATGAATCCCCATTTCAATCGATTGGTTGAGGAAATAATGAGGAGGGATAGACAATACTTCTTACAAATGATGGCACAAAGTGGAGCGAAGATACCTCATGATTTTGACATGTCTTAAATAATGGAAAATCGACCTTTGCAACAAACTCACTCCAACATGGATCAAAGAAGGCCTAATAGTGGAGGCAATAGAGGACCACATATGGTACCTGAATCACCATCATCTTTGTTTCAAAAACTAGAGGTCCCATACACACATGGTCAAGCATATGATACTCACCTTCGCAAACCATTATGGAAGTCTTATGCAGAAAGATATGCTCAATCACATACCAATGCTAAGGATCAACCACCAAAGCAATTGGATATTCAAAGGCATGCTCAAAATTTGGACACAAGGAAACCTCGTGTCAAATTTGGGGGCAACACATTAGAACATGACATGCCTATAGAGTATGGTATACATGGACAAAATAGATATTGTGTTCCTCAACATGAATCTATACCAAGTGGTCCATATACATAGCATCATTATAGACCTCCTCCATATGAACATGTGTATGATCAATATCATCCATATATGCAACATGCACCTCCTCCAATTGGTGCCTCAAGCATGGGGTATGGTCCAAGAAGTAGATCTCCATCTAAGAGCAATTTAGAGCAACAAATCAGGGACTTACAAAAGAAAATGGAGGACATAAATACACCAAAGCCAACATACACAATGAGAGACATATGTCCCTATCCATTTGACAAAAGCATTCCAATTCCTCCATTTCCTACACACTTTGTGATGCCTAAGTTTGATAAGTATAGAGGAAAAGGGGATCCTAAGGCACACATAAGACAATTTTTCATAGCTTGCATTGAGGTAGCTTCAGAAGAGACATATTTGATGAGATTATTCCCACAGAGCCTAGGTGATCAAGCTATGGAATGGTTCTCCCAACTTCCACCTGGAATTAAGTCATGGGGTGACTTAGTAGAGGCATTTATCCAACATTTCTCCTACAACATAGAGACAGACATATCAGTCACTACTTTGTGCAACACCAAGAAAAAAGATGGAGAGTCTTTTTATCATTTTTACAAAGATGGAGGAATCTAGCTAGCAGATACTCTTGTGAAATCCCACAAAAACAAATGGTAGAAATGCTCACCTCGAATGTTAACAAAGAGATTGGCTATGATCTAAGGAAAGCTTGTTTGTCCACCTTCAAGGACATTATTGAAAAAGGCTTAGCAATAGAAAAGGTCTTGATTGAACAAGGAGTCTTTAAGATATTCAAGGAAAACAAAGATGACTTTAAGGGAAACAACAAACTGAGATTTTGGAACAAAAACAAGAACATAGTCAATGATGGTGTTGTTGATGCCAACATAGTGCGACCCAAATTCATCTTTTCAGGATCAAGTTCTACAAACAATCAAGTGAATACTCAAACAAATTTCAGATCACGAAGGAAGTACACCCCATTAGGAGAACCACTTGAATCAGTTTTCAAAAAGCTAGTGGCAAACAAGGTAATCACAGTTCCAGATTTTCCTCCATATGAACCAAAGGTCAAACCAAATTGGTGGAATGATGATGAGTATTGTGAATTTCATAAGAGCAAAGGTCATAAGACAAGAAATTGTCATTGACTGAAGAACATCATACAAGATCTCATTGATAGAGGTGATATTGAAATTGAGGGAGATTCGTCTAATCAAGAACATGAGATGTTTAAGGAACCATTCCCAAAACATGACAAGGGAAAAGCTAAAGCCATAGAGGATCAAACCAATTATACCAGAGCATCCTAAAACTATGATTCAACCATCAATCACATCTCGATGGACAATTATGTCTCTACCATTATCATCGAGGACAAAACGTCTGAGAATTCTACCCGGAGACCCAAGATTGTCCTAAAAAGTGTTGGATCTTCTTCCGAACCTACCTCTGAATGTCATGTTACAACTCGCTGAGGTAAATTCACTTTGCAGAGTGCTCCAGCCAAGAACACCACTTCCTCATCAACCAAACCTGAGTATGACCTTGTAGAACAGTTAGGGAAGACACCCGCGCTCATCTCCATCCTTGAGCTATTACACATATCCCCCACTCATAAAGCCATTCTTGATAAAATCTTGAAAGATATTGTTGTTCCTACTGATCTGAACATGGACTAGTTTCAAGCCATGGTGGGATACCTTTCCATTCCACACTCCCTTACATTCACAGAATCCAATGACGCCTTCATAAGTTAGCCACATAATGCACCACTACACATTGAAGCCTTCATTCACAAACATCAAATAAAACGAGTCCTGATAGATGGAGGAGCAGGTCTAAACATTTTTACATTGAGCACAATTAAACAATTGGGATATTCTGATAAAGCTGTGAATTCTTCAAACAAAATTACTATCAAAGCATATGATGATGAAGAACGTTCATCCAAAGGCACAGTCACCTTGCCTCTCAGAGTTGGGCCAGTTACAAAGGATGTGGTTTGTCAAGTCCTAGACCTGGATCTCACATACAATATATTGTTAGGACGTCCATGGATTCATGAGATGAGCGCAGTCCCATCTACATATCATTGATGTATCAAGTTCCCACACAATGGAGTTGAAGTGACCGTCAAAGCTGATCCAAATCCATTCATATATTGCAACAATCTACGACCTAGATCAGAAATAACAATCCCAGTCAATCGACAAGCTATTCCTTCTTCAGCATATGTGGATCCAGAATCCTTGAAAGCTTCTACATCAAAACAAGCAGAGCACAAAGAAAAATTCAAGATTAAAGACATGGGATGTGGTGAGTATATTTTTCATGTTGATCAACTCCCACTATCTCCTAACACATTTTGTCAACAGGAACAATCTACAAGCAATATGCAAGACCAAGGAATTGGGTGTGAACCACCTAGTGTTGTGGCTACTGAGTCTGAATGCAAATCTCCTCTACTGGTGCAAGCATCTCTTGATATCAATAATCCTAAGAGTGGTTTCAGTGAAGAATCTATTGAATTTATTGCCAGCCCTCTTGAGAACTCACATAGCCTTACCATTTCATCCACTCATTCCATTTCCACTCCACTTCCAGACTTGGATCAACAAGAATCACAAAAGCCCTTACTAATTGGGGATGAAAAATCAAGATTTGAAAAGAAAAACCTAAAAGTCAAAAATAAAGAAAAGTCCTTTAGTCCAAATCAAAATCAAAAGCTACTAGAATCCACAAAAATCAAGGTCAAGGATAAAAATCCTATGAAAGAAAAAGAGCAAGAGTTGATCTCCCCTAATATCAAAATAACTGGGGGCAAAAGCTCTAAAAATTCAAGTCAAAAAGCATACTTGTTGATCCTAAGTCTCCATTATGCTATCCTACTTTCACTTCTTTTCACAATCATAAGCCTTCATCACTCATCTACTTGTTCCACACATCCTTTCCCTTCTGGCGATACATCATGGACCTTTAATGGAGCTTCCTCGAAGGAATTTGTTATCAGGGATGCCCAAACTTCTTCAGGTGACACGCATATGGGCCTACATACTCCACACATTAGTAATTCTATCTCAGTTCCTTCATCAAGGAAGATAGTCACTCGAGATACACATCATTCAGTCAAGGAACAATGCAGCTACAATCATAAAGTCAAGCCTCGCACATTTGAGGTAGGTGACTTAGTTCTCAGAGAAAATCCTAAAAATCAGCAAGACAAAGAGAAGGGCAAGTTCGAACCAAATTGGCTTGGTCCTTACATCATTACAGCAGCATATGGATCTGGGGCATATCAGCTCTCAACTACAGAAGGTGAACCTTTGGAGGATCCTTTCAACAGCATGCACTTTCACAGGTTC
The DNA here is from genome assembly GCF_030272615.1 of Cryptomeria japonica. NCBI lineage: Eukaryota > Viridiplantae > Streptophyta > Pinopsida > Cupressales > Cupressaceae > Cryptomeria > Cryptomeria japonica. Next base: position 255,968,077 of record NC_081410.1, read on the forward strand.
TACACATAGCTCTTTGGAATATCCTAATTCAAAAAATACAAAAAATTCAAAAATTTCAAAAATACAAAAAAAATCAAAAAATTCAAAAATACAAAAAATAATTAAAAAACAAAAAAATCGTTACTTGGTGAAAACCTGGCAAACAGGCGCCTTGTGACACAAAAAAAAAATCAAAAAATCAAAAAAAAGTAAAGAGAAATAATTTCGTCCAACGATGAAAACCACTTCGGTGGCGCCCTGGGCAAGTACCATGGTGAAAATTGGGTCACCAGCGCCATGCGTAGAGACATTGCTCCTCCCTCCTTCAGGATTCACTTTCATCCTTTCACTTTGCACACACTCATGACCAATTCATCCATAATAAACTTACCCATTCCCATCATGGCTTGTTATTGATCTACCCAAGATTGGTTAGCCATTCATAATAAACCTCCCTTTTCACCTCCCTTTCCATCCATAATAAATCAGCTCCTATCTGTGGCTAAGGCAAATCCTACATCTAGTGATGGGTGTGGAACTGAGAACATCACATGTTTTGAGGAGTACAGTTTCTTCCAGCTTCCTTCAGTCTATCCACACACAATTCGCAATAAAGCAGCATCTGCATCGCCGGTCCACAATAAAGTTTCATCTTCTCCGCAATAAAGTATTAGTTTCATGGATTCAGTCAATTTCAGATGAGACACAGTAGCAACAATGGGCTTCAACAAATCAAATCTTTCAACAGACTCAGACAACATTATGGTTCAGTGCTATCTATCCTTTTTGTGAAAGTAAACATTGTGACCACAATCAAATAAGAGTTATACAAGTGACAAGAGACACTAAACGTGAGGACTACAGTGGATGTTGGTGTCGAGTCTTGGTTTTCTTTTTTTGATTTTATCTTTTGATGACATGTCTTTTAGCTTTTCCAGGATGTCTCTGACTAGAGATTCTATCTCCAGGATGTCTTTGACTAGAAAGGCGAGGATGGGGTATCATCACCTATATTTTCTTTTGTTGTCTGTGAATTGTCTCTTAGTAATGCTATGACTTGTCCAAGGATATGAGGACACTGAGAGTCTAGTATGAACTAGGGCATTCCTTGTTTGTAATTGTCTTATCTCCATGCAAACAGGTACAATGACTTTCTGGGTCGAACATATATCTAGATTGTCATAACCTACTTGACATAATAAAGCTCAATGATGATAACGCACAAGAAGCTCTTTCACTTTCATATCTTCTATCTTCCATCCCCCTTTCTTGATTGACTTCCATCGTCCTTCTCGAGTCCGCATAGCCTGCTGTCACATGACTGAGTATAATGACACACCAAAAACATTTGCATTTCATGTAGTTTCACCTACATTATCACATGTTAGCATTTCATTCATACATATAGATATCACAACTGCATCACATCCTGCACACAACACCTGTTAGCACAATTTACATTTGCATTATCATATTCATCTGCATTACATACATTCACATTTGCATCATGCATACACATATAAAACATAAAAGAACAAAATATATATATATATATATATATTGCATTGTATCATATACATATTTGCATCCATAACATCACATAAGAACATCTCATCACATAGGTACACATGCATATAGCTGCCGCAAAAATGAATCATCTCATATATATATATATATATATATATATATATATATATATATATATATATATATATATATATATATATATATATATATATATATATATAAAGTGCCATGATACAATGATGTCACAATCATATGGCTACAATCACCCGAAGGTGTCTACATCATCATACAAAAATGGTACAATACTGATACATAGGGAGCCCTCTATGGCTATGATGAATTCCCTCCCTTGGAGCCGTCTGGCCTCGATGGAATCTGAGCCCCTAAAGGACCCACCCCAGGATCATCCCTCCTATCTCCTCTATTTGGTGGTGGTGGAGGACCCATAACCCCACCACTCAATGCCTGTCTCCTTTGGCTCCCTCCCGTAGCTATTGCTGTCCGCGATGGTCTATGGAAGCTCCTCACCCATTGATCCATTGGCACTGCACCATAATAGAGATCCCGTCAGTAGGCAATCTCCTCCCCAGCCCACAGCCAACCCCCATGCAACCCTATCCGGACACAGGAACCCACTGATCACTCCTCCTATAACTGCTGGCAGCGCTAACCCTGTAGCTATCATAGTATCCCACGCCACGTGTCCAGCCCTCATCTCCAGTCCTGGGTCCTGGAACACTTGTCTCAAGGCCTCCCTGTCTCCATCTCAATCATACGGGATCAGCTCCCCATCGATCGGTATCCGCAAAATCCTATATACATCCTCAAGGGTGACTGTCATCTCCCCCATTGGCAAATGAAATGTACATGTCTCGGAGTGCCATCTCTCCACCAGCGCAGTCAACAGTCCCATATTTGCCCGAAACTCAGGCACATACAACACTTGTCTCAATCCCATAGCCTCGATCGCAGCTCGCTCCTCGGCTGTCAGCTCAGGTTGCAATCTCTAAGTCGATGGGAATCTCTCCTGTGACTCCAGCATAGGCAAATACTCTTGCAGTCAAGCAAATCAATCATGTTAGTCATTGTGGCATTCAATGTTCATCACAAAATGCTACTTTTTATCTAAGTGCATATGGTTATCTATCCTAGTGACACTCCCTGTTCATCACAAAGTGTTGCTATCTATCCTAGTAGTACTCCCTGTTCATCACAAAGTACTACGTGTGTGACACTCACTGTTCATCGCAAAGTGTTGCTCACATTTGCACTCCTTGTTCATCACAAAGTGCTGCTCACATTTGCACTCCCTGTTCATCACAAAGTGCTGCTCACATTTGCACTCCCTGTTCATCACAAAGTGTTGCTCACATTTGCACTCCCTGTTCATCACAAAGTGCTGCTCACATTTGCACTCCCTATTCATGAGAAAGTGCTGCTCATATTTTAGTACTCCCTGTTCATCACAAAGTACTATATCTTGGTACTCACTGTTCATCACAAAGTTCCTTGATCTATCTTATCCTAGGGCCTATGCTTGAGTGAATCCTCTTGAGTAGTTTCCTAATTGGTAGCATATGTTCTATCATAGAATTGTCAATCCTAGCCCTATTTGCTATCCTATTTTTCCCTAGAGGACCTGCTTGAGTGTATCCTCTCAGCAGCTTATCCAATCGATAGCGTATGTTCATCACAGAACTGTCGATTTGACCTAGAAGACACAAATTCACATTTTTGGACACAAACGCACTTACCTGACATAAATGCACATTTATTACATTACCTAGTATGCATTAATGACAATAATAAATGCATCAAAGTGCAAGGAGGTTTTGTGGTACTTATTGGCTCTCCTGCCTCTGCTGGCCTCTGAAATTGGCGAACGCGATTGAATCTGTGAACCATTGCTATCGCTGCTGACTGCTGCTGCTCTATCTCGCTCTGCACTCTGATCTCTTGGATGTGTCGATGACAATGAGGATGTATTTCCCTCGTGGTCTATCTTATAGACTGCCCTAGCCCTCGTTTCCCAAGTCAGTCTTCATTATCTCGTGACTCTGTCACTTTATCCGGTTAGTCCATTCTAGCCTCTCTTTCTTATCGAGAGATTGTCTACAATCTTTTCAGACATTTTCATCCAATCTCTCGAGGGGGCATATCATTCCCATCTTGGGGCAACTCTGTATCAGTTCATATTATCTTCTTTGAAACAACGCGACAAGTTGCATTGTCTCAAAGAGAGGCAAAATGTAGACACCCAAAATTGTCCAGTCTAATTAAATAAATATTTTATTTATTTAATTATCTAAGCTTAATTCTTCTATTAATTAAATAAATCTTTATTTATTTAATTAATTCATTTATCCTCTTCTAGCCTTATTTCTCATTTAAATAAATACATTTATTTATTTAAATTATCCTTTTACTAAATTAAATAAATATCTTATTTATTTAATTATCCCACTTCTTCTATTAATTAAATAAATCTTTATTTATTTAAGTAATTCATTAACCTTTTCTACCTATGACACATGTCATTCATCTCTTAATTCATACACTACCTACCCCTCTTATTATTTTATTATTTCTTTTACCTACCCTCTAATCATAGCCGACCTCCTTTTACACCTCTCAATCTTATCCCTCCATTTCATATAGTGTCTTCTATATAAGGAGATGCTTCCTTCATTATCAAACCCTAATCAATCATTCTAACTACTTGATCAATTGACTACACTACGATCCTACTTGCAACCACATTCCATTCTTTGTTGAGCTCTTGTGCACACATAAAATCTGAGAGCAAATATATCAGCAAGATCAATGGAGATAGGAAGAATGGAGATCAAAACCCTATTGGACATGTGATGGTATAATCTTTGTGATTTCATTTGATTTACATTGTCTTAGGTAATCTTCATATGTTATGGTGGATCTTTGTTGTTGTTAGGCTAGGGTTTTGTGGTTGAATTCATTTAGCCTTTCAATATTGTTATTATTGTTATCCATTTTCACCATATACAATAACATATCACAAAAATGTGTTAGCCCTAGGGCATCGTGTATTGTCCATACAAGCATCACATGGAATTGAAATTGTCTTTGTCCCATTGGTCTAGAGACATCATACATAGTGACACCATATCATAACTCCAACAACTCATCGATAAGAGGCTTGATATATACATTCATATCTTTAACTTGGTACTTACCTAATCTAATGAACAAAAACATTACATTATTATTATGACCATTTTACTGCAATATTTATAATTAAATGTAGACAACTATATTTAAATGATAAAATACCTGGAACAATAATTGCCAACATAATGTGCTCCCTCTTTATTGACATCCATGGAGGAATGTTATTGTTGATAACATAAATAGGCCACACTGAGTAAACAAATCTCAGCTCTCAAATGGATTGACACCGTTCGCTGCCAATGAAAGCCTGATATTATGAGGTTTTTCTTTAAACTATGGCCACTTTTCCTCTGTCCATAAATGTTGAACCATCCATAGGCATTCAAACAATTTCATCTCAACTTCTATTGTGTGCATGATAATCCATAAATTGTGCCAAGCTAGTGCACTTAAATAATCATTACATACGTAGAATAATGGGAATATAGCGAAGAACCCTTTTTGTTATTTGATCTGTTCGATATCTACTGATATGACATTCAGGACATTCACTTTGAAATTCATGTTGTTTGTGATAAATAATATGATCATTGGGATAAGCATCTATTGCTTGATACTCCATTCCAATATCTTTCAAAATGGCAGATAATTCTCAGTATGAGCGAGGTAGAATATTTGATGGTGGTAACAAAAACTCATCTATCAATCTATAGAAAAAAATATATAATTTGTTAATATAAACAATATTAATGGTACAACATGATTCACCATTTATTAACTATAATGACATATATTACATACCTTAACATACGTGAGATTGTTATGTTGGATAAACCATTCATAACCTTCAAGTTCACCAACAACAATACAGCAGAGAGAAGAGTTGTCTAGGAGCCTTCGTAAAGGGCCTCAGATGCCTTCTCAAGTAGAGGGACATCATGAACAACATCAAGGTCATCTTCATCATCATCATTAGCTGCGCTAGTACTAAATGTGTCATGGATCAATGTATTTGTACCATCATCTTCAATTGTGTTTTGTGACTCATGATCGTCATCTTCCATGGGATCATTATCTTCAGCTTTGATATTCACACCTCCATGTTCCTCCACTTTGAATACCATGTTCTTTAGTTTGTGTTGATCCATATCATGTGCTCTGAGGTTCTCAACCTATATAAAATTGATAAACACAAATAAACCATGATCATGATCTCATCATCAATTGATTTCTTATGTATATAAATTGTTAAAACGATGTAATGAGAAACTTACCAATGGATAATAATCATGTCCACCTTCAATGTGACCATGCAGCCTACAATGTTTCTTAGTTGTTTTGATTAGAAGTCTTCTAGTCTTTAACCCCTTACAAATTTTGCAGGGACAATAACATTTTCCAACACCTTTTCTTTTCAAGTTAGACCACAATCTAGCAATTGTCTCCTTATTTTGTTGTTTGTTGATGTTGTTTGACATGGTCTTTCTTCACATGCAAAAAAACGGGCTATAGAACTAGTTATATAGAAGTTGAAATGTTAGTTATGAAATCATGTTTCAGTATAATATACCAAATTAAATTACTTGAACATAGAAATTATGCAAATTGAACCAAAACCATTTAACTCTTCTTTTTCATCTCAAAACATATCTAATGGCTTTGTGGTAATTTAGAGCAGGTGATATGCCCATTGAACCAAATTAAATTACTTGAACATATAAATTATGCAAATTAAATATACCAAATTAAATTACTTGAACATAGAAATTATGCAAATTGAACCAAAACCAGTTAACTCTTCTTTTTCATCTCAAAACATATCTAATGGCTTTGTGGTAATTTAGAGCAGGTGATATGCCCATTGAACCAAATTAAATTACTTGAACATAGAAATTATGCAAATTAAATATACCAAATTAAATTACTTGAACACAGAAATTATGCAAATTGAACCAAAACCAGTTAACTCTTCTTTTTCAGCTCAAAACATATCTAATGGCTTTGTGGTAATTTAGAGCAGGTGATATGCCAAGTTAGTCAAAGACCCAAGTTATAGAGAGTCATAGACCCAAGTTAGTCTAAAAGGAAAGTAATTATTCATTCCCATGCTCATGCATACTTACATGACTAATGTTGCCCTTGTGTATCCTAAACATTGGAGAGACCTTATTTGACTTGCCTAATCAATGTGGTTTCTGTCCTAATATGAAATACTGAGTTTTACCCTTGCCTCTGCATCAACTTCTCACATCATTTTTTCTAACCAAAACACCCTATTCCCAATCTTCACCAAAACACACTTGTTCGCTTTCTAGGTTAGTTGTCTTAGGTTAGTTGTCTTAGCTTAGTTGGTTGTTGTTGAGTCTTTGTTGTTAACCTTTTGTTTGTAGTTGCTCAGGAGCTGGCCAAGTCTTTCTCTTTGAAATGAAGTTAGGTTTAACATTCCCTTTACCCAGCCAAGGCATAATCCCTTCCACTTCTGTTGATCCTGTCAGTGGGTTCCAAAACCCAATCACTCCTATTTCCACCTCCCCTAACACTCTTCACTTCCATTTACCATACCTTCTAACTCACCTACCTTCCTATCCTCTATCCTTTAACCACCTTTAATACCCCATGCCTTAACCTCCTTCACATTTTAAATTAAACCTACCCTTCCATCTTACACCCTCACCTCCCTCCACTAACTTCCTTTCCACCTTACCCCTTCCCCTATTCTATCCTAGCATCTCCCTTCCCCTCATACCTTATATCTCACACTCCCCTCCACAATACCTACCCCTTTACCCCTTTATTCCCCTAAAATCACCTATTCTAACCCACATCCCATAAGTATTACTTCCTTTATTTCCCTAAGCTTACCTCTACCACACACATATTAACCTACTCTTTCCATCTTATCACCTACCCCCATCCTAGCCTACCCATATCCTATCCCTATCCTAACCTACCACCCTACCCCCTTACCCTTTTTCCTTGCCCCTTATAACTCCCATTATAACCTACATATAAAAGAATGGGATAAAAGAATGTGCCTATTCTGTAACACTGGAGCAATAGAGACGGGGTGACATTTTGTCATGAAATGCTCGGCATATAGTGACATTTGTGCCATTTACGAAGACATTTTGAAAATAAATAATTTAAACACGCTTTTTGAGGAAACAAAACTCAAAAAAATGATAAGTTTGCTAATTAAAATTCACTGAAGAAGAGCAGATCTTGAGAAGAGGTTACATGTTTAAATTCATAATGCCCTAATTTTATAGGGTGTGGTATGTGGGTCCCATGGGCTGCTTTGGCCTCGTGGATGTTATTAAAATTGATCATCATCATCATTTCACATGGCATTCAAGGTATCTTTGTGTTCATGACAAATTTTCTTCCTGTTTGGGCTCCTTCATTGTGAAAATGAGTTTAACTACTAAAAAAAATTTGTCTGTAAACCCTTATACGCATACTGCACCACCAAAGAAGCCACAAAAATGGCAATAATCTGAACCACATGAAGAATCATGCATATGAAGGGCAGTCCCAAAGATTCAACAAGCAATCAAAGAGCGAGTTAAGAAGAGTTTTCAACCAAGATCATAGATTGAGGTAGGATTTAAACCCAAAGCCAACACCTTACATTGCAAAGGAAAAAGTATTTGCATTCAATTTAGATTATTTATTGATAAATATATAATCATTATCAATTACTTAGGAGAGATCGTAATTTGTGAATATTACATAAGGAGGGCCAAAATAAGATGTTTGCAAAGATATGATGATAACCCCCAAGGGTTAATAGTCATAGAAACCACATAGATGTCAGCCATTAGGTAGAAGATAGTGAATAGAACAATGGGAAGATGATCAAAAATAGATGGAGCAACAACTGTTACAATCAAAATAGAAGTTTTATAGCAGCCAAACATAGAGATTAAAAGCTCATGCCTAATGGATAGGTCTGAAGTGTTACAGACAACAAGGGTGGAAAGAAAAGTTTTAGAGATGAAGAAAACACATTCTTAGAGGGATTTCATTGACACCAAGGAGTAGAGATTTGTTCTTGGTCGTGAATTCCTATGAAAGAATGCAAACCATTGCCAATGATAAAATATATAGGTTTGTATAAAGAACCAATAATGGAGAATATGATAATCTTAGGAACATAAGATTATAAGATGAATCTCAAAGTAGTCACAACATCAAAAGACAATCCAATGATAGATTTTGAGATCTCTTTTTGGCAAAGAAATTATCAAAGGGTGGTAGTTCTAATCTAGGAGAAAGTGGAGCCAATCAAAAGAATTTTAATATAAATGAAAAATAAAGATCAATAATACAAATCGTAGAAAATATTTCCAAGGATAACAAAGAAATTCACCACAAGCATATGGGAACAATGCCAAGTTGGTAGTTATGTAGTCCAAGACAGTTCAAGGACAAAGGCATTGGAACTTGTAGAAGTTTTTTTATCATCCAAATGGTTTGAGGCAACAAGATTTTATGACAAAAATATAACTATGTGAATAAAGAATCATGTCAAGACATAAAGAGGTAAGGTGGTATCCTTACGATCAAAATATGACAATTACCAATATTATGAAGAGAACTCACATGAATAGATCTAGTCACCTATGCAAACATTTTAGTCATCTTGTGATAGTCAATGAGGGCAATAGTAATAATTCTTCATGATGGAAGTCCATTAAAGGTGGTAGTCAACATAGTGAAAAATCCTAATCATGTTTAGAGAAATAGGAAACCCTAAGAACAAGAAAAAATAGTCATGTGATAATGCATAGGACAACCTTAATGCCCAAGTTTAGAGAGCATACAAGATGAATAATGATAGTCTATTTAATAAAATGGCATTGTTTCTTGAAGATGACACTATATTGTGCACAATGTAGGATGCAGTCAAATTCAAAGCATAGTCAATGATATAAAATAGTGAGCATCATCTTCAAGATCTTTATGAAAAAGCAGAAAATTGATAAGGTCTGCTACAAGTCTAGATTAGTCGAGATTGGGAAAGAGTTTGGTTGATCCTTTGTTCATGCCTTCTAGTCCATTAGCAAGATTGGGAAAGAGTTTGGTATTGAATTTGGTGTTGGTGGAAGGTTTAAGGAGGTACACTATCATCATAATTAATGTTAGAGAGTGTTGTGAAGAAGAATGGCCATGAAAGGAGTGACTGTCCTAAGTGCTTGAGACTATCACAAAAAGTGAGTGTTGTAGCAGTGAATCTTCCTTTGACCTTTGGGTGGTTGGGAAGGTAAAGACACATGGTGGTATATGTTGAGTGGTTGGGAGGGTAAAGACCCACATATCAACTATCTACTTTGACATCCTAGGATGGTGTCCACCTACTCTAAAACCTTGTGGGCACTCTTTGTCTGATACTAACATATACATAAAATGTGCCTTTCATATAACCCTATGTTGGCTAGGCCCCATCATAATTAGAAGATCCTAACTAATGTCCTAAACCTTGCATTGACTGTCACAATTTGATAGTGAGTTGAGTTAGTCCATTAGCGAGATTGGGAAAGAGTTTGGTATTGAGTTTGGTGTTGGTGGAAGGTTTAAGGAGGTACACTATCATCATAATTAATGTTAGAGAGTGTTGTGAAGAATAATGGCCATGAAAGGAGTGACTATCCTAAGTGCGTGAGAGTATCACAAAAAGTGAGTGTTGCAGTAGTGAATCTTCCTTTGACCTTTGGGTGGTTGGGAGGGTAAAGACCCATGGTGGTATATGTTGAGTGGTTGGGAGGGTAAAGACCCACATATCAACTATCTACGTTGACTTCCTAGGATGGTGTCCACCTACTCTAAAACCTTGTGGGCACTCTCTGTCTAATACTAACATATACATAACATGTGCCTCTCATATAACCCTCTATTGGCTAGGCCCCAACATAATTAGAAGATCCTAACTACTAAAAACACTAGACTATCCCCTAAAAGGTTGTTGATTCATAGAAGGCCTAGCTTGATAGACCTATAGTCTCTCATACCTAAAATATCCATGTGTCTATGATGGTCACATGTGACTACCCTATGGCCCCTACTATGCTCTAGACCTTTGTCCCTAATATTGATACTATTGGGTTTTTCTTTGAAATCCTATAGTAAGTCTAAATTCTCCTTTGAAGGATAGGAAGGCCTATGGACACTTTAGTCCCTTGATCAAGGTTACAAACTTCTCTCATGCCTCTTGTGTCCTCCCATGTACCTCCTTTTCCATAAGATACTTTTCCATAGCAACCCTAAAGTCATTTGGATTGGCCATGTGTAGGAAAATTGAAATTTTGGGCTTTCCACCCCTAATGAAATAATTGACAAGTAACTTGTCTTGAATGTAATCTACAAACTAAAAGAACTCCAAAAACTAACTCTCATGTTGAGCCACTATGAAACCTCATTATGTAAATTGTGAAACTCATCTATGCATCTCTGTCAAAAATATTTTGAAATAGAACACACATTGAAGCCTGACTACCGACTACCAACTGTTTAGATTAAAGTCGTACCCAACTTAAAAAACCAAAAACTATATACGGACTCATGAATATATTTCTACTTACATAATATCAACCAATCCAAAACAAGAATTACCTAGGTACTTAACTTCTAAAAACATCACTTGAGATATGTAGATCCGTAAACCAATTGTACGAAAGTTTGGAAGACTAAAATACCTAAAGAAAGAAAGCCCAGAACAGAGTATATTTTGTTTTTGTCTTTTCAACAAGATATGAAGAACATTAAATTCAAACTATTGAACTTCTGCATCCACAAGAAACTTAAAAGAAAACCTAGCTCACAATTTAAATTGAATACAACATAGACAACAAATTAAAGAATTTGAAACATCTTATATAATTTGGCGGATAATCAAATGAGACCTCTGAATGAATTGGTTGATTACCCCTACCTTTTTTCTTCAACTAAATCTTGGTGGCACTGCCCACCCCCGACTATGGAGGCCCTATCTACCTATCCTGGGTGACCTCAATCCAAAATGTTTTGTTTCCCTCCTTGTAATGCCCGGCCAATGTCTTTGTGGATGCCAGAGGTTGACGGGATGAAGTATAGGCAGGATTAATGATTTATCAAATGACTTGCTCTTTTGTTTGTTTTTTTAAGTAATGTCTGCAGTCGTCGGAATTTTGACGAACACGGGCACTTTTTCTCAAAAACCACAAATTTCATTGCCAATTCCTTCTCCTTCGAAACCAAATGTGGAATTATCGTCGGAATTCCGATGAATTCGGGAATTTTTTCAAAAAAAAATCAAATTTGGTCACAATATACCTTCTCTGTCGGAAACCTCCATCAGAATTTTAGGCCAAATGTATTAGTGTATCAATCCATTCACAATGGCATACCCTTACGGTACTAGCCCGCCCTTATCATATAATGGATAAGATTTTAAAAATTTCTAGATTTGAGAAATGTAGGTACATATTTTATGTACTAAATGTAATATTTCTTGTCTTGAATTTTGTTGGTGTCCCAGTTTTGTTGTGATTCGTTGATATATGTCATTTGTCTTATGTTTTTATTCTTCTCTAGACTTTGTCACTCATGTTTTAACTAGAGATTGTAGGTCCATTTTGAACCCTTGTACAAGTTTTCATCCCCAAATAGAGTCGATTGTTATCTCATGTTTTGTAAAATCCATAGGTTTTAATCACTATGTGAGTTTCTTAAGTATTTTTTAGGTTTCAAACCTTGATTCAAAACTTATCAAAAAGGAACCAATTTCAAAAACCACTTTAAAACCAAATTTTGTCTTCTACAAGTGTATTTGCCTCAATTGTCAAGTTTCAAACCATAAGTCACGACCTTGTCAGAGTCAATATGAGTTTTCATAACCACTTCATATCTTGATCAACATCATGCTTGTCATGTTATTTGTTCTTTATGTTTGTTCTTGCAACATACTTTCGAAAGACTTAAAGGTTATTCAAAGAGCTACAACTTTGTTTTGAAACTAAGGTCGATGTCCAAAATGGTTGCTGAAATCAAGTCAAAGGCCAAAAATTAAACAAAGTCTTTAGAGACCAATGAGTGGGAGGTTATGAAGTTTCAAACTTTATATATAGACCCAATGTGGTATTGAAAACCACCTCCCTCTCAACAATCATACAATGCCAAAGGCCAAATTTAATGAGCGGAAAGTAAATTGGGTTTCAAAACCTAGTACATTTGCCAAAGGGTTCAAAATTGAGTTTATCTGCCAATCATATTGTTCTATAAGGTGTATGCATGGAATAAATGTGAAAGGACTTAAGCCACCACTTACATTAAGGATATTTCAAAGGATTGTATGAACAAATTTAATGTGCATTAGAAAACATAAAATTCTCTAATATATGCACTCTAATGGGAATCATTGACATTCTAAGTTAAAGGGCACTCAAAGTTTGAATACTAGAGGTAATCTAAGAAGAAAGAGTTTTCATAATGACAACCATTTGGGGATATAGCTCATTTTATAGTAAGGACTACAATCCTTTACAATTATAGTACATATTGAGAAATCGCCATAGTGTAAAACTATGTTATTGGTACTAGTCAGAGCTTGTTAGTCAAATTGCTCATTTAAATTTTTATCTCTTCATAATATCTATTCTACAAACTTTCATTTGAAACAATGAGAATAAAATAACTAGGTTATGAAAATTTGATTGGCCTTTTGAGTTCAATAGCAAAAATTAAAGATACAAGGTTGGGACATGTAAACTTAATGAGTTTTGGAAAAGGGTAAATAGCCCTAAAAGACACCTTATTACTTAGTGGGTAATCAAGAGTGAACCAATGCAAGAAAACACCTTTCCTATAGCAATGTAATGTATAGACCTAGTGTTATAATGTATAAACCATTATAATCTTCACACCAGGGAAATAAGAACTACGAATGATAAAAAAAATCTCACTATTAATAGGGAAACTATTCTAACAATTTTAGGCATTCTGCCGCAGGAGAAATATGTGCATGTTGATATTCCTATCTCATAATCCACATTTAGTGAAAAGAAAACCGAATATAAAAATGTAATTGCAAGAAAAATTTTACTCATAACCAAAAGGGGAAGTTCTCAGTTGCCCAAGAATTTGGAGAGAACTCATTTCTCACGTGAAGTTGTTGATATCATGACACTATTGCACATGCTTAAAGGAAGCCAAGCGATGCATTTTTGGGAAGTTTTGATGTACTTATTCATCTAGATAATTATAGGGAGCACATAATATTTGAATTGGGTAAAAATTATTAGCATGCAATGATGATATTCTTTATGAGTCAAGAGTTTTACGTCTTTGTACCTTTTCTACTATTTCTCTTGCATGAAAAAATGACAAGGTTTAAACCACATGCCTTTGACTCAAGCCACATATATGATTATTATCCCCAACTCTAATTGAGAAACAGTTACAAGCATTACAAAGTGAATTTGGTGTTCACCGTGAAGTTGGTTAGGGAGCTACAAGGAAACATAGCCCAAACAATGTCCTTGAAACCAAGACAATTGGTGAATGTATATGGCAATTATTTTATCTAGTTCATGAATTTTTCCTATATAATAATCAGATTATTTGATGATAACCATGTGAATCTTATGTGGATGAAAACTTTGTGTTAATGGAATTATGCAGGCAAATCCATATAAGAATGCAACTTCAAATCTATCATCTTGACTCATTTTGACGTGAAATTTGTCTTAAACCTTTAAAATATGCTATCTATTTATTCTATGGACATTACATTTTCTAAAAGTCCTTATAAAATTCGTGTATAAATTTTTAAAATCAAACTTTAAAAACTTATTTTAGTAGCCAGTTATTCATAAAAATAAATTGTTTTGGTCTAGGATACTTAATATTTCTTTAAATATTGTCAGCTTCTTTGAAAGGATTAGATAATTTTGCATTAATTATAGTACTATGTTGCATACTAATCAAAATATAAATTTTGTCTGAGATTTTTAGGATAGCTCTTTGTCTATGTGCATTGGGTTAAGATTTCACTCTTATATGTTATTAAGTCTATGTGTTTTTACATGTGGAATGGATTTCATAATTTTTGAGGATTATAGCCTTATTTCTATTCAAATATTTTATTTCAAAGTTGATGTTCAAATACATGAATGTGTATGTAAATAATGGTTATCTTTAGTTACATGATATCATCTTTCTATCTCCTACTTTGAACATTTCAATCTATGTGTTGATGTTGTTTGTGGTTGGTAATTTAAAGTGTATTTGAATTCTAATTCATTGTTCATTGAAGTTATTCTTACTTGTTACATGGTGATGTGTGAGTGTTAGTTCCTTTCCTAATTTTTGGTTAAAAGCATACATCATTTTGTTTTTGTTTTTGTTCTTTAAAAGGGGGAAAAACCAATTGTCGGTCTTATATGGGAGTTGTACCATTCAATATTCAGAGAGAGATTAATGAATAATCTACCCAACTATTAGTTGCAAATTAGTCCTTAAGTTTGGGTATACAGAGTTAAGTTGAGAAGTAATTATTTAAAGGATAAATCTATTAACTAACACATTCCATAGTAAATAAAAATACTTATTTGACTAATTTGAATGCTTATCTTTATAGGATAACTCATACATAATTCACCACTACCCTTCTTTTAGACTTGTGTCCCAATGTTTCAACAATGACAAACAAACTCATAAACCATTTCAGGTATTTCCACTCCTTTTACTGTGCATGATCTTTGATGAATTTCATTTCACTGAAAAAATCTTTATTAATGGTACTATTATTATATTAAAATATCAGCCCATACTTTGAATTTACTATTATCAAACTCCATGTAACTTTGTCATTGACTATCACATGTTGTCATGACCAGCTTTGACTTCTATTCAATTTCTTTTGTCTACTTAGTCTTTATGCAACCATCCCTTTGGATTTTGAATTTTCACTAGTGAATTTAGTTTTTGTAACTTGTCATTCCAATTTGGTTCCTTCCTCTTCTATCTATAACAACTAGGACATAATAAACCCAACACTAATGACTAACAAAATTTTAGCAAAATTGATTCTTATCAATGCTAAAATTTCCTTGTATTTGAGTGACCAATATAGATTAAAGTTTTGAAGATTTTGACTAGATCCATTTGTTGAACACAGAAATACAACTATGGGCCAAATAGATTTTGATTATTAGTAATGAAATTGCAGCATCTTCATCAATGATTAGTGATCCCAACTAAGAAATCCCTTAATAATATTGAAGATAGATACTAAAATGTTTGTTGACGCTTCTTGTGTAAATTTACCCAAAATATTACCTTATTCAATGTTGGATTTATGCTACAAGAATTCAGAACTTCTAAAATTCATCCAAGATTCTAGAATTCTTCAACAATGATCAAATTATTGATAGCACAAAGCATATTTTCAAGGAATCAAGGAGTGCCTTACAGAAAATGTAAAGAGAAAGGATGAAATTGCAACGTGAATTAAACCTCTAACAAAGCCCCAGAATCTTCCCTTCCACCATGCCACATGTACTCCTTGAAGCTTCTACCAACCCTCTAATGTGGTTGGACATAACAATATGGTGTTCTATGTGTGAAGATGAGGGAGACCTCTTCAATGTGACCAAACAAAAAGTCCAAATTTTTTTGCTACAATGTGGGAAGAGCTTTCAATGAACCTCTGAGCTTCCTATATCTAGCAACGTGGTACCCTTATGTGTTCAATCTTCTTCTTACCCTTTGCAACATGTTCCTTTCTTTCTGCAATGTGGATTTGAAATAATCCTCTTATAAATTGTAAAATTGGGGGCTTTGCAAATTCTCCACTTGGAAGGGAGGATTCACCAAGCTCAATTTTCACTTGGGGAGATTTTACATTCAAAAGAGGGGTATGAATCTACTAGATCAAATCCTAAATGATGCAAGGACTGAATACTAAGTAGATTGATTGTAATTGTAATGCAATTGACCCTCTTTTGTAAGTTGAGTAGTTGAATTTGTTGGCAATTGGCACTCATATGGTGGATTCTAATGCATGGATAGTGGATTAGGGTTGTCATTGATGGCAACTCTCCTTGGAAATCCTATCTGGTAGTCATGGTTTTTGGTAACCGGTTGAGGAAATGGTCCGGTAATCTATCTCTGGTATTTCAAGTTAAGTAGAGCACTTTTGGTCAGAAATCTTTGTGGTGATTGCAGTGGTGAGATTCGTACATAGGATGATAGGGCCGACATGTAGAAACCATTTAGACTCTATTTGGTTGATCCGCATATTTTTTGGTGATCCGGTCTAAGCCAACACTTGGTTACACGTTACATTGCATATTCTGGTTGGCCAACTTGATGGATATTTTATTGTGATTGCGGATATATATGATCGATGTAGAAGATTATTTTGATGGATGGTATGAGCAAGTAGTGATCGCGTAACCCGTTTAGCATAGTTTCACATGTGCATTCTTGATCTGGTAGCTAACTAAGAAGCATAATAGAGTGGAGTTACAGAGGTGTTACGGTCAAAATTTTTGCACATAACCAGAACTCATCTAGGCATTGTTTGATGCTATTTTGGAGTTCAATCATTGTAGTTCTCATTGTAAATGATATGAAGGTCAGTGAGACTTCCATATTGTAATCTGAGCAGTCAGCTCTAGGCAGTGAGCCTGAATGCATGTGCATTCCCTTTTTGTAATATTTATGTACTCTTGATTACAATATATGAATATTGTGGGTTCCAATCCCACCATGGTTTTCGCCTTTCCAGTTTTCCACATAAAAATCTTGGTGTTATGATTTTGTGGTTGATTATCTTGTGTTTCTGCATTTTATTTTCTTACATATGCTTCTCGTGGTCTGAGAATAAGTTTGAAGATTTGTTTATCGGTAGAACATTGATTCACCCCCCCTCTCAGTGTTCCTTGATTCCAGCATAATTAAGATTAAGTGCTGGAAATGAAGAAAAGGTATGGGAAAATAGCAAGATACAGATTCGGGATTCAGTCATGCACCTAGATCTAAGAAGTTTAAGATGATTTCAAGCTGCTCTGCAAAATCGAGAAAAAGTTGCAGGGAACATGTGTCCAGATAGGGGTGGTCTCCAATCGGTCCTCCAAACTTTTTTTGTGTCGAAAAGGGTTTTATGTCTCTGCAAATAAAGCTTAATTCCAGAAGTATAGTTGTGCACCTATTTCATGCACACAAAAAGAAAGGGAACTGTGTTGGGAATAAAGATTTTCCTTCAGGTTAAACCCCAGTTTTAGAATTAACCAAGTGGTTGAAATAATTTAATTGAAATGACTGAAAGTAGATATCCTCCTCTTTGATGGGATGTTGAATTACTTGAAAATGAAATGCTTATACCTCGTTGCGAAGTTTTGCTTGCCTCCACATGGAATTATGATTTCGTGAATTAGGGTGATGATCTCCTCTTCAATGCTTGAAATCTTGACTCTATTGCTTCTCCAAAGCTTGAAGGAAGACTGAAAAATGCTCAATTGCTCTTGGATTCTTGAATGCTTAGATGCTTGATAATTATTGTGGATCATCAAATGAGAGGGGAAATCCCTCTTATATACTTGCTAGTAGGATTAACTAATTAATTTTCTGAATTGAGCTGACATAGAGGGGTTTTTCCCGCTACAAATTTGAGTTAAGTCAAGGGGAGGGGATCCAAGATAGGTCCCCATTAAGGAGGACCAGGGTGCCACACCCTAGTCCTACCCTATTTTGGGGTAGGATCAAGGCGTCTTTTGAGTGCATTGTTGATTTGCAAGGTTTTTTTGATGTGCATGAGTATATTCAGAACTCCAATCGGGCCAAGGGGCGCAAACACTAAGGCAAAGATCCAAATGCAGTCAAAAATTGGGAGGGGTACAACTTTGGGATGTTACATTTAGCCCCCACTTTAGTGGGAGTATCATCTTACACAAATGTTGTTGGTAAAGTACAAGGAATTCAAATTGAAATACATTCACCATGTCAAGGAGACAAGATTCACCAAGCCCCCAGTGGACTTTAGGATCTTACGACTTCAATGATAAGGTAAAAGGGAAGATAATGAGAGAAAAAGAGAACCATGACTACAACTAGAAAGGTTATCTTACTATGAGTCATGAAAAGATAACCAAAAATTACAAAGCAAAGACAAAGTTTGCTAAGTAACTTTAATTATCAAAAGAGAGAATCATGAGCAAAGTGTATGCCCCCACATTAAAGCGATTGTGTAAGCCTTGTTAGGAGCAATTTCTTTAAGGTAGGATACACCCAAAGAAGACAAACACGTTATCGCAATAATTTAGCCCCCAAGAGAGGATAAATCAAAGGATATGAACACAAAGCCCAAAACATGAGGTGGTTTCACCTAACTTTGTAGTCCAGTGTGATTTTTATGAGAACTCATGTAAATCATGTATATGTATGCATAGAATTGTCCTATTCCCCCAAATAAAGGAAACCACCATGGAAGAAGGGGAACACATGTGTCTTTTGATTCAACATGGGAGAGATTAAAAGAGGTCTCAACACTTTGCATCATCAACACTAGGGATGACAAATAGAAGAATAGGAAAACAAATAGAAGAATGTTACAAACAAGAAAGAGAAGAGAGAGAGAGAGAGAGAGAGAGAGAGAGAGAGAGAGAGAGAGAGAGAGAGAGAGAGAGAGAGAGAGAGAGAGAGAGAGAGAATCTATTGTGCTAATGAAGCTAATCAAGCACATTATCCTCCCCCCAATATTGTTGATAATTAGTTTGGGAAGGTGGACAACACTCAAGAGGAGCCACATCAAGAATAGTAGATGGAGTTATCGCAAGTTCCAAACAAGGACCATGCTCTAATGATGAGTCACTTTGTTTGTTACTAGGACCTAGGATTAATGATTTTGAAAATTTTGCAAATAAATCATTATCAACATCAACATATTCATATTCATCATCAGAATTATTAGGATCGACATTTTCATCATTAAGAACATCCTCACCTATTTCTTTATCAAGATTAATAAGAATAGGATCCCTAATAGGAATAGAACTTGAACCATCATTTGTCTTAAGCATTTTGCATCTTGGAGAATTAGGTTGAACATCTTGTTTAGGAGAAAATGGAATCATGTCAATTGTTGGTGTTTTAGGAAAAGAAATAGTTTGGGAAACAACTTCACAAGCTCTAGAATGACGTCTCCATTGGTGTTCTCTCACACAATGGTTTTGTCTAGTTTTGGTTGAAGGTTAAAAAGGTTTAGGTTCATCAGATATAGGGTTCATCTCTTCTTTTAGGGAAGGATGAATGGGTTGCGGTCTGTTAGGTTGGACAATAGGAGAGGTTGGTTTCTTCTCTCTATAAGATGAAGGAGGAGGAACCACACCATATAAAGGAGGAATGGGAGGTATAGGAAGGAGACCAGGTCCATCATGAGGAGGAGGGATAGTTCTAGCCTTAGGAGGGATAGATTGATGTTTAGGAGGAAGATTTTTTCTACCTTTGGGAGGAAGAGTAGACTCATCCATTGGAGAAGGAATAGATTCTTCTTTAGGAAGAAGAATATCTCTTTTCTTAGGATAAAGGATACTCTTCTCATTAGGAGAAGGAATAGGTGCATCTTTGGGAAGAAGATTATTTATTTCCTTAGGAGGAAGAATAATCTTATCCTCAAGAAGGGGTATATGATCATCGAGAGGAATGCTAAGTGTTGGATTTCTAGGTTTACTTAATGACAAAATCATTTAAATTTTCTAGTTTTGATATGATCTAAAAAGAGAATCACTTCTAGGTTGAAGAGGTTGGAATCGATCAGACCAAAAGTAATCAAGACAAACATATCCACACCTCATTGTAGGTTAAAATATGCTATGATTAACAATTATGATTTAATCATTATGAGGAAATTTCAAACACTTGTGAATAGTGGAAGAGATTTCTTTCATGGAAGAGAGACAAGGATGTCCCAACTTCATACGAAATTGATCAGATGTAGGAATGAAAGCAAATTGAATATCTAAGAATTTAGTGCCAGCATCAATAGGAAGTGTTATAGAACCAATAGAGGGACAAGAGAATCCATCAAAAACTTTAACTATGACATCAGTATCATCATATATCACTTGATGCAATTGTAAAGTATAAAGAAATTATTTAGTTATCACATTAACCATGCAAGCAAGATCAATAAGCACTCCTCTAGCAGGTATACCTTTGATTTTTGCACTTATGTATAATGGGCCATCGGGTGTCTTAATGGTCTCACTAGGATCAAATGTTATGCACAAATCCTTAGGAGTTTCTTGTTGATCTACAAGGCTCACAACATTATTAGTTTTAAGTGTCACATCATTGGGGGAGAAAGCAAGATGATCAGTCTCAATCACATTAGTGGAATGAGATGGTAAAGGATCAGTGAAAATTCAAACGCTCTGATTAGGAGGAGATACAAATTTGTTTCCTTTATAATTCACACCTGCCACATATATAGTATTGTTATTAATCAATTCTTGAGTCCTACTTCTCAATGAAAAACACTTTTCAGTATCATGACCAGGTCGATGATGATATTGGCAAAAAGATTAAGCATCAAAGTAAGGTGAAGGAGTCTTAGATGGATCAATTGGTTTGATTTGGGGAAGTTTTAACAGATTCCTTTTTATTAACTGAGACATAATTCTATGCAAATATTCATTCAAAGGAGTAAACTTTTTTTCTCTTTTAAAGAATTTAGACAAAGAAGGCACACCTGTAGTGGCTGCTACTTGAGTGTTGTTGTTGATGTCATTGAATTTGATGAATCCATTGTTTGGTTTGAACTTCATAAATGGCTGTTGAGCACTATCACCCTTATCACTCAGAGCCATGGAAGGAAATGATTGTTCCAATTGACTCACAGTGAGTTGATAATTGTGAAGTATTTCGCACAACTGTAAAAAGGAAGTAAACTCAGTTAAGAAAAGTTTATCCTGGATATATTTTTGTGAATTAGCAATAAAAATATTTTGAATATCTTGATCAGGCACAGGAAAAGAAATCTGAGAATACAAATGCTTATATCTACCAATAAAATCAATCACTTTTTCTTTAACTCCTTATTTACAATGCATCAAATAAGTCAAAGTAACTTTAGGACCAATGTTATTGGGAAATTGTTGAATGAAAGCATTTGCCAGTTGTTGAAAAGAAGTAATAGAATAAGGAGTCAAAGAACATACCATTGCAAAGCTCTATCCCTTAATGTTCTAGTAAACAATTTTGCTAACAACCTTAGATCATGAGAAAAGTCACTACACAAAGTTTGGAATATTTTAACATGAGTTAAGGGATCACCTTTTCCATTCTAAAGTTCCAATTGAGGGACTTCTATGTGTTTAGGAGGGACGACTCTAACAACATCATTGGATTATGGGCTTGCTACATCAAATGTGGGCACATTATACTTGGATTGATTCATAGAAGCTATT
Organism: Cryptomeria japonica; assembly: GCF_030272615.1. Taxonomy (NCBI): domain Eukaryota; kingdom Viridiplantae; phylum Streptophyta; class Pinopsida; order Cupressales; family Cupressaceae; genus Cryptomeria; species Cryptomeria japonica. The sequence continues at coordinate 255,990,177 of NC_081410.1, forward strand.
TGTTGTTGTAAGGAAGACATTGTTAGGGCTGAACAATTGATTGTAGCTTTGATAGAAGGATTGAAATTAGACATGTTGGATTGAGAGGGTGGGGTAATATTGTTGAATGATGGAAGAGATTGAGAATAAGGAGGTGGAACACTATGATAAGTAGGTAATGGATAAGATTAGGCAACACGTGAAAGACTCATGGGAGGGATAAAGTAAATGTGATTGAAGGATTTGCCCCCTTGAATAGGATTTATAGGTGGTGAATGTGATTGGGTAACAAGGGGAACACTCATGGTAGGAGAAATGAAAGAAGAGGTACTAACCCCATGACTAATATTTGTAGGTATAACATTTTGTGTAGAGGTAGCCATGATGTTTGATGCAAAGGTAGGAACACTAGTCATAAGAGTTGTCAAAGGAATGGAATTATTAACTTGACTAGGAGGTTGTGTATAACCTAGGTTTTCAGCACAACTCTTCATAGGCATGATATTAGAATCAATGTTATGAGAAATACCACAAAAGATATCAACACCATGTTTATCACTTTGAATCATTCTTTTTAATCCTTCAATCAATGGGAGAGCTTCACTTTTTGGGTATTCTTGACTCATCCATTGTTGAAGATTACCAAATTGATTGTCCGTCTTCGCCAATTGATCAACGGATACCCTAGTTAGTGATTCCTCCTCATTATGAGAATTATCAAGAGCATAAATGGGAATATATATAGGATTAGAAGAAGCACCAATTTCCTCATTGAAAATCTGGCCAAATTAGGCTCCATTTCATTTTTATACCTTGGGTGGCCTTAATTCTACAACTTCTCGTAATGGGGATACTATAGGTAGGACTAATAGTATTAAAATTTATGCACTAGGAAAAACAAATTAAAAGAATAATGCAATCTCCTAGGAATTTGAAATTTAAAATTAAGGCTTTGTTAGAATAACCTCTCAATTTAAATTTGAAATTATCCCCTAGAAGATAGAAATTTGAATTTAAAATTAGGGTTGAAAATGACCTCTTAATTTTAAAATTTTGAGAGGGAAAATCAAAATTAAAATTAGGGTTGTCAAAATCTAACCTCTTAATAAAATTTTGAGATTTTCAAATGTTGAAATATTGAAGAAATCAATTTAATTTTAAAAATTAGGGTATTTGTAATTACCCACTCAATTTTAAAATTCAAATTGAAAATGTAAATGCTGAAATTCAGATTTGTTTTCAACCTCGGGATGACCTAAAATCAATAAAATTTCACATATATTTGGAATTGTGCAGTAAAATACTATCAAAACAGGCTCTCGAATTTTGAGGAAAAACAGTTGGGACCAAGTTGGTAGCAACGTGGTCCGAACACACAGTCTGGCCAACTTTTTACCAAATTATTGAGGAAGCAAGATATTGTGATTTTAATGTGAATTCCAGAAGGATATGGGAATTGGAGATGCAGAGATATGCAAAAATAAGCCTTGAAGGTCAAAATAGGACACACTTAGAATGTTTGATAAAATGATTAATTGAAAGAACAAAAAAAAGGGCACACTTAAGGGCCGACTTTTATGATTTTAGAAGTAAGGCAAGAGGCTTTAGATTTAATTGGGTCAATTAAATGCTTAAAGGAAAATTGGAAATTACACAAGATTAATTTAATTTTAAAAAATAGGGTTTTCTGCATAAACCGCTTAATTTTAAAAAATTTAATTTGAAAATTTGAATGTTGCAAGGAGGGAAAATGAATTTTTGAAATTGAAGCAAAGACCAAATTCAAGATCTACACAATCCACAAGGTCAATTTTGAAATTAAAAAATTAGGGTTTTGTGTGTTGGCAATTGACACTCAATTGGTTGGTTTCAAGATGTTGTCATTGATGGCAACATGGCAACATGTTCTGGCTTCATATTTTGGTTCATTTGTGTACCAGCAGGCACTTCACAGACACTTCACTAACACCGGCACTGACATCAACAGGTTGGATAGATTTCTTCGATTACTGGCAATGTAGGCCGACATGGTTTATATTCAGGTTATTGATATTGGAGACCAACATCATTTGGGAGATCCAGCATCAACAATTATTTTTTATATTCATGTATTTATGTTATTGAGCCGACATGTATATTCATTTGTATTATCTTTGTAAGCCAACATAAGGCATGATAAATTGTAAGGGGTTATATAGGTTAGTTAATTAGAACATTTTGATTTATGAGTGAGTAAGGAAATATGGATGGATAGGATAATGTGATAATGTTTTTTAATGCAAAGTTTATGTAAGGGGTTATTCTGGTAAGGGTTTAGGGTTTCAGAATGGAACAGACAAAGCTTAACCAGAACTGTATTCAGGCATAGAAGATGTTATCTTTATAGTTCAATCATTTCTTCAGATTGTAGTCTAGATTTGTATGTAGTTAGTGAGGCTCCTTTTGTGATTGAGCAGTGTGCTCTAGGTTGTAAGCCTTCCAAGTGCAGGCCCCTATATTTTGTAATATCTCTTCATATGGCTAGCAAATTGATATTGTGGGTCACAAATCCCATCATGGTTTTTCCTTTTTGAGGTTTTCCATGTATAATTATGTGTTTTATGGTATTCATTTGTGTGATTGTCTTATTGGTTGCTTTACTTCTTTCAATTCTATATGTACCAGCATACCGGTTGGTGTATGCATGTTTTAATAAGGTTAAAATTGATAGTTTCGGTAGAACACTGATTCAACCCCCCCTCCTCTCAGTGTTCTTGGATTCCAACAATTGGTATCAGAGCCTTGTGCCTCAGAGGAAGTTTAACAGTTTGAGGAAGATCCCGAGGTGGCACTTGAAAATTATGATGTTGAAAGGATGAAGAACTTGAAGCTACAAGATGAATTGAATTTTTCTCAGGAATTCATTATTTTCCTACATGAGAGGCTGACATTTGTTCAGGATAGGAGGAAGGAACTTTTGCAGAATAAGGATGAGAAAGATGCACTTAATGAGAGATGTTTGAAGTTGAGTCAGGAAAACATGGTCATGAAGAATGAAATGCAAGCTATAACTATGAGGATGTCTAAGGAGATTGAAGAATAAGGTAGGTTGGTTCATGAGAATGATATGTTGAGAACTGATTTAGTACAATCCCAGAGTAATGAACAAGAGCTTGAGAGACAAATGATAATTTTGAGAGAAGATCTGACTATTGCAAGTGAGTATAAAGAAAATTTCAAGATTAGTTCAGCACAGCTTGATGAGTTATTAAAGAGACAAAGATAGAATGGAGATTCCAGTGGACTTGGATTTGAACAAGGATAGAGTTTCATTATTGCAAATGAAGATCAAAATCATAAGGCACTGGTAAGGCAGTTTAATGCTTATAAATTTAATGGTAGATGCTTTGTTTGTAATAAATTTGGTCACATGGCTAGGCAATGTAGAAATAGAGAAAATCATAACCTTGATTCTGCTCCAGGTCAATGTTATAAATGTAATAAGTATGGTCATAAGATAGAAGATTTCAGAATAAATATTAAATGTTATGCATGTGGAAAATTTTGACATATGGCTAATCAGTGTAGGTCAAGAAATTACACTGGTTTTAGCAAAGCAATTCAGAAGAACAGTTATATATGTTATGCATGTAATGAGGTTGGACATATTGCTAAGTTCTGTGGAAGCATAAATCCACTAGTTGGTAATGAAGGATCAAATGGGAAAGGAAACTGAGAAGGTTAATGAATTCCAGCAAGATCATACCCAGAGATGGGTCAGGATGTCAGAAGAACAATCAGCAGATGGAAATGAACTGGTTACTCAACCGGCAAAGGAGGTTTCTCATGCACTGGTAGGAATCTCATTCAATAACTAAGGTAAATGCCTTAGGGGTAGCAAAAATTTGTAAAGATGTTTCATATGCCCTAGGAAAAGGTTTTGGAAGATGTTCTAGACATTCGAGATGCTTATCCAGCATGGAGATGTTTGATTGAGATCTAGTATCTTCCACCAGAAGTTATTAATATCAATGATAGATTGGGGTTTCTTGGAGGTTAAAAGGTCAAATTCACTTCATTTCTCATCACTTTGCATTCAGAGTGATTCAAAGCGATTTAGAGGAAGTCTAAGGTGATTTAGTGTGATCGATATCATCTTGAGTAATTTCACCATCGATTGGAAGAGTTCTTTAGGTTTTTTCACCGACAGCTATTCACGGGTATTTATCTTCAATCATGGAAGTGGGATCATCATCTCTACCTATATTTATTGCAAATCCTACTATAGTTGAGGTCAAGGACCATCCCAAGCTGATTTTCAAGTGATATCCACATGTTGCTACCCTGGACGATTTGATTGGCACTTTTTCCCGTGTCCCAAAAGGAGTCAAGTATGTTGAAGATGTAAGAGCTTACATTCACTGTCATATTGAAGATTTAGGAATGAGTGATATTAAGAACATGTGCATGAGTGAACTAATGGGAGATTCTAGAAAGATTAAGCCTGAATACAAACATATTGAGGATCTAGGGTTTACCGACATTCTGGATATTCCAGAATTTGAAGATGAGATTGTTAGGTATGTTTTGAGTAGGGTGCATGGAGAGTTTATCTGGCCGGTTTACCTAAGGTTGGACAACATCCCGAGAAGAAGGTTTCAAATGATAGGGTCAACAAGATCACCGGTGTGACATTAGACAAGCGATCAATGAGGATTATTACTATCACCAACACAAATATCAGATTCGAAAGCATGGTCATCAGTTACAAGGTAACTTAGTCAAACCATCTGAATTCTATTTCTAGCTCTTGTATTTATGCAGCTCATAAAATGATGAGGGAGAATGAGAAGTTAGATCTATGTGGTTGGATGTTGGATGAATTGTTGATTAATCTAGGAAAGATCAAAGGAGAAAAGAAGGGAACATTCTAGTACGGAAACCTAATTGTCTGCTTAATGTTATTTTTCATCAATAAGACTTCTAGTTTTGGGAAGGGAAAATGGGCATTTGATATACCAGTAGGGAGGCAACTAAAACAATCAATTGCTACATTGGGTAGGAAGAGAGATGACAAAGTGTGGGGTTACTTTAAAGCATTTCAAAAGGCTATGAATTCTAGGGTGAGGGTTCCAAAGCACATTGTTGAGAAGTACTCAATCGACATATGCTTCATGGTCAAGAAAGATGAAACTTTGATGGAAGTTGTAAGGCCCTGGAAGATTTGGATTGAGGAAATGGGTTATGAAGTTGATGCTTAGAATCTTGATGCTTATGCATAGATGCTAATTGAGGCACCTATTGATGAAACTGTAAAAACCTTTGGTATTGCTAAGTAGAAGAAGCAATAGATTGAAACTGAGTTCAATTAGAAGAAGAAAGAGAAGTAGGAAGGCAAGGCAAGTAAATTTATTGAAAATTTTTCATAAGGCATTAAAGCATTAAATAATGTTGTTCCGGATAAAGGTAGGAAGAGGAAAGACCCAGAAATATTCATTGAGCCTATTTTAGCAAAGTTTGGATCTAATGATGACATACCCTTAGCACTCAAAAGGGTATTGAGGAAGAAAACTGAAGAGTCTAAGGAAGAAGCTAAGAAGCAACCAGTTAGGAAAGTTACTATCAGGGTACCGACATAGAAGCAAGCACCAAAAGAAACACCTTCAGCCCCATCCAGTACTAGAAGGAGAAAAAAGAAGAATGACATTGATCTTACACTTGAATATGGTAATGTAACTATTATTCCACCAAAGACTTGTGCAAAATTAGTTGATGAAATTACTAAAGATGGTATGTTAAAGAATGTATGGTTTTATTATGAACATTTGGATAATGATGAACAAAGAGAAGTAGAGGAAGCAGTATTGTTGTATTTGGATATTTATAAGAAAGTCTTGTTAGAAATTGAAAAGAAAATATCGGCATAGCTATATGACATTTTAGATGCTAGGAGACTATCAGCAATGGAAGAGGACAGGAATTTAAAGATTTGGGAATTGTTATATGTTTGTGTTTCTATTACTCTAGAGGAGATAGACAAGACACTTGAAGTTGTAGATAAGAAAATCTTTAACAACAAGCATAGAATAATCAGTCTTATGTTAGGTAGGGTTAATGAGATAGTAAAGGAGACACACAAATCATGGGTTAAGTTCTTCAAAGAAAACCATGGTTTTTACACTTCACCAAAACCTAAGAAAGATATTGCAGACATCTTGATTAAAGGGAAAGGTAAAGGCACTATGGGTACTTCACCCTTGATTTTGAAAAACATTAAGATAGTGGATATTGAGTCACCGGTATATACAAATGTACAGGAAAATGTTGAGATACCGACAGATACAGAGAGTGTAAAGTTTGCTAATGTATAGGTTACTCATGTTGAGGACAATAGTCCTCCGGATCAAATTATACAAGATGAGGTTACACTTCCTAGGGTAGAACTGATAGTTACTGAGACTGCACCAAGTGGCAAAGCCATTGGTGCAAGTGAGGAAGCTATAAAAGTTAAACCATCAGAGAGAGAGAAAGGGGAATCTGGAAAGGAACCGGTAGTGAGTCCATCATTGTTGTCAATTGACACCTTGCAGGTTGAAAAGAAAAGCATAACCAAGATGATTTCTACTAAACTCATGATGATGGCTACACAGAAAATGATGAAGGAAGGATCTATGGATAAAGGTGTTATTGATCAGTCTATCACTGTTTTGTATAGACTTGTCCCAGAGTGCAAATTTGACAATGAAGTGAGCCCATCCGATAAGCTTAAGATAATGACTGAGCACATTTCAAAGGATTTCTAGTCTTTGCAGCAGATATCAAACCGACAAGCACTGGAGAGATTTGCACAGGCAAAGAGAACTACATTTTATCAAATGATTGAGTCGGAGAGGAAGGAGATCAATGATAAGTTGAAATTGATTGATAACTCTTTGAGGCAATGTACTAATATCTATAGAGTATGTTGTAACATAGGTTTACTCATAGGTGAGATAGATAAAAAGATTAAGGACATTCAGGAGGAGATTGTAGGTATAGTAAATTCTTTTTATGGATTGAATTCATTGACTACATCTATTGATGGTCAGTTTTTGGTTTTGGAAGCTCAAGTTTTTACTCTTGAGAGGGAAAAAGATAAAATAATAAGGAGAGAAAGAAGTCTTAGAGGACTGGTGAGTCCACAGTTGGATTCATTAAGTGTACATAAGAAGGAGTGTATAGATATGGTTGGTAAACCCACACCGGTAGAGCTAAATGATAGAGTCATTTGCCCATATGCTAAATGGACTTGTATCTATTTCCAGGACTTTCAAATCTGGTTGGATACTTATTTAGAACTTTGGGAGAAGACCTATTTGGAAATTTTCAAGTGTATTCAGCTCTAGTGAGGTATTTTGGGACATTCATTGTACAGTCTTTCATTCTTTGTCCCAGTTTTTGGATTTTTTATACTTTTTGGAGTTTTTGATGGCATTAATGTCAAAGGGGGGTATAGGTGAAAACTATATTCTTGGTATTTAGAGATATGGAGCATTTTGTTCAGATGGATATTCAGCAAAGGGGGAGAAGTTTAGCTTAGGGGGAGCAAGCTCAGAATGAATCTGGCAGATGGAAACCATGATCATTTTTCACATGAGTGTTGCCATCAATGCCAAAGGGGGAGATTATTGGAAATTGACACTCAATTGGTTGGTTTCAAGATGTTGTCATTGATGGAAACATGGCAACATGTTTTGGCTTCATATTTTGGTTCAGTTGTGTACCGACAGGCACTTCACAAACACTTCACTGGCATCGGCAACGGCACCAGCAGGTTGGATAGATTTCTTTGGTTACTGGAAATGCAGACTGACGTGGTTTATATTCAGGTTATCGGTATTGGAGGCTGACATCATTTGGGAGATCCGACATTGGCAATTGTTTTTAATATTCATGTATTTATGTTATTGAGTCGACATGTATATTCATTTGTATTATATTTGTAAGACGACATAAGGCATGATAGATTGTAAAGGGGTATATAGGTCAGTTGATTAAATCATTTTGATATATGAGTAAGGAAATATGGATGGATAGGATAATGTGATAATGTTTTTTAATGTGAAGTTTATGTAAGGGGTTATTCTGGTAAGGGTTTAGGGTTTCAGACCAAGATAGATAGAGCTTAACTAGAACTGTATTCAGGCATAGAAGATGCTATCTTTGTAGTTCAATCATTTCTCAAGATTGTAGTCTGGATTTGTATGTAGTAAATGAGGCTCCTTTTGTGATTGAGCAGTGTGCTCTAGGCTATGAGCCTTCCTGCAAGTGCAGGACCCTATATTTTGTAATAACTCTTCATATGGTCAGTGGATTGATATTGTGGGTCACAAATCTCACCGTGGTTTTTCCTCTTTGAGGTTTTCTGTGTATAATTTTGTGTGTTATGGTATTCATTTATGTGATTGCCTTATTGGTTGCTTTACTTCTTTCAATTCTATATATACCAGTATATTGGGTGGTGTATGCATATTTTAATAAGGTTAAAATTGATAGTTCTGGTAGAACACTGATTTGCCCCCCCTCTCAGTGTTCTTGGATTCCAACATTGTGATTTAACCACTTAATTTTAAAAAAATTGAAAATTGAAAGTGTAAATGAAAACTTGAATTACAAAATTGAAGAGTTCTCAGATCTAAAACAATCAATCCAATTTAAACAAATAACAGGCTCAATTTTGAATCTAAGAATTAGGGATTTTGTGAATTCAACCTCTAAATTTTTAAAAATTGCAAGGAAATTAAACTTGTAAATGAAAATTTGAATGTTAAATTGCATACACTCGGATCTGAAAACAAAAATCAGAATTAAGGGTGTAAGGAGCTGGGTTCACCAAAATGTAAAGTGGAAAATTGGGGGCTTTGTGAATTCTCCACTTGGAAGGGAGGATTCACCAAGCTCAATTTTCACTTGGGGAGACTTTACATTCAAAAGAGGGGTATGACTCTACTAGATCCAATCCTAAATGATGCAAGGACTGAATACTAAGTAGATTGATTGTGATTGGAATGCAATTGACCCTCTTTTTGTAAGTTGACTAGTTGAATTAAGATTAAGTTCTGGAAATGAAGACAAAGTATGGGAAAACAATGAGCTACAAATTCAGGATCCTGTCATGCACCTGGATCTGAGAAGTTTGAGATGATTCAGAGATGCTCTGTGAAATCAGACAAAAGTTCCAAGGACTATGTTTTTGAACGGAGATGCCCTCTAATCAGTCCTCCAATTTTTTTTCGTTCATCGTAAAGGGTTTTTTTCGTCTCTGCGAATAAAGCTTAATTCCAAAAGTATAGTTGTGCACCTATTTCCTATACACAAAAAGAAAGGGAAACGTGTTGGGAATAATGGTTTTCCTTCATGTCAAACCCCAGTTTTGGAATTAACCAAGTGGTTGAAATAATGTAATTGAAATGACTGAAAGTAGAAATCCTCCTCTTTGATGGGATGTTGAATTGCTTGAAAATGAAATGCTTATACCTCCTTGTGAAGTTTTGCTTTCCTCCACATGGAATTATGATTTCATGAATTAGGATGATGATCTCCTCTTCAATGCTTGAAATATTGACTCTATTACTTCTCCAAAGCTTGAAGGAAGACTGAAAAATGCTCAATTTCTCTTGGATGCTTGAAGGCTTGATCTCTTGAAAGCTTGGATGCTTGATAATGATTGTGGATCATCAAATGAGAGGGGAAATCCCTCTTATATACTTGCCAGTAGGATTAAGTGATTAATTTTTTGACTTGAACTGACATAGAGGGGTTTTTCTTGCTACAAATTTGAGTTAGGTCAAGGGGAGGAGATCTAAAGATAGGTCCCCATTAAGGGGGACCAGGGTGTCATGCCCTAGTCCTACCCTTTTTTGGGGCAGGATCAAGGTGGCTTTTGAGTGCATTATTGAGTTGCAAGGTTTTTTTGATGTGCATGAGCATATTCAGGTCTCCGATCAGGCCGAGGGGCACAAACACTAAGGTGAAGACCTTAATGATGGGATGGTGTTAGGGATAGACTAGCCTAGTCTATGCTCTTGGATCCTTTCCTTGGATCAACTGGTGTTCTCTACATACCCTAGGGTCTCTAGGACTTCCTTTTCTTGAGTAATCCCCTGACCTTGCCCAATTCCACCCACCAATGAGTTGCAATGCTTCTCCTAAGGTCTTACCTACTCATGAGACTCAAAACCCCTTACTATGGCTAATAAGGGCTAGGCTTGTTCTACACCTTCCAAGGTCTTAGCAAGGTTATATCAGGTCTAATTCATAGTCTTTCCACCCATTCATGTGCCCCCAAGAGGTTTCAAGCCTTCAACCCCTTACCGATTTCACTTTTTTGTGTTTTGCTTACAAAATAGGGCTACAAGAATTAGGACCAATTAGGCCTCCTACCCGGGCTTTTAGGGCTTCCTCTCACAAATGATGCACAAACAACCCAAACTCCCAAAATGGACTACCATTCATTTGGCAAGGCTCAAGGATTTCTTTGGTTTTGGGCCTCCAAGTGGTCGTACAGTGCCTAGGGCGAATTTTGGGGTTTTTAAGGGTTTTGTGAGGGTTTTTAAGGTCTATTTGGGTCATAGTGGGTGTTTTGTGTTCTCGCCACCTTTTCTAGATTAGTGGAGGCTCCTCCTTCACACTAGTGGTGCTTCACACACTCCTTTAAACCTCCTCCAAAGGGTGCACTCTCCACTAACCAACCTTTCTCTCCAAGACCTCTGCACCAACAACCATTCCTAACCGGGCAATGTCCAGTCTCGCCTAGGAATGGGTCTTCAAATGGCTTCCTTGCATTTTCAAGTGCCCTACTTGCATGGAACTATAGTACAGGGTCTTCACTTCCATTCCCCATGGTTTAATGATGATTCCACAATGGGGAATGGAGTTATGACTTCATTTGCACAAACCAGTCCAAAAATGGACAGAGAATAGATAGTTTACAAAGTATTTACAAACACACTCAACCTACAAATAAAAACCTAATCTAATTGCTCACAATGTAAGTATTTACTCCATATAAGACATTCCACATAGTTTTGCATGCAATTCAGTCCATTAACTTGCTCAATAGCTTCATTCAAACTGACTGGTAACCAACAAAATAGTCACAGTCAATCCAATAGGCTTGGGCCGTACAATGTCTGACAATCAACCCATCCAATTAGGGTTTTCAATTACTTATACCTCATTTTCCTCAATCGGCGTGCCAAAATTAGGGCTCCCCATGCTCAACAAGGGTCCTTTACCTTTTGGGTGGAAAAATTACTTGACAACTTTTAAAAGTTGTCATGCAACTTTTGCATCTTTTGAGCAACTTTGCCATTGTTGCTTTTCATGACTCCTAGGCCTATTTTGGGCCATCCTAAGGACATCAACATGCCATTAAGGCTGAACACACATCTAAGACACACTCAACCTCTCCTGCACAAGAAATCACAACAAAAACACTAAGGACCTAAAACTAGGACCTAGTGAAGAACAAATGAGCTCTTGGCCCTTATTACATGTACAATGGCTTCAAAAGAAGCATAACACCAACAAAATAAAGAAGGAGGAAGAGCTTGGAAGGGTTCTCTTGCACCACCAAATGCAGTCAAAAATTGTGAGGGGTTCAATTTTAGGATGTTACACCTCCATTTGCTTTTTTGGTGCGATGAAAGGAACTCCTTGCAACAACAAAACCCTGTTTCTTTTACTATGTGGATGGGGAGCCTTAAAGCTTCAAAAAACCAACAAAACTTGACCTTTTTCAAAGAAAATATTTTCCTCCTAAAAGATGCATGGCCTTTTTGGAAAACATTAAGACCAACTTGGTGATCACCTCTAAAACATATGGCCAAAACAATAAACCAAAACCCTCTAACATGCCCTTTAGCACTAGCTTAGTATTTATACTAAAATAATTAATAGTAATATTATGTAATTTCAAGATTGAGACACCATTTTCCTAATATTTGTTGCATGATGCAAAATAAATATTTATTAGACTTATCATTAGAGTAATTAGTTTTCTTCCTTCCCCTCCTAAAATATTTTGGTAGTGCCCTATCTTTTTATAACTCCAACACTTTGCCTTGGAATTTTTAGGAGACTTATACATATCATGGGATTTGTATACATCCTTTTCCTTCTTCTTTCCTTTCTCACTTGATATTTCATTAAAAAAACAAGTCCTACGTGATAGAATTTCTAGCTTTGTTACTCATCTACTTTGAGATTAAAGAAATCATGATGCTATCAAGAAACATTTTTTGTGCTTCCAACAATAATTATTGAACTATCCCATGCATTTAGTTAAAAAAATAGAAGCATCATACATCATTCTTTGTCCTACATCTTCACTAGAACTAAGTGCAACTAGGTCACAATAGTGTTAAAATAATTTACCTACTCATCTACATAATCACCATCATCCATTCTTAGGGTATACAAATTCTTATATAAAAAGGTTATCCACTAGGGATTTAACCTAGTACAAATCCTCCAATTTCTACTAGAGGGCTTGTGTGGTGCCTAGTTCATGTTTATTTAATAAAAGAAAAAAATTGAAGCAAGATTTGGTGAGGCTCTTAGCCTTTCTATCTTATGCATCTTAGTCAACTTTTGATATTACACTTATTTTTATTTGGAGATTGCATCAAATATATCTCTATCTATTATTCAATATTTAATCTTGATCTTCCAAAGGTCAAATTTTGTGTAGTTAAATGTCTCCATTTTTATTCTTGATATTCTTAATATTTAATGTAGCTGGCCAAATGAGGGAGAAGGACAAGCCTTTGGATATTTTGCAGGCTGACGGTACTCTGCCAGAGAATAATGCGGGTCCTAGAAACGTGGTTGGGGGATCCAGCCCACGTGAAGCGATTTTGGAGAATGGAAAAGAAACTAGTAAGTGGTCAACCCTCTTTGGAACTAGACCATCTAGGAAATCTTCCCTGCCTCTTGTCAAGAATATATCAGACCCGAATGGTGGTAAGTTCACCATCTCTATCCCTGACTCAGTTTTGGACCATAACATAAGTAGCATGTCGAACTCTCTGGTGGGTAAATTTATGGGACCATGCCCAAACATTGAGGTTGTTAGGGCCTATGTCAAACGGAAATGGGCTTTCAAAAGGCAATTTTGAAATTTTGGCTCTACCTAAAAGCCTTCTCACCTTTTCTTTTTCATGTGAAGAAGACAAAATAAGGATCCTTTGTGGTAGCCCTTGGTTGGTTGGAAAGATAGCTCTGGTCCTCCAGAAATGGCACCCGAATCTAAATATGAGTGAATCTCTTCTGGTGCAAGTCCCAGTTTGGGTTAAGCTCCCAAGTCTGCCTCTTGAATACTGGGCAGAAAGTATTTTCTTGAGTATAGCAAGCTCTTTTGGTGAGATCCTTTCAATTGATCCAGTCATAGCCTCAAGAAGGAGGCTTACTCATGCCAGATTTTGTGTAGGGATTGCCCATGACGTAGATATGCCCAAGCAGATAGATATTGTGTCTAAGTTAGGTACTTGGAAACAAGAGATTGAATATGAATCCATCCCCTTTTCTTTCTTCCACTATAAAAAAGTAGGTCACTGGGCTAAATATTGCTCTCTTAAGCCCAAAGGGGATAATAAGCAAGCCAAAACTATAGTAGAAAGTAGAAAGGCTCCAGAGAAAAAGGTCTGGCAAGTCAAAAATACAAAAAATAAGGAAACTAACCCAGCTGAGATCAATTGTTTTGGACCCCTGGGGGAGAATAAGGATGTGGTTTCCTCAGCCTCTGTTTCTAAACATCTTTCCCCCCAAGAAGCTTTGAGGAAGGAACGAACGGAAGTAGACAACCTTCTGGGAGGGCAGATCCCAAGAGAGGAAATAATAGATCAAAATGAATCTTCTAAAGAAAATACCTAGATGGTGATTGCTGACACCTTGGCTAGTAAGGAAGCTTCCAATGAAGAGGATTAGAAGGATAAGGATATTAAGGAAGTGGAACAATCTAAAGAAGGGGAGATCACTAGATCACTAAAAGAAAAGGTTGACTCTTCCCCTCTCACAAATAGTTTGATTTTCAAGAGGCCCAAAAATGTGCTATCTTAGGTCTGAACCTTTCTAATTCAGATCAAGCCTCTAAAATAGTCAATAGCTCTTCACATGAATCCAGATCACCTATATGGGGTAATGAAGAGGAAATTTCTATAATCCTTAGCAATCCTAAAGTGGTTTTTGAGAGAGAAGCCGAGGGGAAAATTCCAAAACATGGGAACAAGAAAGGATCCACTCCCTCTGCTGCCCAAATAAGGAAGTCTAGTACAATTGCTCAAGTTGATGTAGGGTATGTCTCCTCATCCCTAGGATGACCTTCAAACCACAAATTCAGAGATAAGGAGGCCAGCAAGAACATAGCAGATGGGACTCAGAGGACTCTGAAGGAGTTAGGAATTGGTAAGTAATTATGAAGATTGTTTCTTGGAACATTAAGGGACTTAATAATCCCCACAAGCATGATATTATTAGGAATATGATTAGGGATAGTAAACCTAATATTTTTCTTATTAAAGAAACTAAGATGAGTAGAGAAAAGGTTGAAGCTTTGAATTTCTTTAAATCTGGTAGCATCTACAGTGGATCTTGGAAGGTGCCTCTGGAGGCATTGCAACAATCTGGAATCTCAATAGTGTTAGAGGTTAAGTTCTTATTCAAGAGAGCATTTTTTCTTGCATTAAATTTGAGTATTTAAAAGATGAAACCTCTTGGGTCCTGACAAACATTTATGCTCCTAATACCTTGAAAGCCAGAAGCAATTTTTGGAAAAAACTTATGGAAATAAGGAACAGCTTCAAGAACCTCAGCTGGCTAGTCATGGGAGACTTCAATGCCCCATTGAGAGAGGAGGAAAAATTTGGTGGATGTCCTTCTTAGTTGGATAGTAGATTGGCCCTCATGGATTTTATAAACACTCAGGATCTTAACGATGTGGAGATGTAGGGTTTCAATTACACTTGGACTAATAGGAGGGCTGGAAATGACCTTATTCAAGTTCACCTTAATAGGGCTCTTATTTCTAATGATTGGTTTAGACACTACTTCTGCTCTCTTTCTGCTCACATTTGTGTTGGGTTTGACCACTATCTCATAACTCTTATTGCTGACCCCATTAACAAGAGAAGGCATTTTCCCTTTAGGTTTGAAAAAATGTGGACTTTACATCTGGATCTTACTCATAAAATTCAGGAATGGTGGAACATTCAAGTTGAGGGTACTGCCATGTATAGAGTTGTGAAGAAACTTAAAAGCATAAAAGACAACATAAGGACCTAGAATAAATCCAGCTTTGGGAATATTTTTGAGGCCAAAGGAAAAATTCAGGTCCAAATCCAGGAGGATGGATTCTCTACTGTGACCATTGTAGAAGAAAATGAGATCCTCAAAAGATACCATGATATCATTTCTAAAGAAGAATCTTTTTGGAAGCAAAGATCTAGATGTATTTGGTTGAAGGAAGGGGATAAGAATACCAGATTCTTCCATATGTCGACTATCAAACACAAAGTAGCTAATAGGATCAAAAACTAATGGTGGAGAATGTGGGGTTGGTCAAGGAGAAGGAGATAAGAAATGAGGCCAAAAGTTTCTTCTTTGTAGGGATCAAAGCTTGGATGATGATGTTCAAAATTCCTTCCTTCAGAACATTCCTTTCCTTATTGATGAGCAGAAGAATGCTTTCTCAACTTCCATCCCTTTGGACTTGGAGATCAGAAATGTTTGCTTTTCTTTTGAAGGCAACAAAGCCCCTAGACCTGATGGCTTCCCTATGTTCTTCTTCCAAGAGTTTTGGAATATAGTTGGGAAAGATGTCTCCAATGGGGTTAAAGAATTTTTTGGGGCAAGAAAACTTTTGAAAGAAATTAATGGCACCTTCATTTCTTTGATCCCCAAAATTCAAGGAGCTGACTCCATGGACAAGTTCGAGCCAATCAGTTTATACAACTCCTTTTATAAGATAATTTCCAAGGTCCTAACCTCAAGACTCTTGAATGTCCTTCCCTCTTTGATCAGTCATCGGCAGAATGGTTTTGTGCCAGGAAGGCATATTCTTGATTCCATCATTATTGTCCATGAGAATATCCATTCTCTTGTTATGGCCAAGAAGTAGGGTTTTTTTCTTAAGCTTGATCTCTCTAAGGCTTATGACCGGGTCGATTGGTCTTTCCTCATGAAGGTTCTTTTGGGTTTTGGCTCTTCTAACAGATGTGTGGACCTCTTCAAGCAACTTATCTCCTCTGCCTCCTTTGTTTTTGTTGTTAACAGATCTCCCTCCTCCTTCTTTGAAGCCTCCAGAGGCTTGAGGCAAGGGGATCCCATCTCCCCTATCCTCTTCATCATTATGGCTAAATGTTTTGGTAGGTTCATGGAAAGCACAGTGACTAGAAGTATTTTTAAAGGTCTCCAACCCTCCTTTGTAGATCATACTTTCTCCCACCAGCAATTTGTGGATGACACCATCATTATGGGGGATTCAAGCATTTTGGAAGCTAGAATCCTGAAGGACACCCTATGCAAGTTTGTATCTGCTTCTGGCCAGCTTATCGACTGGGTTAAAAGTGAAGTGTTTTTCATCAACACTCCTGAGATAAGATGGCATAGAATTAGCAAGAATTTTGGAATGTCAGATTGTTGATCTCCCTGCTACCTACCTTGGCCTCCCCCTAGGAATTACTCCCCCTGATTCCTTTTGGAGTTCTTTGGTGGATAAATTTCAAAGAAAGCTTGTTGGTTGGAAAGGTTCTCTCTTAAGTCAGGTTGGCAAGCTACAACTTCTTAAAGCATCCCTTTAAAGAATTCCTATTTATGCCCTCAGTCTCTTCAGAATCCCAGTTAAGTTTGTTGATGCTATTGAAAAAGTTCAAAAAAAAATTCTTTGGTCTGGGGTTGAGGAAAAGAAAAGAATGGCTTTAGTGGCTTGGGACAAGGTTTGTAGATCAAAAAGCAAGGGTGGTCTAGGTCAGAGGAGAATCGAGACCCTCAATGAAGCTCTTTTGTCTAAACAGGTATGGAGATTGTTCCACTTTGATAGTGAGCGGTGTGAAATTTGGAGAAGTAAGTATTCTCTTTTGTCTTCATCTCTTTTCTCTTTCATCAATTTTGATTTCAATATCAATGGGTCTCACATTTGGAATAACGCTTCTAAGTGTAAAGACAACATTGCCAAAGGGGTGAAATGGAGAGTTGGTAATGGTAGGAAAGCATATTTTGGGAAGATCCTTGGTTGCTTGATAAGCCTTTGCTGGAAATCCCTGATTGGGCCCCTTTTGGTGCCCCTTGTAAAAGATTTTTTGGTTCCTTGGTTGAGGGTTATTGGATAGGTGATAAAAGGTATAACATTGAAGGTATTCACCCTAACCTCATCAATCTCAAGAAACACTTGTCTTCTGCTTGGTTGAACAATGAAGAAGATATTCTTATTTGGAAATTTGAACCCAAAGGCAACATTACTGTTTCTTCCATGTATGGAGTGTTGACTCTAGCACCCTCAAAGAACCCCTTCTAGTCTAGAGCCTGGATAAAAGGTCTTATTCCAAAGATCAATATCTTCTACTGGACCATCCTCCAGAAGAAAATTTTGACTCTAGACAACCTGAAGGTTAGAGGTCTTATCTTCCCTAATAGGTGTGCTTTGTGTCTTGAGGAGGAAGAGTTTGTGGACCACTTGACTATCCACTATTCTTTCACTATCTTAATTTGGGAAAGCTTTCTTAAGAATTTTTGTATGGAATAGGTGTTTTCTAACTCTATTCAAGATAGTTATCATTGGTCTAATCCCTCTTTGAGATCTTTGTGGCAGCTCTCTCTCCCTCACATCCTATGGGGGATTTGGAAAGAAAGAAACAACTGCATCTTCAGGGATACTTCTCTCACCCAAGCTGTTGTTTTTCAGAAAATTCAAAGGGCAATTGTGGAGAACCTCAGGATCATTGGAGAACCATGCAATCCTGTCAATTGCCTGGAACCTCACATCCTCAACTCCTAGAACCTGAAGAGTGTTGTTAGTATTTATTCTAAACAATGTAAGAGACTTGAAGCTAAATGGTACTCTCCCCCTCATGGATGGCTCAAAATCAACTTTGATGGTGCTGCCAAAGGCAATCCTGGACCAGGGAGATGTGGTGCAATTCTCAGATATGAAAATGGCATTTGTAAGGAAATTGTAGTTGTTCCTATAGGTTGCCAAACTAACCACATGGCAGAAGTTATGGTTGCTCTCCAAGACATCCTCCTGGCTAAAAGGTGGAACTGTCCCTACCTATGGATCGAGGGGGACTCTAATAATATCATTAAATGCCTTTTCTAAGCCCTCATGGACTATCAACAATATTATAAAGGCTGCTAGGGATCTCATTAGCACCTTCGATAAATGTTTTATTTCCCGCATTTATCATGAAGCAAATGGCCCCATTGACTGGGCAGCTAATGTGGTGGTCACTCATGACAACATGGTTACTTGGAAGGGTGAAGAGGATCTCCTTAATGACGCCAAATCGATCATTTTCATGGATCGATATAACTGCACCTCAAAGATCTTAAATGGATTATATAATGATTAATAGCATGACTTGGAGGGCTATTATTAATTATCATTGTGTTAGTACCATTAATGAAAAGATGAATGCCACCTTCTCCCATGCTTTCTGGGTCTTTGGGGTCGCTTTGAGAAATTTTTCTCCTGTAGCTATCTGCAACTCTCAGTTTTTTGGTTTGAGCTATGAAACTATGGGAGGTAACAGGTGTCGGTATGAGCCCAGTAATTGTAAGGAGTGGAAACAAAAGGAGGAAATTTGGAGTATCTTGCAGAAGGGTGGTCTAATGAAGTATATGGAAAGACTCCATGGGAGGGATGCTAAAATCACTAATTTTTTCAGTGAAAATTGGAGGAAGGGCACCCTGAAGATGGGAGATCAAACTATCTCCATTGATGAAGACCTCATTGCTTAGGTGACAGGTCTCTGGAGGGAGGGAAGTAATTTCTACAAGGACAGAAAGCTTAGCAAGGAGGCCATCAAGTGATACCCTAAAACCACTAAGGAGAAGAAGCACCTGGTTAAGCTTAGCAAGACCTACTACCCTCCCAGGGCTTTTGCTAAGCCTTGCAGGGAGGTTATGTTTGTTATTATGCACTATATAACCTTGGATGGAAGATTCACCAAATTTTATGGCTACCGTTTTGTGTTGCTCAACCATTTCAAGTATGAAGACAAAGTTAACATACCCTATTTCATTATTTGTTCAATGAATGCTACTATCAAAGCTCATAGAGAGAACCCTAAGGGAGACACTGACATGCACCAAGGTCTTATGGTTTTAATCTATGACTATATAAAAGCTAATCAAATTGCATGCCCCTAGCTTTCTATCTCTGATTTTTCTATGGGTGATGATTCTGAAAGTGATTCAAAAAGTGAGACTGAGGAGAGTCTAAAGGACTCTAAAGCTGATTTTGGTAAGAAAAGAAAACAGGGGAGCATTAAGTCATCCTCTTTTAAGGGTAAGAAAAAAAGTAAAGAGAAGGTCTTCCAGATTCACTCCTCCTTGGAGGAGGAGGTCTCTAAGGACTCTGAAAAGGATGACTCTCCATCCCTCGGAAGAAGAAATCTAAATCTTCCATTCAGAGAAGGAAAAAGCAGAAAAGGCAGGGCAATTCTAAGTTGGAGTCAGAGGACAAAGTACAAGTAAGGATCTTGATGTGGACAAAAAAGTTGAGGAGGAGATTACGGGGGATGGTTTCAACCAGACTGTTGGTGGAAATGCTGAACAGATTACTAGTGGAGATGTTCCCAATACTGAACAGGCCAAGGCTGGTGAAAAAATCCCCCCTTCAAACCCTCTATCGAGGGTTTGAAGGAGTTTGTGGACACCCTCGACTGGCTCATAAATAGACATAAGAAAGCTATGGAGGAAAACAAGAAGCTGAGCCACAGGGTTCAAATTCTGGAGACAATCAGCATTGGTGAAGGTAAATCCATGCTAAGTATGTTGATGATTTGGGAAAAAATGTTGCCAGAGCTGAAGAGATTAGGGATGCCTTCAACCCAAGGTTTGAGAAAGTCGAGAAGGCCTTGGAAGATATAAAAACCAATGATAATGCTATGGACCAGAGAATGGTGGACACTAAAAACAAACTAAACAAAATTGAAACTTGTCTCAAAAGCATTGTTGAACAAAGCCATAACATAGTGAAGGCCTCGACTGACAACACCAAAGTCCTTATCAGTAAGCAAGAGAATGAGAAGGAATCCCTAGAGCAGGAACTTGACATGGAAGGCATGGGAAATGTGCAAGGACCAAGAATGAGGACCATAGGCAAGAAGAAGAAGAAAAATCCAAACAAGGAAATCGAAGAGCTCAAAGTTGCTTCGGAAAATTATGACCTATTGGTCATCAAGGCGGTTGATCTTCTTAAGTCTTTGTAGTTGTTCTTAGCTATCTAGGCCTTTTGTTTGGTTTTATTCACTTTGATGTTCCTTTCTTTTGCTATCCATTCGGTTTACTGGCCTTCTTGCCAGTCTTTTGTATGTTGTTTCTTTGTTGGTCTTGTTGTTCCCTGCTGAACTATCTTTTGCTCTTATGTTAAAGGTTTCGGGTCCTTAAAACTTGTTTTTCATATTAATCAAAACATTCCATTTTTTGTAACATCTTATTTTCCAGCTTCCACTCAAACTAAGATTGGTTTAGAAACCTTTTCCCTAACACCTAAAACCCAAGTTTATGAAGATTTGATACTAAATGAAAGGAATTAGAGGTGAAAAAATAATTTGTTCACTTATCTACGAGAAGATAAATATGAAAAATACATTTAATCTTATAGGTACAAAGAAAATTAACAAAAAAATACAACCATAAAACAACAATGTATGTGGGGAAATCCCTATCAAGAGAAAAAAATCCACACTCCAAAGCAAAAACCAATTGGATTATCACTAACAATAGTTGCAATGTAATAACTAGGGACACCTAAACATTCACTCATAGGATTATCACAAATACATAATTTTAAAGTAATTTTGGCAACATAATGATACCTATAAAAACACTATGCATACTATAATGACCCACTTAACTAAACCCAAAAATTTCAACTGATTTTTTTTCTTACTTGTGTTTGATTCAATCGCATACTCAAGTACATCTATCCAAATGGAATAAGCATCCATCCAACCAGGATAGGCATCTAACCATATGGGTTAGGCCTATGTCCATATGGGACAGAGGGTTTCATCTATCCAATTCGGGATAGGCATCTACCCAAATGGATTAGGCATCTACTCATAAGAAAATGAAATGCTCTATCCAGAGATAGACTCATCGGGACCATCTAGGTCCTAAGTCTTTCTCTAAATACTACACTTCCCTACAAGGAATGCACCAAGTTCATTGTCTTTAGGAGTATATGAAAATAATTATATAAACAAGCTTGAGTTCCACCTTGGAAAGTCAAGCTAATCCATACAATATTCCTTCTAAGTATGCATTAAATTAATTTTAATCTTTCAATTAGTATTATTTGTACCGTTTGATTGAAGGACTAAGGAGTTTTGAAAACCATCAACCCATCCTTAACCAAATCCTAATCCCCATCCTTGAATGCCTAGGTACTAGGGACAACTTTGTCCCTAGACTGCCTACATACCCGTTTCGGCACGAGATCAAGGCATAAAGTATGTAGTTATAGTTTCTAACTATGATTTAATGTAAATTGTTTGGTGGGTACACAACCCTTTCTAGGGTCAATGTCCCAAACAGTTTCTCTGTGGTTGCTACCCATGATGGTAGTTCTATAGAAAAAAGGCTCAAGGTGGCCTTCTGCTTGTGGAGTAAAACAACTAAGTCCTATTTCCTATTTAATACATCACCCTTGACCCATTATCATCTGCAGGATTTCCATCAAGATAAATAAATATTCAAAATCATCACACACAACCAAACCCTAATGGGGTTTTCTAAAGTTTAACTGAACAGATGATAGTTCATTTAAAACTTATATTTTTAGATTATGAATCCAAGGGGGGTTACCCGCCCCTTGGAATTTAACTTCCAAATGACCCTTATTTCTCTGTGGTGATTTATAGGGACGATGCCATAGACGTCATTGTTGCAGCTTTATTAGGCATTAAGTGCAATGGTTCAACACAACGACATTACCCGTAAGCGTGACCCAAAGGCACCATAGATACCCAACACTACTAATTTTTTGGTTTCATCTCCTCTTGTTTAGTTGTCTAACCAGAAATTTAACTAGAAATTCATGAATCTTAAGTAAAGCAATATACTAATACGACTATGAAAATGAAACTAATATATGCAAGGAATTATTGCTTGAATTGTAACTAAGATTTTAATTTTACGTAATTGAAAGGAACATTTACTTGAGAATGAAAATAAACAAATCAATTCCTTGAAGGGAAAACTATGATAATATTTAAAACTCTAAAACTTGAACTAAATACATGAAAGTACTAATTGCTTGAAAACTATGATACTTGTAAGAGATAGCTTATGAAAATGATTTGAATTACTTGTGAGATACTAATTGCTTTAAAACAAAATTATTACACTTTTAAATATGAAACTTGATACTTGAAAGGTACTAAATTGCTTGAAATAAAATTAAACTATCAAATAACAATACTTTGGAAATGAATTTAATACTTACTTGTTTGAATGGGAAAAACTATTTAACAACAAGCTTTAAAATAACCACATTATTTTTAAATACTAATTGTTTGAAAATAAGATTAAAAAAGAGTCTAAACACTTGCTAGTTAACCAATGTAAATAATAATAAGGCTCATAATAAATTATTTTTAATCAATCTATTTCTAGTTGCTATTAGACTAATGTCAAATCCTTTGCAAAATTATAAAGAAATAAATTAACTATTACTTGCAATGAAAACATTAATAATAGAACTTGAAAGTAAAACTCATAGTACTATTTGCTTCAAAAAGGAAATGAATCTAAATGCTTGAAAGGTACTAATTGCACCAAGAATGAATATTTAGTAGTAATCTAATACTTGTAAGATACTAGGTATTTGAAGGAAAAAATAAAAGTTGTAGAGTACTAATTCTTTGAAATAAAATATGTTTAGTAATAAAATTTGAAATAAATCTAATTACTATTAAAAGTACTACTTATTTGAGATAAGACTTTAAAGCAAGTCTAACAAAGAATTGTGTTGATACCATTGTTTAAAAGGGAAATCAATTATTACTAAATGCTTGAAGGTTTATTTCCTTTAAATGAAGCAACTACTTGGGTTACTTCGACTAAGCTTGAATTACTCGAAAGAATTGGTTAATTGCAAAAATAACTTATTTTCTTAGATTAAAATACTTTGGACTAAAAATAATTAATTTTGGAAGCTAAGCTCAATTATGCTTGGATGTAGTCTAATTTCTTATATTATTTTAAAAATAAGTATAGTTATCAAATAAAATAAACTAATTTTCTTATGGAAGAACTAAGAATTTATTTACTCATCATAGGAATAGATTAATCATAAGAAGAGACTAATATGTTCGTATCATAAGTTTCATTATAGCATTTATTTGATTAATCGTTTATAAAATAATATGTCTAAAATTATTTACTTGGAGTATAACATCTATTCCCAATAATTACTTATTAACATTATTTTTAAATACTTAAATTAATTGGCCCATCTATCTCTCAAGTTGTTGTAGATGGAAATATAGAAAACAACTCAGGGGGGAGGAGGTGGAGGGGGTGAATCATTTGTCACAAAAACTCACACTACTTAAACTTATTCTCAAATCTGATAATTAAACATGAAAGCATAAATCAACAACACATCATAAACACACATAACACCAAGATTTTTGTGCATGGAAAACCTTGTTAGGGTAAAAACTACGGTGGGGATACACCCACAATATAGGTATACTTTGTTAAAAGTATTACAATGGAGAATGCAAAAGCATTCAGGCACATTTCCTAGAGTTCACTGCTCAAAACAAAAAGGCTCATTGCCTGTACAAACAATCACAGATTACTTCCAGGAATTATGAACTGAGAAATAGCATCTCCTTAATGCCTGGTCTAGTCCCATTGAAGCACAAAACAACTTTCTTCTTCACACTTCTTCTTTTCCTTCAAAAGATGTATACATTTAGCACACATGCACACTCACACTCATCCACACACCCACACTCAAATACAAAATCATTAGAAATATTTATACATGACATCAACCTTGCATAAATCATCAAGGTTGGCTTAACACTCGCCACCTAATTACAAAAATACAACCACAGTCAATTCAATATTACATGCAAACCAAGAAATGTCGGTCAAGACATAGCACAGACCCAAATCTTTTTCCTCAAACACATTACACCTCCAATAATTACACCTCGAACATCTGCAACACGATACAAGCATCTGATTGGCCAAGAACATAAAGAATGCCAATGTGCCAAAGAAAAACATCAATTACGAGCTCAGCGATCAATGCGGACCACCACCACAAAAGGCACACGATCCATAAACATCCACAAACATCATGAATTACCATAGAAACATCCACACCAACACAAATTACTAGAGTCACTAGCATCTTCATTCCAAACCTCGGGAACACTAACTGCAATGACTGTCAACCTTGAAAAATCACTTGTGGACCTCCAAACCACGAACCACTTGAATTGAGGACACACAACAATGTCTCAAACATACCTCCAGATCCACAGAACAAGATATTACAATATGAAGCAATGCAAATCAAAATATTGTCACTCTGTCACCACTAAACAACTGAAAAACCAGCCACAACACAGATACCCATAACTCAATCAAATATTCATGCGGACCTCTGAAACTTGAACTAAATCAACTATTGGAAACCCTCTACAAACCCTTTAATCTACAAACTCTGACCTTTATCAAACTTGCTACGTTGAACAAACTAGCTCACTAAACTTCATTGCATCACTGTCTCAGACAGAGAAATATGTTGACATCAATGACAACACATCTCTCAAATATCTCTCAAGCACATATTTGCAACAATCTTTCAACAGTTGTATGTAATATAATTCATCCAATAACATTCATCTTCCATCTCCAAGGTTTTCAAATGGAAATAAAATCAATACTTCATCTTAAACCTCTTGTATTCATAATTTTTATTTATTTATTTTCAACTATAATCCTTTAAACTTTATTAAATTACTTATATTATTTACTTATATACATAATTGTTTTCTTATTTAACTTGTTAAATATTAAAATCATGGTAAACATTTATTAAATTATATTTAAATCAATATTATAAATATTTACAAGAATCTTAGTAATATTTAAATTAAAATTATAAATTATTATTAATAGAATATATTTAAAATAGAAACTTTGAATTAAAACTATTAAGTTTCTTTATGTCTAAAATATGCATGGAGCTTATATCAAGGCTTGGCATGCATGTTGTGACAATTAAATGCAATAATTATATTCTGTTTAATAAATGCTAACAATGCAATATGCTTTTATATACAGATATAAATTTATATATAATATTTTCCTCTTTTTTTTTTCTTTCCTTCTATTATAGCATTCTAAAATAATATTATTATAACTTGTTTAATATTTACCTAATAAAATATGCTTTCAATTAAATTCTCAATTTAGAAAAATCAACCCCTTTTCCTTCCTTCATCTCAATATTGATATACATCAAATAGTATTTACTATTTTAATCATAAATATTTTCATTTAATTATTTACTACAATAATCTAGCTTTATGAAAAATACTATTATTAATTTTTTAATGTACTTTAAAAATCTAATTATAATAATTTTTTATTTTTATTATTTTTTGATAAAAGTGGCAGAGCCACTAAACATTATTTATTAAATAATAATAGTGTTTACAATCCTGGTTCAAAGAAAAGGGCATATCAACAAGAAAGAACCAGGAGAAGAAAACCTCTGGTTGTAGCCCTTAAAAAGCCTAAGCAAGAACTACCCAAAACTAACCCACCCATGCACCCAAAATAAAGACCCCATTAGAACAACAGGAAGAAGATACATAGCCCGAACGACCACCCAATAACAACCCCCAATACATCTGAAAATCTGAACAAAAAGAGTCAACCCAAGTAGAGAAACAAACAACTCATGAGCCTGTAAACCAATTACTGGAACTCTCATCTGGAGGATCTCCAAGAGAAGGAGGCATCACATCATCCAAAGGAGGAGGAACCACTTGTAAAGGCTCAACAACCTGGGGAGCAACCAACAAAGACGCCCACAGATCAAGAAGAAAATGACTTCCTGTGAAAGTCTCAAGAGCAGGAGCCAAAATAGGTTGCACATGATCGATGAGCCTTTCCATAGATAGCAAAGAGTCATCATTATTACCACTACCAAGTCCACATCTGATCACAAAAATAAGTTCTCCACACCAACCATTAGCCAATAACTCATTAAGAAGCAAGAAACCACTGTAAGGGAAGTCACCATAATCAAAATGGTAAGAAGACAAAATATTAACCAAATCATCCAAAATAAAACATGAGGGCGAGAGGAACATATATACAATAATAGACACCATAGAAGAGTCCAAAAGAAAACCCATACAAACATTAAGAAAATGAGAAACCACCTCACGCATGCAAGAATTTGCATTTTCCATAATCCAAACTCTTCCCACGATCTTTTTGACTGCATAAGAAACCTCAGGAGAATAAAGATTAAATATTTTACCAATTTTTTCATCATCATAAACATGATCATCCTGAAAATCACCAAGAATCGGAGGAGCCAAGACTCTATATCGACATGACAGTATTGGAAATGACATGAGAAACCCAAAGAATTCCCAAAAATAGCACACCAAAAATAACAAAGCATGCTCGAAATGAGAAGAGAAGCACATAAATAAAGCTATGACCAAAGTGTAATAAATGCTCACACAGGTCAACATCACAAAAACTCACACTACTTAAACTTATTCTCAGATTTGATAATTAAACATGAAAGCATAAATCAACAACACATCATAAACACACATAACACCAAGATTTTTGTGCGTGGAAAACCTTGTTAGGGTAAAAACTACGGTAGGGATACACCCACAATATAGGTATACTTTTTTTTAAGTATTATAATGGAGAATGTGCATGGATTCAAGCACACTACCTAGAGGTCACTACTCAAAATAAAAAGGCTCATTGCATGTACAAACAATCACAGATTACTTCCAGAAATTATGAACTGAGAAATAGCATCTCCTTAATGTCTGGTCTAGTTCCATTGAAGCACAAAATAACTTTCTTCTTCACACTTCTTCTCTACCTTCAAAAGATGTATAAATTCAACACACATGCACACTCACACTCATCCACACACCCACACTCGAATACAAAATCATTACAAATATTTATACATGACATCAACCTTGCAGAAATCATCAAGGTCGGCTCAACACTCGCCACCTAATTACAAAAATACAACCACAATCAATTCAATATTACATGCGGACCAAGCAATGTCGGTCAAGACATAGCACAGACCCAAATCTTTTTCCTCGAACACATTACACCTCCAAGAATTATGCCTCAAACATCTGCAACATGCTACAAGCATCTGGTTGGCCAAGAACATGAAGAATGCCAATGTACCAAAGAAAAACATCAATTACAAGCTCAATGATCAATGCGGACCACCAACACAAAAGGCACACGATCAAGAAACATCCACAAGCATCATGAATTATCATAGCAACATCCACACCAACACAAATTACTAGAATCACTAGCATCTTCATGCCAAACCTTAGGAACATTAACTACAATGACTGTCAACCTCGAAAAATCACTTGCGGACCTCCAAACCACGAACCACTTGAATTGAGGACACACACCAATATCTCAAACATACCTTTAAATCCATATAATAAGATATTACAATACGGAGCAATGCAGATCAAAATGTTATCACTTTGTCACCACTGAACAATTGAAAAACCAGCCACAACACAGATTCCCATAACTCAATCAAATCTCCATGCGGAGCTCTGAAACTTGAATTGAATCAACTATCAGCAACCCTCTACAAACCCTTTAATCTGCAAACTCTGATCTTTATCATACTTGCTACGTTGAACAAACTAGCTCACTAAACTTCACTGCATCGTTGTCTCAGACAGAAATATGTTGACATCAATGACAACACATCTCTCAAATATCTCTCAAGCACATATTTGCAACAATATTTCAATAGTTGTATGTAATATAATTCATCCAATAACATTCATCTTCCATCTTCAAGATTTTCAAATGGAAATCAAATCAATACTTCATCTTAAACCTCTTGTATTCATAATTTTTATTTATTTATTTTCAACTATAATCCTTTAAACTTTATAAAATTATTTATATTATTTACTTGTATACATAATTGCTTTCTTATATAACTTGTTAAATATTAAAATCATGGTAAACATTTATTAAATTATATTTAAATCAATATTATAAATATTTACAAGAATCTTAGTAATATTTATATTAAAATTATAAATTATTATTAATAGAATATATTTAAAATAGAAACTTTGAATTAAAACTATTAAGTTTCTTTATGTAAAAAATATGCATGGAGCTGGTTTTTGGATTGGGGGATGGCGCGCGTGCAAGGGATTGTGAGTGGTCGAGCTAGGGTTTCGAAGCCCTAGCTCGCGGGAGGAGTTGTAAAAGGTGTAGAGGGGGAGAGAAGTGCAGGGAGTCAGGGGAGAGTGGAGGGTTGGGTGCAGTTGGGGAGTGAGGGGTGCTACGCTGGTCATCGGGAGAGGTTGGGCTACGCGGGAGTAGAGTCTCAGACTACTTCAGGTAGTGGTTATCCCGTGGGGTTCGGGGGTTCGTTTGGCTTCTTCCTTCAAAGGAGCTTGGAAGGGGTGGAGTCTTGGGGGCAGTGCTTTCTCAAGGGGCTCTTCAGGTTGGGGTCCTTGGCTAGCTTTTGTTGCCTTTTAATTCTTTTTGCATCCCGATATCAGGTTTTGGTGGTGAGGCCTCACAGGTGGCTCTTGACATGGACTTTTGTGCTGCTGTGGGTTCAAAACCCCCACTTTAGAGTATGAAGACATTTTCCAATAATCTTTTCTCCACATATCAGGGGTCTGGAAGTGCTGGTAGTTCTCGCCTTATGAAGATCAATGGGTGTCTGGAGAGATGCAGTGAAAAGTTGAAGCTTGTTATTCCTCTGGAGATGATAGCTAAAGATGTTGATTACTTTTCAAAACACTCGCTATACTGCAAATTTTTGGGAAATGGAGATTGATGAATACTAAGAGGGGGGGGTGAATTAGTATGCCAACAATATGTACTTAAACACTTAAACAGTCTGAAGATAAACTGGTAAAATAGTCTAACAGACAGACTGGTTATCACACATGCAAACCAAAATGCAAATAAAGCATTCACCCACAAAAGAAATACAATCATAACACAAGATATTTGACGTGGAAACCCAAATGGGAAAAACCACAGTGAGATGGAACTCACAAGTCACTATCTACAGAATAGAAACCAGACCGGTTAAGGTCTTACAATGTTCTTCACCAGAACAGATCCTATTAGGGATCTCAATCTCTGTTAGGAGATAAGTCTGATTAAAGACTACCTTGTTAGAGGATTTTAGATTCATAGAAGTGAACCACCTTGTTAGAGGATTTTACAATAGGCTTTTGGGCCTACCCAGTTAAGGGCTATAGACTTGTCAAAGATGTGAGTAATCAACAAGTGTTTGATCTATCTAATAGCACAAACTGCTTGGTTAGATCTAGTATAGCTCATTTCTAATGCATTCTAGCATTACTTTAGTCTTCTCTATCTCTCTCTTAGTTACAACTTGATCTTCTCAGATAAGATCACTCTTACAACAATTCAACAACCACTGTAAATCCTAGTCACAACATAAACCCTTTTAGCAACACCAACAACCTAAAACCCTAGACATGATGTCCTTTTAAAGGAATTTGATTTCATGTCGGTCCAATAGGATTACATTACAATTTCCTATGTTCAATGAATCTAGACATACTTAGTAACATGACACAAAAAGCACCGTTAGTGTGTCGGCACCGTCAATCAATCGGTGGTTTGGTAACTCATCACAAAATGCCAGTTGGTAACTCATCACAGAGTATTACCGAGTCATACAAAATACCGGTTGCCGATTTAACAAAAATGAAGACTGGTAAGAATGTGTTATGTCGCTTTGCTCCCTCGTACCGCTTGAGATCTACGAGCCGCTTGGGGTCGACATGCCGCTTCAGACCGGGAAACACATTCTGCGAAATCTCCAATAGTCTAAAGACTAGAATACAACATATCGGTTGAAACAA
Organism: Cryptomeria japonica; assembly: GCF_030272615.1. NCBI lineage: Eukaryota > Viridiplantae > Streptophyta > Pinopsida > Cupressales > Cupressaceae > Cryptomeria > Cryptomeria japonica. The sequence continues at coordinate 256,020,554 of NC_081410.1, forward strand.
ATACCGGTTGAGCACTAGCTCATACATATAAAGGGGATCTCAATACAAGTGTGTGTCCATCAATGACAATCACAACATAAACATCAAAAATGCCAACAATCTCCCCCTTTGGCATTGATGGCAACACTTAGGAAAATAAAATTTTGGCATCTAAGTGTTTTACAACCAAAACATGCCATTAACAAAATTGCTCCCCTTAAGCATTTACACTATCCCTTAATCAACACAATGTATAGCAATTTTGCATACAGAGCATAAACATTGAGATATCAGAGTATATAGCATATATCAAAACATATATCAAAATTTTAAAACCAGATACTTCTCCCTATTTGTCTCCAAAATAGATAGAGTACTTCTCCCCCTTTGCCAACAATGACAAAGTACAACTGAACAACCCTGTTTCCATTTGATATTGAAAATAATAAAATTTTATGACAACAATGAATAATACTTGTCAAAAACTGATTTATAATCCTGCAAAAATTGTTTCATGGAAAGAGACCAGGACTCAAGTAGGGAGGTGGCCACTTCTTTCTCTGTTTGCATTTGGGATACATGTTCCTCCATGGCATCAACTGTGCTCAGCTCCTGCATAATTGTCAAGGCATCCAGGTTCAGATAACACTTCTGAAGAATTTGCAGACATGGAAGTAAAACTAGTTTTAGCTCCTACAAATCTCTATATTGTGTACTAATCTCTTGCTCCATTTTGGCTGACTAGATCTGGAACCGGTGAACGGTTTGCCCATAAGTTGCAAAGGAATCATAAGGAGTCTTAAATGTGCTCAAGTAGGATTGTAAGTCCATTTGAAGCTTTTTCTTCTGAGTTAGCACATCATCGCAAAATAGATGGGGTTGACAGATTTTGCTTAGTAGCAAGTTTCCTTCATCCAAAGCGTCCCTTATATCCTTTTGGTCTTTTAGAAGTTCAGACTAGAGCTCATTCAACTTTTTCACTAGAGCAATGTTAAGAGCCTTTTGATGCTCTTTCTTGACATTTGCCTCAGCTACTTCTTCCAGGCTCTGCATCTGATCATCCACTATAGTACATAGTAGTTTGAGATGTGCTAGTGATGATTCAGTGTTAGGAATATTGGTACCAGGGATCAAACCGGTAAGGGTGTCTACAACCATCTGAATTATGTCTTGCTCATTTTTCTTGCGAATGATTTCAAGGTGTTCTTGAGAAACCTTGATGCTTTGCATAAGCTCTAACTCACTTGCAAACTAGAGATCGATGGGATTGGAGATATCAGCCAGTTTGGCTTGACTCCTGATTGCCTTCGAAGTATCCATCTGTGTGCTCTTCATTTCTTCCATTGCCTTGTCTGCTTCTTCCTTCTTCCTTTTCTCTACTTCTTTCTTTTGTTCTAGTTCCTTGTCTTCCTCTTCTTTCTTTTTCCTCTATGCTTCCTTCCTCTTCTTTCTCTTCCTCTTCTTTCTTCTTCTTTTCTTCCTCTTCCTTCTTCTTCTTTTCTTCTTCCTATCATCTTCTTGCTTCTTCTTCTCTTCATCTTTTCATTTCTCCTCTTCCTCTTTTCTCTTCTCTTCCTCTTTTCTCTTTTTCTCATCTTCATCCCTCTTCTTCTTCTCTTCTTGTTCCTTAGTCACTTCTTGTGTGTCCTTGGCTTGCTCACTGCCTTGTTCGGCTTGTTGCCCCTGTTCTGTTCCCTCAAAAGGTATGTCTTGAGTGACATCTTCTACATCCAAGGCATCAACATCAATGGTGTCGACTGGTTCTTCAACCGGGTTTCCTTCTTCATCAAAAACTTTATCCGGTTTGGATATGACCGGTTCTTTTTCTGCTTGTCGGTTGACCATTCGTGCTTTGTGAGCTTGAATAGTATGATTCATATACTGATGAGTGTCTTTTTCAACATCAACAACTCTTCCCTCCAACAGCCAGAGTCTTCTTCTCCTTGTGAAGAACAGTCCTTTATTTTGATCCAAAACATCAAATAACTCTGAATTTGAGAGGTCAGGAAAGTATTGTGCAAAGACTTTCTCCCTAATCTCCTGTTCTTTTTCAATGGCAATGCACCATTTATTATCTAATACTTTATATAAAGAATCCGGTGTCTAATTTAATCTTTGATGGTGACCGGTCATTTTTACACAAATAAATAATGATTTCCTATAATACTTCTTCCTTCTCCTCATCACTAAAATCATCATAATAATCTACTAAATCATGAAGTAATTTTCTCCTAATATTCTTAACTGTCCTTTGAAAATGTGTCAAAGGTTTGTATGAGGAGATATCAATATTTACCGGTGCGGATGCTACCAGTTCATTCTTCTTCATCTTCTTTGTCTGTCTGGCCTTCTTTGGCTTTTCATCAGACTCGGTCTCTTCAGAGTCCGGTTCATTTGTCTTAGTATTCCTTTTTCTTTCAAAGACTTTTGTCAGTGTTACTTTCAGTTTCTTCTTTGTAGGTGACTGCTTGGTCACTCTTGGAGTTGCAGTAGTAGCTGGTGTCGATGCTGTAGGCACTTCCTTTGCTTTCTTTGCAGCCAGTTCTTTTCCTTTCTTAACAAAGGGTTCCTCGGTCGGTGCAATCCTCTCCAAATATGTTTCAGTTCTCTTATCCTTAAGATCAAGAGGTGAGGCAATAAGGGTTGAGTCATACCCTTCTAGCATGTCATACATCACCTCATAGCCTATTGGCTCCATTTCTTCCATTCTAGGCTCAACAGCCTCCATTAAGCATGTGTCCACTAGGATGGTGAAATAGATGTCATCTTCATATTTCTTAACAATATCACCTGAGATCCTTACCCTTTGACTCATCTTCCTTCTGAACTCATCAAAATATTTGTTCAACACTTTAGGGTAACCGATTCCAATGGCTTGTATGCTTTCCTTGATCTGCTTGGTTACCGGTTGGTCAGGAGACCACTGGACATCTCCTACTCCAGGAAAGTAGCCTTGGAAATAGAAAAACAACCCAACCAATAGTTGTCCAAATTTGAATCTCAGTGCATTATCATGTTTAATCGACTTCAGATTAGACAGGAGTTGCCTCTGCATATCAGTGCATAGCTCAAATGATGCGTCCTCTTTAATCATCCGGTAAGCAGCATTTACCATTGCAGCAAATACAAAATTAATCCTATTGGCTGAGAATGTTATGTAGCCTATCACCATGCAAGTGTATTTCACCAGATCATCCTTGATAGGATTAACTATTGTGTATGGTGAAAATGGATACAATAATAACATAATTGAAAGGCTAAATGAATTCAACCACCAAACCCTAGCCTAACAACAACAAAGATCCACCATAACATATGAAGATTACCTAAGACAATGTAAATAAAACAAAATCACAAAGATTATACCATCACATGTCCAATAGGGTTTTGATCTCCATTCTTCCTATCTCCATTGATCTTGCTTGATATATTTGCTCTCAGATTTTATGTGCACAAGAGCTCAACAAAGAACAAAATGTGGTTGCAAGTAGGACTGTAGTGTAGTCAAAATGATCATTAGGATGCATAGAATGATTAGGGTGATTGATTAGGGTTTGATAATGAAGGAAGCATCTCCTTATATAGAAGACACTATATGAAATGGAGGGATAAGATTGAGAGGTGTAAAAGGAGGCCGGCTATGATTAGAGGGTAGGTAAAAGAAATAATAAAATAATGAGAGGGGTAGGTAGTATATGAATTAAGAGATGAATGACATGTGTCATAGGTAGAAAAGGCTAATGAATTAATTAAATAAATAAAGATTTATTTAATTAATAGAAGAAGTAGGATAATTAAATAAATAAGAATATTTATTTAATTTAGGAAAAGGATAATTTAAATAAATAAATGTATTTATTTAAATGAGAAATAAGGCTAGAAGAGGATAAATGAATGAATTAAATAAATAAGGATTTATTTAATTAATAGAAGAATTAGGCTTAGATAATTAAATAAATAAAATATTTATTTAATTAGACATGACAATTTTGGGTGTCTACATTTTGCCCCTCTTTGAGACAATGCTGCTTGTCGCATTGTTTCAAAGAAGATAAGATGAACTGATACAGAGTTGCCCCAGAATGGGAATGATATGCCCCCTCGAGAGATTGGATGAAAATGTCTGGAAAGATCGCAGACAATCTCTCGATAAGAAAGACAAGATAGAATGGATTGACCAGATAAAGTGACAAAGTCATGGGATAACGAAGATTGACTCGGGAAATGAATGTGAGGGCTAGGGTAGGCTATAAGATAGACCACGGTAGAAAATACATCCTCATTGTCATCTACACATTCACAAGAGCATATTGTAGAGCGAAAATAGAGCAGGAGCAGTCAGCAGCGATGGCTTTCACTCATAGATTCGACCGCGTTCGCCGATTTAAGAGGCCAGCAGAGGCAGGAGAGCCGGTAAGTACCACCAAACCTCCTCGTACTTTGACGCATTTAATTTTGTCATTAATGCATGCTAGGTAATGTAATAAATGCGCATTTATGTCAAGAAAACATGTTTGTGTTTGAAAAGTATGAATTCACATCTTCTAGGTCAAATCGGCAGTTCTGTGATGAACATATGCTGTCGATTGGATAAGCTGCTGAGAGGATACACTCAAGCAGGTCCTCTAGGAAGACTAGGATAGATCAAGGCACTTTGTGATGAATAGTGAGTACCAAGATAGAGTACTTTGTGATGAACAGGGAGTACTAAAATATGAGCAGCACTTTGTGATGAACAAGGAGTGCAAATGTGAGTAACACTTTGTGATGAACAGTGAGTGTCACACACGTAGTACTTTGTGATGAACAGGGAGTACCACTAGGATAAATAGCAACAATTTGTGATGAACAGTGAGTGTCACTAGGATAGATAGCAATATGCATTTAGATAGTGAGTAGCATTTTGTGATAAACAGTGAATGTCACTATAACTGACATGATTGAGTTGTTTGACTGCAGGAGTATTTGTCGATGCTAGAGTCACGGGAGAGATTCCCATCGACACAGAGGTTGCGACCTGAGTTGACACTTGGGGACCGAGCTGCCATCAAGGAGATGGGCTTGAGACATGTACTATATGTGCCTAAGTTTTGAGCGAACATGGGTTTGCTGACTGCGCTGGTTGAGAGATGGCACTCTGAGACATGCACGTTTCATCTGCCGATGGGTGAGATGACAGTCACCCTGGAGGATGTATATAGGATTATGCGGATACCGATTGATGGGGAGCTGATTCCATACAATCGAGACAGAGATAGGGATGCCCTTAGATGAGTGTTCTAGGATCCAAGACTGGAGATGAAGGTGGGACACGTGGCATGGGATACCATGACATGGATAGGATTAGCACTACCAATAGTGTTGGCAGGAGTGATCAGTGAGTTCCTCTGTATCAGTTTTGTACCATTTTGTATAATGATGTAGACACCTGCGGGTGATTGTAGCCATATGATTTTGACATCATTGTATCATGACACTTTATATATATATATATATATATATATATATGAGATGATGCATCTTTGCGGCAGCTATATGCATGTGTACCTATGTGATGAGATGTTCTTATGTGATGCTTATGATATGGATGCAAATATGTATATGATGCAATGCAATATTTTTTTTTTTTGGTTTGTTTATGTTTTATATGTGTATGCATGATGCAAATGTGAATGTAAGTAATGCAAATGAATATGATAATGCAAATGTAAATTGTGCTAATAGGTGTTGTGTGCAGGATGTGATGTAGTTGTGATATCTATATGTATGTATGAAATGCTTATATGTGGTAATGTAGGTGTAGCTACATGAAATGCAAATGTTTTTGGTGTGTCATTATACTTAGTCATGTGATAGCAGGCTACGTGGACTCGAGAAGGACGATGGAAGTCAATCAAGAAAGGGGGATGGAAGACAGAAGATATGAAAGTGAAAGAGCTTCTTGTGTGTTATCATCATTGAACTTTATTATGGCAAAATAGGTTATGACAATCGAGGCATATGTTCGACCCAGAAAGTCATTGTACCTATTTGCATGGAGATAAGACAATCACAAACAAGGAATGCCCTAGTTCACACTAGACTCACAGTGTCCTCATATCCTTGGACAAGTCATAGCATTACTAAGAGACAATCCACAGATAGCAAATACAAATAGGTGACGATACCCCATCCTCGCCTTTCTAGTCAAAGACATCCTGGAGATAGAATCTCTAGTCAAAGACATCCCGAAAAAGCTAAAAGATATGTCACCAAAAAAGATGAAATCAAAAGAAAACCAAGACTTGACACCAACATCCATTGTAGTCCTCAAGTTTAGTGTCTCTTGTCACTTGTATAAGTCTTATTTGATTGTGGTCACAATGTTTACTTTCACAGAAAGGATAGATAGCACTGAACCATAATGTTGTCTGAGTCTGTTGAAATATTTGATTTGTTGAAGCCCATTGTTGCTGTTGTGTCTTATCTAAAACTGATTGAATCCATGAAACTGATACTTGATTACGGAGAAGATGAAACTTTATTGCGGATCTGTGATGTAGATGTTGCTTTATTGCGGATTGTGTGCGAATAGACTGATGAAAGCTGGAAGAAACTTTACTCCTTGAAACATGTGATGTTCTCAGTTCCACACCCATCACTAACTGAAGGAAGCTGGAAGAAACTGTACTCCTCAAAACATGTGATGTTCTCAGTTCCACACCCATCACTAACTGAAGGAAGCTGGAAGAAACTGTACTCCTCAAAACATGTGATGTTCTCAGTTCCACACCCATCACTAGACGTAGGATTTACCTTAGCCACAGATAGGATCTGATTTATTATGGATGGAAAGGGAGGCGAAAAGGGAGGTTTATTATGAATGGCTAACCAATCTTGGGTAGATCAATAACAAGCCATGATGGGAATGGGTAAGTTTATTATGAATGAATTGGTCGTGAGTGTGTGCAAAGTGAAATGATGAAAGTGAATCCTGAAGGAGGGAGGAGCAATGTCTCTACGCATGGCGCTGGTGACCCAGTTTTCACCATGGTACTTGCCCAGGGCGCCACCGAAGTGGTTTTCACCGTTGGACGAAATTATTTCTCTTTACTTTTTTTGATTTTTCAATGTTTTTTGTGTCACAAGGCGCCTGTTTGCCAGGTTTTCACCAAGTAACGATTTTTTTGTTTTATATTTTTTTTGTATTTTTGAATTTTTTTTATTTTTTTGTATTTTTGAAATTTTTGATTTTTTTGTATTTTTGAAATTTTTGATTTTTTTGTATTTTTTGAATTAGGATACTCTGAAGAGCTATGTGTAAAACCTGCAAAGGTGTATGCTATTGATAGGATCCTCCAAAGGTTCACCTTCTGTAGTTGAGAGCTGATATGCCCCAGATCCATATGCTGCTATAATGATATAAGGACCAAGCCAGTTTGGTTCGAACTTGCCCTTCTTCTGTCTGTCTTGTTGATTTTTAGGGTTTTCTCTGAGAACTAAGTCACCTACCTCAAATGTGCAAGGCTTGACCTTGTGATTGTAGCTGCATTGTTCCTTGATTGAATGATGTGTAGCTTGAGTGACTGTCTTCCTTGATAAAGGAACTGAGATAGAATTACTAGTGTGTGGACTACACAGGCCCATATGCGTGTCACCTAAAGAAGTTTGGGCATCCCTGATAACAAATTCCTTCGAGGAAGCTCCATTAAAGGTCCATGATGTATCGCCGGAAGGTAAAGGATGTGTGGAACAAGTGGATGATTGATGAAGGCTTATGATTGTGAAAAGAAGTGAAAGTAGGATAGCATGATGGAGACTTAGGATCAACAAGTATGCTTTTTGACTTGAAATTTTAGAACTTTTGCCCCCAGTTATTTTGATATTAGGGGAGATCAACTCTTGCTCTTTTTGCTTCATAGGATTTTTATCCTTGACTTTGATTTTTGTAGAGTCCAATAGCTTTTGATTTTGATTTGGACTAAAGGACTTTTCTTTATTAGTGACTTTTAGATTTTTCTTTTCAAAGCTTGATTTTTGATCCCCAATGAGTAAGGGCTTTTGCAATTCTTGTTGATCCAAGTCTGGAAGTGGAGTGGAAATGGAATGAGTGGATGAAATGGTAAGGCTATGTGAGTTCTCAAGAGGGTTGGTGATATGCTCAATAGATTCTTTGCTGGAACCACTCTTAGGACTATTGATATCAAGAGATGCTTGCACCACTAGAGGAGATTTGCATTCAGACTTAGTAGCCACAACACTAGGTGGTTCACACCCAATTCCTTGGCATTGCAAATTGTGTGTAGGTTGTTCCTGTTGACAAAATACCTTAGGAGATAATGGGAGTTGGTCAACATGAAATATATACTCACCACATCCTAGGTCTTTAATCTTGAACTTTTCTTTTAGCTCTGCTTGTTTGGATGTAGAAGCTTTTAAGGATTCAGGATCCACATATGTCGATGAAGGAACAGCTTCGCGATTGACTGGAATTGTTATTTCTGACCGAGGTTGCAGATTGTTGCAATATATGAATGGATTTGGATCTGCTTTGACGGTCACTTCAACTCCATTGTGTGGAAACTTGATACATCGATGATATGTAGAAGGGACTGCGCTCATCTCATGAATCCATGGACGTCCCAAGAGTATGTTGTATGTGAGATCGATGTCTAGGACTTGACAAACCACATCCTTCGTAACTGGCCCAACTCTGAGAGGTAAGGTGACTGTACCCTTGGATGAACGCTCTTCATCATCATATGCTTTGATAGTAATTTTATTTGTAGAATTCACAACTTTGTCGGAATATCCCAATTGTTTAATAGTGTTCAATGTACAAATGTTTAGACCTGCTCCTCCATCTATCAGGACTCTTTTTATTTGATGTTTGTGAATGAAGACTTCAATGTGTAATGGTGCATTATGTGGCTGACTTACAGATGCATCATCGGCTTCTGTGAAAGTAAGGGAGTGTGGAATGGAAAGGTATCCCACCATGGCTTGAAACTGGTCCACGTTCAAATCAGTAGGAACGGTGGTGTCTCTCAAGATTTTGTCAAGAATAGCTTTATGAGCGGGGGATATGCGTAATAGTTCAAGGATTGAAATGAGCGTGGGTGTCTTCCCTAACTATTCTACAAGGTCATACTCAGGCTTGGTTGATGAAGAAGCAGTATTTTTAGTGGAGGCACCTTGCAAAGTAATTTTACCTCGACAGGTTCTAACGTGACATTCAGAGGTAGTTTCGAAAGAAAATCCAACACCTTTTAGGAAAATCCTGGGTCTCTAAGTAGAATTCTCAGATGCTTTGTCCTTGATGATAATAGTAGAGACGTAATTGTCCATCGAGATATTATTGATAGTTGAATCATAGTTGTAAGGTGCTCTAGTATAGTTGGCTTGGTCATCTGTGGCTTTAGCTTTTCCCTTGTCATGTTTTGGGAATGGTTCCTTAAACATCTCATGTTCTTGATTGGATGAGTGTCCCTTAATCTCAATATCACCTCTATCAATGAGATCTTGCACAATGTTCTTCAGTCGATGACAATTTCCCATCTTATGACCCTTGCTCTTATGAAATTCACAATACTCACCATCATTCCACCAATTTGGTTTGACCTTTGGTTCATATGGAGGAAAATCTGGAACTGTGATCACTTTGTTTGCCACAAGCTTTTTGAAGACTGATTCAAGTGGTTCTCCTAATGGAGTGTACTTCCTTCATGATCTGGAAGTTGTTTGAGTATTCACTAGATTGTTTGTAGAACTTGATCCCAAAAAGATGAATTTGGGTCGCACTGTGTTGGCATCAACAACACCATCATTGACTGTGTTCTTGTTTTTATTCCAAAATCTTGGCTTGTCTTTTCCTTTAAAGTCATCTTTGTTTTCCTTGAATATTTTAATGACTCCTTGTTCAATTAGTACCTTTTCTGTCGCTAAGCCTTTTTCAATGATGTCCTTGAAGGTGGACAAACAAGCTTTCCTTAAGTCATAGCCAATGTCTTTGTTAACATTTTGTGTGAACATCTCTACCATTTGTTTTTGTGGAATTTCACAAGAGCATCTGCTGGCTAGATTTCTCCATCTTTGTAAGAATGATGCAAAAGATTCTCCCTCTTTTTGCTTAGTGTTGCACAAAGTAGTGACTGATATGTCTGTCTCTATATTGTAGGAGAAATGTTGAATAAATGCCTCTGCTAAGTCACCCCATGACTTAATACCAGGTGGGAGTTGGGAGAACCATTCCATAGCTTGATCACCTAAGCTTTGTGGGAATAATCTCATCAAATATGTCTCTTCTGAAGCTACCTCAATGCAAGCTGTGAAAAACTATCTTATATGTGCCTTGGGGTCCCCTTTTCCTCTATACTTGTCAAATTTAGGCGTCACAAAGTGTGCAGGAAATGGAGGCATTGGAATGCACTTTTCAAATGGATAAGGACATATGTCTCTCATTGTGTATGTTGGCTTTGGTGTATTTATGTCCTCCATTTTCTTTTGTAAATCCCTGATTTGTTGCTCCAAATTGCTCTTAGGTGGAGATCAACTTCTTGAACCATATCCCATGTTTGAGGCACCAATTGGAGGAGGAGCATATTGCATATATGGATGATATTGATCATACACATGTTCATATGGAGGAGGTCTATATTGATGCGGCATATATGGAGCACTTGGTATAGATTCATGTTGAGGAACCCCATATCTATTTTGTGCATGTATACCATATTCTACAGGCATGTCATGTTCTATTGTGTTGCCCCCAAATTTGACACGGGGTTTTCTTGTGTCCAAATTTTGAGCATGCCTTGGAATATCCAATTGCTTTGGTAGTTGATCCTTAGCATTGATATGTGGTTGAGCATATTTTTCTCCATAAGACTTCCATAATGGTCTACGAAGGTGAGTATCATATGTTTGACCATGTGTATGTGGGACCTCTGGTTTTTGAAGCAAAGCTGATGGTGATTCAGGTACCATGTGTGGTCCTCTATTTCCTCCACTATTAGGTCTCCTTTGATCCATATTGGAGTGAGGTTGTTACAAAGTTCTATGTTCCATTATTTGAGACATGTCAAAATCATGAGGTTTCTTGGCTCCACTTTGTGCCATCATGTGTAAGAAGTATTGTCTATCTCTCCTCATTATTTCCTTAACCAATCGATTGAAATGGGGATTCATAATGGATTCTTCCACATCTGCTGAATGTACTGAAAAGTTGTCCACATTGTCATTTTGTGTAGCATTGTTGTTTATAGTGTCCATGTTCTCAACATTTGGATTGTTTCTATAGGCATCCATGTCAGGTAATGTAGTATGATCAGAATTGAAAAAGATCTCATTGTCATACTCATAAGAACTCATGTTTGCAGACTCTTGAGCCTCTTTAGTTTCTCTCCTAGATTTTTGAAGACGGGTTTCAACCATGAACTAGGTATTGACCAAGATGTGTGAGACTAGATGAAAAATGGAAAGAGTATGGAAGACCAAGAGTTGGATGAAATGTAAATGAGTCTGAAGTGTACTTGTAATGTCCAAAGTGTAAGACCAAGTATGTATGTAGTAGAGTAGGTGTGACTTCCAAAGAGAGGATAGTTTCTCTTGGTGAGGTAAGTTGACCTTGACTCTAAGTAAAACCAAATGAGACCCAAAGGTAAGAAACCTTGATTAGGGACCACTTAGCAAAGTGTTGTTGTATGTAGTGTGTTGACAAAGTATGATGAGGACAAGCAAGTGACCTTTTGACTCAAGTTTAGACAAGTATGAATGTAAAATGAGATGTGAAGCAATGATGGACTATGTGAGACCCAAAGATAGGTTGAATGCTAGATGAAACCTGAAGAAACAACCTAGGAAGCTCAAGAATTCTGAAACTGATTTCTTTTGTTTGCTGGACTGTGAAATTTTTCAATTCTAGACACAGACGCTTCTGTATACTTCACAGACACGATTCCCAGACACATACATGTCTCTGTTCGACACAGACACTGCTAGACACACAGATGCTATTATGCCCTTCACAGACGTGTTTAGATGACCCAGACGCGGTTAAAACAGACACAAACGCGTTTCTATAAACTTTGTGCAATTTTTCCAATATGTGAAGTCATTTTGTTGTGACCAAATTTGACTGTTTGACTGTTTGTCATGACAAGAGGACACAATGTTGATGAGAACTCAATGTTTGCCAGTGTCTAGACTCAAAATGACTCTAAGAAAAGTGTGTTGTTTGATGTAAAATTGTTTTGCATACACTTGAAGACACAAAAGACACAATGTTTTGTTGTTTGGTCTTGATTGTTTGAATGTTTAACATAAGTCAAGCACAATTCTTATGGCTGGCCAAGACAATAGTTGTTGATCCCACATAGGGTTTTACCCCCGAGGCTACGCTATTCAGAGTGGATACTTAGATGCTTGACCTCACTGGCTCCACACTCGGCACTCACTTCTCGGGTCAGCCAAGCATCAGTCCCCATGAAAACTCCCCATGGTGAACTTTGTATCTCTACTAAGAACTGTATGTGTGTGGGCCGCTACCAGAGGTCCAACCTCCTGCCCCAACAACTAGAAGGATTTGGGCTTCTAAAACAAAAAGGTGCTAGTAAGGGCATCCGCTCATGTGGCCATACATGCGGCACTTTCAGCTCTGTAAATACAGAAGGCTCCCAGCCGGTAGGGGTTACACCCTACAAATGATCAAATAAATTTGATCAAATGGGTTTATGGGGAGACATAGTGTTGGTATGAACTAATCAGCACACGTTATTCATAGTTTTCACCATGAATACATTTGATTATAGTGATTCGGAAGAGGTGGGTTTTCCTCGCTACCACTTGGGTCGTTCTCTTCTCACTAGTAGTCCTAATGACCACACAGGAAGACAAGCCCTCTAAAGATTAAACAAAAAGAGCCTATTGCTCAAGACACAAAAGACAATGATTCAATTTTAGTGCACCAATGGAAGTGTTTGCTATTCTATGAAAACAAAGCACACAACAAAAATTCAAAACCCTAGCCAAGGACCTGCAACAAAAGTTGTTAGTAGTTTGGGTTGTTTGACATAATCACCCCTTCCTATAAACACACAAGTTAGGTACATTTTAAAAACCCAAAAGACTTTGTGACATAGGGGCCTTCAACAAAACATTTTGCTTCCAAGACAAGTTGCACCAATTTAGTTAGCTAGATCTGAAAGTGTTAGTCCAAAAATAAACCAGATCTAAAACCCTAAGTACAAAATCCGAAATTGAATCAATGAAAACTTCAAAATTTCAAAACAGTAAATACACAGACGCTGTTACCCTCAACACAGACACGTCTAGATAACACAAACATGGTTCTGTGATGCATAGACGCGCCTAAAAATCACAGACGCTCCTTTCCAACAAAGACGCGGGTAGAAATAACACAGACACATTTCTGAAACATAGACGCTCCTTTCTGAAACCTGCAAAATAAAATTTGTCGAAAACACAGACGCGATTCCAGATCCTGCAAATGCACCAGAAAATCAAAGACGCGATCCGAAAGTTCACAGACGTGGAAAAAAAACTAAAATGTTGTCGAAAAATGTCCGATCTGCAACTTCAAAAACGCAAAATCTGCAACAAGGAGGTTAGATGCAAAGGGACAAGAGTCCCACCAGGCATGCCAAAATGTGTATAGTGAAAATGGATACAATAATAACATAATTGAAAGGCTAAATGAATTCAACCACCAAACCCTAGCCTAACAACAACAAAGATCCACCATAACATATGAAGATTACCTAAGACAATGTAAATAAAACAAAATCACAAAGATTATACCATCACATGTCCAATAGGGTTTTGATCTCCATTCTTCCTATCTCCATTGATCTTGCTTGATATATTTGCTCTCAGATTTTATGTGCACAAGAGCTCAACAAAGAACGGAATGTGGTTGCAAGTAGGATTGTAGTGTAGTCAAAATGATCATTAGGATGCATAGAATGATTAGGGTTTGATAATGAAGGAAGCATCTCCTTATATAGAAGACACTATATGAAATTGAGGGATAAGATTGAGAGGTGTAAAAGGAGGCCGGCTATGATTAGAGGGTAGGTAAAAGAAATAATAAAATAATGAGAGGGGTAGGTAGTGTATGAATTAAGAGATGAATGACATGTGTCATAGGTAGAAAAGGCTAATGAATTAATTAAATAAATAAAGATTTATTTAATTAATAGAAGAAGTAGGATAATTAAATAAATAAGAATATTTATTTAATTTAGGAAAAGGATAATTTAAATAAATAAATGTATTTATTTAAATGAGAAATAAGGCTAGAAGAGGATAAATGAATTAATTAAATAAATAAGGATTTATTTAATTAATAGAAGAATTAGGCTTAGATAATTAAATAAATAAAATATTTATTTAATTAGACATGACAATTTTGGGTGTCTACAACTATCATACCTCGTGAGTCACTTGTTGAACCGGTGAGCTTGGCCATTTTTGTTTTGCTTACCATTCTTAGGGCTGGCACTTCCCCTGTCTTACAGAAACTGGTGACTCCATGAATTGCCTGTGGCATGATATCATGCATCCTCTCTAGGTACATCTTGTCACCATGGACTCTACTCAAAATGATCTTGATATGATCCTCCGTAAAATCTTCCAGAAAGTATACTGCATTATGGAGTTTCTTCTTCTCTAGGATACTAAACTCCGGTTTGATTTTCTTGTCCTTGCCGCAGAATAAACCTAACTGGGTGTGAATAGATAAAGACCCTAGGTATTCTATTTTGCAATCAATATAATCTAAAATTCCCTCTTCAACTATGACTCCAGCTAGAACTTGTGATAAGGCATTATATTTGGACTTCCTTTGAATAAAACTTTCCGACTCAATGGATGTACTAGAACTAGTATGAGATGCGGAAGCCATTGTAGAGTATTTCAAGAACACAAAAAATACCTTTACAACATGAATTTAGGGCTTCCTGATTCTACTTCACTCCACTCTCCATCAGTTGCCAAATCACTGCTTTGTGTTCTCCATGACTGCTTGCAAACTTGATTTGAATCTCCTTCAAGATTTGTCAATTTCTTGAAATCTTAGCTCAAATCGCCTTTTCTTCGCTCTACACTTTGAAAACTTTTCTTCGCTTGAAAATAGATAGTGAGAAATGATTTGAAATATGCTTTTATACATGTCTCTCACCTACCACCATTAATGCTCCTCTATTAGGGTGTAAACCCTAATTTGTCTCTTTTACCATTTTCGGTCTTCTGCCAAGCAACAGGTATCACATACCGGTTAAGGTCTTTTACCGGTGTAACCAGGGGTTCACAATCATTTCATCATTTTCTCCCCCTAAGCCTCTTTGGAGCTTAGTTTATCAGTTATGATATTTACACACTAGGTGCAGAAACCAGTTCCTCTTCCAGCATTGTTGGTTTCTTCCTCCAGGTTTTGTTCATGTCTACTTGAACTTTTTCAACATCAGCTTCTCCTTTCTGAGTGACCAGTATATCATCAGATATACTCTTTTTGCTTCTGTAGAATCTTGCAATGTGACCTAGTTTGTTGCAATGATAGCAAACCAATCTAGGTGCTCTCCAAGGTCCATTGTTCATGTTTCCATTCTTCCTTCTACATGTAGTAGCAGTGTGACCATGTCCATGGCAAATCCAATAGTTTTCTCTCCATTCGGTTGCCTATTGATAACCATTGTTTCCTGACTGATAATTGTAAGCATTAAAATGGTTAGGGTTTTGGTTCACAAAAGATTTCGGACCAGCTCCTTGGGTCCTCTGAGGATATCTTCTGGTATTGTTCATGACAGACCTGCATCCAGATGCTCTATGCCCAAACTTGTTGCATGCATAACAATGACCATTGAACTTATTGGATCTAGGTACATTGTTGATAAAATAAGGAAAATTATTGTAGGCTTTTCTCCTACATACATTGGCAGTGTGTCCTTCTTTAAGACAGTTAAAGCAAACAGGTTTGAATTTTTGCTTACCTTTTCCTTTGAGTGTCGGTTTCTTCTTTGATGCTTCAGCATTTGTTCCTGAGGATTCTCCTTCCTCATGTCTAGGGAAACCAAGTCCATTGGTATTCTTTACCGGTCTAGATGACTCAAGCTTTTGCTCTAGCTTGACAGTACTTTTGCTAAACTTAGCAAGTATTTCCTTTGACTCAGAGAGTTCTTTGGAAATAGCAGTATTTGACTCCATTAGGCTTGCATTTTCAAAGATGGCTATGTTCAGTTCATCTTGTACTCCTTCTTTTTCCATTCTACTCTCATGAAGGTGAGCAGTCAGTGCACTAATCTCTTGTTTCAACTTGGAGATCTCATGATCTCTGCCCTTTCCTGGATCTTCAACTTTCCTCTGATTCTCAAGCTCTTGACTAAATTGGATAGTCAGTCCTTCCAACTCCTTTCTCAGATTGGAGTTTGAATCATTCAGCTTATTTACTTCTGTAATCATGGCTTCCATATTTGCTTCATCTTCAGAACTACTTTTAGATAGCTCCATCAGCTTCTCTGCATGTTCTCTCATTTTTGCTTGAGATGCCTTGTATTTGACCATAAGATCATCATAGGCTTGCTCAGACTGAGTGAGTCATTGAGTAAGTTCCCTCAAGGTGTATTCCCTCATATCTCCTTCCAAGTGGTTAAACTTATAGAAAGGTAGGCTCTAATACCAATTGATGAATACTAAGAGGGGGGGTGAATTAGTATGCCAAAAATCTATACTTAAACACTTAAACAATCTGAAGATAAACCGGTAAAACAGTCTAACAGACAGACCGGTTATCACACATGCAAACCAAAATGCAAATAAAGTATTCACCCACAAAAGCAATACAATCATAACACAAGATATTTGACGTGGAAACCCAAATGGGAAAAACCACGGTGAGATGGAACTCACAAGTCACTATCTGCAGAATAGAAACCAGACTGGTTAAGGTCAGACTAGTTAAGGTCAGACTGGTTAAGGTCTTACAATGTTCTTCACCAGAACAGATCCTGTTAGGAATCTCAATCTCTATTAGGAGATAAGTCTGATTAAAGACTACCTTGTTAGAGGATTTTAGATTCACAAAAGTGAACCACCTTGTTAGAGGATTTTACAATAGGCTTTTGGGCCTACCCAGTTAAGGGCTACAGACTTGTCAAAGATGTGAGTAATTAACAAGTGTTTGATCTATCTAATAGCACAAACTCCTTGGTTAGATCCAGTATAGCTCACTGCTAATGCATTCCAACATTACTTCAGTCTTCTCTATCTCTCTCTTAGTTACAACTTGAACTTCTCAGATAAGATCGCTCTTACAACAATTCAACAACCACTGTAAACCCTAGTCACAACATAAACCCTTTCAGCAACAACAACAACCTAAAACCCTAGACATGATGTCCTTTTAAAGGAATCTAATTTCATGTCGGTCCAATAGGATTACATTACAATTTCCTAGGTTTAATGAATCTAGACATACTCTGTAACACAACACAAAAAGCACTGTCAGTGTGTCAGCATCATCAATCAATCCATGGTTTGGTAACTCATCATAGAGTATTACCATTCATACAAAATACCGGTTGCCAGTTTAACAAAAATGAAGACTAGTAAGAATGTGTTATGCCACTTTGCTCCCTCGTACCACTTGAGATCTACGAGCCGCTTGGGGTTGACATGCCACTTCAGACCGAGAAACACATTCTGCAAAATCACCAATAGTCTAAAGACTAGAACACAACATATCGGTTGAGCACTAGCTCATACATATAAAGGGGATCTCAATACAAGTGTGTGTCCATCAATGACAATCACAACATAAACATCAAAAATGCTAACAGAGATTATGTTGTTGGTGAACAACTATTTCATGGTTACTTTCAACTATATGGAGGATCGCAATAGGGTTTTTGAAGGAGGCCCATATTTTTACAACCAGGTGGGATTGTTTATCAAACCTTGGCATGTGGGGTTTAACCCTTCGGAGGAGCTCCCAAACAAGGTTCCTGTATGGGTTCGTTTACCACATTTTCCAGTGGAGTATTGTCAGGAGGATGTGTTATGGATGTTGGCCGCACTGCTAGGGAAACTAGTGGGATCTTCATCACAAACCCTAGGGAGAAAGGTAATGACCTTTGCGCGCATCTGTGTTGAAATTCATCTTAGTAAACTTTTATTAGATGCTATAGATATGTGTGTGGGTTCTTACTCATGGGTTCAGCAGTTAGACTATGAGACTTTACCTTTACATTGTCGTCTATGTCATGAGTATGGTCATTTACAACATAAGTGCCCTAGATATAAACCAGTGTTGCACCAACCTCAACAACCGGCCCAGAGTCAAGATAGGGCTGATAAAGGAAAAGTTTCTATGTCGGTCGAGGTTGTGGGTGTTGATGGTTTTGTTTCAATTATGACAAGGAATAGAAATTGTGGCCAAAATAGGTCCCTTCAAGAGAGATAGGAGGAGGATACCTTTAACAGATTTGAAGCACTGGACGACCTCAATCAAAAGGAAGTGAATCCAGGGTTAACCCCTTTGGACCAAGGTGCTTCAGGGGGGGTCCGGAAAGAGTTATGGAGGATTTTGCCTAGGCCTTGCTAGTGATTGGAAGCCAACAAATGGAGATGGAGCAGACTGTAGGGGCCGAGTTGGGACTCACTCCTATTTCGGAGGTGAATTTGGTTGGGGGGGAGGGATCCCCGATAGCTTTGAAATTGGAACTAGCTAGAGCTAAAACTAATAATTCTTCTGTTCACCTGGGTCTTCATCAGAAAGATATCAAGAAAAGTGCTTAGGAGAAAATCTCAAAGGTTGGTAGAAAGAAGCATTTGGATAAAATCAAAATTGATGGGAGAGAATTTGGTGGAGTCAGGGTCAGTAAAGACTTTGGATTCTCACTTTTCCAATCCTCCTAAATGATTGTGCTTTCATGGAATGTGAGGGGCTTGAACAATGGCCCTAGACAAAAAGTTGTTTGAGATTTGATTAGGAATCATTCACCTGATGTCCTATTCTTGCAAGAAACTAAACTCTCAGCGGAGAGTATGATGGGGTTGGTGCCAAAGCTATGGGGGCGAGGTGAGTGTCAGTGTATTGGGGCAGCGGGGTCATCTGGAGGAGTGGCTTGTCTTTGGAATCCTTCAAAGATTTACCTTTTTTGGTGGGTGGCTTCCAAATCTTTGCTATCCGGGGTTGCCTCGAGTCTTGAGACCAGAGACCATATCTTGTTTACCAATATCTATGCCCCCACCAATTTCTAGGGTAAGCAAAACTTATGGTCTCATATTTCTTGTATGCAAAGGTTGGTCCCTTTTCATCCTTGGATTATGGCAGGAGACTGTAATGCTATCATTGAGTTGAGTGAGAAGAAGGGGGGTGTCATGTAGTTGGAACCCTCTTCTTTTCTCTTTCAGGATAGTATATCTTCGCTGCATTTGGTAGACATTAAGCCTGGCAATGGTTTGTTCACTTGGAACAATAGGAGAGTGGGGGAGTATTGGATTGCTGAAAGGCTGGATAGATTTATGGTGTCCAATTCTTGGGTGGGTGGAGGGTGGTCCACAAGTTCTAAGATTCTTGACTGGAGAGGGTCTGACCACTGACCTATCAAGATAATCTCTTCTTCTGCCCGAGTTGCTCACTCTCCTTCCTTCAAATTCCAACTTATGTGGCTTCAGGATCCTGCTTTGCAAATGCTTATTGAGCAATGGTGGAGGAAGGGCAGGTCATCCTTTGGCACTGCTATCTATACCTTTGCCAATCAGCTACAATTTGTTAAATTATAGCTTAAACTGTGGAATAGGTCAGGGTTCGGGAACATTTTTCATGCTAAGAAAGCTGCCCAAACAATGTTAAATGGTATTACCAGTGAAATCAGAGAGCAGGGTTTGTCTGAAGCCTTGTTTAGGGAGGAGGACAAGGCTCTCAAGGTTTTAGAGGAATGGGAACTCAAGGAAGAAATTTACTGGAAATAAAGAGCGTGCATTGATTGGCTTCAAGCAGGTGATAAGAACATGGCTTTCTTTTTCAACTCTATGAAAGTGAGACACCATGGAAATTCCATTTCTGCTCTGGTCAATGATAGAGGTGAGATGTTATCATCCTTGCAGGAGATCTCTAGGGAGGCTCTGCAGTATTTTTGATCCCTCTTCAGTGAGGATACTCAGGGGGAATTGGTGGAGGAGAACCAGTTCCTCGCTTACATTCCTCCGCTCATTACTAGGGAGATGAATGAGCAACTTATGGGTCCTATCTTGTTGGAAGAACTCAAGAGGATTGTCTTTCACATGAGGAAAGGAAAAGCTCCTGGGCTGGATGGGTTTCCAGTTGAATTCTTCCAAGAGTTTTGGGATATCATCAAATTGGACTTACTGGAAGTAGTCCAAGAGTCCTAGAGGAACAAATAGATGCTTCGGGCCTTGAATGTGACCTTCATTGCGCTAATCCCTAAGTGTGATGGGGCTGACAGGTTAGGCCAGTTCCGCCGTATATCTCTCTACAATGTGATTTACAAGATCATTTTTAAGTTGATAGCAGAGAGGTTGAAGAAGTGTCTGGGGGCTATTATCTCGAAGGAACAGAGTGGGTTTGTGGAAGGGAGTCAAATTTTGGATGGTGTGTCATTGCTATGGAGACCATTCATTCTATGGAATCCTCCAAGGAAAAAGCTATGTTTATCAAGTTGGATATGGATAAGGCTTACGATAGAGTTTGTTGGTCCTTCCTTCAGAAGATCCTCAGGGATTTTGGATTTGCTGAGGAATGGAGCCAATGGGTTATGAGTTGTGTTACATCCACCTCTTTCTCAGTGCTAATTAATGGTGATCACACTGATCTATTTGGTGCATCTAGGGGCCTTCACCAGGGGGACCCCCTCTCCCCTTACTTATTCATTCTCCTGGCTGAAGGTCTGGGGAGGATGATCAAGCATAATGTGGGTCTGGGTAGTATTTAGGGCTGGAGATGGGGTAATGACTTGCAGCCTCAGTCTCATTTGTAGTTTGTTGATGACATGGCCTTGATGGAACTTGCTCGGATCAGAGAAGCTACTAATCTGGGGAAGGTTTTGGATGTTTATCTGGTGGCCTCGGGTTAGTTGATCAATGAAGATAAGTCTTCTATTCTTTTCTTCAACACTCCTGGAGCTATTCAAAGGAGGATTGCTCTTATCTTGAGGTTCCAAGTAGGTACTTTTCCCATGACTTATCTGGGTATTCCCATCTCTCCTGGTAAACCTCCTCGCGAGTCATGGTAGGGTATTTTGGATAAATTTCACTCAAAGGTGGAACATTGGACTCACAAATGGTTATCTTTCGCTAGGAGGGTGCAATTGATTCAGTCGGTGGTTCAGGCTCTTCCGATTTATCGTTGTATGCTTCAAGTGGCTCCTATGTGGTTCCTAAAGGGCTTGGACTCTTTGGCAAGGAAATTCTTATGGGCATGCAATCTATCCTCCTCCAAATGGATTCTGGTCAATTGGGACCTAGTGTGTAGCCCGAAATAGTCAGGGGGGCTTGGTTTACATCAAGCTATTTTATTCAGGGAGGCTTTGGCGGCTAAATTTTATTGGAGGTGGTGTGTCGAGCAGCATCGTGGTTGGGCTAAGCTTTTGGCCTACAAATATATGCAGAGGATCTAGCTCAGGAGGTTCCAAGATACCCGCTTGAGGGAAAAGGATCATCGATTTGGTATACTCTCAAGAAGGGGGCATCTCTCATTAAGGAGGGACTCTTTTGGATCTGCAGGAGGGGGGAAGAGGTCCTTTTCTAGAATGACTCTTGGGATGGGTACCCCCCCATCCTTATTTAGTTTCCTAATCTTGGGAACCTTAGCCAAAGATCTTTGGAGGTAGGGTGGTCAAGGGTGAGAGACTTCAAGGTGGTTTTCCAGTGTGGGTGGCTGGAGTTGGAGAGGTGGAAGGCTCCTAGTGAGTGGCCAGTTGTTGGGATGGAGGCAGAGTGCACTGAGTTGCAAGGCATTCTGGTGAGTAGACACTATTGTGCTCTCAAGGGTAGGGATGGGCTTGCCTGGTCTCCGAATCCTAAGGGCATATTTACTATTGCTAGTGGTTACTAGGTTCTTTTGAATCAGAGTTTGGAGAGTAGAGAGGTGCACCGGTGGAAATAGGTTTGGAACAGTTTCTCTTGGCCGAAGTGCAACTACTTCGCTTGGACTCTGGCCTTGAATAGATGCCTGGCTTGGGATAATATTCGCAAGCGGGGATTCTTGGGGCCTTCTATTTGTGCTTTGTGTGGTAATGGGGAAGAAGACTCCTCACATTTGTTCTTCAGATGTCCCTTCTCTAGGCTTATTTGGCACTACTAGTGGGGGATGTGGAAGTGTTTGTGTGTTCATGTTGATTCTTTGGTAGAATTTTGGAGTAGTTTGGGCAGACCTCCTATCTTGTCCTCCTTCCTCCAGATGGTCTAGTATATTGGGCCCATCTTCATACTCTGGCAGATTTGGCTTGAGAGGAACAGAAGGATCTTTTGTGAGGCTAGACTGTTAGTGCAGCAAGTATGGAATAGAACCATGGTTATGATTCCGGAGATGGTGGAAGCTAAGTGTGAGGTGAATCTTTCTTTAAACAAAGATGAGGTGGACATTGTGAGTAGGTTGGGCTGGCAAGAGTTGTCTCCTACCTCCGCTTGTGTTAGAAGAGGAAGATGTGCTATGATGAAGGTCCAAAGGGTGGGAAAGTGGTGCCCCCCTCGGGATGAGGTTATTAAGATTAACATCGATGGCTCCTCCAGGGGTAACACAAGCCCTACAGGGGTTGGTGGGATGGGTTGGAACTGTAGGGGAGAGGTGGTCTTCCTCTTTTTGGTGGATAAAGGGAGGCATTCTAATAATTATATGGAGGGACTTGCTATTCTCTATGATTTGGAGCGGGCTTGGGAGTTGGGGTGTAGGAAGGTTATCTATGAATCGGATTCACAAATTATTGTTAATTTGTTGACTAAAAAGAAGGAGAGTGGGATTCATTGGCAGCTGGCAGGGATTGTTCATCAGATTTTTCAAATTAGTTCATTAATGGAGTAGGTGTCTTTCATCCACATTCCCCGCGAATGGAATAGAGCAGCAGATTGTTTGGCTAAGTGGGCTTCAGAACATGATAGTGATTGGAAGTTTGAAGGTTGGGAGAATCTCTCCTTGAATTACTGTCAAGTCTTGTGGAAGATTCTTGCTGAGGACATGGATAGTTAAGATGTTGGATGAGATTGGTCTAGGCCTAGGGCTCTTTTTTGGGGAACCTTGGGGCTCTGGTCCTCCTTGTAATTTTTTGTATGATCTTCAATAAAGTTTTTACCCCTTTTTATTCAAAAAAAAAAAATGCATGGAGCTTATATCAAGGCTCAGCATGCATGTTGTGACAATTAAATGCAATAATTATATTATTTCTAATAAATGCTAACAATGAAATATGCTTTTATATACAGATATAAATTTATATATAATATTTTCCTCTTTTTTTTTTCTTTCCTTCTATTATAGTATTCTAAAATAATATTATTATAACTTATTTAATATTTACCTAATAAAATATGCTTTCAATTAAATTCTCAATTTAGAAAAATTAACCCCTTTTCCTTCCTTCATCTCAATATTGATATACATCAAATAGTATTTACTATTTTAATCATAAATATTTTCATTTAATTATTCACTACAATAATCTAGCTTTATAAAAATTATTATTATTAATTTTTTAATGTATTAAAAATCTAATAATTATAATTTTTTTTATTTTTATTTTTTATAAAAGTGGCAGAGCCACTAAACATTATTTATTAAATATTAATAGTGTTTACAATCCTGGTTCAAAGAGAAGGGCATACCGGTAGGAAAGAACCAGGAGAAGAAAACCTCTAGTTGTAGCCCTTAAAAAGCCTAAGCAAGAACTACCAAAAAACCCAAAACTAACCCACCCATGCACCCAAAATAGAGACCCCATTACAACAATGGGAGAAGATACATAGCTCGAACCACCACCCAATAACAACCCCCAATACATTTGAAAATCTGAATAAAAAGAGTCGACCCAAGCAGAGAAACAGACAACTCATGAGCCTGTAAACCAATTACTAGAACTCTCATCTGGAGGATCTCCAAGAGAAGGAGGCATCACATCATCCAAAGGAGGAGGAACCACCTATAAAGGCTCAACAACCTGAGGAGCAGCCAACAGAGATGCCCTCAAATCAAGAAGAAAATGAATTCCCATGAAAGTCTCAAGTGCAGGAGCCAAAATAGGAGGCACGTGATTGATAAGCCTTTCCATAGACAACAAAGAGTCATCATTATTATGACTAACAAGTCCACATCTGGTCACAAAAATAAGTTCTCCACACCAACCATTATCCAGTAACTCATTAAGAGGTAGGAAACCACTATAAGGGAAGTCACCATAATCAAAATGGTAAGAAGAAAAAATATTAACCAGATCATCCAAAATAAAACATGAGGGCAAGAGGAACATATCTGCAATGATACACACCATAGAAGAGTCCAAAAGCAGATCCATACAAACATTAAGAAAATGAGAAACCACCTCACGCATGCAAGAATTTGCATTTTCCATAATCCAAACTCTTCCCACGATCTTTTTTACTACATAAGAAACCTTAGGAGAACAAAGATTAAATATTTTACCAATTTTTTTATCATCATAAACATGATCATCCTAAAAATCACCAAGAATCAAAGGAGCCAAGACTCTATATCGACATGACAGTATTGGAAATGACATGAGAAACCCAAAGAATTCCCAAAAACAACACACCAAAAATAACAAAGCATGCTCGAAATGAGAAGAGAAGCACATAAATAAATCCAAGACCAAAGTGTAATAAACGCTCACACAAGTCGACATATGTAGTCATCATATCAATTGTAACTACGAAAGTGTAAATATATCATTAACAATTTAGTTATAATTTTCAATTTTTACCTATATAATACATATTTATTATTTATACATATATTAAAGTGAAAATGTTTTTCCTTTTCTTTTTTCTTAAAAAAAATAGAATGAATGCTTAAAGCTTCAATAAAAGCCTCCAATTTAAAAAGAAGACCAATAAATATGGTATCATCATTCCCTTGACTTTTTGACATAAATTTTATTGTTATTTATTTCTAATTAATATTGTTTTAAGACACTATTATGTCTATATTATTAATTTTATTTATTTAATTATAAGGATTGCTTATATTTATAATTAATATTATTATTAAACATTTATTCTTCACTATTTTATGAATTATAATATATTTTGATACATAATAAAATATAAATTATTCAGTATTTCTGTTTAACAAATTATAGAGAGAAATTTTTAGAAATAAAAATCTTAGATTTTGTTTTATTTTATTTTATTTCATTTTTTTATAGAGAAGAGAAAAGAGGAGTTATTTAAAATAAAATGGACCAAACTAATCTTGCATTTCTTTTCAAAAAGATAAATAAATAAATATTTTCATGCATCAAGCATTCCTCTTCAATATTTTTAAGGAAACTACATGCATTCCAACTTTCAAATTTAAACAAAAACATCTATCCTTTAAATCTACATTTATTCTCTAAATTTTCTCATAGAAATAAAAATACAACATGCATGCAAATAAAATCTCACTCTCTTCTCCCATTTTGAAATAAAAACATGAAAGTAAGCAACAACAATCAGATTTACAAGAATGAAAGTAAGCATCAAGAAAAAATGGAAGAAGGAAACCTGGATCTGCAAGATGAACGAAAACCTTGTTGTTGAATCAAACTCTTGTTTCTCCAGCTATCATCCTTCAATCCTCTTCTTGTAACCTAGTAAAGATCTTCTCCAAAAACCTCTAAAATCATATATCATACTATGAAACATGTTTACAAAATTTCTCCTACAACCAACATAATTCGAAACAATTTTCTTAAGAATTCAAAGACTAAATCACATAACCAAAATGAACTCCCTTTTCAAAAATCTAGTATCCAATATATTGACATTGAGAGCTATTTATTTTTTGAAAATTAATAATTATTTTAGAGATTCTTTTCCCAAAGTATTTTCATGTAAAGCTATTATTTTCATATTCTATGACATATTCCTTATGGCTTGTCATAGTGGAGTTAACACTTGTCTATTGATTCCTTAATTTTTGAATTTGACATATCCTCCATTTTATCAAAAATAAATTTGTGTAACTCCCTTGTCATAAAAATGTCATGAATAGAATTATTCTTGTCATATAATAAATTTGTAACTCCCATGTCATAGTATTTGCTAAATATAATATTTATTCCTTCTAAAATAAATAAATTGAAGCTTCCACGTGTCATAGAATATGCTTATAATAACTTTCATCTTCTATTATTCCAAGTGTCTTGGCCTTCCCCCTTTTCTCCTACACCATGTGCTCAATTAATTTGTTGAGTATATAAGTAATTTCTTAATTTTACATTTGGTTGAAGTAACTAGAAATTAATAATCTCATGTGTGTGTGTCATCATTTGTTATTCCTTTTTATTTAAAATTTTGACCTTATTCAATATATCATTTATATCTGACATTACTCATAAAATTAGTAGTAGTAGTAGTAGTGGAAATAGCAGTAGCAGCAGCAGCAGGAGTAGTAGTAGCAGTAGCAGTAGCAGTAGTAGTAGCAGTAGCAGTAGTAGTAGCAGTAGTAAGTCTTATCAAGGGGAGGGGGAGTAGTAGTAGTAGTAGTAGTAGTAGTAGTAGTAGTAGTAGTAGTAGTAGTAGTAGTAGTAGTAGTAGTAGTAAGTCTTATCAAGGTCTAAAAAAGAAGGTTATGACACATACACCAACCAAAACACTTAATAAATAGATGAAGTACAAGTAGGAAGCCATGCAATGGATTTGCAAATCTATGTACCATCACAAAATAAGTATGCCACCAAAAAATTTATAGAATAAATTTTAACGCTCCTTTTTGTTTAGTCATTTAGGCTATATTGGGACTTCTCCTCGCACCTTGTCATAGATGTCATAACTTGTCATATTTGACTACCCAACTTAGGTGCCCTAGTTCAAGGCTCCACTATCCATTCAAATATTCTCTATGGCATGCATTGTAAAGTGTTATAATATTGGTCTATATTCTAATGCATATCCCTTATAATAATGCTCTTACACATCCTATAATATATTGTAAGTAACTCCCATCTTACAATGTCATAAGATTCTCTTAAACATCAATATTATGTTAGATGATCTTACAATGTCATAAGATTCTCTTAAACATTTTTATGTTAGATGATCTTACAATGTCATAAGGTTCTCTTAAACATCATGGTTATGTTAGATGCTCTTACAAAATCTTCAACACTTTATAAAATAGCTAACACGTGGCTAAGATTGCCACCTTAGAGTGGCATGATCTATTTCCCATATTAATAAATGCAAACATTAAAAGGTAAGGCTAGACACCTTCCCCCAGATAATAAAATTGATTTCTTGTGAGTATCATTTGACAGGGCTATTAATAGTAACAAATATTCAAACAATACAACTATGACTTAACAAATTTGGATCCTCAAATTGAGGCTCTAAGCATAACCTCATACTAAAAAGACAACTAGATTTCACCAAATTTTAGACATTTGTAATCTTCTCATAATGGTTAAAAAACAATTCAAACTCCAATCATTAATAGCCTAAGGTTAACTAAATTTAGTTTGGAGTTGAGATGAGGGCGCAAAGCAATATCTAGTAATAAACAAATACTGACTCTCAAAAACTTCCACAACCTTTGTAAGTCCTAAAATATATAATTAGCTCAAAATAAATAATTTAAAACTTTTGAGAAAATTATGAATAGAAATGAATACCCAAGAAGTTATACCCTTAAAACATTCACATTGAATGACATACATCCAAGACAAAATATCCATCTAAGTAGAGATAATATGAGTCAAATAAAGTTTGGAGATTTCAAACTTGGAAGTTGAATGTAATAATAGGTTTGAGTGTTTCCTTTAAGGATGATTATATATGTAGCATCAATTTTATTGTTTAGAAAATCCACCACTAGTTCATGTACTTCCTCGCCTTAATTGCACAATGAAGATCCCATTGCCTACATTGGTATATGGAAGAAGGAGAGATGTTAAAAACAATGACATCCTATTCAACCTTCCATTTGAATAGGTAACTTCAATTTAGAGGAACTATTATTGTAGGATAGTTACTTAGATCCAGATGACCCTGATAACAAGGAGCTAACTCTGAAAAAATTGTTCATGAATTATGTTTCTTGAAGTGTTTGAGGTTTGAAAAACCTCCCAAAAAATTATATAATTTGTGAGACTCAACATTGTTTAATAGGTCTATAAATTCTTTATTTTCAAAAGATTAAAATTTCTATTTATTTATTTTTTACTTTCTACAACACATGTTATTTTACCTTCTACTCTCTTTTTTGTAACAATCATGTAGTAGGTTGTGATGGTGTTGTCACCAAAACTTAGTTGACTAGAGGTGTGACCCTACCAACTAAAAATTGTGGGATCTTTTCAACATTAATAATAATGAACCTTTTGGAGTTATTAACATTCATTTATTGAATGACGTTGAGAGAGATACACCCTCTAGAGATGGATTGCAAATTCAATGCCTTGTGACACTTAGATTTTGTGCAGTGGTTTTAATATAATTAAATGACTTTTAATAAATTTTGTGTATTATTTATGCATTGAATCAATTGAAAAAGAAAGGAATGGTACTTGTGTAGGATAAATTGGGACTTTTTTATACCAATCTTACCAAGATCTCATGATATGGTACAAATGAAGTAACATCTAAGAAAAAATGTAGGGTCTTTAAGAATCTTGATAGAGCCATATGGTCTGATTCAATCATTCTTTTCTTTTTTATAATTTTTATTCTTTTCTTGTGGAGCCTTCAACTTGTCCCTTTAGACCACTTTCCATTATAATTTCATAATAAGTAGATACATACCAAACCTAAGGCCATGAAAACTTAGTTTTTAAAAACATGTTCACCACTCACAAGGAAATGCCATCTTATTTCATTATGTTAGAATTTGGACCCATGCTCCATGCATAAGATATGATGGATATATGGGTGGAATGATGATACCTATAGTACCTCTCTCTTCCTCAACATTTATGAGTGGATCAACATGTATATTTCTACTACCACAAATGTGAGGCCATTATCTCAAAGATATACCAAGCCGCCATTGCTTTGGAGGTGGAAAAATTTAATTTGGAAGCTTAACTTCATGCAGCTACTCTTTGCCACTAGAATTAGGTTGAAAATGCCCACTTTTCACTTAGTGTATATATTGGAGACAAGGTTTATAAGGAATTTTTAGGCTTTGTGAGATTGTCATATATATCAACCCATCAAGAAAATTAAGGAGGAGCACCAACTCTTTATAGAACTCCTAGATATTCTTTAGGCCTTTGTTTAATATTATGAGTGAGTTTTATTGCTTAATATTATACTAAAAACTTAGAACATTGCTTTGAAATTATAATCCTTGACTGTGGTTACTTATCAATTTTTGACATCTAAGTACATTATTTATAATCAAATTCTCATTAAGGAAGATTTTTTTGAGGTTGTCTTGTCAATATTCAATGACAAATCCCATAGCTTGAACAAATTATTGGGTGAGTTCTATGAAAATGATAGGATATTGTGAGTGAATACCTTCACAAACTTAATGAGGAATATTTTAATGAGAATTCATTAGGAATCATAATCAACAAAACCAATATAAAATTCATACCTAAATTTGGTGATTCAAAAGAAATTTGTTACTAGAATCTTATCACCTATTAAATATTTTTGACAAGATCATTCTCAAATCTCTTGCTCTTAAGATAAGGCCACTCCTTCCTTGTCTGGGCTATCATGTTAAAACTAGTTTTATCAAGTTGTAGTTTATCCTCAACAACATTATTTGCATATTGGAAGGGATGGAATGGGCCTAGCTTCTTAGCAACCTATAATTTTTATCAAAATTGATATTGCTAAGACTTATGGCTACATTGAATGAACCTTCATTATTTTCATGCTTTAGGTGCTTGGATATGGGCTTTGTTTTATTATTATATTAAGATGATTTTCACCAATGCATTAACTTGCTTAACCATTTATGGAAATAATCCAAGCCTTTTGGACTTTTCTAGTCTATCTATCAGGGTTTACTTTTAGGTTTTGCACTTTATATTATTGCTACTAAAGGGTTTGGCTATCTTTGGCCCATATACCCTCCTATAAGCTTTTTAATGGTTTACCTTTCCTAGATCATCTAACTAGTTATGAAATGGTGATTTTTTGATGATTCACTTCCCTCTTTTTAACTTTATAAGAATAATGTCAAACATTCTCTTCTTTGCCTTGATATATTTTTCCAAGCCCTTGGTTTGAGTATTTAATGGTAAAAGACCTAATGCTATATGTAGTCCTTTGTTCCTAAACTTAGCTACTTAAACTCTTTTATTTAGAAACGTATTGATCATGGAGAAGTTTTTAAATTTTTTGGGTGTTCCCTTTACTTTTAGGCCTCACTTGTTATCTTGTGACAAATTATCATTTCTATTAGTTAAAAAGGTTGAGCTATTGGATCCTTAACCTCCTTTCTTTGGTCAAAAAATTATTAGTGTGTTGTAAAATTTTAGCCATTACTCATGTTTATTACTCTTATTAGCTCCCCTTTAAGGCCTCTTATTTGAAAAATAAGAAGTTGGTCAAGGACTTTCCTCAGGTCTCTGATGAAGGGAGTAAAGGATATCATCATGTTTATTGGGAATTATATTGTCTCCCCATTAGTGCTAGTACTTTAGAATTTATTTCAATACATCATTGAGGCACTTCTATATATATTAAATGGATCATTGGGGATTTTGGAAGGGAGTGATGCTAGGAAAATTTTCATTAGGAATTATATTTCATCATAAGTGCTTATTGGGAGACTAACTTGGAAAAGACTTGGACTTTATATTGTTCTCATCATGAGGGATCCTCTCCAAATGCAATAAAAATTTATTATGAGAAGTATTATAAGGCTTAGGGGTCCATCAAGCCCCATCTTATTGGGGATAGTAATAAATTTTGTAATGACCTCTAAGAAAAAAAATTGATAGATTATTTGGTGGTCTCTTGATCTATCCACTCAAGAACATCCCCTTGCTAAATAACCTTGGGTTCATGATTTAAAATTATTTAACACATGATTAAAATTCTACTAGATGTCCTTGACAATGCTACTAATAATTTTTTTTTTATCTTAAATTAAGGCCAAATTGAGATTTTGGCTATTTGATTATGATTATGAGAAAAATCTACACAACTGAATCAAAAAAATTACTAATGATCTTCATGGACTGTGGAAGCTACATGAATTTGATCAAGAGACCTTCCAAACTATCATTGATGTTATCCCTACCAATATATTTCTTGAAATTATGGTTAGCTCCTTCAATCCCTATTGAAAGATTCAAAATAGTACCTTGAAATATCATTTCACAATTATAGACCCCATAAGGGATACTTGTGGTTTACATCTCATCCTCTAGAAATGGTAGGATAGTTAAACTACCATTGGTGAATTTATCCTTCTCTTAGTATTTGGGCTCAAAAATTATAGATTGTTTGGGTAGCCACTATTAAGCCTAAGTTTTCTTATTTCATCTCCATTCAAATGGTCTAACTTTAGCACGAAAACTACTGAGGGCTAGCTACTATTGGCTAGACATGGAGAAAGAAGCTACAAAATTTGCTAAAACCTGTAAAAAGTGTCAGCTACATGGGAACCTTATACACACTCCAGCAAGGGATCTCATACCCTTTGTTACACATTGGCCCTTTCAATAGTGGGCATTTGATCTAATTGGCCAATTATATCCTGCATCATCTAACAAAGACAAGTTTATTATAACTATCACTGAGTACTTTACTAAGTAGGTAGAAGCGGTTCTACTCATCAAAGAAATTGATAAACAGGTAGCTTTGTTCATCCTTAATTATATCATCTGCAGGTATGGTATACCTTCATCCATTATAACTGACAATGGAGGACAGTTCAAGAACAAAGTTCTAAATGAACTTTGTGAAAAATTCAAAATAAAACAACACTGGTCATCTGTGTAACAAGAATCTATTGACTATCTTACATAGAATAGTAAATAAATCTGGCAAGGATTGGCATCTGTAGCTCAATCCTTCCCTGTGGGCTTATAGAACAAGTATCAGAACACCTACTGGGGCTACACCTTTTTCTTTGGTGTATGGGTCTGAAGCAGTATTACCTATTGAAGTGGAAATACCATCTCTAAGAGTTTCTTTGTAAGGTCTTATTACTGATGAAGACTACATAATAGCTAGATAACAAGAACTCGAATTGTTGGATGAACGTTGACAAGTAGCATTTGATCATGTAAGAGCACATCAAAAGAGAATGTCTAGAGGATATAACAAGAAGGTTGGACAAAGAGAATTTCAGGTTGGTGACCTTGTTCTGAGATAAAATCCTAAGAGTCAATAGTTTCAAGAAAACAAAGGGAAGTTTTAACCCAACTGGTTGGGTCCCTACATCATTACTACAACCTTTGGCTCTAGTGCCTATCAACTCTCAACATTGAAAGGAGAATAGCTCCGTGAATCGATCAATGCCATCCACATGAAGAAATTCTTCACCTAAATATCCTCTGCTCCAGTAGCCTATGTAGATAAACAGTCCTGAAGAAATCCAAAAAAATTAGAAACAATCCTGAAGAAATCCAAAAAAAAAAAAATTAGAAAAAGTCCTAAAAAAATTCTAAAAATCAGAAAAAGTCCTGAAAAAATCCTAAAAATCAAAAAAAGTCCTAAAGAAATCCAAAGAAAAAAAAGAAAAGAAAAGAAAAAAAAAAGAGAGAGAAAATGCCTTGGTGAAAACCTGGTAAATAGGCACCTTGGTAAAAAAAAAAGAATCTCTGCCAAGCAGGTGAAAACCTGGCAAACAGGCACCTCTTGTACTCAAGCGCTCCATCTATAAACACAACTTTGGCATTCTTGCTTTCATGCATCTTTGATTTTGCTTGTACATATTTTAGTCACTTTTGTGACATCCTGGTTCGTTGGAAACCTCGTGGCCTGAAACTAATCAATGTCCTAGTCTTAGGATAATCGACAAAGCAATTTACATGTCCTAAGCAGTATCAACCAAGTCATCTTTACATCAGTGAAACCTGGTCATCCACTCTGAGTCAGTCACCTGTCTCCTGACTATTGAAGAGTTTTATCATTGAGTAAACAAGAAAAACAAGGTTATTGAAAACAATCACTAAATAGTTTGAGATATGTATGAAGTTTTCTTTGTCTGTTGTCTTTTATATTGGTTTTCAATTACTATCCCTCTATAACTCGAGAAAGTCTATCTTGACTAAGAGGAGCAAGGATTGGGGGCATAATATTTTCTTTGTTTTCTGCTTGTAGGAATGGTTTTGATGATCTGGAAACATCTAATTAGCTAGGTGTTTGTGATAAGAGCCTTCATATCAAGGTGAAATCGCCACACATACCTCAACTCCACTTATTTGTATGCTACAAGGAGGTTGGCATCATTTCTTTGTCTATTTTGAGGGAATTTCTTTATTGTGCAATTCGGGTCGATGCGTAATCTATCCAAGTATATGAACAAAAAAAGGGTCATTGCATACAAGATAATTAATATTCCACATGAAAAGAAAAGAACTCTAATCTGCCTGCTATGTTTGTTAATGCTAAGTGATGAAACCTAAGCATTTCAAATCCAGTGACTAGGTTTAGGTTGCATCTCATTTTGAATCTCATTTTGCATTTCATTATGCATTTTGTGAATTCAGAGTGATTTCAGCATGATAAAAATGATCTCTTTATGCTCTAAATGAGAGTTTGAAGCATTTGTCATTTCTCAGCTAAGTGGTCTCTTTTTCATCATCGTTTCTTTGATTGAGTACTTATGTATTGAGTTGTTAGCTCCATACATGAGCATCTTCTATAGATTCATACATTTCATTATCACTTATTTGCATTCATATTATTGCATGAAGAAAAATAAACATTTGCATTACTAGTTACTCATTCTCCTCATTTATTTGCATCATCATTTATTTGCATATGAAAAGAAACAAAAATAAACATCCATATTCTATTTGCATTCATTCATCTATACTGAAAAGATATGCATACATATAGAATAAAGCATACATAAAAGCATCTCATAAATCAATTGACACAAGTACAATGAAGTCAAATCAAGATCTCATATATATAAAATGATCAAGTCTTAGGGTACAAAAGAATGTCAACTGACATATACAAACTCCCATCCGAGAAAGAATCGTAAGGGCTACAAAAAATGGGTCTGTCTACAAAAAAAATATAAGAGCTACACCAAAAACATCTAGCTCTCTGCCTCTCCCTCATTGCCAGGTGGTGGAGGAGGTGGAGCTTGCTGACCCAAATCCTGCCTAGGTGCCCAAGCTCCCTCTGATTGATCCATATACTGCGAATATAGTACAACCTACTGCACTACTAGAACTTCTACCTTGTAAGCCACAACATAATAGGCTACTCAACTTGTCAGATGAAGAACCTCCTACCACAAACCATCTCACTCTACCCTCATCTCTACTAGCTATTAGTCTTTCTCTATCAGTTGAGTCTGTGCCATTATCATCTATGACTACAAACCTACTAGGCATTCTCTCATCGACTGCGCTACATCAGCCCCTTGATCCCTCACAGGCTCTCTGCCTCCATCTCCACCTCCATCGCCTGCTCCATCTCTACCTCTAGCTCCCCCCTGCTCCTCTCTCCTCTGTTGAACATGTCTCATAGATTCTCTCTCCTCCTCTCCACCACCCTCTACTACCCTCACTCCGCTCAACTTCACTCCAACTGTCCCTAGGGATCCACCCTCTCCTCTCTGCTACCTACCACCAGCTGGTACCCTGCTGCTGCTAGCACTAGGATCACCACCTGCCTGCCCTAAAGCCTTGGCTCTCTGTCCCTACCTCTTTCCATGTCCTTGTCCCTGTGTGGGGGCATCATCCTCTACCTCCTCTATGTGTGGTTCCTGCTCAGCCAGATCCGTGAATATCGGGAATGGATGTTGCTGGAACCAGTCCTTGTACTGGGGAAATACCCCTGCATCTGCAATATCATCTAAATAATCCCATCTGAGCCACTCTAACCCAGTCAACTTTTGCATGCCCAAGGCATTTGATATCCTAGGTCCCCATCCCTACCTCTACTCATCTGCATAACGTGCATATGCAGTAAACTCCTATAAGATCCCCTGAGGTCTACCGTATTGCCTCGTCACTTGAGTAACAACAAAATGCTCAACTACTAGCGCTGATCTACCGATAAGAGGTCGGGTCATGAATAGGTCTTTGCGCACAACTCTCCAATCATCCCAAGGCTCCAGACCCCTATAAGGTCTCCATGTGACAGCTATAAGATCATCTAGTTGTCATCTCCAATAATCGGTCTTGCCCAGATGGGGATGCGTCACATAACCAACATATCTATAAACAATGGGTTGTTGTGGATCTTTGGCCTCATCAACAATTGACTTGCATATTGGGAGATGCTCCCAGACCCATACCTACAAAATCAAAACTCTGGTATCCATACTCTTCCTCTCCTAGTAGACGATCTCATGCATCTCACGATACATGTGTGCTAGTATACATGAACCTCATCCTAATCTTTGGGGGTGATCAACAAGTCTCTCTAACATCCTGCCCCATCCGCATAAAAATCCCTGTTGTCCCCTGTCTGGCAAAAGAAAACAACCGATAAAACCTATCAAGATGCAAGCCAGTGGAAATTCCTCACTATATTTGGTCATCATCTCATCCCAATTGATCGACCATGTTAGAATGTCTGCATCATGAAATACCTACCTCAAGGCTAGAAGGCCAGGATGCTATGTTGAATCATAATCTACCTTATCCCCAACAAAAGGGATATGGAGAATCCTGTATACATCCTTGGGAGTGATGGTCATCTCCCTAACTAGAAAATGAAATGTATTATGCTCTGAATGAAACCTCTCAACTAAGGCAGTCAACATACCATGATTCACACGGATATCAGGCAACCCAAGAAGATGAGTCAATCTGCATGCATCAATATGTGCCCAGTCTATATCTAATAACTGATGAACTAATGCCATCGTAGGTGGATATACACATGGGGCAATTGAACCTGCAAAAAATCAAACAAAATATCATCAGGAAACATTCCAAATTAGCCTATAAAGGAAGAAAAACATCATTCAAATCTAACTACATTAATTGCAAAATCAAAATTTCCAAATTGCACCTTAAAAAATGCTCATTGTTTTCTAAACAACAAAACATCGTAGAGACAAAAACTCGTACGAGTCGCGAATTGGTCTCATACGACAAAATAGTCTGATATGACACAGGACTAGCCCTAAAATGATAAAATGGGCTCTTTTGAAGTTTCTTGTACCACAGAAGGGTAGGTCTACAATGACAAAACTAGTGACTTTAAATGATAAAACATATTTAATCAGTTTGTCGTACGAGATAGGATCCTGCCTCGCATGACAAAACGAGATTGCCTGACTTCAACATACCAAAAAAATGAAAAATTTTACAAAAAAATCAATTTTGAAATGATTAAAAGGCATAAGATCGATCACTTACCACTAGCTCATAGTTTCGCAATCGCTTATATCGTCTTTGGTGCTCGAATTGATGCTCATGTGTGGGAACCACCATTTTTCTTCATAGAAGGATTTTTTATTTTTCAAACTTGGGAGGTTAAATTGAATTGAAAATGACACCTTTACCCCATATATAGCCAAAACCCTAATTTTTCAACTTGCTCCGATGGACATGAAAATTGTACCCTTAGCTAATTTGCTCATCCTAATTCCATTTTCAGGGTCGAAATCAGAATTTGAGATCATTTTGCTAGTCAATTTCATAAAATTTGGACCACTTAGTGCTTTTTATTAAAAGCTCATTCTTTCTTCAGTTCATTCTCATTTTCTAATGAATCAATGCTAAATCTCAATTTATTCTACAAATCAACTTTCGCACTCAATCTCTCGTTAATCAACGCCAAATTTTCAAATATTCCTCTAAATCACTTTTGTGCTCAAATCATTATCCTCGCTAAATCAATTGCCTAAAATCATTGTGCAACCCTCGCTATCTTTCAATTTTGCTCCCGAGGGGGCATACTCATGACCTCAAAGTCAATAATTTCTTTCAAAAATCTTCATTACAAGTCGAGCAGCTAAGCTTCATCAAATCAATCACTAGGGGAATATCAGTTTCATTGCTTGATATCAAGATGATATTGTCTTTGTCTAAATCAGTCTCTTAACATTAATCAGTTTCATCGCTTTTCATCAAGCTGACTATTCATTTAAACTCAATCAAGGGTTTAAAGAGTATCTTTGATCACTCTCAATCTAAGAATGTGTTCAGTTTCATCGCTTCAAATCATACTGGATAGTTTATCTTCTCTCATCGTATCTTGATCAATCAAGTTCAAGATCGATTTTATCTTCACTCACTGTGTCTAGTTCAATCAAGTTCTAGATCAGTAAGATCCGCTTCTTGATCAATCAAGTTCAAGTTTGGTATCTTTTCTCTCTATCGTTCCTAGTTCAATCAAGTTTGGGATCGGTATCACTTTAATCAACTCTGTTTAGCTTCATCACTTCAAATCAAGCTAAACACCTCACTCTTCATCTAGTTCGTGATCAATCAAGTTCAGAACTAGTATCTCCTAGGCATCAAATTTTCTTTGAACCAACGCACTACTCGCACATTAATTCAAAGAGGGGCAAATGTAATACCCTAAAAATGGTCATCTAAACCATGAGCCCCTAATCTCGACAACGTCACCAAGGTCCTAACCAAAGGCAATAAAATAAATCTTGAGCACACAATTAATTTCTAAAATCATCAATGTCACATGGCAAATTAATCAACCAATATTAATTAAATATTTATTTAATTAATTGATCATTCCAAGTAAATCATTTTTAAACAATTATCCTATTTATTTTATTGAATATCCTAGCATATTTAATTAAATAAATCAATTTGCCATTAAATCATCAAAAAAGGAATTAATTGACAAAAAATAATTAAAAATTGAGAAAAGAAATCAATTGGAGATAATCTTGAAAAACAAATTAAAAATTGATAAATAATCTCAGAGAAAGCAATTAAAATAATTAAATATTAAAATTGAATGAAATAGAAAATAAATCAATTTTTCCTGATTTTATCTTAATTTTAGTTCAATTTCCTTTAAAATTGAGAAAAGCATCCAATCACATCAATTCATCTGGATTGTGCTTCCTCTTGGAAAATCTTGACCGCTCATCATCATTTGATCTCAATCGTTGGTTTCTTTCTGAATTTTTTATAAATTTAGGCTCTCATCTCTTTTTCAAGTATCCTGGAGAATATATTGTTATTATGTTGTTTTTTCTCTAGGTTCATTGAGAATTTGCATTGAGATATTGCATATTAGTTATTTCATATTGCTTAAATCATTTAGCTTAAATATTCATATATTGCTTAAATCATGTTAGATTAATCTTGCATATCTAGCTTAAATCTTGCATCCATTTAGCTCATATTCATGATCATATAGATTTAAAAATCCTTCATTTAGGTGTTGTCTAGTCACTGGATAGCTTAGCAATCTGAGAGCAATCTAAAATCGCATCTACTAGAAGGCAATGGGTCGCTTTGTAATGGTTTATTGTTTATTGATTATTGATTTACTAACCATGCATCTAATGACTTAATTGAAGTGTTGTGTATTTCAGATACAGATACAGGTCCACTTTTCACACACACATTAGGTAGTGATGTCTCAAATTTTACGATAGAGTAGACAACAAAGGGTAGGCAGAGTTGGTGTTTCTCAAGCCTAGACACCAAAAGGTAGAGATGAGATTTCATAGGTGCAAATGCCAAAACAAAGGTGAAAAGGCTGAAGAGAATTGTGAATTTTGTCACTCTCTTGGAAAGAAATTTCAAATACAAGTACACATTGGCCAAGATTTTTAATGATTAAGATAGTATGGGAAAGGATCCTCAAAGACAATCTCCATTGGTCTCAACACAAATAAGACACTTTGAGCACTTTACACATCCTAAGGTCAAATCTTCATTGTGATGGTGCTAGGCTTGCAAAACTTGAAATCTCCATTGGGTCAAGTGTGCAATCACCTTAAGGGGTGGTGGACACTATTGTATTTTTGGGAGAGGATAGCTGGGGGCCTCTAGGACTAGAAGGATGACCCAATCACCCCCTTCTTGGAAAGCTATAAGTAGCTTATGCTAAGCTAGTAATTTTTGTCTTATGCTTAGCTATAAGTAGCTTATGCTCCCTTGAGATGAGACAAAAATTACCAGCTTAGCATAATACACCTAATACCTCAAGATACAAAGGAGGTAAGTCTACCTTTTGATCCCCAAGTTTGCACAAGGGGATATAATACACCTAATACCTCAAGACACAACAAACAATTATTGATTAACCACCTTGTTATGCTATGTGTAATTATACTAACAAAATACAATGAAAAATGAAATAAAAACCTGCAAAACTGCCTGGTAGTAGTTTCAAAAATTTGTCTTCGGCATTCAAGGCAAGCTACACAAAGAGGTTAGTGTTTGTAAAAAAAATTAAAAAAATAAAAATCCTACTACAAGAGCGGAGATATTGAAGTGCAGGCACAGGTGTTGAACAACACTGATGCCAAAACATAAAATCCAGAAAGATACTAAGGTTAAAAATGTAATAAAATTTTGAACAAAACCAAATATATGTTTTTTTATTTTCAAATTTTCTAACTTATTTTTTTAATTTGGTTTTGAGCAGAAAATGAAAATAGAAAATAAAATCAATTACCTTATACCTTCCCGAAAGGCGTTGCTCTACAGATGGTGTTCTCCAGACAGGGATGTTGAAGCACAGACCTACAAAACACAGTTTTTTTTTTTTAACATGCAAAGCAAAATGGTATGAGGATGTTAAATAAATATAGAATTCAACAGATTACTTAAATTAATCATAAAAAATGTGGCAAAAAGGCAGGTTTCTACAGAAATAGAAAGTTAATTTGTTAGAGTAGAGACACCATTTCAAGAGTGCAAACATCAAGGTACGCAAACACTAAACTGTGATCGAAGACACTGAGCCATAGTCTGCAACCTAAAATATTCACACAAACTTCAAATCAAGGATTAGTAACAAGGGACGTGGGTCCCACCAGGTGTGCCAAAATGAAAAAAAATAAAAGATGTCTAAAAGATAATCTAACATGAAAAGTCAATGTAAAATTAGAGGCTTATACCTTTGCTACTCCATAGATTGAGCTAGAAGTAGAAGCACCCTTCTTTATGCGATTTTCTCTTTGAACCTTGCGATGCGGATTTCTTTCCTTTGCACAACAAGTGGTTATTCTAGTAGCATAATGATATCATGAAATTATATTATGGATGTAGGAGGGGAGGCTTTGATTTATAGATTTTAAGAAGGGAAAATGGATGGTTGAGATTGAAAATTGATGAAGGGTTGAGATTGAGTTAGAGGATGTGAGTTGGATTGAAGGCTTAGCCTTGTGACAAGTGTCACAAGGTGGAAATATTGGAAAGAATACTTCTCAATGAGAAGATGGTAAGGTGTGCTCAAACTTGTGTGAGCATATATTGGGAAGAACATGAGGATGACAAGTGAAAATAGGAGTGGAAAAGTGGAAGACATGTAGGATGAGGGATATGACAAATAGATGAAAAGGGAAAGTGTAGAGTGGCTCTATTAGGAAGAGTATTTCCACACATGTGTGAGTACCTACTTTTTATTTTGTCAAAGGATGAGTTGGAAGTGGAAAAGTGACTTGTGCATGCAAGTTCATTTAAGAGGGGTGTAACATGAGGACTTAGGTAGGTGTGAGGAATTTGAAATTGGAGGAAAATGTTAATAAGGGTTAATTAGCCTAAACCAATAAATTAAGTATTAATTAATTGATTTAGTGGTAAGATTTGTAGGAATGAAGGATACTAGTTAATTTATTAAGAATTAATTAACTAATTTGGATTAGATGAATATTAGGACATGGACTAAAGTGGGAGATTTGTTAAAATAAATCAGACCTTAGAGGGAATGGGATTTATAATTACTTGATAAATTGTTTATATAAATGAGGGTATAATTAATTAAATAAAAATTAATTAATTATTTTGGAAGAATAAAGGGGTGAACATAATAAATAAAAGTAATCATGTTACAGTTACCTATTTTCACTACTAGCTCAATCAGGATGCAGGAGATATCAGATCAATGTGTCCCAGAAGGAGAAACAAGTGATAAGTATGAAAAGAATACATGTTTTTGTCTAACTTATTTGCTTCATGTGTAAACACAGGGAAATTAACATTTGATTCATTGAATGACAACATGTGGGGTAAAATGTGGCTTCCATGAGGGTTGAGCCCAACATGTTGATGGAAATGGGTGTTTCTTTGCAGTTTCTTGAATTTTTGCCTTATCGGCATGACCTACCCCAATCAGCAAGACTTACCTCAAAGACCCAAAGAGTAGTGTGGAGCATAGAATGTTGTCATTGGGTTATCAAAAGAAACTATCTTATGTAATCCTGATCACCCAATAGAAATTGCAAAGCGGCATGTGAAGTCATCAGCTATTGGAGGGAGTGTTTTCATCTTATCCCGATGACCCGCTGGAAAAGGCTAAGGAGAACCTTTTATCCCACATTGGCCACAGGGAGGAGCATTTCAGTATTTATATGCAAGGCCACGTATATCTTAAGTTTCAAAGCTTACAGGCTTTTGACAAGGAGCAATTCAGTGTTGGTGGGCCTCCTACGTGTGCATGCATCTCAAAGCAGTCAAATTTTGTAGTAAAAGGCCAAATTAACAGGTGAGCAGGTTGCAAAGGATTAGATGATGGTTGCTATACCCCAAGATGAAATTGATTGACTGTTAACAACCACGACTTGGCAACTGATGAGCTGGCAGGCCAGGTGGCACCAAGGTAAGCACTGAGCAAGTCATGAGGTGTCGCGTGGTGACATGCAGGTTGTAAGGTGTCAGACAAGTGGTAGACACGTGATGGCACCATGGCATAGGATGTAGCCACTCAGAGGGGCTAAGGGTCGAGCAGATCAACAATGATCAACGGTGATCAAGATGGATCTAAGGGGTGCCACAACATAAAAATGCTTGCCAGATATCACCTGGGACTTGGCGATAAACCACTAGCGATGAACCATGGCCGGTAGTTAATACAAGCGGTTAAGGCAGGCAATTCATTTTGATGGTTAGTGGAGGCCATGCTAAGGTGTCAGAGTGGAGAGCTTGGGATGAATACCCTCACGACAGGTGGTGCCCAATTGTAAACTCTAGAGCCAATCAAAGGGTGCCACATGGCAGATGAATTTCAAGCAGACTGTGGGTTCGATGGATCTCAATATGGACTCACCGAAGGCATTAGTTTCATCGACATCAAATGTGTCGATGAATCTAAGATTTCTATAAGACAAGAAAGCAGTTCACCGAGTGCTTGGATTCATCGACAAAGGCACATCGAATAAATAAAAATCGGTTCCATCAAAAAGCGAAGGCATCGATGAAACTGCGGTTTCGACGAGACACAAAAATAGATAGCCGAAGAGGAAGTTTGGCCAAAAGGTTGAAGCCGAGCAAACCAAAGTAAAACAGTGGGCCCAGTGGTGGTGAGGTGGCATCCAAGTG
Source organism: Cryptomeria japonica (assembly GCF_030272615.1). NCBI lineage: Eukaryota > Viridiplantae > Streptophyta > Pinopsida > Cupressales > Cupressaceae > Cryptomeria > Cryptomeria japonica. The sequence continues at coordinate 256,063,327 of NC_081410.1, forward strand.
GAAGTTGAAAGGTGCCCAGGTGGATCATGTAGTGAAATAGAGGCATGACACATGGTGACACTGTGGCATAAGAGAGAGCTGCTTAGAAAGTTAAAGATCGACCAGTTTGAGGATAGATCAATGGTCGTCTCTATACCACATGATGAAGATTCTTGTTGGTTATCTCATGCAACTTGGCGACTAGCGAGGTGGTAGTTGAGGTGGTCATCCATGTGGGCTCAAAATGAGTGAGGATGTGCCACATGGTAGAGAGAAGATGAAGAACCAAGTCAGACCAAGTCCAGATGGTAGACAAAGTGGACCCGCGAGAAAATCAAAGGCTGACATGTGGAAAATGTCTACAGACAAGCAGATCAACTTGGAATTTTAACTTCAACTTGGTTTAATGGCTTGACAATGATTCAAAATGGTTCAATGGCTTGACAATGGTTCAAAGTACTTTAATGGCTCAATGATGGTTAAACCGGTTCAATGGTTCAAAGGCAAATTAGCAAGCAAGAAGCATAGTAAGTCATCGGTTATCAGGAGGAGCTATTCTAATATTATCCCAATAACCCGATGGAAAAGTTTAGAGTAATGGAAAAGGTGCAAGGTAATGCGGGAAGCATCTGAACATCAGGTAATTCATTCCAATGTTGTCCCAAAGAATCGAAAGAGGATGCAAAGTCAATGTAAGAAAGAATATTGTTGGGAGTGTGCCATCGGTTATCGACAGGACTATTCTCATGTTATGTCGATAATCCGATAAGAAGGTGTGTGATCCGAAATAATGAAATCCAATAGAATCACTAGAAAGTAGGCCCAAGTCTGGTAGCATCCAGGTGGAATTAGCACGAAAGAGAGTTTTTCTTTCAGTCACAACCCTGATTTGGTGCATAATTGTCAACACATTTTTTGAGTTTTTGCAAGTTCAGTATAAGGGGGGAGAGGTTCTAGGGGAGGGAGTTTTTTGGGGTCTTATCTCTATGGTAGCAAATATTCACACTTTTGTAACTCATTCCTTATGAGCTTCGCTTAGACTTTGTAATGCAGAAAGTTCCTTGTTTTCAATAAAGAAGCTAAGTTCCTCCTTAAATTATTGGGTCTAAGTGTTATGATTGTAAGCATTTTGATTAAAATTCTATGATTCTTTCATAGAATCCTTCATTTTATCTTAGTTTCTTCATATGCTTAGGGTTGAGATACATGTTATAGTGCAAGTCTCTAATTATGTATGTGAATCTGTTGCATCAAAATTGTGAGAATATTATTAGTCTCCTTTTTGTGAACATCAGTAAGTTAGCCTTTCAAGATAATTGTTTATGCAAACATGTATGTTTGACTTGTGAGTTTAAGCAGTTTCATTAGTTGATTATCTTGTGGAATTGTAAGCAGTTTACAAGTCTTTTATCATTGATAGATCACCTAGTAGTAGTCAATTTTTAGTTTTATGCATATCCTTCTTCCCTTTTTCTCATAATTTCATTTAAGTTTTTTAGGTGATCAAATAGAAAGTCAGCCTATAATTTGGAGGTCTGCTCTCATAATAGGATACCCACAGCCTGAGAGCAGTCCAATGTTGCACGAGATTGCAAGAAATTCAAGCTTGCATTGGGTGCAAATCCACGTGACAACAGTTACAAAAGATAATTAATTAAATAAAATTTAATTAATTTTAGGCATCTAAAATTTGGACAATACTCTTTGCATTTGAAATTGATAACTTCAAAGAAAGTTTCTAGAAAAATACATAAATTTTCCAAGAAGGCCTAAATTTTCTTAGCACATTCAAACATTTGCCATGATTCTAAATTATCGAGCACATTGGGTCTATACACCACTTCAATCATGTACTTAATACATTTGAAGTCAAGATGAGGTAATAATAGGGAGGCTAATACTACAAGAAAATCTACTAGTTCATTCTTTCCATAGGAGCTGCCTCTATTGAAAAGGCATCAAAATATTCAATCTCATTCCATACCTAGATGCTATAATGTTCAGCGTTTCATTCTTAACTGTGAAAAGTTTCCTAACTTGTTTCACTATATACTCAACATCTTGAATTTCCTTGAGCCTTTTTTTTCCTTTCTCCTTAGTTGTTGTTATCCCAAGTAATAATTCCATGTATTCAGTTGTATTGTTGGTATTCTTGAATTCAAACTTGTAAGAGGAACAAAATTTATCACCATTAGGAGAAACTAATACACCACTTATCCTTGAACTAGAATTGGAACAACTTCCATCAAACTCCAACACCCATAAAGATGAAGAAACTCTCAACCCCAAAGTCTCCTCTTCCCTCTCATCACTAGACAACACCATGTAATTGCCAAATTTAGTTTCTTCATACAAAATTTGAGACCTAGGATCATCTAGTTTGAGGATAGTGAATTTAGCTTTGGGCTTGGGCTCTAAATGAAATTTCTTGTTTCGAAGAGGGATGAATGCGTACCACCAATCAATTTGCATCTCTCCTCCCAAATATTTATAGAAGCTCCTACTCAACAACATACAATAACTTGATGGTATATCAATGAACAATATAGTTAATTTTAAGTCTCTTATCAGGGTATGCAACTAGATAAACTTGGGCATCTTTAATTTGGCCTAATAAAGGGACTTGTTTGGAATCCATAGAATAGCATTTCCCAAAAAAATTGGTTAAGGTTAGGCTTGTTGGTATTTGGCATTATAACAGACAATGGGAGATTGTTGGCATTTCAATAAGGATATTGAGAAGGTTGTTGATGATTATGGATATAACTGATTAAGGATGTTTACTGTCTTAATATTATTATTTTGTCATTGATGTCAAGAAATTGATTTCCTAACTTAGCATGATGTTGCCATATCTTGAGAAGTATGATTTGATGAGTATAAAGATGTCAGTAAAAGACACAGAAAGAATATGATGAATAAGGGGATGAATAAGGTATTCAATGGGCAACTATTACCGAGTCAGACAATGATGAGATCATGATGTTTAGATTGTTTTAACATCATACATATGTTGTAAATTGTAAGGTTAATACTATACTATGTTACCGAGCAAATAACCTAGTCGGTAAACCCTAAGGTTATCGCTATCGATTAATGAAGGCGGAATGTCTATCGAGTGAAGTTTAGTATTCATCAAGTTGTTACCGAGTTGTAACTGAGCTGTAACAGAATACATTAAATGGTTACATGCATTATTTAATGAAGGAAGCTGATGAGCTGGAACTGATTAAATGATTGGTATGTCGTGCATGAAGTTTGTTAATGAATCTATGGCAAAGGAAAATTGGCATGAAGATCTATAGCGCAAATTGAACCACATTACCCTAGCACAAGTTCCAAGAAATATATGCAAGTTCCTAGGTGGGGTAAAACATTTTTCAGATCGAAGGATACATTGAACCTGGACAAGATTGAAGATCTGATGGCTATGATTGATCATGGGAAGTATGATCAAGGAGATTAAGCAGTTAGCTAATTGTTTATAAATAGGGAACTGTTGATAAACAATGCATGCAGGCAAATGTATGCATAGGGATGCTACATAGTGATTACCGAGCACAAAAGCTTGAAGACCTGTTTTGAATAAACAAATTATAGAAGCCCAGCAGATGGACAAGATTAGTTCTATGTCTAGATTGTATTGAGAAAATAAGAATCTACTTTAGCATTTTAGATGTGAAGTTGTAGATAATTTTTTATTACTGTTATTTTGTGAAAGTGATAGAAAATCTCTTAACCGAGTGGACTTAACAGACTTATTTGTAAAACCCTCTAGCAAGGTGACATTGTGATTGAGTGTTTGAAATCCTTTAACAAGGTCACTTCTAACAAGGTGAAGATCCTAATAGATCTAAGGGAAATCCCTTAACCGGGTCACATCTAGCAATGTGTTTGTAATCTTTAACATGATTTGCTTTTAACCGAGCATACTCTGGAAGAGTATATTTCTTAGTGGGTCCAAAATCCCACAGTGGTTTTTCCCTATGTGGGTTTCCACGTTAAATCTGGTGTTATGAGGTTTATGATGTTTATATGCTTTTGAGTTTGCATGTTTAGCAGTTTTGGTTATATTACTATAGTGTATGTTACTGAGGTTGAATCTGATGTTTTTATGGAAGATTAAGTTTGTATGATTCACCCCCCCTCCTCTCATCTTGTTGGCTATTGGATCTATACTTACATTAAGTATTAGAACTATCAATTGGTATCAGAGCTTTGGACTCCAGAAGAAATTTTTAAAGGTACTTGAGGCAAAGATCCAAAGATGTATAAGAGGGATGAACCGAAGCTGAACAAGTCAAGTTTCTCTACATGGTAGAAAAGGATGAAGCTACACCTATCAGGAATTGGAGAATATGTTGTATATTATCTGGAGAATGATTTCATCACACCAAGCACCTATCCACTGACTATGGAAGAAATAAAGGCAAAGCAAGAACACATCCAAGCAATGATTGAAATAACATCTGCATTGACCGACTCAGAGTTTAATGATCTAGAAGGCTGCAATGATGCAAAGGTAATGTGGGACAAGCTCATATCAGTGTATGGCAGTGATGAACATGTTCAAAGAGAAAAAGTAGATAGTCTAAGAGGATAACTTGAATCTATGAGGATGAATGAAGGTGAGAACATAACCTAGTACAATACAAGACTAAAGGAGATTGTCAATCAAATCAAAGGAGCAGGTGGAACTATTGAAGAAAAGGATATAACAAGTAAGTTGTTAAGAACCCTTCTACTGGCTTATACAATCTGAGTCTCTGCAATCAATGAATTGAGGTATGTACCTAATATGCCAGTTTCTTTAGATGCTACTATTGGTAAGCTACATGCATTTGAGTTAAGTAAATTTGATAACAGTGGATCTTTGGTAAATAAAGTTGAATCTGCATTTAGTTCTTTTCATCTTGATGAATCTAATGACTACAATGAAAGAAAGTATAAGTAATCTGAAGGAGATCATAGTGGAGCAAGTGAAAGATTTCATAAGAACATGGAAGAAGTACACAAACTGTATGAGGAAATCAGAAAGCAGGAAGAGTTTGAAGCACTATTAGCCAGAAGGTTACCGAGAGGCAAAGGTAAGTATAAAGGAAAACTACCTTTGAAATGTTTCAATTGTGATAAAATAGGACATATGGCTTTTAACTATCTTGACAAAGAATCTACTAAAAAGAGATATTACTGAGATGACAGACAGAAAGATAATCATTACAGAGGACACCGAGACTTCAGAAGAAGAGATAGAAAGACATGCTTAATAGCTGATGAGGAATCCAACGATGATAAATCAGATGAAACTGATATAGAGGAAGTAGTTTATGTGGCTATCAAAGATGGATCAGATGAAGAAAGGTATGAAGAAAAAGCCCTAATATCTCACATAAATACTAATGATTCTTGGATCATAGATAGTGGATGCTCACATCATATGACAAGTGATAAACACAAGTTTGTTATGTTAGAAGATTATGATGGAGGCTATGTAAGATTTGGTAATGATGCACCATGTCCAGTAAGAGGTAAAGGATCTATATCACTTCTTGACAATGCAAGATGCAATGATGTTTATTGGGTTGAAGGTTTGAAATACAATTTGTTGAGTGTAGCATAGCTAAACAATACAGGTTACTGAATAGAATTTCAGAAAGGAATTGTCAAAGTTCATGACAAGCATGGAAAGTTAGCTGCTACCGGGACATAAACAAAAGGTAATACATTTCACCTTGACTCAACTCGGAACAAGTGTTTATATGCAAAGATAGATGATACCTGGTTATGGCATAAAAGGTTTTGTCATGTAAATTTTGATAATCTGATCAAAATAAGTAAGAGGCACCGAGTAAGAGGTCTACTGAGTCTTGAAAAACCTGAGAATGCTATGTGCCGAGGATGCCAAATGGGTAAAATGACAAGATCAAGCTTTACAAGTAAGTCTTACACTTCTAAGGGAATTTTAGATCTTGTGCATACTGATCTTTGTGGTCCTATGAAAGTTCAAAGTTATTATGGTGACAAATATTTCATATTATTTGTGGATGACTATTCAAGGATGATGTCGGTAATGTTTTTAAAAGAAAAATCAAAATCTTTTCAAATGTTTAAATGGTACAAGGCAAGAGTTGAAAATGAAACAGGAAGACAAATGAAATGTCTTAGATCAGATAGAGGAGGAGAGTTCACATCTGATGAGTTCAACTTATTCTACAATGATCATGGTATTAAAAGACAAGTGTTTGCATCGAGAACTCCACAACAAAATGGAATTGCTGAGAGAAGAAACAGATCTATTGTGGATTGTTCTAGAACCCTGATGATTGAAAAGAAAGTGCCACAAACATTTTGGAGGGAAGCAATAAGCACAACAGTTTAGATTCTGAACTGAGTACAACTGAAGAAAGGTACTTTGAAGACACCATATGAAATTTGGTATGACAAGAAAATTAATGTAAGTTATTTTAAAATCTTTGGAAGTAGATGCTATGTACACAAAGATGATAGAAATGGCAAGTTTGATCAGAAAAGTGAAGAAGGAACATTTCTAGGTTATTCTTTGGAAGCAAAGCATTTAAATGTTTGATCAAATCATCTAACAAAATAGTAGAAAGTGCAAATGTGAAAAATGATGAATTTGTAGAAAGAAATGATGGAGGAAATTCCAAAGAACCAGAAGATTATGATGAATTTGTCTATGTTCAATCGACAAGTCCTATCGAGAAAACTGTTGAAGAAAATGAAGAGAATAACTAGTTACCGAGTGATGAAGAAGATCATACAGAGCCTACCGAGCTTGTATTAGCCAAGTATGTCAGAAGACATCATGCACCAAGTTAGATTATAGGAGATAAGGATGATCCAGTGATGAAAAGGAACAAATTGAGACAGAACACATGTCTAATATCTGAATTTGAACCAAGAATAGTGAAAGAGGCATTTAACAGTGAAGATTGGATAAATGCTATGATAGAAGAGATTGATAAAATCAAGAAGAATGACGCATGGACACTAATCCCAAGACCGAAGGACAAAAATGCAATCGATACAAAGTGGATTTTCATAAACAAGCTAAATGAAAAAGGTGAGGTCATTCAAAATAAAGCAAGACTAGTATGCAAAGGTTATGCTCAAGAAGAAGGAATTGATTATGGTGAAACTTTTGCACCTGTGGCTATACTTGAAGGAGTAAGAACATTGTTGGCATATGCTGCCTTCGAAAACTTCAAGGTATACCAAATGGATGTCAAATCTGCATTTTTGAATGGAATATTAGAAGAAAAAGTTTTTATTGAACAACCTAAAGGATTTGTTGAAGACAAGAGTAAAAATCAGGTATGTAAATTGAACAAAGCATTATATGGTTTGAAACAAGCACCTAGAGCATGGTATGAAAGATTGCACTCTTATTTGATTAAGATTGGTTTTATAAGGACAAGTGAGAACAACAATATGTACATGAAGAATGATGAAAATGGAATACTGATCTCAGCCATATTTTTTGATGATATTATATTTTGTGGAAATGGCTCTTTATGCAAGAACTTTGGAAATGAAATGAGCAAATAATTTGAGATGTCATTAATCGGTGAGATAAAGTATTTTATAGGTTTAGAGATACTGCAAATGAAAAATGAGATTTTCATTACTCAATCCAAGTACATAAAGGAAATCTTGAAGAAATTTGGAATGGAGGATTCAAAACCAGTAAGTACTCCTATGACTACCAACTGTAAATTATCAAAGAGTGATGAATCTGCATCTATTCATGAGACACTTTACCGATACATGATTGGAAAGCTACAATATGTTGTTCACAACAAACTAGACATAGCACATGCAGTAGGTATAGTTGCAAGATTCTCTGCAGATCCTAAGGAAACACACATGACAACAATCAAGAGAATTTTTAGATACTTGAAAGGCACTAAGGATTATGGCTTAGTATATCAAAAAAGAAATGATTTTGATTTAAAAGTTTATATTGATGCTGATTGGGTAGGCAACATTGATGACAGGAAAAGCACAAGTGGAGGAGCTTTCTTTTTAGGAGAAAGACTAGTGAGCTGTCTTAGGAAGAAACAAGGATGTGTTTCATAGTCAACAGCAGAAGCTGAATAAGTTGCTGCAGCATTGAATTGTACCAACATAGCATGGATCAAACAATTGTTGGAAGGTATAAATGAGAAAGTTACCGAGCTAGTAACTATATTCTGTGACAATACTAGTGCCATAAACATTTCAAAAAATCCTGTTATGCATTCTAAGACAAAGCACATTTCTATCAAATATCATTATCTTAGAGAAGAAGCTCACGAGAAGAAAGTGGTGTTGGAGTATGTTAGAAGTAAGTTACACTTTTGAGTATCTCAGAAGTAAGTTAGGGGTCCTACCCCTATCTTCTACTCACTAACCGAGTTTGGTGAAAGCATCAATTCGATGACTCTACATAATATATTTTGGCAGTTGATGCTGATTTACACACTTTAGGATGATTTCTAAAGGTGTGCACAATATAATACAGGGAACAGGAACTGAAGACAAAATGCTCTAATTGAGACTAAGTTGACACATTATAGCAAGAATTCACTTCATACAGGAAGAAATTATGTTTTAGTTCTTTACTTTTTTTTGGCATTGTTGTCAAAGGGGAGAAGACTGAAGAAGATTGAAGAAAAAGGGGGAGAAGATTGGAGAAAAAAGGAGAAGTCTAATGTATGGGGCAGAATTCTAATGATAGGAAGAGAGCATTTCAAAATCTCACAAACAACTCACAGCAATCCGAATCAATTAGGTCAAATCAATTGGTTTTGCCATCAATGCCAAAGAGGGAGATTATTGCCATTTGGCATTATAACAGACAATGGGAGATTGTTGGCATTTCAATAAGGATATTGAGAAAGTTGTTGATGATTATGGATATAACTGATTAAGGATGTTTACTGTCTTAATATTATAATTTTGTCATTGATGTTAAGAAATTGATTTTCTAATTCAGTATGATGTTGCCATATCTTGAGAAGTATGATTTGATGAGTATAAAGATGTCGGTAAAAGACACAAAAAGAATATGATGAATAAGGGGATGAATAAGGTATTCAATGGGCAACTATTACCGAGTCAGACAATGATGAGATCATGATGTTTAGATTGTTTTAACATCATACATATGTTGTAAATTGTAAGGTTAATACTATACTATGTTACCGAGCAAAGAACCTAGTCGGTAAACCCTAAGGTTATCGCTATTGGTTAATGAAGGCGGAATGTCTACTGAGTGAAGTTTAGTATTCACCGAGTTGTTATCGAGTTGTAACCAAGCTATAATAGAATACATTAAATGGTTACATGCATTATTTAATGAAGGAAGCTGATGAGATGGAACTGATTAAATGATTGGTATGTCATGCATGGAGTTTGTTAATGAATCTATGGCAAAGGAAAATCGACATGAAGATCTACAACATAGATTGAACCACATTACCCTAGCACAAGTTCCAAGAAATGTATGCAAGTTCCTAGGTGGGGTAAAATGTTTTTCAGATCAAAGGATACATTGAACTTGGACAAGATTGAAGATCTGATGGCTATGATTGATCATGGGAAGTGTGATCAAGGAGATTAAGCGGTTAGCTAATTGTTTATAAATAGGGAACTGTTGATAAACAATGCATGCGGGCAAATTTATGCACAGGGATGCTACATAGTGATTACCAAGCACAGAAGCTTGAAGACCTGTTTTGAATAAATCGAGTATAGAAGCCCAGCAGATTGACAAGATTAGTTCTATGTCTAGATTGTATTGAGCAAATAAGAATTTGCTTTAACATTTTAGATGTGAAGTTGTAGATAAATTTTTATTACTGTTATTTTGTGAAAGTGATAGAAAATCTCTTAATCGAGTGGACTTAACAGACTTATTTGTAAAACCCTCTAGCAAGGTGACATTCTAATTGAGTGTTTGAAATCCTTTAACAAAGTCACTTCTAACAAGGTGAAGATCCTAACAGATATGAGGGAAATACCTTAACTGGGTCACATCTAGCAATGTGTTTGTAATCTTAACAGGATTTTCTTTTAACCGAGCATACTCTAGAAGAGTATATTTCTTAGTGGGTCTGAAATCCTACAGTGGTTTTTCCCTACACGGGTTTCCATGTTAAATCTAGTGTTATGAGGTTTATGATGTTTATATGCTTTTGAGTTTGCATGTTTAGTAGTTTTGGTTATATTACTGTAGTATATGTTACCGAGGTTGAATCTAATGTTTTTATAGAAGATTAAGTTTGTATGATTCAGCCCCCCTCATCTTGTTGGCTATTGGATCTGTACTTACATTAAGTATCAGAACTATCAAGGCCAATGTATTTCACCACTATAGAGGGCATGACATTTCTTTATGCCCCCAAGTCAATTATGCAATTCCTCAACCTAAGGCCATTTACAAACAAGGATATAAAATGGGTTGGGCTTGAAATTTGACTGAGTAGGAAAATGGATTTTATTATTATATGACAAGCTAGGAGTAGAGTGTTCATTTCTTATTAGGTTCTCATCAACAAGGTGATTATCTAATTGGCTAGATTTAACATAATTAATCAGTAAGAATTGGCCTTCAAGCATTCAATAGGATAAATTTGAATTCTAGAAGTATTATAGAATTCAACTATCAAAAGAACATTTATTCTTCTCTATGTATTTAGTATTAAAATCCTTATGTAGAATATTAGGAGTCTTAAGAGAATCAAAAGTATTATCATTTATATTGTAAGAAGATTTATGAGAATTAGATGTACCTTAACAATTTTCATTTCATGTAAGAGGGATCTTCAAGAGTAGTGAGTATATCTTTGCCTCTCTCAGAATTTGATTCATACTCCAAAAAAATTTCAAAGTCACATGTATTTTGTTGTACATCTTCTTTATTATCTACATCTTCTATCACCTCCTTCATTGTTCTCATCTACATAAACCTTGTCATCTTTAGACAAGAAGAGCCATCATGGTATTGTTGTCACCTAGATTGCACCCATGATGCTTAAGTTGAAGCTCAACAATCTTTTGAAACATGGAATGATCCTCAGGCTTGTGGGTTGCTTATCTTGAGGATCAATCTCCAGATGAAGGGTTGGTTCCCTTTGATGAAGCCTCCTGCAAATGAACTTTCTGATGGGAAAAGGGATAGGAATAATTGTTTGAATTGAAAAACCTATCCTAAAAGGAGGTGCTACACCAAATATCAACTGAGATTTGCAACTTTCTTAATTCAGAAAACAAATTTCAACAAATAGCTTTGGATATCCCACAACTCAACTAAACAACATGGTGTATAAGTATTTCTTAGAAAGGGATGAACCTAATGCTTTCTTGAAGGAAAACCAAGTGGTTTTCATAGCTACAAACAATCAAAAACAACTACACAATATAAGACATGCATCAACCATGTATCTTCTTACAACAAACTATGATTGAATGAGACAAATTAAAGGACCATGAAAACAAATCACAAAAATTCATCAAATCACTCATCCATAACATGAAATATGAAGTATTGAGAACAAATAATGTTTCTATTTTATTGAAAACATCAATGAATATTGTTGTTACAATCTTGGAATATGAGCTACAATATTTCATACTCAGTTGAAAAGCAAAGGGTAGAAAAAAGGAATTCACCCCTAAAAGAAGAAAAGAGAAGATCTTATAGAAGGAATCATGAAAAGAAACTAAGGGTGGAAGTGAACTTGAACTCTCCTTCTTCATTTATGAACTCAGCTGGAATTGATGATCTCCACCTTGTTTCCATCTTCAATTTGCATGAAAATATCTTCTTAGGGTCGGATTTGAGTGAAATGCATGCAAATAGGACGTCAAAATTGATTCAAACTAAGGTTGAACTGCTTAAAAGAACCCCTCAACTCATGTGTTAGCCTTGTGGGAGCATAACTACTTTATAACTGTTGATAACTACCCCAAACTCCTCCTTTTTAGGCTTTAAACTGGTGGGTTAAGAAAATCCACCTCCCATTTTTCAAAACTAAGCCTTGAACTACACTTTTAACATGTCAACTGATTATGAATCTCTTTTGAATGATTGCATGATATGGAGTTTGATATTTTACTAAAGATTATTGGCATAGGGTTTTAAAATTTTAGCTTTATTTTATATTCTATCTCAATCTTATTTAATCACTGATCTGATAATATCTATGGTATTGACTGTTAGGCCTGGCCATAATCATGTTCTTTGATTTCTCAAAAACTTGCTTGTAGGGTGCTTTGATAACGGACTTGAGGACTATTATAACTTCATTGTTCCTTTCCTTACTATCTTTGTCCTCTTTCTTTTGACAACATTATGAACATGCATTTGATGTCCTTTTGATCTACTACAAGAGTATGCCTTGACAGTGTTTGGTATCAAATGAATAGACCTTTGTTGTTATTCATGACTACAACCATGATGTTTTGACTGTGATCTCTCTTTGTTTTTATTCATATCTTTGCCTTTGGACTGAAGACAGCTCATTGTATCAAGAAGGTTGTCTTTAATCAATACCTGCTCCTAATGGTATCTCCACATGACTACAATTCTTGACTAAGATTTGGTATATATGATAGTGATTATGTCGTTCATAACTCCATTTTGAGATGAAGTTTTGTCCATCATTAAATCAATGATATTAATTGTCCTTTTATATCTTGTGACTTCATGGCCTTGTTTGTGCCTATAGCTATAACTATGGAAACCTATGTATTTTGACAACACTTGTACTCATTACTTCCTAACTATCTTTGAGGCTCTATATAACTGAAAATATCTATTGACACTACCCCTTTATCTTTATAATCGATGAGCTTTCGCTGAATATTCAAATTTGATAGTTATATGCTCATTGTTTAAGCTGCTCTCAATACCTTTTGGTGACTACAAATGGTCTTGATGCTAGGGACTACAAATATGTTCCTTCATGCTGCTATGGCTGAGGCGGGTTCATGATATATATATATTGATTAAAGGCTTGGATTGCATCTTTAATGCCTATGCCCTATGTCTTTGGTTATTGTCCCAACCCCTGTGTCAAAATGAATACTTCTTTAGGATTGCCAAAATGTCATAGTGGATGTATCTTTTTGAATGTCTTTGATTGCAACAACAACAACATCACTATTTTTAGCTTGTATCTGACCTTGATACCAAGAGCTTGTCATTTATGTCTCTAACAACTTGATATATCAAATGAATGGTGACCTTGCATCCTTGACATTGACTGTCTGGATCTCCAAATATACTCTTTCTTTGCTTCTTCTATGGGGTATTGTGCACTTCAAAACCTCTTGTACCTCTATCAATGGTGATTATTCAATGTTATTTGTAATTATATTTATTTCTTATTATTGCCCTTGTTGCTGCAATACCACTATTGATTGTCTTTATTATGTCTTTTAGACAAAAACAATATTATTCTTACTGTGATTTGTGCCATGAAGATGTGTCTATGATTTATTGCTTGTTATCTTTCATATTGTAAAAAATGAGTTTAGCTCTATGATGTCTTACTTATTGTCTGTAATGATCCTTTATGATAGTGTTTTTGAAATGTTTCTTAGCTTTTGACTTTATGATATCAAGGTCTATTCTAGAGTTGTTCTTCTTTTACTTCTTGCCCATGAATGAAGGTCACCACACATTGTGTATGATTGTACTTCTTTAATGTTGTGTCTACTCACTGTATTTTGAAATATTTTAAAGCCTAGGACTGTCTTGTTACTATCATTTATTCCAATGATAGACCTTACACATGTTGCTATATTTGTATAAAGGAACAAAATCATATAAAACCTCTGGAAGCCCCTGTGTTTCAATGCCTTTGACAACACTAATGGCTAATTTTCTAGATCTATGTGTAAAAGGAGTTGCTTTATATAACTAATAATGAAGGGATTATTGCCATATGCACTATCTTATGGGATCTAATACTATCATGGGTGTGAGTCATATTTCCCTTTGAGATATCTGGGACTGCCTGATAATAGTGATGTGTTGTTGATTTTATGGTGAATAAATTCTATACCTAAACTCCATGCTTTTGATATTGTTTATTACTGCCCCTTGACAATCCTTTCTTGGAATTCTCTATAGGACTGCCTTTGAATGCCATGTAACCCTCTATCTTGCTATTGACCTCTCTTTACTGACATAGGAGACTGTATTTGCTTTGATAATATCATTGTTTAAGGACACTGCAAAAAATCTAAGTTTACATAGATTGCCCCTACAATCATGATGATTGTCTTTTGGATTCTTTCACAATACCATTGACTTTTCCCATTGGGATTGCAGACTTCTATAAAGGCTACAACCATTTATGACTGTCATAAGGTCCTAAACCCTTCTTTATGACTATTATGCATGAACACTTCTCTTGAAGGTATCTTCACTCAAGATGTATTCATATGAAGATCCTTCTCCTATTATGTGTATGATGCTCCTGATTTGGGCTTAGGGCTTCTACTAATGACAAAAAGAATGATGCATCTCTACCTTCTTTCTACAAATCTGACACTGTGAATATATAGACTATCTTCTTGTCTTTTTCAAAATATTTTTGTCTGTTCTAAATCTTAGCAAAATATTGAAAAAAGATATATCCATCCCCTCTCTATGTCATTCGTTTTTAAAATATGACTTTATCTCATAGAAAATAACACAAAACCTCTTCATGAGAGCAAACATAGTAGCTTTGGTTTTCCTTCAAGTAAGCATTAGGTTCAACCCTTTATAAGAAATACTTATACACCACGTTGTTTAGTTGAGTTGTGGTATATCCAAAGCTATTTGTTGAAATATTTTTGTGAATTAAGCAGGTTGCAAATCTCAGTTGATATTTGGTGTATCACCTCCTTTTAGGATAGGTTTTTCAATTCAAGCAATTTTTCCTATCCCTTTTCCCATTAGAAATTCATTTGCAAGGGGTTTCATCAAAGGGAACCCACCCTTCATCCAGAGATTGATTCTTAAGATAGGCAACCCATAGGCTTGAGGATCATTCCATGTTTCACAAGATTGTTGAGCTTCAACTTAAGCATCACAGGTGCAATATTTTTGACAATGGGTATGTTGTCAGATGAAATATGAACATGTTACTCTTTCCAACACTAGGTCTTGCTTCTATATCTAATCTTTGTTATGTAAGAGGAAGTTGAGCTTGTCCATGATTATTTCTAGCTTGTTGATTGAAACTTTTTCTAGCATTCTCCTAGGGTCTGAAGAGGTTGATGGTTGTGTGTTGTGTGATTGTAACTCCTTCCACTTTATTGTTGTTATATAATCTTCCTATAAATCAACTGTTGTAGACTAAGCATTTGCTAAATTTGCCACTTTGGCCTTCTCAAATAGAAGCTATATCTAGTGGCACTAAATTGATGAAGAAACACTTTTTATTTTTAGGTGGTCTTTTAGCAACCAGAATTTTATTTACAATTTTGTTGAATTTATCTCTAATGTGGGGAAATTTAGGAATTAGGGTTTAAGATAATAAAACCACTAAGTAGCTTAGTCAACCCACATACATTGAAAGAGGATTGAATCCAATTGATCTAGGCTTAATCCTTGTGAGGAAAGAGACTAAGATTCTAATTGGATTCAAATGGGTTAGGGGGTTGATTATCCTCTTTCTAAGTTGAATTGTGATGTAGTTTATGAAATTAGGTTAAAATGAGGGATTATTGAAGTGATCTAATGAAAATAGTAAGATACAAATGTACCATGGATCCATGGACTTGGATCTGAGAAAAATGAGATGTTTAAAACTTGTCCTTTGAAGTTAAACCTAATTTTTTGTGACTAGGTAGCACAAATTCGCCCTAGTCCTCTAAATTTTCCACAGTCGAAAGCTAACTTGTTTGTCACTATTGATTTTGCCAAATTTCTTGAGTACAACTTTGTACCTATTTATTGCACACATAAAGAAAAGGAAAGATGTTGGGAATAGGGGTTTGCTTAGGTCAAACTCTAGTTTTAAAATTAACTATGAATGAAATAATGCAAATACTGAAATAAATGTTAAGGAGATATACCTCATATCTACAATTGTTGATGATGATGCAATGATCTTTGAATGTAATGGAAAGACAAACACATGAACATAAAAAACCCTAATCACACAAACATGCTTCCATGAATATTGATGTAACTTTGCTCCACAATGCTTGAATGATAAATATGTAGCCTTGAATCATTGAAGATGCTTGATAATAATTCTTCACAGATGCACAAATGATCTCATTGATTTTATTGTAAGTCTAAATGAATTGATAGGATATCTTTATATAGATTTCCCTAGGTAATTTACCAATTATTCCAACCTCCAATAGTTGTGTGTATCCTTGAGGACCAAATATTGTCAGGGAGATATGGATCCTACCCTATTTCAAATTAGGGCTCCTTTGAGAGGGACTAGGGCATTTTGGGTTGCCCTTGTCCTTCTGCAAAGAGGACCAAAACAAGAAGCCAAGGGGGTGGGCATCTCACATTGGGACCCACCAGAGGGTGCATATGACATCAAATTTGGATAATCAGGCCTGAATAAACCTAGAAAGGGGATGAGGATAGGACACACTAAAGTGAGATCACAAACATGAGGTGTAAATTGGATCGGTGACAATTTGTGATGCTATAGTTAGCCCCTAGATTAACATGAGTATGAGCATATCAAATACTCATACTAAAGTAGAATGATGAGAGAGATGAACAATTAGGAGCACAATCACAAGGAGATAAGACATCACTAATATTGAGGAACCAAGCTCCCAATCTTAGGATCTTAACTCACACAATCTCATGTAAGGACACACAAAATAAGACAAAGACAAAAAGGCAAACAAAGACAAAAGACACACAACACAAAATATAAAAACCAAAACAAGACATCCAATTAACTAGTTGAAGAGACCTTGATAATCAAAATGTCTCAAACATAATATCATTCTTGAAATACCATCACAAGGACACAAGAGATCACATAAAAAGAGCAAGAGAATGCATCAAACCATGAACCACAAAGAGAAAAGCTATAAGCTCATTGAGAGAAGAAAGGAGGAACATGGATGTCACAAGCTAGTTGTGTTTTGTTATGTGATCCATGAGAGGAAAATCAAGAGAGGACATGGATATCAAAAAACTAGTTGTGTTTTGCAATGTGATCCATGTTGGGGAGGTGAGTCAAAATAGTCCAGCTATGTTTTTGTAGTTCCACACATCCTGTTGTTTATGAAACTATCTTGTTTCAAGAGTTAAGCACATCATATAAGAATTTGTTTTGTTTGGTTTTGAGCATGCAACAACTTATGTAAGATATGAAATGAAAATGCAAATGTGTGTCTAGTTTCAAGCATGAATCATCTCGTGTAAGACATTGTTTTGTCTAGTTTTGAGAATGAACACACTGTGTAAGACAAATATTTGTCTGGTTTTGGGAACATCTCATGTAAGACTTTGTTTTGTTTGGTTTTGAGAATGAACACCCCTGATAAGACATGCAAAAATATAGTACAATATATTACAAAGAGGGTGATATGCAATGGCCCCCCTTAAGATGTAAACATAGCCCTATGTTGATGTCTTCGAGAAACTAGAAACAAGGATACACACATTTGACACCAAGGAGATATCCTTTTAGGCAACAATGTTCATAAATCCAAGCTAAAGAGGCATTACTCTTATAAGTGAGGACAAGATAGTTGAAAAAGATATATCTTGCAACAAGTGTAAAGGGAATCCTTGGAGGAGAAGAGATCTTTTGTCAAAAGACATCTACCTACA
The DNA here is from genome assembly GCF_030272615.1 of Cryptomeria japonica. Lineage (NCBI taxonomy): Eukaryota > Viridiplantae > Streptophyta > Pinopsida > Cupressales > Cupressaceae > Cryptomeria > Cryptomeria japonica. The sequence goes on from NC_081410.1 coordinate 256,081,130, forward strand.
AGAAGATTTTCTTTGAACAAAAATAACATCATTAGCCAAAAAAGAGAAGAAGAACAAGAATGTATACCTCCCCTTATTCCTAGGTGAAAGGGATTCTTGATAAAGGATGACACACTTTTGACCCAAAGTGAAGGGTTTGTGTATAATAGATGTATACACCTAAAAATGGTCTGAAGATAATTAATTGAATAAGCAATTATTTAATTAATCCTCCTTCCCAATTTAATTGAATTCACTAAGCAATTTGATTAAATTTCCCCTTTCATCTACTTAGTAATAAATCTAAGGATTTATTTAATAGGTTCATTTCAATAATCCCCTTTGATTAATTAATTCAAATTAATTAATTCCCCCCATCAAATTCATCATCAAAATCATTTCTTCTAAATTCTTTAATTAATTAAAACAAATAAAATTCATGAGTTGTTGAGATTAATTAGCCTTTTCCTATAGGTCTCAGAGACAACTGAGAGGGGGGGGGGGTGAATCAGTTGTCAAATAAATTCAAACCAAAAACTTATTAACCAACTTAATGCTTAATACCGATAAGACAGTTAAGTATGCTGGTAAACAGTGTTAACAGAAAATTGCTATACCGGTAAGAATTAATGCATGAAACATAAGCACAAAGTCATCCACAACACATGACACCAATATTTGTACGTGGAAACCCTGTAAGGGGAAAAACCACAGTGGGAAACCTTACCCACAATCAGATGATACTACTGTAGATAGTAAGTGTACAAAGAGGGGTCTGCACATGCAGAAAGGCCAACAGCCTAGAGCTCACTGCTCAATCACAAATGGGAGTCACATTGACTACAGTTGGATGGTTAAATCCAATAAGAATGTACTGCACAAAATAGCATCTTCATATGCTGGATTTAGTATTGGTGTAATGCTGATATGCTTCTTCAAAAACCTAACTTCACCTTCGAATGATGTATTCATGTATACCTTTGCTTGATCTTGCATATACCTTCACACAATTCTTTTTCGCATCCACATTTGATCTTATAAATAAGATCTTACATTTATACCATACCCTAAGATAAATTTTAGTAGGTCGACTCTACAAGATATTACAATAAAAACATTTTACAAATAATACAATATCCGATGCAATAACCGATTGAACATGTCAGCTTAATGCATTTACAACAATAATGAATCATCTCTATAGCGTGCCATGTTAATCTGGAGAAGATAAGCCTACCGATGAAACCCAAGATAACCTGGACCTATTTGCCGGTAAAAGCAAATATGCAAATAAGAGTATACCAATGATTATTACTTCAAAATAAAGTGTCCACATGATGTCTTCGACATTACCAAGTATCTTCCATGTCATTTTAGGTACCGGTGAACATTATATCCTGCCGGTGAACCATATACTGGTAACTATTGCATAGTTTACTATTTGCCGGTGAATGTTGTTGGATCTCCAAAGTAGGTGTATTTAGTAGGTGTTGACATCAATGACAAAACCATACCAAAATACCAACATTCCCATTATTTGAATTTTTAAATTCAAATTCTCCTAACTTCTACCATTCATAAACCTAACCCATTCCATCCTAACCACCATGTCCCCTTTCATCCAACCTCTTCTAGAAGCTTTGTGACACTTTTCACTAAGTGTTCCCTTTCATCTAAACCCTTCTAGAAGCCTCTTGACACTTGTCACCATGGAGATGACAATGTTCCCTTTTATCCAACCCCTTCTCCTACCTACCACCAATTGTCCCCTTTCATCCAACCTCTTCTCAACCCACCTCCAATTTAACCATTGATATCTTCAAATCAATCTTGACCATTGATTTCTGCCACCTCACCCCTAGCCTTGGAAAATCTTATAAATAGACCCCATTTTGGAGCACAAAGGGTCCCAATTTCATATCATTTTTGCATCCCGGTTGATTCATCTCATTTCCATTCAAGCATTATTACTGTAGGCATCTAGTTTCTAGTTTCTCATTTCAAGCATTGTTATCATGCTCAAATCTTAGCTTAATTGCATCTTCATTCTAGCCTATTTTCTAGAATAATCATGAAATCATGTAGCTTAATCATGCTATCATTGCTAGATAATGCATCTTCATCATTTAAATCCTCCATTTAAGTGTAATCAAGTCACTGGAGTTTGCATACCAAGATCTAAGAGCAAAATTCATACTTGCATTTACTAGGAGGTGATAGATTGCTTAGTTATGGTTTTATCTTTCATTGATTAATTTTCTAACCATTGCTTGTAATGATCTATTGAGTGTTTTTTTGTTTGTAGGTACAGGTACACTTCTCAGAGCATGACATTTTGGCACCCATCATGGGGCCGGAATCATCATTTTTGGCCTCTTAATCTTCAGCAAACTTCATCTCTATCCGATTCTATTTCATAAATTTGTACAAGTTGCTTTTCTAGCTTGTACAAACTTCCTTCCATCCCAAGATGATAGACCATATTAACTCATATCAGGTGATTCTTTTGTCGTACGACATCATTTTACTCATTGCAAGATAGTTGATCTTGTGTCGTATGAGCTCCATTTCATTGTTGTACGAGAGCTAAATGTGTGTCATATGAATTTCTGGCTACAAAATCCTATGTTGTACGAGTTCATTTTTGTCTTTGTGCGAAATCTAAAGTTTTGTCGTACTAAGTGGAAAATTGTGTCGTATGAGTCTTTGTCTCTATGATTTTTAGCAAACTACATGTTAGGGTTTTCTGATTTTAATCCGAGATTTTCCAATGCTAACTCTGATCTGTTTATGAGATTTTGGTAGCTTAACTCTTTTCTGTAGGAGGATTTAAGAAGATACGCTTATCAAAGACATAATTCGAAACACAAATCAGGACTACTAATGAATTTATTTTGCAGGTTTCCTATGAATCCAACTAAACTTTGTGTATTCATTAAAGTTTTCTAGGCACACTTCAATTTTGCTAAGGGAAATGAACAATCATGTATTTCATGTCTTTGATGATAGGGGAGTATGCTCTCACCTTTCTTAGGTGATAAAAAATCTAGACTCATCTTTTGCTTTCATTAGTGCATTTCTTTAGCAGGCCTACCGTCCCGAGGAGTAATAACTCTTAGCTCTTAAGGTCGGTGAGAGGGGAACAACCTAAGTGGGAATGACTAACACCAAGTAATCCAACCCACTATAAAATAAATGTGTTTTTGATGAAAATAAAAGCAATGACAGTTCTCAGGAATATCTCTCCTTCGTACCTTTGGCTATATCAAACCTTGGTTTTCAAGGCTGGGAGATGCCTTAATTGAGTTTATACCCCGACGCGCTGAACAAATCCCTTACTAGTGCCAGTTAAAATAGAAGCTACTTGATTCACCTCTGAAAGGGTAATAATCTTTGTGCAAGAGAGATAGTAACTCTCCCAAGACACTTGCCATAACATGCCCCCATTAGCATTTGGAGTCAGATAATACAGTGTTGAGAATCCATTGCATGAGACTCAGCGGTCATATTCTGATTAGCTATTGGGTGTGTACCTAAGTCAGCAAGCAAAGGTTTTCATTCTCAGCTAACTTCCTTAGGGTTTAGCATGCTTGGAGTCACTTATCACATCATGTGTTTGCTGTGTATTCATCCCTAAATTGAAAAATCTAACACTTAAAACTAGAAAACCAAAGTAAAATATCAAAATTCAGTGATCAAAAACTCAATTAAGAAAACAATTTGTATCCCCATTCAAATACCTGTCATACGAGTCAAGATTCTCTATCGTATTACTTGATCTTCTATCGTACGAGTCAATATTCCATGTCATACGAAACACGGATTTTCACATGAAATCACTAGTGTGTCATTTTGTAGTATATCTCTTGTCGTTTTAGGCTTTATAATCTATCATATGAAACTTTGCATTTGTCAATCTAGAGCTGTCATGTATGCTTGTTTCAGATTTGTCATTTCTGCCTGATCATTTTACAGTAAACATAAACACCTTTTATCTATCAATCTATGCTTAGATTGTCATCTTGGTTTACTTGGTCAAGTTATCACCCATCAAAATCAGACTCTAGAACATAAACACCTTAATATTTTCAAAGTGCTCACCCTCAACAAGTTCAAGATCTAAACATCTCAAAGTGCATTATCACCCTCTTTGATAAACTGATCACTCAAACATAGTTTCTCATCAGGATCAATCATGCTTTATCATGAAATTGAAATGATTGGTCAGGATAATCTTGTACCACATCATAGGATATATCATTCCTACCAGACTTGGTTCTTATCAAATCATCATCATTGCACTCCTAAATCAAAGATCGAAAAACTTGCAAACTTTTAAACACTTGAACCATCTTTAAGTGTCATATCACTCTATCATATCTACCTTGACAGTTGATCACTTATCAAAACAACCTTTTAGACAATCAAATCCTAGCACAATATCAAACATAATGCCCATTTTAATAAGAGCTCAGAGACATAAGATCATTGAAACATTTAAAATAGCTGAAAAACATATCAACATGACATACCAAAGCAAAATACAAGTAGCAAGCCAACATATTAGAGCAATCAAACAAGTTCAAAATCAAAATCCAACTATGTTAAAACCTCACAAGGATTTAAATACATCTCAAAAGAAAGGTGGCTCTTTTATGTACCTCTTAAAGAGATCCCTAAAGGATTTGGCTAAAGAAGATCAAAATCATGCACCCATATCTAACAATGACCCATCCATCCATAAGAAAATTGACTCTCCAAAGGCATCTATTCCTACACCTCTTGAAAGCTTGCAAAAACCTTCCATAGCATCCTTACCAAATAATGCATCCAAAGCTAAAGTTCCCCAAGTGATATCTAGGATTGCCATCAAACCTATTTCAGAGGATCCTATTCAAATCTCATCTCCTTCATATCCAAGAATTAATTCATTGCAGTATCCCCATAGCGCTTCCTTGCAAATTGAAGTCCTCATTCATAGAACACTTATTAAACAAGTCCCAATAGATGGGGGAGCTGGCTTGAACATTTTCTCTATGAATCTTGTCCATGCTCTAGGATAATTAGAAGATGTAGTTGATCCCCAGAAAAAGATAAAAATCAAAGCACATAATGAAGAAGAGCATTCATCTAAAGGAATTATGGTATTACCCCTTAGAGTGGGACCTTTGCAAAAAGACACAGCATGCCAAGTTCTAGACTTGGACCTACCATACAATATACTCTTGGGAGGACCATGGTTATAAGACATACAAGCTATTACATCAACATACCACCAATGCTTAAAATTTCCATACAATGGATGTGAAATCACAATATCAGCAAACTCAAATCCATTGCAGTGTTGTAATAATCTGAAATCAGCTCAAGAGGTCATTGTTTCACATAACAGAGAGGTAGCAGCTTCAAGCACACAATTCAAGGAACAATCATTTGCATCAATTTTGTCAAACATGGAAAAAAAATACAGCTAAGAGATCAAGGGACTGGAGAATATTTTCTATCATGGAAAAACAAACAAGAGCAACTTGAAATTGAAAGGGAAGAAGAATATGTAGAAGTCAATATAGTTCACATGTATGCAGGACAAATGTCAGGAACTAGCCCACTTGAATTAGAATCACATTCCATTGACATGGACTTAACCGAGGATGATCAGGATTTTCTTATACGAGGTCATTCTAATGAGAGTATCATTCTAGACATGGAAATACATACTGAAAGCTTTGACATCTCTATCATGACCCAAACTATTCAACTTGAAGATCCTTTATCCTTAAGCTATCCTAAACCTATGGATTGGGAAAATGAAGAACATATTGACATTGATACCCTACCTAATGACCATGCCATATCCTTATATCTTAATGAAATCAAACCCACAATAACTTTCACCAAGGATTCCGCTAACGTGCCTCCATGTCAAGTGGGTGTTAAATCTCCTAGTCATAAAAATGAAAATCAAGAAAACAATATCAGGTCTAATATTGAAAACCATTTATTGGTAGCATTAGATCGAGAAAAAGTAAAAACAAAGGATGCATCTAATGGTGAAAACCTCCTCGAGGTGCCTGAAGGTGGGATATTTGACACCTTACCTGAAGTTTATCAAGAGAAGTTATCTATCCTAATAGAACCAGCAAAGGCAGTTATCATTGGCACAACTGACCTACATCCAGCAATCTCTCTATTAGAACTAGCAAGACAAAAATATTTGGAACCCTTCAAAAGGTGGAAAGTCAATTTTACCTATTCATATATGGACATTCCAAGGTTCGATCCATATCTTACAATACATCACCTGAATATTAGTCCAGGAGCAAGCATCAAAAATAGAACACAACATGGATCAGGAGCAGGTATTCTATTTATCACACCACAAGGTCATACAATCCCGAAAGTATACAAATTAAGCTTTATGTGCACAAATAATACAGCAGAGTATGAAGCATTGGTAACAGGTATCAAAATGGCTGTAGAATGGAACATTAAACAACTTCAAGTCTTTGGAGACTCTCAGCTCGTCATTAATCAAATCAATGATGACTATCAAACAAAAGATGACAAACTAATACCTTATAAAAATATGGTGGATGATATCAAGAAATACTTTGTAGAAATAACTTTTGAACAGATCCCAAGAAATGATAATAAAGTAGGAGACACCATGGCTACACTTGCTTCTCTATTGTAGACACAGGAAAATCAACATCGTTATGAATTCCCGGTAGAAGAGTTGTTTCATCTTGCCTATAATTGTCCTGATTCCCAAACCATCTGTCAACTTTTTGGACATAATTCCTCCCGCTATGGTCAAACCCAAACCTACACATACCTAAAAGACAATATCCTACCTCCTGACTTATCGAAAAACCAAAAGAGAAACTTTATTCGCCAATCCTCTCATTTTACTCTCGTCGTGGATACCCTGTTTAAACAAGGTCTAGATGGTACTCTTTTAAGATGTCTTGAACAAGAAGAATCTAAGAAGGCCTTACATGAAGTCCATAACAGCATTTGTGGCACTCATTCAAGTGGTCTTATCCTTTCGAAAAAACTCATATGCTTGGGCTATTATTGGTTGACTATGGAACAAGATTCTTTTAATATAGCTTGAACATGCAAACAATGTCAGATCCATGGGAATTTGATTCATGCACCAGCATAAGAACTTCATGCTTTAGCAACATCTTGGCCTTTTTGTCAATGGGGACTTGATCTGGTAGGAAAGATGAATCCTTCTTCATCTAATGGTCACAAATTCATCCTGGTAGCTATAGAATATTTCACAAAATGGATTGAAGCGGTACCTCTCATCAATATCACAAGAAAACAAATTGTTGTATTTATCTTGTTTTACATCATCTATCGCTATGGAATACCAATGACCATTATCACTGATAATGGGCGACCATTCAAGAATCAGGATGTACAAGAGCTATGTGAGAAGTTCAAAATCCAACACAAATTCTCCACACCATATTATCCATAGGGAAATGGGCAAGTAGAAGAATCTACCAAAACTATTCTAAAAATCCTTAAGAAGATAGTGAACGATGTTGGAAGAGAATGGCATATTCAACTAAACCCTGTGCTCTAGGCCTACCATACCAGTATCTGCACACCAATAGGTGCCACACCTTTCTCTCTTGTATATGGATCAGAAGCCATATTGCCAATCGAAGTAGAGATACCCTATCTACATGTGTCACTAAAAGGTCTTATCCCAGATGAAGAACAATGAGTGTCTAGACTACAAGAATTAGAACTAATCCATGAACAAAGACAAAATGCCTTTGATCATCTAAAGGTATATCAATAAAGAATGTGTCGGAGCTATAATCACAAGGTTAAACCATGAATTTTTCAAGTGGGAGAACTAGTGCTAAAGGAAAATCCACGCAACCAAGCAGATCGAGAAATGAAAGGAAAGTTTGAACCAAACTGGTTAGGTCTATTTGTGGTCACAGTAGTATTTGGGTGAGGAGCATATCAGTTATCAACACAGAATGGGGATCAGCTAGAAGAACCCATCAATAGCATGCACCTGAAAAAATTCTATGTCTGAAAAATCAGAAAAATCAAAAACAATGAAAAATTAGAAAAATCAAAAATAGTGAAAAGGCAGAAAAATCAAAAACAGTGAAAAATCAGAAAAAATAAAAAACACAAAAAAAAACAAAAAACAAAAACAAATATCAGAAAAAGTGCAATAAAAATAGATGGTGAAAACCTGGCAAACAAGCACTATCTATCAGCTAGCTCTTCCATCTATTATTTCATACATTTTTCCACTTGCATCCATTCATTTTCCATCAGCGCTAACCATCCTAAAGCTTTTGTACATACGTAGACATCCCAAGTGGCTTCTTGCCATGGTTTGGATCATTGGATATATCATAACAACTTTGTTTCTAGGCTTGGGGCAAAATCCTGCACTTAGCTGGGGGCAAAACTCTGGATCATTTTGAGCTTAATCAAATAGGTAGAATATGATGAATACTAAGAGGGGGGGTGAATTAGTATGCCAAAAATTACTGTACTTAAACACTTTACTAGTCTAGCGATAAACTAGTAAAATAGTTTAGCAAACAAACCGGTTAGCACACATGCAAACCAAATAGAAAATAATGCATTCACCCACAGAAGAACAATCAACATAACACAAGAGATTTTGACATGGAAACCCAAATGGGAAAAGCCACGGTGAGATGAAACTCACAAGTAACTATCTGCAGAATAGGAACCAGACCAGTTAAGGTCATACAATGTTCTTTACCAGAACAGATCCTATTAGGAATCTCAATCTCTGTTAGGAGATAAGTCTGATTAAAGACTACCTTACTAGAAGATTTTAGATCCACATATGTGAACCACCTTGTTAGAGGATTTAAAAAAGGCTTTTTGGGCCTACCTGGTTAAGGGCTTCAGACTTGTCAAAGATGTGAGTAATCAACAAGTGAGTGATCTAGCAAATAGCACAAATTACTTGGTTAGATCTTGGATAGCTCATTCCTAATGCATTTCAGCATTACTTCAGTCTTCAACACATTCACACTCTACCTTTCTCATAGACCTGAACTTCTCTTCTATATTCACACTTACAAAAACTCATTAACCATCTTAAACCCTAGCAACAACCTAAAACCCTAGACATGATGTCCTTATAAAGGAATCTGATTTCATGTCGGTCCAATAGGATTACAATACAATTTCCTAGGTTCAATGCATCTGGACACTTTTTGGTAACATGACACAAATGCATCGCCAAAGTGTTGGCACCGCAAAACAATTGGTGGATGGTAACTCATCACAAAATGCTGGTTGGTAACTCATCATAGAGTATTACTGGTTCATACAAAATACCAGTTTAAGAAAAATACCGGTTGTTGGTTTGACAAAATGAAGACTGGGAAATATGAGTTGTGCCTCTTTGTTCCTTTGTACCACTTGATATCCTCGAACCGCTTGGGGTCTTCATACCACTTCAGATCGGTAAACACTTTCTACAAAACACCGATAGTCTAAAGACTATAATACATCATACCGGTTGGAACGAATACTAGTTGAGCTTTAACTCATACATACAAAAATTGATTTCAAATCAAGTGTGTGTCCATCAATGACAATCACAACATCAATCATAAAAAATGCCAATAGAACAAATAGTTAGACAACTCTTATCAAGCGAAAACTGAGACATATCCAACATTGAACATGAGATCAAACTATCAATTATCAAGCTATCACGAAGTCACTCTAAGCACATCACACACTTTACAATGGATGATATCTTTTGTATAATGATTGTAACATGATTGTTCAACTTTTCTATATTGCTTTTCACTATCATGATTTCTGAGTGACTCCAGGATGTCTTGGACTAGAGGAACAAGGAAGAAACGTGATATTTTTCTTGTCTGTTGTCTGAAAATTAATCAAAAATATGTGCAAATTTGTCTCGGGACATGATCATCGGAGTATCATTGAAGACATTTCCAATTTGCATATTGAAATGATTAATATTGTCTTTGTTATGCAAACCACACTCAGGTCATCTGGGTTCAATTATACCTTGATACTTGTGCTAACTTGCTATATCAAAATCTAGGAAAATAGTGCTCAAGTCATCATGGTTTAATTATACCATCGATGTTTGCACTCACTTCCCACATTTCAAAAGCTCAATGATGACCAAAATGCAAAACAATCCAGTGACTAGTCCAATCATAATTTGCATCTCATTGTATTTTTCATTTGCATTTTAGCTTAAATTTCATTCTTGCATGGAATCCCACATGCTCCTTTTATCCAAGGTTAAATCTATCGTAGGAATCATCAAAGCATCATCACGACTATATATGCAATCAGATGAATGAATCATATCTCTCCAGATATTGTTGACCCAGTGAAAATCTTATCCTACTCTCTCAACAGAATCAACAATCAACATATCCAAAAATTTATGCAACTTGATATCAACAAAATATCAGTTCTTTATCTAATCAACCTTATCAAATCAAATCAATCAATCAAACTTAATTGATTTTGATCATGTCTTATATAGGATGAATCCTTCCTGAAACCAGATGATCTGATTCTAATTCATGTCTTATATAGGATGTATCCTTCCTGAAACTAGACGATCTAATCATGTCTTATACAGAATGAATCCTTCTTGAAACTAGATGCTTTGATCATCGTTGTCTTATACACAACTTGATATCAACAAAATATCAGTTCTTTATCTAATCAACCTTATCAAATCAAATCAATCAATCAAACTTAATTGATTTTGATCATGTCTTATATAGGATGAATCCTTCCTGAAACCAGATGATCTGATTCTAATTCATGTCTTATATAGGATGTATCCTTCCTGAAACTAGACGATCTAATCATGTCTTATACAGAATGAATCCTTCTTGAAACTAGATGCTTTGATCATCATTGTCTTATACAAGATGAATCCTTCCTGAAACCAGACTGAATCTTGATCTTATCAATCTAATCAATCAATATTTATCAATCTTACCAATCTAAACAATCGAGCTAATAGAAGAACTCGCATTTTCATCAAACACAGTTGCAGAGATCAAATCAAATCTATCAGGATATCAATTTTGCAAAAACTCCAAAGATTAGTTATCTCAATTGATCTCCCAAGGGGGCATCATCATACCGGGATTTAGCAATCAAGAGCCGGAGCATCCTATCAAACCAATATCATTATCAAAATGAGATTATTCTTTGAATCAACGTGTCATCACACCTTGCTTCAAAGAGGGGCAAAATGTATACACCTAAAAATGGTCTGAAGATAATTAATTGAATAAGCAATTATTTAATTAAACCTCCTTCCCAATTTAATTGAATTCACTAAGCAATTTGATTAAATTTCCCCTTTCATCTACTTAGGATTTATTTAATAGGTTCATTTCAATAATCCCCTTTGATTAATTAATTCAAATTAATTAATTCCCCCCATCAAATTCATCATCAAAATCATTTCTTCTAAATCCCCTAATTAATTAAAACAAATCAAATTCATGAGTTGTTGAGATTAATTAACCTTTTCCCATTATTTGAATTTTTAAATTCAAATTCTCCTAACTTCTACCATTCATAAGCCTAACCCATTCCATCCTAACCACCATGTCCCCTTTCATCCAACCTCTTCTAGAAGCTTTGTGACACTTGTCACTAAGTGTTCCCTTTCATCTAAACCCTTCTAGAAGCCTCTTGACACTTGTCACCATGGAGATGACAATGTTCCCTTTTATCCAACCCCTTCTCCTACCTACCACCGATTGTCCCCTTTCATCCAACCTCTTCTCAACCCACCTCCAATTTAACCATTGATATCTTCAAATCAATCTTGACCATTGATTTCTGCCACCTCACCAATAGCCTTGGAAAATCCTATAAATAGACCCCATTTTGGAGCACAAAGGGTCCCAATTTCATATCATTTTTGCATCTTGATTGATTCATCTCATTTTCATTCAAGCATTATTACTGTAGGCATCTAGTTTGTAGTTTCTCATTTCAAGAATTGTTATCATGCTCGAATCTTAGCTTAATTGCATCTTCATTCTAGCCTATTTTCTAGAATAATCATGAAATCATGTAGCTTAATCATGCTATCATTACTAGATCATGCATCTTCATCATTTAAATCATCCATTTAAGTGTAGTCAAGTCACTAGAGTTTGCATACCAAGATCTGAGAGCAAAATTCATACTCGCATTTACTAGGAGGCGATAGATCACTTAGTTATGGTTTTATCTTTCATTGATTAATTTTATAACCATTGCTTGTAATGATCTATTGAGTGTTTTTGTGTTTGTAGGTACAAGTACACTTCATAGAGCACGATAATAGATATACATTGCCAAGTGTAAAAGAGGTTGTATTTAAGGATACACAACTTTTGTATAAGAAAAAATCCTTGAGCAAACAATAACTTCACATAAGGAATGATATCATATCATAAGAAAACACCACTCAACAAAGGAAAAATAGATCCTTAGAAAGGATAAGAAAACATCAATGGCCCCCAAGCATAGGGACAATGAGAAGAATTACACAACCTCTGAGGAGAGATTTATCCACAAGAGATATCATTTCAAGCAAGGAATATATCTTGTTATGCCTTGCATACCCACCCTATCATTTTCTTGAATTTCAAAATATTGGTCCCCCTCGTTGTTTCTTGTTTTTCTTCCTTCTTTTTTTTTTTTTTTTGCTTTTGATCACTTTGGAACCCTGAAACCCCAAAGTCCCGAGGTGATATTCCTCTTGTTTTGTTCCAACCCCGAAACCTTGTAGTCACTTTGTTGGTTTCTTTGTTTTGTTCAGGACCCTGGAACTTCAGAACCCCGAAGTACCGAGGTCCTCATTTTTTTTGTGTTCACTTCAAGACCTTGGAACCTCAGAGTTCTGAAGCCTTGAAGCTCTATCTTGTTGAAGCCTTGGGATTTCAGAACCCCAAAACCCCAAGTTGTTCATGTTTTGTTGTGGTCAGTTTCAGAATTTCGGAGTCCTAAAATCCTAATCTTGTTTTGTGTTCCACCTCGGAACTTCGGAATTCTGGAGTCCCGAGGTGCGTTTGTGTCCTACCTCAGAACTCCAGAGTCTCAAGGTGTGATTTTGTGTTCTACTCAGAGCTTCAGAACTCTAGAACTCTGGAGTCATGATCTTCTTTGTATTTTGTCTTGGAACTCCGAAACCACAAAGTCCCGAGGTGTGTTTTGCGAAGTTGTATGGTCACGAAAGGGGGAGTATAAATATGTCGAAATGGCTGATTTTCATTCATTTTGCACAAATTGCTTTGGCAAAATTTGAGCTCTCTCTCTCTTGTGCTTCTACCTCCTTGCTCGATCGTGCCTTCCGTCGCATCAACCTTCTAGGTTGGTTTTCTCGTGTTTTTCTTTGTTTTTTTTCTTGTTTTTTGTGTTTTCTAGTGAGGGTTAGGTTAGATCTATGTGTTTTTAATAAATTTTGGAATTTTCATTTCATAGAGCCCTAACTTCAGCACCTCAGAACCCTGGAGTTCTGAAGTAATTGAATAGAAATTTTTTACCCACTTCAGGATTCCAAAACCTCAGAATCTCCAACCCTCATGCTCAATTTGAAATTTTTTGATCTTACCCACCTCGGAACCCTGGAACTCTGGAGTTTCGAAACTATGTTTTTGAAAAAGTTTACCCTGTTTCAGGATTTTGGAACCCCAGAATCCTGGAGTTGTCATTTTTGGCAATCGTACCTATCGCGGAACCTCAAAGTTCCAAAGTTGATCCTTAGAAATTTTTTATGCATCTCAAAACTCCGAAACCTCGAAGTTCTAAAATCAGCTTAGTGAACTCTATTTCCAAACTTGGAACCCCAGAACCCTAGAGTTTTGAAGTTAGTTGTTCTTCTAAATTTTCTTAACTTGGAACCTCAAAACCTTGGAGTCCCAAAATTAGCTGTTTTTAAGGTTATATATGTCTCAGAACCCCGAAACCCTAGAGTTCCAAAGTATATGTTGATTTTATAAGATTGTATAATGGCTAATTATGGATTTCTTCTTCTAGGATAACAAATAATTATGGACCCTTCCTCAAGCAAGGGGAAGACCAAAGAAGAGGTGAAATTGGATAAGAAAACTATAATAATGAAATACTAATATCAAGGACAAACTCTTGTATCCAAGTTAGAAGACGAAGCGCAGCGGGTCACATACACAGAGACTGGCCATATAAAGTTAGAAGACATTAAAACCTAGCTACAAGCTGAAATATTGGGGGTACCATATAGAAGAATTAAAAGATAGGGCTTGGTGGAAGAGACCATTTTTCCTCAGACAATACAATCACCTAAACTTGTTTTAACCATTGCAAAATACTATCAGCCGGAGACAAGACAATGTATAGATGCAGATGGCAATGTGATTGTAGATCTCTCCCCAGATATGATAGCAATGACCTTTGGGATACCAGTCCCTAAAAAAGTTTTGATGACCATAGAAGAACATGTTGTTTCTTTATTTGTAAAGAATAATTATAACTACAAGAGGCATATTAATGAGGCATAGCTCTTAGAGCCAAGGAAAACAGGCCTCAAGGCAACATATATTTTGAGGGCATATTTTCAAGAGCCCCAAAGAGACCTGGTTATCATGCTAAGAAGAGCCTTTGGGAAACCAGATTGTAAACACTTCCACATGTGGATGTTTCACTATATTACCGCAATTTTGATCTGAAAGGACTATTTTCTGTTAATATTCACAATCAAATGATTGCAGTCCAACAAACGAAGAAGTTCTTCATGAATTCTTATGTGATATGGGTGGTCACTTGAGTCGCTAAATTTCCAAGGCTTAGGACTGAAGGAAAGCTAGGGGAAGAACTAGGACATAAAAGAGTATGTGAGTATTATACTCAGTTGTCTCTCTCCCAAGCAAAATTACACTTCAAAAAGATAAATGATGCATTTATTTTTGTTGTAATAATAAAATTAATAGGAGATGTAGGATATAGGATGACCGTTGAAGCCATGCAATTGATTAAAATGTGAGGGTGTTGGTTCTTGCAAAACCAACGATCTACTTACATCAGGGTTAGCAGGTTCACAGGTAAACCATTCCTCTTACCTAGATATTGCAATAATAGGCTAATTATTTTAGAATATGCTAGGCAATTGGCAAGTTTGCAAGCACTATTGACACTCAATCATAAGACCAGAATCACCTTGCTTGTCTCCTTGGAACATTACACATGTCCGAACATTCAAGTAACCAAGGCGGCAGAGCAAGAATTGGAGGATTTGAGCTTAAAGGAGTTTGATTATGCTCGTGAGTGGTATGATCCATATAGGAAGCTAAAGCAAATGATGCCAAAATTGTATGAAGGACACAAGTCCACACTGGAGGATTTCTGGGCCAACCTCCAAGATAGTTTCAAAGTTAGAGAAAAGGGGTATTATAGGTTGTCAGTGCCTCAGATCATAGATTTTGAGATCAAAATGAATATTCTGAAGGAGCTAAGAGACGACGGTGAATTACTTTACCCTGAATTAAAAGAAAAGGGAATTTTTCAAAAACCACTTACTCCAATCAGATGGTCTAACCAGGAAGAATTGGATATTGAAATTGTTACTGCAAAAGTTTTGGAAAGAACAAAGCAATGGTTAAGTTTAAGGATCCGTCCTAGTGTTGCAAAGGGAAATAAGAAGGGGAAAGCAACTAATGACCCCCAGGCCAAGGTACATAAAGAGTATGTAAGGAGAACGAGGTCGGATTCAAGGAGAAATACTTCTATAGATCTCGAAGAAGCAACAACACCAATTGACACCCAGGAACTCAAAAGACAGTTGGATACTAAGATGAAAGAGTCTCAATTTTTTAAAATTGTTGTGGAGCATGGGATTAATATAGGTTTGCAGGCTATCCCATAGGATTAAATGACTCCAATTCTTTCTACAATTGGTTTATCTCTAGGTGAAGGTACTTCTCAAGAAGAGACAAATCAAGCACCGCCACCTCCTACCATGTAGATGAGGGGAGCTGATGTGCAACCTCTTCTTGTTCCCTCTACCCAATAAGCTACACCTACTCCTGTACCAACACAAGAAAAAATCATCATTCACAATATTGAAACAAATTCAGATGAAGATGATGAGCCTATCATGATTGTAGTGAAAAGAAGGAAAGTGGAGAGGGTACAAAAGGAGCTACAGGAAGAACCCACTAGAGCTACTGAAGAACCAATAGTACAAGTGCAAGCCATGGAGATTCATATGTAGATTATAGGAGAAGAGGCACTTGATGAGAAAGGAGATGAACAAGACAAAAGGATGGTTCTCACTCCTAGAGATTAGGAGATTTTGTTGCAACAGTTGTGGGAGATGATCAAGGAAATGAGGAGGAAGCACAAAGGCAATTTGAAGAAGAGGTCTTTGAAAGGTTAGAAGGAATACAACAACAAATTGACTAGTCTCTTCAAAGAAGTCTTGCCCAATAGGTTGCTCAATTTCATCAGAAACCCCCAACTCCTCTAGATCAATGGGATTAGTAAGAACATCAACAGGACAAGCAACAAGACGAAGCCCAACAACAAGAAGAGGGGGAACAAAATTTGGAGGCTTATACGGTCACTGCAGAAGTAGTGGTATATGGAGAGAAATATGAAGACACTATCCCACAATGGTTGTTTTACTTTCAAGAAGAAAGAGAAGGTCATCCTTCCTACCTTGACATTACAAGATGTGATTACAGAGTCTCCAAGGAGAATGAAAAAAGCCAAAACTATTCATCATTTTTCAAGAACGGACTCTAGGGAAATGATCGCAGATATAGCTTCACCAGTACAAGGTGTCGAAGGATCTTATCAGGCGACTCCCCGATATCAATTATCTATGGTGAACTTGGGTAAATAGATGAAGTGGGGAGAAATAGCTACCCTCATTTCTGCAACATCTATCATCCAATAAAGGATGGAAAAGGAACATAAGACTAAATAAGAGATTAAGGCACAATTGAGGCAATACAAGTAGTTGATTATGGAGATCACCAAGCCTCTTGATTCCCAAATAGATGATTCCCAAATAGATGCATTAGCTTTCTAATAAGTGCAAGATTTTGAAGAAGATTGGGGAGTTGAAGGAGGATGTGATTACTAGAGAAGATCTGTTAGGGGGTGATAGTCACCAATTTGCAATTATTCATTGATATTTTGGATTTCAAAATGGAGGTAATGGATCAAGGTCATATCAAGGTCATCAAGGAACACCCTTTGCTCCTAGACACACTTGATAAATATGAATGACTTTTGACTAAATTGCTGGGAGGACATGGTCATAGTCTCAAACAAGATAGAGTATTACACCAGTAGAGTGTACTTAGTCAGTGGGAATCATGTGTTGCGGCTCATTTTTCAGAGACTGTTGAGTTCACTGCAAATATGATGAATAGATATATGTATGTAATATTCCAATGTCAGAAAGTTGAGACTTTGATGGATGTGATGGTTGGTAAAGTAGAAAGTGTAAAAGAGATACTCAGAGTATCTAAGTTTTGGATGAGTCATATTGCTGATCCACCAACTACTTCTTTGGAATGCTTTATTAACAATTACCGAAACTACAAGAAGAAGTGAAGGATGAACATGTAGTTTTTGAGGATGAATGCATGTTGGATAACCACCACTAACATCTCAACTTAGCTGTCAACTAGATTTTTACCTCAAACTTGTGTTTTGAGACATTATCTTTGCATGTTTCGAAATACTTGCTATTGGAGTATCGTTTTAGAAGTGGACATGTAGTGCCCGTTTAGTAACACTTAACTGGAGTTTTCAAGCAGCAACTTGTAGTCTAATGTAACTCCTTCCTTTTTGTAACCTTGGTATGTAGGCATGATTCTTTCCTAGGATGTATGGTAAGACTATAAATTGTAGAATTTGGGCCATTTTGAGGGTCCGCGAATTGATGATTTGAGGTCCAATTTAGAGATTCTTTTAAATATGTTGATGCATATTTTTATGAGTTTAGAAAATTTTGTGATACTTTTTGAAGTTTAATACAAAAATTAGCTTGTGGATTGCCTTTGTGTGTTCTGTTAGATACTTGGTTAGTCCCAAAGACACTAAGAGGGGGAATGAATCAGTGTCTAACCGTTGGATGAAAGATTTAAACATATTTGTAACTTTACAACCCAAAGTAATATATCGGTAAGCAAATAATAATGTAGTAAAGAGAAACAAAAGAATGAGCATCAATGCACACCATAACATGGATATTTTTGGCGAGGAAACCTGGTAAGGGAAAAACCTTGGTGGGATTTCTAACCCACAATATTTACTCACTGGCCAATATGAATAAATATTACTTAGTACAATAGGGGCCTACACATGTAGGAAGGCCAACTGCCTAGAGCTCACTGCTCAACAACAAAATGGAGTCCCACTGACTACAATTAGATGGTTAAATCCAATAATAATTTATTGCTTAAAATAGCATTTGCAATGCTGGATTCAGTACCCATATAAGCTCTGTCTAATACCTCTACCAAAAACTTGCTGGTAAATGATTCTTCTTACACAGAATAGTCTTCGCTCTGCTTTGCTCTTATTTTCTCTCAAGATAAATACATCAAAATACATATACAATTATTCGCTAACATAACCTATCACCTATTATCGTGTCCTTAAATTACATATCATATTCCTACTTCCAAAATGACCTACAAGATCTCATACATATATGAGTCTTTACAATACATCATGACAACCATACAAATATAATATTACATTACAATACATTTTGCATAAACAATATTATTTCCAAGTCGGCTTAGACTGCCAGTATAATCTGTTGTCGGTGTAACTGGATGCCGGTGTGAATAAACCTTGTAGTGACTGTCGGTACCAGTAGGTGAAGTCTGTTGCTGGTAGAACCTTTGAACTTTGTTACCAGTTGGTTGCCATCAATGAAAACATCAACCATTCTCATCTGAGTGTATAATGCCAACAATCTCCCCCTTTGGCATTGATGGCAACACTCATGAGAAAAATCAAAACTGATATCCAAAATTTGAAGTCCAAAAATTGAGAGTGCCCCCCCTAAGCAAGTGATATCCTTCTATATATTTTTCTCATTACACCACTCCCCTTTTGACAAAGGATGTCAAAAAGTATCAAAAATTCAAAAATTTACCTAGAAACCTGTAGCCAGCTATGTACAATATGAAAAATGTCTACCAAAACCAAGTTAAGACCTTGCAAAAACTTTGTACTATTGGAAATTACTATCTTTGTCTAGTGGATCATCCTGGTGAGATAATGCATCTATTTCTCTGGTGATCTTTCAACTTGAATAGCTACCTTAGATAGCTCATTCCGATGTGTTAACAAATTATCCAATCTAGGACCAAGTTTGTTCTTTAACTCCCGAGTTTTCATCTTCAACCTTGCTTTCTCTCTTTCCAATTTCTCAATCTTCTCTTCATTAATATGATAACTTAATGATGAACGAATAGTACTAAACCGGTACTAAGAGGGGGGGGTGAATCAGTACAGGAAAAAACTCAACCTTAAACTGGTTTGTCAGCTAACACTTATGCACAGATAAACAGACAAATAGCAAGACCGGTCCTTCAAAAGAGTTCAACCAGCAAAACCCAGTGTAACTAAGATGAGCAAAGACCGGTTGACACTTATCTTATCATATAATCTAACTCTTCATTCCCATTTCACTCTAATGCATGAACAGGCAATCTACCATCAAAGATGTACATATTACAGCAAGATCAACATGCATCACCACTTAATCAGAAAACAATCATAACATCACACATGACACACTTATTTTTCACGTGGAAACCCAACTAGCATAAACCACGGTGGGGATGAATACCCACAAGCTTGTTTTTGAACTCTTTGGAAGTCCGCTCTATTAGGAGCCCTGTCCGATTAAAGACAGATATAATAGGTTCTGTTAGGTATCGATCCTGTTAGGGATCACTCGGTTAAGGGATGGCTACAATACCCAGTTAAGAGTTAAACCTTGTTAAGGGTACCTTGTTAGAGGATTTTCAACAAGCCAGTTAAGGCTATCCTGTTAGGGGATTTCACAACTATTGAAGTAGTTAAAGATCAATAGGTATATCAATGACCTGATAATAGCACTCAATGCCAATGCAGATCCGGTTAAGCTCCTCTTCACCTTCTGCACTTACACTTTGTAGATATGACTTCTCTCCTCTGGTCTGGCAAGAACTGCATATCTCTTCTCTTAGATACACACACATAACTTTTGCCAACAAACTCTAAAAGAATCACAACATTGACCTTATAGGACAACAGATAGGTCGGTAGCATAAACCCTAAACCCTAGACCTGTTAGGTTAAGGAATTCAAATGGTTCAATCCTAACCATTGATCATACTGTATTGAATGCAATAGTCTTGATCCAATCTCAAGACATTCTCCATTATTCATTTTCCATCAATTTCATGGCGGCTGATAACCCATTACACGTTATCACCATTTACAGACTTCGTACATTCCCAAGGTAGATAGGAACACTCTTCTTTCTGCAAGATCCTTCATGTGCACAAGGCTTACATGGAAACACTATCTATTCTTTGTTATCATACTAACTTCATCACATAAAGATCACCGATTGAGTCATATAGGCTTAAGATACTCCAACCGGAAATCCTGAAGTGGAAACTACCTACCAACCGGTAGTCATACAATGCTTCCATGTGTTGGTTCCCATGACTACATGCCAGTTCACCTTGACATGCTTGTTCACCTTGAACAAATATACTGCTTTACTTTGGCATATATACCGGTTCTCACATATGCTAGTTCTCTCTTCATACCAGATATTGACATCAATGACAACATACAATATCATTATGTCCTCATACCAGTTCACATAATGCCAACAATCTCCCCCTTTGGTATTGATGGCAATATACAAAGATATCTTTCTGCAAACTCATCTTCTTCCCAATTTCTGCAAATATCTTCTCCACTACACTTCTTCACCCCCTTTGACAACAATACCAAAGTGGAGGCACAAACATCCCTATTCCATTATGCTACTCCCCTTGAGGAGTAGCATCCTTCAACACATCAATCAAAAAAAAATTGACTATGCAATACCTGACTGATGTGGAACAAATACTTTTAATTTACCTCCTGAAGGGGCAATACCCCCAATTCACCTCTTAAATACACAAATGTAGTCTTTGGGAGAGGCTTGGTGAATATGTCTGCTAACTACTCCTTACTAGAAACATGTTCCAGTGCAATCTCTTTATTCTAAACCTTTTCCCTCAAGAAATGATACTTAAGCTCAAAATGCTTGGTTCTAGAATGTAAAACTGGATTCTTTGAAATATTGATAGAACTTGTGTTATCATAGAATATACTTACCGGTTCAGATACAAGCATTTTGAAGCCATCTAATACATGCTTCATCCAGATTGTCTGATTGTAGTTCATGAAAGCTGCAACATACTCCGCTTCTGCTGTGGACTGAGAGATACAACTCTGCTTCTTACTCATCCCTGAGACCAGTCTACCACCAAGAAAGAATGCACCACCGGTTGTGATTTTTTGATCATCCACATTACTTGCCCAATCAGCATCTGTGAATACTTTCAGGTTGAAATCATTGTTGTATGGGTACCACAATCCATAGTCAATTGTTCCCTTCAGATACCTAAGAATCTGCTTGACTGCAACCAAGTGGGATTCTCTTGGATTTTTTTGGAACCTTGCAGTAATGCCAACTACATGTGCAATATCTAGTCTGCTATGCACTACATAATGCAACTTACCAATCATTGATCAGTATTCCTTCTCATCAACCAATGCGGAATCATCCTCTTTTGATAATTTGCAACCAGTCACCATCTATGTACCAACCAGTTTGCTATCTTCCATTCCAAAGGTCTTCAACACCTCTTTGACATATTTGGACTGAGTGATAAAGATTCCATCTTTAATCTGTTGGATCTACAGTCCAATGAAGAACTTAATCTCCCCTATGAGTGACATCTCAAATTCTTTCTTCATCTCATCAGCAAAGTCATGACTCATCTTGTCATCTCCATCAAAGATAATGTCATCAACAAAAACTTCACAAATCGGGATCTGATCTCCTTCAGATTTCAAGTAGATATTGCTATCTTCACTTGATCTCTCAAATCCAATCTTCACAAGATGGGAATGTAGACGTTCATACCATGCTCTAGGTGCCTGATTTAGACCATATAAGGCTTTATGTAGCCTGCACACCATATCACTGTCTTCAGATAGGGAAAACCCATCCGGTTACTCTATATACACCTCCTCTTCAAGTACACCATTTAGGAATGTAGATTTTACATCCATTTGATATACCTTGAATCCTTTAAAAGTTGCATATGCAAGAAGCATACGAACTCCTTCCAATCTGGCTATAGGAGCAAAGGTTTCTTCATAGTCTTCTCCTTCTTCTTGAGCATATCCTTTGCACACCAATTTGGCTTTGTTCCTGAACACTGTGCCATCCTCATTCAGCTTGTTTTTGAACACCCATTTGGTGCCAATGACATTTTTATGTTCCAGTCTGGGTACCAAGGACCATGTACCATTTTTCTCTATTTGGTCAAGTTCCTCTTCCATTGCCTTGATCCAGTCTTCATCTTTATGAGCCTCTTGGAATGACTTAGGCTCAAATTCAGAGATCAAACATGAGTTTTCTATGATCTTTCTTCTTGTAAGGATTCCTGCATCCTTATCTCCTATGATCTTCTTAGGATCATGATTCAGCTTGACATTACGAGGAATAGTCTTGACTGGTTCTTCTTGCTTTTCTTCCTCATCCTCATCTTCATCAGTATCAACATTCACCGATTTAGGAACACTATTACTGGTACTTGGTTGACTGACAACCAGTTCCCAGAAGGTTGTAACCGGTTCATTTACAGCTTGCTCACTACCTATTTCTTCCAGATTCTCAGAGGTTTCATCAACTCTCACATTGATACTTTCCATAATTCTCTAAGTCCTATTGTTGAAACAATTGAGAGCTTTACTCTTGGTGGAATATCCTAGGAATATTCCCTCATCACATTTAGCTTCAAACTTGCCCTGATGTTCACTCCTCTTGATGTAACATTTGCTACCAAATACCCTAAAGTAGCTAACCACAGGTGTCTTACCGGTCCAATACTCATAAGGAGTTTTATCCTTACCTTTCTTGATGAGTACCCGGTTCATTATGTAGACTGCAATGCTTATCGCTTCTCTCCAAAAGGTGTGAGCTACTTTTCCTTAAATCAACATGGTTCTAGCTGCTTCAACCATAGTCCAGTTATTCCTCTCTGCTAGGCCATTCTGCTGTGGAGTCTGGGGGGTAGACAGTTGCCTCTTAATGCCAAATTCTTCACAATACTTGTTGAATTCACTGAAAGTGAATTCCCCTCCTTGATCAGTTCTGAGACACTTGATCCTTTTACCACTTTCCTTCTCCACTAATGCTCTGAAAGCTTTTAACTTCACAAAGGCTTCAAACTTGTCTTTCAAGAATGTGACCCATATCATTCTTGAGTAGTCATCAGTGAGAATCATGAAGTACCTATCACCCTGCACACTTCTAGTTTTCATAGGACCACACAAATCAGTATGCACAAGATCAAGCAAGTTGTCAGCAATGAAAGATTTACCTTTAAAGGTTGAGGAAGACATTTTCCCCAATTGACACTCTTTGCACAAGGTATTATCCAGTTTGCTTAGCACCGGCAACCCTCTAACTACCTTGATATTACTAGCCTTCACAATGTTATCAAAGTTTACATGGCAGAGTCTCCTATGCCATGTCTAGATATCATCAAACTTAGCCATAAGACATGTACTTATATTTGCATTCAGATGAAATAGGTTACCTTTGGTCTGCATGCCGATGGCCACTAATTCACCATCTTTTCCTTTGATTTTGCAGATTCCATTCTTGAATTCCAGAGTGAGGCCACTGTCATTCAGCTGGGCAACACTTAGAAGGTTGTGTCTGAGACCATCAACCCAATACACATTGTCAGCACTACTCTTTCCATTCAGAGAGATGGACCCTTTTCCTTTAACCATACATGGTGCATCATTTCCAAAACAAACCACACCATCATCATACTCTTCCAAGGATAGAAACTTTCTCCGGTCACCAATCATATGGTATGAGCAACCACTATCAATAATCCACTCATTGGAATTATCAAAGTAGGAGACAAGAGCCTTCTTGTTTGACACATCTTCCTTTATAGCAACAAACACAATGTCTTCATTCTCTTCATCTTCTGATTCCTCATCTGTGACACCTTCATCAACTACAACAAAATAGTTTCTCTGGTTTCCTCCTTTAAATTTCCTGAATCTTTCCGATTTGTCCTTGTTGTCACTATTAGGATAGTTCATAGCAATATGTCCTATCTAGTTACATGAAAAATATTTCAAAGGGAGCTTACCTCTGTATTTACCGACTCCTTTTGGAAATTTCCTAGCAAGAAGAGCTTCAAATTCCATTAGAAAATCCTCATCATCCATTACTCTACTATGTCTTGGTTCACCACTAGTGCTTGCTTCTTTTCCTTTCCAGGATGGTACAGTAGAAGCTCTAAAAGTTAATTCAGTTTTTTGAACTCTGCCATCAAAACTATTTAGCTCATAGGCTATCAACTTTGCTATGATGGAGTCCAAGGATACCTTAATCTTGTCTATTGATCTCAACTCCTGAATAGTAGCAACCCTTATTGCATAGACCGATAATAGGGATCTCAGGACTTTGCTTACCACAGTGGAATCTTCCATTTTACCACCTGCACTCTTGATATCTCTGACAACAGTTTTGATTCTAATACCATAGTATTGAATGGTTTCACCTTCAACCATTTGCATTTCTTCAAACTTTCCTCTAAGGCTTTCTTCCTTAACTTGTTTTACATGCTCATCACCTCCATAGATATTTCCAAGAGCATCCCATACCTCTTTGGGATTTACCTTATCTTGGACATCAATGAACTCAATATCAGATAAACTACTGATTAGGGCTTCCATGACTTACCCATTCTCCTGTATCTCTCTCTTTTGATCATCGGTGAGAGTACCAGTAGGGGCAACATAGGGATTCTCAACATAGCTCCAGTGTTGAGCACCCATGCTTCTGATGTATATCTTCATTTTGTCTTTCCATATACTAAAATTTTCTTTGTTAAACTTTGGACCTTCCCTCTTCATCATTACAGTGGGATCTTTCCCTCAAGCGGTTAAGCTTACAACACAAAGGACCTGGAGGATGCTTTGATACCAATTGATAACTTAATGATGAATGAATACTACCAAACCAGTACTGAGAGGGGGGGGTGAATCAGTACAGGAAAAAACTCAACCTTAAACTGGTTTGTCAACTAACACTTATGCACTGACAGACAAACAGCAGCACTGGTCCTTCAACAGAGTTCAACCGGCAAAACCCAGTGTAACTAAGACGAGCAAAGATTGGTTGACACTTATCTTCTCATATAATCTAACTCTTCATTCCCATTTCACTCTAATGCATGAACAAACAATCTACCATCAAAGATGTACATATTACAGCAAGATTCACATGCATCACCACTTAATCAGAAAACAATCATAACATCACACATGACACACTTATTTTTCACATGGAAACCCAACTGGGAAAAACAACGGTGGGGATGAATACCCACAAGCTTATTTTTGAACTCTTTGGAAGTCCGCTCCATTAGGAGCCTTATCCGGTTAAAGACAGATACAATAGGTTCTGTTAGGAACCGATCCTGTTAGGGATCACCTGGTTAAGGGATGGCTACAATACCCGGTTAAGGGTTAAAACCTGTTAAGGGTACCTTGTTAGAGGATTTCAAGAACTCAATAGCTAAAGGATATCAATGACTGAGTAGCTTTGAGTTACCCTGTTAGAGGATTTTCAACAAGCCGGTTAAGGCTAACCTGTTAGGGGATTTCACAATTGTTGAAGTAGTTAAAGATCAACAGGTATATCAATGACCTGATAATAGCACTCAATGCCAATGGAGATCTGCTTAAGCTCCTCTTCACCTTCTGCACTTACACTTTGCAGATATGACTTCTCTCCTCTGGTCTGGCAAGAATTGCGTATCTATTCTCTTAGATACATACACACAACTTTTGCCAACAAACTCTGAAAGAATCACAACATCGACCTTATAGGACAACAGACAGGTCGGTAGAATAAACCCTAAACCCTAGACCTGTTAGGTTAAGGAAGTCAAATGGTTCAATCTTGATCGTTGATCATACTGTATTGAATGCAATAATCTTGATCCAATCTCAAGACATTCTCCATCATTCATTTTCCATCGATTTCATGGTAGTTGATAACCCATCACACGTTATCACCATTTATAGACTTCGCACATTCCTGAGGTAGATAGGAACACTCTTCTTTATGCAAGATCCTTCATGCGCACAAGGCTTATGTGGAAACACTATCTTTTCTTCATTATCATGCTAACTTCATCACATAAAGATCACCGATTGAGTCACACAGGCTTAAGATACTCCAACCGTAAATCCTGAAGTGGAAACTACCTACCAACCGATAGTCATACAATGCTTCCATGTGCCGGTTCCCATGACTAAATACCGGTTCACCTTGGCATGTCGGTTCACCTTGAACAAATATACCACTTTACTTTGGCATATATACCGGTTCTCACATATGTCGGTTCTCTCTTCATATCACATATTGACATCAATGACAACATATAATATCATTATGTCCTCATACTGGTTCACATAATGCCAACATAATATCCATCTCTTGATCCAAAACTGATGTGAGTTCCGAAGAACCAATCATATTGTTAGAAATGTCATCAATCTCTTTCTGGGTTTTCCTTATTTGCTCATCAATATCTTCTATTAGATGGTGAGGTTTGCATGCTTCTCTGTACAATTCTTTGTATTCCAAAATGGTGGAATTCAATGCCGTTAGTAGTGAATCAATCTGTTGTGTGCAATCCTTTATTGTTTTGCCAAAGAATTCATCCTTCTTATTAACTCTTTCCTGAATGGTCTCCTCATTTATCTTATCTATAGTTTGAATGTTAGAAGAGATGAACTTGGACAATGTGTCCAATTTACCTATAGACCCAACAATGTGATCAACCTTGCACACCGGTGAAATCATCTGTGAAATTGGTAAAGAATCATCAATAGCCTTAAATGCTAAGGAATTGCATTTTGTTATCTTATTTAAGGGAATCTAATAATACATCAGTAACATTTTTTCGGTCTATAATCCATAGTAGAAGTACTAGGAGGAGTGCTAGGTTCTGCAATAATTTTCTTTTCTTCTCCAGATACTTGTTCATTTACCTTAACTTCTTCTTTATCCACTTTCTCTTTCTTATTTTCACTCTTATTCTCATTCTTATTTTCTATCGGTTCAGATTGTGTATGTTCTAGTTCTTTTTATGTTTTTTCTAGTATCTCAATATTCTACTGAGTGTCAACACTCTTGACCAGTGATTTAGAGATCTCAACATTTATAGCTTCAAATTTCTTTTACTCTGTAGTTTCCTTATCCACTATAATATTGATGTCCTGAGTGTCAACATTCATTATGAATAGAATGTTTGACTCGGGATCAATATCATCTTCTTTCATTTTCTCTGATACCTTTTTAGGCTCATTTTGCATTTCTGTCAGTGCCTCTACTACTACCAGTGGGGTGTCCTGTGTCAGTGGTAGTAAGTTGTCCTTAATTTTGATGTCAAGTACACTTCCAACCTTACTCTTACCCTTGTCTATTTTCTGATATACATAAGTAAATGATTTATCAACTTTCTGTCTATCTTTCTCTTCCCTTTTCTCCTTATCAAGAAAGAATATATCCCACTTATTGGTTGTTTCATCTACAATCTCTTTTACTCTATCAGCCATAAGACTAACTTGCCGGTGACCACTCACAAAGATAGTCTTGTTAGCTTCAAATATTAAATCAGCTATTTCTTTCTTAGACTTAATAGGATGAACTGCTAACAGAGCTTCAACCTTCAAGTTCTTATCTAACTCCATAATAGACATTCTTTTGGCTTCAAGTCTCAAGTATAAATCATTAGGAAGAACATCTATAACCTCAACAAGAACCTTCTTATATATATCTAAGTACAAGATTATGCTATCCTCAATAGTATCCTTATTTTATCAGCTCTTCCAATGAAAGAGTGTTAGGTTTATTTTGTTCCAGTTGCTTCTTTGGTGTGACTTTCTTCTTGGGATCACTGGGCTCTCTCACAACCTATTATTTGTTTCTATGTGTTCTTGATTTCTTCGGTGATGGAGCATGTGTTGGTGAGGGTTTTCTTTTCTTTTTATCCACCCTTTTGAATTTAGCAGCCTTATCACTATCAGAATCTGATGAGGTAGCCATAGGAGAAATATGTGCTACCGGTTGCTATTCTAATTTTGTTTCTTGTTTAGCAAAACCTCTCATTAGATCAAGTTTCAACAATCCCTTTTTAACAACTTCAACAAACTTTGAAGCATCTTTTATTACTTTGTCTCTTTTCTTCCTCTACTTCTGCATAGTAACATCACTCTCTATAGTTTCAGCATTTCCAAAGATCTTTTCTATCGGTTCTGGTGGAGAATCTAGGAGTATCGTGGCATAATATTCCAAGATGTGTGAGTCCACTTCATAACCCATCTCTGTTATCTAGATAGTTCTAGGTCTAACTACCTCCATCCATACTTCATCTCTCTTCACAACAAAGCATATTTGTTTGCCATATTTGTCAACAATTCTTTGGGGAATCCTTTCCCTTTTCCTCATTTTAGCTTGAAAGTCTTTGAAGTATTCTTTTACTTGTTTGTCACCATTTGAACCTATGCCGATACTTGTGTCCTTAATTCATTTTCCAACAGAAATATCATAGGCAAAGTCCTTGTGTCCAATATCAAGAATCTCCTTTGAGAAACATAGCATTAAGCATACAATCAAATTCCCAAACTTGAATGTTCCCTTCTTATCACCTTTAATTTTATCCAAATTTTCTAACAATTCATCTTTCATCCATTCACAAATGTCAATTTTAGCATTATTCATAATCATCTCATAGGCACTATGAATGCATAAACTTGAAATGGAATTCAGCCTATTAGTATGAGCAACATTGTATCCAATAACCATACTTGCATATTTAACATTGTTATCGGTTATATTGCTAACCCTAAGTGATCTATTATCTGATGTTGCACCGGTTAAGTTCATAACCTCTTTGTTTGGAATTTTCTTTTTCTTCTTAGGCCTAGTGTCAGTAGAAGGTAAACCAGTAAATGCCTTAATTGCTTCCTTAGTGATTTTGAAAACTAAATCTAGCCATAAAAGTTCACCATGAACTCTGCTAAGAACATAACGGACAATCTCATCTAAAAATTCAGGCATGTGAACGATGCTAATGAATCCTAAATCTTCAAAAACTTTGTGTTCTAGTTTGACTATACCTTGTTTGTCAGTGATAACATTCATGAACATGTTCTTTAAATCCTTGGACCCTAAATCTTCAATGTTACAGTGAATGTATGCCCTAGGGTCTTCAACAAATGCAACTCCCTTCAAGATTTTTGAAAATGCACCAATGGAGTCATCCAACTTAGCTATCTTAGGGATTATCTTAAAGATAGGTCTAGGACGCTTGATATTTTCCACAATAGTAGGGTTTGCAATGAATTCAAGAATGGAGGATGAAGAAACCATTTCGTAAGATAAATACCTTTGATTGTCAAATGCAAGTGAAAACCTT
Source organism: Cryptomeria japonica (assembly GCF_030272615.1). Classification (NCBI taxonomy): domain Eukaryota; kingdom Viridiplantae; phylum Streptophyta; class Pinopsida; order Cupressales; family Cupressaceae; genus Cryptomeria; species Cryptomeria japonica. Next base: position 256,110,955 of record NC_081410.1, read on the forward strand.
CGATGCCCTAAAAAACCTTTATTGTTTCACTTCTTGAATGTTGGTGCTCAACTTCTGCACTCTTCAAATGCTTGAATGCTTTGGTGAATCGAAATGAGAAATTCAAGTACTTTATAACAAAAAAGGTAACTTACAACTGCAATAAATGCTTCACCGGTGAAGTGAATACTCAAAATATATGCCAGTAAAGAAGAAATATGACTTCTTACCACCAACTGAGGGTAAATGCATGATCTTCAATTAGTTGCCTTACCCCTAAGGATTATTCATTAGTTATATGAAGAATCTCCTACCAGTGTAGGATTTCTCTATTATGTCGGTGCAGAGACAAATTCATCATTTCTTTGATCTCTCTTCTTGACCCATTGTTTAGTGAATTCTTTCTTGATTTCATTCACCTTTTCTTTTCCTTTGTCATTAGATCCTTTGTTGTTTGTCAGTACATTCTTGCTTCTGCAAAATACTGCAATATGCCCAATTTTGTTACATGCATAACAGGTTACATTATTTCTTTGAATAGCTTTTCCATAACCTTGACTGGTTTGAGTTCTGCATTGATTAGATAGATGTCCAAATCTACCACAAACATAGAATTTCACATTCATTCTATAATTGTCTGAATTATGACCATTTTTATTGCATTTGGAACATTGACCGGTGGGTAAGTTTGTATTCTGATTATTCATAAATTTGCACTGATTTTCTCTATGACCAAATTTGTTGCAATTAAAACATTTGCCATTGAATTTATAAGCATTAGGTTTCCTTACCGGTTTGCTATGATCATGATTGTTTGCAGTTCTAGAACTTTCTCCATGTTCAAATCCAAGTCCATCTGTTTCATCATCAATCTTGCCTAAACTCTTCTTGAATTTGTCTTTGTATTCATTTGCAGCAACCAACTCACTTTCCTAAGTACTAACTTGTCTCATAAGTTCCTCTTTGTCATGTTGCAGGTGAATCAAATATGTTTTAAGCATATCATTTTCATAACTAATCTTTAGAGATTCATCTGATCTTTCATTAAGTCTTCTAGCCAAATCTTCCTCATTATTCTTTCTATCTTCAATATCCTTACATAGTCTCATGGTTAAATCTTGCATCTCATTCATCATGTTACTGTTCTCTTGTCTCAGTTACACTACAATATCTCTGAGAGTTTCCTTTTCTTCATCATCTTGGTTTTGTAGTTGCACATGTAATTCTTTTCTCTTATTCTTTGCTATAAACAAGTTTTCTTGAAGTGCTTTGATGAATTCTCAAGCAGATCTGAGTTCATCTTCCAGTTTGATATTCTTTAATTTTTTTGCATCAAAATCTTCAAGAGCTCCTTCCAAATGTTGTCTCAAACTTTCCATTGGTACTAGTTTCATAATCTTCCTCAAGTTGTTAGGCTTCTAGAAATAGAGGATGAGGCTCTCATACCAATTGTTAGATACTTGGTTAGTCCCAAAGACACAGAGAGGGGGGGGGGGGTGAATCAATGTCTAACCGATGGATGAAAGATTTAAACTTATTTGTAACTTTACAACCCAAATTAATATATCGGTACGCAAATAATAATGCAGTAAAGAGAAAAAAAAGAATGAGCATCAATGCACACCATAACACAGATATTTTTGGTGAGGAAACCCGGTAAGGGAAAAACCTCGGTGGGATTTTTGACCCACAATATTTACTCACTGGCCAATATGAATAAATATTACTTAGTACAATAGGGGCCTACACATGCAGGAAGGCCAACTGCCTAGAGCTCACTTCTCAACAACAAAATGGAGTCCCACTAACTACAATTGGATGGTTAAATCCAATAACAATGTACTTCTTAAAATAGCATCTGCAATGCTGGATTCAGTACCAATTTAAGCTTTGTCTGATACCTTTGCCAAAACCTTGCTGGTAAATGATTTTGCTTACAGAGAATAGTCTTTGCTCTACTCTTCTCTTATTTTCTCTCAAGATAAATACATCAAAATGCATATACAATTATTCGCTAACATAACCTATCACCTATTACCGCTTCTTTACATTACATATCATATTCCTTCTTCCAAAATGACCTACAAGATCTCATACATATATGAGTCTTTACAATACATCATGTTGGCCATATAAATATAATATTACATTACAATATATTTTGCATAAACAATATTATTTCCAAGTCGGCTTAGACTGCCAGTATAATCTGCTGCCAATGTAACTGGATGCTGGTGTGAATAAACCTTGTAGTGACTATCGGTGTCGGTAGGTGAAGTCTGTTGTCGATAGAACCTTTGAACCCTATTACCAGTTGGTTGCCATCAATGACAATATCAACCATTCTCATCTGAGTGTATAATGCCAACATGTTCTATATGGTCATGTTCTTCATTATCTGGTACCTTCTATTATTTGGATCAGCAACTAGTTCTTTTGGATACTTTGTTATTTTATGAATCATATTGCACATGTAAATGGTATATGAGGATTAAGTTGATAGGGTGATTATTGGTTTGATAATATTCATTTCCATTGGTATGTGAGGTTGTCTGACTTTATATATTTTCTGGAGTTCATCATTTGAATGTTGGTTTAGTGATATTGATATACTAGATTATGAAATTCTAACCATGTGGATCATTCAGTTGTTATTGTGTTGATTTCATTGTTATTTCCTTGTTCCCCTAATCTATCTTTTTCTATTTGTTTTTGAGAGAATCCAAATCGGAAAATACAAAAAAAAAGGTGATTTGAAATTGTTTCAACCAACAGACCCCTTGACAAGTACAATCACATCAACCATTGAGTTGCCCATCACCGTCGAGACCCAATTATAGAGACCCTGGAGTAGTTAGTTTCCCAAAAATTAATACTTTTCAAGAGAGGTGGTGAGTGTTGACATAAACTACCTGACTGTTGGTGAGTGTGTCAAAACACCCATCAATAGGTCCTAACAAGGAACACACATGTACTTGATTGAAGGAATATTTAATTCAAGAAAATACATCAATATTGCAAAATTCAACTCTAAAGAATAGGTAATCTTGAAAAAGAAAGAGAATTATATATCTATTGTCCTTGCTCCCCAAGCGAGGAAACAAGGTATAAAATATGTTACTATCCCAAGATGTTTGTTATTGAAATAGCATATCCAATCATGACAAAGAGACCCCAATGAAGTTAACTATTAGTGTCATAGGTTGAGGAGAAACATGAGAGTGTGAATGGAGTGCTAAGACACTACCTCTTCACCAAGAAAAAGTGTAAGATCAGTTGTAAGAGCTATGTGAGCTCTATCATATTAGCCTTGAACAATTATTTAAAAGCTTTACAATTTCCAAGAGAATGAGAATAACCATGATGAAAAAGGAAATGTTCATCACCTTCATTATGCGTATAGTTGTGATTCAGTCTAATGAAAGGAAAAACAACATTCTTATCATACTTCAATCTCCAAAAGGTTCTAGTGGCTAATTTCTCTTGATCATCAATAGGAGTAGGTCTTGTCTCTTGAGATTTAGGACAAGGTTTGCTAGAAGGAGGATTTTCTTCTTTGATTTTGATGTTTTCATTATCAATGAGTCCTTGTATTCATTTTTTAGAATAAAGACAAGAATTGGCATGGTAATCATGAGTTTGATTATATGAGCAAAAATGAATGTTTGAGGAAGAAGCACCTTTAGATGGATGATACTTTCTATGTCTTGCAAGACACTCCTTAAATTTTTGAACCCTAAGGAGATCATTCGTAGGCGAATGATGAGATATCCTAGACCTTCGATACTAGCTTGTGAAGGAGGGTTTATAGGGACTTTGATTCCTTATTCATATTTTCCAAGTCCTTGTCCTCTATAACCTTGTTTTGTGAATATGTTATAACCACTCCTATAAGAGATTTTTAGTTGTGTAAAAGAAGGACCATTATCATGAATCTCTTTAAAATTTGTAGTGTAAGAGAACATGGAAGTGTTGGCATATGTGCAGAGTTTGATGACATGAAGGTGTATGTTGTCATTGATGTCAATATGCTGAAGTATGAACCGGTATATTGAAGTAAGCAAACTGGCAAGAGAATCGGTATGATGGTATTAAGTGAACTGGTATGATGGTATGAACCAGTATATGCAAAAAGGTGAATCGGTATGTTGGAATGTGAACCGGTATATGAAAAGTTTGTATCGGGGTTTCATTTGATATGACTACCGGTTGGTAGTCTTAGCTTCAGGTTTTTTGGTTGATGCATTCCAAGTCAGTGTGATTCGACCGATGACATCCTATGATGAGTTACCATTGAAATGAAGATTAGATCACATTGCCACGTCAGCCTTGTGCGCGTGAAGAATCTTCTTGAGGATCTTGCATGAAGAAGATTGATTCTATCCACCTCGAGAATGTGCAAAATCTCAGTAAACGGTGGAGAGCGCGTGATGGGTTATCAGCTTCTAGAAGCAGTGAAGAATGGGCAATTGAGAACATCTTGAGATTTGTTCAAGATTGTTTTACCCCATGTAATGCGATTTAATGGTTAGGATTGGATCGACTGTATTGTTAACCTAGATGCTTAGGATTTTAGGTTTTGGCTACCAACCTAATTGTTATCTATAAGGTCGATGATGATTTTTGTTTGAGTTTATTGGCAAATGATTGTATGTGAGGTGATTCTTGCTAGACTAGAGAAGTGAGTAGATACCTACAAAGTGTGATTGCAGAAGTATAAGAATTGAAGTGGATTTTCCTTAGCATTGAGTGTTGTTATTAGATCAGTGTATTACCTGTTGACTTCTAATCATTTCAATAGTTGGAAAATCCCTTTACCGGGTAGCTTTAACAGGATTTTTTTAAATCCTTTAACAGGGTGACTCAAAATCATTGAGTTTTTTAAATCCTCTTGTGAGGTAACCTTTAATAGGGTATTAACCTTTAATAGGGTAATTAGCCATCCCTTAACCGGGTGATCCCTAGCAGGATCAGTTCCTAGCAGAACCTGTTGTAAAGTCTTTAACCGGACTAGGCTCCTAATAGAGAAAACTTCAGAAGAGTTCAAGAACAAGTTGTGGGTATTCATCCCCACCGTGGCTTTTCCCAGTTGGGTTTCCACGTGAAAAATCAGTGTGTCATGTGTGATGCGTTTTCATGTGATATTTTAATGTTTTCTGTTAAGTGGTAATGCAAGCTGATCCAGTGGTCATTATGTTTCTAATGTATTACTTGTTTAAGAATATGGGTGAAGTGGAAGTGTTATATTAGGTTTTGTGATGATCTAAGTGTTACCGGTTTATGACTTTTATAGTCATTGTGGTTTACCGGTATTGCCTTGATTTAGATCAGTGATGTTGTTTACCAGTTAGTGCAGTCTTTGCAGTTCGAGTTGTTTGTGAAATTTTTTGACCATACTGATTCACCCCTCCCCCCTCTCAGTATTTGTTGAGTATTTATTGTTCATCATTATTCATCAATTGGTATCAGATAATCCTCCTGGTCCTCTGTGTTATAAGCTTAACTGCTTGAGGAAAAGATCCTATTCTAATGATGAAGAGGGAAGGTCCTAAGTTTAATAGAGATAACTTAAAGATATGGAAGGACAGAATGAAGATATACATTAAAAAAATGGGTGCTCAACACTGGAACTATGTTGAGAATACTTATGCTATCCCTACCGGTACTCTCACCGATGATCAAAGAAGAGAAATTCAGGAGAATGGGCAAGTCATGGAAGCTCTTATCAGTAGTCTATCTGATATTGAGTTTATAGATGTTCAGGATAAAGACAATCCCAAAGATGTATGGGATACTCTGGAGTCTATCTATGGCGGCGATGAGCATGTCAAGCAAGCTAAGGAAGAAAGCCTTAGGGGAAAGTTTGAAGACATGCGGATGGTTGAAGGAGAGACTATTCAACAATATAGGATAAGAATTAAAATTGTTGTTGGAGACATCAAGAGTGTAGGAGGCACAATGGATGATTCTACCATTGTTAGCAAAGTTTTGAGAACCTTATTATCGGTCAATGCAATAAGGGTTGCCGCTATTCAGGAGTTGAGATCTATTGACAAGACAAAGGTATCCCATGATTCTATTATTGCTAAGTTAATTGCATATGAGCTAAACAGTTATGATGGTAGTGTTCAGAAGACTAATTTAGCCTTTAGAGCATGTGCTGGACTATCTAGAAATAGTAAAGAAGCTAGTACCAGCTGTGAACCTAGACAAAGCAAAGATATGGATGATGAGGAGATCCTAATGGAGTTTGAAGCTCTTCTTGCCAAGAGAATTCCTAAGGGAACTAGAAAATACAAAGGTAAGCTCCCTTTAAAATGTTTTTCTTGTAATAGGATAGGGCACATTGCTGTAAACTGTCCCAATAGTGATAATAAGGACAAACCAGAGAAGTTCAAAAAGTTCAAAGGAGGAAATAGGAGAAATTGTCTTGTTGCAGTTGATGAAGGTGCCACTGATGATGAATCAGAAGATGAAGAAAGTGAAGACATAGTGTTTGTAGCCGTTAAGGAAGATGTGTTAGACAAGAAGGCTCTTGTCTCCCGCTTTGATAATTCTAATGAGTGGATTATTGACAGTGGTTGTTCTCACCACATGACTGGTGACCGGAGAAATTTTATGTCTCTAGAAGAGAATGATGGAGGTGTAGTCTGATTTGGTAATGATGTACCATGTATGGTAAAAGGAAAAAGGTCCATCTCTCTAAATGGAAAAAGTAGTGCTAATAATGTGTATTGGGTAGAAGGTCTTAGGCATAACCTTCTGAGTGTTACCTAGCTAAATGATAAAGGACTCACTTTCGAATTCAAAGATGGATTGTGTAAAATAAAAGGAAAGGGTGGTGAACTAATGGGCACTGGTATGTAGACCAAAGGTAACTTATTTTAATTGAATACAAATATCAATCAATGTCTAATGGGTAAGTTTGATGACAGTTGGATATGGCATAGGAGACTCTGCCATGTAAATTTTGATAATATTGCGAAGGCTAGTAAGATCAAGGTAGTTAGAGGATTGTCTGTGCTGAACAAACTGGAGAATCCTTTGTGCAGAGAATGTCAACTAGGGAAAATGTCTTCCTCAACCTTCAAAGGTAAATCTTTCATAGAAAATAATTTACTTGATCTTGTGCATACTAATTTGAGTGGTCCTATGAAAACTAGGAGTGTTCAAGGAGATAGGTACTTTATGATTCTTATTGATGATTTCTCAAGAATGATGTGGGTCACATTCTTGAAAGACAAGTCTGAAGCTTTTGGAAAGTTTAAAAGTCTTCAGAGCACTAGTTGAAAAGGAAAGCAATAAGAGGATCAAATGCCTTAGAACCGATAAAGGAGGTGAGTTCACTTCTGGAGAATTCAATAAGTACTGTGAAGAGAATGACATCAAGAGGCAACTGTCTGCCCCCCAGACTCCATAGTAGAATGGCCTAGCAGAAAGGAACAACTGGATTGTAGTTGAAGCTACCAGAATGATGTCTATTCAAGGGAAGGTTGCTCACACTTTTTGGAGAGAAGTGGTGAGAACTGCAGTCTACACTATGAAGTGGGTACTCATCAAGAAAGGTAAGGATAAAACTCCTTATGAGTATTGGACTGGTAAGAATCTTGTAGTAAGCTACTTTAGAGTGTTTGGTAGAAAGTGTTATATCAAGAGAAGTGAATACCATAGAAAGTTTGATTCAAAATGTGATGAGGGAATATTCCTAGGGTATTCCACCAAGAGCAAAGCTCTCAAGTGTTTTAACAATAGGACTCATAGAATTGTTGAAAGTATCAATGTTAGAGTTGATGAAACCTCTAAGAAACCTGAGGAAACCGACAGTGAGAGAGCAGTACATGAACCGGTTGTAACCTTTTGGGAACCGGTTACAAAACAACCAAGTACAAGTAACAGTGCTCCTACACCAGTAGATGTTAATGTAGATGCTGATGAAGGTGAGGATGAAGAAGAAAAGCAAGAGGAATCAGTTAAGATCATTCCTAGGTATGTAAAGCTGCATCATGATCCAAAGCAGATCATAGGAGATAAGGATGCAAGAATTCTTACAATAAGAAAGGTCAGAGAAAATTATTGCATGATTTCTAAATTTGAGCCCAATATATTTAAAGAGGCACACAAAGATGAAGCCTGGATTAAGGCTATGGAAGAGGAACTTGACCAGATAGAAAATAATGGTACATGGTCTTTGGTACCCAGACCTAAGCACAAAAATGTTATTGGTACCAAATGGGTTTTTAGAAACAAGCTGAATGAAGATGGCATAGTGGTAAGAAAAAAAGCAAGATTGGTATGTAAGGGATATGTTCAAGAAGAAGGAGAAGACTATGGAGAAACCTTTTCTCTAGTAGCTAGATTGGAAGGAGTTCTAATGCTACTTGCATATGCATTCTTCAAAGGATTCAAAGTGTATTAGATGGATGTAAAATCTGCATTCCTTAATGGAATACTTGAAGAGGAAGTGTATATAGAGCAACCAAATGGGTTTTCCCTATCAAAAGATAATGATATGGTGTGTAGGCTACATAAAGCCTTGTATGGATTGAAGCAAGCACCTAGAGCATGGTATGAACATTTACACTCCCATCTTGTAAAGATTGGATTTAAAAGAACAAGTGAAGACAACAATATCTATCTGAAGTCAGAAGGAGATCAGATTCTGATCTACGAAGTGTTTGTTGATGACATAATTTTTGGTGGAGATGACAAGATGAGCCATGCGTTTGCAGATGAGATGAAGAAGGAATTTGAGATGTCACTAATTGGAGAGATTAAGTTCTTCATTGGACTATAGATTCAACAAATGAAAGATGGTATCTTTATCACTCAGTCCAAGTATGTTAAAGAGGTGTTGAAGACCTTTGGCATGGAAGAAAGCAAACTGGTTGGTACACCGATGATGACCAGTTGTAAATAGTCAAAAGAAGATGACTCAGCATTGGTGAATGAGAAATATTACCAGTCAATGATTGGTAAGTTGTACTATGTAGTACATAGCAGACCTGATAGTACATAGCAGTCAAGCAGATTCTTAGATATCTGAAGGGAACTATAGATTATGGATTGTGGTATCCATATAGTAATGATTTCAATCTCAAAGTGTTTACCGATGCTAATTGGGCTGGTAATGTGGATGATCAGAAGAGCACAACCGGTGGTGCATTCTTTCTCAGTGGTAGACTAGTCTCATGGATGAGTAAGAAGCATAGTTATATCTCTCAGTCCACAGGAGAAGCAGAATATGTAGCAGCATTTATGAACTACACTCAGACAATTTGGATGAAGCATGTATTAAGTGGTTTCAAAGTCCCTGTATTTGAACTGGTGAGTATATTTTATGATAACACAAGTGCAATTAATATTTCCAAGAATCCGGTGTTGCATGCTAGAACCAAACACTTCAAGATCAAGTATCATTTCTTGAGGGAGAAAGTTTAGAACAAAGAGGTTGTATTGGAACATGTTTCCAGTAAAGAGCAGTTAGCAAACATATTCACTAAGCCTCTACCAAAGGCTACATTTACCTATTTAAGAGGTGAATTAGGGGTGTTACCACTTCAGTAGGTGAACTAAAGGTATGTGCTCCACATCAGTCAGGTATTGCATTGACAATTCTTTTCAGGATTGATGTGTTGAAGGATGATACTCCTTAGGGGAATCAGCATAGTAGACCATGGATGTTTATGCCTCCACTTTGGCATTGTTGTCAAAGGGGGAGAAGATGTGAAGCAGAGAAGATATCTGTAGTATTGAAGACATATAGTATGAAAGAGATTGGAGAGAAGATGTGAAGATGTAGAGATATCTTTGTATATTGTCATCAATGCCAAAGGGGGAGATTGTTGACATATGTGCATGTGTGCAGGAAAAGAGGAGCAATGAAACATAAAAAGTAAAAATGTGGTCTCAAAGAGGCTTGTTCACACACCCACAAGACTTCTTGGTGCAAGTTATGGAGTCATGAAGAATGACTCAACTTCCCAAGGTTAGTTCCATGGCTCTCTATCTCACAAGGTCCCTCAAGCCAATGCGTTTGCTCTCAGATCACTGAGCAAAGTGGCTTAGGGATAACGAATGCAAGAACGAGAGATGCTTATGATTGATCTAATTATGAAATGCATCCTATCTATGCATGATTCTACAAATGCAATAAACTAGATTATAATATGACAACATTACTAGCAATACTATCCTAACATGATATACGAGTTCATGATTTAAGCTAATGATAAAGCAAATGCTCTAAAGTGCTTATTAGATTAATTCTTATTACAAAGAGAAGATACATGTATTGATAAATTTGAGCATAAATGAGATACTAAAAGCTTGCATGGATCCTAAAATGGAGGAATGAGATCTCTATTTATAGTGAAACAGGGCAATGGATGGTCAAGATTGAAGGAGTTATTCAAGGGTCAGGATTGAAAGTTATCAATCCATGTTTACAATTTTCACCAATGAAATGGTGACAATTGTCAACATAAGACTGGTTAAGAGGACACGAAAGAAGCATTAAATACTTGAGAAGACCTTATGGTTACCTTAGGAGGTAAGGGTTAAGGTTAGGTTAGGTTTATCCAATGGATAAAGCTTTTATCCAAGGGGTAAATTCTTGTGCAAAGATTAAAGGGATAACCATGGTCAAAGCAATGAATGCTTGATGAGACCCCCGGGTTAGATGAGGGTTAAGTTAGTCAAAAAGTCTCTAACAATGCCACTAAGGGTTAGTTAACCATTAATGGTTTGAAGACTTTGGGGACAAATTTGTAAGAGTCCTTCCAAATTTGGGGGTATTCAACAAGTTAGCTTGTTGAATGGATAAAGGCTTTAATTCTTTTAGAAGACTTTCCTCCAAATTTGAGAAGTGACCTCCTCAAATTTAGGGAAAAGGGATAATGGATGAGTTTGGGCTAATTGATTAGGATTAGATGGATTCTAGAAGAAATTAGGAATAGGGTTTAGGATGCAAGTGGGAGATGTAGGAAAATGCAAGTGGGTGAGGGAAAATAGAATTAATTAAAATAAATTGCTTTATTTCAATTGGTTGCAATTTGGGAAATTGAATAAATTAGATTTATTCAATTTTGGGATAAACTATTAATTAAATGTAAATTTAATTAAAAGTAAGAAGGGATTTAATTAAATAAAATGATTTATTTAATTAAATGATGTAAAGGGCTTTAGTGAATATAACTAAATAAATTGAATAATTTATTTAATTGAATAGAAGAATGTAGGTGATTTAGTTAAATTAAATATAACTAAATGGAGGAATGGGAATAAAATGAACATTAAATATTCATTTAGGAATATGGTCATTTTTATACGTCTACATTTTGCCCCTCTTTGAAGTGACATGTGTGCACATGTTGATTCAAAGAAAATGATGTGTCGTCATGATTTAGTTATAATCAATTTTTATGTCATTTTGAGATTTTTATGTTGTGCCCCAGATTTGATAAACGATACCCCAAATTTGATAAATGATGTTGATAATGCCCCCTTGGGAGATGAATCAAAAATTTTGAAAATTTGATTTGATTTAGATAAATTTGATAAATTTCATTGCATTGAAAATTTTTGACTATTTTGAATGCGGTAATTTGATTCATCTCTCGATATTGATATTTGGTAGGGTTGTAGGAGACACCGTGAGCAATTTACGCGTCCCTCCATGTAACCCTAATTTTGATTTACCCTATAAAAGGGAAAAAGTGATCTCCTTTGTCTCATTTGTGTTTGTTGACCTTGGAGAAAGTGATTTTTGAAGAGAAGTCAACATGCCAGTTCCTTATGCTTCTCATCGATTCGAGCACATTCGGAGGTATCGGAGGCCTGTCGCGTATGGACCACCAGTAAGTCAACCTTTTTGACCCCTTTTGGATTTTTTATTTTGTCATTTTTTATCATGTTTTCAATTTTGTCACACGGATTTGTCAGTTTAGCATGTCAGGGTCAAAGCGTAGTGCATATGATAGGTTTCGTAGTGCGTAGGTTTTAATAAAATAGGTAGAGTCTGAAAAGTTTAGGGTAGAGCAGTGGTAAATTAGGGTAGCGCTTAGGATTAGGTTAGCGCACCACGATCACAGGGTAGCGTAGAGGGAAAAATGGGTAGCACGTAGGAGATACCTAGTGCATAGAGTTTCTAGAGGGTCGCATGGGTAGGCCTAGGTAGCGCGTAGGTATACCCTAGCGCAGCGGGGAAGGGTTACAGCGTAGGAGCTAAGTAGGATAGGGCATAGGGTAGTTTAGCGCTTGGGGTAGGTTAGGTGGCACAAAAATAGGATAGGGTAGCGTGTAGATGTTGGCTAGCGCATAAGATGGATTGGTTAGCTCTTTGCGAGGACAGGGTAGCGCATAGTAAGCAGTTTAGCACGTAAACAAGATTGTTTAGGCATAGGGAATTTTTTTGGTAAAGGGTGATTTTTGGATGAAGAAAATTGGTAGGTTGATTCCAGTTCTACCGAGATAGGTGTAAATTGTAAGTCTGTGTGCCTACTATTATTGTTTCGATAATTTTGTCCAATAGGAGTTCCAATATAACTTGATTTTATTTGCAATGTTTCAAGTTGTTATTGATTTGATGCTGATTTGATATGATGTGGTTTTTGATAGGGATGGTGGATATGAACTTGATTTGATATGAATTGTTTCAAGTTGATATATATGTTGAACTTGAGTTGTTTTACAAGTTGCAATGATTGTGGAACTTGAGTTGTTTTACAAGCTGATATGGATGCGAAACTTGAGTTGTTTTACAAGTTGATATGATTGTGAAACTTGATTTGTGTTACAAGTTGATATAAATGTGAAACTTGAGTTGTGTTACAAGCTAATATGATTTGATATGAAAATGGATTGATATGATGTGGAACTTGATTAGATTTTCAAAGTTTCAAGTTTTGATATGAATTTGATTTTGATATCTATGTTTTTTATGAGGAAACTTATATTGGACTTGTTTTTCTATGTGACAGGAGTGCATTGGGGTGGTGCAGTCGCGAGAGCGATTTCTGAGACCATGGTCATTGATACCATGATTGACATAGGTTGATAGAGATATTATTGAGAGGTGTGGCTTTTCCTTGTTGTTAGAGATTCCTCGGTTTATTGTGAACTAAGGTTTATTGACAGCATTAGCTGAGAGGTGGCACAGTGATACAAACACCTTTCATTTGGTGACAGGTGAGATCATAGTCACGCTTGAGGATTGTTATTGGATTCTATGGATTCCTGTGGTAGGGGCATTATTACCCTATGAACAGACTGAGGAGGGTGGTACCAAGGCACTTTGTTGGATTCTATAGGATGACACAGTTTGTGGATACAAGATCCCCTAGCAGGAGTTCTTAGATTTGGATTATGCTCCTCTACCATCAATGCTGGCAAGTTTTATAGGTGGTTTCTTATGTCTCAACCGTAGGTCGAAGGCACTAGCAGTGGGATGGGGGTTAGTTCTAGAGGACATGGTGACATAGGGTCACCGCTTTGCATGGGGGTCAACTATGCTAGCCCACTTATACAGGGATTTGCATCAGGTAGTATACTTGGGTTATAGCAATTTATCAGCTAGAGTGACACTGCTACAGGTATGGGCATTGGAGCATATTCCCACAGCTAGGCCATTGGCGGACAGAGATAGGCATGTTGGGTGTGCGTACGCATACGGATACTGAGGGATAGTTGTCCAGGGTAAGCTGGGCAAACTAGAGCACTGGAGGAGAGTTTTGGATGATATTGATATGGTCATCTAGCGATCATATACAGGTTGTGAGGTATGGGTAGAGGACGGGATGGAGATGCCTTATGTTTATATGTCCAGGTATCCGATAGGGCGAACGCCCTTTATTATTGAAAGGTTTCTGCATAGCTGGGTGCTACGGCAAAATTGTCGACAATAGGGGATTCCACAGGGAGCATGTCTATATGCTCGATGGAGACAAGATATTTCAGAATGGGCACCTATGATTGATAGAAAAGCTGCCATGGAGGAGTTCTTTCATTTAGCCGGCCAGATTTGGGATTATGCCCCTGAGATAGTGGATGCAGGGATGACTGACAAGTTTGCAACACTCTTTGTAGTGCGTGTAGTGGCCAGGATATCGGATCCAGCAGAGATGGTTCCCACTTTTGATGATGATGAGGATGATTAGCCTGAGAGGCTAGGGAGATGGAGAGAGATAGGTGAGGAGGTAGATGAGGGAGGTGGTGATGGAGGAGGAGACAATGGTGGAGATGGTGGAGGAGGTGGCCGAGGTCAGCGAGGGGATAGGGGGAGATTGGATCAGTGGAGGAGTGGAGATAGGGGTGGAGATGGTGGTGATAGAGGGATACGAGTGGAGAGAGCAGTGTGGTGGGCTGCGATGGATAGAGGGAGAGGAGGTTTTACTATCAGAGCGGGGGGTGAGGAGAGGGTTGGGGAGGTGATAGCGGCAGTGGGAGGGTATGATGACTTCAGACGACCGGCCTAGAGGAGGAGGTCAGATGTTCTACCTCCACCAGCACCGAGGAGAGGTAGAGGGATAGGGGGTATTCCTTCATAGGTATCCTTGTAGATGTGGACTCTAATGCATCTAGAGGATGTGCATATTAGATCTCTGTAGTTGCCAGTGCAGTAGTTGTAGACACAGTTGCTAGCGCATCAACATCAGATCATTCAGCTGACCACAAAGTGTGATACTGAGATAGATTGTCGAGGTCGAGTAGAGGAGCTCGCAGCGAGTTTGCAGAGAATGACAACACGTGGCCCAATGAGAGACACCTTGAGAGAGATGGCTTTGAGATCTAAGGAGGTGGAGTACTACCGGTGTCATTATGAGGATGCGATTCCTAGGGAGCATCGAGTGCAGATTTTCACAACATTGAGATCTAGTCAATCTCGAGAGACTGGGTTGAGGATAGAGAGCAGAGGCATGAAAGGGGCCTCCTAGACATGATCCACTTGGAGATCTAGGTGTTGGGACATCTACAGTGAGACCATCTCCTTCAGGAGATAGTCATACCTGAGAGACATTGTCTCTATTGTATTTTGATCATTTTGTTGTATTGGCACAGACATGACATATTTTGTACATTGATCATTCTTTGAGATATATATATATATGACACCATTTTCTTTGATCCTCATGTGATGTGTTATGGATGATGTTTTCTATATGCTTGCGATTATTCTATGATGATGCAATGCTTTGATAGATGTGTGGGATGTGATATGTGATGAATATGATGATGCATGATGTTGTGACATGTATCTTGAAAATGAGATGTATTGATAATGATATGTTGTGAGATGTATCTTGAAAATGAGATGTATGATAATGATATGTTGTGAGATGTATCTTGAAAATGAGATGTATGATAATGATATGTTGTGAGATGTATGATAATGATATGCTGTGAGATCTAAGATTTAAAATGATATGTGACTAATTGTAAAATGATATGAAACTAATTGTAAAATGATATGCAGCTAATTGTAAAATGATATGTAACTAATTGATTTGAGCATCCTCATTCTGCATTCATCATCCTTGTATAACCACATGTTGTTTGCTTTCTTTGTAGGTATCATCATTGAGCATTGATTTGTTTTGGGATATGTTGAAAATTTATAAAAGCATAATGGTATAATTGAACCATAATGACCTATGAAAAATTTACATGATTTTTGATTTTGTAAGATAGCACAAGCGTTAAGAAATAATTGAACTAGGATGACCTAAGTGCAGATTACGTATAAACAGACAAGATTAAACCATTTGTATGTGTAAAGTGGAATCATGTCTTCAGTGATATGTTATGAATAACATCTCGAGACAAGTATCTACACAGTACAAATGATCGCCTCACAGACTGAAAACTAAAAAATTATTGGAGTCCCCACGACTTTCTCTAGCGTGAAGCTTTTGAGAATATGTAGAGGATCCAATAATTAAAAAAAGTTCAAGTGCAAAAATAGTCAAAACTTTATGCAAGATGCAACATTTGATACTTCAGAAAATCATCCATCATATTTTGTGAATCTCGTTAAGTGATCAATGTGTAGTTTTTATGATTGTTGAGTTTTGTTTGCTGGATATGATGTTCTGAGTTTTTGACAAGTTTTTGACTTCTTGAATATGCTGCAAGTTGTAATTGATACTGCCCCTAGCCAAGTGTTCCTCTTAATGTGGATATGTACAAGGATTACCAAGCCATGGTGAGATGCGGAGAAAGGATATGATGATAAACCAGGATAGTGACTACGCTAAGTATGTCCGGGATGGATATTGTGATAAAAATATCGGGTGATGGTCGATAGTGTTTTACTATGGATACAATGGTATGGATATAGATAGAGGAGCTGTCCTCACACAATAGCGCTTGTGTGCCAAGTTTTCACCAATCGCTTTTAGTGTTCCTTTTTATTTGTTTTTTCCTAGTTTTTTAATATTTTTTTTATTTTTTGACGTTTCTGTGCATTAGATTACTCAAGTGTAGTATTTATTCATATGGATGTTGTTAGTTGGTTTGTTGAGCACATCTCCCTCTAAAGTTGTTAGCTGATAGGTGCCTGATCCATAGGATAATATAATGACATAGGGACCTAACCAGTTAGGTTCAAATTTCCCTTTCTTTTCCCAATCTTGCTGATTTCTAGGATTTTCTTTGAGTACTAGGTCACTAATTTAAAAAAATTTGGGAATGACCTTGTGGTTGTAGCTCCTGCACATGTGTTGCTGATATGCTTTGAGATGAGTGTAGGCACGTTGACGTCTTTCATCTAGAAGTTTGAGCTCTTGTAGTTGGTTTACTCGATACTCTTCATCTAGAATTAGGCCTTTCAAAGAGACTCTGAGAGATGGAATTTCTACCTCTAGGGGTAAAATTGCTTCTGATCCATATACCAATGAATATGGTGTACCTCCTATTGGTGTGGGGATGCTAGTTCTATAGCCCAAAGTACTAGATTGAGTTGTACATGCCAATCTTTGCCTGCATCATTCACTATTGTCTTTAGGATTTTCAATATTGTCTTGTTGGATGCTTTTTCTTGACCATTCCCTTGTGGGTAGTAAGGTGTCAAAAAATGATGTTGGACATAGTTCTCATACATCTTGGTTCTTGAAAGGTCATCCATTATCTATGATGATGGAGCTTGGAATGTCATATCTACAGATCAAATAATTAAGGATGAAAGAGGCTATTTGTTTCCCAGTTACTATGGTCATGGGGACTGCTTCAATCCACTTGGTAAAGTATTTTGTTGCAATTATAATGAACTTGTGTCCATTTGAAGATGAAGGATGAATTTTGCTGACCAAGTCCAGTCCCCACTGGCAAAAGGGCTAAGATGTTGTGAATGGTTGCAGTTCCTCTATTGGTGCATGTATAATATTGCCATGGATTTGGCATTTAGGACACTTCTTTGCAAAGTGATAAGAGTCTTTTTCCATTGACAGCTAGTAATATCCCATTCTTAGAAGCTTTTTAGAAAGAGTAGGACCACTTGAATGTGTGCCATAGATACCTTTGTGAAGCTCTTGTAAAGCGGAGTTAGATTCATTACAATCAAGGCAACGAAGAAGAGTACCATCTAGACCTGGATGGTACAAAGTATCAGTAGTAAGAGTATAATAGGCGGCTTGCCAGATAAAGTTGCATTTTTGGTTTTGGGATAGGTCAATGGGTAGGATATTGCTCTTAAGATAGTTGTATATCGGTCCATATAATGGAGAGTCTGAACTGGTCAAGGAATAGATAACATGGGAATCAGAATGGTCATAGGCTGGGGAGAACAAATGCTCTACCAGAAACTTGTAACGATTTTGTTTCTCTGGAATTTGCGGTAGTGAAATGATAGTATCCATTGCATCAGTTGCTCTATTATCCAACCTTGGTATTTGCTCGAAGGTGATGTGTACAAAATATTGTTTAAAATCATCCACCATTCACTTGTATGGTAGCAACTTGTCATCCTTTGTCTGATAGTCATTGTTGATTTGATTGATGACTAGTTGTGAATCTCCATAGACTTTCCATTCTATGATTTTCTATTCTACGGCCATTTTGATGCCTATAACCAGTGCCTCATATTCAGCAACATTATTTGTACATGGAAACATAAGCCTCTATGATCTTGGTATGGTGTGCCCTTCAGGAGTGATGAATAGAATGCCAGCACCTGAGCCATGTTGAGTATAGGATCCATCAAAGTATAGGATCTATTGTTGGGTAGAGATAGAAAGAACGTCTTTGTCTAAAAATTCAATCTCCATAGGTTGTTTTTCAGGTAGTGGTGCTTCGGCTAGTTGATCTACGATTGCTTGTCCTTTGATAACTCATCATTCTGTGTAGTGGATATCAAACTCATTGAGAATCATGACCCATTTAGCCAATCTACCTATAAGAGCTGCCTTGCTGAGTAAATATTTGAGAGGATCAATTTTTGCAACTAGCTTAATTGTGTGAGCTAGCATGTAGTGCTGAAACTTTTGAGAGGCAAATACCACTATTAGATAAGCCTTCTCAATGAATGTATAGTTGAGTTCATATCTGTTCAATGTCCTATTGATGTAGTATATAGCTCATTCTTTGTCCTATTGATCTTCTTGTGCTAACAATGTCCCCAGTGATATGTTTGTTGTTGAAATGTAGAGAATAAATGGCTTCCCTCCTATTGGTGGTACTAGAACTGGTGGGTTCATTAAATACTACTTGATTTGATAAAATGATTCTGTGCATTTGGCTTCCCATCTGAATGGTATATTTTTATGTAGCAAATGGTTCAACATGAGACTTTTATCTACTAATTGAGCGATGAATCGCTGGATTGATTGGAGTTGTCCTTGTAGAGATCTGAGCTGACTGATGTTCTTTGGTGGTGGCATCTCCATAATGGCTTGTACCTTTGTTGGATCCACTTCAATACCCTTAGCTAAAACTATGTAGCTTAGTAACTTGCCTGATGTAACCCTGAAGACACACTTCTTAGGGTTGAGCCCGACTTGGAATTTCTCCAGTCTGTCAAAAATATTTTCCAAGATGTTTAAATGATCTGCTTTGGTGAATGATTTAGCTAGTAAATCATCCACATAGTCTTCCATGAAGTTATGCATCATGTCATGAAAGATTATTGTCATATCCCATTGATAAGTTGCTCCTGCATTCATTAAGCCAAAAGGCATGACATTCCAATAGTATGTTCCCTAGGGATAGGTAAATGTTGTTCTATCTTGATCCTCTGGGGCTATCTTGATTTGATTATAGCCTGAAAAACCATCCATTAGTGATAGCATTGCATGGCCTACTATGAGGTCTATAATTATGTCAATATTAGGTAAAGGAAAGTCATCCTTGGGACATACTTTGTTGACATCTTTAAAATCAGTGCATATTTTGATACTGCCATTTGGTTTTGATACCAGTACAATGTTGGAAATCCATTCAGCATAGTTGATAGGTCGAATGAACCCGACATCTAATAGTTTCTTCAGTTCAGCTTTAACCATGAGTGCCACATGTGGATTCATCTTTCACAGTTTTTGCTTGACTAGCTTAGCTCCTGGAGTAATGGATAGGTGATGCATGATCAATTGTGGATCAATCCCAGACATATCTATATATGACCAAGCAAAGTTTATTTTCTTTTCTTTAAAAAATTTAATAAACTCTGATCTTTCTTCCTCTGTCAAAGATTCTGCAAGGTGTATATTTTTTGCTTCTTCCGTGGTACCAATGTTGATTGATTGAGTGGGCTCAATCAATATGGGTGATCGCTCATGATAATGCTTAGGAAGAGTGTCAAGTATCCCATCCTTAGGTGCCTTAAAAAGGTTTTCACCCTCAGATGCGTCCTTTATTTTTACTTTTTTGTGATCTATTATTGCCATTGACTAGTTTTCAGCAGTAGATCCTTTATTTTGTTCATTTTTATGACTAAGAGACTTGGCATTCCCCTGATTGCAAATTTCATTACTTTATTCACTGGTAGAGTCTGTCTCCGGGTTAATGGTACATAAGTAATGGATAATGGATTTGTCATTTGGAAAAATTGGTATATCATGAGTTTCAGGTTCATCCCAATATATGAGGTCAGGAAAGACAAGTGGTAAGGACTCATTTGGTGGATCAAGTTCTGCTACTATAAGTGTCAGGACGAAAGTATCATTGTGATTAGTCAGGGTGTTAAAGAAGTTAAGGATTTCATCGAGGTCTTCGATGGTATCATCTTCCATATAGACGCTCATAATGTCACTGCTCATTTTCCTTGGCATCATAAATATTTTGTGGACCAAATTCAAGTGGTCTAGATTCTGTGTCGCATTCTTCTTGAGAGATGGGTGTATTACTGTCATTTGCACAAATATCTTTAGTAACATTAAAATAGCTACCCCATTCATATTCATTGGAATCAGTCTTAGAGGTATTATCCCAGATTCTAGCAGTGTTGTGAACTGGTATGTTGTAGGGTGAGAACAGGTCTTTGATAATTAATACAAGTTTGATAGTTTTCTCTAATTCTATGTCAGATCCTACTTCTACTTTTTGCATTTGTTCATATACTGTCTCTCCTTGGGGAGGAATGATGTTATTAGGAGGTGATTCTTCTTTGTTGGATATTGGTTCTTGAATATGATGTGCTTCTATAGTAGATTCTTCTTTCTCTTGATTGATAGGTTGCTTTTGATATTGCTTTTTTTCTTGATGTTCACATTCCTTACGTATTGTCTCAGCTAACTCAAATAGTGCCTCCTATCAGGAGTCTTCTTTGTATTTCTTCTTTTCTTTCCACTGAGGTTTTTGATATTTGTGTGGTGTCCTCTTTGGTAGTAGAGTTATTTCAAAGCCTAATCCCTTTTTGTCTTTACTGAATTGTGAAGGAGGATCCAATGGTTCTGTGATGCCTCCCTGACATTTTCCAATAGGTCCTTTGCCATTGTATCCCATTTGTTGCATGATCAATTAGCCTTTTCCATACAGGTGTGTTGGTATAGCTACCTCCATAATAGCTGCTCTATCTTCTTCCTCATCCTTGTACAACCAACTAAGGATGTCCTTTTCCTCTGATTCATGTGCTAGAGTGCCTAGTTGGATAAATGTGCCATCAAACTTGGTGATGGGCTGGGTTGCTTGATGTGTTGATGTTGTAGGTAATCCATGAGATTTAGGTGATGTTGGTAAGTTGGTCAAACACATGGGTTCCAAAGAGTACTCTCCCATTCCTTGCTCTTTGATTTTTATTTTCAGCTTGAAATCTATAGACAGTGAGGTAGACTTTTCTTGCTGAGGATCTGGTGTTGAGTAATTTTGTTTTTCTCTATTATGTGTAACCAAGTTGTCTTGGGCTGCCCCCATAGCATTACAATGTTTAAAAGGATTATGATTTGCTGATATGGAAATCTCCTATCCATTGTAGGGGAACTTAACACACTAATGATAAGTAGAAGGTACTACTTGCATTTCATGTATCCAAGGTCGACCCAATAAGATATTGTATGTGAGATCTATGTCCAAGACTTGGCACATAGTGTCCTTTTATATTGGTCCCACTTGAATTGGCAACATTATTGTTCCTTTAGATGATCTTTCTTCACCATCATATGCTTTGATAGTGATCTTTTTGTGTGGATCAATAGATTTCTCAAAGAAGCCTAATGCACAGATAAGTTTTAAGGTACAAATATTTAGTCTAGCTCCTCCATCTATTAATACTCTTTTGACTCGATGCTTGTAGACCAAGACTTCAATGTGGAGTGGAGTATTGTGTGGATGGCTCAATGAGATATTATCATGCTCAGAAAAAGTGAGGTTATGAGGCCCTATCATATGAGCCACCATGGCTTGGAATTTGTCAGCATCCAAATCTTGAGGTACATTTGTTTCTAGTAACGCTTGTTCCAATATGTCTTTGTGTTTTGGCGAAAGTTTGAGCAACTCTAGTATAGATATTTGAGCAGGAGTTTTACGCAGTTGACTGACTAGATTATATTGAATTTTGGGTATGGTGTTTGCTATTGACATATGCCCTTTCAAGACATATTTTTGAGCTCTAGTTGTTACGTTGATAGATTCATGTTCCCGCTTATCTCTGATTGTGATGACGTTTACTTGATTGTCTTTAGCTGATATATGATTGATGGTGTTATTGTATATGTGATTGATACGAGCTCCATGTGTATCATTCAAGGTTGAAACTTCATCCTTGTTGTAGTTTGGAAGAGGATTTTAAAAGGCTTCATGGTCACAATTTGTCTTGAGACCATCGATTGTTAAATCGCCTCTATCAATCATGTCTTGAATAATGTTTTCAGTCTCATGCAATCATTGGTTTGATGACCTTTTTTATGATGAAAAACACAAAAGTGTGAGTCATTCCACTAGGGTGGTTTGATTTGTGGCTCAAAGTTGTTGATTGCTGGTAAGGAGATAATTTTGTTTGCCAAGAGTTCTCTGAATGCTGACTCTAATGATTGCCCCAGCGGTGTGTAAATACGTTTTTGAAAGTTGTTTGCATTACCTCGTGAGTTTGGATTAGGTCCTCGATTGGTGTTATTGTTTTGGGTATTGTTTGTGTTGAGTTGATCTTGATTGGTATTTGGTGCATAAGTGTTAGTGCCTTGGTTAGCACCTTTGGGATTCTTTGTTGCTTGAGGATTACCTGATAATGTGAGCACGGGCTGCTTTGATTTTGGATCAATTGATTCATTTCCTCCCTCATTTCCATTGTTTTTGTTTCTGGTCTAGAATCTGAATTTGTCTAAGTTGTTGTTGTTTTGGTTGTTGTAATTGGATGAACTTGTTCCTTCTTTGAAGAATTTTAACGTTCCTTTCTTGACACATGCTTCTTCTACTTGGATGCCATTCTCAATCAACTTGGCAAAAGATGGTATGCATTGGAGTTTGAGTCTATAACTCATCTCACTATTCAAGTTGTCAATGAAAATTTCCATCTTTTCCTTTTTTGGCACATCACGAGGATATCTCAAAACCATACAGCGCCAACATTGAAGGAATATCATGAATGTTTCATTGTTTTTCTGCTTGGTATTACAGACATCTAGCATAGTGATAGCATGTTGAATGTTATAGGAATATTGAGTTATGAATTTGTTGACTAGTTCATCAAATGATCTGACAGGAGGTGTGATTTTGGATAACCATTACAACATTTGCCCTCCCAAGCTTCTTGGGAATGTTGGCATTATAACAGACAATGGGAGATTGTTGGCATTTCAATAAGGATATTGAGAAGGTTGTTGATGATTATGGGTATAACTGATTAAGGATGATTTACTGTCTTAATATTATTATTTTGTCATTGATGTCAAGATATTGATTTTCTAAATTAGTATGATGTTGCCATATCTTGAGAAGTATGATTTGATGAGTATAAAGGTGTCAATAAAAGACACAGAAAGAACATGATGGATAGGGGGAGAAATAAGTTATTCAATGGGCAACAATTACCGAGTTAGACAATGATGAGATCATGATGTTTTGATTGTTTTGATATCATACACATGTTATTTATTGTAAGGTTAATACTATGCTATGTTACCGAGCAAAGAACCCAGTAGTAAACCCTAAGGTTATCGCTATCGGTTAATGAAGACAGAGTGTCTACCGAGTGAAGTTTAGTATTTACCAAGTTGCAACCGAGTAATAACATAATGCATTAAATGATTAAAAGCATTATTTAATGAATGGAGCTGATGAGCTGGAACTGATTAAATGATTGGTATGCCATGCATAAAGTTTGTTAAAGAATCTATGGCAAAGGAAAATTGGCATGAAGATCTATAGTGCAGATTGAACTGCATACCCTAGCACAAGTTCCAAGGGGGGGTAAAATGTTTTTCAGATTGAAGAATACATTAAACTTGATCAAAGTTTGAAGATCTGATGGCTATGATTGATCATGGGAAATGTGATCAAGGAGATTAAGCGGTTGGCAATTGTTTATAAATAGGGAACTGTTGATAAACAATGTATGCAGGCAAGTGTATGCATAGGGATGCTACATAGTAATTATCGAGCATAGAAGCTTGAAGAACTGTTTGTATAACAGAGTATAGAGCCCAATAGATGGACAAGATTAGTTCTATGTCTAGATTGTATTGAGCAAATAAGAATCTGTTTTAGCATTTTAGATGTGAAGTTGCAGATAGATTTTTATTACTATTATTTTGTGAAGTGACAGAAAATCTCTTAACTGAGTGGACTTAACAGTCTTATGTGTAAAACCCTCTAGTAAGGTGACATTCTAATTGAGTGTTTGAAATCCTTTAACAAGGTCACTTCTAACAAGGTGAAGATCCTAACAGATCTGAGGGAAATCCCTTAACTAAGTCACATCTAGCAATGTGTTTGTAATCTTTAATAGGATTTGCTTTTAACCGAGCATATTCTAGAAGAGTATATTTCTTAGTGGGTCCAAAATCCCACAGTGGTTTTTCCCTATTTGGGTTTCCATGTTAAATCTGGTGTTATGAGGTTTATGATGTTTATATGCTTTTGAGTTTACATGTTTAACAGTTTTGGTTATATTACTGAAGTATATGTTACCGAGGTTGAATCTGATGTTTTTATGGAAGATTAAGTTTGTATGATTCACCCCCCCCCCTCTCATCTTATCAGCTTGGCATTTGTACTTAATATTAAGTATCAGAACTATCAATTGGTGTCAGAGCTTTGGACTCTGGAAGAAAAGTTTAAAGGTACTTGAGGCAAAGATCCAAAGATGTATAAGAGGGATGCACCAAAGCTGAACAAGTCATGTTTCTCTACATGGTAGAAAAGGATGAAGCTGCACCTATTAGAAGTTGGAGAATATATTCTATATTATCTGGAGAATGATTTCATTACACCGAGCACCTATCCATTGACAATGGAAGAGATAAAGGCAAAGCAAGAACATATCCAAGCAATGATTGAAATAACATCTCCATTGACTGACTCAGAGTTTAATGATCTAGAAGGCTGCAATAATGCGAAGGCAATGTGGGACAACCTCATATCTATATATGGCGGTGATGAACATGTTCAAAGAGAAAAAGTGGATAGTGTAAGAGGGCAACTTGAATCTATGAGGATGAATGAAGGTGAGAACATAACTCAGTATAGCACAAGACTAAAGGAGATTGTTAATCAAATCAAAGGAGTAGGTGGAACCATTGAAGAAAAGGATATAACAAGTAAGTTGTTAAGAACCCTTCTACCAGCTTATGCAATTAGAGTCTCTGCAATCAATGAATTAAGGTCTATACCCAATATGTAAGTTTCTTTAGGTGCTACTATTGGTAAGCTACATGCATTTGAGTTAAGTAATTTTGATAACAGTGGGTCTTCGGTAAATAAAGTTGAATCTGCATTTAGTTCTTTTCATCTTGATGAATCTAATAATTACAGTGGAGCAAGTGAAATATTTTGTAAGAACATGGAGGAAGTACACAAACTGTATGAGGAAATTAGAAAGCAAGAAGAGTTTGAAGCACTATTGGCCAGAAGGTTATCGAGAGGCAAAGGTAAGTATAAAGGAAAACTACCTTTGAAATGTTTCAATTGTGATAAGATAAGACACATGGCTTCTAACTGTCCTAACAAGGATTCTAATGAAAAGAGAGATTACCGAGATAATAGATAGAAAGACAATCATTACAAAGGACACTGAGACTTTAGAAGAAGAGATAGAAAGACATGCTTAATAGCTAATGAGGAATCCAATGATGATAAATCAGATGAAATTGATACAGAGGAAGTAGTTTATGTGGCTATCAAAGATGGATCAGATGAAGAAAGGTATGAAGAAAAAGCCCTAATATCTCACATAAATACTAATGATTCTTGGATCATAGGTAGTGGATGCTCACATCACATGACTGGTAATAAACACAAGTTTGTTATGTTAGAAGATTATGATGGAGGCTATGTCGAAGTTATTTTAAAATATTTGGAAGTAGATGCTATGTACACAAAGATGATAGAAATGGAAAGTTTGATCAGAAAAGTGTAGAAGGAACATTTCTAGGTTATTCTTTAGAAGCAAAGCATTTAAATGTCTGATCAAATCATCTAACAAAATAGTAGAAAGTGCAAATGCAAAAATTGATGAATTTGCAGAAAGAAATGATGAAGGAAATTCCAAAGAACCAAAAGATTATGATGAATTTGTCTATGTTCAACTGACAAGTCCTACCGAGAAAACAGTTGAAGAAAATGAAGAGAATATCTAGTTACCGAGTGATGAAGAAGATCATACAGAGCCTATCAAACCTATATTAGCCAAGTATGTCAGAAGACATCATGCACCAAGTCAGCTTATAGGAGATAAGGATGATCCAGTGATGACAAGGAATAAACTGAGATAGAACACATGTCTGATATCTGAATTTGAACCGAGAATAGTGAAAGAGGCATTTAACAGTGAAGATTGGATAAATGCTATGACAGAAGAGATTGATCAAATCAAGAAGAATGACACATGGACACTAATCCCAAGACTGAAGGACAAAATGTAATAGGTACAAAGTGGATTTTCATAAACAAGCTAAATGAAAAAGGTGAGGTCATTCAAAATAAATCAAGACTAGTATGCAAAGGTTATGCTCAAGAAGAAGCAATTGATTATGGTGAAACTTTGGCACCTGTGGCTAGACTTGAAGGAGTAAGAACATTCTTGGCATATGCTACTTTCAAAAACTTCAAGGTATATCAAATGGATGTCAAATTTGCATTTCTAAATGGAATATTAGAAGAAGAAGTTTTTATTGAACAACCTAAAGGATTTGTTGAAGACAAGAGTAAAAATCAAGTATGTAAATTGAACAAAGCATTATATGGTTTGAAACAAGCACCTAGAGCATGGTATGAAAGATTGCACTCTTATTTGATTAAGATTGGTTTTATAAGGACAAGTGAGAATAGCAATATGTACATGAAGAATGACGAAAATGGAATACTGATCTCAGCCATATTTGTTGATGATATTATATTTTGTGGAAATGACTCTTTATGCAAGAACTTTGGAAATGAAATGAGCAAAGAATTTGAGATGTCATTAATCAGTGAGATAAAGTATTTTATAGGTTTATAGATACTGCAAATGAAAAATGAGATTTTCATTACTCAATCCAAGTGCATAAAGGAAATCTTGAAGAAATTTGGAATGGAGGATTCAAAACCAGTAAGTACTCCTATGACTACCAACTGTAAATTATCAAAGAATGATGAATCTGCGTCTGTTGATGAGACACTTTACCGATCCATGATTGGAAAGCTACAATATGTTGTTCACAGTAGGCCAGATATAGCACATGCAGTAGGTATAGTTGCAAGATTCTCTATAGATCCCAAGGAAACACACATGATAGCAATCAAAAGAATTTTTAGATACTTGAAAGGAACTGAGGATTATGGCTTAGTATATCAGAGAGGAAATGACTTTGATTTAAAAGTTTATATTGATGTTGATTGGGCAGGCAACATTGATGACTGAAAAAGCACAAGTGGAGGAGCTTTCTTTTTAGGAGAAAGACTACTAAGTTGGCTTAGCAAGAAACAAGGATGTGTTTCATAGTCAACAGTAGAAGCTGAATATGTTGCTACAGCATTAAATTGTACCAACATAGCATGGATCAAACAGCTGTTGGATGGTATAAATGAGAAAGTTACCGAGCCAGTAACTATATTCTGTTACAATACTAGTGCCATTAACATTTCAAAGAATCATGTTATGCACTCTAAGATGAAACACATCTCTATCAAATATCATTATCTTAGAGAAGAAGCTCAAGAGAAGAAAGTGGTGTTGGAATATGCTAGCACAAAGGAACAAATAGCAGATATCTTCACCAAGCCACTGTTGAGGGACACTTTTGAGTATCTCAGAAGTAAGTTAGGGGTCCTACCCCTGTCTTCCATTCACTGACCGAGTTTGGTGCAACCATCAATTCGATGACTCTACTGAATATCTTTTAGGAGTTGATGCTGATTTACACACTATAGGAGGTTTTCTAAAGGTGTGCAGGGAACAATATAGGAAATAGGAATTGAAGACAAAATGCTCTGACTGAGACTAAGTTGATACATCACAACAGGAAATCACTTCATACAGGAAGAAATTATGTTTTAGTTCTTTACTTTTTGGCATTGTTGTCAAAGGGGGAGAAGACTGGAGAAGACTGAAGAAAAGAAAGACTGAGAAAAGAGGAGAAGTATAATGTATGGGGGAGAAGACTGATGACAGGGGAAGAGCATTTCAGCATTTCACAGTGTCACAGCAATTCGAATCAATTAGGTCAAATCAATTGATTTTGCCATCAACACCAAAGGGGGAGATTGTTGGCATTATAATAGACAATGGGAGATTGTTGGCATTTCAATAAGGATATTGAGAAGGTTGTTGATGATTATGGGTATAACTGATTAAGGATGATTTACTATCTTAATATTATTATTTTTTCATTGATGTCAAGATATTGATTTTCTAAATCAGTATGATGTTGCCATATATTGAGAAGTATGATTTGATGAGTATAAAGGTGTCGGTAAAAGACACAAAAAGAATATGATGGATAAGGGGAGAAATAAGTTATTCAATGGGCAACTTTTACCGAGTTAGACAATGATGAGATCATGATGTTTAGATTGTTTTGATATCATACATGTGTTATTTATTGTAAGGTTAATACTATACTATGTTACCAAGCAAAGAACCTAGTCGGTAAACCCTAAGGTTATCGCTATCGGTTAATGAAGACAGAGTGTCTATCGAGTGAAGTTTAGTATTTACCAAGTTGCAACCGAGTAATAACATAATGCATTAAATGATTAAAAGCATTATTTAATGAAAGGAGCTAATGAGCTGGAACTGATTAAATGATTGGTATGTCATGCATAAAGTTTGTTAAAGAATCTATGGCAAAGGAAAATTGGCATGAAGATCTACAGCGCAGATTGAACCGCATACCCTAGCACAAGTTCCAAGAAATGTATGAAAGTTCCAAGGAAGGGTAAAATGTTTTTCAAATCGAAGAATACATTGAACCTAGTCAAAGTTTGAAGATTTGATGGCTATGATTGATCATGGGAAATGTGATCAAGGAGATTAAGCGGTTGGCAATTGTTTATAAATAGGGAACTATTGATAAACAATGTATGTGGGCAAGTGTATGCACAGAGATGCTACATAGTAATTATCGAGCATAGAAGCTTGAAGAACTATTTGTATAACAGAGTATAGAGCCTAGCAGATGGACAAGATTAGTTCTATGTCTAGATTGTATTGAGCAAATAAGAATCTGTTTTAGCATTTTAGATGTGAAGTTGCAGATAGATTTTTATTACTATTATTTTATGAAGTGATAGAAAATCTCTTAACCGAGTGGACTCAACAGTCTTATGTGTAAAACCCTCTAGCAAGGTGACATTTTGATTGAGTGTTTGAAATCCTTTAACAAGGTCCCTTCTAACAAGGTGAAGACCCTAACAGGTCTGAGGGAAATCCCTTAACCGGGTCACATCTAGCAATATGTTTGTAATCTTTAACAGGATTTGCTTTTAATTGAGCATACTCTAGAAGAGTATATTTCTTAGTGGGTCCAAAATTCCACAGTGGTTTTTCCCTATTTGGGTTTCCACGTTAAATCTGGTGTTATGAGGTTTATGATGTTTATATGCTTTTGAGCTTGCATGTTTAACAATATTGGTTATATTACTGAAGTATATGTTACCGAGGTTGAATCTAATGTTTTTATGGAAGATTAAGTTTGTATGATTCACCCCCCCCCCCCCCCCTCATCTTATCATCTTGGCATCTGTCCTTAACATTAAGTATCAGAACTATTAGGGAATAACCTCATCAAATAGGTGTCATCATGGGTGAATTCAAGACTCATTGTACAAAATTATTGAACATGATCACAGGGATCGCTTTTCCAATCATATTTGTCAAATTTGGGAATTTCTGAGTTTGGAGGAAAAGCTACCATGTTTAACCATTTGTCAAAAGGATAAGGACAAATTTCAGTTAAGGAGTACCGTACTGTTGTCCCTTGTTGCATGTCTTGCATTTGTCTTTGTAACATTTACATTTGTTGAGTGAGAGCAATCAAAGGTGCATTATTTTTCTGAGGGAAGAGTTCTTCCCTTGCACTAGTTCTAGGCTAAAATGGTGTGTGGAATGGTATGTTTTGCTCTGAGATGTTTTGCTCAGGGATATTTTTCTCAGGGATATTTTGCTCAGGGATATCTTGCTCAGGGTCACGTGTTTCTTCCTCTCTTTATCATTCTTGATATTCATAATGTTGAGATCTTGTTCTAAAAATGTTTGTGTCCAAATCTTCAGGAAGTTTAACTCCTTTGCTTGTGAGCATGAGCAAATATTTTTCTTTGTCATTTTCCATGAGCCTTTCCACAAGCCTTTGAAATGAAGCACTTTCTTGACACTCTTGAAGGAGTTCCTCAGTAATTTCAGTGTCCTCTAGATGTGGACCCTCAAAAGGATTTGATAATCTTTGATTCATGTTGGATTCTGGTTGCATTTCACTTTGTTTGTTTCATTGAGAACAAGTAACAACGGGCATCTAGTAGAAGCTTTCTGTGACAAAAGGAATGAACTCTTCAATTTTTTGCTCAGGGGTTGGTGGTTCAAATCGGGGTATGTTATAAGTGATGTACTCTTCAGGAAAGAAGGCCGGATTGATCTTCCCTCCTTGATTTATGCGTTGATTGAATGCTGATTTTTGATAGAATGCCCTACTCCTCAAGGGTTCCTTATCAAATTCATTTGTTTTGTTTTGAAGATACAAGCATATAAGATGAAGGAATGTGCATGAAGCAGAGTTGTATCTCTCAGTCCACAGCAGAAGCCGAATATTCTTCTTTCTCGATGGTAGACTAGTCTCATGGATGAGAAAGAAGCAGAGTTGTATCTCTCAGTCCACAAGAGAAGCAGAATATGTAGCATCATTTATAAACTGCACTCAGACAATTTGGATGAAGCATGTATTAAGTGGTTTCAAAGTCTGCATATCTGAACTGGTGAGTATATTTTGTGATAACACAAGTGCAATTAATATTTCCATGGTTCTCTATCTCACAAGGTCCTCAAGCCAATGCCTTTCTCAGATCACTAAGCAAAGTGGCTTAGGGATGATGAATGCAAGAACGAGGGATGCTTATGATTGATCTAATTATGAAATGCATCCTATCTATGCATGATTCTACAAATGCAATAAACTAGATTATAAGATGACAAGATTAGTAGCAATACTATCCTAACATGATATACTAGTTAATGATTTAAGCTAATGATAAAGGAAATAGTCTAAAGTGCTTATTAGATTAATTCCTATTACAAAGAGAAGCTAGATGTATTGATAAATTTGAGCATAAATGAGATACTAAAATCTTGCATGGATCCTAAAATAGAGGAATGAGAGCTCTATTTATAGTGAAAATATGGCAATGGATGGTCAAGATTGAAGGAGTTAATCAAGGGTCGGGATTGAAAGTTATCAATCCATGTTTACAATTTTCACCAATGAAATGGTGATAATTGTCAACATAAGACTGGTTGAGAGGACATGAAAGAAGCATTAAATGCTTGAGAAGACCTTATGGTTACCTTAGGAGGTAAGGGTTAAGGTTAGGTTAGGGTTATCCAATGGATAAAGCTTTTATCCAAGGGGTAATTTTTTGTGCAAAGGTTAAAGGGATAACCATGGTCAAAGAAATAAATGCTTGATCAAACCCCTGGGTTAGATGAGGGTTAAGTTAGTCAAAAAGTCTCTAACCATGCCACTAAGGGTTAGTTAACCATTAATGGTTTGAAGACTTTGGGGACAAATTTGTAAGAGTCCTTCCAAATTTGCAGATATTCAACAAGTTAGCTTGTTGAATGGATAAAGGCTTTAATGCTTTTAGAAGACTTTGCTCCAAATTAGAGAAGTGACCTCCTCAAATTTAGGGAAAAGGGATAATGGATGGGTTTGGGCTAATTGATTAGGATTAGATGGATTCTAGAAGAAATTAGGAATAGGGTTTAGGATGCAAGTGGGAGATGTAGGAAAATGCAAGTGGGTGAGGGAAAATAGAATTAATTAAAATAAATTGCTTTATTTCAATTGGTTGCAATTTGGGAAATTGAATAAATTAGATTTATTCAATTTTGGGATAAACTATTAATTAAATGTAAATTTAATTAAAAGTAAGAAGAAAAGATTTAATTAAATAAAATGATTTATTTAATTAAATGATGTAAAGGGCTTTAGTGAATTTAACTAAATAAATTGAAAAATTTATTTAATTGAATAGAAGAATGTGGGTGATTTAGTTAAATTAAATTTAACTAAATGGAGGAATGGGAATAAAATGTATTAAATATTCATTTAGAAATACAGTCATTTTAATACATCTACAGTGTAGAGTTTGATGACATGATGGTGTATGTTGTCATTGATGTCAATATGCTAAAGTATGAGCTGGTATATTGAAGTAAATAAACTGGCAAGAGAACCGGTATGATGGTATGAAGTGAACCGGTATGATGGTATGAACCAGTATATGTGAAAAGGTGAACCGGTATGTTGGAATGTGAACCGGTATATGGAAAGTTTGTATCAAGGTTTCATTTGATATGACTATCGATTGGTAGTCTCAGCTTCAGGGTTTCTGGTTGATGCATTCCAAGTCTGTCTGATTCAACCGACGACATCCTGTGATGAGTTAGCATTGAAATGAAGATTAGATCGCGTTGCCACTTCATCCTTGTGCGCATGAAGAATCTTATCTAGGATCTTTCATGAAGAAGATTGATTATATCCACCTTGGGAATGTGCAAAATCTCTGTAAATAGTGGAGAGTGCGTGATGGGTTATCAACTTCTAGAAGCGGTGAAGAACGGACGATAGAGAACGTCTTGAGATTTGTTCAAGATTGTTTTACCCCATGTAATGTGATTTAACGGTTAGGATTGGACCAATTGTATTGTTAACCTAGATGCTTAGGGTTTTAGGTTTTGGCTACTGACCTAATTGTTTTTCTATAAGGTCGATGATGATTTTTGTTTGAGTTTGTTGGGAAATGATTATATGTGAGGTTATTCTTGCCAGACTAGAGAAGTGAGTAGATACCTGCAGAGTGTGATTGCAGAAGTATAAGAACTGAAGTGGATATGCCTTAGCATTGAGTGTTGTTATCAGATTGGTGTATTACCTATTGACTCCTAATCATTTCAACAGTTGGAAAATCCCTTTACCGGGTAGCTTTAATAGGCTTTTTGTAAATCCTTTAATAGGGTGACTCAAAATCATTGAGTTCTTTAAATCCTCTTGCGAGGTAACCTTTAACAGGATATTTAGCCATCCCTTAACCGGGTGATCCCTAGCAGGATCGGTTCCTAGCAGAACCTATTGTAAAGTATTTAACCGGACTAGGCTCCTAATAGAGAGAACTTCAGAAGAGTTTAAGAACAACTTGTGGGTATTCATCCCCACCTTGGTTTTTCCCAGTTGGGTTTCCATGTGAAAAATCAGTGTGTCATGTGTGATGCATTTTCATGTGATGTTTTAATGTTTTCTTTTAAGTGGTAATGCAAGTTGATCCAGTATTCTTTATATTTCTAATGTATTACTTGTTTAAGAATATGGGTGAAGTGGAAGTGTTATATTAGGTTTTGTGATGATCTAAGTGTTACAGGTTTATGACTTTTACAGTCACTATGTTTTACCGGTATTGCCTTGATTTAGAATGGTGATGTTGTTTACCAGTTAGTGTAGTCTTTGTAGTTTGAGTTGTTTATGAAAGTTTTTGTCCATACTAATTCACTCCCCCCATGCAATAGTTGTTGAGTATTTACTATTCATCATTATTCATCAGGAAGGATGAAAGGAAGAATTGGATGAAGGAATATCCTCTATAGGAAGTTTTTCCTTTCTATCGCCATTATTTATATCCTCTTTGATAGGTTGAGGGGGAAGATCCTTATCATATAAGCCTTCATATTTTCTTAATTTTATATGAGTATATAGTTCATGAATAAAATGTATAACATCATCTTCCGTATAAATTTTTTGGTGACTAAGATAAGCTCCAGGAGAATAAGGAGGATCTAAAGGGATTGATAAGCCAACATGTTGATCTTTCCCCCTTTCCACTAGAGTATGCCTATAAGAAGAGGATGATATCTTGTTTCTCTTCAATGCTTTCTCTCCATTTTAGAGATCATTGATAGGAGTATTGACTTTTTCCTCATTCACATTAGACACCCTAGGAGAGATACAAGTGTTGACTTTGTTGATGTCATCTTTAGGGTTATCATTATCTACAAAATACTTTATGTGATCTACACATGTAATGAATATTATTAAAAATGTCATCATAAAACAACATATAACATGGATAAAAGCTTTGAGATATGATATGCAAGTAGGGAACATTTTAGAAAATCCTAAAAATGCAATATGAAAAAGTATTATGGATGAAAAGAAGTTATGTAAAATGAAAGAAGCCATTATCCAACACATGATTTTGATAAATGTAACTAAAAATATAAAATATAACTGAAAATGTAAGTGAAAATTATGCAACCCACAAGCCAAAATGAGCAAAATAACTTAGGGTTTTTATGAAAGTAACCACTAAATTTATGTAATTATGATTTATGAGTTCAAAATAAAATTTTCAAATTTCTAAAAATCATATTTCAGACCACAAATAATAAATAAGCATGCAAGGAGTTGGGCTCACCAAAATGTAATGTGGGGAAAATTAGGAATTAGGGTTTAAGATAATAAAACCACTAAGTATCCCAATTAACCCACATACATTGAAAGAGGACTGAACCTAATAGATATAGGGTTAATCCTTGTGAGGAAAGAGATTGAGATTCTTATTAGATTCAATTGGGTTGGGGGGTTGATTATCATCTTTATAAGTTGAATTGTGATGTAGTTTATGAAATTAAGGTTTATTAAGGAATTATTGAAGTGATATGATGAAAACAATAAGCTACAAATGTCCCATAGAACCATCGACCTATATCTGAGAAAAATGAGATGTTTAAAACCTATCCTCCAAATTTTGACTTGTTTTTTTGAGACCAAGTAGCACAAATCTACAATGGTCCTCTGAATTTTCTACCATCGAAATTTGACTTGTTCGTCACTATTGACTTTGTTGAATATCTTGAGTACAACTCCGCATGTGTTTCTAGCATTAAAAAAAAGGGAAAGATGTTGGGAATAGAGTTTGCCTTAAGTCAAACCCTAGTTTTGGAATTAACCATGAATGAAATAATGCAAATACTAAAATAAATGTTAAGGAGATATACCTCAGATCTACAATTATTGATGATGATGCAATTCCCTTTGAATGTAATCACAAATGTTGAATGTAATGGCATGAAAAACACATGAACATGAAAAACCCTAATCACACACACATGCTTGTATGAATATTGATGTAAATTTGCTCCACAATGCTTGAATGATGAATATCCAACATTGAATATTTGAAGATGCTTGATAATGTATTCTTCCTAGATGCATGAATGATCTCATTGATGTTCTCCTAGGTCTAAATGAATTGATAGGATGTCTTTATATATGTTTCCCTAGGTAATTTACCGAGTAGGCCAACCTCCAACAGTCATGTGTAGCCCAAGGGATCAAATTTTGTCGGGGAGATATGGCTCCTACCCCATTTCAAATCAGGGCCCCTTTGAGAGGGATCAATGCATTTTGGGGCACCTTGGACCTTCTACAAAGAGGACCAAAACAAGCAACCAAGGGGGTGGGCATCTCATAATGGGACCCACTAGAGGGCGTACATGACATCAAATTTGGATAATTGAGCCTAAAAATACCTAAAGAGGGGATGCAAATAGGAGTTGTTATCCATAAAATCCTTGTCGGCTTGTGTCACAATGGGGATTTCACCATTATATAGGATGATTGTTGTCTAAAGATTGAGTTTCCAAATTTTTCTTCCTCTTATTATGTTATCCTTATTTTTCCTCATAACCTATTAGAGACTCCAAACACATTGTGACCATGGCATCAATATTTTCTAATTTCTAGATAATATTTGGACTGACATCAATTGAACCTATTATGTCTTCAATCATTTTAGTAAAACTACTGAACATGCTTTCAATAGATTCCAATTTTGTTCCATCATCTTTGTGCATCTATACCTGAATCACTTGGAACTCACTTTGAATGTCTCCTATAATTGCATCACATTATTTGAGCCATTTATTATGTTTTCCAAGGCTTTGTTTCAAAAGGGTAGCCCTCCATTCTATGCATTTCTTCCACACTATGCACAATTTAGACTCAACAAGTTTTGGCATGATAGATTGTAACATTTGCACAATAACAAGTCCAACATCTATCTTCATCTTTTGAGCATCAATAAGGTATTGTAGGGTTGGTCATAATGAAGTAACAACAACCTTAATCTTCTCCCAATAAAACATATAACTGGTGAAGTAGAGGGATGAACCTAAGTTGTCAAACAGGAGCAACTAGTTCATTTTGGAACTTCTGAATTTGTAAATCTTTTTCTTTAAGCTCATCTTTTACCCCGATGATTTATGTAGAATAAACAATATTTTCTTGGCTCTACTTGATTAATTATTTTGTCTTTTCTTCCAAGGCAACCTCTACTATTTGTTTATTCTATTCTTTATAATCTATTAGGGACTGGATTGCTTGCAATTCGTATTTTCAAAGCTATAGTTGTTGACTCAATTATTATTATTTTCTTCCTTCTCTACCACGTAGGCAACCTTTATTTAATTCACTTCTACAAAAAGCTTATTTCTTTTATCCTATTCTTCTTCGATCACTACAAATGTTCTTTCTCCACATTCTTTCCTCAACTCACTAATTTTTTATTCCATAGCCTTAAGCTCAACTTATTTTGCTTATACAGTAAGCTCCATAATTCCCACCTTTTCCTCTAGTTTGATGTTGGTTTGGGTGAGCTTAATATAATCAGATGTCACCACCTTCTATGATTCTTTTATGAATTCCACCTTGTCCCGAGGATGAGCTATACCCATACCAATTCCAGCTGCATGGACAATATAATCCTCTAATTGCATTTGACCTTTAGCCTTGACTACATCGTGTAAGGAAGTTAAGTAGCTGAACAACTTCCTACACTAATTTTGAGAGGAGAATAATGAAATTTTTTTAACAGATAGTTACAACAATTGAGAAACTTAACATAAATAATTAAAATATAATGCATAGCACAACATAGAAACACAATTATTTACGTGGGGAAAACCCTTTCGATAGAAAAACCCCACACTACAAAAGAAGCTCTATATTATTCAGCAATCAATAACAGATTACAATATACTTTTAGAGAAATCTCTTTGCAGGAGTACCACTATTCAGAGATTCAAAGGTAAGTTAATCATCATAAGAATCTTACACACAACCTCTATCTCACACACCTCATATATAGGAGATATAATACAAGAAACCATCAAATGGTATTACAAAACCATGGGCTAAAACCACACAATAAAGTAGAGACAATCTTCTAGATGCTCTATGACATGTTAAAACACACATCAACACGTGTCAAATCCCTTTTACAACTCATTTATGTGTCTGATGTATTTTATATTTCCTATTTCAAGACTACAAACTTCCGGAGGCCATAACTTGAGAATTGTATGTCCTATTGGCGAACCGTTTGAAGCACTGGAAAGCTCACAAAGTACTCTATTGCCTTGTAAGCTGCTACACTACTTACACCCATGTTTTAGGACATTTTAGGGCCTCTAAAGTATTCAAAATTAAATTTAAACCTTTCATTGCACCCCTCCAAAACAAAAACTGTAATATCTTCAAAAGTAGTTGCGATCTTGTGATGTAACTTTATCAGAATGCTTATCTAGCCAACCAGAAGCTTCACTGAGAATTTCACACCATTTTGTGCTCAAATGAAAACTTACTATAAATAGTAACCTCATATAAATGCAAGGTCGAGACACCATTTTCCCAACATTCTCCCACTTGTCAAACACCATGCAAGAGCAAAGGGAGTATCAACATAATAAATCAATTGCCAGGGGCCATGTGGCCCATAGACTCTGAACACCATATGAACTTCTCTATGCTCACAACCTTAGTTAAAGCATCTTCAACATTCATCAAAGTTTCTACCTTAAGTAGCTTCACCCTGCCATCTTTGATCATGTCTCCAACAAAATGATATTGAACATCAATATGTTTTGTCTGGTCATGTAATGTCGGGTTCTTAACTAGGCAGATCGCACTCTGACTATCGTGATAAACTATCACTACACCTTATTTTATTTTAGTATCTGAACAAAGACTCTTAAGACAAATGGCTTCTTTACAAGCATGAGTAGCTTCCATATACTTTGTTTCATTAGTGGACAAAGAAACCACAACCAATCACTTACTCATCCAACTAATTGCACCACCAAATAAAGTAAATACATAAGCACTGGTGGCTCTTCTGCTATCAATATCACTTTCCCAGTTTGAATCCACATAACCATGAATATCAAGGAGAGTCATGTATCCAACCAAATTACCATGATAACACAAAGAATACTTTGAGGTACCCTTTAAATATTTGATCAAGACTCTTTTGACTACATCCCTATGAACTCTAATAGGATT
Source organism: Cryptomeria japonica (assembly GCF_030272615.1). Lineage (NCBI taxonomy): Eukaryota > Viridiplantae > Streptophyta > Pinopsida > Cupressales > Cupressaceae > Cryptomeria > Cryptomeria japonica. Next base: position 256,149,588 of record NC_081410.1, read on the forward strand.
AGACATATATCTGGAAAGACCTCCCACTACTTGGGCAATGTTTGGTGTGGTACAGACCATAACATACATCAAACTTCCAACTACACTCTAGTAAGGCACTCTGCTCATGTCTTCCATCTCGGATGGGGATGTAAGACAATTTGAAGCAGATAATTTTGTTACAACTATAAAAGGAACACATAATGGTCTACAATCATGCATGTTGAACCTTTGTAATACTGAATTAGCATACTTACTTTGACCTATCCATAGCTTTCTGTTCGCTCTAGCTCTTCTAATTTCCATCCCAAGAATGTGCTTTGGAGAACCAAGATCTTTCATTTCAAATTTAGCAGCGAGTTGAGACTTTAGTTTTGAAATCATACCTTTCCCTTTACCAATGAATAACATATCATCAACATACAATGAAATGTATACGAAATGATTACCATTAGATTTATAATAAACATAGTGATTTGATTTAGAATGCTCAAATCCCAAACTCAATACATATGTATACAATTTCTAGTACCACATCCTAGGAATTCGTTTGAGGCCATACAAAGATTTCTTTAATTTACAGACTAAATTACATTTACCTTTCACCACATAGTACTCTGACTGTGTTATATAAATATCTTCCTCCAAATGACCATGAAGGAAAGTAGTTTTCACATCCATTTGTTCAACCTCTAAATCATAACCAACAACAATAGAAAGAAAAATCTAATGGATGCCATTTTTGCAACAGGAGAAAATATCTCACCATAATCAACACCCTCAACCTAAGAGTAGCTTTGTGCAACCAACCTTGCTTTATACTTCTCAATGGTTCCATCTAAACCAATATTTTCTTGAACAACCATTTGCAACCAATAGGCTTCCATCCTTCAGGCAATGGTACAAGATCCCATGTATCATTCTTTTTCAAAGATGTTATTTCTTCTTCCATAGTAATCTTCAAGGATTCTGCATCATTAATACCTAATGCCTCTTCTACAGATTTAGGTTCATCCACATTAGTGTTCAAAGGAAAAATACATCTCCAATCATCAAGTGAATACCTTTTAGGTGTTTCTTTATGTCTTGTAGACCTTCAAACAAGCTGATTTGGAGGTTCTTCCTCCTCTTCTGAAGATTCAGAGCTAGATGAGCTCCCCTCAACTTCTTGCCTATCAAGTGGTCTTGATTAATCTCTTTCAGGTGTAGAAGGGAATTGAATAACATCTTTCTATTTAGTTTATTGTAACTGCAATGTAACAAAAGGAGACTTAATTTCTCTAAAAATAACACTTCTACTATGAATTACCTTTTGTGCAACAGTGTCCCAAAGCTTGTATCCTTTCACACAATAATTGTATCCGATGAAGATACATATCACAACCTTGTTATCCAACTTTGTTTGCTTCTCCTTTGGCACATGTGCATATGCCTCACAATCAAAAACTCTAAGATGCCTCAATGAAGGCTTGTGACCTAACCATGCTTCCATACGCATTTTATCAACAAGAGTTGATGTAGGAGACCTGTTAATTAGGTAGTAGGTAGTGGCCAAAACTTCAGCCCAAATTTTTTTTTCTAAACCAACACCACTCGACATACTCTTAGCCTCCTCCATCAGTGTCCTATTCATTCTTTCTACAACTCCATTCTATTGTGGAGAATATAGAGTTGTCTTATATCTGTTAATGCCACGGTCTTTACAGAATCTATCAAAATCATTAGAGCAAAATCATTAGAGAAAAATTCACCGCCATTATGAGTCCTCAAACATTTGATTTTCTTTCCAACCTGCAACTCAACCATTACTTTCAATTATTTAAAATGACTAAAAACTTTAGATTTACTCTTTATAAAGTATACCCATGTCCTACTAAAATCACAAATAAATGATACATAATATGTGGATTTCCAATCGAAGGCACATCTACAGGACCAAACCATCAGAATGAATAAGATCCAAAACACCACAAGATTTATGAGAACTTGAGTAAAACTATATGCGGTTTTGTTTTCCATAAATGCAATGCTCACAGAAATCAAAGTCAAGATTACAATAAGTTAAACCTTCAATAAGGTTTTTATTTTTAAGGTCCACAGACCCTTTTATCCAATGTGGCCAAGTCTCTAGTGCCATAATATAGTCTTCTCTGCAAATAAATTTTCTTCAAAAGAAAGAGCACCCTTAGGTACCCAAAAGCCATGTCCATCCGCTAAAGGTGAAACCCTCAAATATTTCGATGGAGTATCTACAAATTTACTTTTTACAGAAGTGTTAGTACACTCAACAATGTATGCCTCTAGCTTATACAAAGTGTCGAAGCTGACACCTCTAGCAATCACCATAGCACCCTTAATCATCTTACATCCTACATTAGAAAGGACTACCTACACACCTGCATCTATCAGTTTTCTCACAAATAAATAAATTTTGTTTTAAACTAGGGATATGCAACATACCGCTAATCCTTTTTATTCTACCATCAGGAAACTAGATCCTAACTTTACCTCGACCAACAATGTCTAAATGTGAATCATCACCCAAGTACATCTTGCCTCCATTAAATTCTTAATATTCAAAAAACCAATCTTTATTGGAAGTCCTATGAAAAGATGCACCTGAGTCAATTAACCATGCGTCATTACCTACATGAGTAGCCAAAGCTGCAATGAATGCATCACCATCTTCCTTCTTGGACTCAGAATCAGAATCAAACTTCTTCTTTTTCTTCTTCTTTTTTTCTTTGCATTCGTTATGAATGTGACCTGGTTTACCACAATTCCAAAATATGAATTTGGACTTTCCAAGAGATTTGGATCTCCCTTTGGATTTGGACTTATTGTGCTTCTCATTCTTCTTGCCCTTTTCCTTAGGTCTTCCATAAATAGTTAGGGATTCCTTCGAGCTGATGGATACCTTCCTTTGCATCTTTTCACCAAGTAAGGAACCCACCACATTTTCAGACTTTAAAACAATATAAGTATTACTGGTAGTCATAACAAGAGAATCCTACAAATTAGGTAAAGAACAAAGTCATATCTAGCATTTCTCCTCTTCATCCATTTTAACACCACTGATACCAATTGAGCTACCAACATATTAAATGCTTCCAGGTGATCTATAATTCGTCCACCCTCTTCCATCTTCAAGGAATATAATTTCTTCCTCAAGAAAATTTGATTTAATAAATATTTGGCTTGATACATATTACCAAGCTTAGTCCATAACTACTTTGTAGTGATCTCTTTGTGGACATTGATCAGAACAGAGCTTGCCAAACACAATCTAATTAGACCCTTGGATTTTCAATCCATAACATCATATTGAGCAACCACAATAGGATTTGTAGGTCTTGAGACATTCACATCAACAACATCCCATGAATCTCAATCTATTAGCATATTTTCTAGCTTTAGTTTCCACATCTCAAAATTACTACCATTAAATTTCTCCACCTCTATTCTCCTTGACAAACTTTCCATCTAAAAATTCTTGTTGTTGGCTTGATGATGATTGTAATGAATGACTTCATATATTGTCATTGATGGAACATGTACACACACACACATGTTTGTCAACCGGTGTTACTTCAAAGTTATTTGTATTATATTGCTACTAGTATTAGAAGTTTTGCTTGTGATGGTGTCAAACCAGTACATGTCTGTTGGAATTATAACAGACAAGAAGAAGGTTGGCATTCCAATTACAAAGAGAGATTGTTGGCATTTCAATAAGGATATTGAGAAGGTTGTTGATGACTATGGATATAACTGATTAAGGATGTTGGTAAAAGACACAGAAAGAATATGATGAATAAGGGGATAAGTTATTCAATGGGCAACTATTACCGAGTTAGACAATGATGAGATCATGATGTTTAGATTGTTTTGATATCCTACATATGCTATTGTTTGAAAGGTTAATACTATACTATGTTACTGAGCAAAGAACCTAGTCGATAAACCCTAAGGTTATTGCTATTGGTTAATGAAGGCAGAATGTCTACCGAGTGAAGTTTAGTATTTACCGAGTTACAACCGAGCTATAACAGAATCCATTAAATGTTTACATGTGATATTTAATGAAGGAAGTTGATGAGCTGGAGTGAATTAAATGATTGGTAAGCCATGTATGAGGATTGTTAAAGAATATATGGTAAAGAAAGATTGGTAGGAAGATCTATAGCTCATATTGAACCGCAATACCCTAATGCAAGTTCCAAGGTGAAAATACAAGTTCCAAGGTGAGGTAAAACATTTTCAGATCGAAGGATACATTGAACCTAGACAAGATTGAAGATCTGATGGCTATGATTGATCATGGGAAATGTGATCAAGGAGATTAAGCGGTTGGAAGATTGTTTATAAATAGGAAACTGTTGATAAACAATGTATGCGGGAAGGTGTATGCACAAGGATGCTACATAGTGATTACCAAGCACAGAAGCTTGAAGACCTATTTTGATAAAAGAGTATAGAGCCCAGCAAAGGGACAAGATAAGTCCTATGAATTGATTGTATTGAGCAAATAAGAATCTGCTTTAGCATTTTTAGATGTGAAGTTGTAGATATATTTTTATTACTGTTATTTTGAGAAGTAGCATAAAATCTCTTAACCGAGTGGACTTAACAGTCTTATTTGTAAAATCCTCTAGCAAGGTGACATTCTTATTGAGTGTTTGAAATCCTCTAACAAGGTCACTTCTAACAAAGTGAAGATCCTAACAGATCTGAGGGAAATCCCTTAACCGGGTCACATCTAGCAATGTGTTTGTAATCTTTAATAGGATTTTCTTTTAACCGAGCATACTCTAGAAGAGTATATTTCTTAGTGGGTCTGAAATCCCACAATGGTTTTTCCCTATTTGGGTTTCCATGTTAAATCTGGTGTTATGAGGTTTTTATTGTTCATATGCTTTTGAGTTTGCATGTTTGACAGTTTTGGTTATATTACTGATATATATGTTACCGAGGTTGAATCTGATATTTTTATGGATGATTAAGTTTGTATGATTCACCCCCCCCCCTCCCCCTCTCATCTTGTTGGCTATTAGATCTATACTTATATTTAGTATCAAAACTATCAATTGGTATCAGAGCTTTGGACTTCGGAAGAAAAGTTTAAAGGCACTTGAGTTAAAGATCCAAAGATGTATAAGAGGGATGCACCGAAGCTGAACAAGTCAAGTTTCTCTACATGGCAGAAAAGGATAAAGCTACATCTATCAGGAGTTGGAGAATATGTTGTCTATTATCTGGAGAATGATTTTGTTGCACCAAGCACCTATCCATTGACTATGGAAGAGATAAAGGCAAAGCAAGAGCATATTCAAGCAATGATTAAAATAACATCTGCATTGACCGACTCAAAGTTTAATGATCTAGAAGGATGTATTGATGCAAAGGCGATGTGGGATAAGCTCATATCAGTATATGGAGGAGATGAACCTGTTCAAAGAGTAAAAGTGGATAGTTTAAGAGGACAACTTGAATCTATGAGGATGAATGAAGGTGAGAACATAACTTAGTATAGTACAAGACTAAAGGAGATTGTAAATGAAATCAAAGGAGCAGGAGGAACTATTGAAGAAAAGGATGTAACAAGTAAGTTGTTAAGAACCCTTCTACCTGCCTATGCAATCCGAGTCTCTGCAATCAAAGAATTGAGGTCTGTACCCAATATGCTAGTTTCTTTAGATGCTACTATTGGTAAGCTACATGCATTTGAGTTAAGTAACATTGATAACAGTGGGTCATCGGTAAATAAAGTTGAATTTGCATTCAGTTCTTTTCATATTGATGAAAATGATGATTACAATGATAGAAAGTATAAGTACTCTGAAGGGAATCACAGTGGAGCAAGTGAAAGATTTCGCAAAAACATGGAGGAGGTACACAAACTATATGAGGAAATCAGAAAGCAAGAAGAGTTTGAAGCACTATTAGCCAAAAGGCTATCGAGAGGAAAAGGTAAGTATAAAGGAAAGCTACCTTTAAAATGTTTCAATTGTAATAAGATAGGACATATGGCTTCTAACTGTCCTAACAAAGAATCTAGTGAAAAGATAGATTACCGATATGACAGATAGAAAGTTAATCATTACAGAGGACAATGAGACTTCAGGAGAAGAGATAAAAATACATGCCTAATAGCTGATGAGGAATCTAATGATGATAAATCAGATGAAACTGATATAGAGGAAGTTGTTTATGTGGCTATTAAAGATGGATTAGATGAAGAAAGGTATGAAGAAAAAGCTTTAATATCTCATATAAATACTAATGATTCTTGGATCATAGATAGTGGTTGCTCACATCACATGACAGGTGATAAACACAAGTTTATTAAATTAGATGATTATGATGGAGGCTATGTAAGATTTGGTAATGATGCACCATGTCCGGTAAGAAGTAAAGGATCCATAACACTTCTTGACAATGCTAAATGTAATGATGTTTATTGGGTTGAAGGTTTGAAATACAATTTGTTGAGTGTAGCACAGCTAAACAACATAGGTTACCAAATAGAGTTTGAAAAAGGAATTGTCAAAGTTCATGACAAGCATGGAAAGTTAGCTGCTACCGGGACACAAACAAGAGGTAATACATTTCATCTTGACTCAACTCGGAATAAATGTCTATATACAAGAATAGATGATACCTGGTTATGCCATAAAAGGTTTTGTCATGTTAATTTTGATAATTTGATCAAAATAAGTAAGAAGCACTGAGTAAGAGGTCTATCGAGTCTTGAGAAACCTAAGAATGCTATGTGTTGAGGATGCCAGATGGGTAAGATGACAAGATCAAGCTTTACAAGTAAGTCCTACGCTTCTAAGGGAATTTTAGATCTTGTGCATACTGATCTTTGTGGTCCTATGAAAGTTCAGAGTTATTATGGTGATAAATATTTCATATTATTTGTGGATGATTACTCAAGGATGATGTTAGTAATGTTTTTAAAAGAAAAATTAGAAGCTTTTCAAATGTTTAAATGGTACAAGGCAAGAGTTGAAAATGAAATAGGAAGACAACTGAAATGTCTCAGATCAGATAGAGGAGAGTTTACTTCTGATGAGTTCAACTTATTTTGCAATGATCATGGTATAAAAAGACAAGTCTCTACACCTAGAACTCCACAGCAGAATGGGATAGCTGAGAGAAGGAACAGATCTATTGTGGATTGTGCTAGAACCTTGATGATTAAAAAGAAAGTTCCACAAACATTTTGGAGAGAAGCAATAAGCACAACTGTTTACACCTTGAACCAAGTTCAATTGAATAAAGGTACTTTGAAGACACCTTATGAAATCTGGTATGACAAGAAACCTAATGTAATTTATTTTAAAATCTTTGGGAGTAGATGCTATGTTCATAAAGATGATAGAAATGGCAAGTTTGATCAGAAAAGTGAAGAAGGAATGTTTCTAAGTTATTCTTCTAGAAGCAAAGCATTTAAATGTCTGATCAAATCATCTAACAAAATAGTAGAAAGTGCAAATGTGAAAATTGATGAATTTGTAGAAAGAAATGATGAAGGAAACTCCAAAGAACCAGAAGATTATGAAGGATTTGTCTATGTACAACCAAGAAGTCCTACCGAGATAACTGTTGAAGAAAATGAAGAAAATATCTAGTTACCGAGTGATGAAGAAGATCATACAGATCCTACCAAGCCTATATTAGCCAAGTATGTCAGAAGACATCATGCACCAAGTCAGATTATAGGAGATAAGGATGATCTAGTGATGACAAGGAACAAACTGAGACAGAACACATGTTTGATATTTGAATTTGAACCGAGAATAGTGAAAGAGGCATTTAACAGTAAAGATTGGATAAATGATATGATAGAAGAGATTGATCAAATAAAAAAGAATGACACATGGACACTGGTCCCAAGACCGAAGGACAAAAATGTAATCGGTACAAAGTGGATCTTCAGAAACAAGCTAAATGAAAAGGGTGAGGTCATTCGAAATAAAGCAAAACTAGTTTGCAAAGGTTATGCCCAAGAAGAAGGAATTGATTATGGTGATACTTTTGCACTTGTGGGAAGACTTGAAGGAGTAAGAACATCGTTGGCATATGTTTCTTACAATAATTTCAATGTATATCAAATGGATGTCAAATCTGCATTTCTGAATGGTATATTAGAAGATGAAGTTTTCATTGAACAACCTGAAGGATTTGTTGAAGGAAAAAGTAATGATCGGGTATGTAAATTGAACAAAGCTTTATATGGTCTAAAACAAGCACCAAGAGCATGGTATGAGAGATTTCACTCATATTTGATCAAAATTGGTTTTATAAGAACAAGTGAAAACAACAATATGTACATGAAGAATGATGAAAATGGAATACTGATCTCAGCCATATTTGTTGATGATATTATCTTTAATGGAAATGACTCTCTATGCAAGAACTTTGGAAATGAAATGAGTAAAGAATTTGAGATGTCATTAATCGGTGAGATAAAATATTTTATAGGTCTGCAGATACTGCAATTGAAAGATGAGATTTTCATTACCCAATCCAAGTACATAAAGGAAATCTTGAAGAAATTTGGAATGGAGGATTCAAAACCAGTAAGTACTCCTATGACTACCAACTGTAAACTATCAAAAAATGATGAATCTACATCTATTGATGAGACACTTTACCGATCAAAGTTGTAATATGGTGTTCACAGCAGGCCAGATATAGCACATGCAGTAGGTATTGTTGCAAGATTTTTTGCAGATCCTAAGGAAACACACATGACGACAATCAAAAGAATTTTTAGATACTTAAAAGGCACTAAAGATTATGGTTTAGTATATCAAAAAGGAAATGAGTTTGATTTAAAAGTTTATACTAATGCTAATTGGGCAGGCAACATTGATGATAGGAAAAGCACAAGTGGAGGAGCTTTATTTTTAGGAGAAAGACTAGTGAGTTGGCTTAGCAAGAAACAAGGATGTGTTTCTCAGTCAATAGCAGAAGTTGAATATGTTGCTACAGCACTGAATTGCACCAATATAGCGTGGATTAAACAACTATTGGAAGGTATAAATGAGCAAGTTACTAAGTCAGTAACTATATTTTGTGATAACACTAGTGCCATTAACATTTCAAAGAATCTTGTTATGCACTCTAAGACAAAGCACATCTCTATCAAATATCATTATCTTAGAGAAGAAGTTCAATAGAAGAAACTGGTGTTGGAATATGTTAGTACAAAGGAGCAAATAGTAGATATCTTCACCAAGCCACTGCCAAATTACACTTTTGAATATCTCAGAAGTCAGTTAGGGGTCCTACCCCTATCTTCCATTCACTGACCGAGTTCGGTGAAAGCATCAATTCGATGATTCTATAGAATATCTTTTAGGAGTTGATGCTGATTTACACACTTTACGAGGTTTTCTAAAGGTGTGCAGGAAACAATAAATAGGGAACAAGAATTGAAGACAAATGCTCTGACCAAGACTGAATTGATACATAACAGCATGGAATTCACTTCTCAAAGGAAGAAATTATGTTTTTAGTTCTTTTCTTTTTGGCATTGTTGTCAAAGTGGGAGAATACCTATGAAAGAGGGAGAATACATAAGAAGAGTAGACTACATATTGGAAAGAAGACTGAGAAAATAGGAGAAGTCTAATGTATGGGGGAGAGCATTTCAGCATTTCAGAATTTCACAGCAATTTGAATCTGACTCAATAAAGTCAAATCAATTGGTTTTTCCATCAATGTCAAAGGGCAAGATTGTTGGCATTCCAATTACAATGAGAGATTGTTGGCATTTCAATAAGGATATTGAGAAGGTTGTTGATGACTATGGATATAACAGATTAAGGATGATTACTGTCTTAATATTATTATTTTTTCATTGATTTCAAGAAATTGATTTTCTAATTCAGTATGATGTTGCCATATCTTAAGAAGTATGATTTGATGAGTATAAAGATGTCGGTAAAAGACACAGAAAGAATATGATGAATAAGGGGATAAGTTATTCAATGGGCAACTATTATCGAGTTAGACAATGATGAGATCATGATGTTTAGATTGTTTTGATATCCTACATATGCTATTGTTTGAAAGGTTAATACTATACTATGTTACCGAGCAAGGAACCTATTCGGTAAACCCTAAGGTTATTGCTATCGGTTAATGAAGGCAGAATGTCTACCGAGTGAAGTTTAGTATTTATCAAGTTACAACCGAGCTATAACAGAATGCATTAAATGTTTACATGTGATATTTAATGAAGGAAGCTGATGAGCTGGAGCGAATTAAATGATTGGTAAGTCGTGTATGAATATTGTTAAAGAATCTATGGTAAAGAAAGATCAACAAGAAGATCTACATCTCAGATTGAACCGCAATACCCTAACACAAGTTCCAAGGTGAAAATGCAAGTTCCAAGGTGAGGTAAAACATTTTCAAATCGAAGGATACATTGAACCTGGACAAGATTGAAGACCTGATGGCTATGATTGATCATGGGAAATGTGATCAAGGAGATTAAGCAGTTGGAAGATTGTTTCTAAATAGGAAACTGTTGATAAACAATGTATGCAGGCAAGTGTATGCACAGGGATGCTACATAGTGATTACCGAGCACAGAAGCTTGAAGAACTATTTTGATAACAGAGTATAGAGCCCAACAGAGGGACAAGATAAGTCCTATGGATCGATTGTATTGAGCAAATAAGAATTTGCTTTAGCATTTTTAGATGTGAAGTTGTAGACATATTTTTATTACTGTTATTTTGAGAAGTAGCAGAAAATCTCTTAACCGAGTGGACTTAACAGTCTTATTTGTAAAATCCTCTAGCAAGGTGACATTCTTATTGAGTGTTTGAAATCCTTTAACAAGGTCACTTCTAACAAAGTGAAGATCCTAATAGATCTGAGGGAAATCCCTTAATCGGGTCACATCTAGCAAGGTGTTTGTAATCTTTAACAGGATTTGCTTTTAACTGAGCATACTCTAGAAGAGTATATTTCTTAGTTGGTCTGAAATCCCATAGTGGTTTTTCCCTATTTGGGTTTCCACGTTAAATCTGGTGTTATGAGGTTTATATTGTTCATATGCTTTTGAGTTTGTATGTTTGACAGTTTTGGTTATATTACTGATATATATGTTACCGAGGTTGAATCTGATGTTTTTATGGATGATTAAGTTTTTATGATTCACCCCCCCCCCCCCTCTCATCTTGTTGTCTATTGAATCTATACTTATATTTAGTATCAGAACTATCAATGTCGTCAACTGATATAGAAAGGACTGTCCTGACACCAACTTGAAGATCCAATGGATATTATCAAAGAAGCAATGAAGGACAATCGATTTATATGTTGACAAAGGTTAACTCTAACTGGTATCGATGTTCCAACCGATATTCATTGATTGTGTGACAAGTTATCATCGGTTGTGATGAGTTATCTTAACTGACAAATTTTGGCTGTAATTTGTGATGAGTTATGTTTGATTGTCCAGATACATTGCACCTAGTAAATTGTGATATAATTTCTAAGGCCGACATGAAATCTAAATGTTTATATGATGATATTATTATGAGATATGATATGAGATGATTTGATGAGAAGACAAAAGTGTTAAGTTGCAAATTATGTTGGTAATGCAGTTTTGAGTGCATAGAAGAGGATCTATTCAAGCAAGTTGTGCTACTTCTAGATCACACCTCTTGTTGTTTTCTAATCACTACAACAGTCAAATCCCCTAACCAGGTAAGCTCTAACAAAGCTTCATTGTACAAATCCTCTAACCAAGTGATCCATTAGTTTGGATTTAGAAATCCTCCACCGAGGCTACTCCTAATAGGGTACTACCTTTAACAGGGTATAGATCCTAACAGAGCTTTGGGATCTTTAACAAGGTTCGCTCCTAGAAGAGCATTTTTGTAGACCTTAACTGGTCAATTACCTATTACTACAAATAGTTAACTTGTGAGTCTCATCTCACCATGGTTTTTCCCATTTGGGTTTTCCACATACAAACACTTGTGTTATGGTGGATGTTTTACTTTGTGTGGATGCTTTAATACCATTTTGGATTACATGCATAATTTTTTAACAAACTTGTTAAGTATATCTACTAGTCAGTGTTTATAGTAGTATTATTTTTGGTGTCACTGATTCACCCCCCCCCCTCTCAGTGCTTTATAAGTATCAATTGGTATCAGAGCCTAACTTCTTTAAGGGTTAATCACTTGGAAAGAAACCCTAAAGCCACCATGGGGGATATGAGCTACTTTGACATGGATAGAGTGCTTGAAGCCACTAAGGATGAGCTTGAAACCCTAGGGATTGGATTCAAAGCCTCACAAGTCAAAAGGAGAGAGCTAACTAAACAATTATTGGAAATATCTAATAATAGTTCTTCAGATGAAGCTAACATTGATGCATTAGCTAAAGAAGTTGAAAAACTAAATGGTGAGAAGCTAAATCTAAGAAGAGAGTTAGAAGCCCTAACTATCCGCATGAGTCAAGAGTTGGAAGCTAGGAAGGCAGTTGAAAGCCTTGTCAAAGAAAGAGATCATGAGATTGCCAAGATCAAATGAGAAAATGCAACCTTGCATGAGCATTGGCATGCTGAGAAAGAAGAAAAAGAGGCTTTGCAGCTAGATCTTGAAATGTCATCATCTCTGAGAGAGACCCTTTCAAAACACAATGAAGATCTTACCAGAGAACTCACTGAGGTTAATGGAAAGCTGGAAAAGTTCAATAGAAGTTCTACCATGCTAGATGAGAAGATTCAATCACAAAGGATGAAAGGTGATACTTTTGGACTTGGTTTTAACACATATGAGAAAGGAGAGCCTTCTAAAACCAAGAGAAACATTCACAAGGATAAAACTGCTCCCAAGGCTAACAAGCCTACCGGTAAGAAATTTTAAACCTGTTTGCTTTGTCTGTCATAAGCCTAGGCATACTGTAAATGTGTGTAGAAACAAACCCAATGGAAATGCAAGCTGCAATGAAAATACTAGGTATGCATGTAAGAGAATTGAACGTCATTATTTCACATGCAAAATGTATGGACATAGATCAGTTGAATACAAATATGGAGCAAATAATCCAGTACCTCACATGAGTCCAAGACCTAATGGCAACTGGTTAAGAACCTATGATAACCGGGGTAACATAAACTGGCAAAGACCCTATGTCAACCAGTTTAGTCCATTTGAGATGGAAAAGGTAACTAATGCCATTTGCACCATTTGTAACAATTATGGTCATGTGGATATGAATTGTAGAAGGAGAATTGGAAGAGGCAATGCAAGACCTTGGAGATAATCTGGAATGGTCTGCTATCATTTTCATAAACCGGGACACATGGAAAAGTTTTGTAGATCTAGAAAGAATAAACTAGTTAATCATTCCAAAGATCAGAAAGGAAAGTAGAAGGTAAATATTGAGGAAACCAGAGAAGAGATGAACTGAATCTGGAAAAAGAAGAGCAATGATATACCTACAAAAAAACATAATGCTTCACCTAGTGTGGAGAATCCTGCATCGGTAAATTGAGCCTTTCAACAGGGCTAAGGGGAGCATAGCGGTAAATATACTTCTGGACCCCTTGAAAGATGAGTGGTAAGAGAGTTTGAATTTTGAGTGGTTATGTGTGAAATCTTGATATCTTTTGTCAATCGGTTTTTCAAAAGTTTATCAACTGGTTTTACACCTGTTAATATTGTATGCATATCTAAGCGGTGTATTAGGGTTTGTAACCCTAGTGGTCGAGCATTTAATGCAGTATGTAAAAAGGATAAAAGTGAGTTTTACTTTGTTATTTTTTACCCTAAATGCATTTGAGAGAGAATTATTGAGCACTTGCAGAGCAAAGAAATAATTGCTAGCTGGTTTTAGTCGAATTCATGCCATGATTTGTGTGATTGAAGTTGATTCGAAGGTTAGTAAAGGTTGAATTGGTGTGCATTTGAGTAATCAACCAGTAACCAAGGCAGCGCGTGTGAATTGAGGTATTTCTTTGTAAATCTCATTTTGAATCTAGTTTATCTAAAATGGCTTCATCATATAAGCAAGTAGAGAGGTTAATGATCACATTAGAACCTATGGAGGTTTTGGAATCGGAATGAATTATGTCTTATAATTCTTTATCTCAAGTTCCTAATGGAGTCATTGTAAAAAGAGATTTGTCTAGCTACATTGATTGTAAAATTGAAGATTTAGGATCATTGTCAATTTAGTCTTAGTTGAAAACCCTTTGTGATAAGAGCGGAAAGATTCAACCTGAGTATATTAGGGTTTATGAGAAAGGTTTTCATAATGCAACTTATTTTCTTGAGGATTTTGAAGAGGAACATATCTGAATTATTTAGAGTGGTGCTCATGGTGAGAATATTTATTTGGAAAGGACACACACTATAACCAAAGAAGTTATCCAAGTTGTGACTGGTTTTGGTCAACCGGTGAAGTACCTAAGTTGAGGCGAATTTATAAAGAGACAGTAACCACTTTAACCTCATCTACCTCTAATGGGCATGCTTTTTCTATTAATAAAATTAAGGACCCAGTGGTTAAATTGGCTACTATGGTTATATGCTACTGGATATTCTATACCAGTAGAATGAACAGTGTACCATCTGCAGTAGTGCATACTTCCTATAAAATGATTGTTAAAAATGCAAATTATGACCTTTGTGAGGCCATAAGGAGTCAATTAATGTCGAATCTACAGTCAATCAAGAAGGACACCAATTAGAAGTTCAAGTTTGGTTAGTTATTGATTGGTCTATTATTTTACTTTCAGAATTTCCTATCGGGAATTGATGATCTTGAATGGTCCAAAGATCTACCAGTAACCGCTCAGATCAAGAACAACATTAAGGTTGTTAAGAACACTTTCTCTATTGCAATGAACAAATATTTCAATGAGTTTCATAAGAAAATGAGTATGAGGGTAAGGCTACCTGAGGATGTGGTGAAAAACTTTGCTAAGGACATCATTTTCACAGTCACCACTGATTTCTATCTAGTGCAAGCTATTGAACCAAGAGAAGATGAAATGGAAGACATGAGATATGAAGTCAATTATGACTTATTGATTGGTTATGCCAATAACTTGTTGGCATCTCTAGTGGCCAAGAAGAAGAAAAGATTGGATACTGTTGAGGATCAAACTGCAAAAGCTAAAACCAGTAGTGCTCCAACCAGTAGTGCTAAAGGAAAGAAGAAGAAGGTTGAGCAAGCACCTCCGGTGTCAAAAAGTACTAGATTGAGATGAAGTGTCCAAACTAAAAAGGAACGGGCACCTAAGGTATACATAACAAAGTAGACTGCAACAAAGAAAAGAGGTCGACAACTAATTCCTCAAGTAAAATCTGATGATACTGATACTGAGGAAGAACCAAAGAAGGTAAAGGCAACTGGCAAGAAGTCCAAACCAGTTGAAGCCACCTCTCAACAAATTATTCCCATTAATGCTTTGTCTTACAAGCCTATGACTAATTTTGAAAGAATGGTAAAGACATTGGGAAGGAATAGATTTGATAATGTCAAAGAATATTTTGATTCATTTGATGAAGATTGGAAGGAACAAATTTTTCAATAGGTAATCAGCTATTTGTGTCATTACAACCTATTATCTCATGATCTTGAGAATGATATTTCTAATTCTTTATATACTATTCTTTTAAATAAATGGGAAGAAGTTGTGAAGAAAGAAAAAGAATTTATTGATGATGTGTTTGTGCAATATTTTCCTAATTTATCATAGGATGAGTTAATTGTATTACTTGATAAACACAAAGCTCAATTTTCTTTTGTCAAGAAGATTGAAGCTAATTAGTGGGAAGGTGCAACTTGTTGATGTTGAAACTCATCAGATAGTGAAGGAAATTTAGAATGTGTAAACTAATAGAGTCCCAATAGGATAATGAGCAAGATACTATTGATTTACAGGAAATGGATGAGGAAGAAATAGTGCAAGTTGATATTGTCTATCCTATCAAGAAGAAGGATGACACTACTTCCCAACCGATAATCTTTGTTGATGATATTTGGGATATAATAGATCTATCTAGAAACATCATTGCACTAGATATGCAGCCACTTGAAATTACCGATTCACAGGTTAATACAGTAGAGATACCGACAACTCAACCGAATGTGGATATTCCACCCCCACTGGTAAATGATCAACAAGTGAAACCCCAACTCCCACTAGTTTCACAGGTTACTCAGGAGGAACCCGCTGAAAATGTTGGTGAATAGACCTCTGAACAGGAGAAGGAGAAACAAGAAAAGGAAGAGAATA
Organism: Cryptomeria japonica; assembly: GCF_030272615.1. Taxonomy (NCBI): domain Eukaryota; kingdom Viridiplantae; phylum Streptophyta; class Pinopsida; order Cupressales; family Cupressaceae; genus Cryptomeria; species Cryptomeria japonica. Next base: position 256,165,861 of record NC_081410.1, read on the forward strand.
TTGAGAAGGAGAAATCTGTTGAACCGGAAAAGGCATTAGTTAAGAAGTAGAATAATGATGATGATGATGACTCATTTGGCATCAAAGGGCCAATAAATGTTGATAACATGAGTACATCAGAATTTTTGGAGTTTGCAAATGTGACGCAATCTAGAGCTCAGAAGAAGAGGCTTAAGGAACACAAAATGGAAGCAGAAACCATTCAAAATGTAGATATTCTATCAAGCCTTCTACCGGAAATTGCTACAAGGAACTTGTCAACTCCCATTGGCAAGCTTGGCCAGTTGGTTGTTGATGCCTTTGACCAACTTAAGTCCCTTGAGGAAGCAACATAGGCCTATGCAGAGAAGAGCTACAGGAAGAAGCTAGGAGAACATATCATGAAGGATATTGATACAGGGAGAATCACCCTATCACTCAATAAAGATCTGTTAAGAAAAGCTATTGAAATAGGAGGGAAAATTCTTGCATTTACATCTAATGTTTCATTCTTTTATACTAATATCAATCAAAGGCAAACAAAAACCGAGCAAGAACTAGAAAGGATATGTCATGCTTACATACCTTTATAGGATTCAATTTTAGCTTTTGGCAAATTTGTGGATGATTTGCAAAACTAGTTAGATGTCTATGATTGTGAATAGGCAAAAGGACTTCGATCCCTGAAGGAGTTGAAGAATTTATTCAGACCAAAAGTGGACATGTTACAAAGAGCATACAAGAATGCAGAAGCAATTTTGGCTACTCCAGAGACATGTACACTTGATTCAATGGAAGAATTCTATACACAGGTCATGACTACAATCGAGCTCATTGAAACCTTATTGGAGACATGGGAAAATGATTTTTCTCAATTGAAGCATACTTTTAGTGACATTTTTCTGAGAATTGCAATGAACAATCCTTGATTCAGTTTTTCAAGTTTTTGTATATGTAAACTTTTGCTGCAAATTTTTGCAATATATGTATATATTTTACTTTTTCAATTTGGCATTGTTGTCAAAGGGGGAGTAGAAATATGTACGTGTGCTATGAAAATTTTGTATGTATTTTTAAGGGAGAGTAGGATTAAAAATATATGTTTACAATTTTTGTAAGCACACTTAGCTATATAGTTTGAAAATTTTCTAAGTGTTGCCATCAATGCCAAAGGGGGAGATTGTTGGCTTGATGATGATTGTAATGAATGACTTCATATGTTGTCATTGATGTAACATGTACACACACACATATGTTTTTCAGCCGGTGTTACTTCAAATTTATTTGTATTATATTGCTACCGGTGTTAGAAGTTTTACTTGTGATGGTGTCAAACTGATACATGTCATCATCCAGTATATACAGGAATGTCCTGACACCAACTTTAAGATCCAGCTGAGATTATCAAAGAAGCAATGAAGGAAAATTGGTTTATATGTTGACAGAGGTTAACTCCAACTGGTATCAGTGTTCCAACTAGTATTCATTGATTGTTTGATGAGTTATCCTAACTGACAAATTTTGGCAGTAATTTATGATGAGTTATGTTTGATTGTCCAGATACACTACACCTAGGAAATTGTGATATAATTTCTAAGGCCAACATGAAATATAAATGTCTATATAATGACATTATGATGAGATATGATATGAGATAATTTGATGCAAAGATAGAAGTGTTAAGTTGCAGAGTATGTTGGTAATGTAGTTTTGAGTGCGCGGAAGAGGATCTATTCGAGCAAGTTGTGCTACTTCTAGATCACACCACCTATTGTTTTCTAATCACTACAATAGTCAAATCCCCTAACCGAGTAAGCTCTAACAAAGCTTCATTGTACAAATCATCTAACTAGGTGATCCATTAGTTTGCATTCAAAAATCCTCCACTGAGGTTACTCCTAATAGGGTACTACCTTTAACAGGGTATAGCTCCTAACAGAGCTTCAGGATCTTTAATAGGATTCTCTCCTAGAAGAGAATTTTTGTAGACCTTAACCAGTCAGTTACCTATTACTTGAGATAGTTAACTTGTGAGTCTCATCTCACCATGGTTTTTCCCATTTGGGTTTTCCACGTATAAACACTTGTGTTATGGTGGATGTTTTACTTTGTGTGAATTCTTTAATGTCATTTTGGATTGCATGCATAGTGTTTAACAAACTTGTTAAGCATATCTACCAGTTAGTATTTATAGTAGTATTATTTTTGGTATCATTGATTCCCCCCACCCCCCACCCCTCTTAGTGCTTTATAAGTCTATCACCTGCAAAAAGATCAAAAAGTATCTTTTGCACAAGCTCCCACTCAAATCTGGATTAGTTCAAAAAACCCAACAACCCACAACTGAAACCAAAGGTGATCAATCTCTGATACCACTTGCAAGGAAGTTAAGTAGCAGAACAACTTCCTACACTAATATTGAGAGGAGGATAATGCAAAAAAATTTACAGATCATTACAGTAGTTACAGAAACTTAATATAAATAATCAAAATATCATGCATACCACAACATAGCAACACTTCCTCTCTGACAGCAGAAAAACCCCACACTCCAGAAGAAAATCAATATATTATTCAACAATCAATAATAGATTACAATATACTTGCAAAGAAATATCTTCTTAGGAGTACCACTAATTAGAGATTTAGAGTTAACTCAATCACCATAAGACTCTTACACACAACCTTTATCTCACACACCTCATATATAGGAGATACAATACAAGAAACTGTCAAATGGTATTACAAAACCATGCACTAAAACCACCCAATAAAGTAGAGCCAACCTTATCTCCCTTCTAGATGCCCTATGATGTGTTAAAACACACATCAACACATGTCCCTCCCTTTTACAACTCATTTATGTGTCTGATGTATTTTATATTTCCTATTTCAGGAGTACAAAAATCTGGAGGCCATACCTTGAGAACCATGTGTCCTATTGATGAACCGTTTGAAGCATCAAAAAGATCGTGAAATTATCTATTGCCTCGTAAGATTATACACCACTTATGCCTAGTTTTCAGGATGTTTCATGGCCTCTAAAGTCCTCAAAATTAAATTTAAACCTTTCATTGCACCCCTCCAAAATGAAAACTTTAATATCTTCAAAACTAGTTGCGATCTTGCGATGCAACCTTACCAGAATGCTTATCTAGCCAACCAAAATCTTAGAGGAGAATTTCACTCCATTTCATGCCCAAATGAAAACTTACTATAAATAGTAACCTCATGTAAATGTAAGGTTGAGACACCATTTTCCTAACACATCTGGTATTTTGGACACGATCGACACTTGGTCTTCATCTAACATAATATCCATCTTTGAGGATGTAGGCTTACTAACATCCTTGGCTCTCCTTTTTAGTGATCTTTCCAACTAGAGCATTTTTTATGCACAAAAATGACTATCCATGTTAGTTGGGCAACTTATAAGTTGTCCTACAAAAGGGGATCCGTGGGGTAGAATAAATGGGGTTTGAATAACAGATGAAGTTATGGGTGGGCTAAACATAGGCAATGAGTCAATTGGTAATGAGAGTTTTGAAATTAAAATTAGCTAAATTTGAGAGCCAATTATTGCTCCAAGAGGAGTTGAAATAGTAGGCCATTACTGAATTGCTAAGATTACATTCATGGGAACATAAGATTGTGATAGCGTAATTGGAGTTACCAAAGACTAAGACAAATATAGAATAGGGGGATTAAAATATACCTACACTCCAAATATTTTAGAAGTCCATGAAATATCTTCTATCAATTCTTGATCATCAAGTTTCTTGGGGGTTCCCTCTTTTCTTTTTCTTATGTCACTCAAAAAATGGCTCAATGAGAGGGAGCTCAAATTCAAAATCTCTATCCAAGGTCTACTCATGATCTGAATGGCTTCTTCTTCCATTACAAGTACCCGCACCTATTGAGGTTCACCAGCTTGTTTTTGTTGTTTGTTAATAGATTTGCCACCTAACTCTACATTCTTCTACCCATGGAAATGGCAACTAAAAACTAATAGTTGAGATAGATGTAGTGATGTTTTACACCCACTATCTACTTATTTTACAAGGTGTAGGTACCTTCTAGTAATATATAGAGAATTAATTCCATGTATTCTTTTAACCAAAAAGCAAATAAGATAGAGATTTTCACTAGAAAGCTTTTAAAGACAAGCAATCCTAACAAAATAATAACTGAATAGAATAAAAAGATTCTATTTGAAAATACTAAGGTCCATAATATTCAAAAAAATATCACTATTCAGTTTGTTTAAAGCCACAACATTCATATCAATATGCACATGCTAATTCCCATAAATCATATAAAATATATTTAGAAGGACAAATCTAAATGACACAACATTCAACATAAGAAGAATAGTTAATTCATTAACCATAACTCAAAGTTTACGATTCATGAACCAACATTCGACTTTTCTTCTTTATATATATTGAAAAATAGTCTAAGTATATGAAAAAGGCAAAAAGATCCTTTCTACAGGCATCCATATAACATATATAGATAACCTTATAACTGTTTCAAAACCAAAGGTCTCAGCAAGACAATCATTCTTAAAAGCAACAGAAAAGTTTAAACATAATTAAATAAGATAACGACACTCCAAAACCAATAGTTTTTACATCCCCTTAGGGAGAAAACAAAAGAAAGCAGTAAAACAAGACTTAGGAAATAATGACAACCCCTCTAGTTTGAGTTCCTCCATGTGGTGCTTCTTTCATGATATTGTTTGTAGATCCTTCTTGTGTCACCTTGCCTTCCATTTTTTCCTTCTATGTTCTATGTTTTTAAATGACCAGAGTGATTGTTTGGCATTTGGGTTGGCTGTAATATTCACCCATAACTTGTATTTGTTCAAATTTTGATATGCTTCTACAACTTTTGGACGTATGTCCTCAACCTAATTCTTGAATCCTAGGAGATAGGTTGCTAGCTTTGTTAGGATCACCATTATCTTCTCACTCATTACTTTCAATAGTTAAATCTTTATTTATTCTTTCCCTAAAACTCGGAATTACATCTATATTCTTTCACAGTTTCTCTCCATCTTCTTTGAATAAATCAATCTCAAGAACAGACAAATGATTCATTAGATCCCTAACCTATAGTTGAAGTTGTGATATGGTTGACCTTACCTGGGTATCCAGTTAATCAATTAAGGAAAATATGCCAATCTAGCATATTTTATTGGCATGTTTGGCATAATTGGTGAGGTTGAGATGATGATGGATGAATGTACCAGTAGAAGAAAGATGACATGATCAGTTATTTGTGTTGTCATTGATGGCAACCATGGTCAATTGATGTTTAATGTGTTAGTCCAACTAGTGCTGAGAGGGGAGGGGTGGATCAGCACTTAATCAAATTTTCTCAATTTAACTTTTATCTTAAATCTTCATTCATCTAAGATCCAACAATATACTTAATCACTGAAGTAAAATATGCAAGCATGAAAAATTGACAGAAACACCAAGGAGTTATCTCATGGAAACCCAATAGGGAGAAAACCACAGTGTGAGTAGGAACTCACAAAATTTGCATTCTTCTAGAGTACGCCCGATTAAGAGCCATCCCTATTAGGAGATTACAAAGACATTGTTAGGTACCACCCGGTTAAGGGATTTTGATCAAGGTTGGTTAGTCCCTTTACCCTGTTAAAGGTAGCCTAGTTAGAGGACTTAGAACATCAGTTACGATGTTACCAGGTTAAGGGATTTTACAATAGGGACCTGTTAAAGGATTTATGTTGCAATTGGTAGAAAGCAACAAATGGATGATCTGTTGAATTAGCTACTGATAGTTTGATCAGATCTCAATATGCATCTCACTCAATACACATTGGTTTTTTCTTCTTTGCATAGCATCAGTTTCCTTCTTACACCTTCAGCTATTCACTCACTTGGTCACCTATCCCTCGACACTGCACTCCATCAGTCTTCTGACCTTCAGCTCTGCACTCTATCGGTCTTTTGTCCTACGGCTCTACCCTCAACCAATTATCTGTCTATCGACTCTTCACTAAGTTAATCTACCTCAGACACACTCAATTGTGCTAACACCTCTTAGCACTTCCTCTCACTCTCCTCTTCACCTTGGATCGCCTTCAACAAGATTTTCTTGTTTCAAATTTCACGATCAAAACTTTCTAAAAGAGCTCAAGAACTCTTTATACATTTTTTGTCGACACCTTTAGGTATATCCTCAATCAAATCAATCAAGGATTTTGGAAGATTTCAATTTCAAAATCTCCCACTATTTCTATGCGTACCTTACATCAATTCCACTAAGTGTTCAACCAATTCTGCCACCACATCTCCCAAAGATAGAAACTTCTGAGTCATGTTCAGCCAAATAAATGTGAACCAGAAAATCCACATGTAATCATGCTTGACTGCATGATAGCTAAAAGTTAACCTTGCCAACAAATCTTTTGGCGTAGACACAAGCTTACCAACTCATCCTTTGCCACCACAACTAAATAACTGATCACTGCTCTGAGATAAATGGTGATCACTTGTCTTTCTTATGTCATACAGGTGTACCGGTATGCAAATACACTTCTTATATCACCAGTTCATCCTTTGATTGTCGGTTTGTTGTGCTAGCACCAAGTCTCTTCCCCTGTTTACTAGTGAGTTACCAGTTGGTTAGAGCCAACAAGTTTTATTGCCTTAGTCACCTTTTGTGACTTCACCATCACCAAAGTGATTGATCTTCCTGAATGATAGATCGATTGACTTAATTTATCTTTCCTTGAGCTGAAGTAACCTTTGATCATTCAATACCAATGTTGTTTCCATTCACTATTTCTTACTGAAAAGAAACACCACTCTACCTATACCACTTCACTAGTAAGTGTTGGACATCAATGACAAACCTTAGCACATACATCGGTTTTCTAGATTGACCGGTTTTGTCAATACCAATAATCCAACATAATGATGTTTGCAGTTGGTTTTCAGTGATTAACTTGTTGACGAAGTGATTTGGTCTACCGGAGTAAGAGTTTGATAGTTTGAGAGAGTTTACCGGCAAGACTATGAATTAGGACCTTACCCGGCAAAGCAAATAAGTTTTGATGGAATCGAGTGATTGGTGATGTTTGGTTACTTGTGGTTTGATACATAAGCTTTTATGATGGATTTGAGTATGTAACAAGAACCGCATCCTATGATGGTTACTGGAAGGCATGTTTTGAATTTTTGATGAAGTTTTGCTAGGGTTTATGAAGGGTTTAAGGACCGGCAAAGAATTCTTCTAATCAGTAATGATTTTTGGTTTGGCAGTGATCTACATCAAGTTCATGTGTTGATGATAATGCGACACAAACCGCATGATATGTTTGAAAGATTTTTTTGGCACATTTGGAGAGTGAATTTCTTGGGAATGTGCAAAGTGCTTAGAAAAATGTGCTAAGGGTTTGACTTTGTACCAAATTAACTTGTTGTGACGATTTAATGATCATTCAACGACCAATATTGATTTTTAATTTATTGTAATGATCCCTATCATGATTTTTAATAAGTTGTAAATATCTATGATGATTTATGTAGTAATTCTTAGGGTTTTGATGTCGACCTAATTGTAAAAGTTATTTATGTCGGTAAGATTGTTGTTTCGGTGTGTCGGTGATTTTGAGAAGTGTGTGAAGCCAAACCAGGGTGTGTGAGAAGTTCTGCCAAAGTGATGCAGACTTAGAACTTAATTGGATCTGATCAAGCAAGTAGTTGAGTTCTATACACAGATCATTCACTGTTGTTCTCTAACAATTACAATAGCTAATATCCCTTAACCAGGTAGGTACTAACATGCCTCATATTGTAAAATCCCCTAACATGGTGACTCAATATCTGAGTTCTAAATCTTCTTGCAAGGTTGATCCTAACATATCAAAGCTTCTAACAGGGCTGAGGTAAATCCCTTAACCGGGTGTTTCCTAACAGGGTATGCTCCTAATAGGGCATCATTACAAGCTTCCAACCGAGCTTGGCTCCTAACAGAGCACATTCTCAAAGAGTACAAAATATTTATGGGTACCAATTCCCACCATGGTTTTTCCCTATTTGGGTTTCCACGTGAAAATCATGGTGTTAATGTCTGGAATGATTTTCTTGTGATGTTCAAGTTTTATTTCTCATAACCAGTTAAGATAGTTTATGTTTGTTTATCAGAGATCTTAAAGTGGATACCGATATTGATGAGTATATAATTGTTGAAGCATTCTAATCATTTAATAAGTTGGTAATAGTGTTTGTTGATTTGATATTGAATTGATGGCTAATCTAATTAATAAGTTTGCTTAAGTGGAAATGATTATCTAGATCTGATAAGGAAAATTGCTAAGAAGAATTGGTTTAAGTGTTGAATGTTTTCAGATCTGAGATAAGTCTATTTTGGTGTTGAAAGTTTTAGCTTTTGTTAATACTGATTCACCCCCCCTCTCAGTATTAATTGGATCCTCTAGGATTAACAATTGGTATCAAAGTGTTGGTCCTCTGTGTGCAGAAATCCTAATAGCTTGAGGGAAAGATTCTATAAAATATGATGAAGAAGGAGGGTCCCAAGTTTACCAAGGACAACTATCGGATATGGAGTGATCAGATGAAGATATACATCAAAGGAATAGGTTCACAATACTGGAATCATGTGATAACCAAGTATGTTTCTCCTACTACCAGTCCTTTGACACCGGATGAACTGAAAGAACAACAGGAAAACATTCAGTCTCTTGAAGCAATTGTAAGTACTCTATCTGACTCTGAGTATATTGATGTTCATAGATTAGAAACTACAAATGAAGTATGCAATAAATCAAATTAAATTTATGGAGGAGATGAACATTTACAAAGGGCAAAGCAAGAGAGTTTAAAAGAAAAATTTGATGATATGAAAATGGTTGACGGTGAGAACATAGATCAATATGGACAAAGGATTAAGGAAGTTGTAGGTGGAATAAATAGTGTCAAAGGTAAGATTGAAGATAATACTATTGTTAGAAAAATGCTTAGAAATATTATACCGCAGTATTCTATCAGAGTGTCTGCTATTCAAGAACCAAGATCCATTTCAAAAGATAAAATTACTATTGATTCTTTAATTGGAAAGTTAACTGCATTTGAAGTTAACAGTTTTGATAATAGTGTTTCCAAACCTTCTGAATATGCGTTTAAGGATTTTGTAACCAGTACATTAGCAAGGAAAGGAAAAGATGTTTGTCATAATCATTACTATAGGTCTAGTAATGGTGGTAGCAGAGGTGATGGTGATGATGAAGATCATCTCATGGAACTTGAGGCATTACTAGCTAGAAGATTCCCTAGAGGAACAGGTAAATATAAAGGTAAATTACCCTTGAAGTGTTTCTCTTGTAGTAAGATTGGACACATAGCTGCTAACTGACCTAACACTAATAAGAAAGATAAGTTTAGGAGATTCAAAGGAAACAGAAAGAAACGTTGTTATGATGTAGTGGATGAAGGTGTGACCGATGATGAATCGGAAGAAGATGACAATGAGGAGATAGTATTTGTTGTTGTGAAGGAGGATCTGACTGATGAGAAGGCTTTGGTGTCTCATATGGATAACAATGATGAATGGATAATAGATAGTGGTCGCACACACCACAAGACTGGTGAAAAAAGTAAGTTCCTATCCCTTGAAGAGTTTGATGGAGGTGTTGAAATTTTTTTTATGGAGGATTGTAAACTAGTTGGTACTCCAATGGTGACAGGCTGCAAATTGTCTAAACAAGATGACTCACCATTTGTTGATGAGAAAGAATACAGGTCTATGATTGGTAAATTGCATTATGTCATTCATAGCAGACTAGATATTGCACATGCTATTGGATTGGTTGCTAGATTTCAAAAGGATCCCAAGGAGACTCACTTGGTAGCAGTGAAAAGGATATTCTGGTACCTAAAAGGCACAATAGATTATGGTTTAGGGTATCCTTAAAAAGGAATTTTTTCTTTGAATGTATTTATTAATGCAGATTGAGCAGGCAATGTAAATGACCAGAAAAGAACTATAGGTGGAGCTTTTCTTCTTGGAGGCAAATTGGTTGCTTGGACAAGTAAGAAGCAAACTTGTGTTTCTCAGTCAACAACAGAGGCAGAGTATGTTGCATCATCAATAAATTGCACGCAGGCAATCTGGATGAGACATGTGCTTGAAGGATTCATATTTGATATGTCTTAACTAGTAACTATTTAGTGTAATAGTACTAGTGCAATCAATATTTCAAAAAATCCTATGCTACATGCAAGAACTAAGCACATAGAATTGAAATATCATTTTCTAAGGGAAAGAGTACAAGAGAAACAAGTCCGTGTGGAGTATATGACAAGCAAAGAGAAGCTAGCAAACATTTTCACAAAACCATTGTCGAAGACAACCTTTGAGTATCTCAGAGGTAAACTAGGGGTCAGACCCCTACTCAAAAAAAAATAGAATTCAAGATGCACCAATCCAGTGGGCTTCATGACTATTTTTCATTTTGGATTGATGCGATGTAGGATACTCCACAGGGAGAGCAACTTAGATGAGTTTGCAGAATGTTGAAGACAACAACTATAACAGACTTGATGATTTGTGCTGCTTATGAACCTTTGGCATTGTTGTCAAAGGGGGAGAATAAATATGATTAAGAGAAGACATATGATCGAGAGGAGAAGATGTGTAATTGAAGATAGAGTCTGACAGATGAGGTGTAGTAGAGGAGAGAAGAGTTGCAGAGAAGGTCCAGAATAGAGCGGAACAATATGAGTTGAGTATGTTGATATTTAGTGTTGCCATAAATGCCAAAGGGTGAGATTGTTGGCATGTTTGGCATAACTGATGAGGTTGAGATGATGATGGATGACTATACTGGTAGCAGAAAGATGACATGATCAATTAATTATGTTTTCATTGATGGCAACTAGGGTCAACCAATGCTTAATGATGTTTATAGTTATTTTTCTATGATTGAATTGTTGGCTAAGTGATTTGGTCTACCAGAGTAAGAGTTTGACAGACTTTACTAGCAAGACTGTGAATTAGGACCTTAACTGGTAAAGTAGATAAGTTTTGATGGAATCGAGTGATTGGTGATGTTTGGTGACTTGTGGTTTTATACATAAGCTTTTATGATGGATTTGATTATGTAACTAAAACCGCATCCTATGATGGTTACTGGAAGGCATGTTTTGAAATTCTGATGGTTTTGCCAGGGTTTAAGAAGGGTTTAAGGACCAGTAAACAATTCTCCTAACCGGTAATGATTTTTGGTTTGGCGGTGATCTACATCAAGTTCACGTGTTGATGATAACGCAACACAAACTGTGTGATATGTTTGAAAGATTTTTTGGCGCGTTTGGAGAATGAATTTCTTGGGAATGTGAAAAGTGCTTAGTAGAATGTGCTAAGGGTTTGACTTTGTACCAGATCGACTTGTTGTAATGATTTATGATCATTCAATGACTGATATTGATTTTTAATTGATTGTAATGATCCCTATGATGATTTGTAATGAGTTGTAAATATATGTGATGATCTATGTAGTAAGTCTTAGGGTTTTGATGCCGACCTAATTGTAAAAGTTATTTATGTTGTTAAGATTATTGTTTTGGTGTGTCAATGATTTTGAGAAGTGTGTGAAGCTGAACCAGGGTGTGTGAGAAGTTCTGCTAGAGTAATACAGACTTAGAACTTAATTGGATCTGATCAAGCAAGCAGTTGAGTGCTATACACAGATCATTCACTGTTGTTTTCTAACAATTACAGTAGCTAAAGTCCCTTAACCAGGTAGGTCCTAATAGACCTCATATTTTAAAATCCCCTAACAAAGTGACTCAATATCTAAGTTCTAAATCTCCTTGCGAGGTTGATCCAAATAGATCAAAGCTTCTAATAGGGCTAAGGTAAATCCCTTAACCGGGCAACTCCTAACAGGGTTTGCTCCTAACAAGGCATCATTGTAAGCTTCTAACCAGGCTTGGCTCCTAATGGGGTGCATTTTGAAAGAGTGCAAAATATTTGTGGGTACCAATTCCCACCGTGGTTTTTTCCTATTTGGGTTTCCATGTGAAAATCATGGTGTTCATGTGTGGAATGTTTTTCTTGTGATGTTCATGTTTTATTTCTGATAACCGGTTAAGATAGTTTATGTTTGTTTATCAGAGATCTTAAAGTGGATATCAACATTGATGATTATATGATTTTTGAAGCATTTTGATTAGTTAATAAGTTGGTAACATTGTTTGTTTATATTATATTGAATTGATGGCTAATCTAATTAATAAGTTTTCTTAAGTGGAAATGATTATCTAGATCTGATAACGAAATCTGTTATGAAGAATTAGCTTAAGTGTTGAATGTTTTTAGATCTGAGATAAGTTTGTTTTGGTGTTGAAATTTTCATTTTTTTTTAATACTGATTCACCCCCCCTCCCCTCTCAGTATTAATCGAATCCTCTAGGATTAACATATTCACCCATGAATCTAATTTATTTTCACTTTGATTGCCAATTATCTATTCGCTAAGCAAGAGGGCTATAAGTAATTGTGAGACCTCCTATAATTGATGAAGGATCATGGATAAATTATTATTCTCCCTCTTTACACTTTTAAGCTCATTATTGACAACCCTTGTTTTCATTGATACTAGAGTATAAGCCCTCATGGACTCTTCTATGCACATTACCCCATCCAATATAATTTGATTAGCCCAATTGTCTACAACTAGAGTAATAGATCAGTTCCTTTTAATTTGTTTCAACTTACTAAGATCCAATCCATCAATAGGAACATTTTCAATCTGACTCGTAGATTGGTCATTTGTTTGTGAAATGGATTGGATGCAAATAGTTAGAGTATTTACCTATTTTTTCAGTTTCAGGTTTTTTTATAGGTTGATCTTGATCCTTTTTAATAGGATACCTACAAAGAATTTTGGGTGGTAGATATCTCCTTCGACTATAGTAGGACCCATATCTACTCTACTCAAGTTAAAATCCAATTCTGTAGTTTCATTTTCATTATTATCACCAATGGAATCTACAATCTCTAAGAGCCAGTGACCTAAAATAGGATCAACAATCATTCTAGACATTCTTCTAGCCTTTTTGGGAGTGGGGCCTCCTTGCATTAATTTAGCCATGCTATCTAATTCTGTGTTTCATGTGGATACATATCTCTGTTTCTTTTCCATGACTTTATTTAGCCATGGGGGTGAAGCAAGAATAGATGAGCTAGTAACAATGGTTATTGCAGTCATTCATGGTGTAGGTGTAGAGTCAGCATGGACAAAGTCACCAAGTAGGGAGAAATCAAAGATATCAAAGAAAGTATTAGCAATGTTATCTCTATCGATTTGGTTGAAGATAACATAAACATTTTCTTGGGCATCACCCATAATAGTTGACATGTTGTTTGAAGTGGGAGTGGTAGGAACAAAAGCTTCTTTGTTTGTTTTTTCTTTATAATAGGTTGGTGCATCCTCTTCACATGAAAATTTTAGCTTTGAACTTCCCTCTAGTTGTTCTCCATCTCCTCCAAATTCAGAATTGCTTCTTTGGGGTGTAAGAGTTGAGATGGTTGGAATCTTAGAGGCGGTAGGGTTCTGATAAGCATTGTGTTCTTTATTCAATGTCCCTTTCTATGTGGAGGAACCAACACATTCTCTCACCTTATTTTCAATCCATTTTCTTTTCCTATCTAAGACATTCAAAAAAATTCTCTCAATATCTATGTTATCTTCATTTGACTAAGATGGATGAAGAAGGGGAACTAGAGTAGTATCTCGGTAAACTTCATATTTTTTTTAGAATGTTCATCAACTAGACCTTCCAATATAAATAGAGCAAGCTCAAAAGCCTTAACTTGATCCAATGTTAGCCTCGTGTGATCTTGTTTCTATACCTCCCTGATATCTGAGCAATCTTCCCAATAATCCTCTAATCGGGGTTGATGCAAATATGTTTTAGCTCCATAGAAATGAGTCTAAACATGGTCTTTACTATTGTAATAAGGCCTATGTGACAAGAACTAGAAATTGAATTTAGCCAAAAATTTACCTGCCGACTTGGCAACTTCATTACTTTTGCGAGAAAAAACAAATAGGGAAATGGGAAAAGAATACACTTTTCTTTTTTATGTGTTCAACATAATTCACATTCACCTTTTCCAGCTAGCGATAAACTTCAAACAACACATAGTAATATGAAACATATATGGGCATTTTATATGGAGTATCCTATAACCTCCAATCTTAAGATATGAAAAACTATCAAATTTAATAAAGTAACTACCAAATTGAGTTATTAGAGATGTTGCTTCTGAGGATAACCTTCTTTCAGGTGAGCCTTCAATTTTGTTAATCAATGTCCACAAGAAAATAATACTGACACAAAAATAATCTTTCGATTTGGTTTCATTTACAAGTGCATAAAATAATCATATATGGGTGTGTCTGCAACCAAAGAATTTAGGGTTTGCAACCTTGGATAGGATACCTCTTTGCTAGCAAGGATATATGTTAGTAGTGAATACATATGGAAAGTTGCTCCTTGATAAAATGGTTAGCTACTCATGAAAATGCTAGCTCATGAGTGTATCCCAATCAATATATGAATTATCACCACAAATAAAAATCATAAGTTGACACATCCACAATGGAAAATATTCAACCTTGGCAGTCCCCACAAACTGGTGTAGAAAGGTAATGGCATCAGATATTTCATCTAGAAAATTCTATTTTAGCATTGAAGGGAGATTTGGTTTACCTTTCTATAATGGTGAAAATTAGGGTTTCCACAATTAGATGTATGAAAACTGCTAATATTTAGTCTTAGAGACCATTACATTAAAAAAGGCATGAACATAATAGATCTAGCCACAAATCAACAAGGATAGGGTTGAGAGTTCTTATTATATTCACTTTGGGGGTGGTTGTTTATCCTCTTTTAAATTGAATGCTAAAATTAGGGCAAATATGTTGGAATTGAAGTAAAACCACATGAACAGTGAGCTACAGTCTGTAGATCAAGCCGTGAACCTAGATTTGAGCAATGTAAGAGTGTTTAGAACTTTTCCTAGAAGGAGCTCCTGAAATGTTGGGACCAGAATGGTTGTCTCTCTAGTCCTCCATAATTTTTATCATCCAAAGAAATTCCTATTCATCTATGTAAATAAAGCCAATTTTGAAGATCGTGACTTTGTACCTGACACTAGAGAAGGGAAATAGGTTGGGAATAGAGGTTTGCCTTAGGTCAAACCTCAATTTAGAATTAACCATGAAATAGAAATGAAATGTAATTGAATTGCAGTAATGAAAATGATCTCCTTTTGAGGGAGATGCTGGATAATATCCTAAACACTAATGTTGTGCTTTTAATGGAGTTTTATTTGTCTCCACAAGGAATTAGGGTTTCATGAAGTATTCATAAGCATAAAACATGAATGTCATTCCAATGCTTGAATTTTAACCCTACTTTTGCTCCAATGTTTGAAAAAGACCGATTGCTTGCTCACTTAAATTTGAATGCTTGATTTCTTGAATTGATTACATGAATATCTTTTTTGGTCATCAAAATGAGAGGGGTAGCCTCCTTTTATACATGCTTGTTGAAAAATAGTTTAATTTTCCAATGTGACTTGTCATGGGATCAGGATTCTTTTCAAATGATGTTACCATTGAGGGGACCCAAAATAGAACCTGATTGGTAGGACCAAAGCACTAGGAGTTGTGGTAAGAAAGTGTGCCTTCTAAGGGACACATGAAATGGGGTAAGAAAGTGTGCCTTCTATAAAAATGAATTATTTGCACGATGTGAGCAGAATTAGGGCTCCAATCAAACCTTGGGATAGGCACGCCAAGGTGAGGGCCCAAATGAGGACAAAATTGTAAGGGAGTACAATTTAGGACATTGCATTTAGCCCCCACTTTAGCATGAGTATGAGACTAATCATACTCTCGGTAAAGTAAAAAGGTTTACATTGAAAATCTTTCATCAAGATGCTAAAGAGGCAAGACACACCAAGCCCCTAGTGGACTTTTGATATCTTAGGACTTTGATATCAATATAAAAGGGACATTTTAAAAGAAAGAGAGAGAGAGAGAGAGAGAGAGAGGATCATGACTACTATCCTAGTAAGGTTCACTTACTATGAGTCATGAAAAGAAGAGTACCAAAATTACAAAGCAAAAGGCTGAGTTTTCTAAGTAACTTAAGTATCGAGATATGTGATTGTGTGTGTAAAAATTGAAACATTGAGCAGAGTTTAGGCCCCCACATTAAAGCAATTGCATATGCCACAATGGGAGAAATTGATTTAAGGTAGTATACATGCATCCAAAGATAAGAATGTTATCATAATGATATGTCCCCAAGGAATGAAAAATCAAAGGATAATGCTCATTAAACACAAAACACATTAGGTTTATACTTAACTTTAGGGTTAGTATGCTCTTATGATAAATAATGTATATCATGAAGTATGTTTGCAGTGAATTAACCTCATCCCTTAAAGAAAGTAGAACCACAATGGAAGAAGGGCACATGTGTCTTTTGAGTCAACATGGAAGAGACCAAAAAGAGATCTCAATTCTTTGCATCATCCTCAAGTAGGCAACAATAGGGACAATAAATAGAAGAATTGAGAAACAAATAGAGGAAAGTTACAAACAAGCAAGAGAGGAGAGAGAGAGTCTATGGCATGAATGAAGCTAATCAAGAAAATCATTGGCCTCCCAATATTATTGAACATTGTTTTGGGAAGGTGGGAAATATGCAAGAGGAGAAACTTTGAGCACAGTAGACAGAGCTAATGCAAGTTCCAAACAAGGACCATGCTCTAATGATGAGTCACTTTGTATGTTACTAGGAGCTGGGATTAATGCTTTTGAAAATTGTTTAGATAAATCATTTTCAACATAAACAAGTTCATATTCATCATTGGAATCAATAGCATCAACATTATTAGCATGAACATCATTTTCATCCATCTCTTCATCAAGATTAATAAAAATAGGATCTTTTACACAAATAAAACATAAACCGTCATCTTTCTTAAGTATTTTTTATCTTGGATATTTAGGTTTAACTTTCTCCCTAGGTTTAGGTGAAGTCTAGACAAAAGGGATCATGTCAACATTTGGTGTCTTTAGAGAGGAAATGGGTTGAGAAGAAAGTTCACAAGCCTTAGCATGACGTCTTCATTGGCATTCTCTCGCACAATGGTTTATTTTAGTTTTAACCAAGAGTTGTGAAGGCTTGGGATCAATATATATATGCTTCTTCTCTTCCTTTAAATAAGGAGGAATATGAGAAGGTCTACTAGGTTGAAAAATACAAGATGCCAGAAAATTCCATTTGTAAGATGTAGGAGGTGAAATTGCAACATATAAAGGAAGAATTAAAGGTGTAGAAAGGATAACATGTCCATCATGGGGATGAGGAATAGGTCTAGGATCTCTAAGCTTTCTCAAAGATAAGATCATATCTTTCTTCCACTTTTGATAAGATTGAAAAAGAGCATCACTATGAGGTTTAAGAGGCTCGAATTGTTTAGGCCAAAACTAATCAAGATTAACATCTCCATGCCTCACCATGGGTTGGCACATGCTATGATTAATTGTTATTATCTTGTCATTATGAGGAAATTTTAAGAATTTATGAATGGTATAAGGAATTACTTTCATGGAAGAGAGCCAAGGATGTCCCAACTTCACACAAAATTGATCTGATGTAGGAATGATAGCAAAAAATAACATCTAAACACTTAGAATCAACCTCAATGGGAAGAGTAATAGAACCAATAGTAGGACAAGATAAACCATCAAATACCTTAACCACTATATAAAATTAATCATATCTTACTTGATGCAATTGTAAAGTATGAAGATATTCTTCACTTATCACATTCCCCATACACGTTATTGACAATATGGATGAATTGATTATGTGTTGCATTGATGTTTTTCATTGATGTCAACACTAGCTATTATGGTTGGTTATCGACCAATAATTTTTGGTTACCTGCAAAAGATCTAGTGTTACTGGCAAAAGGGACTATCTATTGGACACATCCGGCATGTTTGGATCAATGGAGTATGTTTGGTTATATGTATTACATGCTTCTGGAGCATGTTGTGGTTAGTTGGTATTGACTTGGTGATTGGATGCTATCATACACTCTTGTAAACCCTTACTGGCATGGGTTCAAGGTTTAACCAACAGAGCTTTCACTAAGAAATCTTGGCATAATGCATAAACGGTGTTGGTGCAGCTTCTAGATGGAATTGAGGATGCAGAAGGTAATCCCTGATCATGCCTCAATTGATTGAAGACATCACTTTGGCATGGTGGACGTAGATTAGGTCTAGTACCTATCTAGGTTATGGATTGGTATCATGTTAATGTGTTCTCTACATGTTACTAGGATGATTTATGGATTGGCTATTATTGTTTTGGTCTTAAGCCGACATGGCATATCATTGTAATATGGATGTATGTAATGATCTTATTGTAAAATATTTTAGGTGGCTAACCTAATTGGTTTAGGCCTTAGGATTTGTATAAATGGTGTAAGATCTCATTGTAGATCATGGGTATGGAATGGAAATGTAATGACTGTGGTCGTGGAATGCAATATCATATGCGAAAGAGATTTGGTCAATCATAGGTGATCGAATTGGGTTTAAGGAAGAGGTCAAAGGCCTCTAGTATTGAGCTTAACTAGGACTATATTTAGGCATGGTAGATGCTATCTCTGGCAGTTCATTATTCTAGATTGTTGTCCATTTATCTTGAGGTGGTTATAACCTCTTTGTAGTCAGGGAGACTCTTTTGTAATGAGAAGTACGCTCTAGGCAGTGTGCCTTCCTGTATGTGCAAGCCCCTCATTGTATCACATACTTTCTCTAGAAGTATCATCTGATTGTGGGTAGGCTTCCCACAGTGGTTTTTCCCTTTACCGGGTTTTCCACATACAAATCATGGTGTTATGTGGTATGGTTGCATTTTGTTAATTCTCTATTTCATTCTTAAGTTTTATTGCTTACTAGTATCTGTTTCTGCTATTCTGGTATTCAATGTTTATGTGATCCAATTAAAGGTTATTAAGTGGTTTGATTGATATAATTTGTTAACATCTAATTCACCCCCCCTCTCAGTTGTTTACCAATTATCCTAACAATTGGCATCAGAGCATTGGTCCTCTTTTGCAGAAACTTAACTGCTTGAGGTAGATCCTATGGCAACTAATCCACCAACAACTATTTTCAGAAGCGAAATCCCTAAGCTTGATGGAACAAATTATGGGATATGGAAAATCCGAATGGAGACTCATATTAGATGTCTTGGAAAAGATATTTGGGAGATCAATGAGATAGGATATATACCTTATGATCCGGCATCTATCAATCCTACTCCTGCAAACTTGGAAAAGAATATTGAAAATGATTGCAGAGCTAGAGAAGCCCTCTTGTATACACTTACTGATCAACAAATCATGGGATTGACTGATAAATCATCAGAAAAGGTTATGTGGGATAAATTGTAAACTCTGAATAAAGGTGATCTTACTGTCAAAATTGCTAAAGTTGATGGTTACCAGGTAAGGTATGAAAACTTGAAGATGGAAGATAATGAAAGAATTGTTGTATTTATGGAAAGAGTAAATGAGATTGTTATGGGAATTCAATGTTGTGGAGGATCTCTGAGTGAAGATGAAATAGTTTCCAAAGTATTCAGAGCCCTTCAACCGACTTACAAGATGAAGTTAACTACAATTAATGAACTAAGAACAATGGCAAACACTTCAATTAACATAGACATTCTGATTCGGAAATTATCTGCTTTTGTGCTTGAAGAATTTGGACCTTCTGGAGCTGCAAAGTTTGAACCTTCTTTTCATGCATCATTATCTATTGGAAAAATTGATTGGAAAGCCTTATATGCAAAATAATTGGAAGATATGAGGAAAGAGGATGAAGAATTTGAGCAACTTGAAGCCTTATTTTCTAGAAGAGTACCTAAAGGATCGGTAGGAAATAAGTATGAAGGAAAAGTACCTTTTAAATGTTTTGTATGTAATAAGATTGTTCATTTTGCATCTAGATGTCCTGAAAGAAATGAAAGATTTGAAGAGAGAGTTAAGAAATCATTTAAGCCTAATCAGAACAGATATAGATTCAATAAAAGTAAACAATGCTACATAGCCGATGAGGAAGGAGTAACTGATGACTCTGAGGATGAACCAATAGCAAAATATGCTAGTGTATTTGGCAATGGAAAGGAATGGGTGTTCTATGCTTTAAAGGAAGATGAACCAGAATTGGCTATCATGAATGAAGAAAAGGCCCTAGCAGCAAAAGTTGAAGAAAAGGATGAATGGGTGATTGATAGTGGATGCTCACATCATATGACTGGAGATAAAAGAAAAAATTTGTCCTTGCAAGAATACAATGGCGGTCAAGACAGATTTGGAGATGACAAAGCATGTATGATCAAAGGTAGAGGTATTATTTCTCTGGATGGAAAGCTCAATACTGATAATGTCTCTTAAGTAGAAGGTTTAAAAAATAATCTTTTAAGTGTTGGTCAAATGGTGGATAAGGGTTTCCAACTTCAATTTAAAGAGAGAAAATACAAAAACATTAACAAAACTGGTTTGGAGATTGCAACCAGTACTCAGACTGGAGGTAATATCTTTCACTTGAACATTGGTAATAAGACATGTTTGATTGCTCATATTGATGAGAGTTGATTATGGCATAAGAGATTGTGTCATGTTAATTTTTATTGTATTGCTAAGATCTGTTCAACTAAGGCAGTTAGAGATATACCTATGATTATGAAGCCTCATAATCCGGTATGTAAGGAATGTCAATTGGGAAAGAAAGTTAGAACTTCTTGTAAGAGCATACATGATAAATCTAATTATGTACTTGATTTGATTCACACTGACTTATGTGGTACAGCAAGGACTAGAAGCTTTCAAGGTGATAGGTATTTTATGCTGATTATTGATGACTATTCTAGGATGATGTGGGTGAATTTTCTTAGGGAGAAGTCTGAAGCCTTTGAGAAATTAAAGATCTTTAAAGAAAAGGTTGAAATAGAAACTCAATTCAAAATCAAATGTCTAAGATCAGATCAAGGTGGTGAGTTCACTTCTCATAAATTTAATAGTTATTGTGAGACAAATGGAATTAGGAGACAATTATCTGCACCTAGGACTCCTCAACATAATGGAGCAGTGGAAAGGAAGAACATAACCATTTTGGATGCAAAAAGAACTATGATGATGGAAGCCCAATTGCCTGACATCTACTGGAGAGAAGCAGTGACTACAACAGTCTACACATTCAACAGAGTTCACATCAAAGGTGAAACTAGTAAGACCCCTTATGAATTATGGTTTGGACATACACCTACTGTTAAATATTTCATCATTTTTGGAACTAAATGTTATATCAAAAAGGATGATTCAATTGGGAAGTTTGATCCTAGATGTGATGAAGGCATATTTCTTGGTTATTCAATTCAAAGCCAAGCATATAGATGTTATAACAGAAGATTGCAGAAAATTGTGGAGAGCGCAAATATGAAAGTGGATGAGAAATACAGAAATTAATCTATATCATATGACAGGGAACCAGTAGTGGAAATGATCATAACTGAACCGACAATGCCTCAACTGGTATAGGAAACTAAGATAGTTACATCGGCACAATCAGAAAATTCAACTGTGGCTGATGATCAGAGCAGTGAACCTGAAGTTCAAAAGACACCAAGGTATGTAAGGTTAAATCATTCTAAAGATCAAATCATTGGAGATAGGAACAAGGGAGTTATGACAAGAAGAAGACTGGCAAATGAAGAGGTATGTCTTATTTCTCAAATTGAACCAACATCTGTTATTGAATCTTGTAAAGATAAACATTGGTTAAAGGCTATGTAAGATAAATTAGATCAGATAGAGAAGAATGAGACTTGGACTTTAGTTCCCCGACCTAAAAATAAGAATGTTATTGGAACTAAATGGGTTTTTAGGAACAAACTAAATAAGGATGGTCAAGTTGTAAGAAACAAGGCTAAGTTGGTTTGTAAAGGATATTCTCAAATGGAAGGAATTGTTTATGGTGAGACATTTGCACCTGTAGCTAGAATTGAAGTTGTTAGACTATTTCTTGCCTATGCACCTTATAAGAACTATAAGGTCTATCAAATGGATGTTAAATGTAGATTTTTGAATTGTGAACTTGAGGAAGAAGTATACATTGAACAACTTGATGGATTTTTACTGACAGATGATAAAGATATGGTTTGCAGATTAAGGAAAGCTTTATATGGTTTGAAACAAGCTCCTAGAGCTTGGTATGCAAGGTTGGATAAATATCTTTTGAAGCTTGGTTTTACTAAAGGCAATGTTGACAGTAATTTATATTATAAGATCATTGAAGATGATATTCTAATTATTGAAGTATTTGTTGATGATATCATTTTTGGAGGTGAAGATAAATTGTGCATGGAATTTTCTAATAATATGAAGAGTGAATTTGAAATGTCCATGATTTGTGAGATGATATTTTTCTTAGGTTTGCAGATTAGTCAAACTAACAAAGGCATTTTTATCTGTCTAGCTAAGTATCTGAGGGAATTGTTGAAGAAGTTTGGTATGGATAATTCCAAACCAATAAGTACTCCTATGGTGACAAGTGATAAATCATCTATGAACGATACATCTATACCAGTAAATTCGACAAGGTATAAGTCTATGATCGGTGGCTTGTTATATCTAACTCAGACTAGACCGGATATTATTAATGCGGTAAGTATTGTTTCAAGATATCAAAGTGATCTGAAAGAAAATCATGAATGTGTAGTAAAGAGGATATTCCGATATTTGCAAGGAATAACAGAATATGTCTTATGGTATTATAGAGATGATGACTTCACTTTATGTGCATATACAGATTCAGATTGGGCAGGAGATACTAATGACAGGAAGATCACTTCTGGTGGAGCTTTCTTTCTCGGAAAGAAATTGGTTTCATGGATCAGCAAAAAATAGTCATGCATTTCTTTATCTACTACAAAAGCTAAATATGTTGCAGCAACAACTAATTGCACTCAAGTCTTGTGGATGAAGCAAATGTTGAAAGATATCAAGGTAAATTGTAGTGAACCGATAGTTGTCTATTGTGATAACTCTGCAACTATTGACATATCTAAGAATCTAGTATTTCACTCTAAAACTAAGCATATATCAATAAAATATAACTTTTTGAAGGACAAGGTGGAAGAAAAAGAAGGTAAATTGGTTTATGTGAACACTAAAAAATAGATTGTAGATATATTCACTAAACCGTTGTCTAAGGAATCATTTGAGTATTTGAGAGACAAGTTAGGGGTTTCTACCCCTCCGACAGAGACTTGATTGATGCGGTTTAGCATCAATCTGACATGCATTATTAGAGATATTATTCATTATGGCACTAATGAGTGGTGCTACTACTTAGGGGGAGTAGTCAGCTTTGAGATTAAGAGTTTTATATTCTTGCTTTGATATTTTTGTCAGATTTCTGGTATTGATGTCAAAGGGGGAGTGATAGTGATGTGAAAAATAAATTTAGAGCTTTATAGAGATATTATTCACAGGGGGAGATTTATTGATATTCAGAGCTATTTACAGGAGATTGTTGGTTGTCTTCCAGAGGGGGAGACTTGTTTGGCATTTCTTGGTACTTAGATGTTTTTCACATCTAGTGTTGCCATCAATGCCAAAGGGGGAGATTGTTGGCAATATGGATGAATTGATTATGTGTTGCATTGATGTTTTTTCATTAATGTCAACACTAGTTGTTATGATTGGTTACCAGTAGACAGGTTTTGGTTACCGGCAGAAGATCTAGTGTTACTGGCAGAAGGGGCTATATGTTGGACACTTCCAACATGTTTCGATCAATGGAGTATGTTTGGTTTTATGTGTTACATGTTTCTGGCGCATGTTGTGGTCAGTTGGTATTGACCTGGTGATCGGATACTATCATACACTCTTGTAAACCTTTACTGGCATGGGTTCAAGGTTTAACTGACAGAGCTTTCACTAAGAAATCTTGGCAGAATGCATAAGTGGTGTTGGTGTAGCTCCTAGATGGAATTCAGGATGCAGAAGGTGATCTTTGATCATGCCTCAACTGATTTAAGACATCGCTTTGGCATGGTGGACCCAAATTAGGTCTAGTACCTATCTAGGTTATGGACCTCTATCATATTAACGTGTTCTATACATCTTACCGGGATGATTTATGGATTGGTTATTATTTTTTTGGTCTTGAGTCGACATGGCATATTATTATAATATGGATGTATGTAATGATCTTATTGTAATATCTTTTAGGTGGTCGACCTAATTGGTTTAGGCCTTAGGGTTTGTATAAATGATGTAAGATCTCATTGTAGATCATGGGTATGGAATGGAAATGTAATGATCGTGGTCGTGGAATGCAATATCATATGCAAAAGAGATTTGGTTGATCATAGGTGATCGAATTGGGTTTAAGGAAGAGGTCAAAGGCCTCTGGTATTGAGGTTAACTAGGACTGTAATTAGGCATGGTAGATGATATCTCTGGTAGTTCATTATTTTGGATTTTTGTCCATTTATCTTGAGGTGGTTATAACTTCTCTATAGTTAGTGAGACTCTTTGTAATGAGCAGTACGCTCTAGGCAGTGTGCCTTCCTGTATGTGCAGGCCCCTCATTGTATCACATACTTTCTGTAGAAATATCATCTGACTATGGGTAGGCTTCCCACTGTCTTTTTCCCTTTACCAAGTTTTCCACATACAAATCATGGTGTTATATGGTATGGTTGCATTGTGTTAATTCTCTATTTCATTCTTAAGTTTTATTGCTTACCGGTATTTGTTTCTACTACTTCAGTATTCAATGTGTTATTAAGTGGTTTGATTGATATAATCTGTTAACAACTGATTCATCCCCCCTCTTAGTTGTTCACCAGTTATCCTAACACACGTTGGATCAATGAGCACTCCTTGTGAGAGTTTGTCTTTGATCTTTGCAGTGATATATAGTGGACCATCAGGTGCTTCAATATTCTCACTAGCATAAAAGGTAATGCATAGGTCCTTAGGAGGTATAGGTTTATCAACAAGATTCACCACATTGTTAAACTTGAGGCCAAGGTCATTGGGAGAAAATTCAAGATGCTTAGACTCAACCATTTTAGTAGAATGAGAAGGAAAAGGATTAGTAAAGATTTAAATATTTTGATTAGGAGCTACAAATTTCATTCCTTTGTCATTCACACCAGCTACAAATATGGTACTATTATCAATAAGGTCTTGAATTCTACTCCTTAAGGAATAACACTTTTTAGTGTCATGACTAGGTTTACGATGATATTGGCAAAAATATTTGGGATCATTGATAGGGGTGGAAAAGGTTTGGAGGTGTCAATTGGTTTAATGGGAGGAAGTTTCAACACATTTTTATTCAACAATTGTGTCATCATGCTATGCAAAGACTTGGGGGGAGGTGTAAATTAGTTTCTAAAGTACTTTGATAAAGGAGGCATATGTGTTGTTGCAGTTGCTACTTAGGTATTGTTGTTGTCATTGAACTTGATGAATCTCTTGTTTGATTTAAACTTCACAAAAGATTGTTAAGCACTTTCATTCTTATCAACCAGAGCTATTGAAGGAGATGATTTGAATTGACTCAATTGAAGATGATAATTATGAAGCACTGCACACAACTACGTAAAGGAAGTAAACCCAGAAAAGAGAAGCTTATCCCTAATGTCTTTCTGTAAATTAGAAATTAAAATTATTTGAACATCTTGATCAAGCATAGGATAAGCAATTTGAGAATACAAATGTTTATATCTACCAATAAAATCAGTCACTTTTTCTTTAAGACCTTGCTTACAATGAATCAAATCAATTTAAGTAATCTTAGGGCCAATATTATTGTGAAATTGTTGAATGAAAGCATTAGAAAATTGTTGAAATGATGGAATAGAATAAGGAGGCAAAGAACAATGCCATTGTAAAGCTTTGTCCCTAAATGTTTTAGTAAATAATTTAGACAAAAGTCTTTGACCATGATAAAAATTACTACACCTCGTATGAAATGTTTTCATATGAGTCAAGGAATCACTTGTCCATTATAAAGCTCCAATTGAGGGACTTCAATATGTTTAGGAGGGACGATACAAACAATATTATCAATTAATGGGATCGCTACATCAAATGTGGGCACATTAAACTTGGATTGGTACAAAGAAGCTATTTTTTGTTGTAAGGATGAAATGTTTTGGGCTAGGTTATTACTGGTTTCTTCGATGGATGGATTGAAATTGGACATATTGTATTGGGATGGATGAGTAACATTATTGAATGAAGGTGGAGGTTGAGAGTAAGGAGGTGGAGCATTATGATATGTAGGTATGGGAGATGATTGGGTTACAAATAGAAGACTCGCACAGGGATTAATGATAGCAATATTGCCCCCTTGACTAATATGTGTAGGATTAACATTTTGTGTGTAAGTAGTCATGATATTATATGTGAAAGTAGGCACCCTAGGCATAGATTTAGTCATGGGAATAGAAGGATTAACTTGACTAAGAGCTTGAGTTTAACAAAGGACTTCAACACAACTTTTCATGGGCATGATATTAGTGTCAACAATATGAGAAAAGACACACAACAAATCAATACCTATTTTACCACTTTCAAAAATTTAGAGGTTAATTTTTTGTGATAAAATAGGCATGACCTAGAAAACTTCAGCAATGGTTCAAAGTGATAAAATAGGCATTGATTTGTTGTCTGTCCTTTCTCATATTTTTGACACTAATATCATCCCTATGAAAAAAAATTTGAAGTCCTTTGTTACACTCAAGCTCTGAGTCAAGTTAATCCTTGTATTCCCATGACTGCATCTATGCCTATTGTGCCTACTTTAACATCTACTATCATGAATACTTCCACGCAAAATGTTAATCCTACACATATTAGTCAAGGGGGAAATGTTGCTAATCAAAACTCTTTGATTAATCCATGTGTGCGTCTTCTATTTGTAACCCAATCATCTCCCATACCTACATATCATAGTGTTCCACCTCCTTACTCTCAACCTCCACCTTCATTCAACAATGTTACTCCTCCATCCCAATCCAATATGTCCAATTTCAATCCATCCACCAAATAAACCATCAATAACATAGCCCAAAACATTTCATCCTTACAACAACAAATAGCTTCTTTGAACCAATCCAAGTTTAATGCACCCACATTTGATGTAGCAATCCCATTAACTGATAATATTGTTTTTATCATCCCTCAATTGGAGCTTTATAATGGATAAGTGATCCCTTGATTCATATGAAAACATTCATACTTTGTGTAGTAATTTTTCTCATGGTCAAAGACTTTGTCTAAATTATTTACTAAAACATTTAGGGACAAAGCTTTGCAATGGCATTGTTCTTTTCCTCCTTATTCTATTCCATTTCAATAATTGTCTAATGCTTGCATTCAACAATTTCACGATAATATTGACCCTAAGATTACTTAAATTGATTTGATTCATTGTAAGCAAGGTCTTAAAGAAAAAGTGACTGATTTTATTGGTAGATATAAACATTTGTATTCTCAAATTTCTTATCCTATGCCTAATCAAGATGTTCAAAGAATTTTAATTTCTAATTTACAAAAAGACATTAGGGATAAGCTTCTCTTTTCTGAGTTTACTTCCTTTACGTAGTTGTGTGCAATGCTTCATAATTATCACCTTCAAGTGATTCAATTCAAATCATCTCCTTCAATGGCTCTGGTTGATAAGAATGAAAGTACTAAACAATATTTTGCAAATTTTAAATCGAACAAGAGATTCATCAAGTTCAATGACAACAACAATACCCAAGTAGTAGTTGCAACAATAGGTATGCCTCCTTTATCAAAGTACTTTAGAAAATAATTTACACCTCCCCCTAAGTCTTTGCATAGCATAATGACACAATTGTTGAATAAAAATGTGTTGAAACTTCCTCCCATCAAACCAATTAATGATCCCAAAGCTTTTTGCCAATATCATCGTCAACCTAGTCATGACACTAAAAAGTGTTATTCCTTAAGGAGTAGAATTCAAGACCTTATTGATAACAATACCATATTTTTAGCTGGCGTGAATGACAAAGGAAAGAAATTTGTAGCTCCTCCTAATCAAACTATTCAAATCTTTACTAGTCCTTTTCCTTCTCATTCTACTAATACGATTGAGTCTAAGCATCTTGCATTTTCTCCCAATGACCTTGGCCCCAATTTTAACAATGTGGTGAATCTTGTTGATAAACCTATGCCTCCTAAGGACCTATGCATTACCTTTGATCCTAGAGAGACTATTGAAGCACCTGATTGCCCACTATATATCACTGCAAAGATCAAAGACAAATTCTCACAAGGAGTGCTCATTGATCCAATGTGTATGGGAAATGTGATAAGTGAAGAATAATCAAATCCTAAATAATAAATTCAAATTAGACAACCCACAAGCTAAATTTTAGAATTAAAAATTAGGGTTTTTGTGAAATTAACGTCTAAATTTTTTAAATTCAATTGGAAATTAAACTTGTAAATATAAATTTGAATTTGAAATGCATAAAAACTCATATTTGAGAACATAAATCAGAAAAAATAAAGTGTAAGATGTCAGGTTCACCAAAATGTAATGGTGAAAATTAGGGTTTCCAAAATTAGATGTATGAAAATTGCTAATATTTAGGCTTAGAGACCATTACATTAAAAAAGGTGTGAACCTAATAGATCTAGCCACAAATCAGCAAGTATAGGGTTGAGAGTTCTTATTAGATTCACTTTGAGGGTAGTTGTTTACCCTCTTTTAGCTTGAATGTTCAAATTACGGTAAATATTCTAGAATTAAAGTGGAAACACATGAACAGTGAGCTACAGTCATCAAATTGAGCCACAAACCTAGATCTGAGCAATGTAAGAGTGTTCAAATATGCTTGCAAAAGGAGCTCCTGAAATATCATGACCAGAATGCTCATCGCTTTGGTCCTCTACACTTTTTCCCATCCAAAACAAAACCTGTTCGTCTCAATAAATAAAGCCAATTCTAAAGATAGCAGCTTCGTACCTATTTGTGTGCACATTAGAGAAGGGAAATAGGTTGGGAATAGGGGTTTTCCTTAGGTCAAACCCTATTTATGGAATCAACCATGAAATAGAAATGAAATGTAATTGAATTGCATTAATGGAAATGATCTCCTTTTGAGGGATGTTGGGACTTCAAAATATTTGTCTAATTTGAAGGCCCAGGTTCAAAATTTTGACTTTTGCATTCAGAATGCACCCTGCACAATAAGCTCAAGTAGCACATTTTGGAAGCCTGTATTTTTGCACATATTGAATGTTATGCAAAATACTCTTGGTTGAATGTTATTCACCTATTGAAGATTCCATGTGCCCATTTATGGCTAACCTAGATCAGTTCTGATGAGCTTTTGAAGTCTCCTTTGGAGGTCCAGAAGTTAAGGTTGTTGTTTGCACGTATTACACTTATGAGTAAGCCCTCTTTGAGGCATTGTATATTCATGCTAGTTGATAATTATGCTAAAATGATTGATTTTTATGTTTCTCTATAATTTTTTGAAGCCCCATGCCAAGTGTCTTAGCCCCATGAATCAATTTGACAGATTTTCAAAGTTTATTCAGTTTGCAAAAAGTTCAGTTTTGCAAACTAGACCGTGTCAAAAAATAGTTTGCAGCCCTCTTTGTGAATTTTTATTTTACACCCAGTTTACCTGCACATCAAAGTGGTTTTACCCCATTTTGTTTTTCAAAATTATCTACTACTTTCTCAATTTGTATCTCACCAACTCATCATTTGATCAGTTTTTAAGACCCATTCAGAAAGAACTTTTTTAGGGTTAACAAGTAGTGCTTTCTAGATTTTCAGAGGAAACAACTTTGAAGGTTAATATTTTGCACATGTGACCTAATCGGGTCAAGACCTCTTGTGCACCAATTCAGGGTACCCACATGTGCTAGCGTGCCAAGTGCCAGCTCATGAGACAGAGGTTTGATATTTTTTAGATCAAGTTTTGAATGGCTATTTAACAAGTGCAGTTGCAGACAAGCCTGAGTGGGCAACTTTGCGGATTAAAATTTGATTATGGGGGCTACTCAGGTGTTTTTGGCCAAAGTTCAAAGTTGCAAAATGTCCAGTTTGATGATTGCACTTTCAGTTTTCTCAAATTTAGAGCGCCTCTAGTCAAGGTATCGAATCATTTTCAATAGTCAATTGTTTAGAAATGAATTTTTTTTTAGTCGGGCCCACCATAGGCCTTACCATTGATAAAACCTAGACAAGTGGATTTAGGCTTATTAAAAACAATGTATTATTTAAATAATTTAGATTTAAATAATACTATATGGGAAGTAATTCAAGTGAAAATTATATGGGGGCAACAGGAAGAATTTAAGCGAATCATCCTTTTGGTTTAAATATTAAATCATTCATCAAGAAGAAGTCAAGATATTAAATCATTCTCCAAAGATTTCACAATGGCTGATTTTGATGAAAGTGGGGCATCTTAAATTTAGATCATTTTTAAAATGATTTATACTTTAAAAGAAATTTTTTATTTCCCATTGAATGATCATGGTGGGACCATAAGAGGGAAATGTAATATAGAATGGAACAAGACTTTGCAAATTTCCATGAAGAAATATTAAAAATCTCATAAGTTGTTTCATCCCACAAAGAATCATGCACAAATTGAAGGGATACGTGAGATAGCGGGGAAGGAGAGGGCTAATCATTTTCTTATCCTGCAATTCCTCCATGATAAATAGAATGAGCTTGTGGGACAACATGGAGAGGGGTGGAGTTGGATCGTCCCACCACCCCACAGTCTAAGAGCAAAGGGGAGAAATATTGTGCGAGGTAAAATAGGGGGCATGAGTGGAATCTCCCCGGCACTCCGCAGGATCAAACAGGGTTGAAGGAAGGTCATGCGGGGAAAAGATGAGCGCTAAAGAACTCATCTCCCGCCATCTTGTGCACACTCGTGAACATAAGTGAAAGCTTCATGGGGAAAACAAAGAGATTAGGGCAGAGGCTTAACACTGGTCAAAGACAAGTGCTTAGGGTTATGGCATGGCAAATGGTGATTGATGCTAGTAATGGTGGATGTCTACACATGTGACTCTGATAAATGAATTTAATTAATACTTGGAGATCACAAAAGGTGACCACAATATGTGAGTATTGGGCATCAAGTGAAATGGAAAAATAATTTATCTGCTGCAAAATTTTCTCATGGCTTGCATACGGTTTTTCTTGCCATCATGTACAGGTTTGACATTTCAAAAGGAGGTTGCACATGATGGAACGGGCATGATTTAAAGATTATATTTGTATGAGATGGCTGAGAAATAAACCCCAGTGTAGGCATGATCCTATTGAAAACAATGATTCTATCTAATGGATTGCCAGATAATTATTCATTACCTAACAAGTTGTAGTGATTAGAAATGGTTTGGTCTGATTGGGATGGACGTGGGAATCCTTTCCATTAAAGTATCCAGAATGCAGACAAGACATAAGGTAGCATTGATTTTATCCTAAATGAGCAGTCAATGTGTTATGCAGTGTGCCCTTTTTCCAAATCTTCCTTCTTGTGCGGATATTGGAATCATGAAATGGGGTGTTCTTGGGCATAATGAAATTCTTGCCAAGCATTGTGACTGTAGTTACCAAAGTCTAGCAAGAATTATGTAGAGGCATAGTATGTGGTGTTATAGTACAAGCAACGCATTCTTGTAATATAGTATTTCCAAGTTTCAAATTGATTCCTTTATGCTTTGGAACAGTTCATTCTTGATGTTGATCTGAGGGGCATGAATGCCATTGTATGTTTTGATTAAGCTCACTCGGTATATGAATAGTGATGTTGATAAAGTGTGACCTTTTCAAGGTACCAGAAATCGATGTAATATATGGTATGAGCATGATATCATTTCCAATGTTTGTAAAACACAAGGAGAATGTTGCAACAAGTCCCAAAATGGAGTATGTCCAAAAAACGCAAATGGTAGGACAAAATTCTTATCAATGTCTTGACTACAATTAAAAGATGTGTATTCTGCAGTATTTCCTAACTGCTCAAGGTGAACCTAGGTTAGAAATGGGTGTAAGTTATTACTTATGAATGAATCTATTACCACAAATTAGTGTAAATATTATAGCATTGAAGCACATGCTTTTCTCATGGAAATATTCACTAGAGAGTTATGCTGGAGTAAAAAGAAGCGAAAGCATTTTCACTAGTGTTAGTCAGCAACAGAGCATGGTGAAAGGATTTTCATCAAATCCTTAAATTACACATGAATTATTTTACCAGAAAGCATTTTGTTGTAGGAAAATTTATTGTGGGAAGGGGAGGTAAGTAGATTCCTCATCAAAAGGGATACGTTTTGCAGAATAATGAATTATTTTTATTGGTGGAAAGTGTCTTCACGCAAGTGAAGTGTTTCACCACTGGAGGTGAAATTTCAATCCATAGTCAGGTGGTAAAAATGTACACAAAAAACTTCACCTATTCAAAGGGGAGAGTATCTTTCTAGGAAGAAAGCATACAAAAAATGACATCTCCTTTGAGAGAGATTTGCATCTTGGTTAATAGTAAGGAAGAGTAAAGGTTGTTTGACGGTATTATTTTTATTTAGCCAAATGTGTTATGCAGCAAGATGGATATTTTTCATCCTAGGGTGGTTATTTTTACACGTGCTAAAAAGGTGAATATGTCAATGAGAGGGTTTTCTATCACAAATTGAAATATTTTATGAGTAGAAGGTGCAACAAGTGACAAGGCAGCGACAGACTCTTCTAGGGGAAAATTTAATTTTTTAGTCAAAAAGAAAAGTGGGCTCCTGGCACAGAAATGACAGTAAACTAAAAGTAGAAAGTTTTGGAAAATGGGAAATATTGTGAAATTGACAAGTAACTATAGAAATGTTTTTCCAGATTTTTGAGAAATCTTCAATAGGGGCAGAGCGCAGATTTGAAGATTTTAAAAAATTCAAAATGAAGAAGACATGTGTCATTTTGAAGATTCCTTTAGGGTTTTTTTTCTAGGTTTTCTTCTTTGCATACTTAATATTCTTTTCTCATCAAAAAACATCATTCTAAATGCAAGTTTTGTGAGTGTTGGGAGTAGGGCTTCCATGCACAGTTATGAAATTAGTGTATGTTAGAGTTTTTTCTTCTCAACTTGTAACTGTTTTACTCAGAATAGTTTATGATCAACATGTAAATATGTTCTAAATATTTTGTTGAAGTTGTCTCTAGCATGTAAAAGCAAAATATTTTATGAAATATATGATCAAGAGTCATTTTATTTTTCCCCAACAAGCATGGTGTTCATTTCATTTTCTGCTTCTCTTCAAGGAGGAGATTAAAATGCTTAAAACAGGATCAGGAATAGTGACTGTCTACATGTAGGATCTCTAAGTCTGGCGAGAAATGAGATTTCAGTGGGTGTTAATGTAATGCAGTAATTCTTAGAAGGATCTGGTTATATGTTACTCTATTTGGGTTTGATTTTTACGTGTTGTGGGTTGACTATGCTGCCCTGATTAGGTACAAGTCATGGGGTTTGCACCCAGGTTTTAGAATCATTCCTTTGTCAATATCTCTTTTACTTTTTGCATTAAGAGTAGGAGTAGTGTAGAAACACAACCTCAATGAGTTCTTAGAAGCTTATAGACTAAGGTTATAGCCAAAACCAGGATTTTATCCATCTTCCTTAGTATCTTTTCATTGGGATGATCTACTATAATCTGTAATGTCAAGAGTGTAAGAAGCTGAAAGTTGTTTAGACATTACATAGGTTGACCTGCCTTGGTCTCTTAGAGCCAAAAGTGCAGGAGATCTCAATCTTGTTACTGAATCTCGTTCATTGGCTAAATCCTATTCCAAGTTTATTGATGAGTTAGTGGTAATTTCTCTAAGACTTAGAATCTATTGATTTGGGAACCAGTAGATTGGCAACTCTGTTGGGGAAGAGTTGAAGAAAATCTTGTCAAAAGCTTATTGAGCCACCCATCAGTCTCTGGTTAGATGGTTTTCCAAGAGAAATCAAGTGACTCTGTTGATTAAGGAGAAGACCTAGAATGGTGAAATGCTTTGAATAGCTCTCTATTGTTCAAAAGTTTGTTCCTTTACAAGGAGGTGGCAACTCTATTCCTAAAGAACCCGATAATGAAAGAAGAAGAGCTCTAGATGTGAAGAGATCTTATTGAAGCAAGTTTTCCAGATCTTCTTCTTTTGGCTTGCCAAAGAATTTTTTGTGAAAACCATAATGTATCAATTCCTAAAATGAACCCTTATTAAGTGTCACAACACTAGTAGAGAGGGGAAATGTTAGTTTTCAGATCTCATACTTCTCAGTTGTAAGTTTCAGTCATTGTTTTGTATCAAAATAAGTATGTCATGTTGTTAATAGGCTCATTCAAGAAGGTTTTAAGTCTAGTTTTTAGTCTTTTCGGTATTATTTATACTCAAGACCTTGTTGTAAAAGAAAAGTAGGCCATGAAATATGTAATTGCATTGTTTATATGAAATATGTAATTGCATTGTTTAATTGCATAATGATTAATCAGCAACTTATTCAAAGCCCATGAAGAGAAGTTTGTATCCCTAAGAGATATAGACCTATAAATTTAAGTAACATTGAGGGATACCCACATCCTTTTCCCATTGAATTTAAGGATCAAGTTCCTTTGTTCCATGCACAAGAATCTAAATAAACACTACACCATGTCCAGACATTTTGTGGTTTTATTGAAGATTTTCAGTTTTGCAATGAGGACATTGTTATGAAGTTCTTTGTGAGAGCATTGAAGGATGGTTCAAAGGATTGGTATGAGAGTATGACCACATAAAGTATACCATCTTGAGAGTGTTTCAAGAGCTTGTTCTTGCATGAATTTAGTGATAACGTTGAAGGTTATGGACAGCCCTTTAACTCTAAGATTTTACCATCATATGAGGATGTGGTGTATGCACAAGATCAACATGAGTCAAGTGCTCAAAGCGTTTTTCATAATGTTAATGTCCTAGTTGTATCGGTCTATTCTTTTCACCCTTGTGATCCATTTTATCAACCTCAAGTCACATTTTAGTGCAATCCAAGTCTGGTGAATCTAATGGTGTATGCTCAGCTGAACATGAAGAAACTAGAAGATGAACCACCATATCCATTGTTGTTAAGGTTCTTAAAGGCATTGTAGGTCATTCCCCTAAGCTTCATGCTTCAAGACTCGGAATGGATAGACTTTTTATTGCAAATCTATGTTTTGGTTCCCAGAACCACATATTGGAAATCAAGGGGACTTGGAAAATCCCTAATTGATCCAATCAGCCTTGGCCAACAAACAGGAATGGTCAAAGACCAAATTTCTCTGCACTTTAGGCTCCACGAGACCTAGGTGGGTATACCCAAATCTCCAAAGCATAAAGAGATTTCTTTATAGTGAATTTAAATTATTGAATCTAGCTATTTACAGGAATGACAAACAATTTCTTGCAACTATGCTTTATGATATTCTTTTAACTTGTTTTAATTTGAAAATTTAAGTATAATTGAATATGAATAAAAGTTATAACAGAATGTTGTTCGAACTTAGAGTAATTATGAAAGAACAAGGCAAGTAAAAACTAGTAGTGTATTTCTCTAGTGAGGACTTTGTGTACACTTGATTTATTTACATGAAACCAGTAGCAGGCCAGTACCTTATCTGACAATTTACATGTTACTTAATGGACAGATATTAGTAATCTTTAGAGACAGTGTGAAAAACAAAACTATCACTGCAATGACTTCAATGTATGCGATAAGAACATCAAAAATAATTTTTTTATCTTTATAACAATAGGTGATAAATCACTGCAACAAACCTTATTTAGATTTATCCAAAATATTTTAAATCATCAACATCATATAACATGAAAGGATATGAAGACGAAAACAATAAATCTTGTATATTACTTTCTTGGAACAATGGGTGTACAAAAATTGAAAACTCACAGGTACTTCATGACACACACGCTTGCACAAAATAGATCTTCATTTCTACAGACCTTGTTTTACATAACATAATTCATTCCAATAGATAATCTAAAAGATAGTAGTTCTACCTCCCTTTTGTCCCCCCTAGAAAACAAAATAACTCTCTCTATATATATGACTCAAAAGATATGAATGAAAGGACACACCCTTTCATTACTACAAACTAAAACTAACATAATCCTAACTATCCCTCTTAACTGCTATAACTAAAACACATTACAATGACATAGACTAAATCTTTCCATCCAGCTGCTGACCACATTTCTGGATATGCCGAAGATATCCTTCATCTTTATATGTGCAGGCATTGAAGATAATGTCTCTGACCACGATCTCTGTTGTAACAAAACTTTCAACATGTCCCCATGTTTCATTCATATCCAATGCATCCTCACGGGCAAGGCTAAGGGTTGAACTAAGTAGAGATTTGTATTCGGTAATCCAATAGTGTTTATCCTTCATAACCCCTGTATCATCTACCACGCCTGGAAATCCATGATTAACAATCCCTTTACATTCCTCATATTCAATATTCAACTCTATTGTGAATCCTTAATGAGTATCAATTAGTTTTTTGATCTTATTGATCCTTTTGTCACTCAGTGTCTGATCCTACAGTAGCATGTTTAACCTATCAAGGATCCTCTGGTGCGACACTGTGTTATCCATGTTTCTCTGCTAGATAGTCCATAATTCTTCCAGTATCTTCTGTAGATTTTTAAATCGTTTTGACAATAAGACACATGATGTGTCTGTCCTTATGCTATGCATTCTTTCCTTAATTTTTTTGTTTTCCTTGTGCAATTCTTCCCACTTCTTTTTCAGTTTGGATTCATCTGCTATCTGGGGTACAGGTTGGCCCCTACTTCTCAAAAGTTCCTCATACAATTCGTTATACTGTCCTGCTTCTTTCACCAACATCTTCATCTGTGCTTTGTTTAGTTTTTAAATATCAACTCTTATATCTGTCGTGACCATGGGATCAACTTCACCAACCTTCAACTTCATCATGTGTCCAAAATCCTTGTCCGCATCTAAAATTTTTGGCCTCTTACTTGGGGGATAAAGGACCCACAAATGCATAGCCTCATCATCTGGATCATATCTTGATCCAATGAAGATTTCATTCATGCCCTGAATGTCCAACTTGAAGTCCTTCTCTAAATGCAATAGGCTATCAAAAATAAAGGATGCACTAAGATTCCAGCCTGGAAAGAGGATAATTCTTGCCTCTACTAGAAGCAGCCTTCCTCTTTGAGCAATCATTCCTTCCACTTCTACATCAATAAAATCCTTCAGTCTCCTAAGCATCTTTGCCTCAATTTCTAGTGTTATATCAAGCATTGCTTCTCTTAGCCTTTTTCCTTTTAAATAATACAGGAAGGACTTAAATTCCTTCGATTTGATGAACTCATCATCAGACACAAAAGAGGTATGCTCTTCTAACCTAACATATATGTCTGCATTCATCCTCACAATAGTTATGTCTTATTCTTTAGGCTCCTCCTCCCTTTCAGTCCTCTTGAATCTTGAAACAACCTCATTATCACCTGACTCACTATCAGCTTCTTCTTCTTCTCCCATCTCCTATAGTCTTTATCTTTTTTCTTCTAGTTTCTGGTTCAAATCTTGAATGATATGCATATCCTCCTTCGATTCCTTGTTCTTGAAGATATCCCAGGCTTCAACATGCCATGAAAATAATCATCCATATTTTTCCCTTTTCTACTCTAGTAGATATAACCCTCTGGGTCATAATTCTTTCAGCTTGTTTTCTCATAGAGGTTATAATCTTCTATTAACCTATTGTCAATTAGTTCATATGCCCTTGTAGATACATTAGTGAAATGACCAAAATGTAAAGTCATAGGCAAGAAAACTTGCTTGTGGGAACCCCCAAAATGCATTACATTTGAGACACTCATTTGCTTACAATCTCTAGGTAGGCAATTCTGTCAGGTGCAGGCTTCCATAGCACATAAGCAGCTCCTTCGAATCAAAAAACTCTAACATATGTGAAGTCTTGATATACATACCAATCACCCCAATTGTGATTCACCCTGGTATCCCCATGTTCATGGGGTCTAAGGAATCTTTTGATTTCTTCTGAAAATGACCCGTCAAAAGAGACTCCAAAAGCTTTGTATAAAGGTTGCACAAAAAATTCTTCAAATTTGATATAGTGAGATCTCATGAATCGAGAATCCCACAGTGACACCCATAATTGAACAGGCTACTCATGTCCATCCTTTCCACGAACATTTAGCTTTAATTCCTTAGGCCATAGCCCCCTGAGTCGTCCATAAAACAAGACAATATGCATTAACAAAGAGTAAAACTTAAAAGATTTTCCAGGGTTATTATGAAGGCTTAAGAAACCCTCATGCATCTTGTCAACAATATAAGTAGCATAGTCTAATTGTCTTGGCTCATGCATCTGTGTGTCAGCAACAAGTACCAAAGGCTATACCCAAGCTACATCCGAAACTTCAACTCCTCCCACTTGTCTGCATGCCATATATGTACACTGCAAATATTGCCTGAAAATGTTAATGTCAAATGGGGGCCCATCTTCATCTATCAGCTTTCCTTTCTCAGCCTTATGCATGGCCAAATTCTACCCATTGTATACAGTGTCCATCTTTGTATACTCTTCTTCTAGTTTTCAAAAGACAGAGGCACGTCAGATTCGAGACCAAGACCAAAAACCTCCTGAATGGTGGCCACTGAAAGGTGGATGAATGCTTCGCTATTCAGCAATTGAATACATCTTTTTGTGGCATTGTAAGCCCTAGCCAATGTTTTCATCAATTGGACATTCATAAAGATGTTAGGAACCACAAGTTTACCCAATCCAGTTATCCATGGGTTTGAGATTGGGGTCGGTTTACTCCTCCTTGAATAATGATACAACAACAACTCATGACCTCTAATCCTAGTCCAGACATCACCAATTTCCTTGAAATCATCTTCTAACTGGTCATGGATGGGCTGGTTAGCCTTAGATCTCTGGGATTTGGCTTCTGGTGAATTCATTTGACCAATCATGTCTTGATTTAATTTCTGCCTATGTGCACCCTCTCCACCTTTAGACTTCTTCTAGACACTCTTAGAAATCGGTGACCTTTCTTTTTCCTTTTGAACTAGAGCCCTCCATATCTGAATACCTCAAACTTAACTGAAATTCAAAATTTTGTAGCTTAATTTCGCTCCAATCTCTCTGTCTACTTCAATTTGCTATGCCAATTCCTTATACCAGCTTCAATATATAGATTTAATGCTTCAGGGGCATTTACTCAATTGAAATGATGTTGTAATTTGCCTCATGTAAGAACAAACCTATCTATTGCTTGTATTTAATAATGGCAGGTGGATTTGTTAAGATCTGATTTTGAAATAGCTAGTCATCATAACTCCTCCTGATAATTCAATCACTTGGCATCACCTATCCTTTTCATTGGCATAGGTCTTACCGATCACTCCATCAGGTATCGGTGTAGCTCATTTATTATAATTTTGATGGTTATAACTTCCCTGATGGCTCCGCCTTCTATCTAAGATTTGTCTTTACCTTTATATCTCATCGGCATAGGTCATCCTGATGTACACTCCTTCTATTCCTCTGTGGCATGTTGCCCATTGGGTATTGGCATAACTCAAAAGATGCTACTCCGATGGTTTAAGATATCCCAATGAGTCCTCCTTCATGGTCTGCATCTAGCTTGCTACATCGGGTCACCTTATCGAGCATCGGGACAATTTACTTTATGTTTCTCTGATGACCTGATGCCATCTCCTTCACACTTATGTGTCCTTTTATTTCTTCGGTCTATCAGCATATATTTCCCCAATGAGATCTCCTCATTCACACCTATCTTGTTTTTTTCATCGGGTACCGGCATAGCAAAAATGTCCCCTTCCGATGAGGCAATGATATCTTGATGACTTGGTCTTCAATCGGTGTAACTCATCCCAATTAAATCTCCTTCTACATGCCTAACTTGTCCTTCTCATCGGGTATCAGTGCAACCTAAAATACCTTTCACTGATGGTTTGAGTTATCCCGATGACTTAGTATTTTCTACCTTTTGGTATTGCCTCATCGAAGTAAGTCATGCCAATGACACCACCTTTGCCACCTAGCCCATCGGGTATCCGGGTAGTACAAAATGACATTGTCGATCTCTACTTCGCATTCTCCTTCATCAGTGTAAGTTATACTGATAACCTCATCGGCTATCGACACAACATTTTTCACATGCCCCCGATAGTGAATGTTATGCCAATGACACCCTCCTTTTGAACTTTATTTTGGTTCTCCCTCGGAGTGGTCGGTCTAGGTCATGTCGATAGGTTCTTTTATTATTTATGCTAGTTGTTCTTGTCGGGGTAACTTACGTCGATAGCTCAAATTTGATAATTATGCTAATCAAGCAACTCTTCATTTATCATTTGCACTTGCAACATTTTATGTAAACTTCATATGTGATAATAAATGACAAAGATAATCATATAGGCCCAGAGAATGCCTTATAAGGATCCCAATACTGTCATGATGAAATTTCCTTATGTAGTCCCTATTCAGTGCCAACCCTTAGCATGCCCTAGTGGTACTTGTCCAATTCTGAAAAATAGGTCACAGTAGGATTTGTCTGGTACTGTAGCATACCTCCTACACATACAATTCAGAAATAAATGCTCTTATGATGAAAATGTATATATAAAACATCAAAGAAATAGCACAAAATATTTTGCAAAAATATGTGCTAACAGTGGCTCTTTTTGGGGATGTATGTTCCTTTTAGAGACATAGCAAGATCTCAATTATCTCTGGAAAGCAGACCGAACAATAAATAGAAATAAACAACAAAGGAAAATTATACTACTATAGTACAAGAAATACTCCTTGCTCCTTAAGAGAAAAAATGTTTGAGGTACTAAGCATGTACTAGAAATTCCTGAATTTCACTACCAATGTTCTGCAAGAAGTAAGAATTTTCCCCTCTTTTCCAAGATGGCATATGGTCCTAGCCAAAGTACTTCAAATTTTCCATGCTTGCCCTTGTCCTGATCTTTTGCATTCCATTTGAGCACCCACTCTCCTTCCTCAAAGGTCCTACTAGAATCTTTTTTATCATGTAATGCTTTTACCATCTTCTACTTTTATATATTTTGTTCCTGAGCCTCTCTCTTGTACTCATCCAATTCAACCAACTGGACCAACTTGTCTTCCATGAAATTAACATCTTCTAAATATTCCTCTGAGACAAATGTATACACTAGGAGCAGGTTTTTCAAAGGCAACCTTGCTTCTTTACCATAAACAAGCTGATAAGGAGCAAACCCGGTGGATTTCTTGATTGTTACTCTATCTGCCCACACTACCAAATTCAGCTTTGAATCCCATGCCCTTTTGTTGTCACCTAACATCCTCTTAATGATCTTTAATAGGTTTTTGTTACTATATTCTACTTGTCCATTCCCCTAGGGATGATAAGGTGATGAATATGAAAACATAATTCCATAACTTTCACAAAAGTGAGCAAATGCTTTGGATCTGAAACACATCCCGTTATCTACAACAATTTTATGGGGTACTCCAAATCTTGTCAATATATTTCCAAAAGAAACTTTGTTACCACCTTACTTGTAGCTTTCCTCATAGGAAATGCCTCTACCCATTTGGTAAAGTAGTCGGTGGCTACCAAAATCCATTTGTGTCCTCCACTGGATTTGTTTGCAATTTCTCCTATGAAATCAACACCCCACATCTAAAAAGGTTCTTCAGTTTGCATGGGTCTAAGTGGAAGGCCTCCATCATATTTGAGCTTTTTCTAAAACATTTTGGCAAGCCTCACATTTTCTAATATAGTTACGACAATCCCTAAAAACTTGTGGCCAATAATAACCAGCATTGAGTATTTTATGGGCAATAGTTTTTGCTGAAAAATGTCCCCCACATACACCTTCATGCAATTCCTTTAAAACATATTATGCTTGATAAAAATCCAAACAAAATAAGAGGATATCATCTCTATTTTTCCAATATAAATCACCTTTAAGCAATACATACCTAGATGTCTGAAGCTTAAGTGTTCTTTTCTGACTATCATTTAAATTTTCCGAACACTTCATGTGTTTCAAATAATAGATAATATTCTTGTACCAAGGACACATCTCAATGCTCATTTTAGCCTCCTCTAGATCTACTTGATTTATCTGTGTTGCTTCCAAATTTGATTCTGTCATTAACCTAGCCAATCCTTGACCTCTTACTAGTTTAGTAATCTGGATATCAATGTTGAACTCCTGAATTTGATTGATCCATCTGTATCTCCTCCTAGTAGTTTTAGTTTGCCTGAAAATATCCTTGACTGCTGCATTAGGAACATAGGCAATGACATTAGCTCCTACTAAATATGGTCTAAAATATTTTACAACTTCTACTAGGGCATATGCTTGTTTCTCACTTATGTCATAATTTAACTCAGAAGCTTGTAGTGTCTTGCTAAAAAATGCCACTAGTTGTTCATGACCTTCATCATTCTTTTGTAACATTACTGCAACAATAGTATGAAATGAAGCAAAAAAAAACACTTGAAAAGGTTTAGAGAAATCAAGAGATTTAAGTATAGGTGCTTCCTTGATGGCCCTTTTAATAATCACAAAGAACTTATTTTCTTCATTGGTCCATTTTATCTCTGCACCCTTTTTCAACATCTTTGCAATAGGTTTTATAATCTTAGAAAAATTTGACACAAATCTCCTAACAAAATTAATTTGTCCAAAGAATTATTGGATAGCTTTGATTGTTTTAGGGATCTAAATTTTGTCAATAGCTACAATTCTCACAGGTTCAATCCTTACTCCATCTTTAGATACAATATGACCAAGAAGTTTACCCTCAGTGACCCCAAAGTGGCACTTTTTTGGATTTAAAGAGATACCATACTCCAATGCTCTGATGAAAATCTTCTCTAGGTCTTTACAGTGGTTCTCTTCCTTCTTGGAGTATGCTATCAAATCATCCTAGTATAAAACTAAGATATGATCAATGAGGCCTTCAAAGGCTACATCCATGGCCCTTTGAAAAGTAGTTCCAGCATTGGTAAGTCTGAATGGCATCCTGGCATGCACATATGTGCCCCTTGGTGTAGTGAAAGTTGTTTTGTATTTTTTTGATTCCTTAAATTTCACTTTTTTGTAACTAGAGAACCCATCCATCATAGAAAGTAATTCATTCCCTGTCACTTTTTGCAGAAAATCTTCCATGTTAGGTAGAGCATAATTATCTTATAAGGATGATATATTTAAATTTCTAAAATCCACACACAATCTGATATCACCATTTTTCTTTTTAACAAGCACCAAGTTTGACACCCATGTGGAATGACTTATAGGCTCTATAATCCCTGCATTCCTCATCTTCATCAATTCTTCTTTCATTTTGGGAGCCAATGTGGGATTTATAGGCCTTTTCTTTTGCCTACATGGTTTTGCATCCGATTTCAGCGGGATGTCATGCTGGAACAAATCCTCTTTGTATGCTTTGAGATCATCATATGACCAAGAGAAAATATGTTTGTATTTTCTTAACAAATTTATCAATGCAGTCCTGATTTTTGGTGCAAGCTTATTTCCAATGTAAACCTCTATAGGATTGTTTTCACTTCCCAAGTTTATCTTCTCCACTTCTTCACAACCTCCAGTGTTGGGCTTGAAATTTGTCACATCTTTATTGTCAAACATCCTCTCTAGCTCCACCAAGCCTTTTGGAATCTTGTTTGTTTTAAGTTGCAGGATATTTTTTCTAAACAGAGACTCCTTATCACTCTCCTCTTCCACATATGCATTCCAATTCATGTGTTGGCCTTCATACTAATCCTCACAAAATAGGAATTTCAAAAGATCCCTGTCATCATCAAATATCTGCCAAATTTTTATGTTATCTGGTACTACAAGTCTAGTTTTTATTTCAACTTGGGTGATGTCATCAAAGGGAATATCGTTATGCTTAATTGCTAGGTTAGCCATAAAATCAGCCAAAATATTATTAGACCTTTCAATCTATGTTATAGAAAATGCATCAAAAAATTCAATTGAATCCCACACCTCATTTATGTAATTTCGAAGCCTTACATTTTTAGTGGCAAACCTTTCCCTTACTTGAGATGCGACTAACTCTGAATCACCATAAACTATTAGTAATTTAATGCCATATTTACTTGCCATTCTAAGGCCTAACAAGTGTGCTTCATATTCAGCAACATTGTTTGTACATTCAAAGGCTAACAAGAAAGAATATTTGAATGACCTCCCATTAGGAGAAATAAAAACCACACCAGCTCCATTTCCTTCCTTACTGCAAGCACCATCAAAATACATTTTCCAAATCTTATCCTCATGCAATTCAATAGTATTTTCAAACTTATTAGTTTTGTATTGAATGGTTTACTTGAAATTTGTCTATATTTGTTTGGAGGAAACATTTTGTCT
Organism: Cryptomeria japonica; assembly: GCF_030272615.1. Lineage (NCBI taxonomy): Eukaryota > Viridiplantae > Streptophyta > Pinopsida > Cupressales > Cupressaceae > Cryptomeria > Cryptomeria japonica. The sequence goes on from NC_081410.1 coordinate 256,210,524, forward strand.
CATTCAGATCAACTTCCGTAATTAGGTAGAATGATATCGATTCTCTATCAATCCTTACATTCACCCCTTTTACTGAGATGGTTGCATATGAAAGATCTAGCTGGACATGTCCCCCCACCAAATTTGACCATTGCCTTGATAATAACATCCCATAATTTGGTGGAACTTGCACAACAGTGATGTCTATTTTATATGATGTATCAAGGCATGCTGGAAATCAAAACTCCACATCCTTCATAATTCTAACAACTGGGACTAATCTATTATCCATAGTATAGCATTTCCCATAGGGAGTGTCCACGTGCATCCCAAGTTCTTTCATGACATCTTCTGGCATTATGTTCACGGCTGCACCTGAATCTATCATACAATTCTTAACCATTTTATTGTTAATCATCAAAGTCAGATAAAAAGGATCAACCTAGGTAAGATTCTTAGTGATAGAAGTTCCCAAATAGACAATAGGTGGATCTTCAGCTTTTGGCTTATGATCCTCTTTATTAGCTTCAACAACATTAGACAAAATATTGATTGTTTCATGTTTGAAATCAAAGAATTTCATTACTTCAAGCAAGGGCACAGATATTTTCACCTATGATAAACCTGAGACACAAATGATCCACAATTTGAGAGTGGCTTGCTAATCTGTTTCTTTTCGATTGGCTTTGTTAATTTAAAAGGTTTTGTTTGTTTGACCTTCTCTATTGCACCTTCCTTTTCCTTGTTAGTGGTGGTGTCTTCATTTCCACTAGCTTTAGGAACTTTTGAAAATATCCCAGATGACTTACCTTGCTCTGGGTTCCCTATTATGTTCCTTAACTGATAATTGCTTTTCACCTGAGCTACTGCTGCCATAGTATAGACTTTCTTTTCTTCATCCATTAAGTTTCTCAAGGAATGCACCGACTCTCCATTATGAAACAATCTCCTCAGAGATGGGATGTCTACATCATCATCAGTAAAAACTTATTGTACACTGTGTTGTTGGATCTCTCTTCTCCATTGTATATCTGATGATTTCTCATCCTCAGATGAATCCTCATCCCTACCCCAAAATGGATTTGATGAAAGTACATTCACTATGGGCTCATATTCACTCTCACAGTCCTTCTCTTCTGCAAAACCCTAAGCAATCATACATTGTTCTGCAACATGGGGTAAATTGCAGACTTCACACCATGGATATTCTTCCACAAAATTATTTACCTTCTTCAATGGATCAGGAGTTTCTTTGCTTACATTTGCATTTACCAGCTTACCATCTTTCCAATTTGTATTATATGGCATGTCATGCAATCTTGGTCTATTGTAACTTATAGGCTTGTTACTTCTATATGGGGGCGGCTTCTCATTGTGATTTTGCTTACCCTTCATGTCTTTCATCATGTCCATGATTTGGCCAAACTCATCCTTTTTTGTTGCTCTTGGATTATATAATTTTGGATCATCTCTCTTGCAAATTCTCCTAGCAGCCTTTCTATTATTTTCAATGGTAGTAGTTGTTTTTAAAGCTTGCTGCAAGGTAGTAGGTTTGTGAGATAAGATCTCATAATGAATCTTGCTATCAAAAGCACTCAAATAAAAATCAATAAAAAATGAATCAACAAGTCTAATGTCTCTTGGTATTATATTAAGTACCTTATTAAATCTCTAATTAAATTCAGAGACTGATTCATTCTGATTCTTTTTTATGCTAGTCAATTCATGAGATGCAATTGAAGTGTCATTATGTTCTCCAAATTATTCCAAGAATATTGTCACAAACTCTTGCCAACTACCAATGCATCTGTCGAGAATATTTCTATACTATTCTCCTGCATCCTCTATTAGAGATTGAACAAACAATTTCATAAAAACATCTTCATAAGGGATTTCAAACTCTTCAATGATATTTTTTACATTTATTACGTGTTGTTCTGCAAAATCAATTCCATTTCCGGTGAATCTAGGGATAGTTGATCTTAAATCATTTGAAATCTGATTAGGATATCCAACTATCCCACTGAAATCCAATTGTTTGTACCTTTCAATGGTCATGGGTGGTCTGCCACCATAGTTGTTACTTTGGTAATTTCTATTTCCTCCATTATTACCATTGTTTCCATTGTTACCTCCAGCATTATTGTTATTTTCATTTTGATTGTTCCCATTACCATTGTTTCCATAGTTTCCATTGTTACCATAACCCCCCTATTATTTCTTACATTGTTGATCCTATCTCTACCATTCTAGTTACCAACAATTTCCCCATTGTTAGTTCTTCTTTCATTATTATGATTATTGTATTGTCCATAATTATACTAGTTTCTATTTTCATTGTAGGGTATATTTTTCCATTTATCCCTCTTTTCACAATTATTATCCACAATATCCGATAGTGGATTATTATAAACCCTAAATGGTTGTTCCAATTTTATTAGGTGAGGGGGACTATACCTAGGAGTTGTTAGCCTACTAGCTTCACCTCTTCCTTTCTCTTCTTCAACCCTGTTTCACTTAAGGCTTTGAATGGCATCTCTTTCTAATCCGAGTTTCTACAATACCCAATCTGGTTGTCTCTTAAGAGCCTTTTCCATTTTAGATTCATCTCAATTTAAGTCAGCTATTCTAAGAATAATTGCATCCAACTACCTATCCTCCTGTTCCTCAGCAGTCAGGGTTTCATCATGGCCACCTTTATTTTCTTTTGTATTTAAGTTATAAAAAGGATTTTTCTCCAGATTTTCAAATTTATCACCAGATGAAGAACCATCCTCTCTACGAGGAAACTTCTTATAACCCCCAAATGCCATATTTGATGTTGATTTCTTTTCTTTGTTTTTTCTCTTTGGACTCAATTGAAGAATATTATCTTGTCCCTTGTGCAAATACCTTCTCCCCTGCATAAATCTTATTGACAAATTCCTAGGGGTTTCTCTTACTTTCTCAAAATACAAATTATTACTCATATATTAAATGTAGAGTCACCACCTCCTAAGAGGAATAATACTTTTATTGATCTTTTGGGATCCTTCCTCCAGCAGAGTCTGAAAAAAAATCACCAAAAAATCTGAACACTTCCTATGACAACTCCTAGCAGAGTCACCAATCTGTTGGTTCCCAAAACCAAATATTGGAAATCAAGGGGACTTTCCAAATCCCTAATTGATCCAATCAGCCTTGGCCAATGAATGGGAGTGGTCAAAGATCAAATTCCTCTGCACCTTAGGCTCCACTAGATCTATGTGGGTATACCCAAATCTCCAAAGCATAAAGAGATTTCTTTATAGTGAATTTAAATTATTGAATCTAGTTGTTTACAGGAATGACAAACAATTTCCTGCAACTATGCTTTATGATAGGCTTTTAACTTGTTTTAATCTAAAATTTTGAGTATAATTGAATATGAATAAAAGTTATAAGAGAATGTTGTTGGAACTTAGAGTAATTATGAAAGAACAAGGCAAGTAAAAACTAGTAGTGTATTTCTCTAGTGAGAACTTTGTGTACACTTGATTTATTCATTGGAAACCAATAGCAGACCAATGCCTTATCTAACAATTTACATGTTACTTAATGGACAAATACTAGTAATCTTTGGAGATAGTGTGAAAAAAAAAACTATCACTGCAATGACTTCAATGTATGCCATAAGAACAACAAAAAATAATTTTGTTATCTTTATAACAACAAGTGATAAATCGCTGCAACAAACCTTATTTATATTTATTCAAAAGACTTTAAATCATCAACATCATATAACATGAAAGGATCTGAAGATGAAAACAACAAATCTTGTATATTACTTTCTTGGAACAATGGTTGTACAAAAACTGCAGACTCACGGGTACTTCATGACACACGTGCTTGCACAAAACAGATCTTCATTTCTACAGACCTTGTTTTACATAACACAATTCATTTCAATGGACAATCTAAAAGATAGTAGTTCTACCTCCCTTTTGTCCCCCTTGGAAAATAAAATGACTCTATATATATATATATATATATATATATATATATATATATATATGACTCAAAAGATATGAATGAAAGGACACACCCTTTCATTAGTACAAACTAAAACTAACATAATCCTAACTATCCCGCTTAACTTCTATAACTAAAACACATTACAATGACATAGACTAACTCTTTCCATCTAGCCACTGACCACATTTCTGGATCTACTAAAGATATCCTTCATCTTTATATGTGCAGGCGTTGAAGATAATGTCTCTGACTGCAATCTCTGTCGTAACAAAACTTTCAACCTGTTCCCCTGTTTCAGTCATATCCAATGCATCCGCATGGGAAACACTAAGGGTTGAACTGAGTAGAGATCTACATTCAAAAATCCACTGGTGTTTATCCTTCATAACCACTTTTTCATCTACCTCACTTGGAAATCCATGATTAACAATCCCTTTACGTTCCTCATATTCAATATTCAACTCTATTGTGAATCCTTGATGAGTGTCAAATAGTTTTTTGACCTTATTGATCCTTTTGTCACTCAGTGTCTGATCTTACAGTAGCATGTTTAACCTATCAAGGATCCTCTAGTGTAACACTGTGTTATCCATGTTTCTCTGCTAGACAGTCTAGAATTCCTCCAATATCTTCTATAGATTTTCAAATTGTTTCGAAAATAAGACACATGTTGGGTCTATCCTTATGCTCTACATTCTTTCCTTCATTTTTTTGTTTTCCTTGTGTAATTCTTCGCACTTCTTTTTCAATTTGGATTCATCCCCTATCTGAGGTATAGGTTGGCCCCTACTTCTCAAAAGTTCCTCATACAATGCTTTATACTTTCCTACTTCTCTCACCAACATCTTCATCTATGCTTTGTTTAGTTTTGAAATATCAACTCCCATATCTGTCATGACCATGGGATCAACTTCACCAACCTTCAACTTCATCATGTGTCCAAAATCCTTGTCCATATCTATGATCTTCACCCTCTTATTTGGGGGATAAAGGGCCCACAAACGCATAGCCTCATCATCTGGATCATATCTTGATCCAATGAAGATGTCATTCATGTCCTGAATGTCCAGCTTGAAGTCCATCTTCTCTGAATGCAATAGGCTATGAAAAATAAAGGATGCACTAAGATCCCAGCCTAGAAAGAGGATAATTCCTTCCTCTACTAGAAGTTTCCTTTCCCTTTAAGGGTTCATGCCTTCTACTTCTACATCGATATCAACCTTCAGTCTCCTAAGCATCTCTGCCTCATTTTCTAGTGTTATATTAGGCATTACTTCTCTTATCCTTTTTCCTTTGAAATGATACAGGAAGGACTTAAATTCCTTCGATTTGATGAACTCACCATTAGACACAAAATATGTATGCTCTTCTAACCTAACATCTACATCTACATTCATCCTCATAATAGTTATGTCTTGTGCTTCAGGCTCCTCCTCCCTTTTAGGGCTCCTGAATCTTGAAACAACCTCATTCTCACCTAACTTTCTCTCAGCTTCTTCTTCTTCTCCCATCTCCTGCAATCATTGTCTTTTATCTTCTAGTTTCTACTTCAGATCTTGATTGATCTGCATAGCCTCCTTTGATTCCTTGTTCATAAAGATATCCTAGGATTCAACGTGCTCATGAAAATAATCACCCAGATTTTGCCATTTTCTACTCTGGTGGATATAACCCTCTGGGTCATAATTCTTTTGGCATGTGTGCTCATAGAGGTTATAATCTTCTATTAACCTCTTGTCAATTATTTCATATGCCCTTGTAGATACAATAGTTAAATCACCAAAATGTAAAGTCTTGGGCAAGAAAAATTGCTTGTGGGCACCCCCAAAATGCATTGTACTTGAGACACTCATTTTCCTTACAATCTCTAGGTAGGCAATTCTATCAGGTGCAGGCTTCAGTAGCACATAAGGAGGTCCTTCAAATCAAAAAACTCTAACATATGTGAAGTCCTGGCATACATACCAGTCAACCCAATTGTGATTCACCCTGGTATCCCCATGTTCATGGGGTCTAAGGAATCTTTTGATTTCTTCTAAAAATGACCCATCAAAAGAGACTCTAAAAGCTTTGTATAAAGGTTGCACAAAAAATTCTTCAAATTTGATATAGTGAGATATCATGAACTGAGAATCCCATAGTGACACCCATAATTGAACAGGCTACTCATGTCCATCCTTGCCATGAACATTTAGCTTTAATTCCTTAGGCCACTGCCCACTGAGTCGTCCATAAAACAAGACAATATGCATTAACAAAGAGTAAAACTTAAAAGATTTATCAAGTTTATTATGAAGGCTTAAGAAACCCTCATGCATCTTGTCAACAATATAAGTAGCATAGTCAAATCATCTTGGCTCATGCATCTGTGTTAGTAGCAAGTACCAAAGGGCCTACCCGAGCTACATTCAAAACTTCAACTCCTCCCACTTGTCTGCATGCCATATATGTACACTGCAAATATTGCCTAAAAATGTTAATGTCAAATGGAGGCCCATCTTCATCTGTCAGCTTTCCTTTCTAAGCCTTATGCATGGCCAAATTCCACCCATTGTATATAGTGTCCATCTTTGTATACTCTTCTTCTAGTTTTTCAAAAGACAGAGGCATGTCAGATTCAAGGCCAAGACCAAAAACCTCCTGAATGGTGGCCACTAAAAGGTGGATGAATGTTTCACCATTCGGTAATTGAATACATCTTTTAGTGGCATTATAAGCCCAAGCCAATGTTTTAATCAACTGGACATTCATAAAGACGTTAGGAACCACAATATTACCTAATCCAGTTATCCATGGGTTTGAGATTGCGGTCGGTTTACTCCTCCTTGAATAATTATACAAGAACAAATCATGACCTCTAATCCTGGTCCAGACATCACCAATTTCCTTGAAATCATCTTCTAACTGGTCACAGATGGGTAGTTTAGCCTTAGATCTTTGGGATTTGGCTCCTAGTGAGCTCATTTGATCATTCATTTCTTGATTTAATTTCCGCCTCTATGCACCCTCTCCACCTTTAGACTTCTTCAAGGTTCTCTTAGAAACCTTGGTGACCTGTCTTTTGCCTTTTTAACTAGAGCCCTTCATATCTGAATACCTCAAGCTTAACTGAAATTCAAAAATTTTATAGCTTAATTTTGCTCTGATCTCTTTGTCTACTTCAGTTTGCTATGCCAATTCCTTATACCAACTTTTATATATAGATTTAGTGCTTCAAGGGTATTTACTCAATTGAAATGATGTTGTAATTCACCTCGTGTAAGAACAAACCTATCTGTTTCCTATATTTAATAATTGCGGGTGGATTCGTTAAGATAATATTTTGAAATAGCTAGTTGTCATAACTCCTCCCGATAATTCAATCACTTGGTGCCAGCCGTCCTTTTCATCAGCATAGGTCTTACCGATCACTCCATCAGGTATTGGTGTAACTCATTTATTATAATTTTGATGGTTACAACTTCCTCGATGGCTCTGCCTTCTATCTAAGCTTTGTCTTTACCTTTATATCTCATCAACATAGGTCATCCCGATGTATTCTCCTTCTATTCCTTTGTGGCATTCTGCCTATTGAGTATCGGCATAACTCCAAAGATGCTACTCTGATGGTTTAAGTTATCTTGATGAGTCCTCCTTAGTGGTCTGCATCTAGCTTGCTACATCGGGTCACCTTACCGGGCATTGGGACAACTTACTTTATGTTTCTCCAATGACTCGATGCCATCGGCTTCGTACTTATGTGTCATTTTATTCCTCTGAACTATCGACATATAATTCCCTAATGAGATCTCCTCGTTCACACCTATCTTGGTTTTTTCATCGGGTATCAGCATAGCAAAAATGTACCCTTCCGATGAGGTGATGATATCCTGATGACTTGGTCTTCGATCGGTGTAACTCATCCCGATTAAGTCTCCTTCTCTGTGCTTGGCTTGTCCTTCTCATTGGGTATTAGCATAACCTAAAACACCTTTCACTGATGGTTTGAGTTATCTCGATGACTTAGTATTTTCTACCTTTTGGTATTGCCTCATCAGAGTAATTCATGTCGATGACACCGCCTTTTCTACCTAGCCCATTGGGTATCAGGGTAGGATGAAATGACATTTTCTGATGACCCGATGACATTGTCGATCTCTACTTCGCATTCTCCTTCATCCATGTAAGTTGTACTAATAACCTCATCGGTTATCAGTACAACATTTTTCTCATGCCCCCAATAGTGAATGTTACACTGATGACACCCTCCTTTTAAAAATTCTTTTGGTTCTCCTTCGGAGTGGTCGGTCTAGGTCATGTCGATAGGTTCTTTCATTATTTATGCTAGGTCATCTTGTCGGGGTAACTTATGTCGATATCTCAAATTTGATAATTGTGTTAGTCAAGCTCTTCTTCATATATCATTTGCACTTGCAACCTTTTATGGAAACTTCATATGTGATAATAAATGACAAAGACTATCACATAGGCCTAGAGAATGCCTTATAAGGATCCCAATATTGTCATGATGAAATTTCCTTATGTAGTCCCTATTTAGTGCCAGCCCTTAGCATGCCCTAGCGGCACTTGTCCAATTCTAAAAAATAGGTCATAGTAGGATGTTTCTGGTACTGCAGCATACCTCCTGCACATACAATCCAGCAATAAATGTTCTTATGATGAAAATGTATATATAAAACATCAAAGAAATAGCATAAAATATTTTGCAAAAATATGTGCTGACACTATGAACCTAGTATTGTTCATTGGTCAAAAGATTTGAAACTAGCCAGTATGGATCAGATAGTTGGATGGATTGACATGATTGAAGGTTTCAAATCAAATATGCAGCTTAATGTCGAGCATTTAATTGAGCTAATGATGGAAAGATTAAACAAGAAAGTGATGAGAACATGCACATTGGTAATGATACCTTGTGTATCATTGAAGAGGAAGTGCATTGTCAGCATGAAGAAGAGAATGTTTGTGAACAACAAATAGAGGAAGATGATGCACTTGAAAATGAATGTTATGATAGCCTAAATGAAGCTAAAGATGAACTTCATGAGGTTCGGAACCTTCTTTCGATTGGTGACCGTGATTTTGGCAAGGTTGTTGGAGATGCAATCTCCCATAACATAAAAAACATATGCTCTTATGAATCTAGTGAGCTTTTAGCTCAAGAGGACAATGATTTGCAAGAAGACAATGCTCAAAGTCTTGGTGAAGACTCAAAGGATAGAAGTGTGGGACATATGAATGAGTAAGATGACACTTGTTTGATCAGCAGTGAAGGGATCTTGGATTTGCTAGCAACAGAATATCTAAGGTATGCACGAGGAATTAGTGAACAATTTGTACACCCCACTAATCTGGTTTTTAACAGAAAGGTTGTCTCTTATGATGTGAATTATAATGCACCCACTGTCAATTTCCTTCCTATTCATGAACCAACTAATATGCAAGAAGACATAGAGCTTGAGGGCATGGGATTTTTTGAGGACAACTATGATTTGTGTGTTGATGATGAGTGTGTGCATGCTGATAAAAACTTAGAATTTTATTTTGATGACACATGCGTAGCTAGTGACAATGATTTTCCATGCAAGGGTGATCTCAATGAAGGGGATTTAGATATGGACTTTCACGGGTATCCATCTTTTGATGATGAAGGGCATCATATTGAAAAAATAGATATGGATGAGAGATCAAATTTGGACACAAAATCATATTGCAATGATCAATCAAAGTTGCATACTTATGTGCAACCTTGGGAAAATCATTGTGTTGATCCACCGTACCTGCAATTTTCTCATGTAAAGAGCGTTAAATGGGACTTAGAATGTCAAGAGGCTAAAGTTTCTTGTCAGCTCTATGATTTGTAGTTACTTGAGAGGATCATAAGTGATCATTTTTCTTTTCTTGATGATGGTTTGCATGGTGTGTGTGATCCACAAGGAGGTTACTTTCAGAGCCAATTTTTTCCCATGCAAACTAAGGAGTTGGATGATACCCATGTTTTCAGTTGTGTGTCAGTTAATGAGCCTTTTTTCTTTTAAGCTGAGTGATGCTTTTATATGGTGTGATAGTAATTTCCATCATAATAGGTGTTATGAGCAGCATGCCAATGTATTTTTTGATAACCATGACACATTTTTGTACACAACAAGTTAAACTTTCATTTTGTGCGCAAGTTTCAAAAGTTTAAGAATGATGAGGGCACTAATAGTTTTCAGCATGGTAGTTGGATAAGAAGAAGGAATAAGTTTGATCAGTTACAATCTAACTATACTTTCAAATTGGCTTCAAAGAAATTAGAGGAGAACCATGTGTATGACAGAGGAAAATATAGGCCAATCTATTCAGATGGCGTTGGGCCATCACATGTAGTTTGAGGATAAAGCCACATCAGTTTGGGGCAGAGAAGACCTTTTTTGACATTGCGCCCAATGGAGTAGGCACCTAGTCTACTCCTCAGAGATCTGGGATCTTGCCATGCCTGCAAGGGGAATGCATCCCCGAGCTAGAGCCACTATTGGGACTTCAAAAATTTTGTCTGATTTTGAAGGCCCAGGTTTGAAATTTTGACTTTTCCACTCAGAATGCACCCTGCACAATAAGCTCAAGTAGCACATTTTGGAAGCCAATTATTTTGCACATATTCAATGTTATGAGAAATCCTCTTGGGCAAGTGTTATGCACTTATTAGATATTCCATATGCCCATTTACAACTTCCTTAGATAACTTTTGATGAGTTTTTGAAGTCTCCTTTAGAGGTCCAAAAGTTAAGGTTGTTGTTTGCACGTATTACACTTTTATGAGTAAGCCCTCTTTGAGGCATTGTATATTCGTGACAGTTGATCATTATATTAAACTAATTGCCTCCTATTTCTCTTTGAAATTTTTTGAAGCCCCATGCCAAGTGGATTAGCCCCATGAATCCATTTGACAGGTGTTCAAAGTTGATTCCATTTGCAAAAAGTTCAGTTTTGCAAACTGGACTATGTCAAACAGCAGTTTGCAGCCCTCTTTGAATTTTTATTTCACACCCAATTGCCTTGGACATAAAAGTGGTTTTACTTCATGTTTTTCTATAAAATTGTCTACCACTTTCCCAATTTGTAGCTCCCCAACTTATCATTTGATTAGTTTTCAAAAACCCTTCACAAAGAACTATTTTAGGGTTAATAGGCAGCGCTTTCTAGATTTTCAGAGGAGCCAAATTTGAGGGTTAATATTTTCACGTGACCTAATCAGGTCAAACCCTCTTGCACACCTATTCAAGGTACCCACATATACCAGTTTTCCAAGTGGCACCTCATGAGACAGAGGTTTGATATTTTTTCAAATCAAATTTTGAATGGCTCTTAGGTTGATTTAACAAGTGTAGTTGTAGACAAGCCTAAGTGGGAAAATTTGTGGATTAAAATATTTTTCCTTAGAAATTGTAATGAAGATCTATCTAATGCCCTAGATTCTATGTATGACACTCTAATAGTGTGCCAGTGTGCAAGCCTTGATCTATTTTCGAAGCTGATTCTGGGGGCTACTTAGGTATTTTTGGCCAAAGTTCAAAGTTGCAAAATGTCCAATTTGATGATTGCACTTTTAATTTTATCAGATTTAGAGTGCCTCCAGTCAGAGTATCAGATCATTTTCATAGGTCAGTTGTTTAGAGATGAATTTTTTTTAGTTGGGCCCACCAAGGGCCTACCTGTTGATAAAACCCAGAAAAGCAGATTCAGGCTTATTAAAAATAATGTATTATTTAAATCATTTAGATTTAAATTATACTATATGGGAAGTAATTCAAGTGAAAATACTATGGGGGTGACATGAAGAATTTAAGCGAATCATCCTTTTGATTTAAATATTAAATCATTCATCAAGAAGTCAAGATATTAAATCTTTCTCCAAAGATTTCACAACAGGTGATTTTAATAAAAGTGGGGCATATTAAATTTGGATTTTAATAATAATTTATACTTTAAAAGCAATGCATTATTTTCCATTGAATGATTGTGGTGGGCCCATAAGAGGGAAATGTAATATAGAATGGAACAAGACTTTGCAAGTTTCCATGAAGAAATATTAAAAATCTCTTAAGTTGTTTCATGTCACAAAGAATCATGCACAGATTGAAGGAATGCATGGGATAGCGTGGAAGGAGAGGGCTAATCCTTTTCCTATCTTGCAGGTCCTCCATTATAAGCAGAATGAGATTGCAGGACAATAGGGAGAGGGGTGGAGCCAGATTATCCTGCCACCCCGTAGTCTAAGAGCGAAGAGGAGAAATACTGTGCAGGGTAAAATAGGGGGCATGAGTGTACTCTCCCTGCCACCCTGCAAGATCAAATAGGGCTAAAGGAAGGTCATGTGGGGAAAATATGAGCACTGGGGAACTCATCTTCCACCAGCCCACGCACACTCACAAACGCAAGTGAAAGCTTCACGGGGAAAACAAAGAGATTAGGGTAGATGCTTAACATTGGTCAAGGATAATTCCTTAAGGTTATTGCATGGCAAATGGTGATTGATGCTGGTAATGGCAGATGTCTATGCATGTGACTCTGATAAATGCATTTTATTAACACTTGGAGATCACAAAAGGAAAGCACATTATGTGAGTACTCGGCTTCAAGTGAAAAGGAAGAAGAATTTATCTGCTGCAAAATTTTCTCATGGCTTTCATATGGTTTTCCTTGCCTTTATGTATAGGTTCAAGGTTTCAAAAGGAGGCTACAAATGATGGAAGGGGCATGAGTTAGAGATTATATTTGTATGAGACGACAGAGAAATAAACCCCAATGAAGGCATGATCCTATTGAAAACAATGATGATATCTCATGGATCGCCAGATAATTGTTCATTACCTAACAAGATGCAGTGATTAGAAATGGTTTGGTCTGATTGGGATGGACTTGGTAATCCTTCCCATTAAGGTATCCAAAATGCAGACAAGACAGAAGGGTAGCATTGATTTTATCTTAAATGAGAAGTCTGTGTGTTATGCAATGTGCCCTTTTTCAAAGTCTCCCTTCTTGTGTCAATGTTGGAATCATGAAATGGGGTGTGCTTGGGGAAAATAAAATTATTGCCAAGCACTGTGACTGCAGTTACCAAAGACTAGCAAGAATTACACAGAGGCATAGTATGTGGTGTTACAGTGCAATCAACACATTCTTGTAATACAATATTTGCAAGTTTCATATTGATTCCTTGTTGCTTTGGAACAGTTCACTCTCGATGTTGAATTAAGGGGCATGAATGATGTTGTATGTTTTGATTAATCTCACTTAGTATATGAATAGTGATGTCACTAAAGTGTTACCTTTTCAAGGTACCAGGAATCAATGTAATATATGGTATGAGCACAATATCATTTCCAATGTTTTTAAAACACAAGGAGAATGTTGCAACAAGTCCCAAAATGGAGTATGTCCATAAAATCACAAATGGTAGGACAAAATTCTTATCAATGTCTCAACTACGATTAAATGATGTGTCATCTACAATATTTGTTGATTGCTCAAGGTGAACCTAGGTTAGAAATGGGTGTAAGTTATTACTTATGGAATGATTTTGTTGCCACAAATGAGTGTAAATATTATAACGTTGAAGCACATGCTCTACTCATGGAAATATTCACTAGAGAGTTATGCTGGAGTAAAAAGAAGTGAAAGCAATTTCACTAGTGTTAGTCAGCAGCAGGGCATGGTGAAAGGTTTTTCATCAAATCCTTAAATTACACATGAATTCCTTTACCAGAAAGAATTTTGTTGTAGGAAAATTTATTGTGGGAAGGGGAGGTAAGTAGATTCCTCATCAAAAGGGATATGTTTTACAGAATAATGAATTATTTTTATTGGTGGAAAGTGTGTTCACGCAAGTGAAGTGTTTCACCCGTGGAGGTGAAATTTCAATACACACTCAAGTGGTAAAAATGTACACTAAAAACTTCACCTATTCAAAGGGAAGAGTATCTTTCTGGGAAGAAAGTATACATAAAATGACATCTTCTTTGAGAGAGATTTGCATCTTGGTTAATAGTAAGGAAGAGTAAAGGCAGTTTGATGATATTATTTTTATTTAGCCAAATATGTTATGCAACAAGATGGATATTTTTCATCCTAGGGTGGTTATTTTTTCACATGTGCTAAAAAGGTGAATACAGTAGTGAGAGAATTTTTTGTCACAAATTGAAATATTTTCTAAGTAGAAGGTGCAGCAAGTGACAAGGTAGAGGCAGACTCTTCTAGGGAAAATTTTCCTTTTTTAGTCAAAAAGAAAAGTGGGCTCCTGGCACAGAAATGACAGTAAACTAAAAGTAGAAAGTTTTGGGCAATGGGCAAGATTGTGAACTTGATAAGTAACTTAGAAATTTTTTTCCATATTTTTGAGAAATCTTGAATGGGGGCAGAGTGTATATTTTGACATATCTTTGGTCATAAAGACTCGTGCTTACGGGGGCGGTCTTCTAGATTTTCTGAGAAGTCATGTTCAGATTCAAAGGTCCAGATTGACAAAGGACTTGAGGAGGAAAATGCAGATTTTAAGATTTTAAAAAATTCAAAATGAAGAAGACATGTGTTATTTTAAAGATTCCTTTAGGGTTTTTTTTTCTAGGTTTTCTTCTTGGTATACTTAATCTTCTTTTCTACTAAAAAAAGATCATTCTGAATGCAAGTTTTGTAAGTGTTGGGAGCAGGGCTTCCATGCATAGTTCTGAAATTAATGTATGTTAGAGTTTTTTCTTCTCAGCTTGTAACTATTTTACTTAGAATAGTTTATTATCAGCATGCAATGTTCTAAATGTTTTGTTGAATTTGTCTCTAGCATTTAAAAGAATAGTATTTTATGAAATATATGATCAAGGATCATTTTATTTTGTCCCAACAAGATTGGTGTTCATTTTATTTTCTTCTTCTCTTCAAGGAAGGGATTAAAATTCTTAAAATAAGATGAGGAATAGAGATTGTCTACATGCAGGATCTCTAAGTATGACTGAAAATGAAACTTCAGTGGGTGGTAATGTAATGCATTAATTTTTAGAAGGAGATGGTTATATGTTACTCTATTCTGGTTTGATGTTTGCATGTTGTGGGTTGACTCTTCTGCCCCAATTAGGCACTGGTCATGGTGTTTGCACCCATTTTTCAGAATCATTCCTTTGTAAAAATCTCTTTTACTTTCTGCATTAGGAGTAGGAGTAGGAGTAGTGTAGAAACCCAACCTTAATGAGTGAATATATGCTTAAAGACTAAGGTTATAGCCAAAACCATGAGTTTATTCATCTTCCTTAGTACCTTTTTCATTGGGATGATCAACTGTAATTTGTAATGTCAAGAGTGTAAGAAGCTTAAAGTTATTTAGACATTACATAGGTTGACTTTCCTTGGTCTCGCAAAGCCAAAAGTGCAGGAGATCTCAGTCTTGTGATTGAATCTTGTTCGTTGGCCAAATCCTATTTCGAGTCTATTGATGGGTTAGTGGCAATTTCTTTAGGACTTGGAATATGTTGATTTGGGAACCAATAAGGGAGATGTTGAATAATATCTGAAACACTAATATTATACCTTTTAATGGATTTTTGTTTATCTCCACAAGTAATTAAGGTTTCATGAAGTCTTCATAAATATAGAACATGAATGTTAACTCCAGTGCTTGAATTTTGACCTTACTTCTGCTCCAATGCTTGAAAGAAGATTGATTGCTTGGTCACTTTAGTTTAAATGTTTGATTTCTTGAATTGATTGAATGATTATCTTTTATGGTCATCAAAATGAGAGGGGTAAACCTCCTATTATACATGCTTGTTGAAAAAAAATTAATTTTCCAACATGAGTCAATACAAGATTAGGATTCATGCTCAAATGATGTTACTATTGACGAGCCCCAAAATAGGTCTTGATTGGGAGGACCAAGTGCTAGCGCCCTGGTCTTGACCAATCAGGGACATAGGAAATGGGGTAAGAAAGTGTGTATTCAAGAAAAAATGAATTATTTGCATGCTATGAGTAGAATCAGGGCTTCGTTCAGGCCCTAGGATAGTGATGCCAAGGTGAGGGCCCAAATGAGGACAAAATTGTAAGAGAGTACAATTTAGGATGTTATACTTTCTTTTTATCCTTTATACAAATTTCTTGTAATTTAGCTTAGGCACCATTCCCTTTTGTCTAAAAAATAATGCATCCTGGATGCAATAGACATATTTACAAATTGTTCTAACTCTGAAAGCCTCTGCACTTGAGACACAATTTCAGAGTTCATTTTGAAAAGCATAGAATCATTGAAAGTTTCAATTTTTTAGGTTTCAAGGTGGCATTGACTAGCACAAGAAACAAGTAATTGAGTGTGAGGAATGGCATGTGGGAAACTGCCAGCTTCAAGGAGGTCGCTCTCAACAACTTTCTTAGCAAGAGGGGAGGTTGACTCTTCTCTCATTGTTCTTAAAATGCCATGCATACTCATATCTCCTAAATCTATGTTTACTACACCTTCTAGACCATTTTATATACTAGGAGGCATGAAGGAAACAAGGGTTTGAATCTAGTGATATAAAAGGCAATTTACAAAGAGCTTTGTGATGCCAATGGGAAAAGGGTGACCATATACTAGAGTCTAACTAAAAAGACTCGTGAGGTAATTCTTTATTTTATCATATCAATCAAGTTCCTCAGTAAAGTTCACCTTAGAATTCAACAAAAAGAGAGAAAGATAAAAAATCTCCCAACCTACCTATTTGCATGCACTTGTACTCTCTTCTCGCCACATATAGTTGAGGTCTCATGCTAGCTCTTGAGAGGGAATGAAGTCTTTTGAAATGATATCACCTTTAAGGAGAGAGAATTAAATTCATTTAATTTTGGCGGTAGTGTTACCTTCATCCTCCTTCAAAAATTTTACAAACATGCCTGTATTACTTTCACTACCTAATCAGCCATTAATGTTTTGTACTCACGAGTACTTTGGAATGACGACTCCTTGGGGAGTGAAAAACTTTCTAAGTCAAGGTGTCAATGGATTTTTGAGCTTAAGAACCATCAATGGCAAAGGTTTGAGGGATCTCTCGACCTCTCAACTAGAAATAATGAAACTGATGCAAAAGGCTTTAAGCTAAGGCATTATAAAAGGATTTCAAATGATCATAGACTTAAGAACTTAAGAACCATACAAATAAAAGAAGATAAGGGTTTAGACCAAACTTTACTGACCGATGCAAAATATTTTTCACATACATCATTGATAATAAGGACTTGAAATGGGGAGCGACCATGTAGTCGGCGGTTTTAAGAACTCTAGAACCATGAGTGCCACATTCATAAGTTTGAAAATTTTCCCACTTGGTGTCATATCTGGACAAGGGGGGTGACTAAGAGACATGACTTAATAGCAGATGAAAGTAGGGCCATATTGAAATGGAAGCTCGAAATAAGAACTTGTGTTTTAAGGAGGGGGTCCAAAAAATTTAAAATTCTTGGGAAATAATAGACTCTAAGGGGGGAACAAGGACTGAAAAAAAAGGACATTGAAAATCCAAGATCTTTATCCAAAGGCCTTATAACGGGGTAAACAAAATCACACCAAAATTTAAACGCACACAGGAAAACATTGAGCTATAGTATAAAAAGTAGGAAAACTTCTTAAGTTACCAATTTTATAATTTGAGGTCCCGCCCATTACAGACAAGAGGAAATGGCATGCCATCTAGATAGCCCAAGTGAACATCATTTTCTCTAAGCAGTGTTTTGATCATGAATGTGCCTTTCTAAAAGGATTTAAACTTCTTATGATCTCCTTTCGATTCTCTCCTTCGGTCCCATAAAAGAACAGAGTCACCAACCATGAACTTCCTTTGTTTAGCCTTATTTTCAAATATTTTCTTCACTAATTCTTGTTGCCTTGAAATCATATTCACCACTTTCTCTCTTTCTTTGTCCAGCCTAGTCAAATACATGGCTCTCTTCTCTAGTGAGGATTGGAACTGTTTATCTTCAATACATGTTTGTAGCTTGAGCTCTAATAATTCCAAAGGGAGAGGCAAGGTGCACTCTAACCCATATACCAATTGGAAATGAGACATTCCTATTGCTCTTTTGTATGTAATCCTATCAGCCAATGGGGCTTCATAAAGGCTTTTATGCCACCCATTCTAGTTCTCATCTACCAAATTTTTGATGATGGAAATAAGGTTCTTGTTACTTGATTCAACATGTCCATTGCATTATGGATAATAATCTGAAGAATGAGCAAGGCTAATCCCATAATCATAATAAAAATGAGAGAATTCAGAAGAAGACAAATTGGTAGCATTATCTGCCACTATCTTCTTGGGTACCCAGAACCTTACCAAAATATTTTCTTTCAAGAAGTTGATGACTACCTCAAAAGTGGTATTCTTAACTAGGATAGCTTCCACCCATTTCATAAAATACTCGATAGCAGTTAAAATATGGGTATGGCCTACACTGGAATTAGGGTTTATTGGTCTAATGAAATCTAAAATGCATTGTTAAAAATGATCTTGAATGACTATTTTTCTAAGTGGTAAACCAATTAAATAGGGTCTATTAGTAAACATATTACACTTTTCACACTTAGACACCCAATTGTAAGCATCCTTGAACATACCTAGCTAGTAAAATCACTAGCAAAGGATTTTGAAAGTTGCCAGGGATGTAAAGAAATGTCCCCCACAAGCTTCATTATGGAAAACTTCCAAAAGTTTCTTTTGTTTCTCTCGGTCTATGCATCTTAAAAATGTACCATCTAGCCCTTTCTTGTACAAGTTTCCTTCCCATATAATGTACTTACTGGCCTTAAATTCTTGGTTCCTTTTCTCCTTGGTTGATAGATGGGAAGGACATTTTCCATAGGTCAACAAAAAGGTCACATAAGAGAACCATTCATTAGTGCTACTTGTAAAAAGTACAAGTAGAAGGTCTTGTTCTCCAGCATGCCCACTCTCAGCCATCAGCTTAAACAACCCTTTTCCTTTGACCAAATTTAAGGGTTTGAGATCAATATCATACTCTTGTATCTTAGCTACCCAAGCACCTCTTTTGTTACATCCAATGTTCTATTGTGTTAGTATACTATTTAGAGAAGAATCTAGGACATATACTACAACATGAGAGTGTAGAACATAGAACCTGAAGTTCTTTAAATACTTTACCACTACAAAAGTATGCTTCTTCTTGGGAGAATAATTTCTCATCTTTTAAAAGGTACACTCATAAAGGCAATAGGAGCTTCAATTCCTTGTTTAGTACTCTAGAATAGGATGGATGATATAGTATGTTCAGATGCATATCAATAAATAATGTAATCCTTTTCAAAGTCAAGATGTACCATAGTAGGAGCATTAGCAATGGCCACCTTAATGTCTTCAAAATATTTCTTACCCTCGGGGCTCCACTTAGAGGTTTCCTATTTCTACGATATGTTTGGTAGTCTCAAAAAAGTCTAGGATGAATCTCCTCAAGAAATTTACTTGGCCAAAGAAATATCTAGTACCACTTTGTGATACTGGAAGACTTAATTGATGAATTTCCTTCACTATCTCTAGGTTAATCTATATTCCATCCTTAGAGACAATATGACCTTGCAAATTTCCTTCTATGACTACAAAGATAGAATTCTTAGGATTTAGTGAAATACTATATTCTCTACATCTTTGTAGCACTACCTCTAAGTCCCACAAATGATTAACTCTTTTCTTTGAGAAAATTGTTAGGTCATCTAGATAATCGACAATGATCTTATTTTTTAAATCTCCAAAAATTAATTCCATCTCTCTCTAAAAAGTAGCTCCAATGTTTATAAGGCTAAAAGGCATTTTGTTATAGGAAAACACACTAATGGGGTGGTAAATGTAGTTTTGTGCTGGTCTTCTGGTGCCACTTCTACCTGATTGTACCTTGAGAAGCCATCTAGCATGGACATCATTTATAATCCTAAGACTATTTGTAAGATATGATCATAACTAGCAGAGGGTAATTGCCTTTGAGGGAGGCCTGATTTAGGTTTTAGAAGTCAACACAAATCCTTATTTCATTGTTTTTGTTTCTAATATGTAAAATATTGTAAATCCATGTGGAATGGTGGATTAAATAAATAATCCTTGCTTTGAGTATTTTGATAATTTCTTAAAAAATGGCTTCTACAACTTTGGGATTGTAATTTCTTTTCTTTTTCCTAAATGACATTGCAACAGGCTTAAGTGGAATATGGTGTTGTATTTCTCCATTGTTAAACTTTTTGAGATGAGCGTAACACCACATAAAGACATATTTATAATAGATCAATAAATCAATTAGGCGTTCCTTCTTTTGTTGAGAATAACATTTTCCAATACAAACCAATTTGGGGTCTTCTT
This sequence comes from Cryptomeria japonica, assembly GCF_030272615.1. Classification (NCBI taxonomy): domain Eukaryota; kingdom Viridiplantae; phylum Streptophyta; class Pinopsida; order Cupressales; family Cupressaceae; genus Cryptomeria; species Cryptomeria japonica. The sequence continues at coordinate 256,230,854 of NC_081410.1, forward strand.
TTGTCCCAATGTTTATCTGCTCATATTCAGTTGATGTCCTAAGAGGGCCTTAATTGATTTGGTTGACATACCTATCATGTCTATCAAAGAATCTTTCCAAGGAGACCAATCCTTTAGGAATTTTGTTCCCCTTAAGTTGGATTGTCTCATTTTGTTTATCACCTAGAGAGTAAATTTCTCCTTTTGTGGTATCATTAGCTTCTTTTGTACTTCTTTCAAAGTAGAGACTGGTGAATTCCTCTGCCTTCTCAAGGAATTCAACAATATTCTTATCATCATTAAAAACCTGCCAATGATTCACATTATCAAGCACACTCAACCTATAAACCACTTCAATGTTGTATACTTTATCCTTGAAGTCAAGGTGTGGTAGAAGGAGAGATGTTGATATAGCCAAGGAGTCAACCCTATTATTTTTGTCTGTAGGAATGATTTTGATTGCCAAAGCCTCAAAATCCTCTAGGAAATCCCATAATTCTACAATATTTTTTGTATTGTAAAAGTCTAATTAAAGGCTGAAGGAAAAATATATTTGTATGAAGAAGTGAGGGCTATACTCAAATCCAAATGAGAAATAAATTTTGTCAAATTCTAAAGTCCACAACTCATCACACAGTAAGGGACTATCCATTTAGGTGTTTTCTGGGGTCATGGAAGTAAACATATATGTACCAGGACCAATCTCCAAATATAGTATCTCTAACCATGGGTCACCTAATTTTAGTATAGTGAATTTTACCTTAGGCTCAGGTTCTAGGCTAACCTTTTTCCCATTCGTAGATATGGTAGCATAAGACTAGTCCATTTGAATTTTTCCACCTAGATCTTTGCAAAATGTTCTAATTAGTAGCATCCCATAACTTGCATGAATATTAGCAACTAGTATTGTGAATTTAAGCCTCTTTTTAGGAAATGAAGCTAGGGCAGCTTGAGTGTCCTTGATTTGACCTAGGATGGGTACTTGGTTAGAATCCACATAATTACATTTCTCATGGGAAAATTTATGGTTAAGCTAATGGCTTTGGCTACTTAAGAAGGAATGACCTTGTACGAGGCTCTTGAGTCTATGACACAATTACTTAGCTTTTACCTATGTATAATGACACAAAGAAAGGTTCTAGTTTCTCACAAGGATTGCTAGAACTGGGTGAATTTGAATAATGGGTAGAAAAATTCTAATCCTTAATGACAATAGGGGTTTCACTAGACACTTTATATTTAAAAGAAGGATGGACAAGGTTTTGTTTAATGAACTTAACCAATCTATCTGATTTTGAGGGATTGAGTCTAAGGCATTTAGCTTGGGATATTTGGATTTGAGTTTTCTTTCAAGACTCAACAATGTCAAAAGAATTAAGAACATAATTTGCAGGGAAATTGGAAAATACATCAATAATTTTGGAAGCTTCCTTTTCTCCTTTACCATGATTGGGATTTGAGTTCCTCAACAAGATGAATTTGGGATTGTTTTGGGCATTATTGGTCTGTCCCTTTGACTCTTGATCTTTATTTTGTGTTCATTGCCCTCTAGTAAATACTACAACATTTCAATTCCCTATTTGATTGAGAACATCATTTCCTCTCTCAGATTCAGACATATTCAAATAAATTGACACCAACATCCCCCAAAGGAGATAGCTCTTCAATATGGTATTCTCCTTTTTCTTGTTCATTAGTAGAAGCCATCTACATAAATATTGTCATCTCAAGACAAGAGGAACCATCATGGTTAGTAGTGAGGTGGAATTTTCATGCCATGTGATTAACTTTGTTTATAGGAGGGGGAGCCTTGATAGCCAACCTTTGAGAAGGACTGGCTATAGATAGTTGTTTTTATTGAAGTGATTGTTGGTTCTGATCCTTTCTTGCCATATCTTGATACAAGTATTGATTTAAATTTGTAGGCATTTGCCTTTTCAAAGTTATTATATCATTTGCCAATATCTGGATAATGGGATCAGTAGATCTTATTGCTTGGTATTTTCCTATCTGCAATTCCTTCTTCCACTTTCTTGTAGTTATGAGATCATCCTCTATCAATACATCAAGCATTTGTGTGGTTGCCAAGTTGCATGCCCCTTATCTTTTAATACAAAAACTGACACATCCAGAGGAAGAGTATTAATGAAGAATCTCTTCAAGAGAGCATCTCCAAGCCTCATAGTAATTTAGATTCTACTGGTCAGTTTATTGAATTTGGCTACAAAATCTTGCATCGGCTCATGAACGTCCTTCTTCATCATGGACAATTGTGTTGCCAATGTATGTTCATTTTTGGTGGTTTTAAACTCATTTTCAAACTTTGTTCTCATGGCATCCCAAGAGACAATTGACCCATTGGGTAAGTGGTAATACCATTCTTCTGTATCATCAGTCAAAATTTTAATGAAGAGCCTAACTATGACATCTTCATGTTGGACATCTAGTATTGAACAAGTTACAAAAAAAACATTGAGGTGTTCTTCTATCATGACTTTCCCATCTCCTCTAAATTTGGGATTATTTTTCTAGACCCTTTTGGAAAATCATTTAATTGATCTCCAAGATTAAGGGGGCCAATGGCAACTCCCCGAGGAATAGGTAGGACCATATTAACTACAATAGGGATAATATGATGAACTTGTAGAGGTAGGATAGTGCCAACCAAGAAAAGTTCTTGACAAATAGAAGTAGACAGAACTGCTTGGCGAGGAGGAGGAGGCAACCTACTTAAGGATTTGACTTTTTGAGTAGGAGGGAATATAGAAAATTTGACATATTGTAGCAAATCAAAGTTAGGATCAACCAATCCTTTCTTCAAGTCACCCCTAGTGTACCTTTTAGATGCCAGTATTATTGAGAATAAGGAAATTAAATAAATAGAGTCACCAACCTTTCAGAAGGATTTTACTAATTTTGTGGTTGGTTTCTAAGTCGTACTTGATTCTTGGGGGGAGGATTTTCTAGAATAACTGCAACAGGGCACCTTCTGGCTCTTTTTAGGACCAACCAAGGGTTTTGTGCTACTTCTTATTTTTCTAGAACTCATCTTGCTCTTCTATAATCTTATGTGTTCCTTCTATATCTCCAAACCAACATGTTTAACTATGATATAATATCTTCTTGTTCATCTTGCCAACCTAAATTTGGTTGAAGCACTGGAAATATATTCTCATGAGGCTATACCATCATGAGTCATTTTAAACAATTGTTCTATCAAACTGACTATTTAAAACAACTTGTAATCATTCCCTAGTAGAGTCCCCAAAAATTTGTTGGTTAACAGATTTGTCACCTAACTCTATATTATTCCACCCACAACAAAAAATTAACAATCAAGAAAAATGTAATGATATTTTACACCCACTCTCTACTTATTTTACAAGGCCCAGTTATCTTCTAATAATATACAAAGAATATATTTCATTTATTATTTTAACCAAAAAGAAAATAAGGTAGATATTTTAACCATAAAGCTTTAAAAGGAAAGCAATCCTAACAAAATAATAATTGAATATAATACACCAATTCTATCTGAAAATACTAAGGTCCATAATATTTATAAACAAATCACTATTTATCTTGTCCAAAGCCATAATATTCATAATAATATGCACATGCTAATTCCTGTAAATCACATAGCATATATTCAAAAGGAGAAATCTAAATGACATAACATTGAACATAGGAAGAACAATCAATTCATTAACCATAACTCAAAGTTTACGATTCATGAACTAGAATTTGAATTTTCTTTTTTATATATATTCAAAAGTAGTTTAAGTATATGAAAAACAACAAAAAGATCCTTTCTACAAGCATCCATCTAACATATATAGATAACCTTAGATCATTCCTAAAACCAACTGAAAAGTTTAAACATAATTAAACAAGATAATGACCCTCCAAAGACAATAATTTTTTGGCATATCCTTAGGGATAAAATAGAAGAAAGCAATAAAAAAATACTTAGGAAATAATGACGACCCCTCCAGCTTCAATTTGTCCACATGGTGCTTCTTTCACAACATTGTTTATAGAGACTCCTTACGTCACCTTGCCTTGCATTTTTTTCCTATATGTTATATATTTTGAAATGATCAAAGTGATTTTTCTGACATTTGGGTTGGTTGTAATATTCACCCATAACTTGTATTTGTTTGAATTTTGATATGATTCTACAACTTTTGGACGTATGTCCTCAACCTTATTCTTGAATCCTAGGAGGTAGGTTTCTAGGCTCTTTAGGATCCCCATTGTCTTCTCACTCATTCTTTCAATAGTTAATTATTCATTTAATCTTGCCCTAAAGCTCTGAATCACATATGTATTCTTTTGCAGTTTCTCTCCATCTTCTTCAAATACATCAATCTCAAGAAGAGACAAATGGTTCATTAGATCCCTGACCTTCATTTGAAGTTGTGATATAGTTGACCTTAACTAGGTATCCAATTCATCAATTAAGAAAATCTTCCACTCTAGAATATTCGACCATGAATTTGATTCATTTTCATTTTGATTTCCAATTATCCCTTCACTAAGCAAGAGGGCAAAAGGTAACTATAAGACCTCCTACAATTCATGAAGGATCATGGACAAATAGTTTTTCTCCCTCTTTACATTTTGTATCTCATTATTCCAAGCCCTCATTTTCCCTGATACTAGAGTATAAGCCCTCATGGACTCTTGTATGCACACTACCACATCCAATATAATTTTACTAGCCCAATTGTCTACAACCAGAGTAAAAGACTAGTTCCTTTTATTTTGTTTCAATTTACTAGGATCCAATCCCTCAATAGTAATGTTTTCAATATGACTCATATATTGATCATTTGTCTGTAAAATGAATTGGATGAAAGAAGTTAGATCATTTACCCATTTTTGCAGTACCAGGTTCTTTTGTACCTCAAGCTTGACTCTTTTTTATAGGATACCTACAGAGAATTTTGGGTGGTAGATATCTCCTCCAACTGTAGCAGGGCCCAAAACTAATTTACTCAAGTTAAAATCCAATTATTTAATCTCAATTTCATTCTTATCAATGATGGGATCTGCAATCTTCAAGAGTCAGTGACCTAAAATAGGATCAACAATCATTTTAGACATCCTTCTAGAATTTTGGGGAGTGGGACCTCCTTGCATTAATTTAGCCATGGTGTCTATTTTTGTGTCTAGCATGGATACGCCTCTTTTTTTTTCCACAAATTTATTTATCCATGGGGGTGAGGCAAGAATAGATGAGCTAGGAATAGTGGTTATTGTAATCGTTGATGGTGCAAGTGCAGAGTCAATAGGGATAGAGTCACCAAGTAGGGAGAAATTGGAGCTATCAAAGAAATTATTAGAAATGTTATCTCCATTGATCTAGTTGAAGATAAGAGAAATATTTTCCTAGGAATCACCCACAATAGTTGACGTGTTGTCCGAAGTGGAAGTGGCAGGAAAAAAAGCTTCTTTGTTTATTTTTCATTTAGAAGAGGTCGGTGCATCCTCTTCACACGCAAAATTAAGCTTTGCATTCCTCTTTGGTTATTCTCCATCTCCTCCAAATTGAGAATTACTTCTTTGAGGTTTAGGAGTTGAGATGGCTAGGGTCTTAGAAGTGGTAGGGTTCTTAGAAGCACTGTGTTCTTGATTCGATGTCCCATTTTGTGTGGAGGAACCAACACATTCTCTCAGCTTCTTTTCAATCTATTTCGTTGTCCTGTCCATGACATTCAAATTTTTGCTCTCAATATTTGTATTATCTTCATCTAATTGAGATGGTTGAAGAAGTGGAACCAGAGTAGTATCTTGGTAAATTTAATCAATTATTTCAGAATAGTCATTAGCTAGACCTTTCAGGATAAACAAAGGAATGTTAAAGGCCTTAACTTGATCCAACGTTAGCCTCATGTGATCCTATTTTTGTACCTCCCTAATATCTTATCAATCTTCCTAGTAATCCTCTAATCTTGGTTGATGCAAATATATTATAGCTCCATGGAAATGAGATTGAACATAACCTTTACTATTATAAAATGGCCTATGTGACAAGAACTGGAAATTGAATTTAGCCAAAATTTTACCTGCTGACTTGGCAACTTCATTACATCTACAAGAAAATTTAGATAGGGAAATGGGAAAAGAATACCCTTTCTTTTTCATGTGTTCAACATACTTCACATTCACCTTTATTGTCTGGTGACAAAATTTTAGTGGCAAAAAGTAATCTGAAACATATTTGGGCAGTCTGTATGGAGTATCCTTATAACCTCTAATTCTAAAATATAAAAAACCAAGAAATTGAATAAAGTAACCGCCAAATTGAGTTATTAGGGTTGTTTCTTATGATGATAACCTTCTTTCAAGTGAGCATTCAATTCTCTTACTCAATGTCCACAATAAAATATTATTGACACAAAAATAATCTTTTAATCTTGGTTTCCTTTGCAACTGCAAAAAAAAATGATATATGGGTGCTTCTACAACTGGAGAACTTCAGGTTTGCAACACTAACCAAGACACCTATCTGTTGATGAGGATTTATATCATCAATGAACACATATGGAAAGTTTCTCCTTGTCAATAACTGGCTAGTTGCTCATGAAAATGTTGGCTCATGAGTGTAGCCCAATCATTATATGAATTATCACCACAAATAAGAATCATAAATTGACACATCAAATGGAGCTTTGATTTACCTTTTTTTTTAGTCTTTAGCTGTCTACTTGCAATTCAACTTGACACCATTCCCTTTTGTCTAAGAAATAACTTGGATGTAACAAACACATTTACAAATTGTTCTCACACAGAAGGCCTCAACACTTGAAACACAATTTCAAAGTTAATTTTGACAAGCACAAAACCATGGAAAGTTTAAATTTTGCAGGTTTTAAGGTGGTGATGATTAGCACAAGAAATAACTAATTCAGGGAAACAAATGACATGTGGGAAACCGTCAGCTTCAAGGGGATTCTCTCGACAACTTTCTTAGCAAGAGGGGAGGCTGACTCTTCTCTCATTCTTCTTAAAATCCCATGCAAACTCAAATCACCTAGTTTCATGTCTACTTCAACTTCTAGACCATTTTCTATACTTGGAGGCATAAATGAAACATGGGTTTGAAGTTGGTGATATAAAAAATAATTTACAAAAAGCTTTGTGACGCTAATGGGAAAAGGGTGACCATTTACTAGAGTCTTGCTAAAAAGACTCATGAGGGGATTCTTAATTTATCACAACAATCGGGTTCCTTAATAAACTTAACCCTAGAACTCAACAAAAAGAGAGAAAGAGATTAAATCTCCCAACCTGACCTATTCACATGTGCCTACAATCTCTTCTCATCGTAAAAACTAGAGAACTCTTTATGCTAGCTCTTGAGATGGAATGAAGTCTTTTGAAATGATATCACCTTTAAAGAGAGCATTAGATTGATTTAATTTTGGTGGCAATGTCACCTTCATCCTCCTTCAAAATTTGCACAAGCATGCTTGAATTACTTTTGCCACCTAATCAACCATTAATGTTTTGTACTCACAAGTACTTTAGAATGACTGCTCCTTGGGGAGTGAAAAACCTACTAGGTCGGGGCATCGATGGCTTTTCAAAATTAACAACCATCAATGACAAAGGTGTTTGGGTTCAGGGAATTGTTGACCTCTTGACTAGAAAGACACAAACTAACACAAAAGGCTTTAAGCTAAGGAATTCTAAAAGGAATTTGGATGGTCGACAAACTTGAAAACTCAAAAACCATACAAATTAAAGAAGATAAGGGTTCAAAATGTACCCAACTGATCGACACAAAGGATTTTTCACATACATAATCAATAATAAGGACTTGAATTGGGGAGCGACCGAGTAGTCGATGATTTTAAGAATTCTAGTACCACGATTTCGGGTTCATAAGTTTAAAAATTTGTCAACTTGGAATCAAATTTGGACAAGAAAGGTGACTAACAAACATGACTTCAAATCAAATGAAAGTCGGGACATATTAAAATGGAAGCTCAAAACAAGAACTTTCCTTTAAGGAGGGGGACCAAGAATTTCAAAATTCTAGGGAAACACCTGCACAAGCAATTGTCTTTCCATTTCCACTTGGCATCGAAACACGAATCCTTCCAGTTCTTCTACTTTATTTTCATCAGAAGAATCCAGCTTTTCATCATCCCATTTCTTGTTGAATTGATCATCTTCCTTAACACAATCCACCTAAGAGGTAGTGTCCCTATTTCCTACTGAAAAATCCAAAGTCCATTATTTTTTCTTCACTTTAGTTCCGTTCTCTTAGCATCCTCTTCATGCTCGAAGGAATCTTGTGGGTAGCTTTAGAGCTATCAACAACAATGTATATGTTTAAAATCATCGTTGCTAAATAGGAAATAAGGAAAGTCATGAATTCCTTAACTATTCAATCAATCCAAACATAAACCAATGCAATAGATGCATAATAGAATCAAATTAAACAATATAAAACTCCCTATCCTGCATCATGGCTTCCATTATTCTTCTCTTCTTTGTGGTATGATGGTTCTCAGATATCACGCTGGTAACCTGCAATTGACACAAAGAATCAAAGTTCATGATTGTTGAAAATGGATATTGAATGTTGAATTTATACATTTTTGGGTGAGAATGATTGAGAGGTGGAATTGAATAGATTGAGAGGTGGAACTCAAGTGAGCTCACATATTGATTGATAGTTGAACTGTTGATTTGGAGGTGGAATTGAGTAAATTGAATAGATAATTGAGTTAACTGAATGAGAAAAAAGTTTATTGAAAGATGAAAAAGAATGATTGGAGAGGAATTAAAGAATGATGCAATTAATCAATTAATTGAATTGATAGATGGAATACTTAACTGATTGAAAGCTTTTTGGAAAAAAACAAAGTGGAAGATAGAAATAGAGATTGGAAAGATAATGATTTAATTAATTAATTAATTGAATTAATTAATTTAGCATGTTCTTGCACTTTGACTTTGATTTTCAATTTGATCTTTGCATGATATTTAATTCAAATATTGAATTTATTTTAATTCGATTTGTTATTTGAATATATTTAGAACTTTGACTTTGATTTCAATTTGATTTTTGAAATCATGCACATGTATTTGAAATTAGAAGAAATTAGAAGAACATGAATTTGAATTTGAATTAGAAGAATTAATGAAATTAAATGAAATTATAAGAATTAATGAAAGTGGATGAAATTAGAAGAATTAATGAAATTATAAAAAATAATGAAACTAGAATTTGGGGAATGAGAATTTGAATTTGAAGAATTAATTAGTTAATTAAATAATCTAAAGAAATTATTTAATTATTTAGAAATTGAATTTAATTAAATAATAAAGATTATTTAAATTAAAGGAATTAAAATCATAATTAATTAAATAATAAATATTTAATTAATATTTAGAAAAGGGTTAATGATTAATTGATTAGAAATAGAAATAGAATAATTAGTAAGATGATGAAGAAATATGAATTTAGAAGAATAAGATTAATTAGATTAATTAAAGAATTAAAGAATTATTTAATCAATTAGAGGAATAATTAGTATGCGATCAATGAGACATTTTTAGGTGTTTACATTTGCCCCTCTTTGAGACAATGTCGAAACAATGTTGTTTCAAAGAAAATAAAAAAAATTCTGCCCTGGTATTGCCCCAGTGATGCTTAGGGTGTAAATATGCCCCCTCTGGAAAAGTGGTCAAAAAATTCAAAAATTGAGACCATTTTTTTGACACCATGCTAGCGAGCAATCGTGTGAAGTTTCATGCGAATTCAAGTCCGTTTGACTAGCCTACAAGTGTTTTGAAATTTAGGGGGACCACTGTCGTCAGAGTGGTTAAAACCCTAATTTTGAGCTATAAATAAGGATTTTTGACCTTTCATTTGCTCATTTGCATTTTTTTGAATTCTTGGAGTTCATTGTGATTTTAGTGCATTTCTAGTCGGATGTGGTAGAGTCCTTCATGATATGATTGTTCATCGGCGTGTGTATGCTTGGGGTCCCTATCTCTTAGCGATGGTTTATTATCAGATGCACAACATTGCATACTTGAGATACAGATCTATCATTTGTAGCATTACATTGCTCCACACTTGGGCTTGGGAGCACATTTCTATCTCGAGGCCAGTTATTCATGTTGACTTGTAGCCTAAAGAGCCATATGCGTATAGATATACACCCGAGATTAGACATAGGGGCTTGGGTAACACATTGTATTGGCGACTATCAGTTTGAAATTTTACAACACTTCATTTGGAGACCATACCTAGATTGCCCCGGTTGGGCAGACAATGACCAACATTTACCATTCTATAGACAATAGAGATGTCTCATTAGTAGGATTGTGGGGACGCAAAGGATCATTGAGATGTACCTACCACGACAGGTACTTAGGCAATTTGGGGAGGTACAAGGAGTACCTACTGTCACAACTTATTTTGCTCGAGTTTCTCATGAGGTTTCAAATTGGGGTGCATGTATTCAACCGCATGTGGTTTCTGCAGAGTTTGATGTACTTCAGGTAGTACAATGGGGTTGGAGATCTCTGGGATGACACCTCAGTATGATGCATGGTGGGCAAGACATAGGCCTATTGCACTTACTAATCCGACGGTTCCTATCACACCTCAGCAAATATGTCATCTGAGACAGTGGAGGAGGGATGATAGGGAGGAGGGGGAGAGATGAGGGAGATGAGGGAGGAGATGAGAGAAGAGGAGGAGATGAGGAGGGAGGGGATGAGAAGGGAGATGAGAACATATACATTGGTGGAGACACCGAGTCTATCAGCAACAGAGATGATGATGATTCAACTTCAGGATCATCGAGCAGCGAGGATGTGGATGATACTGACATGCCTGAGTTAGAGGATGCACCGGCTACAGAGGGGGGTGGGGATGAAGGATGGGGTGGTGATGGGGGTGATGATGATCCACAGATTCTAAGAGCACGAATTCAAACTCTAGAGGATGAGGTGGCTATACTGAGGGAGCGATGAAGTGTTGAGCAGGATCTATTCTGCAGTGATTATGGTGCCTTAGAGGGAGAGAGACCAGATTGCTAGTGAGAGGGATCATCTCCAGAGGGAGAGAGATGACGCAATGAGGAGGGCTCGGTTGGCACATGATGCATATGATCAGTATAGGGCCTTTGATACAGGTAGGATGGCACATGATGAGCACATTATTCAGTTGTCTAAGGAGCATATGTATTAGCATCAGGAGTATGAGAGAGTTGTCCCAAAGGGAGAGCGAGTTCCTAGCTATAGTGCATATATAGCTAGTAGGAGATCGAGTAGATCTACTTCGAGAGATACTAGTAGCGCTAGCATCATGGTTCCACCTTGGACATATTTGGGACATCACGGGGCAAGATCTACCAGACAAGATCCACCTAGAGACAAAGGCAGTGCGGGTTGAGACACTTTAGATTATATTATCTCAGCCTTTGGGCCTTTTATGATGATTGTATTCTGACACATTACCATTTTTGAGTTATATATATACATATATGATATGCAATTTTCTGGCGGCGATCTATTATTCTTTGCATTCTTTACATTATGTATGATTCTATGTGTTATGTGATGCAAGTCTATATGATTTTTGAATGATTTCTATATGGTTTAATGCAATGTTTTTTATATGCTTATGATGTAATGATTAATTTAATGCAAACTTATATGATACAAATATGATGGATATGATTAAATGAATGCAACTTAAATGAACTAATGCAATTTATACTATATGAAATCATGGAGATGATTAAATTAATGTGATATGTAATATGAAATTAACCTAAAATGAATGTAATATATAACATGAAATTGACCTAATGATTGCAATATGTTTTTTCTTGATAATGTTAGAATGTTGCTTTATCTCTTTTTGACTCCTATATACCTTTGAAGAAATGTTAGTAAGATGAAAGAGAGAATAGATTGATGAAATAATACTGTTAGATGATTGTAGCGTCGTAAATTGTACGCACTTGCTAGGGTGGTACAATTTCACACCTAGTTTAGCACCCGCCTTGGCACATTTTGCATTTTGCATTGCATTTCCCCTTTAGCACTTAATTAATTAAAGTAATTAGGTCTAAGGTCCTATTTCATCATCTTCCATATCATAAAGTTGGGCCCTTTTCATTAAAGTGTGCCCCTTTCATTTTATTCCTCTAATACATCATTTAATCAAAAACCCTAATTAGGTCCTATTTTGAACTTGGGGGCTTGATTTCGAGGGTCAAAACATCTTGAAATCACCTGTAACTTCGAGATTCTCTCTAAAATCATCATATCCGATGACCCTGAAAATTTGGTGAAAAGTTGTCAGGACCATGGCGTCCACACGGTCTCGGACATTTCTCCCAAAATTTCAGGAGCACAATCCAATCATAAAATAAAGCTTAACCCCAAGAAATTGGCGGGAGATTCAATCTCTAGGTTGGCCAAAAGTTGAAATTAAGACCTAGGGTTTCATATATAAGAGCTCTCTTTCTTCATTTCAAAGGATCGGAGAATTTTGGTTTCAGGGACCTTCTATGCAGTGAAAGAGCAGATCTTTGAAGACTTCAACAACATCCAACATCCATCCATCAAGCATTCATCAATTTAGGGCTTTGAAGACATTGAAGAGCAATAGGGGATCACCGACTGAAGATTGGCTTGTACCCCTCCCTTGGGGTTGGGTATGATTTCATGTTGTTTTCATGTCTTTGCATAAGCCTCATTATATCATTTGTATTCATGCTTTAGATCATTTTGCATCTTGATGTAGAGCATTTACTTTGTCAATTACAAGCAATTAGGGTTTACTTTCTAGGTTACTCTAGCTTGCTTACTTTCATTTTAGGATCTTGCACACACACAAGGTCTGCACACACAACTTTTACTATACAACTTGGCTATTCGTGGAGGTGGAAATCACCAAAGCGGGGGTTTGACTAAGGCAAAACCCTATATAGCCACCTACAACCCTTTTCAGATATAAGTGCAGATTTCCGAATTCGAAGGACGCCACGAGTTGCAGATCTGACGGGAGCAGATTGAGATGGGACAACACACCAAATTCCAGAGCAGAAACCTAGGACAGGGGCGTGGGGCACCCTAGTCCTAACAAGACAGGGGCGCTGGGCGCCCTGGTCCCTCAGACAACAGCACTTTTCAGCACTTTTCGACAGCTTTCAGGTTGCCAAAAGGAGCAGTTTCAGGTGTAGAATCAGGTTAGTGGCACATGCGCCCCTGTCTCGAACATTTCCACTTAGATTTTAACCCCAGGTACACATCTGCATTCTCCTCTTATTCTTGTGTTTACAGCTTTTCATCACTTAATCTCAATCTTGCAATCTTGTTACTAGTTCATACTTACACTTTAGGGTTAATAGTTGAACTTGCATCATTCTATCTATCATTTGCAACAAAGGAATAGAAATCCTAATAGGTAGCCCGTGGCTCTCTCTTCCACAAAAAGAAGTAGCCAATTGTGTGATACCTCTAGGCTCTTTCGTATTCCACAAGTGTGTGATTGAAAGTGAGATTAGGTCATGTTTGCTTAGTGTCACTTTTTCCCCTACACAATGATAGAACATGATTCAAAAAGAGATGATGAGAAAAAAATCAACAAAATAGAAATAAGCACATGAGGTGAAATGAGAATGATTGATTCATGAACTTATGTCATGTATTCATAGCGCAATATATATTCATCATTAAGCCTTATTATAAAACAATGGAGCTTAGCACATCAGGGTATAAAGAACCAAGATGTAAAGATATCTCATTGAAGAAACAAACATGTAGCAAACGAGGAGTGAACCCTCCATTCTGGGAATTACGCTAGGGGTCGATGTATGTGCGGCATTCACAAGTTGAATGCTCCTATCACAGACACCCACTAGAGCAATTGCCCCAAAACTTCATTGGTTCACATCACAAACAACAAACAAAGAAAAAGATAATGCCCATCATGGCTCCTCTAGTCACATGTGGACATCCTTGAGTAGCACGAGAACATAATTTGTTGCCAAATGATAAAAGATAGAGACTAACCCAGACAAAATTCAGTAGCTATACTGATATGTGCCTTTGTTCTCAGTTTCCTAATGTGATGGTTGATAACATCTGATCTCAGAAAGTGTGGACCCCGTTTAAGACTGACATGTCTGATTTCGAGTGTATCCATCTTTGTTTAAGACAAGATAATAATCACTTGATATGGATATGATATGATTGATAAGACAAATTGATCAATTGATTGCAGATGTTTGACTGGATAGTTGTATCCTTTGTTAACTTCATGTGAAGTGTTTGTTGGATATCTGCTAGGGTGTTTGATTCTTGTGAGACATTTTATTGCAATTTTTTTATTGTTTTTTTTATTTTGTGGATTGATATTTGAATATTTTTTATTGATTTTTTCAGGACTTTATCTCAATGTTTTTGGTTAATTTTTTAGGATCGTATATGGATGTTTTTGGTATTTTGTGTTTTTCACTATTTTTGGTTGATTTTTCAAGGTTTTTTTCTGAATGTTTTTGGTTGATTTTTTCAAGACTTTATATGATTTTTTAGGATTTTTTTAGGACATTATTTGATTTTTAGAGATTTTTTAGTTATGCCCCCAATATGCAGACCTGATATGATATGGTGATCTAGGTGATGCATATGGAGACAATGAATTTTTGACATGATCTATGGTAATGCAATATGCATGATGAAGATGCATTTCCTATTTTGACAAGGATGACTGTGTTTGTTTAGAATTTTGTATTATACCAATTGAATTAGAGGTACAAAACATTTCATAGATAAAAGGTCAATTGATCCTCAAGGTCCTTTGGAACATCCAAATTAACACACTTAGTGACTAGGATTTACAAATGGAGACGCGTAAAACTCTTCCATTGATTCTTGAAACTTTGATCTTCTTTTTCCCATGTGTGTGCAAATGAGTTAATTACTATTGTTGTGTTCACTAAATATCCTTAGCATCCTATATGACTAGCTACGTGGATTATTCTAACTTCAAAAGCATCTCGGATAAAGCCTCATTGCTAGAAATCCTTTAGAGCTCCGACAAGGTTATACACTGTAATTTCTCAAATATTTTTCCATTGCCAGTAGGCGTCCATAGCCCTGATGGAGTTATTCGCATGTTCCCATAGTCAAGCTTTTTGTCGCACTTGTATGCATGATATTTCAGTTATATATCATTGATTTTTTACCTTGAGATAGATATTTGGCATATAACTTTTTCTTTTATATTTTCTTGCCTTGACTTGTAAGTAATGAAACCCACATGGGTGTGACAATTACAATGGCGCTAAAGTAGAATATTGGATTTTTCACTAGTCATATGATCAACTAGGTGTTTAGAATGAATTAGAGATTTTATTAATGTGTTTGAGATATAGCAATTGATAGATTTTGGGTTAACAAGTCTCAAATAGTGAAATCACCACCCAACCATAAGTAAATAGTCATCACAGGGTAACATTGAAAATGAATGACCTTAGGATTTCAAAGACTTCATGTCCAAATATCTAAGAAAGGAGACAACCCTTGTTTCTCTTGAATGCAAACAGATGATAAATTTGGACAGTTGCCTTGTTTTATTGATGTTGTTGTATATGGTGAAAATGGATAACAATAATAACAATATTGAAAGGCTAAATGAATTCAACCACAAAACCCTAGCCTAACAACAACAAAGATCCACCATAACATATGAAGATTACCTAAGACAATGCAAATCACATGAAATCACAAAAATTATACCATCACATGTCCAATAGGGTTTTGATCTCCATTCTTCCTATCTCCATTGATCTTGCTTGATATATTTTCTCTCAGATTTTATATGCACAAGAGCTCAACAAAGAACGGAATGTGGTTGCAAGTAGGATCGTAGTGTAGTCAAGTGAATGATTAGCCTGAGTGATTAGGATGATTGATTAGGATGCATAGAATGATTAGGGTTTGATAATGAAGGAAGCATCTCCTTATATAGAAGACACTATATGAAATGGAGGGATAAGATTGAGAGGTGTAAAAGGAGGTCGGCTATGATTAGAGGGTAGGTAAAAGAAATAATAAAATAATGAGAGGGGTAGGTAGTGTATGAATTAAGAGATGAATGACATGTGTCATAGGTAGAAAAGGCTAATGAATTAATTAAATAAATAAAGATTTATTTAATTAATAGAAGAAGTGGGATCAATTAAATAAATAAGATATTTATTTAATTTAGGAAAATGATAATTTAAATAAATAAATGTATTTATTTAAATGAGAAATAAGGCTAGAAGAGGATAAATGAATTAATTAAATAAATAAAGATTTATTTAATTAATAGAAGAATTAAGCTTAGATAATTAAATAAATAAAATATTTATTTAATTAGACATGACAATTTTAGGTGTCTACAGTTGTTATATGCTAATGCAGAAATTTTGTGAATGTGATGCATTTGAAAAAGAAACTATATGTGATGTGATGCTTTTTAATAAAATGGTATGCAATGCAAAAAATAAAACCTAAAACAACCCAACCCTTATATGTAGTATAGTTTAAGGTGCATGTTGTTCATAGGGTCAGGAAGTGGATCTACCTCCATGGTAGCCAAGTTATATGCTCTATTTCCTATGACCCTTGTTACGATAAAAGGACCTAGCTAGTTAGGTTCAAAATTTCCTAGCTTTTCACGCTCTGCTAGGTTCCATTGGTTCTCCTTGAGAACTATATCTCCTACTTCAAAATTCCTCGGTCTTACTCATTTATTGTAACTCCTTGTCATTTTGTTCAGGTAGCCTTGCAAGTGATTTAAAGCAGTTTGTCGCTTTTCATCAAGCATTTCAAGCTCTTGTAATCTTGCAACTTGATAGTCTTCCTCGGATATAATGTGTTTTAAGGAGACTCTTAAAGAAAGTAGTTACATTTCAATGGGTAAAATTGCTTATGTACCATAGACTAATGAATAGGGTGTTGCTCCTGTAGGTGTGCATACCCCTATTCTATAAGCCTAAAGAGCGGGATTTAACTGGAGATGCCAGTCTCATCCTGTGTCAGTGACAACTTTCTTTAGGATCTTCAATATTGTTTTGTTTGTTGCCTCTTCTTTTTCATTATTGTGTGAATAATAAGGCATTGCAAATTTCTATTGTATCTAGAATTATTCACACAGTACTCTCATTTCTTGATTCTTAAACGAATGTCCATTGTCAGTCACTATACACATTGGAATCCTGTACTGGCAGATGATATAGTTAAGCATGAATTTTGCTATCTTCTTACTAGTGGTCTATGTTAGAGGGATTGCCTCGACCTATCTGGTAAATACTCGGTAGCCATTAAGATGAATTTGTCCCCATTGGATGAAGTAGGATTAACTTTGCCAACAAGATCTAACCCCGACTATGAAAATGACCATGGTGATGTGATAGGTTGGAGATCCTGCACTTGTGCATGAATGAGGTCCCGATGCACTTGACATTGTCTACATTTCTATACATATTTGTAGGCATCCTTTTCTATAGTAGGCCAATATTATCCTATTCTTAGTAACTTCTTTGATAGTGCAAGGCCACTTGGATGTGCACCACAAATTCCATCATGTACCTCTTTTAAGGCAAGTTGTGCTTCTTCAAAATTAAGACATTAAATAAGTGTTCCATCCAGTCTCTTCCTGTACAATGTGTCAACAATAATGGCATGTCTGGATGCTTGATGAATAAGAGTCTTCTTTTGATTCCTTGACAAATTAGGAGGCATAGATTGATTATGTAAGTATGCGTATATCTCATTATACCATGGGGATTCAGGTCCCACAATGACACATACATATTCTGATGAGGGAATCTCATATGCCAATACCATCAATTGTTCTACAGTAAAATTGAACTAAGTTTCATTATTAGGCATGTCTAGGAGAGACCCTATTGTAGTCATGGCATTTGCTGCCTTGTTCTGCATTCTTGGAATCTCCTCAAAAGTGATGTTATTCAAATGTTCTTTGCAATCTTCTACCATTTGTTTATAAGGCATCAGTTTATCATCTTTTGTGTTATATTCATCATTGACTTTATTGACAGTCATTTTTGAGTCACCTTACACTTGTAGTTCTTTTATCCTCCATTATATAGCGGTATGAAGTCCAATGATGAGAGCTTCATATTCAGCTATATTATTTGTATGGGGAAAATTAATTTTGAATGACTTTTGGATAGAATCACTTTGAGAGGTGATGAAAAGATTCCCGACTCATGCTCCATGATTTGTGTAAGAACCATCAAAGTATAATTTCCAAGTGGTGGATGTTGTCAATGTAAACACGGATTCATCAAGAAAATCAATTAGTAGTGGGTTATTGTCTTGCAAGGGAGCTTCGGCCAATTGATTTGCTATAATCTACCATTTGATTGCCTTTCTATCCACATATTCTATATCAAACTTACTTAAAATCATGACCCACTTGGCCAATCTTCCAGTTAATGTTGCTCTTCTCAACAGATACTTGAGTGGATCAAATCATGCTATGAGTTGGACTTTGTGACTCAGCATATAGTGTCTAAACTTCTGAGATGCGAAGATCACTGCTAGACATGCTTGTTCTATAGGAGTGTAATTAAGCTCATATCCAATTAGGTTTCTAATTATATAGTAGATTTCTCTTTCCTTTCCTTGATCATCATGTTGTGCTAAAAGGGCTCCCAAAGATGAGTTTGTTGTTGATATATACAGTAATAAAGGCTTGTCTGGAGTAGGTAGAACTAATACTTGAGTATTTAGAAGATAATATTTTAAAGCTTGAAAAGCTTCTTGGCACCGATATGTCCATTTGAAGGTGACTCCTTTTCTGGGTAAATGTTGAAATAGGTGACATTTATCTTCTAGTTGTGTTATGAACCTTCTTATAGACTGCAATCTTCCTTGTAATCCTCTTAACTACTTGAGTGTTGATGGCAGTTGCATATCAAGGATTGCTTTGACCTTTGCTGGATCTACCTTAATTCCTCTATTAGAAACAATAAAACCTAGAAGTTTGCCAGTTGTGACACCGAATACACACTTCTTTGGATTTAATCTTACATTGTATTGTTCTAATCGATCGAATATCTTAGCAAAGACTTCCAAGTGACCTTCTCTTGTGATTTAGCTAGCACATCATTAACATAGTCTTCCATGATATTGTGGATCATGTCAATGAATAATGTTGTCATAGCCCTTTGATATGTTTCTCTGGCATTCTTAAGACCAAATGACATGACATTCTAGTAGTATGTTCCCCATGGACAAGTAAATGCAGTCTTGTGTTGATCTTCTGGTGCAATCCTAATCTGGTTATATCCTAAGAAACTATCCATTAGTGAAATCATTTCATTCCCAACAGTTAGATAAACTATCATGTCTATGTTGGGTAATGATAAATCATCCTTAGGACATGCCTTGTTTAGGTCTTGGGAATCTGTGTAGATTCTTATGCTACCAATGCTTTTAGTCACAGGTACTAGATTGGATTTCCACTCTACATAGTCAATAGGTCTAATGAATCCCACATCCAAAAGCTTTTGCGGTTCTACCTTTACCAGTAATGCAATCTGTGGATGCATCTTTCTAAGTTTTTTCTTGTATGGTTTGATTCTTGGCAACAATGACAAGTGATGCAATACCAATTCTGGATCTAGACCTGGCATATCTACATATGACCATGCAAAATTGATCGAGTGTTGTTTAAAGAACTATATGAACTTGTTCTTTTCTTCATGATTTAATGATTTAGCTAAGTGGATATTGTATATAACCTCTCCTTCTTCTATATTGATTTCTTCAATCTTTTCTATGAGTAATACCGAATTTCATTGTTCAATAGGGAGATTGTCTAACTTGCTTTTACCATTGTTATCACTATCATTTGCATCTTTTGACATAGAGGAAATTGCCTCTCCAAAGTATGTTGTTCTATCCAAGTCTATAGTGTTGTCTTGATGATGATTTTTTTATTAGATGACTTTATGTATTGTCATTGATGGCACACATATGTTTTGATTGTCTTACTTAGGTCAAACCAGTATTATATGTATAGAGTAAGTCTAATCGGTATGAAGGTGTCTAACCAGTGTATGTAGACAACCGGTATATGCAATTAAGACAATTGGTTTTGGTCTATTCCACTATCACCAGTTTTGAGATGCAGCGGAGACAGGAAAGGAGGCAAATGGAGACAATCGGTATGTGAGTTGGAAGCGGTTAACACTCAACCGGTATTAGTGTTCCAACTGGTTTCACAGATTGTGTGATGAGTTATCACCGGTCATGATGTGTTACCACCAACCAATATTTTTGGTAGTGATTTGTGATGTGTTATGAAATATTTTCCAGATTCACTGAACCTAAGAAATTGTGTTGAGGTTCTTGAGCCAACATGAAATCTAATGTCTATAAAAAGATTGTGATGAGTTAGATTTGATACAATTTATTGAAGGAGTTGCAGAGTATGTCGGTGATGCAGTATTGAGTGAGCAGAAAAGGATCTATACAAGCAACATGTGATATTCCTAGATCATACCACTTGTTGTTTTCTAATCACTACAGCAGTTAAATCCCCTAACTAGGTAAGCTCTAACAAGCTTCATTGTAGAAATCTTCTAACAAGGTGATTAATTAACTTGGATCTAAATCCTCCACTGAGGTTACCTTTAACCAGGTATAGCTCCTAAAAAGGCTTTGAGATCTTTAATAGGATTCACTCCTAACAGAGCACTTTGTAGACCTTAATCGGTCAGTTACCTATTTTTGCAGATAGTTAACTTGTGAGTCCCATCTCACCATAGTTTTTCCCAATTGGGTTTTCCATGTATAACTACGTGTGTTATGGTGAATGTTTTACTTGTTGTGAATGCTTTTATAACACTTTGGATTGCATGCAAAGTCTTTAGTAAACTGGTTAATTGTTTTTACTGGTCTGGGTTTAAAGTGTTATTATTTTTGCTATCACTGATTCACCCCCCCTCTCAGTGCTTTATAAGTCTATCAATTGGTATCAAAGCCTAACATCCTTAAGGCTTAATCACTTGGAAGGAAACCCTAAAGCCATTATGGGGGATATGAGTTATAGAGAGATGGCTAGAGTACTTGATGAAACTAGGGATGAGCCTAAAACCCTGAGAGGCAGATTCAAGGCTTCACAAGTAAAGAGGAGAGACCTAATTGAGAAACTATTGGAGATCTCTAACAACATCTGTTCAGATGAGGCTAACATTGATGCACTAGCTGAAGAAGTTGAGAAACTGAATGGTGAAAAACTTAACTTGAGAAGAGAACTTGAAGATCTTACAATCTGTATGAGTCAAGAACTTGAAGCAAGGGGGGCAACTGAAGACTTGATCAAAGAGAAAGATCATGCAATCTCTAAGATCAAGTAGGAGAATGTTGCTTTGCATGAACATTGACTTGAGGAGAAGGAAGAAAAAAAAGCATTACAATAGGATCTTGAGATGACAATGTCTCTTAGAGAGACTCTTACAAAGCATAATGAAGATCTTACCAAAGAGCTTACTAAGGCTAATGGGAAAGTTGACAAATTCAACAAGAGCTCCTCTATGCTAGATGAATAGATCCAATCTCAAAGGATGAAAGGTGACGCATCTGGATTAGGATTCAATACATCTGAGAAAGGAGAATCTTCTGGTACCAAGAGCAACATGCATGAAGGTAAAACTACTCCTAAGGCTAAAAATCCTACCGGTAAGAAATCTTACAAACCTATTTGCTTTATCTATCATAAACCTAGACATACTGCTAATGTGTAGAGAAGCAGATCTAATGAGAACACGGGCTATAATGCTAATACTATATATGTGTCTAGGAGATTTGAAGGTCATTGTTACACATGCAATATGTATGGGCATAGATCTGTTGAATGCAGATATAGAGTGAACAATTTGGCACCTCACATGAATCCAAGACCTATTGGTGACTGGAGAAGGACTTATGACAACCGAAGAAATATGAACTGGCAAAAACCCTATGTCAATCAGTTTAGTCCCTATGAGATGGAGAAGGCAAAAAATTTGATTTTCACTATTTTCAATAACTATGGACTTGTGGCCATTAACTGCAAAAGAAGGACTGGAAGAGGTAATGCAAGACCTTGGAGAGCATCTGGGATGGCCTGCTATCATTGTCACAAACCGAGACACATTGCCAAGTTTTGCAGAACTAAGAAGAACCAATTGGTAAATCACTCTGAAGATCAAAAAGGAAAGCAGAAGGTTGATGTTGAAGAAACCAAAGTGGAGATGAATATAATTTGGAAGAAGAAAAGTGAGGACAAGCCATCGAAAGAATCAAACCCTTAAAAAAGTGTGGAGAATGCTACACTGGTAAACTGAGCTTTTCAACATGCCTAAGGGGAGCATATCAGTAAATCTAATTTCGGACCCCTTGAAGAGTGTATGGTAAGAGATTTTTGCATTTTGAGTTGTAATATGAGAATTTTTTATATTACTGTCAATCGGTTTTCTAAGGATTACCAACCGGTATAGGCGAGTTTGTTAAGTGGTAATTAGGGTTTGTTACCCTATCGGTAGTGTAAATACAGGGTAAGTTAATAAAAGGAAGTTTCACTAAGTTATTTTTACCCTAATTGCATTCAAAGAAGCATTTTGAGCACTTGCAGAGCAAAACAAAGCATTGTTAGCAGATTGAGAATGGATTCGCGATATGAGTTAAAAAGTTGAATCAGATTTGAAGCTAAGGAAAGGCCAATCGGGTGTACAGATGAGAGAGAAACCAGAAACCCTACCAGCACAAAGGGAACAAGGTATTTTTTGTTAATCTCTCTCTTGAATCAAGATTATTTAGAATGGCATCATCGTCTATACCAGTAGAGAGTCTTTTTATCACCGCTGAAGCTATGGAGTCTATGGGAAAGGATAAGATAGAGTCTTATAATGCATTGTCTCAAGTTCTCTAAAGTGTTCTGATTAAAGGTGACTTGTCTAGCTACATAGATTGCAAAATTGAGGATCTAGGGTCATTGGAAATCTATTCTCAGCTTAAATATTAGTGTGATAAGAGCGGGAAAATCAAACCTGAATATATAAGGGTTTTCATAATGCAGTCTACTTTCTTGAAGATTTTGAGGAAGAACATGTCAGGATTATCCTCAGTCATGTACATGGTGGGAACATGTATCTTGATAGCTCTCACACTGTCACAAAAGAGGCTATTCATGCAGTAACTAGTTTTTGCCAAACCGATGAACTACCAGTACAAGATTCTGCTTTAAATTTTGGCAAATCGATTGATGCTTTGCAACATCTGTTAGATGTTTATGATTTTGAATAGGTTAAACGAATCAGATCATTGAAATAACTGAAGAACCAGTTGATTCCAAAATTTGAAATTCTACAGAGGGCATACAAGGATTCAGAAGCAGTTTTGGCTATCCTGGAGATGAGCATTGTGGATGCAATGGAATAATTTGCTGCGCAAATTTTGACAAATGTTGAGATCACTGAGACACTACTAGAAACATGGGATAATGATCTTAAATAGTTGAAGACTCATTTTAGCGACGTTTTCTTAAGAATTGCATTGTACACACCTTAAAAAACCCTTATATTTATATGCAGTTTTTTATGATAAATTTGATATAATGTATGTATTTTACTTTTCAATTTGGCATTGTTGTCAAAGGGGGAGTAGAATTAGTTTAAGAGGTCAAATTTTTGTATTTATTGTTAAGGGGGAGTATGTACATTTTTGTAAGAACACTTAGTTGACAAAATTTTCCTAAGTGTTGCCATCAATGCCAAAGGGGGAGATTCTTGGCTTGACGATGTTTTTTGTATTAGATGACTTTATGTGTTGTCATTGATGACACACATATGTTTTGATTGTCTTAGTTAGGTCAAACCAGTATCATATGTATAGAGTAATTCTAACTGGTATGAAGGTGTCTAACCAATATATGTAGACAACCGGTATATGCAATTAAGACAATTGGTTTTGGTCTATTCCACTGTCACCAGCTTTGAGATGCAGTGGAGAGAGGCAAGGAGGAAAATGGAGATAATCAATATGTGAGTTGGAAGCGGTTAACACTCAACTAGTATTGGTGTTCCAACCAGTTTCACAGATTGTGTGATGAGTTATCATCAGTCATGATGTCAAAAATTTTGGCGGTGATTTGTGATGTCTTATGAAAGATTGTCCAAATTCACTGAACCTAAGAAATTGTGTTGAGGTTCTTGAGCCGACATGAAATCTAATGTCTATAAAAAGACATTGTGATGAGTTATTTTCTTATGCAACATACAAGTGATGTTATGAGTTAGAGTTTATATGATTTATTGAAGGAGTTGCAAAGTATGTCGGTGATGTAGTATTGAGTGAGAAGAAAATAATCTATACAAGCATGATGTGTTATTCCTAGATCATACCACCTATTGTTTTCTAACCACTACAATAATTAAATCCCCTAATCAGGTAAGCTCTAACAAGCTTCATTGTAGAAATCCTCTAACAAGGTGATTCATTAACTTGTATACAAATCCTCCACTGAGGTTACCCTTAACTAGGTATAGCTCCTAACAGAGCTTTGGGATCTTTAACAGGATTTTCTCCTAACAGGGCACTTTGTAGACCTTAATCGGTCAATTACCTATTTCTGCAAATAGTTAACTTGTGAGTCCCATATCACCGTGGTTTTTCCCGGTTGGGTTGTCCACATATAACTACTTGTGTTATGGTGAATGTTTTACTTGTTGTGAATGCTTTTATAACACTTTGGATTGCATGCAAAGTCTTAAGTAAACTGGTTAATTGTTTTTATCAGTTTGGGTTTAAAGTGTTACTATTTTTGCTATCACTGATTCACCCCCCCCACTCTCAGTGCTTTATAAGTCTATCATATAGCAAACCCTACCTTATGATCACCATGGGGAAACCCTTCTCTGACACTAAGGAATTCTACGATAGCTTCATCATTCTCAAACTAGTCCAGACTTGGTGACTCTTCTTGCCGCTATTCAATTAAATGTGAATGTACAAGGGGTAAATCATTGACTTCCTCTACTGAAGAAGCCTATGACATCATGCATAATTGGTTATTCTAAACATGTTTTACTCATCTTGGGTGTACTAGTATATCCTTGTAGACAATGTCATCATCAATGAGTGGTTGGTTGTCATATGTTGTGTCTCTTGCTCGTGAGCTACTGTTATGAATAGATAGAAATTCATAATCGTGAGAATCTATCACACTTTTTATATGTGTTCCAGTGTCTGATGTTGTGTCACTTATCTCATCTTGTTCTTCACTAGGTGGAAGGGAAACTTCAGTTGTAGCAATATATAATGGAATTTGTCCATGATTTGTGGATCTCCTTTGTGTGTTGTAGACTCCCATCAATCCTAGTATATCACGTTCTAGCCTTTATTTTTTTGACTCATTTGGTAGAGCTAGGTTTGTTTCCCTTGGTAAGAGCATTGGCAGAATCCAAGTATTAGGCTCATTTATAGGTGCTAATCCAGTTTTTGTTACCACATTTGCTTGTGAAGATCTTTTAGGTACCATACTATTGGATGATGCCACATTAGTTTCTTGTAAAAGATGTCTGAGATCTTCACCATCTGATTCCATACTAGGGTATGTTTCTTCTTTCTCACTTCTATGAGATGAAGGATAAAATACCTGCATTGATAACTGATTTTGAGGTATATACTCTTATGCTAGTCTAGGCTTATTCAATATGTCAAGTGTCCATTGTCTTGCTTCTATTATCTTTGTAATGTGTTTATATTTTAACCCTTGATTCTTTGGGTTCTCTTGAGGTAAAACAGGTTCTATTCCTCCTTGTTTCTATAGTCCCAAGCCCATGGTACCATCATACCCATGTTTTTGTAGCATTTTGAAACCATTACCATATTGATCTAAAGGTAACCTAGGTATTGGCATGTCATCTTCTTCCTTATATAACCATTGATTGACATATTCATCTAGGGATTCTTCCTGTAATTCTCTCCATCTAATGAATGAGCATGAATCTGAGTATTTGACTATATCCTTTCCTTTATCATGTTTTATAACTATAGTATGAGGTTTCCCAAAAGATCTAGGAGAAAGTGATAATTGTCTGACATTTGACGTACTTGAAATGGAATATTTTGCACAACCAACATCCTTAATATGTAAAGAAGATGTTGTAGGTGTATTTTTCTATGTTTTTGTAATTGTCAATGAGCCCATTTGTGTGGTAAGCGGGGCTTCTTGATTAATAGGTACTTGGTTATTTACACTTGCCTTTAAGTGATTACAATGTTGAAATGGGTTCGGATCACCGTGGATGGTGATTTCAATGTCATTGTATGGAAACTTAACACATTGGTGGAATGTCAAAGGTACGGCTTGCATGGCATGAATCCATGGGCGGCCTAATAGCATGTTATACCCCAGTTCTCTATCCAAGACCTGAAAACTAACCTCTGTTGTGGCAAGTCCTACTTGTACTAGTAGTGTAACCACACCTTTTGAAGGGTGTTCTTCATCATCATATGCCTTGATGTTTATTCTTTTTGTGGGACCTATGTGAATTTCAAAATAGCCCAATGCCTTGACCAACCCTAATGTATAGATGTTAAGACCAACCCCTCCATCTATAAGTACTCTTTTGACTTTCTTCATATGTATATAAGCCTCTAGATGTAATGGATCATTGTGAAAAGGTCTATCATTAGGAATATCTCATTCTATGAAAGCAATACAGGTAGAAGTGGACAGATTCCCTACCATGGATTGGAAAGTATTTTCGTCTATATCCCTGGCAACCACTGAGTCTTGAAGTGCTTTATCTAGGATAGCCCTGTGATTTGGTGATATGCACAATAACTCAAAAAGGGATTTTTGTGTTGGGGTTTTCTTTAGTTGCTCAACCACATTATAGTTACCTACTATTGGTGACTGATTTGATGGCACTCCTTGTAAGGTCACTTTTGATCTACGTGTGATGATGACACAATCTTTATCTCTTGGATTTACTGTGATAGTAGCCACTATATTATCCCTTTTGAGGGATCTTGCTTCTTCACAATATGTTGTACTATCAAGGTTTATTTCATATCCCATCTTATAATCATCATGTGGAATTCTGATGTTCATGAATTGTGCTATAACCTCATTTTCTTCAAACCAACCTGAATATGGTGGTTCTTCCGACCCTCAGTCCATAAGACAAAGGTTCTCATCTTTATCATACCTTGGTGTTTCTAACATCATGCAAACTTGGTTATCACAGTTTTTCTCATCATCATAAATATTTATTGTGTCTCCTGAGCTGATAGCATGAATGGTATAGTCATATGAGACCTTTGTATAGTTAGCAGTGTTGTCTTGTGTTCCTGATGTTGATGCCTTACCTATGTCGTGTTTGACAAAAGGGTCTATAAAGATGGTGTGATTTGTGTTTGTCGGAGTTTTTTTTGTTTCCACTATGATATCACCTTGATCTATCATATACTAAATTAGGTTCTTCAACTTATAGAAACTTGCAGTCTTCTGACCTTTTGTACGATGATAGTCACATAAATCATTATCATTCCACTAGCTTGGTTTGAACGGACCTGGTTCATACACTCTGATTTCTGGAAAAGTGATCATATTGGTTTGTATCAATTTCTTTAACGTTGATTCAATGGGCTTACCCAATGGTGTGTATTTCCTTCTTGGAGCATTCATTCATGGGAATCTTGTGTTTGTAGCTTGTGCAACGTTTGCATTTGTTGACACTGTGTTGTTTTTTGTATACATAATTTTACTCTGACTGGATGATTGAATTGGTCCTTGCAAAGATACAATTGGTTGAGCCATGTTAACTATATGGGCATCTACAACACCATCATTAGTCACATTCTTGTTTCTTGACCAGAACTTGGATTTATCATTATTTGTGTTGTTTGTCGAAGCTCCATATTTTATGATACCTTGTTCTACAATTTCTTTCTCACATTTTAAAGTCTTTTTTAGCGATTTGTTTAAATGAGGTCAAACATTGCATTTGTATTGGGTACTTAATCTCTGGAATTAAGTTTTCTGAAAACATGTCAACTTGCTCAGTTTCAGGAATATTAGTCTTGCATCTTTGGTAGAGAGATCTCCATCTTTGTAAGAAGGATGTGAATGTTTCATTCTCATTTTTTTTGTAGCACATAGATCCATGAATGTAACTGGGATATCAATGTTATGTGAGAAATTTGCAATGAACTGTTTTGCTAGTTCACCCCATGATGTGATCATTGGTGGGAGGTGTGAAAACCACTCTAAAGAAGGACCTCTGAGACTTTTTGGAAACAATCTCATTAGATAGGTGTCCTCTTGTGCAAACTCTATACATGCAATGAAAAATTCTCTGATGTGATCTCTAGGATCACCTTTCCCTCAATATCTGTCAAATTTCGGTGTTTCAAAATGTAGAGGGAAAGCAAGCATGTACATTGTATGATCAAAGGGATAAGGATGTAAGTCTTGCATTGTATAACTCTTTTTGTCATTACAGGTTTGCATAGTTGTCACATGTTGTTGGATATTTTGCACATGTTGGGTTATAATTTCCGTTTGAGTCAATGGTGCATTTTGCATTTGTATGTTTCCTACAAAAGGATTTGTGGTAGTATAAATAGGAGCTTGTTGAAATGTACCATGACTTTAATTTTGTGTGTTGTGGCTTCTACTAGGTGTTATAAAATAATAACATTGTGATCCCATGTTTGGTTGGGTTGTACTCATTATATTAGCGGAACTTGGATTTATGTTCTAATGATTGTATGTGGAACCTATTGAGTGAGACACCAGAGGTTGTGTTGCACTTCTCATATGGGAAACATGTGAGGCTTGTGTTTGACTTGGTGCCGAAACACTTGGCATTGTTGGTGCAGTTTGAGAGGCTATAATAGTCTTCATTTGTGCACTAACATTCATTGTTGAGGATGATGCACTTGCTTGAGAGCTTGTGTTTGACACCAAAGTTGCTTGAGTTGACGATGTTGATGCATTTTGGGAGAAACTTGAATTCATAGCTTATGTTTGTGTTACATTGGGTAGTTGACTGCTAATTTGACCTAAGGTAATTCCTGGTGGTAAGATCGTTGTGACATAAAAAACTTCATGTAATTTGGTACCATTTTGTAATAACAAAGAAAGATATCTATCTATATAATTGTTTATAAGGGCATTTAGAATCATAAGAACGTGTGGGTCATGTTGAGATGACTCAATTTCTTCATGTGTTAAGTGTTTTTGTAGTTCTTGTATTATTGGCATGCTATAGGGATTTGAGTGTTGATAGTTTTGACTATTTGATATACCCATGTTCCAAGTAGGCCTAATTGGCGGGTCATTGTTTGAATCCATTTTACTCTTTGCCTTTTGTGACCTTGTGACGGGCTTTTAAGACTTCTATATGAGGACACATAAGACCTAATGAAAGACGATGAAATACCTTGGGTATGAATGCAAGAATCTAGACCAAAATGTGATGTATACAAAACTAGACCTAACTCTCTATTGGGGATTAGGACATGGAGCCTGTTGAATACTTTGTTGAGATTT
This sequence comes from Cryptomeria japonica, assembly GCF_030272615.1. Taxonomy (NCBI): domain Eukaryota; kingdom Viridiplantae; phylum Streptophyta; class Pinopsida; order Cupressales; family Cupressaceae; genus Cryptomeria; species Cryptomeria japonica. Next base: position 256,260,450 of record NC_081410.1, read on the forward strand.
TTGTAATGCAAGTTTTTCAAGTTCTTGTCTAAGGAGTTCTGCTGCAATTTCTGTTGGTATTTCGGATATGTTGATATGGTTTTGTCATTGATGTCAACACTTGTCAACACTTGTCAACCTTATCAGCACTTGGAGATCTTTGGTTTTATTCACCGGCACGTCAGTGACTTATGCATAGTCATCGGTATTTGGTTCATCGGCAGGTTATATTGTTCACCAACACTTGGAATGACTTGGAGACTACTTGGTTATGTCAAAGACATTATTCAATCACTTGGTTTTGGCGATTTGGTTATTGGTCTATTCAGGTTTCCATATTTATTGTTACCGACAAATAGGTCCAGGTTATGCACCGGCAAACATATCTATTCCAGATCAGCATGGCACATTATGGAGATGATTTATTATTATTGTAAATGCATTGAGCCAACATGATGCATCACATAATAATTTATTTGTAATTTATTTTATTGTAATATCTTCTAGTAAGACGACCTATTCAATTGGTCTTAGGTTATGGTATAAATGTAAGATCTCATTTGTGAGATTGATATGTGATAAGAAAAGGATTGTAATAAGCTATATGCAAAAATAAGCAGAGCTACACACGCAGCCATCATTTGAAGATTGAAGGAAGGTTTTTGTGAAGGCAATTAGAGCTAAACTAGTACTGAATCCAACATATGAAGATGCTATTTTATGCAGTACATTATCATTGGATTTAACCATCCAATTGTAGTCAGTGTGACTCCCATTTTGTGATTGAGCAGTGAGCTCTAGGCAGTTGGCCTTTCTGCATGTGCAGACTCCATATTGTACACACATACTATCTGTAGTAGTATCATTTGATTGTGGGTAAGGCTTCCCACTATGGTTTTTCCCCTTACAGGATTTCCACGTACAAATATTTGTGTTATGTGTTGTGGATGTTTTTGTCTTTCTGTTTCATACATTAATCTTTACCAGTACTATAATTAACTGATAAAACTGTTTACTGACATTAAGCATTAAGTTTTGGTTAAGTTAAATTTTGGTTGAATTTATTGGACAACTGATTCACACCCCCCCCTCTCAGTTGTCTCCAAGACCTAACAATTTCTCTATCAATTTTGTGGGCAATCTTATACTCTCTATCTAGTTCAATCTTGACTCCTATATACTGAGGTGCACTTGTCTTTAATTATCAAGCCAAGTTATATAAACCGTTAATGATTTCTCATTGACCGTTGTTCAACACTAGATTAGGTTGCTCGAAGGGGAGCAAACCATCACCTGGTAGACCCATTAAGACACATGCTATGACTTTCTAGGATAATTATGCAAATGATGACAGACTATAACAAACGTATATGGAGTCTAAACAAGGACTAAAATGAAGATTATGATGATACTAGAATGGACTAGGATGCTAATAGGACACAAATAATGACTTTCTAAGAACTATGTAAAACGTACGCAAGGACTTATGTGGAGATTACAACGATGTAAATGGGAACTTTATGAGGATGAAAATGAGGACGAGGCCAAGACTTATGCAAAGAAAGGACATAAATAAGGACTATAATGAGGACAATAATGAGGATGATGAAAGGATTTATGAAAAGTAAGGACATAAGTGAGGACTATAATGAGGATGATGTAAGGAATTATGCAAAGTAAGGACGTAAATGAGGACGATAGGATGGTAATGAGGATGATGTAAGGACTTATGCAAAGTAAGGACGTAAATAAGGACTATAATGAGGATGATAATAAGGACTATGCAAACCCTAAGGACTCTAAGAAAACCTATGGTCACAATAATGTAAAATTTTGGACTTTGTTGGACTGTCTGATGTTTCAAGATAGACTTTATTTCAAATAACTCTGTTTGTAGGACAAGTCTTTTTTCAATTCTGAGAACACTGCCTAAAGATAAGTATAGATGGATGAACTGTGTTTTCACAAACTTTGAGAATTCTAAGGTACGTAAGGTAGGGCCTAAAATAGCCCAAATACTGACTCAATACTGGTTCAACACATCGATACATACAAAAATACAGAAGACAATCTTAGGTTGGATAGTAAAAACCCTTCAATGCCCCCCCCAGCAAAATATTGAAACAAGATGAACAGATAGAGAGTTTGGCAGCACTGGCTCCACTCCGGGACACATACTTCTCAGGCATGCCAGTCTCTCTTACCCTGAAGATCTAAAGATCTTATCACCAAGGAATTTCTATCTCATCATGCAAGGTACATGGAGGGTATCTATGGGGTACGATCCACACACCTAAAACTAATAAATGTGGGATTTGGGCTACTAAGTTGGTTATTATTGTAAGTTTTGAGGGATCTCGATCCAACAATAGATTCTCAGAGAAAGCCACTTAAGGCTTTAGTTAAGCTTATCGGTGCAAGGAAGGGCCCCACATACGTCGAATTCACTCAACACTCTAGCCGCCTGACCAATATATTTATATAGCAGCTTGAAAAACCTGTTGGAGAGTACACTGGGAGAGATGATATCCCCAACACATACCAATTTGAAGTACCTCTGTGGGGTGATGAAATCCCCAGTCAAAGATACCCCTCACTACTAAAAGAAAAAGTGGGTGTCGTTATCACCTTTGCCTCTCTCCCAAGACCCTGAAGGTGGGTGGAAAGGTAATTAATGCAACAATAGGTCCACCCAAGACACAAAAAAGTTGTTTTTCCCTTATATATCGCAATGTGTGATGTATTCTATTCATAAGGAAGATTCATGTCAATTTTAAAGCCCAAAGTAAGGTGTGAGATACGCATGTGCATGTCTATTTTAAACACCAAAGTGAAGTGTGAGATCATACATGTCAATTTTAATCCCAAGATTTATTTTAAGCACCAAGATGAAGTGTGAGATCATGTATGTCAATTTTAAACCCAAGATTTATTTTAATTACCAAGATGAAGTGTGAGATCATGCATGTCAATTTTAATTCCAAGATTTATTTTAAGCACCAAGATGAAGTGTGAGATCATGCATGTCAATTTTAAACCCAAAATCCAAAAGTGAGTTAACCCTAAAGGATCCTACAATCAAATTGTTAGTAGTTTCCAAAATAATCTGGGATGATCAAGCCTTCTCTGTAATTTCACCATACACTGCAAACAGGGAATCAATAACCAGAAAAACACACAGAAAACCAAAAAACAAAAAGTCAAACTATTTATTAAACGAATGCATGATAATATTTGAACGAATGCGTAATGATAACTGCATGAATGCGTAATAAAAATTGCATGAATGCGTAAATCTGACAGGGCGAATGTGTGAAACTGACAGGACGAATATGTGATAGATAATTAGAAAATTAAAAAACCCTACCAAAAGTATAAACTTCACCAGAAACCTACAAAACAGAATGTCGAACCCTAGTCAGATCTCTCATCAACCATTCTATATTAATCAAGTCATATTTCACTATGTATGATAGAACAAGGTTGTTGTATCTGTCAATAGCTTCTTGGTCCTCTAGGTCTTGTATTCTATTTTTTGCCTTTAGGATTCACTGGTAATTTATGGCTTGCCTCCTTTGTTTTGTTGTTCTTTGAGCACCTAAAATATTAAACTTTACCTTATGTGCCATGAGATATTATATTGAAATCATCATATAAGGATAAAAAATCTTCATATTTGTAGAATTTAGACAGGATAGAGAATTAAAAATCATAAAAATGAAAAAAAAACAGAATGCCTAATTATGAATAATGAATGCATAATGATGTCTAGATGAATGTGTGATAAGATCTGCACGAATATGTAACCCTGACTACACAAATGCATGAGGTTGTCTATGAGATTGTGTGATCATGTCTAAATGAATGCGTGATGTTTAAATCCGACTTTGAAATCTGTACAAAACCTACAAACAAATATGAAAATCCTGTCAAAAGAAAAAAGAAAAATAGAGGGTTAATTAGTTGTTGTTCATGTCGGGTTCACCAAAATGTATATGCTTGAAATCATCATTGCTAAAAAGGAAATAAGGAAAATCATGAATTCCTTAACTATTCAAGCAATCCAAACATAAACCAATGAAATAGATGCATAATAGAATCAAATTAAACAATATAAAACTCCATATTCTGCATCATGGCTTCCATTGTTCTACTCTTCTTTGTGGTATGATGGCTCTCAGATATCATGCAGGCAACCTGCAATTGACACAAATAATTGAAGTTCGTGATTATTGAAAATGGAGAGTGAATGCTGAATTTATAGATTTTTGGGTGAGATTGATTGAGAGGTGAACTTAGGTGAGCTCACATGTTGATTGATAGTTGAACTATTCATTCATAGGTTGAACTAAATAGATTGAATAGATAATTGAGTTAACTAATTGAGAAAAAAGTTGATTGAAAGATGAAAAAGAATAATTGGAGGAGAATTACAAAATGATGCAATTAATCAATTAATTGAATTGATCAATTAAAATAGATGGAATAGTTAATTGATTTGAAGCTTTTTGGAAAAAAGCAAAGTGGAAGATAGAAATAGAGATTGGAAAGATAATGATTTAATTAATTAATTTAGCATGTGCTTGCACTTTGACTTTGATTTTCAATTTGATCTTTGCATGATATTTAATTCAATTTGTCATTTGAATATATTTAGAACTTTGACTTTGATTTTCAATTTGATTTTTGAAATCACGCACATGTATTTGAATTTAGAAAAAATTAGAAGAACATGAATTTGAATTTGAATTAGAAGAATTAATGAAATTAAATGAAATTAGAATTTGGGGATTGGGAATTAGAATTTGAAGAATTAATTAGTTAATTAAATAATTTTAAAAAACTATTTAATTATTTAAAAAGTGAATTTAATTAAATAATAAAGATTATTTAAATTAAAGAATTTACAATCACAATTAATTAAATAATTAATATTTAATTAATATTTAGAAAAGGGTTAATGATTAATTGATTAGAGATAGAAATAGAATAATTAGTAAGATGATGAAGAAATATGAATTTAGAAGAATAAGATTAATTAGATTAATTAAATAGTTAAAGAATTATTTAATCAATTAGAGGAATAACTAGTATGTGATTAATGAGACATTTTTAGGTGTCTACAAACAATATAAAAGATAAGCCAAGGGGGTTTGTGATGTCCTAATATATAAGACAAATCCACACAAGTTTGGGCGTTCAATTCCCTAAGACTAATTAATTGTTCCCAATATATCATGGGTTGATGAATTGGAACAAATTGTCTACCCTTTAAACAATTATTAGGGTCATAATTCTAGGAATCACAAATGAGATCAAGGCCTTGGAAAGCCAATTTGGTTGTTAACAATAATTTTGCTTTACTTTTTTTTCAAAATGATTCCCCTAAAGGTAATTTGGGTTTTATATATCATGATTTTCCCTTACCCTGCTCCTATTTGGCCATCAACTACAAAGAGTTGTCTGAATAATTCAAGGGCTAGGACTCTATCTGTTACATATGTGAGAAACCAAAAGGGATCTTCCTTGAATACATGCAAATAGATCATAGTAAAGGTGACACCATAAAACTATTCACATCAGAGATTTCTCTCAATCAACCAATGAATTTTCTCATCTGAGACCCTAGCACAAAGCATCTATAATTCTCTAAAAACAAGGGAAAAAAATTGGTTTGCAAAAGCATAATAATCATGGGCTGCAAACAAAAGAAGGGTCCATATAATATTTTGATTTCTTCTCCCTAAAGCATCAATAACATTTAACTGCATATAACAATTCCTTTGGAAGAAAGAGAGATTATGATATAAAATCATGTGTACCATTGAGAAAGAAGAATACCTAAACTTAGATTAAGTAGCATAACCCTGCAACCACTCTATCATCCTTTCTGTAATAATATCCATAAAATCTAGTCTAAATTGGCCTCTATATGAGCAATTATTGTATCCTAGGGCAACTTGAAATTCTTCAACATAATCTTCAAACTATAGGCCATAAATTAAGACCATCATTGAGAAGACATCTTGTAAATTTATGAGAAAACATTATATGGGTAGGAAAGGTGGGCATTTCTATTTCATTTCTCCCTCGTTTGAGATTAGAATTAAGGAAATTGAGCTTCTCCCTTCTATGCTCAAAATAATATTCCATCTTGTTTAGATCAAACCCTTCAATACCAACTAAATTAGGAGGAATACATAAAATTTTCCTAATAACTTCTACACTGATAACAACTTGGATTTCTCCTTTCAGAATGGTATTTGACCAAAGATTGAAGATTGATGCATATGCTTGCACCAAATCAAGACATGGGTGTACTAATGGGATGATAAATTATGGAATCCCAGAGCACCATAAATGGATTCTAGTGGAATAAAAATTTCCTTCATTTTCCTTTTTCCACTTTCTATTTAAAGCACCTTCTCAAAGATTTTTAGGATTTTTTTGAAGTCTTGGGTTAAAAATCTCGTTTGCAAAACCTTCTGCTAGGGTTGGGTTGACAATATTATTTTGTTGTACATGATCCAATTTCCTGGCACCCTCTAACTAATTTCTTATAGGCATATGAGAAGAAGCATTTGATATGTCTGCAAAAACATCAGTGAGGAAAGATAAAGCCATTTGAACATTGAGATTAAACCTTGTTAAAAAACTATATAAGAAGATCATCTTCGTAGATGTTGCTCACAACTATCTTCTAACTACTTTCTCTTCTCTATACCTTCTCACAATCTTATGCTTTTCTCTAGCTCGGTGCATGCACAATGTGTAACAATAGGGAATGATGGTTTTTGAAAGCTTTGTTATTAATCGAAACTATCACTTTTGGGAAAAATATTCAATATTAAATGAGGAAGAAATAATGACCCATAACACTGCCACTTGAGAAAAACCATGCCTTGAAAGCCGTTACAGAACATATAATAGAAGTGAGCAATTAAAACATAGACTTAAGATGACATATAACAATCATATCATCATATTTCAAAGAAATCAAGAAATATGGTGGCAACACCTCAAACCTAAATGGCCTTAGCAGCCTGTACCCTCAGGGCACTTACTAAAAAGGAAAGACAACACACAACTCAAGAAAACCTAACTACCCATTTATAATCCCAAGAAGAGATGGCCCTTTAATGAAAATGTTTGAGGTGAATCTCATTGATAGGAATCCTGAGAGAGTTACCTTTCATATCTTCTAACTCAAAAGAGTTGTTTTCTTTACATTTAGGAATGCAGAATGATCCACCCCATAATGCATCAAAATTTGAATGTTAGCCTGGCTTAATGGCACACTCATCATATTTATAACTAAAACTCCCCCCTTGAAGCCTAGGAATGATGATCTTTTGTCAAACCATCGCTTGACAACTTGTTGATGATTACCTAAGGTGCCAAAAATATTTTCTCTTATTTCTTGAACCTTTATCAATTCAGCAAGTCTCATTTCCATAACATTATTCTCTTCTAACTCCAAGGATTTGAGTAACTATAATGCAAGAATCTCGATGGAAATAGGCATCACTACTTCTTTTCCATACACCAACTCATAAGGAGTTCTATTTAACACTTTCTTTAGGGTGATACAATCATGATATCATCCCGTAAAGCCATTTTCAAGTGTTTGTGCCAATCCTTTTGATGATTAGAGCCTAATCTTTTCATTAACCTGATCAAATTTTTATTTGTTAATTTTGTCAGGTCATTGCCTTGCATATAGTAATTTGAAGAGGTTTTAAGAAAATTCCATGCATTAATGTGAACTCTGACAACTTCGATCCTACAAATGCTCTCACATTATCTGAAATGATAGTCTTTGGGGGACCAAATCTAGTTATCAACTTTTAAAGAAAATTCACAATCTCATGTTTAGTAGCATTATTTAAGGGAGAACCTCTAAGCAATGGTTAAAATAATCAATGGCAGTCAATATCCATTTCTGTCAACACTAGATACAAGATTAATCATCCCAGTGAAATCTTTTCCTCACTAAGTGAAGGATTCATCTGCTATAATTGGACTGAGAGGCATGGTTGAATTATTTTGCCTACCAATAAAAAATTGGTATCTTTGGTAGGCATTGACTAGCTAATAGCAATTTGTGAATATGGCAGGCCAAAAATATCCCACCCACATGATTTATAAGGCAGTAAATCTTGTAGAATAATGACCTCATACAAAACTATTACGCATTTCGTCAAGAACTTTTTTAGCTTGAACTTTATTAACACAACAAAGTAGAACTCTATCAACATGCCTTTTAAAAAATATCCCTTCCACCTGAATATAGCTTGATCCCCGCAACTTTTAAAATCTCCTCTTGAAAGGGAGAAGTGAGGGAGGATATTTTTCTATCTCCAAGAAAGTAATCCAATCATCAACATCAATTGATTAACTAACACCATTTCTAAAGTTTCATCTTCTATTTTTCCTGAATCATTCTCTTTGGCCAAATATTCACAAAGCCCTCTACCATGGATAACTTTAGTTGGTCAGATTTCAACATAATATTTCATTATCTTTGTTATCCAATTAGCTCCTATTTTTGTAATTTCCCCTTCCATGACATATTTGCGGACACTTGGATGCACTCTATATACTAATATATTTTTCTTCCTACCACTAGTTGTCAAAATTTCTTAAGGATTTTAACAATAGAAAAGGCTTGCTTTTCAACAAAATTATACTTTACCTCTCAAATTTCTTGAATAGAAAACAATGGTGTGTACATCCTTATGATTTTCGGCCTTCTAAGTCAACACAACAACAATAGGTACATGTTCAACCACCATAAACATATATGATGGAATCTCTTGATAAATCTAGGTTAACTAGCACTAGGGCTGAGGCAATAGCCTTTTCAATCTTTTCGAAGGCAATTCTTCCTTCTTGGGTCCATTTGAAAATTTTGTCCTTATGCAACATAATTGTTATTGGTCAAACCAATCTTGCAAAATCAAAAATAAAACTTCTTACAAAATTTATCTTCCCAAGGAAGGATTGAACTCCTTCCCTATTGATAGGAAGGGATAATTCTCCGATGGCTTTTATTCTATCAAGGTCAATAGAAATTCCTTCCTTATAAAAAACATACCCGAGGAGTTTCCCTTGTGAGACTCTGAATATACACTTCTTAGGATTTAAAGAGATATTGAACTCTTGGCATATATGGAAAACCTTTTCAAGGTGCTCAAAATGATCCTTCTTCTTTCTTGAGAACATCGTAAGGTCATCTAAACATATAAGAATAATTTGATTAATCGGATCTTTGAAGGCTATGTCCATTGTGCTTTGAAATTTAGCACCTACATTTGACAGATCAAAAGGCATTTTGGCATATGCATGTAGGTTCCCCACTTGGCGGTAAAAGTTGTTTTGTGTTGATCTTCTTCTTTTACCCAAATTTTATTATACCATGAAAAACCATCCAAAAAAGAAAATATTTCAAATCCTGCCATAGTTTAGAGGATTTGCTCCATCGATGGTAATGGGTAATGATCTTTCAAAGACACCCTATTCAAATATCAAAAGTCTACACACAGACATATGTCCCCATTCTTTTTTTAGAGTGGGACCAAATTAGACACCCAAGTGCTACATTATAATTGGATAAATGATTTGGGAATCAATAAGGTTTTTTAGCTCTTGAGCCATAAGAGACTCAATTTTGGGATTGATAGGCCTTTGTTTTTGTCAAATAGGTTTGGTCCCATCATTTAATTCTATTGTGTGCTAAATAACATTGCAATCATAAACTTTTAAATCATCATAACTCCAAGCTATGACTCCCTCATATTTATTACATAATGAAATCAAATGATCTTTATCCTTTAGGGTGAATTTTTTTCCCACTTTAAGCATCCTTTCTTTCTTGACATCCAAGTTGGTGTAATTTCCTTTATTAGCTACAAACTTCCTTTAGCCATTTCTTTCTTTTCACAATCAAAAAGATTTTTTAAAATTGTTAAACCTTTGGGAAGTTTGCTACCTTTAAGTTGGATAATATGATCTTCATATGCTTCTTCAAATTTGGGTTACAACTCCTCTACAAACTCTTCTGATTGTTGGATAAACATGGAAATCTAAGCATCATTTATAAAAACTTTCCAATTTTGATCATTATCTGGCATGGCTGGTCTCACTATTACACATACTAAATGCTTAATTGTAAGCATATCTTTCACTAGACAAAATTGTGACCCAATTAAAGCCAATTGATTTGCTTCCACATTTTGCTTCCTAGGAATCACTTTAATACTGAAATCTTTAAAGCTTTCAATAAAATTCCACACCTGATGTCAATAAGATCTCATCCTGACGTTCTTAGCAACTGAAATATTTCTCACGTGCTTAACTACTTGTTTGGAATCACCAAGCATTTTTAACTGCTTGATTCTCATTCTTTTAGCCAAAGTAAGGCCTTTGACTAATCCTTCATATTCAACTTCATTGTTCAAGGAAGGAAATTGGAAATAGAAGTATCTTAAGGTAGGTTCACCACTTGGTGTGATTAAGCACACTCTAACTCTTGAGCCCATTCTCCTTCTTGTGTCATCAAAGTACATGACCCGTAATTCAAGTTTAGGCTCTTGTTCACATTCAATATAATACCTTCTGATGATTTGATAAAATGAGAATAGGCTAATCTTCATCATATATGACATAAGTTCTAGGACTAGTACCATGAAAATGCCAAAATGAGCACTATCAATAAATTGGTTTAAGAGGTCTTGTTCTTTCTCATTCCTATCTCTAGTTACTTCTTCATCCTCTAATATTTCAGCACAATACATTTCGTCCTTAGAAATGGAGGTATGAGTTGGTTTAGAATTCATCATGGCCTCGTTTGCTATGTGTTTAGAATGTAGGGTTTCGACAAGACCTTTAGTTTAGATCTATATTTGGTTTGGAGAATTAAATTTGACCAATCAAGAGACATATAGCCTCCAATTTTGTGGTAAAATATCAAGAAAGGCAAAGACTAAATAACGAGGGAATATCAATTAAGACAACCTCCCAAGGAATCGTGATACTAGGGTAGGAATAAAAGGTCAAATGGAGGTTCTTAATTATTTCTAGAGCTTGAACTTTCTTTCCATCCAACTGCATAATTCCTTGTTCTAGGGGCTCATATTCAATTTTAAGGACTTCTGCAACTTGTGTAGGCATAATAGTTGTGCTAGCCCCTGAATCTATCATGGAGTTAAACAACAATTTATCCCCTACCAGAAGTGTCAAGAAAAAGGGCATGGGTTCTAACATGCTTACTTATTCCCTATTTTGTTCCTCACTTGAATTTATGAATGCGATTAGTTGTTGGCTTTGCACGGGATCTATCAGCCTTGTCCCTTTCTCTTTAGCTTGTTGAATGACATATTCTACCCCAGCTTATTGTTCTCAATTTTCAAGCGCCTCTTTCAACAACAACTTTTCCTCTATAATAGCCAAGATGTCCCAAAGAGATACACTAGTGTGGACATTTTTAAGTTTCTCTACTACATTCATTGATATTGAGATGTTATTTTATATTCTTTAGGCTCACAATAAGAAGTTTGCTTAGGGTTTTGAAAAGGTCATGCCACTATAATAGGTTTGAAAGTGTAGATGGAGGAAATGGATTGAATACAAGATTCAATCTTCCAACATCCAACAATGAAGTACCTGCAAAACACACACATGCAAATGCAAATATCTAAGCTAAAACACACAAGCATGCAACAGAAATTCACTCCATTGCACTCCTATTCCTCAAGATTTCACATTTGATATATTTGCTCTCAGAAGCACTTATGTAAAAAACTATCAGGAAATGGAGATTTGAGAATGAAATTAAAGCGGATAAGATGTCAAGATAATGGAATGCAAACTGACATAAGTTCGATTCATAAAGATGAGATGCTCAAATAAGAGAGAGGGGCTTGTTTAAATAGATTTTCTCCGGGCGAGTTCATGTTGTGGGATGAATGTGGGATAATGCAAGATGAGTGGTATAGGATAAATGGGTGGTAAATGGGAAATGGTAAGTGGTAGGAGGGGATATTAAAGGGGATTTATTAAATAAATAGAGAAATGTATATAAGGTGAATGCATGAAGGTGTATAAATGAATATGATAAATGTTTTATTTAATAAATTTAATGGGTAAATGATGAGATATTAATAATAATATAATAAAAGATGGAAATTATGAATAATGAATTATGGAGAAATAATAATGTAATAATAAGGACTTGCTCGATGTTTGAAGAAATTTGAAATTAAATGAGGACAAATTAATTGAAATTTTTATGTGTCTACATTTTGCCCCTCTTTGAGACAATGCAGTTTGTCGCGTTGTTTCAAAGAAAATGATCAACTGATATATGCCCTAGAGGTGTCTTGGTAAGGGTGATGATTGATTGGTTATGCCCCCTCGAGAGAATGATCGAACATAATGATGGAGATTTATCTCTCAATAGATCCTGTGAGAGAAGATTAGATGATTGATATTGCGCAAGTAATAAGATTGAGATGTACATTTGATGGAAATGCACAGTTGATGAGGCGTAACTGAATAATTGATGGAAATGAATAGTATAGTCAGGTTGATAAGATGATTGAGCTGATTAAGCTAATAGGGATTGATGCTAGCACGAGATAAGGTGATCCAATGATTGATTGATTGACTCCAAGGGCATTGAGATTGCACGAAGCAATGTGGTTGACAAGGAGATTAAAGATTCAAAGACATGCATCAGTTGGATAAAGTGTTTGATCAATCTCACTGCAATAAGAAGAATGAAGAAGATGATGAAAGAAATGATGAAAAAGATAGATGAAAAGGAGGACGAGAAGAAAAAAGTGATGATTATGCAGAATGATGAGAAAGAGGATATGAAAGGTGATGAGAATTCTTGTGATTTTTAAGTGCTTGTATCATCATCGAGCTTATTATAGAAAAAGGCAAAAAATATTTAGATATCAATTAGATCCAAATGAATCAGTCGCACCAATTGCGAGAAAGAAAACATATCAGACAGTAAATGAATGCCTTAGTGTGTATCAGACCAATATGTCCTCGATGATCTTAAGCGATCATGTCCTAAGACGTGTCGTCATATTCCTAAGGAACATCCTGCATGCAGCAAACAAGTGAACATGCCCCATCCTCACCTTTCTAGTCAAAGACATCCTGGAAAAGCTAAAAGACATGTCGCCAAAAAGGAAAATCAGAAACAACCAAGAGAAAAAAAGCAAACAATATGTTTCATGTCGAATGTTTTTTTTTTTGTTCACAGTTGATGGGTTCGGGTGTATAAGTTGATCAGATGTTGTCCTGTTTGCTCAATTTAAGTCTCGTCCTGTCATGAGTCTGTTGTTTGTGTCATCGCAATGTTTATTGCATGTTTTTGGAGTTTTGTGATTTTTAGGGTTTTATGAATGTTTTAATTTTTAGGGTTTTATGCATGTTTTAATTTTTAGGGTTTTTTCAAGATATTTTACAATTTTTTATGATTATTTCAAGACATTTTAGGTTTTTTTTTTATGATTTTTTTTTTCAAGACATTTTATGATTTTTATGATTTTTTCAGGACATTTAATGATTTTTAGGGGTTTTTCCGGACATTTTACAAATTTTTATGATTTTTTATGATTTTTTCATGTTTGCCCCTTATGTCTAGCAAGGTAAAGGGGATTTTGAGTGGATGAATGAACAAATAGGCCATGCATGGATAAGTGAAATATAAATGAGGTGTATGGAATTTTTAAGGACTATACCACAATAGGATAACATGTTTAATCCAAGCACAGGGACCATATATAGCAATGTAAAGCTAGGATAGGTGTAACAAATGTCATGTGATCCAAAGGAATGGACATGTCAAGAGGTTTTTTTTGCATTTTTATGTCCTTAATTTTGGTCAAGATCGAGGGATATATTTGGATAGGAGGAAGATATGATAAGCAAGATCAAAAGGGGGTAATGATGGATGGAAGCAAGCAATGGACAAAATAATGGATAGGAGATTAAGAGTGTGGATCAAGTGCAATAGATAGGACACACAAAAGCCTGTCAAGATCAAAGGTGGAAAAAGGGATATGGATGGATATAGAGTGAATGAGGGATAATGGAGGATGAGGGATAATAGATGGATGCACACGGATGGAACTTGCCCCCAATGAATAGTGTAAGAAAATAATGGATTACACATGATGCCTATTTGTGAGGTTTTCATCATGGTACTTGCCCAAGGTGGTTGTTTGCTAGGTTTTCACCAATGGACGAATTTTTTTTCTCTTTACTATTTTTTTATTTTTATTTTTCACTTTTGTCTTTTCTTTTCTTTTTTCTTCTTTTCATTTTTTTTTTTGACTTTTTTTTTGAACTATTGAAAGATGTTCTATAACGATCCATGGCTATTGAAGATATGCTCAAAGATGTTGATAGGGTGATGGTAAAGGGAGATGAAATGGATGATAAGACGAAAAGGCTATAAGGAGTTATGCAAAGGATTGGATAAGAGGGATGGAAGGATAGAACATAGGTGTTGGATAATTGATGGGAGGTTGGAAGAATTGTGCATGGTTGGATGTAAATGCTGGCAAGATCAACATTGGCACACACTTTGAGGGGTGGTGGACTGGTGGAGGAATAGTGGATTTCAGAGTTTGTGATTTTAATGGAAAGGTTGATGTAGATTTTAGGACATAAGGAGCCAAAATGGATGAAGGAGGTGAAATAGGTTTTAGGATAGTGGTTGTGGGAGAAGCTAGGGTAGCAAACTTGAATGCCAATTTTGATTTTTCTTTAGTGTGCAAGTCCTGTACGAGCGACTTGGGAATCCACATGGTTCTTGATTTTTCATTTTTTTGTGATACTTTAGAATGCATTGTCTTGATGTAAGACTTGGGAAGCCATACACATCTTGACTTTTCTTCTTTCTTTGTGGGCCTTTGTGGCATTTTGGAAATTTCTATCTTTTGTAGTCCCTTCGAATGCATTGCTTCTACAAGCACCTTAGGAACCCATATGATTTTTGAAATTTATTTCTTTTGCTCAATGGGCCTTTGTGGCCTTTTGTATATCTCTTTTTCTTTTTGGATCACATTGTTCTATGTTTTTACATGTCGATTAGATGGGACATGTTGATCCTTAAATGCATGTGGATTGTTTGACTCGTGACTTGTATGCTTGGCATTCAAATTACTTGGAGAAGGAAAAGAATGGGTGGATGGATAGGAATGATATATGGGTATTTTGGATGGATGGAAGGTGCTCAAAGATGTGTGCCTTTGTTGATCCTGCATGAGGGATGGAGGGATATAGGGACCTAAAATAGATGGAAGGGGTGAAGGGGAAGGCATGTATTTGGATTTAACTAGAGAAATGTAGGATTTATGAGTGATACCAACATCTTGAGAGTGAGCAATGTAGCCAATATAATCAAGATTTTCTTTTATATCAAGGGGTTCTAATATACCATGTTCATGAATGTCTAACCCTTTTCTTTGATAATGCATGCTTTGGAAGATCTTTTTAACAAAGGGTTTCTTCTTACTTTTGATGCTAGAGGCAGGTCTATTTTGAGGTGGAGGTGGCTTGCAAGGAATGATAGGATCATGAGAGGTCTTATGGGCATGATGGGCACTTGAGGAAAACATGGAGAATTATGATAGGGGAATAAAGGGATACTTTGATCTTGACATGGAAGAGGACCATTGGATAGAGTAGGAAGGGTTTTTGACACTTCATTTTGAATAGGATCATTTGAAAAGGTGGGAGAGTCATCATTATCTTGCTTAGGAAGTGGATTAGGAATGGGACTTGGAAGGATGATTTGCTCTTGAGATGGAAGGGGGTCATCTTGGAAGAAATGGAAAGGTATAAGAGGATCATCATGGGATTCTAGGGAGCTAGGATCTTTTTTAACCATTGGATGGGATTGGAGAGTTTTGGTGTCTTGATCTTGATTTATGATAGGACTTGTTTTTTCATTCTTCAGATTATCCTCTTGGCATGGAGCCACTTCTAAGGAAGGGGTAGTGTTTTCGATATGCATGGGGGATTCTTGAAAGGTGTTCATGTTTTTGCATGATGGGGAATAATTTTGGATGGGGCCTTCTAGAGTGGGTATGATTGGAATTAGAGTGCATGATGGCATAGGATCTAAGACATCTTAATCATATAAAGGATTTGTATAAAAGAATGGATTAGCTTGGATTTGTAATGTGGATAGACCTTGAGGGTCAACATGAGAATTTTCACCATTAGGTTCATTGTTTGAAGGAGATGGTATTGATTGTTGTTGAGAAGTTTTAGGAGATGAAGGCATCATGGAAGAGATGGAGGACACATATGGAGCCTTGCTAGACAGAGGTGTATTATTTTGATCATGTTTGGTAATGACATCTAGTTTCTCCTTAGGTGAATCATTAGGATCTTCAATTTCAATGATACCATTATCAAGGAGGTCTTGAATCTTATATTTTAATTCCATGCAATTTGAAGTCTTATGTTTGTTATGTCTATGATATTCACAATAATTGCTCAAAAATTCACATCCCCATGTAGTCTTGTTAGGCAATATGATAACATTGTGCTCAAGAAGCTCTTTCAAAGATGACTCAATAGATTGTCTCAAAGGTGGAAATTGTCTATTTGAGGGATATTTTGAAGAAAATTCTTGTTGTCTTGGTGAAGGACTCATGTGATCTTTCTTGAGATTTGACTTTTGATTTGCAATTATTTGCTGTTCCACCTTATATAGTCGTTTTAGCATTCTTTGAAGTTTGTCACTGTTGATATCATGAATTTGTTTCTCAAAAGGGGTCATTGATTCATTTTGTTGAACTTGAATGTCATATATTTCTCTCTTGAGATCTTGAATTTGTTGGGCCAAAGTAGCCATGGATATTTATGATAGTTTTGATATTTGACCTAGGACAATGTATGAGACTCTAAGTATGATGAAAACCCTAAAGTGCAAAGGGGTAACTATATGATAGAGTGAGATTAGGATGTGATAAGGATTAATGAAAAAATGTAATCTATGTGACATGATTGAGATGGGAATGTGCTAAAGGGTTGATGAAAAATGCGATCTATATGATTAGAAAGTGATGTGCAACTAAACCCTAAATGAGATATGAGGATTTTTTATGCAAGGACTAAGGATACTCTAGGTCTAAAAATAGTTGCAATGTGAGGTTTGAGTTGTGTTATGATGGATAGACACAAGGATAAGTTATCAAAGAGAGGGCATGCTATGATAGGAGATGATGAAATCCAAGTAGAATACCAACTCAAAGACACTAATAGGTTCCCTAACTCAAGGAAGATGCACCTCAAGTCATAAGGGTGATTAATGATCGAAAGTTGATGTTAGACCTAAGACGAGAAATCCTAAGTGCAATCAATGTTTTTTTGGGGGGGGTTTGATTAAATTTATTTTTTTTTTGGATTTTGGTATGCAAATAATAATGAAATGCTTGGACGAATGATGAAATGACCTAAGGAACTTGTGCAAGGTTTAAGGTTATGTCCTAAAGGAATGATGGAAGGTTATGCAAAGATTATGGGCTTGATCTAGGGGGATTATGCATGGGTTTGATCTAGGGGGGATATGCAAAGACTAGGTATGATTAAATAAGATATGCAAGGATGAAAGGTGCAACTAGGTGAAGACTATGAAAGGATCTAAAAGGGTATGGGAAACTAGAAGGATGTGACTATGTGAGGACCTAAAAGAACAGAACTTCAAAAGCGATGTCTCAAGAGATTTGAAATGGTTGTTTTGAGAACACAAGTTCAACGTTTCAAGGACAATGTTGTTTTACAATGTGGATGGATACTTAAAAGCTTAGACCAAGGTTTTTGTAAAGTGTTTCAATTTCAAGTGTGGTGTTGATTGTGAAATGTTCTTGTTTGTTTGTGCACACACTCAGAAAACATGGCAGATAGAATGTTTATTTGATTTTGCAATGAAAACACATTCAAGCACAATCCTAAGGCTGGTCAGGACAATAGTTGTTGAATCTCACTTGGGGGGTTACCCCAAGCTACATAATTTAGAGCGGATACTTAGATGCTTGACCCCACTAGCTCCACCCTCGGCACTCACTTCTCTAGGGCAGCCAAGCATCAGTCCCCACGAAAACTTCCCGTGGCGAACTTTGTATCTCTACTAAGAACCGTAAGAATGTGAGCCGCTTCAGAGGTCCGACCTCTTACGTCAACAACTAGAAGGATTTTGGCTTCTAACACAAAAGGTGTCTAGTAAGGGCATCCGTTCAAATGGCCATACATGCGGCGGCATACGCTCCATTAAGGAAGGCTCCCAGCCTATAGAGGTTGCACTCTATAGGGTTTATGGGGAGACATGTCGTCGGTATGAACTAATCAGCACTCGTTGCTTGCAACTTTCGTCACAAACACATTTATTTATAGTGGTTCAGAAGAGCTTGGCTTTAGCCCATTACCACTTGGGTTGTTCCCTCTCACTGAGCCTTAAGGGATTCTCGGGAGGCAGGCCCTCTAAAAGGTAAACACAAAAGAGCCTAATGCTCAAAACATGAAAGACACTAGTTAATTTTAAAGCACCAATTCGAAATGTGATCTAATCTAAAAATCAGACACTCAGTTTCAAATCACCATTTCTTTGACATGCGTCTTGTATCAAACAATGTTAGTAGTTTCAAGATATGATCTTCGACACACGAGAATGGATGCCCTGCAAAAGACAAAAATTCAAAAGATTAGTTCACAAAAAAAAAAATCAAAACACACTAACACAAAACTAAACATTAGTCTAATTAAAAATAAAATAAAATTTAATCTACTGAACAAATTAAAAATCTAAACTAACAATTTAAAAATCTAATTCTAATAAACAAATTATAATTCTAATCTAACTAACAAATCAAAATCTAATTCTAATAAACAAATAAAAAAATCTAATTCTACTAAATGAGTTAAAACATCTAATTCTAACAAACAAATAAAAAAAAATCTTAAAAAAATACAAAGTAATTACTAATCTAAAAACTAAATTAAAAGTTAAAGAAAAAGTAAACTAAAAAGAGATTTTTTTTATTTTTTTTAAAGAAAAAGCTAATAAAAGAGACATACGTGGGCTAAGCTGGATGGAATTTTGATTTAAGGCATTAAAAACTTTTAAGCCAAATGCAAATGTGAAAGCACTAACAAATACGTTGTTGTTCTTTTTTTATTTAAATAGATTGCACAACACGTGGGAGGATAGGCAATAAGGCAGATTTAAAATGCTTTCTATTTTGCAAGTAGTAAGATGTGGATAGCAGAAAATATAACGTGGCCGTCAGAATTGGAACATGAATGCCCAAAATTAGAACACGGGCTTGGTAAAACAGGTTGTGCAGGCTGTTCAAGCTACTGCATGTGATGTTTCTAGTAAAAAATAAATGTGATCTCAACGCATACATATAGGTTACGCTCAGTGTGAAAGGAAGCAGAGGCAGGTTATGTCCAAGCAAGAGTAAGGTGAATTGTGCAAGCAGAAAGACAAATATGTGAGTGCAAAATGCAAGTTAATTTGTTATAAACCCACAAACCATTACTACTCTATTGCTACCCCTCCGTGGTGAAATCAAGGTATTCAAACCTCAAAAAACGTAATCCTTAAGCAATGTATTTGAAATGTTTTGGACTCTGCTAAATCGTTAGAATAAACAAGCACAAAACCCAAATTAAAACTTACACATAACCATTTCAAATCTTTTTGATTAAAATTTTAAGTTTGAATGCATAAGCCAAGCATATGAACCATTTGAAATGATGTCAAGATGGGGAAGCATAATCAAAACAACAGATCAGTTCTATAAAATGTTACAATCTGCAGATATGAACAATGTATGTGCACCAAATTGAGCAAAGTCAAGGCATATAAATAGAATGATTAAATGTGTGAAGGAGATTAGACTCTCAAACAAGCTGCAAATAAGATATGAACAACCTTCAAGTAAACCCGCAAAAGAAAATGTTAAAGCTTTCAAGTAAACCTACGAAAGACATATTGATTGTATGATAGAAATTAAAAACTTCCACCAAGCAAATGTAAGTCCCACCGGGCATGCCAATTGTAGATGGAGCAAATGGATTGGACACAGGATTCAATCTTCCAACATCCAACAATGAAGTTTTTCCTGCAAATCACACACATGCAAATTGAAATCTAAACTAGAAACACACATGCATGTTACACAATCTACTCCATTGCACTCCTTAAACCAAGATCTTATGTAGATAATATTGCTCTCAGAAGCACACACAAGAAGCTATGGTTTTTTGGAGATTCAAGATGATTAATGCAAAGGAAGCTAAAGAAAACGAAATGCAAAGATGATGAAGAATGCAAACTGACATAAGTTTGACGCATAAAGATGAGATGCTCAAATAAGAGAGAGGGGCTTGTTTAAATAGATTTTCTCCGGGTAAGTTCATATTGTGGGATGAATGTGGGATAATGCAAGATGAATGGTATAGGGTAAATGGGTGGTAAATGGGAAATGGCAAGCGGTAGGAGGGGATATTAAAGGGGTTTTATTAAATAAATAGAGAAATGTATATAAGGTGAATGCATGAAGGCGTATAAATGAATATGATAAATGTTTTATTTAATAAATTTAATAGATAAATGATGAGATATTAATAATAATATAATAAAAGATGGAAATTATGAATAATGAATTATGGAGAAATAATAATGTAATAATAAGGACTCGCCCGATGTTCGAAGAAATTTGAAATTAAATGAGGAAAAATTAATGGAAATTTAATGTGTCTACAGAAAGGTTTTTGGAAGGTTACTTTAGGTTGTTGGTTATGAGAAATAGGCTCTCCAATAAATCTTCGCTTTGAGTAGGTATTTGGACCTAGGGAGGTTTTGATGTGGATGCCTCATTTGCAAACACAACTTCTTCTTCTTCCATCCAAGAAAAGAGTGTGTAATCTGGAGCAATTTTCATCTCTTGTTCCAAGGACATACCTTGCATCCGAGCATTCAATATTGCATGGTCCATCTTGGAGATGAATAATTTCCCATATTTGGGGTGATACCTTGGGTGTGTTTCTCTGCTACATGCTATTGTAAATTACCCCAAGGACAATTACGTGCCATTTGTGCATCATTACATGGGAAATGCCATGCATTTGAATCATCTACAAAATTATTTTGTCCGCATACTCATTCTTTATTATTGTTAGGAGCTACTATTTGCAAAGAAGTGGGAATAGGGATGATTTGATTAGAGGCTTTCCCTTAGTTATTCGCTCTTGCACCACCTTGATATTGGTTCTGTTAATAAGAGGTCCTCCCATTTTGAAAATTTTGATACTAAGGCTTTGGGGGTATTGCCCGCTATTGTTTGATGTTGATAATTTCATTTGAAAAAGTGTGCAACAGATTCTTCATGTTGCTCACTAGTACATTTGGGCCTAATTTCCGACAGACAATTGTCAGTAGTCTGACGAAAAAACATCGGACTTTCAACAAATTTAACTGTTGAAAACTTGTCGTCGGTCTTTCCGAGGATGCCTTTGGCGTCAGACTTCTGACAACTTTATGAACTCTTCTAACAACTTTATGGACTCTTCCAACAGCAGCTATATTTGCTCCCCCAGCTAAAAAATTACACAGATTACCATCGGAATTCTGACGGATACCCTATTTGCTCCTCGAAGACAGTTCGACATGGAAGTGATGTTGGATATACAACATCCTTGTCGGATGTTCTTTAGTTGTCGTTGAAATTCTGACGGTATTAGATACTGTGGGTCCAACGGCTTTGCCATCAGTGCATGAAAGCATTGAACGAGTTCTACTTTTAAAAATTACATAAAATATTCTTTATTTATTTGATTCAGTGTTATTTGCAAAAAAAGATTATCAATGATGTTTCCTTTCTCCAAGAATTGTCTAGGATCTTTCCATCAGATAATATGTAACATCCAATGACTAAATCTTTTCTTTACAAATTCTTATTTTATTTTATTATCATCTAAGTGTGAATTATAATTTATATCTGTGTGGTAGCAGAAGATACAAGCTGAAGACTCGTGCACATGTAAATTTCACAAAAGAAAGCAAGCAAGCATTATCTTAAATGACATGGAAACAAGCTCATCAGCTGCCTAGAAGAGATCAATTGGAGAAAAGCAAAGGACGGTGTTAAAGGGTGATAAATACATAGAGAGTATGCAATACAAACAAACAATGTCTGGATTGTGTGATGTGACATCTCTAATTTATGTCCGGAGGGACTAACTGGTTTTGGAGTTCCTGGGAAACCAATTGGGCCATGCTTGGAGGAAATCAATGTGTTCATGCAAGGACCACCTTTTTTCTATTATGAGAATGATGCTTTTGCATCGAAGGATATTTGGAAGGCAATATCCGACAGTTTCTCTAGTGTAGAACCAGAGTTGGTGGACTCGAAGTACTTTTTGGCTTCTAGAAGACCAAGAGGTTATGTACATAATCTCACAATAGAAGGGTGATTTCAAGCATTACCTCTCCCCCCCATGACTATTCAGGAAGCACTTCCTCAGACAAAGGACTATTGGCCTCCATGGGATCAAAGAAAAAAATTGAAGCATAGACTCTAGACGATGTGGTGCTGTCCTTCATGAAGAACTCTGCACTATAATTGAAAGTTCACAAGGGAAACTACAAGATAGTGAATAGAAATACATTCTTGAAAAGTGGGAAGAATGGATCTTGGTTTGGGTGGGGCCAGGTCAGGTGGCTCCTCTAGAGGTTGACGAGATAGAAATAATATTAGGATTTGAAAAAGAACACACTCGTGGAACTTCGTGTGCGACTGATCGATTGCGTTATTTGGGTAATGATTCGTATGGATATAGATATAGTTATCTGTATCTATATCCATACGAATCATTACCCAAACAACGCAATCGATCAGTCGCACACGAAGTTCCACGAGTGTGATCTTTTTCAAATCCTAATATTATTTCTATCTCGTCAACCTCTAGAGGAGCCACCTGACCTGGTCCCACCCAAACCAAGATTCATTCTTCCCACTTTTCAAGAATGTATTTCTATTCACTATCTTGCATTTTCCCTCATGAATTTTCAATTATAGTGTAGAGTTCTTCACGAAGGACACTGCCACATCGTCTATAGTCTAGCAATTCAATTGTTTTCTTTGATCCCATGGAGGCCAATAGTCCTTTGTCTAAGAAAGTGCTTCCTGAATAGTCATGGAGGGGAGAGGTAATGCTTGAAATTTCCCTTCTATTGCGAGATTGTGTACATAACCTCTTGGTCTTCTGGAAGCCAAAAAGTACTTCGAGTCTGCCAACTCTAGTTCCACACTATAGAAATTGTCGGATATTGCCTTCCAAATATCCTTCAATGCAAAAACATCATTCTCATAATAGAAAAAAGGTGGTCCTTGCATGAACACATTGATTTCCTCCAAGCGGGCCCATTAGGTTTCCCAGGAACTCCAAAACCAGTTAGTCCCTCTAGACATAAATTAGAGACGTCACACCACACACTCCAGACATTGTTTGTTTGTATTGAATACTCTCTATGTATTTATCACCCTTTAACACTTTCCTCTTCTTTTCTCCAATTTCTCTCTTCTAGGCAGCTGATGAGCTTGTTTCCATGTCATTCAAGATAATGCTTGCTTGCTTTCTTTTACGAAATTTACATGTGCACGAGTCTTCAGCTTGTATCTTCTGCTTCCGCACAAATATAAATTTTAATTCACGCTTAGATGATAATTAAATAAAATAAGCATTTGTAAAGAAAATATTTAGTCATGGATGTTACATATTATTTGACAGAAAGATCCTAGATCCAATTCTTGGAGAAAGGAAACATCATTGATAAACTTTTTTTCAAATAACACTGAATCAAATAAATTACAAATGTTTCATATAATTTTTAAAAGTAGAACTCATGCAATGCTTTCATGCACTGACGACAAAGTCGTCTGACCCACAACATTATCTATAATAGGACAAATCACTATAATAGGCTATTATAAAGAATCTATACAAAATTATGAAAGAACATTAAATTACCTCCAAAAATAGAGGAGATATTTAATAAAGATATCATCTTTTAAATTAAGAAATGGGTAGGAGATTAAGAATACAAACATTCCATATTGCACACTTCAAGGTATATTCAAACCTATTTGACCTAGGAAAGCCCCCATCAACATGCTGGCATATGTGCAGAGTATGATGACATGATAGTATTGTATGTTGTCATTGATGTCAATATGCTGAAGTATGAACCGGTATATTGAAGTAAGCGATCTAGCAAGTGAACTGGTATAATGGTACAAGTGAAGCAGTATGATGAAGTGTGAACCATTATGATAGAATGAACTGATATATGCGAAAAGGTGAACGAGTATGTTGGAATGTGAACCGGTATATGCAAAGTTTGTATCGGGGTTTCTGGTTGATGCATTCTAAGTCTGTTTGATTCGACTGACGACATCCTGTGATGAGTTAGCATTGAAATGAAGATGAGATCGCATTGGCACATCAACCTTGTGCATGTGAAGATTCTTCTTGAGGATCATGCATGAAGAAGATTGATTCTATCCACCTCGGGAATGTGCAAAATCTCAATAAACGGTGGACAACGCATGATGGGTTATCAGCTTCCAGAAGCGGTGAAGAACGGACGATGGAGAACATCTGGAGAATGTCTTGAGATTTGTTCAAGATTGTTTTACTCTATGCAATGTGATTAAACGGACAGGATTGGACCGACTGTATTGATAACCCAGATGCTTAGGGTTTAGGGTTTATGCTACCGACCTAATTGTTGTCTATAAGGTCGATGACGATTTGCATTGTGAAGTTGTTGGCAAATGTTTTGTGTGTATCCAAGTGAAGAGATACTTGATTCTTGCTAGACCGGAGTAGTGAGTAGAGATCTGTAGAGTATGATTGCAGAAGTATAAGAACTGAAGTGGATATGCCTTAGCATTGAGTGCTGTTATCAGATCAGTGTATTACCTATTGACTTCTAATCATTTCAACAATTGGAAAATCCCTTTACCGGGTAGCTTTAACAAGCTTTTTTTAAATCCTTTAACAGGGTGACTCAAAATCATCGAGTTCTTAAAATCCTCTTGCAAGGTAACCTTTAACAGGGTTTTAACCTTTAACCGAGTATTTAGCCATCCCTTAACCGGGTGATCCCTAGCAGGATTGGTTCCTAGCAGAACCTGTTGTAAAGTCTTTAATCAGACTAGGCTCCTAACAGAGCGGACTTCAGAAGAGTTAAAGAATAACTTGTGGGTATTCATCCCCACCGTGGTTTTTCCCAGTTGGGTTTCCACATGAAAAATGATTGTGTTATGTGTGATGCTTTTTCATGTGATGCTTTACTGTTTTCTGTTAAGCGGTAAAAGCATGTTGATCCAATGGTCTTTATATTTTTGATGCATTACTTGGTTAAGCATATGGGTGAAGTGGAAATGAGATATTAGGTTTTGTGAAGTGGAAATGAGATATTAGGTTTTGTGAAGATCTAAGTGTTACCGGTTTATGACTTTTGCATTCACTATGTTTTACCGATATTGCCTTGATTTAGATCGGTGATGTTGTTTACCAGTTTGTGTAGTCTTTGCAGTTTGAGTTGTTAAAGAAACTTTTTGTCCATACTGATTCACCCCCCCCCTCTCAGTATCTATTAAGCATTTATTGTTCATCATTATTCATCACAACAAACCTATTTTTGTCATTTTGTGTGTAGAAAATTGATTCAGGAGCTACGTGTGAAGAATTTGGCAAAGTAAATGATGACAATCAAACTCAAATTTTGATGGCATGAAAAGCATAAAAGTAGGCCAGTTCCATACACCTTCCTTTAATATTTTAAAAATATCATCGACCAAAATATTGTGCAGCAGTAGTATGGAGTGCATTTCATCTATTTTATGCCCAAATATTTCATCATACCACTTTCTTTTCAAAGGCGATTGATCAATTGCGCTATTTGGGTAATGCATTCCAAATAGATACAGTTGCATACCATTTATCTGTCTTGAAAGCCTTTTATCCTGATGGCATTAATTAAAGTTCTTTCTCTATTTTCTGGTGATCTCTGGAGAATAGGTTGCTTTGCATCGACCTGGGATACATTTAACTTGTGTTGTATCTGCGGAAATATGTATCCTAGGTCGATGCAATGCAACCTCTACTCCACCAATACCAGATAGAAGAGAAAGTACTTTAATTTAAAGCCATCAGGATAAAATGCTTTCAAGACATATATTAGGTATAAAAGGAAGCCTACCCTGTCATTTGAAGGGGTTTACCTACAATTCAAGTGATCTCTTAATTATAAAATCAATTCAATTCCAAGTGAACAAGCAATCAAGCATTCATCAAGAATTGAACGAGAATTCAAGTTAAAGCACACCATTATATATGACATCCTAAAACCTTGTGTGAGGATTCAAGAAATATTAATCAAGGTATCATGTTCAATTTTAAGCATTTTTAGATTAGATCTATCCTTTCCCTCAAAAGGAAAACATTATACTTCAAGGTTAATTCACAACCTGAGGTTTGACCTAGGAAAGCCCCCATCAACAAACCTATTTTTCATCATTTTGTGTGTACGAAATTGATTCAGGAGTTACATGTGAAGAATTTGGAAAAGTAAATGATGACAATCAAACTCAAATTTTGATGGCATGAAAAGCATAAGCATCCATTTTGTCTACATCCAATAGGTGGAGGATCTGGTCGATCCACACCTCCTAGTCCCAACAATTCTACTTGAACACTCTGTCAGGGGAGAAGAGATGTGTCTTCTAGGTCTACTAAGGAGATGCTTACTATTAGTCATATGATAAGAGAAAATAGAAGAAACGTGAATACTACTAGCTAACAAGTTGTGTAATGTTGGGTGATTCATGTTACATCATGGATTTCATTGGCTAGCAAGTTGTGTTATGCTAGGTGATCCATGATAGAGAATATTAACAAACAAAACCATTTGTTTGCAAGGCAATCCAAAAACTCTACTACAAAATGGTTGTTGTAGGGACACAAAACACAAACAACAATAATAACCAACACTTGCAAATATGTAAACAACAACAATGGTCACACTAGCATTAATCCATGCTATTCCAAGTAACGAATCTCAAAAAAATAATAACCATGCCCTAGGGGGCGCTATGTACCATAACACTTCTAGTTTGAGGATATAACATAAATGAATTAACACGAGAAAATAGGAGAGCTCATATGCCTCCCCTTAAGATGTCAACATACCTCTAGGTTGATATCTTAAGGTAGATAGCGATCAAGGCCGATAAGCACCTTCAACACCAAGAAGATACCCTTAATAAACATACATGCATTCCAAGATAGGAAGAAAGATCCTTGTACATGCCTCATTGCTATAAGAAAGGAAGAGATAGTTGTAAAAGAGATATTATGGAAACATTAAACATAATTTAAATGAAGGCAACTAAAAGAATGCAGAGAGATTAAAAAACTCTATAGAGCAACTATTTTACATACCTCAAATACAAGATTGTAGGGTGGAACAATAAACAATGACAAATCAAGGAAAGAATGAAAGATCCAGACCAAATTCTTATACAATGCAGTCTAGTTGAAGGCTTTTCATTCAACACAAGATAGTGAAGGGGTCATTATGATGATTTATTTGAAGGTTCATAAGTTAAAGGTAGTCACTAATATATAAAGAGTGAATAAATTGAAGAGCCTGATGAATTGCCAGCGTAGCATGAGGATGTATGATGTCAACAATGGCAAAATGATATTATGATGGTGGTGAAACTACAAAAAGTTTTGATCATATTTTTATTGAGCATGAAAGAAACCACCTTGAGCTCATGAATGATAGGCATCATGTTGTAGAGTATCAACCCTTGTTGAACAAGGGAGTCACATTTTTGAGGCTCGATCAATGCAAGGAGACATTTTGTGTATATGAAGTGGTTTCAATTAGCCATTTTGTGTCCAAGCAAGGAGAGGATTTGGATTCAGGACAATTCTATGCAAGAAAGGATATCAAGTTATAAAAGATAAAAATCAACAAAGGTAACGTGGATCCTTAAAAAAGAGGAACAATTGACAACTATTATTCTTTCTCCACAATGTAGAGACAAGAAGAACTAGGCTATTACGTTGCCTCCCTAGTATGATTGCACATAAAATCATAGTACCATGAATGACAATGAACCCCTAATAGGTAATTAAGCTACCAATGTCATATAGCAAGATAAAAACATAATAGGTTATAAATGTCATTTAGAAGGGATATGATGAGTGTATAACTCATTGTCACCTATTATTTAAATGTTACTAGAACTACAATAAGTTGTTGAATTTTAAGAGTGGATTGAAAAAGTTGAAGCCATGGTTTTATGGCTCATTTAGGATTTCCAAGAGGATTAGAGAAGTGTCTTATAAGTTGGAGCTACTAGCAAATAGTAAGGTACATAATATTTTTCATGTATCTCACCTCAAGAAAGTGTTGGAACACAATGTAGTTCCATCTTTTGAGTTACCACTATTGGGTGAGGAAGGGAAACTTATTCTTATTCTCGAGGCTATCATTGATGTCAGGGAGAATACTCTTAGGAGGAGGACTATCAAAGAGTACTTAGTGAAGTGGAAGAACTTACTAGTTGAGGATGCTACTTGAGAGAGTGAGCAACCTTTGCAACATCCAAAGTTGAAATTGCTCGGAAACAAGCAATTTTGTGGAGGAGGGGCTTTTTTTTTTAAAGCTAGTTGTGTCTCTAGCTAGCCATCTCATTGTTGAAGGTGAGTTTTGGGAATTAAGAAACCGATTAGAGGTTCTTAGTCACTGGAGTATTGATGTAGAGCTCACAGGGAAGCACATAATTCACCATGACACAATGTCATTTCTTCAACTTTGTTTTGTAACAATACTCACCCAATTGGGTTCTCAAGAGGAACTATTCCAAAATCTTATCAAACTTAGGTTGTACTAACATCCACAAGGAAGAATGGATCCAATGACTGATCCTATAACTCATTATCACCTATTATTTAAATGTCATTTAGAAGGGATATGATGAGTGTATGACTCATTGTCACCTATTATTTAAATGTTACTAGAACTACAATAAGTTGTTGAATTTTAATCTCCAGATCATGACATTCATTACTGGAATAGTTGATGATGCTTGAAAAAAGGATTGTCCTAATTTTGTTTATGGTTTTTTCTTCAATTTTTCAAGGGGAGAGTAATAAAGTTGGCTTTAAGAAACTCATACAAAATTATCTCTTGTTGTGATATTAAACGTTGTTGGAAAAGTCATAGATATATTAGACAATGGGGGAGGGGATGTCAACAAAGGAGGAGGATAGAAACCTAAATCGGTGTATATCACTTAACAAACCACTCGATACTTAATCGACATGTCTACATATGCAAGACAATCGATACTAATCGATATGTATTAGTTAAGCCCGATAACAATTAATGTTCACAGTTAATATATTAACCGATATTAATCAGAGTGCATTGGTTAAGCCCAATAACAATCGGTGTCCATAGTTAATAAGTTAACCGATATTAATCGGAGTGCATTGGTTTTAATGTAAACCCATACCAATCGGTATTCTATGCTATGAGATTTACAATCGATGATTATCGGTAGCTAAGCATTGATTGAACTTTTCAAGTATGGTTGAATATATACAAATTTAAGAATGATCACCAATCAAATGAAGGAACAATAGCTTGAAGTCTTCATCATAGTTTATTGATAGGATATATGATTGAATGAGAGACTTCATTTATCTCTCATTCAATCATTTATCTTATCGAGGCTATCATGCATTAACAGGATAGAGAGACCTTATATCAAATTAAGGAAGGCATGAGAGTGATATATGTATTAGTGTAATTATTATACTTTTTGAATATTTATCCTTAGTTACATTTAGACCAAATTACAAGTTACATTCAATATAGGACCACAAGTTACATCACCCAATTAGGGTTAGACCAAATTACAAGTTACATTTATAGGTCATGTCCTATTCGAGCTAGCTACTATTTCAACACATTCTAACACATGTATCTATTTCTATGCAATAATTAGTAGTAGCTACATAGACTAGCATGGTACATAATTTCTTTTCTAATAGTGCCCTTCATATGCAATTCTTTCAAGATTATTTAGTTGTATCTACCTTCTTAGGTTATGCAAATGGAGATTAGATTAGGTTATGTATCTACTTTCTTGCTCTGTAATTCTTGTTGTGTTTAATAAATTTTTATCCCTTTGGTGAAAAAAAAGGAGGTTGATGATAAATATCTATGTTGTCTGTTAGTTGATTCCCATGCCAAAACTTATCACACAAGCTAAAATATGATAATCTTGGTTAAAAAATCTCATATAGAAGAATAATGAGTTATGTCTTAAGTTTCATTGCATGGTGTTATGTGACATTGGATAAGTTCGCTACTGTTAATCATGAAAGATGATGGACTAATCATGGATGGTGATAAAATTGTTATGATAAACCCAATGGAGCCATGGTTTACTCACAAGGTTGATCAATATGAAATTTCAAGCAGCTTCTCGGGTTCCATAACAATTGTAGCTGTGGTCTACTTCACTCAAATGTCATGAAAACAAAAAGTGTTAAGATCAGAAAAAACCTCTCCCTGCATGTCTGCTTTGAGGCCAGCCTAGATGATCACTATTGGTAAATGCCAATGCCCACCACTTGGGGGTGGGGGGGCCGGGAATGTTGGGTTCGGACTCGGCAATTACCCCCAACAATGCTTCGACGACCAGCTTATTCATGATATATTATCTGCTTCCTCTGCCCAAAAAAAATCGATCGTGGCTGGGGTTTGTCACTATATTGTTCCTTTCGCGGCCACGAAGTGGGGGGCCTTCAATCCTTGTTCGAGTTCCTTATGTGGTCGAGTGAAAGATCGAACAAAAACCAGTTCCTTCCGCAGCGCTTTGTTCCAGATCCTACAAGAAAATTCCACCATAAAATTGAACAAAAACCAGTTAACCGCTTGACCATGAGTGGTTCCCGCCTAAACAACTATGACCAGGAACAAGTAATGAGTAGTGGCGGAGGCAATGCTGGGGGATTCTAGCAAACAAAGGTGGAACTGTGGGCGGGAATACACTGCTGGGGCGACAACGAGAGAATGGGAAGAGGCCACGAAAATCATTTGAAATGTCTTGGTCTTTTTTTTTTTTTTTAAGTAATGCTCGCTATCGTTGGAATTTCGATGAACGCAGGCACTTTTTGTAAAAAAACACAAACGTCATTGCCAATTCCTTCTCTGCCGCAAACATATATTGAATGATCATCGAAATTCCCATGAATGCGGGCAATGTTTCAAAAAAAAAATCAAATTTGTTCACAATATTCCTTCTTCGTTGGAAACCGCCGTCGAAATTTTAGGGCAAATGTATTAGTGGCTTATCTCAACAACCAATGTATGAGAGACCATGGTATTATTTTACAAAGCATTTGGGTAGACATACATAGATTAAAGCAATGGGGAAGTGTCTCAAATGACCTCACTTTGGAGTTGCCCAAAAATCTTAGGAAATACTAGCATGGACAAGCTCGACATAATCTTTCTGTAAAGCGGAAAAATCGCGATCGAACCCTAGTTGCTCTCCCCTCTTCCAACTCCAAGGAGAGAGAAGGGAGGTTCGCTAGGATTCGATGGTTTTCACTTAGGGGGGAGACTTTACATTCAAAAGAGGGGTTGAAACCCACAAGATCCAATCCCACGCAATGCAAGATTGGATGCTAAATGAGTTTCAAGGGTTAAGACAGCAAGGCTACCCTCTTTTGTAAAGAATGTGCATAGAAGAATTGAGCTAGGAATGCATAAAAAGTGACAAAGATTCGCTTATAAACTGAGATAGGAATACAGTATGAAGCTGCGGACCTGGAATTAGCAGTAAAATGTCGATACGGCGCTGTCCTGCAAATTTGAGCAAAAGTTGTCGAGACGATGGCGCCCGGCGCCACGGTCCTCCGAAAAATCCGCGAAACGAAGGGGGATCTGTTCGTCTCTGCACAAGGATTCCAGATCTTCAATCTCAGCCGCATACCTGCAACCTACACACAGAAAAGTGAAGACGATTGGGGGGTTAGGGATTAGGGGTTTGCCTTTAGGTCAAACCCCGGTTTTGGAATTAACCAAGAAATGAGCAAGAGCTGTAAATGTAAATGACTGTAAAACAAGTACTAATACCTTGTTCTAAGGATGTTTGTATCCTTATGTGCGAAGGTTTAGATGTTGTATGTTGTATGTTGTAGTAGTATGTGATCTCCTCTTCAATGGTTGAATCCTTGTCTTGAATGCAACACTTAGCCTTGAATGGAGACTTGAAATGATCAATTGCTTGAAGGAATGCTTGAATGCTTGAATGCTTGAGTATAGTTTCCACGCCTTTTTCACATATGACCTTCTTTTCAAATGGGAGAGGCAAATGTAGTTTATATACTTGTCATTTAGGGCTGATAGACTGATTTTCCCGACCTTAGGCCGACCAGGAAATGTAATTTCCAAATTGCAAACAAAAAGACCCGCAATCTCCTTAGGAGACCGGGCCCAAAATAGGACCCAGGGACCAGGGCGCTGGGCACCATGGTCCTGGGGACCAGGGCGCTGGGCGCCCTAGTCCTGAGGGACCAGGGCACTGGGCGCTCTGGTCCCACCTCCCGGGACAGCAGGGTGCAAGGAGGTTCAGGCCAGGGTACTTGAAAAATGCAGTTTTCAGTGTCATAATCAGGTTTCGGGGTCTCCATTCAGGTTGCATGTTGCGTCGCCATCGTGAAGACTGAAATGCAGTCGAAATTGCAAGTGTCGCAATTTTAGGACGCTACATTTAGCCCCCACTTTAGCGGGAGTATGTATGCTCATACTTCCGGTAAAGTACAAGGAAACAACATTGAAAGACTTTCACCACGTCAAGGAGGCAAGACACACCAAGCCCCCAGTGGACTAAGGATCTTACGACTTCGATTGACAAAGTAAAAGGGAAGATCACGAGGGAGAACCATGACTGTCAGTAGTAAGGTTCCCTCACTATGAGTCATGCAAGAAAGATATCAAGAATTTTCAAGGCAAAGCTAAATTTGTCAAGAAATTTTCAAGTATCTTGAAAAGATATGAACGGGATGTATGCCCCCCTACGTTAAAGCGATCGCACATGCCTCACCGGGGGTGATTGTTTTAACATAGTGATACACATAAGAATGAGAAAGGAAAGGAGCACGTTATCGCAAGGATTTAGCCCCCAAGTGTGAGATAAGCCCAAGGATAATAGACACAAAACACAAAGCACGAGGTAACTTCACTTTCCTTGGGGTCAGTATGCTGTATGATAAGTCATGTATATATCATATGTATGTATGCATAATTGTTCTTCATTCCCCAATCAAGGAAGGTCACCTAGAAGAAGGGAACACATGTGTCTTTTGAGTCAACATGAGAGAGATCGAGAGATCTCAATGCTTTGCATCGTCCTCAAGTAGACAACACTAAGGACAACAAATAGAAGAATGAGAATAACATATAGAAGAAGTAACACAAGAGAGGAGGCGAGAATCTGCTATGCTAATGTAACTAGTCTAGCACGTCATCTACCCCCCGATCTTGCTGATCAATGTTTCGGGAAGGCAGGGAACACGCTAGAGGAGGAACATTCAACACAGCAGATGGAGCTATCACAAGATCCAAACAAGGGCTATGTTCATGTTCCGAGCCACATTGTTCTTGTCTAGGAGCTAGGATAAGTGCTTTAGAAAATTCATTAGATAAATGGTTATCAATATCAACAAGTTCATATTCACTATCAGAATGAACAGGAGTAACATTTTCATCATGAATAACATTTTCATCTATATCATCATCAAGATTTATAAAAATAGGATTTTTAACTCGCACAGGATCAAGACCATCATGCATCTTATGTTTAGGAGATTTAGGCTCCATGTCCGGCTGAGGAGAAAATGGAATAATGCTTGTTGAAGGTGTTTTTGGAGATTTCAAAGTTTGAGAAGCAGCTGCTTGAGCCCTAAGACGACGCTTTCATTGGCGTTCACGTGCAGAACGATTTCGTCTAGTCTTAGTAGGAAGTGAAGAAGATTGAGGAGGAGGAATGTTCTCATCCCTATCACTTGGGTGTTTAGGTTGTGGTCTCTTAGACTGAATAATAGGAGAAGAAGAAGGTCTCTTCTCTCTATAAAAGGAAGGAGGAGGAACTGCTCCATATAAAGGAGGAATTTTTGGTTTAGGAAGGAGACCAAGTCCATCATGACGAGGAGGTATAGGTCTACTTTTAGGAAGTTTATTAGACATAGACATAGTCACATCCATAGGGATGGGTTGGGAATCTTCTTGAGGAAAGACATTAGTTTTATCTTTCAAAGGAAGAACTTCCTTCTCAAGAATGATAGGAATGTCAAGTTTAGGTGTTCTAGGTTCACTTAAAGATAGGATCATATCTGTTTTCCACTTTTGATAAGATTTGAAAAGATGATCACTTCGTGGAGGAAGAGATTGGAATTGTTTAGGCCAAAAGTAATCAAGAGGAACACTAGAGGTTCTTTCAGCTGGTTTAAAGAGGCTATGATTGACAGTAACAACTTCACCATTATGGGGAAATTTCAAACACTTATGAATAGGAGAAGCAATAGCTTTCATGGAAGATAGCCAAGGATAGCCAAGCTTCACACGAAATTGTTCGGAAGATGGAATAATAGCAAAGTTCACATCAAGGGATTTGTTATAGACCTCAATAGGCAATGTAATAGAACCAATTGCGGGAGAAGAAAATGCATCAAATAGTTTCATAATCACATCTGTTTTATCATAAATCACTTGATTCAATTGCAAAGTAAAAGAAATTCTTCAGTAATAACATTAACCATGCACGAAGGATCAATAAGCACTCCACGACAAGGTGTATTCTTGACTTTTGCAACTATGTATAAAGGACCATCAGGTGCCCTAATGGTTTCATTGGAATCAAATGTGATGGAAGGTTCTTTAGGGTTTTCTTGCTGCTCTACAAAGTTAATCACATTTGGAGTCATAGACACAAGACCATCAGATGAAAGAGAGGAATCATTAGTCTCAATCGCATTAGAGGTATGAGAAGGTAATGGATCAGTGAAAATTTGAAGATTTTGGTTAGGAGGAGCTACAGATGTATTGCCTTTATCATTCACTCCAGAAACAGAAATAGTATTATTATCAATCAAATCTTGAATTTTACCCTTTAAAGAAAAACATTTTTCAGTATCATGCCCAGGCTGACGATGAAATTGACAAAAGGCTTTGTTATCAAAATAAGGTGAAGTAATCTTTGCAGGATCAATTTGTCTTATAGGAGGAAGAGTAAGCACATTTTGTTCCAATAATTTATTCATAATACTATGCAATGATTCATTCAAAGGAGTATACTTTCTTTCTTTCTTGAAAAATTTAGAAATAGGAGGCACACCTGATGCTACATTCACATTGTTGTTGATGATGTTTTCATTGAATTTGATGGAGTCTCTGTTCGGTTTAAACTTCCCAAATGGTTGTTGATTGCTATCACCCTTATCACTCGGAGCCATAGGATGTGATTGTTCCATTTGACTCACAGTCAGTTGATAATTGTGAAGAGTTGCACACAACTGTTGGAAAGAAGTAAACTCAGAAAACAAAAGTTTGTCTCGAATATCTTTTTGTAAATTAGAAATAAAGATTCTTTGAATATCATTGTCAGGCACTGGAAAAGAAATTTGAGCATACAAATGCTTATATCTACCAATGGAATCAGTCACTTTTTCTTTAACACCTTGTTTACAATGCATTAAATCAATCAAAGTAACTTTAGGACTTATATTGTTTTGAAATTGTTGAATGAAAGCATTTGCAAGTTGTTCGAAAGAAGTAATAGAATAGGAAGGCAACGAGCAATACCATTGTAGGGCTTTGTCTCTTAATGTTCTAGTGAATAGTTTTGCAAGCAACCTTTGGTCATAAGCAAAATCAGTACAAATTGTTTGAAAAGTCTTAACATGTGTTAGAGGATCTCCTTTACCATTATAAAGCTCCAAATGCGGGATTTCAACATGTTTAGGGGGAATAGCTCGAACAATGTCAAGAGAAAGTGGGCTCGCAACATCAAATGTGGGCACACTAAACTTAGATTGATTCATAGAGGCAATTTGTTGCTGTAAAGAAGAGACAGTTTGTGCAAGATTGTTAATGGTCGCTTCAGTCGAAGAGTTCATATTAGATGTGTTAGATTGAGATGGAGGTGTTATGTTATTGAAAGAAGGTAAAGAGTAAGGTGGTGGGACCCTATGATAATTAGTCATAGGAGATGATTGGACAAGAGGAACACTACAAGGAGGAATGGAATGATTAAATGAATTGCCCCCTTGCGTCATGTTCATTTGCGGAGATGTATTAGGAACACTCATTGAAGGAATGAATGAAGAAGTCAGATTAATTGAAGAGGAAGGATTGCCCCCATGACTAGTGATCACAGGGGGAATGTCTTGTGTAGAAGTAGCCATTATGTTTGATGTAAAGGTAGGTATGCTAGCAATAGAAGTCATCAAAGGAATAGAATGATTGACTTGAGTAGGAGGTTGTGTATAACCTAAAGTTTCGGCACAACTCTTCATAGGCATCACGTTCGAATTCACAATGTGTGAAATACCACGCAAAATATCAATTCCATTCTTATCACTTTGAAGCATACGTTTTAGACCCTCAATTAAAGGAAGAGCTTGACTATCAGGGTATTCTTGAGACATCCATTGTCGAAAATCGTCAAATTGGTTATCCAATTTCGAAATTTGTTCTTCAGAAACCTCATGGAGAGCTTCTTCATCATTAGGAGGATTAGAGGAATTACCCATGTCTTCGTTAAAAAGGCTATTCAAATTAGGTTCCATCTCCTCAGTAGTTAAACCTCGGAAAGACTTAATTCTACGGCTTCGTCTAACGGGAATAGTGTAAGTAGGGCTTATTGTTGTAAAACTCATGCACTAGAGAAGGAGAGAAAATTTTGTTTTTAGAGGTAGCAATTTTCAGTAAAATCAGCCAATCTTCTGGATTTAAGCTGTTAAATGCAATCACAACAGTCTCCTGAAATTTCGGAAAAAATGTCCGGGACCGTGGCGCTCGGAGTGCAACATGGTCCTTGCAACTTTTTTCGAAATTTGCAAGGATGAAAGGTATGATGATTTTAAAGCCAATCTGAAAAAATTGAGTGATTTTACGATCTGTAGATAGGCCAAATTAAAGTTGCAATCTCAAAATTGAACCCTACCCAGATTGTCGAAAAATGCAAAATTTAAATTTTGAAAAAGAGAGGGAAACTGAAATTTTGAATTTTATGATTTTAGAGGGAATGTCAAAAGCAATGCAAGTTT
This sequence comes from Cryptomeria japonica, assembly GCF_030272615.1. Classification (NCBI taxonomy): domain Eukaryota; kingdom Viridiplantae; phylum Streptophyta; class Pinopsida; order Cupressales; family Cupressaceae; genus Cryptomeria; species Cryptomeria japonica. The sequence continues at coordinate 256,297,899 of NC_081410.1, forward strand.
TGAAGTTCAAAAATTGACTCAATTTCACGCAAAATTCAATTTTGAAAGCGGAAATCAAAGTTGTTGTAATTAAGCACTTAATTTCAAAAGTCACAAAATGCAAGAATTTGAATAAAGCACTGAAATTTTTAATGAATGTTAACGCACTTTTCAGATTTAGGACAGTAAGAACACAATTTTGACACAAAATTTCAGTTTCAATGATTTTTGAATGTTTAAAAGTCTTAATCCAAGCAATCACAAGACCAACTTTGACTGTAATTTTGAAGGTGTTAAAATTGATAAAATCAGCCAAAATTCTGGATTTTAGCAAGAAAATACAGTAAGATCTTGCTCCCGAAATTTTGAAAAAAATGTCGGGGACGATGGCGCTCGGCGCCATGGTCCTCGCAACTTTTTTCCAAATTTTCAGGGATGAAGATATTGTGATTTTATTGCGGAATCCAAAGTTACAGCTGATTTGGAAATGTTTTGATCAGTGAAATTGTCGGACAAAGGTTGAATCAAGAGTGTTTCAAAAATTAGGGTTTTGACACTTAACCGCTTAATTTTCAAAATTAAAACATAGATATGAATTGATAATTTGTAATAGAAGGATAGATCTGAAACAAGCATTAAAAATTAAATATTTCACAAGCTTAATTACTAAAAAGAAATTTTAGGGTTTTTATGCAATCACCTCTAAAATTTTGCAAAAGATCAAACATGGAAATGTAATCAATTTTTTTCAGATCTAAGCATGAAAAATCAGAAAGGATGTTCACGTCGGGTTCACCAAAATGTAAAGTGGAAAAATCGCGATCGAACCCTAGTTGCTCTCCCCTCTTCCAACTCCAAGGAGAGAGAAGGGAGGTTCGCTAGGATTCGATGGTTTTCACTTAGGGGGGAGACTTTACATTCAAAAGAGGGGTTGAAATCCACAAGATCCAATCCCACGCAATGCAAGATTGGATGCTAAATGAGTTTCAAGGGTTAAGACAGCAAGGCTACCCTCTTTTGTAAAGAATGTGCATAGAAAAATTGAGCTAGGAATGCATAAAAAGTGACAAAGATTCGCTTATAAACTGAGATAGGAATACAGTATGAAGCTGCGGACCTGGAATTAGCAGTAAAATGTCGATACGGCGCTGTCCTGCAAATTTGAGCAAAAGTTGTCGGGACGATGGCGCCCAGCGCCACGGTCCTCCGAAAAATCCGCGAAACGAAGGGGGATCTGTTCGTCTCTGCACAAGGATTCCAGATCTTCAATCTCAGCCGCGTACCTCCAACCTACACACAGAAAAGCGAAGACGATTGGGGGGTTAGGGATTAGGGGTTTGCCTTTAGGTCAAACCCCGGTTTTGGAATTAACCAAGAAATGAGCAAGAGCTGTAAATGTAAATGACTGTAAAACAAGTACTAATACCTTGTTCTAAGGATGTTTGTATCCTTATGTGCGAAGGTTTAGATGTTGTATGTTGTATGTTGTAGTAGTATGTGATCTCCTCTTCAATGGTTGAATCCTTGTCTTGAATGCAACACTTAGCCTTGAATGGAGACTTGAAATGATCAATTGCTTGAAGGAATGCTTGAATGCTTGAATGCTTGAGTATAGTTTCCACGCCTTTTTCACATATGACCTTCTTTTCAAATGGGAGAGGCAAATGTAGTTTATATACTTGTCATTTAGGGCTGATAGACTGATTTTCCCAACCTTAGGCCGACCAGGAAATGTAATTTCCAAATTGCAAACAAAAAGACCTGCAATCTCCTTAGGAGACCGGGCCCAAAATAGGACCCAGGGACCAGGGCGCTGGGCGCCCTGGTCCTGAGGGACCAGGGCACTGGGCGCTCTGGTCCCACCTCCCGGGACAGCAGGGTGCAAGGAGGTTCAGGCCAGGGTACTTGAAAAATGCAGTTTTCAGTGTCATAATCAGGTTTCGGGGTCTCCATTCAGGTTGCATGTTGCGTCGCCATCGTGAAGACCGAAATGCAGTTGAAATTGCAAGTGTCGCAATTTTAGGACGCTACACTTTCCAACCTCGATTAATTGATTCTCTGCTCTTACTATTGTTTCATATGCTTGTGGAACAATAATACCTCCTGTGGGCGGGAATACACTGCTAGGGCGACAACGAGAGAATGGGAAGAGGTCGCGAAAATCATTTGAAATGTCTTGGTCTTTTTTTCTTCTTTTTTTAAGTAATGCCCACTGTCGTCAGAATTTTGACGAGCGCGGGCACTTTTTGTAAAAAAACACAAACATCGTTGCCAATTCCTTCTCTGCCGCAAACATATATTGAATGATCGTCAGAATTCCCACGAATGCAGGCAATGTTTCAAAAAAAAAATCAAATTTGTTCACAATATTCCTTCTACATCGAAAACTGCCGTCAAAATTTTAGGGCAAATGTATTAGTGGCTTATCTCAGCAACCAATGTAGGAGAGACCATGGTATTATTTGACAAAGCATTTGGGTAGACATACATAGATTAAAGTGATGGGGAAGTGTCTCGAATGACCTCACTTTGGAGTTGTCCAAAAATCTTAGGAAATACTAGCATGGACAAGCTCGACATGATCTTTCCAACCTCGATTAATTGATTCTCTGCTCTTACTATTATTTCATATGCTTGTGGAACAATAATACCTCTTAGAGATTGAATTGCCATGGCTATATCTAGAATACAGGTCATTAAGAAGAAAGAGAAAGCCATAACAAGAGATGGACATGCATCTAAAGGAATTTTTTCCCATGTTTTGTGAAAATGGGTGTTAAAATCTGTCACAGCCTCTTATGGAGCTCTTTTAATAGTTATCAATTATTGCAATAAGGATGAACAATCTCCTTTTTGTGAGAAATGGTCAAAGAAACGAGTCCCAAGAGAATCCCAATCTATAATGGAAATTGGATGTAGAGATCTATACAAGTCTTGTGATTTTCCTCTAAAGAAAGTGGTGAGCAATCTTGGAGCATCATTTTGTTCTACAACATTGTGCACTCTACAACAAACAACTACATATTGGAGATGTTACGTTGTAGTTTTAAAACCATCCCAAGTCAATTTAGGAATGGTTTTCAATGTTGAAGTGGGGATGGGTCTTATTGGTTTAGAGGGGTAGGTGCAATTAGAGGGCTACCATTGTCCTAGGGGACAAAATTCCTTGGTAGTTGCAAAGCCATTTGTTGTAATTCTTGGGTTCGAGCTGCGACTTGCCTAGTTGCCCTAACCAAATTTATAGATCTTAGAGGGGGTAATAATAGAATCGGGTTTTACAAAGTTTGAGATCTAGTAATAGGCTCGAGGCTCATGCATCTGCTTAAAATTATAGTTTTGTTTAAATATAAGGTCCCACCGAGTGTGCTAGGAAAAAAACTATTGATCTTCAAACTCACACTCTCAGAAATAGCCTTATGGGAAGTTTAATGAATGGGGGACTTAGTGTGCTTCACTAAACAACCTCCAAGATTTTAGAAGCCAACTCTTCATTTATTGCTAGGGAGAAAAGGGGAAGAAAGAGAAACTTACAAAGCAAACTAGAAAGGCAAAATGCCAAAAGATTATAAAGATTTGAAAAACTAGAATAAGGATGAAGAAAACATGTAATTTCCTAATTGGAGCACATAATACCACTATCTCTTCATTGATAGAAAGAGAACAAAACATATAAGGTTAACCTGACACATAATGTAATATTTAGATCTTCCTGTGAGATGCGTCTATTAAGGCTAAATAGAAATGCAATTTTCTTCATTACTTTCAGATATCACACATTCAAATCCACTAGATTCACAGAGTAATTTCAAATTACAACAATATAGGCTAATGAAAGAGAGTGACCACACATGATTCAAAACCTATATCCCAAAAATGAAATTATAAAAGCTAAAATCATAGACAATGTAAAATACTCACTTGCATATAGAATTTCAAACACTCACTTCAGAGATTTAAACACATAGAAAAGCAATCTAGGCATAGTCTGATATATCTTCCTCATTCATTATTTAGTTGAAATTAAAGTCTGAGCATCATAACAAAGTCTTTAAAAACATAATTTTTTTATAGCTAACTCCCAATCATCATAATTCGAATCCCTTTCATTAAAACATCAAAAATATTTATAGAAGTCCTAGTCCCAAATCCCAAAACTTCTTGAAAGTAGAAATATTTCCACACAATAACATGTGGAAAGATCCCCCTGATTACTATTGTAACCATCTTAATTAATGATCTCTGCTCATCATGAGTAACTTATCATGCATATGATGAAACACCAACTACATCTCAATGATTATTCTGTTGCAATGATTCTCAGTACAAAAGGTTGAACCATGTGAACAAGTTGTTAGCCCCACTTGGTTCTCTACTCATTTTGGGGTATGTGGTGAGCTGACAAAACTCTATTTCCTTTTTTCTCCTTATAAATCCCGAATCTCCTAAATATCCACACATGGCAACACCTCAGAACCTTTGAAGCTTGGCTCCTCTTAAAACAAAAAAGATGCACATAGCGAATAAGTGGCAGTCATGCACGATCCCAGGAAGGCGATTGCACTAAAAGATTTCAAAACTTCCACCAACTTGACATGCATCAAAGCAACGGACAAGCTCATTGACTGCTTTGAAAACACAAAATGCTTCAAAACAATCATGAGGAAAAGGAAGAAATAATTTGAGTCAACAAGAATATAAAACTAAGATTATCCTTTAGACAAGCCTACAATTAATTTAAACTTGGATTTTGACAAACATGCAAAGAAGTCTTGAACTCCAACCCTTGCAAAGAAGACACCACAATGTTTCTTAGTAGCACCAAATTCAAATGAACAAGTAAATTGCAAGTTTGAAAGATTCAATAATAGGATTGCAAAAAGTTGAATGAAATTTTATACCCTTAAATAAGATTGTTTTTTATTATGGGAAAAACAAGTTTTGAAGGGATCCTGAAACCCTTTACAAAAGATCCTTAAAAGATAATAGCATTAAGAAACAAAAAAATACATTCTGCAAAAAAACCAACACAGTTCTGGGCAAAAACCAGCATAAAAGCCCAACAAAACCAGCAACATCCAACCATAACAGAAAAAAGATAAAAGACAAATTACACTAATTACATCAAACATTTATCGTGATTTATTTAAACTATATTTATTCTTTGTAGGTCCAACACATGGACTTCTTTGTCTACATTTAGCATCATCTCCACTATCACTTTTTGTTTGTCATTGTTAATTCAAACTTGGATTTTGACTAACGTGCAAAGAAGTCTTAAACTTCAACTCTTGAAAAGAAGATAATATTTTGTTTCTTAGCACCACCAAATTCATATGAACAGTTAAATTATAAGTTTTAAAGATTTAATTTTACTTAGAATAGGATTACAAAAAATTAAATAGAATTATACCCTTAGATAAGATTGTTACTAACCACATTAAACATTTATCATTTTTTTAATTAAATTATTTTTATTATATTGCTATATATCAAGGTTCAACTATATAGTTTTTGAGTCAAATTCATTGACCCATGTTTCATGAGTAATGATTCACATGAACCCAACTCTCATTAGAATGAATGACACACTTAGGACTAATTGCATCTAGGCGATGCTCAGGAAAGTGGCCCACCTTATACTACTCCAATGCACACTTAACTCAATGTTTAATTATTTTTATTTTTTGATCCAATTCTAAACCTCAAAAAATATTCTTCTCAAATCAATTAAAATTCCCTCTCGTCTTTACCTCCCCCATCTCTTTTAGGATTTTGTCATTGAATGTTATCCAAAACATATGTTGAAAAACAAACACACTTGAATCCAAAAACAATATTATCTAATCACATTAAATTAATTTCAATATAAACCCTAATTTATTTTATGTCCATTTCAATATACATCTAACATTTAATGTGAAAAGCATTGTTCCTTCCTACAAAGTCACCCATCTCATTACTAGTTCAACTCAAACACACTTAAACTATTATTATTATTATTTATCCAATTCTAAATCTTAGAAAATATTCTTCTATCATAATATCATATCAATTAAAATTCATATAACTGTACATTATTCAATCCTCTTGTCTTTACCTCCCCCTCTCTTTCTAAGATTTTGCCTATAATCTGTTTTTTTTCACTGACCTCTTCCAAAAAAATTCATTAAATGTGATCCAAAAAATCTATTAAAAACAAACATAATTGAATCCAAAAAAATCTTATCTAATCATATTAAATTAATTTCAATGTAAACCCTAATTTATTTTATTTCTATTTTAATAGACATTTAATTTTTATCTTGACTAAGTTACTTATGTCAACTATTAGAAAAGTTGGGTGATTTATTTCTCTTTCAACACGATAAAGTTTTGACTAAAGAAATGGTCGCGTGCTAAAGCTCACATTTCGTCCACGTGGATAGAATTTGTAAAAACTTCTCCCAACACACTTTTTTCTCAGCGCAACCGCTATTTATTGTGCGTCAATGTTGGCAACTGACCAAGCTTGCTTAGTGTGTCAAAATTTCATTTGTTGAGTGAATTTCACTGTAAAAGTAAAGGAAAAAAGGCCATGGAAGACCGACGGTCGACACGGCTCAATTCGTATTCGATAATGATGCCTCAACGGTCTGAAAACTATCTATTGCTCTGAGATTCTTCAAAATTCCCAAATGTTTGTCTCAGCATATCCAGTGATTCTACAGGAGGTTGAGCGGGTCATTGCAGGGAGGATTTGAAATGAGAAATGGTCCACTGTTTGCATTTTACGCTGTTTCGGGGGTCAAGGTTGGCTATAAATGGTTTTTGACCTATAAAAGATAAAACTTTACTTGATTCGGATAGAGAAGAGCGACGGGGACTGGGACAACCACCGCTGGTCACCTACCTACCACCCACCAGTTCTCCGAATTATTCCAGGAAGGCCCGATCTGCAATTGTATATTAAGCTGTTAGGAAAAAAATTGGGTTTGTTCAAGCCCTGCTTTCGCGAAAAATGGTTTGAAACCATGCAGAATCTGCGCTGTGGACGCAGGCGTAGGCGTTGGTTGATTGAATGAGGGAGATAACGTGAGTCAGATGAATGTGCTCGGTACCCAGTGGTCTTGCTCTCGTTCCCACTTTTTGCCCCCATTCCCACTTTTCCCTTGAGATCTTTCCCCCAAACACAACATATTGTGCCCCTGTTTCATTACCGATCTGCAGTGCAAATTTAAGGTTATCATGATGTCTGTCTCGGATCTTCATTCGAAAGAGTATGAGAATCGATATAGGGATATACCACAGTTTGATTATAACAAATCTCTGTCCAGTAGTTGCCCAAATATTGTGAGAAAGGGCGAGATTGGCGGTTCCGATAGGGATGCTCCCAGATCTATGAGGACTTTTCGTTCCCGGCTTGACCAGGGAGAAGGTGAGGCCAGGGCAGTGGAAAGCAGAGTCTTTAGCGGGCCCATAGCCGTTGAAACACACAGGGCAAGTAGAGAAGGGAAGAAGAAGACGAGTAATAGTGGGGGTTTTGCTTCACAAGGTTCAAGTGGCAGTGCCATTCCCATTCCCAGCCGCCTTTCATCCTGTCTCAATAGCAGCGGCGATTTTAGCCTTGGGGCATCTTCTTGTAGTCTTGCAGAAGAAGTTCACTCTTTAGATTTTTCACTTGCTTTCAGTGATTTGTCGTCCTGCAGTAGTGACATTTCTGGAGAGTTACAAAGATTGGCATCAACGAAAACGACAGCTTCAACTTCTTCACCGCCTCCAGCTTTTCCTTCCCCCCCGAAGGAGAGTGTAACCCAGGCAAAGTGGGTGGGCAGATTTGTGAAGTCAAGGGAGGTACAAGATGAAGGGGAATGTAGCAGCAGAAGCAGGCCGTCTACGGAATTTGCAAAACTATCATCTTCTGGTGAAGTTGAAAATTTGGATGCTAATTTTAATTTTAGAGGTCTCATTGAAGATTTGGAGTCCACATCCATTAAACTTCAAAGGACTGCGGCGGCACGATTGAGGCTATTTGCCAAAAATAGCATGGAGAACAGGATTATAATAGCTAATTCAGGGGCTATAAAGCCATTGGTTTCATTATTATTCTCTGTAGATCCTATAACTCAGGAAAACGCGGTGACTGCTCTGTTGAATTTGTCACTTTATGAGAACAACAAGTCTGAGATAACCGCAGCAGGAGCTATCAAGCCCCTCATACACGTCCTAAAGTGCGGAACATCAACTGCTAAAGAGAATGCGGCTTGTACTCTTTTGAGCCTATCACTGATAGAGGATAACAAGGCTACAATAGGCACTGCAGGTGCAATTCCGCCATTGGTAGCTCTGCTCATTAATGGCTCCTTAAGAGGGAAGAAAGATGCGGCTACAACTCTTTATACACTTTCATCATTAAGGGAGAACAAGGATAGAGCCATCCGTGCTGGTGCAATCAGACCGCTCGTGGATCTTATGGCAGATCCTTCAACTGGTATGGTGGATAAAGCAGCAGTTGTGCTGGGTAACCTGGCAACTCTTCCTGAAGGTAAAAGTGTTATTGTGGAGGAAGGAGGCATACCTGTTTTGGTGGAAGTAGTGGAAGTTGGATCTCAGAGAGGAAAGGAGTATGCAACATCAACACTTCTGCAACTCTGTGAAAATAGTTACCTCAATCGAACTCTCGTATTACGTGAAGGCGCAATACCTCCTTTGGTGGCCTTGTCACAATCAGGCACTACACGAGCAAAACAAAAGGTACGATAAGTTACTCTTTTAAGTCAGAAGATACATACCACGTTTTTTTGTCTCACAGTTAGTTTAGTCTTCCCAATTCTCTGCTGCCACCAACCTATTTGTTAGTTGCTTTTATTTGTTAGTTAGTTTTATCTTAAAGCATATTGTAGAGTTTTTATTGTTTGGCGGGGCAGAACAGGTAAATCTTAGTAGCAGATAAAGTAATACTCATCATAGCTTCAGTTCTAGTGCCCAAGTGTCTGCTCTTAAGTTGGATTTACATTCCATTCGAACAATTCTTTTTATAAGTTTCAATACGCAACATTTCCAATTTCCATTTTTGTAAACATGTAGTGACAACAAAGTTACATACCTGTGAAATTCAATGTTTCATTGATATGTTCTTAAGAAAAAGCTCTCTGAATGTATAAAAGATGGATTTTTGGTTTAAAAATATCTTGAACATACTAATCTGTGATGGCGAACAGATAGCAGTTAATGAGGTCAACCTTTACAGCTCCACAGTTGCTTCCGAGGATGAACATGTAATTAAGAACCATGACATAATCTATATGCATGCATTGGACTAGTACCCGGGATCTTTGGCATTATGATAACTGAACCAATTGGTACTTAATTTATAAAATGATAAAAAGTTGTCTCCGAGTTTACAAATGATTATATTTTCATAACAACCGCAGGAGGTAGGGATTTTTCAACAGGATCAGCAGTTGTGCGATCATGAAAAATGATTTATACTAAGTGCTTGAGGGTGTATATACAAATCATGTCTGTAAATATATAGTGAACGGAATATTATCTATCACAGACTTAATTTTCATGAAAAATGATTTATACTAAGTGCTTGAATGTGTTTATACAAATCATGGCTGTAAATATATAGTGAACAAAATATTATCTATCATAGCTGGGTTCTCTCTTAATTTTTATATTGATTATAACTTCTGTTTTTTATTTTCCTATTACACAAAGTGATAGAGTCGTTTTATGTAATTTTTGTGTCTTCCCCTGGTTCAGAAAACTTGTTCTGTTCCATGTTACAGTGACAGTGTTTGCTTAGTGTTGTTATTTTCACTTATATTGTTCACTATCTATAGCTTGCAGGCGATTAAATGTGTGAATGCATGCTCCTGTTAATCTGTATACGAGATTTAGGTGCTTATCATATTGTTCTCTCATAGTATTTCTTGGAAACTAAGTTGCTGGTTAAGGATCGGGTTCGATAGTTTCCAATTTTTTTACCTGAGTTCATTATGGCTTAGGTACAGCCATACAGAATATATATAAACAATAAAGAATATAAAAAATGGTGAGAATTTTGCACAAACTATACAAAATTAAACACAGAACACAACTAAGAATTGATAATTCAATGGCAAACGTTAAAAGATAAATCCAAACAGTTTATGTATATTCAATATAAAGTAATAGTCAATTGTCAAGCGTGCAGTTGCAGATGGAAGCTCAATACTAATCATCATAGTACTCTTCATTGAGAGCATCAAAATCGTTGATTTGTTAACTAGAACCACAATTACCATGAGTGCCATAAACACAAGCTGCGCTATGCATGTCCTCTCTAGCTGTCTCATGGCCTTCATTAATCGATCAAGACAAAAGATGTGCAACAAAACGCCCAATTCGGGATGCTTTGGTGCTGCATCTCAGTGCCTTGTTGCCCCTAATTGTACTTAGCTTACTTGTATGAGATGATGTGTAGGTTGGAATGCACACACACCAACTCTTCTACCTTTTTTCTTGCCAACTGGTTGTGTTTAACTGGGTGGATAAAGGATTCTGCAAGCTAGGAGTCAAGACAAAATTGAGACTCAACCAATTGAGAGTCAAGACAAAATTACATTTTTTTTTAAAATTTTCAAATAATAAAATAAAAAATAATCATAATTAAGTCTGCTGAAGAAAAGTAAGGAATTAAAAAAACTAAAAATACCTACTTGTGATAGAATTTTGATAGCAAGAGGCCGTATCTAAATCGATCATTTTCTTTAGAGGTACAACCATGTATGAGCATCTTTCTTATACTTGTATGAAAGAGTGCTAAGGCTGTGACTCGTTGAAGCTATTAACTTCACAAAATTGACTATAACTATGTCCTCTATGTCTTGATCAAGAGAGCCGAAAGAGTCTATTGAATGCTTCTTTATATCTGTTTGGCCAAAGAAAGCATGTGTTATAATACTCAGGGGTCAAAGCAAAAGCAAGAAGATGTGGGATAGTCTTTTAGTTCCACTATTCAATGCTAGCTTGAAAAATGTTTTAGAGGGTCTTGCTCCTTAACTACTATTATGATGCTGCGCCATAATGGCTCAAATAAACAATCAGCAATGGGTGTGCAGAGTCACAATAAAAGCAAGGGCAGAAAATACTGAAAATCCAGGACAATAATGGAAGCTTTATTAAATCTCAGAAATTTACGATCTTATGGACTCTTATTCATGAATGGAATACAACAACAGATTAACCCAGCCAAAGAAACATTTGATCCTAATCATAGATTGTCTGTGTATAAATTTACTTTGAACTACCAACTCTCAAAGATACCAATTTCCTACCAAATTGCCAAGCCCTTCTTTTGAAAACGATGCTAATAAATATTGATCATGATGATGCTTGACATGCAACAACGAACTGAATAGAAAAGAGGAAATCTGCTAAGTGTCTGTGAGCTAAAGAAAGTTGATGTTACAAGAAGACATAACTCCAAGGATGTTCTTTCAGTTACTAAGTGATCGACCACTTGAATAAAATTTGTGTGGGAACATTTGATCGACCCCAAAGGATCAACTGCTATATGTATGAGTTGTTACCAAATTTTCCTAGTACGGGTTGTTTGCCACGGTGAAGGGAATTTTAGAAATTCACATATGGCTTATTTTCTGTACTCCTTATTCCATCTTGGTATGAAGGTTGTACGCTAGGTATGTTTCCAAGTAAGAAAATCCTTGTTCTGGGCTTTTCTTGAATTGGATGAGGTGAATGAGCGTGAACCATGTCTAGAACCCGCAATGCTCACTCTATCTACCTCTATTTCTATTGACATGTTAGGATTAATGGTTATTGCTATGGTGCTTCTGCCCTTGTCCTCTCTAGTTTTTTTCTTAGCCAATAATACAAGTGTTGTTTGCATCTCTTGTTTTGCCTCTTTTGTTGTTTTTTTACATGGTTTGGCATTGTGGCAAGGAATGGATGCAATCTAGTACTTGAAGTTGTTGATGCCTGCATTAAGCTTTTTTGAGTAGTAGAGGCAAATCACAGTCCCCAAAATCAGTTCCATTACTCTATATTTGCAAGTGGGGTCATGGCTTATGGTGGGACGACTTCCACCAGCTAATGCGAGTTTTATGCGGAGCTGGGTGCTACCGTATCCAACCTGTAACATACTTAAATACAAAAAAAATAACAAATTGATTATAAAGATAAAATAAAATTTATATATTAGATGCATTTCAAACGTAATATGATAAATCAATAGCAACACTGTAAATTAATTATACCAAAATAATATTTTTTTTGAGTCTAAAGTGCAAAACCCTTCGTGAAAAAACCAGTGATTTAATTGTAGAAAACTAGCATAAATCAGCAATAAAACCTATACGAATCAAATTCATTGCATGTAAAATTGTAAATAATGTGCACAAATCTATTATCAACATGCTAGAACTAATTTACATGCTTGGAAAAAAATGACTAGCCTAAAAACCTAAAATTCCTCAAATTTGCTCTTTAAATCTGCTCCAATTCACTCAAAGATGCTCAAATGTGTGGTTGTGGGGGTTTATAAAGAGGAAAATGATTTTTTTTTAAGTATTTATCTTCCATCCAAGTTGCGATTCTGTTGTGAATTTTTCAGCTGTGAGTCTTATCTGACTCACCTGTACTCATGTGAGACACCAAAACTTGCCAGATTCTCAACTTGCCAGCCCCTTGAGTTAACATGATGAAAATTTGCTTGGAAACTTTTTTCACAAGTTGCTTGCCGAGTTCTCTACAAGTTTGTAAACTATGATATTTGGATTGTATAAACTTAAGTACCAACGTCTAACCTGTGCCAGTATTGCTTGGCATCGAAAAATCACAAAATTTTCAAAGATTGTCCTAAGTTACTTGGCAGCTGTAGTTGATGCATTGATTCTGTAACCTGTGTTGATGACAGCCTTGGCCACAGGATTGCAAGTACCGAGTGTCCAATAGCTACTATCCATAACCACTGCTGCTGCGCTGCATCCATATCAGCCTTCTTTGAGATACAAATATGGATCACGCAAATACCTGGCCAAGTAGAACTATTTAATACAGTTTGCAGCTATGTTCATATATACAGATTTGTTGCAAGAGATTAATTGAAGCAAGTAGGGTTGTGAGGACTGTATGTTACACCCATAGTCAAGTAGGGTTATGGGGACTGTATGTTACACCCATTTTACAATAGCATGAGTCATTTCTTATACATACCTTTGAAAGCTATTGCAATCATAACTTTTTCCGTCATTATGAACTATGAAGTTATTGTTCTATGTTCTGTTTTCTTTTTGGCTTCTCACACGAGTGCAAATCTAGATCACTGTGTGGCCCAGCCAACAGAAGCCAAACCAACTTCTGGGGTCAGTTAACTATCTCAATGTTTACACTCATATTTCCATTATGCATTTTGATCAACCATTGCTTCAAGTGCTAGCTATGGGTGTTAAATGTTGTCATGCTTGTAGATACTTAAAAGGAATGCTAGTCATTGTTGTGCTATCTTTCTATGAGATCTATTGTAATCAGCAACAATTCAGTTGGTTCCAATTTTGGTTGAATAATTGCACTGATCCATATTTATTGCTTGCTTTCACAAAGGATTTATGATGAGCCATGTCTTGATGTCAATTTTGTTGAGAAGTATTAGCTCAGAGTGGGCATATGAATGAGTTGTTCTGAATCAACTATAAATCCAAGCCTTGATGATCTGCTCCTTCTGGTGGGAAAGTTAGACTGCTGCCCATCAAGATCTTCTTATTGATGGAGTCACACACTTTAGCATCCTGGTTCTCTATTGGTCCTTGCCTAAGTGCAATCTATTTTTGTCAATTATGCTTGTTTCTGTTAGTCTCAAAACTGGACAATCATTATCATGAATTAGAATGGAGGTCCCTAGCTGCATTAGACTCTTAAAACTTTTTGTTGTGGAAGTCTGACTTGAAGCTGCACCCTAATAGCAGAAACCAATTATCTTTGTGGGCATATGCAATGGAGGGGTCTAGTTTAGGGTCTAGTTTAAGGAGTATTTTGGAATACAAGGACACATTCTTTTGTCTAGTTGCATTCGTAATGCCATTTCCTCTCAGCTACAGCTACCCATTGATCCCTTAGCTAACGAGATGAGTGGGACAGATTGCAATATGCTTGAGATCTATCTTCAAATGGGTGAATTGTTCCTCATTTGCACTTGCAAATGAAAAGCCCCCTAAGGAATGTATGGTTGAATGTAACAAGGAATTGAAGAGCTCCAATCCTTAGCCATTTAAACACTGGTGAAGAATAAGAGCTGCCTTTGCAGTTGTTCTGCAAGGAAACTGGCATATGGTTCATATTATGACTCTGTTGAAGTGAGCATCATCTTCAGATGCCCAAATGTAATATCCTCAGGGCAAGGAGCTCAACAATTGTAAAAACAACTGTAATCTATTGGTTCTTGATTTGTCGCACTAGGCATTGTTTCAGAAAGTTGATATCAGAGCTCTGTAGCCTTGGCATCTTTCATCTCTGCCACAACTGCAAATTACATTTACCATGTTGTGCCCCACCTAGTTCACAAACTTGGACTCGGAGATTACTTGGCAAGCTCAAAATTTTCAACTTGGCAAATACTTGACAAAAACCCGGCAAAAACTCAGCATGAACTCGACAACTTAGACGGTACTAAAAGTTAAAATCTCTTAAAGAAACATATTTTTTCGTAAAATTCAATTAAAAAATTTATTAAATTAAAAATTGACATCTCAAAAGAGAAAATGCATGGTTTTATAGTGAACGCAACATGTGAAAAATGCATTTTACCCAATGTTTTACCTGTGTTGACTTTTTAACTTTTTTCTGGGTCTATAAAACGCGAGAGTTAAACTTGTGAAAAATCGCACAGGTTAAACATGCACATTAGGTTGGATTAGATTGGCTTGCCTTGGAAGATCAATGAATGATATAGCTGGCAGTGGTATGTTTCTAATCAATTCTGCCCACTGCTTTTGCACTTGCCAAGCAATTGGACTTCTTTCATGAATCACACTTGGCTCAATTCTTCCATGCTTTTTGTAATGTGCCTTTGTGCCATTGCACCTCAGCAAAGATTTGTGTGAGGTGATTGTGAATTCTGAGATTAATAAGCATGTTCTTTTGAATTATACACTAATAAGAGTTTATTTACAAAACATAGGGCATATCCTAAAATTTTAGCTCATATTCCATGACAGTTTGTCTTATTTTGGGACCAGCCATTTTTTTTTAACATAAACTGCCTTAGGTGAATAAAAATAGTTTATTTAATCGTACACAATTCTTTATGGCTAACATTTTTATAACATATTATGTCGAATTTATCTCAATGCATTGTATTTGACATGAAATCACAAAATTAGTTTTTCCTGCTATTTTTACAATTAGTACTTTGCTTTTTTCGCTTCTGAACTTTTGCTACATTTTTTGCTTACAAAATTCTAGTAATTGAATTTCATTTACACTTTTTTCATGTTGTGTCAATGAATGCTACTATGCTTCAAAATAGAGATCATTTTAGCTTCCTTCAGTTGGTGTTTGACTTTTGGAGTTGTGACACCAGTTTAAAAGCTGTAATTGTTTACAAATGGATTATTTGTAACATCTATGAGCAGCAGTAGGAACACAACATTTGCTCTGTAAAAGTTTCTCTTCTTATAAAGACAATTTTAGTATTAAATGTTATAAAAAAGAACTATATACTTAAAAAACTCAAAATGTTTTAGCATCGTGAATTTAAAGAACTTTGAAGTTTGAACTTTCAATAACTTTCTTTGCAGAATTCAAATGTAGGACTGTACCACTTGTGTATTTTAACAGGGCCATGTCCACTTTAAATAATTGCCATGACATAGTCACACATTAATGGTGACATATATGAATGATATCACTAATACACTTCAGATCATAATATATGAATTAATGTCTACCATCACAATAATATTTGAATGTCTTTACTGAACAAGCATATCTGTTGTTATCATTATTAGGCCACGACTCTTCTCCAATACTTGAGGGAGCCAAGACAGGGAAGCCTTCAGAAGTAGATGTTGGAGTTTTTACTAACTTAACGTGGGACTCGAGAAGATTTATCTTCGCAAAGGCATGAAGGCTGTGAAGTGCAATGTGAGAAACAGGCTGTAAATATGAATAGCACTGTAGTTCGTGTTTGTTACATGACATTGCATTTAAATATTCTATGTATTGATTTAGAGTGGGGATACTACAGATAGAAGGTTTTCTTGCTGGTCCTAGTGGTGTTCAGAATGAGCACTGAGTGAATCCATGGGTATCTAAAGCAAATCGCATGTGGTGTCCACATGTCAATGCTTGCAGATGCCTTATATTTTTATGTACATAAACAGAAAGCAAGGTTATCGCTTTCAGTGTAATAAGATTGGTTCTTTGTATGACATGGATAACAAGTGAATTTCTCTTACAAGTGTAATTTTATATACAGGGTTTGATTAAAGCAACTGGTTGTAGAATATTGCTAAGCAATGCTGTTCTGCAGGATAGGGTTTATCCAATGGATTCAAAGTCGCAGCTAATTTGGATTTCCAAGTCTCCGTGTGAGCTAACGCTTTTGCAAATTTTAGTTTTGCCTTTACTGGTATTTAAATCTGTGCACATACTACATAACTCTGCAATCTCATCAGGCTTGTGTGTTGCCCTTCATTATTTCTTAATTGCCAACTGATTTTGCCTTCTAAATTATGTAAATCTTTGTTTTTATTTAAAAGGAATTCAAGTTTATTAAAGAATTGAGATAGACATAAATGATGTGTTCTTCACACAGCTCAATCAATCATCCAAGGCAAAAGGAAAGAAATAATTTAGGCATAATATAGTTTGGCGAATGTTAGAAAAGGAGACAAACATACCTTGTACAGACCTTAACATCAACTCAAATGTATGCTCAAAGATATGTGAATGTATTATTTTGAAGCATCCATTTATATCGAAGTCCTAAGTCAGGCAGAAATACAGTAATGAGAACTAGCCACTGACAGTTTCTCAGGTTTCCATTCCCAGTTAAGGAAGGAGATCTAAAATATTGGCTTGGGCATCGATACCATTAAGAACTGTATTAACATCTTTTCCGTAAATGTCTATAATACAATTAAAATGAACTTACGTCTGTTTCAAAGGACTTCATCTCCTCTGAAGTGTGAGAATTTTGGGGCAGCCATTAAAGGTGAATGCACTTGATCCTTACTGATGTCAAGAAGCTTAGAAGTGTTCTAATTCATATTGTTGAAATATCATGTTAGACCCAGGAACATTGTTTTCATTAGGGGAACAGGTTATCATATTCAGTCACAATCGATACTCTCAATTTTTTTCCGCCCTGCACTACCAGAATCACAAGACTAGTTCTCCATCGTAACAATTTTGTGCAAAGTCGATTATTCACCACATAAGAACCGGCAGTTCAAAGCCATCTGCACTTCCCAAACAGGTTGGATTTCTATTCAACCTTGGAGCAAATCTAACTTTGTCATATGAGGTTGTAGTCTCATAGGCTAATAATGATTTGTTATGTTAACTGTAGCATTTGTTCCATGGACCCCTCAGTTCCCTGGCCTTCCATTAGCTTCTTAATGTCTTCGTCCTTTCATTTTAGTCCTGACTCTTATATTCAAATATTGATCCTAGCATTCTGGGGTATTTCTAGGAATCCCATTTCATGTTCCTGCGTTTTCCTATACCATCCAAAGGGGTGCTTTATAGAACGTTTGTTACATTTTCAGAGAAATTGGCATGAAAATTGTGCATTACTCAAATAGAAAAAAGTTTACCTTTTCTTTAGGTTGGCATTGAAGATGAGATAGGTTGTCATTCGCTTTCATTGTATCTGTCAAATCTCCAAGGAGGCTGTTGTCAGATGTGCAGGCTTAAATAAATTGGTTCATAATCTTCGATAATTCTAAATGGAGCTCAAAGAGCATAAAAACGTTTGCCCATGTTTTGTATAACCATCTTACTGTTAGGCAATATGATATCATCAAAGGTTGAGTTTCTTAATATTGTTTTAAGTGAAATGAAAGTTTTAAAAATGTTCATAAGACTGGACAGTCCATGGAAGCTGATTGTTGAACTTTACAGCATGAAACGAAAGTCGCAACCAACAACCCACAGCCCCTATTTCAGAGTCTCTCCTATTTCTTTGTTGATCATAGGTCTTCTGTAATGAATCTGTTGTTTTTTTCTATCTGCTCTCTTCATACAAAGCTGTTGAAGATTCTATTTTTAGAATTTAAGCAATTGTATCCCATACATATACCATACACTCAATGCCATTCCATCGTAAAACCTTCACCACTCCATGGTCAATCAAGTATTCAACACATTTTTAGAGCATGCAAAGTCAAATTAGTTGAGCTGGGAAAGGCCTTGCTTGACTAAGTTGTCACATGGCTGGAAGAGAGGCACCATATTTTGAAGCAATCAATCAACGGGAAAAATGGTAAGCGACAAACTTCTTTTGGTTGATGGGGATGCGTGGCGAAGAATGAGAAGCTTGCGAGGTCAAAATGTAGTCGCGTGCGTGAAGAGTGAATGAGAAATCGAGGTGAACATGTTGAGTCCACGAGGCATTATCATTTGTGGCAGTTCTGCTCTTTTGTATATCTGCTAAAGAGCAGAACAAATTTGTTTGCACGACGTTGAACTACGCAAAGGCGCCACATGGAGGTTTAATTGGGGTTGGTGGTGAAACCGCTCGCGATGGTGTGCGTCCGGCATTGGTATTCTGTCCTTGCATTTGAAGGACTGATAGCAACATGGCATGAATTTTAATAACGTCTACAGTAAATTTTAATCAATAGGTTTGCTGAATTTTAACCTCTTTTGCATGTGGAGGGGCAAATGTGAGCTCGGTACATGCTACCATATTGATGACCACATGTTCAGATTTAAAAAATGTAGTTGCTGCTATGCTATTGTTATAAGCATCTAAAAGGTGTGGAGTCTAAATCTGTTCAATAAAAGCAATATATTAAGAAATTGGAAGTCTTGTATAGATTTGACAATTAATATGGTTCAAGCACGTTAATAAGGAATCTTGGTGTCATTTTGATTATTTAAGTTTTATATTTGAAAAGAAATACAAATGTTTTGAAGTTAAGAATATTTTGTTAAAATGATTACTTTTTAGGTTGTGAAGCTAAGAATTTTGTTAAAATGATTACTTTTTAGGATGTTAAGCCATATAGAATCTATATGAGTTGGTTAAGCCATGTCACAAATCCGAGCATTGCGTTGCACAACACAAGAAGACCAAGGGCACACACATTACAAGGAGACCAATGGCACTCACATTGTAACAATCCCCCCAAGTGCAAGTGAAGGGGTTTGAACTTGTGACCCAGGCTCTGATACCACTTGTTAGAAGTATAGTTGTCGTTGCACCAAAAGATCGACTTGTCAATGCCCAATACAACCACTAGACTTATAGAATTCACAAGAAGCGATTAAGCCATGTCACAAACCCGAGCGCCGTGCTGCACAACACAAGGAGACCAAGGGCACACATCTTGCAACACTAGTTGTATATGCAAGATATGCAAGCACATTTGAGAAGGTCATATTTTCCCTCTAAGATCCACACCTTTTAATTATAGGATATGGTGGGTCATGCACTTTAAGAGTTTTGTTGTACTATTTTGTAGAGATGAATAACTTGTTTAATAAGTATTGTTAGATTGTGGTTATTATGATTTGTTCATGGTGAAATTTATTGAATTGTTATAAGTGTAATTGTTTTGATAAGAAATTAGAAGACATTATTCTTATATAGATGATTGTGTGAGTGGATAATTAAATGGCTTGATTAATATTTTTAAAATAATATTTCTAGAATTTTGTCGTATCTTCTCTTTTTGTGTTTGTTTTGTTTGAAGGTCTTTGAACTTATTATGCACCTTTGATTAGCAAGCCTTTAGCCCAATATGTGAGTATGTGATGCAAAATAAATGTTAGCTAGCTATTAATGTGCACATGTAGGAGATTTAGTATTATTGGGACATTTTTAACAACAATATAATACAAGGAATGATGCTATGGATGATGATATAGATGAAAAATAAATATTGGTTTACTTAAAATCCCTAGAGTTCATTTTAAAGAGGGTATTGCCATGAGTTTGACTTGAGCAATGGAGGGACAACACCATGTAGGACACCTTATGTGTGACTTTTCTATAATTGCCTAGTAATTTATTTGAGCAAATTGCAACTTGGGATACCTAGTGTTGGTGTGAATATAATCAAACTATTGCTTAGACACCTGCACATGTTATATGTTTGAACTAGTTTGACACAATTTGGATGCATGTTGTAAACACCTTTGTTATATGAGCAATAGATAATAATTTATTGAAGTTTGCTATCATGATCCATGCCTCAATGGACAATGTGTTGCATAATTTCTCATTGTATCATGCATCAAATTTATGAGGCAAAATGTGCTTTGGGTTAAAATGTTGCTTATAGAAAAGAAAGTGGAATTCCTTGATGCGGAGTAGGTAGCCCCAATGCAATATTGTATGCCCTTGGCAAATGAGTGGGTTTTGGTACAATTTGATCAATAAGAACAATGGAGAAAACTAGTTGTAGGGTAGAGTATATAAAAAAATGGATTAGTGATAATAGGTAGCATTTATAGTTAAATAAGAGGAAAAAACAAAGCAATCTCATTTTGTGTTGATATAATAGAGGATGCGAGAATGCTTTGATGCAAGTCATCAATTAGTTGAGGATAGTGCACAAAACCTATAGAGATTACAAAGTTTGCAGTGAAACCAAAAAAGAGGCTTTCAAGGTGGTTGTCTGCTTTGAGGTTATTGGAGAACCATCAAGACAACATGGATTGGTAGCTTAGATAGGGCACACGTTGGCACATATTAAATAACATGTTGATGTTGGTACTTCAAAAGTTGTAATTAACTATGATATGTAAAGTGTCACCGTAAAGGGTGAATGAGCAAATGTCCTATAGTGAGAGCACATGGTGTTAGTGTTGATACTTACCAGGGCACTATATAATACCTTGTTGCATCGTTTGTCAATAATGCTAGGAGAAGCTTGACTTTGAAAACTTGATATGGATATAAAGGTATCTATACCAGGGTGAGAAGAACACTGGATTATGGGAAAATAGTGGGGGTTGATAAAAGGTTTGAAAGGAAATAGTAAGACTAGCTTTTTAGAGGTTTAAAGGAGAGAGCGGGGAGGAGAGGGGAGGGAAAACAATATCTTTTAATGGGTTTAAAGGAGAGAATAGAGAGGGGATGGGAACACAGCTAAATAACAACAAATGACAACAAATATGAAACATAGGTGGATGTTACTAACGTAAAAGACAAGCAACAAGGATTTCACAAACTAGTAAGGGCTTTTAAAGGGAAAATTAAAGCAAAACCCAAGATAGAATGCTTTATGGCTCAAAGGAAACAAAAAAAAGGGTTGGGAAAGAAAAAGATAAAGGAATAACAATAGATGATTACAAATATGAAACACTAATGAAAGAGATTGGTTTTGAAGGGAAGCAATAGGCATTTGACAAATGGGTAAAGGATTCTTAGAGGCAAATTGAAGGCAAGACATAATACAAGTCTCTCTACAGCTTGAATGGAGGCAAGGAGGAGATGGGTGATGAAGAATACAACAAAATGTAAATAGAAATGAAGGGAAATGGATGAACACTAGCAATGGGATGTGTTAGGAAGGGTTTATGTAGATTAGAGAGAAAATTAAGGTGATTTGTAAGTAAAACCAAATGAAATCTTACTCAAGATAATTGAAAAACTATAAAAATCATTATGAAAACAAATATATTGTTGCAAATGTGAAGTTGATGGTATATTAGTATGGTTGTCATTGATGTCAACGCACTGATTTTGTGATTCAGTGAATGGATTGTGCTCCACATTTTTGACATATTGCAAATATGTTCAAGATGTTTTGATATGTCATTGGATATTCCTTTGAGATGCCATTCTTGTTGATTTTATTGTAGCTGTGGTCAGAATCCACAAGCCGACATTGATATCACAAAGGTTGTGATTATATTTATATTATTATTGTGAGATAATATAATTATATTATTATGTGATAATATAATTATATTATTATTGTGAGATAATATAATTATATTATTATGTGATAATATAATTATATTATAATTATAATGTATAATTATTATATTATATGATAATACAATAATTATTATATTATATTAATAAAATAATAATTGGTGCCACTTGGAAGAGTGGTGACCCTTGGTGTAAAGACACCTCTCACATATACATAATGAGATGTGTGATCTCATTCATAGGATAGAATAAATAACAAAAAAATATGCAGATCAATATAAAGCAGAGTGCTCGGGGGAGACGAATATATCGTCTATGGTTGGGAGGGCAATATGAGTTATTGCCCGTGGATAATTCAGCATGCCAGTAAAAAAATAACATGGTATCAGAGCAGGTTGGTCTTAGGGAGCCTCTTGGTGTTGAGTGGTTCCTATGTTCTGAGGCAGTTTGCTAAAACTATACAGCCGACCAAATATGCATAGACACATTGAGTATAGTCACAAGAGATTATATCAGAGCACTTGGGTATCTAACACAGACATAAAAGACCCACGTGAAAATGCTTACCCATTTGTGGTCTTCATGGGAACATGAATGAAGTATCGAATAGGAGACGACAACACAAGAACAAGAGTAATTTATACTTGGTTGGCTTTTCACAATCCCAACCAAGGTATGGCATCAATCATTTGTGCGAGAGAATTTGAAGCATGAAGAAGAACCTCAACTGCTAAAGAATAGCGGATGCAGAGAATGTCTCCTATAGTGACACATTGAGAGACACAACATTCCCAATATTGGGATTTCCTTGCTGGCGAAGTATATTGGAAGTCCATTACACATTGAACCTCCTTACAGACCAAGTCGTCTGCAATACCATTTAGAGAGCCTCTACCAGAATGACATCGTAGTGGATCAGGAGCAAACGTGGATTGTTCAGAGATAATTAATCATGGATAGATTATACCGAAGGAGTACCCAAATATGGCATCGTTCAATCCATTTCTTCTAATGCTCTGCCATGTTGGTGGAAACATGGAGTTTCTTCTCTAGAGAAAAAGTTTGGAGTAATGGAGTCAATGTGGTCATTTCTCAGTGGTTGTTTGTATTGAACGACGCGATTCCCTTTGACAAGGAGTTTAAACGAGTTGGGCTATAGCTGGAACAAAGGTATCAACACTGTCGTCTGTAGAGATAAATTCTGATGAGCATCTGAATATGGTAGACATGTAATCATTACGACAAACTTTGTATCCATTTAGCATAGCGCAACTTGTTGAGTGCTGAGAAAATCTTCATTGCTAGCCGTGAGGGTACATCTGGAGTTTTGTGACTCTCAGTTGGTCGACTATCAACATCATTTGTTGGAAGACCTTGAACTAGCTCACATTGGTAATGCACATCGATTGCTGATAGTGCCTTTCAATGCTATGAATGGATTATCACTTCCTGAAGTGAGCGACTGTCAGCTCCCGACCCCCTTCCGCCCCTGGAAAAAATATACTGCCAAGCTAGAACAACCAGAGAAGCAAACAAGGAATCTTTGAATTGACTTGGTTGTTGAGGAAGAGTTGGAATCCATTATAGCTGGAACAATTCATTCACTTGTTGAAGATGTGTTGTCGAAATGGGAGCGCATGTTTGAATTAGAGAGATTAATAAATGTGGAGAAATTGGTACAAGAGATACAAAGCCGAAGATTGATTTGAACTGGAAGGCTTGATGTGCAATCATCACATACAAATTTCAATTTAAACCTTGTTTTGTGGCAAGTCGAACGTGTAGCTTTCCTATGTTTCTATGTACCTCCAATAGAAGTCAAGCTCAAGCCTTGGTGCCTCCATGCAAACTGCCATCTAAACATTATCAGAAATGTGCAAGATTGAAAGTTTTATGCTTTATGCTCCATCTGATGGTCAATAGAGATATTATGTTGCTTCAAATCATACTGTATAGACTGAGAGTAATACCTATACCTAGCTGCTTCTCATTTATGATCTGGAGAATCATAAAAAAATTAAAAATAGGAAATGTCAAATGTGTTGAGACATCTCATGAAGGGCACGATCTGTTGTTAGCAGACTAAGTAATGTTTACAGTAAAGAAGAGGTGAAAATATTGTATGCTGTCATGCTTGTGTGATGGAGGGGGTGTTGTTTTCGCTGCCAACATAACTTTGAGATAATCCATATTTTGATTAAATATCTCTCATTTTAGCTATTGTGTCACTTCAGAAAGAGATCAGAATCAAAGGAGTTTCTACTTTAGCGTGTATCTCTTCTGGGAGGAGTTTGAGCATTAATTCAGTATTCATTACAGACTTTACCCTTTAGTGATGGGCACTGGTTAAGTTTGTGTATTTTAGTACTGGACACCGCCTTGTTCTGGAGGAGATATTAGCTCAAATTTGGAAGCTCCGATGCTTGATCTGAAGCTATAAAGTCTCTTACTTCAGATGTGCAATAAATTTGTTCATTTCAGAAGAGATATGACATTGGCATTCCGGGCGATGGAGATGGTCTAAGTGATGGTCAACAACATGACTTATGAAGACCTGAGATCTATTAAATAAAAAATAAGTATTCCATGCTTGATTAATGTACATGTATTTTTGAGTTATTAATTCATGCTATAACATCGAGATAGTAAATTTTGTATGCTTCTATCATTGGTATTTCCCTTTGGGATAATTCAGTTCTATGAACTATTTGTAATCTCTCTGAAATACTTTCAGGACGGATCAAGAAGTATTAGAGATTGCATTCAAGGGAGAAAGAACTTGATGCTTGCAGTCATGGGACTAAGTTGATGGCTGAAAATGTTTCTTTGAAGAGGAGGAAATGACATTCAAAGGGAGTTTGACAAACCTACAGAAGCAACCTTGGACGAGAAGGTCAGGAGGTTGATGCAATAACTTGAGCTTTAGAGGGAGCAACTAGAGAATCTGCTTTAGTTGACTTCTGAGGATCTAGGTCATATTGGTTCAGAGGGAGTGGACCATGTCAAGATGGTTTCTCTAATGATCAATAGTTAGAGGACTATTATTCATGGGATGAAGTCCCATGCATGTAGGCTAAAAGGCCTTTATGTTGACATCTAAGACATGATATTCCCAAATAGATGGATACTTGGAGAGCTTGGGATTCACCAAGAGTAATGAAGACTCCAAGCTTGTATTTCATGACTGGTCGAATCATGTGGAGATCATATATCACCATATTAGAGATAAGGTGCAAAGAGATGCTATTCAGTTGAGGTACACTAGCTTTGATGATCAGATGGCTGATATTCTCACCAAGCCTCTTGCCAAAGTGAAGTTTGTGCATTTTCGAGAGAAAGCTTGGAGTGGTGGAGAATGAAGCCCTAGCTAAGATTGAGTCTCAACATCATTGATAAATATATTTATGTTTTATACTAATGCATTCTTCTCTTTGAGAAATATGTTTAAAGTGTAATCTCTTGTTAATGCATTTCTCTTTGAGAGAGACTTGAGGTGTAAGCCCTTATCTCCACCCTCTAATATGGTTCATGGTGGATGTCATGTGTGTGACACCATGACAACACCACGTAAGAGAGTTTTTGGTGATTTTCCTGTACTTGTGTGTTTACCCTCTGGATGAGCCATGGTGAATATCATTGTGAGGTGACGATTTCACAATTATGAACACTTGTGCATCTTACCATCATTGTGAGGTGATGATCTCACAATATTGGTTGATATCTCGTTAGGTGATATTTATGGATAAGCCATAATGGTGGATGTCATGTGAGGTGATATCTATGGATAAACCATAATGGTGGATATTACATGAGGAAATATCTATGTATAAGCCATAATGGTGGATATCATGTGAGGTGACATCTATGGATAAGCCATGATGGTTGATATCATAGAGAGGTGATATATTTCCTTTCCACATATGGATGTAGCCATTGTGGTCAATCATCACAATAAGGTGATGTAACTTGTAAATGTTAAGAAGGATTCCTCCCTAGCTAAGAGGGAGTGTTGATTTTATTGTAACTGGGGTCATAATTCACAAGCCAACATTGATATCACAAAGGTTGTGATTATATTTATATTATTATTGTGAGATAATATAATTATAGTATTATGTGATAATATAATTATATTATAATTATAATGTATAATTATTAGATTATATGATAATACAGTAATTATTATATTATATTAATAAAATAATAATCGGTGCCACTTGGAAGAGTGGTGACCCTTGGTGTAAAGACACCTCTCACATATACATAATGAGATGTGTGATCTTATTCATATGATAGAATAAATAACAAAAAAATATGCAGATCAATATAAATTAGAGTTCTTGAGGGAGACAAATATATTGTCTATGGTTGGGAGGGCAATATGAGTTATTGCCAGTGGATAATCAAGCATACCAGTAAAAAAATAACAATTCTTGTGTTTTGGGCGTCTGCAAGTTGTGCTCCAGAAGTCTAGGTAGTAATGATGATGTTTTTTGCAGAGTTTGCAGAGCTCCACACTTCTTTGCATTTCTAATTCTGATGATGAATTTTTTGATTTATGTTATTCATGTGTTCATCTTTGATATTCTAATTTGGAACATGATGATGAGCTCCAGAGTCATGGTTGCTGATATGTTCATTCTGGGTCTGGTTGACTTTGAACGATTATATTTTTGCTCTAGCATTTTTGGTGTATGGATAACGTTTTGTTTTGATCAATGATGTGATATGGTGTGGTCCACTTCTCATTCCTCTCCAATGCGAGAATGTTTAGTGTAGACCTATTTCAAATTGTGTTTCGGTGATTTTTTTTTATTTGGTTGACTTGGAGAGATTCTTAGTTCAAGAGATTAGTATATATAGAGGATGTTTGAAATGTAAAAGAGATGAACAAGTAAATGGATGCAAGTGGATTGAAAAGGAAGATCTATTTTCTATGAATGTGTGCGAGGATGTGAAGTTGTGGTAGAGCAGTGAGATTGTGTGATGTTGTTGTTTGATATTGGAGGCAGTGAGCCAAAGGTTTCTTCCAACATTGTAGATTTTTGGTAGTTGTACTTCAATGGTGGATTCTTTCTTTTTCTTTCTTCTTCTTCTGGGCAGTGAGCCCTTTTTTTCTGGCGGTTATAGCTGGGCAGTGTTCCCACCTGCAGTGAGCCACCCTTTGTAAAAATTACCTTAACCAATGTCACCCTAACACATGTCTTATAATTGAGAATTAACATTCTTTGTGGTTTTTCCCTCCTTGGGTTTCCAAGTATATCTGGTGTTCTTGTGTATGTGTTATGTATGTACTCTTTCATGCTTATATTTATCTAATTAATTAGAAGTTTGTTTACCAGATCTATCTTTGTGGATTGAGTAAAAGATAATAATTGGTACAACTGATTCACCCCCCCCTCTCAGTTGTCTAGGATATTCAATAATTGGTATCACCACTTTGGTTCCTAGAAAGTGAGACTAACCACTCGAGGAAGATCCGATGGCACATGAATTGACTATTCCAACCTTTGAAGGATCTGACTATAGTATCTAGAGAGTGAAGATGAGAGGATACTTGATTTCTCTGAGTTACAATAATTGGAAAGCTATGGAGATGAAGTATGTGATGCCAAAAAATGGTCCTACTTCCTTGGATGAGATTGAAGCTTATGAAGAAAATGAATGAACAAGGTATGTTGTCTTTGGTACCTTATCTAAAACTGAATTGCCGAAGGTTGTTGCATTAGATACCGCTTATGAAGTTTGGGAAAGATTGAAAAACATCCATGAAAGAAATGATAGAGTTAAGCTAGCTAAGATGTAGACTACTAAAGGAAGATATGAGAACTTGAGGATGGAAGAAGGTTAAGACATAACAAGTTATTTTCAAAGGGTTGATAGTGCAGTAAATGAGAACAAAGATCTTGGTGGTATCTTAGATGACAAGGATGTGATAGAGAATATTATGAGGACTTTACCAAAATGTTACAATGATAAGATTTCAGCTATTGAAGAAAACTAGGATCCATCTAAATTCACCAGAGAATAGTTGTATGACACCTTAACAACATTTGAGATGAGGAAGTTTGGTAAAGACAAAGCAAAAACTAAGAAAACATTTAAAGCATCATAAACTTCGGATGAAGATTCAGATGATAAGAGCGTGGATGAGATGGAAGTGAACTTTGTGAGAAAGCTAAAGAGAGGAACCGACAAACATAAATATTGTTACCTCTTAAATTTTTTAAGTGTGGAAAGATTAGTCATTATGCATCTAGATGTCTAGAAAGAGGATCAAAACAAGAGTTTAAGGAAAACAAAGGAAAGTTCAATAAGAAAGCCTACTATGTTAGAGATGATGCTGGTATTTCAAATGAAGAGTCAGATTATGAAGATGGTGATTGTTTGTTCTTGGTTGAAAATGATGAATTTAAACTTAGTAATAATAAGGAGATGTCATAAATAGTTGAAACTGTTGCATCAACAGTTCATGTTAGGAGAGATAAAAATGAATGGTTGATTGATAATGGATGTTCAAATCATATGACTGGTGACAAAAGTAAGTTTGTAAAACTTGAAAAGTATGATGGTGGTTCTCTTAGATTTGGAGATGATTAGACTACTCAGATTTTTGGAATTGGTTCTCTTACTTTTGATGGAAAAAATAACACTAACAATGTATACTATGTGAAAGGATTACATCATAATCTCTTGAGTGTTGGGCAAATGTGCGAAAATGGTCACAATGATGTTTTTCAGGATGGTGGTTGTGAGATATGGAAGAGATCCAGGACTATTATCGTTGCAGGAAACAGAGCAAATGGAAACATTTATCAATTGGAAGTTGCTACAAGACATTGCTTATTACCTCAGATCAATGAAAGTTGGCTATGCCACGGAAGAATGCGTCACATCAATTTTGACAATTTGGTGAAAATTAGTTTGACAAGAGCCGTGAGAGATTTACCAAGACTGACTAAACTAGATAACAATGTTTACAAAGAATGTCAAGTGGGAAAGAAGACAAAGGGAACATTTAGAGGAAATGAACAATCTTCTACCAGATTGTTGGATTTGGTTCACACAAACTTATGCAGTCCGACTAGAACAAGGAGTTTACAAGGTGAGAGGTATTTCATGCTCTTAATTGATGATTATTCTAGAATGACTTGGGTTGCATTTCTAAGAGATAATTCAGAAGCATGAGAAAAGTTTAAGATATTCAAAGCTAGAGTTGAGAATGAAGTTGATAGAAGAATCAAATGCTTAAGATCTAATAGAGGAGGAGAGTTTGTTTCTGATGAATTTGATACTTTTTGTGAGATGTATGGAATTAGAAGACATTTATTTTCTCCTAGGACACCTGAACATAATGGCATAGTAGAAAGAATGAATGAGACTATTCAAGAAGCAACAAGGACTATGATCAAAGAAGCAAACCTATCAAAAGTGTACTAGAGAGAAGCAATACATATTATTGTATATACCCTTAACAAAGTTATATTCAAAAAGAAGTATGGGAAAACATCATATGAGTTATGGCATGGAAGGATTCCCTCAGTAACTTATTTCAAATTTTATCATATGGATGTGAAGTCAACAATTTCTAATGGAGAATTGAAAGAAGTTTACATAGAACAACCAAAAGGATTTAAGTTGAAAGATGATCCAAATATTGTTTGTAGATTGAAGAAGGTGTTGTATGCGTTGAAGCAAGCACCTAGAGCTTGGTATGGGAGGTTGGACAAGTATCTACTGAATCATGGTTTTCCAAAAGGATCTACTGACAACAATATTTACTTCAAAATTGAATTAGAAAAGATCATAATTATTGTTTTATATGCGGATGATATAATTTTTGGAGGAAATGATATGTACAAAAAGTTTGCTAGTGAGATGCAAAAAGAATTTGAAATTTCTATGATTGGTGAGTTGAATTTTTTTCTTGGACTGCAAGTAAATCAGAACAATAAAGGCATTTTTATTTCTCAGTCAAAGTAGGTTAGAGAGTTGTTGAAAAAGTTTGTATTAGAGAATTCTAAACCGGTATGTACTCCTATGACAATTAGATGCAAGTTGATTGATGATGATAAATCTCCTAAGACCAATGCAAGCAAGTACAAATCAATGATTGGAGGATTGTTATACTTGACTACTAATAGACCAAATATCATGTATGTTTTTTGTCTTGCAACAAGATTTCAACAAGAACCGAAAGAGTCACATGTTGTTGCAGTAAAGAGAATTTTTAGATATTTGAAAGATATAAAAGATTTTGGACTGTGGTATCCCAGAGTATCAAACTTTACTCTAAAAAAATATACTGATGTAGATTGGGCAGGAAGTGTTGATGACATAAAAAGTACAAATGGTGGAGCATTTTTCCTTGGCTCCCAGTTAGTTGCTTGGTTAAGTAAAAAGCAAGATTCTATGTCTTTATCAACTGCAGAAATTGAGTACATTGTAGCCATACCATGTTGCACTCTGATACTTTGGATGAAACAAACATTGAAGGCTAATGGTGTGACGTTTGATGAACTGATCTTAATCATGTGTGATAATACAAGTGCAATCAATATCTATAAGAATCCAGTATTTCATTCCAGAACAAAGCATATCTCTATTCAATATCATTTCTTAAGGGAAAAGGTGTTGGACAATGAAGTAAAAATGGAGTATGTTTCTACAAAAGAAAAAATTGCAAATATCTTTACGAAGGCTTTGTGCAAAGATACTTTTGAGTATCTTCAGTAGAAGTTGGGGGTATTACCCCTTCCTAGTTTTAACTAGTGCATTTTGGCAGTGCATTAGTCTAGGGAACTTCAAGCATATTCTAGTCTAGGCTAATGTTTTGGGGCTTCCTCTTAGGGGGATTTGTGTGGAATTTGAAGATGGTTACTTGTGTTGAGATGTTGCTTACCTTTGTCTTTAATGTCAAAGGGGGAGTGGTGCAGGAGCACTTAGCAAATTTTGTTAACTTTGTTTCCAGGATATTGGAATCATGTTTTTAGTTTTTTCATAAGGCCAAGAGGCCATTGAGTGTGTGCTCAAATGATTGTAAGGGCCCTAAGAGTCTTTGTTTAGCCAATATTGGCATGTGAGCTCTTAAGGGTGTCAAGTAGAGCACTTGCTAGGATAAGTTGCTTTTGGGGTAATGTAGGTTATTTGATGTTGTTTTTGAGTTTGTTAAGGTCATATAAGTCACTTGGAAGTGACCAAGTTTTGGGTTGAGCAAAAGTTGCTCACGAAGGCAAAAATTGCAAAAGTTGCTCATAGCAACTTTGCAACATTTTCATACATCGACGGCTAGTTGGTTGATACAATCGGTTGTGAATATATGTAACTACTCCAAGGCCAGTATAAGGCTTGGAAAGACTGATGATAATCGGTTGTTGAAAATTTGAAGCAAATAGACAAGTTTGGTTTCCCATTTTGGTGTGTTCTTCTGAGTTACCACCTATTCTTTGCAAGTTTGTACGACCTGTACGGATCGACACTTCCAAAACAAGGACATGGATTGTTGGAATGGTGTCTTACCTTCATTTTATTTTTGTTTTGGAGTCTTGAAGTGTTGTAGTTTTTAAATAATCTTCATTTTGTTGTAGGCGGGTTCAAAAGTCCTAGAAACTAGGGTTTTGAGAGCAAAATGGCTCCAACCTAACATTCCATGGTGGATACCCACTTTGAAACCTTGTGGAATGTTAGGTTGCAATGTATTCTATGTTTTTTTTTTTGGTTTTGAGATAGGGGAAGCTAAACCAAAGATTGGCCACCATACCCTAGGCTTGGCATGTTGAGTTGGCAAGCATTAGGTAACATGGATAAAAGGCCCTAATTGGGTGAGTCCGGTGGATGGAGGTGAAGAATGGTTGGATTGTAAAACCTCATGGAAGCACATACCTAAAAATAGCATCAATTCACTCAGGCATTAGGATTGGTGAAGGTGTCCGAGCAAATCCCTACTTTTTAGGCCTAGGAATGGGCAATTAGGCCTAGTTAGCCCTATAAGCGTTAGATATGTTAAATACAAAACCCACCTCCAGTTTTTAGATATTGTATGTAAACCCCAGAAGGGTGTCTATAATGTAAAATATTTCATAGGGTTGTTAAGGAATTTTAGCACATAAATGCAGAATACCCTGTTGACAGGGCTATTAGAATTAGGTCTCCTATTAGGCCTAAAAGTGTTGTTTGCTAGTAAAACTTGGAATCGGTAAATACCTAAGTTCTATAGGAAGGAGTAGGGTTGGGAACACATACCAAATCATACACCCTTATGTGTGTAGTGTGGGAAATGAATATCCTGTGGTAGAGGGGTTGAACTCTCAGGTGGAGTGTGAAAGGGAGTTGGAAAACAAGGTCTCCTAAGCAAGAGAATGGAGCTCACAAAAAAACAAGTGCTTCTCCTATCCTAAGGAAATTGGGAAGGTCAAAGAGGGTAAGTCTTGTAGACCCTTGGAGGGTGTGAGGTGTAAAATCATTGGATAGTTCTAATGTACCTTGGAGGAGATACCTGGATAAGGTAGCACACATAGGCGAGAGACAACTCCCTCTACATCAGATTGGTATCAGAGCCAATTGATTGAACAAAGTGGTGTATGTCAAACCCAGAGGTAGAGTCAAAAGCCAACAACATGCCACCAAAGGCAATGATCCAAGAGGCCATCAAGAAGTTGGTCCAAGATATGCTTATTGAAGCTCAGGTGCAAGAAACCAATAAAGGCAAGGGCAAAGTCACTGAATGGGGTGACGAAACTAATGATGAAGATGCATATGTGATAGGAGTGATAACAAAAAAGAAGGAATTGGACATAGATCAACAGATCTTCTTGGATGCCCTCAAGTCACTCAATAAAGACAACATAGAAGGGTTACCTATCTACAATGGAAGCCTAAATGGAGAAGCATTATTGGATTGGATAGAAGCCTTAAACAACCATTTTGAATACAAAGAAGTTGCAGAAGAAAAGATGGTCAATTTAGCCAAGTCAAGATTGAAGGGATCAACCCTAGTTTGGTGGAACATGATGCAAGAAGAAAGAGAACAAATAAGGAGGAAGAAGATCATCTCTTGGGAGAGAATGAAGATTAGGATCAAAACTCAATTTCTACCTATAGACTATGAGGTGCAAATGCACAAGAAGTTGTAGAATTTGAAATAAAGAGAAATGAATGTGAATACCTACACTAAGGAGTTCAACAAACTTACCTTAAGGGATAGGAAGTAAGAGGAAGAGGTGGAGAAGGTTGCAAGGTACTTAAATGGCCTTAGACAAAACATTCAAGATGAGATCAACATGATAGCACTTGATACAGTCCATAAATGATTTTAGTTAGCCTTGAGAGAAAAGAATAAGATAAGGAAAGGTGAACATAACCAAAGGGGTAGAGGTGGCAAAGGTTTCAGAGGAAGAGGCACCTTTGGAAGGGGCTATAATCCCAGCAAGAATGAAGAAGGAAATCAATCAGAGAATGGTGGTGATAATCTTAACAAAGGAGGACAGTTTAGAGGCAACTCTAGAGGGAGAAATAACTATAGAGGCAGATTTGGCAATTCGGGAAGAAGAACCACAATCTTCACTAGCAAATGCTACCATTGTCATCAAGTGGGGCATACCATGAACCGATGTCTTGAAAAAACTTCTTCAAGCTCTCACATGGGAGACATGAGAACTCAGTTGGTGCAAGAAGAGGATTGTCAAAGTGTTACCTCACCAATCAACAAGGCAGGACCAGTCCTAGATGGAGAGAATCTGATGCTAAGAAGGACTCTTTTGAAGGTACCACAGTCCAAAGAACCTACACAAAGGAAAACACTTTTCAAAACCACTTGTATATCTACTGAGAATATTGTAGCAGTTGAGATGGTAGAAAAACTAAAATTGAAAAGGTTGCCACATACCACCCCCTATAAGGTGTCTTGGTTGAGTAAGGGTCAGCATGTGCTTGCAGATGAGCAAACTTGGGTGGATTTTGAGATAGGAGATTACAAGGATAGTGTGTTATGTGACATATTTCCCATGGATGCATGTCACTTACTGTTGGGATGCCCTTGGTAGTTTGATGTCAAAGCCATACATGATGGGGAGACTAATTCCTATGTTATCACCAAGGAGGGTAGAATGTTTCAAATGGATCCCTTGATTGACTAGGGTGAAGAAAGATATGTTGGATCAAGTGTTATGTTTCTTAGTGGGAAAGAAATATTGAAGTTGTTGAAGCATGAAGGGAACCAAGGATGTGCTCTCATAGTGAAACCCAAAGAAGAGACAAAGACTGAAACCAAATTGGTGATATCTCAAGAGGTGCAAACCTTGCTAGATTGGTACAAAGACATAGTTGTCAATGAGATACCAAATGCCTTACCCCCTATGAGAGATGTTAACAATCAGATAGACCTCATATCTGGTTCAACTTTGCCAAACAAAGCTGCTTACAAAATGACACCTACTCAAAATGAGGAAGTAGCCAAGCAAGTGCAGGAATTACTAGATAAAGGGTTGATAAAGAATAGTTTAAGTCCATATGCAGTGCCTACTGTTCTAGCACCTAAGAAAGGTGGCAAGTGGAGGATGTGCACCTGATTCAAGTGCCATAAACAAAATCACAATTAGATATTGATTCCCAATGCCAAGGATTGAGGATCTAATGGACTACGTAGGTGGAGCTTTCTACTTTTCTTAGGTGGATTTGAAATCATGTTATCATCAAATTAGGATCAAACTTGGTGATGAATGGAATACAACCTTTAAAATAAATGAAGGGCTCTATGAATGGTTGGTGATGCCCTTTGGGCTCACAAATGCACCTATAACCTTCATGAGACTCATGAATGAAGTTCTTGTAGAGTTCATTGGTAAGTTTGTCATTGTTTATCTTGATGACATTCTGATTTTTAGCAGGTCAAAGGAGGAGCATATCAAGCAC
The DNA here is from genome assembly GCF_030272615.1 of Cryptomeria japonica. Lineage (NCBI taxonomy): Eukaryota > Viridiplantae > Streptophyta > Pinopsida > Cupressales > Cupressaceae > Cryptomeria > Cryptomeria japonica. The sequence continues at coordinate 256,332,886 of NC_081410.1, forward strand.
TTGAACCAAGTTTTGAGGAAGCTACATTAAGAAAAGTTGATGATCAACTTGGATAAATGTGAGTTTTTCAAAGATGAATTGGTGTATCTTGGTTTTGTAGTTTCTCAATGTTGTTTAAAAATGGATCCATAAAAAGTGGAAGCAATAGTGAATTGGCCTACTCCTAAGTCAGTAGGAGATGTAATAAGTTTCCATGGTTTGGCTTCTTTTTAGAGGAAGTTCATTACTTAAGTCATGTGTGTGCACCTATCTTGAACACCATCAAAGGTGGGATAAAATATCAGTTTAAGTGAACTAGTGCAATAGACAAAGGGTTTGAGTTGTTGAAACAAAAGATGGGAGAATTCCCTTACCTTAGGCTCCTTGATTTGAATCATGTCTTCACTATGGAGTGTGATGCTAGCAAGTTCGCTATAGGGGCCATTTTGAGTCAATAAGGCCACCTGGTTGCATTTTTCTCTAAGAAGCTCAATGAAGCAAAACAAAAATATTCTACCTATGCTGTAGAATTTTATGCCATGGTGCAAGCACTCAAGAAGTGGTGGCATTATTTTCTCTCAAAAGAGTTCATAGTCTACATTGACAATCATGAACTTAGTTTTTTGAATGGGTAGGAGAAATTGAACCAAAGTCACCTCAAGTGGGTTGAGTATTTGCAGGCCTACACCTTTTCCATCAAGCACAAGAAAGGAGTCACCAATAAGGTAGAAGATGCCTTAAGTAGAAGGGTTCTCACTATTGGCCATTTGGTGGAATTGATTATGTGTTGAATTGATGTTTTGTCATTGATGCCAGCACTAGCTATTTGGATGCTTTTCCGACACCCTTCTAGTCCTGGTAGGTTGAGTGGTTTCTGGTTGATTTGGATCCGACATGATCCAATATGATTTGGTGATGGAATTGGCCTTTTTATGATACTCATGATCATATTCAGTCAGTTGGTTTTGGTCTGGTGATCAGATTCTATCTTGCTTGCTTAGAAGCTTAGTTTCTGGTTCCGACGAGGGTTTCATCGACAAAGCTTATGATGAAGATCTTTGATGAATTATATAAGTGGTGTTGGTGCATCTTTTGGTGAAGTTTCAAGATGTTGTTGGTGATCATGTTCGAGACTTGGCAGATGGAGATCATTGCTGTAGAGTGTGGACCTATACTGGGTCCTGGTTGATCTAGGTTATGGACTGACTTTAATGTAACGTGTGGATTGGACCTCTTAATGTGTTTTCGTGATGTCTTATGTGTTGGATATTATTTGTTTTCTTTAAGGCCGACATGGTTTGTAATTATGTAATTGGTTTATTATCTGGTGGCCGATCTAATTATTTATGGTCGAGGGTTTGTATATATAGATGTAAGATCTCATTGTAGATCATCATGGTATGGGAAATGGATATGTAATATGCGAATAATGTAATATCATTCAGGCAGAGGATTTGGTCGATCATTGGAGATCAGATTGGGTTTATGTAAGAGGATTCAGTCCTCTGGTATTGAGCTTAATTGGAACTATACTAAGGCATTGGAGATGCTATCTTTTGTAGTTCAACACTTCTCCAGATTGTAGTCTGGATTTATATGTAGTCAGTGAGGCTCCTTTTGTGATGAGCAATGCGCTCTAGGCTATTGGCCTTCCTGCAAGTGCATGCCCCTCAATTGTAACTCACATACTTACTGGAGAAGTATTATTTGACTATGGGTAGGCTTCCCACCGTTGCTTTTCCCTTTAACGGGTTTTCCACGTATAAATCTTGGTGTCATGTGGATGGTTTTTATTCTATGATTATTGTTTATGCTTAATTGGTATTAATTTTTTGGGTTCCAGTATTTAAGTTTTAAATTGCTAATAGTTTCGGTAATCTATGACAACTGATTCACCCCCCCTCTCAGTTGTCTTTCGGTTATTTGAACTGTCTAAAAATTGGTATCAGAGCTTTGGTCCTCTCTACAGAAAGCTTAACTGCTTGAGGAAGATCCTATGGTGAGTAACAATTCAAGTTCATCCAGTTCTTCTGGAGCTATCTTTTGGAGGGATATTCCGAGGCTTGATGGAAAAAATTACACAGTATGGAAGATTAGGATGGAGACTCATATGAGATGTCTTGGCAAGGAGATTTGGGAGATCACACAGAATGGTGTCACACCTTATAATCCAGGATCTGACAATCCTCCTCTGGAAAACCTGGACAAGGATCTTGAGAATGATTGTAGAGCAAGAGAAGCCCTCTTGTGTGCACTTTCTAATCAGCAAATAATGGGATTAACCGACAAATCATCTAGAAAGGCTATATGGGATAAGTTGGAGACTCTTGATGAAGGTGACCCTATAGTGAAGATTTCTAAACTCGAATGTTACCGGGTGAGATATGCAAACCTGAAGATGGAAGAAGATGAAAGGATTACTGCATTCATGTAAAGGGTAAATGAGATTGTTATGGGAATTCAATATTGTGGTGGAACTCTGAGCGAAGATGAATTTGTTTCTAAAGTCCTGAGAGCCCTACCACCGGCTTACAAAATGAAGGCTACTGCTATTAATGAGTTGAGAAAAATGGCTAATACATCTATCAACAAAGATACTTTGGTTGGGAAACTATCTGCTTTTGAGATTGAAGAATTTGGACCTTCTGGAGCTGTGAAGTCTGAACCTGCTTTTCATGTATCTACATCTAACCGGTAAGCAAGACTGGAAAAATTTGTATGCAAAGGAATTAGAAGATATGAAGAGAGAAGATGATGAGTTTGAGAAACTTGAAGCACTATTTGCTAGAAGAATACCTAAAGGACTGGTAGGAAGTAAGTATGAAGGAAAAGAACCTTTTAGATTTTTTGCATGTAATAAGATTGGCCATTTTGTATCTAGATGTCCTGAAAGAAATTCAATATTTGAAGAAAGAGCTAGAAGATCATTTAAACCTAACCCTGGATATCAGAACAAGTACAAGTACAAGAAAAACATAGACAAATCATGCTACATAGCGGATGAGGAAGACATTATTGATTCTGATGATGAACCGGTAGAAGACTCTACTAGTGGTTCCAACAATGGGAAGGAATGGGTGTTATTGGCTATTAAAGAAGATGATCTGGCACTGGAAGTGAATGTACCTGAAGAGAAGGCACTTGCTGCTAAAATTGAACACAAGGATGAATGGGTAATTGACAATGATTGTTCACATCATATGACTGGAGATAAAGGGAAGTTGCTATCTTTGTAAGAATTTGATGGTGGTCTAGTCAAATTTGGAGATGACAAAGCATGTATGATCAAATGAAAATGAACTATATCATTGGATGGTAAGAACAATACTGACAATGTTTATTATGTTGAAGGTTTAAGGCATAATCTTTTGAGTGTATTGGTAGATAAGGAATTTCAATTACAGTTCAAGGATGAAAAATGCAAAATCATTACCAGATCTAGTTTGGAGATTGCAACTGGTACACAGATAAAAGGTAACATATTTCATTTGAACTTCGGTGAGAAGACATGTTTGATTACATAGATTGATGAGAGTTGGCTATGGCATAAAAGGCTGTGTCATGTGAATTTTGATTGCATTGTGAAGATCAATTCAACTAAGGTAGTTAGGGATATACCTAAGATTATGAAATCCTATAATCCGGTATGTAAAAAATGTCAAATGTGTAAATAGGCCAGAACCTCTTTTAGGAGTATACAAGATAAATCAAATGATGTTCTTGATCTTATTCATATTGATTTGTGTGGCCCTGCTAGAGTTAAAAGTTTTCAAGGTGATAGATATTTCATGCTAATCATTGATGATTATTCTAGAATGATGTGGGTTACTTTTCTAAAAGAGAAATATGAAGCATTTGAAAAGTTTAAAATATTTAAGGCTAAAGTGGAATCCGAGATAGGATTGAAGATTAAATGTTTGAGATTAGATCATGGTGGAGAATTCACTTTCGGTGAGTTTAATAACTTTTGTGAGAATCATGGTATAAGAAGACAATTTTTTGCTCCCCGGACACCTCAGCAAAATGGAGTTGTGGAAAGGAAGAACAAAACTATCTTGGATGCTGCTAGAACAATGATGATGGAAGCTAATACCTCATATATACTGGAGTGAAGCAGTGGGCACAATGGTTTATACATTCAACAAAGTACATATAAAAGGAGAAACCGGTAAGAGACCTTATGAATTATGGTTTGCCAATACACCTACAGTTAAATATTTCATAATTTTTGGTTGTAAATGTTATATCAGGAGAGATGATATCATTGGGAATTTGATCCTAGATGTGATGAAGGCATATTTATTGGTTATTCTAATGAAAGCAAAGCATATAAATGTTATAACAAGAGATTGCAGAGAATTGTGGAGAGTGCTAATGTCAAAGTAGATGAGCTGAACTTAAGTCAAATCGGAATTTATGATTAGGAACCGATAGTGGAAATGATTATATCTGAACTGGTAGCACCTTTACTAGAATAGAGTGTTGAACCAGTTACTCTAACAGTATCAGAGAATTCTACAGTAACTAAAGAATAGAGAAGAGGAACAAAAAGTTAGAAGACTCCTAGGTATGTGAGATTGAATCATTCAGAAGATCAGATCATTGGGGATAAGAGCAATGAATTAATGACAAGAAGAAAACTAACAACTAATGAGGTATTTTTAATTTCACAAGTTGAATCGGTATCAGTAGTTGAGGTATGTAAAGATGAATATTGGCTGAAAGCTATGGAAGAAGAATTAGATCAGATTGAGAAAAATAACACATGGACCTTGGTTCCCCGGCCTAAAAATAAAAATGTTATTGGAACTAAATGGGTTTTTAGGAATAAATTGAATGAGGATGGTCAAGTTATAAAGAATAAGGCTAGATTGGTTTGTAAAGGATATTCTCAGAAGGAAGGAATTGATTATGGAGAGACTTTTGCACCTATAGCTAGGATTGAAGTTGTAAGATTATTTCTTACCTATGTTGCTTATAAAAACTACAAGGTTTATCAGATGGATGTTAAATGTGCATTTTTGAATGGGGATCTTGATTATGAAGTTTATATTGAGCAACCTGATGGTTTTTCACTATCAAATGATACAAATATGGTTTGCAGGTTAAGGAAAGCTTTGTATGGATTGAAACAAGCACTTAGAGATTGGAATGCAAGGTTGGATAAATATCTTTTGAAGCTTGGTTTTACTAAGGGTAGTGCTGACAGTAATTTATATTATAAGATCATTGATGATGATATACTGATTATTGAAGTATTTGTTGATGACATTATTTTTGGAGGTGAAGATAAGTTATGCATAGAATTTTCTAAGAATATGGAGAAAGAATTTGTGATGTCTATGATTGGTGAGATGAAATTTTTCTTAGGTTTGCAGATTACTCAGACTGACAAAGGTATTTTCATCTATCAAACTAAATATGCTAAGGAATTGTTGAAGAAATTTGGTATGGAAGATTCTAAACCGGTAAGTACTCCTATGGTTACAAGTGATAAATTGACAAGAAAAGATGTTTCTGCGCCAATAAATCCTACAAGATACAAATCTATGATTGGAGGTTTGCTTTATTTGGCTCAGACTAGGCCTGGCATTATGAATGATGTTTGTATTGTTTCAAGATTTCAAAGTGATCCTAGAGAAAATCATGAAATTGCGGTGAAAAATATTTTTAGATACTTGCAACGTACATCAGAATATGGTTTGTGGTACCCTAAGGATGATAACTTTACTTTATGTGCATATACAGATGTTGATTGGGCTGGAGATGTTGAAGACTGGAAAAACACTTCCGGTGGGGCTTTCTTTCTTGAAAAGAAGTTGGTTTCATGGATCAACAAGAAATAGTCATGTACTTCTTTATCTACTGTTGAAGCTGAATATGTTGTTGTTGCTACTAACTGTACACAAGTTTTATGGATGGAGCAAATGTTGAAGGATATAAAGGTGGATTGTGAGGCACCGATAGTTATTCACTGTGATAACTCTACTGCTATTGATACATCAAAGAATCCAATATTTTATTCTAAAACAAAGCACATATCTATCAAGTATAACTTTTTGAAGGAAAAGGTGGAAGCAAATGAAGTTAGACTGGTTTATGTGCACACTAAAGAGCAGATTGTAGATATTTTCACTAAACCTTTGCCTAAGGAATCATTTGAGTACCTGAGAGACAGACTGGGAGTTTCTGCCCCTCTAGTAGAGACTTGATTGATGCGATTTGGCATCAGTCTGACATGCATTATCAAAGATACTATTCATTCCGACACTGATGTGGGATGCTACTACTCAGGGGGAGTAGTCTGCTTTGTGATTCAGTGATTTATGTTTTTGCTTTGATATTTTTGTCAAATTTTTGGCATTGATGTCAAAGGGCAAGAGATATTGATGTGAAAAAGACAGAGAAATAAAAAGTCAAAGTCAAAGGGGGAGAGATATGAATAAGAAAAGTAAAGGGGAAAGATATTGACATTCAGAGTTGTATGTGGGAGATTGGTGGCTGTCTTCCATTGGGGGAGACTTGTTTGGCATTTCTTGGTACTTAGATATTTTTCACATCTAGTGTTGCCATCAATGCCAAAGGGGGAGATTGTTGGCCATTGTTGGCCATTTGGTGGAATTTATTATGTGTTGCATTGATGTTTTGTCATTGATTCCAACACTACTTGTTTGGATGCTTTACCGGCACCCTTCTGGTCTCGGTAGGTTGAGTGGTTTCTCGTTGATTTGGATCCAGCATGATTCGGTAGGCTCCGGTATGATTTGGTGATGGAATTGTCATGTTCATGATACTCATGCTCATATCTAGTCAGTTGGTTTTGGTCTGGTGATCGGATGCTATCCTGCTTGCTTAGAAGCTTAGTTTCTGGTTCTGGTGAGGGTTTCATCGACAGAGATTTTGATGAAGATCTTTGATGAATTGCATAAGTGGTGTTGTAATACCCTAAAAATGGTCATCTAAACCATGGGCCCCTAATCTCGACAACATCACTAAGGTCCTAACCAAAGGCAATTAAATCAATCTTGAGCACATTATTAATTCTTCAATCATCAAATATCACATGGCAAGTCAATTACTTAATATTAATTAAATATTTATTTAATTAATTGAATCATTCCAAGAAAATCATTTTTTAATCAATTATCCTATTTAATTTAATAAATATCCTTGCATATTTAATTAATTAATAAATTTGCCATTTAATCATGCAAAAAAGAATTAATTTATTACAAAAGAGGAATTAATTACAAAGCAAGAGTTGAATTGAAAATAAATAAAAGAATTGAATTGAGAGAGAAATCAAACTTGAGATATTATTTCTTTTTCTAAATTTAGAACTTGAAATAAAAAAACCAATTAAATGAATTATTAATCATTCTCTAAAATTGGAACTCAAAGCTTTTCAGAAAAAGAAGTTCAGTTGCATTGAAAAGACTCCTTTCTTGAATAAATCAAAGAATTATCTATTTTTATCACAAGTACATGGAATTAATTAATTCTTATTTCTAATGCAACTTGAACTTCCTATCTACATGCATTTCAATTAAACTATAATTGGAATCTATCTCAAAGTTAACTGAACATGATTTCTCAATTATTTTCAATTAATCCTAAATTGAGCTTTTTCATAATCTCTCTTGTAATTCTCTATAAATTTAGCCTTCAGCTCTCATCCAATTTACCCCAGAGATTTTTGAGAACACGCTTGAGATTATTATTATGCTGATTTTTGCTCTGGAGTCATTGAATATATTGTGCTTTTTTTAGATTATTTGCATCCATATTGCTTGAATCCAATATTGCTTGAATTCGTTATTGCTTGAATGATCATCCATCTTGCATCCATTTTAGCTTAATATCATGCCCATATAGATTTAATCCTTCATCTTGGTGTAGTCTAGTCATTGGTATTGCTTATAAAAATCTGAGAGCAATCTTATATTCGCATCTTTTAGAAGGCAATTAGTCGCTTTGTTATGGTTTATTATTTATTGATTATTGATTTACTAACCATACATGTAACGAATTAATTGAAGTGTCGTGACTGCAGCTATAGATCCTTATTTCACTTTTTCACACACACATTTCTGGCGCCCACCGTGGGGCAGAAGACTACATTTTTTGGCCTCCAAGACTGACTTTTTATTTTTCAAGTTTTTGACTTTTCAGATTTTCGGCCGTACAACCTCTGCGTCATATCGTACAACATTTCTCACAAGCTGAAATGATAAACTGCAGGTGTCATACAAGAAGGAATCCTGTATCGTATGATTTGGTAAACTCTGTCGTACGACTCTATATTTTTTTTGTTTAAAAAGACAAAAAAACAAATTTTGTGATTTTAGTTTTCTGTTCAAATTGATTATTCTGACGACTGACCCTAGTTGTTTATCTATCTATCTTAGAATTTTTCACATCCTAATTAGTTTTTGCAGAATGCTTGTTGAAGAATATGCTTGTCGCACAAATACAATATGACTACTGATTCATTGTCTTTGCAGGTTGCCTGAGAAGAATCGACCAAACATCGTGTATTCTTTCAATTCATTTTTAGGCACCTAAATTGCTATCTGGTTAAAGAACAAATCTGTATTTCATGTTTTGAGTAAATTCTGAGAGGTAGGAGAGTATGCTCTTGTCTTTTTTTAGACAATCAGAAATCCAGACCCTTGAGGCATTTTCTTTGTTTGAGATTTGTACATCTTTAGCAGGCTTGCCCTCCCGAGGAGCTTAAAAACTCTTAAAGCTGTTATGACTGGTGTGAGGGGAATGACCTAAGTGGGAATGGCTAAATGCCAAGTACTCCAACCCACTATAAAATAAACGTGATTTGATGAAAATCAAGTCAACGACAGTGCTGAGGAATAGCTCTCCTCCGTACATTCGGGTATATTAAACCTTTGTTTTCAAGGCTGGGAGACCTCTTAATTGAGTTTATACCTCGACGTGCCAAATGGACCCCTTACTAGATCTAATTAAAATTTGAAGCTACCCAGTTCACCTTCAAAAGGGAGATAATCTTTGTGCAAGAGAGATGGTAACTCTCCCAAGATACTTGTCATTTCGTGCTCCCATTAGCGTTTGGAGTCGGATAATACGACATTGATAATCCATTGCGTGAGACTCAGTGACTGTATTCTGATTAGCTATTGGGTGTGTACCTAAGTCTACAAGCAAAGGTTTTCTTCTCTCACCAAATTTTGTAGGGCTTGCATACTGTGATTGGAGTTACTATTCATACTACGTGTTTTTTGTGTTTTCATCCCTCAAACTAAAACTGGAATACCAAAATTGGAGAAAACAAGAAACAACTCAGTGATCAAAAACTCTATCCGTGTCAGAACTAGTCCATCCTAAGTCAAAATTCTATCCAAAACTAGTCTATCTTGGTCAAAAATTAATCCATCTCAGAATTGGTCATACTCAGCTATTGAAAAACTCAAAATTTTTGTCTCTATCCTGTTAATAGTCATACAAAACTGATCATTTATCGTCTTTCTCTATATCCTGTATCGTACGAGTCTGATAATTTGTCATCTAAGCTCAATCCTCTGTCATACGAAACCTTCAATCCTCTGTGAAGGACCCACTCACTGATAAACCTTCATCATCAGGGGTACCAATTTTTGATGAACTTGAATCTCCCACTATACATGAGACGAAATACAATGACAAAGACAACTTTAGTATTCACGAAACTGATAATGATTCCTCATCAAGTGAAGTTGAAGAAGACATTGAACCTCCAGAAAAAGATATTCATGATTGTCAAAAGGATAAAGACTTCCAAAAAATGATGAAAGCTATCCTGGCTCAAGAAAAGGAAGACTATTTCTTAGAACTAGCAAAACAAGGTGCCAAACTTCCTACTGGATATGATGTTCAGACACTCGTTACTAAAATGAAAGAATCACCTATACTCATATTACACAGATGATTACAAGCCTTACAGACTGAGATCAAAAAACTGAAGAATAAGGATAAGTCCCCAAAACAATATTCTTTGGAGACAATATGCCCCTTTCCATTTGACAAGAATCTATGCATGCCTCCATTTCCTTCATGAGTTGAGACCCCAAAATTTGACAAAGATGATGGTATCCTAGATCCTCAAGATCATGTCAGGGAATTTTTTGCTACCTGTATGGAGTTCATGCATGATCAAACGTATCTCATGCGCCTTTTTCCAAGGAGTTTGGGAGGATAAGCTATGGAATGGTTCTCAAGTCTACCCAAAGGAATAAAAATGTTTGAAGAACTAATCCAACTATTTTTATAACAATACTCATACAACATTCATTATCCTGTGACTATGATCAAGATTTGCAATACTAAACAAAAAATAGGAGAGCCTTTCCTTACTTTCCTCCAACGTTGGAGAAAGATGTTCTCTAGGTATTCACGACCTATCCCAGATTCTGAGAAAATGAACATATTCGTCAACAATTCGGTCCTAGAATTAAAATATAGTATAAAAATGCAAGTACACCCATCATTTAACAAAATGGTAGATAATGCCATTCGAATGGAAGATGTGCTCATAAAGAAGGGGGATATCTCACCTTGGAAAGAAACACAACTAGGATCTAGCTCTAAAGAGAAGAACAAGTATTGGAAATTTGGCATAGACAACAAAAAGAATGTTGTTAATGATGGAGTAGTAGACACTATTAAAACCAACTCAAAGCCCACGATATTCAACTTGGCTAGTGGCACACAAGCACTCAAAGCAGCTGAAGCTGCAGCAGAAAATCCTCCAAAGAAAATAAAAGAATGGTTCAAAGAGAAACCTTGGCTTTCCAAACCTAAGCGTGATTTTACTCCTCTCAAAGAATCATATGAATCCACTTACAAAAATCTATTGGCAAGCAATATGATAATGCTACCAGATAACTCCAGACCATATGATCCAAAAATCAAACCAAAATGGTGCAGAGAAAATGAATATTGTGACTTCCATCGGAATAAAGGTCATAACACAAACAATTGCATGAAGCTCAAACATGAGATTCAAGATCTCATGGATGCTAGTAAAATTATTGTCGGGAATCACCCGACCAATGTTGATCACAAAGAATTTAAGGACCCTTTACCTATTTACGAACAAGGTGATTCTTCAAAGACCAAAGGAGGTGCCAAAGTAAATTATACTTATATCAGCAATGAGAACATCATTAACATGATTGAGCCTTCCCAATCTGAATATTGCAATGTGATTATAGTCCAAGATAAACCAAACGAATTACAATATGCAAGAGCTCTGACTCATTCTCAAAATAAAGTCACTCTCCAAGGAGCTAGTTCTTCCAATGCGACTCAAGAAACATTGAACCCACCAGCCTTGTCAAACAAACAAAAAGAATCAACCTTGGATAAATTTAAAAGGCTAACTTCAACATCATCCTCTGGATATAGCGTTGTTGAACAATTGAAAAGGACAAATGCTCAAATCTCAATCTTTGAATTGCTAAAAATCTCTTCTACTCACAAAGAGATCCTGGACAAAGCATTGCTCACCACTAATATTCCAAAAGATTTAGATATTGATCAGTTTCAGTCTATGGTGGGTCATCTAACTTCACCTCACTATCTGACCTTCTCTGAAGAAGATGGTAGCTCGCTAAATCATCCACATAACTAGCCATTACATAGCTAAGCCATGATCCATAAACACAAAGTTAAATGTGTTTTGATAGATGGAGGTGCAGGGTTGAATATCTCTACTTACAGTCTTCTTACACAACTAGGATTCTTTGAAAATGTCATTGATCCCACCAAGAAAATAACAATTAAAGCCTATGATGAAGAAGAAAGGACCTCTAAAGGTCTGGTATCATTACCCATCAGAGTGGGACTTGTAGAAAGAGATGTCATTTTACAGGTACTTGATCTTCCTCTGTCCTACAATATCTTACTGGGCAGGCCGTGGATTCATGAAATGAAGGCAGTTCCATCAACATACCATCAATGCTTAAAATATCCTTATAATGGAACAAAAGTCAGTATTCCTACTGATACAAATCTCACCTGTAATGCATTAACAAAAGGTGCTAATACTTTTGTACCTCATAATATGGCAGCCTCTATAAATGAAAATCCATAAGCTTTGATGAAAGAATTAGAAAAGAAATTGAAGATTATAAATACCGGCATGGATGGCTATAAGATAGAACCAATACTTTCATTAGTCTCTCTCCCTCCATCACCAAAATAGTTGGGCAAACCATCAGAGGATATGAGAACACATAATTTAGCTTCGAATATCATATATGGTGGTTTTTTTGTACAGTCTTCTACTTCCCTGGCAGATGAAATAGAAGAGGATGCAGTTCTTAAATGGCTTTTCAAGGAAGATAGTCAAAACGAGGAGGTACGACATTTTTGAGATTTCCTCAACCCAATATGGTCCTGGCTACAAGATGATTCAATGCATGGGATATTCAGGTACTGGTCCCCTGGGTAAACATCAAGAGGGTATTATTGAACCAATTTAGCTGCAAACAAAATCAACAAATGATAAGGTTGGACTGGGGTACAATCTGAAAAAGACATCAGACCAAAAACATGCTTCTAAGTCTATGTGGCAGAAAAGGATATCGCCTTCAACATTACAGGAAACAAACACTCAACAAACTCAAGCAGAGTGTGTAAAAGAGAAAGAGGAATCAACAGTCAAGAAAGAAGAAACAGTCAGCACTCAAGCTCCGATGGTGTCAGTTACATTAATACAATGAGTTGAGGTCCCAAAGGATATAAGAGATGAAGTAGAAAGAATCAGAGAATTGTTTGCACCGCTGAAAGTTCTAGTCACATACACTAGTAGACAACAAGTAGACAATTCAGAGACTGACTCAAACGAGTATGAATGGGGTCCTGACCACCTCTCAGATACATCCAGTACAAAAACTCTAGAAGAGTCTAGCAGTATCACAGATGAAACTCAAGAGCTGATACACATAAAACTAGAAAAAGAAATACATGAAATTAGACAAAAGAGACAAACAAACTATGAACAAGGACTAAAGGAAGGAAGAATACCAGAAAGATTTTCATCTATGTACCCCTATACTAAGACAAAAAAAATCAGGTATGGGTTTACACAAGAAGAATTGGAAGCTACAGAAGCAGAACCAGTCATCAGTCCTGAGGAAGCTGAGTGGAGTAGATGATAGAGAGTCACAAAAACATCAAGATCATGTCAATAAGTGTGTCAGATAAAAATGATAAATGAACTAAATCTTGAAGGAACTTGCAACATTAAAGATGTTGGTGTTGATACCATATATATACTCACTAAATCACTTGAAGAAGGCTCAGAAATTTCATCTGATGACTCCGACAATAGTCCCATTTTTTACAATATCTACTCAGCATCAAACTCTAAATCATCTGATGTAAATTATGAAAATCTGTCTATTGATCTTATTGTTGTCGAACCACGATATGACGTCTAGTCTGGCGTAGGGAACAACACTACAAGTATGTCTATTGGATCAAGTCAACTAAATATTAACATGAACTTTAATAATCATGCTCTGACTCTTCCTAGTCTCGAGACATTTATGCAAGTTATCCTTCTGGAACTCAACTTTTCGATCCGCAGTTGTGATGACAACACCATGAACTCCCTTGAACTGGTCCAACATTTATCCTTACTACATCCAAAACTAATTGACTGTACTTTACAAAACTAGCCCATGAATATACCTAATTTTGCCAATGACTATACATTAGCCTATTATCTCAATGCAGTTGAACCCATGAACTCTTCCACCAGTGAACAGAGTGAAAACATGACTGAAACAAATATCAAGTATCTTAGTTGCAAAAATAAGAAAAATAAAAAATAAAAGACCTGATGGCGAAAACCACATTGTGGTGGTGTCAGAATCTAAAAAAGAGAAAATAAAGGACGTACCTAAGGGTGAAAACCTCTCCGAGGCGCCTAAAGGTGAGATACTTGATATACTACCAAGTCATTTTCAGGAAAGGTCTTCTATATTGATCGAGCCAACTCAGCCAGTGAACATTGGAAGTCAAGAGACACCACACATCATTCATGTAGCTCAATCACTATCAACAGAAGAATTGAAAGATTTCACTCATCTATTTTTAGAAAAGAAAATCAATTTTGCATGGACGTACTGTAATATGCCAAGCCTGGATCTTGATCTTATCATGCACCATCTTTCTATCATACTAGGAGTTAAACCAGTCAAGCAAAAACTTCGTAAGATGCACCCGCATATGGCACTACTAGTCAAGGATGAACTAGAGCGCATATGGCACTACTAGTCAAGGCTGAACTAGAAAAACTGCTAAAGGCTAGATTTATTAGAGCTATAGACTATGCAGAATGGATTTCAAGCATAGTACCCGTGTCAAAGGCAGAAAAATCTGTCAAAGTTTGCACAGACTTCAAAGATCTCAACAAAGCTTGTCTGAAGGATGACTTCCCATTACCAAACATTGATATGATAGTCGACATGACTGTTGGGTATGAGATGTACTCACTAATGGATGGATTCTCTAAATATAATCAAATCAAAATAGCCCCTGGGGGTCAAGAAAAGACAACTTTCACCTGTGCGTGGGGAACTTTTTGCTGGAATGTCATGCCATTTAGGCTAAAGAACACAAGAGCAACCTACCAAAGAGCAGTAACTACTATTTTTCATGACATGATGCATAAGAATATGGAAGATTATGTTGATGACACCTTAGTGAAGACTATGAAGAGATCCACGTATATTCAAGAGCTAGGCCCTATACTAGATAGAATGGAAAAATTCAAACTCTGGCTAAATCCAAAAAAGTGTGCATTCGGAGTAACATCTGGTAAACTACTTGGCTACATTATTTCAAAGAAAGGAATCGAGGTTGATCCTGAGAAATTCCAAGCTATAATGGAAATGCCCCCTCTAAAGAACATCAACCAAATGAGAAGTTTACAGGGATGTCTCCAATCAATCAGATGCTTCATTTCTCAGCTAGCAGACAAAGCTCAACCTTTCACAAAAGTATTGAGGAAAGGAGTAATATACAACTGGGATTAGGAATGTGAACAACATCTTCAACGAATCAAAGAATACCTATCCAATCCACCAATATTGATGCCACCAATTAGGGTAAACCATTGATCTTATACATATCAACAACTAATTCATCACTGGGGGCACTTCTGGCACAACATGATGAAAATAAAAAGGAACAAGCTATATATTACATCAACACATTGGTGTCTTATGAAATGAACTACACTATAATAGAAAAAGAATGCTTAGCATTAGTCTTTGCATCACAAAAATTGAGACACTACATGTTAGCACATTCAGTCAAGCTGGTGGCTAAAATTGATCCACTCAAATATCTTCTCAACAAAGCAACACTTACAAGAAGATTGGCAAAATGGGTCATGATCCTTACAGAATTTGATATTGAGTATGTGGAATACAAGGCCATAAAAGGAGAGGTAATTGCTAATCCACTTGCTGAAGCTCCACTTGAAGACACTCAACCGCTACACATTGAGTTTCCACATGAATCAATAATGCATCTTACTCAACAACCCTGGAAGATATTCTTCGATGGGTCTTTTACTCAAAATGGTTCTAGTGCTGGAATACTATTTATTACTTCTCAGAAGTATTCAATCCCAAAGTCTTATAATATTTTGTTCCCTTGCACAAACAAAATTGTAGAATATGAAGCTTTGGTAAATGGGATAAAACTAGCTATTGAATGGAAGGTTTCGGAATTACACATCTATGGAGATTCTCAGCTAATCATCAATCAAATCAATGATACATATCAAACTCGAGATGAGAAACTGATGCCTTATAAGAGAATGGTTGATGATCTTAAGAAGTATTTTGCTTTTGTATCATTCCAACAGATTCCCAGATCCACAAACAGAGCAGCAGATGCTATGGCCACCTTGGCGTCTATACCTGAGTTGCAAGAATCTAATTTTCGCTTTGAATTTCTAGTGGAAGAGTTACATTACCCTGCCTATGATTCTCTTGAGACCCAAATAGTCTATTCTTTTATTGGACATGACTCATCTCAATATAGCCACATCTACTCTTATCTACAAGACCAAATTATCCCTGAAAAATATTACTTGTAATGAGAAAAGAAACCTAACCCAAAATGCTTCGCGGTATGTTACCATTGATAATGATCTATTTAGATGAGGTTTGGATGGTACATTGCTTAGATGTCTAGAAATTGAAGAATCTAAACGTGCATTATCAGAAGTCCATGAAGGTGTTTGTCGATCTCATTCGAATGGTCTTACTTTAGCTTGGAAACTACTATGGGCTGGCTACTATTGGCCAAACATGGAAAAAGATGCTATTAAATTTGCTAAGACTTGTGAGAAATTTCAGCTACATGGAAATCTCATACATGCTCCAGCAAGGGATCTCATACCCTTCATTAAACATTGGCCTTTTCAGCAATGGGCCTTTGATCTCATTGGTCAGATATATCCTGCATCATCTAACGGACACAAATTTATCATAACTACCACTAAGTGGGTAGAAGCACTTCCACTCATCAAAGCAACTGGTAAACAAGTAGCTCTCTTCATCCTAAACTATATCATCTACAGGTATGGGATACCTTCATCCATTGTGACTGACAATGGAGTATAATTCAAGAATAAAGATCTAGATGAGCTCTATGAGAAATTCAAAATTACACAACACTGGTCATTAGTATATTACCCTCAAGGTAATGGACAAGCCGAGGCATCCAACAAAAACCTTCTGACTATCTTGCACAAAACAATGAACAAATCCGGGAAGGATTGGCATCTGCAGTTCAATCTTGCATTATGGGCTTATAGAACAAGTATCAGAACACCTACTGGGGCTACACCTTTTTCTTTGGTTTATGAGTTTGAACCAGTATTACCTATTGAAGTGGAAATACCATCTCTAAGAGTTTCTTTGCAAGGTCTTGTTACTGATGAAGACTATAGAATATCTAGATTGCAAGAACTTGAATTGTTGGATGAGCGTCGACAAGTGGCATTTGATCATCTCAGAGTATATCAAAAGAGAATGTCCAGAGGATATAACAAGAAAGTTTGACAAAGAGAATTTCAGGTTGGTGACCTAGTTCTGCGAGAAAATCCTAAAAATTAGCAGTTTTGAGACAACAAAGGGAAGTTTGAACCCAACTGGCTGGGTCCCTACATTGTTACTACAGTATTTGGCTCTAGTGCCTATCAGCTCTCAACATTGGAAGGAGAACAACTCCGTGAACCGATTAACACCATCCATTTGAATAAATTCTTCACTTAGCATTCTCTGCTCCAGCAACCTGTACAGCTGAAAAAGTCCTAAATTTTTTTTTAAAAAAATCATAAAAAGTCCTAAAAAAAAAAAAGGAGAAAAAAGAGAGAAATTGCCCTGGTGAAAACCTGGTAAACAGGCACCTTGGTAAAAAAAAAAGAATCTCTGTCAAGTAGGTGAAAACCTGGTAAACAAGCGCCTCTTTTACTCAAGCGCTCCATCTATCAACGCAATGTTGGCATTTCTCGCTTTCCTGCATCCTTGCTTTCACTTGTACATATATTTTAGTCACTTTTCATGACATCCTAGTTCATTGGAACCATCATGGCTTGAAACTGATCAATTTCATACTCTTAGGTTAATCGAAAAGACACATTACATGTCCTAAGCAGTATCAACCAAGTCATCTTTCCGTCAGTTAAACCTGGTCGTCCACTCTAAGTTAGTCACTTGTCTCCTGACTACTAAAGAGTTTTATCACTGAGTTAACAAACAAAACAACATAACGAAAAACAATCACTAAATAGTTTGAGCTATGAATGAAAATTTACTTTGTATGCTATCTTTTATATTGATTTTTGATTATTATCCCTCTGAGTAACTCAAGGAAGTCTATCTTGACTAAGAGGAGCAAGGATTGGGGGCATAATTTTTTCTTTGTTTTCTTTTTGTAGGAATGATTCCGTTGATCTGGAAACATCTAATAAGCTGGGTGTCTGTGATAAGAGCCTTCACAACAAGGTGAAATCGCCACACATACCTCAACTCCGCTTACTTGTGTGCTACAGGGATGTTCCCTTCATTCCTTTGTTTGTTTTGAGGGAATTTCTTTATCATGCAATTCGGGTCCCTACGAAATCTGTCCAAGCATATGAACGAAAAAAGGGTCATTGCGGACAAGATAATTAAAATTGCACATTGAAAAGAAAGGAAATCTAATCTGCCTGTTATGTTCGTTATGCTCGGTGATGAATCTTAAGCATTTTAAATCCAGTGACTAGGTTTAGGTTCCATTTCATATTTTGCATTTTATTTTGCATTTTGTGAATTTAGAGTGATTTCGGTATGATAATAATGATCTCTTTATCTTCTAAATGAGAGCTGGAAGCATCATAATTTCTTAGCTAAGTGGTCTCTTTTTCATCATTTCTCTGATCAAGTACTTATGTTTTGAGATGTTAGTTGCACACATAAACATTTTATATAGATTCACACATTTCATTATTACTCATTTGCATTCATCTTATTGCATAGAAAAATAAAAAAATTGCATTACTCATTACTCATTCTCATTCATCATTTATTTGCATATGAAAAGAAACAAAAATAGACATCCATATTCATTCGCATTACATACATCCATACTAAAAAGAAATGCATACATATAGAATAAAGCATATAGAAAGCATCTCATAAGCGAATCAACACAAGTACGATGAAATCAAATCAGATATCGTAGAAAGTCTCAGAGTACAAAATGATGTTAAATGACATATACAAACCCCCATTGGAGCAAGAATTGTATAGGCTACAAAAAATGGGTGTGTCTACAAAAAAATATCAGAGCTACAAAAATAATATCTATCTCTCAGCCTCTCCCTCATCGCCAGGTGGAGGAGGAGGAGTATGCTGTCTAGGATCCTGACAAGGTGCCCGAGCTCCCTCCGACCATGCCATGTACTGTGAGTAGGGGACAACCTGTTGCTCTAATGGAACTGCTACACTGTAAGCCACAACATAGTAAGCCCCCCGACTAGTCTGGTGCAAAACCTCCTGCTAAAGAGTGTCTCGCTCTGCTCTCATCACTGCAACCTGACTATCACACTCTGCTCTGAGCTCCACCAGCTAACGATCTCACTCCACCCCAAGCTCTACTAGTTGTCGATCTCGCTCCACTAGCTGAGTCTATGCCACTATCAACTGTGATTGCAGATTTGCTAGACGTGCTCTCATCGACCACGCTGCGTCGGTCCCCTGCTCTCTCGTAGCTCTCCACCTCCATCTCCACCTCCAGCTCCACCTTACTCCTCCTATCTCTATCGGACCTATCTTGGTGCTGCTCTCTCCTCCTCAGCTCCACCCAACCTCACACCTACACTCCCTAGGGATCCACCCTCACCCCTCTGCTATCCAATCCCAGTTGGAACCCTGTTGCTACTAGCACCAGGATCGTCACCTGCCTACCTCAAAGCCTTGGCTCTCTATCCCTGTCCCTATCTCTGGCCCTATCCCTACCCCTGTGCGGGGGCATCATCCTCAACCTCCTCAATATGAGGTGCCTTCTCTGTCGGATCAAAAAATCTAGGGAATGGATGCTGCTAGAACCAATCCTTGTACTGGGGTAATACTCCCGCATCTACAATATCACCCATGTAGTCCCATCGGAGTCACCGTAATCCACTCAACTCCTGCATACTCAAAGCATAAGATAACCTCGGTGCCCATCCCCACCTCTCCTCATCAACATATCTCGCGTACGCTGTGAACTCCTGCGAGATCCCCTGAGGCCTACCATACTATCTCATCATTCGAGATACCACGAACCATTCCACCATAGTTTGTGATCTACCAATGAGTGGGCATGTAACAAATAGGTCTCTGCGTATGATCCTCCAGTCAACCCATGGCTCTAGGCCCCTGTAAGGTCTCCATACCACGACTATCAAATCATCTAGCTACCATCTCAAACAATCTATCTTACCCAGATGGGGCTAAGTAACATATCTAGAATACCTATACACAATAGGCTGACCAAGCTCTCTGCCATCATCTACAATCGGCCTGCATACTGGGCGGTGATCCCAGACCCATACCTATAAAATCAAGACTCCTGCAGCCATAATCTTCCCCTCCTGGAAGATGATCTCATGCATCTTGTGATACATGCATGCTAATATACAAGAGCCCTAGCCTAGTCTCCAACGGGTCTCAACAAGTCTCTCTAGCATCCAGCCCCATCCACAAAGGAATCCCTACTGTCCCCTATCCAACATCAAAAAGTAGCCGATAAAACCTGCTAGGATGCAAGCCAGAGGAAACTCCTCACTG
This sequence comes from Cryptomeria japonica, assembly GCF_030272615.1. Taxonomy (NCBI): domain Eukaryota; kingdom Viridiplantae; phylum Streptophyta; class Pinopsida; order Cupressales; family Cupressaceae; genus Cryptomeria; species Cryptomeria japonica. Next base: position 256,353,219 of record NC_081410.1, read on the forward strand.
TACTTGCTCATCATAATGTCCCAACTGATATAACGTGTCAAGATATCTGGATCCCTGAATACATGTCTGGCAACCTATAATCCAAGAAGATGTGTTGCATCATAATCTACCATACCCCTAGCAAAAGGGATATGAAGAATCTTGTAAACATCCTCGAGAGTGATGGTCATCTCCCCAACTGGCAAATGGAAGGTGTTATGCTCATAATGAAATCTCTCAACTAGCGCTGTGAGCATTCCGTGATTCACACGGATATCTGGTAAACCAAGAAGGTGGGTGAAACCACACAAATCAATATGTGTCTGCTCAACATCTGACAACTATCAAACTAATGTCATAGTGGGTAGGTAGACACATCTAAAAAGAACATGAGGCAATCGAACCTGCAAAAATCAAACAATGAAGTATCAGAAAACATTCCAAATAAGACTACAAGAGAAGTAAAACATCACGCAAATTCAACTACGTCAATTGCCAAGTCAAAATTTCAAGTTTGGACCTTAAAAAATGCTCACTATTTTCCAAATGACAAAACACAGAAGGGCAGAAACTCATATGAGTCAGGATTGGGCTTCGTACGACAAAAGATCCCCATACGACACAAGAATAGATTTCAGACGACAAAATGGTCTCTTATGAATGTCGTCATACGATAGAAGGGTAGGTGTCACACGACAAAACTAATGACCCTAAATGATAAAACAAACTTTAACAATTTATCGTACGAGACAGGATCCTATCTTGCACAACAAAACGTGAAAACCCGATTTCAACGTGCCAAAAACTTGAAAAATCAACAAAAAAATTCAAAATTGGAATGAATAAAAGGCTTAAGATCGATCACTTACCGCTGGCTCATAGTTACGGGGTCTATTATGTCATCTCTAGTGCTCGAATCGATGCTCACAAGTGGGAACCACCATTTTTATTTGCAGAAGGCTTTTCAAATTTTCAAACTTGGAGGGTTAAAATGATTTGAAAATGACACTTTTACCCCTTATATAGCCAAAACCCTAATTTTTCAACTTGCTCCGATGGACATGAAAATTGTACCCTTAGATAATTTGCCCGTTTTGATTCCATTTTCGGGATTGAAATTGAAATATGAGATCATTTTCCTAGTTAATTTCACACTTAGCACTTTTTCATCAGAAGCTCATTCTTTCTTCAAATTGCACTCAATTTGTCATAAATCAATGTTGTATCTCAATTTCATTCTATAAAACAACTTTGTGCTCAACTTCAACATCAACGCCAAATTTTCAAAAATTCCTTTGAATCATTTGTGCTCAAATCATTATCATCGCTAAAAATTGCCTATAATCATGTACCCTTGCTATCTTTCGATTTCGTTCTCAAGGGGGCATACTCATGACCTCACATCTTCAAAGTCGAGAAAATTTTCAAATATTCATGAAAAGTCAAGCAAAAATCCTTTCAACTAAAGAAAAAAAATTTCTTATTGCTAAGGGGCATCTTAGCTTTATCGCTTCACATCAAGTTGAGATCTCTCGATCATTTGAATCGAATCAATCGCTAGGGGCATATCAGCTTCATCATTTCATATCAAGCTGATATTTGTCTTCATCTGAATCTGTCTCTTAACGTTAATCAGTTTCATCACTTTTCATCAAGCTGATTATTCGTTTAAACTCAACCAAGGGTTTAAAGAGTATCTTCGATCACACGCTCAATCTAAGCAGCTGTTCAGTTTCATCGCATCAAATCAAGCTGGATAGTTTATCTTCGCTCATCGTATCTTGATCCATCAAGTTCAAGATTGATTTTTATCTTCGCTCACTGTGTCTAGTTCAATCAAGTTCTAGATCAGTAAGATCTGCTTCTTGATCAATCAAGTTCAAGTTCGGTATATTTGCTCTCTATCGTTCCTAGTTCAATCAAGTTCGGGATCGGTATTGCTTTAATCAGACTTTGTTCAACTTCATTGCTTCAAATCAAGCTAAACACCTTGCTCTTCATTTGGTTTATGATCAATCAAGTTCAGAACTGGTATCTCCTAGATATCACATATTCTTTGAACCAATGCACTGCTCGCACATTAATTCAAAGAAAGGCAAATATAATACCCTAAAAATGGTCATCTAAACCATGGGCCCCTAATCTTGACAACATCACCAAGGTCCTAACCAAAGGCAATTAAATCAATCTTGAGCACATTATTAATTCTTCAATCATCAAATATCACATGGCAAGTCAATTACTTAATATTAATTAAATATTTATTTAATTAATTGAATCATTCCAAGAAAATCATTTTTTAAGCAATTATCCTATTTAATTTATTAAATATCCTTGCATATTTAATTAATTAATAAATTTGCCATTTAATCATGCAAAAAAGAATTAATTTATTACAAAAGAGGAATTAATTACAAAGCAAGAGTTCAATTGAAAATAAAATAAAAGAATTGAATTGAGAGAGAAATCAAACTTGAGATTTTTTTTTTTTCTTCTAAATTTAGAACTTGAAATCAGAAAAGCAATTAAATGAATTATTAATCATTCTCTAAAATTGGAACTCAAAGCTTTTCAGAAAAAGAAGTCCAGTTGCATTGAAAAGACTCTTTTCTTGAATAAATCAAAGAATTGTCTATTTTTATCAAAAGTGCATGGAATTAATTAATTCTTATTTCTAATGCAACTTGAACTTCCTATCTAAATGCATTTCAATTAAACTATAATTGGAATCTATCTCAAAGTTAACTGAACATGATTTCTCAATTATTTTCAATTAATCCTAAATTGAGCTTTTTCATCATCTCTCTTTTAATTCTCTATAAATTCAGCCTTTAGCTCTCATCCAATTTACCTTAAAGATTTTTGAGAACACGATTGGAGATTATTATTATGCTGATTTTTGCTCTGGAGTCATTGAATATATTGTGCTTTTTTTAGATTATTTGCATCCATATTGCTTGAATCCATTATTGCTTGAATTCGTTATTGCTTGAATTATTCATCCATCTTGCATCTATTGTAGCTTAATATCATGCTCATATAGATTAAATCCTTCATCTTGGTGTAGTCTAGTCACTGGTATTGCTTATAAAAATCTAAGAGCAATCTTACTCACATCTTTTAGAAGGAAATTAGTCGCTTTCTTATGGTTTATTATTTATTGATTATTGATTTACTAACCATACATGTAATGACTTAATTGAAGTGTTGTGCCGACAACTATAGATCCTTATTTCACTTTTTCACACACATAGGTGTTGGTGCAACTTTTGGTAGAGTTTCAGGATGTTGGTGATCATGTTCGAGACTTGGTGGATGGAGATCATTGTTGTAGTGTGTGGACCTATAATGGGTCCCGGTTGATCTAGGTTATGGACTGACTTTAATGTAACGTGTGGATTGGACCTCTCGATGTGTTTCTAGGATGTCTTATGTGTTGGATATTATTTGTTTGCTCTAAGGCTGACATGGTTTGTAATTATGTAATTGGTTTATTATCTGGTGGCCAACCTAATTTTTTATGGTTGAGGGTTTGTATATATAGATGTATGATCTCATTGTAGATCATCATGGTATGGGAAATGGATATGTAATGTGCAAATAATGTAATATCATTTAAGCAGAGGATTTGGTTGATCATTGGAGATCGAATTGGGTTTATTTAAGAGGATTCAGTCCTTCGGTATTGAGCTTAATTGGAACTGTACTCAAGCATAGGAGATGCTATCTTTTGCAGTTCAACACTTCTCCGAATTGTAGTATGGATTTCTATGTTGTCAGTGAGACTCCTTTTGTGACGAGCAGTGCGCTCTAGGCTATTGGCCTTCCTTCAAGTGCAGGACCCTTAATTGTAATTCACATACTTACTACATAAGTATTATCTGACTGTGGGTAGGCTTCCCACCGTGGTTTTTCCCTTTACTGGGTTTTCCACATATAAATCTTGGTGTCATGTGGATGGTTTTTATTCTATGATTATTGTTTATGATTAATTAGTTTAACTGCTATTCCAGTATTAATGTTTTGGGTTCTAGTAATATTTGACAACTGATTCACCCCCCCTCTCAGTTGTCTTCTGGTCATTTGAACTGTCTAACACTCATCATCCAAGAAGTGCAGCTACAAAGTGTGGGGTTAAATGACCTCAAAGACCTCTACCAAGGTGACAAAGATTTTGGTGAAGCATATGATTTTTGCTCAAAGTTTGCTAATGCTTGCCATGTTGCCTATTTTGATTTTATGTTGTAGGAAGACTTATTGTTTAAAGGACACCTACTTTGCATACAACGGTGCTCTATGAGGGACAATATCATCAAGGAGAAGCATCAAGGTAGTCTAAGTGGAAATTTTGGTCTTGACAAGACCTTAGAGTAGGTTGGCAGGTTCTACCATTGGCCTAGACTACAGTCATATGTTAGGAAGTTTGTGGAGCAATGTGCTATTTGTCAGAGGGCTAAGGGTACCTCCAACAATGCAGGATTATATCAGCCTCTTGCCATACCAACAAGGCCATGTGAGTGTGTGAGTATGGACTTTGTCCTTGGTTTACCAAGAACTCCAAGAGGATATGATAATGTCTATGTCATAGTAGATAGATTCAGTAAGATGGCACACTTTGTGCCTTGCAAATGCACTAATGATGCCTCATACATGGTAGGGTAGTTTTTCAAAGAGATTGCGAGGATCCATGGTTTGCCTCTTAGCATTGTGAGTGATAGAGACAAAATTTGTGAGCCACTTTTGGCAAACCTTGTGGAAGAAACTTGGTAGCAACCTTTCTTTTTCAACTGCATACCATCCACAATCTCATAGTCAAACTAAAGTAGTTATTATATCCTTGGGTAATTTACTGAGATGTCTCACCAAACATCATGGTCAAGCTTGGGATCTAGTATTGGGACAATCAGAGTATGCCTACAATGACTTTGTCAATAGGAGCACAGGCCATAGTCCATTTGAGATCGTATATGGATGTCATCCAAGGGGTATCTTATAACTTAGGGACCTCAGTTCCATGGACCATAGGAGTGCTCAAGGTGAAAAATTTGTAGAGAATATGAAGGAGATCCATGAACAAGTCAAGAAAACATTGCAGCAGAACAATGAGAAATACAAGATACAAGCAAACAAAACAAGGAGAGAAGTACACTCCAAGGTAGGTGATATGGTTATGGCCTACCGGAGAAAGGAGAGACTCCATAAAGGGAAACCTAGCAAACTATGCATGAAGAAGATTGGACCTCTTAAGGTTGTGCATAAGTATGGCAACAATGCCTATGAGGTGGAACTACCACCAAACTTGAGTATATCACCAATCTTTAATGTATGGGTTTTTTTTTAGTATAAAGGAACTCACTCAGCTACAAACCAAGGAGACCCTACTTCTATTGAAGATGTATATTGGATACAAGACCTACCTCCAAGCCAACCGGTGACATTGGATTGAATTCTAGATTCCAAGATTTCCAAAAGACTAGGAAAGGAGTCTATAGGGACTACCTAGTTAAATGGACAGGTCTCGCTAAATCTAAAGCTACATAGATGTCAGAAGGAGATATACTACATCATGGAGCCACTGTTCAATCCCTATCCACTCAAGGGACTTGAGTTCTTCCTACCCTGGGAGTATGGGGTAGGGGCACTTAGCAAATTTTGTTAACTTTATTTCTAGGATATTGGAATCATGTTTTTCATTTTGTCATAAGGCCAAGAGGCCATTGAGTGTGTGCTCAAATGATTGTAAGGGCCGTAAGAGTCTTTGTTTGGCCAATATTGCCATGTGAGCTCTTAAAGGTGCCAAGTAGAGCACTTGATAGGTTTGGTTGGTTGATGCTATTTTTGAGGTTGTTAAGCCCATATAAGTCACTTGGAAGTGACCAAGTTTTGGGTTGAGCAAAAGTTTCCCACCAAGGCAAAAATTGCAGAAGTTACAAAAGTTGCTCATAGCAACTTTGCAACATTTTCATACACCAATGGCTAGTTGGTTGATACAATCGATTGTGAGAATATGTAACTAATCCAAGGCCAGTATAAGGCTTGGAAAGAACAATGATAATTGGTCGTTGAAAATTTGAAGCAAATAGACAAGTTTGGTTTCCCATTTTGGTGTGTTCTTCTGAGTTACCGCCTGTTCTTTGCAAGTTTGTATGACCTGTATTGATTGACACTTCCAAAACAGGGACATGGATTGTTGGAATGGTGTCTTACCTTCATTTTTCTTTTGTTTTGGAGTCTTGAAGTGTTATAGTTTGTAAATAATCTTCATTTTGTTGCAGGCGGGTTCAAAAGTCCTAGAAACTAGGGTTTTGAGAGAAAAATGGCTCCAACCTAACATTCCATGGTGGATACCCACTCTAAAACCTTGTGGAATGTTAGGTTGTAATGTATTCTATGTTTTATTTTTGGTTTTGAGATAGGGGAAGTTAAACCAAATATTTGCCACCATACCCTAGGCTTGGCACGTTGAGTTGGCAAGCATTAGGTAACATGGATAAAAGGCCCTAATTGGGTGAATCCGGTGGATGGAGGTGAATAATGATTGGATTGGAAATCATAATGGAATAAAAAAACTAAAAATAGAATCAATTCACTTAGGAATTAGGAATGGTGAAGGTGTCTGAGCAAATCTCTACTTTTTAGGCCTAGGAAGGGGCAATTAGGCCTAATTATCCCTATAAGGGTTAGATATGTTAAAGACAAAACCCACCTCCAGTTTTTAGATATTGTATGTAAACCCCAAAAGGGTGTCTAGAATGTAAAAAATTTCATAGGGTTGTTAAGAAATTTTAGCAAATAAACGCAAAATACCCCATTGATAGGGCTATTAGAATTAGGTCTCCTATTAGGACTAAAAGTGTTGTTTGCTAGTAAAACTTGGAATCGGTAAATACCTAAGTTATATAGGAAGGAGTAGGGTTGGTAACATATAAGAAATCATCCAACCTTATGTGTGTAGTGTGGGGAATGAAGATCCTATGGTAGAGGGGTTGAACTCTCAGGTGGAGTGTGAAAGGGAGTTGGAAAACAAGGTCTCCTAATCAAGAGAATGGAGCTCACAAAACAACAAGTGCTTATCCTAGCCTAAGGACCTTGGGAAGGTCAGAGAGGGTAAGTCTTGTAGACCCTTGGAGGGTGTGAGGTGTAGAATAATTGGATGGTTCTAGTGTACCTTGGAGGAGATACCTAGATAAGGTAGCATAAATAGGTGAGAGACAACTCTCTCTACATCAAGGAGAGATATAGTCATTTTTTGAAGCGGGAAAGATTTGAAAGATGATTTTTTTGGTTGATGAATGTTTCCATCAATGAAAAAGGGGAATATTTTTGTAAATGTGAAGTTGATGGTATATCAGTATGGTTGTCATTGATGTCAACGCACTGATTCTATGATTCAGTGAATGGATTGTGCTCCACATTTTTGATATATTGCAAAAATGTGCAGGATGTTTTGGTATGTTGGATATTTCTTTGAGATGTTATTCTTGTGTTTTGGTGGTCTAGAAGTTGTGCTTCAGAAGTTGAAGCAGTAATGATGATGTTTTTTGGCAAAGTTTGCAGAGCTCCATGTTTCTCCACATTTCTGATACTGATGATGAGATTTCAGATTTATGTTATTTATTTGTTCATCTCTGAAATTCTGATTTGGAATGTGATGATGAGCTCTAAAGTCATGGTTGTTGATATGTTCATTTTGGGTATGCTTGACCTTAAATGATTATGTTTTTTCTATATCATTTGTGGCGTATAAATAACATGTTGTTTTGATTGATAACATGGTGTGGTCCACTTCTCATTCCTCTACACTATGGGAATGTTTAGTGTAGACCTATTTCAAATTGTGTTTCGGTGAATTATTTTATTTTTGGCCGACTTGGAGAGAGTTTGAATTTAAGAGATTAGTATATATAGAGGATGTTTGAAATGTAAAAGAGATAAAAAAGTAAATGGATGCAAGTGGATTGAAAAGGAAGATCTATTTTCCTGTAAATGTATGCAAGGATGTGAAGTTGTGGTAGAGTAGTGAGATTACGTGCTGTTATTGTTTGATACTAGAGGCAATGAGCCAAAGGTTTCTTTCAACATTGCAGATTTGTGGCAGTTGTGCTTGAGTGGTGGATTCTTTATTTTTCTTTCTTCTTCTAGGCAGTGAACCCTTCTTTTTTGGCAGTTGTAGCCGGGTAATGAGCCCACCTACAGTGAGCCACCCTTTGTAAAAATAACCTTAACCAATGACACCCTAACATGTGTTTTATTAATTAAGAATTAGCATTCTCTGTGGTTTTTCCCTCAGTTTTTCCACGTATATTCAGTGTTCTTATGTATGTTTTACATATGTGTTATTTCATTCTTATAGTTGTTTAATTAATTAGAAGTTTCTTTACCGAATCTATCTTTGTGGATTGAGTAAAAGATAGTAATTGGTACAATTGATTCACCCCCCCCCTCTTAGTTGTCTGGGATATTCAACATATATTAATTATAACTTTTCCTATATTTCTCCTAAAAAATTGTTGTCATCTTTAATTTGAAAGGTATTCATTATAGAAATAAAATTAAGACTAGCTTGGGCTCACTCCTTTATGAAAATAATCTCAAATAAAATCTTGGTATCTACTATGTAAAAATGAGGCAAAGGAGATCCATTTTATGAAAATTTTGGAGAGAATTATGGGAGGGAAACTAGCTCATCTTGAGCAACCTCATTATATTCTCATGGTATCAATAATTGAATTCAATTAGTGAACAAACTAGGATGACTAGTAAAATCTCGCCACTAAGGATTGGTCTTTAAAATTGAGGAGGTTTAGTTTTCTATGACAAATAATGAGTAAAGTGGGGCATCTACAAAAGGTGATTATGACTCAATATAAGTTTTAAGATGTATGATTTAATGGCCTAAATGAGGTGATTTCACATTAGACTCGAGAGATATGACCTAAATAATTAATTTAGAAAATTGTTAAAAGGCGGCTATTATGAAGGGGTAAGGGGGAACATGAAAAATGGGAAAATCACCTAGAGGAATGTAAAAAAGGGGGTGGGGGAGAAAAATTCAGATTAGGCTAGGGAAAAGATTAATCTAAAGAAAACACATAGGAAGGGGATTATGATAACAAGGGAGAACTAGGATTAGATATAAGAAGACAATTGTCAAAAGTACAAAACAAAACACAAGATAAAATGAATGTAAAACACAAGAGAGAATTGTAGACTATAGAATTGTTGATCTTACATTTTATCCCCACTTTAGTAGGCTTATGATTCTCTAGAAGAGGCTTGCTAGAGTAGAGTCTAGTAAAATCAAATATATAGGATACAATTACTAAATGGTGAGAGATCAATCTTGGACTTGTCTTGTAAGTAACCTGCAAAAAATTAACCATTCTTATTAAGATTTGCTCCATAGAAGGTAAGAAAGTGAAACAATGACTTGCAACAAAAAGGAGGATAAAAATCTTTGAAAAAGGAAATCATAAACTAGATACTTGGTAATGGGAAATGAAAATGAAGGCAAAGGTTATAAGAAGGCCAACCATAAATGAGGCTAGGCCAAATGAAAAATGAGAGGTACTAATAACAATAATCAAGAAAAAATAAAAATAAAAATTGGGTACACAATTTTGAGATTGTCACCCTTAGCTAAAGACGATCATTGACCTAATTAAACACTAAAAAATTGATAGTTTCTACACAATGTATTGACTAGTTGGCAATTTACACCTTGTCTATTAATGAAAGCTAATTGATTTCGAAATGGAAACTAAAAATTGGAAATTGATGATGTTGATAGTGGTTAGAAGGTAACCATTCAATTGGATAAATAGGAAAGGCATTCAATTGGATAAATAGGAAAGGCTAGGTCCAAAGTAATAAGATAGGCTAGTCTTCAAGGTCATTGCCAAAGATAAAGGATACAAATGAGTGATAGAAAGTGATATAGGATATATGCCCCCTTAAAATTCTTAGAGTTCATATCATTTTAAGGATAATGGTAAAGAGGGAACAACAAAAGAATGAATACCAAGGATTTTGATAGGGAAAGAAGAAAAAAATGAAGGAGAACATCTAGGTAATGCCCTTAATAGATGATAAAATAAGATAGTCACAAGGAAATGATTATCACATGCCCCCAAGTGACCAAGTGGCCCTATACTGAGAATAAAAGGGAAACATCAATATTACGTCCCCACAAGTGATTAAAATATGAAAATGAATATGAAATACCACTAGGAATATATAAAGCAATAAACGTTGAATGATGAGACATGAAGCAAAAGTATGACAAAGATAATCACAAAGAAAACACACTCATGAGAGAAAAATCAAGAAATAAAATAAAGGAAAAATGTGAAATAAAGGATTTAATAGGAAACATTAAGCAATGCAAAGGATAATGATTAAAATTGCCTCTCATTATAAGATGGGGATCAATCCTAATAGTAGTGTATGTTCAACTGATTAAGTATGGATCTTAATTTTCTATTTGACCATAGTGAGATGATTCATAACCATGAAGAAAGAAAAGAGCTAAAATGGATGTGGAAATGGTAAATGCAATAAAGAAAAGGTGACAAGCAAAAGAAAGAAAACAATGAGACAATAAATAAGAAAAAGATAAAGGTGAAAACACAAAGGTGATGAATCAAAGGATGAATCAAAGGATAAAAGAAAACACTCAATTCTGGGGCAAAAAAAACATGAGAATAACAAGAAGGCAATTAGCCAAACGTGAAGAAGGTTTAACTTAGTAGACTACACCTTCCCACATAACAAAAATTAAACTCGATAGGTGAATATTTTAGCATACGTTTCACCCTAAAATGACTGTTTGCCAACCCTCCCATTGTATAGAAGATGTTTTAAAATTCAAAAAAATTGTTTTGAGGCTTACCAAAACTTTTATAAGAAACAAATGGTGGTTTGAGAATGTTTTAGAGTAGTTGAGCATATTTTGTTCAAGAGAATAATTCATATTTTGATGCCAACATTGTGTCAATATCTTCCTCTTACCATCCTACCCTCTCTCCATTAGCAGTTGATTTTTCTTTTCCCTTTTAGTTCCTTACCCTTTTGGTCCTTTTTCTTAAGGGCGGTCCTCTAATATATGTGGGGTTGAAATTATTTCAAAATAGTGTAGAGAGGGTGACTTGAATCAAATTCTAATATTGGTTTTTTTTGTTATTTAGGTTAGTCATCAAATTGGTGTCTTTGATTGTGTGATTATTTATCCCAAATATAGGAATTCTAGTCCATTGAGGATTGGTGTGTTGAAATTAGTATTACATTCATAACATACAGGTTACATATAAATAATAATAATAAATGAATGTTAATAGGTGATATTGAATAAAGATTATCATTAGTTTTGGGAAGTTACTTTATTGTAGGTATTTAGGTGTTTATTGCATGGGGAATAATGGATTTATAATCCATATTGAAATATAATATAAACCAAATTGTGTTTATGAATCAAATATATCATATATTATTTTGTGTTTACCTTTTGTGCAATAATTTAAAATAAAAGAAATTCTCACCATTTCTATATGACATCACATCAAATATCATCCATGTAGTCATGCATATTCTAATTGCCATAATTATAGCACATAAATTTTGTATTGTGTTGGACATTCAAAGCATTTGTTAGATATTGAAATTATTAGTTGTTTACTAAAATCCATGTTTGGGCGCTCCAAATCGATGTTGAGGTATTCAAAACATTGTTTGGAAGTTTTAACTAATTGTTAGGCATTTAAAGTCTTTTGTTGGGCATTGAAACTCACATTGGAGGATCCCAAACATGATACCTTTATCATTTTACAATGAAACTTAAAAATTTAAGATGTTTTAGAAAGCTAATGAAGAGGAGAACAAGACCCAAAAATATTTTGACAATGCTACTAGTATTTGATTAGTAGTTTGATGTATAAAATAAAGTAATAAAATAGTGGTATAAATTTATACACAATTGTGTTAAAAAAATTCTGTTTGGTGAGTGCAAATAATTCTTTGTTTTGAAGTGAAATAAATAATAAGTGATTTACATATTTTGATTAGGAATATTTTAAAAAATAAAATTATATTTTTATATTTTGAAGTGATAAGGTATGAAATGGTATTATAATATTTGAAAAATTTATTTGTCATGTATTGAATTAGAAATAAATGATTTGAATTAGAATAAATAAGGATAAATACAGTTTAATGTTGCATTGATGATACGTGATTTTGTGTGAAATTGAGGTATGTTATTTTTTGAAAAGAAATAGAGATTATAAAAGGTGCACTTTTAGTGGAATAGACACATGATGTCTACCCATGGTTTCTGCTTAATTTGCTTTGTATGTAAATCTAAAAAAATAGAACCATAATCTATTTTTTTACTACCTTGTGGCACATGGCATTATTTATTGAATTTTATTTGATACTCAATGTTGCCACGACATGAAAAGCGAAAGATTAAAAATGGTTATGGAGTAGATATTGAAGATAATGGAGAAGGAGAATTGAAGAATTCATCAAGTTTAAAGACTAAGTGCAATAATCTGATAATGGGGCTTGTTAGAGTTTGATGTATTTTTTGCCTGATGATCTCATGCTATCATAAGCCCTAATGCTGGCATAAAAATTGCAAAGATTTATTTTCCATTATAAATTTTGGGATGAGTTCCCTGGGATTTGTTTTGTGGAGTCACACTTTCAGTCATCCCCATGATTCAATGCTCTTAAGTAAGATTTGTGAGGTATCCCATATCCTCTATATTTGATTCTTTATCTCAGAGATGCAAAAATAATTTTATTTGGTTACCTTTGGTATGGGTTATAAATAAATGTTGATCCTTAATCTATAATGTTTTACCTTGTATATTATTTTTAGATTTGAAGATGTGTAGATTCTCTATTTGTTTTCCTTTTAGTAGGAGCAAAATATTATCGTTGATCCTCTATCTATGATGTTTTACCTTGCATTTATTTTCATATTAGGATATAAAAAGATACCCTTTTTGGTTTGGATTTTGGTAGGTGAGATCCCGAACCTTTGATCCTTTATCTTCTTGTAATACTTTATATTTAAGGATAGTAATGTATTTATTTGTGAAAGGGATTAACTATTATCCATGATCCATAAATCTTGAAATTTTACCTCATACATCTTTTCAAAGTCAATGATGTGGTATTTTTCTTACTTGTCTACTTTAGGCATTGGTTAAGGAGTTTTCCCAATGTAACATCATAAATCGTCATCGGACCAATTTACACCTCATGTTTGTGTCCCTAGTTTGACGTATCTCCCCCTCATGTTCTATCTGGGCCCACTCAATGCCTTAACTCCATTTGTGATGCTATGTACACTTGCAATTTTATTTCTTGGAGTGTTTTCCTTCTCATGAGTCTAAACTATAGTCCCTGAATGAGGAGGACCAAGGCGCTAGCACCCTGGTCCCCCTTAGTTGGGCCCTATTTTGAAGTGGGTGATGGACTCTATCTCTCCAATCAGAAAGGAAATTTGTGGCTCTACATGATCGTTGGAGGTCGGCTTAATTGATAAATGACCTAGATACACCTATATAAAGACATTTGATCAACCTCATTACATCCATTCATCATAAGTATTTTACCTAAAGCATTCATGCATTCATGATCAAGCATTTTCAGAGATCTTCAAGGCTACATATTCTTCATTCAACCATTGTGGATCAAAATTGCATCATTCATATGCAAGAATGTGTGTGTGATTTGGATTTTATCATGTTCGTGTCATGTGATACAACATATGTGATTACATTCAAGAAGCAAAGCATAATTGTCAACAATTGTAGATCTGAGGTATACCTTTCCATTATTTATTTCAATATTTGCAATATTTCATTCAAGGTTAATTCCTAAATTGGGGTTTAACTTAGGTAAACCTTTATTCCCAACAATTTCCCCCTTCTTTCTATGTGTAGGAAACATGTGCAAAGTTATGATTTTGAGGATCCACATTATTCATAGAGATGAACAGGTTCCCCATTGGATGATAAAAAGTGTGGAGGACCAAATCAAAGGGCATTCTAGTCTCAAAAAATCAAGAGCTCCTTCTGGGAATAGATCCAAACACTCTTATATTGCTCAGATCCAGGTTCATGGCTTGATCCAACAACTATAACTCACTGTTTACATACAATTACTTCAATTTCAACACATTTAGCCTAATTTCAATATTTTCACAATTCAACTTAAAAGAGGGTATCAATTTCCAATCTAGTCAATTCAATAGAATTTATTATCCCTAGAGGTTAGATCTCTTGGGTTCACCCCTCTTTAATGTAGTGGTACCTAAGAAAAATATTAGTGGTCTTCTCCTATCATTGGGTGAAACCCTAATATTTTTCACTAATACACCCAAATCCTTATCTTTTGAGTCCCCAAAGTAGCATCAACAAGTTCTAATATTTAAGTCCTTTTTGATAGGTTGACAAGTAAATATTAGAGGTTCCAAATTTTGTCTAACCTTTTAATCCCTAATAGGATCATGTCATAGGTTCTTAAGTTCATGGGACATTAAAAATTTTTAGAACTCAATTATTAGGGTAGATTTAAATGATCATCATCAAACTAAAATATTCCTTATCTCTTCAAAATGTCAGAAAGGTTTAAGAGTTAGACAAATTGACAAGGTTTTAATGTTTACTCTACATTTTTTTACTATATTTAGAGAGACATAATTAATAGGTCTCAAGTCTACTAAAACAAAAATTGGTACCTCATTAATTTTACTTGATAATTCAAGGTGTGATATTTAAACTTCTCTATTAGGGTTATTGATTGAAACATAAAAAAATTTACTAGGGTCATAATTCATTTAAGGATTTGAATAATTTTAGGAGAAACTATTCTTACCACCCTAGTTCTAACAACCATCATTTGGTCTATCAAGTTGAATTATAATGGTGTCTTCTCTAGTAGAAATTATTTTTATAAGAACTTGATAGGGAAATCCATTCTTTGTAAGGAAACTTGCAGCCAATTTTATGACAATTTCCACATAACCCAATTTATATTTTAATCAAATAAACACATAGAATCCACATGAAAATAATAGACAACATACCCATGAAAATGTGACACAAGATATACCCTAGGAAAACCCTCATCAGGGAAAAACCCAGCCTCCAAAATCATCATCCACCATGTATTATAAACAATGCGTCCATTACAATAAAACTATGGAAAGCCTTTGAAAACCCAACCATAACCAAGCACTCCATATGACCAAGCATGAATCCACACATACCATGCCATGGTTCCTCCACAAATGCTAACCTGGCTAACCCAAACAATTACCCTTGTGGTGCTTTTATAGAGATAAGCAACCACAAAACCACCAAATGGTATTACATAAAAACCATGTGACAATAAAATATAATATTTTTCCTACCTACCCTTGACCCACATTTAATATTGGGTACTTCATCACAATTATATTCATCAATATTAAATAAATACAATATAATAATACCAATGTGTCAATACAACTCATCAAGTTGTTGCAAGAATATTCCAAGGGAATCTCTACATGTTGCATGCCCATCTAGGAGCAACAATACAATATGATATTACAATATAATTCCATGTCCACCTCACACAATAATAAAATAATACAACAATGAAACGTTATTATGCAAGGTGTACACCACCATTTTCCTTTGTTTTGTCATTTCTCCTTAGTTCCGTGGGACCCATTAGGTTGGTTGCACTATATAAGATGTGTAGAAACTAAAAAATAGAAAAAAATAGTCACACACTACTTTCAAGACTTTTGCTCATTTTTATTGTGTGGATGTGAAAACTGATCTAGAGGAGTGAAATTGAAAAATATGATGATTATCGAAAGAATCACCTCAATATCCTAAGTAGTTTGAAAGATATCAAAGTTTTTGTCCCAAACAATTTCTCCAATGAAGCTTATAACCCAAAATTGAAAAAATTAGATACCTCAAAAATGTTCAAAACAAAATAAATAGATCTTTGATGTATTTGTTGTTGTAGATCTCTTTGCGATCTTTCTAACAATATATTATAATAGAAAATTACACACTCGAGTGAAAATTTATGGCTCCCGAAAGTTGTGCCACCAAAACTCAAGTTTATATGAAATTCCACTTGGGCGAGAAAAATGAACTAATGGACCACTAGGTGCCATGATGCAAGAGCATCCCTGGTTCTTGGCAATCTTGCATCAACCAAAAATATTTATTTTCTATTTTGCAGTTTCGGCATTTCTTTCTACATTTTCTTGCATTGGCTCATCGGATCTTGTGGAGCTGGTTTTGCTTGAGGACATGATCATATTCCTTATTCCTAAACAATAGAGTATTTGGATCATTTCTGGATTTCGAGACAATTTTCTAGCACCGGAATTGCTTGGACCTATTTGCATTGGTGAATCTACTGGATCCTTTTCATAGCTTGCAGAGCGTAGTTCGTTGATTCCGATGTTCCTTGGCATGTGGTCAACCTTCCCTTTGATCCGCACTTTAGCCTTTGGATTTTTCAGAGGAATCTCTTTGGCAGAGGCCAACCTGTTGGTTTTACACATTTGATCTTGTTCTTTGGCATTTGATCCCTTTTGGCCGACTAGATCCCCTTGGATCATATAAATCATTGTAATTGAGCATTATAAATCAGGGAGATAGAACATAGAGATATATCCTAAGATTTAGAGGTATGAAGTTAACCAATTCTGTAATTGAGTATGTATGTAGCAGGTGAGGGAGCCGAATATTGTAATCTAGATGTTATAGGTTATCTGTAATCAGTTTTGATGATCTAATTCATTCAGTTTGGCATTGCCTCCATCATATCCTCTTATTTCCATTGCGTTTACTCTTGCTGCCCAATCTAGATTGATCTCTTTTAGGTCCCTCCTAACCGATGACCGCACCAAGTGGTATCAGAGCCAAGTTTCATTCCAGAGATTGTGTTGTCCTGAGAATCTTGTTGTGGGGTGGCGGATTATGGATCCGACCTATAGCTGCAGAGGACTGGCGTGAAGATGGCATGAATAGGAAATAGGAATGGTGGAGCACGTGGGAATGCACACACTATTGTGATAGAAATATTGAGAAAAAATGCAGTCCAGTTGGAAGCCGTTGAGACAACCTAGAGAAGAGGTCAACCTATTGAAGATGTGAGTGAAAATGATGAAGAAGCACTGACAAAACAAGTAGAAAATCCACCGGCGATTGATCCAGATGAAGAGAGGTTCTTGATGGTTTTAAGTAGGATGGACACTAAACCACATTTTACCCTACTAGAGTATGATGGAAAGATGGAGAAGTATTTTGATTTTGAGAACACCGTAGAAGAAAGGAAGGTGAAATATGTCTGCATCTCTTTGGTGGGAACATTTATATATTGATAGATGGAAGAGAGATAAAGAGAAGATCAAATCATGAGAGCTGATGGCTGCTAAGTTAAAATTGAAGCTTATGCCAGCTAATTATCAAGTAAATCTATTCTGGAAGTTGCAGAACTTGAAGCAAAAGGAATCTAGTGTGAAGGAGTATACCAAAGCATTCTACAAGTTGAATATCAGATCTGGACATGTCGATGATGAAATTGAACAAGTTGGCAAGATATTTGAATGGATTGCATATGTCTATACAAGATGAACTTAGTTTGATCAAGTTGCAGAGTGTTGAAGAAGCTTACCAATATGCCCTAAAAGCAGAAGAGAAGTTGAATAAAAGACATGAGCAGAGATCGAGAGGTAGAGGTGGAAGGTTTTTTGGAGGAATATTTCAAGGTGGTAGAGGATATACCAGAGGAAGAGGAACCTATGCAGATTAGTGTAAAGCAGAAAAATCGAACCCTAGTCATTCTCCTCTCCCCAACTCCAAGGAGAGAGAAGGGAGAGTCACTAGGGTTGATGGTTTTCACTTAGGGGAAAATTTACATTCAAAAGAGGGGTTGAAACCCACAAGATCCCATCCCACGCAATGCAAGATTGGATTCTATATGAGTTTCAAGGGTTAAGACATCAAGGATACCCTCTTTTGTAAAGAATGTAGATAGAAAAATTGAACTAGGAATGCATGTAAAGTAGGAAAGATTCGCTTATAAACAGAGATAGGGATATGGGATGAAGCTGCGGACCTGGAATTAGCAATAAAATGTTGAGACGGTGCTGTTCTGCAAATTTGAGCGAAAGTTGACGGGACGATGGCGCCCGACGTGCACACGGTCCTCCGAAAAATCCGCGAAACGAAGGGGGATCTATTCGTCTTTGCACAAGGATTCCAGATCTTCAATTATAGCCGCGTACCTGCAACCTACACACAGAAAAGAGAGGATGATTGGGGGGTTAGGGATGAGGGGTTTTCCTTTAGGTCAAACCCCAGTTTTGGAATTAACCAAGAAATGAGAATGTTGTAAATGTAAATGTTTGTAATGTAAACAAGTACTGATACCTTGTTGTAAGAATGTTTGTATTCTTACATGCGAAGGTGTAATGTATGTAGTATGTTGTATGTTGTATGTGATCTCCTCTTCAATGGTTGAATCCTTGTCTTGAATGCAACACTTAGCCTTGAATGGAGACTTAGAATGCTTAGATGCTTGAATGCTTGAATGCTTGAATGTCGCTTTCGCCTTTTTGCTTATATATGTTTTCCTTTTTCTGACCTCCTCAAATGGGAGAGGAAATGTAGTTTATATACTTGTCAATTAGGGCTGATAGACTGATTTTCCCGACCTTGGGCCGACCAGGAAACAATATTTTCCAATTTGCAAACTTAAAGACCCGAAGCCCCAAAAGAGACCGGGCCCAAAATAGGGCCAGGGACCAGGGCGCTAGGCGCCATGGTCCTGGGGGACCAGGGCGCTGGGCACCCTAGTCCTAAAGGACCAGGGCACTGGGCGCCATGGTCCCACCTCCTGGGACAGCAGGGTGCAAGGAGGGATCAGGCCAGGGTGCTGAAAAATGCAGTTTTTGATGTCATGAACAAGTTTCGGGGTCTCCATTCAGGTTCCGTGTTGCATCGCCATCATGAAGACCCAAATGCAGTCGAAATTGCAAGTGTCACAATTTCAGGACGCTACAATTAGAACAAGGACAAGGAAGTAAGAAAAGATGATAGTTCATATAAGAAGGATGAAAAAAATTTCTACTGGAGGAGAGAACCTGATGGCTGCCAGAACGAGGGTTTTGGAAAAGATGACAGAAGACAAGATAAGAGAGTGTTTAGAGGAACTTGCTATAAGTGTGGAGGAGAAGGACATCATGCTTTCGAATGTAATAAGATAGAGAAAACTAGGAGAACAAGACTGGTGGAAGAAATCCCCACCAAATCAGCTAACAAACTAGAAGATGGAGAACTTTTGATGATGAGGAGATATTTGTGTCATATCGGAGAAGATGAAGAGCCCTTGCAGAGGCAAAATTTGTTCAAGACTAGATGTAAGGTATCTGGTAAGTGTTGTAAATTAGTTAATGATAGTGGTAGTTTGGATAATCTTGTTTCAGAAGAGATGGTGAATAAATTGTGGTTGGAAATATTGAAACACCCTTTACTAATTGAGCAATGTTTGGTGAAATTAAAAATCGGAAATTATCATGATGAAGTTCTGTGTGATATTATGCCTATGGATATTTGTCACCTTTTGTTGGGTAGACCTTGGCAATTTGATAGACAGACAATACATGATGGGAGAAAGAACATATACACCATTGTATCAAATGGGATGAAGCAAAACTTGTTACCCTTGGAGGAGCCTTTGAAGAGTGAAGTTTGTACGAATTCCATAATCTGTTTGGTGGATGGAAGGAAATTCCTGGATGGGATGAGACATGAGAATGTGTGCTTTTCCTTAGTTCCTAAGAAGACTAAGAATCTAGAGCATGATGAAGAACAAGAGGAGATAAATGAATTGCTGACAGAGTATGAAGACATCATTTCAGATAATGTGCCTGATGGATTACCACTTGTGAGAAGTATCAGTCACGGCATGGACTTGATTCTCAGAGATAGTTTGCCTAACAAAGTTGCACACTAAATGACATCGACAAAGAATGAAGTGTTGAACAAACAAGTGCAAGAATTGTTGAAGAAAGGTTTGATCAGAGAAAGTTTGAGTCCCTGTGCAGTACTAGCAGTGTTAGCACCAAACAAGAATGAGAATGGAGGATGGGTACCGATTCCAAAACAATAAACAAGATCATAATAAAGTACCAATTTCCTTTACCTAGGATGGATGACATAATGGATTGCTTGAGTGGAGCCAAATACTACACAAAGATAGATTTGAAGAGTGGATATCATCATATCAGAATCAGAGAAGGAGATGAGTGGAAGACAACATTCAAGACAAATGAAGGATTGTATGAATGGTTGGTGATATCTTTTGGGTTGACTAATGCACCTAGTACTTTCATGAGGTTGATGAATGAGGTATTGAAGAAATTCTTGGGTTTTTATTGTATATTTGGATGACATTATGATTTCAATAAGACAAAAGAGGAGCATTTGTTGCATGTAAGACAAGTTTTGTAGAGGTTAAGAGAAGAAAAGTTGCTGATAAATCTTAAGAAGTGTACTTTCATGAAGGAAGAGTTAGTCTATTTGGGCTTTGTGATATTTGTGGATGGATTGAAGATGGACCCTGAGAAAGTAAAAGAAATTGTTTAATGGCCTACACCGGAGAGCATTGGATAGGTAAAATCGTTTCATGGATTGGTTAGTTTCTATTGGAAGTTTATCAGAAATTTCAGTTCAGTTTGTAGTCCTATGACTGAGACAATGAGGGGAGATAGGAAAGAATTCAAGTGGACCACCAAAGCAAATAGAAGTTTTGAACTGTTGAAGCAGAAAGTGACCGAGCAACCTATGTTAGCTTTACTAGATTTCAATGAAGTATTTCAAGTGGACTGTGATGCAAGTGGGAATGCAATTGGAGTAGTATTAAGTCAAGAAGGGAGAGTAGTTGCTTATTTTAGTGAGAAGTTGAATGATGCAAGAAGGAGATATTCAGTGTATGATCAGGAATTTTATGCCATATTTCAAGCCTTGAAGAAGTGGAGACATTACCTGTTGCTTGAGGAATTTGTATTGTATACCGATCATCAAGCCTTATAGTATTTGAATAGTCAGAGTAAGTTGAATCAAAGACATATGAGATGGGTAGAATTTTTATAGAGTTACACATTTGTGTTGAAGAATAGGAGTGGGAAATCAAACAAAGTTGTTGATGCATTAAGTAGAAGAAGGAATTTGCTGACACAGATGAGAGTGATAGTATTAGGACTTGAGGAGTTGAAGACCTAGTATGATGATGACCCAAATTTTGCAGAACCTTGGAAAGCATGCAGAGAACCAGTTATGGTGGATAGAAGAAAATGGTTGGACTACTTCATTTAGGATGGGATGTTATTTAGAGGAGTTCAGTTGTGTATACCTAAGAGTTCTATGAGGGATAATCTGATAAAGGAGAAGCATAGTGGGGGATTAGTCAGACACTTTGGTGTTCATAAAATAGTAGCATTGGTAAGTGAACATTACTTTTGGCCTCAAATTCATAAGATGTTAGGAAATTTATGCAAAGTTGCAGAGTTTGTCAAGTTTCAAAAGGCAGTAGTCAAAATGTGGGATTGTACAAACCTTTGACAGTACGGAAGAGACATTGGAAGGATATAAGCATGGATTTCATACTTGGATTGCCTAAAACACGGAGAGGGAATGATTCTATATTTGTGTTGGTGGATAGATTCTCAAAGATGGCTCACTTCATACCTTGTAAGAAGACATCAGATGCAATACATGTAGCTGACTTATTATTCAAGGAGGTAGTGAGATTGCGTGGATTACCTAAGAGCATAGTTTTAGACAGAGATACTAAGTTTGTTGGTTATTTTTGGAGAACATTATGGAAGAAGATGAAGACAGATTTGAAATTCATTTCTACTTTTCACCTACAAACTGATGGACAGACATAAGTAGTAAACCAAAGCTTGGGAAATTCATTGAGATGCTTATTTGGTGAAAATATCGAAAGTTGGGATTTGATTCTTGCACAAGAAAAGTTTGCTTACAATAATTTAGTGAACAGGAGTACCGAAAGAACACCTTTTGAGATTATTACCGGAGCACACCCTAAAGGTATCAGAATTGAGAGATATCAGTAATGAAGATAAGAGGAGTGCAGAAGTAGAAGAGTTCACAAAACACATGGCATCCTTACATATTCAGGTTAAACAAAATTTGGAGGATATGAACAAGTATAGGGAAAAAGAAGATGTGGAAAGGAGACATAAGGAAATTGAAGTTGGTGATGAAGTGATGGTATATCTAAGAAAAGAAAGATTTCTAGTTGGAACCTATAATAAGTTGCAGATGGAGAAGTTTGGACCTTGTAATTGATAACTCAATGATGAACAATAAGTACCAAACCGGTACTGAGAGGGGGCAGGGTGAATCAGTACAGTCACAAAATATTTTCCCGAGCTGGTTTGACTGCAAACACTACAAATGTTTGACAGACAGTAACACCGGTCTGAAACAGAATGCAACCAGTAAGGCTAGGAATGACTGTGACAAGCGTTAACCGGTTAATCACTTAGTTTTCCACTCAACTTAATACTACACTTCCATTTCACCTTTATGCATGAATAGGTAACCTATCATCAGAAATATAATAGCAACTAGCTCAACATGTTTTACCTTCAGACACAAATCACTTAAATCATCACATGAAAAATACTACACATGACACATAGATTTTTCACATGGAAACCCAACTGGGAAAAACCATGGTGGGGATGAATACCCACAAGCTGCTTTTGAACTCTTTAGAAGTCCGCTTTGTTAGGAGCCTAGTCTAGTTAAAGACTGTTACAACAGGTTCTGCTAGGAACCGATCCTATTAGAGATCACCCAGATAAGGGTTAAACCCTATTAGAGGTTACCTTGTTAGAGGATTTCAAGAACTCAATTAGTTTGAGTCACCCTGTTAAAGGATTTACAATAATTTGATTAAGGCTACCCGGTTAAGGTATTTTCCAACTATTGAAGTGGATAGAGATCAACAGGTATTACAATGATCTGATAATAGCACTCAATGCCTAATGCAAATCCGCTTAAGTTCCTTCCTTCTGCACACACACAATGCATGAATCAATCCTCTTATCTCATCTGGTCTGGCAAGAGTCATGTATCTCTTCACTTAGATACACATACACCATTTGCCAAAAACCTCAACATGAAACACAACATCGACCTTATAGGAAACAGATAGGTCGGTAGCATAAACCCTAAACCCTAAACATTTAGGTTAAATAATTCAGGCTGTTCAATCCTGGCCATTGAACTCTTTGCATTTGAATACAAAAGTCTTGAACATATCTCAAGACATTCTCCATCGTTCATTCTTCACTGTTTTTATGGCGGCTTGTAACCCATCACATGTTCTCCACTGTATACAGGGACTTCGCACATTCCTGAGATAGATAGGATCAATCTCCTTCATGCAAGATCCTTCACATGCTCAAGCTGACATGACAACATGATCAGATCTTCATTACAATGCTAACTCATCACACAATGTCATCGATTGAGTCACACAGGCTTAGAACACTTCAACCTGAAAACCTTTAAGCTAGGACTACCAACCAATAGTCATAACATGTTAAGTCTTCATAGAGAACATTCCATATGCCGGTTCACATTTCATCATACCGGTTCTCTTGGACAACCATACCACTTCACCTATTGCTCAATATACCAGTTTATACCACTATACCGGTTCACTTCACCAACTGTTTAGCTTCAATATACCTGTTCACTGCTTTGCACATATACCAGTTCACCACATTTTACCAGTTCACATTTCAGCATATTGTCGGTTCACTCTCCAACATATTGACATCAATGACAATATAATATCATCATGTCAACATACTCAACACAAATGCCAACACTCCCCCTTTGGCATTGATGGCAATATACAAAGATCTGTCTTTCTACATCACATCTTCTCCCCCTTTAACAATTATGCCAAAGTGGAGGCACAAGCTTTCCTGTTCCACTATGCTGCTCCCCCTGAGGAGTAGCATCCTTGAACACATCAATTTGAAAAAATTTGGACACTGCAATACCCGACTGATGTGGAGTACATACTTTCAGTTCACCTCTTGAAGGGGAAGCACCCCTAATTCACCTCTTAAATAGGTAAATGAAGCCTTTGGTAGAGGCTTGGTGAATATATCTGCTAACTTCTCCTTACTGGAAAAATGTTCCTTCTCCTTACTGGAAACATGTTCCAGTACAACCTCCTTGTTCTAAACCTTTTCCCTCAAGAAATGATACTTGAGCTCAAAGTGCTTGGTTCTAGCATGCAAAACTGGATTCTTGGAAATGTTAATTGCACTTGTATTGTCACAAAATATGCTTACCGGTTTAGATACAGGAACTTTGAAGCCATTCAATACATGCTTCATCCAAATAGTCTGGGTGCAATTCATAAAAGCTGCAACATACTCTGCTTCTACTATAGACTGAGAGATACAACTCTACTTTTTACTCATCCATGAGACTAGTCTACCACCAAGGAAGAATGTACCACCGGTTGTGCTCTTCTGATCATCTACATTACCAACCCAATCAGCATCTGTGAACACTTTGAGGTTGAAATCATTATTGTATGGATACCATAACCCATAGTCAATAGTTCCCTTTAGATATCTAAGAATCTGCTTGACTGCTACCAAGTGGGATTCTCTAGGGCTTTGCTAAAACCGAGCGATAATATCCACTGCATGTGCAATGTCCAGTCTTCTATGCACTACATAATGCAACTTACCAACCATTGATTGGTAATCCTTCTTATTTACCACCATTGAGTCATCTTCTTTTGATAGCTTACAACCGATCACCATTGGTGTACCAACCGGTTTACTATCTTCCATGCCAAAGGTCTTCAACACCTCTTTGACATACTTGGACTGAGTAATAAAGATTCCATCTTTCATTTGTTGAATCTGTAGTCCAATGAAGAACTTAATCTCCCCTATGAGTGACATTTCAAACTCCTTTTTCATCTCATCAGCAAATTCATGACTCAGCTTGTCATCACCTCCAAAGACGATGTCATCAACAAATACTTCACAGATCAGAATATGATCTCCTTCTAATTTCAAGTAGATATTGCTATCTTGACTTGTTCTTTCAAATCCAATCTTCACAAGATGGGAGTGCAAGCGTTCATACCATGCTCTAGGTGCCTGGTTCAATCCATACAAGGCTTTATGTAGCCTACACACCATGTCACTATCTTCTGATAGGGAAAACCCATTTGGTTGCTCTATATATGCTTCCTCTTCAAGTATTCCATTTAGGAATGCAGATTTTACATCCATTTGGTATACCTTGAATCCTTTAAAAGCTACATATGCAAGAAGCATACAAACTCCTTTCAATCTAGCTACTGGGGCAAAGGTTTCTCCATAGTCTTCTCCTTCTTCTTGAACATATCCTTTACATACTAGTCTGGCTTTGTTCCTTACCACTGTGCCATCCTCATTTAGCTTGTTTCTAGAAACCCATTTGGTTCCAATGACATTTTTATGCTCCGGTCTGGGTACCAAAGACCATGTACCATTCTTCTCTATCTGGTCAAATTCCTCCTCCATTGCCTTGATCCACTCTTCATCTTTGTGTGCCTCTTTGAATGATTTAGGCTCAAATTCAGAGATCATACAAGAAATCTCTCTGACCTTTCTTCTTGTAAGGATTCCTGCATCCTTATCTCCTATGATCTGCTTTGGATCATGATTTAGTTTGACATATCGAGGAATGATCATGATTTTCTTCTTCATCCTCATCTTCATTATCATCAACATCTACTGGTGTAGGAACACTGTTACTGATACTTGGCTGATTAGCAAACGGTTCCCAAAAGGTTACTACTGGTTCATCTCTTACTTGCTTACTGTCAGTTTCCTCAGGTTTTTGAGGATTTTCATCAACTCTAACATTGATGCTTTGAACAATTCTCTAAGTCCCGTTGTTGAAACATTTAAGAGCTTTGCTCTTGGTGGAATATCCTAGGAATATTCCTTCATCACATTTTGCATCAAACTTGCTCTGATGTTCACTTCTCTTGATATAACATCTACTACCAAACATTCTAAAGTAGCTTACCACTGGTGTCTTACCAGTCCAATACTCATAAGGAGTCTTATCCTTTCCTTTCTTGATGAATACCCGGTTCATTATGTATACTATAGTGCTCATCACTTCTCTCCAAAAGGTGTGAGCAACTTTTCCTTGGATCAACATAGTTCTAGGTGCTTCAACCATAGTCTGGTTGTTTCTCTTTGCTAAGCCATTATGCTGTGGAGTCCAGGGGGCAAACAGTTGCCTCTTGATACCATTCTCTTCACAATATTTGTTGAATTCACTAGAAGTGAATTCCCCTCCTTGATCAGTTCTAAGGCATTTGATTCTTTTACCACTTTCCTTTTCTACCAATGCTCTGAAAGATTTGATCTTTCCAAAGGCTTCAGACTTGTCCTTCAAGAATGTGACCCACATCATTCTTGAGCAATCATCTGTAAGAATCATAAAATACCTATCTCCCTGCACACTCCTAGTTTTCATAGGACCACACAAATCAATATGCACAAGATCAAGTAAATTGTCTATTGTGAAAGATTTACCTTTGAAAGTTGAGGAAGACATTTTCCCTAGTTGACATTCTCTATACAAAGGATTTTCTGGTTTTCTCAGCACTGGCAATCCTCTGACTACCTTGGTCTTACTGACCTTGACAATGTTATCAAAGTTTACATGGCAGAGTCTGCTATGCCATATCCAGCTATCATCAAATTTATCCATAAGACATGTACTTATATTTGCATTAAGCTGAAATAGGTTACCTTTGGTCTGCATATCGGTGGCCATCAATTCACCATTCTTTCCTTTGATTTTGCATGCTCCATTTTTGAATTCCAGAGTGAGTCCACTGTCATTTAGCTAGGCAACACTCAATAGATTGTGTCTGAGACCTTCCACCCAATACACATTGTCAGCACTGCTCTTTCCATTCAGAGAGATGGACCCTCTTCCTTTAACCATACATGGTGCATCATTACCAAAATGAACCACACCACCATCATATTCTTCCAAGGATAGAAACTTTCTCTGATCACCAGTCATATGGTGAGAATAGCCACTATCAATAATCCACTCATTGGAATTATCAAAGTGGGAGACAAGAGCCTTCTTGTTTGACACATCTTCCTTTACTGCAACAAACACAAGATCTTCATTCTCTTCATCTTCTGATTCCTCATTTGTGACACCTTCATCAACTACAACAAAATAGTTTCTCTAGTTTCCTCCTTTGAATTTCTTGAATTTCTCCAGTCCTGTCCTTGTTGTCACCATTAGGATAGTTTATAGCAATATGTCCTATCCGATTACAAGAAAAGCATTTCAAAGGGAGCTTACCTTTGTATTTACCAGTTTCTTTAGGAATTTTCCTGGCAAGAAGAGCTTCGAATTCCATCAGGATCTCCTCATCATCCAATTCTCTGCTCTGTCTTGGTTTGCCACTGGTGCTTGCTTCTTTTCCTTTTCTAGATGGTACAATAGAAGCTCTAAAAGCTGATTCAGTCTTGTGAACACTTCCATCAAAACTATTTATCTCATAGGCTGTCAACTTTGCAATGATGGAGTCTAGGGATACCTTAGTCTTGTCTATTGATCTCAACTCCTGAATAGCAACAACCCTTATTGCATAGACTGGTAATAAGGATCTCACAACTTTGCTTACCACAGTGGAGTTTTCCATTTTACCACCTGCACTCTTGATATCTCCAACAACAGTTTTGATCCTTATTCCATAATGTTGAATGGTCTCACCTTCAACCATCCACATGTCTTCAAACTTCCCTCTGAGGCTTTCTTCCTTAGCTTGTTTTACATGCTCATCACCGTCATAGATATTCTTAAGAGTGTCCCATACTTCTTTGGGATTATCTTTATCCTAGACATCAATAAACTCAATGTCAGATAAGTTGCCGATTAGGGCTTCCATGACTTGCCCATTCTCATGTATTTCTCTCTTTTGATCATCGGTGAGAGTGCCGGTAGGATTAACAAAAAAATTCTCAACATAGCTCTAGTGTTGAGCACCCATGCTTTTGATGTAAATCTTCATTCTGTCTTTCCAAAATTTGAAGTTATCTCTATTGAACTTTGGACCTTCTCTCTTCATCATTACAATAGGATCTTTCCCTCAAGTGGTTAAGCTTACAACACAGAGGACTTGGAGGACACTCTAATACCAATTGATAACTCAATGATGAACAATAAGTACCAAATTGGTACTGAGGGGGGGTGAATCGGTATAGTCACAAATTATTTTCCCAAGCCGGTTTGACTGCAAACACTGCCAATGTCTGACAGACAGTAACACCAGTCTGAAATAGAATGCAACCAGTAAGGCTAGGAATGACTGTGACAAGCGTTAACCGATTAATCACTTAGTTTTCCACTCAACTTAATACTACACTTCCATTTCACCTTTATGCATGAATAGGTAATCTATCATCAGAAATATAATAACAGCTAGCTCAGCATGTTTTACCTTCAGACACAAATCACTTAAATCATCACATGAAAAATACTACACATGACACATAGATTTTTCACGTGGAAACCCAACTAGGAAAAACCACGGTGGGGATGAATACCCACAAGCTTGTTTTGAACTCTTTAGAAGTCTGCTCTGTTAGGAGCCTAGTCCGGTTAAAGACTCTTACAACAGGTTCTACTAGGACCTGATCCTGTTAGAGATCACTCGGTTAAGGGATGGCTAAATACCTGGTTAAGGGTTAAACCCTGTTAGAGGTTACCTTGTTAGAGGATTTCAAGAACTCAATTAGTTTGAGTCACCTTGTTAAAGGATTTACAGCAAGCTGATTAAAGCTACCCGGTTAAGGGATTTTCCAACTATTGAAGTGGTTAGAGATCAATAGGTATTACAATGATCTGATAATAGCACTCAATGCCTAATGCAGATCCACTTAAGTTCCTTCCTTCTGCACACACACAATGCAGGAATCAATCCTCTTATCTCATCTGGTCTGGCAAGAATCACGTATCTCTTCACTTAGATACACACACACCATTTGCCAACAACCTCAGCATGAAACACAACATCGACCTTATAGGAAACAAATAGGTCGGTAGCATAAACCCTAAACCCTAAACATTTAGGTTAAGCAATTCAGGTGGTTCAATCCTAGCCATTGAACACTTTGCATTTGAATGCAAAAGTCTTGAACATATCTCAAGACATTCTCCATCATTCATTCTTCACCATTTTTATGGTGGCTTGTAACCCATCACATGTTCTCCACCATTTACAAGGACTTCGCACATTCCTGAGGTAGATAGGATCAATCTCCTTCATGCAAGATCCTTCACGTGCTCAAGCTGACGTGGCAACATGATCGGATCTTCATTACAATGCTAACTCATCACACAATATCATCGATTGAGTCACACATGCTTGGAACACTTCAACCTGAAAACCTTTAAGCTAAGACTACCAACCAATAGTCATAACATGTTAAGTCTTCATAAAGAACATTCCATATGCCGATTCACATTTCATCATACCGGTTCTCTTGGACAACCATGCCACTTCACCTTTTGCTCAATATACCAGTTTATACCTCTATACCGGTTCACTTCGGCAACTGTTTAGCTTCAATATACCTGTTCACTACTTTGCATATATACCGGTTCACCACATTGTACCGGTTCACATTTCAGCATATTACTGGTTCACTCTCCAACATATTGACATCAATGACAACATAATATCATCATGTCAACATACTCAGCACAAATACCAACAGTAATATCTTGAGGAAGTTCTCTTCCAGAAACGCTTATGAAGTTGAGTTACTGGATAATTTGAGTATTTCACCTATATTCAATATTTCAGATCTACATCAGTATCATGAATTAGGTTTTAGTGAATACAACATTGTAGAACTAGAGAAACAGTTGCCCCGCAAGGAACCAAAACAAATTGAAGATATTTTGGACACAAGGATTGGGCGTACTACCCGAAGCAGTCAGGTAATGGAGTATCTTGTGAAATGGAAGGACAAACCAGTTGAAGACTCATCTTGGATTTATTAGGTAGAGGTGGAACGCCTTGGTTTTCCTCTAAACCCAACAAAGTGAGGGACTCATTGTTTTTCAAAAACCTCGGATGGCTAATGCAGGAGCATCCCCGGTTCTTGGCAATCTTGCATCAACCAAAAATATTTCTTTTCTATTTTGCAGTTTAGACATTTATTTCTGCTTTTTCTTTCATTGGCTCACTAGATCTTATGGAGCTAGATTTTTCTATAGGACATGATCATCTTCCTTATTCCTAAACCATGAAGCATTTGGATCATTTTCTGGCAAGTTATCAATTCCAGATTCCGAGATAGTTTTCTGGCATCGGAACCGCTTGGACCTATTTGCATTGGTGAATCTACTAGATCTTTTATGTAGCTTGTGGAGCCTATTTCTTTGATTCCGATGTTCCTTGGCATGTGGCCAACCTTCCCTTTGATCCACACATCATCCTTTGGATTTTTCAGAAGAATATCTTTGGTGGAGGCCTACCTATTGGTTTTACACGTTTGATCTTGTTCTTCGACATTTGATCCCTTTTGGTTGATCGGATCCCCTTGGATTGTATAAATAATTCTAATTGAGCATTATAAATCAAGGAGATAGAACATAGAGATAGATTCTAAGATTTAGAGGTCCGGAGTTGACCAATTTTGTAATTGAGCATGTATGTAGCAAGGGAGTGAGCCGGATCTTGTAATCCAGATGTTACTAGTTATGTGTAATCAATTTTCATGATCTAATTCATTAAGTTTTGCATTGCCTCCATCATATCCTCTTGTTTTCATTGTGTTTACTCTTGCTACCTGGTCCGGATTGATCTCTTTGAGGTCTCTCCTAACTGGTGACTGCACCATGCCAAAAGGGTAAAAGTTACACTTCCAGAACATTCTAAGGTAGTTATAAATTCTATATAAGACAATTTTGTCTCTGGCTTGTAGATTATTGTAATGGAAATTCCCATGTTGTTGTTGCATGATATTTTTAAAGTATTATAATTTCATTTCATTGAGATAATAAGAAGCAAGTGTTTCCTCTCTAATGTTTTCTGTTTATTTCTCTACTGTTGTTGTGTGTGGGTTTATAAGGGGAGTACCCTTTATCATTTACCCTAGCCTAATTAGTCTACACCATGGCTCATCTACAAGTAAGATAAATCATGCACATAGTTTACCTCAACCCTAAAGACCCTTAATTTTGTAAAACTTGGGCTTTCATACCAATGCCATGTATGCCTAGAAGAGGTTTATTTATTTTTTATATTTAAGACCATTTTTTTGTTAATAAAAGATATGACTCAACTAATAGTTAATACACTTAATATTTATCCATACATCATACATTTACTCTAATAATTAATTTTCTCATTTTAACATTTAATCAACTTTGCACACCTAACTACCAGGGTACTAAAGCATGATGAAGTTTTTCAATTTTTAGATATGTGTATCTTTTTTATAGCGTGTAATGACCAAGTTGACTCTTACTATAATTCTGAATGATGCATGTTTAAATATAATGTATCATTTACCTATATCAAATTTAACATTTAAAATTTATTTCGTCAAGTAATTAAATAAAAAGTGTAGTCTTTGTTTTAGGTGTTGAAAATTGAAAGATAATATAGCTAATTTAATGTATACATATTAAATCATTTAAGTAGAGATATAGGTCCATTACAATTCAATTAGTAGTTTGAGTTATAATCCTTGTAATACTAATAGCTCTAATGAATATTGTAAAAGTAAAAAATATAAGCGAGCAATAGAGTTTTGACTAAATTATTGTAGATTCTTTGACCACAACTAGATCGAGTTGCATTTAAATCTTATGAAACTATGATCTGCATAGCGTTAATATTCTCTTTCAGGTGCAAGATTGGTGAAAGGATCCCTTTTTCAAGGTTTTTCCATGTGGAGGCCTCGTGAAAAGGCAAAGAGATAATGAGGAGAAGTTTTAAAGATTTTATGCCAGTATGCCATGTGTCTAAAGGTTAAAACAAGTTTCCCACACCCTCTCATAAAACTCTTGGTTTCAGAAGAAGGCACCCATGGAAGGCCCCACAAGAAAGAGGTGCAGAGAGATTGAAAAAGATATGTGGAAGCCTCGTAGAATTTTAAGCTCAAACCATAGGGTATCACTCAAGAAACCTATTGAAATGCCACATATCCCAAACATGTGTGGGACCATCAAGATTTTATAACATTTAGGAAGTCATGATGGGAAGTGCCATTTGTTAGTCGAGCGGAGTTTTCACAAGCCCTTGATTAAAAAAGGAAGTACAAGCATGCCTTTGGCTAGTTAAAAATAGAATAAACTTAGATGCCTAATGGACCTTAAATAGAATCCAAGTGGTGCTCATGTGTGAAGATGAGGGGAGAGAATAATGCAAAACATCCTTCATGTGGGGATAGTTACAACAGTCAACATGATTTGATGAACACACATGACAAGTATGTAAAGGAGGATTCAGTTACAAAAATCATTCTAATTCTTAAGAATGATATCCTTAAAATCCTACGAGAATTCCTATAATAGGGGAACTTTTTGAAAAGAGGGATATTGTTGTTGGACATTGCTACTGCTAGGATACGTTGTTGTCATTGATGTCAACATATTCCTATGTTTTGGTGTTGCAGAGAATTATTTTGATGATCCAGTGATTGTTGAGAATTGATTTGGATTTGTGGTTCAGTATGAAGTATCTCTATTTCATTCTTTATTGATTACATGATGCTATGTGATGATTTGATCAAGTTATGGATTTCGGTATGGAGACTGGTTTTCAGTGTTCAGTGTTTTGTTGATTGATTTGTTGTGCTCTGGTATGATCATATCTTGTGTTATGGATTTGGGAGAGTGTTTGTGATGTTTGTGTGTATCTTCATTTCAAATGGTTCATGATTTGATGTTCTAGAAGCTATCTTTCTTATCCGAGTTGTTGTTGTTAAGTGTTCTTGAGTGTTAGCATGTTGATCGATGAAGATTTGAATAAGTGGTGTTGGTGCAGCTATTGTGGATAGTTCTAACATGCTTGTTGGTGTTTCCTAATCATGTCCTATTTTTTTTGGTGGTCTGCATTTATCCTTGTGCAAGTTATTGAAGATCGTCTGAGTACGGTGATGTTCTTCGTGTTATGCTGTATTTTTGGTGGTGTAGCATGTTGTGGTTGATCTTGGCAAAATTTTTGGTGGTGATGTGTGTTTGGAGATTTGATTTAGGTCCATGCTATGTTTTTTATGACATTGTATTGGTCCGTGGTGGATTTATGTATCGTGTGATGTAATTTTGTAATTAGGTGTTAAGGGTTTGGCCGACCTTGTAGTCAAGGTTGATGATTTGTATAAATGAGTATAATATTCATGTAATTTGGTGATAGTAGTTGAGTCTGCATTATCAAAGAGTGGTGTATGTGAGATCAAGTGAATTCATCTTTCGGTGTGGTGTGTTGAGTAGAGACTAGTGAAGGGAAAACATTTGAGCTTAACTGGAACTGTTATCAAGCATTAACGGATGCTATTTTTGCATTCATCTTTTTCGAATTGTAGTCCAAATTTCTTTGTAAGGTAGTGAACCTTCCCTATGGGTTGGAGCCTTCTGGGTCATTGTAATTTGAGTAGCGAGCTCTAGGCAGTGTGCCTAAATGCATGTGCATTCCCCATTGTAATATTTACACATACTACTGTAGAGTATCATCTAATTGTGGGTAGGTTTCCACCATGGCTTTTCCCTTAACCGGGTTTTCCACATCAAAATATTGGTGTTATGTGGGTTGCTATCATTGATGTTACCTTTCTTTTTACTGCAATTGTTCAGATATGAGATTGTGCTTAATTTGCTTAATCTGATGAAAATTGATTCACCCCCCTGCTCTCAGTTTTCCTTCTTTGTTGTTGCCAACGATTATAATTCTCTTTCTAATGAAAAATTGTAAGAATGTATAATATTTTAGTAATTTGCATCTATGTCTGACCATATCATGCTTGTTCTTAGGTTGGGCATTAGACTATGCCTTTGTTTTCCTTTTTCTTGTTTTTCCTAAGTTTACATACTCTATGTTGTTTTAATTTAGAAGTGGTTATTGTATTCTCATTTTGACTTCTTTATTTTCTATTAAATTTGTGAAGGATGGATCATATATAATCTTTCACTCCTCCATTTTCCTTGAATTAGGAATTAGATTATGCCATTAAGAAACAATATTTTAAGAATTGTTAAACATTGTGAGAATCACAAAGAATTACTTTTCTTTCCACAAGCACTGGCATGTGCTACTCATAGGAGGATTTACAAGCTATGCCCTATGTCTGAGTCACTCCAAGAATTTCATTCTTCTCTCAATAATGAATAATTATGGTGTGATGTGCTCATTTCTAGGAATCAATGTTTCTTTGTGATTTCCACAAAAAGGGAATTAAAGTGTTGTGAAAGCTCTATTTGGTGTATTGCCTTAGTTTATTTTTTTTCCTTTCTTTTCCTTCTCCCCTTCCAAATGAAGAGTTGGCTTCTAAAATCTTGGAGGTTTTTTCATAGACCACAAACTTAAAAATCAAGGTCCCATGCTTGTGTAACTTTTGAATTACCCTTCAAAGGTGCAAACGTTTTGGGGATCAATAGTTTTCCTGGCACATCTAATGGGACCTCAGAATGCTTATTGTAGAAGATGTGGTGTTTTTCCAAGTATTCTACCGAAAGAAGTTTCTAGTCAACACCCAGTAGATATGCATGATCATAAGTCAGGTCATATATATCACCTCCCCTTTGAGGGATGATTTTTAGCAAGTTTTCATTCATGACTCGGCATCAGCATGGAAGGCTACTTTGATCAACAATTATTTTTCCCCCCTTTCCATGAAAATGAAGGGATCTTACCCATGTATCCCCAAGTGTTTCATCAGCAAATTTATTACATTTTCCATTCCTCCGATGAAAGGTGTTTCATTGATATTAGCATCAAAGGGATTATGGAAGATTTTCAAGACCAGTTAAGATCAATTGAAGCAAAAGAGCTAAGATATCAAAATCAACTTACTAATCATGCCTTCATTGTTAGGTCCAACTAGGAAAGCTAATGTACTGAGAGGGGAGGGGTGAATCAGTACTTCAAAACTTTTCTCCAAAAACAATCTTACTGATAAACATAAATTGTAAACTATTGATCTCATAATATAAAACTAACACATAATTATAGAAATAACATTCATACACATTTCACTCCATAAAACAAATATTTTGGTTACCCAGAAACTCTTTGTTAGAGAGAAAAAATACGGTGGGGATGGCACCCACAACTTCACTACTGCAATAATAAAGGTTGCTCGGTTAGAGCTACATGTTTAGCTATTTCTGATAGCTTACCCTGTTAGGAGTATCAAGATCTTTAGATCTACCTTGCTAAAGGATTTTACAACACTTATACAAAATGCTGCACCTGGTTAAAGGCTTTACAATTTATAGACTTTGTTAGAGTCTTTTACCCTGTTAAAGGTTTCTATTACAACTCAAATGATTCAATAAAATATTTACAAATATCTGCAATGTTATAGTAGATTCTATGTGCTCAATATGAAATTACCTTGCTCATAGCATACCTCGGTAATAGATAAATCAACTCGGTAAACCCTTCTGTTTACTCAGTCCCTTAAACTATTCTCAGAAGACTTTCTCGGTGACCTCTAAATATCTCTATCAGTCATAGCAGTCACAGCTCAATGTGTCCTCTTATGATTTTCCTTTTTAACTCTTCTATCACACATGTCTCTCTCTTTTTGATTCTCAAATCACTTTGTATAAATAGATCTCTAGGATGGTGATCTTGTTCATGCTTCAATCTTACAAACAAGATTCATCGAATGAATAATGATAGAAATTATTTCATTGGATAAACTTCCTCAAAATCATACAAAATCTTGAAGTGCAATTTCCTATGTGATAACGGTTCCCTATTCCTCGATTCTTGTAACACGTTTCCACATATGTGTCTAGGTTCATTGAATCTGGTAACATGTTTCTACTCAGTTCAGATTACTCAGTATACCTTCTTTTTAGCTCGGTAGACATAGAATGTTACGCGGTAGTCAGCTCAGTGTATACTTAACTCTATGACTCCTTTCTTCTGTAACTGACTGATTTAGTGCTTACTGACTGAATATTTCGGTAGTATTAACCAGGTAGAGTATATAGAATGACTTTGGACATAAAACTAATGACAACTTAGTAAATAATAACAATCTCCCCTTTCGACATTAGTTTGGTATGTTTGACAAAACTCCTTTCAAAGTCATAACTCAAAATCTATATACTTATAAAATTTGACTAGAATGACAGTATATACAATTGTCAATGAATAGTAACATATTTAAATATATACTCCCCTTATCAATATACCGTAATGCTCCCGTGATCAATGCTCGGTGTTCACTACCCTGTGTTTTATGCTCCCACTATCAAATTCAACTATACATTTAGATACTCTATTCTGCTCGGTATACTGTACACTCTTATACTCAGTACATACTCGGTATACTCCCCCTTTTGACAAACATCAAAACTAGTTACCATTAGGTGGAGGCAACTAGTCAAAAATAGATTTATACTTTGTACTGGCGTCGGTGAGAGCAGTGGAGAGTGCATCTTTGACACTGTCCATTAGGGAATTCTGAGCTGTAATATCAGCTAACAGTGAAATCAAACCATCTAAAGTGCTTCCCTCTTGTTGAGTGGATAAGTGGGTAGCTTGGTTGATCTGCTCTTGGACTAATGATAAGTGGGGAATAAATAAGGTTTGAAGAGTCATGATATCCATCCTTATTTTGTGCTCTTCATTCTGAAGTTCTAACAGTTGAGCCATAAGAGTTTGCAGCTTGGTATAGAAATTTTGAATAGAATTTGGCTCGGTGGTCAATGTATTGGAGAGATTGGTGATCTCTTGTTCAATAACTTCAGTCTTATGCTTGATATCCTTAATAAATAATGAAAATGTACAGAGCTTCTGAAATAAATAAAGAATATGTTTAAGTTGAGGGGACAACTCAACAATGAGTCTAACAAGCTTGACTTTACCTATGGCAATTGCTTTTTGCACTTCTTCAATCATTTTGGCAGTCAACTCTTTGTCCTTCAACTTGCTTAGGTATTCTGATGCATCTACTCCTGATGCTTCTAATTTAGTGAGTAACTCATCCAGTTGCATATAGATGGCAACATCTTTATTCATGGTAGCTTCAGGTAGCATGTCTGTCAATAATGCTTTAACCTTCTGAAGTACTCGGTTCTTCTTCTGAATAGCCATTTGTCTTTCTTGTTCTGCTTTGGCTTTACATAGTTCTCCGAATTCAATAAGTGCTTGCCCTTTCAGTTTTGAAATGTCAACGTTTGGTAACACAATAGGTTTTGACAGATCTACCTTGAAACTATGCTTCTTCACCTTCTTTTCTTTGGACGATGAGGCTTTCACCGGTTGAATGAGTACAATGGCTTTGGAGGCTTGTTTACCCTTGGTAGGTTGCTCGGTAGAGGAAACACTTTTGTTGGTTTCCTTAGCCTCTGATGTGTCCTTCAGTGACTCTTTACTTGGGGTCTTAGTGGCAATAGTTTCAGTGCATGCAGGTGCTTGAGAAGTTTGTTCCCCGGTGGCCTAAGAAGTCTGTTCCCCGATGGCCTGAGAAGTAGATTATCCTTTTGTAGACTATTGACCCTCTTTGCCTTGATCAGTGTCCTAAGGTTTCTCGGTTGAAACTTGCTGAGTTACAGGAGGATAGGACTTGACTTGTTCCAAAACTGATTCACTAGATACCAGTTTGGCATAGGCATTTCCTTCTATCATCTCTTGTTCCAGTGCCTCAGTGTCCATGACATCCTCATCTTGTTGAATAGTTGAAGCAGGATCTTGCTCGGTAATGTCAACTATTTCAACTTCACCTTGAGTTTCTTCAGTCTGAATTTTGAAGATTTCTTGCCATTTTTCTTTTGTTTCCTTTTCGACTTCAAGATAAAGTCCATTCATCATTTTCAAGGCTCTATGCTTGACTTGAAAGTTTGTCTGGTAGTTTTTCAAATGATTTCTAATATCATCTACCGACATGTCTAGAAAGAGATGTACTAAAACTCTTTCTCTTATCTGCTTCTCCAAGTCCATAGCATATTTCCATCTATTGTCAATGTGAGAATATAATGCATTTGGAAGAAAATGACTTACTTCCAATGGAACTACTCGGAATTTAAGAAGTGTACATACAACTAACTCTTCTATTTGTCACTTTTCTTCTTCTGTCTGGGAGTCATATTTTACATACCTGAATGACCCAAATCCACCATATTGTTTCAATTTGGCACAAAAGTTGTCAACACTGTGTACATCTTCCTTGGTGCTTTTAACAATCTGAAATTTATTTTTCTCTTTAGATTTTGTCACTTGACTCCTTATTCAAAATGAGTCTTCTAGTCGACTTTCTATAAGTCTTTGTAACTTTAGGCAATTCAACCTTTTTCTGTTTCTTATCAGGTGACACTGCAGATGATCTAGTGCTGGGGTGCTTCACTGGAGGAGTCGGTGATACCTTTGGTGTGTCATGTTTCTTCCTTTTCAATATTTTTCCCTTTGGCAACTTGGTGCTTAGAGTAATTGCTGCTTCTTGAGCCTCAGTTTCTTCCTCAATTGTGAGTTGATCACTCTTTATAGGAGTGGAGGTAGAACCTTCTCCAAATTTCTTAGTTAGCACTTTGATCATTTTAGTGGCTTTCCTTATAGCCTTTGGTACAACTATGCTCATTTTTACTTTTTCTTTGACCTCTTCATAGGTACCATACCTGATCTCGGTAGCATGCCTTGGAAGTGACAAAAAGGCATCTATCTGCTGTTTAGAAATATTAAGATCCATCTAATAACCCATGGACGATAGAGATTGAGTTCTAGGATCTATTGCATTGACATAACAATAGTCGGTGTCCACTTCAAAACATATATCATCCTTATATTTTTCCACTAACTGAGGTGGGATTTTGTACCTGTTATGCATCTTTTCTTGAAATTTTCTGAAGTAGCCATCCATTATCTCATTGAAATTATCACCTAACAGATTGATAAAGTCATTTATTTGATGGGTGATTGGTCGGTGTAACTCCCAAATTATGTTACTGACTGATGGGAAGAATTTCCGAAAATAGAAAATCATGCACACTAAGAGTGACCCAAACTTTAGTGTGTTTGCCGAGTTAATCTTCTTAGGTTTCCTTATAGTGTTGAGATTTTCAAATAGGTTTTTCAACAACACTTCACATAGATCAATTTTCATACCCTTTTTCACAATCTTGTAGGCCAGATCTACAACTGTACAAGGTACACTATTTTCTCTTTCCGATTGAAAGAAACAATAACCGATGACTCTAATTGCAAACTTTAGCTCTGCATCAATAACATTATTCAATTTAAGACCTCTGCAATCAGATTCAACTCCAGTTAAAGTTATCAATTCCTTCTGTGAAATTATTTTCTATGCTCGGGCATGGTCGTAGTTAGGGTATCTGATTATTATGTGAATGATCTCCTTGGTGATTTTGCACAGTTGCTCCTCTAACCACATAAAGTCATCATGAAATCTGCTCAAAACAAATTTAACCCATTGAGGTTTGAAGACTCGAGAGTAGGTTAGGGCTTCGGTCAATCCCTTGACTTTGATATGCTCATACTTGCTATCTAGGATTCCATCAGTGCATAACTCATCATACATGTCTTTGATCTTGATATGACCTAGCTCTTCAACACGACACTTAGTGTAGAATTTGACATCTTCAACCAATAGAACCCTATCCGGAATAAGAGAAAATGCAGTTTTCTCATCGGGTTCAAATGCAACTTTGGGAGGTAAGGAATACTTCAGTGAGGGCTTCTCAATATTCTCAACTATAATAGGTTTCTGCAACTTAGGAGCCATTTTAAACTTTGATTTCTACTAACAAAAGAGCTTAGGGTTTTAACTAACCAAAAAATGCTTTTGACTTAGTAAATATAATGTAGATGCTCACAACTGATATTGATTGGTTAACTGGCTTGAAAATGCATTTGAGATTATTGTATAAATACCTTGAAATTTGCTTGGGAGTTGTTTGATCACCTTTGAATCGCTTAGCTTTGCTCTTTTGATAACTGGTAAGTGTAAAATGACCTCACGAAGAACTTTAAGTACACATTTTACCTTATCGGGCTTTGTGCAGTTAGGTAAGAAACCATTAAATGCACTCGGTTCCACTAAACCGATTAACTTCCTTTTTACGCTTTTACTGACTAGACAGGTTTCCTGCACTTATCGACTTCTCTGGTACTCCAAAAGACTAGATAGAATTTCAAACTTGCTAATGCATCTTAGCTATGCAAATTTTGAAATTAAGTACATGATAAAATAGGAACTGTTAAGATCTAACCTTGAGAGAATGCAGCCCCTTCATACCTTTACTGATTAATTCAAAGTAGATGGACCTAACTCGGTAGGTAAGGTGCTTTCTTCATTTTCTGACTCAATTTCCTTCTTTTTCCAGATTTTCTAAAGTTTGATTTTTATTTCTTCAATATCTCCTCTGGGTTGATCTCTGCAATCTTTAGCCAAGTGTCCAACTTTATGACAATGAAAGCATGCCATACCAGGATTTCTCCATGATCTTCAGTGGTTCATTCCAAAACTTATCATGCAGTTGGCACTTATATGTCCATATCTTCCACAACATTCACACCATATTCTTGTATTATAATCTGATGGTACTGCAGTATACTGTCGGTTAAGATCTGTGTGAATTCAATAGCTTCTAGTATTTGCTCGGTGTGAAGACCTCATATAGTTTTTCTTCTTAAACCAACACTTCTCGGTACTATGTCCATATCTATTGCAGTTTTTGCAATACCCCTTGAATTTTGCCTTCTGAAAATTGCTAGTAGACTTTGTCCTACATTGTTTAGATGTGTGACCATACTTATTGCAATTGTAACAATAACCATCAGACCTATTGACATTCTGTTGCTTACCTTTTTTGATTTGGCACATGTTGGCAGTATGTCCTTGTTTTCCATAGTAGTTACAGATAGGCTTCTTTCCGTTGATGTTCTCCTTGTTTCTAGCTTGCTTTGATGATTCCCCTCTCTCGGTGGTGTTGATTCCTTTCTCGATAGAGTTTTTTCTTTTGTAACTGAGTCCTACATCTTTGTTGGGTCTTCTTATATTTAGTTGCTCATCCAACATCCTTGATGCTTTATAACTTTTCTTCAGTGTTTCTTTTGATTTCTTCTCTGCTTCAAGTTCATTGGTCAATCTTGATAATTCAAGTTTCAATGCTTGATTCTCATTTTCTTTTAGGTTTGCTTCATGCTGTGCATAACCCAATTGATCAAAAAGATTATGTTGAATTCTAGTCATTCTAGTGATTTCATCATTCTTTTCAGACATCAATTCTTCTAGCTGTTGTTTTTCCCTTTCCATGTCTCTTATGTTATCCTTAGCTATTCTTAATGCATCAAGATTTTCAGTCATCTGTGTGCTAAAATGTTCATGTTCTCTTTTCATTGCCTTCAGTTGTTCAGTCAATGCTTTGTTCTTTTCTTTCAGTTCTCCAATCATTTCTTTAGTCTCTTCTGATATATTGTTCTTAGATGATGTCTCAATTTGTTCCACCAACTCTTGTGAGTCCTGTAAATCATCAGAAAACCTTCTTCTAACTTTCAGTGATCTTTGCATTTGTCTCTGCATATCTGCAATCACTTGGTTAGCATGATCCAATTCTTCTTGAAGATTCACAATCCTTCGAGATTGTTTGTAGCCTTCCATTGATAAGATCTTTCTCTTTAGGTTGTTAAACCCTTTTCCAAGATTGAAGCTCTGATACCAATTGTTAGGTCCAACTAGGAAAGCTAATGTATTAAGAGGGGAGGGGTGAATCAGTACTTCAAAACTTTTCTCCAAAAACAAACTTAATGATAAACATAAATTGTAAACTGTTGATCTCATAATATAAAACTAACACATAATTATAGAAATAACATTCATACACATT
Source organism: Cryptomeria japonica (assembly GCF_030272615.1). Lineage (NCBI taxonomy): Eukaryota > Viridiplantae > Streptophyta > Pinopsida > Cupressales > Cupressaceae > Cryptomeria > Cryptomeria japonica. Next base: position 256,395,419 of record NC_081410.1, read on the forward strand.
TAACTCCATAACACAAATATTTTGGTTATGCAGAAACTCTTTGTTAGAGAGAAAAACTGCGGTGGAGATGGCACCCACAACTTCACTACTTCAATAATAAAGGTTGCTCGGTTAGAGCTACATGTTTAGCTATTTCTGATAGCTTACCCTATTAGGAGTATCAAGATCTTTAGATCTACCTTGCTAAAGGATTTTACAACACTTATACAAAATGTTGCACCTAGTTAAAGGCTTTACAATTTATAGACTTTGTTAGAGTCTTTTACCCTGTTAAAGGTTTCTATTACAACTCAAATGATTCAATAAAATCTTTGCAAATATCTACAACTTTACATCTGAAATGTTATAGCAGATTCTATGTGCTCAATATGAAATTACCTTGCTCATAGCATACCTCGGTAATAGATAAATCAACTTGGTAAACCCTTCTGTTTACTCTATCCCTTAAACTGTTCTCTGAAGACTTTCTCGGTGACCTCTGGATATCTCTATCAGTCGTAGCAGTCACAACTCAATGTGTCCTCTTATGATTTTCCTTTTTAACTCTTCTATCACACATGTCTATCTCTTTTTTATTCTCAAATCACTCTATATAAATAGATCTCTAGGATGGCGATCTTGTTCATGCTTCGATCTTACAAACAAGATTCATCGAATGAATAATGATAGAAATTATTTTATTGGATAAACTTCCTCAAAATCATACAAAATCTTGAAGTGCAATTTCCTATGTGATAACGGTTCCTTGTTCCTCGATTCTTGTAACACATTTCCACATATGTGTCTAGGTTCATTGAATCTGGTAACACATTTCTACTCAGTTCAGATTACTCGGTATACCTTCTTTGCTACTCGGTAGACATAGAACGTTACTCGGTAGATAGCTCGGTGTATACTTAACTCTGTGACTCCTTTCTTCTGTAACCGACTGCTTTAGTGCTTACCAACTGAATATTTCGGTAGTATTAACCGACTAGAGTATATAGGATGACTTTGGACATAAAACTAATGACAACTTAGTAAATAATAACATTCATGTGGTAAGAAGAGTTAGAAAGATAAAAAAATAGAATGAGAACAACTATTTTCTACTCAAATTATTGAAAAAAAATCAAGAACTAATCACATATGAAGAAAGGACCCCCATACCAAAACCCGCACCTACTCAAGGGAATCAATTTTCTTTGTCTTTCCTAAGAGAGGTTTTTCCTCCACTAATGCCCCTTCCTAGCACCATTTTTTAAAAAAAAGATTGACCGATTGTCTAGAGATCAAATTGGTCTCATGAGCAAGAGGAAGGAGAAAGACTTGAAGATTGCAGGGCCCCATGCCCCATATGAAGCAAAGAAGCAAAAAATGACAAGCAGAGTCAATAGTAGAGTGTGTGCTCTATTTTAGAAAAAGATTGTTGCAAGGTGTGCGCCCTTGGTCTCCTTGTGTTGTACAGTGTAGCTCTCAGGTTTGTGACATGGCTTAATCACCTCCTGTGGATTCTATAATTCTAGTGGTTTTATTAGGCATTAACATGTCGATCTTTTGGTCCAACAACAACTGTACGTCTAACAAGTGGTATCAGATCCTGGGTCACAGGTTCAAGCCTCCTCACTTGCGTTGAGGGGGGAATGTTGCAAGGTGGGCGCCATTGGTCTCCTTGTGCTATGTAGCGCAATGCTTGGGTTTGTGACATGGCTTAACCACCTCCTGTGGATTCTATAAGTCTAGTGGTTGTATCAGGCATTAACAGGTCAAACTTTTGGTGCAACGACAATCATACTTCTAACAAAGATAAAGCAAACATGTCTTGCTTTTTATTTTGAGATATTCCTCTCTTTATTGAAGGAAGAAAATAAGAAGAATCTAGGTCTTCTCTCGTGATAATACCAGAGCCACAACATGATGCAATAGATCATATTATTCACAAACATCTAGATCGAGGCGTAAGTGCTGAGAAGAAAAAGAGTAGTGAGGAAGAAGGCAAAGTTATTCCTGAGGCCCTAGAGAAATTTCCTAAAAAGCCCTTGATATGGGAATAAAGAAAAGAAGAGATGGACAAAGCCCAATTCTGGGATGAATTGGAAGTTTTCTGCTTGTTGATAGAAATTAAGTCACCATCTAATAAATAGGGAGATAATGAGAAACATAAAAGTGACTTCATCCTTGTACCTTTAGAAGAACCCGAGATCACAAGTCATGCAAAAAGACAAAGCCTAGAGAAAGAAAAATGTAGTTATAATCAAGTGAGTCCAACTCCTTCAAGAGGATTCCTTATCTGGTATTTTTCTTAACAAAGAGAATGCCAAATTTCTTTGGTCATGTTCATCTCTAAACATGAAAATGAGCTTAAAAAAGGAAGACATAACATTTCCTTGCCACCATAGGATACTGTAAGCAAACAAGAAGATGCCATGATATGTGAGTGGTGAAAAGAAACCAAGCAAATTAAAAATTATTGGTTCTATTCTTCCCTTGCCCTTGGTTTGAAAGCATGTAAAATGTCATAAGTTAGGTAGGAAGGGAAGTTATTTTTAAATTCCAGTTAATGCTTTTGTTTAGCATCAATTTTTTTGCAGTAGGTTAGTTTAGGGTAGAATTAGTTACTTGCATGTTCTATTTCCAAGAAGTGTTGTTGCACATGTTGTTTCCCTTCAAGGTTTGAATTGTTCAGTCTTAGTTCCCTCCTAAGTGCTTTTGTGCACAATGTTCGACCCTCATAATGTCCTAAATTAAGGTTTTGGAGTTATTAGCTAACATGATCGTGCATTAATAATTGGTTCACATTTATTGGGTTGTATGTTTCCAAATACATAGATCTCACAATCAAAGACATCTTTATGCATGTTATTTAAGAAAAAAAACATGTTTAGGTTTAAACTAGGTGTTTTCATTTATAATTTCACATAATTCAATGAACAAGTACATTTTACCATCACTGGTTTCTGTATGTGGTGACTTAGGTCTTTAGCTTAAAAATAATACATGACAAAAGTGAGTGTTAATTAATGATGTTCTTTCATGTATAAAGTTACATTGTAAACCTAGTTATCTTTAGAATTCATTGCAATTATGCTAAAATAAATTTTACGGAAAGAAAAGAAATAATGAACATGCATAGTTACTAGATAATTTTTACAAGAAACGTGATACAAAAATGATGTATATGTATTCCTCTTCATAGTAATATTATAGATATACATACAAGTGTTTGACCCTTTTCATTATATTACAAAATACCAAAATGGGTCTTATCAAAATTTGTAAAAAATATTTTGAAATTTGTAAAGCCTGGAGGATATCCCCTCCATTATCTTCATCATTTGTGTCCTCATTTGTCTCCAAAAAATCCTTCTCATTAGGAACATCATTGTCATCATTATCTAGTACCCAGTTTTGCACCAAGAACCAAAAGCCCTCCAACCATTCTACATCAAAGAGAAGTTCCCCCTCAATCACTTTTTTGAGGAATTCAAAGGTATGGTTGCAACAAGCCCGATGGTCTTTAAGAGATAAGCTTTTGAAATTCACACGAAAGGCCACCTATGTAAAACACAAAATTGTGTCACATTTCAGGCCAACTTATCAGCACAAGTGAATTTAAGTAATTCTAATTAAAAATTAATTTTAGTCAAACATATGGTCTATATAGATTCATTATACCTAAGTTATATATGAGCCACAACTTTTCCAATTGGAAGTGTCTACTAAATGTGTATTTTATAACACTTTGGGTCTAATTATAAAAAAATTAAAATTAAAAAAACTTGATGTTTCAACAGCTCCTACTCTTATAAATATTATTTTTTTGAAATGTAAAAATACACTTTTATAGATATATAAGTGAATTCTCCAAAAATATATATTTTAATATTTTAATTAGTTTTTTATATTTTATATTTTATTTTTATTGAAAGTAGGTCATCAACACGAAAAATATAAGGTTGAATATCTTGTCAAGGAAAAATACTAAAAAATATTTAAAAATTTTGAAAAAAAATGATGTAGTAGATAAAAGAATCTATGTCAATATGATATAATTATTTTCTAATTTGGATAAATAATTAAGAAAAATGGTGGCGACGATTGGAAATATTTCTATTTCAGTGCACACAACTTTTCAAATTAATTGAAAAATATATATTTGTAAAAAATATATCCATGCACTAAAGTTTCAAGTTATCAATATACACAAAAAAATTGAGGAAAAAAAGGTAAAATTTACTAAATAAAGTGTGGTGGCTTGTGTAACTTCAATTTCAACATTTTATCAACAACTAAATTATAGTCTTTACTTAATAAAAAGCTACATTCAAATAATTTTAAATTTTTTGTTAAAATTACAAACATAAAATAGACAAAAAAATATAAATTTAATTTTTTTACATCATTTCCAAAATTCAAATTATATATTTCACTTTCTAATGATTTAATTTAAAAAGTTGAATCAACATTGGCCATTTCCTTTATATAAGTGTGATACAACTTTGTACTTTAACATCACCACAACACTATTGAATCCTTTTCCACATTACCTTTTAGGTTCATTACAATAGGAATGCCAACCCCATATTGCGCCACCTCTAGAATTTGTTCTAGCCCACCAGTGAGCTCATTCCCAAACAAGCCATGAGTCATCCTTGCAATTGCATCCTTAGGGGCTCCTAAGTCAAGCAAAGAGCCCATGATACAGAACACAATATCAATATTTACTTGATATCAGTTCTCATCAACCAAGAAGTTGTCACTAAGAATTCATTTCACCACTGCAAGAACCAAGTCAATGTTAGTATTGAGTAAACATTCAAGCCGCAGATGTGATATGGTGCCAAAAAAAACTTTGTCCCTCTTGTTAGCAATCAATCTAATTGGGGTATCCATTACTATATGAGCTTATAGACTATATGAACACTCTTTCCTACATATGCTTAATTAATAAGTTTAGGATGACACAATATAGAGAGAGATTGTCTTTTATAAACAATTATTTCAATATGTGCACGTGCGAATAACTATGCACCCACACTATTGAGGTGAGTGACAATTCATTGTAACAAATTTTGAGGTATTGAGGTAGCACATCCAATGCTTTATGTATTCAATATGTATTTAATACAGTCTATCTTTAAATGACAAAGAGGATAATAATATGGCAACTTGCTTCTTCGAGCTAAGCAAAAATTAATGCATTTATTTCTTTTATTTATAGCTTGAGATTTAGCATAGTTTAGTTGAAGATAACAATTGATATGTCTCGTACCACTATTAGTCATATCATTTATTTTGTGGTGGAACCCAAGAGATCATTCATCATGACATAATTATTTCTTCAATGTAAAGCAAAAAGGGGCACACATCCTCCTTAAGTGAAAAATCGAAAGGAACTCTTGTTACCACTTTGGTTTCCAACTTCTGGCCTGATTATATTATCAGTCCAAAATAAAATGATTAAATAAATGAAAAAATCTCTAAGGAAATAATATAAAAACATAATTTATTTTGTGTCCAGGTGATACAGATAACTCTATTGGGGTTATATACACCTACCTAGTAGTAGAACTATGTCCGTTAAAAATCAAAGCGATATCCTTGTTAGGGCTATGGACATATGTTTGGTAGCAAGGCTCTATTTGATTGGCTATGAGGGATACCTAAACTATGTAGCTTTATGCAGATGTGTTCTCTTCTCTTCCTAACCTTGCGGAAAGGATAAATAAGAAAACATAATGCACACACAATCAATTGACCCTTCCCCTTAACAAATGTATGTACTTTCTATGGTGTTGAATTCCTAACATAGATATTTTCATGTTTAACAGATCATTCTAAATGTTTTGTTATAAATTGGAGATTCAAATGCATTAGTCTTTTATTTTTCTTTCAAGAGCGAAAGCCTTGTGTTATAATTGCTAGAATTAGGACATAATTCTGACCATCACTAAATACATTATGAATTTGTCTAATCCTTTTCTTCTCATTCTCATGGTTCATTGCCTTACCATTTTCCTAGTTTAGTGGAGCATCTACTGTCACAACCCTCCTCTATCACTTTTTGATTTAAATACAATTCTATTATGTTTTTGGTTAAATTACTAAAATGATTGAATAAATGTTATAAAAGAATAAAATGAACACACACACACACACACTTGGAGAATATAATTCAAAAGGCATTATTTTTATTTATTTATTTTCCACTCCCAATTATGGCACATGTTGTAGGAAGAATAAGAAGCTTCTAGATGAATCTCCACCACCTTGCATGTAACTCCCCCACTAAGTTTAATCAATTTGCATGAGTCCAATATTGGAAAAGAATCTCCTTTTTAATTAAATTTTTTAGATAGTGGAATGGAGGGATTTTTCTTATAAAATGATATGCAAGTTTCAAAGAAGGGAGTTGATTATGTTTTGAAGGAAATTTCCCAAGTTTTTCTTTGGCAGTCTAATTTTTGTTGCAGGATTTTTAAGTTGTTGTTTGAAGGATCTCTCTCAAGTTGTAAGGAAGGATCAAAGGATAGCTAGAGGATTCAACATCAAGCTTCAGTAAACCAGGTTCTCTCCTTTTGTCATATGAGGAATTTGTACTTATCAAAAAAAAATATATAGTTTCTAGATTCTTTAGTTGAATATAGTTTTCTGAAAGAAATCATTTTTTTTATTTGCTAGATAGGAAGAAAATCTATTTTGTTTTCTTTAAAGAAATGCAGTGATATAATTCTTTCTCTTTTTAAATACAAATGCAGACTTCTCTTGCATATTTTATTTAATCTATTTAAAAGGTAGAAAATAAGATTTTTTGCTTTTCTGTTTTCTCTTGAAAACTAGAGATGATATTGAATATAAAAATAAATAAATCTCTCTCTCTCTCTGTGAATGAATAAATGAATCTCTTCTTCTTATTTAGGAATAAAATGCAGCTCTATTATTTATTTTATTTAGGAAATATGCACATAATCTTGCTTTTTGTTTTTTCCAAAGATTGTAGATCTAAGCAAAAAATCATATTTCCTTTATTTTTAAATCTCTTTTCTAAGATTAAAACTCTTCCCTGTGTGATTTGAATCTTAATCCTTATTTCTTCCCTCAAATTCATTTCTCTGGCTCTTCGAATAGAAATTTGAAATGTGAAATTAGTTGAAATGGAGGAATAGATTTGGCTGTGAATAATCCTCTATGTTATTCTCATTGGGGTCCATTAATATTTTTATGTCTGGTTATCTACTTCTCTTGGGAATAATAGTTGAAAACTAAGGAATAAATCTCTTTGTAAATAACTCTCAATGTTATTCACTCCTATAAATAAATCCTTATTGTTTACATTAATATTTTATCTCTCATATACTGGTTAAATACTACTCTCTGTGCTTAAATAAATTAAAACTAGAAAACTATATACATATATATATATATATATATTTATATATGTATGTATGTATGTATATATATAAGTATTTAAATTATCGTAAAAGAAAAGAAAAGAAAATTTGATGCAGCACACGTACAACGAAATGAATTCGCATAGGTTTGAGGGCCGTTGTAGGAGGGGATGGGTGGAGCTAATGCCGCAGGTTGGGCGGGTACCTAGTGGTACCCTCCACTAACCTGCGGTCACTGCTACGGTAGTGGCCGCAGGGTAGTGGGGGGAACCACGATGGTCCCCTCATCACTGCGGGTCTGCGCCCACAGGCTCGCAGTGATGATGGGACCCGTGGGCCCTTCCCACTCCTCGGTACCATGCCATCAAACAAAATTCAAATTTAAATGTTAAGTGTTAAATTCTCTTTTTTTATATATATAAAATTTTAGTGTAATTAAATTCCTTTTTATATATATAAAATTTTAGTTTAATAAAATTTTAAACTTAGGTAAATTTTTAGATTTATAATTACTTTTAGCAATTTATAAACTGTAAAATAAATTATACCAAATATTATAAATTAGATTCTTTTTTTTTTTCCACTTAAGCAATTGATCCATATTAAATGATTTGAAGCTAAATTCTATTTTGAAATTAGTGGCTTTATAAGCGATATTCTCGCATGTAACTTACACTACCTTCGCCTGATGCAAATTCTTGACATTGATTACGTTATTGGCGTTTCCATCTCCATGTAAGTTTCACTTTTAATTATTAATATGCAAGTTTCATAATTATCATTTTTATGCAAGTTATATTTCAAGTTTTGAATAATAAATAATGTTAGTTATGGTTTTTTTTTAATTCTGTGTAATTCATCAAGTAGTTATTTCAATTAATTGAGCTTTGAATATGCGTTCAATTCATAACTATTTTCCAAGCATGATGTTTTTCATAAGTTAGAAAATTAAATAAAGGAAGTTGGAAAACCAAAACCTAGTAGCGTTCGGTATATATAGTGCCTCTGGGTCATGCTTACGGATAATGTTGTCGTGTTGAACTAGCACTTAATGCGTAATAAAGCTGCATCGATGACGTCTATGGCATCGCCCATATAAATTGTTGGGGAGTAATAAGGGACACTTGGAAATTAAAATCCAAGGGGCAGGTAATCCCCCTTGGATTGATAATTTAATAAGATAATTCTGAAACGATCTTTCATCCGCTGAGTTAAACTATAGTAAACCCCTATAGGGATGATGAGTGAAATGCTTTTATGAAATTGTTTTAATCTCGAAGAATTGTTGTCGATTGACAATTGGTCAAGGGTGACACTTATGATAAGAATTAGGATATAGTTGTTTTAGGCCACAAGCAATAGCCCATCTTGAGCCTTTGCTTAAGCGCTACAATTGTGGGTAGCAACCGCAGAGAAACTATCTAGGACATTGACCCTAGATAGCGTTGTGTACCCACTAATCAGTTTACATCAAACCATAGAGTAGAAAATAGAACTACATATTTTACGCCTTGATCCCATGCCGAAACGGGTATGTAGGTAGTCTTGGAACAGAGTTGTCCCTAGTACTCAGGCATTCGTGGGTGGGGCCTAGGCTTGGTAAGAAGAAGGGTTGAATATAATCCTAATTTGCAAGATAAGTATAAAAAAACAAATGGGAAAAAGTAAATCAATGCATACTCAGAAGGAATCCCATATGGATTCGCTTGACTTCCCGAGGCTTTAAGCCAAATTCTGAGGTGGAACTCAAGCTTGTACTATGTTACTTAATTACTCCGAAGGACGGTGACCTCGGTGCACTTATGTTAGAAGAGTGTAGTACTTAGTGAGTGGCTCAGGGCTCGAATGGTCTCGATGAGTCTAAGTCTCTAGCCAGAGCACCTCCTATCCCGATTGGATAGATGGCTACCCCATATGGGTAGATGCCTATCCCGTATTGGATAGATGAAATCTTATGTCCCGTATGGACTGATGCCTAACCTGTATGGTTAGATGCTCATCCCAAATGGATGGATGCTCAGAGTATGCAATTGAATCAAACACAATGATTAAATTAAACAAAAAAAAAAGAGGTCGCATTTTGTTGAGTTAAGTACGGTGGGTTATTACATGTGGTATCAGAGCAAAGGTTCAAATCTAGGCCTTGTGCTCACTTCAATTTATACAACTAGGGGAATATTTTGCAATGGTAGAAATTAAATTTTAAAATCCTAAATCAAGAACTAAGTACATAATTTAACTTTCAGGTAAAAACCTAGATGGCTAGAGGAAGAGGAAGAGGAAGAGGAAGAGGAAGAGGAAGGGATAAGGGAAGACATACTACCACTAGGAGTCAAAGGGAAGAAAACCATGAGGAAAACCATGAAGAAAACCATGAAGGGGAACAACATAACCTAGGAAATAATGAAGATGGGGTCGAGGCTATAATCAACCTTCTAACCGAGCAAAGAGATAAAATCAACTTCTTGGAACAATTAATGTAGGACCTTAGGGCGAGGCAGAATGACTTTGAAAATCGAAGTGGTACTGAAAAAGGAAACCCTGGTAGCAATCAAGGGAATATGATGGGTAATAGAAAAGAAAATAACATATTGGAACTCTCCAAGGACTTAAAGAAAATCACCCCTCCTAAGTTTGATGGGAGGCAGATTGGTGAAGGAGCTAAAAATTGGTTAAATGAAATGGAAAAGTATTTTGAGCTAAGAGATTTTAGCGAAACAACCAAAGCCTTATGGGGTTCCTATCAACTCACAGGGGAGGTAGCTAGTTGGTGGACCAACACCAAGGAACAAAATGGGTATATCAGGGATATGGTCTCATGGGATCAATTTGTTCACCACTTCAAAGAGAGGTGGCTCCCTCAATTGTTCTTTGATGAGAAGGTGACAGAATTCCATAATCTATGTCAAGGGCCCCTATCAGTCCAACAATATTGGGATAAGTTTGCCAAATTGCTTAAGTATGTACCCAAGTACCAGAAAGATGAAGAAGGCCAAGCAAGGAAGTTCATTTTGGGGCTAAATACCAACATAGGGGCAGAGGTTGACATGCATGGACCCAAAAACATGAAACATGAACAAAGTACTTGAAAAGTCCCTAAGGCAAGAGAGGAAGATCCAAACACTAGCAGGGCTGAACTATAATGGGAACCACTCATTTAAAAGGAAGTGGGAATTCAATGGGAACACTAACTTCAACAAAGGTCAAAGGAATAATTCTTCCAAAAGAAGGCCACCCCCTAATCAATATCAGAGGAATGGAAATAATAATAATAATAATCAGGGCAATAATAACAGAGGAAACTACAACATGAATGACCAGCAGAGTAGGATAACTTATCCACCCAGGGCCAATGAAACAAGGAATGATCCTCCTAGGAACCAAGGCAGGAGGGGTCCTTTAGGTGGATGCTGCATGTGTGGGGGAAACCACTTTTCTAGAGAGTGTCCTAGGATGCAAGGTCAAATTAGGGCCAATCAACTCCAACAAGGACCCCAACAAAGGATTCATGCAACAGTTAGGAACCGAAGAGGAAGATACCATAATGTTCCTGTGGAAACTACAAGCACACTATTTGAACAACCAATTTCAATTCTAATTGACACTGGGTCATCTGAATGTTTCATCTCACCTGAATTAGTAAGTAAATATGCATTAAAAGTTAATCAAATGGAGTCATCATGGATGGTTCAATATGGGGATAAGGCAACTAGGGAAGTAACTAAGTGTTTGTCGAGGGTAAGGGTACAATTTCCTGAGTTTGAAACAATGGTAGATCTCTATGTGGCACCCCTAGGATTATATGATGTAATCATTGGAATGAGTTGGTTAACAGACCGTCAAGCTAATGTAGATTTCTATAGCAAAGTTGTTGAATGTTTGGATGATGGAGGAAAAAGGGTCAAAATCCAAGGGAAGTTTAATCCCATTAATATAGAAACCATATCAGCCATGCAATTAAAGAAGGAAAGAAGAAAAGGAGGCCTAATCTATATGGTTGAAATTGATGAAGGAAAAGAGGAAAATACCTCAACTTTTGAAAATACCCCTTTCTTAAAGGAATTCAAGGATGTATTTCCAGAAGAGTTACCTGGCTTACCCCCTAAAAGGAAGTTTGACTTTTCTATCAAAGTTCTAATGGGAGATGAACCAATATCAAGGGCACCTTATCGAATGAACACAACTAAATTACAAGAGCTCAAAATGCAATTGGAGGAACTCTTAGCTAAGGGATTAATAAGGCCAAGTGTATCATGATGGGGAGCGCCAGTCTTGTTTGTTAAGAAGGATGGAACCTTAAGACTATGCATCGACTATAGGATGTTGAACAAGGTCACAATAAAGAATAGGTATCCCTTACCTCGAATAGAGGATCTTTTTGAAAAAATGAAAGGAGCAGAAATTTTCTCAAAGATAGACCTCTAGTCAGGATACCATCAACTCAGAATTAAGGAGGAGGACATTTTGAAGACAACTTTCAAGACTAGATATGGGCATTATGAGTTCACAGTAGTTCCTTTTGGTGTAACCAATGCCCTAGCTGCATTTATGAACCTAATGGATAGTGTACTCCATGACTACTTTGACAAATTTATTTTGGTATTTCTGGATGACATATTGATTTACTCTAGGAATGACGAGGAACATTTAGTACACCTACAAATTGTTTTGCAAAGGTTGAGAGAACATAAGTTATATGGGAAATTGTCAAAATGTACTTTCTTCGAGGAAAAGATTCACTACCTTGGGCATATAATATCAAAGGAAGGAATAGCAGTTGATCCAGATAAGATAAAAGCAATAGTAGAATAGTTGATCCCTAAAAATGTTTCAGAAGTAAGAAGCTTTATGGGGCTAGCAGGTTACTATAGGAGGTTTGTGGAAGGGTTCTCTAAAATAGAAAACCCCATCACCTCATTACAAAGGAAGGGTAAAAGGTTTGTGTGGACAGAACAAAGTGATAAGGCATTCCAAATCTTGAAAGGAAAACTAACCTCAGCACCCATTCTAAAAGTACCAGATTTGAATGGACACTTCACAGTCGTAACTGATGCTTCTATTGAAGGTTTAGTAAGAGTACTTGTCCAAGATGAAGGGGTAGTAGCTTACGAATCTAGAAAGCTAAAGACTCATGAAGTTAATTATGCACCCCATGACTTAGAGTTAGCAGCGATTGTGCATGCCCTACAGAAATGAAGACACTTCTTACTAGGGAAGCCCTTCGAGTTAGAATCAGATAACCAAGGACTAAAGTACATCTTTACACAACCCCACTTAAATTCCAAACAAAGAAGGTGGTTAGAGTTTCTAAGTGAATATGATTTTGAAATTGAATATATTATGAGGAAGGAAAATAGGGTGGCAGATGCTTTGAGTAGGAGGAGACACTTGATGACTATAGCAACATTCAAAACTTCTTTCAAAAGGTAAGTGATGGATAAGCAGGGTGTAAGGCCTTCCCCAAAGCAAGCTTTGATTAACTTAGTTGACCATGTTTGACCCTATTAATAAATGCTATATAATACAATAGAATGGACTGTGTTAGACCGATAGATTGGTGAGAAAAGAAATTGAACCAAGTTATAGAGTTATTTCACCTTGTGGTGTACATTTGATGTATTATGAATTGAAATCCTAAAAGATCCACTGATTGGATAATCTTGATCTAACGTATGTCATCTATATCTAGATTTAGAACTTATAGCATTCCATGATTTGGATAACATTGATGTATGATTGATGCTTCATTTATATGCTTTATGATATAGAACTCTATATGATTCTAGAATAGGATAAATTTGAGATGATGTATGTCATTATTGGATTTGCAGGACTCTACTGTGATGATAGAAATAGGATGTATGTTTTATGTATGGATCAAAATTATGAGGATTATGATAATTGATTATGTGGATTTATTTGGATATAAGATATATTGATTTGTTCAAATGTAAATTGTATGCAGAGTGTTTGACGTGTATTCTTATGCATGTGTTTTATATTATATGAGGTCATTTGGAATTACTAATGTGTAATTGAGATGTGCAGGAAAATTATCCATGTGACCATGGAAACATTATGGAGAACCAAACCTAGACCTATGTATGTTCGTAAAACCAGGGTTTGTCTATTTGGAGAGACAACACCCCGTTTGTGTCGTATTTTATTCGTAATAGTAAATGATGCATGTGTGTTAAATGTTATTTACTGATTTATTTAAATCCAACAAGAGACAAAATTTCTTGTGTAATTTTGTAAAAGTATTTTTATTGTGTCACTTGACACACGTGTTTATTTATGTTTTGATTTTTGAAATTGTCTCTTGGAGGGAGTTGTTTAATTATAGCTTTTTTAATTAATTTAATGTGATTCCATAATTGCCTTAGGTAGAGAATCTTTGGGGTGGTCAACTTAGGTTTGACCCAAAAATTAACTTTAGAGGGGTTTAAAAGGGGTTAAATGGACACCTAGGGGTAGTTTAAAAGTGTTTCCTAAAGCTCATAAGGTATACCTCAGGGTTAGGAGTAATTTTAGGCATGTACCAACTCTCATGTGACCATTTAGAAACCCTAAAAAGTGACTTTTCTAAGTTGTGCGAAAATTGAATTTAGAAGGATCATCTAGGTTGTAAACTTTCCTTTTGGATGTGAGACCCCTTTCCCATTTCCTCCTACCTTTCCTTTTTAGTTTTAGAAACTTGTGAGAAATCTCACTAGGGTCTTCTTAAGCAAGAATGAGAGATTTTGAGGGTAATCACCCACTCTCCATTTTTGGAGACAAGGATTTTGAAAGAAAAAAATTAGATTTGAACTAGGAATTGGCTAAGTGTAGAGAAGCATGGGGATTGTGGAATTGGGCTGCTCATCCTCAACCAATCTAGCATACCTTTAGGCAGTTGAAGGTTGGTCAAATTTTCTCTTTATATTTCTTTATATTGCGTGTTGAGTTGAAAGGATTTGCTTGTGTAAAAAGGCTAGATTCTTGCATGTTTTCCTTGAAAAATTATTGTATTCTATGTTTTACTTTTTGTATGCATTTTATGTGCTTGGGAGTAATCAAGGCCTCCTACTCTTGGGAAGAGAGGATGGTCTTGTGGGTGGTAGAAGTGACAGCTCTTGAGTGAGAGGCTCTCGTTGTAAGAGTGATCACAAGGGATTTTATGTGACCCTTGTTGCATGGCTTGTTTATGCATTTGGGGGTCATAAGGACGGAAATAAGGCATGAATGCGTTGGGGGGGCATAAGGAATGTGGGGTTGTTATACTTATGATGTATTTGGTTTTCCATGAGGTGGCTATATGTTTTACCATACTTGCAGTCTCCTCAGGGTACTTGGTCCACTACCACCCTTGAAAAGACATAACAATGTGTGGTGCAGTGTAGCCTGGGTTGGGAATGTGTTTGTGTTTATTTTCCCCTTATTTACTGTGTTTGCATGTGTGTAATCATGTCTAGGGCTTGGTTCTCCAAGCTTGGGGGTGGCTACTAGTTAGCCTAGGCTGGGAGGTGAGCACTCCATGGTCATATCCTTTGATTATTTGCAGGTTGTTGGAAGAAAAGAATATTACAAGTAGAAATTTGATGGAGCTATTTACTACAGAAAAACATTTGTAAATGAAATTTTTATTATTTTGAAAAGTCCTCATTTATTAGGAATGAGAGACTCATTTGTAAAGTGACAATAAAGTTTTTTGAAATATGTTTTAAAGGGTTGTGATATTTTTAGTATGCTAAATTTCAGAAAAGAAATAAGTATTTTCTAGTTTAAGTTTTCCTATGGATCTGAAAAATAACATTCGTGTGTATGGGATATTCTAAAAAGAAAGAAAATTGTTTATTCTTTTACACATTTAAAACAATTTATTAGTAAAGAAATGGACTAGATTTGCATGCATGTGATAGGCTAGAAATAATACATTTTAGATCTATACATGGAAATGCAAAACTTAGTATTTAAATCTGTTATTAAAATGATTTGCAGAAAATAAAATCAAAGATTTTATAGCCATCTCTAAGGTTTTAATTAATAAATTATAGGTTTAATTAGTTGTTGTTAATTTTATTAAATTTTGTCATTTGAATAGTTGCTGAGGAATTATCAAACTCTGTCATTTGTTTATTGCAGAAATAAATTCTATAGTTAATCGGATTTAATGGAAGTAAATAAATTCTAAAGATGTTGTTCTAAGAATATTTAGTACTGCTAATTACTTTATTTTTACAAAAATAAAAGCCATATTTGGATAGCCTAACTATTTCTACTTCGCAACAAGGATATTAATAAAAAAGAAATAATTAAAATGATTAAACTTGCAGAAAATATCTAATCTGTTTTATTTGTTCAGAATAAAAATAAATGCATGAAAAGAAATTGCCCTAGATTCAATACTATTATATTTATATATATATATACAAACAACTAATTTATATGCATGCATAAAAGCAAAAAAAATGAATTCATTTCTTAAAAGTTAAATAAATAAACTTGTTGTTTAAAATTTATATATACAAATACTTATATATTTATATATATATGTATATATATCTATATATATATATATATATATATATATATATATATATATATAATTTATTTCATTTAAATAAACCAAACAAAAAAAAAAAATTAAATAAAACAAATTTAAAAAAAAAAAAACATTATAGGGGAGGGTCGGCTCGGGCCGAACCACTGTGCAATGCACAGTGGACGGCAGGGGCCGAACACTATGCACGCCACAATGGGTAGCCTTGGCTGACGCCATTGTAGACGTCCATAGTGGATGGCCCAAGGACTGCCACTGTGGGTGACCACAGTGGGCGCCGCCACTACGGCCGTCCATAGTGAATAGCCCGAGGGCCACCACTGTGGGCGACCGTAGTGGTCGCCGCCACTATGGTAACCCATAGTGAGCGGAGTTGCCTCGGGTTGCCACCTGCAGCCTTCACAACCTCCGTCGCCCAACCTTGTTTGGCCTTGTGCAGGGAAGAAAAAGAAACAAAAAAAATGAAGAATAGAACCCTAGCTCGGTTAGGGCTAGGGTAAAATGTGGACAATAGAAAAGTAAAATAAGTAGGGGCTTATTTTATAATATAAAGAAGGGTTAGGGTTTGCATGGTAATAACACTTTAGTTTCATATATATATATATATATAGATATATATGTATATATCTATATGTATATATATATTTATGTCTATTATATATATAGGGTTATGAATATAGCTTGGACAAAATTGTAGAGTTTCTATATTATGAGCAAATTTGAGCAAGTTGTATAATTTTTGTTTAAGGAAAATTATTTATATAATTTATATATATTAAAGATATTTTATAATTTATTAAATATATTAATGTTATTTTAAACATTAATAATGTTGTTGTTAAAGGGCAAGTGGTAGGTCAAAATAATTTTATTAGAAATTTGTTGTTAAATATAAGGATATAAAAGAAAAGGGATGTTTTTAGATGATATTAATAATAAACTTGTGGAAGATATTCCTTTGAAATTAATTGTCTCATTAGTCGATTTATTTTAATAATGATTGATTAAAATGTATTTTAGGCAATTTAAACTTAATAGAGATTAATAATATGTCTGCCAAATATTTTGGGAAGTTTGATTTAATTAACTAATGACCATCTTTGATGAGTCAATAAATTTATTTCTTATAGGTAATGAACATTTAATTTTTAAATTATTGTCGTCTGCTTGAGTTGATGTTGTAAGTTACTCAAACATAGTTAAGACAAAACTTGCTAGCCCATTTCATAATTGCAATTTAATGTTATTAAGTTCGAATTTCAAAAAAAAATTTATCTCATTCGTGCCCAAAAGTTTGGGCATGACATTTTGATATCAGAGCCCTAGGTTCAAACACTGGTGAACATGAACTACATTCATAACTTAGTTGAAAACAAACTATGGCTTGAAGTATAACACCTAGGTGGAAAACTTGCGAAAATAACAAAGTGAAACATAAGTGAAAATTATTGTAAATGAATAGATCAACATATAACAATTCAAGGGGTTCCAAGGGTCACTAAAAATCCTAAAATTTGAACTTATTAGTCATAAGGTTTATGGCATAATAAAAACCCCAAGGGCTGCGAAACTTTAAATTATTACTTATATGAAGTATTTTCAGTGTTTACTAGTGAAAATTAGATCTTTTGTACTTATGAGGTTACCATTCAATTGGAACTTAAATGCAATAATTGCCCTAATCAAATCAAGTATGAGGAGTTAAATACTACAATAAAATACATCTGATGGTAACTAAAAGAATGCCATCCATCAAGATATGTTCATGACAATGGCAAATCAAGCAAGATAGTTAGACCTAAGATAAAGGCAGTAAACAAGATAAATAAGATTGAGACAGTTCAAGTTAAGTTTTTTTTTAAGCTATGTGAAATTATGATGGTTAAAAAGATCAAGGCCGCCATTGGAGACATAAAGGAAGAAGAGTTAAAAGGAACTCTTGCAAATCTTAGATAGAAGCATCAACCTATCCTAATGACTAGGTACCTTAAAGAATGTGGCTATGCTAGATTTCTTATTAAGAACATTTGTTAGACAATGTTTGTAGCAATACAGTGAAGCTAGAGTTGGATAACCCTGAAGGTAAGAACTAAACTGATGAATGGCAATCCCCTTGATCAGAAAACCCTAGTGATACTATAGGTGAGTAAAATATGGAGAAAGGAGGGATGAACTTTTTGGGTGAAAACACGTAATTACAATAAACCCTAAGTTCATCTGTGGTTATATAATTGGGGAAACAAGAAAGTAAAACCTCAACTAATTCCTTTACGGGAAGATAATCTTGGAGAAATTAAATAATGGAAGAGAGAGTAGAACTGATTTAGGAATCGTACAAAAATCCTCATTGAAGTGCAAGGAGTGTAAGAGAATTAGGATCTTATAATCTAGGGATGAGTAACCAATACTCGTTTAGAAAACTAAGAAGAAAAGTGCAACCCAATCATGGTTAGTCACTAGGTACAAGGCAGTATGTAACACAATTTAACTAATAGGCACAATTGAAGAAGTTTTGCAAATTATGGCATTCAATTGTAAAAGTATGCGAAAAACATTAAGTATGGATGAAGCAACATGCAGATGGAAATGGCTTATGGAAATATAGTATAACAATAATATAATACCAAAGTTTTAATGATAATTAGTTGGCAGTGTAAAATATTTTATGAGAACATTGATAAGGAGCCGAATTTTGTGGTTAGCCAAGGGAGAACTTGGAAAGCTATGGGAGTCTTAAGACATTGGTAATTATTGGACCACTTTTAAGTTATACTGTAATTAGGTAACAAGATATTATGATGATAAGGTGGCTTTTTGTGGATTGAATGAAATCGAAGGTTGTGATATGCCGAAAATGGGCTAGTAATTAAATATAAATAAGTAATATGGAACGAGATAACTTCCCTTTTACTAAATTTTAATTAAAAGGATGGGTGTTGGTCACTTTTCGAGTGCACACCCCCTTGATTTCATAGTTGCATAAATGAAGTAGGAGAGAATAAGTCCACTCTCTAAGTTGTTTGAAATAGGTCGTGAAATGTGTGGGTAGGAATTGTTGTCAACTGTTATCGATCTTACTTGACAATAATTCCACCCCAAATGTGTTAGTATTTTGACAACAAGCTCCTACCTAATGAAGGCAAGTGAATGTTAGAGGTGAAAATATAAGGAGCTAGCACAAGGTGCTAAGAAAACAAATGATGTCCCTAGTATAATTATATGATTACATTATACAAATCCTAAGTGGTTCTAAGTAAACAAGCGTCAATTTTGTACCGAACTATCAACCGTGTGTGTAAGACATGGAACTGTCGATACTCGAGCTACCACATAACATTGAGTCAAGGTTAAAAATATTAAGATAATTAATAGAAGCCATATTAGTTAAGTTAATAAGGAAGGATGTATTAACAAGACAAAGGAAACTGGATATTTATTAAATAATTAATATTAAACCAAGTAACTTTATAAATGTCTATTTGGTAGAAGATGATCTAATTAAGTACTATTAAATGCAACTGTAATGAAAGGGACTTTTGAGTGAAATTATTATTGCCCTTATAAAATTTATTCGATCCGTTTGATAATGGGAGTTATCATAATTGTTATTTTCTTAATCCTATCGCTTAGGAGTTTTATCGAGACCTAAGGTTTCGTTGGATCAGCTTGTTAAGCTTTAACCTCTAATTAAGCATAGATTGCATATAATTAAGTATTCAAAAAAAAAATTAGTGCAAGAGGAATGGATGGAGAATGGTAGAGTTAGTGCAAGCACCTATTAGAATATAATTAAGGATGTTAATAACCCTAAATAGATAGTGGATTATATCAGAAAGTGTTGCTTGAAATAGTAAGCACGTGAAGGTTAAAATAGAACATGATTTATAAAAATGAATGCGATCTCTTGCGTATAAGAATTTAATTCATAAATCAATAAAGAATTATAAAGAATCTAAGAACCTTAAGAGTCTAACAATCACTTCCTAACACACTCAGGACATGTGATCTGGGGTGAGGTGTTGCAGTTACTCCCTAGGGTATGACCAGTATGGTCATCTTGTTTCGAGTTTTGATTCGTCAGTATTTTCAACTTTCTTTGAAAAGTATATTGTGACCTAGGGGCTAGTACTTTCTTTTATTTTTTTTACTTTTTTTTTATATGAAGAGAGGACCACTAAATTTATGTTTCTTTTTATTAGAACTATGGCACTTGCCATGTTTCTAGTTTTAATATCTTTCAATTGCCGACATTTTTCTTCTTTTGAGGGGACTTGGTAAAAGTAATTTTTTTTTTATTTTGATCTTTTAAGGTGTCAAGTGGTCATTTTGATGGTTGATATAGCTAGCCCTAGTGATGTGATTTGTGTAATATCTATCATGTTCATTGAACCACTGATAGTGTGTCAAGGGAGGTTACCACAAGGAGTGAAATTAGGCACAAAGAATAAACAAAGGATATATTTTATCAAATCAAGATAAAGGAAGGAAGATCCTCCTAAATAAAATTAATTGAGAATAACCTGAAAGAGGAAAATTTATAACAATAGTGTGATCTAGACCTAATGAATTGTGAAAGTAATGATTGTTGACTGGTAAATTAGCATGTGTATGGAGATGATTGCATGGATGATATCTAAAATAAGTATTAATAATATCATCACTCCCTTAGAATGGGATTGTTATGTACCTTAATGTTTGGGAAATGCGAATAATGTACCCTATGAAACTTGAACCTTGGTGCCTAGAAATATAAAAACATTTTAATCCTTAGTGGTAGAAAACTACCCTATATAGGGGTGGATTTGAAGGACCTAAATTTGATTATGCCTTGTTATCTAAAAAGAAAAGTTGGAAGAAATTATGCACCTAGGATGAGTTAGCAAATATTTTATTAACACCCTAATGAGGCGCCTTGATGTAGATTAAGTAGATTCATTTGGGCTAAGTGTGATGACAATTTTCTTAAGTAACATGCTTGGACGAGAATACAGTAGGATAGACATGCTTTTAAACAAATCCTAAACAAAGTAGGACTCCTAGAAATTCAATATCTGTAACCTTGATTGTGGAAATTGATGTGTGTTATTGATATAGTTTGGATGGCGCATTAATGTAAGTTGTTGGAAGATAGAACTTTGTAAACACCTACCTGAGATTTAAGGGAAATGTAATAAAAATACTAAGAATTTAACCTTGTGCAGATAGTAAGTTAATTACAAAAATAAGTTGATTTTGGTATTTCAACCTTCCAGTAGGCAAGATAAGATTTTGAGTAACTCTTTGAAATTGTGGGAAATGTTATGTCCCTACGTTGTAATTCTACTCATGCGACTTCCAGGAGTAAGTCGAACTCTAGGGGAGGAGGATGTAAGGCCTTCCCCAAAGCAAGCTTTGATTAACTTAGTTGACCATGTTTGACCCTATTAATAAATGCTATATAATACAATAGAATGGACAATGTTAGATAGATAGATTGGTGAGAAAAGAAATTGAACCAAGTTATAGAGTTATTTCACCTTGTGGTGTAGATTTTGATATATTATGAATTGAAATCCTAATAGATCCACTGATTGGATAATCTTGATCTAACGTATGTCAGCTATATTTGGATTTAGAACTTATAGGATTCCATGATTTGGATAACATTGATGTATGATTGATGCTTCATTTATATGCTTTATGATATAGAACTCTATATGATTCTAGAATAGGATAAATTTGAGATGATGTATGTCATTATTGGATTTGCAGGACTATACTATGATGATAGAAATAGGATGTATGTTTTATGTATGGATCAAAATTATGAGGATTATGATAATTGATTATGTGGATTTATTTGGATATAAGATATATTGATTTGTTCAAATGTAAATTGTATGCAGAGTGTTTGACATGTATTCTTATGCATGTGTTTTATATTATATGAGGTCATTTGGAATTACTAATGTGTAATTGAGATGCGTAGGAAAATTATCCATGTGACCATGGAAACATTATGGAAAACCAAACCTAGACCTATGTACATTTGTAAAACCAGGGTTTGTCTATTTGGAGAGACAACACCCCGTTTGTGTCACATTTTATTCATAATAGTAAATGATGCATGTGTGTTAAATGTTATTTACTGATTTATTTAAATCCAACAAGACACAAAATTTCTTGTGTAATTTTGTAAAAGTATTTTTATTGTTTCACTTGACACACATGTTGATTTATGTTTTGATTTTTGAAATTGTCTCTTGGAGGGAGTTGTTTAACTATAGCTTTTTCAATTAGTTTAATGTGATTCCATAATTGCCTTAGGTAGAGAATCTTTGGGGTGGTCAACTTAGGTTTGATCTGAGAATTAACTTCAAAGGGGTTTAAAAGGGGTTAAATGGACACCTAGGGGTAGTTTAAAAGTGTTTCCTAAAGCTCATAAGGTATACCTAAGTGTTAGGAGTAATTTTAGGCATGTACCAACTCTTATGTGACCATTTAGACACCCTAAAAAGTGACTTTTCTAAGTTGTGCGAAAATTGAATTTAGAAGGATCATCTAGGTTGTAAACTTTCCTTTTGGATGTGAGATCCCTTTCCCATTTTCTCCTACCTTTCCTTTTTAGTTTTAGAAACTTGTGAGAAATCTCACTAGGGTCTTCTTAAGCAAGAATGAAAGATTTTGAGGGTAATCACCCACTCTCCATTTTTGTTGACAAGGATTTTGAAAGAAAAAAATTAGATTTGAACTAGGAATTGGCTAAGTGTAGAGAAGCAAGGGGATTGTGGAATTGGGCTGCTCATCCTGAACCAATCTAGCATACCTTTGGGCAGTTGAAGGTTGGTCAAATTTTCTCTTTGTATTTTATTTATATTGCATGTTGAGTTGAAAGGATTTGCTTGTGTAAAAAGGCTAGATTCTTGCATGTTTTCCTTGAAAAATTATTGTATTCTATGTTTTACTTTTTGTATGCATTTTATGTGCTTGGGAGTAATCAAGGCCTCCTACTCTTGGGAAGAGAGGATGGTCTTGTGGGTGGTAGAAGTGACAACTCTTGAGTGAGAGGCTCTTGTTATGAGAGTGATCACAAGGGATTTTATGTGACCCTTGCTGCATGGCTTGTTTATGCATTTGGGGATAATAAGGAGGGAAATAAGGCATGAATGCCTTGGGGGGGCATAAGGAATGTGGGGTTGTTATACTTATGATGTATTTGGTTTTCCATGAGGTGGCTATATGTTTTACCATACTTGCAGTCTCCTCAGGGTACTTGGTCCACTACCACCCTTGAAAAGACATCACAATGTGTGGTGCAGTGTAGCCTGGGTTGGGAATGTGTTTGTGTTGGTTTTCCCCTTGTTTACTATGTTTGCATGTGTGTAATTCTGTCTAGGGTTTGGTTCTCCAAGCTCGGGGGTGGCTACTAGTTAGCCTAGGCTGGGAGGTGAGCACTCCATGGTCATATCCTTTGATTATTTGCAGGTTGTTGGAAGGAAAGAATATAACAAGTGGAAATTTGATGGAGCTATTTACTACAGAAAAATATTTGTAAATGAAATTTTTATTATTTTGAAAAGTCCTCATTTATTAGGAATGAGAGATTCATTTGTAAAGTGACAATAAAGTTTTTTGAAATATGTTTTAAAAGGTTGTGATATTTTTAGTATGCTAAATTTCAGAAAAGAAATAAGTATTTTCTAGTTTCAGTTTTCCTATGGATCTGAAAAATAACATTCGTGTGTATGGGATATTCTAAAAACAAAGAAAATTGTTTATTCTTTTATGCATTTAAAACAATTTATTAGAAAATAAATGGACTAGATTTGCATGCATGTGATAGGCTAGAAATAATACATTTTAGATCTATACATGGAAATGCAAAACTTAGTATTTACATCTGTTATTTAAATGATTTGCAGAAAATAAAATCAAAGATTTTATAGCCATCTCTAAGGTTTTAATTAATAAATTATAGGTTTAATTAGTTGCTGTTAATTTTATTAAATTTTGTCATTTGAATAGTTGCTGAAGAATTATCAAACTCTATCATTTGTTTATTGCAGAAATAAATTCTATAGTTAATTAGATTTAGTGGAAGTAAATAAACTCTAAAGATGTTGTTCTAAGAATATTTAGTACTATCAATTACTTTATTTTTACAGAAATAAAAGCCATATTTAGATAGCCTAACTATTTCTACTTGGCAACAAGGATATTAATAAAAAGGAAATAATTAAAATGATTAAACTTGCAGAAAATATCTAATCTGTTTTATTTGTTCAGAATAAAAATAAATGCATGAAAAGAAATTGCCCTAGATTCAATACTATTATATATATATATATATATATATATATATATATATATATATATATATATATATATATATATATATATATATACAAACAACTAATTTATATGCATGCGTAAAAGCAAAAAAAATGAATTCATTGCTTAAAAGTTAAATAAATAAACTTCTTGTTTAAAATGTATATATACAAATACTTATATATTTATATATATGTGTATATATATATATAATTTATTTCATTTAAATAAACCAAACAAAAACAAATTTAAATAAAACAAATTTAAAAAAAAAAGGCCATTATAGGGGAGGGTCGGCTCTGGCCGAACCACTGTGCAATGCACAGTGGACGGCCTTGATCGACGCCACTGTGAGCATCCACAGTGGATGGCCCAAGGACCGCCACTATGGGCGACCACAGTGGGCGCCGCCACTGTGGTCGTCCATAGTGAATGGCCCGAGGGTAGCCACTGTGGGTGACCGTCGCCATTGTGGTAACCCACAGTGAGCGGAGCTGCCCCAGGGTCGCCGCCTGTAGCCTTCACAACCTCTGCCCCCACCCTTTTGCCATGGCCGCCACCCGACCCTATTCGGCCCTGTGCAGGGAAGAAAAAGAAACAAAAAAAAATGAAGAATAGAACCCTAGCCTGGTTAGGGCTAGGGTAAAATGTGGACAATAGAAGAGTAAAATAAGGAGGGGCTTATTTTATAATATAAAGAAGGGTTAGGGTTTGCATGGTAATAACACTTTAGTTTCATTTATATATATATATATATATATATATATATATATGTCTATCATATATATAGGGTTATGAATATAGCTTGGACAAAATTGTAGAGTTTCTATATTATAAGCAAATTTGAACAAGTTGTATAATTTTTGTTTAAGGAAAATTATTTATATAATTTATATATATTAAAGATATTTTATAATTTATTAAATATATTAATGTTATTTTAAACATTAATAATGTTGTTGTTAAAGGGCAACTGGTAGGTCAAAATAATTTTATTAGAAATTTGTTGTTAAATATAAGGATATAAAAGAAAAGGGATGTTTTTAGATGATATTAATAATAAACTTGTGGAAAATATTCCTTTGAAATTAATTGTCTCATTAGTCGATTTATTTTAATAATGATTGATTAAAATGTATTTTAGGCAATTTAAACTTAATAGAGATTAATAATATCTCTGCCAAATAGTTTGGGAAGTTTGATTTAATTAACTAATGACCATCTTCGATGAGTCAATAAATTTATTTCTTATAGGCAATCCGCATTTAATTTTTAAATTATTCTCGTCTGCTTGAGTTAATGTTGTAAGTTACTCAAACATAGTTAAGACAAAACTTGTTAGTGCATTTCATAATTGCAATTTAATGTTATTAAGTTGGAATTTCAAAAAAAAAATTTATCTTGTTCGTGCCCAAAAGTTTGGGCATGACACAAGGTCATGACCCATGGTATGAGCAAGTCAAATTGACATTAGAACATGATCCAACCGATCCTACGATTGAAGGGTATACATTAGATGAAGATGGGTTGCTCAGATACAATAATAGAATCTATATTCCTAATTCAGGAAACTTAAGGGAAGTAGTCTTGTCAGAGGCTCACAATGTCGCTTATTCAGGGCACCTCAGATTTAACAAACTTTATGTAGATCGAAAGAAGTCATACTTTTTGCAAGGGATGAAGAATGACATAGTCAAATATGTGGTTAAATGTTTGGAGTGTCAAAGAGTAAAGGCAGAACATAGACACCCAGCTGGATTGTTACAGTTACATGATGTACCTCAACACAAGTGGCAAGTTATTAGCATGGATTTTGTGCAAGGGTTGCCCATGTCACCTTTTAGGCATGATACAATAATGGTGGTAATTGACAAACTCACTAAGGTGGCACACTTTATACCAGGGAACCTGACGGATGATGCACCTACCTTGGCTAGGCACTTTGTTAAGGAAATATTTAGGTTGCATGGAATACCAGAGAAAATCATATCAGATAGAGATGCTAGATTCACTTCAAGGTTTTTGACAACTCTTCAAGCAACTTTGGGAACTCAACTAAATTTTAGCACTGCATACCATCCTGAAACTGACTGTTAGACAGAAAGGACAAATCAGATTATGGAAGATCTACTTTGCACGTACTGCATGGACCAACAGAAGAAATGGGAAGAGTACCTACCTCTAGTAGAATTTGCTTACAATAATACATATCAAACATCTTTGGGAATGGCACCTTTCGAAGCATTGTATGGTAGACCGTGTCAAACACCTTTGAGTTCAGATAGTTTTGAAGATAGAGTAATTGTTGGGCCAGATATGCTGAAGGAGATGGAAAGGAAAACTAAGGAAATTAGATAGAAATTGAAGGAAGCCTCAGATAGGCAGAAAATTTATGTAGACAAGAACAGGACACTAAGGGAGTTTGAGGTGGGAGAGAAAGTCTTCCTAAGGGTTAGGCCACACAAGAGTTCCATAAGGTTTGGGAAAAAGACTAAGCTTGCACCTCGTTATGTTGGACCCTTTGAAATATTGGGAAGGATTAATCCAGTTGCATATCGGTTGGCCTTACCTCCCCAGTTGAGCTGAATCCATGATGTCTTCCATGTATCTCTTCTTAAAAAGTATGTACCTGATGAGAAACACATTTTGAATTGGGCTTCTTTACAAGTCCAGGAAATGGGAGGAATAATGATAGAGCCATTCAAAATCTTGGAGAGGCGCCAGTGCCAATTGCTCAACAAAGAGGTTGATCAATGCAAAGTACAATGGAACCAGTATGATGAGAAGAATGCCACGTGGGAAGATACTAGAGAGATGTAGCAGTTGTTTCCTTTTTTGTTTTAATCATGAACTATAGACTCTTTTGGATGCGTTCAATAAGTGCATCGGGACGATGCACAAATTAAGGGGGGGAGGATGTCACAACCCTCCTCTATCACTTTTTGATTTAAATACAATTCTATTATGTTTTTGGTTAAATTACTTAAAATGATTGAATAAATGTTATAAAAGAATAAAATGAACACACACAAACACTTGGAGAATATAATTCAAAAGGCATTATTTTTATTTATTTATTTTCCACTCCCAAATATGGTACATGTTGTAGGAAGAATAAGAAGCTTCTAGATGAATCTCCACCACCTTGCATGTAACTCCCCCACTAAGTTTAATCAATTTGCATGAGTCCAATATTGGAAAAGAATCTCCTTTTTAATTAAATTTTTTAGATAGTGGAATGGAGAGATTTTTCTTATAAAATGATATGCAAGTTTCAAAGAAGGGAGTTGATTATGTTTTGAAGGAAATTTCCCAAGTTTTTCTTTGGTAGTCTCATTTTTGTTGCATGATTTTTAAGTTGTTGTTTGAAGGATCTCTCTCAAGTTGCAAGGAAGGATCAAAGGATAGCTAGAGA
Source organism: Cryptomeria japonica (assembly GCF_030272615.1). NCBI lineage: Eukaryota > Viridiplantae > Streptophyta > Pinopsida > Cupressales > Cupressaceae > Cryptomeria > Cryptomeria japonica. Next base: position 256,423,056 of record NC_081410.1, read on the forward strand.
ATTCAACATCAAGCTTCAGTAAACCAGGTTCTCTCCTTTTGTCATATGAGGAATTTGTATTTATCAAAAAAATATATATAGTTTCTAGATTCTTTAGTTGAATATGGTTTTCTGAAAGAAATCATTTTTCTTATTTGCTAGATAGGAAGAAAATCTATTTTGTTTTCTTTAAAGAAATATAGTGATATAATTCTTTCTCTTTTTAAATACAAATGCAGACTTCTCTTGCATATTTTATTTAATCTATTTAAAGGGTAGAAAATCAGATTTTTTGCTTTTCTGTTTTCTCTTGAAAACTAGAGATGATATTGAATATAAAAATAAATAAATCTCTCTCTCTGTGAATGAATAAATGAATCTCTTCTTCTTATTTAGGAATAAAATGCAACTATATTATTTATTTTATTTAGGAAATATGGACATAATCTTGCTTTTTGTTTTTTCCAAAGATTGTAGATCTGTGCAAAAAATCATATTTCCTTTATTTTTAAATCTCTTTTCTGAGATTAAAACTCTTCCCTGTGTGATTTGAATCTTAATCCTTATTTCTTCCCTCAAATTCATTTTTCTGGCTCTTCAAATAGAAATCTGAAATGTGAAAATTAGTTGAAATGGAGGAATAGATTTCGCTATGAATAATCCTCTGTGTTATTCTCATTAGGTTCCATTAATATTTTTATGTCTAGTTATCTAATTCTCTTGGGAATAATAGTTGAAAACTAAGGAATAAATCTCTTTGTAAATAACTCTCTATGTTATTCACTCCTATAAATAAATCCTTATTGTTTACATTAATATTTTATCTCTCATATACTGGTTAAATACTACTCTTTGTGCTTAAATAAATTAAAACTGGAAAGCTATATATATAAATATATATATATATATATATATATCTAAATCTAAGTATTTAAATTATTGTAAAAGAAAATAAAATAAAATTTGATGCAACACACGCACAGCGAAATGAATTCGCATAGGTTTGAGGGCCGCTGCAAGAGGGGATGGGCAGAGTTAATACCACAGGTTGGGTGGGTACCTAGTGGTACCCTCCACTAACCTGCGGTCACTGCTACGGTAGTGGTCATAGGGTAGTGGGGGGAACCATGGTGGTCCCCACATCACTGCGGGTTTGCGCCCACAGGCCCGCAATGATGATGGGACCCATGGGCCCTTCCCACTCCCCGGTACCATGCCATTAAACAAAATTCAAATTCAAATGTTAAGTGTTAAATTCTCTTTTTTTATATATATAAAATTTTAGTGTAATTAAATTCTTTTATATATATATAAAATTTTAGTTTAATAAAATTTTAAACTTAGGTAAATTTTTAGATTTATAATTACTTTTAGCAATTTATAAACTGTAAATTAAATTATACCAAATATTATAAATTAGATTCTATTTTTTTTCCACTTAAGCAATTGATCCATATTAAATGATTTGAAGCTAAATTCTATTTTGGAATTAGTGGCTTTATAAGCGATATTCTCGCATGTAACTTACACTACCTTCGCCTCATGCAAATTCTTGACATTGATTACATTATTGGCGTTTCCATCTCCATGCAAGTTTCACTTTTAATTATTGATATGCAAGTTTCATAATTATCATTTTTATGCAAGTTATATTTCAAGTTTTGAATAATAAATAATGTTAGTTATGGTTTTTTTTTATTCCGTGTAATTCATCAAGTAGTTATTTCAATTAATTGAGCTTTGCATACGCGTTCAATTCATAATTATTTTCCAAGCATGATGTTTTTCATAAGTTAGAAAATTAAATAAAGGAAGTTGGAAAACCAAAACCTAGCAGCGTTCGGTATATACAGTGCCTTTGGGTCATGCTTACGGGTAATGTCGCCGTGTTGAACTACTGCACTTAACACGTAATAAAGCTGCATCAACGACGTCTATGGCATCATCCCCATAAATCGTCTAGGAGTAATAAGGGACACTTGGAAGTTAAAATCCAAGGGGTAGGTAATCCCCCTTGGATCGATAATTTAATAAGATAATTCTGAAACGATCTTTCATCCGCTGAGTTAAACTATAGTAAACCCCTATAGGGATGATGAGTGAAATGCTTTTATGAAATTGATTTAATCTCGAAGAATTGTTGTCGATTGACAATTGGTCAAGGGTGACGCTTATGATAAGAATTAGGATCTAGTTGTTTTAGGCCACAAGAAATAGCACATCTTGAGCCTTTGCTTAAGCGCTACCATCGTGGGTAGCAACCGCAGAGAAATTGTCTTGGACATTGACCCTAGAAAGGGTTGCGTACCCACTAATCAGTTTACATCAAACCATAGAGTAGGAAATAGAACTACATATTTTACACCTTGATTCTATGTCGAAACAGGTATGTAGGCAATCTTGGGACGGAGTTGTCCCTAGTACTTAGGCGTTCATGGGTGGGGTCTAGGCTTGGTAAGAAGAAGGGTTGAATAGAATCCTAATTTGCAAGATAAGTATAAAAAAACAAAAGGGAAAAATTAAATCAATGCATACTCAGAAGGAATCCCGTATGGATTCGCTTGACTTCCCAAGGCTTTAAGCCAAATTCTGAGGTGGAACTCAAGCTTGTACTATGTTATTTAATTACTCCTAAGGATGGTGACCTCGGTGCACTTATGTTAGAAGAGTGTAGTACTTAGTGAGTGGATCAGGACCTAAATGGTCCCGATGAGTCTAAGTCTCTAGCTAGAGCACCTCCTCTCTCGATTGGATAGATGCCTACCCCGTATGGGTAGATGCCTATCCCGTATTGGATAGATGAAATCTTATGTCCCGTATGGACCAATGCCTAACCCATATGGTTAGATGCTCATCCCGAATGGATGAATGCCTAATCCAAATGGATGGATGCCCAGAGTATGCAATTGAATCAAACACAATGATTAAATTAAACAAAAAAAAAGAGGTCACATTTTGTTGAGTTAAGTATGGTGGGTTATTACATCTACCTTGTGCCATCTATGTGTGTATTTGGAAATGTATAAAAATCTAATATATTTTGATCTATGCTTTCAAAATGCACATCCCATTATGAAGTTGCTTTTGGGTTGAAGCTATGATCAAGATTGGTATGATTTATGCTTAATTTAATTAACCATTTCCCTAATCATTGGTATTTTAACCCATAGATTTCAAAAATACAAAGCAAACAAGATGTAAAAGAAGCTAATAATTCTCAAAAGATCAAAATATTCAAAGTTAAAGTTCTTTTCTGAACCATCATCGACAACTGATCAAGGAAATTTACAATGGAATGGTGAAGTCATTTCAAAGTTGGTTTACAAACTAGCGATTTTGAATTCACACTCTGCAAGTGAAGGTCCCTTGTGAGTCACCAAAAAATTTGAATTCTTTGACTACAACTATATTGAATTGTGCTTCAATCTTATGAAATTATGATCATCACAACCTTAGTCTTCTCTTTTAGGCAAGTGATTGTTGAAAGGATCCATTTTCAATGGTTTTTGCACTTGGAAGACTCACAAAAAAACAAAGAGATAATGTGGAGAAGTTTTAAAGATTTTCTGCCTACGTGCCACATATTTGAAGGTGAAAACAAGTTTCTTGTGTCCTCTTTGAAATATTTTGGGTTCAAAAGAAGGTGCCTCACATACAAGACACATGTAAGACTTTTGTGAGGCTTACAAGTGTCTTGTATCACTCAAGAAACTTTGTTGAAATGTCATGTGTCCCAAACATGTGTGGGTCTATCAAGATTAACAAAGAATTTTAGGAAGTCATAAGGGGAAGTGTCACTTATCAACTGAGTAGAGTTTTCACAAGCCCTTGATTCAAGAAGGAACTATAGGCACACCTTTGGTTCATTAAAAATAGAATGAACCTAGATGCCTACTAGACCTAAAGTAGAATCAAAGTCCATAATTTTTTAAAAGAAACCACATGTTGAAATCATTTTCCTAAAAAATGATTAAAATCTAGGTGGTGCTCATTCCTAAAGTTAAGGGGATATGATAATGTAAAAGATCCTTCATGTGGGGATAGTTACAATGTTCATCATGATTTGATGAACATGTGATGGGTACGCACAGGAGGATTCAATTGCAAAAATCATTATGACTCTTAGGGATGATCTCTTTAAAAGCCTACAAGCATTCTTGTAATAGGGGTTCAACACTTTTTGAAATAAAGGATACTGTAATTCTCTCTCTAATAAAAAATTGAAATAATATTTTTGATTTTATTAATTTACATATATGGCCTAACCTTATCATGTTTGTTCTTAGGTTGGGCATTAGATTGTTCCTTTTCTTTTCTTTTTCTTGTTTTGCCTAAGTTTACATGCTCGGTGTCATTTTAATTTAAAAGTTGTTGTTGTATATTCATTTTGGCTTCTCTATTTTCTATTAAATCTATGAAGGATGGATCATGTAGAATATTTCACTCTTCCATTTTCCTTGGATTAGGAATTGATTATGCCATTAAGAAACAATCTTTTAAGAATGGTTAATTATTGTGAGAATCCCAAAGTATTACTCTTTTTCCATTGAGCCTTGATAGGTGCTAGACATAGGAGGATTTGAAAGCTATGCCCTATGTTTGATTCACTTCATTCTCCTCTCAACAATGAAGGGTTGTGGTGTGATGTGCTCATTTTTTGGAATCGATGTTTCTTTGTGATTTAAAAAAAAGGGAATTAAAGTTTTGTAAAAGATCTACTTTTGGTGTATCACCTTAGTTTATCTTTTTCCTTTCTTTTCATTCTCCCCTCTGCATTTCCCCTTCCAATTAAAGAGTCAGATTTTTAAATTTGGAGGTTATTTCTCAGATCACAAAATTAAATTAAGGTCCCACAGCTATGAAATTTTTGGACTTCCCTTCAAAGGTGCAAACCTTTTAGGGATCAACAATTACTAAAAATTTATAATCTATAGACTTAGTAATCCTAATATAATTCAAATTATTTAAGAATGACTTTCTTTTTCTCATGTGACATTTTTACATTAAAGAATACTCTAAACAAATGGATAAAATAAATTGAATTTCAACTGCTAACTCATAATAAAATAAAGAAATTGGTAGGTGTAATCATATAATGTGGTCACATATGTGGTTCTAAGTTTCAACATAATCAAGATTTAAACTATATTTTATAACATAACATTTATAATTGTAGTAAATATAATCTTTCTTCAATATAGAAGTCAAAACATTAATATTAAAAAAAAATTAAAAAATGTTACTTCATTATAGAAGAACCAATTTTCTAATTAAACAATTGTTCAAAATATTGAAGAAAGCCTCTAATAGAGTAACATGTAATTGGAACAATATTCATCACCTGAACCATCTTTGAAAATATTTGCCTAAGCTACCCATGCCTCTAAGTCCCAAACATAAGATAATAAAGAAAAACCTACAAACCAGTTATAGATGGTAGGTTATAAATGTTGGATTAAATATTGATCTCTAATATCATGTAAGAGAAAAGATTGCACTCTAATACCATATTAAAGCTGATTGCTCAATCCCACAACGCCTGAAGATCACATGCAATCAAACACCTATCATAAAATGATAGATAGAAAGACTATGGGGGACAAAAGATAAATGATCCAAAAGGATGAATTGGAATGAATATCTCAATAATTTAATGAATATACAATGTACAAAGATTATCTTTTATAGAGATAACAAAGATTTCCTAAGCTAAATTTAGGACAACTAAAGGTGAACACAAGAGAAGCTAAATAAAATCTTGACTCTAACTAAAATAGAAGCACAAAAGCAAACTAGAAGCACAACTAAGTGAACTTAAGAAAAAATATTTTTATTGTTGGTGCTAATTCTTCCTTGGTTTTGCTTTGGAGTGAGCTATGTATTCAATATTTGTTCATATTTACTATCTAGATGTAGTGGTTGTATTTTAGTGAGATGGAGATTTTACCATATAGACACTCTTGCATTTTAGTTTTTTGAATGGGATCTTCCATTTTTTGTTGATCGGTGTTCTTTAGACCATCGACACCTATGTTTTCAACTAGTAGTTTACTCTTGCATGGTTAAAATAGTGTCGTTGGGGCCACTCGTATAGATTTATCTACCATCTATATCTTTGATTGTGAGATGTTTTACCTTTATTTTCCATATATTTGTTTGAGTAGTGTCATTGGGGAACTCATCAAGATTGTTGTCTTCTTGATCATGAACATCATCTTAGTTTCAAAGAAATTTCTTCATTTCAGCACTATAGAAGTCTCTTTGTTTGACAGTTGTCTATAACTTCTTCATGCTTTAGAGGGTGTTCTTCATGTTCCTCTTTTTTTGGGACAAATTATATGAGGCTTATTAATCCTTCATTCCTTTTGTAGTTCATGTTTTCTCATGCATTGAATATCTTGCTTTTAGAGAGGGGTTTTTTCCCATGTGGTTTTCTCCTTTTCTCTACTTAGAGAGACCTCTTTTTTATACTTGGGTACTTAATCAAGCCCTTTTTGTTAGGAGCCAATCTTGCATTCATTCATTTAAAGGTTTTCTACTTCACCCTAAGTTTACTTAAGAGGGGTGTTAAGACATTTTAACAACTAGTTATGCTTTTTTGCTTAAGTTCACTAAGTTGTGTTTCTAGTTTATCTTTGTGCTTCTATTTTAGCTAGAGTTGAGCTTTATTTTAGTTCCTCATGCATTCACCTTCAGTTCTCCTAAATTTAGCTTAGGGAATATTTGTGCTCTCTATAAAAGAACATCCCATCAATTTTCCTATGGGGGCTTTTTTTTATTTGATCATAAATTTGGGCATTTTTGAGAATCCTTTTCATGAACTTCTTTGCTTCTAGATGCATTGAGATAATGTGCCCTCTTGTGTATGGTTTTAGGGTATTTAACACTTTTTGTTTTGCCTTATGTTTTACTTGCACTATATTATAAATTGCCATGGCAGGAGGGGGAGGGGGTCATGTAGTACCTTTTATTTTGTAATCACACATTTGTCTAATGAGTGTCCCTCCATGACAACATAAAATCATAGATATTATTTTCCCATGCATGTGTGTATTGGTTGCATACCCTTTTTTAGTTGTAGGTGTTGGCTCCCAAATCAAGAGATTGGATAGGTTCTAAGGAAATGCCAACTCCTATGATCAAACCCTCCAATTGACTTGGCCAACTTATAGAGTGAACCTGTTTGGTTGTTATCTCTCTCACTTCAGGCTCTGCAGGACCTAGGTGGGTATACCTATTCACCAATTGTTTTTAATGACCGGTGCTTTTTATAGCAGATTAAGTGTCCTGATTTGGTTTCCTCCTATCTCAGAATGGCATAAGTTCCCAGGATGGAGATATAGCAGATGAGTTCAAGATTGTTGTTGTAGAAGCTATTCGATCTATGTTTCTTACTTAGTTACTCCTATAACATATGATGAATATGGTGATAAGTGTAATCTGTAAATAGCCAGTGCCTTCTTCGCTGTTTGGGCTACAAAGTCATTATATTTTCTTTAGGACTTACTGTGTGAACTTGTGAGATAGTTTTTTAACCCACCCCTTTATGGACCCGTCGGTTATTATTTCTTATGAGATCAATTGAATGCTTATATCATAAGTTGCTTGAATGAGTTCAACCCTACCTTTAAGGGACCATTCAAGTAAGCACTGCGAAGAACAATTATAATTCGCAAGCAAAACTTTTATTTCAACCTTATAACATACAACATAAATTTCATTCAAAGAATATGAATAACCTTATCTCCTTTAGATAATATCACAAGCGATTGCCAAAAAACAAAATGAAATAATCCACAACACATACGCAAAGAAAAACGACTGATCATAGCATACATTTCATCAAAATTTGTATAATAGAAAACTTACAGGCTGTCATACATTGCTATCTTGTTCCTATAATAATTGTTGTTCCAATATTACAAAACCTTTCTCATATATATATGAGAGCAAAAGTCACTTATGAAAAGACGTGTCTTTTCAAAATACTAATTGTTAATTTGAATATTCCTAACAAACTTAAGTAAAAAGAGATTAAGAATTCCTAAATGATGAATATAATCATCCTCTTTAAAAGTCTTGATTTTAACACTCTGTTTCTTCAATTCTTCTCCTTGTGAAAGGTATTCGAAGATCATCTGGTTGACGGTAGGGGCCATGTCTTTGTTTCGATCCAACCTTGACAGAGCCCGATCCTTGATGCTTACAAGTTCATTTTGCAAATCTTCCATAGACATTACTCCTCCTTCTTTATAAAATGAGGGCATTCCAATAGGGCTCCCATCATCTAATTCTTTAAGATCTCCTTTTAGCATATCTTCAAATTTAGCATGATCTTCTATATATGAAGTCCCTTCAGCCTTCTCCTCTGGTGTCATCACATCAACACTGTTTATCACCTCATGCAATCGTGCTTTTAACCTTTCATGTTCTCTTAATGCTTTTATGGTTCCAGTGTACACCTTCCAATAATGTTCGACATGTATAAGCATGGTGTTGAATCGGTGTTCAATGATGTCATTAACCAATTTATTCATCTTTTGCTGGATATTATTTACCTGTTTGGTAGCCTTATCTGCTTGATATTTCCAATACAAAACATCAGAAACATCATCCAAGCTCTGTCCTGTGGGATATGAGGCATATTCATTCAAAGGAGTCCCTGTCTCAAGTTGTAATATTTTCATTTGTAACTTCTGATTCTCCTCTTTAGATCTTTCATACAAGCCCTTATAGGTAATATTTTCCCTGATCAAAAACTCCGTTTGGTCCAAATTTAATTTGGCTACATCCAGGTTCAATTTTGCAGTGACCCTAGGGTCAGTCTTTCCAACCTGATGAATCATGAGGTGTCCAAAGGCTTCTTCAATATCCACAATAATTGGTCTTTTTCCTTTCGGATATAATGCCCATTGTAGGAGAGCCTTTTGATCAGGATCATATCCAGAGCCTAAGAATAATTTATCGATCTCTTGAGGCAACACTTGTTGATTCAAGTCCTGCTTCTTCAAGAATCCATCAAACAGAAGTGCTGAATTTATGTCCCAACTAGAAAAGATGATAACACCAGCCTCTTTTAATATTTTCCTCCCTTTCTCAGGGGTCATATCTTTCATGAGGGTATCGATTTCATCCTGTAGTCTTTTCATCTGTTCTTCTTCTGGTTTTCCAGCCATACTTTGTTTCACATGGCCCCCTTTATACTAGTACAAGAATGAAAGGAATTCCCTTGAAGAAGCAAATCCGTCATCAGCAACAAAGTCTTCATGCTCTGTCATCCTTATATCAACTACATCTCTAATGTTAAATTCACCAGTGTTCACATCCACCTCTACTTCAAAACCAGGGGGATAATCTTCTCTAGGGGAGTCAGTAGGGATGCTACTAGTAGCTGATTTTGGTGACATGTGAGCCAATGGTTGACTATCCTTTTCAGTGTTGATGAAATGAAGGAATTGTGGGGGCACTCTATGCATAATCTCTACTTCATGTTGAAGTAGCCTTTTGGCTATCTCCAAAGGATCTTGGAGGTTTCCAAGTAAGTCTCCATCCACCATCCCCCTTGCTCTTTTCCATTTGAAGGCTTCCCAAGTCATTTCGCTTCTCTCTCTCAAAACCCTGGCCTCTTCCCTTTCAAGGTTCTTGATTAAATCATCTGGCATTTTAGCCGCATGTATTCTGGCTTTTAGTTTTTGTGACGCCCTGGCAGCTCTTATATATCCCTCAGGATCAAAGTTCTCTCTAGGATCACCCAGAGTCATGCCATAATAATCTAATTTATTTTGAAGCAAATGATAGATTTTGGAACTTTTAACAATAAAATCAGAAAACACCAATAACCCTGGAACAATGGATTTTTTACCAAAATCCGTAAGATGTTTGGCACTGACAACAGATAATTGTCTCACAATCTCTAGGCTAGCCACCTTGTTTGGTACTGTAATTGGAAGCATGTATGGCTTTCCTTCATACCCAAATATCCTAATTTCTGTATGATTAAGGTGGCAATACCAGTCACCCCAGTTGTGATCAATCTGAGACTCTGGAGAGAAGTCTTTTGGTCTGAGGAATCTCTTAATTTCAGGGGACAGAGTATAATCTCTATGTTGTCCAAAGGCCGCACTAAGGGGTTTCACAAAATATTCTTGAAAGTGCCAGTATTGGTTGTTCATGAATCTTTGATCCCATGCAAAAACCCACAACTGAACTGGTTTCTTCAAACCGTTCTTATCATAAGCTCTGATGCTGAAATCATCTAACCAGAAATTGATTTCTTGTCCACAATAAAGAATGATGTGCATCAATAAAGAATACAATGAGAAATGGATATTCACAAGGTCTCCTTTCAACTTTTCTAACCCATGATTTAGGGCATCTGCAACATAAGTGGCATAGTCAAATGACCTAGGGTCTTTCGATTGTAAATCAGCACACAGAACCATAACCCCAATATCCATGAGAGGATGAGCCTCTAAGCCTAATACTTGGGCTGCAGCATAGTATGTATACTTAAAATACGGATGGAATTGGTTGACATCCAATGGCACCTTGTCATCTTTACTGAATGGAACAAAGGACCCCCCTACTTTTGGCCGGTGAATGGGTAATCTCCACGTCCTGTAGATGTCTTTCAAGTTAAAGAATTCTCACGACAGTTTCTGCATATCAATTTTCTCTTCTACTTCCAGTCTAGATCAAATACCATATCAATAGTCTGTTTGTTAATCACCACCAAGGGATTCCCTCGGTAGTCGCATATGGTTTTTGTTCTTGGATCATAGCAATCTACCAGAGCTTTCATTAATTCAACATCCACAAATACATTCAGGACTACCAATTTCCCTAAGTTTTTCTTCCATAGGTTACTTATGGGCTCAGGAGCATCCCTTCTCTTGTAACTAAATAGGAACAACTCATGTCCTCTGATTTCAGTCCATATGTCTCCTAGATGTTCAAATCTATCCTCCAATCCTTCTTCTTCACTCTTGATCTTTTTAGACCTCACACTAGATGTCGGGCATTGGTCTAGCAAATCCTAAGTCAAAGCTCTACCCTCCTTTTTCTGTCTTTTGGGCTTCTCTTCAGGGTTTAATTCTTTCCCTTTTCTACTCTTTTTAGAAGAAGAAGAAGGTTCCATAATTTCAGTAAATATGAGAAATCACACTTACTTGGAGAATTGTCAAACTCTTCTGATTGTCGTTCACGAACTTTAGCAAATTCCTTGCAACTTTCCGTCTTTTGGCATCAATCTGGTTCTTATGAAAATTCGATCAATTCAGCTATAATTGCATGGGAAACTTATGCATAGTTAATGTCTCTGTGTCTATAACGGCTATTCAAATGTTTAAACTTAATTGTAGATGTGACATCCTTCACTTGGGCTTTTAACTCTTTCGCAGGAAGTACTGTTCAACTGAAATGATCGTAAATCGAGTTTTCGATGAAACCCTTGTCTTTGGCCGAATACTTTTATCTTTCATCGAAAGCTCACTTTCCTCGATATCACTTTATCGGCGAATAGCCCATGTCGAAAAACCATTTTCTAGTCTCCTCGAAATCATCTTTTCCTCGATGAACTTTCTTTCGATGAGTCATTTGTGAGTTTCATTGAAATCATATTTCGATGAGTTTTGTTCTTCGGTGAAAGTTCATGCAAGCTCTTCGAAAGTCTTTTTTCTTCGATATCCCTTTTATCGAAAAAACCCCTCTATTTTTGTTCGATATAATGTTATCGATGAGATTTGCTTTTCGATGAATGTTTTTTAAGTTTCTTCGGCAGTTGTATTTCCTCAACTTCACTTTTTGCTTTTTGCTTTTTGCTTTTCACTTTTCGATGAAACTGGGGTATCGATGAGCAGATTCCTTCATTTATCGAAAGTGATATTCCGCCAAAGACATCTTTATGTCATGTTCTATTTCGATGAAAGTATTCTTTCGCTGAAACTCTTTTTGAGATGCTCGATATGATATTTTGGCCGATAATCTTTTAGTTTTCATGCCTATGGGAAGATTTTTTATTTATTTTAAATATAGTGTTCAACAGTAGGTACTTTCGTCTACATGTTCAAATATTTTCTCTCATTCATGCAAAATCTACGTGGAACAATAAATAGAATAAGCATCAACCATCAACACACAATTACCAAATTTATGTGGAAAAACCAAATAGGGAAAAACCGTGATGAGAGTCTAAGTTCTCACAATATGAATAACAATGTTTTCAACATTTTAGGCTTACTACCAACGAGCATCAACACCTGAAGACTTTTATAACTAAAGCACACAACCTTAGGCAAGATACGAAGAGGACTTGCATAGTTGAAGATCACTTCTTCAAGACAAGATACAAAATGTTGTTAAAGGACTCATTGTCAATCAACAAGGAATGAAATAACTGAATTGAAATTGAGAAGGATTCTCCTTAACATTAAATTATCCTTGAATAGCTAGATCAAGTGACCAACATCATGGCAAACATATTTGATAATATTCGCTATCACAACAAACTGTCTTGTAGAATATATCACCTTCAAAGTTCTTCTCAAACTGCTTTCACACAACCAAAAACTCAAAGCTTCTTGCAAATCATTCACACACAATTCACTTCTCATTACTCCATAATTCATTCATCTGCACATCTTAAATATGAGATAAAATATTGAAATCCTAATTAAGGGTCAACCAAAATAAAATAAGCAATATTAAATAAAATAAACCACCGGAACCAAAAATACTCAAATCGGTCCACTCCAAGAGAAAGAGGGAATCAAAACCTATTACAATACATCCTTCCATGATTGATCCAACAATCCACACATGCTAACAAATAATCCAATGTTGTTACAAAATGTAATGTGTAGAAATAACAACTAGTTGTCCATATAACCTCTTCTGATGCAAAATACACAATGTGGATTTCCACACTCCATGTTGAGACCCAAAACAACATCTCAACACATCTTCCAACACATATCTAGACCAAAAGAATATTATCCACTAAATGACAACACAATCAACAACGTATCTAGAGGGCACTGAAAGCTTTCTAAACCATCCTAAACACAAGATGACACAACCAACACCAAAAACATTAAGTGGAGCACAAAAAATAAATCCACAATAACCAAGAGAATATCCAAACCAACATCCATTTGGATAACTAGGTTTGACATCAATGGAAACCATACAAGTTCATGCTTCCAACAAACTCTAGCAATCTCTAACACTTTTGGCCTCCATAGTCTTGTCATCTCTTTTTCTATGATAGGTGTTTGATTACAGGTAATCTTCGAGAGTTGTGGGGTTGAACAATTAACTCTAATAACAACCTCAAGGAATAATTAAGAAAAAAATCAACTTGACATTTACTTCCTAACATCTCTAATAGAACCTAGACCTCAAATCTAGAGTTTGATTTCATCATTATTTAACCTTTTCTTTATATTTCTAACCCTATTATATCAAGTTAACAAAACCTTGCATTTACTTCTCCCCAGTCTGGTTGTTCTACAACTACCAATTCAATCATATTCATAAACAAATTAGGAACTTTTTATGGTTTGATGGCAAGGGTAACAAGAAACAACATGATGTTAGATGGGATTGGTGTGTTTTGAAAAAGGATATGGGTGGTATGGGGTTGAAGGATCTCAGAAATCAAGGCATTTCTTTGGCTTCCAAGTGTATTGGCAGGGCTATCAAGGGAGATGAACCATGGAAGGTATTGATTAGACAAAACATTCTGATGTCAATTCCCAAGAAAGCTAGAAGGTGGAAGGGCTTCCCCCTTAGTGACCTTCTGGCTGGTACCTTTGAGGTCTCCCCATGTGGCTGAGAGGTATTAAAATATTTATGGAAGACTTGGGCTCATGTTAGAAAGTTTATCAAGAACAATGTCTGGCTTTAGAATGGAGGCACCCTGAGTGCTAATCGATCCATCTGGAGGAATTTAGTGCATAAGGATAGACCACTTGCCACCATCCAGGGATGTTCTTATTTGAATTGACACAATTGGGGCATCAGTAATTTTGGAGATGTTGTGCATAATGGTTCTTTGATCTCTTGGGTTGTTATTTCTCAACGATTTAGCATACTTGACTCACATTTTAGGAACTATACTATGTTATGTGAATCTCTTTCCACGTTGTTGGCTAGAGCCCTTGTTGTTTTGGTTCATACCTGTCCCTCATCCTTTTTGTGGACTGATAGCTCCCCTCTTTCCTCCATTAAGGCCAAGGTTATTTATGATTTGCAATTGGAAACCTTTGTTGTCTTTGACCACCTTAATGTTGTCTGGAATGTGCAATGGGACAATATGCTAAGGGTTAAGGTTGTGAATAGCAGGTGGACTGGCCCCTTTGAACCCAAGAAAAAAATATTCCTTTGGAGGCTCTTATTACATAGGCTCCCTCTAAAAAATGGTGATGGTATTCCTTTTATCTACAAATCTTCTCATTCTCCTGAAACTGTCCAGCATGTCTTCTTTGATTTCTTATTTTCTATGGAGGTTTCAAAAATGTTTGGTCGTAAGTTTGATAATCATAAGGGTAAGTGTTTAGATGCTACCCTAGGCTACATTGAGGGCTGCAAGAAATCTGCCAACTCTTTTTGGTCCTACCTTTCTTTGGAAATTTTGTGGTTGATATGGAAGTTTCGTAATGATGAGATTTTTGGTGGTAGGAGTAGGAACCTTACCGAGTCTCTGAGGAGACTCACATTGGACACAATGGATCACTAAGAGGGGCGTGAATCAGTGATTTAAACACTTTTTCTTCAACAGGGAGATACCAGTAATATATAAAACAAACTGAATGCTAACCGGTAGCTCAAATAGTGCAAACAGTGTGTATGAAAGGACTTGCTAAAATATTAACATAACACATGTGCAAGAATGCATCACACAACACCAGATATATACGAGGAAAACCCAATGTGGGAAAAACCTCAGTGAGAATAGCTACTGGAGATATTCTACTCTAATCCAACTTCACAATGTAAAAGATCTGATTACAATTTTAGGGCACCAACCCAAGGAGCACCAACCCCTGATCAATTTATAGGCTACAAACTAAAGGAGCTACAACCCCTGCACTAAGCTCCAATTTAGTGAAAACAATATAAAACTCAATTATACAAATGAAATCACTGTTGCAAATGAAGTTTTACAAGCTTACAATATTCTGCTCTGCCAGTTTCAACCTTACTGGTTTGTATTCTCTCCACCCACTATGCAACTTTGCTTTGCTGATAACTTTTCTAAGTCCCGTCTCACAATGTCTTCACCCTTTAACTCACACTTAATCACTCTTTATCAGGTGCAACTTTTACTAGTTTGTCACATCTATGTTCTATGCTCACTTCACTGGTTTGTTCCTTACACCGATTTATCCTGCTTCTCCTTACCAGTCTAGTCTTCACTCATAAACACTTCAAGTGTTTATCTCTTCTGCTCTCAGACATCCATTTCACACTTGCCTTCTCTCTATAATAGCAACAATCATAGTCTCAAGTCATCATATTTAAGCTTGAGCTTTCCTGCCAAAAATCAATTCAAACTAAGGGCGGTTAGGGTTTCCTTCACCCAACCAAATCTGCATCAGATCTAATCCAATTTGCCTTGGATCGATCACCCACATTGGATGAATGCATTTGTACATGTTTTCCATTATCCAATGCATATTTTCTATAGATAGCAATCCCAACCATGATTTTCGACCTTGAAATCTATCAACTCATTTATGACCCAGTGTTTCCTTCTCAAGGTCCTCTTGCAGTTTGATTTCTTTCCTTCGATCCAAGCGCAAACAACTCCCTGGTGTCTCTCTGTAATTCTTTCTTCCTCGAGCCACATCAATCTGTTATCATCCCATGATTTGTGACTGTTTCATTAATGTTGACTAGCTGTTTCAACAACCATGTTGATGGAAGCTTTACCAACCTCTGCATGCATGCCACCTTAGCTCCACATGGCATCACATCAGTCATACACTCAGCTCACCGACACAAGGTTGGTTTACACTTGAACATTCAGAAAACTCATACTGGCACAAGCCCTTACTGGTGAGACCTATTCCTCCTGCTAATCGGTGGTGCACACTACACCGGTAGCACATATTCACCTCTGGTGGTTTGTGATCATCTTAGCATTCAATCTCTTAACCATAACTAGGCAGCCAACCTCCAAACTGGTTTATGCTCTACTGGTTATCACTCAAAATGATAAAACACACATGCATCTCACCTCATACCGTTGAAGTCACTGATAGTCTCAATAACCACTTGTCTTCCACCATACTGGTTCATAGGCCTTGATGTTAATCTTACTTATGCCAGTTCAATCTTCTTTATACCGGATTGCCATAATTTTACCAGAAGCCTGCAATACCCGTTGACATCAATGACAGCTCAATGCCAACAATCTCCCCCTTTAGCATTGATGTCAACATTGTATTTTCTGGTTTCTCTCCCCCTTTGACAACAATGCCAAAGGGAACCTTAGTCTGATACCAATAATCTCTCCCTTGACATCATCTGATTAAGACACACTCTCCCCCTGTGTCCATGCTTCATGATTCAATAGTCATAAGATAGTAACAATGGTTGACTCCCCCTGAATCATGCAATCTGCTATCCATTTAAGTGTCGCCAGAAGGTGGGACAACTCCCATATTTTGTCTCAAGTACTCAAATGGACCCAAAGGAAGTGGCTTGGTAAATATGTCAGCAATCTGCTCACCTGTTGGAACATATTCAACGATGACCTCCTTGTCTGCTACCTTCTCCCTCAAGAATTGATACTTGATTGCAATATGTTTTGTTCTTGAGTGCACTACTGGATTCTTGGAGATGTTGATTGCACTTGAGTTATCACACCGAATTGGAATAGGTTCCAGAATCTCCACCTATATGTCTTTCAATGTCTGCTTCATCCATAAAACTTGCAAACAACAGGTAGTAGCTGCTATATACTCTACCTCAATAGTAGATAATGACACAAAATCTTTCTTCTTGTTGTGCCATGATACTAACCGGTCTCCTAAGTAAAAAGCACCTCCACTTGTACTTTTTTGGTCATCTATACTTCCTGCCTAATCTCCATCAATATAAGCTTGCAAAGAGAAGTTTCCTTTCTTTGGATACCACAGGCCATAACTGATAGTACCTTGCAGATACTTGAAGACTCTTTTGTCTGCATTTTGGTGAGACTATTTAGGAGCAGCTTAGAATCTTGCTACCATGCAAATAACTTGTACAATATATGGTCTAGATGTTGTTAGATATAACAATTTGTCAATCATAGACCTATACAGTGTTTGCTCAACTTCCAGTGACTCATCTAGTTTTCTCAACTTACAATTGGTTACCATGGGAGTACTTACTAGTTTGTTGTCCTCCATTTGAAATTTCTTTAGCATGTCTTTTTCATACTTGGTTTGGGAGATAAAAATTCCTTTTTCCTGTTGTGAGATATGCAAACTAAGAAAATAAAACAACTCACTCAGCATGGACATCTCAAATTTTGTCTTCATCTGATCTACAAATTCTTTGCACATGATGTCCTTGTCTCCCTAAAGATAATATCATCCACATATACAACAACTATAATCATGTGATCTCCATTTACCTTTACATACAAGTTGTTGTTTGTATTCCCTTTCTATAATCCTTGCTCCTTCAAGTATTTATCTAACCAGGAATGCCACGCTCTAGGAGCCTGCTTTAATCCATACAAGGCTTTCTTCAACCGGCATAAAAAACTCTCATAGTCATGAAACAAGTACCCTTCTAGCTGTTCCATATACACCTCTTTTTCAATATTACTATTGAGAAAAGCATATTTTATATCCATCTAGTATACTTTATATCCCTTATAGGCTGAGAAGGCTATAAACATTCTTATTGCCTCTAATCTAGCAACCGGTACAAAGGTTTCTTCAAAATCAATACCTTCCACTTGAGCATACCCTTTGCAAACTAACCTTGCTTTATGCCGGACTGTCTTACCTTCTTCATTAATCTTGTTTCGATAGACACATTTGTTAGACACAATGCACCACTGAGAGAGGGGTGAATCAGTGGTTCTCAAACTTTTCCCTTTAGCTATCCTATGTGAGCATACCGGTTAATAGATCTAACCCAATGTAGACTTACCGGTTAATAGGGAGACCAACACAAATGCAATCACACAAGGGACATCACATAACACCAATATATACAAGGAAAACCCAAGATGGGAAAAACCTCAGTGAGCAATGTTGATGGAGTCTACTGCTCCAATCCAACCTCGCAATGAAAACTATGTTACATTGTTTATGACACCAACCCAAGGAGCACCAACCTCTAACTTGTTTATGGGCTACAACCCCTTCACCGAGCTACAACTTAGTGTTCACCATAAAAACATCAATTACAAAAGTAGTTGTCTTGTTACAAGTGAATCTTGTAACCATTTCATATACCTTACTCTGCCGATGAGATACCTTCTCTGCTACACAGACTTAAACTTCTGCTGCTCTATTATCGACAAACCCTACTGATACACCTCTTCTCTTCTTCTTCTTTGCCAAATCTCCTCCTCGCTACTCTACACTTTACCGGTGTTATACTCTACTGGTCCACTGTCTTCCTTCTCTACAACTCTCTTCACTTCTGCTTTGCCAGTATAACCATTACCGGTTCTGCTCTTCACTCTCCCTCTTTTCTCAGATACTCATTGAGTGGTTGGCTGATTTCATCTCACATGCAAAAGTAACACTCAATCACTTTGTAGTAGTTGTATCCTCTTCTCTTTAGCAACAACTTAACTATGTCTTTGGTTTGCATATTTATAAACTAGTTTTCCCGCCAAAAGCCAATTCAAAATCTAGGCAGTTGGGGTTTCCTCAGCACCCTCGAGGCAAACCAAATCCAATCAGATCTTCCCTGATCTAATCTCCCAGACAACCAACTGTACAACTCCACCAATAATGTGCCTTCCAATACATATTTTCCAAATGTAGCAAACATGGTCATGTATCTTGACCCGCCTCTGTCAAAACACCATTAGTGTTTTTGTTGTTTCCTCCTCGAGGTCTTCTCACATTCTAATCTTCTTACTTCAATCTAGGCACCAAAAACTCCTTGATTCTTCTCTATCATTCATTCTTCCTTGACCCACACTTCTCTAATCCGATCCATAAATAACAGGATCCATATTCAATGCACACTTGTAGAAATACCTATCTCTACACAACACTTCACTAATCTCTGTGAGCTTTCCACCTTGACTCCAAGTGGCATCCATGCCAACCAACTGCCAACAAGGCTCTTCATGTCGGTCGAGATAGGATCACCAACCAAATACTCTATCGGTTCCTCTTTCCTACTAGTTTTCTAACCCTTCTGATATCTCACATTCTACTGATTAACTCCTCATGTCTGCACTTGTTGAACTGTCGGTGGAACACCTAAACCAGTCTTTAGACATGTCTATCCCAAGCATGCACATTACCACAAGGTGGGGGGGACATCTGCATCTACACCTTGCTCATATTTCCAATGGACTTACATACTGACGAGCACTCTTCATTTGTACCGGCATCTCAACAGGCCTTCTCAATCGATCTAGTACATATCCCTGATTTCATCCACTTAATGCACACCTCTTCTTCCTTATCTCACAAAACTATGATGCACACAATGCATGATAGGAGATAAGTTCCACTTAATGGTGGAGTGGCACCTTGTCTTCTGTATCCTATAGTGTACTCATGTGACTTCCTTGTTTGTGCAGCATATCTTCAAACATGCACATGTGATCCAATGTGTGCACATTCAATATCAGTCATTGCTTCTCATGATGACTGCATCTTCATCAAGTAGGAGTCTTGTTGTCCTGCAACCTTACAACATACCTGTGATCTTTTCATTCTTCTCCTCTAGTGTTAATGTGATTTAGGTAAAATTTTGCCTCTTAATAACAAACAACATCCAAGAACCTTTCTCATCATGCTCGTACACTGGTCATGATCTTTGCAGGCTGACAACCATTCACCTGGTTGATCTAACTTCCCCATGTCAACACATCACTTACCAATTGACATCCTTTCCTTATCGATGATGCACTGTACCGGTACCGATCACCTTACAATTCCATCCACATAGGTTAGGAACTAACTTGTGTACTGGTGACTCTCGGGGTCATCTTCCTTACCTTATCGGTTGTCTGCAACACAAGGTGATATCAAAGATATCTCAACTTGTACTCCTCCTTGATAGTGTTGCACATACATCTCTCATACCAGTAGTCATCCCATACTGGGTGACATCAATGACAACCCAATGCCAACAATCTCCCCCTTTGGCATTGATGTCAACTCATGTAGTATCTAGCATACTACATAATCATTGCCCCCTTTTCACTGATCTATGGATTCTCAACACATGCAATATGCAGTATACTTCAGAATATTTGTCCCCCTTTGAAAATAATGGTAAAGAGCACTATCAGGGTATCATTCCTCCTTGTATTTACCAGGCACTTGACACAATTCTTTCTCCCCCTTTGTCTTTATCAGATGTCTCTTCTTCTTTGATACCAATTGTTATATTTTATTACATTTTCTCAAGTCACAACACTTGAGATGGAGGACTCAACTATCATCTGACACCAATTGAGCATGCAAATGTTATACCATTTGTTACACTACTTAATTTCAGAGGGATGTGCCATTAAACACTACTCACCTTCCGGTCAATCTACATCACCTCCTACTTGATCCCAAAATTCTTTAGGAATAAAATGTGATTTTACTACCAATACAACCAGCCACATGACAGGTAGATACCCCTTGCAATGAAATTCTCCTGGGTATTCCTACTATGACTTTTAATCATCTCCAGTTTTAGGCAGTTAGTGCACTTACTCTTCTAAGTTCAAGCATCTCAGCTTTGCATCATAGCCACTTGAACTCCCCTTGATTCATACATCTCAGGTCCTTATCTCTGATTAGGTCCAACACAAGGGATTCAATCATCTTCCATGTACCAGTTGAGTTGTGCATATGTGATTATCTGGTGGTCTTTTGGCTCCATCATATTCACCACAGTCTATGACATGATCCTGAGACATAAACTTCACATTATGTGCTACCGGGGATATTGCAATAATTTCCAACCTCATTGCCTTACATTACCTGCAAGTATTTGTTAGAATTCATGTTGATAACATCTTGTACATACCAGTTTCCTGTAATGATCTACTATCACTACCGAAGCACCTTTCTGTGACTCCTAACATTCTGTGTCACTCTATATCTGATTCCAATTATTATTTTGTCATACATTGATACAACAGTAGGGATTTAGCTCTGATCTATTGGTTTGTAGCCAAGTTAGCCTCTACACTCACTTATCTTCTCATTTTCTTCCTTCATACCAGCAGCAACATGTTCTCACCTATTTCTTTCATCACTGAGGGGGTGAATGATAGGTTCAATATATTACTCCCCTAAGATCCTTCATATCCTTTAGGCCTTAGGAGATATCACCAGTGCATTGGATGCATAGTGTCGGTCCATGGTCTTCTTCCTCCATACCTGCATGATCTCATCCCTCTTCCCATTTTTAGATTTGGGAGTAGGTCTTTCCTTCTTCTGCTGATGAGTCCTTCCATTTCCTAATTCTCCATCACAGCTAGAAGTAGTGCTATAGTAGCACACAACATCCATCCCAGCTTCATGACTGGGGAATCTCTTGACATACCAGTTTGACCATCTTCTTCCAGTCATGTTGATGTGACTGGCAACTGAGTCGGTGGACCTCTTGCTCCTGTAGGGACATTTCTCCTTTTGTTCCATGCAAGTCTCTGACTTCCATATGCTCTGTATTCACCTTTCTGTAGAGCAAAGTTATACCGAACACCATGTGACTGCAGGTTCGTCTTCCTGCACTCAAACTCTCTATGGCCAAAACTATTGCAGTTAAGACAAACAACATTTGCATAACCAGGAGAGGGGATATGCATGTATCTACTCCTCGATACATTTTTCTCATATGCATGATGTCCATGAGATCCTATATTATTCTTTTTGGATTTCTTTCTACATTCCTCTGCCCTATGGCCATAAGCATTACATGCAAAGTAGTAATTGGTAAAGAATGGCATATGACTCGCAAATTTATTTTGCCATGTATGAGGATATCTTACCAGTTTAGCCTCTCCATTTCTTCTTCTTTGAGAATGGATCCTTGGTTGTCCATTATGTGCAACTCTTCCATCTAGTCTCTTCTTCTCCCACACTTTCTTTGCCTTGTGGGTGGTAGCATTTATTTGTCCACTACCTATAGGAGGTCTTCTTTGCTGACTTCTCATGTTCCTTCTTTCGGTGAAGTTGTTTTCTCCCATCTTCCCTTTACCTTTGGGATCTGGATTGTTCCTCCTTCTTGTAGCACTGGCCTTCATTCTATTATGCAATTCTTCATCGGTTGTACTTAGATCAACCTTCTTTTGGGGAGAATTTCTCACTGTGAAGGTTTGGCCTTTATTTTCTCCATTCAAGGAGACAAACAAAATGTCATTGTGGGGGATAGTCTTGCTAGTGGAGCATTCACTGGAACCAATTCCTAATCCTCCAATGTCTTTGGCATGCTTTTTCTTTTTCAACATTTTGTCCAAGACATCACTGCTGCCATCAAACTAGATTCTTACCTTGAGCTCATCCTGACATATCACAAGGTCATTTTGGAGAGTCTCCATTTCTCCAAGGAGCTTCTAATATTCTTTATCTTTAATTTCTAGCCTAGATGCTAGATCTTCACACCAGCACACTTTGGTGTTCTTTGCCCGAGACTTCAACTCTGAGATGCATTTCTTAGATTCCTAAAGGATTTTTGTCAGTCAGTTTTGCTCTACTATAGAAGCATTCTTGAATAGCTTGTATTCATTTCTCAAGTTCTCCCTTTCACTTTCCTTGGAGTCCAAGACTGATTTCAAATCATCAGTCAATCTTTTTGTCTCTTCTAGTTGAGAGGTCAATAGGCCAACCTTTTGGTTTGACACATCAAGGCAGGTTCTCAACTGATTGCAATCCTCATGAACTGATCTTTTATAGATTTTAATATCATTTCTAACATTTTGAAGCTCTTCTAAAACACCTACTAGTTCACACTCAAGATCTACTTCTGCATCTTCTTCTTCTTCTCCTTCACTATCAAATAGATCTTGATGGCTAAATCTATTTGTCTTGTCTCCTTATTCCTCATCATCACTATTGAACACATCTTGTTGGTGGGATATATTTGCCTTATGACTTTCAGATGTGTCCACCTCATCTACAGATCCTTGAGCCATGAGGAGGCGGGTTCCTTCTTCATCAATGTTGTGACTGCTAGTGGATTTGCCTTCATCATCTGCACATGTATCTACTGCATTGTTCTTCTCACTTCCACACACAGATCCAGTAGTGCAAGGTTCATTTCCATAGAGCTTCCTTTGTCTATCCCATAGACTTTTTGCTGATTTACACTTATCCACCTATGAGGAGACATCATCAGTGAGCCCACTGAATATAGCCTTCATGGCTTCTTCATTGCACATGCAACTTCTTTCTTCTTTAGATCCAGTGGGAGGACTGACATTCTTAGGGAGACCATTGATAACCGACATCTATACATAAAACCCTAGAGAGGATTGGAAGACTTCCATTCTACAACAAAATAGAATAGTTTGAACCATCAAACATAGGAGAAGGGATTGACACTAAACAAACCATTGTGTCCTTAAGCTAAAATTTATCCAAGCTGGAGAAAGCTCATCTAGCTAGGAACCTAGGCTCTGATACCAATTGTTAGACACAATGCACCACTGGGAGGGGGGGTGAATCAATGGTTCTCAAAATTTTCCCTTTAGCTATCCTATGTGAGCATACCAGTTAATAGATCTAACCCAATGCAGACTTGCTGGTTAGTAGGGAGACCAACACAAATGCAATCACACAAGGGACATCACATAACACCAATATATACGAGGAAAACCCAAGATGGGAAAAACCTTGGTGAGAAATGCTACTGGAGTCTACTGCTCCAATCCAACCTCACAATGAAAACTTTATTACACTATTTAGGGCACCAACCCAAGGAGCACCAACCCCTAACTTGTTTATGGGCTACAACCCCTGCACTGAGCTACAACTCAATGTTCACCATAAAAACATCAATTACAAAAGTAGTTTTCTTGTTACAAGTGAATCTTGTAACCATTTCATATACCTTACTCTGTCGGTGAGATACCTTCTCTACTACACCGACTCAAACTTCTACTGCTCTCACCTACGTCTCTACTACCAACAAACCCTACTAGTACACCTCTTCTCTTCTTCTTCTTCTCTATTTGATCTTCTCCTCACTGCTCTGCTATACTCTACTGGTCCACTGTCTTCCTTCTCTGCAACTCTGTTCACTTCTACTCTATCGGTATAACCACTACTTGTTCTTCTCTTCACTCTCCCTCTTTTCTCAAATATTCATTAAGCACTTGGCTGATTTTCTCTCGCATGTAGAAGTAACACTCAATCACTTCGCAGTAGCACTATCCTCTTCTCTTCAGCATTAACTTAACTATGTCTTTGGCCTGCATATTTATAGATTGGTTTTCCTGCCAAAAGCCAATTCAAAATATAGGCGGTTAGGGTTTCCTCATCACCCTCGAGGCAGACCAAATCCAATTAGATCTTCCCCAATCTGATCTCCCAAACAACCAACTGTACAACTCTGCCAATAACGCACCTTCCAATACATGTTTTCAAAATGTAGAAAACATGGTCATGTATCTTGACCTACCTCTATCAAAACACCATTAATGTTTTTGTTGTTTCCTCCTCAAGGTCTTCTCACAGTCTGATCTTCTTGCTTTGATCCAGGTGCCAACAACTCCCTGATTCTTCTCTGTTGTTCATTCTTCCTCGAGCCACACTTCTCTGATCTGATCCATAAATCATGGAATCCATGTTGACCAACTGGCATCCATGTCAACCAACTGCTAACAAGGATTTTCATGTCAGTCTAGATAGGAACACTGACCAAATAATCTACCGATTCCTCTTCCCTATCATTTTTCTAGCCCTGTCAGTATCTCACATTCTACCATTTAACTCCTCATGTCTACACTTGTTAAACTATTGATGGAACACCTAAACTGATCTTTAGACATGTCTATCCCAAGCATGCACATTCCCACAAGGTGGGGGGGATATTTGCATCTGCACCTTTCTCATATTTCTGATGGACTTACATACTGACAAGCACTATTCATTCTATACCAGTATCTCAACATGACTTGTCAGTCGATCCAATGCATATCCCTGATTTCATACACTTAATGCACACCTCTTCTTCCTTATCTCACAAAATTATGATGCACAATTTATGATAGGAGATATGTTCCACTTACCAGTGGACTAGCACCTTGTCTTCTTTATCCTGCAATGTACTCATGTGACTTCCCTATTTGTGTAGCATATCTTCAAATAGGCACATGTGATCCGGTGTGGGCACATTCACTGTTAGTCATTGCTTCTCATGGTGACTGCAAATTCATCAAGTGGGAGTCATGTTGTCCTGCAACCTTACAGCATACCTATGATCTGTTCATTCTTCTCCTCCAGTGTTGATGTGATTTAGGTAACATTCTGCCTCTTCATTACAAACAACATCCAAGCACCTTGCTCATCCTGCTTGTACACTGGTCATGACATTTGCAGGATGACAACCACTCACTTGGTTGATCAGACTTCCCCATGTCAACACATCACTTACCAATTGACATCCTTTCCTTACTGGTAATGCACTGTACTAGTACAGATCACCTTACCATTCCATCCACACAAGTCAGGCACCAACTTGTGTACCCGTGACTCCTGAGGTCATCTTGCTTACCTTACCAGTTGTCTGCAACACAAGGTGATATCAAAGATATCTCAACCTGTACTCCTCCTTGACAATGTTGCACATACATCTCTCATACTAGTAGTCATCCCATACTAGTTGACATCAATGACAACCCAATGCTAACACAATTTGGTACCTATGACATTCTTGTCTGTTGGTCTAGGAACAAGCTCCCAAGTCTGATTTTTCTCAATTTGTCTCGACTCTTCATCCATGGAATCTACCCACTTCTCTCTTTTTCTAGCATCATCAAAAATTTTTGGCTCTACTTGAGTCATGAGGCAGAAATTTATCTGCTCACTTTCCCAGGATAATCTCCTTCTAGTTTGTGCACCTTCATTCCTATCTCCTATGATCTATTCTTTCAGATGATTCTTCTGCATATACCAGTTGGGGATTTTGTTTGATGCATTATCTACTGGTCTAGTGTCATATTGTTCTTCATATTCAACATCTGATTCATCAATGTAAGGTACCAGTGTAGATTTTCCTCTATGTGAGTCTTCACCTATTCTCACATTTACACTCTCAACCACCTTTCTCAATCTCTTGTTGTAGCATTTGTAGTCTTTATTGTTGGTTGAGTATCCCAAGAAGATTCCTTTATCACTCAAAGAATAAAAAATTTCTAATCCATCAACATCTCTCTTGATGAAACACTTACTTCCAAACACTTCGAAGTGCTTGAGTTATGGTTTCCTTTCATACCATAGCTCACAAGGAGTCATTCTACTATTCACTCTTAACTGTACTTGGTTTAATGTGTAGACTGCAGTATGAATTTCTTCCTTCCAATACATATTTGGTATGTTGGCCTCATTCAACATAGTCCTAGCCATCTCCTTCACTGTCCTATTTTTCCTCTCTACCACCCCATTTTGTTGAGGTGTCCTTGTAGTTGAATAACAAACTCATTGGAAGAAAATTCTCTACCCTAGTCTGATCTTAAGCATTTTACTAGTATCCACTTTCATTTTCTACCATCTTCCTAAAAATCTTGAATCTCTCAAATGCTTGTGACTTATCATGCAGGAAGGTTACCCAAGTCATTCTTGAGTAATCATCTATAAACAACATGAAATACCTTTCACCAACCAATGCTCTTGTCCTTGTTGACCCACATAAGTCTGTATGTATCAACTCCAAAGGTCTTGAGGAGTTATATTCCTTTGTTTTAAAGTTGACCTTTGCTTGCTTACCTCTGACACATTCATCACAGAATGTGCTTGTAGGTTTTATGATCTGAGATATGTTTCTCACACACCGGTTCTTTCTTATCTTAACCAGATTATCAAAGTTCACATGGCCTAATCTTCATTGCCACAACCAACTTTCATTAACTTTTCCCATCATGCATCAGGACTCATAGCATTCCTTCAGATTGTAGACATTACCCTCTATTCTCTTTCCTTTTGCTACCACCCGATCGGTACTCTGATTTCTTATCTGAAAACTGGTAGATTCAAATGAAAACTTGTACTCTTTGTCACACATCTAACTTACACTCATCAGGTTATGCTTCACTCCTTGCACATAGTACACATCATGAGCCTTGAGCTTGCCATCAATGTTCAGTGTTCCCCGACCCTTGATCTTGATGGAGGATTTATCACTAAACCAGATTGAACCACCATTCCAATCATCAAGCTTGATGAACTTTGTCTTGTCTTTGATCATTTGATTTGAGAAACCACTATCAACTACCCATAGATTCCTCCTTTCAGCATGTAGAGCAGTCTGCACAATTAGGCTGGACTCTGTCTTGTTTTTCTCCTTCTCTACCCAAACCGGTTTCTCTTCTTTCTTTTCCCCTTCTATCACTTTGTGTTTCGGTTTTGTTTCTAACTTCTTATCCGGTACTATTTTCTTTTTCTTGTCAGTTCTCAGCTTACAAATCCTTGCTATGTGACCAAAATTTTGACACTTATAACATTTCACATTAGCACTGTAAGATGTACTCAATGCATTCTTGTAGGACATTTGCATATTACTCCTGTATATGGTGAAAATGGATAACAATAATAACAAAATTGAAAGGCTAAATGAATTCAACCACCAAACCCTAGCCTAACAATTAACAAAGATCCACCATAACATATGAAGATTACCTAAGACAATGCAAATAACTCAAAATCACAAAGATTATACCATCACATGTCCAATAGGGTTTTGATCTCCATTCTTCCTATCTCCATTGATCTTGCTTGATATATTTGCTCTCAGATTTTATGTGCACAAGAGCTCAACAAAGAACGGAATGTGGTTGCAAGTAGGATCGTAGTGTAGTCAATTGATCAAGTAGTTAGGGTTTGACAATGAAGAAAGCATCTCCTTAAATAGAAGACACAATAAGAAATGGAGGGTTAAGATTGAGAGGTGTAAAAAGGAGGTCGGCTAGGATTAGAGGGTAGGTAAAGGAAATAATAAAATAATGAAAGGGGTAGGTAGTGTATGAATTAAGAGATGAATGACATGTGTCATGGGTAGAAAAGGTTAATGAATTAATTAAATAAATAAAGATTTATTTAATTAATAGAAGTAGGACAATTAAATAAATAAAATATTTATTTAATTTAGGAAAAGGATAATTTAAATAAATAAATGTATTTATTTAAATGAGAAATAAGGCTAGAAGAGGATAAATGAATTAATTAAATAAATAAAGATTTATTTAATTAATAGAAGAATTAGGTTTAGATAATTAAATAAATAAAATATTTATTTAATTAGACATGACAATTTTGGGTGTCTACATTTTGCCCCTCTTTGAGACAATGCGGCTTGTTGCGTTGTTTCAAAGAAGATAAGATGAACTGATACAGAGTTGCCCCAGAATGGGAATGATATGCCCCCTCGAGAGATTGGATGAAAATGTCTGAAAAGATTGCAGACAATCTCTCGATAAGAAAGAAAGGCTAGAATGGACTGACCGGATAAAGTGACAAAGTCACAGGAAGAAGAATACTGACTCGAGAAATGAGGGCGAGGGCTAGGGTAGGCTATAAGATAGACCACGGGCAAAAGACATCCTCATTGTCATCCACACCCTTACAAGATCACAGTGCAGAGCGAGAAAAGAGCAGCAGCAGTCAGCAGCGATGGCTTTGGTTCATAGATTTGACCGCGTTCGCCGATTTCAGCGACCAGCAGATGCAGGAGAGCTGGTAAGTACCCGAAAACCTCCTCCCACTTTCACGCATTTCAAGTTTTGTCATTAATGCATGCTAAGTAGCAATAAATGCGCTAGGAATAGGGTAGTTGAAATATGCAAAAACGCGGAACCGCGTCTGTGTCAGTGCCAGGCGCGTCTATATCGGACAGGCGCGTCTGTGTCGGACAGGCGCGTCTGTGTCGGGTCCAGGCGTGTCTGTGCCTGGAACCGCGTTTGTGCTGAATATGGACGCATTTGTGAAATGTAGAGGCGTCTGTGCCTTGTAGGGGCGTTTATGTCATGTAGGGACGTTTGTGTTCTCTGGTCGCGTTTGTGCATGGTATAGGCACGTTTGTGTTCAGAAAGCGCGTCTGTGTTGCAGAAGCGCGTTTGTGCAGTCTATAAGCACGTTTGTGTGTCAAAATGCATAGGTTGTGTCTTTTTAGGTCAAATCGGCAGTTCTGTGATGAACATACGCTGTCGATTGGATAAGCTGCTGAGAGGATACACTCAAGCAGGTCCTCTAGGAAGACTAGGATAGATCAAGGCACTTTGTGACGAACAGGGAGCACCAAGATAGGTAGCACTTTGTGATGAACAGGGAGTGCGAATGTGAGTAACACTTTGTGATGAACAGGGAATGTCACACACGTAGTACTTTGTGATGAACAGGGAGCACTACTAAGATAGCAACACTTTGTGATGAACAGTGAGTGTCACTAGGATAGGTAAGCGTATGCATTTAGATAGTAAGTAGCATTTTGTGATAAACAGTGAATGCCACGATAACTGACATGATTGATTGGTTGACTGTAGGAGTATCTGCCTATGTTGGAGTCACGGGCGAGATTCCCATCGACTCAGAGGTTGCGACCAGAGTTGTTGATTCAGGATATGATTTCTATTGAGGAGATGGGTCTCACACATGTGCTATATGTGCCTGAGTTTCAGGCAAACATGGGTTTGCTGACTGCACTGGTGGAGAGATGGCACTCCGAGACTTGCACGTTTCACTTGCCTATGGGTGAGATGACAGTGACGCTTGAGGACGTCTACAGGATTCTGCATATTCTGATTGATGGAGAGTTGATTCCATATGATCGAGACGGAGACAGAGAGGCACTGAGACGGGTATTTCAGGATCCCGGGTTGGAGATGCGAGCAGGTCACGTGGCATGGGATACCATGACCGCTACAGGTTTAGCTTTACCAGCTATTATCGGAGGAGTCATCAGTGGGTACTTGTGTCCGGACAGAGCTACACAAGGATTGGCAGTTGGCTGGGGAGGGGCATTGGAGACACTGGTGACTGAGCACACTAGATATGCATGGGGGCCATGTGTCCTGGCCCATTTGTACTATGAGCTGCATCAGTTTGTGTACCACGGATCAGTGGGCTTGGGCTGCGGAGTGACTCTCCTATAGGTGTGGGCATATGAGCACCTGCCGATCACATGACCTATCCACTTCAGAGGCAGAGGGCATGGACGGAGCTTTGTGCATTTGTACGATATGATTACATCACAGCCTCGGATTGGTCGACTGGAGCATTGGAGATGCGTCATAGATGATATTGATATGGTTATCTAGAGGCTGTACCTGGGGTGCGAGGAGTGGGATGACGACGCAGTGGAGCTACCCTATGCATTCAGGAGTAGGTATCTGATTGGGCGGATGCCCTATATTCTGGAGAGGCAGCTTGTTGACAGGGTATGCAGATAGTTCGGCAGGATTCAGCGGATGCCACGAGGCTCGGGCATGTATGCCCGTACAGTCAGAGATCAGGTACAGTTCAGGCCACTGTTATCATATGATCAGGCTGTGACACAGCTGGCAGAGATGATGCCATTACCATGGGACATGTGGCCGGAGGTAGAGGATGCAGGGATGGACGCAGAGTACTCTGCGTATTGGGCAGAGCATCCATTTCCGAGATTGATAGATCCGGGAGAGCTGCTGGAGGGAGAGGCTGGAGGGGATGATGATGATGATGGTGGAGGAGATTGAGGCAGGGGTCGACAGAGGCGGAGGGGAGTGGTGGGAGAGAGGCGAGTAGCACCTTGAAGGGAGGGAGGACAGGAGAGAGCAGCCCAGGTGGTGAGGGGTCGAGGTGGATTGCCCCTACATGTACCAGCAACACAGGGTCCTAGAGCACAGGGACCGAGACAGGTGCAGGGACAGGGACAGGTGTAGAGACAGGTACCTATTCAGGCACCTAGACAGGTAGAGGGGGAGGCACAGGTGCAGGCACCTGTAGAGGAGGAGCCACAGGCAGAGGCTGAGGGTGGAGATCGTGAGGAGGATGAGCTGCTAGGGCTGAGAGAGATCTGCCAGGGCCAGGCAGATGAGATTGTGGATTTGGAGCGGGAGAGGGATCACCTCAGGATCAGGCTCAGGGACACAGAGCGGGAGAGAGACCAGGCCATCCAGAGATATACTGAGGCCGAGACAGCTCTGAGGGCAGGGAGGCGGGCAACAGAGGATGCAGGGGCAGGCTACGCATATGTGCTACGAGCCGGAGAGGAGATCGCCTACTAGAGGGATCTGTACTATGGTGTCGTGCCAGTGGATCAGCGGGCGAGGAGCTTCCATAGATCGTCGCGCACAGCGACGGCTACGGGAGGGAGTCGTAGGAGGCAAGCATCCAGCGGTGGGGTCATGGGTCCTCCACCACCACCAGACAGGCAGGGGGATCCTGGAGTGGGACCATCTAGAGCTCAGACTCTGTCGAGGCCAGGCGGCTCCGAGGGAGGGAGTTCATCATAGCCATAGAGGGCTCCCCTTTGTATCAGTATATGTACCATTTTTGTATTGTAGACACCTGCGGGTGATTTTGTAGCCATATGATTCTTTTGACATCATTGTATCATGACACTTTTGATTATATATGAGAGATGATCCATTTTTGCGGCAGCTATATGCATGTGTACCTTATGTGATGAGATGTTCTTATGTGATGCATGTTTTATGATATGGATGCTTATATGATGCAATGCAATATATTTTTGTTCTTTTATGTTGTATATGTGATGCATGATGCAAATGTGAATGTATGTAATGCAAATGAATATGATAATGCAAATGATTATTTACATAATGAAAATGTGAGATGTGCTAACATGTGTTGTATGCAGGATGTGATGCAATTGTGATATGCATATGTATGTATGAAATGCTTATATGTGGTGATGTAGGTGTAACTATATGAAATGCAAATATTTTTGGTGTGTCATTATACTCAGTCATGTGATAGCAGGCTACGCGGACTTGAGAAGGACAATGGAAGTCAATCAAGAAAGGGGGATGGAAGATAGAAGATATGAACGTGAAAGAGCTTCTTGTGCGGTATCATCATTGAGCTTATTATGGCAAGTAGGTTATGACAATCGAGGCATATGTTCAACCCAGAAAGTCATTGTACCCATTTGCATGGAGATAAGACAATCACAAACAAGGAATGCCCCAGTTCACACTAGACTCACAGTGTCCTCATATCCTTGGACAAGTCATAGCATTACTAAGAGACAATCCACAGACAGCAAAAGAAAATGGGTGACGATACCCCATCCTCGCCTTTCTAGTCAAAGACATCCTGGAGATAGAATCTCTAGTCAAAGACATCCTGGAAAAGCTAAAAGACATGTCACCAGAAAGATAAAATCAAAAGAAAACCAAGACTCGACACCAACATCCACTGTAGTCCTCAAGTTTAGTGTCTCTTGTCACCTGTATAAGTCTTATTTGATTGTGGTCACAATGTTCACTTTCACAGAAAGGATAGATAGCACTGAACCATATGTTGTCTGAGTCTGTTGAAAAGATTTGATTTTTGTTGAAGCTCATTGTTACTACTGTGTCTCATCTAAAACTGACTGAATCCATGAAACTGATACTTTATTGTGGAGAAGATGAAACTTTATTGCGGATCTGTGATGCAAATGTTGCTTTATTGCAGATTGTGTGCAGATAGACTGAAGGAAGCTGGAAGAAACTGTACTCCTCGAAACATGTGATGTTCTTAGTTCCACACCCATTACTAGACGTAGGATTTTGCCTTAGTCACATAGAGGATCTGATTTATTATGGATGGAAAGGGAGTAAAAAAGGAGGGTTATGGATGGCTAACCAATCTTAGGTAGATCAATAACAAGCCATGATGGGAATGGGTAAGTTTATTGTGAACGAATAGGTTGTGAGTGTGTGCAAAGTGAAAGGATGAAAGAGAATCCTAAAGGAGAGAGGAGCAATGTCTCTACGCATGGTGCTGGTGACCCAGTTTTCACCATGGTACTTGCCCAAGGCACCACCGAAGTGGTTTTCACCGTTGGACGAAATTATTTCTCTTTACTTTTTTCGATTTTTCAATTTTTTTGTGTCACAAGGCGCCTATTTGCCAGGTTTTCACCAAGTAACGATTTTTTTGTTTTATAATTTTTTTTGTATTTTTGAATTAGGATGTTCCGAAGAGCTTATGTGTAGAACCTGTGAAGGTGCATGCTGTTGATAGGATCCTCCAAAGATTCCCCTTTTGTAGTTGAGAGCTGATATGCCCCAGATCCATATACCGCTGTGATGATGTAAGGACCAAGCCAGTTTGGTTCGAACTTGCCCTTTTTATCTCTGTCTTGCTGATTCTTGGGGTTCTCTCTGAGTACTAAGTCACCTACCTCAAATGTGCGAGGCTTCACTTTGTGATTGTAACTACGACTCATTCGTTGTTGGTAAGCCTTGAGATGGTTAAAAGCAGTGTGCCTTCGTTCCTCCAGCAGTTCTAGTTCTTGTAAGCGAGAGACCCTGTAGTCTTCATCATTGATTATGTTCCTCAAGGAGACCCGTAGAGCAGGTAGCTCGACCTCAATAGGCAAGATGGCTTCAGCACCATAGACAAGCAAGTAGGGTGTAGCTCCTGTAGGTGTGCGGACACTTGTGCGATAGGCCCAGAGTGCAGGATTGAGTTGGATATGCCAGTTACGGCTAGCGTCGTCAACTATCTTTTTAAGGATTTTGAGAATTGTTTTATTAGACGCCTCAGCTTGGCCATTACCTTGGGGGTAATCTGGTGTGGATAAACGATGGGAGATATGGAAGCGCTCACAGAGTTCATGAACATCCTGATTTTTGAAGGGACGCCCGTTATCAGTAATAATGGAAGTAGGAATCCTGTATTGGCAAATGATGTAGTTCAGGATGAAGGTAGCGATTTGTTTCCCAGTAACTTGTGTGAGAGGCACGGCTTCAATCCACTTTGTAAAATACTCTATGGCTATGATAATGAATTTATGTCCATTGGAAGAAGGAGGATGAATCTTGCCTATGAGATCGAGTCCCCACTGACAAAAGGGCCAAGGAGATGCAAGTGGTTGTAGTTCTTGTGCTAGTGCATGTATGAGGTTTCCATGAATTTGACACTGCTTACACTTCTTGACAAACTGATATGCATCTTTTTCCATAGTAGGCCAGTAATATCCAGTCCTGATGAGTTTCTTGGCCAAGGTAGGACCACTAGTATGCGGACCACATATCCCTTCATGCACTTCTCGTAATGCAATCTGAGCTTCGTCACTCTCTAAACATCTAAGAAGGGTGCCATCTAGACCTTGTCGGTATAGGATATCTGCTAAAATGACGTATCGAGAGGATTGGCGAATGAAAGTGCGGCGTTGATTGTTCAATAGATCGGGAGGTAAGATATTTTCGCGAAGGTATGTGAATATGGGACCATATAACTGGGATTCAGGACCAACAACACATATTATTTTCTTAGGAGTGATTTCATATGATGGCATCAGCAGGTTGTCTACCAGGAATTCATAGCAGGTCTCATTTTGTGTTAGATCAATGAGCGAAGCAATTGTAGCCATGGCATCTGCAGCGCAATTCTATTCTCTTGGTATCTGCTCAAACTCTATCTTTGCAAAGTGTTGTTTCAGATCATCTACCAGTTGTTTGTAAGGCATTAGCTTTTCATCTTTTGTTTGATAATCATCAGTTGCTTGACGGATGACAAGTTGAGAATCCCCAAAAACACGAAGTTCTTGGATCTTCCATTGAACTGCAATTCTTAACCCAGTTGTTAATGCCTCGTATTCCGCTATATTGTTAGTGCAAGGAAATGATAAGCGGTATGATTTTGGTATAGAATCGCCTTGAGGAGTTATAAAGAGTATACCCGCTCCTGCCCCGTGCTGTGTGTATGAGCCGATGGGAATTGGTGGCATCAAGACTGGTGGGTTCAAAAGATAGTCTTTGAGCGTCTGAAAAGCCTGTTGACAGTTCTCATCCCATTTGAACTTGATGTTTTTGTGTAGCAGGTGCTGGAAAGGGTTACACTTATCTGCAAGTTGTGCTATGAATCTTCATATGGACTGGAGTCTCCCTTGTAAAGATCGAAGTTGACTGATATTCTTGGGTGGCGGCATGTCCAAGATAGCCTTGACCTTCGCTAGATCAGCTTCTATTCCTCTTTTAGACACAATGAATCCTAGGAGCTTCCCGGAGGTTACTCCAAAGACGCATTTCTTTGGATTTAGTCTTACCTTATATTTTTCCAGCCGATCAAAGACAACTGAAAGGATGTTCAAGTGTGTATCTCTGTCTATTGATTTTCCCAAAAGATCGTCAACATAATCTTCCACGGTTATGTGCATGAGATCATGAAAGATAGTAGTCATCGCTCTTTGATAAGTAGCGCCTGCATTTTTCAGCCCAAAGGGCATGACATTCCAACAGAAGGTTCCCCATGGACAAGTGAATGATGTTTTATGTTGATCTTCAGGTGCAATCCTGATCTGATTATATCCAGAAAATCCATCCATTAAAGATAACATTTCATGACCTGCTGTGAGATCAACGATCAAGTCAATGTTTGGTAATGGGAAATCATCCTTTGGACAAGCCTTGTTGATATCTCTGAAGTCTGTACATATCCTTATGCTGCGATCCGGTTTACTGATGGGTACTAGATTGGAAATCCATTTGGGATAATCAATTGGGCGTATGAATCCGACATCCAATAATTTCTCCAGCTCTGCCTTGACTAGCAATGCCACTTGTGGATGCATTTTCCTTAATTTCTGCTTTACTGGTTTTGCCCCCGGTTTGACTGTCAAATGATGCATAACCAAATCCGGATCCAGTCCAAGCATATCAGCGTATGACCATGCAAAGTTGACTTGTCGTCCCTTAAAGAAGCTTATAAATTTTGCTCTCTCGGCCTCTGTCAATGATTGAGCCAAAAATATGTTGTGTGGAACCTCTGTTGTACCAATGTTTGTCTTTATAGTCTCCTCTACCAACATGGATGATTTTTCCTCGTATGATGCTGGGAGAATGTCGAGCCTTCCATCTTCGGGCGCCTCAGAGAGGTTTTTACCCTCAGATACGTCCTTTCTTTTTATTTTTTTGGAGTCAGATAGTGCCACAGTGTGGTTTTCGCCATAAGACCCTTGTTTTGTTTTTATTTTCACATTTTTGCGACTAGAAGGCCCGACACCCTCACCAAAGTATGCTATGTTGTTGAGCTCTATGGCGTATCCTGCTTTGTGGTCTCCAGGGGGAAAATCATCTCGAATGCCAAGGTAGTCGATAATAGCTTCATCATTTTGAAATGTATCAAATTGTGCTGGTCCTTCATGATCCCAGTCAATGAGTTGAGGATGAACAAGGGGAAGATCATTAGTGTTTTCAGAGTTTGTTGGACGAAGAGTGAAGATGTGGTTATATTCAGGTATGTCAAGGTAATCGTCGAGGTCATCGATGGTGCTCTCCTCATCAGTTTCGATCGTGAGTGAATCCAAATTGTCATCACTAGTAGAGCCTTCTGGGACAGGTGTCCTCATCCTATGTGATTTTGACCTAGGACCTTGAAACGAAGCTTGTGCGGGATCCTTATGGGTTGGTTCTTGACCAACTCTGAACTTTTTGTAAAATTCCTCCTCCTCTGTAGGTTCATCTGGCTCTCTGAATGTCTCGGTGAGCTCATAGTCACTGGAGGATTTGTCTGAACCCCATTCCCACTCATTAGAGTCTGTGGAATAGTAATCCTCTTGTTGAACTTCGGCAACTTTGATTCGCCATACCTCTTTTGTTCTTTTATTACGTAGTCTGGGATTCAGAAAACCAAGCCCCTTGGAGCGTTCCCTTCTTGTAGTTAGCTCAGGTTGTAAGGGCTCCATGACACCTTCTTTGCGTAGTCCAAGAGGGATTTTTCCATCATACCTGAATCTTTGCAAAATTTTGAAGCCTTTGCCATAGTTCTCACAGGGTATAGTAATCTGATCATGTGTGTCCTCTTCAACGTCCTTATAGAGCATTTTATATAAATTTTCTTCTTCTAGTTCACCCCATTTTTGAAAGATGGTAGGATCCCATTTGAGTATCATGATGGAGATTTGCTTGTTAGGATGTGGCCTCCCATATTCCTTGGGAGAGGTCATGACTTGTCGTAAAAACATTGTCTGATTCAGAGTGTATTCTCCCATGCCTTTTTCTTGAAACTTGCCTCTAAGTTCACCTTGTTTGGATGTCGAGGGTTTTAATGACTCAGGATCAATGTATGCCGAAGAAGGAGTAGCCTCACGATTACTGGGAATGATAGTTTCAGTATGTGATCTCAAGTTATTACAATATATGAATGGATTTGGATCACCATTGACCGTTACCTCGACTCCATTGTGAGGAAACTTAATGCACTGATGGTATGTTGATGGGACTGCCCTCATTTCATGAATCCAAGGACGTCCTAGCAATATGTTGTATGTGAGATCAAGATCTAGGACTTGACAAACCACATCCTTTGTGACTGGCCCTATTCTTAGCGGTAAGGTGACTGTGCCCTTGGACGAGCGCTCTTCATCATCATAAGCCTTGATGGTGATTTGGTTTGTAGCATTCACAGCCTTGTCAGAATATCCCAATTGTCTTATGGTACTCAAGGTACAAATATTAAGACCTGCTCCTCCATCTATCAGGACTCGCTTTATTCTATGTTTATGTATGAAGGCTTCAACATGTAGAGGTGCATTATGTGGCTGACTTATGGAGGCGTCATCGGCTTCTGTAAATGTGAGGGAGTGTGGAACGGATAGGTATCCCACCATGGCTTGAAATTGGTCCACGTTTAGATCAGTAGGGACGACAGTATCTCTCAAGATTTTGTCAAGGATAGCTTTATGTGCAGGAGATATACGTAAGAGCTCAAGGATTGAAATGAGCGCGGGTGTCTTCCCTAACTGTTCTACAAGGTCATACTCAGGCTTGGTTGATGAAGAAGCGGTGTTTTTAGTTGAAGCACCTGGCAAAGTAATTTTACCTCGACGAGTTGTAACATGACATTCAGAGGTAGATTCGGATGAAGATCCCACACCTTTTAGGACAATCTTGGGTCTCTGAGAAGGATTCTTAGGATTTTTGTTTTTGATAGTGATAGTAGAAATATGACTGTCCATTGAGATGTGATTGATAGTAGAATCATAATTGTAAGGTGCTCTAGTGTAATTGGCTTGATCATCTGTGACTTTTCCTTTTCCTTTGTCATGTTTTGGGAATGGTTCCTTAAACATCTCATGCTCTTGATTAGATGAATGTCCCTCAATCTCTATATCTCCTCTGTCAATGAGATCTTGCACAATGTTTTTCAATCGATGGCAATTACCTGTCTTGTGACCCTTGCTCTTATGAAACTCACAATACTCATCATCATTCCACCAATTTGGTTTTACCTTTGGTTCATAAGGAGGAAAATCTGGAACTGTAATTAATTTGTTTGCTACAAGCTTTTTGAATACTAATTCAAGTGGTTCCCCCAATGGAGTGTACTTCCTTCGTGGTCTAGAAGTTGTTTGAGTGTTCACCTGATTGTTGGTAGAACTTGATCCAGAAAAGACGAACTTGGGTCTCACTGTGTTGGCATCAACAACACCATCATTAACTGTGTTCTTGTTCTTGTTCCAAAATTTTGGTTTGTCCTTTCCTTTAAAGTCCTCTTTGTTTTCTTTGAATAGTTTGATAACTCCTTGTTCAATTAAGACCTTTTCTGTCGCTAGGCCCTTTTCAATAACATCCTTGAATGTAGACAAACAAGCTTTTCTGAGATCATATCCAATAGCCTTGTTAAAATTTTGTGTGAACATTTCTACCATTTGTTTCTGTGGGATTTCGCAAGAGCATCTGCTAGCTAAATTTCTCCATCTCTGTAAAAATGTTGCGAAAGATTCTCCTTCCTTTTGTTTCATATTGCACAAGGTAGTAACTAAGACATCTGTTTCAATGTTGTAAGAGAAATGCTGAATGAATGCCTCTGCCAAGTCGCCCCATGACTTAATACCAGGAGGTAATTGAGAAAACCATTCCATAGCTTGATCTCCTAAGCTCTGTGGGAACAACCTCATTAAGTATGTTTCTTCTGCTGCTACCTCAATACAAGCTGTGAAGAATTGTCTTATGTGTGCCTTGGGGTCTCCTCTCCCTCTATATTTGTCAAATTTTGGCGTTACAAAGTGTGGAGGAAATGGAGGCATTGGAATGCTCTTATCGAAGGGATAAGGACATATATCTCTCATAGTGTATGTAGGTTTTGGTGTACTCATGTCCTCCATTTTCTTTTGTAGATCTCTAATTTGTTGCTCCAAATTATTCTTGGGAGGAGATGGATTTCTTGTAGCATACCCCATGTTTGAAATGCCCATTTGAGGAGGAGCTTGTTGCATGTATGGATGATACTGATCGTAGACATGTCCATATGGAGGTCTATATTGTTGCGACATATATGGAGCACTTGGCATAACTTCTTGTTGAGGGACCCCATATCTATTTTGTGCATGTATACCATATTCAATAGGCCTTTCATTTTCCATTGTGTTGCCCCCAATTTTGACATGAGGTCTCCTTGTGTCAAAATTTTGAGGATGTCCTTGAGTATCCACTTTTTTTGATTGATTCATACCTTGAGCATGTGATTGAGCATAAGGCCTCCATGATGGTCCTTGAGTGTAAGTATCATATGTTTGAGCTTGTGTATGTGGGATTGCTGGCTTTTGAAGCAAAGCTGATGGTGACTCAGGCATCATATTATTCAGTCCTCTATTTCCTCCACTATTTGGTCTCCTTTGATCCATGTTAGGTTGAGTTTGTTGTGAGGGTCGACTTTCCATAAGTTGAGATAAGTCAAAATCATGCGGTATTTTAGCTCCACTTTGTGCCATCATGTTTAAAAAGTATTGACGATCTCTCCTCATTATCTCTTCAACCAATCTATTGAATTGAGGATCCATTATGGATTCTTGTATGTCTGCTGATAGTATTGAAGAGTTGTCCACTGTGTCATTGTGTGTAGCATTGTTGTTTATAGTGTTTGCACTTTCCACATTTGGATTGTGTCTATAAACATTCATGTCTGGTAATGTAGTGTGCTCAGGATTGTAGAATAGATCATTGTCATACTCATAAGAACTCATGTTTACGGATTCTTGAGCTTCTTTAGCTATTCTCCTAGATTTTTGAAGGCGGGTTTCAACCATGAACTAGGTGTTAGACCAAGATGTGAGAAACTAGATGAAGAATGAAAAAGTATGGAAGACCAAGAGTTGTATGGAGTGTAAGTGAATCTTGAGGTGTACTTGCAATATCCAAAGTGTAAGACCAAGTATGTAAGTAGTAGAGTAGGTGTGACTTCCAAAGAGAGGATAGTTTCTCTTGATGAGGTAAGCTGACCTTGACTCTAAGTAAGACCAAATGAGACCCAAAGGTAAGAAACCTTGATGAGGGACCACTTAGCAAAGTGTAGTTGTATGTAGTATGTTGACAAAGTATGATGAGGACAAGCAAGTGACCTTTTGACTCAAGTTTAGACAAGTATGAATGTAAAATGAGATGTGAAGCAATGATGGACTTTGTGAGACCCAGAACAGGTTGAATGCTAGATGAAACCTGAAGAAACAACCTAGGAAGCTCAAGTATGCCGAAACTGATTTTCTTTGTTTGCTTGACTGTTAAAGTTTTCAAATCCTGACACAGACGCCTCTGTATACTTCACAGACGCGCTTATCTGACACAGACGCCTCTCTGTTTGACACAGACGCCTCTCTGTTTGACACAGACGCTGATAAAAACACAGACGCTATTCTGTACTTCACAGACGTGCTTATCTGACATAGACGCGATTTAAATAGACACAGACACGTTTCTGTAACCTTAGTGCAATTTTTCCTATCTGTGAAGTTGTTTTGTTGTGACCAAATCTGATTTTTCGACTGTTTTTCATGACAAGAGGACACAGTGTTGATGACTCAATGTTTGCAAACTGTTTAGACTCCAAAAGTGTGTTGTTTGATGTAAAAAGTTTTTGCATACACTTGAAGACACAAAAGACACAATGTTTTGCTATTTTGTCTTGAATGTTTGAGTGTTTAGCATAAGACAAGCACAAATCTTAGGGCTGGCCAAGACAATAGTTGTTGATCCCACATAGGGTTTTACCCCCGAGGCTACGCTATTCAGAGCGGATACTTAGATGCTTGACCTCACTAGCTCCACCCTCAGCACTCACTTCTCGGGTCAGCCAAGCATCAGTCCCCATGAAAACTCCCCATGGTGAACTTTGTATCTCTACTAAGAACCGTATGTGTGTGGGCCGCTACCAGAGGTCCGACCTCCTGCCTCAACAACTAGAAGGATTTGGGCATCTAAAACAAAGAGGTGCTAGTAAGGGCATCCGCTCATGTGGCCATACATGCGGCACTTTCAGCTCTGTAAATACAGAAGGCTCCCAGCCGGTAGAGGTTACGCCCTACAAATGATCAAATAAATTTGATCAAACGGGTTTATGGGGAGACATAGTGTCGGTATGAACTAATCAGCACACGTTATTCATAGTTTTCACCATGAATACATTTGATTATAGTGGTTTGGATGAGGTGGGTTTTCCTCGCTACCACTTGGGTCATTCTCTTCTCACTAGTAGTCCTAATGACCACACGGGAAGACAGGCCCTCTAAAGATTAAACAAAAAGAGCCTATTGCTCAAGACACAAAAGACAATGATTCAGTTTTAGTGCACCAATTGAAGTGTTTGCTAAGCTATGAAAAACAAGGCACACAACAAAATTACAAAACCCTAGCCAAGGCCCTGCAACAAAATTGTTAGTAGTTTGGGTTGTTTCAAATGATCACCCCTTCCTGCAAGCACACAAGTTAGGTAAATTTTTAGAAAACCCAAAAGACTTTGTGAAAAGGGGCCTTCAACAAAAACGTTTTTGCCTCCAAAGCAAGCTGCACAAACCAGGTTAGCTAGATCTGCAAGGGTTAGTCAAAAATAAACCAGATCTGAAACCCTAAGTACAAAATCCAAAAACCCGAATCTCAGAAAAATTGAAATTGCAAAACAGAAAGCACAAACGCCTCTATACCAGACACAGACGCATCTGTATGACACAGACGTGGTTCTGTTATGCACAGATGAGCTTAGAGATCACAGACGCTGTTAAATGACGCAGACACGGTCCGATGCAGCTCAGACGCGGTT
This sequence comes from Cryptomeria japonica, assembly GCF_030272615.1. NCBI lineage: Eukaryota > Viridiplantae > Streptophyta > Pinopsida > Cupressales > Cupressaceae > Cryptomeria > Cryptomeria japonica. The sequence goes on from NC_081410.1 coordinate 256,465,628, forward strand.
AGGAGTCACAGACGCACATTTTGGAAACCTGCAAAAATAAAAATTGACAGAAACACAGACGCAATTCCCTCTATCGCAGACGCTTCTGAAACACAAAAACGCGATCCGAACACTCGCAGATGCGAAAAAAACCTAAAATATCATCGAAATTGTCCGATCTGCAACTTCAAAAATGCAAAATCTGCAACAAAATTGTTAAATGCAAAGGGACAAGGGTCCCACCGGGCGTGCCAAAATGTATATGGTGAAAATGGATAACAATAATAACAAAATTGAAAGGCTAAATGAATTCAACCACCAAACCCTAGCCTAACAATCAACAAAGATCCACCATAACATATGAAGATTACCTAAGACAATGCAAATAACTCAAAATCATAAAGATTATACCATCACATGTCCAATAGGGTTTTGATCTCCATTCTTCCTATCTCCATTGATCTTGCTTGATATATTTGCTCTCAGATTTTATGTGCACAAGAGCTCAACAAAGAACGGAATGTGGTTGCAAGTAGGATCGTAGTGTAGTCAATTGATCAAGTAGTTAGGGTTTGACAATGAAGAAAGCATCTCCTTAAATAGAAGACACAATAAGAAATGGAGGGTTAAGATTGAGAGGTGTAAAAAGGAGGTCGGCTAGGATTAGAGGGTAGGTAAAGGAAATAATAAAATAATGAAAGGGGTAGGTAGTGTATGAATTAAGAGATGAATGACATGTGTCATGGGTAGAAAAGGTTAATGAATTAATTAAATAAATAAAGATTTATTTAATTAATAGAAGTAGGACAATTAAATAAATAAAATATTTATTTAATTTAGGAAAAGGATAATTTAAATAAATAAATGTATTTATTTAAATGAGAAATAAGGCTAGAAGAGGATAAATGAATTAATTAAATAAATAAAGATTTATTTAATTAATAGAAGAATTAGGTTTAGATAATTAAATAAATAAAATATTTATTTAATTAGACATGACAATTTTGGGTGTCTACAACTCCTACATTCATAACTCTTGTGACCAAACTCATTGCAAATATAACATGTGACATTTGTACTTTTTAATGCAGCAAATGAGTTTCTACTCTCAAAAGTAGGTTTTAAATTCATGTTCCTACAATCTGCCATTTTATGACCAAATTTATTACACCGGTGACAATAACCATGGAAATTTGGAACATACCGGTTAGGTTGTCTAGAGTCCGTGAACGACTGCCTCACTGGTGATCTTCCTTTCATGCTACTAACTCTTGTTAATCCTTCATGATCAACACTTTCATTTCTCCTTGAATCTACATGTTGGTACATTGAGTAAGGTCTCTGGTTCATTGATTGAGTAAACTGGTTTGTGTGGCGGTTTCTAGCAGCATCTGCATCTGTCTTCTTGTCGGTCTCCTCGCTCACAATGAATGTATTCCTCTCTTCACCTTCATTTAAGGAGGTGAATTGTATCTCCTTACCAGATGTGTCTTTGTTGTTTGAACTTTGTCCTTCTTGAAAACCTAAGCCATCGGTATCTTTAGATTGCTTCTATTTGCTTAGCATCTTATCCAGGGCTTCAGTGTTGCCTTCATATTTCCTTCTCAAATTTATCTCTTCCTGACTTTTCTCTATTTCCTTCCGGAGCTTCACTATTTCCACTTCCAGATTTTGATGCTCCTTTTCCTTTTCACTTAGACCGGTACTAGTAACTTCATAGATCCTTTTGGCTTCTTATAGTTGGAGTTTTAGATCTGCAATAGTTCTCTTGGACTCTTCAAGAAATTGCTCCAACAACTCTTGTTCTTCAGTTACAACCCTTTTTACCTTCGTCAAATCTCTTCTTGTTTTCTTTAGCTCATCCAAGGCACTAATGAGCTTTGCTTCAAGATCTACTTCTCCTTCTTGCTCTTCCTCTTCTTCTTCAGGTACCGAAACCTCTTGAGCATGAAAAGGTTTTCTCTGACTTCATCTTTACTACAATAGTCATCTGAAGCACTTTCCTTGTCTGTGGTATCATTTTCATGTGTGTAAAGACTACTCTACTTCTGGTAGCCTCTTCTACCATGCTGGTAGACATTCTTCTTTCTGTCCTTATTGTATGATTTGCTACCACTTGAATGATTATCTTCATTTTTATCACCATAGGGACATTTAGCAGCAAAATGTCCAATCTTTCCATAGTTGAAACATTTGAAAGGCAGCTTGCCTTTGTATTTGCTTGAACCCATCTTGAGTCTTCTAACAAATTTTTCCATGATGTCATCAGAGTTCACCGGTTGCATCATGAGAAGATTCTTCCTTTCCTTTTCTTGATGTTTTGAATGCAGTTTCTTTCTTCACAGCATCAGTACCAGCAATCCTCATCTCATAAGCAGTTAGGGAACCATACAACTCATCCATTGTAAAGAATTTCAGAACTTTTTCTTATTCTATTGTTGAGACCTTTGTGTCATACTTAGATGTAAGAGATCTAAGTACTTTCTTCACTACCATCTCATCTTTTATTTCTTCTCCAAACCCTCTAATGGTGTTTGTTGTTTCATCAATCCTTTGGAGATAGTCAACAATCTTCTCTTCATCTCTCATTTTCAAACCTTCAAGTTGTGCTCTCAATGTCTGTAACTTGGCTTCCTTGACTTTAGCATCGTCTTCAAATATCTTCTGCAACTTATCCCAAGTTTCTTGGCAGAGGAGCAATGCATGACTTTAACAAACTCATTATCAGATAACCCACTAAGAATGACATTTTTAGCTTTAGCATTGTTCTCATATTCCTTCTTAGAATCTGGATCAGTAGGGGGATTATTAGGGACTATATATATCCATTCACAACCAACATCCATACCTCACAACCTAGAGAGGACAAATAGGTTTCCATTCTTCTACTCCAAAATGCATAGTTGACACCATTAAACATAGGGGCTTTTGAGGAGGTAGATTAATTTCTTGCCATTATGAATACTTGACAAGATCTACCCAAGCTAGAGAACGCTTTTGACAAAATAGAGTACCTATGCTCTAATACCAATTGTTGGACATAATGGACACTAAGAGGGGGGTGAATAAGTTATTTAAACAATTTTTATTCAACAGGGAGATACCAATAATATATAAAACAAACTGAATGCTAACCGGTAGCTCAAACAGTGCAAACAGGTTCTATGAAAGGACTTTCTAAAACATTAACATAACACATGCGCAAGAATGCATCACACAACACCAGATATATATGAGGAAAACCCAATGTGGGAAAAACCTCAGTGAGAATAGTTGCTGGAGATCTTCTGCTCCAATCCAATCTCACAATATAAATGATCTGATTACAATTTTAGGGCACCAACCCAAGGAGCACCAACCCCTGATCAATTTATAGGCTATAACCTGAAGGAGCTATAACCCCTACACTAAGCTCCAACTTAGTGAAAACAATATAAAACTTAGTTATACAAATGAAATCACTCTTGCAAATGAAGTTTTACAACCTTACAATATTTTGCTCTGCCGGTTTCAACCTTACCGGTTTGTATTCTCTCCATCCACTCTGTAACTTTGCTTTGTTGATAACTTTTCTAAGTCCCCTCTCACAATGTCTTCACCCTTCAACTCACACTTGATCACTCTTTATCAGGTACAAATTTTGTTGGTTTGTCACCTTTGTGTTTTATGCTCACTTCACCGGTTTGTTCCTTACACCGGTTTATCTTGCTTCTCCTTACCAGTCTAGTCTTCACTCATAAACACTTCAAGTGTTTATCTCTTCGACTCTCAAACATCAATTTCACAGTTGTCTTCTCTTCACAGCAGCAATAATCATAGTCTCAAGTCATCATATTTAAACTTGAGCTTTCCTGCCAAGAATCAATTCAAATTAAGGGTGGTTAGGGTTTCTTTCATCCGACCAAATCTGCATCAGATCTGATCCAATCTGCCTTGGATCGATCACTTGCATTGAAGGAATGCATATGTACATGTTTTCCATTATGGAATGCATATTTACTAAAGATAGCAATCCCAACCATTATTTTTGGCCTTGAAATCTATTGACTCAAGTATGACCCAACTATTTCCTTCAAGAGGTCCTCTTGCAGTCTGATTTATTTGCTTCGATCCAGGCACCAACAACTCCCTAGTCTTTCTCTATCATTCTTTCTTCCTTGAGCCACATCAATTTGTTATCATCCCCTGATTTGTGGTTGTTTCATTAATGTCGAGTAGATGTTTCAACAACCATGTTGATGGAAGCTTCACGGACCTCTACATGCATGCCACCTTGACTCCACATGGCATCACATCAGTCATACACTCAGCACTGACACAAGGTCGGTTTACACTTGAACATTCAGAAAACTCATACCGGTGAGACCTACTCCTCTTACTAATCGGTGGTGCACACTACACCGGTAGCACATCTTCACCTCCGGTGGTTTTTTATAACCTTAACATTCTACCTCTTCATCATAACTAGGCAACCAACCTCCAAATTGGTTTATGGTCTATCGGTTATCACTCAACATGCAAACACACAGATGCATCTCACCTCATACCAGTGAAGTCACTAATAATCTCAATAACCACTTGTCTTCCACCATACCGGTTGATAGGCCTTGATGTTAATCCTCCTTATGCCGGTTCAATCTTCTTTATACCAGGTTGTCATACTTTTACCGAAAGCCTGCAATACCAGTTGACATCAATGATAGCTCGATGCCAACAACTCATTGTGCAAATTGTTTCTTTGTGGGTCATTGTGATTATCAGGATTGAAGATGATAAGTTTGATCAATGGCTCGAGCATGGTACAGTTCCAGTTTTCATCAGAAATATTTCTCATGGTTCTACATGGGACATGGATAATCACCAGATGTTGTAGTTTGAATAGGCTCGATTGAGTTCCTTGCATCATCTGGAGGCTAGGTAGCTCAGGTTGAACCTTTGCACTAGTGAGGAGGAGTAGATTTGATGACATATCTCCCACCCACATAAGGATCAGTTCTTGGATGGTCATGTGGAGGTGTGGATGGAGGGTCAGCTTGGCTGGGTTGTTTGGGTCCCAACTTTGGGTGACACAAGCAATCCGGATGGCTTCATATTTTGACATATTTCTACTGATAATGTTCTATTTTGAATATCTAGTTCTTTTGTTGCCCTTGGTGGGTTGATGATGTATTGATCATAGATATGCTCTGATGTTTTGATACTCTCCTTATCTGGGCTCTGATATGTATGATCTCTACATTTTGATGCATTATCTTTAATTCAAAAAGTTAATAAAACCTTCAACAATAGTTTACAATTTGACCCATACAAAAGATTCTAGTATTTATGCCAATTATAGGGCTAATTTGATTAAAAAACAATAATGATGTGACTAAACTTATACATATTAAAAAAAGAAAAAATACTAAACAATAGGCCGTCTTTTGCGAAAGGCATGGCAACAAATATATATATAATAAAATGTTTATATATTTCAAAAATCCAGGTTCTTACAGTGCCCTCCACTTTATGAATTTTTGATGTGAAACAACAAATCTTGCCACAACAACCATATCACAGATCCCGGGTCGCATTTGATTTGAATCAACTTAATAATTAGGTTAGATTCTATGCAAAACATAAATTTGAATTATAATAAACTTCTTTGATTTACCATTTACACTCTTAACATTCTAATATTTCTAATCCAAATTAACAAATTCAATATTTAAATTTTTTTTATGAAAACACCTCCACACACAACCAAACAATCTTTTATAATTCACTTCCAACTTAACCATTTCAATTAGTAATTAACCATAAGAAACAATACTAAAATTCAAGTTACCCATAAAATAAAATCAATTTTAATATGACCCTTAAAATAAAAATAATTAATATAACTATAAACAATATTACTACTCACCAAAGGTTAAGGAAGATATGGTTGCTCCCAATAATTATCCCGATCACGAGATTGGGAAATTGCTCCCTACTTTTTTCACAATACTTATTTGGATTCTTTTGCAACACCCACTCTAAAATTATTAAAAAACAAAACAATAGTCCTTCAAGATTGAAAAAAAAAAAAAAAAAAAAAGCAAAAAAGTACTATTTTCCAAAGGGAAAAAGTTAACCATCTTAGATAGGAAGATAAAATGAGTTCCCACAAGTAGATGGAAAAAGGGAGCAATATGATTATGATGGTAAGATAAATAAAATACAAAAATGAATGCCTCTGAATGCTCACAAATGTCCACTTCTTGAAAGACAAGAATCTATCCTTGATCTGAATTATGGTTTCGGATGACAACACTTAAGTGAGAACCTACGGTATTGTGGATGAACAAGATAACACAGAATTGAAGCAAGCCAAAAAGTGATCTATTCCATTAAAAAATCCAACATATAGTAGTTCATGAGATTCCAAGGGTCACAAAAACCCCTTGAGAATCGAAACCCAATAGTCACATTTGTTTATTACATAATAAAATCTAAAACTACAAAAATTTCAAAAAACTATATGAAATTTTGTCCTAACTTTAACTTGGCATAACTTTCTGCTCGGGACTCAAAATTACGAGCCATTTAACTCATTGGAAAGGTCTCCAAGAGTTAGAAGTGAAATCCTAAAAAGGACAGGCCAAACTTTCAAGGGCTGAAAATTCCCCTAAGGCCTTAAAAAATGACAATTACTAACATATAGAAAAACTAAAAAAAAATATATAAAAATATTTCAAATTTTATTCTGATCAATCCTACACCATTATACAAAAGGCCCACAAACCACCCTCCTAGTACAATTAACAATGCCAACTTGCCTTCATTGAATATCAATCTATCCATCATGGTCCATTAGATTATAAGTTTACATAAAATTAAGCTCACCACTTTCTAAAAACAAACAACTTAAAGACTAAATCTTAAGCTCCTTTTTTAGGATTTAAAATAAATCATAAGAGCAGGGTTTTAATTAGTTCCAGGGAACGTTATTATGAAGATCGACATTAACTACAATGATTATAGATATATTTATATATGCATGTATGCATATGTATATTCAAAATATAATAATAATAGTTTAAAATAAATATTATATTTATATATGTTCATATTTGTATATACATGTATATTTTTATATTTAATATAAATGTATTTAAGTATGAATACAACATCATATTGACAAACATCACATAATGTAATTATAATCTTAAAGACAATAAAGATGATCTCTTATACATAATGATTACAAAAGCATTATGAAATGTTAATTTCTTGTTTGGTGTTACCATATATCATCAAGTACTAAAAAGCATTGCAAGTACATGAGTTATCTCATCCTTGCTAAAAAAATGTTGAAACTTAGCATTATAGTAATCATTCCAACATATATAAAGTTAATTCAACTAAAATATTGATTCAAAAGAATAATTGTACTTGATAAATTCCAATTTTCACTTTCTTGCATATACAAAATGCCGCAAAAGATAGGTAGCAACAAAACATGTATTATAATCAAACCACATTATAACAACTTCAAAAGTCCTTCTAGTAGGCCATAGACACTTTGTTGAAGAAATATTTTAATAAATGCATTATTTTCATTTCTATAGGATTGAACTAGAAGGTGATGTTAAATTTTGATAATTCTTTCTTTATAAGATGTCTTTAGGAGTCTTTGCAACAAGAAAGGGATCTAATAGTGCTTCTCCTTTTATAGATGAATGATTACTATATACACCAAGGGTATGAGGAGGATTATTCTATAACTGAATGTAAATCTATTGATTTTTTCTAGGGATTTGAGAACCCTTATATAGAAGGGCTTACATCTATATTGTTGAATTTATCCACAATCAATCCTATCACAGAAGATATGAACTTTGGATTAAGAGTAGGAAATTTTCTTTGTTCCAATGTGAATGATAACTTTTTATATTTTGAGGATATCAAAAAATATTGAGTATACTTGTTGCTAATGGATATTTCTTTTTGGTTCTCGCTTGAATGGTGGATCAAATTTTTTTTAAGGAATCCCTTTTCTTTCATAACCAATCAAGCCAATATATTTAACCCTGATACCTAAGGTTCAATCTTGTGGAAGAGATGCCTTCTAACATTCTCATTTGGATTTTCCTACTTAGACTTCCAATGGAGTTTTGGAGGTTAGGTATTTCATAATCTATAGTGGTTGTGATTGGGAAACTAGTAGGTCCTTCTCTCCAAACCCTTGGTAGGAAGTTTGTTACGTTTGCTCATCTTTGTGTTGAAGTTGATTTGAACAATATTTTCCTTAATTCATTGGAGATCAAATTGATTGATATGTTTTGGATCCACCAAATAAACTATGTGTCACTTCTCTTTCATTGTTGCATGTGTCATGAATATGATCATTTATAGATAAATTATTAAAAAATGGACCCTCATTCTTCTCTTCCTAATCATGATATACAAGATGCTAATACAAAAGCAAAGGGAAAGACTCCTATTCAATCCAAGGTGCCTAATTCAGATGGATTCATGTTTGTCAAGTCTTGTCCAAGAATTAAGTTGGCTAATTATCGAAACATAGTAGTTTTGAAAGGAATTTTTGGTAATAGATTTGATGTGCTATTTTTTTAAGATCTGGACTCAATGTAGTAGGAATTTAGTAAAGTTGGCTATGACACAAATCTCCTTGCCCTAGGTGCTAATTCCTCTCTAAATATTTCTTTTGAATTTAAAAATTCTTTTAAAGAGCTGAAAATTCTTGATACTGCTCATTTGGGGAATAAGGAAAATCCTCAAGAGGATTTTTAAATTCATAGCAAATTAATTGACTGTGCTCCCTTGACAAAAAATCAAATAGAGATAAATAGGGATGAGATCATGCTAGATATCGTACAAAATATTGAGACCAAGGATGAAGTCAAAATACATTAAGAAGTGGGGTAAAAAGAAAGAAGTAATAGTAGGATGAAAGAAGGATTGAGAAAAAATCAAATTGATAGGAGAGTCTTTGGTTGAATTTGGTGTTATGAAGACATTATATTATGGCTTTTCTACTCCCCTGAAATGAAGATAATATCTTAGAATTTTAAGGGTTTGAGTACCATCCCTAGATAAAAGGCCACTCATGATATAATTAGAGATCATTGACCCAATATTGTTTCTATTCAAGAAACAAAATTATCATGTGAAGACATTGTTAACATTTCCTCAAAGATTTGGAGGGGTGAAAAATGTATGTCTATTGGAGCTCGGGGTATTTTGGGTGGTTTGGCATACTTGGGGATCCACACAATATAACTCCTTGTTGGTTGATTGGCAATATAAATACAATTTCCTTGGTAGTCTCTTTCTTTGCCTCTAGGACTTATATCTTGCTTACTAATTACTATGCTCCCAATGATTTCCCATGTAAAATTTTGTGACTGACTAACATTAGATTTTTTGGGTCTTTTGTTCCTAATTTGCATTGGATTTAAGTAAGAGATTTTAATTCGATTATTATCATGGATGAGAAAAGAGGCAACATAGAGCATATGGTTACTTCCTCTACTTTGACAAGGGATGACATATCATTTATTAATCTTATAGATATAAAACCAAGGAATGAAACTTTTACTTAGACCAACAAAAGGTTTGGTTTTGACTTTATTTCAAAAAGTATAGATATATTCTTAGCTATTGTATTTTGGTTTGGTCACAATTGGATTTCATTTTCTGATATTTTGGGATTGATTGGGTCTTATCATTGGCCCATCATAATTCACTCCACGATGCCATTAATGCCAAAAAATGCACCTTTTGAATTTCAACTAATGTGGCTATGTGATTCTAATATATATAAGCTTTTGAAGGATTGGTGGATAGAGGATAAGCCTAGATCAAGTACAACTATATTCTCCTTCTTCAAGTGCCTTTGGTTTGTCAATTACAAGCTCGGGAAATGGAATATGTTTTCCTTTGGGAATATTTTTCAATATAAGAAGCTACTTCAAACTAAGTTGGAAGAAGTCACCTTTCAGATAAATGGTGAGTATTTGATAGAGGAACTTTTAAGAGAGGATTCATTTCTTTCTAAGGAGATGGTTGAATGGGATCTTCCAAGGGATATTTTTCAAAACAAAATTCTCAAATCAACTGGTTGCAAGGAGGATATGAAAATAACTCTTTTTTTTCATAACTTGGTCTAAGACTATAGAAGTAGTGATATTACATCTTCACTCACATCTATTCAAGGGAAATCATGGGGAAATCCTTTCTTCTTTCCAAGATATCTTTAGAAAAGTTGTCAAACATTTATATTTTTTATTTAACAAGCAATAACCTCAACATATGGATAATGAGAGAGATATTCTAGAGTGTGTTACTCCCCTAGTATTTGATGAAATGAATAAGTCTCTTATAGATCCTATTTTGGTGGAGGAACTTAAGTTAGTTGATTTTAAAATGAAGAAAGGTAAATCTTTAAGGCCTGACAATTTGCTAATTGAATTCTTTGAATAATTTTGGGAAATTGTAAGTTTTGAATTGATTGAGGTGGCTTAGGAATCCCAAGTGAATAAGTAGATGCTGATGTCTATTAATTCCACTTTTATTGCTTTGATTCCAAAATACATGTTCCTTGGACTCATTTCCATAGATAGATCTATGCAATACCACTTACAAAATTATTACCATAAATATTATAGAATTCTTGAATATTTTTTAAGTATTCTCATATCTCCTGAGCAAAATTGACTTGTAAAGGGTCGCCAAGTTTTGGATCGTATTTTTGGGGAAATAAAAGCCATTTAATCTATGTCTACTTTGAAGGGAAATGCTACATTAATTAAGTGGATATGTCTAAGGCTTATGAAATGGTTAGTTATCCTTTCCTTCAATGCATTTTATATGTATTTGTTTTTTTTGTACATTTGATTGAGTGGGTTATCAGATGCGTGACTTCAACATACTTTGTATTTTTAATCAATAGTATCCCATCTTCCCTTTTTCATCTTCTAGAGGCCTTAAACAAGGAGAACCTCTTGCTCATCTATTTCTTTTAATTGTTGAAGGCTTAGGTAGTTTACTAAGGAGTTTTTTTCTAAGAGGATCTTTTTCAGGGCTGGTCTTGTGTAGATAAGTTTATTTATCAATCTTATCTTCAGTTTGTTGATGATACAAATTTGATGGGGGTGGCTAGAGATGATGATGAAAGGAGAAAATGTATGTGTAGATAGGAATCTGGAAATCATCAAAGCAAATCAATATTAATCTAGCTCAATCACGAAAGCTCAAATGCAATGATCAATCCTAAACACACTCAATAAAGACATGAAAACAAGACATCAATTCAAGATTGAAAACTAAGCAAACCAAATGCAGACTTAGATGTCTCCTTCATGTGGCTCCATTGTCCTTCTTTCTCCTTCAAATATCTTTGTTTGTGGATCTCACCTACTAGTGCATGAGCATGATGTGAAAGCAAGTAGACAAGATGATAGCGCAAGAATACTCGAAGCGTGATTGATTCGACCAGAGATCAGGGGTCAGGGATTCGAAAAAGTGATTAATTGATAATGTGATTAAATGGGATTGAAGAAATTCATCCAATTTATAGACAAATTGGAGAGAAGATCAAATTAGCATGAAGAGATTCAAATGGAAATTGCAAATCAAGAATGTCAATTATGACAAATTATGACAAATTTGCACTTTCTATGCAAAATTGATTGATTGATAATTCATGACAAAATTATGACAAATTTCTATGTCAAAATTGATTGATTGTCAATTATGACAAATTATGACAAATTGAAATGTCATTCCCATGAAATTAGGAGGGAAATAGGAGAGAATTGAAAAATAGATGAATTAGAAATTAGGAAATTAGAAAATTAGGAATTAGGAGAAATTAGTACATTGGAAAATTAGGTAAATTAATTAATAATTTTTCATTCATTAATTAATTCACAAAGAGGGAGGAAATAGTTAGCCAATTAAATAAATATTTAATTGTGACAAGAAGACTTAGGATAAATAAATAAATTATTTAACATTAGAGGGAAAATGACAAATAGGGTTAAGTGAATAAAATCATGAAACCCTAAAAGATGAATTAGAAATGCAAGGATGACAATTAGGTCCTGACAAAAGATAATTGAAATCGATTCAATTTGATCATGATTATAACTTGATAAATGACCAATGCTGATAAGAGATTTGATTGATAAATGTGCCAAGGAACAATGACTAATTGATCCAAATTGACATAATTGAGAAAGACGATGATCGATGACAAATCGATCGCAAAATGACAAAATTTGACAAGAAGACAAGGATCGATGACAGAATAGATTGCAAAATGACAAGATTGAAAATGTCAACGATCGATGAAAAATCGATCACAAGACAACAAGATTGATGACAAATTGATCAAAAGACAAGGATCAATGACAAATCGATCGCAAGATTATAAGATTCAAAATGACAACGATCGATGACAAATCGATCGCATGATGAGAAGATTGATAAGAGGACAAAACCCTAATTAGGATTGATGATGTCCAAAATGATGACAAATGAACTTGCACATTGATGCGACAGGATAAGATTGACCAAAATCATGATTAAAGATTGTTATCGACAAGAACAAATTCGAGAGTTAGATAAATGAAGAATGCAGAAGGAGGACTCGATGCTCGCAAATGATAAAGACCAAGTGCGAATCACAGGAGAAATGTTAATGCAACGCAAAAACTTAAAATATGGCAATGCGCCAATGTTAAAGTATGACTCCGCAAGCGTTGACCATTTTTAGACGTTTACATTTTGCCCCTCTTTGAGACAATGCGATTTTAAGCGTTGTTTCAAAGAATGATAATGAAAATGCCCCAGACAACTGACAATGACATACGCATGCCCCCTCGAGGAATTGGCTAGAAACATGCAGAAAAGAGGCCAATTGATCGATAAAAATGATAGGATCAAACGGACCAACAATCGGAGATTAGATACACAAAGGACAAGCAATTGATGATGCAAAAGACCGTGACTAGCATAAGATGGAGAGGGTGCACGTCCATCTATGCACTGACAAAGATCTATAAAGGAGGCAAAGAGAGTGAAAATTGCGCATTTGCACTAGCCAAGGAGGAGAATTTGTTGCTCTGGAAAAGGACACTTGCAGAGAGATGGCAAACATTCCAATGGCAAATCACCTCGGAGAACGTGTACACACGTACAGATGACTGGACGACGCAGGAGCAGCAGTATGTATCTCAAAAACCCATATTTTCAATTTTATGAATTTGACTTGCTTGTGGGACATTGCGGGGCCCATAGGGAATGCAGAAATTGTCTTCTGCGCTTGTGTAGGGTACACAGGTGCAAGACTTGTCACACAGGCGCAATTGTGCAGTGTAAACCCTAATTTAGTCAAAAATGGCATGCGAATGATCCAAAAAGGGGGGATAAGAATAGGATAGGTCAAAATAAATTAGAAACACCCTAATTTGTGGATGAAACAAGGAAATGCAGCCCGTAGAAGGAAACCCTAAAACTGACAAAATGTGCCCCAATTGTGATGCAGAGTCGACAGTATCCATTGATTACATGGGAGAACCAACCTGACTGCTTCATGTTACGACATAGACTCAGGAGCATGGATAGAGATACATTAGCAGGACTTGGAATATACTATTTCACATTCATGCCCAAGATTAGGGCAAACACAGGACTACTTACCGCATTGGAAGAGCGATGGCATTCGGAGACCTCCTCATTCCATCTGGTGACTGGAGAGGCAACTGTGACACTAGAGGATGTATGGCATATCCTCCGCATTCTGATTCATGGAGAGATGGTAGAGTATGACCCAGTGACAGGGAGAGACGCATTGTGCAGATTATTTGAGTGCGACGTAGATGATCTAGATATCATAGAGAGGGAGATTGGCTGGGAGACCATGGCATCAGAGTATGATCGGCGATATGTGGTGATAGCAGTGGTGATAGCATGCCTACTAGCAGGGGATAGATGAGGACATGGATTCCCTATTGGATGGGGAAGAGTGCTAGAGTAGATGGCGACAGAGGGGATGGTGTACGCATGGGGACCATGTGTATTGGCTATGTTGTATTTTCAATTGCATCAGATAGCATATCAGGGAGTGCAAACTTTGAGTTGTGGAGTCACATTGTTACAAGTATGGGAATTTGAGCACATAGAAATATGTCAATCGATTGCAGAGAGACAGGTAGTACCACACCGACCATATGTGTACTATTATGGGGGAGCACTGACACAGGGTCCTTTTGGATACATATTGTATTGGTGACACGAGCTAGACAGACTGAGAGAGTTCACATGGAGGCCATATCGTGATTGCCCTGGATGGTCAGATGATAGTGATGAGCTACCGTATTGTAGACAGGAGAGGTACTTGATTGGGAAACCAGTGAATCACTAGAGAGTGATTGAGATGTACCTGCCAGAGAGAGTTAGACGGTAGTTTGGAGAGAGGCAGGATGTACCTAGGAGGACTGCACACTTTGCCCGATCTCACAGAGAGACGAGTCAGTGGGGGAGTATGATTCAGCCACACATAGCATATGCTGACTTCACATAGCTACAGCAGAGACATTGGGATTGGAGATCAGATGCGGAGGATACCAGGATGACAGAGGAGTATGAGCGATGGTTTGAACGACGACGACAAGTGCCATTAACAGATCCTGACATTCTAGTACCTAGGAGACAAGAGGTCTTCCCACTCGCAGGAGAGGAGGAGGGAGATGATGAGGACGAGGAGGATGAGGGTGGTGATGAGGATGAGGGGGATGATGAGGACTGAGATGATGAGGGGGATGATGATTATGAGCCAGATTCAGGCAATTAGGAGCCATTGCAGGATATACCCATAGAGCCGAAGACAGCTAGGATAGAGGAGATGGAGATGTGCAGGGCTACCATAGCGAGTCAGCATGATCACATTGTGACTTTAGAGAGATAGAATGCCATCTTGAGGATAGAGAAAGATCAGTTCAGAGCAGAGATAGCCAGACTTACAGTGGCTTGAGATACAGCAATAGCTCAGGCATAGTGAGAAGAACAGAGAGTCACTGAGTATATTGGGTCGATTAGGGATGCCAGTGCATGTGAGATGGCACAGATGTTGGTAGAGACCAGAGAGGAGACATGCCATTGGAGGACACTATATGAGAGTGCAGTTCCACCAGAGTAGAGAGTAGCTTCATATCGGGCATGATCAAGGACAAAGAGCAGGGCACGCTCTCGGAGGTCAGTGAGCAATATGGGGGTGAGTGGACCTATGAGCCCACCATAGCCAAGACCAGGAGGGACATCATTTGTGAGACATGGCAGGGATGAGGAAGACAGAGGGAGCACCCAGTGACAGAGGCACATGCTCCTTACGACAGAGGCATATGTAGTTTGACATTATGTAGTGTGATATTTTATAGTCAGCCTGCGGGCCATACTTAGGATAGACAGTCCAATTTTGTACTCCGATATTATTTGGATATATGATATGATATGCATCAATATGATGGGATGCAATGTGCTATGACTTATAGTTGTTTTCCATGCATGGATGGCGTATGCACTGTTTATGTATTATTATGGAACATGTATGGATGTATTTTTTAGGTGTTTTTGATGCATTTATAATATGCAATGGATAAAATGTTGGATGTGATGCTTGATGTAATGCAAATGTACTAACCGCATGGATGCAGGATGCAGCTTATGTGTTTGGGGAAATCGGAGCACTAGATCGAACTGACTATCCAAACTGATATAAGAAATGTTAGTAAGAAGAAATGAGACAAAGGACAGTTAGAGATGAAGAAAAACTTGCTTTCAGTAATGCACTTTGTAGGTGAGAACCTTTATTTTAATGTAGCAAAATGGATGCGTAGCATCATGGTATTGAAGGCCAGAGCTGAAATGCATCCCTTTTTGCAAAAGACAAACACATCGCAGACAAACAACAATCACAACAAAAAAGAAAGGGACCATGAACCATCCCGGTCACTCTAAATCACTCAGTGACATCATCGAGTAACATAGGAACATGATCGAAGATAAATCAATAAATGATAAGACTCGCTAATTCCAACAAGTCAAACAAACATCTTGATCTTCATTGTCAAAAGTTGAAAGTGTTGATAGGATGATCATGCTGTCTGGTTTCAGGGAATGCGGTACCCCATCTAAGACAGGACACAGTCTGGTTTTGAGTATACCACACCCTGTATAAGACCCATGATAGTAGAGACAAGGACAAATGATTTTGAGGTTGATTGATCGATATGACAAATTTGATCAGTTTGCATGTCTGGTTTGATTGAAAAAGTTCATCTGTTAATGCGTGATTTCATGAAAGCACAATGTTTGATTGATTGCATGTCGTTGGAGGGATGTTCAATGATCTGTCTATGCACAAAGGAGATATTTTTTTGTTTTGCTTTTCGAATGTTTACAATTTTTTTGTTCATTTTTTTAGGACTTTATTTGACTTTTTTAGGGATTATTTCGAGACATTTTTTGATTTTTAGGGATTTTTTCAGGACATTATTTGATTTTTTTTTTTTTTTGATTATTTCAGGACATTTTTCAATTTTTTTTGGATTATCTCAGGACATTTTTCAATTTTTTTGGATTTTTTCCGGACATTTTTCAAATTTTTTTGGATTATTTCAGGACATTTTTCAATTTTTATGATTTTTTCAGGACAGTTTTCAATTTTTTTTTGTATGATTATTTCAGGACATTTTTCAATTTTTTTATGATTATTTCAGGACATTTTACAATTTTTTTGGATTATTTCAAGACATTTTGCAATTTTTATGATTTTTGCCCCCAGTGTCTAGCAAGGCAAGGAATATGACAGGTGGATAAATAGGCTTGCTGAAATGTTGGTGGATAGAGGGAAGAAAAAGGCCTTTTATCATGGAGACAATATGGATGCAATTTTCAAGGGCTATTACGTGATGGGACAAGAGACTGGATATGACAATGTAAAGCAGTGACATTGCATGAGGGACATGTCAAGAGGTTTTTGAAACTATGTTTAAATTTTGCATCCTTATGTCAGATCAAGATCAAGGAATGAAAAAGAGTGTATGGATAGTGATAAGATATGGATAGGATAAGCAAGACCAAGAATGGATAAGGGACATGGATTGAAGGTCGGGATAGGATACGGGATAGTGGCAGAAAGTTGCAATAAGACAGGGAATATGGATGAAAAGTTATAATAAGCAAATGGATAAAGACCAAAAGCTATGATAGACTAAAAGCTGCAAACAAGATGAATGATGTTCATGATGATCCTCAGCCTTGTCAAGATCAAAGGTGGAAAAGGAAATGGACATGAGGGATGATAGGAAAAGGAAGGGTAATAGGACATGAAGGAGTAATGACAGGGGTTCGATAGGATGATAAGATAAACCTGCCCCCAAGTGTGGTGTGCAAGAAGTTCATAAATTATGCATGACGCCTGTTTGCCAGGTTTTCATCATGGTACTTGCCCAAGGTGCCTGTTTGCCAAGTTTTCACCAATGGACGAATTATTTTTCTTTATTTTTTTTCTTTTATTTTTTTTTTCACTTTTTCACTTTTTTTTATTTTTTTTATTTTTGAGCTTTTGATTTTTATTTTTTTTGATTTTGAGTTTTTCAATAGAAGATGGACACATGATAGGGGATGGAAGAAGGACTCAAGCATCTTTTTTTTTTTTTGGATAGTAGCCTTGAAAAAAATGGACCATGACCTTTAAAAGTATGCTCAAAGACGTTGGTAGGATAAGGACATGGAAAATAATATGAAACTAAGGCAAGGATTTATGCAAAGGATGGGATCAAAGGGATTGAAGGATGGAAAATATGCATTGGATAATGGATAGGGTATTGGAAGAATTGGGCTTCACTGGATGGAAATGAAGGCAAGATCAACATTGGCACACACCTTGAGGGGCGATGGACTAATGGAGGAAGAATGGATCTCAGATTGTGAGATTTGGATGGAGGAATAGCTTGGGATTTTGGGACATAAGGGCCCAAAATGGGTGAAGAAGGTGATGGAGGAACAAATTTGAGAGGGTTGGATGGAGGAATAGCAACTTTGGATGCCAAGTTGGATGTTTCTTTAGGCTTTTGTGCTTCAAGGAGTCTCTTAGGGATCCACATGGTTTTTTATTTTTCATGCTTTTGTGGTTCCTTGGAGTGCATTGCTTGCATAAGGGATTTAGGAACCTATATATATTTTGACTTTGCTTTATTTTTCTCAGTGGGCCTTTGTGGCCGTTTGGATATTTCTTTTTCTTTATAGATCATATTGTTCTTTTTTTTGACATGTCGATTATATTGGACATGTTGATCCTTGAATACATGTGGATTTTTAGACTTATGACTTTTATACTTGGCATCCAAATTGCTTGGAGGGGGAAAGGAATGCATGGAAGGATATGAATGAAATGGACTTCTTTTGGATTGATGAAATTTATTCAAGGATGTGTGCCTTTGCTAACCTTGCATAAAGGATGAAGGGATATAAGGACCTAAGATGGATGGAAAGTATGATGGGGAAGGGATATGTTTGGACTTTGAGGAGATGTTGGATTTAGTAGGGGTACCCACATCTTGAGGAATTTCACTGAGGCCATGACCCTTAATATTTTCTTTAACATGAAGGGATTCTTGCTTATGAAGATCTACTCCTTTGCCTTTATGAATATCTTGACTTGTAGGATACTCTTTTCTTTGGGAAGAAGATGCGAGTCCATTATGAGGTGGATATGATATGAGAGAAATAATGAGATCTTGAAGTGGATTGGATGGCACCAAAGTGGAAGAACCCATTATGCATGTCGAGGGTTCATGAACATCTTGCACTGACACGTTAGAATCATGAGTGGGATTAGGATCATGAGAGGGACTAGGATTGTGTAGTGGACATGGCTCAATGACAGGCTCTTCAAGAGATGGAATGGGAGAAATAATGGGATCATCAAAAGAAAATGCAATCTTGGAGTGGATATGCTGGATTAGGACAAGGAGATAGAGGAACAAGTGGATCTTGTGGAGGATTTAAAGGAATAATTTGATCTTGACAAGGAGGAAGATCATTGGAATCCTCTTTAAAGGTGTTTTTCTCTTGACTTTCAATGGGATCATCGGAAAGGATGGAAGGGATATCTTGATCTTGTTTAGGAAGTGGAATGTCAATGGGATTTGAAAGGATATTTTTTTCATGAAATGGAAAGGGACCGTTTGGGATTGGATGGACTGGGATATCTTGATCTTGCTTGGGAAATGGAGTATCAATAGGACTTTGGATAGGATGGACAAGAATAGGGGAATCATCGTGAGTGTCTGGGAACATGGGGTCCTGGTCAACAATTGGATGGGCTGATAAGATTTCAGGATCTTGATCTTGATTTTTTGTAGGACTCATTTCTTCGTGCTCTAAATTATCCTCTTGACATGGGGTTGGACTTTGGATATGCATGGAGGATTCTGACAAGGGCTCAATGTTTTGGGATGAAAGAAATGCACTTTGAACATTTGTGATGGATTCTGACAAGGAATCAATGCTTGAACATGAGGAAGAGGGACTTCAAATGGGGTCCTCTAAAACAGGTAATGGCAATAAAGTGCATGGTGGCATTGGGTCTTGTATTTCTGAAACATGACAAGGATGTGCATCATGAATTGGATTATCTTGGCAATCAATTATGGATAGCCCTTGGATAATTTCATCCTTGGGTGTATTGTTTGATGAGGACAATATGGAAGGTTCTTGTGAAACTTCTAAAGGTGTAGGGATAGATGCCACTGGAGAGTCAATTTGTTTGCTGGGGGATGAGGCATTGCTAGACATAAGTGTATTATCTTTATCTTATTCAAAGAACTCACTTGGTAGGTTTCTTAAGATCATTGCAATAAAGCCACCTTTCTTTCGAGGTTTTGACATAGTTGTATCTAGAATTTGAACTTGTTTGGCCAGGATTGGGTCTTGGTTTGATGTCATGTTTTGATATTGGACTTGGTTCAATTGTTCCGACATGTTTGAAACTTGGCTTGGTGTATGCTGCAACCTTTAATTTTGAATGTTTGGTTGTGGTTATTGACATTGATATGTTGGTTGAACTTGTTGATATTCCACCATTGGTTGAATTATTTGTTGACATTGTATAGTTGGCTGGACATATTGTTGAAATTGAACCATTGGTTGTATTGGTTGTATATATTGGACAATTGGTTGTGTCTGTTGGAAATGTTGAACAATTGGTTGAACCATTGGTTGTATTGGTTGAAAATATGATTGATAGTAAACACCTTCTTGTTCTTGTTGTGGAGGCACATAATGTTGAAATTGATGTTGTCTCTTTTCTTGAAATTGTTTCATCATCTCTATTTGGGAGAGGAGAGCTGGTATGTCTGATCATTCAATAAGAGATCTTACATCAATTGGCTCAATCTTTGGATTTTGACCTGGAAATTTTTGAAACATTTTGGACATTTGTGATTTTATTCTTCTCAATGTTTTTCACTCTTTGTTCCAATATCTCCTCTTCTTGAGCTAGTTTCTCCTCTAGTTTTTGTATTTGGACATTTGTTTCATCATAAAGAGTTTGATCGATATTGCCTTGCTGTTGGGTTGGATATAATTGTGATTGCATTGTCGGTTGATATGTCAAACTTTGTTGCATCATTGGTGCTTGGAACCTTGTTTCAATAGACATGTCACTATGCAATGCAATATTTTGTTTGGAATTTTTCAAGGATGATGTATGATATGCAACTAAATGCAAACTAAATAGACGAAAATGCAATCTATGGCAAGAATGCAACCTATGTTTTTGGTTGTTTTTCAAGATTTTGACAAACTTTTTGGAATGCAAATCTAAAAAGAGACCCTTAGGAAATTGAAATGATGTCTAGACCTCAAAGGACAAAAGGACCAAGTGACAAAAGGACAAAATGACAATGTCTCCCCTATATGCTTGAATACTAAGCTAGGTTTGACCAAATGACAATGATGACAAAAAGAGAAAAGGTTTGATAAGGTCTAGACCTCCTAACAATGACCTAGGGTTTATTCAAAGATTTGGATTACTCAAGTATGACAAAACCTAGTTTTGACACTATATGCAAAGGGACAATTGCTATGCAAATGTATGACAATGTCAACCTAAGGTTGAATTATGAAATGGTATTACTCTAATGCAAGAGGATACATGCAAAATGGATGACCCTTATTGATATGCAAAGGAGTATGACCTAGGTGAAACTTAACCTTGGTAATTGACAATGAATTTGCAAAATGCAAACCTAGGATGAACCTAAATCTAAGTGACATGAATGTTGAGACAAGATTTTGAAAAATGTTTGACAACAATCTTTGAAGGTGTTTTGAAGTTTGTTGAATGAAATACTCTTGTGTTTAACCTTGTTTTTTAATCAATTTGTCTTATTTTTGAAATGGGACACAACTCAACTTTTGACAAGCAAAGAAGACAAGATATTTTAACTTAGACTCAAGAAAATCATGCTCATTCACACATTTCTTATGGTAGGTAAGGACAGTAGGTACTTGAGAGGTAGACTGATTATGGGATTCAAGGAGAATACATAGATGCTTGACCCCACGAGTTCCCCTCCACGGCACTCACTTCTCAGGGCAGCCAAGCATCAATCCCCATTAAAATCTCCCCATGGAGAACTTAGTATCTCTTCCAAGTATCTGAACTTGTCCTTCTCAAGCAACTAGAAGGATTTTTGGCCTCTAAATACAAGGTGTTTAGTAAGGATTTCTATTAAGCGTTACTCCTTGGTGTCACACAAGCGTGATTGAGACATTAAGCCCACCAAGATACCAAACAAATGTAGTCACGCAAGCATGATTTAGACTGTGAGGTCCTACTTAGAAGTTGATATGAGAAAGAGTTCAAGGGTCATCACTTCCCAAGTAACTACAATTCCCACGTAACCCTTCCTTCAAAGCTTTCACCCATCAGGTATTTGTTTATAGTGAGTTAGAATGCCAAGGTATTCTAGCCATACTCACTTTGGGTCATTCCCTTCTCATGATTGTCACTTGCTTGCAAAAGCAAATGGTTGGGAAGGCAGGCCCTCTAAAGGTGACACACAATCAAAAACATGAGAATGGTATCGAAGATCTCGATTTCTGATCACCCTAAGAAGGATGAGAGCATACTCTCCTACTCCAATGTCAAACTCAACAATCAAAGCAAACATACATTCATTCCATCCTATTTAGAAATCATACTAGGTGCCTAAATATTAATTACAAACACAAAGTTTAGTTGTAGTCCAAGGCAACCTACAAAACCCAAGTCAGAAGTTTGATATGTTTAGTCTTTGACTATCGAACCTGCATAAAATGTGTTAGTAGTTTCATTTGTTGTCTTCGCCATGCATAATGCCAAGGTGTTGCATAAAGAATCAGTACCAAAAAACCAAAAAGCAGAAACAGAATGCAAAACAGACCAATTTGCAAGTAAAAAACACTGCCTTTTACCTTTGTTTCTGGCCCTACATAGGCGCAGAATGTCTCACACAGGCACAGAATGCTTGACATAGGCACAGATTGTCCTTGACACAGGTGCAGAATGCTTGACACAGGCATAGATTGTTTCACACAAGCACAGAAGTTCTTAGAAAACCCTACATTACCCTGTTTCTTGGGTTTTTCACCTACAAATCAACTCAAAAGCACTCAAAAGCATGGTTAGGGGGTTAGTTCACGTCGGTTTCACCAATTAATGTAGATAGGAATCTGGAAATCATCAAAGCAAATCAATATTAATCTAGCTCAATCACGAAAGCTCAAATGCAATGATCAATCCTAAACACACTCAATAAAGACATGAAAACAAGACATCAATTCAAGATTGAAAACTAAGCAAACCAAATGCAGACTTAGATGTCTCCTTCATGTGGCTCCATTGTCCTTCTTTATCCTTCAAATAGCTTTGTTTGTGGATCTCACCTACTAGTGCATGAGCATGATGTGAAAGCAAGTAGACAAGATGATAGCGCAAGAATACTCGAAGCGTGATTGATTCGACCAGAGATCAGGGGTCAGGGATTTGAAAAAATGATTAATTGATAATGTGATTAAATGGGATTGAAGAAATTCATCTAGTTTATAGACAAATTGGAGAGAAGATCAAATTAGCATGAAGAGATTCAAATGGAAATTGCAAATCAAGAATGTCAATTATGACAAATTATGACAAATTTGCACTTTCTATGCAAAATTGATTGATTGATAATTCATGACAAAATTATGACAAATTTCTATGTCAAAATTGATTGATTGTCAATTATGACAAATTATGACAAATTATGACAAATTGAAATGGCATTCCCATGAAATTAGGAGGGAAATAGGAGAGAATTGAAAAATAGATGAATTAGAAATTAGGAAATTAGAAAATTAGGAATTAGGAGAAATTAGTAAATTGGAAAATTAGGTAAATTAATTAATAATTTTTCATTCATTAATTAATTCACAAAGAGGGAGGAAATAGTTAGCCAATTAAATAAATATTTAATTGTGACAAGAAGACTTAGGATAAATAAATAAATTATTTAACATTAGAGGGAAAATGACAAATAGGGTTAAATGAATAAAATCATGAAACCCTAAAAGATGAATTAGAAATGCAAGGATGACAATTAGGTCCTGACAAAAGATAATTGATATTGATTTGATTTGATCTTGATTCTAACTTGATAAATGACCAATGTTGATAAGAGATTTGATTGATAAATGTGCCAAGGAACAATGACTAATTGATCCAAATTGACATAATTGAGAAAGATGATGGTCGATGACAAATCGATCACAAAATGACAAAATTTGACAAGAAGACAAGGATCGATGACAGAATAGATTGCAAAATGACAAGATTGAAAATGTCAATGATCGATGACAAATCGATCACAAGACAACAAGATTGATGACAAATTGATCAAAAGACAAGGATCGATGAAAAATCGAATGCAAGATAATAAGATTGAAAATGACAATGATCGATGACAAATCGATCGCATGATGACAAGATTGATAAGAGGACAAAACCCTAATTAGGATTGACAATGTCCAAAATGATGACAAATGAACTTGCACATTGATGCGACAGGATAAGATTGACCAAAATCATGATTAAAGATTGTTATCGACAAGACCAAATTCGAGAGCGAGATAAATGAAGAATGCAGAAGAAGGACTCGATGCTCGCAAATGATAAAGACCAAGTGCGAGTCATAGGAGAAATGTTAATGTGATGCAAAAACCTAAAATAAGGCAATGCGCCAATGTTAAAGTATGACTCCGCAAGCGTTGACCCTTTTTAGACGTCTACAGTATGCAAAAACATTTCCTACACAAATATAAGGAGATGATGTATTACAAATTTCTTATTCTTTAATAGTTATAGTGAGAAGATACACAACATAAACATAAAAAATTTATACCATAAAATTGATATACATGGGAAAATCATAAATCAGGAGAAAAAACCCACACCCAAAGCAAAACCTAATGTATTAATCTATAAAAAATGAAGGGTACAATACACTTGTAGAGTTACACTCTTTCAGGAGTTCACTACTTAACAACTCTAGATAAATCTTGACAACATAACAACACCTACAAATCAACCTATGAAGACCACTCATCAAGAACCTTATATATAGATATTATACAAGATTTTGGGAAGCTTCTAGATGAAGGAATAAGGCACACTAATATAAATATACATGACACACTTTCCCATACCTTTTAAAATATTTTATTAAATCCCTTACACTTATCATATCATTAGAATTTCTCTTCCAATATTGGACACCTAGATTTTACTAAAAATAGGCTATGATAGATGCTCTTACATATCTTACAACTATCATAGAATATTACATAACTTACAACACTTAAAACTATAAGAGAAACTTTCATAAATGACTAAAAATAGTTTATCCTCTTATAGCTTGTCATAACCCAACTTGGGCACTTATAATTGTTGGTTGAAAATTTTGCAAACTAGAAGAGTTTACAAAATTGTGGTTTCAACCACAACAACATGAGTTTGAATTTCTCCTAATTCTTAAGGTAAGGCTCCCCCTATGATTCACTACTCTATCCTAATAAAATAAGATAACAAATTTCAACTCCTATTCTAACATGGGCGTCACATCATCCTATCCTCTTTTTTTCAAGATAGATGTTGTTCTTTTCCTCTCTTTTTAGGAAATAACTTACCATATAGAGTAGCAATAATTCTTAAAATTTAATAGTTTCAAATAAACTCAAAATGCAAGAATGATACAATGTAGATAAGAAAAGGAGCAAAGTTTCTATAAAGGCACAAAGTCCCATTTTGCTTCTCCGGAATGAGAAAGAGTGCTCAAGATCAAAGTATTAAAATTCATTGTTGTCCTATCAACTTTCTTTACAAATTCCTTTGTAACCTAATGCATTAATTAAAAAAATCAAAATAAAGCACAAAATATTTAAACTGATTCTTAACTTTACTTTTGATAATGTTTTTCTAAAATGATAATATGAAGCTCAAAGTCTTCAAGTTATGATTTCCTTTCCAAGATGACACAATAATGCATAAATTATTCAGAGTGTAACCTTAATATATATCTCAACTAACTTTAACTTGAAAATACTAATATGAAGCACAAAGTCTTCAAAATGATATCATGATCACCAATTCCTAATTATATTAACAATATAGTCAAATATGACACAAAGTTCACAAATTAACAATTGCCTCTACACTTTAACAATATTCTCTCATCACACCTTTACTTGAGAAAAATAAGAATTTATAATGAAAATAGCATAAGAACCCTCTCACCACAAACCACAAATGAATCCAATACAAAGTCTGGATGCCAAAGCTTTCTTCTTATTTCATCAAGTTTGTAAAATCACAATAGGAACACAAAGTTTCAATTTTTGCACTCGACTTCAGCAAATTTTTGACATATAGATTAAACTAGATACTAATTACAATAAGCAAACTCATATATATAGGAGAGGTGCATTGAGAAAAACTAGAAAAAACTATGACTAATTCATAGAAGAGTCCTAATTGACTTTGGACTTGTGCATTGCCTAAGTGAAAAAACTAAATAAAAAATGACACTTGAGGTGTCAAAGTATTATTCAAAAATGCATCTACTATGAAAACTACCAAGTGTCACCAGACACTCCATTTTGATCCTACTTCACGAACTCCTTGAACTTTCGTAGAACTACTTTCATGGACTCTAAAGTGATAGGAATTTCAGCATTAAGACCATATAATAATTTAAGAGGAGACATACCAATGGCTCTCTTTGGAGTAATACAATCAACCCACAAAGCATCAAACAAAGCCTTGTGCCATAATCATTGATTATCATCAACAAGTTTCCTAATGATATTTACCGGGTTCTTGTTACTGGATTCCGCCTACCATTACCTTGAGGATGGTAATCAGACTTGAATGTGCAAGAGTAATTCCACACTCAAAGAAGAATTGAGACACTTCATATGAAGAAAATTGTCATGCCCAAAATTTAGGGCAAAAACGGAACAATTTTTTTTTAAAAGATACTAATTTAATTAACAAGCACACTCTTGCGACAAGCGTTAAAGAAAATTTCATTATTAAATTCTGACTAATTTCGAACGACTAAGCTTCGTTAAAAAAAGTTATATTTTAATTGCGGGAAAACCTACTGGTCTAGATTCTATCTCCAAAAGATACTTAGACAAAAGGTTTAAAAAAATTAATCAAACTAAAGGAAATAGGAGAGGTATTTTAATTTTATCTCCCGAAACGACTATATAGTCTTTTCAAATCTTTTCTTAAATACCTCTAAATAATTTAACCAAAATTAAAATCAGTATTAAATAATTATATACATATATACATATTTGATTATGCATATATTTATATATTTATAATTTAATTACTTATACAAAATGCTCAAATAAATTCATAAAAAATTACATATATATATTCCCATATATATATGTATGGAAATATATATATATATACATTTATTTTACTTAAATGGCAGATATTTTAACTCTAAACTTTAATTACCATTATAATGTCCTCATTAAAATCCATATTGTTGCCCAACCCTAATTAGGGTTCTAATTTCTTTTATAATTATATACCACACTAAATAATATACTTATTTTTTTTTTTTTATATTTAAATTACCCTAGCCCCTTTCGGGCTAGGGATTAACCCACTTTTTCTTTTTAACAGGCGAGTTACATGCTGGGCCGAAGGCCTAACCAGCGGCCATGAATTCCAAGTTGCAGGTCACGGGGGGGGTTTCGAGTGGCGGCTGGCCGCGCGCACCACTGTGTGTGCGCACAGTGGCGCCGCGGCACCACTGTGTGCCCACACAGTGGGCGCCGCTGGCGGCACCACTGTGTGCCCACACAGTGGCGGCCGCGGCCGTCCACTGTGTGCCCACACAGTGGGAGCCGCAAGCGGCTCCACTGTGTGTGCACACAGTGGGCGCCGCGTGGATGTCCACTGTGCGTACACACAGTGGAGTCCGCGGGGACCCCAACTTAATTTTTTTGTTAATTTTTTTTTGAAAATTAATTTTTTTATTTATTTTAAAAAAATTAAACATATAACTATATAAATATATATATATTTGTATATATATATATATATATAAATATGAATATATATACATATATATATATATATATGTGGTAATTACAAAATTAAATAATTCAAGGGTAAGAAAATAAACCTAAATTCAATATAGCATTTACATATATATAAATATATATTTTTTTTTTAAAAAAAAAATTTTACTTGCTAAAACATAAACTAATATAGTAAAGGGAAAGAATATGAAGTTAATTCAGATCAAAAGTATATATATTTACTTATATAAAATCATTGAGCTTTTTAAACAAAGCTAGCCCAAAAAACAATTTTAAATACTTTTAAAGGTTGCAAAAATACTTTCCTAATATAAAAGGAAAGCTTTCATTGATTTTTTTTTTTTTTTCTCTAATCTAATATTTCATAAATCTATTTTTTTTAAAATACATAGAAATCTTTCAACAACAATAATCTTTTATTTGCCACAAGAGAAATATAATTATAATCTTAAATGGAAAACAAATCTTTTATTTCTTTCCATAATACAAGAAGCTTTTTACATGCAACACAATTTAACCTTCTTTTTTTTAAAAAAAAAACCAGAAGTAGAATTAACAAGCTTTTCTTTCTTTAAAACATCTCTAAGATCTACTACCAAATTTACAGAATGTTTTCTCTAAACAGTCACAACAATAAATCTTCAAGTCTACTATTACAAATTTACAACTTGCTTCTCCTTTCTCCTGAATGAGGCATTTATTTACAACAACTTTAAAACAACATCTGCAACTGAATTCAATTATCTTCAAATACAATCTTCTGATTTTCTTTCATGAATCCTATCCTCTTTCCTCTGAATTTCCTGCATAATAGAAAAACACAAAACTGACCACGGAGTGCTCACCTCCCAGCCTAGGCTAACTGGTAGCCACCCCCGAGCTCGGAGAACCAATTCCTAGACGGGTAACAATCAGGCAAACACATAGAAAGCAATGCATACAGATATTCCAGACACATTCCCAACCTGGCTTTCACAGCACCACACTCTGGTGGTGAATATTTTCAAAGGGTGGTAGTGGACCGAATACCCTGAGGAGAATCTGCAAGTATGTAATAACAAGAAGCCACCTCATGGCACAAATAACATATCAAAATCTCAACCCCATAAATTCCTTATGCCCCCCAAAGGAATTCTAGCCTTATAACCCTCCTTATGACCCCCATTGCACAAACAGGCCATGCAGCAAGGGTCACACAAAGATCCCTTATGATCGCTCTCTAAAGAGAGTCTCTCACTCGAGGGCTGTCACTGCTACCACCCTCAAGATCCTCTTCTCTCCCAAGAGAAAGAGAGATCTTGAGAAAACTCCCAAAACACATTCATTCATTAAACAAAACCAAAAGATTTTCAAACATTCGTTTTCAAGAATACAGATTTTCTTATTCAACAACTTTCAGAAATAAACAAAAAAACAAGTCATTAAAAGTAAAAATGAAACCAACCTTAATCTGCCCAAAGGTTATAATGATATCTGAAGAAGAGCTGCCCAATCCACAATTCTTTATTTTCCTTAATCAATTTCTTTATCCCATAACATTATTTTTCTTCCAAATTTTCTTCTGTCTCCAAAAATGGAGAGTGGGTGATTAACCAGCTATTCCCAAAAATCTTCCTTAAGAAGCTCACTCTCTGAGTTCTCACAGGATTCTAAAAAAAATCAACAAAAAGAAGGAAGAAAGCAAAAATGCAAAAAGACTTTCCTTCCAAGAGGGAAAAATCTTGATTTGATTTCACTCCCATTTTCCATTTTCGCTCAACTCAAAAAAACCAATTTTTAAAGCGTTAAAAAGATCATAATAAAGTAGAAACTTGCCTAAAATTACCCCTAACCCCTAGGTATACCTTATGGGCTTCAGGAAACCCTAATAAACTACCCCTAGGTGTTCATTTAACCCATTTTAAACCCCTCTGAAGTTTATTTTCGGGTCAAACATAAGTTGACCACTCCAAATATTATATTCTCAAAATATCTTTTTGACAACACATTATTTTATTTAAAACTAATAATAATTAACACTTTCCCATCAAGAGACAAGATAAAATATTTAAATTTAAATCCACACATGTGTCAAGTGACACTAATAAAATACTTTTACAAAATAAACATGAAATTGTCTCTTGAGGTTTTTACACAAAAAATTTAAATAACACATAACACACATGCAGCATATACTGATACGAATAAAATACAACACAAACGGGGTGTTGTCTCTCCAAATAGACAAACCCTGGCTTTACGAACATACATAAGTCTAGGTTTGATTCTTTGTAATTTTCCATGGTCACATGGTAACTTTCCTGCGCATCTCAATTTACACATTAGTACTCCCAAATATTCATATATAATATAATTCAATAATACAACAATGCACATCATTACTTGCATACACTTTTCATCTGCATAGATTGAATACTTCTTTTGTCAAGCAAATTCACATAAACAATTTTTCATCCCAATTCACATAAACTAAACATACATCATAGTTCTATATTCAAAGTAAAGTCCTGCAAATTCATTAACGACATCTATCATTGCAATATCATTCTATCTAATAATCATGTAGTGTTCTATCTCATAAAGCATGTAAGTAAAACATCAATTCATAGCAATGTTATCCAATATCCTGAAATCATATAATTTCTAAGTCTCAAAATGCATCAAAACAAAGTATCCATAGTAGTCTAAAATATAAAATCCACTGAATGTCAAACTGAGTCGAGGTGAGGCCTCACAAAAATGCAGATGGATTGTCCGCAATAATTTTATTGGGAACACCAAATCTGTAGATTATATTCTCCTTTAGGAAACGACATACCACTTCCGAAGTAGCATGCCTTACTAGAATAGCTTCAACCCACTTAGTGAAATAATCTATAGCCATGAGAACATAAGTATGTGTTGCATTGGAAGATGGGCTAATAACACCAATGAAATCAATGCCCTATTGTTTGAAAGGCTCATCAATTACAATTGGCTTGAGAGGAAGTGTTGCTATCTTTTTATTTTGAGCAAACTACTGACAAAGATCACATTTGCCCTCAATATTTTATGTTGTCACGGGTGTGGAAAAATGCCCACCACAAGCTAAGTTATGGAAATATTATAGTAACTTAACCTATTGTGCTTTATCAACACACATTAAAAAGACATCATCAATATTCTTCTTATGCAAGTAATTGTCCCAAATGAAAAAACTTGCATCTTTGAGTTTGATTTTTCTTTTTCCCTTGTAGCTCAAGTTTGAAGGACATTCACCATAAGTGAGAAAATGAGAAATATTAGAATACCACTCCTCTGTAGTGTTAACATATAACACAGTAGGTAAAAATTATGGAATTTCATCTAATCCCTTACCTATATGGGATGAATCGTATTAGCCATTAGCTAACACAAACCTTTCCCACAAACAAGCTTCGTAGGTTTAATATCTAGATCATTCTCTTTAATTTTGGCAATCCAATTGCCTCTCTTGGTACCAAATTCTTGTTGAGTGAGAATTGACTTAATTGCAGTATCGGGAACTAAAACAATTATATGAGAATTCAAGATATAAAATCTGAAATAGTTAGCTGCTTTGACCACAACATAAGCATGTTTTTCCATTTGGAGTACTTCAACTCATGAGATTTCAAAGGAAAACTCATGAAATTTATAGGAGATTCTATCCCCTCTTGATTCTTCTACATGAGGATAGTAGACATGGCATGGTCATAAGCATAACTATACATAATGAAATCTTGAGTGTAGTTAGGACAAACCAAAAATGGAGCATGAGCAATAGCCTCTTTAATTTCACTAAAAGTGGCTTTTCCTTTAGTATTCCATTAGAAAATTGTTTTGCCTTTCATCTAATCAACTATATGATGAGTATTTTCAGCAAAATCTGGAATAAACCTTGGAGAGAATTTACCTTCCCGAAGAATGAATGAAAAACTATTTTACTAGTTGGCAAGGCCAAACTCTGGATATACTTAATCCTTTCAAGATCAATCTTGATCCCTTCTTTGGATGCAATGTGACCAAGAAGCTTACCTTTAGTAACACCAAAAATTGACTTCTTGGGATTCAACGATATCCCATGTTCACGACATCTTCTTCAAACATCTTTCAAATGGAAGAGATGATTATTGCGATCTTTTGAGAAAATTGTTAGGTCATCAAGATATACAACAAGATATCTTCCAATGATACCTTGGAAATCCATGTCCATAACCCTCTCAAAAGGTGCGCCTGCATTGATCAAACCAAAATGTATCCTTCGATAAGAAAATGTACCCCAAGGAATTGTAAAAGCAGTCTTGTGTTGATCATACTCATTGACCTCAATTTGGTTGTAGCCTGAGAATCCATCAAGCATGGAGAACATCTGTGAACCAGTGACTATCTGCAAGACTTGATCCATCACCGATATAAGATAATTATCCTTTAAGGAAGACTGATTAAGATTGTGAAAGTCCATGCAAATGTTGATTTCCCCATTCTTCTTTCTCACTAGTACAATATTAGCAATCCAAGTTGAGTGATGAATAGGAAATTTTATTCTAGCATTTAGCATCTTTTGTATTTCTAATATTATTGTACCTAAAATCTTGGGATAATATTGACTTTATTTTTGCTTGAAAGGCATTGTCCCAAAATTAGGGGGAATATCATGCTATACCTCCTTGGGTTTGAAAGACTTCAAATCATCATAAAGATAAGACAATACATCAATGTACTGACATAGCAATTGAATGAACTGTTCCCTTTCAGCTACAGTACAACTGTTACTAATATTAACAAATTTTGGATCACTTTGTAGTCCAATATTATATTTCTTATATCCTATGGCGTCATTTGATGACTCTTGTTGTTGCCACTTGATATATCTATCATGTTTATCAAACAATTTCTCAAGAGAAACAGGTCCTTTGGGAATTTAATTACTTTTCAATTGTAGAATTTTTTCTTCTTGTTCATATTCCTTATCAGAATATGAATCTGAAGAATAGCAATTGCTATTCTCAAAGTAAATATTATTGATATCATATTTAACTTCAAGGAAATTAATGGCATGCTTGTTATCATTAAATATTTTCCACTGATCCCAATTATCTAGGACACTCAGCCTTGAAACCAATTCAATGAAATATCTTTCTTGATTGAAATCTTTATGCGAGATCAAGAGAGTAGAAAAGGCAACTAGAGAATCTGCCCCATCATTCAAATCTCCTGGAACCATAGAAATATTGAAAGCATCAAATCTTTCAATATTATCCCAAATAATGTTACAATAGTGATTAAGCCTATCATTTTTGGTTTGATAAATATTTCTCACCTGGCACACCACTAGCTCGACATCACCCTGTGCATGCAAATTCTTAATTCTCCTTTTATGTGCAACTTTGATACCCAACGACAAGGACTCATACTCAACTATGTTGTTAGTATTAAAAATTGTAATTTGAAGGAATAAGAAAAAAAATCTCCTTGAGGAGAAATGAGTGCAATGCTTGCACCCGAATCAACTGAGGCACAACTACCATCAAATTCCAATACCTAAACATAATTGGAAGTATTTTCAATAGGAGTCATAGATATATCTTCATCATAAGAAAAAGGAACTTAACCTTGAATGGAAGGACTTTCACCTTTATCAACCATGACAAAGGACTTAGAAGAGCTTGTGATCGATTCTTGATCTTCACATGCATCGGTGAACCTATCAGAATTTGATATGTGCGAAGAACTTGACTCTTCACTATCATCATTGCTAGATGAATAAGATGCGTCAAATGTTGAAACTTCTACCCAATCCTCAACAAATTCACAAATTTCATCAATATGTAGATAGTAGTTTCCCATACCTATTGACTCAAACAAAATTTGTGCATTAGGATCATCTGATTTCACCACCATGTATGTGGTTTCTCTTTTGGGAATGAGCTTCTGCATGACTCCCTTAATTAGAATTTTGGCTTGAGTCGTGTCCATGTATAGCTCACTGCCTACATAGTTAGAAAACTTGCATCCCAACAAAATTCCATATGAAGTAGGAACATTAGCAACCGCAAAAATCATTTTAATCATCTTTTCAGGGAATGACACGAATACAAACTGTGCATCCTTAATTTGCCCTACAAGAGGCACTTGTTTATTTTCCTTTGAATAATAGTGACCAAAAGTTTCAGTCAATCTCAAACCAAGAGAATTTGTGACCTTGAGGGGCATTAGATTATCTAAGGCCCCAGAATCAATAATGCAATTGCTCAACTTAAAACCATTTATCAATAAGGAAATATAGAAAGGGTCTATTTTTCCAAGAATTGATGAAGGAATAGTAACTGGGTTATTAGGAATATTCTTAGGCTTAGATAACACAAGGTTATTTTAGGAAGAACTCACAGTAGGTTGAGAATCTCTATCCTTAACAAATTTTACCAACCTATCAAACTGATAAAGATTAGACTGTAGGTATTCAACCTCTAACATTTGTATCTTAGTCTTTTTTGTAGGGTCAATTATATCAAAGGGATGATAAATATTTGACAAGGTAGGTAAAGACACATCATGGGATTTGGGATTACTAGCACTAGTCTTGGATAAATTTAAAACTATGAGAGGTTGAGTAGGGGAACTTACTTGATTATCACTCAGAATACTCTTAGGCAATGTAGGAAGATGAGTTCCCCTCTTTGCAATTTTAACCAACAACTAAGGAGTATCTTTCTTCTTTGCCTCATCATTTTTGGGATGATCAGGTTGATGATGAGAGTGAGTGAGAACTACATTTGTACTTGCATCAACCACCTCTGGAGAGTCTTCAAAATGCATGTAACCAATAGTAGAATCACCAGCAACTTCTTCACCATGCTCTTAGAAAAGTCCTGCAACATCTTCCTCAAAATATTGAAAATCACCTTGTTTTACTTCAAAGTATCCCACAACTGAATTAGAATATGGAGCTTCAAGAGCCAACCTCTCTGGAGTAGGAGGGATTTTTTCTTGATCTTTCACAACATAGTTACTTGCATTATTGGGGTATGTTCTTCATAGAACATTTTTATACAGAGCAGGGTAAGATGTTTGTGAAATTTATTTCTTCAAGGTGACCACCTCATTTTCCAACCTTTGTAACATTGGATCAGTGTTATTTGAAGAAGGAGAATTAGAAGTTTTTGGAATAGAAAAACTTACTTTAGCTTTACTAGGATCCTTCTTTATTTTGCCAGCAAAAATCAAATGATCCTCAATTTCCACTGCTTGAGTTTGTGAAATTGTCAAATTATTAGGAGGTGTCCTCCTTAACAAAAAGCTGACCTCTGACAACTAAGCATTCACAAAGAAATATTTGATATTTTTAGTGGTTGGCTGAGAGTTTTTAGGAATTCTATTCTTCAGTTTGTTGAAATTAGCCACAAAATATCTCATAGGTTTGTAGCATGTCTCAAATTGGGCTTTGAGAATATCCCATGAAATAATGGTTTGAGGTGCCAAATGATAGAACCAATCAGTTGTAGCATATTACAGAGTCTCAACAAAGAGATGAATAGCTACATCTTCATACCCAACACCAATAATTCCACATGCAATGTGAAATGCTACAATATGTTTATTTGGATGTTTTTTCCATCTCCAAAGAATTTAGGAACATTCTTCTATGAACCTTGTGGGAGGGGATGGAAAGGTGGAGTCAAGTTGAGAGGACCAAAATTTTGTCCCCAAGGTCCTTGAGCTCCCATTGATACTATTTTTTGCATAGGTTGATACGAAGGTATCACAAACCTTTGAACTTGTGGTATTACCAAAGTTCTTGAAGCACTGGAAGCTTCACTTGGAATAGGTGATCTTTCACTTGTAGGAGGATAAATTCTTGTGTGTTGCAAAGGAGATACCGATGAAGAAGGAAAATAGTCAAATTATTCTTTTGTAACAACTCAAAAACAAGATCAATGATACCTTGATTTTTTCTTCCACGAGTGTAACTTTGACTGGCTAGATTAACAACCTTGGAAACTTAACATAGGAAGAATTATTGAAAATTATAGATACTAATAACAAGAGGAATAGACTACTAGAATCAAAATGAAAAGACTTGATTGCATGCACTTTCCAATAGAGATTAAAATGAAAAGGAATACTAGTATACTTCAAACAAAAGAGTGAGTCTTTTAGATGTGTATTTGATCCCCAACAGAGTCGCCAAAAAACTATTGGTTGAAAATTTTGCAAACTATAAGAGTTTACAAAATTGTGGTTTCAACCACAACAACACGAGATAAAATCTCTCCTAATTATTAAGGGAAGGCTCCCTTGTGATTCAATACTCTAACCTAATAAAATAAGATACAAATTTCAACTCATATTCTAACATGGGCAGTACATCATCCTATCCTCTTTTTTTCAAGATAGATGTTCTTTTCCTCTCTTTTCAAGAAAGAACTTACAATATAGAGGAACAATATTTCTTACAATTTTACAGTTACAAATTGACTCAGAATGCAAGATCGATACAATGTAGATAAGAAAAGAAGCAAAATTTCTATAAAGGCACAAAGTCCTATGTTGCTTCTCTAGGACAGGAAAGAGTGCTCAAGCTCAAAGTCTTAAAATTCATTGTTATCCTATCAACCTTTTTTACAAATTCCTTTGTAACCCAATGTGTTAATTAAGAAAATCAAAATAAAGCACAAAGTCTTTAAATTGATTCTTAACTTTACTTTTGATAATGTTTTTTCTAAAATGATAATATGATGCTCAAAGTCTTCAAGTTATGATTTCCTTTCTAAGATGACACAATAAAGCACAAAGTCTTCAAAGTGTAACCTTAATATATATCTCAGCTAACTTTAACTTAAAAATACCAATATAAAGCACAAAGTCTTAAAATTGATAGCACAATCACCAATTCCTAATTCTATTAACAATATAGTCAAAATATGACACAAAGTTCACAAATTAACAATTACCTCTACACTCTAACAATATTATCTCAAGACACCTTTACTTGAGAAAATAAAAAAATTATAATGAAAATGACATAAGAAAACTCTCACCACAAACCACAAATGAATCCAACACAAAGTTTGGATGCCAAATCTTTCTTCTTATTTCATCAAGTTTGTAAAATCACAATAGGGACACAAAGTTTGACTTTTTTCACATCACTTCAACACAGTTTCGACATATAGATTAAACATAATAGATACATATTACAATAAGAAACCTCATATATATAAGAGAGGTGGGCTGATAAAAACTAGGAAAAACTATGACTAATTCAAAGAAGAGTCCTAATTGACTTTGGACTCGTGCATTGCCTAAGTGAAAAAACTAAATACAAAATGACACTTGAGGTGTCAAAGTCTTATTCAAAAATGCATCTACTATGAAAACTACCAAGTGTCACTAGACACTCCATTTTGATCCTTCTTGATGAACTCCTTGAACTTTTGTAGAACTAATTTCATCTGTTCTTGATCACATCCTTTAGTGTGACATGTGATGACCTTAACCTAGGTGATAGAATCTTTGAGACTCATGTAGCATTTCTTATACTTTTTCAGAAGAGAGACTAGATCATCTATAGTTACTTGGATATCTATCAACTTATCAATTGAGGAAAATGAGAAAGCTTTTTTATCAACCTCTTCACCAACAGAAGACTAAGTTCTTTAATGATGATATCTTCCTAAAGGGGCTTCTAGTTCTCATCGAGGAAAGTGCAAAGAAGAGTTGATGTCTTCTCAATGATGTCTCTCCCTTTATCATTACATTCTTTTTATTCTTTCCTCAAATTTTTGATAAGTTCCTCAATTGTGTTCATTTGATGTTCCAGTATTTCTCTTTGCTCAATGTCAATATCCCTTTAAGGGATCACTCCATTATATACTAGAACATCCAACTGAAAATCCTCTAACTTCAACCATGGGTTGAAGTCCTTCTCATGTGCCTCCAATTCATTAGAAAACAAATTCAAAGTTTTATCAATCTAAATTTTTACCTCCTCCAAGATGTTTACAAGAGTAATTGCTAAACATAGAAGATGAGTTCCCTAGCTCAACAATCTATCCATCCATTCGCCAATTGTTCTCCCGTGAGAATTTACCATCCACTAAAGAAGTGATTGGCTCAACTACCTCTAATGATTTGGTAATCTTGATCAAGACCTTTGTGAGTTGATCAACTTGTTTCTTCAAGTTATCTTTCTTAACTTTCTCCTCATTGAACATTGCCACAAGATGTTAGAAATAAGTTTGAGCATCTTCAACAATATACTCATGTGTTTGTTTTCCCAAATCAATTATTTTAATGACATAATCAATAGCCTGCACTTTATCCAAGTCTGTGTTTGGGGGAGGAATTTCCATTTCTACATATTTGTTATTTGATTGATCTATTCTCAATCTGGACAAAGTTTTGGCCTTCTTTGTGACCTTGCGCTAACAGGTACCAATTGGCTGAAGTCAAAATCATATGGAGAGATGGCTTACTTATTTCTCTTAGGAGCATTAGACACTAACTAGGGTGGAAAAGGCACATCATCATCCACTCTAGTAGTCAACACTTGTGTTGCTAACTCCTAAGATTGAATACTTGTGGTAACAATGGGTAAAGTTGAAGTAACAATGGTGATTGGATTTGAAGTAGTAGAAACCTATGGAGGAACTTGGGCTATTAACATGAAATTATCAAAATCTTCTAGCATGGAAGAAGTAACCTCGAACAAATTGGGAAGGAAAGCAATATCAAGGTTGTCATGAGGTGTATCAAGGGCAGTTTCACTTGTGGAACTAGAAGGAATAAGAGGAATTTTAGGAGCTTGGGATGAAAATGACATAATTTAACCTAAAGGAATAGCATCAGTAATAGAGACTGAAGTTGTACTTGTGATATTACATGATGTAGGAGGAATATCTTCATGTGTCTCTTGAGACTAGGAAGTACATGGCATTTCAGGTAATCCTTCCTCATCAAATTCTTCTTCCTCTAGTTCCTATTCCTTTTCAGGATCATCTTCTTCTTGTAGTTGTTCACCTTCATTTTCTTCCTCTTCTCCTTCATCAATATATTCATGAGCTTAAGTCTCTTTAGTTGAAGACTCACCTTGGCTCTTACCTTTTCAAATAGTGAATTTGAATTTTGGGCCTTTAGGAGCCGTAGGATCCTATATGTTCTTGGTCTTTAACTCAGAAGTCTTCCCCATAGGTCCTATAGTGTCATCCTCGGATCCGATCTGACAAGGCTTCAGTTGAACACCATGCAGATTCAAACAAACATTTGTATTAGCAAGGATAATCTAGAACCCGATCCTTGAATTTTGGGCCTTTAGGAGCCGTAGGATCCTATATGTTCTTGGTCTTTAACTCAGAAGTCTTCCCCACAGGTCCTATAGTGTTATCCTCAGATCCGATCTGACAAGGCTTCAGTTGAACACCATGCAGATTCAACCAACATTTGTATTAGCAAGGATAATCTAGAACCCGATCCTTTTTTGAAGTATTCTCCTTTTGAGACCATTGGATAGAGGCAAAGGTAATCCAACAACTTTATTTATCTCAAAGATAGGATCAAGGATGTCTCCATCCTCTTCAAGATCCCTAGGAACATCAGTAAGATCAAGATTCACAATTTTCTCTACTATCAAACAACAATTGTCCAATCTTTGGATTTCCTCTTCAGTTATGCAATCTACCCATATGTCCCCAATCTGATGGATATGAGGGTAGTTATTCTTGATCTTGTTCTTCATGCTTCTATAATTGATAAACTTCTTGGCTTTGAAAAATATCATGGTCGCCCTCCTCATCTCCTCCTCCATGGCACGAGCCTTGTAGATGGAATTGATGGAGTATCTCCCTATGGCAATGGAGAACTTGAGACTTGTCTTATGAGCACCATATTGATGCTTTTTGGATGGATATCATTTGGCAAGCCATTTTCATAAGAACGATCTTATCTAACGGATACCTTGGGAGCATGAAGGGTTCTCCATCAAAACATCCAATCCTAATATATGTAAATATGGGGAATTGTAAGAAAATACAACCATATTCACTCACCACCTTCTGAGCCTCATCTGACACTCTCTTATTCTGAATGTCTTTATCAAATAGGCACATATAATGAGCCAAGAAGACATCATTTACTCAATTGAAATGGTGTAAACTCTCCTTGACAGCTAACTGAGTAAGAGTATTTATAAATATGAACCTGGCTTCTGTCATCTGTGGCAGATAAACCTAGAAAATGCCTCATCAAGGCAACTGCATAGACAAGATAAGAAGTCAAATAAA
The DNA here is from genome assembly GCF_030272615.1 of Cryptomeria japonica. NCBI lineage: Eukaryota > Viridiplantae > Streptophyta > Pinopsida > Cupressales > Cupressaceae > Cryptomeria > Cryptomeria japonica. The sequence goes on from NC_081410.1 coordinate 256,505,587, forward strand.
ACTTCAAGGTGGTGGGCACCTTGGTCAACTAATCACACAAATAATGTACAATCTATTTACCCTAGAAGATCTACTTTTTGTTTTGCTTGTTAATGTGAATGTATTGATACATCCACTTGTGATACGTGCTAGAGGTTGGGAGACCTTTTACTCTACTAAGAAGAGTAATGAGATCATTGACCTCCTCAATGAAATAACTACGACGAAGAGTCTCAAGCCGTCTTGAAATTCTAGGCCTAGGTGTTTTTCACCAATTATCATTAATGTTCCTCCTGCACTTGTCTGAATTGTTGTCAAAGTAAGTAACAACTGATTGCATGTCAATATTTGTATATCAACCTATAGGAGGAAATTTGAAAGTTGTATCAAATAATTCCTCGTCAATCTTGATAAGCATTTTCTTTCCATCTGCATCCTTCACTGATCTGGTGGTAGGGTCATACCTGTTGGCAAGGGCCAAAACAAATTTTGGATTCTATGCAAACATGAGAAAAGCTGCCACCAGATGAATTCCACTATTGACGGTGGGCTCCATTTTGTAGGACACTAGCGGTGCTTTCACTCTTTTCAAAAATTCATCAAGATCCACATAACCAATCTTCATATCTCTGATATATTCAATATTAGATGACACAGACGAAGGAGGAAAAACCAGATGAATCTCTTGCTTCTTGAACTTCATTGATCTTTTACTCGATGAGGGCTCTGTCATTTGAAATAGATGCACTAAAACATGAAAAGATTGTCATTTTAAATGATTAGCCTCCATAGTAATTTTCACTTGATAGGATTAAAGCCATTAATCACAAATTCGTGAAAACCACTAATTTGAAAGTGTGTGTATTAGGTGCAAATAGGACTCTGTCATTTGCAATAGATGCACTAAAACATGAAAAGATCATCATTTGAAATGATTAGCCTCCATAGGAATATTTACTTGATAGGATTAAATCCATTGATCAATCACAAATTAATGAAAAACCCACTAATTTGAAAGTGTGTTAGGTGCAAATCAGACTTATAAGTCCGATTTACGCTTAATAAAAGTATAAAATCAACATTAAGTGCATATCAGACTTATAAGTCTGATTTACACTTAATACAGAAAAAATCCAAGATAGGTGTATATCGTGCTTATATTCTCAATCTACACCTATATATGAAAGAATTGAATTAGGTGCAAATCGGGGGTATACCTCCGATTTACACTTTGGAAAGTCATTTTGGTGTAAATTGGGGGTATAACCTTGATTTACACCTTGGTGAGTAATAATGAAAAATAACTAATATGATGTCAGATGGGGTTACAGACTCGGCAGACACTTTGGAAAAAATCCAAAGGTGGTGTCGGGCGGGGTTGTAAACCCAACTGACACCTCTTTAAAAGAACAAGTAAAACATGGATAATACAGTGATGGTGGTCGGGGTTATAACCTTGATCACCACCACAATCAAAAAATGTGGTGGTAGTCGAGTTAGTAACCCTACCACACATCACCAACAATCTTGGAAAATATGGTGGGTGGTGTGGTTGTGTGCTTGCCACACACCAAAAAGATCATGCTATGGTGTATGACAGACACACAGTCCTACCATCAATCGTAAAGGGCATTAAAATTGGAAATATGACCTGGGTAAGGGTTGGGACTGAAATCCGACACATATCCAACAAAAATCTTTGGCATGTGTCGGGTTCCAATCCCGATTCATACCAAAGATAATTACAGCACAACAAAAATGATAATATAGATTTAAAAGCTAATAATATAAAGCTCAAAATAAAAATACACAAGGTAGGGCAACAATACATACCTCAAGTTGGAAAATTCAGCTCAGGGGAAAACAATGCTTTGAATCTTTGAAAATAATGAGGACCAATAAGGCATAAATCAAAAATAAAAGAAGAATGAAACCAAATTTGAATCAAACTCTTTAAACAATAAATGCCAATACGTGCATCATTATGGTGTAAATCAGGCTTATAGGTCCGATTTACACTATAATGTCAAAATGATGTAAATTGGACTTATAAGTATGATTGACACCAAAATTGGTAACCATGGTGAAAAGTCAGGTTTAAAGCCCACCTTGACACTTAACAACCAAAAATGGTGTAAGATTGGGTTTAAAACCCGACTTGACACCAACACAAGGAACTTAACTTTTTAAGTTAAAATTTGAAATTTTAACCCAAAGGATAGAATTTTAAGATTGATCAATACTTAATATTTGAGGACAAATGAGACGATAAAAATGCCTCATTACTTGATTTAAGAGAAAAGAGTATGGATTTTTCAAAAATTCGTAAGGGTTATCTTGTTTTCATTAAACATGAAAACAAGGACAACAATAATATTCAAGAAAATATGCTTCATGAAACTTGTCCTATGTTATAAAAATCCTTTCTAATGTTGCATCTTACATATAGAATATAAATAAATATTATAAGAAATTGCAAAGGTTGAGACACCATAATTATTAATAGAGGAAGCTATTAATTTAGGAAGGCTTTCAATATTTACTTAGCTACTTCTAGTCAATTCATCAATGAGGATGTCTATAATCTTTCTTCAATAGAGATGCTTGTATTCAACACAAGATAGAAAGTATTTTTCATTTTTAGATAAGGTCTCTACCAATGTAGTATCTAGCTCTTTCAGTTGGAAGTCTTAGAAGAGATCATTAAAAGATTATATTAGTCGATATTATAAACTTAAAAACTACCCTCTTTTGTCTATCCTTTTCTCATCATTTCTTCTTCATCATTAATTAACTATTTTTTAATTATTTGATAAATTTATAATTATCCCTATTAATTACTTAATTATTATTTTTTAAATTAATTTATCCTTTTTTGTTCTTCTTATCTCTTAGAATCAATTATTTTTTAAAATTATTTAATTATCTAATCTTCTACTATAGTCGAATAAATTATTAAATCTATTCAACAACCCTCATTTCTCTTTTTCCACCAATGAATAAATTAAATTCATTATTAAATGCAACTATGGTGTGAGGGAGATCAAGTCCTGCAGAAGGTTTGTCTTTGACAAAGGAAACTATGGTATTTGATTTTCATAATTGTAAACTCATGTACATATTAGTGTAGTTGTTCTTATTTTTTCAAGAAGTGTTATTGCACACTTTTCATTCTCATTAGAGGAATACATGGTTTGAATTTATGTTATTTTCCTCTAAGTGCAATTGTATGTCATTGCATCTAATTTTTTGGTGTTTTGAGGAAGTCCTTGTTCTTTTGTAAGCCCTATGTCTCTATGCCCAATGTATGCAAAGGCTACTAGATCCCTACGTTAACAAAAAAACACATTGTATAAGTTGCCAAATTGTTGACACTTTTTGCTATCGTGAATTTTTCACTATTGATAATCAATTTGAGAGATCTATGTGGGTAATTGGGTTAGTTGCACTTTTCCATGTCCCCCCCATTTTTAGTCATTTACAAAAATTCAAAAATATCTCAAAATTGGTTATTTTTTATTCTTGTAAGCCATATACCATGCAAAATTCTCAAATGGATACTCATAATTCGAAATTGAAGAAGATTAGAGTAAAATTGTTTAGGTTATAGCCAATTGGATGTTTGCTAGTTCTAGGGACCATCATCAACATCCTGATGGGTTCTTAGGATCCTTATGCATGTCAATTTGGTTCTTGAGGAGGTGGAAACAATCAATTTGGCTAATATTGAAGAGACACATGTAAATTTTAGGTGCTATTAGGAAGAAGTATTTATTGGGTATCCTTATTTCAATTTGGTGATTTGAAGGTAAAATTTAGCTAAAGTATAAAGAAGTTAAACATGTTGGTTAGTTCTAGGAATCACTAGAACAACCAATGGTGTTTTGAGTTCTTGGTCCAAGCTTGATTGGCCACAAAGGAAGTGAAAATTTCAAGGCAAAAAATGAATAAGGAAAAATGGTTGAGAGTTTCAATGGTTTTAGAAATCACTAGAACCCTCAGTGCGATTCTTGGTTCTGTACAAGGGTTTAACTATTCATGACAAGGGGGCTAGAAGAATAAGGGAAAAAACAAAGGAGGAATTATTGGAGCAAAAAAAAGAGATGAATAGAAAAAATTAAAGAGTGAATATGGCATTGAAAGATCATAGTGAGCACATTCTCCCAATCACAAGATAAGGTACACAAATTATGGAAAATGTAGTAGGATAGTTGGTGACTAAATATGATAAGAATATAGGTAAAAACCTATAAACAAAACAAACAAGAAAAAGTAAATATTTTTGGGTGATGCAAGATTTCTCTTACACTCTATTAACTTATACATCATCTAGGGAGTTCAAATAAGGGGACCTCTTTCCATGACATTATCTTTGTTCAAATGCACAAACACAACACAATAAATGTACAAAGAAAGTCAATGATTCAAAACGAATTTGAATTTTGAGTGAAACCATTTTATCATTACAAACCAGTACATTACTCCTTTATTGACAATTGGGGAACCATTTATATTTACTTTAGTAATTTTATGTACTGTTTTATTTTACTTTAGAATTATTTTATTTTTATTTACTTAAGAACTATACACACACAAATGTATACATACATACATACATACATACATACATGTATATACTAATTTATTATTTTATTCATTTACAAATTTATATATGATCACACATAACATTATGTGTTTTTCAATAATATTTTAAAAAAAATAAAAAATACTAGAAACCTAAATTAAATATAAAACTTATATCTAGAGAGATTTGTAATCGTAGGCATATTCCTAGGGTTTGAACCTCTGTGGAGGGGTCATTCAAGCAGAACATGGAGGAGAGTGTATGGCCTCTTCCATGTAGGTAATTTGCCTCCTCTTTCTTGTTTCTTTCATTGTGTTAATGTTGCTTCGTGCTTGTGCCCTGGATTTTCAATTTGTGTTCCTTGAGTGTTTAATGTGTCGAGATGGATGCGGATTCAGATAGTGGTGCATTTAATTCAAATGATTGTGTCGTTAATTGAAATGTTGTTGCCTTGTTTGGTATTAAATCATTTAAGGCTACTCTTGTTAGTTTTTCATTCTCTATATCTGTCTTGGCAAAATTTGAAGCTAGGGTTTCTTCGTTGTCTAAAGGTAATGGCAACAAGGGAGGAGGAGGAGGAAAGTAGAATAATCTCTCTCTATCTAGCCTTTCTATCACCCTCAATTTGGAAATGATTGATGCCCTAAATAATGAAAAATTTAGATTAAAAGACATTGCTATTTTTCTTGCGGCCATGGATACTGCTAACTACCCAGCCCATAAATATATGGACGAATGGCTTAAAAAGATTTGGGTTAAAAAATTAGAGTTTCATTTTTCATTTTGTAGAATGATTCAGAGAGGTTTGTATATCATTTTCTTTAATTATGCTAAGTCATAGACAACCATCACCAAGAAACAATGCTAGTCCATTAAGAAATGTACTTTTAGGGCCATCAAATGATCACCCAAGGTTGTGAGTGATGAAATTCTAGCCCTCTTTTGTCCTAGGTGGATTGTCATAAAAAACCTTCTGCAATGTTGTGGAATTTTATTCCCCAAAGGTTAGCCTCCATTGGGAAAGTTCTTAGAGTGGATAACACTCACTCCTTGGTTATTCAAATGGATGTTAAGGTCCTAATTTTGATCAACCCTGGCAAAGACCTTCCAAGATTTATTGAAATTAATATTGATGAGGATCCTTGTTAGATAGTTAAAATAACCGAAAGACAATTGAGAGGGGGGGGGGGGTGAATTAGTTATCACAGATTACCAGAACCATTAGCAATTAAAAATTTAATACCAGAACCCAAAACATTAATACCAAAATAACAGTTAAACCAATTAAGCATAAACAATAATCATAGAATAAATATCATCCACATGACACCAAGATTTATACGTGGAAAACCCGGTAAAGGGAAAAACCATGGTGGGAAGCCTACCCACAGTCAGATAATACTTCTGCAGTAAGTATGTGAATTATAATTGAGGGGCCTGCACTTGTAGGAAGGCCAATAGCCTAGAGCACACTGCTCATCACAAAAGGAGTCTCACTGACTATATAGAAATCAAGACTACAATCCAGAGAAGTGTTGAACTGCAAAAGATAGCATCTCCTATGTCTGAGTACAGCTCCGGTTAAGATCAATATTGAAGGACTAAATCCTCTTACATAAACCCAATTCGATCTCCAATGGTTGACCAAATCCTCTTCCTAAATGATATTACATTATTCGCACATTACATCCCTTTCCATAACCATGATGATCTACAATGAGATCTCACATCTATATATACAAACCCTCGACCATAAACAATCAGGTCGGCCACCAGACAATAAACCAATTACATAATTACAAAACATGTCAGCCTTAGACCAAACAAACAATATTCAACACATAAGACATCCTGGAAACGTATCGTGAAGTCCAATCCACACGTTACATTAAGGTCGGTCCATAACCTAGATCAACCGGGACCTAGTATAGGTTCACACGCTACAACAATGAGCTCCATCCACCAAGTCTCAAAGATGATCACAAACAATATCCCGAAACTCCACCAAAAAATGCACCAACACCACTTATGCAATTCATCAAAGATGTTCATCAAAAGCTCTGCCGGTGAAAACCTCATCGGAACCAGAAGCCAAGCTTCCAAGCAAACAGGATAGCATTCGATCACTAGATCGAAACTAATTGACTAAATATGAACATGAGTATCATGAATAATCCAATTCCATAACCAAATCATATCGGAGCCTACCGGATCATGCCGGATCCAAACCAACCAGAAACTACTCAACCTACCAGGACCCCAAGGGTGCCGGTAAAGCATCCAAATAGCTAGTGTTGGCATCAATGGCAAAACATCAATGCAACATATAATCAATTCCTCCAAATGGCCAACAATCTCCCCCTTCGGCATTGATGGCAATACTAGATGTGAAAAACATCTAAGTACCAAGAAATGTCAAACAAGTCTCCCACAATGGAAGACAACCAACAATCTCCCACTCAAAGATATAGCAGTGAAATTTTAAAACAAAGACCAAACTCCCCCTATGAATGATATCTTTGTAAAGCTCTGAATTATACATATATCTCTCCCCCGTATGTATACAACTCCTCAAGTTTTCTTTTTCACATCAATATCTCTCCCCATTTGACATCAATGCTAGAAATCTGACAAAGGAAATCAAAGCAAAAACATAAACCACTGAATCACAAAGCTGACTACTCCCCCTGAGCAGTAGCATCCCCACATCAATGCTAGAAAGAATAGTATCTCTAATAGTGCATACCAGACTGATGCCAAACCACATCAATCAAGTCTCTATCAGAGGGGCAAAAACTCCCAATCTGTCTCTCACGTACTCAAACGATTCCTTAGGCAAAGGTTTAGAGAAGATATCTGCAATTTGTTCTTTAGTGTTCAACCAGTCTAACTTCATTTGCCTCCACCTTTTCCTTCAAAAATTTATACTTAATAGATATGTTCTTTGTCTTAGAATGAAATACCAAAATCTTTGATATATCAATAGCAACAGAGTTATCATAGTGAATAACTACCGGTGCATTACAATCCATAAAACTTGTGTACAGTTAGTAGCAATAGCAACGTACTTAGCTTCAACAGTAGATAAAGAAGTACATGAATGTTTCTTGTTGATCCATGAAACCAACTTATTTCCAAGAAAGAAAGCTCCACCAGAAGTACTTTTTAGGTCAACAACATCTCCAGCCCAATCAAAATCTGTATATGGACATTAAGTAATGTCATCTTTCTTAGGGTACCACAAACCATATTCTGATGTACCTTGCAAGTATCTAAAAATCCTTTTCACGGCACTCTCATGATTTTCTCTAGGATCACTTTGAAATATTGAAACAATACAAACAGCATTCATTATGTCAAGCCTAGTCCGAGTCAAATAAAGCAGACCTCCAATCATAGATTTGTATCTTGTAGGATTTATCTGTTCAGAAACATCTTTCCTTGTCAATTTCTCACTAGTAACCAATAGGAGTACTTACCGGTTTAGAATCTCCCATACCAAATTTATTCAACAATTTCTTAGCATACTTAGTTTGACAGATGAAAATACCTTTGTCAGTCTGAGTAATCTGCAAACCTAAGAAAAATTTCATCTCACCAATCATAGACATTTCAAATTCTTTCTCTATATTCTTAGAAAATTCTATGCACAACTTATCTTCACCTCTAAAAATGATGTCATCAACAAATACTTTAATAATCAGTATATCATCATCAATGATTTAATAATATAAATTACTATCAACATTACCCTTAGTAAAACCAAGCTTCAAAAGATATTTATCCAGCCTTGCATACCAAGCTCTAGGTGCTTGTTTCAATCCATATAAAGCTTTTCTTAACCTGAAAACCATGTTTGTATCATCTGATAGTGAAAAACCATCAGGTTGCTCAATATAAACTTCCTCATCAAGATCCCCATTAAAAAATGCACATTTAACATCCATCTGATAAACCTTGTAGTTTTTATAAGCATCATAGGCAAGAAATAATCTTACAGCTTCAATCCTAGCTACAGGTACAAAAGTCTCTCCATAATCAATCCCTTCCTTATGAGAATATCCTTTACAAACCAATCTAGCCTTATGCCTTATAACTTGACCATCCTCATTCAATTTATGTCTAAAAACCTATTTAGTTCCAATAACATTCTTATTTTTAGGTCGGGGAACCAAAGTCCATGTGTTATTTTTCTCAATCTGATCTTATTCTTCTTCCATAGCTTTCAACCAATATTCATCTTTACATGCCTCAATTACTGATACCGATTCAACTTGTAAAATTAAACATACCTCATTAGTTTCTAGATTTCTTATTTTTATTACTCCATTGTTCTTATCCCCAATGATCTGATCTTCTGAATGATTCAATCTCACATACCTAGGAGTCCTCTGACTCTCTGTTCCTCTTCCCGGTTCTTTAGTTACTGTAGAATTTTTTGATACTACTGGAGTAACTAGTTCAACACTCTATTCTGGTAAAGGTGCTACCAGTTCAGATATAATCATTTCAACCATAGGTTCCTTCTCATAGACTTTGATTTGAGTTTTGTTCAGCTCATCTACTTTGACATTAGAACTCTCCACAATTCTCTGCAATCTCTTGTTATAACATCTACATGCCTTGCTTTCATTAGAATAACCAAGAAATATGCCTTCATCATATTTAGGATCAAATTTGCCAATGATATCATCTCTCCTGATATAACATTAACTACCAAAGATTCTGAAATACTTAACTGTAGGTGTATTGCCAAACCATAACTCATAAGGTGTCTTACCGATTTCTCCTTTGATATGTACTCTATTGAATGTATAAACCGTTGTGCTCACTGCTTCTCTCCAGTAGATATGAGGTAGACTAGAATCCATCATCATTTTTCTAGCAACATCCAAGATAGTTTTGTTCATCCTTTCCACAACTCCAATCTGCTAAGGTGTCTGGGGAGCAGAAAATTGTTTTCTTATACCATGTTTCTCACAAAAGTTATTAAACTCACCGGATGTGAATTTACCACCATGATCTGACCTCAAACATTTAATCTGCAATCTTGTCTCAGTTTCCACTTTAGCCTTAAAGATTTTAAACTTTTCAAATGCCTCAGATTTTTCCTTTAGAAAAGTAGCCCACATCATTCTAGAATAATCATCAATGATTAGCATGAAATATCTATAACCTTGAAAACTTTTAACTCTAGCAGGGCCACACAAATTAGTATGAATAAGATCAAGAACATCATTAGATTTATCTTGTATACTCCTAAAGAGGTTCTGACTTATTTACCCATTTGACATTCTTTACATAACGGATTATAGGGTTGCATAATCTTAGGTATATCCCTAACAGCCTTAGTTTAACTGATCTTCACAATGCAATCAAAATTAACATGACACAACCTTTTATGCCATAACCAACTCTCATCAATTTGTGTAATCAAACATGTCTTCTCACCAGAGTTCAAATGAAATATATTACCTTTTATCTATGTACCGATTGCAATCTACAAACCTGATTTGTTAATGATTTTGCATTTTCCATCCTTGAACTGTAATTGAAATCCCTAATCCACCAATTGTCCTATACTCAAAATATTATGCCTCAAACCTTCAACATAATAAACATTATCAGTATTGTTCTTACCATCCAATGATATAGTTTCTTTTCCTTTGATCATACATGCTTTGTCATCTCCAAATCTAACCAGACCCCCATCAAATTCCTGCAAAGATAGAAACTTCTCTTTATCTCCAGTCATATGATGTGAACAACCACTGCCAAATACCCATTCATCCTTGTCTTCAGTTTTAGCAGTAAGTTCCTTCTCTTCAAGTACATTCTCTTCCAGTGCCAGAACATCTTCCTTGATAGCCAGGAACACCCATTCCTTCCTATTGCCGGAACCACTAGCAGAGTCTTGTGTCGATTCATCATTAGAATCAGTAATGCCTTCCTCATCTGCTATGTAGCATGATTTGTCTATATTTTTCATGTACTTATACTTGTTCTGATATCCAGGATTAGGCTTAAAAGATCTTCTAACTCTTTCTTCAAATCTTGAATTCCTTTCAGGACATCTAGATGCAAAATAACCAATCTTATTACATGCAAAACATTTAAAAGGTGCTTTTCCTTCATACTTACTTCCTACCAGTCCTTTAGGTACTCTTCTAGAAAATAGTGCTTCAAGTTGCTCAAACTCATCATCTTCTCTCTTCATATCTTCCAATTCCTTTGCATACAAAGATTTCCAATCTTGCTTACCGGTTGCAGATGTAGATGCATGAAAAGCAGGTTCAATTTTCACAGCTCCAAAAGGTCCAAATTCTTTGAGCTCAAAAGCAGATAGTTTCCCAACCAGGGTATCTTTGTTGACAAATGTATTAGCCATTGTTCTCAACTCATTAATAGTAGTAGCCTTCATTTTGTAAGTCGGTGGTAGGGCTCTTAGAACTTTAGAAACAAATTCATCTTCGCTCAGAGTTCCACCACAACATTGAATTCTCATAACAATCTCATTTACCCTTTCCATGAATGCAGTAATCCTTTCATCTTCTTCCATCTTCAGGTTTTCATATCTCACCCGGTAACCATCAACTTTAGTAATCTTCACTATAGGGTCACCTTCATTAAGAGTCTCCAACTTGTCCCATATAGCCTTTCCAGATGATTTGTTCGTTAATCCCATTATTTGTTGATCAGAAAGTGCACACAAGAGGGCTTCTCTTGCTCTACAATCATTCTCAAGATCCTTATCTAGGTTTTCTAGAGGAGGATTGCTAGATGTCGGATTATAAGGTGTGACACCATTCTATGTGATCTCCCAAATCTCCTTGTCGAGACATCTCATATGAGTCTCCATCTGAATTTTCCATATTTTGTAATTTGTTCCATCAAGCCTAGGAATATCTCTCTGAAAGATAGCTCCAGAAGAACTGGATGAACTTGAACTATTAGTCGCCATAGGATCTTCTTCAAGTGGTTAATATTTCTACAGAGGACCAAATCTCTGATACCAATTGTTAGACAATTCAAATAACTGGAAGACAACTGAGAGGGGGGGAGGTAAATCAGTTGTCACAGATTATCAAAACCATTAGCAATTATAACTTTAATACCAGAACTCATAACATTACTACCAAAATGGCAGTTAAACCAATTAAGCATAAACAATAATCATAGAATAAATACCATCCACATGACACCAAGATTTATACATGGAAAACCCAGTAAAGGGAAAAACCACAGTGGGAAGCCTACCCATAGTCAGATAATACTTCTGCAATAAGTATGTGAATTATAATTGAGGGGCCTACACTTGCAAGAAGGCCAACAACCTAGAACATACTGCTCATCAAAAAAGGAGTATCACTGACTACATAGAAATCCAGACTACAATCCGGAGAAGTGTTGAACTGCAAAAGATAGCATCTCCTATGCCTGAGTACAGTTTCGGTTAAGCTCAGTACCAGAGGACTAAATCCTCTTACATAAAACCTATTCAATCTCCAATGATGAACCAAATCCTCTACTTGAATGATATTACATTATTCACACATTACATCCCTTTCCATAACCATGATGATCTACAATGAGATCTTACATCTATATATATACAAACTGTAGCGTCCTAAAATTGTGACACTTGCAATTTCGACCGCATTTGGGTCTTCACGATGGCGATGCAACACGCAACCTGAATGGAGACCCCGAAACCTGATTATGACACTGAAAACTGCATTTTCTTGCACCCTGGCCTGAACCTCCTTTGCACCCTGCTGTCCCGGGAGGTGGGACCAGAGCGCCCAGCGCCCTGGTCCTTCAGGACCAGGGCGCCCAACGCCCTGGTCCCTGGGTCCTATTTTGGGCCCGGTCTCTTTTGGACTTCAGGTCTTTATGTTTGCAAATTGGAAAATTATCTTTCTTGGTCGGCCTAAGGTCGGGAAAATCAGTCTATCAGCCCTAATTGACAAGTATATAAACTACATTTTCCTCTTTCATTTGAGATGATGGAAAAGGCGTGGAAACTATACTCAAGCATTCAAGCATTCAAGCATTCCTTCAAGCAATTGATCATTTCAAGTCTCCATTCAAGGCTAAGTGTTGCATTCAAGACAAGGATTCAACCATTGAAGAGGAGATCACTCACAACATACTACTACAACATACAACATACAACATCTATACCTTCGCACATAAGGATACAAACATCCTTACAACAAGGTATTAGTACTTGTTTTACATTATAGACATTTACATTTACAGCATTGCTCATTTCTTGGTTAATTCCAAAACTGGGGTTTGACCTAAAGGCAAACCCCTAATCCCTAACCCCCCAATCGTCTTTGCTTTTCTGTGTGTAGGTTGCAAGTACGCGGCTGAAGTTAAAGATCTGGAATCCTTGTGCAGAGACGAACAGATCCCCCTTCGTTTCGCGGATTTTTCGGAGGACCGTGGCGCTCGGGCGCCATCGTCCTGGCAACTTTCGCTCAAATTTGCAGGACAGCGCCGTATCGACATTTTACTGCTAGGTCCGCAGCTTCATACTGTATTCCTATCTCAGTTTATAAGCGAATCTTTCTCACTTTCTATGCATTCCTAGCTTAATTCTTCTATGCACATTCTTTACAAAAGAGGGTAGCCTTGCTGTCATAACCCTTGAAACTCATTTAGCATCCAATCTTGCATTGCGTGGGATTGGATCTTGTGGGTTTTCAACCCCTCTTTTGAATGTAAAGTCTCTCCCCTAAGTGAAAACCATCAACCCTAGTGAATCTCCCTTCTCTCTCCTTGGAGTTGGAAGAGGGGAGAGCAACTAGGGTTCGATCGCGATTTTCCGCTTTACACAAACCCTTGACCATAAACAATCAAGTCAGCCACCAGATAATAAACCAATTACATAATTACAAAACTTGTCATCCTTATACCAAACAAATAGTATTCAACACATAAGACATCCCAAAAACATACCGAAAAGTCCAACCAACATGTTATATTAAGGTCGGTCCATAACCTAGATCAATCGGGACCCAGTATAGGTCCACATGCTACAACAATGATCTCCATCTGCCAAGTCTCAAACATGATCACCAACAACATCCTAAAACTCCACCAGAAGCTGCACCAACACCACTTATAAAATTCATCAAAGATCTTCATCAAAATCTCTACCGGTGAAACCCTCACCGGAACCATAAGCCAAGCTTTTGAGCAAAAAGGATAGCATCTAATCACCAGACCAAAACCAACTGAGTGAATATGAACATGAGTATCATGAATAACTCAATTCCATAAACAAATCCAGAGCCTACTAGATCATGCCAGATCCAAACCAACCAGAAACTACTCAACCTACGAGGACCAGAAGGGTGTTGGTAAAGCATCCAAACAGCTAGTATTGGCATCAATGACAAAACATCAATGCAATACATAATCAATTCCTCCAAATGGCCAATAGATCCCATGGTCTTCCTTATTGAATTTCTAAGCAGAATTAATGCATTCTTTATGTGTAAAAGAGAGGGGAACATTCAAAGGAATTGTCCTATTCTTGTCAAACGTAAACCCCCATCCGAATCTAAGGGTAATTCTGAATACCCGATGCAACCTATTGGTGTATCATCCACCCCTCTTCAGTTTCTACCTAATATCACAGAGGGTAATCAAGGCCGTATTTTGAAAAGGCTTAATGTCCTTAAAGATGCAATGAAGGTTGTGGTTAACACTCTTCCTATTAATCTTCTTGTTCTTGATGAAGACATTAAGTTTAGGAAGTTTATAGCTAACCCCCTCCCTCAATCAGTCATTGTGGTGTTGCTCCCTCAAATTAGAGATCCCAAAGAGGATAATTTTGACTAGTTTGTGCAACCAAGAAGTCACAAGGTCAAGAGAAAGAATGCTTAAAAACTTGCCCTTGAGAAGATCAAGGGCTCTAGGGTTTTCATGATGGAGGTGACCCGCTAATTTGAGGAGCACCCATAGGTTGTTCAATCCACCATTCCAATAGATTATGATTCTCATGTTCTATTGTTTGTGGCTCGTTTCATTAAATAAAATAATAACTCCATTGTCAAGTCTATTGTTAAGTGTATTGAGGAAAGGAGATGCTCTAGTATGAATTTGAGCAAAGTTGCTAGCCTGAATGCTCCCATGGGGGGCTCAGATTCCCTAAAATTAACTAATAAGTTTGACATTCTTGTTAAGCCTCACTCTAAGGTGTTCCAAGATGGCAAGGGTAACAAGGCTTCCTCTTCCATGGTGGTATTCAAACTACCTATTCCCCTTAGAGTGATGCTAACACTTCTCTAATTACGGATAATCTAAAAATTAAACTTAACAATGAAGCATCCTTTTTTGATGTTATTACTATGAACCCCCTTATTATAAACATGGCTTCTAACAAATCCCATGACTTAGCCATTATTCCCTATGACAAATCCAAGATGAGCCTTTGTGAGGAATTCACTGAAGCCCAACTTGTTGATTCATACTTGGAAATTGGGTCCCTGTCTAGTGATTCGATCACTAAAGATCAACATAGCATAAGTCAGGATTAGGTTAAGGATTCCAAAAATGAAAAGTGTGTAATTTTGATTCCTACTGGAATGGTCTCTTTACTGAGGTTAAAAGAAAGAGGGGAAGGCCTAAGTGAAAATAATTCCCCCTACCTAAGAAGGAACTCCCTAAGTGCTTCAACAACTTTAAAGTTGCCAAAGATATCATCAATTAATGTTTCTCATGGATTTTAACTTCATATCTTGGAAAATTAGGGGACTTGAATCCCCAGACAAGAAATATGTGGTCAAGCGGTTTCTTAGCCAACACAAAAATATTGACATTATGTTACTGCAAGAAGTAAAAACTACTAAATTCACTCTGGAAGTTAATCTCAAATACATATGGAGAGATGCAATTCAATTCTCTACTGTAATGGATGAAAATGGAACCAAGCAAACTAAAACCTAATCCCACTCTCATACACACATTGGAATACGAAAGAGCCTAAGGAGATGATTCACTTTGACTACGTATCACAAGAGAGAGAGTCAAGGAATATCTTTAGGGTTTGTATTCCTTTGCTGCTATGAAGAGGAGATGTGCCAAATGTAATGAAATGATCAACTATGCTAGGAGATGAGCAAAGATGCAAATATAAACTGAAAACACTAAAATTTACAGACCTAAAACTGAGAGATTGAGTATACAGAAGGAAAAGGAACTTAGAGGTGCACCTGCCACTAAAATTTGAGGCTGACTTAGTAGGACCAGGGCGCCACACCTTGGTGTTTGATACTGTAGAGAGTTGTACTTCTGAAAATTGTTATCTGAGAGTCTGCATTGCTAAACTGCCACCAAAAATTGCAAAACATAGAGGATCAAGGTGCCACACCCTGGTCCTAGACCAGGGCACCACGCCTTGGTCTTAGAAAACTAAGATCTACCTCTGAGATTGGGTCTGCGCCTATCTTTTTTGTCAGTTCTGAAGATTGTGTGTCCGTTGGATTCCTGCACCTACACCTGCAACTTGAAAAATGTTTTCTAGGTGGCTCTATGGGGATTTGACTTAGGAAAACCCCTTGCTTTGGTGATTTCCACCTCCACAAATAGTTGATAATGTATTGAAAATGTGTGTGCAAGAACCTTGCGTGTATGCAAGATCCTAAATGAACAAGAAAGTAAATCTAGAGTTCTACCCTATGCTTGGAGAGTAAACCCTAAATGAGTGTAAATGTAAATGTAAATGATTCAAATCATAAATTCAATAATGGAGCTAAAGAATAAATGTAAATCTGAAAATAAGTGCTATGAAACTCATACAAAGATATGAAAATAACATGAAACCATACCAAACCCTAAGGGAGAGATACAATCCAATCAACAGTCGGTGATCTCCTATTATTCTTCAATATCTTCAAATATTCAAATGATGAAAATGGTTGATGTAGACTTGATATATGCTTGATTTTTTGATTGAAGACTTCACATAAACCTGCACTTTCACTTCATAAGAGGCTCCTTGAAATTTGCTAGATGGATCCTTCAAATTAAGAAAGGAAAGGCTATATGTATGAAACCCTAACTTTGTTTTTAATCATAGGCCGATCTAGAATCAATATAATTCCTCAATCCTTTGGATTTAAACATAAAAATACCACCAAAACATGCTCCCAAAATTTGGGGAGAAAAAGTAGGGACCCGGAGGAATCATCATGGTCCGACCAAAATTTTCCCAAATTTTTAGGGAAGCAAGGTATCGTGATTCTAAAGTCAATTCTAGAAGGATGTGATGATTCAAGGTGTTTATGTTTGTGAAATCGGTCCTCGAAGGTCAAAATAGGACATAATTAGGGTTTTTGATGAATTAATTAATTAAGAGAATAAAATTAAAAAGGGGCACACTTAAGGTTAAGGGCCCAATTTTATGATGTGTAGAATGATAAAAGAGGATTTTAGGTTTAATTAAATCAATTAATTAAATGCTTAAAGGGAAATTGAAATGCAAGATGCAACACACTAAGGCAGGTGCTAACCTAAGTGTGGAATTGTACCACCCAATTAAGGGTATACAATTTACGATGCTACATTTAGCCCCCACTTTAGCGGTCATATGACACTATGTGCATATGCAAACTAACGTATAGAAAAGTAAACATTTATGAAAAAGGATATATCCATAAGGTGTCAGACGAAGACCCTAGTGGCATTTGTAGTACACTGTTAGGAACCATATCCTACAAAACCACATTTGTTAGATAAAATCACAAAATCACCTAAATGCTTAAAGGAAGTGATAAAATTCAAGAGTAGCTATATGCCCCCCCTATTTCGGTTTGCTAATTAGTCAGTTGAAATAGGGTATCATGTTTACCACATCGAATTGTGAAGGAAAAATTGATGATAAATGCTCAGAGAAAGGTTTGATACAAGATCAAAACTAGCAGAGAATTACTTGGTAAGAAAGAGAACTAAGCCATAATTCCAACACAACCAAGAGTGTGAGAATTGGAGCTCTCTAACACAAGATGAAAGATTAAGCAAAAAATAAAGAGTATGGAAAATAATTACCTTTTAAATTGTGAAGGAGGAAGAGATCATTATCCAAAGAAATCCTCCTTTGAGAATAGAGGGAATATTTGATAAAGATAACATCTTTAGTGAGAGGATAAGAAAAATAAGAATACACACTTTCTCCAATATTTAAGAAAAAGTGGATTCTTAGTGAAGGACTGTGCACTTTCACTAAGGAGAGATTATTTATGAAAGATGTATTATTTCAAACAAATAATAGTTCCTAACAAGGAACACACATTTTCTTACGCTATAAATTACATCAAATGAAAAATGCAACTCAACAAAGGAAAGTTGAATTATTGGAGAAAGAGATAGAAGATAGAAGTATCACCCTTTTACCCCAAGCATAGAGGCAAAGACATCAAAGAGGGGTCATTTATAAAAGGAACACTCTTCTAAAAGAAAGAAAGAGATCCTCATTAGGGATAAACATGTCCACTTGACATAGAAGGGTTCATTATAATAGAACCACTCAATGAAGAAAAGAATTTGATGAATGATTAGAGACTTCCATCACCAAGGAAGAGGTCCCAATTAAGGATATGTATTTAAGATCCTCACTAGGGATACTTGCTCCAATACACCTCTACAATCGATAAGAGATACTTAAAGAAGACACTACTTCACGAAATGAAAACTTTTAATCTTAAGAAGGAGAGACATTTGAAATGATTCTTTCCCCCATACAAAGAGACAAGAGATGGGACAAAAATAGGCTATTATATTGCTTCCAAAGTATGATTGCACGTGAAATTGTACTATCATGAATGACAATGAGCCCCCAATGGGTAAGCTACCAATGTCACATGGTAAAGAGAAACATAATAGCCACTAATGTTATTTAAATATAGGAATGGAGGATTTGAATATGACCTATGAAATGCTCTACACTCAATGAGAGAAAAAAAATGTATAAGATGATGAGTATTGGAATGTCTTGATCAAGAAAATAGTTTCTAGTAGGAGAAGAATAGGCCGCTAAGTCACAATCCTCTTGCACACAAATTTTCTCATACATAGAGGAAAAATTAGGAGAGGGACAAATATAATTCATTAGGGCCTTGTTTCTAGAATAGAGGATATTATAATGAATAGAAGATAAAGCCACATAAGTGGGATATTAGACACAATGTACCACTGAGAGGGGGGTGAATCAGTGGTTCTCAACTTTTTCTCTTTAACTAACTTATGTGTGTATACCAGATATGGAATCTAATATAATGAAGACATATTGATTATTGGGGAGACTAATCACAAGTGCAATCACACATAAAGGGACATCACATAACACTATCATGTATGAGGAAAACCCAAGATGGGAAAAACCTTGGTGAGCAATGTTGTTGGAGTAACTGCTCCAATCCACCCTCACAATCAAATCTTTGTTACAATGTTTAGGGTACCAACCCAAGGAGCTACAACCCCTGATTTAGGGCACCAACCCCTAACTTGTTTATGGGCTACAACCCAAAGGAGCTACAACCCCTGCACTGAGCTACAACTCAGTGATATCAATGATAGCATCAAATACAAAAGTAATTATTATGTTACAAGTGAATCTTGTAACCATTTCATATACCTTACTCTATCGGTGAGACACCTTCTCTGCTACACCAGTACACCTCTCTCTTTGTTGTTGCTGCTTTACCGGTTCACCTCTGTGTGTGTTGGTTATCACTTCTTTCAGTTGCCCCATTGCTCTCCATCGGTACAACACTCATCCGGTTTTATGTTTGCCTTCTTTGCAGTTACCTTTTATTCTTCTCTGCCGGTATAGACACTACTGGTTCAACATTTCTACCGGTTTAACACTTCAACCTCGTTCTCCCTCACGCTCAGTCTCTTCTCTATCTCCTTGATGAGCACTTGACTAATCTACATGCAACAACACTATCTTCTTCTGTTCAGTATCTCTTAACAATCTCTTTAGCTTACATATTTATAGCCCAGTCTTCCCGCCAAAAACCAATTCAAATCACAAGTGGTTAGCATTTTCTCCACTGATCATGAGGCACATTGAATCCAATCAAATCTGATCGGAACACAACTCAAAGATGTCTACCT
Source organism: Cryptomeria japonica (assembly GCF_030272615.1). Lineage (NCBI taxonomy): Eukaryota > Viridiplantae > Streptophyta > Pinopsida > Cupressales > Cupressaceae > Cryptomeria > Cryptomeria japonica. The sequence continues at coordinate 256,525,283 of NC_081410.1, forward strand.
GCACATATCCACCATTTTCGTGCCTTCAAGAAAATGCCTTCCTATTTCAGCAACCTGTAATCAATATGTCGACACACCCCTTGGTTAATCACCATTAATGGCACGATAAATTTCCTCAACAACTTTCATCTACATCTAGACAATCTGCATCGATCAGTGCATACCATGGATATGGTCAGATCCATCCTATCTCGAGCTACAACCCCTCTGCAATCATCCCTTGAGTTTCACAAAGACCATTAATGTTGGACCAACTGCCAACTACCTCATCGATACTGTACATCGACCTATGCAAGTTCACCACTTCACCTCTATGTGGCATCACTGTCGATATCCACCTTGGCACACTACTCTATCGATTCATCTTAGTCATCGACCACCCACATAATCAGTACACACATATAGGTTCATTGAACCTACCGACACAAATCACCTTGTCGATTATCCTTCATGCCATCACCTTTTCTATCTTGTCGATGTGACCCTTATGTCTACTCTTCACTGCTCTATCGGGGAAACACCTCTATGAATATGTTCACTTGCCGACACCATAGCAACTAATGACAACTCTCCTTATCCTTTAGTTTGCTGCATTCCTCTTTATCAGGTGAGAACCTTATCTTCCTTGTCTCTTCTCTGATGTTTCAACGGTTGAAATAACATGTCAACTATCACCAATGCAGATACCGGTAGATATGTCTGCCGATGGACAACATACTTTCCTTCTTTCCAGGGAGACACATTGATGACACCAAGTCATCACACTCCAACTGTTTTGCATCAACCTTCCTTCAGCATCTCGGTATCACCATGTATATTCCTGTAAACACACTAGCATCCTTCTTCATCAAACTGACTCTCCTCTCAATTGGTTTGTTAAGATGACAAACACACCATCTCAACATCTCATTCTTCCTTCAATGTCCCAATAGCACACCTTGTTTTCACTTGCTTATCCAGTGTGCATTTCTGATGTCATGCTCTGGAGGCTTCCTCATCTTCCACTTGTATTTTTGGTCTCTGCATTCAATCACCTGTCTATCTCAGGGAATCATTCTGTCGGTACAAGTGTGACATTATTGAGGACAGGATACATCTTCAACATGACATATGTCCCAGTGGTTTTCCATATGTCATCCTGCACACAGAGGCAACATACATTGTTAACCTATCACCTATCCTGTGATAGCTTCTTCATCTGGTGGGAGTCCTACTAGTTAGCCTTATACTCGCAATCTGGTGGCCTACTCATACTTCACCTCTAGTGTTGATGTGATTCAAATAACATTCCACCTCTTCATCACAATCAATAGCCCATCACGTAGTCTCTTCATTTTAGTTGTATGCAACACCATATCAACAACCCTTTTACTGAGTGGTCACTTTATTGCACCTATAGCATACCGGTACACACTGGTTTCTTCCTTCTGCATGAAGATGGTCACCTAGTTGTCACCAATGACAACACATCAACTCTTCTCCCATATTGGTCCATATTCTATTCCGGTTGACATCAAACTCTTATGCCAACAACCTCTTGTTCAATAGTTGACATCAATGTCAGTGATACCGGTAACATCCTATACCGGTTGACATCAATGACAATATAATGCCAACAATCTCCCCCTTTGGCATTGATGTCAACACCTGTATTACCCAATATTATACAATATCTTTCTCCCCCTTTGACAACAATGGCAAAGGGAACTATTAGGATAACATTCCTCCTTGTATCTATCGGGTACTGACAGAAATCTTTCTCCCCCTTTTTACCGGGTGCATCTCCCATTTTGAAGATTATGCACAACATCATCTCAAACAACAACACTTGAGATGGAAAGTTCAGGTACCAAACAACCCTTAGCAACACACATCAGTCCTTCACTTTCTTTCGCTCAGAACCAGTTGAGGAATGAATTCCTTCTCTTGTGTATGTGGTCCTACCGGTTTGCCAGACTTCTCTTACTTTCAACTGATGACCCATAGTTGGTATTATTAAGCATCTGCTTGATCTTCTTCTGTGTTCAGTATATCTAATATCAATTTTAAGATACAACTTTGAACTCCCCCTGAAACACAGATCTCTAGTCTTCATTTTTCATCTACCAGATCCTCAACCGGTACTCACCTCTATACTTGTAACATCTACCATCATGACCACACTGCCAACTGCAGGTCACATATCCAACCGATTGACCAAAAAATATGTATGCACATAAGGTTAGCTACCGGACCAATACATGTCATTCAGGTCCTTTCTAATAACACCTGAGACATAACCACATCCATCCAGGCTACCATAGTTACTGCAATGATCTCTCAACTCATTGACTTACATAACCTGCAACACTGATCAACATTCGTGCTAGTAACATGCTATACATACCGATCTCTTATCTCTATTGGGACACTTTCCTCTTTACCTTTATCTCCTGGTTCCAATTACCTTTGCTACCATTCATTTCACTTGTAGCAGTAAACCATCTTTCATGTGTAGTCAAGGCAGTAACTACACACACACTTCCATCACATTTTCTTCCTCTTACCGGCAACAGCATGTTCATCTCCTTGTCCACATTTAACCGAGGGGTGAATGATCTAATCAGAATTTAGCTCCCCCTTATACATGTATCTCCTTTAAGCCATAGGAGATATCACTAGTGCATTGAATGCACAATACCGGTCCATGATCTTATCTTCCGACTTTTTCCTCCATGTCTACTTGATTTCTTTCCTTTCCACATCTATAGTCTTGGGAGCAGTGTTAACCTTCTTCACCTCATTGGTCCTCTCTCTACAGGCAATGATATAGTAGCATACAATGTCCATGCCAATCTCATGATTGGGGAACCTTCTAACATACTAGTTTGCTCTTCCCTTTCTGATCATGCCATTGTGGCTGGTTACTGGTTTCCTTGAATTCCTTGATTTTGCAAGAACAATTCTCCTCTCATTCCAAGTAGGTCTATGCTACTCATAACCCTTGTAACTGCTCTCACACTGAGCATGATTGATCCACCGGTTGTCATAGGAGTGCATATTCTTCTTCCTGCATTCATAACTTCTATGACCTAATCCATTGCAGTTATAACACACAATGTCTACATTTTTAGGAGCAATGCATGGATTCTTGTTAGCATAACTGGGAAGGGGAAGATGCATGTTTCTACTTAGTGAAACATTATGCTTAGATGCATATTAGCCATCAAATTTATTATACCTAGGAAGAACACTTTGTCTATTCCTAGACCTCATTTTACATTCTTCTACCCTATGACCATAATGTTTACATGCAAAACAATAGCTAGAGAAAGGAGGCTTATTACTTACAAATTTATTTTGCCAAACATGAGGTGATCTTACTTATTTGGCATCTCCATATCTACTTCTCTGGGGATGAACTCTGGGATGTTCATTCTTTGCAGGTCTTCCATCAAATCCCTTCTTCTTCCACACTTGTCTTTATGTGTGGGCAGTACCATCTCCCTGTCTTCTACTGGTGGAAGGCCTTCCAGGCTGCCTTCTCATGTTCTTGCTTCTGGTGAAGCAATTTTCTCCTATTTTCCCTTTTCCTTTCAGATCTGCATTGTTCCTCCATGCAGCACCATTCTTCATCCTCAGCTTCATGTCCTCACCGATTGTAGTCATATCTATCCTTTTCTTTGGAGCATTTTTGATAGTGAAGGTCTGACCCTTTACATTTTCATTTGAGGAGACAAATTGAATATCTTTGTGGGAGGTCTCCTTGCTTGCAGAGAATTCACTAATACCAAATCCTAATCCTCCATTGTCCTTGGAATGATTCTGTTCGCTTAACATCTTATCCAAGGATTCAGTGCCACCATCATACTTCTTTCTCAATTTGAGCTCATCTTGACATTTCTCAAGTTCTTTCCTGAGGAACTCCATTTCACCTATTATCTGTTGATGCACTTTATCCTTTGTCTCTAGCTCAGCCTTTAGATCTTTGCACCTGCATTCTTTGGTGTCTTTTTGTTGAGTCTTTAACTCTGAGATACATTTATCAGATTCTTCAAGGCATCTGATTAACTGAGTTTGCTCAACAACTGCAACATTCTTAAACAACTTGTATTCATTTCTCAGATTCTCCATTTCATTGTTCAGGTCTTGACATCCTTTGTCCTTAGACTTTATATCTAGCAGCAACTCATCACATCTTCTTTCCTTAGCATCCAAGATAGACTTCAAATCATCTGCCATTCTTTTTGCCTCATCTAGTTGAGTGATCAGTAAGTTGACCTTTTTGTTTAAATCTTCAAGGTAGGTTATCAACTTGTTGCATTCTTCATGAACTGATTTCTTGTAATCCTTAAGTTCATTTCTAACATTTTTTAGTTCATCAAGGGCGCTTAGTATCTCACCTTCTAGATCAACTTCTGCATCTTCTTCTTCTTCATCATCACTTCCCAATAGATCTTGTCGGCTAGATATATCTACCTTGTCTCCTTCCTCTTCTTCTTCTTCTTCAATGTCACTGTCAAACACATCATACCGGTGGGATCTAGCTGCATTATCCCCTTTTGATGTGTTATCCTCAATGTTTGTCCCATGGGCTATGAAGAGATGAGTCTCCACATCACCAATGCTACTGCAACTGCCTCTATCATCTACACATGTATCTGTTACATTGTTCTTCTCACTCTCACAAGCTGATTTAGTGGTGCAGGGTTCATTTCCATAGATTTTCTTTAATCTATACCACATACTTTTTGTCAATCTACACTTATCCACCTGTGAGGGAACATCACTGGTAAGACCATAGAAAATAGCCTTTATGGCTTCATCGTTGCACTTGCATCTTCTTTCTTATTTAGGACTAGTGGGAGGACTGGCATTCCTAGGGAGACCATTAACAACCACCATCCAGACATCAAAACCTGGGGAGGATAGGTAGACTTCCATTCTGCAACTCCAAATGGCATAGTTTGATCCATTAAACACTGGGGCAGGGATTGACACTAAACAGACAATTGTATCCTTAAGCCAGAATCTACCCAAGCAAGAGAGATCTTGATAAACATGGTACCTAGGCTTTGATACCAATTGTTAGACACAATGTACCACTGAGAGGGGGGTGAATTAGTGGTTCTCAACTTTTTCTCTTTAACTAACTTATGTGTGTATACCGGTTATGGAATCTAACATAATGCAGACATACTGGTTAGTGGGGAAACTAATCACAAGTGCAATCACACATAAAGGGACATCACATAACACTTTCATGTATGAGGAAAACCCAAGATGGGAAAAACCTTGGTGAGCAATGCTGTTGGAGTCTACTGCTCCAATCCAGCCTCACAATCAAATCTTTGTTACAATGTTTAGGGCACCAACCCAAGGAGATACAACCCCTGATTTAGGGCACCAACCCAAGGAGAACCAACCCCTAACTTGTTTATGGGCTAAAACCCAAAGGAGCTACAACCCCTACACCGAGCTACAACTTAGTGATCTCAATGATAGCATCAAATACAAAAGTAATCATTATGTCACAAGTGAATCTTGTAACCATTTCATATACCTTACTCTGTCGGCAAGACACCTTCTCTACTACACTGGTACACCTCTCTCTCTATTGTTGTTGCTTTACCAGTTCACCTCTCTCTTTGCTAGTTCTCACTTCTTCTAGCTACCCTACCACTCTCCACCAATACAACACTCAATCAATTTTATGCCTGCCTTCTCTGCAGTTACCTTTTCTTCTTCTCTGTTGGTATGGACACTACCGGTTCTGCACTTCTATCGGTTGAACACTTCAACCTCGTTCTCCCTCATGCTCAGTCTCTTCTTTATCTCCTTGATGAGCACTTGACTGATCTGCATGCAACAACACTATCTTCTTTTGTTCAACAACTCTTAACAGTCTCTTTAACTTACATATTTATAGCCTAGTCTTCCCACCAAAAACCAATTCAAATCACAGGCGATTAGCATTTTCTCCACTGATCTCGAGGCACATTGAATCCAACCAAATCTGATTGGATCACAACTCAAAGATGTCTACCTGCACATATCCGCCATTTTCGTGCCTTCCAGAACATGCCTTCCTATTTCAAAAACCTACAATCAATTTGTCGGCACACCCCTTGGTTAATCACCATTAATGGCACGATGAATTGCCTCAACAACTCTGATCTACATCTAGACAATCTGCATCGATCAGTGTACACCATGGATGTGGTCAGATCCGTCATGTCTTGATCTACAACCCCTCTGCAATCATCCCTCGAGTTTCATAATCACCATTAATTCTGGACCAGCTGCCAACTACCTCATCGATACTCTGCACCAACCTGTGCAAGTTCACCACTTCACCTCTACATGGCATCACTATCGGTATCCACCTTGGCACACTCCTCTATCGGTTCACCTTAGTCATCGACCACCCACATAACCGGTACACACATACCAGTTCACTGACCCTATCGACACAAATCACATTGCCGGTTATCCTTCCTACCATCACCTTTTCTATCCTGCTGGTGTGACCCTTATGTCTTCTCTTCACCACTCTTCCGGTGAAACACCTTCCATGAATATGTTTATTTGTCGGCACCATAGCAACTACTGACAACTCTCCTTATCCTTCAGTTTTCTGCATTCCACTTTATCGGGTGAGAACCTTATCTTCCTTGTCTCTTCTCTGATGTTTTACTGGTTGAAATAACATTTCAACTATCACCAATGCAAATACTGGTAGAAGTGTTTGCTAGTGGACAACATACTTTCCTTCTTGTCAGTGAGACACATTGATGACACCAAGTCATCAGACTCCAACTATTCTGCATCAACCTTCCTTTAGCATCCCGATATCACTATGTATATTCCTGCAGACACACTAGCATCCTTCTTCATCAAACTAGCTCTCCTCTCAACTAGTTTGTTAAGATGACAAACACACCATCTCAACATCTCATTCTTCCTTCAATTTCCCGGTAGCACACCTTGTTTTCACTTGCTTATCCAATGTGCATTTCTGATCTCATGCTCTGGAGGTTTCCTCATCTTCCACTTGTACTTCCGGTCTCTGCATTCAATCACTTGTCTATCTCAGGGAATAATTCTGCCAGTACAAGTGTGACATTATCGAGGAGAGGATACATCTTCAAAATGACATATGTCCCAGTGGTTTTCCATATGTCATCCTGCACACAGAGGCAACATACATTGTCAACCCATCACCTAGCTTGTGATAGCTTTTTCATCCAGTGGGAGTCCTGCTAGTTAACCTTATACTAAGAATCTGGTGACCTACTCATACATCACATCCAGTGTTGATGTGATTCAAATAACATTCCATTTCTTCATCACAGTCAACAACCCATCATGTAGTCTCTTCATTTTGGTTGTATGCAACACCATATCAACAACCCTTTTACTAAGTGGTCACTTTACTGCACCTCTAGCATACTGGTACACACTGGTTTCTTCCTTCTGCATGAAGATGGTCACCCAGTTGTCACCAATGACAACACATCAACTCTTCTCCCATACTGGTCCATCTTCTATTCCAGGTGACATCAAACTCTTATGCCAACAACCTCTTGTTCACTAGTTGACATCAATGTCAGTGATACCAGTAACATCCTATACCGGTTGACATCAATGACAACACAATGCCAACATGGGATTGGAAATCTCTTGAGGATATTCATAAAGAGAGTTATCAATCACCATAATTTCCTTATGAGTGGTAAGAGTGTTGAGAGATGTAGAGGATGATTTAATTGAGATGAGGTTATCATCGCTACTAAATATAGCATTCACATTGAGGAATAGTCTTTTAGATGCTTTGGTGGGATTTGAAGTATTATATCCAAGTCCAAATGAAGCTTCACATATGTTATTTTATATAGGAGCCTTAATACCTTGTTCATTTGCGCCACAACCATTGCCATTATATGCACTTTTAGCTAGGATGTGAAAACCTAGACCATGAAGGGATGCCATATCAAATAGAGACGGTGGATCCTCATAGGTCTCAATGCCATAATTAGATGAATAAGAAGAAGATTGTGAATGCTTGTTTGAATTAGAAGCAACCACAAAATTGTTACTTAGTGTTTTAGACAAAGTGGGTTGTTTTTTAGTTTCCACCATATCATCTTCCTTTTTAGTCTTAGGCTCTCTTGGAGGGACTTTATATTCTCCTACAAAGGTAGGTGTAAAATCTAAGGTCCCCCAAACGTCTTCCAAGAGCACTTGTTCTGGTGAAAACAAATATTTAGGAGGAGATGGTGTTTCAATTTGAATGGAAGAAGAATCAGGAGTACTTGAAGAAGTATGAGTACTTGGAGATGTAGGAGTATTTGAAGAATGATTAGAAGTAGTGGAACAAGAAGATGAGGTTTGCAATGGAGCTTGCAAATTGGTATCAGCAAACAAAGTATACATCTGATTGTTATAACTGAATTTGATGCTATGATGAAGAGTAGAAGGGACAATCTACATACTATGAAGCCAAGGTCATCCTAATAGAAAATTGTAGGTGAGCTTATTGGTCATGACATGAATAATTTTAGGTAAAATAACAAGTCCCGCCTTAATAGGCAAGGTTATAGTACCTAAAGATTGTTTAGCAATATTTTCAAAGTCATGAATAGTAAGAGAATCGAGTTGAATAGAAGAAGGATCCACCTTAAAATTATGCAATAAGTTCATGCTACAAATATTAAGGCCCAATCCACTGTCCAATAAGGTTCTTCTTATAGCATTACCATTGATAAGAAAAACAATCATAAGATGATCATATTGGTGTTGAATCTCATGGGAGGGTAATTCATCTTGTGTGAACACAATTTGAGCTTTAGATTATTTCATAGGATTAATCAGGGAAGCCATGTTATTAGGTGTCACTACATGTGGGACATCTAAGTTATTTAAAGCATCTTGTAACATCCCATGATGCATGGATGAAGTTTGAATTAAATCCCAAAGAGATATCTTGGTAGGAGCATCTTTAAGTCGTTCAATAAGATCATACTCCTTACCAAGACTTTGTGATATACGAGGTGCTGGTGGAAGAATAGGTTGAGAAGTAGCCATTGAAGAAGGGATAACTAGAGGAGTATTAGGTTGCCTATTTTTTCTTGTATTATATGTGTGGGCAACTGAATTGTAACTCTCTTCGGTTATTTTTTTAGCATACTCATAGGGACTCTTAGTGGGATATCCTCCTTGCACACTAATAATTAGATCATTAGGAGTGCAAAGGGGATCATTATTATAACCACCTTGAACCACAAAAAGAGGCTTGTTAAGAGATTGGGAATTTGGAGAAGGACTAGCACCTTGAACTGTGAAGAGGGGTTTACTAGGTGTTTCATAACCATTCACATGTATCATATTGATTGAAGGTGGTTTAGGAACATGTAAAGAAGGTCTTGTAGAGATAAAATCATGAGGTGGTTCATAAAGAGGATTATCATCCTTAAACATTTCTTCATGAATAGGTTGTTCTTTGGATTGGATGAAAGGGAGATCCTCATAAAAGGGAGTATTAAGGATATCAAGCCCTTGTGACCTAATATCATTCTCTTGCTCCAAAGTATCCTTACAAGGGGTGTATATTTTAGGAGAAGGATCAACATTATTCATATGATGGGGATTATTCATAGAATTGTTGATAATATCTTCTTGCATCAATTTATTATCATGGATAGGTTAAATTCTGGGAGATGGACTAGGAGTGGGCATTAATACTTCATCCCTAGAGGGAAGGTTATTGAAAGAAGGCATAATGTGACTAAGAAAGGTAGCTATATCTTCTTCCCCTATCACTAAAGGATCCATATGGGGGGGTACGGTCTAGGAGAAGGATCAACATTATTCTTCAAAGGTTCATCCTTGAGAGGAAGATATTTGAGAGAAATGTTAACAATCTCTTTTTGAACTAGGGTATCCTCATGAGTAGAGCCAATTTGGGGAGGGGAAGTGTTATTAAGGGATTGATCAATCATATCACTCTCTTTTACCATAATATCATTTTATTTCACCAAGGTGCTCTCATCGAGGAGAAACAAATTAAGAGAACAATTAACATCATCATCCAATGGTTCATCCCAAATAGGGAGATCATTAGGAGGAGTGTTAAAAACATCTTCTTTCATAATGATGTCCTTATGGGTAGGGTCAATTTTGGGAGAGAGAATAACACTATTTATTAATGCTTCATCTTTAGGAGGGAGAGCATTAATAAAGGTGTTATTGAAATCATCATATTGCCTCAAAATGTCCTTAATAGGCTCATTAGGAAGGGGGTGAAGTGTTACAACAAGGTCTAAGAAACTATTATGATGCAAGGACAAGTCGGCCAAAGCCCAATGTAAGTAAAATGGGGTTCGGGGCAGCACACCCCAAAAAAATTTTGGCATGAAAATATTTGAAAATGTCCTTTTTTTTAACAAAATGTAATGAAAGACTCAATGAAAGAAAAGAAAGTAAAATAAATGTCTAAGCAATGAAGAAGTTATGTGCTTAACTAAGTGCAGACATAAAAGTGCATGAGCTACATGTTTAAGAAATGAACACACAATGCATATGGCAATATTTTTTAGATTTTTATGTTTTTGATAGAAAAGAAATGTGCAATAATAAGATCTAACAAAAAAATGTAGATCTAAGAAGGTTGGATTCACGTCGGGTTCACTAAAATGTGATGGATGAAAATGGAACCAAGCAAAATAAGACCTAATCCCACTCTCATATGCACATTAGAATATGAAAGAGCCTAAGGAGATGATTCACTTTGACTACTTCTTGCAAGAGAGAGAGAGTCAAGGAATATCTTTATGGTTTCTACTCCTTTGCTACTATGAAGAGGAGATGTGCCAAATGCAATGAAATGATCAACTATGCTAGGAGATGAGCAAAGATGTAGATATAAACTGAAAACACTAAAATTTACAAATCTACAACTGAGAGATTGAGTATAGAGTAGGAAAAGGAACTCAAAGGTGTGCCTATCATTGAAATTTGAGGTTGACTGAGCAAGACCAAGGCACCACGCCCTGGTCTCTGATACTGTAGAGAGTTGTACTCCCAGAAATTGTTGTTTGAGAGTTTGCACTATTGAATTGCCACAAAAAATTGCAAAACATAGAGGACCAAGGTGGCACACCCAGGTCATGGACCAGGACACCACACCCTGGTCTCAAAAAATTGAGATCTACCTTTGAGAATAGGTTTGCACCTATGTGTTTCATTAGTTCTGAAGATCATGCTTTTGTCAGATTCCTATGCCTGCACCTGCAACTTGAAAACTAGTGTCTGGGTGGCTATATGGGGTTTTGCCTTAGTCAAACCTCTTGCTTTGGTGATTTATACCTCTACAAATAACCAATAATATACTGAAAATGTGTGTGCAAGAACCTTGTGTGTATGCAAGATCCTAAATGAACAAGAAAGTAAATCTAGAGTTCTACCCTATGCTTGGAGACTAAACCCTAAATGAGTGCAAATGTAAATGTAAATGCTTCAAATAAAAAAAGCAACAATGGATATAAAGCATAAATATAAATTTAAAAATAAGTGTTATGAAACTCATACAAAGATATGAAAATAACATGAAACCATACCAAACCCTAAGGTAGAGGTACAAGCCAATCAATAGTCAATGATCTCCTACTATTCTTTAATATATTCAAAGCTTCAGTTGATGATGAAAATGGTTGATGTAGAATTGATAGATGCTTGATTTTGTGATTGAAGACTTCACATAAAACTGCACTTTCACTTCATAAGAGGCTCCTTCAATGTTGCTAGATGGATCCTTCAAATGAGGAAAGGAAAGGCTATATGTATGAAACCCTAACTTTTTTTTTGAACATAGGCCGACCTAGAATCAATATAATTTTGCAATCCTTTGGATTTAAACATAAAAATACTACCAAAACATGCTCCCAAAATTTGGGGAGAAAAAGTAGGGCCCATGAGGCATCATCCTAGTCTAAGCAACTTTTTCCCAAATTTTTAGGGAAGCAAGGTATCATGATTCTAAAGTCAATTCTAGAAGGATGCAGTGATTCAAGGTCTTTAGGTATGCGAAATCGGGCCTTGAAGGTTGAAATATGACATAATTAGGGCTTTTGATAAATTAATTAATTGAGAGAATAAAATAAAAAGGGGCACACAATAAAAATTCCTATATCAATTGAATAAATACATAAGGCTATTAGTACCATAAACAATGATAAGGCCCTTGGTCTAGATGGGCTACCCATTGAGTTTTACAAAGAAGCTAAATATTGGATTAACATTGATTTGTTGCAGATGTATAAGGAAGCTCTGCTAAAGGGATCTTTAGGTGCTGAGATCAAAAAGGGGGTGATTAAATTTCTCCCAAAGGAAGGGAACAAGTCCCTTATTAAGAATTGGAGGCTCATTACCTTACTTAATGTCTCCTATAAGATTTTGGCTAAGATTATTGCAATAAGACTGGTGGATATCTTACAAGTTTTGTTAGTAATACTCAAACAAGATTCATTAAAGGGAGGTACATCCTAGAGAACCTCATCACAAGTTAGGAGGCCATGAATTGGGCAAAGTTAACTGACTAGAATATTGCTATGTTCCTCATTGACTTTGAAAGACATATGATCGAATTGAGTGGTGTTTTCTTATTATGATGCTAGAAGCATTTCCAGGTTCCCAAATGAATTTGTCAAATGGTTTGTGTGCTCCTTAAATACACCTCTGCTCAAGTGGAGGTTAATGGATCTCATACTCAACTCATCAAGATGGAAAGATCTATCAGACAAGAATGCCCTCTTTCTCTTGCCCTATTTGTTATTGTGGAAGATTCTATATTCTACCTATTTTGAGAATCCACCCACTCTCCAAGGGTTAGGGGTATCACCCTACCCAATAAAGTGGATCTTAGCAATATCTAGTTTGCTAATGATACAATCTTCTTTCTAAATCTAGATGAAGACAATATGGACTCACTGATGATAAAGCTCAATATATTTTGTGAAGCCTCTAGGGCTAAAATGTCTACAACCAAATCCACTCTTTTAGGTTGGAATGATACCCCCTCCTTTGTCTTAGTAAGTATAAATATCAGTGGGGTGGTCCTTTTAAACAAGTGAGATATCTGGGCATTCCCTTTGCTATTAGCCCTTTCCTAAAAGAGATGTGGCTATGGATTAAATGAAAAAAACTAGAGTGCAAACTGAACAAATGGAATAGACAGTATCTGTCACTAGCAGGCAGAATTCAGGTCTGTTAGAAAATTCTTTCCTTATAGCTTATACTATACATATTTTTGGATGTTTAGTAATTATCAAATTAATGATATTCAAAAATCTATCAAAAACTTTCTTTGGTCGGATGGAAGAGGTAACATGAAGTGACACTTAGTTAAATGGAATTGGTGTTGTCTTAGTAAAAAGTTGGGTGGAATAGGATTGAAGGATCTCAAGTTGCAAGGAATTGCCTTAGTAGCTAGGTGGATATTCCACGCTCTGGAAGGTGAGGAATCATGTAAGGTTCTTATTAGGAATAACATTAATCATGTTGTCTCAAAGCAGGCCAAGTCTTGGAAAATGCTCCCCTTTAGTGATCTTATCGTTGGTAACTTCCCAATCTCGTTGGCTAGATCTAATGTGTTCAGGTTATATGGAAGGAATGGGAATTCAGTAGACACCTTGAACTACTAATAATAGGATCATCAGTAGTAATAATTCTGTTTGTGGAGAGAGGTCTATTTGGTGGAACTTGTTCCATAAGGATAGACCGCTTGCTCTAATTCAGGGTTGCTCTACCAAGAGATGGTCTCGTAAAGGCATTTTTTATTTTAATGATATCATTACTAATGACAATTTGAGTTATTGGTTTGAACATAGTCATAAGTATCAATTTCCCCCTTCCAACTAGAGGACATATACTATGTTGAGGGAGGTCTGTCTCAGTCTTCATCTCCCCAAGCCTCGTGAGGTGATTTCAAACAGGTTCAGATCACAAATGGGTGGATGACTCTCCACTCATGAATACCCAAGCTAAAATGGTTTATGATGCTTTATCTTCTAACTCAAATCTGATTATTCATATTAACTATGTATGGCATTTGAATTACAACAGTAATGATTGACAGGAAACCTTCACCCAACTTTGGGATAGTAACATCTCGCCTAAAAAGAAAGGCTTCAAATGGCTATCTAATTTGCATAGGCTTCCTATTAAGAATAATCAAAATGATATTGATGTTTGTAATATCTATAGGATTGCTGACAGTACTATGCATATATTCTTTGATTGCATTTTTGCTAAGGAAATTTGGAATATGTTTGGGATTAATTTTGCTAATTGTTTCACTCATCATGATGTGTGTGGTTACATTAAAGGCATTAAAAAAGATAGTAATCTTTTTTGGTCTCTGTTATGTGGTGAAATTCTTTGGACTATTCGGAAATTTAGGAATGAGGAAAGGTATCAAAGAAAGGATAGGTTGCTTACTGAATCTCTAAGGAGACTCATTTTTCTTACTATTGATTTGTAGGTTTCCATAGTGATGAGACTTGCAGTAAAGAAAAGATTTATAGAAGATGGAACCACAAGAGTCTATCCATCCGAGCTCTCTCATGGCTACACCTGGTCCAAATTCAATGTCGAAAGGTCCCCTTTTGTCAATGCATAAGAGGCTTTTATGCACGAGATCAACGAGGGCAAGAAGATTGAACGACACTATCAGGCTAGTTAGCAAAAGCGAGAGTAATTCCATGGAACAAGACAACTATTTGGAGGAAGACCCTCTCAGATGGACCTCCTCGATTGAGCATTGAAGTCTTTTTGTATATCATGTTTTGAGTATATAGGATATATTGTATATCAGGGTTTGACCGAATGTATACCAAATTAGATGTATAGGCCCAATTTTGCATATAGTGGTTGGGGTAAGAAATTATATGAGTTAGTCCCATACAATGATGGCTATTTTTTGTAGCAGCTAGGTGAGGTCTAATAATCAGACCATATTTTGAATAGTGTAATTGATCCTTTTCCTTATATTTAATACTTTAAAAAAAAAAAAAAAAAACTAACTTAAAACTTAATTTTAAAAAATATTTGTTAGTATGTTCTTGGTCCATTGGCAAAGTTGAATGGTTCTCAATGAGTCCACATGGAGAGTCTTGTTGAGTGCAAGGTCTTGATATCATAGGGGATGAAGTCGGGATCGTGCTCCAAATGACTTTGGCTAATCTTTTTCTCTTTGTGCTCAGATGTCAATAACTAAATGATTATATGAGTTTGATAGAAGAAGAAGAAGAAGAAGATGAAGAAGAAGAAGAAGTAGACAATTTTAACGTCCATGAGGCTAAGGATAGCCTATGGGATAGCCTGCCCAATCAAATCAACTTCTGCAAATCAATTATTTTCCTATGCAAGTTGATGATGAGCACTTTCAACTTCTGAATATACTCCTCGTTTAATAAATTATACCATGAGCTAGCGGTTAAGATATTAACAAACTTATCCCTATTGTCCTTGAAGGCATCACACTCTAAAATAAAATGCTTTCAATTTCCACTTTTCCAAAGGTGCAAAAACTTTTTCATTTGATATTTTGTTGCATCCAAGCCTTCTTTCTTTTGCACAATATATCATTGAAGACAACCTTAAGCCATCTACATCCTTTCATTTGCTCCGTCCATTCTAAATAGCTATTGAAATATACCTAATAAATATGTAATATAATAATGATACTGTTTGTCCCCTCCCCACTTTGTGCCCCTTCCCCCCGGAAAGAAACAAAACTCCAGAAAAGTTTGAACAAGGAGGACTACAAAATGAAGGTATACTGCTGCATGGGACCCAGCTGTTAGAGCTACATATAACAATTCTGGAGAAATGCTGATGGATTCGTACTTTTAGGGTGGGCCACATGCCTTTTCAATTGCAGAAATCTATGTATGAGACGCCAGAGCGTAAGCGCAGGGTGGAGGGTGGAACTTGAAAGCAACTGTCATATTATATTCTCTTTTCCAAGATAAACAGTTTGGAAATGAGCACGCTGCAACACAGGCATGTGGTAGTCCACCAAATACAGGCTAAATGACAAGATTTCTATGCAAACAATTGCATAGATTTTCAGATTTTTAACTCAACATTGGGACCAGAGTTGACCCATAGCTGAGGAGATATACCCATTGAATATTTAACCTTCAGGTGCTCAACCCAAGAAAACGGCACCAGTTAACACTACAAGCCATACTCAGCTATGGTTTTGGTTCTGCATTCTGTAATTGCAATGCATGCAGTTATCGAGTTTCGAAAATTCCCTGTACAATGAGACCGTTGGATTCAGTTGATTTTGGTATTTACAGTTAATTGGGTAAGTCATCATTGCCGAGGCCATTCAGGCATTATTAATATTATATTTAGTAATAGAGTCATTTTTAGGAATTTGCTACTGAAATGAGGATGTGGGTGTTATCATAGCTTAACTACATTGTATGTTTCAGATTTTAATGAACGGAAAAAAGATGTTATGATTCCTCGACCATTCAGAGCTCGGTTTTATATGAAGGAAAAAGGCCCTGGTATGTGAGGGCTGTGGAAATATCCACAAGTGTTAAAAGATTAGAGCTGGCAAAGGAAGGGCACTTGTGTAAGCTTTGGTGAAGCAATGGGATCCCTTGAACATCAGCATGGACATGATAATGATAATGGCAAGAACAATGGTTGTAATAGCTTTGAGTTTCCCAAGGGCAGTGGGGGTGGCGGTGGAAGTGGGGATAGGTCATTTCACCCCAGGCCAGTTCTAGGGCCGCTTTCCAAGCCAGCCCCTTCCAAATGGGATGATGCCCAGAAATGGTTGGTCAGTCTGTCTGCAGGTGGAAGAGGAGATCATGGTTATGTCAAGAGTAAATCCAAGGCCTCTCGTGTACCCAGAAATGTTAGCTTTCGCTCTCTGTATGGCAAGACCTCTGTATCCAAGCCTTCAGAACCCTTGTTTGGCAATTGCAGTATTCCTCCACCTGTAGATGAAGAAGTGGGCTTTAATCAGGATGAGGGAGAGACCAAGAAGATAGATTGTGAAAATGAAAAGACATCAGAGCGGACTGATAGGCCCGTTGCAGATCCAGTCAATGAGCATACCAATGTATCCTACATTCCACCAGCTTCAACTGTGAGATCAGTTTCCATGAGGGACATGGGAACGGAAATGACTCCTATTGCCAGCCAAGAGCCCTCAAGAACAGGAACACCACTCAGAGCTACAACACCTTCTATTAGGAGTCCTGTTACTTCCAGGCCATCTACTCCGGGAAGGTCTGCAGCAGAAATTTATGAGCCAGGGCTGACAGATCATGGCAAGACCAGAAGAGAAATAATGGCTTTGGGTGCACAGTTAGGGAAGTCAAATATCATAGCATGGGCCAGCAAAGAGGAAGAAGAGCAGGATGCTTCTAAATCACTCAACACTAATGGTATGCAACGGGTGAACATAAATGTTTATGACGCCCGGGCTGCAGAATGGGAGCAGGCAGAACGTGCTGAATACATGGCCAGGTAATTTTCTTATAAGTCCTTGCTTCCAGGTTTATATAGATCTTAGAATCCATGCAATCTCCCTGTAAGAAGATAGTCTCAATACATAAAAACATTTTCCTGAGAATGGAACTTCTTGAAAAATTGTACCTCTAAAGTTATTTAGAGCACTTGCAAAATAGATATGTAAATTCGAGATTTCATGCTAGAAACTGACTTCTTGATGCCATATATTCACCATCTCCTTTATGCATCTACATCTGTGCAATGCATTACAGAGGTTTAAAGATGCACGATTTAACAGAATTGTAGACCGTTGGTTGCAGTCTGGGATGTTGATGTAAACTGTTTGGGGTGAGACTAAATATTTTCGACCTCGTACATATGGATTAAACAGCATGCCTAAGTGTAGTGCTTGCCTTATCTATGATTTTAGTGAAAAAAATTAAAATCTTACGTTTACTTTATGAAATGTACATGATCATAACGGCGAAAAGGGATTTTTGTGTAGTGCTTAAATTGGTGTTAATTCAGCCATAGGTTCTATGTTTTCTGCATGACCAAGATATGGCCTCAAGGAAAACAGAGCTCTTTGAAAATAGTTTTGGTTATATAATGCAATGTTTGGATTTAATGGATTCAGTTTCTCTCTTTCCAGGTATAAGCGTGAAGAAGTTAAAATAGAAGCCTGGGAAAATACTCAAAAAATGAAAGCAGAAGCTGAATCAGGGAGAATAGAGGTATAGCATTATCTTGCGTTGAACAATCTTTTGTGTATAGGTGAAAATTATCTTAGTTATTTCCTAGTTATCGGGGAAAACTTTGAATGTATGACGCATCATACAAGGTATAAGAATGATTATACATGTCAAGGTAATTGGCTTCAATATATGGATTTCTTGGCAACTTTTGAACGGTAAATGAGTACTACTTAGATATAAGTATATTCCAGAAGATGGATTTATAAGCTTTATTCTTGATTTTTCTCACTTTTATAATCCAGGCATTTTCTATTCCCACTGAAATGCTTAGAAGTTGCAGTAGAGCTTCTGTATCATTTTTCTTTCTGATTTCTAGATTGAAATAAAATGAAATTAAACTTTTTAATGACATCTATCAGACCAGGCAGTCTATGTGATCCAAGAGTTGAACTGTTCGGTAACTAGTAAAAACACCTACTATCGAACCACAACCCCCATTTCTGACTGTCGGCTATTTCTTTGCTGATCATGATCCTTCTGCTATGGATTTTGATCAAGTACTGTCATCTTCGTTATTCATTCTTTCTTGAACAAAGCTGTTCAAGACTATACTTTTAGGGTTTAGGGTTTAGGGTTTAAGAGTATTAGCATAATTGATTCTATTGTCCTCATAAACCATACATTCCATGATTGTATGTATGATTACTTTCTCGGACTATCATTTCCTCAAATTTTGTCATGCTGTGAAATTGGTTGTTTAGCCTTCAGGCCTTTAGAAGTATTTCATGGACATTTTGCACAACATAATTCCTGTCCCCACTTGTCCACATCCTACATGAAGCTCCAGTTTATCAAGTATCTGATAAGACCGTTCAACGTTTTTAGTTCCACAACATCACACCTTAATAAAAAATCGATCTAGAGTTTTTCAGTAATGTTTTGATTTTTAATGTTGGATAAGTATTATACACTTTCCATGTTTAATAATCCAGATGGGTCAACTTCATTGCTTATATGAAAATTGATTCTGAAAAATACATTAAAATTTGTGTGTTGTTTTAGGTTTTTCTATTTTCATCCATGTTCAAAACATTCATATTTTATCTTTTGCATGATTGCATGCAATGTGTAAAGCCACTTTCAACATGTCTATTTATAAAATTATATCTACACATGTTTAAGGGTGAAGGAAGAGAGATTCATTGTTGTATTGGACAACCTTTGAGTTTTTGTAATAGTAAATCTTTTATTGTCCAAAGTTTTTTACTTGAATTTTCTCAGATAAAAATATTGCATATTATCTTTACATTCTGTTTTTTTAATTGTTATTACAGATTGTAAACACACTACTTCTATTAAACATATTTATCAGACTTCTTTTTCTTTCCATTTTAAAACAATTTATCTGAATTCTCAAAATTTATCAGACAAAATGCCTAACATATTTAGAGAAGTGACATTAGTTAGTAATGTTAATTGAAATTTGAAACTGATATTTATTTCAAATTAACTCTTTATACACTTACGGATATTCTTATATTTGACAAATGCATGCCCTTGCACTTGTCTTTGACTCACTATCTTGTGAAACTCTTATATGTGTGCATAGTTAAGCCAATGTTTGGTGGTTCCTTTTGCTCCTATTTGGTAGGAGTAATATTTTTTCACCTGTATGACTTTTTCTAGTAATGATATGGTTTATCATTGGCAATATCAGCAATTACTTAGGATTCAAGTTTTATTTATGAACTCATATTTATAGAAACTAACCTAAATTTTATGATTCTGAATCACTTTCATACCTGATATTGCCACCATATCAATGTATATGCAGGTCAAAGTTGAAAGAATGAAATGTCATGCTCACAAAAGACTAATGAAGAAGTTGGCAAAAGTGCGGCGCAAAGCTGAAGAGAAACGTTTAGCTGCAGAAGCCAAGGCAGCTAAAGAGGCTGTCAAAATAGCAGAACGAGCTAATTCCATTCGTCAAACTGGACATATTCCTTCCTCTTTCTTTACTTGTAAATTCATCTCTTGTAATTCCTCTGCCATGCTTTATGACTGCTGTCCCTAGTTCACCCTGTCTCTGATATCAGATTTTATATGTTCGTATCAGTTCCCTCATCCTCATTATTTGCTTTCTACAACGCTCCTTTATCCTATTTGTGGAGGATATTTCCTATAATTCTCTTTGAAGGATGTGTTCACATTTCTCTTTGAAGCCATGCATGCTTTAAGGAGTAGGTCATAATAGGTTTGAATACAGGGGGCTAGTGTTGTTCCTTCACCTTGCTGAAAAATATCCAAAGCAAATGGGAATAGAATCCCGTTGTGGGCTTTCACAGGGGGAGGTCTCCATACACCAGATTGGTGTCTTGCTTGGCGTTGACCTCAAAAACTAGCACTACCATTATCTGTATAATCAATTCTCTCTATGTGCATATCATGGGCATGGGTCTTAGAGGCCTGACATGTGTACATTGCATCAATAAGTATTTATGCTCTTACCTTATCTATTTGTTGTAGTATTATCTTTCTATTCTAATTCATTCTTATACTCTTATAGTCCATCTCTTGTATTATCTTTCTATTCAGATTCATTTCTATGCCAATTGTCCATTTGCTGGTGTTTTGGTTCTCAAGACTCAAAAGTTGGAGGCAGAGTTTAAATTTGATGGTCGATCTTGTCAAGTAAATTTTTCATGATGGTTATTTATTCATATTTGTCTTTTAAATATGAAGGCATATTTTATTGTAAACAAAATTATATATAAACTAAATTTATATATCAAAATAAATTAACTATATATATGTATATCAAAAACCATCATATAAAAAGAAACAGTTACTAGTAATCTGACTAAAGCTGGGGTTGCATTTGCTGCATGATACTGAGGTAAAACAGAATGGCATGTTAAACTGGAATATGTATCAATTTAAAAATTAAGGAAAAGGATCTCGGTCTGTTGTATCTCATAATTGATGCAATTTATACATAGCATTTTGCCCAAGCAACATACTTTCTGATGCAATTTGTAATGGCATGTTAAACTAGAATATATATCAACTTAAAAATAAAGAAAAAGGATCTGGGTCTGCTGTATCCCATAAATGATGCAATTTATACACAACATTTTGCCCAAGGAACATACTTTCTCATTTTTGATCGTGTGGACTTTTAAGTTGTGAACATACTTTCTATAGTTAGCTTATACATTGATGCAAGGAGAAATGTGTGGATTTTGTATTTGTGATATTCTTGTTAGAATTTTGCAAAAGCCACTGTGTAGACTTACAAGCAGTGTATATGCAGAGTGACAGAGCTTGTATCGTTGCATATAGAGTTGCAACATTTGCAAACTGTCGGTCCATGAAAGATTAACTAGATTTGTTATGTGCTTCCATCCCTTTCCAGATTGGTTAGTTCTGGGATGAAGTCTTGGGGCTTAGGGTCTGGGGGCTTTATCTTTCTTTTCAACATGCAAAAATGACGTGGGTGTAGAAAACTTGCATGGAAATTCCTTGATCTTGTGTTGGGGCTTATGATCTTAAGTTGTGAAGCCAAAATATACGATCAAATGATGGAGACTTTTTTTGACTAATCAGGGCGTCGATCAAGGAGGCAGTGGCCATTGTAAAAACATATGAATTAGAGAAGGCCGATGAAGCGACTGAAGAAGGTACGGAGATTTAGTAAGTCGATGATTGGGCTAAGGCAACAATAAAATTAGCACAAAAACTTCTTTGATTGAGCCCTTTCCGTAAATGGTATACATGATGTACGGATTGAATGTTAATCAAGACTGGCGAAGTAAGGACCCACCTGCTACGTCCTGCAAGTGGACCTAGTTGATCCCATTGATTCAGGGCCTTACAATAATTTATAGGGGAGAGGATTTGGTTATTGAGTAGTTTTAATAGGGAGATGGTCCACCAGGGTCAACTGTCTGGCTATGGAGTCAGTAGAATGCTTCTGATGTGACCATTTTGTGTTTTTCATTAAATCATGTTTTTCATCAAAATGATTTATTATAGGGGAAGAGCACCACTAGTTGAGCTTGTATCAATTGTTGTGAGGGTTGTTGATACCTTTTGTTCCAAAAATTGAACAAATAAAACCTATTGTTTGAAACATAAAATATCATTTTTTGTTAGGAAATGTACCAATAGTCATTAGGAAATGTACCAATAGTTGTTAGGAAATGTACTAATATTGTAAAAAGTAACTAATCAGGGGATGCCATATCAGCTGCACAACTATTAGGGCCTCTTTTGCACGTCTATTGGTCTCACTTTTTTTTGGGGCTGTTTTGGACACCTTGGCAAAAAACATGTTGATGTGGTGCTGAAAGTTTAGTTTTAAGTAGGGGACTTGCCAAGTAAGCTACTGTAAAAAATTGGGAGTGATTTGAAATTTCCACGTAGGATTTTAAAAAGTGCAAAGTCAGGGTGCTCAACTACTGGTGCTCTTCCCCTACGTGGCCTGCTTTTGAACAATTGTATTGTATTTTTAAACTTAATAAATAATTTTGGATAACACAATGGTAAGGGACAATCAATTGGCAGCATAGCTAGTTCTAGGAAGCTGCATTGCTAGCTCTTAGTTCCTAGTGGACATAAGAGTTGACCACAATAGAATCTTTAATGGAACATTTAAACAATCATAGTATATTCAACTAATTCTCAAGTAGTACTTGAATGTCAATCAAAGATTGGCGAAGTAAGGATCCACATGTGATGTCTTGCAAGTGGACCTAGTTGATCTCATTGATTTAGGGTCTTGAGATAATTTATAGGGGAGAGCATATGGATTTGAGCATTTTTAACAGGGAGACAGTCCAACGAGATCTTATAGTGGGCAAGAACATCACATTTAATAAATCATTTTGAAAAACACAAAATGGTCACATCAAGCATTATGTTGGTTGCATAACCAATTCCGAGCAAGAACAAGCTATGCAGCTAGTAGAATGCTCTGATGTGACCATTTTGTGTTTTTCAAAATGATTTATTAAATGTGATGTGTTTTTGAATAAGTGTATTGTATTTTCAAACTTATTTAATAAATCATTTTGAAAAACACAAAATGGTCATATTAGGGCAATTTGTTGACTACATAGCCAGTTTCGTAGTGGACATAAGAGTTGACCACAATGGAATCTTTAACGAAACATTTAATTAATCATAGTATATACAACTTCTTTTCGAGAACTACTTGAATGCAGACCAAACAATGTTCACAATATATTTGTTTTATAACTAGTTTTTATTTGATCCCAAAAGATGTTTGTAGTCTTTAAAATCAAACAAAATGTGATTTGCATCTAACACAAATGATACAAAATCCATGTTGTTAAGATATACAACGTTTCATATAATTTTATGTATGTATATTAAAAACATATATTATGCAACACTACATGTTAGGATCACCCATAATAAAGTTTTATAGATTAAGAAAAAAAGTTGCTTTGTTAACAAAAATAACAAAAACCATGGTCAATTGTGAAAGGGAAAAAGCATCCCTAAAAGACCTCTAAGAATCAGTATGAACCTTCCATATCATTTGTTTATTTTAATTAGATGTTTATTATCTTGATATAAGAACATACCACTATACCTTCAAGCATAAACAAACATAATTAATTTTCCATTGCAGTAACCTATAGAGGAAAGATAATTTAGCTAATAGATCTATGTAAATTTCAACAACATAACAACATGGAAGTTAACAATTTAAGAACATGGAAGAAGGAGAAATAGACATAAGAGATTGAATACCAATATATGTGGGAAAAACCCTTTTAGGTAAAAAACCCCCACACTCCAAAGCATCAAACCAATGTATTATTCAACAACAAATAAGTTACAATACACTTGTAGGCTCATAGTCTCCGTCTCTAACATAGATAGTATAACAACTCTATAGTAATCACCCTATCTTTCTCTCATGAATAATACAACAAATATTTAATAATATACAAGCTATGCTCCAAAGAAAACAACTCCCATCTTCAACAGAGCAAAAAGCTAAAGAAAGTTGATCATCTATGGCTCTAACTTCTTGCTTATCCAAAACAAAGCCATCTTCTTTCTTGAGTGTAAATCTCCAAGGAAAGCAAATCTTTCCTTTAACTTGGCCTCCAATTTATTTTTGTTGTCTGTTTTGAAATAGAAACTACAAATATTCTCTCAAGTCAACATAGAAAATTGTCAAATAGGTTTTTTTTTTTAATCAACAATGAAACTTTTGATTTAAACTTCCTAAAATGACTTCCAAGAGTGGGCACCCGTTTCCCCAAAATAGGGATTGCTCCCTATGTGATCTTCTACAAAATAGGAAACATGCCAAAGGCTTCACCTACTGTGTAGGAAGCCACCTCTTTAAGAGGACCCATAAAGTGAATAGAAAACTTTTTTTTTATTAAATATAAGGTAAAAGATCAGTTACAAACGCATCACTATTTAGACTATGACTTGATTATCAAATTTCACTTAGTGGATACAAAAAATGGATATTACTATACGAGACTAACTCATATATACTCATACCTCGACTACTATATGCAAAATGGGGCCTATACACGTAGTTGAATATACATCAAATCAAAAAATTCTAAACAATATATCCTATATAATCAACAAATACATCAGATCAAAACATGATATACAATATGTCTTCATTACTCAATCCAGGAGGTCCATCCAAGAGGGCCTTCCATCCAAATGACAGTTTTGTTCCATGGTATTGCTCCTACTTATGCTAACTAGGCTTGATACTAGCATTCAATCTTCCTGCCTTTATTGATCTCATGCATAAAAGCCTCCAGTGCATTGACAAAAGGGGACCTTTCAATGTTGAATTTGGACTAGGTGTAGCCATGAGACAACTTGAACATATAGACTTGTAATTCCATCTTTCAAACTTCTTCACTACAAGTCTCATCACAATGGATACCTGCACATCAACAATATGAATAATGAGTCTCCTTAGAGACTCAATAAGTAGCCTATCCTTTCCTTGATACCTTTCCTCATTCCTAATTTTCCAAATACTCCAAAGAATTTCACAAGATAACATGGACCATAACAGATTACTATCTTTCTTAATGCCTTTAATGTAACAAAAAACAACATCATGATAACTAAAACCATTAGCAAAATTAACTCCAAACATATTCCAAATTTCCTTAGCAACAATTCGATCAAAGAATATATACATAATAGTTTCAGCAATCCTACATATATTACACAGATCAATATCATTATGATTATTCTTAATAGGAATCCCATGGAGATTAAACAACCATTTGAAGCCTTTCCCTTTAGGCATGATGCTACTTTCCCAAAGTCGGGTGAAGATCTTTTGCCAATCATCACTGCTGCAATTCAAGTGCCATATAGAGTTAATATGAGTAATCAAGTTAGAATTAGAACATAAAGAATCATAAACCATTTTAGCTTTGGTATTCATGAGTAGAGAGTCATCCGCCCAAGTGTAGGAATTGAATATGTCTATAGTCACCTCACATGGCTTGGGGAGTTGAAGGTTGAGATAGGACACCCTCAACATAGAATAAGTCCTCTGGTTGGAAGGGAGAAAATGATACCTCTGACTGATCTTAAACCAAGAAATCACATTGCCATTAGTAATATTATCATTAAAGCATCAAATTCCTTTAAGAAACCAACTCTTAGCAGAGCAACCTTGAATGAAAGCAAGCGGTCTATCCTAACTGAACAAGTTCCATAAGATTGACCTCTCTCCACAAACATAATTGTTATTATTGAGGATTCTATTATTAGTAATCATGTGTCTAATGAATTCCCATGCCTTCCATATTGCATTGAACACATTAGAACCAGTCGGGGAGATAGGGAAGTGGCCAATGATAAGATCACTAAAGGGGAGGTTTTCTAGGTCTTGGCTTGCTTCAAGACAACAAGCTTAATGTTATTCCTAATAAGCACCTTCTGTGGTTCCTCACCTTCTAGAGCATGAAAAATTTGGATTTTGTGGCTAAAGCAAAATTCCTTGTATCTTGAGATCCTCCAATACCATTCCACCCAACTTTTTACTTAGACAACACCAATTCCATTTAACTAAGTGCCACTTCATGTTACCTCTGTTGTTCGACTAAAGGAAGTTCTTAACATATTTTTGAATATCATTAATCTAATAATTACGGAACAACCAAATAGATGCATAGTACATAGGCTATCAGAGGAAAGTATTTCTTGACAGACCTTAAGTCTGCCTGCTAAAGATAGATACTGTCTATTCCATTTGCCAAGGTTGCACTCCAGTTTCCTTTTAATCCATAGCTACATCTCCTT
The DNA here is from genome assembly GCF_030272615.1 of Cryptomeria japonica. NCBI lineage: Eukaryota > Viridiplantae > Streptophyta > Pinopsida > Cupressales > Cupressaceae > Cryptomeria > Cryptomeria japonica. The sequence continues at coordinate 256,551,832 of NC_081410.1, forward strand.
CAGACATGGATTAACAGTGAAGGGAATGCCCATATATCTCACTTGTTTAGAAGGACTACCCCATTGATATCCATACTTACTGAGCCATAGGGGGGATATCATCCCAACCCAAAAGAGTGGATTTGGTTGTAGAGATATTAGCCCTAGAGGCCACATAATATATTGAGCTTTAACATCAAGGAGTCCATATTATCTTCTTCAAGATCCAAAAAAATGGTTGTATCATCAACAAACTAGATATTAATAAGGTCCACTTTGTTGGGTAGGGAGATACCCCTAACCCTTGGAGAGTGGGTAGATTCTCTAAGTGTAATACCCTAAAAATGGTCATCTAAACCATGGGCCCCTAATCTTGACAACATCACCAAGGTCCTAACCAAAGGCAATTAAAACAATCTTGAGCACATTATTAATTCTTTAATCATCAAATATCACATGGCGAATCAACTATTCAAATATTAATTAAATATTCATTTAATTAATTGAATCATTTCCAAGAATACCATTTTGATCAATTATCTTATTTAATTTATTAAACATCCTTGCATATTTAATTAATTAATAAAATTGCCATTTAATCATGCAAAAGGAATTAATTTATTACAAAAGAGGAATTAATTACAAAAAAGAATTAAATTGGGAGAGAAATTGAACTTGAGATATTATTTCTTTTTTCTAAATTTAGAACTTGAAACCAGAAAAACAATTAATTGAATTATTGAATTATTCTCTAAAATTGGACCTCAAAGCTTTTCAGTTAAAGAAGTTCAGTTGCATTGAAAAGACTCTTTTAATAAAAGAATTATCTATTTTTATTAAAAGTGCATGGAATTAAATTAATATTATTTCCAATGCAACTTGGACTTCTAATTTGAATGCATTTCAATTAAACTATAATTGGAATCTATCTCAAGGTTAACTAAACCTGATTTCTCAATTATTTTCAATTAATCCTAAATTGAGCTTTTTTTCAGCTTTTCTCTTGAGGATTCTCTATAAATTCAGTCTTCAACTCTCATTTCAATTCACCCTAGATATTTTTGAGAACACCCTTGGAGATTATTATCATGCTAATTTCGCTCTGGAGTCATTGAAGATTATTGTGCTTTTTAGATTATTTGCATCCATTTTATATCCATCATTGCTTGAATCAATATTGCTTGAATTGATTATTTGCTTGAATTATTCATCCATTTTGCATCCATATAGTTAATATCATATAGATTAAATCCTTCGTCTTGGTGTAGTCTAGTCACTGGTATTGCTTATAAAAATCTGAGAGCAATCTTATACTCGCATCTTTTAGAAGGCAATTAGTCACTTTGTTATGGTTTATTATTGATTGATTATTATTTACTAACCATGCATATAATGACTTAATTGAAGTGTTGTGCTTATAGCTACATACCATTTTTTCACACACATCTCTGGCGCCCACCGTGGGGCAGAAGACTACATTTTTCGGCCTCCAAGACTGACTGCTTATTTCTTTGGTAATTTTCCAGATTTCAGATTTTTTGATTTTTCATTCGTACATCTTGTACGACATTTCCCACAGGCTGAAATGACAAACTGTAGGTGTCGTACGAACTGGAATCTTGTCTTGTACAAGTTGGGATCCTGTATCGTATGAGTTTTCATACTGTCGTATGACTCTGTATTTTCTGGTAAAAAAATTTAAAAAAGAGGCAAATTTTCATGATTTTTTATTGATTATTCTGACGACTGACCCTGACTATTTATCTATCTATCTCAGAATTTTTCACAGCCTAATCAATTTTTGTAGAAGGCTTGTCAAAGAATATGCTTGTCGCACAAAGACAATATGACTACTGATTCGTTGTCTTGGTAGGTTGCCTAAGGAGAATCGACTAAACATCGTGTATTCTTTAAATTCATTTTTAGGAACCTAACTTGCTATCTGGTTAAAGAAAAAATTTGTCTTTCGTGTTTTTAGAAGATTCTGAGAGGTAGGAGAGTATGCTCTTGTCTTTTTCTAGACAATCAAAAATCCAGACCCTTGAGGCTTTTTCTTTGTTTGAGATTTGTACATCTTTAGCAGGCCTGCCCTCTCGAGGGGTTGAAAAACTCTTAAAGTCGTTATGGCTGGTGTGAGGGGAACGACCTAAGTGGGAACAGCTAAACGCCAAGTACTCCAACCCACTATAAAATAAACATGATTTAATGAAAATCAAGTCAACGGTAGTGCTCGGGAATAGCTCTCCTCCGTACCTTTAGGTATATTAAACCTTGGTTTTCAAGGCTGGGAGACCTCTTAATTGAGTTTATACCTCGACGCGTCGAACAGATCCCTGACTAGTTCCAATTAATAGAAGCTACTCAGTTCATTTCCGAAAGGGGGATAATCTTTGTGCAAGAGAGATAGTAACTCTCCCAAGATACTTGTCATTTCGTGCCCCCATTAGCGTTTGGAGTCGGATAATACGACATTGAGAATCCATTGCATGAGACTCAGCGGTCGTATTCTGATTAGCTATTGGGTGTGTACCTGAGTCTACAAGCAAAGGTTTTCTTTCCTCACCAAATTCCTTAGGGTTTGCATGCTATGATTGGAGTCACTATACATACTACTTGTTTTCTGTGTTTTCATCCCCGAAACAAAAACTGAAATACCAAAATTGGAGAAGACAAGAGACCAACTCAGTGATTAGAAACTCTATCTGTGTCAGAAACTAGTCCATCCTAAGTCAAAACTCTATTTGTGTCAGAAACTAGTCCATCCTAAGTCAAAACTTTGTCTGTGTCAGAAACTAGTCCTTCCTAAGTTGAAACTCTGTCCATGTCAGAAACTAGTCCATCTTAAGTCGAAACTCTGTCTGTATCAGAACTTGTCCATCTTAAGTCGAAATTCTGTATCCTAGTCAAAAATTAGTCCATCTCAGAATTGGTCATACTCAGTTATCATACTCAGCAATCAAAAGAAATTAGAATTTCTAGGCTCTGTCCTATGAAAAGTCATACGAGTCTGATAATTTATCGTGCTACACCTGATCTTGTGTTGTATGAGTCTTCTGATTTGTCGTCCTAGACCTGATCCTGTGTCGTACGAGTCATTTTCATCTGTCATCTGGCTCTGTATCCTGTGTCATACAAAACAAAACTGCTCTGAGTATTTTGGCATCCTAAACATACCCATCTGTTGTACGGTACGAGGTAGCAACTCGTACGAAACATAACTTTTGTCGTCCGGTTTAGAAAATTTTGTCGTACGAGTCTTTGGTTTTGTCAGAACAAAACAATCAAATTTGCCTAAAAATAGTCTACAACAAACATAATACTGGTTATCATCTTCCTAAGCATAAACAGATCAAGGCAGTGTACCTCTGCCATTTGCATTGCACGATTTGGTCGATCATCTTTCAGCTAGTTCAATCAACTACCTATCAAATTTTAGTCACTTAGATAACGTCTTATACAGGATAGATCATTCCTAAAACTAGACTGAATCTTACACTACTCTTAGAATCAACTTAGATAAACGTCTTATACAGGATAGATTGTTCCCGAAACTAGATAGAATCTCAGTTGTTTCTCCCGAACAATACTCTAAACAGAAAAACTAGCTTTGAAATTGATCTTGACCTCTGCATCACAAACAACTTTAGGTCGCACCAATCCATAAAAATGCCTACACAAACCAAGAGTTCACATAAGAAATAAGCCAAAGGCAAAGGAATACCCTTTTCATATATCAACAATCCATTTTACGAAGGGGATCCACTTACTGACGTACCGTCGTCATCGGGCGGACCAATTTTTGATGAGCCTAAATCTCCCACTATACATGAGACATAACACAATGATGGAAACAAGGATGATAATAACATTCCCGAAAATGATAATGATTCCTCATCATCAAGTGAGATTGAAGAAGATACTGAACCTCCAAAAAAAGAAATTTGTGACTGTCAAAAGGACAAAGACTTTATAAAAATGATGAAAGCTATCATGACCCGAGAGAAGGAAGACTATTTCTTAGAACTAGCAAAACAAGGTGCCAAACTTCCTACTGGATATGATGTTCAGACACTCGTTACTAAAAAGAAAGAATCACCCATACTAATGGTACGCAAACAATTACAAGCCTTACGAATGGAGGTCACATAATTGAAAAATAAGGACAAGTCCCCAAAACAATATTCTTTGGAAACCAAATGTCCCTTTCCATTTGACAAGAATCTATACATGCCTCCATTTCCCTCACGAGTGGAGATCCCAAAATTTGATAAGTATGATGGTACCTCAGATCCTCAAGATCATGTCAGAGAGTTTTGTACCGCCTGTATGGAGTTCATGCACGATCAAACGTACCTCATGCGCCTTTTCCCAAGGAGTTTAGGGGGTCAAGCAATGGAATGGTTCTCAAGTCTACCCAAGGGAATAAAAACATCCGAAGAACTAATCCAACTATTTTTACAATACTACTCATACAACATTCGACATCCTGTGACTATGATCGAGCTTTGCAATACTAAACAAAAAATAGGAGAGCCTCTTCTTACTTTCCTCCAACGCTGGAGAAAGATGTTTTCTAGGTATTCTCGACCTATCCCAGACTTTGAGAAAATGGATATATTTGTCAATAACTTGCTCCCCGAACTGAAGTATAGTGTACAAATACAAGTACACCCATCATTTAACAAAATGGTAGATAATGCCATTCAAATGGAAGATGTGCTCATAAACAAGGGGGATATCTCACCTTGGAAAGAAACACAACCAAGATCTAGCTCTAAAGACAAAAACAAGTATTGGAAATTTGGCAAAGACAACAACAAGAATGTTGTTAACGATGGAGTAGTAGACACTGTCAAAGCTAACTCAAAGTCCACAATATTCAACTTGGCTAGTGGTACACAAGTACTTAAAGTTGCTGAGGTTGCAGCACAAAATCTACCAAAGAAAACAAAAGAATAGTTCAAAGAAAAGCCTTGGCTTTCCAAACCTAAGCGTGATTTTACTTCTCTCGAAGAATCATATGAATCTGCTTTCAAAACTCTGTTGGCAAACAACTTGATAACACTACTAGATAACTCTAGACCATATGATCCAGAAGTCAAACCAAGATGGTGGAGAGAAAATGAATACTATGACTTCCATCAGAATAAAGGTCATAACATAAACAATTGCATGAAGCTGAAACATGAGATTCAAGATCTCATAGACGCTGGTAAAGTTGTTGTTGGAAATCATCTGACCAATGCAGATCATAAAGCATTTAAGGACCCTTTGCATGTTTACGAGCAAGGTGATTCTTCAAAGACCAAAGGAGGTGCCAAGGTAAATTATACTTATACCAGTTAGGACAACATTATCAACATGATTGATCCTTCCCACTCAGAATATTGCAATGTGATTATAGTCCAAGATAAACCAAATGAATCATGATATGCAAGAGCTCTCACCTGTTCTCAGAAGAAAGTCACCCTCCAAGGAGCTAGTTCTTCCGACTCAGCTCAAGCAACATCAAACCCACCAGCCTTGCCAAACAAACAAAAAGAATCAACCTTAGACAAATTTAAAAGGTTAACTTCATCATCATCTTCTGGATATAGTGTCATTGAATAGTTGAAAAGGATAAATGCTCAAATCTCAATCTTTGAATTGCTAAAAGTCTCATCTGCTCACAAAGAGATCCTAGACAAAGCATTGCTCACCACCAACATTCCAAAAGATTTAGACATTGACCGACTTCAGTCTATGGTGGGTCATCTGACTTCACCTCACTATTTGACCTTCTCCGAAGAAGATGACAACTCACTAAATCATCCACATAACCAGCCATTGCATATTGAAGCCATGGTCCACAAACATAGAGTTAAACATGTTTTGATAGATGGAGGCGCAAGGTTGAATATCTGTACTTACAGTCTGCTTACACAACTAAGATTCTCTGAAAATGTCATTGATCCTAGCAATAAAATAACAATAAAAGCCTATGATGAAGAAGAGGACTTCTAAAGGTCTAGTATCATTACCTATTAGAGTGGGACTAGTAGAAAGAGATGTCCTTTTCCAAGTACTTGATATTCCTTTGTCATATAATATATTACTAGGCAAGCCGTGGATTCATGACATGAAGGCAGTACCGTCAACATACCATCAATGCTTAAAGTTTCCTTATAACGGAGTTGAAGTCAGTATTCCTACAAATACAAATGTTGTCTGTAATGCATTGACAAAAGGTGCAGATACTTTTGTGCCTCATAATAGGGCAGCCTCTCCAAATGTAGATCCAGAAACACTGATGAAAGACTTAGAAAAGAGATTGAAGATTACAAATACTGACATGGATGGCTACAAGATAGAACCGATACTATCATTAGTTTCTCTCCCTCCATCACCAAAACAGTTTTGCAAGCCATCAGAGGCTATGAGAACACAAACTTCAGCTCCGAATAACATATATAATGGTCTCTTTGTACAGTCTTCTACCTCCTTGGCAGATGAATTAGAAGAGGATGTTGTTCTTAACTAGCTCTTTAAGGAGGATAGTCAAAATGAGGAGGTACGACATTGTGAGATTTCCTCTAACCAATATGGTCTTGGCTACAAAATGATTCAACGCATGGGGTACTCAGGTACTAGTCCTCTGGGCAAACAAAAGGAAGGTATTATTGAACCGATTCAGCTACAAACCAAATCCACAAATGATAAGGCTGGGCTGGGATACAATCTGAAAAAGACATCAGATCAAAAACATGTTTCTAAGTCTAAGTGGCAGAAAAGAATATCGCCTTCAACATTACAGGAAGTAGACACTCAACAAACAAAAGAAGAGTGTAGAAAAGAGAAAGAGGAATCAGCAGTCAAGAAAGAAGAAACCATCAGTGCTTAGGCTTTGATGGTATCAACTACAATAATACAGGAAGTTGAGGTCCCTGAGGATATAAGAGATGAAGTAGTAAGAATCAGAGAATTGTTTGCACCACTAAAAGTTCTAGTCACATATACTGGTAGGCAGCAAGTAGACAATTCGGAGAATGATTCAAATGAGTATGAATGGGGTCTTGACCACCTCTCAAACACGTCCACTATAGAAACTCCAGAAGAGTCTAGCAGTGTCATAGATGATGCTCAAGAGCTGATGCGCATAAAACTAGAGAAATAAATACAGGAAATTAGACAAAAGAGACAAGCAAATTATGAACAAGGACTGAAAGAAGGAAGAATACTAGAAAGCTTCTAATCTATGTACCCCTATCCTAAAATAGAACAAATCAGGTATAGCACTACACAAGAAGAGTTAGAAGCTATAGAACAAGAACTAGTTATCAGTCCAAATGAAGCTGAATGGAGTAGACAACAAAAAATCACAGAAACATCAAGATCATGTCAACAGGTGTGTCAGATACAAATGACAAATGAACCACAAAATGAAGGAACTTGCAGTATTAAAGATGTTGGTGTTGATACCATACATACACTTATTAAATCACTTGAAGAAGACTTGGAAACTTCACTTGATGACTCTGATGACAGTCCTATTCAGGACAATATCTACTCAGCCTCAAATTCTGAATCAACTGATACAAACAATGAAAATCTGTCTACTGATCTTATTGATGTTCAACCACGATATGACGTCCAGTCTGGCATAGTGAACGATGTTACAAGTATGTCTATTGGATTAGATCAACTAAATATTAATGCGAACTTTAATAATCACGACCTGACTCTTCCTAGTCTCGAGACACTTATGCAAGGTATTCTTCTGGAACTCAACTTTTCAATCCACTGCTGTGATAACAATACCGTGAACACTCTTGAGCCTATCCAAAATTTATCCTTAATACACCCTGAATTGATTGACTGTACTTTACAAAACTAGCCCATGAGTATACCTATTTTTGCCAATGACTATACATTAGCCTATTATCTCAATGTAGTCGAACCTATAGACTCTTCCACCAGTGAACAAAGTGAAAATATGATTGAAGCGGATATCAAGTATCTTAGTCGCAAAACAAAGAAAAATAAAAATAAAAGATCCGATGGTGAAAACCACATTGTGGCGGTGTCAGAATCTAAAAAAGAGAAAATAAAGGACATACCTAAAGGTGAAAACCTCTCTGAGGCGCCTGAAGGTGAGATACTTGATATACTGCCAAGTCATTTTCAAGAAAGGTCCTCCATATTGATCAAGCCAACTTAGCCAGTGAACATTGGGAGTCAAGAGACACCACACATCATTCATGTAGCTCAATCACTATCAGCAGAAGAATTGAAAGAGTTCACTCAACAATTCTTAGAAAAGAAAAGAAACTTTGCATGGACATACTCTGATATGCCAGGCTTGGATCCTAATCTCATTATGCACCATCTTTCAATTACACCAGGAGTAAAACCAGTTAAGGAAAAACTCTGTAAGATGCACCCGCATGTAGCACTATTAGTCAAGGCTGAACTAGAAAAATTGCTCAAAGCTGGATTCATCAAAGCTATAGATTATGCCGAATGGATTTCAAACATAATACCTATGTCAAAGGTAGACAAGTCTATCAGAGTTTGCACTGACTTCAGAGATCTTAACAAAGCTTGTCCGAAGGATGACTTTCCATTCCCAAATATTGATATGATAGTTGACATGACTGCTGGATATGAGATGTACTCACTAATGGATGGATTCTCCGGATATAATCAAATCAAAATAGCTCCTGGAGATCAAGAAAAGATAGCTTTGACCTATGCATGGGGAACCTTTAGCTGGAACGTCATGCCATTTGGGCTAAAGAACGCAGGAGCAACCTATCAAAGAGCAATTACAACTATTTTTCATGATATGATGCATAAGAATATGGAAGATTATGTTGATGACACCTTAGTGAAGACTATGAAAATATCAACACATATTCAAGAGTTAGGTCCTATAATAGACAGAATGGAAAAGTTCAAACTCCGATTAAATCCAAATAAGTGTGCATTCAGAGTGACATCTGGTAAACTACTTGGCTACATCATTTCAAAGAAGGGAATTGAGGTTGATCCTGAGAAGATCCAAGCCATAATGGAAATGCCACCTCTGAAGAGCATCAGTCAAATGAGAAGTCTACAGGGATGTCTCCAATCCATCAGATGATTCATTTCGCAGCTAGTAGACAAACCTCAACCTTTCACAAAGTTATTGAGAAAATGAGTAATATACAACTGGGATCAACAATGCGAACAACATCTTCAGCAGATAAAAGAGTACCTATCAAATCCACCAATATTGATGCCACCAATTTAGGGTAAACCACTAATCTTATATATATCAGCAATTGATTCATCACTGGGGGCACTTCTGGCACAACAAGATGACAACAAAAAGGAACAAGCTATTTATTACATCAGCAGGACATTGGTGTCTTATGAAATGAACTACACTATAATAGAAAAAGCATGCTTGGCGTTATTCTTTGCATCAAAAAAATTGAGACACTACATGCTAGCACATTCAGTCAAGTTGGTGGCCAAAATTGATCCACTCAAGTATCTTCTCAATAAAGCAACATTTACAGGAAGATTGGTGAAATGGGTGATGATCCTTACAGAGTTTGACATTGAATATGTGGAACGCAAATCCATAAAAGGACAAGTAATTGCCGATCAACTTGCTAAAGCTCCACTTGAAGACACTCAACCGCTACACATAGAGTTTCCAGATGAATCTATAATGCACCTTACTCAACAATCTTGGAAAATGTTCTTTGATGGGTCCTTTACCCAAAATGGTTCAGGTGCTGGCATATTGTTTATTACTCCTCAGAAGTATTCAATCCCAAAGTCTTATAAGATTCTATTCCCCTACACAAACAACATTGTAGAATATGAAGCTTTGGTGAATGGGATAAAACTAGCTATTGAATGGATGGTTACTGAATTGTATATCTATGGAGATTCTCAATTGGTGGTTAATCAAATCAACGATACATATCAAACTTGAGATAAGAAATTGATTCCTTACAAGAGGATGGTTGATGATCTTAAGAAGTATTTTGCTTTTGTATCATTCCAGCAGATTCCTAGATCTGCAAACAGAGCAGCAGATGCTATGGCTACCTTGGCATCTATACCTGAGTTACAAGAGTCCAATTTTCACTTTGATTTCCTGGTGGAAGAGTTATATTACCCCGCTTATGATTCTCTCAAGACCCAAATAGTCTGTTCTATTATTGGACATGACTCATCCCGATACAACCACATCTATTCCTATCTATGCGACCAAATTATCCCTAGAAATCTTACCCGAAATGAGAAAAGAAACCTAACCCAGAATGCTTTACGATATGTTATCATAGCTAATGATTTATTTAGATGAGGTTTGGACAGTACATTGCTTAGATGTCTAGAAACTGAAGAATCTAAACATGCATTATTGGAAGTCCATGAAGGTATTTGTGGATCTCATTCTAATGGCCTTACTTTAGCTTGGAAACCACTATGGGCTGGCTACTACTGGCTAGACATGGAAAAAGATGCCATCAAATTTGATAAGACTTGTGAGAAATGTCAGCTTCATGGAAATCTCATACATGCCCCGACAAGGGACCTCATACCATTTATTACACACTGGCCTTTTCAGCAAAGGGCCTTTGATCTCATTGGTCAGATATATCTTGCTTCATCTAACAGACATAAATTCATCATAACTGCCACTGAGTATTTCACCAAGTGGGTAGAAGCGGTTCCGCTCATCAAAGAAACCAGTAAACAAGTCACCTTGTTCATCCTAAACTATATCATTTGTAGGTATGGGATACCTTCGTCCATCGTGACTAATAATGGAGGGCAGTTTAAGAATAAAGATCTGGACGAGCTTTGTGAGAAATTCAAAATAAAGCAACACTGGTCATCAGTATATTACCCTCAAGGTAATGGACAAGCTGAGGCATCTAACAAAAATCTACTGACTATCTTGCACAGAACAGTGAACAAGTCTAGGAAGGATTGACAACTGCAGCTCAATTCTGCACTATGGGCTTACAAAACAAGTATCAGAACACCTATTGGGGCTACACCTTTCTCTTTGGTGTATGGGTCCGAAGCAGTACTACCCATTGAAGTAGAAATACCATCTCTAAGAGTTTCTTTGCAAGGTCTTATTACTGATGAAGATCATAGAATATCTAGATTGCAAAAACTCGAATTGCTAGATGAGCATCGACAAGTGGCGTTTGATCATCTTAGAGTGTATCAGAAGAGAATGTCCAATGGATATAACAAGAAAGTTTGACAAAGGGAATTTCAGGTTGGTGACCTAGTTCTGAGAGAAAATCCAAAAAATCAACAGTTTCGCGATAATAAAGGGAAGTTTGAACCCAACTGGCTGGGTCCCTACATTGTTACTGCAGTATTCAGCTCTAGTGCCTATCAACTCTCAAACTCGGAAGGAGAACAACTCCATGAATCGATTAACACCATCCACTTGAAAAACAAAATTCGCTTAGCATTCTCTGTGCTATCAACATGTACAATTGGAAAAAGTCCTGAAGAAATTCTAAAAATTGGAAAATGTTGAAAAAAATAAAAAAAATTAGAAAAATCATAAAACACAAACAAATCAGAAAAAGAAAAAGAAATATAAAGAGACAAAATGCCCTGGTGAAAACCTGGTAAACAGGCACCTTGGTGAAAAACAAAATGAATCTCTACCAAGCAGGTGAAAACCTGGCAAACAGGCGCCTCTTGTACTCAAGTGCTCCATCTATCAACACAACGTTGGCATTTCCCATTTTCATGCATCTTTGCTTTTGCTTGTACATATTTTTCAGTCACTTTCGTGACATCTTGGTTCGTTGGAGCCCTCATGACTTAAAACTGATCAATGTCCTAGTCTTAGGTTACTTGACAGAGCACATTACATATCCTAAGCAGTGTCAACCAAGTCATCTTTCCGTCAGTGAATCGTGGTCATCCACTCCGAGTCAGTCACCTGTCTCCTAACTACCAAAGAGTTTTTATCACTGAGTAAACAAACAACACAACATAACGGAAAACAATCACTAAACAGTTTGAGCTATGAATGAACAATTTTCTTTGTGTGCTGTCTTTTTATATTGGTTTTTGATTATTATCCCTCTGAATAACTCGAGGAAGTCTATTGTGACTAAGAGGAGCAAGGATTGGGGGCATAATATTTTCTTTGTTTTATGTTTGTAGGAATGATCCCAATGACCTGGAAACATATGAATTAGCTGGGTGTCTATGATAAGAGCCTTCACAACAAGGTGAAATTGCCTCACATACCTCGACTCCGCTTATTTGTATGCTACAGGGAGGTCCATATCATTTCTTTGTTTGTTTTGAGGGAATTTCTTTATGATGCAATTTGGGTCCCTGCGAAATCTATCCAAGGATATGAACGAAAAAGGGTCATCGCAGACAAGATAATAAATATTGCACATTGAGAAAGAAAGGAACTCTAACCTGCCCATTGTGTTCATTATACTCAGTGATGAATCTTAAGTATTTTAAATCCAGTGACTAGGTTTAGGTTGCATTTTGCATATCATTCTGTATTTTTGTGAGTTTAGAGTGATTTTGGTATAGTAATAATCTCTTTATCTTCTAAATGAGAGCTAAAAGCATCATCATTTCTTACGCTAAGTGATAAAGATCATCATCATTTCTTTGATCAAGTATTTGTGTTTTTGAGATGTTAGCTGCATACATAACATTTAATATAGCTTCATACATTTCATTATTCACTCATTTGCATTCATCTTATCGCATAGAAAAATGATTTTTTGTTTTTTTGCATTATTCATTACTTAGTTGCACATTCATTTATTTGCATATGAAAAGAAACAAAAATATACATCCTTAATCATTTGCATTGCATACATTCATATTGAAAAGAAATGCATACATATAGAACAAAGCATATAAAAGACATCTCATAAATGAATCAACACAAGTACGATGAAGTCAAATCGGATCTTGTATATATATATCATGTCAAGTCTAAAGGTACAAAATGATGTCGAATGACATATACAAACTCCCATTGGAGCAAGAATTGTATCGGCTATAAAAAAATGGGCGTGTCTACAAAAAAATATATCCGAACTACAAAAAGAATATCTAGCTTTGAGCCTCTCCCTCATCGCCTGGTGGAGGAGGAGCCTGATGACTAGGATCCTGTTGAGGTGCCCAAGCTCCCTCAGAATGTGCCATATACTGAGAATAAGGGATCACCTACTGAGCTACTGGAATTGCCACGCTATATGCTGTGACATAGTAGGCTACCCTGCTGTTTTGATGCAAAACCTCCTGCTAGAGGGTGTCTCGCTTCACTCTCATCGCTGTGACCTGACGATCGCACTCTGCTCTCAACTTTGTAAGCTAACGATCTCGCTCCGCCAACTAAGTCTAAGCCACTATTAGCTATGATTGCAGCTCTGCAAGATGTGTTCTCATCGACTGTCCTATGTCTGTCCCCCACTCTCTCGCCAGCTCTCCACTCCCATCTCCACCTCCAGTACCACCCTGCTCCTCTCGCCGTTGCCATACTTATCTCAGAGTTGCTTTCTCCTCCTTAGCTCCACCCAATCTCACTCCTACTCTCCCAAGGGATCCACCCTCACCCCTCTGCTGTCCACCCTCAGTTGGAACCCTGCTGCTACTAGCGCCAGGATCACCACTTGTCTGCCTAAGAGCCTCGGATCTCTATCCCTATTCCTGTCTCTAGCCCTGTCTCGGACCCTGTCCCTATACCTGTGTGGGAGCATCATCCTCCATATCCTCAATGCGCGGTGCCTACTCACCCGGATCTATAAACCTAGGAAAAGGATGCTGCTGGAACCACTCTCTATACTGGGGCAATACCCTTGCATCTTCTATATTATCTATATAATCTCATCTAAGGCGATGTAGACCAGTCAGCTCCTGCATGGCCAAGGCATAAGATAACTGTGGAGACCATCCCTGTCTCTCCTCATTTGCGTAACGTACATAAGTTGTAAACTCCTACGAGATCCCCTAAGGTCAGCCATACTGCCTCATCACTCGAGAAATGACGAACCACTCCACAATAGTCTATGATCTCCCAATAAGTGGGCGCGTGACAAAAAGGTCCTTGTGAACTAGCTTCCAGTCATCCCAAGGCTCCAAACCTCTATAAGGTCTCCACACTATGGCTATCAAATCATCTAACTATCACCACCAAAAATCTGTCTTGCCTAGATGGGGCTGCGTAATATAACTGACATACCTGTATATAATCGACTACCTGAGCTCTCTACTATCATCTATAATAGGCCGACAAATGGGAAGATGCTCCCAAGCCCAAACCTGTAAAATATATACACCTGCGGCCATGCTCTAACCATCTCTATACACGATCTCATGCATCTCGTGATACATGTGAGCCAGCAAGCAAGAACCCCAGCCAAGCCTCTAAGGGGTCTCCATCAATCTCATCAACATCCTGCCCCAACCACACTGGAAACCCTACTGCCCTCTATTTGGCATTAATAAATAGCCTATGAATCCTGCTAGAACACATGCCAGAGGAAATGCCTCATTGTATCTGCTCATCAATATGTCCCAACTCATGGAACGTGTCAAAATGTCAGGATCTCTAAAGACATACCTCACTGCTTGTAATCTTGGAAGGTGCCCTGAATCATAATCCACCTTATCCCTAGCAAAAGGGATATAGAGGATCCTATATACATCCTCGAGAGTGATAGTCAACTCCCCCACCAATAGATGAAAGGTGTTGTGCTCTGAATGGAAACTCTCTACCAATGCCATGAGCATCCTGTGATTCACACGGATATCTGGCAAACTAAGCAGATGAGTCAAACCACATACATCAATATGAGCCTTCTCAACCTCAGATAAATGTCGAACTAATACCGTAGTAGGAGGATAAATGCATCTAAAGAGCATAGGTGGTAATCAAACTTGCAAAAACCCAACAACGAAGCATCAGAAAACATTCCAAATGAGCCTACACGAGAAGTAAAACATCAAGAAAATCTAGCTAAGTCAAATGCAAAATCAAAATTTCATGTTTAGACGTTAAAAAATGCTCACTGTCTCTCGAATGACAAAATGCAGAGGGACAGAATATCGTACGAGTCAGGAATAGCTCTCGTATGACAAAACAACCCCAAACGACAATTTATTAGACATAGCATGACAAAATGGTCTTTTTACAGACTTGTCATACGATACAAGGGTGTGTCCTGAACGACAATTCTAATGACTTCAAATGACACAAGATAATTTACCAGTTACTTGTACGAGACAAAATCCTATCTCGCACGATAAAACATGAAACCCAACCCCAAACATGCGAAAACTTGAAAAATGAGCAAAATAATTCAAAATTGAAAACATTAAGAGGCTTAAGATCGATCACTTACTGTTGGCTCATAGTTTCAGGGTCGATTATGACGTCTCTGGCGCTCGAATCGATGCTAACGAGTAGGGACCACCGTTTTCTTCGCAGAAGGCTTTTTGAATTTTCAAACTTGGAAGGTTAAAATGATTTGAAAATGACACTTTTGTCCCATATATAGCCAAAAACCTAATTTTTCAACTTGCTTCGATGGACATGAAAATTGTACCCTTAGCTAATTTGACTGTTATGATTCCGTTTTTGGGATCGAAATCAAAATTCGAGATCATTTTGCTAGTCAATTTCACAATTTGGACCACTAAGCGCTCTTTTCATCAAATGCTCATTCTTTCTTCACATTGCGCTCAATTTCAATATTGAATCTTAATTCAATTTCATTTCTACACATCAATTTATGATCAACTCTGTGCTTAACTCATCAATTTCAACGCCGAATTCTTCAAATATTCCTCATAATCACTTTGTGCTCAAATAACTTATTTTCACCACACAATTGCCTATAATCATCAATCCCTCGCTATTTTTTGATTTCGCTCCCGAGGGGGCATACTCACGACCTTATGACTTCACATCTCACAAGTCAAGAAATAAATTTTTCAAATCTTCATCAAAAGTCGAGCAAAATATTTTCAACTAAAGAAAATCAATTCTTATTGCTTAGGGGCATCTAAGCTTCATCGCTTCACATCAAGTTGATATCTCTCGATCATCTGTATTGAATCAATCGCTAGGGGCATATCAGTTTCATCACTTCAAATCAAACTGATATTTGTCTTTCATCTGAATCAGTCTCTTAATGTTAATCAGTTTCATCACTTCAATTCAAGTTGATTATTCATTTAAACTCAATCAAAAGTTTAAAGAGCATCTTTGATCATACTCAATCTAAGCACGTGTTTAGTATTCATTTCTTGATCAAGTTGAACAGTTTATCTTCGCTCACCGTGTCTTGATCAATCAAGTTCAAGATCGATTTTAATAATCACTCACTATATATAAGTTCAATCAAGTTCTAGATTAGTAAGATCTGCTTCTTGATCAATCAAGTTCAAGTTTGGTATCTTTTGTTTCTATCGTTCCTCAGTTCAATCAAGTTCAGGATCGGTATTGCTTTAATTAGACTTTATTCAGCTTTGTTGCATCAAATCAAGCTAAACACCTTGCTCTTCATCTAGTTCGTGATCATTCAAGTTCAGAACTAGCATCTCCTAGACATCACACATTCTTTGAACCAACGCGCTGCTCGCACATTAATTCAAAGAGGGGAAAATGTAATACCCTAAAAATGGTCATCTAAACCATGGGCCCCTAATCTCGACAACATCACCAAGGTCCTAACCAAAGGCAATTAAAACAATCTTGAGCACATTATTAATTCTTTAATCATCAAATATCACATGGCAAATCAATTATTCAAATATTAATTAGATATTCATTTAATTAATTGAATCATTTCCAAGAATATCATTTTGATCAATTATCTTATTTAATTTATTAAATATCCTTGCATATTTAATTAATTAATAAAATTGCCATTTAATCATGCAAAATGAATTAATTTATTACAAAAAAATAATTGAACTGGGAGAGAAATCGAACTTGAGATATTATTTCTTTTTCTAAATTTAGAACTTGAAATCAGAAAAACAATTAATTGAATTATTGAATTATTCTCTAAAATTGGAACTCAAAGCTTTTTAGAAAAAGAAGTTCAGTTGCATTGAAAAGACTCTTTTAATAAAATAATTATCTATTTTTATCACAAGTGCATGGAATTAATTTAATATTATTTCCAATGCAACTTGGACTTATAATTTGAATGCATTTCAATTAAACTATAATTGGAATCTATCTCAAGGTTAACTAAACCTGATTTCTCAATTATTTTCAATTAATCCTAAATTGAGCTTTTTTTCAGCTTTTCTCTTGAGGATTCTCTATAAATTCAGTCTTCAGCTCTCATTTCAATTCACCCCAGAGATTTTTGAGAACATGCTTGGAGATTATTATCACGCTAATTTCGCTCTGGAGTCATTGAAGATTATTGTGCTTTTTAGATTATTTGCATCCATTTTACATCCATCATTGCTTGAATCCATATTGCTTGAATTGATTATTTGCTTGAATTATTCATCCATTTTGCATCCATATAGTTAATATCATATAGATTAAATCTTTCATCTTGGTGTAGTCTAGTCACTGATATTGCTTATAAAAATCTAAGAGCAATCTTATACTTGCATCTTTTAGAAGGCAATTAGTCACTTTGTTATGGTTTATTATTGATTGATTATTATTTACTAACCATGCATATAATGACTTAATTGAAGTGTTGTGCTTACAACTACATACCACTTTTTCACACACACACTAAGCACATAGAATATAGTGTTTATTGCAATAACAAACATGGCACGAGCAAGTGGGCATCCTTTCTTGATAGACCTTTCTAGTTTGAGAGGCTGAGTACGAGAGCCATTAATTTTCACTTGAGTAGAGGCATCGTTAAGGAGAACTCAAACTATTTGACAAAATTCATTTGGGAATTCAAATGCTTTCAACTGTTGGATGTTTGGTGAGATTGCTGCAAATATGTGCTTTGATGATATCCGAGAGTTGTGTTGTCATTGATGTCAATATATTTCTTTGTCTGTGATAGTGTTGTAGTGAGATCAGAGTGTTGGTTTGGTCAACATGTTGATAATCAGAGTTTGTGGATTAAAGGATTTGTAGAGGATTGTGTGTAGTGTAATACCCTAAAAATGGTCATCTAAACCATGGGCCCCTAATTTCGAGAACATCACCAAGGTCCTAACCAAAGGCAATTAAATCAACCTTGAGCACCTAATTAATTAATTCTTCAATCATTAATGTTAGATAGCAGATAAATCACTCTATATTAATTAAATATTTATTTAATTAATTAAATCATTCAAAGTAAATCATTTTGATCAATTATCCTATTTATTTAATTAAATATCCTAGCATATTTAATTAATAAATAAATTTGCCATTTAATCATAAAAAATGAATTAATTACAAAAAAAAAGAGAATTAATTTACAAAAAGAGATTTATCACAAAAAGAGGAATTAATCTACAAAAGAAAGAGTTAAATTGAAAACAAAAGAAAATAATTAAATTGAGAAAAGAAATCAAACTTAAGATATTTCTTTTTTCTAAAATTGAGATAACTTGGAAAATCAGAAAAGCAATTAAATTGAATTGGAAAATCAGAAAAGCAATTAAATTGAATTGGAAAATCAGAAAAGCAATTAAATCGAATCAATCATTTTCTCTAAAATTTAGACTCAAAGCTTTTGAGAAAATAAGTTCAGTTGCTTTGAAAAGGCTTTTTCTAAATAAAAATCTTGAGCAAATTAAAGAAAAGTGCATGAAATCACCTATTTTTATCTCAAGTGCATGGAATCAACTAAATTTAATCTCCAATGCAGACTTAGACTTATAAATTGAATGCATTCAATCAAACTGTAATTGGAATCTATCTCAAGATTAACTGAATCTGATCTCTCAATTATTTCAATTATCCTAAAATGTGCTTTTTCTTGCATAATCTCAACCGCTCATTGCTAATTGATCTTGACCATTGGTCTCTCTTTTGAGTCTCTATAAATTCAGCCTTCATCTCTCATTCAAAACACCCTAGCGATTTATTGTTATTGTGCAGTTTTTGCTCTGAAGACATTGGAGATATTGTGCTTTGAGATTATTGCATCTTAGTTTAGCTTTTTGCATACTTAGTTTAATTGTTATTGCTTGAATTCATATAGCTTATCTTTCATTCATCTAGCTTATTATTCATTCATCTACTTTAATCTTGTATATCTAGCTTAATCTTGCATCCATTTAGCTTATTCTTGTGATCATATAGATTAAATCCTTCATCTTGGTGTAGTCTAGTCACTGGTATTGCTTAGACAAATGTGAGAGCAAGTCTATACTCACATCTTTTAGAAGGCAATAGGTCGATTTGTTATGGTTTTTATATTCATGATTATATCTGTCTAACCATGCATGCAATGACTTAATTGAAGTGTTGTGTCTTACAACTTGCAGATACTTGTCCACTTTTCACACACATTTTTGGCGCCCACCGTGGGGCTCGAGAATTTCATTTTCGGCCTTGCAATATCTTTATTTTATTTTTTCGGATTTTTTCCATACAGTCTCTACAAAAGGCCATACGAGTTTCTGCAACATACAAGACGAGTTCTGAGATTTGTCATTCGGCTCTGTGGGAGTAATCGTATGAGTAACTTATTTTGTCGTTTGCTTCTGGGTTTACTCATTCGGTTCGGTGAGAATAATAATATGGTCAAGTGAGAATACTTGTATGAGTTACTATTCTATTCTATGAAAAATAAAGAGTTGTGTTTAGGATTTTGCTTGAAATTAGGCTTGTGGAAGGTCAATATATATTGTTAGGATGTTTGAGAGGGGTTTTGAACCTCTAGGAGTTATAATGCAAAATCTAGTTTTTGGAGGATCTTCCAAATTTCAGACTTAGTCAAATTTCAGGTTATTTCAGCATTAGGAGTGAAAAATTTGTAACCAAGATTTGAAATCAGGCTTGTGTAAGTCCACCAAGAGATTTGATATTTTACTAACTTTTTCTTCTTGTAGGTTTCTAACTATTTCTTGCAGGTTGGAGGAGTTAGATTAGGATTTTTTGAAAAACAAATTACTTTTTAGAGTTTTTCTTGAATTAAATTTTGATGATACTGATGCTAACCCTGAATTGTCTTCTGACTGCTTGAGATTTTCATAGCCTAACTGGTTTCTTGCAGAATGCTTGTCAAAGAATTTATCAATCAAACATATGTTTGTCAAAGAATCAAAAACGACATGACTACTGATGCGTTGGTTTTGTAGGTTGCCCAAAGAGAATCGACCAAACATCGTGTATTCTTTGAATTTATTTTTAGGCACCTAAATTGCTATCTGGTTAATGAACAAATCTGTCTTTGGTATTTTAAGAAAATTCTAAGAGGTAGGAGAGTATGCTCTTGTTTGCACAGACAATAAAAAATCTAGACCCTCGAAGCTTTTTCTAAATTTGAGATTTGTGTCCCTTTAACGGGCCTATCACAGTGGGAAAAAGTAATCACCCTATGAGAATGAACCAAGTGAGTACAACTGGACCTGACCATTCCAAATCACTATAATAAATAGGTCTCTGGTCATTAAAGTCTCAAAGGACAGGATTATTTGAGTTTTCTCTTTGAGATCTCTCATTTCAAGCATTTTGTAGGGCCTCGCGGTCTCAATCATGTTTACATGACTTCATCTTGTTTTGGTGCCTTGTCGGGCTATAGGCCTCAATCATGCTTGCGTGACTTCAAGGGGTAATTTCAAACAAAATTTCTGACTAAGAACTATAAGATAGAGGCTACCCGATTCACCTCTGAAAGGGGGATAATCTTTGTGCAAGAGAGATAGTAACTCTCCCAATATACATGCCATTTCGTGCCCCCATTAGCATTTGGAGTCGGCTAATATGGCATTGAGAATCCATTGTGTGAGACTCAGCAGTCATATTCTGATTAGCTATTGGGTGTGTACCTGAGTCTGCAAGCAAAGGTTTTCTTCTCTAAGACAACTTTCATAGGGTTAGTGTGTTGTGCTTGAATTCATTATACATCTTGCATATTTACTGTGTTTTCATCCCTGAAACTAGAGAAAACAATAAACAAATCAGTGATCAAAACTCTATCCATGTCAAAAACTAATCTCTGTCAGTCATCAAAATCCGATCTTTGTTAGTCATCAAAACTCTATCCGTGTTAGAATTTTATCTCTATCGAGTCCTCTGTCGTACGAGTCTACTGAACTATCATCTGGCTGGATACCTATTGTCATACGAGTCTTCATTGATCCTGTCAGTTTATCATCTATCCCTATTAGAATTGTCATCCGAGTATACAAAATTGTCATTCTATTTCTTGAAAATTGTTGTTTGTCCTCTAGAATACTGTCGTATGAATAAACATCATACTCATTAGATTGTCATTTGGAGGTCACTAAACTATTGTGCAAGTTTAGGTAGAAAATCATATGAGAAACTGTCTTAATCATCCGGGAACTGTTAAATTGTCATCTGAGTTTGAAAACTCCGTCGTACGAATTCCTGATTTTGTCAATCCAGAAACTTGTCTATCTACACATTTTTCCAGAACAATCAAACTTGCCTAATCAGTCTACAATGAGCATAAAACTGATCATCATAATTCTGAGCATAAATAATCTTGATAGTGTACCCCTGCCATTGTGTTGCATGATTTTGTCGATCATCTTTCAGCTAGTTCAATCAACTACTTATCAAACTTAAGTTACTTTGATCACATCTTATACAAGATAGATTGTTCCTAAAACTAGACTGATTCTTAGTCACTTCTATCAAATCAAACTAAGTTACTTAGATCATGTCTTATATAGGATAAATTGTTCTTGAAACTAGACTAAGTCTTAGTCACTTTCCTCAATCACTACGTCAAACGAACAACTAGCTGTAATTTGGTCTTTACTTTTGCAACACATCTAGCTCTCGGTCCCGTCGATTGTAAATGCCTGTTCAAACTTGAAGCTCTTCTAAAAATTCTGACAAAAGTAAGAAGTCCATGGATACCTTGGCCCAACAAATGCAAGATCTCAAGAGAGAAATATATGACATTCAAGCCCAACAATAAGATTCAATGACCCCTCTTGAGATAAAATTTCATGATATCAAGAACACTAGACTTCAAGAAATGCTAAAACAATTATACAAGGTGGAACAAAAAGTAATTGAAAACCAAAAGTCAAATCTCATACAAGATCACAAAACATCTTCTTCAAGACAAAAAAACATCTATCCCCTAGATAGACAATTTACACCTTTGGGGCAATCTATTGAGTCAGCTTTGGAAGAGCTTCTTAAGCACAATCTTATCATATTGCCTAAAAAGACCACATGGGGATGTGAAATTTTGAGTAATTACTATGCATATCATAGGTATAACAAACATAAGACTTCAATTTGCATGAAATCAAAACATAAAATTCAAGACCTCCTTGATGATGGTGTTATTGAAATTGAAAATTCTAAAAATTCACCTAAGGAGAAACCAGATGTCATTTCCAAGCATGATCAAAATTATGAACCTGTGTCTAGCAATGGCCCATATGTAGCCTCCATCTCCTAAGGCTTCTAAACAACAGTCCATATCATGTCCCTCAAATAATGAACCTAATGATGAAACTTCTCATGTTGAACCTCTAGGGCTATCTCAAGAGCTATCCCATCCAATGGTTGAAAAATATCCTATCTCCATAGCATCCCATGATGATTCCCTTATACCTTTCCATTTCTTCCAAGATGATCCCTTTCCATCTCAAGAGAAAAGCATCCTTCCTAAGAAAGATCATGATGCCTCTTCCACATTTTTAAATGATCCTATTCAAAATGAAGAGTCAAACATCATTCCTACTCTATCCAATGGTCCTCTTGGATTTCAAGATCAAAGTATACCTTCATCTCCTTGTCATAATCCTCCATGTTCACCTCAAGGATCCATCATGCCTACAAATCTCTCTCATGATCCTACAAGTCAAAATATTTATAAACGCAAAGGGGTAGACCTTCACAAGCAGGAATCCCTCCATGTTAAAAAAACTATTAAGAATCACGGTCTAAGTGACATTCCTCAAAATTTTGGTACCCTTACTAAACCAAAATCCAAGTACACGCCTTCCTCTTCATCTCTTCCATCCATTTTAGGACCCTATATCCCTCCATCCCTTGTGCAGGATCAACAAAGGCATACATCTTTGCATACCTTCCATCCATCTAGAAGGACACAAAGGCTCATTGATAAAAAGAAAGCAAAATCAAAAGAAATATGGGTTCCTAAGGCACTTGTAGAAGTAGTGCATTCTAAGAAAGTGCAAAAACATAAAAAATCAAATACCATGTGGATTCCTAAGCATCTCCTTGAAGGACAACAGGCTAAAGAAAAATCCAAATCAACATCGCTGGTTGTTCCTCCATCCAAACCTTCCAAATCTATTCCTCCATTACCTCTTTCATCCATTTTGGATCCTTATGTCCCAAAATCCCTTGTTGTTCCTCCATCCAAATCTCAAAATCTGAGATCCACTTTTCCTTCATCAATCCACCATCTCTCAAGATGTGTGCCAATGGTGATCCCGCAAACATTTCCATTCACTCATGCACCAAACTTTCAATATCTGATCCATTATCCAACACCTCTTTTTCATCTTTCCATACCCCTTATTTGATCCTTTGCATAAGACTTTACCCTAGTTTCATCACCAAATCCAAAAACTAAGGAAATCAACATTGGAGATGCTGGATATGTACACTTAGCTGAGTTCTTCTTGGAAAGACATCTTTATGCTAGACCAATGAACTACCTACACAAAACTCCCTGACCCTATGAACAACATGCACCTTAAATGATACTATATCTAAGGGCTAGGTTAGTTTCAGTTTTGCTTTCTACACTGCATATCATTTAATTCGAAGTACTACATCACCTATAGTTTCTTTTTTTTTTTAATATGCATCACATTCGCAAAATTTCTAGATTTGCATATAGCGGCATTAATCAAAGAAGGCAATTGTTTGAGTTTATCATTTGTTTGCATTCAAGACAGACAAGGGTTGTCTCCTTTCTTAGATATTCAGACATGAATTCTTTGAGGTCCTAAGGTCATTCATTTTAAACATTACCCTGTGACGACACTTTACTTATGGTTGGGTGGTGATTTCACTATTTGAGACTTGTTAACCCAAAATCTATCAATTGCTATATCTCAAACACATTAACAAAATCTCTAATTCATTTGAGACACCTAGTTGATCATATGACTAGTGAAAAATCTAAAACTCTACTTCAACGCCGCTGTAATTGTCACACCCAAGTAGGTTTCATTACTTACAAGTCAAGGCAAGAAAAGAAAAAAAGAAAAAAGTGTCATGCCAAATATCCATCACAAGGCAAAAGAGAAATGATATATAACTGAAATATCACACATACAAGTGTGAAAAAAAGCTTGACTATGGGAACATGCGAGTAACCCCATCAGGGCTATGAACGCCTACTGGCAATGGAACAATATTCATGACATTACAGTCTATAACCTCGTCGGAGCTCTAAAAGCTTGTTGGCAGCGAGGCTCTATTTAGGATGCTTTTGAAGTTAGAATAATCCACGTAGCTAGTCATATAGGATGCTAAGGATCTTTTGTGAACATAAGAGTAGGAATTAACTCATTTGCACTCACATGGGAAAAAGAAGATCAAAGTTTCAAGAATCTATGAGGAAGTTTTCTGCATCTCCATTTGTAAATCCTAGTCACTAAGTGTGTTAATTTGGATGTTCCAAGGGACCTTATAGATCGATTGACCACTTATCTATTAAATGTTTTGTACCTCCAATTCAATTGGTGTATTACAAAGTGCTGAACAAACACATTCATCCTTGTTCAAATAGGAAATGCATCTTCATCATGCATATTGCATTAACATAGATCATATCAAAAATTCATTATCTCAACATGCATTCTACAGATCATCCTGTCATATAGGTCTGCATATTGGGGGCGTAGCTAAAAAAATCCTAAAAATCATAAATGTCCTGAACAAAATCCTAAAAAAAATAAAATTCACCAAATCAAAAAAATTGAAAAATCAAAGCAAGAAAGCATAGACTATCCTTCAAACTAGATCTACCATAGACAAACTCTCAAAGTCTGCAATCACACTTATCGCACGTCTTGTTAATCAATTTATCAAACTCTATCAAATATCAACATGTCTTAAACAAGGAAGGGTACACTCGAAACCAGATAGATTGGTCTTATATGGGGTACTTACTCTTTGAAACCAGACAATTTTATCAATGATCACACAAATCAAAACAATGACATCGATCAGTATGGCTGCTAGGTTTTGTCCAGGATAGTCTTATCTCTTGTACTAAAATGTTACATCTTTTCTTTAGCTTGTACATATCTTTTAGTCGCTTTTGTGACATCTTGGTTCTTTTGGAACCCTCATGGCTTCAAACCGATCAATATCATAGTCTTAGGGTAATCAACCGATCAATCTTAATGTCCTAAGAAGTTTAACCAAGTCATCTTTCTATCTATAGTACTCGGTCATCCAATCCAAGTCAATCACCTGTCTCCAAACTACTGAAGAGTTTTATCACTGAGTAAACAAGCAAAACAAGACTACTAAAAACAATCACCACACTCTTTGAGATATGATTGAAAATTTTCTTTGTGTGTTGTCTTTTAAATTAGTTTTCGATTATTATTCCCTCTAAGTAACTCGAGGAAGTCTATCTTGACTAAGAGGAGCAAGGCTTGGGGGCATAATAATTTTCTTTATTTTCTGCTTGTAGGAATGATTCCGATGATCTGGAAACATCTATTAAGTTGGGTGTCTGTGATAAGTGCCTTCACGTCAAGGTGAAATCACCACACATACCTTGACTCTACTTATTTGTATGCTATAGGGAGGTTGGAGTTATTTCTTTGTCTATTTTGAGGGAATTTATTTAATGTGCAATCCAGATGCATGTGTAATCTGTCCAAGGATATGAATGAAAAAATGGTCATTCCAGACAAGATAATTAATATTGCATATGAAAAGAAAGGAACTCTATTTTGCCTGTTGTATTTGTAAAATGCTCAGTGATGAAATTTAAGCATAGCAAATCCAGTGAATACGTTTAGGTTGCATTCATTCTAAATTTTATGCATTTAATGTGATTCCAGTGTGATAACAATGATCTCTTTGTCTTTTGAATGAGAGTCTGAAGCAATCATCATTTCTCTGATTGAGTACTTGTGTATTGAGATGCTAGTTGCATACATGAGCATCTTATATAGATCCATACATTTCATATATTTATTAACATTCATATTATTGCATAAAAAAACTAAACATTTGCATTACTAGTTACTCATGTTCATCATTTATTTGCATATAAGAAACCAAAAAACAAACATCCATATTCATTTGCATTACATACATCCACACTGAAAAGATATGCATACATATAGAATAAAGCACATAGAAAGACATCTCATAATCAATCAACACAAGTACGATGAAATCAAATCAAGAGCTCGTATATCTAATCATAATCTTAGTGTCTAAGAGTACAAATGATATCAACTGTCAAATACAATGTCTCATCGGAGCAAGAATCATATAGGCTACAAAAATGGGGTATATACCAAAATATAGGAGATATAACAAATCTAACTCTCTGCCTCTCCCTCATCGGTGGGTGGAGGTGGTTCCTGCTGACCGACATCCTGTCTGGGTGCCCTAGCTCCCTCAAATCAAGCCATATATTGAGACTATAGAACAACCTGCTGCGCTACTGGGACTGATACACTATAAGTTGCATGACTCATCTAATGCAAAACCTCTCATTGAAGATCATCTTGCTCTGCTCTCACCTCTGCAAGTTGTCAATCGAGCTCAACTCTGATCTCAATAAGCTGTCGGTCTCACTCTGCAAGCTATGTCTGTGCCACTATCAACTGTGACTAGAAACCTATCAACCTAGTCCTCAAAGACCGTACTACATTTGGTACTCCTTGCTCTCTCCCAACATATCCCTCTCTGCCTCCTTGCTCATCTCTTCGCTGCCTAACCTACCTCTTCGCTGCTCTCTCCTCTTTACCTCCAACCTTTGCTGCCCTAGCACTGCCAGACTCAACCCCAACAACTCCTAAGGATCCACCCTCCCCTCTCTGTCACTGTCTACCTCCCGCTGGTACCCTATTGCTACTAGCACCAATATCACCTCATGTCCACCTAGGTACATCCGCTCTCTATCCTTGTACATGACCTAGTACCTATGCCTGTGCTGGTGCATCCTCATCAATCTCCTCTATAAGCAGCACATGCTCTCCCAGATCTATAAACCGAGGAAAAAGATATCTCTGAAACCAATCTCTATACTAGGGCAATGCTCCCATGTTTGCTACATCCTCTAGATAATCCCATCTCTATGGTTGTAAACCTGCTAACTCCTAAATGCTCAGTTCATATGACAGTCTCGGTGCCCATCCTTGTCTCTCCTCCTTCCCATATCTAGCGTATGCTGTGAACTCCTGGGATATACTTTGTGGTCTCCCATACTGTCTCATCACCCTAGATACTAAAAACCACTCAATAATAGACACCAATCTACCAATGAGAGGTCGAGTAATAAACATGTCTCTCCTCTGCGCTCTCCAACTCTAGACCCCTATACAGTTTCCATACTACATCAATGAAATCATCCAATTGCCTCCTCCAATAGTCAGTCTTTCCCAGGTGGGGCTGAGTAACATAACCTGAATAATGATAAACAATAGGCTAGTGCACCTCTCTAGAATCATCTACAATAGGTCTGCATACCGGGATATGCTCCCATGCCCATATCTGTAAAACCAAAACACCTGCTACCATGCTCTTCCCCTCCCGATACATAATCTTGTGCATCTCATGATACATATGAGCAAGTAAAACCACCCTAATATCACTAGACGAGTCAACAACCTCTCGAGAATTCTGGACCAACCACATAGAAATCGTTGCTGTCCTCTATCATGTGATTCCCCCCCAACTGAGCCAGACGCCCACCCGGATGCGCCTAGATAATGCGTATGTGTTATTCTATAGTGAGTCTTCCACTATAGTCAGTCGGGCACCGAGGAGGTAGAGGCATGATCGGTCTCCAACTAGGTATGACATTGAGCGACGGGATGTGGGCTCTGTATTAGCCTATGCCTTTCCTGATAAAGCCCCTTAGAATAGTAGGGCCACCTTGACAATCCTGTGTGGGGGGTCAGTTTGGGAGGATACATGTTACGTATATACTAAAGCTGAGCAGGTTGATCATAAGTAGTGCCGGGAATTTCCTCTAATGATAATTCCTGGGTGTTCAGGGGGAACAATTCAATCCCTTCTTTCGGTTCACTATATCCGAGAAGCCCATTATGGAGTGGCGCAGGCGGATTAACAACTAGGTTATTGTTGGCTTTCACTACGGCTCATCATCTAGAGGTTGAGCAAATGGATGTGAGCACCAAATTCTTGCATGTCCTCATGGGAATGTTTGTAGAATCACTTTCTAGGCCTATCCAATATGAACTTCTCAGAAATCCACATTAGAAGAAACAAAGGCTATGGCAATACGCATTGATAGGGTAAATACGCAATTCAGATTGAAGAGGACGTCGAATGAATAGTGAGTTGGGGTGGGAATAAGATTGTTTGCCAAGGCATGTTAACGGCAGGCACACATTGTCTCTCTTTCAGTTGGGAGGAATTAGGCAAATTGCCGGGGCGCTTGATACTTTAACAGGTGGGTGGGAAACTAAACTATAGTTCCTTCCCCCTTAGAATAGTAGGGCAACCTGCTAGAATAAGTGTTCATGTGGAAGCCCCTACTATATCTAAGGAGTGGGGGTTCGGTTTCCGTTACCGTAAAGAAAGAATGTCAGGGGCTCTTCTGCAGGGGGCCGTTCCGTTCCTTCCATCTATTGTTCGGTCGTTCCTTCCATCTGTGGTTTGGCCATTCAGAGAATAGGAGAAAATGTTGTCTGTAATTGATATCGAAGTCGAGCTGTAATCGATATTGAAATCATCTCAGCTACCGCGACTAGGTTGAGCAGATCCCAACCCCATCTATAGACAGAGGTGGGTGGCTATATAGAGAGAGGCGGCCTATATATCTATCTGGGGTGGGAGACTCTATAGAGAGGTGGGCCCTGATGGGCCGAGGGGAGGGCGAGAACCTAGGGGCGCCATATGGATATGGATTCTTTGGTATGATCAGATCAGGCCCAATCTTTGCGATCCCGTCTGACTTCTACTCGCTTTTACGAGGGGCAGCACTATCACTATATATGGGGGTGGAGCCCTATATATATCTCTGGGGCACCATATCTATAGTTAGGGAGCCAACTAGACTATAGATAGTCACCCATTATATAGATATAGAGCATCGACTGGTGAGAGAGATAGGATCCGCAGAGAGAAGAGATCCGTGGCCTTAACCCCCCAGAAGCCCATCCCCACACACGAGTATTGATCAAGTCATCGATCAAGCGGTGATGGACGCTCCGAGGAGATATTTGAATGGATGGATGGATAGGACAATGTATTACGTTAGTAGATTAGCAGGTTGCGGGGGTGGGTGGGTGGATAGAGGATAAGTCTTCCGATGCCATTGCCATAGTAGGGGCCGGGAGAAAAGTAGTTGTTCCAGGGCCCCCTATCAAGCCCTTTAGAATAGTAGGGGCCCGGGAAAGCTTCTCAAAATGCAGGGTGGGCAGAGCAGAGGTTTGAATCCTCCGGTTCCAGTCCGCCCCATAGAATTGTAGGGCCAGGAATGAAAATGAATGAAATAATGGACCATATAATTGTAGGGAGGCTGGTTCAAGCTGGCCCCTGGATCTTGAGGCGGATTGTCGAATCGAGAGGCGGCCCCTAAAATAGCCGATTCTTCGGATCGTCTCGATTCTATACGTAACATGCCAACACCATAATCTACCGACGGGCGTTAATTCGAGCTAATAATTTTGTCCGTCTCGATCTTTTTTCTCTTTTTTCATTATCATCCTAGCTATTGGTTTTGCCATCATGGTTCAGGGCTGGGAGTCCTCAGATCAAGATAGAGCTGGAGTGCCTATCAAGGGGAGATAGCGAAGATTGAATGTCCGCTCGCGTAACCATGAAGTGGACCCGATTTGAGAAAACCCATTGAACCGATTCCATGTTTCTCGCGTGTCCGATTCATTGTGGCAATAAGCTCTTTGATCTAATGGAGAGGCACCAGAGCAGAGTTCTCCTCATGATCTTCACTTCAAGCCTCCTGGCCCTTCCTTCCGGCAGGGGGTGCCGGCGACACCAGAAGGGAACATAGGGCAGCTACCCCTACTATTCTATGGCAGGAGGAGAGGTCTAGTGAATTCATTATTCTTTATCAAAAGCATGCTGTTGTCAAAAATAGCTTAAAAGTAGGATTCGAGTGGGGGGGCTCACCTCTCTCCCTATCGCTCACTCCTCTCCCCCCCTACTATAACTAGAAAGGGGCCCCCTACAATTTGATAGGACTACTATAATCTGGCGTACTCACTACAATTATAGTAGTAGTTCATTCCAAACTAATCACGAGAATCATTCTGCCATCCGAAACGGCCCCTACTATCTATAGGGCCCGTTTCCACCCTGCAGGTGAACCCATAGAATTGGCCTACTATTCTAAAGGGGGCATGTTACATATGAAATTGAATATGTTACATATTCAATTTCATCCTTCGCTAACTTGGGGATGCCATCCTCACCCGTGGCCATCCCACTAAGTATTATATGGACCTGAAGAGCCTCGGCCCCTAAGGCAAAAGCATTGAGACTAGAAGTAGATCCATCTATAGAAGCCCGCCATCAGATCTAGTCCTAGGTAAAGTTGATCTGGCACCCCCGATAGTTTAAGCAGCGGAGCCCCTTGTCCTAGATCCGGTTGAAGCAGCAACCCACCCTGCTTCCCCCCTACTATTTGAAGGGCTAGCCTCCCCACTATCCATAAAATGTCGAGGGGCATTTAGGGCTTTTCACCCGCTGAACTGCTGGAGCTATAATGTCACTTTCTCCCGAATTTGTTGGTGAAAAACCTCCCTCCTATTTTATTGTCTTAGCTCTAGTACCACCGAGTAAGAACCTCCTACTTCTAGCTCTCTAGCAGTTGTTGATCTTGATCCAATTCCAGAAGCAGATCCATTTGCGGATCGAGTTCCCCGTAGGGGCCATAAATTGTTGATTCAGATGCAAATAAAGATTGATTACAAAACAACCAATCATACCTGCCAAAATGCACGCCAAAGGGTATTGTGCACCATATCTGCTCATCAAATCATCCCATGTGATAGCGCATTCAAGAATAGTCTCATCATGGAATATACGTCTCAATGCCAAAACACCTAGTCATTGTGTAGAATCATAATCAACCTTGTCTCCAGCAAGCAAAATCCTCAAAATCTTGTATATATCCTCTGGTGTTATAGTCATCTCTCCAGCCAATAAATGAAATGTAGTATGCTCCAAATGAAAACACTTGACTAAAGCAGTCAACATCCCATGATTCACATGGAAATCAAACATCTGTGTAAAAGGTATTTGAAACCACACAAACCAATATGCATTCTCTCTACGTCTAATAACTCGCAAACTAGCCTCATCGTCAGTGAAAATGTACAATGAAACTGAATATCTGACAACCGAATCTGCAAAATCAAACATACAAATTGTCAGCACGTGATCAAATTTACGCTAAAAATATGTTAAACATGGTCATGAATCCAAATATACAAAATTCAAAATAAAAAAATTGTTGTTTACATTCTCAAAAATGCTTGTTGTTTTTGATAAGAGTTTCCATAGACAAACAGAAACTCGTACGAGCAATTATTACACCCCACATGAGTAAACATTCTCATATGATAAATGATATCCTCTCACACGATAAAATGGACTATCAAGAACACTATCGTACAATTTATGGGACAACACCAGACGGTAGACCATATATGTCCATATGATAAAACACAAAAGGACAAATTGACGTACGAGAAAACGTATTGAGCCGCATGATAAAATGATGAAAATGACTTTGAATGAAATAAAAAATGCAAAAATTCAATAAAAAATCAAAAATTAAGAAATGCACAGGCTAAAGATTGATCACTTACTGCTGGGTCGTAGTTCTACAGTTGAGTATGTCATCTCTGGCACTCGAATCGATGCTCCTGAATCGAAATTGCCATTTTTCTTCATAGGAGGGTTTTTCAAATTTCAAACTTTGAGAGGTAACAATGAATTGAAAGTGACACATTGAACCCCTTATATAGCCCAAACCCTAATTTTCAACTTGCTTTGATGGACGTAAAAATTGCACCCTAAGCTAAATCGATTGTCCTGAGTCCATTTTCAGGATCGAAATCGAAATCAAAATCTGACATCAATTCTCTAGTCAAAATTTTACAACGTTGACCACTTAGCACTTTCATCCTCAAGTCAATTTTTTGAATAATCTTGCACTCAATTCAATTCTAAATCTTAATTTAAATTCTCAAATAAACTCTGATTTTAATCTTCAAAATCAATCTTCGTGCTCAAATAATTATCATCTCTCAAAATTGCCTAAAATCGTAGTACCCTCGCTATCTTTCGATTTCGCTCCCGAGGGGGCATACTCATAACATCTTTTTAGTGAATATCATCATCAAAAGTCGAGAATTTTTTTCAAATCTTCATCTAAAGTTGAACAAAATTCTTTTAAAATCAAAGAAAATAAATTAAACCTCGTTACTAGGGGTATCTTAACTAAATCACGTCATATCAAGTTGAGATTCTTTGATGTCAAATAAAGCAATCTCTAGGGGCATATCAATCTTTGTCCTTATCTGAATCAGAATTCAAATCGATGTTCAGTTTCATCACATCAAATCAAGCTGGACATTTTCTCTTGCTAGTCGGTTCTTGTTCAATCAAGTTCAGAATCGATTTTATCGCTTTGCTCAGTTGATTCTTGTTCAATCAAGTTCAGAATCAGTTGCATCTCTCACTCAATCTAGTTCAATCAAGTTCTAGATCGATGCTTGTTTCTTGATCAATCAAGTTCAAGAACTGTATCTCACTCTTTGTCGATTCCTGTTCAATCAAGTTCAGGATCAGTATCCCTTTAATCAATTTGTTCAGTTTCATCGCTTCAAATCAAGCTGAACATCTTGCTCTTCATCAGTTTGTGATCCATCAAGTTCAGAATTGATTTCTATTTGACATCAACTATTCTTTGAAGCAACACATTGCTCGTGCATTAATTCAAAGAGGGGTAAATGTAATACCCTAAAAATGGTCATCTAAACCATGGGCCCCTAATCTCGACAACATCACCAAGGTCCTAACCAAAGGCAATTAAATCAACCTTGAGCACCTAATTAATTAATTCTTCAATCATTAATGTTAGATGGCAAATAAATCACTCTATATTAATTAAATATTTATTTAATTAATTAAATCATTCCAAGTAAATCATTTCGATCAATTATCCTATTTAATTAATTAAATATTCTAGCATATTTAATTAATAAATAAATTTGCCATTTAATCATAAAAAAATGAATTAATTAAAAAAAAAAAAGAATTAATTTACAAAAAGAGAATTAATTTACAAAAAGAGGAATTAATCTACAAAAGAAAGACTTAAATTGAAAACAAAAGAAAAGAATTAAATTTAGAAAAGAAATCAAACTTAAGATATTTCTTTTTCTAAAATTGAGATAACTTGGAAAAATCAGAAAATAAATTAAATTGAATTAATCATTTTCTCTTAAATTAAGACTCAAAGCTTTTGAGAAAATAAGTTCAGTTACATTGAAAAGGCTTTTTCTAAATAAAAATCTTGAGCAAATTATAGGAAAGTGCATGGAATCACCTATTTTTATCTGAAGTGCATGGAATCACCTATTTTTATCTGAAGTGCATGGAATCAACTAAATTTATTCTCCAATGCAGACTTAGACTTATAATTTGAATGCATTCAATCAAACTATAATTGGAATCTATCTCAAGATTAATTGAATTTGATCTCTCAATTATTTCAATTATCCTAAAATGTGTTTTTTCTTGCATAATCTCAACCACTCATTGCTAATTGATCTTGATCGTTGGTCTCTCTTTTGAGTCTCTATAAATTCAACCTTCATTTCTCATTCAAAACACCCTGGAGATTTATTGTTATTGTGCAGTTTTTGCTCTGGAGTCATTGAAGATATTGTGCTTTGAGATTATTGCATCTTAGTTTATCTTTTTGCATACTTAGTTTAATCATTATTGCTTGAATTCATGTAGCTTATCTTTCATTCATCTAGCTTATTATTCATTTATCTAGTTTAATCTTGCATATCTAGCTTAATCTTGCATCCATTTAGCTTATTCTTGTGCTCATATAGATTAAATCCTTCGTCTTGGTGTAGTCTAGTCACTGGTATTGCTTAGACAAATGTGAGAGCAAGTCTATACTCGCATATTTTAGAAGGCAATAGGTCGATTTGTTATGGTTTTTATATTCATGATTATATCTGTCTAACCATGCATGTAATGATTTAATTGAAGTGTTGTGTCTTACAACTTGCAGATACTTGTCCACTTTTCACACACACATATAGATGATTCAATATGATTTTCAGAGGTCCACATGAATATTTGAGTGAGTTATGGATATCTATGTTGTGGCTGGTTTCCTGTTGTTCAGTGAGGCCAGTGTATTTAATATTTTGATCCGTATTGCTTCGTATTATAATGATATTATTTTGCAGATTTGGAGGAATGTTTTGGGATGTTGATGTGTATCTTGAATTCAGTTGGTTCATGATTTGGAGCTCCGCAAGTGATTTTTCTAGGTTGACAGTAATTATAGTTAGTGTTCTTGAAGTTTGGTATGATGATGATATGATTCTAGTAATTTGAGTTGTTGCGGATGTTGCAGTGGTGATTCATGATGCTTGTGGATGTTTCTAGATTGTGTGCCTTTTGTGTTGGTGTTCCGCATTGATCATTGTGTGCGTAATTGATGATTTTATCTGGTGCGTTGGTGTTCTTCATATTTGGGGCCGACTAGATGGTTGTAGAAAGTTGTGGATGTTCGATGCATAATTCTTGGAGGTGTTTCATATTTGAGACATGTGATATGGGTCTGTGCTATGTCTTGGCCGACATTTATTGGTCCACAATTGATTTTGTAGCGTGTATGGTTATATTTTGTAATTAGGTGATGTGTGTTGAGCCAACCTTGTTAAGGTTGATGTCATGTATAAATAAATATAATTTGTTTGTAATTGTGCAAGTGAATGGATGAGAATCAGAATGTATGTGTGATGAATGTATACATCTTTTGGATGCAGAGAAGAAGTGTGAAGGAGATAGTTGTTATGTGCTTAACCGAAACTGTAACCAGGCATTAGGAGATGTTATTTCTTTAGTTCCTGATCTTCTGAATGTAATTCGAATCTATTTGTAAGATAGCGAGTCATCCCCAAGGTTGTAGCCCTTGTTGTTTTTTAGAAGTGAGCTCTAGGCAGTGTGCTTGAATGCATGTGCATTCCCATTGTAATATTTCATATACTTCTAACATAGTATCATCATATTGTGGGTAGGTTCCCACTGTGGTTTTTCCCTTGACCAGGTTTTTCATGTCAAAATTCTCGATGTTATGTGTGTTCTTGATGTGTTTTTGATTTATGCTTTCATGCTTAATTATCAGATCTGAGAATATTTTTAATTTATGGAAGTTTGTGAGAAACTGATTCACCCCCCCTCTCAATTGTCTATCAGTTATCATGCCATTTCATCACCAACATTATAATGAGAATGCTCCATTTGATATGATCATATGCCTTTTCAAAGTTAATGAGGAATATAGAAACATTTTGGTTAGTTAACTTTTCCCAATTCATGGCCTCCCAACTTGTGATGAGGTTCTCAAGAGTGTATCCCCCTTTAATGAAACATGTTTGAGTATTGCTAAACAATATTGGCTCATTGGGAAATGTACTTTCAGGGCCCTTAAATGGTCACCTAAGGCTGTGAGTGATGAAATTCTAGCCCTCTCTTGCCCTAGGTGGATTGTTATAAAAAGCCTTCCACCTGTGTTGTGGAATTCTATTCCCCAAATTTTAGACTCCATTGGGAAAGTGCTCATAGTGGATAACAACCACTCCCTAGTTCCCCACATGGATGCTAGGGTCCTAATATC
This sequence comes from Cryptomeria japonica, assembly GCF_030272615.1. Lineage (NCBI taxonomy): Eukaryota > Viridiplantae > Streptophyta > Pinopsida > Cupressales > Cupressaceae > Cryptomeria > Cryptomeria japonica. The sequence goes on from NC_081410.1 coordinate 256,588,050, forward strand.
GATTTACCCAGGCAAAGACCTACCCAAATTTGTTGAAATTAGTATTTATTAGGATCCCATGGTCTATTTTATTGAAATTTTAGGTAGGATTAATGATTTTTTCCTATGTAAAAGAGAGGAGCACATTCGAAGGAATCACCCTATTCTATCAAAATGTAAGCCACATGTCATCTCTAAAAGTAATTCTGGAAACCCATGTATTCCATTGGTGAACCTTCCACCCCTCTTTAGTCTCTTTCTAATCTTGCAGAGGGTGCTTAGGGTCCTTTTTTGGAATGGATTAAAGTTCATAAAGATGTGGTTGTGGTTAACGCTCCACCTACCAATCTTCTTGTTCTTGATGAGGCTGCTAAGTTTGGGAAGTATAATACTAACCCCCTCCCTCATTTGGCCATTGTTGTGCTGCTTTATCAAATTAGGGATACCAAGGAGGATAACTTTGACCAGTTCATGCATCCAAGTAATCACAAGGTTAGGAGGAAGAATGCTAAACAACTTTCCCTTGATAAGATTAAGAGCTCTAGGGTTTCCATGATGGAGGTAACCCACTATATTAAGGAGCACCCCCAGGTTGTTCATTCCAATGTCCTAATGGATGATGATTCTCACATTATGTCATTTGTGACTAGTTTGGTTAAGAAAAATAATAACTCTCTCATCAATTCTATTGTTAGGGGTATTGAGGAAAGGAGATGCTCTAGTATGAATTTGAGTGAAGTTGCTAGCCTAGGTACCTCCACGAGGGATTCAAACTCCCTAAAACTAACTAACAATCTTGACATTCTTACAAAGTCTCATTGAGGAGCTCCAAGATGGCGATGTTAACATGAATCCCCCACTCTATGGTGGTATGTAGACTACCTCTTCCCCTCACATTGATGGTAGCACTTTTCTGATCAGTAATAATCAAAACATTTATCTTGACAGTGATGCTTCTTTTTTTGATTTTATTACCCTAGACCCCTTTATTAAGAATAAGGCTTCTAATGAAGCCCACGAAATATCCATAATTCCTTATGAAAAAAAAAGAATGAGCCTCTGTGAGGAATTCAATGAAGCCCAACCTATTGATTCAGACTTGGAGACTAAGTCCCTGTCCAATGATTCGATCACTAAAGAGGAGCATAGTTTAGGTCATGATCAAGTCACACACTCCAAAGTTGAAGATTATGAGATTTTTATTCCTATTAGGAATGGTCTCTTTACTAAGGTTAAAATAATGAGGGGAAGATATAAGGGGGAAAAAATCCCCATACCTAAGAAGAAAGATAATAAAAAGGAACTCTCTAAGTGCTTCGGCAACTTTAAAGTTGTCAAGGACATCATTGCTTAATGTTTCTCATGGATTTGAACTACATCTCTTAGAATTTTAGGGGACTTGAATCCCCAAACATGAAACATGTGGTCAAGTGGTTTCTTAACCAGCATAAATATATTGAAATTATAATGCTTCAAGAAGTAAAAGCCACTAGGTTCGCTTTGGAAGTAAATCTCAGATACATATGGAAAGATGCACTACAATTCTCTACCAGTCATGATAGAGGTAAAGGGGGTGTTGTCATTGTGATTGGAGGCAAGTGGGGTTCTGAAATTGTGGACAGTGGCTCCATCCATTTAATAGAGTGGTGTGGACAGTTTTGAACCTTTGTAATACTATGGTTGGAGTATGTTCCCATTATGCCTAAATGACTAGAGATAAATAATAGAACTTTGGAAATGGTTGGCTAATCCCCTAGATATTCCCTGGCTTATTGGGGTAGACTTTAGCATGTTTGAACATCCAGAGGTAAACTTGGAGGTCTGAACCTGGAATGGAAATGTGGGGAGAAGCTCTATGGGCTAGGATGAAAGAAACTTTGACTATTTGATCCTCTTGAATGTATGAAGGATTATAGATCAATATGGTATACATGGTGTAACTTTCATAAAGGGAGGATAATTTATTGTAGATTGGATGGGTTTTATTCTAATAAAGACCCTTTTTCTTTCAAATAAGAAGGGGACATAACCACAGTTAAATTTTATCCCTTCACTCTCTCAGATCATCATTCGATCTCAGCTCAGATTACGGTGAAATTCAATAAACCCCTTAGCCTAAGAGGGAAGATAACTTTATTCTTAACACCAATATTCTAAATGATCAAGATATCAAAAATGTCATTTATATGATAAGAGAAATCGATAAATGGGATTCTCATACCCCCTTCTCCATTGACAAATGGAACAAAAAAGCTTGGATTTGGAAATCACTATGTCAAATAATTGGAAAGAAGAAAGCTAAAGATGGTAGAATACTAGAGAGATAACTTGTGGATAACTTGTTAGTTTAGGAGGCCTAGATTCAAAATAAGCCTAGTGAAAATGTGGAATTGTCTCTCTCATTATCCCAAACAAGAGACATGTTGAGAAGCATACAACATAAGAAAATATAGGGAATCAAGGTGAGGGCTAGTCTCAATTGGTTACAACAAGGAGATAAGGGTGGGCTCCAAATTCTTTTTTAATATATTGAGATAGAAGGAATTGAAGGAAAGAATTGATAGTTTGGGAAGAGAGTAAATAAATGGTCAACAATGAAGACATTAAAACCATTTTCTTGTAGTATTACCAGAAGTTGTTCTCCTTTGAGGACAACTCCCCATCTAGCCTCTCAGCCAGAGACAAATGTAGAGCCCTCATTCCTATGAAGATTTGAACAAAGGAGGTTTCTTCTCTCAAAAATCCTATCTTAATTGAAGAAATATAGAAGGTTATTAGTGCCCTCAACAATGATAAGGCCCCACGATCGGGTGGTCTACCTATTGAGTTTTATAAAGAAGCTAAGGACTGGATTAGCATGGATATTTTGCAAATGTATGAGGAATCTCTAGATAGGGATTCTTTAGGCATCAAGATCAATAAGGGGTTGATAAAGATACTCCCAAGAGAAGGGGACAAATCCCTTATTAAAAATTGGAGGCCCATTACCTTAATGTTTCCTATAAGATTCTTCCTAAGATTATTGCAATCAGAGTTGTGGATATCTTACTGTAGTGCCCCTCCTTGATTCATCATTCCTTTTTATGCATCATTAGACTATTTCGGCATAGCTTAGACTATTTTGTGATGTTTTGATCATATGCTTATGGATTTGTCTTATGATTCAGATTCTTTACTATGGATATTAGACATATTATATTGTGCTTGACATAATGATTACTTGAGACAATGACATTCCTAGATTATTGTGATCATGGATTACTCTTTGATGATTAATATGTACTTGTGCTATATGTGTGCTTCATGATGGCTTAGGTTGATTTGATGACATTATATTATGTACTAACCCTGTCTTATGATGAGGATGACTATGATATTGTTTGATTTTTGTAAGTGTCTTCTATTGCGTTCGTGACAAGGAACGATGTCATATCACTCATTTGTGAGCATGATATGGCATTGCGATTTCCTTTCACTTGTTTGTTTATTTTATGAAATATTATTGTATATGTTGTATACGTGTTGGTGATGATAAGTTTGTAGGTACCAGACATCGACTCCACCTGGCTTCATAGGCCCGAGTGTGTCTTATCCCAATGGCAAGTTGATCGGAGATGACATGAAAACCCACTCTATACTCTAGGTTTAAGTTGACTACCCTTGTCAGTTTAGAGTCTTGGTGCAAGTTGTTGTTTAGCATCTTGTGATTTCTTGGTTTATTCTTGTTGTGTAGAGTTGTATTTATTGATTGGTTTAGTTATTATTAATTAACTGATTAATTGATTTATATAATTTAATAACATTAAATTAATTAATGAATTAATATAGTTTAAAATAATAAATTAAAAATAGTTGATATAAATATTTAAATACTAATTGTAATACCCTAAAAATGGTCATCTAAACCATGATCCCCTAATCTTGACAACGTCACCAAGGTCCTAACCAAAGGAAATTAAATAAATCTTGAGCACACAATTAATTTCTTAAATCATCAATGTCACATGGCAAATTAATCACTCAATATTAATTAAATATTTATTTAATTAATTGATCATTCCAAGTAAATCATTTTAAACAATTATCTTATTTATTTTATTAAATATCCTAGCATATTTAATTAAATTAATCAATTTTCCATTAAATCATCAAAAAGGAATTAAAAATTGAGAAAAGAAATCAATTGGAGATAATCTTGAAAAACAAACTAAAAATTGATAGATAATCTCGAAGAAAGGAATTAAAATAATTAAATATTAAAACTGAATGAAATAGAGAATAAATCAATTTTTTTTTTCTGATTTTATCTTAATTTTAGTTCAATTTCCTTTAAAATTGAGAAAAGCATCCAATCACATCAATTCACCTGGATTGTGCTTCCTCTTGCAAAATCTTGACTGCTCATCATCATTTGATCTCAGCCTTTGGTTTCTTTTTGAGTTTTTTATAAATTCAGGCTCTCATCTCTCATTCAAAGGATCCTGGAGAATATATTGTTATTATGCTATTTTTGCTGTAGGTTCATTGATATTTGTGCATTTAGATATTCACATATTAGTTATTACATACATATTTAGATCATTTAGCTCATTTATTGCTTAAATCATGTTAGATTACTCTTGCATATCTAGCTTAAATATTGCATCCATTTAGCTTAAATCCATGCTCATATAGATTAAAAATCCTTCATTTAGGTGTTGTCTAGTCACTGGATAGCTTAGAAATCTGAGAGCAATCTAAACTCGCATCTACTAGAAGGCAATGGATCGATTTGTTATAGTTTTATTATTCATGTTTATATCTATCTAACCATGCATGTAATGACTTAATTGAAGTGTTGTGTATTCCAGATACAGATACAGGTTCACTTTTCACACACACATTTTTGGCGCCCACCGTGGGGCAAGAAACTAATTTTTCGGCCTCAAAATCATTTTTTAATCCTACAGGTTTCATCCGTACAATCTCTGCGAAATATCGTACGAGTAGTATTACTGCATCATATGACATTATATTGAAGTCTGTTATTTGTCGTACAAATCAGAAAATGGTGTCGTACGAAACACTATTATGATTATTTGATTTTATCTTCTATCGTCTTATGCTTAGTTCTAACTCATACGATAAAATCCTTTTTTCATTTCATTCTATGATAATTGTCGTACGATGTTGTATTCTGTTGGGTTAAAGCAAGTTTCACTTTTTAGGTCTTCCGTCAAATTTTGATGATACTGATGCTAACCCTGAACCATCTTCTGTCTACCTAATATTTTCACAGCTTAACTAGTTTCTTGCAGGACGCTTGTCAAAGAATTTATCAATCAAACATATGCCTATCAAAGAATGAAAACAACATGACTACTGATAAATTATTTTTGCAGGTTGCCTAAAGAGAATCAACCAAACATCGTGTATTCTTTAAATTCATTTTTTTAGGCACCTAACTTGCTATCTGGTTAAAGAGCAAATCTATCTTTCATGTTTTTAGAAGATTCTGAGAGGTAGGAGAGTATGCTCTTGTCTTTTTAGACAATTAGAAATCCAGACCCTTGAGGCTTTTTCTTTGTTTGAGATTTGTACATCTTTAGCAGGCCTGCCCTCCCAAGGAGCTTAAAAACTCTTAAAGCCGTTATAGCTGGTGTGAGGGGAACAACCTAAGTGGGAACAACTAAATGCCAAGTACTCCAACCCACTATAATATAAACGTGATTGATGAAAATCAAGTCAATGGTAGTGCTCAGGAATAGCTCTCCTCAGTACCTTCAGGTATATTGAACCTTGGTTTTCAAGGCTGGGAGACCTCTTAATTGAGTTTATACCTTGACACACCGAACTGACCCCTTACTAGATCCAATTAAAATTAGAAGCTACCTGATTCACCTCAAAAGGCTGATAGTCTTTGTGCAAGAGAGGTAGTAACTCTCCCAAGACACTTGCAATATCGTGACCCCATTAGCGTTTGGAGTTGGCTAATATGGTGTTGAGAATCCATTGTGTGAGACTTAGCGGCTGTATTTTGATTATCTATTAGGTGTGTACCTAAGTCAACAAGAAAAGGTTTTCTTCTATAAGACAACTTCAATAGGGTTTGCATGCTGTGATTGAAGTTACTATTCATACTGCGTGTTTTCTGTGTTTTCATCCCTCAAACTAAAACTGGAATACTAAAACTGGAGAAAACAATCAACAACTCAGTGATAAAATCTGTCTGTGTCAAAACTAGTCTACCTTAAGTAAAAAATCTATCCAAAACTAGTCTATCCTGGTCAAAAATCAGTCCATCTCAGAATTGGTCATACTCAGCTATTGAAAAACTCAAAATTTTTGTCTTTGTCTTGTTAACAGTCATACAAATCTGATCATTTATCGCCTTGCACCATATCCTGTGTCATACAAGTCTGATAATCTATCGTCTAAGCCCAATCCTCTGTCGTATGAAACCCACCAGTCTGTTGTCTAAAGCTAAATTCTGTGTCGTACAAAACAAAACTATACTGAATCTTTTGTCATTCTAGACATACCCATTTGCATACGATACCAGGCAGCAACTCATACAAAACAAAACTATTGTCATCCTGGAACTATTATACTGTCGTTCGGCTCAGTAAATCCTATCATATGAATTTCTGATTTTATCAGTCCAGAATAGTCAAAACTACCTAAAACAGTCTACAACAAGCATAAAACCGGTCATCATCCCTCTGAGCATAAACAACCTTGATAGTGTACCCCTGTCGTTGCGTTGCATGATTTTATTGATCATTTCTCAGCTAGTTCAAACAACATCTTATCAAACCTAAGAATTTAGATAACGTCTTACACAAGATAGATCATTCTTGAAACCAGATCAGATCTTAGTAACTTCTCTCAATCACTATGTTAAACGAATAACTAGCTACAATTTGATCTTGACTTCTGCAACACATCTAGCTCTCGGTCCCATCAGTTGCAAATGCATGTTCAAACTAGAAACTCTCACAACAAAACAGACACAGAAAAAGAAACACCCTTCTCATCAAATGACAATCCATTCTTTGTAGAAAACCTCTTTCCAAATAAACCGTCCTCATCACAAATACCAGTTTATGATCTACCAATCTTTGGTCAGCCCCTATCTCCCACCATTTCTGGAGAAAGGCAAGAAAGACAAGCTAGTAAATGAGACACTCATGACAACTTCAGCAATCATGCCACTGACAGTGAGTCCTCATCAACTGAATCTAAACTCCCTGAGCCTCCCGAGGTCGAAATACATAGATGTCAGAATGATAAAGAGTTCTGAAAAATGATGAAGGTCATCATGACTAGGGAAAAGAAGACTATTTCTTAGAATTAGCAAAGCAAGGCACCAAACTTCCTACTAGTAATAATATGGATGCCCTCATCACTAAAGAGGAAGAGACACCATTGGGAAGGATATGTTGGCATATGCACACTCCAATGAGACATTGTATGTGATTGAAGGTTTTGTCATTGATGGCAACCTTGCAATCCTATGTCACCAACAAAAACATTATACCGGAATCAACAGATCATAGTCTACACCAGCACTCAGGACACTGACACCGACACAGAAGAAAGGAAGTATACCAGCACAGAGGCCGACAAGATTTTGTTATACTATATTTTGTTTATTATTGTAAAAATGTGTAAGCCAACTTGGCAAATTGTAAAATGACTCTTATATATAAAAGAGATCATTGTAGACATTTTGGATGATATGTAGAAGCAAAAAAGGGAAATATTAGGTAGACCTATTGTGCGAAGTATAGGTCAAGGGGTATATGTAAAGAACAGAGCAGGAACCAGTACTGAATCTGGCATTGAAGATACTATTATAAAGCAGTACAAGATATTGGATTTGTATAATCCTTATTGTAAGTCAGTGAGACTTCCCATTGAGCAGTGAGCTCTAGGCAGTTGGCCTTCCTGCATGTGCAGGCCCCTATTGTAAGTAATATCTCTTATTGGCCAGTGAGTGAATATTGTGGGTCACAAATCCCACTGAGGTTTTTCCCACATCGGGTTTCCTCGTTAAAATCTTGTGTTATGGTACGCTTTTCATGTGGATGTTCTTGATTCTGTTTATTGCATTATTTCTTGCATACCGGTACACTGTTATATTATGTTCTGCATGTTTTAAGTTAAGAAATTCCATTAACCGGTCAGATACTGATTCACCCCTCCCCTCTCAGTGTCTGTGGGATCCCTAACAATTGGTATCAGAGCTTGGTCCTCTATTTTCAGAAGCCTAACAACTTGAGGAAGATCTTGACACCGGTAAAGATGGAAAATCTAATGAAGCAACTTGAAGGAGCTCTTATAGACTATGATGCAGAAAAATTGAAAAATATAAAACTAGAAGATGATTTAAAGGTAGCTCAGGACATCATTCAGGCACTTCAATAAAATTTTACTGTTGCAAGAAATAAGAAAAGAGAACTTTGTGAAAAATTGCAAAATGAGAATGATGAAAAGGAATCACTTAATGATATGATAAGAAAGTTGAAACAAGAGATCATGACAACAAAAAATGAAATGTAGGATATGACTATGAGATTTTGCAAAGAGATTGAGGATAGGAAGAAGAATGAAGAAGAATTGACCAGAAGACTAAGTGATGTAGCAAATGAGAACACAAGACTTAGCTATGAAAATGACATGTTGAAGACAGATCTGATGCATACTCAAAATGACTCAAATGAACTGATGAGACAAAAAGAAGTCTTAGAAAGAGAACTAGAAACTGAAAATCAACACAAAGAAAAATTCAAGAAAAGCTCAGAAGAACTTGGCACCTTGCTGAAGAATCAAAAGCCTAAAGGTGACACTTCTGGAATTGGCTTTGAAATTGGTGAAAGCTCTGGTACTGCAAATACTCAGGATCACAACAAACCGGTAAGACAACCTAATGCCTATAAATTCAATGGAAAATGCTTTAACTGTAATAAGTATGGTCATAGAGAAAATGAATGTAGATCTAGAAATTATCAGAATATCAACACACCCACCGGTCAATGTTTTAAATGCAACAAAGTAGGCCACAACTTTGAAAACTGCAGAATGAATGTGAGATGTTATGTCTGTGGAAGATTTGGACATTTATCTAACCAGTGCAGAACACAAACCAACATAGGTTATGGAAAAGCTATTCAGAAAAATAATGTAACTTGTTATGCATGTAACAAGATTGGGCATATTGCTAAATTTTGTAGAAGTAAAGGAACACCGGTAGACAACAAAAGTTCTAGCTTAAAAGGTAAAGAAAAAGTTGAAGAGGTTAAGCAAGAATTCTCAAAACAATGGATTAAAAACGTTGATCTAAATATTGGGAATACTCCTCCACCGATAGAACCAACCAATGCTTCATCGGTAGGAGAGAGTGATGCTTCACTAGTAGGATAGAGTGATGCTTCACCAATAGGATAGAGCAGTGCTCCACCGGCAGGAAGTTCTTCATCTAATTGAAGAAAGTTTCTTTGAGGGTTTGGCAATCTAATGACACATGTATTATTATTCCCTTAGTTAGAGATAAGAAGTTGAAAATTACTTATTACCAACAAACAATGTTAAGTGAATACCTAATCGACATGCAAGTAATGTGGTTGATGGCGAATAGACACTATAAAATTAAGGTTTTGGCTCCATTTCATTTCACCGAGATTTCAAATTTATGAAGAGCGTGAAGATTCTGAGCTAAGGCATTTTGAGCAAGAAGCAAGAACACTCCAAGCAATCATCCATCCTAAAGGCAGTAAAAGGTATTTAATCATGGCATCCACCTTTTCAATTGAATATATAGCAAACCCTATTGTTGTTGAAGTGATAAAAAGACCTAGGTCCATATTTCAGTTAGTTCCTGAGATAGCAAAGAAAGATGATACCTTAGGTGCTTTTTCTCAAATTCCTAATGGAGTTGTTTATGCTGAAGACCCCAAAATGTACATCCACTGCAACATTGAAGAGTTAGGAGATGAAGAAATTAAAACCATGTTTAAATTGTGATATGTGATAATACCGACAATGTAAAAAATGAACACAAGATCATTGAGACCCTAGGATTTACAAAGATCCTTAGCATTCCTGAATTCCCCAAGGATGTGATTAGGATAGTCTTAAGCAGGGTACATGGTGAATTTTTCTGGTTAGATGCAGTCCACAAGATCACCAAGGAAGCTGTGAAAGCTGTCACAAGGTTACCAGCCACCGATAAAAGATCGGATAAAGCCAAGAAGGTTTCCAATGACCTAGTTATAAACCTAACTAGTGCAACATTCGACAAAAGGTCCCTAAGAGTTAATGATGTAACAGATATCAATGTGAGATTCATCAACATGATATTAGGATATAAAGCTACTCATGCAAATAGACTTAATTCAGTTTCAAGCTTATGCATTAAGAGTGCTTATGACATGGTCATAGACAATGCAAAAATTGATATATGTGAATGGTTAAAAGATGAATGAATTGACAACCTTGGAAAGATCAAGAAGGACAAGAAAGGAACTTTCAGGTTTGGAAATCTGTTAGTATGTCTGATGCTACACATAACAAAATAGGTTCCTGGTATAGGTTACAAAGAACTTGGATATGATATACCGGTAGGCAAACAATTAACAGAACTATTCAATAATATGGGTGAGAACAAGGAAAACAGTATTCATGACTTTTTTCAAGCATTAAAGACCAAAATGAAGAAAAGAATAAGGTTATCATAGAAGATTGTAGACAAATACAAAGATGAAATATGCTTTGTAATCAAGAAAGATGAAATCTGGATGGAAGCGATCATCCCAAGGATAGTTTGGGTAACCGAGATGGGCTATGAAACAGATGATCACATAGTTGAAACATATGCTAAAGCACTTCTGGAAGCCCCCAGAGAACCTAAAGAAGAAGTATTTGGTAGTGCTGAAACCATAGAAAGTCAAATACAATCTAAGAAGAGAGTGAAAAAGGTTGAGGCAGTTGTAAGGAAAGGTTCCAGACAAGCAAAAGCCATCAAAGAAGATGTATTGAAGAAAATCGGTATAACAGAGGATGAGTTAGAAGCTCCACAACCTAAAACTCACCTATCACTGATAGGTATTTCTTCAGGAAGTGACATGCCTGCAACTTTCAAAAGAGTTGTAAGAAAAAGAGATCCCTCACCAGCAACCACACCCTCACCCAGGAGGACAAGGCAAAAGCAACAAGTAGTGAGATCTCTGGTAAGAAAGGCCACACCAAAGAAGAAATTGACACCCAAGAAGAAGAAGAGGACAAACAAAGACTTGGCCCCTCTTGATATACTACTGAATGAAATCATAGAGGAAGGTAAATTGAAAAACATAGAGAAAATATATGACACTCTAACAGCTGATGAAAAAGAGCAAGTTGAAAATAGTGTTATATTACACATGGATATGTTTAAGAAGTTTTTAATGGAAGTAGTCAATGAAGTTCTAGATGAACTATACAAAAGACTAGAAGCAAGAACACAAGTAGTGATAGAACTGGATAAGAAAATAAAGATTGAAAATCTACTTGCTATATATCCGGTAAACTCTCCCCAAGAAATAGATGACCTAATTGCTCAAGCCAACAGGACAGTATTTTCTACTGCACACAGGCACATCACTTTAATGGTTGGAAGAGTAAATGAGGCAACTAAAGAAACTGAAGATGGATGGGATATATTCCTAGTTGAGAAAGAAAAACAAGAAGAGTACAAGAACCCCAAACCCATAAAAGTTTATCAGAAAGATAGAGACAAGGGGAAAGGAAAAGTTGGTGGACCACCTAGTATCAAGGTTAGAGACAACTTACCCCTACCTCCTTTAAATACTCCACCAATAAAAACAACAACTACAGATGATTAACCGACATCTGAGAGTATGGATGTAGAGGATAATAATCCTAATCCTAAAGTCCTATATACTGTGGATATTGATACTCAGAAGATCAACATAGTGGTAGACAAAGATACAACAGATAAGACTGATATGGCTAGTGAGCCTTCGGTGACTGAGGAAAATGATAACTCACAGGAGAAACTGGTAGAGAAAAAGGTAGAGACTCAAACACAGATTGAGACAACACAACAAATAGAGGAACAAATAGAGAAAAAGGCTCTGGAACAGGAACAGGTACATAAGGAAACAGTACCACCGGCAACTAGTGAAAAACCATTGCTTAAAGAAATGTAGACACAAACAGACCTACCAGAGGTCAATACAAGCTTGGTTACTTCCACCGGTACTCAAATTGTTGATTCATCATCAAGCTTCAAATCAACCAATGTGACTAAGGTACTATTAGATTCAATCAAGAAAATAACCGATTGCAGCTCACACGCTTACAAAGCAATTGATGATTCCATACCAATTTTGAAGGTAATTGCTCCCAACTGTAATATAGACAATAAAGATTCTTTAGGACAACTGGATACACTATGTAAATATATCTCAGAAAACATTGAGAAAATAAAAGAAGAGTTAGTGAAGGATAAAGTAGAAATTGAAAAACAAAAATTCTTTGATGAGCAAATAAAGAAGTGTAATAGAGATTTTGACACACTTCTACCCGAATTATGTAATTTGTTGAAAGAGTACAAAAATTTGTACAAAGATACCTATAAAACAAACTTTTTGACTGTAGATATAGATAAGAAAATGAGCAAGGTACAAGATGAGATCAATAAACTTGCAGATAGTTTTGTCAACTCACCTAATACACTATCAATTTTTGAGGAGAAGATAAAATTTTTTGAGGAAGAACTACTTAAATTGGTAAGAGAGAAAGAAAGGGTAATAAATAAGGCAAAACATTTGAGATTAAAACTAAGTCCAAGATTGGACTATCTAGCATCTCTATGGAAGGAAGTATCTGAGGCACTAATACAGGGAAGCAAAACACCAACAGAGCATTTGCAACATCTCACCGGTACAGTGAAGAGAACAGAGACAACAATAAAGGATAGCAAAAAGTTTATGGACAATATAAACTTGATTTTGGGAGATCTTTTTCAAATTGTAACCACCTAGTTACAAGGTTGAAACTACAAACTCTACTGACATCTTGACAACCTTTGTCATTGATGCCAAAGGGGGAGTAGTGGGATGAGAAAATTCAAATCATAGGACAGGAACCACATGCTCAGGGGGAGCACACACATTTTTGGTAACATTTTTGGACTTCACATTTTTGGATCATTTTTGAAATTTCTCATGAGTGTTGCCATCAATGCCAAAGGGGGAGATTGTTGGCATATGCACACTCTAATGAGACATTGTATGTGATTGAAGGTTTTGTCATTGATGGCAACCTTGCAATCCTATGGCACTGGCAAAAGCATTATACCGGCATCAGCAGATCATAGTCTACACCGATACTTAGGACACTGGCACTAACACAGAAGAAAGGAAGTATACCAGCACAGAGGCCGACAGGATTTTGTTATACTATATTTTGTTTATTATTGTAAAAATGTGTAAGCCGACTTGGCAAATTGTAAAATGACTCTTATATATAGGAGAGATCATTGTAGACATTTTGGATGATATGTAGAAGAAAAAAATGGAAATATTAGGCAGACCTATTGTGTGAAATATAGGTCAAGGGGTATATGTAAATAATAGAGCAGGATCCCATACTGAATCCGGCATTGAAGATGCTATTATAAAGTAGTACAAGATATTGGATTTTTATAATCCTTATTGTAAGTCAGTGAGACTTCCCATTGAGCAGTGAGCTCTAGGCAGTTGGCCTTCCTGCATGTGCCCTATTGTAAGTAATATTCTCTTATTGGCCAGTGAGTGAATATTGCGGGTCACAAATCCCACCAAGGTTTTTCCCACACCGGGTTTCCTCATTAAAATCTTGTGTTATGGTGTGCTTTTCATGTGGATGTTCTTGATTCTGTTTATTGCATTATTTCTTGCATACCGGTACACTGTTATATTATGTTCTGCATGTTTTAAGTTAAGAAATTCCATTAACCGGTCAAATACTGATTCACCCCCCCTCTCAGTATCCGTGGGATCCCTAATAGGATAAATAAACAAATGCAAGTATTACAAACTTAGGTCACAAAACTAAAATACAAAGATAAAACACCAAAACAATATTCTTTGGACACAATATGCCCACTCCAATTTGACAAAAAATTTACATGCCTCCATTTCCCTCAAGAGTAGAAATGCCTAAGTTTGACAAATATGACGAGAATATAGACCCCCAAGATCATATCAGATAGTTTTGTGCTTTATGTATGGAGTTCATGCACGACCAAACGTATCTCATGTGCCTTTTCCCGAGAAGTTTATGGGGGCAAGCTATGGAATGGATCTCAAGTCTACCCATAGGAATAAAAAAATTCAAAGAATTAATCCAACTATTCCTACAACAATACTCCTACAAAATTCATCACCCAGTCACTATGATAGAGCTTTGCAATACCAAACAAAAAATAGGAGAACCCTTTCTCACTTTTCTCCAACGATGGAGAAAGATGTTCTCTAGATATTCACAGACTATCCCAGATCTTGAGAAAATGGATATCTTTGTCAACAACTTAATCCCTAAATTAAAGTATAGTGTCCAGATGCAAGTACATCCTTCATTCAGCAAAATGGCAGATAATGCCCTCAGAATGGAAGATATGCCTATAAAAAAGGGAGATATATCACTTTGGAAAGAAACATCGCAAGGTTCTAGTTCTAAAGAAAAGAGCAAATACTGCAAATACGACAAAGATAACAACAAAAATGTTGTTAGTGATGGAATGGTAGATACTGTCCAAGCAAAAACAAAATCCACAATATTTAACTTGGCTAGTGGCACGCAAGCACTCAAGGTTGTTGAAACTGCGTCAGAAAATCCTCCGAAGAAAGCAAGAGAATGGTTTAAAGAAAAGCCTTGGATTTAAAAATCTAAGCGTGATTTTACTCCTGTAGATGAATCATATGAATCAACTTTTAAAACCTTATTGGCAAATAATTTGATAACATTGCCAAACAATTCTAGACCATATGACCCAGAAATTAGACCGAAATGGTGGAGAGAAAATGAATACTTTGACTACCACAGAACAAGGGGCATAACCTAAACAACTGCATGAAACTCCAAGATGAAATCCAAGGTCTCATTGATGCAGGCAAGATCATTGATGGAAATCATTTGACTAATGTTGATCATAAGGCCTTTAAAGATGCCTTACCGCCTTATGAACAAGGAGATTCCTCAAAATCCAAGGGAGGAGCTAGAGTCAATTATACCTACACTAACAATGATAATGTGATCAACATGATTGAATCTTCTCAACCTGAATATTGCAATATGATCATAATCTAGGATCACCAAAGTCAAGCACAAACTGCTAATATTGTGACTCACGCTCAAAGGAAGATTACTCTCCAAGGAGCTAGTTCCTCAACTTTTGATCAAACAACATCAAATCTACCAATAGACAAATAGACACAATCATGGCCAAATCAAAATAGTTGGCTTTATCATCTTCTCTTGGTTATAGTATTGTCGAACAATTGAAGAGAACCAATGCTCAAACTCAATTTTGGAACTTCTTAAGATCTCTTTTGCTCATAGAGAGGTCTTGGACAAGGCTTTACTTACCACCAGTGTCCCTAAAGATTTAGATGTAGATCAGTTTCAATCTATGGTGGGTCACTTGACTTCACCTCATTACCTCACTTTCTCTGAAGAAGATGATAACTAACTGAGTCACCCACATAACCAGCCATTACACATTGAAGCCATGATCCATAAACACTGAGTTAAACATGTTTTGATAGATGGAGGTGCTGGGTTGAATATCTGTACCTACAATCTATTGACACAACTGGGATTTTTTGAAAACATTATTGATCCAACAAAGAAAATAACAATCAAGGCTTATGATGAAGAAGAAAGTACCTCTAAGGGTCTGGTACGATTACCAATCAGGGTGGGACCTGTAGAAAGATGTGATTTTTCAAGTCTTGGATCTTCATCTTTCATACAACATCTTACTGGGTAGGCCGTGGATTCATGAAATGAAAGCAGTACCATCTACGTATCATCAATGCCTAAATTTCCTTATAATCGAGTTGAAGTCAGTATTCCTGCTGATACAAGCTATACCTGCAATGCATTAATGCAGAGTGCTGATGCTTTTGTTCCTCATAATAGAGCAGCCTCTACAGCTGAAAGTTTAGAATCTTTGTTGAAAGATTTAGAAAAGAAATTGAAAATCACAAACATTGGCATAGATGGCTACAAAATAGAGCCTATACTCTCACTAATGTCTCTTCCTCGATCACCAAGACAGTCAAGAAAACCATCAAAGGTTATGAAGCCACAAAATTCAACTCCAAAAGTCATTTCTGATGGTCTCTTTATACAGTCCTCTACTTCTATTGCAGATGAAAAAGAAGAGGATGATGTTCTCAAATCGCTTTTCAAAGAAGATAGTGCAAACAAAGAAATACGACATTGTGAGATTTCCTCGACACAATATGGTCCAGGGTATAAGATGCTTCAATGCATGGGATATTCAGGTACCGTTCCTATAGTCAAGCATCAAGAAGGTATTGTTGAACCTATTTAGTTACAAACTAAGTCTGCGAATGATAGAGCTAGACTGGGATATGATCCAAGGAAGTCATTAGATCAGAAGCACATGTCCCACCATCAACTTAAGTGGAAGAAAAAGGTACTACCTTTAACAACACAAGAAATTAATACACGACAAACTCAGGAAGAGTGTGACGATGAACAAAAAGAATTGCCCACCCAAAGAGAGGAAACAAATGGTAATCAAGTTCCAATTATATCAGCTATAATACCACAAGAAGTAGAAGTCCCAAAAGATATGAGAGACAAAGTATATAGAATCAGAGAATTGTTTGCACCACTGAAAGTTCTAGTCACATATACTGGCAGACAACAAGTAGATGATTCAGAAACTGATTCAAATGAGTATGAATGGGGTCCTGACCACCTCTCAGATACATCTACTATAGAAACCCCTAATGAATCCAGTGATATCATAGATGATGCACAAGAGATGATACGCCTAAGAATGCAAAGGTAAATGGAAGAAATCAGACTAAAAAGACAAGAAGACTATGAACAATAGCTGGAGGAAGAACAGACACAAGTAATTTCTTCACCTACTAACTCTCCCTCTAATGAGATAGGATAAATCAGGTATGGAACTACAAAAGAAGAATTAGAAGCTACATAAATAGAACCAATCATTAGTCTAGAGGAGGCTGAATGGAATAGATGACAAGGTTATGTCCACAAGTGTGTCAAATACAAGAAATCAATGAACCAAATCATGAAGGAACTTGCAGCATCAAAGATGTGGGTATTGATACTATATATACTTTTACTAAGCCACTTGAAGATGAGTCAAAAAATTCATCCTATGACTCTGATAACTCAGATAGGAGCTCTATTTATAACAACTATTCAACAACGCATTATGACTACTTTGTCATGAATGTTGAGATATTGTCTGCTGACCCTGTTACTATCACACCGCGGTATGTAGTCTAGTTTGAAGTAGGTGACAATGCTAGAAGTAGGTTGGTTGGATTAGGTCCAATAGATACTAACATGAATTTTGATAATCGTGTCATAACTCTTCCTCGTCTCGAGACACATATGCAAGGTAGTCTTCTGGAACTCGACTGGTCGGTCTGAAGCCATGATGATAGTACCATGAACTCCCTTGAGCCTGTTCCAACCTTATTCCTAATACATCTTGAACTAATTGATTGTACTCTTTATAATCAACCCTTGAATGTACCTACTTTTTCCAATGACTATATGTTAGCCTATTATCTCAATGTAGTTGAACCCATGAACTTTTCCACCAGTGAATAGAGTGAAAACAAGATTGAAGCAGATATCAAGTATCTTAGTCGCAAAAATAAGAAAAATAAAAATAAAAGACCTGATGGCAAAAACCACATTGTGGTGGTGTCAAAATCTAAAAAAGAGAAAATAAAGGACGTACCTAAAGGTGAAAACCTCTCTGAGGCGCCTAAAGGTGAGATATTTGATATAGTGCCAAGTCATTTCCAAGAAAGGTCTTCCATATTGATCGAGCCAACTTAGCCAGTGAATATTGGGATTCAAGAGACACCACACATCATTCATTTAGCTCAATCACTATCAACAGAAGAGTTAAAAGATTTCAGCAACCTTTTTTTGGAAAATAACATCAACTATGCCAGGACTAGATCCTGATCTCATCATGCATCATCTCTCTATTACACGAGGAGTAAAACTAGTCAAGCAAAAACTCCGTAAGATGCATCCTCATGTGGCACTGCTAGTCAAAGTTGAACTAGAGAAATTGCTAAAAGCTAGATTTATTAGAGCTATAGACTACATAGAATGGATATCAAACATAGTACCTATATCAAAGGCAGACAAATCTATTACAGTTTGCATAGACTTCGGGGATCTCAACAAAGCATGTCTGAAAGATGATTTTTCATTGCCCAACATTGACATGATAGTAGATATGATTGTTGGATATGAGATGTATTCATTAATGGATGGATTCTCTGGTTACAATCAGATCAAGATAGCACCTGAAGATCAAGAAAGGACAACTTTCACGTGTGCATGGGGAACCTTCTACTTGAATGCTATGTCATTTGGGCTAAAGAACATAGGAGCATCTTACCAAAGAGCTGTAACCACTATCTTCCATGATATGATGCATAGAAACATGGAAGATTATGTTGATGATACCCTGGTAGAGACTATGAAGAGATCTACGCATATTCAAGAACTAGGCCTCATAGTAGATAGAATGGAAAGATTCAAGCTCTGATTAAATCCTAAAAAGTGTGCATTTGGGGTAACATCAAGAAAATTGCTTGGTTACATAATTTCAAAAAAAGTAATTGAGGTTGACCCTGAAAAGGTCCAAGCTATAATGGAAATGCCTCTACCCAAGAATATCAGTCAAATGAGAAGTTTACAGGGCCATCTTCAATCAATAAGGCATTTTATATCTCAGCTAGTAGACAAAGCTCAACCCTTCAAAAAGGTATTAAGGAAAGGAATTCAATACAACTGGGATAAACATTATGAACAACATTTACAACAAATCAAAGAATATCTTTCTAATCCACCCATATTAATGCCATTGATTGAAGGTAAGACATTGATTCTATACATATCAGCTACAGATACTTCACGAGGGGCACTTCTGGCACAACAGAATGACAATAAAAAGGAACGAGCTATTTATTACATCAGCAAAACATTGGTGTCTTATGAAATGAACTACACTATAATAGAGAAAGCATGCTTGGCATTGGTCTTTGCATCACAAAAATTAAGGCACTATATGTTAGCACACTCTATTAAGCTGGTAGCCAAGATTGATCCGCTCAAATATCTTCTTAGTAAAGAAATGCTTACAGGGAGACTAGCCAAATAGGTCATGGTTCTTACAGAATTTGATATTGAATATGTGGAACGTAAAGCTATCAAAGGATAGGTTATTGTAGACCAACTTGTTGATGCTCCACTTGAAGATAGTCAACCTCTGCATATAGAATTCCAAGATGAATCAATCATGCACCTTACTCAACAATCATGGAAGATGTTCTCTGATGGGTCTTTCACTCAACATGGTTCTAGTGCCGGAATACTTTTTATTACCCCTCAAAAATATTTAATTTCGAAAGCTTACAAGATTCTCTTCCCTTGCACAAACAACATTGCACAATATGAAGCTTTGGTAAATGGGATCAAGCTGGCCATCGAGTGGAAGATTGTTGAATTACACATCTATGGTGATTCTCAACTCATTATCAACCAAATCAATGACCTATATCAAACAAGAGATGAGAAACCGATGCCTTATAAGAGAATGGTGGATGATCTCAAGAAATACTTTATCTTCGTATCATTTCAGCAGATCCCCAGAACAACAAATAGAGCAGCGGATGCAATGGCCACTTTGGCATCTATACCACAGCTACATGAATCTAATTTTCACTTTGGATTCCTAGTGGAAGAGTTACATTATCTTGCCTATGATTCTCCTGAGTCCCACATGGTCTGTTCTATTATTGGACATGACTCATCTGGTTATAGCCACATTTACTCTTACCTGCGTGACCAAGTTGTCACTGCTAATCTTTCCTGAAATGAAAAAAGGAACCTAATCAAAAATGCATCATGGTACGTCATCATTACTAATGACCTATTCAAGTGAGGTTTAGATAATAATTTGCTTAGATATCTAGAAACTGAGGAGTCCCAACGTGCATTATTGGAGGTTCATGAAGGTGTTTGTGGATCCCATTTGAACGGTCTAACTTTAGTACAAAAACTACTAAGGGTTGGCTACTACTGGCCAGACATGGAGAAAGAAGCTATAAAATTTTCTAAAACTTGTGAAAAGTGCCAACTGCATGGGAACCTTATCCATGCTCCAGCAAGGGATCTCATACCCTTTGTGACACACTAGCCCTTTCAACAGTGGGCATTTGATATAATTGGCCAAATATATCCCGCATCCTCTAACAAACACAAATTTATTAACACTGCCATTGAGTACTTCACTAAGTGGGTAGAAATGGTTCCACTTACCAAAGAAACTGGCAAACAAGTAGCTCTATTTATTCTTAATTATATCATCTGTAGGTATGGTATACCTTCATCCATTATAACTAACAATGGAGGATAGTTCAAGAACAAAGATCTAAATGAACTCTATGCAAAATTCAAAATAAAACAAGACTGGTCATCTGCATACTACCCTCAAGGTAACAGATAGGCCGAAGCATCTAACAAGAATCTGTTGACTATCTTACACAAGATAGTCAATAAATTTGGAAAGGATTGGCATCTACAACTCAATCCTGCCTTGTGGGCTTATAGAACAAGTATCAAAACACCTACTGGGGCTATGCCTTTCTCTTTGGTGTATGGGTCCGAAGCAATATTACCTATTGAGGTGGAAATACCATCTCTAAGAGTTTCTTTGTAAGGTCTTGTTACTGATGAAGACTATAGAATATCTAGATTGCAAGAGCTCAAATTATTGGATGAGCATCGACAAGTGTCATTTGATCATCTCAGAGTGTATCAGAAGAGAATGTCCAAAGGATATAATAAGAAGGTTCAACAAAGAGAATTTTAGGTTGGTGACCTAGTTCTAAGAGAAAATCCTAAAAATCAACAGTTTTGAGACAACAAAGAGAAGTTCAAACCCAATTGGCTGGGTCCCTATATCGTTACTGCACCTTTTAGCTTTGGTGCCTATCAACTCTCAACATCGGAAGGAGAACAACTCTGTGAACCATTCAACACCATCCATCTGAAGAAATTCTTCACCTAAATATTCTCTGCTCCAGCCTATATAGATAAAAAAGTCCTAAAGAAATCCTAAAAATCAGAAAATGTGCTGAAGAAATCCTAAAAATCAGAAAAAGTCCTGAAGAAATCCTAAAAATCAGAAAAAGTCCTAAAGAAATTAAATAAAAACAAAAAAAAACTGTAATCTATGCCAAGCAGGTGAAAACCTGGCAAATAGGCGCCTCTTGTACTCAAGCACTGCATCTATCACCACAACATTGGTATTCTTGCTTTCATGCATCTTTGCTTTCACCTGTACATATTTTAGTCACTTTTGTGACATCCTAGTTTGTTAAAACCCTCATGGCTTGAAACCGATCATTGTCCTAGTCTTAGGTTAATCGACATAGCACTTTACATGTCCTGAGCAGTATCAACCAAGTCATCTTTACGTTAGTGATACCTGGTCATCCACTTCGAGTCAGTCACCTGTCTCCTGACTACTAAAGAGTTTTATCACTGAGTAAACAAGCAAAACAACATAACTCAAAACAATCACTGAACTGTTTGAGCTATGCATGAAAATTTTCTTTGTGTGTTGTCTTTCATTGAATTTTGATTATTATCTCTTTGAGTAACTTAAGGAAGTCTATCTTGACTAAGAGGAGCAAGGATTGGGGGCATAATATCTTCGTTGTTTTCTACTTGTAGGAATGATTCTGATAATCTGAAAACATCTAATCAGCTGGGCGTCTGTGATAAGTGCCTTCACATTCAGGTGAAATCACCACACATACCTCAACTCCGCTTATTTGAGTGCTACAGGGACATTCCCATCATTTCTTTGTCTATTTTGAGGGAATTTCTTTATTGTGCAATCCAAGACCATGCGTAATCTATCCAAGGATATGAATGAAAAAAGGGTCATTGTGGACAAGATAATTAATATTGTACATGAAAAGTAAGGAACTCTAATCTTCCTGTTGTAGTTATAAAACGCTCAATGATGACAATTAAGCTTTTCAAAATCCAGTGACTAGGTTTAGGATTGCATCTCATTTTGCATTTCCTTCTGCATCTTGTGAATTTAGAGTGATTTCGGTATGGTAACAATGATCTCTTTAATTTCTGAATAAGGGTTTGAAGCTTCATCATTTCTTCGCTAAGTGGTTTCTTCCTCATCATTTCTCCAATCGAGTACTTGTGTATTGAGATGTTAGCTGCATACATAAGCATTTTACATAGATTCATAAACTCACTATCATTCATTTGAATTCACCTTATGGCATTGCATAGAAAAATAAACATTTGCATCATCATTTATTTGCATATAAAAAGAAACAAAAATAAACATCCATATTCCATTTTGCATTCATTCATCTATACTGAAAAGAAATGCATACATGTAGATTAAAGCATATAGAAAGCATCTCATAATGAAATTCACACAAGTAAAATGAAGTCAAATTAGATCTCATATATATATATATATATATATATATATATATATATATATATATATATATATATATATATATATATATTGTATAAAGTCTCAGAGTACAAAATGATGTCAGCTGACATATACAAACTCCCATCGGAGCAAGAATCGTATGTCTACAAAAAAATGCGTGTGTCTACAAAAAAATATATAGATCTGCAAAAACAATATCTAGCTCTCGGCATCTCCCTCATTGCTAGGTGGAGGAGGTGGAGCTTTCTGACCAGGATCCTGACGAGGTTCCCGAGCTCCCTCTGATCGTGCCATATACTGGGAGTATGGTACAACCTGCTGCGCTACAAGAATAGCTACGATGTTAGCTACAATGTAATAAGTTGCCTGACTGGTCTGGTGCAAAACCTCCTGCCAAAATGCATCAATCTTTGCCCTCCTCTCTAATCTCATCTCTGTGACTTGACGATCACACTCAACCCTAAGCTCTACTAGTTGTCAGTCTCTTTCCACTAGTTGAGTTTGAGCTAGTATCAACTATGACTGTAACTCCGCTAGACATGCTCTCATCGACCATCCCACGTCAGTCCCCTTCTCTCTCACAGGCTCTCCACCTCCATCTCCACCCTACTCCTCTCACCGCTATGGGACCTATCTGAGTGCTACTCGCTCCTCCTCGGCTTTGCCCAATGTCATGCCTATACTCCCTAGGGATCCACCCTCACCCCTCTGCTGTCCAACCCCAGTTGGAACCCTGCTGCTACTAGCACCAGGATCGCCACCTGCCCACCTTGAAGCCTTTGCTATTTTTCCTTGTTCCTGTCTCTGTCCCTGTCCCTATGTGGGGCATCATCCTTAATCTACTTAATACGAGGAGCCTGCTCAGCTGGATCTATGAATCTGGGGAATGGATGTGATAGGGAGATTGCTAGGTAAGTGTTCAATAAGGATGTTGAAGTAAAAAGGTTCAATTTGTTTCCCAAAGACCTACTTGTGGCTGTTGTATATGTTTGCAAATCATTCTTGAGGTCTTCATGCTAGCAACTCATTCATCACTTCCCTAGCAAACTCTCCTTTGACTAGGCTCATTGTCATACTCATCCCCCTATTGGTTATGCCAAACCACTCCAATGCTTCCAACACAATCCTCTATCCCTCTTTGGGATGATTCTAACTATTCTCTATTCTCACAAGCACCTCCAACTGGTTTAGGGAACTAGATGAAGGTTTTGTTCAAAAAACTTGTTTCCATTCTCTTGTTTTGGCTTCTTAGTTTCACTTGCTCAAACCAACTCCTTAGGTCTCACAACCCAAAATGATTCATAGGGGTGTCATGGAGGTTTCTCAAAGTTCATTAACTATCTTGGACTACCATCCAAAGATCTCTCCAAACTACATGAGTTCAAGGTGATCGGGTTCTTGAAAAGTGTGTGTTATGCAGTCAAAAGGGCTACTAGCCCGTGGAGGCCTAATTGGCCTAGCTTTGCTCACCCAGCCCAATGATAGGCTCCTCCTTCAAAAAAATTAATTTGGATGGTGTTTTAGAGGTATATGCTAATGGATTCTCATGGTTTAGGCCTCTGCTATTGAAAAATGAGGGTTGTCCACTATTTGTGGCACTTTTGTAGGGTTTGGTAGGTTTAGAACCAATCACTTTAGAAAGACATTGCAACTCTATTAACCAAGATTCCAAAATTAAGTATACCTTCTACCATATCATGTAGGGCCTTTCTTTACTATTGTCCTACAGTAATTAGTCCAAACACATGATGCACAAACAGAAAATCTAAAACATGTAAGTGACTGCCACAAAAAACCCAGTCATAGCTTCCTCACTGTTAAAGCTGCATTCCAAGGTGTTAGAAGTTATTTTAAAACTCTTCCATGGCATTAATGAATCTCCAAACACTTATGAGGTTCTTATAGCAATATTGAGGCATGTTTACAAAGCTTGATTAGGCTCTTGAAGCATCTTTTTGCACATACTGTCATTAAAAAATAGTGAATTCATGTCTTGCAATCAAACTAAGAATGTTTAATAAGAAGTACCCTGCTCTAACAAACCAAGGTGACTCACAATACCCTTAGAAACATATTCATACCTCTGACTCACACATTTGTTCACTCCAATTGTTCTTGGGTGCAAATTTTGAGTTCTTGTTCATGATACTAGCCGAGTAATCAATACTTGCCTAGTTTTCACTCAAATCCATCCTCCAAGCATACTTCTGACACAAAAAGGAATATATACATAATGTACATGCATAAACCAACTTGACCAAATCCATTTTGTGGGATCCCAAACCTCGATTAGTCAAGTGGTGGCATTTTGAAACCTCAAACCCTTGATAGGACAGTGAGCACACAAAATGAAAGATATTTTTATTTCTCCAACTTGAAAAAAGAAAACCAGTGCAATAATCAATTGAATAGCATTAGGAAACCAATATTTACACTTCTGAAAAGGTATAGTACAGACAATGAGTGCTACAGTATGGACTGTTATTCCAAGGAAAGAAAAAACAATGATAAAAGCCAAAACTTCATGATTTCTATTAGGATTCTCTTGTTCATACAATCACCAACCTTCTTCAAGGAAAAGGGAGGTATTTTATAGTCCATAAAGTTATTTATCAAGCCCAATATGGACATGAGGCTTCCAAAACTTCATTCTGCAAGAAAAGTCAAACAAATGACAATTTTGACAATTTTTACAAGCCCAAATGACAACATTTCTTGCTCCAAAAGACATTTTTGACAACCTAACATCATCAACTCATCTAAAGAACTTAGACATTCTTAAAATCACTTAGTAAACATGTTTCAATTCTTTGGAAAGCATTTGGAGACCTCTAAGGCAATTTTGCACATTTTTGCCAGAAATTGTCAACTCAAAGCCTGAAAGGCAAAACTTGACCTCTTGAGTCCAAAATGAGATCAAAACCACTAGACAAGACACATAACAACATAAGACAACATTATAAACCTACACAAGAAATTAAAAAAATGAAATCATAAAATACTCAAAAAGGAGAGTTTTACTCAACTAGGTTATCCTGCACCATAGTCCCCCCAAAACAAAGAAGTCATGTGACTCCTTGAGGAAGCAAAGAAGAAAAGATATCAAACTTATAAAAGTTAGTTTTAGATATCCATGTGGCCTCTGAGATAGGCTTATCCTTCCATTTTACTAGGTGCTCCATATAGGTGTGATTCCTTGTC
This sequence comes from Cryptomeria japonica, assembly GCF_030272615.1. Taxonomy (NCBI): domain Eukaryota; kingdom Viridiplantae; phylum Streptophyta; class Pinopsida; order Cupressales; family Cupressaceae; genus Cryptomeria; species Cryptomeria japonica. The sequence continues at coordinate 256,614,019 of NC_081410.1, forward strand.
TTCTTGAGAATCTTGGAGTCTAGAACCTGTTCTGCTTGGGGAATAGAAAGAGAAGGGAGAGATAGATCAGAAAGGGATTGTACAACATCTAAAACTCTTTGAATCTCCTCAGGTGGCTTCCCTTTGAAAGCAATCAAATTTGCAACATTAAAAATGGGAGACAAAGAAACATAAGTAGGAAAATCAACTTTGTAAGCATTAGACCCATACTTAGCCAAGATTTTGCAAGGGCCTATTCTCCTCATCTAAAGTTTGCTTGGAAATCCCTTTTCTAGCCTTGCCTTGTTCAAATAAACCATCACATAATCTCCTATGGAAAAATGAACATCTCTCTTTGTAGCATCTACTCTTGCCTTGACATTTTGGGAGGTATCTTGAAGAGCCTTTCTCACTTGCTCATGAACCTCCTTCATGGATTGAGCCATGTCATCTGATGTTCCACTCTTAGGTTGAAAGTTAGTGATATCCCTCAACTCCATTATACCCCTTGGATGTATACCATAAACAACTTCAAAAGGGCTTTTACCTGTAGACCGGTTGACACTATCATTGTAGGCGTATCCTGCTTGATGAATGAGTTGATCCCAACTCTACCCATATTCCTTTGTCAAGCACCTAAGCATGTTTCCAAGAGACCTGTTCACAACTTTGGTTTGGCCATCAATTTGTGGATGATAAGATAAACCAAAAGAGAGATTAGTACCCAATCTCTTCCACAATGTTTTCCAGAAATGACCAAGAAACTTAACATCCCTATCTGAAACAATGCTAGTAGGCAAACCATGTATTCTAACAACTTCTTCGAAAAAAAAGTAAGCAATATGACTTGCATCATGTGTTGTCTTACAAGGAATAAAATGAGCCATTTTGCTAAATCTGTCAACTACTACGAAGATGCTATCAAATCCTGCTTGAGTTCTAGGTAATCCTACCACAAAATCCATACTAATACATTCCCAAGGCCTATGTGGAATGGGAAGAGGTTGATATAAACCAGCATTGGAGGAATTACCTTTTGCCTTCTGACATACCAAACACTGGTCAACATACCTTTGGATGTCTTTCTGCATTTTAGGCCAATAATAGAACCTTTGAACCAACTCTAAGGTCTTGTTGAGACCGAAATGCCCACTTAAGCACCCATTGTGCTTCTCCTGAATGAGGTTCTCTCTCATAGAGCCTTTTGGAACACATAACTCTCCACCCTTGAATAAAAAACCATCCTGTAAAGTGAAATCAGCATATGCACCATGGAAATGATTCTCAAAACCTTGACAAACTTTATAAGCTTCTAAAAAATCATCATCAGTAGGATACATATCTTTAAAACTATCAATACCAATGCTTTGTACTTGAATCTCATGAATAGTTAACAACCTTCTACTCAAAGTATTTGCTACTTTATTCAGCTAACCCTTCTTATGCTTAAGAGTAAAAGTGTAAGCTTGCAAGTGTATACGGTGAAAATGGATAACAACAATATTGAAAGGCTAAATGAATTCAACCACAAAACCCTAGCCTAACATCAACAAAGATCCACCATAACATATGAAGATTACCTAAGATAATGCAAATCAAATGAAATCACAAAGATTATACCATCACATGTCCAATAGGGTTTGGATCTCCATTCTTCCTATCTCCATTGATCTTGCTTGATATATTTGCTCTTAAATTTTATATGTGCACAAGAGCTCAACAAAGAACGGAAATGTGGTTGCAAGTAGGATCGCATATGCAAGTTCGAAAGCGTAGTGTAGATGATTGATCAGTCAAGATGCATAGGGTTGATAATGAAGGAAGCATCTCCTTATATAGAAAACACTATAAGAAATGGAGGGGTAAGATTGAGAGGTGTAAAAGATAAATGGTCGGCTATGATTAAAGGGTAGGTAGAGGAAATAAGAAAATAATGAGAGGGTAGGTAGTGTAGGAATTAAGAGATGAATGACATGTGTCATAGGTAGAAAAGGCTAATGAAATAATTAAATAAATAAAGATTTATTTAATTAATAGAACAAGTGGGATCAATTAAATAAATAAGATATTTATTTAATTTAGGCAAAAGGATAATTTAAATAAATAAATGTATTTATTTAAATGAGAAATAAGGCTAGAAGAGGATAAATGAATTAATTAAATAAATAAAGATTTATTTAATTAATAGAAGAATTAGGCTTAAATAATTAAATAAATAAAGATATTTATTTAATTAGACATGAAAATTTTAGGTGTCTACATTTTGCCCCTCTTTGAGACAATGCATCTTGTCGCATTGTTTCAAAGTAGATAATATGAATTGATACAAAGTTGCCCCAAGATGGGAATGATATGGCCCCTCGAGAGATTGGATGAAAATATCTGGAAAGATCGCAGACAATCTCTCAATATAGAGAGAAAGGCTAGAATGGACTAACAAAATAGAGTGACAGGGTCACAAGATAAAGAAGACTGACTCAGGAAACTAGGGCTAAGGCTAGGGCTAGGATAGTCTATAAAATAGACCACGAGGAGAATACATCCTCATTGTCATCCACACACCTAAGAGGTCAGAGTGCAGAGAGAGAATAGAGCAAAAATAGTCAACAAGGATGGCATTAGTGCATAGATTCGACCGCGTTCACCGATTTCAGAGGCCAGCAGATGCAGGAGAGCCGGTAAGTACCGCAAAACCTCCTTGTACTTTGTCGCAATAAATGTTGTCATTAATGCATGCTAGGTAGCACAATAAATGCGCATTTAGGAATGTCAAACAAGGTCAAAAAATGCTAAGGCACGTCTATGTTGGTGCTAGGCATGTCTAGGTTAGCTAGGCGCATCTGTGCAGGAAAAGGCATCTATGTCAAATGCGAGTGCATCTGTACAGAGAAGGTGCGTCTGTGTAAAGCATAGGCACGTCTATGTATTTCAGGTGCGTTTGTGCAATATGTAAGTGCATTTATGTCATGAAGGCACGTTTATGTCTTCAAGGCCAAATCAACAATTCTATGATGAACATACGTTGTCGATTGGATAAGTTGTTGAGAGGATACACTCAAGAAGGTCTTCTCGGGAAGACTAGAATAGCAGATAGGGCTAGGATTGACAATTCTATGATAGAACATATGTTGCCAATTTGGAAACTACTCAAGAGGATATACTCAAGCAAAGGCCCTAGGATAGGATAGATCGAGGCACTTTGTGATGAACAATGAGTACCAAGACATAGTACTTTGTGATGAACAGGGAGTACTAATATGAGCAACACTTTGTGATGAACAGGGAGTACAAATATGAGCAGCACTTTGTGATGAACAGGGAGTGCAAAACACATAGTACTTTGTGATGAACAGGGAGTACCACTAGGATAAACATCAACACTTTGTGATGAACAGTGAGTGTCACTAGGATAGAGTATCATAAGAACTTAGGATAAAGAGCAACATTTTATGATGAACAGGGAATACCACTTTAACTGACATAGTTGATTTGTTTGACTGTAGGAGTACCTACCCATGCTGGAGTCATGAGAGAGATTCCCATCGACTCAGAGGTTATGACCAGAGCTAACATTTGAGGACAGAGCCGCAATTGAGGTTATGGGTTTATGATTCATTTTGTATGTGCCTGAGTTTTGAGTGAACATGGGATTTCTGACTGCGCTGGCTAAGAGATGGCACTTAGAGACTTACACTTTCCATTTTCTGATGGGTGAGATGATAGTCACCTTGGAGGATGTATATAGGATTCTGAGGATACCGATCGATGGGGAGTTGATACCCTATGATCGAGATGGAGACAGGGATGCCTTGAGACGAGTGTTTTAGGATCCAGGACTAGAGATGAGGGTTGGACATGTGGCATGGGATACCATGACACAGACCGGATTGGCGCTACTAGCAGTACTGGGAGGAGTGATTAGTGGGTTCCTATGTCCGGATAGGGTGACACGAGGGTTGGCTGTGGGTTGGGGGAGAACCTTGGAGACACTAGTGACACAGCATACCAGATATGCCTGGGGACCATGCGTGCTGGCACACTTGTATTATGAGCTTCATCAGTTTGTATATCATGGATTAGTAGGATTGGGCTGCAGAGTGACATTATTGTAGGTATGGGCTTATGAGCATCTGTCAGTGACCCGACCGATACATTTTAGAGGCAGGGGCCATGGGCGCAGTTTTGTTCACTTATATGATATGATTACATCACAGCCGTAGATCAAGAGACTAGAGCACTGGCATAGGGTCATCGATGAGATTGACACTATGGTATGGAGACCATACCAAGAAGGTGAGGAGTGGGAGGATGACATAGTGGAGCTGCCATACACCTTCAGGAGCAGGTATCTAATTGGGCAGATGCCCTATGTACTAGAGAGGCAGTTGGTTGACAGGGTTTGCAAGCAGTTTGACAAGATTCAACAAATGCCACAGGGTTCCAGGATGTATGCTCAGACAGTAAGGGATCAGGCACACTTCAGGCTGTTATTGTCATATGATTAGGTAGTGATGCAACTGGTAGAGATGATTCCCTTGCCTCAGGATATGTGGCCAGAGATAAAGGATGCAGGGATGGAATCAGAGTATACTGCATATTGGGTTGAGCATCCATTTCATCGACTGATAGATCCAGGGGAGCAGATAGATGGAGATGGCAGGGGTGATGAGGATGATGATGGAGGTGGTGGGGGTAGAGGCCAGTGGAGGAGGCGGGGTGAGAGGCAGAGGTGGATTTCCTTTACAGGTGCTAGTAGCACAAGGTCCCAGACAGGTACAGGGATAGGGACAGGGATGAGGATAGGGGCAGGGGCAGCCACAGGAGTAGCCATAGGTACAAGGTCAAGAGTAGCCATAAGTACAGGGGGGAGAGGAGGAGGATGAGCTATTGGAGTTGAGGGAGATCTACCAAGGATAGGAATATGAGATCTAGGATCTCAAGCGGGAGAGGGATATACTCAGGAGACAATTGAGGGACACTGAGCGAGAGAGGGATTAGGCTATCCAACACTATATAGAGGCTGAGACAACACTGAGGGTAGGGAGGTAGGTGACAGAGGACACAAGAGCTAGTTATGCTTATGTTCTGCGAGCCAGGGAGGAGATAGGCTACTGGAGAGACCTATACTATGGGGCCATGCTACTAGAGCAGTGGGCTAGGAGCTTCCGTAGACCATCGCAGACATTGACGACCACTGGAGGGAGGGACAAGAGACAGGCATCCAATGGTGGGGTCATGGGTCCTCCAGCACCACCGGATAGAGGAGATAGGAGAGATGATCCTGGGGTGGCTCCTTCCAAGCCTCAGAATCCATCAAGGCCAGGTGGCTCTGAGGGAGGGAGTTCATCATAGCCTTAGAGGGCTCCCTATGTATCAGTTTTGTACCATTCTGTATTATGATGTAGACACCTTCGGGTGATTTTGTAGCCATATGATTTTGACATCATTGTATCATGACACTTATGATTTTGATATATATATGAGATGGTGCATCCTTGCGGCAGCTATATGCATGTGTACCTATGTGATGTACGTTTTTATGTGATGCTTCTGATATGGATGCAAATATGTACATGATGGAATGCAATATTTTTGTTCTTTTATGTTTTTAATATGTTATGCAAATGTGAATGTATGAAATGCAGATGAATATGATGAGAATGTAGAATGTGCTAACATGTGTTGTGTGCAGGATGTGATGCAATTGTGATATCTATATGTATGTATGAAATGCTTATATGTGGTAATGCAGGTGCAACTACATGAAATGCAAATATTTTTGGTGTGTCATTATACTCAATCATGTGATAGCAGGCTACATGGACTCAAGAAAGACAATGGATGTCAATCAAGAAAGGGGGGTGGAAGATAGAAGATATGAAAATGAAAGAGCTTCTTGTGTGTTATCATCATTGAGCTTTATTATGGCAAGTGGGTTATGGCAATCAAGGCATATGTTTGACCCAGAAAGTCATTGTACCTGTTTGCATGGAGATAAGACAGTCTCAAACAAGGAATGTCCTAGTTCACACTCGACTCACAGTATCCTCATATCCTTGGACAAGTCATAGCATTACTAAGAGACAATCCACAGACAGGAAAATAAAAATAGGTGATGATACCCCATCCTCGCCTTTCTAGTCAAAGACATCCTAGAAAAGCTAAAAGACATGTCACCAAAAGATAAAATCAAAAGAAAACTAAGACTCGACACTAACATCCACTGTAGTCCTCAAGTTTAGTGTCTCGTGTCACTTGTATAAGTCTATTTGATTGTGGTCACAATGTTTACTTTCACAAAAGGATAGATAGCACTGAACCATAATGTTGTTTGAGTCTATTGAAAGATTTGATTTGTTGAAGCCCATTGTTGTTGTTGTGTCTCATCTGAAATTGATTGAATCCATGAAACTGATACTGTATTGCGGAGAAGATGAAACTTTATTGCGGATTGGCGATGTAAATATTTCTTTATTGCGGTTTGTTTGTGAATAAACAGAAGAAAATTGGAAGAAAGTGTACTCCTCAAAACATGTGATGCTCTCAGTTCCACACTCATTACTAGACATAGGATTTGCCTTAGCCACAAATAGGAGCTGATTTATTATGAATGGAAAGGGGTGAAAAGGGAGGTTTATTATGAATGGTGAACCAATCTTGGGTAGATCAATAACAAGCCATGATGGGAATGTGTAAAGTTTATTATGGATGAATAGGTTGTGAGTGTATGCAAAAGTGAAAGATGAGATTGAATCCTGAAGGAGGGAGGAGCAATGTCTCTATGCATGGTGTGGGTGACCTAGTTTTCACCATGGTACCTGCCCAGAGCGCCACCGAAGTGGTTTTCACCATTGGATGAAATGTTTTCTGTTTTTCAATTTTTTTGTGTTACAAGGTGCCTGTTTGCCAGGTTTCCACCAAGTAACAATTTTTCTATGTTTATGATTTTTTTTTTGTATTTTTGAATTGGGATACTCTGAAGAGCTATGTGTGAAACTTGTGAAGGTGCATGCTATTGATAAGATCCTCCAAAGGTTCGCCCTCTATGGTTGAGAGCTGATATGCACCGTATCCATAGGCTGTTGTAATGATGTAAGGACCAAGCCAATTTGGTTCGAACTTGCCCTTCTTCTCTCTGTCCTACTGATTTTTTGGATTTTCTCTGAGAACTAAGTCACCCACCTCAAATGTGTGAGGCTTTACCTTATGATTGTAGCTGCATTGTTCCTTGATTGAATGATATGTTACTCGAGTGACTATCTTCCTTGATGAAGGGACTGAGATAAAATTACTAGTGTGTGGACTACGTAGGCCCATATGCGTGTCACCTAAAGAAGTTTGGGCACCCATGATAACAAAGTCCTTTAAGGAAGCTCCATTAAAGGTCCATGATGTATCACCAGAAGGGAAATGATGTGTGGAACAAGTGGATGAGTTATGAAGGCTTATGATTGTGAAAATAAGTGAAAGTAGGATAGCATGATGGAGACTTAGGATCAAAAAGTATGCTTTTTGACTTGAAATTTTAGAACTTTTGCCCCCAGTTATTTTGATATTAGGGGAGATCATATCTTTCTCTTTTCCTTTCATAGGATTTTTATCCTTGACCTTGATTTTTGCAGAGTCCAATAGATTTTGATTTTGATTTGGACTAAAGGACTTTTCTTTATTTTTGACTTTTAGATTTTTCTTTTTCAAAGCTTGATTTTTGATCTCTAATGAGTAAGGGCTTTTCTAATTCTTGTTCATCCAAATCTAGGAGAGGAGTGAAAATGGAATGAGTGGATGAAATGGTAAGGCTCTGTGAGTTCTCAAGAGGGCTGGTGATACACTCAATAGATTCTTCATTGGAACCACTCTTAGGACTATTGATATCAAGAGTTGCTTGTACCACTAGAGGAGATTTGCATTCAAACTTAGTAGCCACAACACTAGGTGGTTCATACCCAATTCCTTGCAAATTGTTTATAGATTATTCATGTTGACTGAATACCTTAGGAGATAGTGGGAGTTGATCAACATGAAAGATATACTCACTACATCCCAGGTCTTTAAACTTGAATTTTTCTTTGAGCTCTGTTTGTTTTGATGTAGAAGCTTTCAAGGATTCTGGATCCACATATGCCGATGAAGGAATAGCCTCTCGATTGGCTAGAATTGTTATTTCTGATCTAGGTCATAGATTGTTGCAATATATGAATGGATTTGGGTCAGCTTTGATGGTCACTTCAACTCCATTGTGTGGGAACTTGATACATCGATGATATGTAGATGGAATAGCTCTCATTTCATGAATCCATGGGAATCCCAAGAGTATGTTGTATGTGAGATCTACATCAAGGACTTGACAAACCACATCTTTTGTAACCGGCCCTACTCTGAGAGGTAAGGTGATTGTACCTTTGGATGAGCGCTCTTCCTCATCATATGCCTTGATGGTAATTTTGTTTGTAGCATTCACATCTTTTTCAAAATATCCCAATTGCTTAATAGTGCTTAATGTGCAGATGTTTAGACCTACTCCTCCATCTATCAGGACTCGTTTTATTCGATGTTTGTGTATGAAGGCTTCAATGTGTAAAGGTGCATTATGTGGTTGGCTCACGGAGGCGTCATCGGCTTCTGTGAATGTAAGGGAGTGTGGAATGGAAAGGTATTTCACCATGGCTTGAAACTGGTCCATGTTCAGATCAGTGGGGATGGTAGTGTCTCTCAAGATTTTGTCAAGAATAGCTTTATGTGCGGGGGATATTCATAAGAGATCAAGGATTGAGATAAGCGTGGGTGTCTTCCCTAACTGTTCTACAAGGTCATACTCAGGTTTGGTTGATGAGGAAGTGGTGTTTTTAGTTGGAGAACCTTGCAAAGTGAATTTACCTTGACGAGTTGTAACATTACATTCAGATGTAGGGTCGAAAGAAGATCCAATGCCTTTTAGGACAATCTTGGGTCTTTGGGTAGAAGTCTCAGGCATTTTGTCCTTGATGATAATGGTAGAGACATAATTGTCCATCAAAATGTGACTGATAGTTGAATCATAGTTATAAGATGCTTTGGTATAGTTGGCCTGATCATCTGTGGCTTTATCTTTTCCCTTGTCATGCTTTGGGAATGGTTCCTTAAACATCTCATGTTCTTGGTTGGATGAATGCCCTTCAATCTCAATGTCACCTCTATCAATAAGATCTAGTATGATGTTCTTCAGTTGATGACAATTTCTTGTTTTATGTCCTTTGCTCTTATGATATTCACAATATTCATCATCATTCCACAAATTTGGTTTAACCTTTGGCTCATATGGAGGAAAATCTGGAATTGTTATAATTTTGTTTGCCACTAGCTTCTTGAAAACTGACTCAATTGGTTCTCCCAATGGAGTGTACTTCCTTCGTGACTTGGAAGTCATTTGAGTATTCACTTGATTGTTTGTAGAGCTTGATCCCAAATTATTTTTTTTGGGTCGTACTATATTGGCATCAACAACACCATCATTGACTGTGTCCTTTTTTTAATTCCAAAATCTTGGCTTATCTTTTCCTTTATAGTCCTCTTTGCTTTCCTTTAATGTTTTGATGACTCCTTGTTCAATTAGGACCTTCTCTGTTGCTAAGCCTTTTTCAATGATGTCCTTGAAGGTGGACAAACAAGCTTTTCTTAGGTCATAACCAATGTTTTTGTTAACATTCTGCGTGAACATTTCTACCATTTGTTTTTGTGGAATTTCACAAGAGCATCTACTGGCTAGATTTCTCCATCTTTGTAAAAATGATGAAAAAGATTCTCCATCCTTTTGCTTGGTGTTGCACAAAGTAGTGACTGATATGTCTGTCTCTATGTTGTATGAGAAATGTTGGATAAATGCCTCTTCTAAATCACCCCATGACTTAATTCTAGGTGGAAGTTGGGAGAACCATTCCATAGCTTGATCACCTAAGCTCTGTGGGAATAATCTCATCAAATATGTCTCTTCTATTGCTACCTCAATGCAAGCTATGAAAAACTATCTTATATGTGCCTTAGGATCCCCTTTTCCTTTGTACTTATCAAACTTATGTGTCACAAAGTGTGTAGAAAAAGGAGGCATTGGAATGCTTTTGTCAAATGGATAGGGACATATGTCTCTCATTGTGTAAGTTGGCTTTAGTGTATTAATGTCCTCCATTTTCTTTTGTAAGTCTTTTATTTGCTGTTCCAAATTGTTCTTAGGTGGAGACCGACTTCTTGGACCATACCCCATGCCCGATTCACTGGGTGAAGGAGAAGCATGTTGCATATATGGATGGTATTGATCATACACATGTTCATATGGAGGGGGTCTATAGTGATGTTGCGTATAAGGACCAATTGGTATGGAGTCATAATGAGGAATGGAATATCTATTTTGTAAATGTATACCATACTCTACAGGCATGTCATGAGTTTGTTCTAATGTGTTGCCCCCAAATTTGACGTGGGGTTTCCTTGTGTCCAAATTTTGAACATGTCTTTGGATATCCAATTGCTTTGGTGGTTGGTCCTTAGCATTGGTATGTGCTTGAGTGTATTTTTCTGCATAAGACTTCCATGATGGTTTGCGAAGGTGAGTATCATAAGCTTGACCATGTGTATGTAGGACCTCAGGTTTTTGAAACAAAGATGATGGTGATTTAGGCACAAGATGTGGTCCTTTATTGCCTCCACTATTAGGCCGCCTTTGATCCATGTTGAGGTGACATTGTTGCAAAGATCAATTTTCCATTATTTGAGACATGTCAAAATCACGAGGTATCTTGGCTCCACTTTGTGCCATCACTTGTAAGAAATATTGTCTATCTCTCCTCATTATTTCCTCAACCAATCTATTGAAATGGGGATCCATGATGAAGTCTTCCACTTCTACTGAATGTATTGAAATGTTGTCCATATTGTCATTATGTGTATCATTGTTGTTTTTAGTGTCCATGTTCTCAATATTTGGAATTTTTCTATAGGCATCCATGTCAGGTAATGTGGTATGATCAGAATTGAAAAAGATATCATTGTCATACTCATAAGAACTCATGTTTGTGGACTCTTGAGCCTCTTTAGCTTCTCTCCTAGATTTTTGGGAACGGGTTTCAACCATGAACTAGGTATTGACCAAGATGTGTGAGACTAGATGAAAGATGGAAAGAGTATGGAAGACCAAGAGTTGGATGAAATGTAAATGAATCTGAAGTGTACTTGCAATGTCCAAAGTGTAAGACCAAGTATGTATGTAGTAGAGTAGGTGTGACTTCCGAAGAGATGATAGTTTCTCTTGATGAGGTAAGTTGACCTTGACCCTAAGTAAGACCAAATGAGACTCAAAGGTGATAGACCTTGATGAGGGACCACTTAGCAAAATGTTGTTGTATGTAGTGTGTTGACAAAGTATGATGGGGACAAGTAAGTGACCTTTTGACTCAAGTTTAGATAAATGTGTATGTAATGCAAGGTGTAAAGTAATGATGGAATTTGTGAGACCCAAAGACAGGTTGAAAGCTAGATGAAAACCCAGAGAGATACCTAGGAAGCTCAATAAGTCTAAAACTAACTGTTTCTTATTTGCTGGATTATGAAAGTTTTTCAATTTTGAATGCAGACGTGCCTGTATACTTCACAGATGTGCTTAAATGACACAAACGCTATTTTGTCAGACACAAACGTGTTTCTAAGATGTTGTAATTGTAATGTTTCTCAAAAGACACAGATGTGGTTCTTCCCTTCATAGACGTGGTTATATGACACAGACGTGGTTCTATCAGACACAGACGCATCTCTGAAAACTTTGTGCAATTTTTCCAATCTGTGAAGTGACTTGTTGTGACCAAATCTGAAATTTTGACTATTTTTCATGACAAGAGGACACAATGTTGATGAGGACTCAATGTTTGCAAGTGTTTAGACTCAAAATGACTCAAAGGAAGTGTGTTGTTTTATGTAAAAATGTTTTGCATATACTTGAAGACACAAAAGACACAATGTTTCAATGTTTGGTCTTGAATGTTTGATTGTTCAAAATAAGACAAGCACAATTCTTATGGTTGGGCAGGACAATAGTTGTTGATTCCCACATAAGGCTACACTATTCAGAGCGGATACTTAGATGTTTGACCCTACTGGCTCCACCCTCAGCACTCACTTCTTGAGGCAGCCAAGCATCATTCCCCATGAAAACTCCTCGTGGTGAACTTTGTATCTCTACTAAGAATCGTATGTGTGTGGGCCGCTCCAGAGGTCCGACCTCCTACCCTAACAACTAGAAGGATTTTGGCTTCTAAAACAAAAAGGTGCTAGTAAGGGCATCTGCTCGTGTGACCATACATGCAGCGCTTTCATCTCTGTAAATACAGAAGGCTCCCAGCTGGTAGGGGTTACACCCTACAACTGATCAAATAAATTTGATCAAACAGGTTTATGGGGAGGCATAGTGTCAGAATGAACTAATCAGCACATGTTATCCATAGTTTTTAGCATGGATACAGTTGTTTATAGTGGTTCAAAAGAGGTGGGTTTTCCTCGCTACCACTTGGGTCATTCTCTCCTCACTAGTAGTCCTAATGACCACATGGGGAGACAGGCCCTCTAAAGATGAAATAAAAAGAGCCTATTGCCCAAGACACAAAAGACACTGGTTCAATTTTAGTGCACCAATTGAAGTGTTTGCTAGTTTATGAAAACAAGACATACAATAAAGATCAAAAATCCTTGCTAAGGTCCTGCAACAAAGATTTGTTAGTAGTTTGGATTGTTTCAAAAGATCACCCCTTCCTGCAAGCACACAAGTTAGGTAAATTTTTAATCCAAAAGACTTTGTGAAATAGGGGCCTTCGACAATTTTTCTTTCAAAACAAGCTACACCAATTTCGTTAGCTAGATCTAAAGATGTTAGCTCAATATAAACTAGATCTGAAACATTAAATGCAAGACAAAATGGCGAAAAATGAAAACCTTAAATGAGGAATTTTTATATTTATTTTTGAAAACACAGACATGATTTTACCCTACATAGATACGATTCCACAACACAAACGCATTTTAACACCTCACAGACATGTTTCTACAAAAAAAAATACAAAACAAAAAAAATCTTGCCAGACGCAGATGCAATTAAAATGATCACAAACATAATTAGATCTCACAGACGTGATTAAAGTGCCCACAAATGCGCCTATAATGAAAACCTACAATCTGGAAAAAAATGAAAATACTATCGAAAACATAGACGTGCTTTAGAGATTCACAGACGTGGTTCAAAGGTTCACAAACGCGATTCGGGAACACATACACCATCCTGCAATCTGCAAAAAATAGTGAAGTAATGTCAAAGATGCAGACGTGATTCCAGATGTCACAAACGCGATAGAAAATAAAAAACGTGATCTCAAAATGCGTAAATGCGAAAATGTCAAAATGTTGTCAGAAATGTCAGATCTGCAGCTTCAAAAACACAAAATCTGCAACAAAAGATGTTAAATGCAAAAGGGACAAGAGTCCCACTGGGCATGGCAAAATGTATATGGTGAAAATGGATAACAACAATATTGAAAGGCTAAATGAATTCAACCACAAAACCCTAGCCTAATAACAACAAAGATCCTCCATAACATATGAAGATTACCTAAGGCAATGCAAATCAAATGAAATCACAAAGATTATACCATCACATGTTCAATAGGGTTTGGATCTCCATTCTTCCTATCTCCATTGATCTTGCTTGATATATTTGCTCTTAGATTTTATATGTGCACAAGAGCTCAACAAAGAATGGAAATGTGGTTGCAAGTAGGATCGCATATGCAAGTTTGAAAGCGTAGTGTAGACGATTGATCAGTCAGGATGCATAGCGTTGATAATGAAGGAAGCATCTCCTTATATAGAAAACACTATAAGAAATGGAGGTGTAAGATTGAGAGGTGTAAAAGATAAATGGTCAGCTATGATTAAAGGGTAGGTAGAGGAAATAAGAAAATAATGAGAGGGTAGGTAGTGTAGGAATTAAGAGATGAATGACATGTGTCATAGGTAGAAAAGGCTAATGAATTAATTAAATAAATAAAAATTTACTTAATTAATAGAAGAAGTGGGATCAATTAAATAAATAAGATATTTATTTAATTTAGGCAAAAGGATAATTTAAATAAATAAATGTATTTATTTAAATGAGAAATAAGGCTAGAAGAGGATAAATGAATTAATTAAATAAATAAAGATTTATTTAATTAATAGAAGAATTAGGCTTAAATAATTAAATAAATAAAGATATTTATTTAATTAGACATGACAATTTTAGGTGTCTACAACAAGTACTCTACCCATTTAACATGCCTATGATTTAGTTAATCCTGTGAGTTCAAGAAACTTAGTGCCTGATTATCTGTGTATACAACAAACTCTTTAGGAAGAAGACAATGTCTCCATTTCCTAAGCGCCTGTACTAATGCATAGAGTTCTAAATCATAGGAAGAGTACTTTTTCTTGGCATCATTCAACTTCTCACTAAAGAATGCAAGTGGTCTATTGTCCTGACTTAAAACAGCTCCTACAACAATATTACTAGCATCACATTTAATAGGGAAAAGCTTATCAAAACTAGGTAAAATGAGCACTGGTTGAGTAGCTACTTTAGTTTTCAATAATTCCAACCCCCTATTGGTTGCATCTATCCACTTAAATTTTACCTTTACACCCCTTTTGATGGTGTCTAACATTGGAGCACAAATCTCACTAAATCCCCTCATGAATTTTCTGTAAAATTGTGCCGAACCATGGAAGCTTCTGACATCATTGGATTTCTTAGGAGTTGTCCAACTGGTTATTGCTGCAACTTTAGATTGATCCATTTTTAGATTGCCTCCTGATACAACAAAACCAAGATAGAGGAATTCTTTCTTCATAAAATCACATTTTTCTAGATTAATGGTTAGTTGTTCATCAGATAACTGTCTCAAAACAATAGCTAAATGCTTCAGATGCTCTTCCTTAGTTTTACTGAAAATAAGAATATCATCTAAATACACAAAAAATTTGCCAATGAAATCATGTAAAACTTCATTCATGAGTCTCATAAATGTGCTGGGAGCATTAGAGAGTCCAAATGGCATGACAAGCCACTCATAGAGACCCCCATTCATTTTGAAAGTTGTCTTCCATTCATCACCCTCTTTGATTCTTATCTAATGGTAACCACTCTTCAAGTCAATCTTACTGAAATACTGTTCATCCCCCAAATAATCCATCAAATCCTCTATTCTGGGTATGGGAAATCTGTATCTGATTGTGATCTTGTTTATGGCTTTAGAATATGTGCAAAGTCTCCATGTTCCACCCTTCTTAAGTGCCAACACTGTAGGTACTGCACAAGGACTAATGCTTTTCCTAATCAGCCCTTTTGTCTAAGAGTTCTTGTATTTGTCTTGCTACCTCTTCATTTTGTTCAGGGGTCATCTTATAGGCTGACTTATTTGGCAAAGAGGCTCTAGGTATGAAATCAATCTAATGGCTAATGGCTCTAGAAGGTGGTAATGTTGTAGGTGTACCATCACTGATTATTGCTTTGAAGTTATCAAGGATTTTCTGCACCTCATATGGTATCTCAACTTTCTTTTCTCCCTTTTCTTCCTTGGGTTTCACTATGAGTGCAAATCCCACTCCTTCACCTTCTTTTAGTGTTTTTATGAATTCTCTCATTCACTAACAAGATGTTAGGCACTTTGTTGCTGCTCTCTCCTTCTTCATTGAGGGATTGAATCTGATAGGTTACTCCATCTTTCTGAAATGAGGAGTTTCTTTCCCCATCATGTTGTGCTTTTCTGTCAAACTGCCATGGTCTACCCAATAGTAGGTGGCAAGCATCCATAGGAAGGATGTCACATAGGATCCTATCTGTATATCCACCTATGTGGAAATCTACCCAAGCTTGCTCATTTACTAGCACATGTTTTCCCTTGTTTAACCATGTTACTTTGTATGGTTTCTTCTGTTGTATCCTAGGTAATTTCAATTTACGTACTGCTTCCTCTGATATGATGTTATCTATGGATCTTGAATCTATGATCACCTTACACACCTTTCCCATGATTTTACACTTAATCCTGAACAATTCTCTTCTCTATGAGACCTTTGTACTGTGTGGTTTCTTCATTAACACTCTCTTGATCATTAAACTCTCACCATCTTTTGAAGCTAGGTTCAATGCTGAAGTTCTGGTATTACCTCCATCTTCCTGAACATAGTTTACCCTTTTCTCACCACCGTAGGATGAGCTAGGCTTCTCTGGGCATCTATAGGTAGGGTGGCCCAACTTTTGATAGTTATAGCACTTCATGGTTGAGAAGTAGGACCCTCTCCCTAGTCCATTAGATCTACCCCTATAGTTGGGTTTTCTCTGAGAATCCCCACTTTGCTCTATAAGTTTAGACTCTCCATGGGATCGTTGATCTATGCTCCTTCCCCCAAAACTACCCCTATGGCCTCTACCATCTCTTCCCCTACCTCTTCCTCTATTATTTTGTTCTTCCTTTCTCCTACTTTTCTCTTCCACCTTAAGTGCTAGTTGATAACACTTGTGTACTGTTTGTGGGCATAACAAGCTCATCTCTTCCTGGATGTTCCATCTTAACCCATTCAAGTAACTTTCCACTTTCATACTCTCATCCTCTACTACTCTATATCTCATGAATAGTTTTTGAAACCCCTCAATGTAGTCACTGACATCTAGGTCTTTTTGTCTCAAATTTTGTCTTTTCCTGTGAAGTTGTATTTTATAGTCTTCAGGAAGGTAGGTTTCTTTTATTTTGGCTACCATTGCTTTCCAGGTGGCTATTGGTTTCTTACCTTCTTTCACCCTTTCCTCTTGAATGAACTTCCACCAAGTTAAGGCTGCCCCTCTCAACCTTGATTTTGCTACCTTAACCTTTTGTGCTTCAGTTACTCCATCACATTCAAAATGGTTTTCTAGACCTTCAATCCACTCTATAAGAGCATCTGGATCCATCTTTCCACTAAAAAGAGCCACTCCCTCTAAGGTTTTACCACTCATAGCTCTCAAAGCTTTCAAGAATGGTTCTTGCTCAATAACAGGGTCAGGTATGGGAACCTCATCTTCTATGGCCACCATTTTGCCCTCATCTCCAATCTTTTCATGGACTTCTTCAGTTTTAACTTCTACTTCAGCTAGTTTCATTGCTAGTTGATCCAATCTTTCTCTGAGTGCCCTATTTTCCTCTTCTTGGTCTTCAACCTTCTTGGCTAACTCAACATTAGTCACCATGTTTTCCTAATGTTCCTTTCCTCCTAAATCTTTCTTTGGCTCTGATACCACTATGATAGGGAGATTTCTAGGTAAGTGCTCAATAAGGATGTTTAAGTCAAAAGGTTCAATTTGTTTCCCAAAGACTTAATTGTGGCTGTTGTATATGTTTGCAACTCATTCTTGAGGTCTTCATGCTAGCAACTCATTCATCACTTCCCTAGAAAACTCCCCTTTGATTGGGCTCATTCCCATACTCACCCCCTATTGGTTATGCCAAACCACTCCAATGCTTCAAACACACTCCTTTGTCCCTCTTTGGCATGATTCTAACTATTCTCTATTCTCACAAGCACCTCCAACTGGTTTAGGGGACTAGATGAAGGTTTTGTTCAAAAAACTTGTTTCCATTCTCTTATTTTGGCTTCTTAGTTTCACTTGCTCAAACCAACTCCTTAGGTCTCACAACCCAAAATGCTTCATAGGGGTGTCATGGAGGTTTCTCAAAGCTCATTAACTATCTTGGACTATCATCCAAAGATCTCTCTAAACTGCATGAGTTCAAGGTGATCGGGTTCTTGAAAAGTGTGTGTTATGCAGTCAAAAGGGCTATTAGCCCGTGGAGGCCTAATTGGCCTAGTTTTCCTCACCCAACCCAACGGTGGGATTCTCCTCCAACAAACTTAATTTGGATGGTTTTTAAGAGGTATATGCTAATGGATTTTCATGGTTTAGGCCTCTGCTATTGAAAAATGAGGATTGTCCACTATTTGTGGCACTTTTGTAGGGTTTGGAACCAATCACTTTAGAAAGACATTGCAAATCTATTAACCAAGCTTCCAAACTTAAGTATACCTTCTTCCATATCATGTAGGGCCTTTCTTTACTACTGTCTTGTAGGCATTAGTCACAACACATGATGCACAAACTGAAAATCTAAAACATGTAAGTGATTGCCACAAAAAACCCAATCATAGCTTCCTCACTGTTAAAGCTACATTCCAAGGTGTTAGAAGTTATTTCCAAACTCTCCCATGGAATTAATTAATTTCCAAAAACTTATGAGGTTCTTACAGAAATATTGAGGCATGTTTACAAAGCTTGATTAGGCTCTTGAAGCATCTTTTTGCACATAGTGTCACTAAAAAAATAGTGAATACATGTCTTGCAATCAAACTAAGAATATTTAATAAGAAGTACCTTCTCTAACAAACCAAGGTGACTCACAATACCCTTGGAAACATATTTAGACCTCTGAATCACACATTTGTTCACTCCAATTGTTCTTGGGTTCAGATTTTGAGTTCTTGTTCATGATACTAGCCGAGTAATCAATACTTGCCTAGTTTTCACTCAAATCCATCCTCCAAGCATAGTTCTGACTCAAAAAGGAATATATACACAATTTACATGCATAAAAAAACTTGACCCAATCCATTTTGTGGGATCCCAAACCTGGATTAGTCAAGTGGTGGCATTTTGAAACATCAAACCCTTGACAGGGCAGTGAGCACACAGAATGAAAGATATTTTTATTTCTCAAACTTGCAAAAAGAAAACTGGTGCAATAATAAATTGAATAGAATTAGGAAACAAATATGTACACTTCCCAAAATTTACAATATGGACAATGAGTGCTACAGTACGGACTATTACTCCAAGGAAAGAAAAAATAGTGATAAAAGCCAAAACTTCATGATTTCTATTAGGATTCTCTTGTTCATACAATCACCAACCTTATTCAAGGAAAAGGGAGGTTTTTTTATAGTCCATCAAGTTATTTATCAAGCCCAGTATGGACATGAGGCTTCCACAACTTCATTTTGCAAGAAAAGTAAAAAAAATGACAATTTTGACAATTTTTACAAGCCCAAATGACAACATTTCTTGCTCCAAAATACATTTTTGAAAACCTAACCTCATCAATTCATCTAAAGACATTAGAAATGATTAAAACCACTTAGTAAACATGTTTCAATTCTTTTGAAAGCATTTGGAGACCTGTAAGGAAGTTTTGCACATTTTTGCCAAAAATTGTCAACTCAAAGCCTAAAAGGCAAAACTTGACCTCTTGAGTCCAAAATGAGATCAAAACCACTAGAAAAGACACATAAAACCTAAAAAAACATTATAAACCTAACATAAGACATTACAAACATGAAATCATAAAATACTCAAAAAGGAGAGTTTTACTCAACTAGGTGCTCTTGCACCAGGATGCTGCTGGAACCAATCCTTGTACTGGGGCAATACGCCCACATCCGCAAAATCATCCATGTAATCCCATCTAAGACATTGTAAACCAGTCAGCTCCTGCATACTCAAGGAATAGGATAGCCTCAGTGACCATCCCTTCCTCTCCTCATCAGCATATCTCGCGTATGATGAGTACTCCTACGAGATCGCCTAAGGCCTACCATACTGCCTCATCACTCAAGATACTACAAATCGCTCCACCATAGCCTGCGATCTGCCAATAAGTGGGCGCGTAACAAAAAGATCCTTGCATACTATTTTCCATTCATCCCATGGCTCTAGGCCCCTATAAGGTCTCCATACAATGACTATAAGGTCATCTAGTTGCCGTCGCCAAAAATTGGTCTTCCCCAGATGGGGTTGCGTAACATAACCTGCATACCTATATACAATCGGTTGCCCTGGTTCTTTGCTATCATCTACAATCAGCCAACAAACTGGGAGGTACTCCCAAGCCCAAACCTATAAAATCAAAACACCTGCAGCCATGCTCTTGCCCTCCCTATACACAATCTCATGCATCTCGCGATACATGCGGGCCAATATGCAAGAACCCCATGCAAGCCTCTGAGGGGTCTTCATCAATATCTCTAGCATCCTACCCCATCCACACTAGAATCCTTGTTGTCCTCTATACAGCATCAAAAAACAACTGATAAACCTTGCTAGAACACAAGCCAGAGGAAACTCCTCACTGTACCTACTCATCATGATGTCCCAACTGATGGAACGTGTCAAAATATCAGGATCCCTGAAGACCTGCCTGACTGCCTGTAATCCATGTAACATCGCTGCATCATAATCCACCTTATCCCCAACAAAAGGGATACGGAGGATCCTATATACATCCTCGGGAGTGATAGTCATCTCCCCAACTGGCAAATGGAAGGTATTATGCTCTGAATGGAATCTCTCAACTAATGTTGTGAGCATTCTGTGATTCACACGGATGTCTGGTAACCCAAGAAGATGTGTCAAGTCCCAAAAATCAATATGAGCCTAATCAACCTCTGATAACTGCCGCACTAATGTCATGGTAGGAGGATAAACACATCTAAAGAGAACATGAGGCAATCAAACCAGCAAAAATTAAAACAACAAAACATTAGAAAACATTCCACATAAGCCTACAAGAGAAGTAAAACATCACACAAATCCAACTACGTCAATTGCCAAATCAAAATTTCAAGTTTCAACCTTAAAAAATTATCACTGTTTCCCAAACAACAAAACACAGAAGGACAACAACTCGTACGAGTCATGATTGGGCTTCGTACGACAAAAGAACCCCATAAGATAAATGATTAGACTCTAGATGACAAAATGGTTTTTTATGCATGTTGTCGTATGATAGAAGGGTGGGGTTAGAATGAAAAAACTAATGGCTTCAAATGACAAAACATACTTCAATAATTTATCATACAAGATAGGATCTTATCTCGCACGACAAAATGAGAAGGGCCAACTTCAAACGTGCTAAAACTTGAAAAATTAACAAAAAAATTCAAAATTGAGAACATAAACAGGCTTAAGATTGATCACTTACCGTTGGCTCTGTTGAGCACTATTTTTTGAAAAAAATATAATAAAAATAAAAAATAATAATATATGTTTCCATAAGCATGAAGACTAATGGATATTTCGGCCAGTAAGCTGTATCGAGCACTGCAGGAGAAGTTTCATCGAAAGAGCGTTCTCATCGACACAGGGCATATAAAACATTAAGCAAAGGTGTTTCGGCAAGAAGTTACCTTCGATGAACGCAAGAAACCGCTCATCGATACTCCAGGTTTCATCGAAAAGGTAAAAGCAAAAAGCGAAAAGGCAAAAGGTGATTTCGAAGAAATATCGTTACCGAAGAAACTCAAGAGACATTCATCGAAATGCAAGTTTCATCGATGAACGTGGTGTCGAACAAAAGAAAAGCTGTTTCATCGATAAAAAGGATATCGATGAAAAAGGGGATATCGATGAACACTCATAAGCCTTCATCAAAGAAAGAAACTCATCGAAAGTAGGGCATCGATGAAACTCACGAGCAACTTGTCGAAAAGGGGGACTATCGATGAAAAAGTGATTTCGATGAGTCTTAAAAGTGGCTTCTCGACGTAAGTTTTTCACCGAAACAATATTATCGAAGAGAATGAGCTTTCGATGAAAGATTCAAACACTCGGCCGAAGACAAGGGTTTCATCGATAATTTGAAACGCGTGCACTTTGAGCGGACTGTACTTCCCGCGAAGGAATTAAAGGCCCAGTTGAAAAGTGTCACATCTGCAATTAAATTTAAAACACTTGAGTAGCCGTTACAGATGCAGAACATTAACTGTACACAAGTTGCCCATTCAATTACAGTTGAACTGAGTGAATTTTCGTAAGAATTAGATCGATGCTAAGAGATTGGAAGCTGTGAAGAACTTGCAGAGATTTGCAAACGATAACCAGAAGAGTTGAGCATTTTACCAAGTAAGTGTTGTCTCTCTTATTTACTGTAACTATGGAACCTTCGTCTTCTTCTTCTAAAAAGAGTAGGAAAGGAAAAGAGTTAAACCCTGAAGAGAAGCCCAAGAGATAGAAGAAAGAAGGGAGAGCTTTGACTCAGGACTTATTAGACCAGTGTCCATCGTCTAGTGTAAGGTCCAAAAAGATTAAAAGTGAAGAAGAAGGATTAGAGGACAAATTTGAAAATCTAGGAGACATTTGGACTGAGATAAGAGGACATGAGTTATTTCTGTTTGGTTACAAAAGAAGGGATGCACCCGAACCCATTAGTAATCTGTGGAAGAGGAACTTAGGCAAGTTAGTAGTTCCAAATGTGTTTGTAGACGTAGAATTAATGAAAGCTCTGGTAAATTGCTACAACCCGAGAACTAAAACCATATGTGATTACAGAGGGAATATATTAGTAGTAATCAACAAGAAGACTATTGATATGGTTTTTGATCTAGACTGGGAAGTCGAGGAAAGCATCGATATGAAGAAACTTTCACAGGAATTCTTTAGTTTGGAAAATATCTACAGGACTTGGAGGCTACCTGTTCACAGGCCAAAAGTGGGTGGGTCATTTGTTCAGTTTGGAAAAAGTGACAAGGTGCCATTTGATGTCAACCACTTCCATCCATATTTCAAATATACGTATTATACTGCAGCCCAAGTACTAGGCATAGAGGCTCATCCACTCATGGATGTTGGGATTATGGTTTTGTGTGCTGATATTCAATCAAAAGACCCTAGGTCATTTGATTTTGCTACTTATGTTGCGGATACCTTGAATCATGGGCTGGAAAAAATGAAAGGAGACCTTGTGAATGTTCACTTTTCATTATACTCCATGTTAATGCATATTCTTCTTTATTGTGGACAAGAAATTAACTTCTGGCCAGATGAGTTCAGCATCAGGTCTTATGATAAGAATGGTCTGAAGAAGCCGGTTCAGTTGTGGGTATCAGCATGGGACCAGAGGTTTATGAACAACCAATATTGGCATTTTCAAGAATACTTTGTGAAACCTCTCAGTGCAGCTTTTGGACAACGCAGGGATTATACTTTGTCCCCTGAAATTAAGAGGTTCCTCAGGCCAAAGGATTTCTCTCCAGAATCACAGATTGAACATAATTGGGGTGATTGGTATTGCCATGATAATCACACACAGATAAGGGTATTTGGATATGAAGGGCAACCGCACATGCTTCCAATTACGGTGCCAGACAGAGTGGCTAGCTTGGAGATTATAAGGCAATTGTCTATTGCCAGTGCTAAACATTTAACTGATTTTGGTAAACAATCTATTGTTCCAGGTCTATTAGTTTTCTCTGATTTCATTGTCAAAAGTTCAAAGAGTTATCATTTATTACAGAATAAATTAAATTACTATGGCATGACTCTGGGTGAGCCTAGGGAGAATTTTGATCCCGAAGGATATATAAAAGCTGCCAGAGCCTCACAGAAACTCAAAGCTGGGATACATATGGCCAAAATGCCAGACGACCTAATTAAGAACCTTGAGCGAGAGGAGGCCAAAGCTTTAAAAGGAAAGAGTGAGTTAGTCTGGGAGGCCTACAAATGGAAAAGGGCAAGGGGAATGATAGATGGAGACTTAATTGGAAATCTCCAAGATCCTCTGGAGGTAGCTAAAAGGCTGCTTCAACATGAAGCTGAAATTATGCACAGAGTTCCTTCACAATTCCTTCGCTTCATTAATACTGAAAGGGACAGTCAGCCCCTAGCTCACATGTCACCAAAATCAACCGCCAGTAGTATCCCACCTGATTCTCCTAGAGAGGATTATCCTCCTGGTTTCGAAACAGAAATGAACATGGACACAGGAGAAATCAACATCAAAGATGTTGTTGACATAAGAATGACTGAGCATGAGGAATTCATTGCTGATGATGGATTCACCTCCTCTAGGGAATTCCTTTCATTTCTATATCAATACAAAGGGGCTCATGTCAAACGAAGCATGGCTGGAAAACCAGAGGAAGAACAGATGAAGAGATTACAGGATGAAATTGATGTCCTCATGAAAGATATGACTCCTGAAAAAGGGAGGAAATTATTAAAAGAGGCTGGTGTGATCATCTTCTCTGGTTGGGATATCAACTCAGCACTCTTATTTGATGGCTTTTTGAAAAAACAAGATTTGAATCAGCAGGTATTGCCCCAGGAGGTAGATAAACTGTTCCTAGGCTCTGGATATGATCCAGACAAAAAGGCTCTCCTACAGTGGGCACTATATCCAAAAGGGAAGAGGCCAATCATTATGGATATAGAAGAAACCTTTGGGCATCTCATGGTTCATCAGGTTGGAAAAACTGATCCTAGGGTCACTGCAAAGCTCAACCTGGATGTTGCAAGATTGAACTTGGACCAGACAGAGTTTCTGGTCAGAGAGAACATTACGTACAAGGGATTATATGAAAAGTCCAAGGAGGAAAATCAGAAGCTGCAAGCAAAGGTATTGCAATTAGAAACGGGGACTCCTATCAGCGAATACACCTCATACCCCGCAGGACGCAGCTTGGATGACGTCTCTGATGCCCTGTACTGGAAATATCAGGCAGAGAAGGCCAATAAACGCACAGACAATATCCAACAAAAGATGGACAAATTGGTCAATGACATCATAGGACATCGGTTTAACACCATGTTCTTACAGGTCGAACCATATTGGATAGTTTACAATGGAACAATAAAAGCGCTAACAGAGCATGAACGGTTAAGAGCACGATTGCAAGGGGTGCTAAGCAATGACGATTCCATGACGCCAGAAGAAAAGGCTGAGGGTAACGCGTATATGGATAATCATGTCAAACTCGAGGATATGCTGAGAAGAGATTTAAAAGAATTAGATGATGAAAAACCCGTTGGAATGCCTTCCGTCTACAAGGAAGGAGAGGTAATAACCTTGGAGGATTTGCGAAAGGAACTTGTCAGCGTCAAGGATTGGGCCTTGTCAGAAATTGATCGGAGTAAGGATATGGCCCCTACCGTCAACCAGATGATATTCAAGTACCTGACGCTAGGGGATGAATTAAAAAAGCAAACGCCTCTAATCAGAACATTCAAAGACGATGATTACATTCATCATTTGGGGCTTTTGAATCTCTTTTTGCTTAAGTTTAGAAACACTCGAGTTAACGACTAATATTTTGAAAAGTCGTGTCTCTTCGTGAAAATCTTTCGTCCTCATATATATATGAGAATGATTTTTGTAATGTAAAGAGATATAATATAAGGAGGATTAAAAGCGAAAGAACGACAGCCTGTAAGTCTTTGTGTACGAACTTCAATGGAATACAAATCTTGATCAATTGTTTCCCTGCATATGTGTTGTGGATTATTTCATTGTCTTTTGGCAATCGTCTGTGATATTATCTGATAAAGATAAGGTTATTCATATTCTTAAGATCAAATCTATGCTTTATGTTATAATGTTGCAACAAAAGGTTTGCTTGCGGATTGTAATTGTTCCCTGCAAAGCTTAATTGACTGGTCCCTTAAGGGTAGGGTTAAATTCACTCAATCAGCACATAATATAAGCATTCATTTGGTTTTGAAAGAAATAGTAACTGACAAGTTCATAAGGGATGAGTTAAAAAACTGTCTCACAGATTCGCACTATAAGTCCTGAAGAAAATTGTAATGACTCTGTAACCCATGCAGTGAAGAAGGCACTGGCTAAAATCTCAAGTTATACTCATCATCTCTTTTCATAATTAGTTATTTTGACAGCTACAGGAGTAATTAAGAAACACAAAGCAAAATAACAATCTTGAACTCGTCTGCTATATCTCCATTCAAGGAACTCATGCCATTTCAAGATCAGGAGATATCAGAATAGGATAACATATCTGCTATAAAAAGCACTGTTTATTGGAGACATTCAGTGAATAGGTATACCCGCCTAGGTCCTCCAGAGCCTAAAGAGAGAGAGTTAGTAACTAAATAGGTTCACTCTATAAGTTGGCCAAGTCAATTGGAGGGTTTGATCATAGGAGTTGGCATTTCCTTAGAACCTATCCAATCTGTTGATTTGAGACCCAACAGATTGGCGACTCTGCTGGGGAAAATTATAAAAACTCTGCTGTGGGAAAGAGCTCAGAAGAAACAAAAACAATTCATATCCTCTAGAAAAGAGGTGGCGACTCTGAAATAAGAATTTCAATGCACGGGACAAGATCGGTTGCGAAAGGACAATCTTTATCCCAATTAGATTTCCCTCAACGAAAGAACAAAAATAAAGAACCCATGAATGATTCCATGAGAGAAAGATACAACCAGTATAAACATGAAAGTAGCCAACACTCGCCCTTAAAGGAACAAGATAGAACAACAACTTCAACCCCGATGAACGAAGATTTGGTTGCGGCATATAAAGCTCAAAAGGGGCGATGCCAAATTCCCCCTGGTTTTGAAAATCATGAAGCACGGTCCAGACAATATACACCACCTCCATCAGGATCAGGTATGGCAGATCCTGCAGATAGATTTACAGATTTAACCAGACAAATTATGGAGGCAGCTACTGAGATGAGAGATTCAGGAAGGACTCAGGAATGTTTGGAACTGTGTGCCAAGTTGGGCATAAATGTTGGTGAGGATGACTTTAATAAAGATGTAAACAACTACAAGAAAACATATGCTCAGGGAGTGGGTAGAACAAAGAGTAATGATTTCAAAGCTTATGAGAACCCTCTGTTTGGTAACAAGAGGGATGATCATGTGCAATCAGGTGCACCACCAGTCCAGCAAAACTCACATACAGGCTTCATCCCTCATAATCAGTATCCACCTCCTGGTCAATTTTATAACCAACATCCACCCCCTAATCAGTTTCAGTATCAACACCAGAATCAATACCCTCCTCCTTATCAAAACCAAATGCCCTTTTATGGTAATATGAACCAGAACTTTGTGAATCCTCATGGAGGGCATGGACTAATAAATATGGAACAAATGAGGCAGTTTGATTTTTCAGGAATGATGGTGTATCCATATCCCATCCCAAATGAAATCAGGACAGCAATACCAAAGTTCACAGGAAGTAATGCAGTTTCAGGTGAGGCTCATTGCAAAGCCTTTGATGCAGTAATTGAGGATTTTGGTTTGCCATATGAGGATGTCAAGATCAGGTTGTTTATGCAGTCATTAATAGAAGATGCGAGAGATTGGTTTAGAACGTTGCCTGATGCATCCATTAGAAATCTTGCAGAATTCAAAGAAATGTTCCTGGAACAGTATGGAGACCATAATAGTCCTGAGTTTGCTTTGCATGAAATCATCAGCATTAAGAAAGAGCAAAATGAATCAGTAATTGACTTTAACAAAAGATTCAATAGGGTTCTGAACAAAATCCCTAATAGGATGAAACCAGTACCTGAAGTGAGCATTCTGTACTATATCAATGCTTATGACAGCAAAACAAACTATGAGTTGAGAACCAGAAACCCAAGAGATCTCCGAGATGTTATGAAAGATGCCATTGTTATAGAGAACAATAGAAAGGCTGCTGGTAAGGTTGGAAAAAGAGAGGATGCAAGATTGTACAATCCTAAAGCACCCAAGGCCAATAGGGATGAAGATAAGCTTGACAAAGTTTTAAATGCCCTGAAAGATTTATCTGTAAGAGTAAACAAAACAGAGAAGCAGCAATACTACCGTCCTGAGAGACCTAGACTACATGACATGCCTTATAACACTACATGGAAGGATGGAAAACCGGTAGAAAGGAACCACAGAGACAATCAACAAATTCCAGATCCTTTAAAAAGAGTAGTAAATTATACTCAAGATGATGACATGTGGTGCTATGCTTGCAATATGCCACATGCTTCCTCTTTGTGTGCAGTAGCAAAAGGGTTGCAAGAGGAAGAGGATAGCTATGAAGATCATGTGGATGATTCAACTATTAATATGATGACATTTAGTCAGGAAGGAAGGTCAGACTCTATAAATATTGATCAGTGCTCTATTTTACCTGTGACCACCAGCAAAAATGAAAGTGTCAAACTCAGAGTCCCTACTGAAGAAGAGAAAAGAAAAATTACAGCTTATGCTGTTGCACAAGCAAAAAGGACTTATGACTTAAGAAACAGGATGGTGAATCCAGAACAAGGTAAACCTGCTAGTCTTTTCATGAAAGAAAACGATGAAGCACTTAAGCGAATGAATAAGGCAACTAAGACTAAGCAAGATGGTAATCAGGGTCCTGATGTTCAAAAGAAAGAAACGGTAAAAACTCTTTCATCACAGCAATCTACCTCGTTTGATATCTCAGCTGCACTAACAGAATTAAAAGTTTCTGTCCCATTAATGGAAATCATGAGGTTTCCTGAATATAGGGAAAAAACTTTGGAGATGATTTCAGGTGTCCAAGAAGGGAAGGTTAATGAACAGAAATGAGAAGTCCCAACAGGTGGCAGTAATGAACAAATGGCTCCAGTTATATACTTAGGGTCCACTATAACTAAAAACCCAACACAAGTAGACCCATTTTACCTCACTTTGGTGATAAACAACAAAAGGGTAAAGAATTGTATGATTGATTCAAGAGCAGCCATAAATGTCATGCCTGTTGGGGTGATGAAAGAATTAGGATTGGAAGTTGATACTACCTTTGGAAAGTGCTATGCCATGGACAATAGATCAGTCCCAGTGGTTGGTGTCATGAAGAATGTAGAGTTCAGATTAGCAGCCTGTCCAGAAGCATCATATAAAACAGATATCACGGTGGTAGATGTTCCACCAAACTATGGAATGTTGTTGTCTAGACAATGGTCGAATATGATTGGTGGATATGTGCAGCTGGATTTGTCTTATGCTACGATTCCAATAAATGGACAGGAAATAAAAATTGACAGGGAGCCTCGGTCCACATATATCATAGAAGACATGGAAGGAACAGTGAACCAAGTATGTTTTTTACAAACTGATATGGACAACTTCCAGGTACAGTTGACAAAACCTAAATTTAAAGAGTGGATCCCCATTGAGTCATGTCTAACTGAAAATGATGGTCAGATATGGAAGATGTTCTTTGATGGGTCTTGTAGCAAAGAAGGGAGTGGGGCTGGAATCCTTTTTATTTCACCTACAGGAGAAACTTACAAATATTCTTTCAAGTTGTTATTTGAATGTACAAACAACATTGCTGAATATGAAGCCCTACTCACTGGTCTTAACATAGCAGTCAAACATGGAATCAAGTTGCTAAGTGTCTTTGGTGATTCAGAATTAATAGTCTCACAAGTAAAGGAGAGATATGCCTCGAAGCATTTAAGACTGAAACAATACAGGAATGCTGTATGGGATACCATGGAGCTTTTTGATGCTTTTCAGATAACCTGGATAGATAGATCAAAGAACATCATGGCAGATTTTCTAGCAAATATTGCACTAAAAGGTAATGATATAACGCTAACTGGGATATCTGAAGTGGAGATGAAAGTGAGACCATCTGTTCCTGACAACTTGTATAATTGGCAAGTGTTTCAAGATGATGCAGATCTGCTGAACTTCTTACAGTGTGCTGATCATTATCAGGCTCAAGCTATAAATTTTAATGACTTTGTGGAACAAACTGAAGGTAAGGAGACCTTATTTGGACATGAAATTATACAACTGAAGTCAAATAAATTACCAAGAGGCCTGGTAGCATTAGAGAGAACTTTTAATGCTCAAGATGTAATTGAAACCAAAGGGTCAGCTGTTAAAGAAAGTGATGTTGAACAAATCAATCTAGGAAATGAAGAAGCCCCCAAGAATGTTTTTATTGGAAAAAAATTGACTCCTACTATGAGGCAACAACTGATAATCTTGTTAAAAAGATATAAACATGTGTTTGCATGGTCTTATGAGGATCTCAAAGCTTACAGGGAAGATCTCTTTCAACATGAGATACCACTTAAGCCAGAAGCTAAGCCATTTAGGCAAAAGCAGAGACCAATTAATCCTACATTGCTACCAAAAATGAGAGAAGAAATTATAAAGATGAAAGATGCAGGAATAATAGAACCATGCAGATATTCCACATGGGTTTCTAACTTGGTACCAGTCAGGAAGAAAAATGGGGATATTAGATTATGTGTAGACTTTAGGAATTTAAACATATCGTCTTTAAAGGATAACTATCCATTGCCAAACATGGATAATATGCTGCAGAAGGTAACAGGGTGTGAGTTGTTGTCCATGATGGATGGATTTTCAGGTTACAACCAGGTGAAAGTTAGAGAAACTGAAAAATATAAGACAGCCTTCACAACTCCATGGGGCACTTATGTCTATGCACGAATGCCATTTGGATTGACCAATGCTGGAGCTACTTTTCAAAGGGCAATGGATGTGGCTTTTGCAGAATTGATTGATATAATCATGGTAGTATACCAGGATGATCTGACTACGTACTCGAAGAAAGCTGATGATCACTGTGAACACCTTGAGAAGATATTTAAAAAAGCCTTAGAATATGGAATTTCCTTGAATCCCAAGAAATGTCACTTTGGTGTTGAGGAGGGAAAACTACTTGGACACATAGTATCCAAGGAGGGGGTGAGAATTGACCCTGAAAGGGTAGCAGCTATTAATGAGGTTCCCATCCCCCGAACTATCAAAGCCATTCAGTCATTTTTGGGACAAATTAATTTTGTGAGAAGGTTCATTTTGAATTTTGCAGACATAGTGAAACCTATAGTAAGGATGTTGAAGAAAGAGGCAAAAATTGACTGGACTGAAGAAGCAATTGATTCCTTTGTGGCTATTAAAAGAGCAATTTCTGAGGCACCAGTACTAATTTCCCCATATTTTGGCAAACCATTTATGATATTTTCATTTGCTTCTTGTCATACTATAGCAGCAGTGTTGTTACAGAAAAATTCAGAGGGATATGAGCAGCCCATTGCATACTTTAGCAAATCTTTAAGCCCTTCAGAAGTAAAATATGAAATAAATGAAAAGCAGGCCTATGCTCTGGTCAAAGCAGTAAAACAATTCAGGCCATACTTAGTAGGGGCCGAAGTTATTGCTTATGTCCCCAATGCAGCAGTAAAAGATATCTTCAGACAAACTGAGGTCACGGGCAAAAGATGCAAATGGATCAATCAGATACAAGAATTTAACATTGAGCTTAAGATTTCACAGGTTATCAAAGGACAAGGACTGGCCAAACTCATGACAGGAACTGAAATTGAAGAGTCTGATGTGAATCAGGTTGGATGGGAAGAAGCTAATTTCAGTATTGAGAAAACAGCATGGTACACTGATATCATGTATTACCTTAAGCACTTAAAGTGTCCAGATGCTATGACCGATAGTCAGAAGAGAGCTTTGAAGTTAAAATCAGCAAGGTATGTGATTATCAATGGGGACTTATATTGGAAAAATAGAGATGGGATATTGTTATTATGTTTGGACAACTACCAGGCAGACAAGGTTCTTCATGAAATGCATGATGGGGTTTGTGGTGGCCATTTCTCAGCTAAGACTACAGCACATAAAATATTGAGAGCCGGATATTATTGGCCATGTGTCTTCAATGATTCCTATAGATATGTCAGAAAATGCGAAGCTTGTCAAAAATTCTCAAGCAAAACAAAGTATCAAGGATCACTCCCGTTGAGACCAATGTTGACTGAGGAACCATTCCAACAGTGGGGAATAGACTTTATAGGGGAAATATCAGAAAAATCCAGTGGAGGACACAGATGGATATTGGTTGCTACAGATTATTTTACCAAATGGGTGGAGGCAATACCTACCAAACAGGCCACTAGCAAGGTGGTGATAAAATTCTTAATGGAGAACATTATTACTAGATTTGGTGTCCCTGCAAGAATCATCTCAGATAATGGCATGTCTTTTAGATCAGAGGAATTCAATAATTTTTGTGATGAATATGGCATTAAGATATCACATTCTTCTCCTTATCACCCCCAGGGGAATGGGCAAGCTGAATCAAGCAACAAGAACATCCTGAAGATCATTAAAAAGATGCTGGGGCAGAACAAAAAAGCATGGGACTCAAAGTTGAATCTTGCATTATGGGCAGACAGGATAACTGTGAAAAAATCCACAGGAAAATCTCCATTTGAATTGGTTTATGGCAAAAGGGCCAGACTACCTTTGGATAATCTTCTACCTGTACATAAATTTATGATTCAAGAAGAAATAGATGTTGAAGATCCATCACAAGAAAGAATAATGCAGCTAGTAGAACTTGATGAAGTCAGGGCAGAAGCTCAGAGGCAAAATATCAGGATTCAAAATCAAATGAAGAGGTTGTATGACAAGAGGACATCTAACAGGAAATTTTGTGTAGGAGACTGGGTTTTAATGTGGAATGCCAGGAGTCAAGACAAAGGCAAGCATGGTAAATTTGAAGCCTTATGGATCGGCCCATATGTGATCATAGACAAAGGGGGGGAGGATTCTTATTTGCTCCAAAACGCGACAGGGGAGGTCCAAGAATTGCCAGTACATGGGCAGTTCTTAAAGAACTTCTTCTCCTGAAGCACTCTGCATCACCTGTACAGTAGGGTAGGATCCATTTCCATTGTA
The DNA here is from genome assembly GCF_030272615.1 of Cryptomeria japonica. Taxonomy (NCBI): domain Eukaryota; kingdom Viridiplantae; phylum Streptophyta; class Pinopsida; order Cupressales; family Cupressaceae; genus Cryptomeria; species Cryptomeria japonica. The sequence continues at coordinate 256,646,558 of NC_081410.1, forward strand.
AATACCATCATATCTGCGCTAACCAGAGATTCTGGATTCTTGAAGGCATAGTTCAGAATGCCTTCATCCTCAGTCAGAGCCGCTGTTGAGCACTATTTTTTGAAAAAAATATAATAAAAATAAAAAATAATAATATATGTTTCCATAAGCATGAAGACTAATGGATATTTCGGCCAGTAAGCTGTATCGAGCACTGCAGGAGAAGTTTCATCGAAAGAGCGTTCTCATCGACACAGGGCATATAAAACATTAAGCAAAGGTGTTTCGGCAAGAAGTTACCTTCGATGAACGCAAGAAACCGCTCATTGATACTCCAGGTTTCATCGAAAAGGTAAAAGCAAAAAGCGAAAAGGCAAAAGGTGATTTCGAAGAAATATCGTTACCGAAGAAACTCAAGAGACATTCATCGAAATGCAAGTTTCATCGATGAACGTGGTGTCGAACAAAAGAAAAGTTGTTTCATCGATAAAAAAGATATCGATGAAAAAGGGGATATCGATGAACACTCATAAGCCTTCATCGAAGAAAGAAACTCATCGAAAGTAGGGCATCGATGAAACTCACGAGCAACTTGTCGAAAAGGGGGACTATCGATGAAAAAGTGATTTCGATGAGTCTTAAAAGCGGCTTCTCGACGTAAGTTTTTCACCGAAACAATATTATCGAAGAGAATGAGCTTTCGATGGAAGATTCAAACACTCGGCCGAAGACAAGGGTTTCATCGATAATTTGAAACGCGCGCACTTTGAGCGGACTGTACTTCCCGCGAAGGAACTAAAGGCCCAGTTGAAAAGTGTCACATCTGCAATTAAATTTAAAACACTTGAGTAGCCGTTACAGATGCAGAACATTAACTGTACACAAGTTGCCCATTCAATTACAGTTGAACTGAGTGAATTTTCGTAAGAATCAGATCGATGCTAAGAGATTGGAAGCTGTGAAGAACTTGCAGAGATTTGCAAACGATAACCAGAAGAGTTGAGCATTTTACCAAGTAAGTGTTGTCTCTCTTATTTACTGTAACTATGGAACCTTCGTCTTCTTCTTCTAAAAAGAGTAGGAAAGGAAAAGAGTTAAACCCTGAAGAGAAGCCCAAGAGACAGAAGAAAGAAGGGAGAGCTTTGACTCAGGACTTATTAGACCAGTGTCCATCGTCTAGTGTAAGGTCCAAAAAGATTAAAAGTGAAGAAGAAGGATTAGAGGACAAATTTGAAAATCTAGGAGACATTTGGACTGAGATAAGAGGACATGAGTTATTTCTGTTTGGTTACAAAAGAAGGGATGCACCCGAACCCATTAGTAATCTGTGGAAGAGGAACTTAGGCAAGTTAGTAGTTCCAAATGTGTTTGTAGACGTAGAATTAATGAAAGCTCTGGTAAATTGCTACAACCCGAGAACTAAAACCATATGTGATTACAGAGGGAATACATTAGTAGTAATCAACAAGCAGACTATTGATATGGTTTTTGATCTAGACTGGGAAGTCGAGGAAAGCATCGATATGAAGAAACTTTCACAGGAATTCTTTAGTTTGGAAAATATCTACAGGACTTGGAGGCTACCTGTTCACAGGCCAAAAGTGGGTGGGTCATTTGTTCAGTTTGGAAAAAGTGACAAGGTGCCATTTGATGTCAACCACTTCCATCCATATTTCAAATATACGTATTATACTGCAGCCCAAGTACTAGGCATAGAGGCTCATCCACTCATGGATGTTGGGATTATGGTTTTGTGTGCTGATATTCAATCAAAAGACCCTAGGTCATTTGATTTTGCTACTTATGTTGCGGATACCTTGAATCATGGGCTGGAAAAAATGAAAGGAGACCTTGTGAATGTTCACTTTTCATTATACTCCATGTTAATGCATATTCTTCTTTATTGTGGACAAGAAATTAACTTCTGGCCAGATGAGTTCAGCATCAGGTCTTATGATAAGAATGGTCTGAAGAAGCCGGTTCAGTTGTGGGTATCAGCATGGGACCAGAGGTTTATGAACAACCAATATTGGCATTTTCAAGAATACTTTGTGAAACCTCTCAGTGCAGCTTTTGGACAACGCAGGGATTATACTTTGTCCCCTGAAATTAAGAGGTTCCTCAGGCCAAAGGATTTCTCTCCAGAATCACAGATTGAACATAATTGGGGTGATTGGTATTGCCATGATAATCACACACAGATAAGGGTATTTGGATATGAAGGGCAACCGCACATGCTTCCAATTACGGTGCCAGACAGAGTGGCTAGCTTGGAGATTATAAGGCAATTGTCTATTGCCAGTGCTAAACATTTAACTGATTTTGGTAAACAATCTATTGTTCCAGGTCTATTAGTTTTCTCTGATTTCATTGTCAAAAGTTCAAAGAGTTATCATTTATTACAGAATAAATTAAATTACTATGGCATGACTCTGGGTGAGCCTAGGGAGAATTTTGATCCCGAAGGATATATAAAAGCTGCCAGAGCCTCACAGAAACTCAAAGCTGGGATACATATGGCCAAAATGCCAGACGACCTAATTAAGAACCTTGAGCGAGAGGAGGCCAAAGCTTTAAAAGGAAAGAGTGAGTTAGTCTGGGAGGCCTACAAATGGAAAAGGGCAAGGGGAATGATAGATGGAGACCTAATTGGAAATCTCCAAGATCCTCTGGAGGTAGCTAAAAGGCTGCTTCAACATGAAGCTGAAATTATGCACAGAGTTCCTTCACAATTCCTTCGCTTCATTAATACTGAAAGGGACAGTCAGCCCCTAGCTCACATGTCACCAAAATCAACCGCCAGTAGTATCCCACCTGATTCTCCTAGAGAGGATTATCCTCCTGGTTTCGAAACAGAAATGAACATGGACACAGGAGAAATCAACATCAAAGATGTTGTTGACATAAGAATGACTGAGCATGAGGACTTCATTGCTGATGATGGATTCACCTCCTCTAGGGAATTCCTTTCATTTCTATATCAATACAAAGGGGCTCATGTCAAACGAAGCATGGCTGGAAAACCAGAGGAAGAACAGATGAAGAGATTACAGGATGAAATTGATGTCCTCATGAAAGATATGACTCCTGAAAAAGGGAGGAAATTATTAAAAGAGGCTGGTGTGATCATCTTCTCTGGTTGGGATATCAACTCAGCACTCTTATTTGATGGCTTTTTGAAAAAACAAGATTTGAATCAGCAGGTATTGCCCCAGGAGGTAGATAAACTGTTCCTAGGCTCTGGATATGATCCAGACAAAAAGGCTCTCCTACAGTGGGCACTATATCCAAAAGGGAAGAGGCCAATCATTATGGATATAGAAGAAACCTTTGGGCATCTCATGGTTCATCAGGTTGGAAAAACTGATCCTAGGGTCACTGCAAAGCTCAACCTGGATGTTGCAAGATTGAACTTGGACCAGACAGAGTTTCTGGTCAGAGAGAACATTACGTACAAGGGATTATATGAAAAGTCCAAGGAGGAAAATCAGAAGCTGCAAGCAAAGGTATTGCAATTAGAAACGGGGACTCCTATCAGCGAATACACCTCATACCCCGCAGGACGCAGCTTGGATGACGTCTCTGATGCCCTGTACTGGAAATATCAGGCAGAGAAGGCCAATAAACGCACAGACAATATCCAACAAAAGATGGACAAATTGGTCAATGACATCATAGGACATCGGTTTAACACCATGCTCTTACAGGTCGAACCATATTGGATAGTTTACAATGGAACAATAAAAGCGCTAACAGAGCATGAACGGTTAAGAGCACGATTGCAAGGGGTGCTAAGCAATGACGATTCCATGACGCCAGAAGAAAAGGCTGAGGGTAACGCGTATATGGATAATCATGTCAAACTCGAGGATATGCTGAGAAGAGATTTAAAAGAATTAGATGATGAAAAACCCGTTGGAATGCCTTCCGTCTACAAGGAAGGAGAGGTAATAACCTTGGAGGATTTGCGAAAGGAACTTGTCAGCGTCAAGGATTGGGCCTTGTCAGAAATTGATCGGAGTAAGGATATGGCCCCTACCGTCAACCAGATGATATTCAAGTACCTGACGCTAGGGGATGAATTAAAAAAGCAAACGCCTCTAATCAGAACATTCAAAGACGATGATTACATTCATCATTTGGGGCTTTTGAATCTCTTTTTGCTTAAGTTTAGAAACACTCGAGTTAACGACTAATATTTTGAAAAGTCGTGTCTCTTCGTGAAAATCTTTCATCCTCATATATATATGAGAATGATTTTTGTAATGTAAAGAGATATAATATAAGGAGGATTAAAAGCGAAAGAACGACAGCCTGTAAGTCTTTGTGTACGAACTTCAATGGAATACAAATCTTGATCAATTGTTTCCCTGCATATGTGTTGTGGATTATTTCATTGTCTTTTGGCAATCGTCTGTGATATTATCTGATAAAGATAAGGTTATTCATATTCTTAAGATCAAATCTATGCTTTATGTTATAATGTTGCAACAAAAGTTTTGCTTGCGGATTGTAATTGTTCCCTGCAAAGCTTAATTGACTGGTCCCTTAAGGGTAGGGTTAAATTCACTCAATCAGCACATAATATAAGCATTCATTTGGTTTTGAAAGAAATAGTAACTGACAGGTTCATAAGGGATGAGTTAAAAAACTGTCTCACAGATTCGCACTATAAGTCCTAAAGAAAATTGTAATGACTCTGTAACCCATGCAGTGAAGAAGGCACTGGCTAAAATCTCAAGTTATACTCATCATCTCTTTTCATAATTAGTTATTTTGACAGCTACAGGAGTAATTAAGAAACACAAAGAAAAATAACAATCTTGAACTCGTCTGCTATATCTCCATTCAAGGAACTAATGCCATTTCAAGATCAGGAGATATCAGAATAGGATAACATATCTGCTATAAAAAGCACTGTTTATTGGAGACATTCAGTGAATAGGTATACCCGCCTAGGTCCTGCAGAGCCTAAAGAGAGAGAGTTAGTAACTAAATAGGTTCACTCTATAAGTTGGCCAAGTCAATTGGAGGGTTTGATCATAGGAGTTGGCATTTCCTTAGAACCTATCCAATCTGTTGATTTGAGACCCAACAGGCTCATGGTGTCGAGAATGATTATGTCATCTTTGGTGCTCGAATTGATGCTCACGAGTAGGGACCACCATTTTATTCATAGAAGGATTTTTTTGATTTTCAAACTTGTAGGGTTAAAATGAATTGAAAATGACACTTTTACCCCTTATATAGGCAAAACCCTAATTTTTCAACTTGCTCCGATGGACATGAAAATTGTACCCTTAGATAATTCGCCCATTCTGACTCCATTTTCGGGATCGAAATCAAAATTCGAGATTATTTTGCTAGTCAATTTCACAAAATTTGGACCACTTAGTGCTTTTCATCAAAAGCTCATTCTCTCTTCTAATTGCACTCAATTTCTCATGAATCAACATTGAATCTCAATTTAATTTCTACAAATCAACTTTGCACTCAATTTCTTATCAATCAACGCAAAATTTTCAAAAATTCCTCAGAATTATTCTTTGTGCTCAAAACAACTTATCATCGCTACAATAAAAAATTGCCTACAATCATTGCGCAACCCTCGCTATCTTTCAATTTCGCTCCCGAGGGGGCATACTCATGACCTCAAAGTCAAGAATTTCTTTCAAAAATATTTGTTGGAAGTCGAGCAGCTAATCTCTTATAAACATCAAACAAGACCTCATCACTAGGTGCATCTCAACTTCATCGCTTTATATCAAGTTGAGATTTCTTGACCATCTAAATCGAATCAATCTCTAGGGGCATATCAGTTTCATCGCTTCAAATCAAGATGATATTGTTTTTGTCTGAATCAGTCTCTTAACATTAATCAGTTTCATCACTTTTTATCAAGTTGATTATTCGTTTAAACTCAATCAAGGTTTTAAAGAGTATCTTCGATCACACACTCAATCTAAGTAGGTGTTAAGTTTCATCGCATCGAATCAAGCTGGACAATTTATCTTCGCTCATCATATCTTGATCAATCAAGTTCAAGATCAATCTTATCTTTGTTCACTGAGTCTAGTTCAATAAAGTTATAGATCAATAAGATTTGCTTCTTGATCAATCAAGTTCAAGTTCGGTATCTTTGCTCTCTATCGGTCCTAGTTCAATCAAGTTCTGGATCAGTATCACTTCAAATCAAGCTAAACACCTCGCTCTTCATCTGGTTCATGATCAATCAAGTTCAGAACTAGTATCTCCTAGACATCAAATTTTCTTTGAACCAACGCGCTGCTCGCACATTAATTCAAAGAGGGGCAAACGTAATACCCTAAAAATGGTCATCTAAACCATGAGCCCCTAATCTCGACAATGTCACCATGGTCCTAACCAAAGGCAATTAAATAAATCTTGAGCACACAATTAATTTCTTAAATCATCAATGTCACATGGCAAATTAATCACTCAATATTAATTAAATATTTATTTAATTAATTGATCATTCCAAGTAAATCATTTTAAACAATTAACTTATTTATTTTATTAAATATCCTAACATATTTAATTAAATAAATCAATTTGCCATTAAATCATCAAAAAGGAATTAAAAATTGAGAAAAGAAATTAATTGGAGATAATCTTGAAAAACAAATTAAAAATTGATAGATAATCTCAAAGAAAGCAATTAAAACAATTAAATATTAAAATTGAATGAAATAGAGAATAAATTAGTTTTTTTTTATTTTATCTTAATTTTAGTTCAATTTCCTTTAAAATTGAGAAAAGCATCCAATCACATCAATTCACTTGGATTGTGCTTCCTCTTGGAAAATCTTGACCACTCATCATCATTTGATCTCAGCCTTTGGTTTCTTTCTGAATTTTCTATAAATTTAGGCTCTCATCTCTCATTCAAAGGATCCTAGAGAATATATTGTTATTATGCTATTTTTGCTCTAGGTTCATTGATATTTGTGCATTTAGATATTCACATATTAGTTATTACATACATAATTAGATCATTTAGCTCATTTATTGCTTAAATCATGTTAGATTAATCTTGCATATCTAGCTTAAATCTTGCATCCATTTAGCTTAAATCCATGCTCATATAGATTAAAAATCCTTCGTTTAGGTGTTGTCTAGTCACTGGCTAGCTTAGCAATCTGAGAGCAATCTAAACTCGCATCTACTAGAAGGCAATGGGTCGATTTGTTATGGTTTTATTATTTATGTTTATATCAGTCTAACCATGCATGTAATGACTTAATTGAAGCGTTGTGCATTCCAGATACAAATACCGGTCCACTTTTCACACACACACTAATGTGTGATTATTATTTTGTCCTTTGGTATTATATTTAGAGTAATGATTTAATATCATTATGGTCTATCAAGGATTAATTAATTAATTACTATTAATTTAATTAATTGAGGTTATTTATTTATTTTCTCTTGATTATTTAATTAATGGGCTTTATTTAATTAATTGTGCCCATGGTTTTTATTTATATTGGATAATCATATTATTTTAATTCCTATTTATACTCTTGGTTATCTAATTTTATTATTTGTCCTACTTACCCTATTTTACTATTGGTCAGTAACTTGGTAAGTTAGATAGATATTATTTTATATTATTTATGCATTGATATTTGGGATGGTATGTATAATATATTGTTTCCTTGAATTTTTTGATTGGCCTAGAGTTTCCTATAGTTGAAGTTTAATTATTTTTATTTGTCTTTCTGAGAATGTTCTCGGGTTACCATCCGATAGACTTTTGGGATTGGATTTCGAATTGCTTGAAGCTTGTATTGAGGATTTGATTTCTTGGTTGCCGATTGTTGTGCTCTTCACCAAATTTTCTATTGATTTGGAGTGCGATCTTCAGGTTGGAGGTTTTGTTCTCTTCTCTGCAAAATTTCATTTTGAAAGCTTGAATGCTCCATGGCCGATTAAAAGATTGTTTTGGGTTTTAGAATGAATTTTAGAGATTGAATTTATATTTTGGGAAGATTTGAGAAGAAAGGAAAATGGAAAAGGGAATTTGCAGATAATTGCTTTCAAATTTGAGAAATTGCTTGTCGGGAATGTCTTTTTCTGTTTTCTTTCTTTGCAAATGCTATGATTCATCTTCTTTGTGTTTTAGTAGAGACTTGGATCTTGTTTGGAGTCTTACATCTCTTTATATTGTACTCTTTGAGTCTCCCTTGTCTCGGTATTGTTTTTAGGTGATTTTGGGCTTCATGTAGCTTGTTGGAAGCCACTTTAATTCTCAGTGACATGCATATTTTTTGGGGATAGAACTTTGGAAAGGATCTGAGATTGTATTTGAGATTCATTTAGCTTGTATGATGTCTCCTTGAGGTTGTTTTATCATTAGTACTTTTCCCCTTTGATGTTTTGTGTTCTAGGTGCCATTCTAAGCACTGTGGGAGAAGGTTCTTTATGTGTTTTCTTTCTGTGAGTCTGCAACCTTGTATTTTTGCATTCCCTCTTCTATTTTTCATCATTCAAGACCTACTGAGTTGGTTTTGAGTGCCATTTTTGACCCCTTAGTAGATCTGGGCAAGTGTTCTAACCATATGAGTTCATTTTGCTTTATTTTTGGCTTCTTTACCAAAAATGCTATAGGAACTACTAGGAGTGCTAACATATGAATAGGAGCACTAAAATATGAACCAAGAGCACTACCATATGATCCAATAACACCAATTTGGAAACGAGGGGTGCTGGATTGTATTCCAAGAGAGTTGAGTCATATACTCATAATGTTGACTTATGGACTCAAAACTCTGCCAAATGCACCCAAAACGCTACCATATGCACCCAAAATACTGAGGAATGTACCAAAAATGCTAATGTACATACCAAAAGTGTTGCACTATATTCGAGGGGTGCTGAGCTGCATTCTGCGACAGCTAGACTACTTCAGAGGTCCTAGAAAGTTATTTTGAGCACTGTGAGAGTCTTGTTGGGATTTGTGCATTCTCTAGAGGGATAGGTGGTTTGTGTTGAGATTATATGAGTTTTTATTGATGTAATTTTATTTTTAATGATGTATTTTGTGCTTCGGTAAGAGGGTTTGTTCCTTACGATTGAGGTGTTTCCTATGTAGTGTATTGCTCCGGCAAGAGGGAGAATTCCTTGTTGTTGAGGACTATTTTTAAGACTCCAGTGGGATGTGTTATGCCTCACTATTGAGGATTTTGGTTCATCTTTGATTTATGTTCATGATTGGACCTTTGATTGTTATGCATTGGTGAAGGCTATTGTCATGTATGAGGCCTTATGTATCCTATTTATGTTCTTTATGATGTCATGAGCACTTTTATATCTCTTTTGAGCCTTCATTATTGTGGTTATGTTGTTATTTTTTATGTATGTTCCACCCTAAGGTCTATTTGCATGCTAGGGGGAGTGGGATTCCAAGTGAGTGATTAGGATCGCAAGGGGGTAGACAACCCGGTTACTCGGGGTCTAGATCGCCGGATATCTCATTGGGAGTTTGGCTTTATAATCAAGTGATGGATTAATATATTAATTCTTTTAGTTGGGTAGCATAGTTCATCTTAATAAGATAAGAAATGGATGGTGGCCCCTCTGCCTTGCTGAGTGGTAGAGATCCAGGATAGGATTGGGAAGGCCTTTGCAACCCAAGTAAGCTAATCTCTCTTACCCCATTAAGGTTGAGATGGCTCCACATGTGCATCTAAGATGGCTAGGATGCATGCCCAAGTTCCCATTTGTCACATGTGATGACACTCTTTCCCTACATATAGGTCCTAGTGTGTTGAGCCTTGTTTTGGATATGTTGCCTTTGGAGGTTTCTTGTTTGGAGGATTCATGTTTGGAAGTTTGAGAATGGATTCTATGTTTTGCATTCTTGCATTTGTTGTATTGGTCTTTCCTTTGGTTGTTAGGTGTAAGCCTAGATCTAGAGTTGTTGGAATTATAACAGACAAAGGGAGATTGTTGGCTTTCCAATTACAATGAGAGATTGTTGGCATTTCAATAAGGATATTGAGAAGGTTGTTGATGATTATGGATATAACTGATTAAGGATGTTTACTATCTTAATATTATTATTTTGTCATTGATGTCAACAAATTGATTTTCTGATTCAGTATGATGTTGCCATATCTTAAGAAGTGTGTTTTTAAGAGAGTAAAGATGTTGGTAAAAGACATAGAAAGAATGTGATGAATACGGGGAGGAATAAGTTATTCAATGGGCAACTATTACCGGGTTAGAAAATGATGAGATCATGATGTTTAGATTGTTTTTTGACATCCTACATATGCTATTGTTTGTAAGGTTAATACTATACTATGTTACCAAGCAAAGAACCTAGTCAGTAAACCCTAAGGTTATCGCTATCGGTTAATGAAGGCGGAATGTCTACCGAGTGAAGTTTAGTATTTACCGAGTTGCAACCGAGTAATAACTGAATGCATTGAATGAATAAAAGCATTATTTAATGAAGGAAGCTGATGAGCTGGTTATGATTAAATGATTGTTACAACATGTATGAAGTTTGTTAAGGATCTATGGCAAAGGAAAATCGCAGGAAGATCTACAACACAGATTGAACCGTAATACCCTAGCACAAGTTCCAAGAAATGTATGCAAGTTCCAAGGTGGGGTAAAACATTTTCAGATCGAAGGATACATTGAACCTGGTCAAGTTTGAAGATCTGATGGCTATGATTGATCATGGGAAACATGATCAAGGAGATTAAGCGGTTGGCAAATTATTTATAAATAAGGAACTGTTGATAAACAATGCATGCAGGCAAGTGTAAGCACAGGGATGCTACATAGTGATTACCAAACACTGAAGCTTGAAGACCTGTTTTAATAACAAAGTATAGAGCCCAACAGATGGACAAGATAAGTCCTATGACTAAATTGTATTGAGCAAATAAGAATCTGCTTTAGCATTTTAGATGTGAAGTTGCAGATAGATTTTTATTACTGTTATTTTGTAAAGTGACAGAAAATCTCTTAACCGAGTGGACTTAACAGTCTTATTTGTAAAACCCTCTAGCAAGTTGACATTCTGATTGAGTGTTTGAAATTCTTTGACAAGGTCACTTCTAACAAGGTGAAGATCCTACCAGATCTGAGGGAAATCCATTAACCGGGTCACATCTAGCAATGTGTTTGTAATCTTTAACATGATTTGCTTTTAACCGAGCATACTCTAGAAGAGTATATTTCTTAGTGGGTCCGACATCCCACTATGGTTTTTCCCTATTTGGGTTTCCACATTAAATCTGGTGTTATGAGTGTTGTGATGTTTATATGCTTATGAGTTTGCATGTTTAGCAGTTTTGGTATATTACTGAAGTATATGTTATCGAGGTTGAATCTGTTGTTTTTATGGAAGATTAAGTTTGTATGATTCACCCCCCCCCTCTCATCTTGTTAGCTTGGCATCTGTACTAAATATTTAGTATCAGAACTATCAATTGATATCAGAGCTTTGGACTCCAGAAGAAAAGGTTTAAAGGTACTTGAGGAAAAGATCCAAAGATGTATAAGAGGGATGCATCGAAGTTGAACAAGTCAAGTTTCTCTACATGGCAGATTAGGATGAAGTTGCACCTATCAGGAGTTGGAGAATATGTTGTATATTATCTAGAGAATGATTTCATCGCACCTAGCACCTATCCATTGACAATGGAAGAGATAAAGGAAAAGCAAGAACATATTCAAGCAATGATTGAAATAACATCTGCATTGACCGACTCAGAGTTTACTGATCTAGAAGGCTGCAATGGTGCAAAGGCAATGTGGGACAAGCTCATATCTGTGTATGGCGGTGATGAACATGTTCAAAGAGAAAAAGTGGATAGTCTAAGAGGACAACTTGAATCTATGAGGATGAATGAAGGTGAGAACATAACTCAGTATAGTACAAGGTTAAAGGAGATTGTCAATCAAATCAAAGGAGCAGGAGGAACCATTGAAGAAAAGGATGTCACAAGTAAGTTATTGAGAACCCTTCTACCTGTTTATGCAATCCGAGTCTCTGCAGTCAATGAATTGAGGTTTGTACCCAATATGCCAGTTTCCTTGGATGCTACTATTGGTAAGCTACATGCATTTGAGTTAAGTAATTTTGATAACAATGGGTCATCGGTAAATAAAGTTGAATCTACATTTAGTTCTTTTCATCTTGACGAATCTGATGATTACAATGATAGAATGAGTAAGTACCCTGAAGGGGATCACAGTGGAGCAAGTGAAAGATTTTGTAAGAACATGGAAGAAGTACACAAATTGTATGAGGAAATCAGAAAGCAAGAAGAGTTTGAAGCACTATTAGCCAGAAGGTTACCGAGAGGCAAAGGTAAGTATAAAGGAAAACTACCTTTGAAATGTTTCAATTGTGATAAGATAGGACATATGGCTTCTAACTATCCTGACAAAGATTCTGTTGAAAAGAGAGATTACCGAGATGACAGACAGAAAAATAATCATTACAAAGGACACCAAGACTTCAGAAGAAGAGATAAAAAGTCATGCCTAATAGCCAATGAGGAATCTAATGATGATAAATCTGATGAAATTGATACAGAGGAAGTAGTTTATGTGGCTATCAAAGATGGATCAGATGAAGAAAGGTATGAAGAAAAAGCCCTAATATCTCACATAAATACTAATGACTTTTGGATCATAGATAGAGGATTCTCACATCACATGACAGGTGATAAACACAAGTTTGTTATGTTAAAAGATTATGATGGAGGTTATGTAAGATTTGGTAATGATGCACCATGTCCGGTAAAAGGTAAAGGATCCATAACACTTCTTGACAATGCTAAATGTAATGATGTTTATTGGGTTGAAGGATTGAAATACAATTTGTTGAGTGTAGCACAACTAAACAATACAGGATACCGAATAGAATTTCAGAAAGGAATTGTCAAAGTTCATGACAAGCATGGAAAGTTAGCTACTACTGGGACACAAACAAAAGGTAACACATTTCACCTTGACTCAACTCCGAATAAGTGTCTATATGAAAAGATAGATGATACCTGGTTATGGCATAAAAGGTTTTGTCATGTAAATTTTGATAATTTGATCAAAATAAGTAAGAAGCACCGAGTAAGAGGTCTACCAAGTCTTGAAAAATCTAAGAATGCTATGTGCCGAGGATGCCAAATGGGAAAGATGACAAGATCAAGCTTTACAAGTAAGTACTACACTTCTAAGGGAATTTTAGATCTTGTGCACACTAATCTTTGTGGTCCTATGAAAGTTCAGAGTTATTATGGTGATAAATATTTCATATTATTTGTAGATGATTATTCAAGGATGATGTTAGTTATGTTTTTTAAAGAAAAATCATAAAATTTTCAAATGTTTAAATGGTACAAGGTAAGAGTTGAAAATGAAATAGGAAGACAACTAAAATGTCTTAAATCTAATAGAGGAGGTGAGTTCACTTCTGATGAATTTAACTTACTCTACAATGATCATGGTATAAAAAGACAAGTCTCTGCACCGAGAACTCCACAACAAAATGGGATAGCTGAGAGAAGAAATAGATCTATTGTGGATTGTTCCAGAACCCTGATGATTGAAAAGAAAGTGCCACAAACATTTTGGAGAGAAGCAATAAGCACAACAGTTTACACCCTGAATCAAGTTCAACTGAAGAAAGGAACTTTGAAGACACCATATGAAATCTGGTATGACAAGAAACCTAATGTAAGTTACTTCAAAATCTTTGGAAGTAGATGCTATGTACACAAAGATGACAGAAATGGAAAGTTTGATCAGAAAAGTGAAGGAACATTTCTTGGTTATTCTTCTAGAAGTAGAGCATTTAAATGTCTAATCAAATCATCTAACAAAATAGTAGACAGTGCAAATGTGAAAATTGATGAATTTGCAGAAAGAAATGATGAAGGAAACTCTAAAGAACTAGAAGATTATGAAGAATTTGTCTATGTTCAACCGAGAAGTCCTACCGAGAAAGCTGCTGAAGGAAATGAAGAGAATATCCAGTTACCAAGTGATGAAGAAGATCATACAGAGCCTACCGAGCCTGTATTAGCCAAATATGTCAGAAGTCATCATGCAGAAAGTCAAATTATAGGAGATAAAGATGATCCAGTGATGACAAGGAACAAACTAAGACAGAACACATGTTTGATATCTGAATTTGAACCAAGAATAATGAAAGAGGCATTTAACAATGAAGATTGGAAAAATGCCATGATAGAAGAGATTGATCAAATCAAGAAGAATGACACATGGACACTAGTCCGAAGACCGAAGGACAAAAATGTAATCGATACAAAGTGGATTTTCATAAACAAGCTGAATGAAAAATGTGAGGTCATTCGAAATAAAGAAAGACTAGTTTGCAAAGGATATGTTCAAGAAGAGGGAATTGATTATGGTGAGACTTTTGCACCTGTGGCAAGACTTGAAGGAGCAAGAACATTGTTGGCATACGCTGCTGTCAAAAATTTTAAGGTATATCAAATGGATGTCAAATTTGCATTTCTGAATGGTATATTAGAAGAAGAAGTTTTTATTACTCAATCCAAGCACATAAAGGAAATCTTGAAGAAATTTGGAATGGAGGATTCAAAACCAGTAAGTACTCCTATGACTACCAACTGTAAATTATCAAAGAATGATGAATCTGCATCTCTTGATGAGACACTTTACCGATCCATGATTGGAAAGTTGCAATATGTTGTTCACAGTAGACCATATATAGCACATACAATAGGTATAGTTGCAAGATTTTCTACAGATCCCAAGGAAACACACATGATAGCAATCAAGAGAATTTTCAGATACTTGAAAGGCACTGAAGATTATGGCTTAGTATATCAGAAAGGAAATGACTTTGATTTAAAAGTTTATAATATATGCTAATTGGGTAGGCAACATTGATGATAGAAAAAGCACAAGTGGAGGAGCTTTCTTTTTAGGAGAAAGACTAGTGAGTTGGCTTAGCAAGAAACAAGGATGTGTTTCATAGTCAACAACAGAAGCTAAATATGTTGTTGTAGCAATGAATTGTACCAATATAGCATGGATCAAACAACTATTGGAAGGTATAAATGAGAAAGTTGCTGAGCCAATAACTATATTCTGTGACAATACTAGTGCCATTAACATTTCAAAGAATCCTGTTATGCACTCTAAGACAAAGCACATCTCTATCAAATATCATTATCTTAGAGAAGAAGTTCAAGAGAAGAAAGTGGTGTTGGATTATGTTAGCACAAAGGAACAAATAGAAAATATCTTCACCAGGCCATTGCCAAGGGACACTTTTGAGTATCTCAGAAGAAAGTTAGGGGTCCTACCCCTATCTTTTATTCACTGACTGAGTTCGGTGAAAGCATCAATTCGATGAATCTACCAAATATTATGTGTGGATTGATGCTTATTTACACACTTTAGGATGTTTTCTAAAAGTGTGTAGGAAACAAATACAAGGAACAGGAATTACAAACAAAATGCTTTGATCGAGACTGAGTTGATACATAGCAGCAAGGAATTCACTTCTCAGTGGAAGAAATCATGTTTTAGTTCTTTACTTTTTGGCATTGTTGTTAAAGGGGGAGAAGACTAATGTATGGGGGAGAAATCTGATGACAGGAGGAGAGCTTTTCAGAATCTCACAGCAATCTGAATCATTTAGGTAAAATCAATTGGTTTTGCCATCAATGCCAAAGGGGGAGATTGTTGGCATTATAACAGACAAAGGGAGATTGTTGGCATTCCAATTACAATGAGAGATTGTTGGCATTTCAATAAGGATATTGAGAAGGTTGTTGATGATTATGGATATAACTGATTAAGGATGTTTACTGTCTTAATATTATTATTTTGTCATTGATGTCAAGAAATTGATTTTTTGATTCAGAATGATGTTGCCATATCTTAAGAAGTATGTTTTGAAGAGAGTAAAGATGTCAGTAAAAGACACAGAAAGAATGTGATGAATACGAGGAGGAATAAGTTATTCAATGGGCAACTATTACCGAGTTAGACATTGATGAGATCATGATGTTTAGATTGTTTTTTGATATCCTACATATGCTATTGTTTGTAAGGTTAATACTATACTATGTTACCGAGCAAAGAACCTAGTCGGTAAACCATAAGGAACCTAGTCGGTAAACCCTAAGGTTATCGCTATCGGTTAATGAAGGCAGAATGTCTACCGAGTGAAGTTTAGTATTTACCGAGTTGCAAATGAGTAATAAATGAATGCATTGAATGAATAAAAGCATTATCTAATGAAGGAAGTTGATGAGCTAGTTATGATTAAATGATTGTTACAACATGTATGAAGTTTGTTAAGGATCTATGGTAAAGGAAAATCGGTAGGAAGATCTACAACGTAGATTGAACCGCAATACCCTAGCACAAGTTACAAGAAATGTATGCAAGTTCCAAGGCGGGGTCAAACATTTTCAGATCGAAGGATACATTGAACTTGGTCAAGTTTGAAGATCTGATGGCTATGATTGATCATGGGAAATGTGATCAAGGAGATTAAGCGGTTGGCAAATTGTTTATAAATAAGGAACTATTGATAAACAATGCATGTGGGCAAATGTAAGCACAGGGATGCTACATAGTGATTACCGAGCACTGAAGCTTGAAGACTTATTTTGATAACAGAGTATAGAGCCTAGCAGATGGACAAGATAAGTCCTATTACTAAATTGTATTGAGCAAATAAGAATCTGCTTTAGCATTTTAGATGTGAAGTTGCAGATAGATTTTTATTACTGTTATTTTGTAAAGTGATAGAAAATATCTTAACCAAGTGGACTTAACAATCTTATTTGTAAAACCCTCTAGCAAGGTGACATTCTGATTGAGTGTTTGAAATCCTTTGACAAGGTCACTTCTAACAAGGTGAAGATCTTAACAGATTTGAGGGAAATCCCTTAACTGGGTCACATCTAGCAATGTGTTTGTAATCTTTAACAGGATTTGCTTTTAACTGAGCATACTCTAGAAGAGTATATTTCTTAGTGGGTCTGAAATCCCACAGTGGTTTTTCCCTATTTGGGTTTCCACGTTAAATCTGGTGTTACGAGTGTTGTGATGTTTATATGCTTATGTGTTTGCATGTTTAGCAATTTTGGTATATTACTGAAGTATATGTTACCGAGGTTGAATCTGTTGTTTTTATGGAAGATTATGTTTGTATGATTCACCCCCCCCCTCTCATCTTGTTAGCTTGGCATCTGTACTAAGCATTTAGTATCAGAAATATCAAGAGTATGAGTGTGATGTTGTGTCATCTCCTAGCATAGGGAGTGGTTCCTATTTGCTTCCACATGGTTGGGTGGTTTGATGCCTTCTTCTATTGGGATGTTCTTCATTGGATGCTCGTGTGTGGATGTGGATATCTTGTCTTCTCAGCTATGGATTTATACTTGTAGTAGATTGATGTAAATGACTCTTATGGCATATGTATGTAATTGGACTCATGATATAATTGTAATGTAATGGGAACTATCCTCCTTATTGGAGAAGGATATTGTATTCATGTAAATGGTGGTTAGCATTTTAGGAGAATAAATGATGTAACATGTGACATTGGTTTATTAATGGAAACATATTTATGGATATGCTTATAACCTCATGTAATATTGGAAATGTGATAGATTATCTTGGGATTAGTTTACAATGGTAGAAATGTATAAGTGATTGGGATTAGGAACATTTGGTATTGGTGTTTTAAAATGAACTTAAAAGGGAGCGTTAATGTATGCTTAGTAGATGGATATATTCATGTTATAGAATAGTGAATGATCATGTGTACATGGAAAGAATAAATCATGATAGAGGTAGTATGCAAGTGTGTTATCATGCATATGATGTTATGTTATTTCTTATGGTTAGTTTAAGTAATGGCATTGAGATACCCTAGGGAATGCTTAGATGTATTGTGATATTTTTGTTTGTGTGATATTTTTTCAAGATTATTTTAGGATGGTTAAATGTTATTTGGTTAATGGATGTTTATTGCATATGAGTAGTTAATTATAATGATTGCATTAGGAGATATTTTTTAAACAAAATTCTCTTTCCACATGTTAGTTAGTGTAAAGTGGAAAAATTGGAGCTTTGCAAATTCGCCACTTTAAAGGGGAAAATCACTAAGCTCAATTTTCACTTGGGGAAACTTTACATTCAAAAGAGGGGTTGAGTCTACTAGATCCAATGCAAGGACTAAATACTAAGTAGATTGGTTGAAATTGGAATGTGGTTGACCCTCTTTTGTAAGTTGAATAAGTAAAGTGCTGAAATTGAAGACAAAATAGGCAAAAATAGTGAGCTATAGATTCGGGATTCAATCATGCAATTGGATCTGAGAAGTTTGAGATGATTCAGAGCTGCTTTGCGAAATTGAGAAAAAGTTGCAAGGACCGTGTGGCCAGACCAGGTCGCCCCCAACTTTGCCCTCTAAACTTTCCACGCATCAAAAAGGGTTTTTCTATCTCTACAAATAAAGCTTAATTTGAGAAGTACAACTACGCACTTGCTTCCTACACACAGAAAGAAGCAGAAAGGGGTTGGGAATGGAGGTTTGCCTAAGTCAAACCTTGGTTTGGAATCAACCTTGAATGAATACTGCAAATAATTCAAATAAATGATGGAAAGGTATACCTTCAGATCTCCAATAGATGATGATGATGCTTTGCTTCTTAGATGTAATCACATATGTTGTATGAAATGGCATGAACATGACCAAACCTTAACACACACACATGCTTACAAATGAATGATGTAATGATGCTCCAATGGATGAATGAAGAGTATGCAACCTTGAAGAATGCTTGATGATGAATGCTTTAACACTTGAACACTTGAATGCTTGAGATCCAATTCCCCCTTCATGAATCTATATGATAGTGATCTATCAAAATGAGAGGGGAAGACCTCCTTATATACTTGCCCATCGTCAATTGTTTAATTTCCAGACATAGGCCGACATGGGGGAGTAATTTCTTGCTCACATTTGAGATAGGGCCTAAGGGCCAAAATGGGTCTTGATTAGGGAGGACTAGGGCATGGAACCCTGGTCCTACCCCATTTTGAACTAGGATCAAAGGTCTATGTAGGTTGCAAGATGAAAATATGAGGTTTGGTTTCATAGAAGAGGCATAAATAGGTCCCGATCAAGCATGGGGATGAGACCGATAAGGTGAGGGCCCAAAATGCGATCAAAATTGAAAGGGGTGCAATTTTAGGATGCCTCATTTAGCCCCCACTTTAGCGGGAGTATGAGCTTATGCAAATACTCATGGTAAAGTAGAAGAAGAGAAGAGAAAATAAGGAATGCACAGAAAAATTACAAGGAGTATAAGTTATCACTAATTTTGAGGAACCAAGCCCCCAATCTTAGGATCTTAACTCACTCAAACATATGCAAGAGCACTCAAAACAAGACAAAAACAAAAAGACAAATAAAGACAAAAAGACAAAGAAAGTCAAAGACGCACAGGCACATAAGACCCAAACGATAAAGACCAAAAACAAGACCTCAAGTCAACTAGCCGAAGAGACCTTAATATCAAAAATGTCTCAACAACTAACATCATTGTTGAAAAATGCCATCTCATGCACATAAGCAATCACATAAAATAAAAAAGCAAGAATCATCCATGAGCTATCAACAACAATGCTATGAATTCATGAGAGGAAGGAGAGAGACCATGAATACACTCTAGATGTGTTTATCTAGGTGATCCATGAGAAGAATGATGAGAGGGAGGGCATGGACTACTCACCCCTAGATGTTTTCATCTAGGTGATCCATGGGAAAGGACATGGAATACTCTCCCCTAGATGTTTTTATCTAGGTGATCCATGTGGGGAGGAGAGTAAGAATAGTCTAGTTGTTTTTAGGTAGTTCTACCCATCCTCATGTGTGTGTGCAAGTGATGTTTGGTTTCAAGTATATATTACCCTATGTAAGAGTCTTTTCTTTATTTTTTAGTGTGCTTCAATCTGTTTAAGACATGTAATGTAAATGAAAATGCCAAGGGGCGATTGAATGTGTGTAAATGCCAAGTGGAAAAGATACATGCCTAGTTTTGAGGCCATCCCATTTAAGACTTTGTTGTTTTTGGTGATGTGTTAACCCCATCTAAGACATATATCAAATGTTGCATCTGGTTTTGAGTGTGAAGCATCTCGCTCTAAGATTTTTTACTCTGGTTCTGAGAATGAACACCTCGTTTAAGACATGAAAAAATGATATGAAAGAGCATAGTACAATATGGTACAAGGGGAGCGAAATGGGTTCCCCCCCCTTAAGATGTCAACATATTTTTATGTTGATGTCTTAAGGAAGCTAGAAATATCCTTCAACACCAAAGAGATATCCTTTAGGCAACAATGTCATAAATCCAAGCTAGAGAGAGAATACTCTTCAAGCAAGGATAAGATAGTTAAAAAAGAGATATCTTGCAACAAGTGTAAAGGGGATCCTTGGATAAGAAGAGAGATTTTCCCAAAAGACATCTACCCCCAAGAGGAGCTATCTTTGAACGGACATAACATATTCTACCAAAAGAAGAGAAGGAGAACAAGAATTCATACCTTCCTCCCATTTCCAGGTGAAAGAGATTCTTGATGAAGGATGACATACTTTTGACCCAATGTGATGGGTAAGTTTATGATAGATATAAATTACCAAGTGAAGAAGAGGTTGTAGCCCAAGACTTACACCTCTTGTATAAGAGAGAATCCTTGAGCAAAAAATAACGTCACATAGGGATGACATCCAATCATGAACAAACATCACTCAACAAAGTTAAAGTAGATCCTTAGAGAGAAGGGAGGAGGAGAAATCAATCATTTCCCCCCAAGTGTAAGGACAATGAGAAGAATTACATAGTCTCCTTAGGAGAGATTAGGTATAAGAAAATGCACAATAAACTTACATGAACAAATATTCGATGTAAGAAAAGACATTAGTATATGTAAAATACATCTCAAAAGAAGTGGTAATATTCAAAGAGAGAGAGAGAGAGAGAGAGAGAGAGAGAGAGAGAGAGAGACCAAACATATTCCCTTAAGGAGAGATTAATCATAAGATTCTTACCATTGCAAGAAAGGTTATCTTGATGAACTTATAAGGACTGAGAGGAGGGGGGTGATCAGTGCAAGCAAAAACAATAGAAATCCGATCACCAACTTTGACAACTTAAAACTTATCAAGCATATGAGAAATATCACCATATAAGAAAATGGCCAATAAAACAAATTCCACATAACACAAGAGATTATACCTAGAAAACCCAAAAGGGAAAAACCAAGGTGGGAGTTAGTACCCACAAGATTCACTATCTGAAGAATAGAAATCTTGATCGGTTAAGATCTTACAACTATAAGGGATTTGAATGGTAAGCCATATTAGGAGAAATGACCTATTAGGATCAGCCTCACAAGAGGATTTGAGACTCTGATTCAAAGCTACCCTGTTAGGGAATTTATAGATTAAGGTATGTTAGGATCTACCCAGTTAGGGGATTTTGCTGCTACAAAGTGTTAGGAAAACAGAAATGATAAGATCTTCAAGTAACACCTTCTATGTCTGATAAGATCCACTTTTGATCCTTAAAACATCAACAACACCTCATTACAAAACTTCCCTAATCACCACACGATCAATTCACAATATTCGCTCATGAATTCTCTCTTCACACACATACTGACTTTATACCCCATCACCCTTTTTATAAACATTTACATTTAGCCAGCTACAACCTTGGAACAATTTCCTAGGTTCAATGAATATAGACAAACTTACATCACACGCTTTACATATGTTAGCCACCGACATAAAAAATTAAAACTTGTGTTGTGTTATCGATTTAAGTGACTAAATCACTATTGATTAAGTTTTCTACCAATTTGTCTATACTGTAAATCAAATCTCGCTCATCTAGTTGAATTTGCCAATGCGGTTGTGAACATAGCTCCAAATACCTGTCACCGACATCGTTGTGAAACCACATCATCTAAATCTTCATGAATCACCTGTACCGGTAGTTAGAATGCAACTTTGTCGTAGTTTACCGGTTGAGATCCTAATTATCTGTTCTCTGTAAAACTATCTTTTGTACCGGTTATACCTTACCGATTGGCTTCTAAGACTTAGATGACTACAAAAACATTGTTGCCATGAATGACACAAAACTTAGTCATCAAACATGAATCTCAATCTCTTTGTCACATTTACTAACTAGTCATATGTTTTTTGCATAACAACAACAATCTTTACCGATTCAGTCAAATGCCAACAATCTCCCCCTTTGGCATTGATGGCAACACTTAGGAAAAAATTTGTCAACTAAGTGTGCAAAATAAAAATTGACTACATGATGACTACATGATATATACTCCCCCTTAGCAATTGCATGCTATAACAAAATACAATATACAATTACATACAAAATTTTGACTCAACTCTTACCCCCCCTTTGAAAACAATGCCAAATGAAATAAAAATACATGTGATATCAAAATTTGCATCAGAGCATATATATAGATATAAGAGTCGTAAAGTTTTTTTTTTACACAGAAATTCTGGAAAAAAACATCACTAAAATGAGACTTCAAATTTTTAAATTCATTATGCCATGTCTCTAAAATTATTCCGACAATATCCACATGAGTCTTGATTTGTCCAACTAGCTCCTCCATAGCATCAATAGTGCTCATTTATAGTGTAGCAAGAATGGCTTCACATTCCTTGTATGCTCTTTGCAAAACTTCAACCTTCGGTAAGAGTTGTGTTTGAAGTTCTTATAGGGATCTGACTCTCTTTACCTATTCCTACTCATATACTTTTAGCTTGTGCTGAAGTTCTACAACTGATCTTACAAAATGAATAGTAGAGTCATTAAGGGGTTTAAATGACTCACTTACAACCTCAAGTTCATGATCAGGTTCTTCACTTTTCTTCTTCAAATCAACACAAAATAAAGAAAATTTTGAAACAGTAGAGAGGATTTTACCTCTGGTTTCTAGTGCTTCCTTCAAATATTCCTTATTAACAGTAAGAGCCACTTTACCTTTATCAATTTCAGACATCAAGTACTTTGTCCTCTTCTTCTTGTAGTTTTTCTCTACATTGACATAAGCTGCATCCTCTAATGATTTCATCTGCTCTTCGACATCAGAAACAAGTTGTCCAAGTTTGTCAATAGGTGTGGCAAAATTTACTGTATAAGTCTCTGGTAGGAGACTAGACAAAATATATACTGCACTCCTTATGGTTCTGTCTCCTTCTGTTGTTCTTTCATCCTCTTCTTTTTAGCCCAGGATTGCATGGCAGTTGCAATCTCCATTAACTCAGTAGAACTCAATTTATCCATGTCAAGGGGTCCTTGGATGCTTAATGCATCATCATCATCTTCTTCATCAATACCTTTCTTTTTGGAATCAAGTGACAAAGGTGTCGCTATGGGTTCAGTCTTTTTTGCCTTATTCTCCTTTGTTCCCTCTTGTTTTTTAGTTTTCTCTTCTTCATTCTTCTCTTCTGCTTGCTTTTCTTCATTACTTTCCATTATCTATGGCGGTTGAGTATCTACAGTTTGATTATCTACCAGTGGTTCCTCATCCTTCTTTTCTTCTTCATCTTTCTATCCTTTTTGTTCCCAATTCTGCTCATGTTGTTTAGAAATATGAACATCTACATCATACGCATCTATGTTGTCAGAAGTATTATCAATATTATCACTAGTATCATCATCAGGAATAAACATCAGTTTTGTTTGTGTGTTCACCGGTTGGTCCTCTAACACAATGTCATCGGGTTTAAAATCAATAGGTTTAATACCTTCTAGAAAATATTCACCCTTAAGCTTTACAAGTTCTTCATCCTTATCATATTCCTCTTCGGTAAGAATTAGACCCAAAGCCTTCTTTTACAAAATTTCAGTCTCTTGTTGGACTGATTGAGTCTCACTGATTAGCATCCTTGTCAATCTTTTCTTAGATCTGAAGGAAGACTTTGCATTCAACAAAATATCATCTAATTCTTCCTTTGTGGCTTTTAGTTGAAGACTTTTAAGTGTTTTACTCAACAAATTCTCTGTCCTGCTTCATTGCAGCTTGCCACCATGCATCAATTTTGTTGTATAATGAATTTGAAATTTTCCCTTGCAGCTCAATAAGGGATTTACTATATTTATTCATCATATACACAACTACATCTTCTATTAATCTTTCTTCATTCTCACCAAGATTATCATATAATTTATTCAAAATCTTAAGAACACCATATTCCATGATACTTTTTAATAGTTTATCAAGAGTAGTAGGTTTATTTATCAGTTTCTCCACATATTTGATAGTGGAGGTTCCAACAACCTTAGATTTCTAGCAACTAGTCCTTAAGTCTTTCTTCTCTTTCTCAAATTCAGTGTCTTCTTCATCTGCATCTATCAGTGCTAGTTTTTGAGCTTGTTGCTTCTTTCTTTTACCAATTTTAACCAATTCAGTTGGAGGATCAACAACCTTTCCTCCTTTTTGGAACTGAATCTTTGAAGATTTTGTTGTCAATTTCTCTTTCTTTATAGCTATTGGTTTCTCTTTTTCTATAGCTTTCCCTTTTCCATCTCTTGTTTGCATACCAGTGGGGGTGCTGGTTGGAGTACTAGATGTTCCAGCCTGTTGAGCAACATGTTTTTCTCTAGCTTCAGCAATGGCTTCCTTTGTGAATCCATCTTACTGAACAAAGGCTTCAACTTCTTTTCTCACTTTCTTGGCTATCACTGATTGGTTAAGTTCTGAAAGCACTTGAAGGGATTTTTCCTTGTAAGTGTCAAACCTTTATGTTGTGGTATCAACCAGTTGACCAAGTAGATGGTCAACATATGCAATCAATAGATATTTATCAACTTCATACCCCATAGGTATAACCCAAGTAGTCTAGGGTTCTACAACTTCCATCATACAAGTATTTGTGTCCACCATAAAACAAATTGTTTTGTCATACCAGTTAACTACCTCTGTTGGTATCCTTTCTCCTGCATGCATTTTCTTCCAGAAATATTTGGAGTATCCCCATGCAATCTTATCAAAATCATTACCTATCATCCTAATGCTATTCTTCATTTGCATTAAAGCAGGTGTTCCTACAATCCATTGAATATCACCAATACTAGGAAAATAATTTTGAAAATAAAAGAATAGACCAAGAATGAGTTGACCAAATTTGAACCTCGATCTTTTTTCCTTCTTAACAGCCTCCAAGTTCAACATCAACTGACTCCACAATGCTTCAAATAGATCATAATCAATATCTTCTTTGATCATCCGGTAAGTAGTATGAATAGCAGCTATCAATATATTGTTCATTCTGCTTGAGTAGTATACTTTGTATCCAATCACCATTGATACATATTTCACTATCGGATCACTAATATTGTTCACTATCATAGCTCTGCCATCCCATTTGGATCCTATTAGCATTTCTACATCATTCTTTGGAATTGATCTCAGTAAAGGTACCTCACTGGTTGCACAAAGTCTAGTGACTGTGTGAATAGCTTTCTCAGAGATTTTATGTGGTTGGTCAAGCCACATAAACTGATCATGTATCTTGCTAAGCACATATCTAACATGTTCATCAACAAAATCATCAATGAAGTTAAGTGCGTGATGAAACCCTTTATCGGTAACCTTCTTGTATTGTTCCTTCAAGATACCATTTTCATCACACAGTGCTCTATATTGATGAAAAATAGAAACCATACCCAAATCTTCCACTTTGCAATGGTAAAATGATCTAACATCTTCGACATGTAATACACCTAGGGTACTCCAGATAGGGCTCTGATGGGATCAATTTCTTCAGACTTAAATGGATGTCTTTTGAATTAGGGTCATGGCCTATCAGTAACATCAACTAAATGTGGTGTATCCATTTCCAAAAAATCACTCTTCAGAAACAGATAACTAGATTATGAAAAATACCTTTTCGCTCTTCTGCACTAGGGTTTCAGACACCGACGAAGTTCTCTTAACTGATTGTCGATCATAGATCACACCAACACTTCAATCTCTATCAAACAGGTTAGATGTTGCAAACACAAATTCTGTTGTTCTCCTTTATCTCTCCAAGTGCTCATACAAATGCAACGTGACAAATAAAATTCAAAAATTTCCTTTTATTTGCCCATTATCTAACGCATTAATTGCCTTTACTAGTAAATCCCTAAAATATCTTAAAAAATAATACTGGTTCACATAACTCATCAAACCTACCAGTTTGATCGCATAATTACTTCTTAACATCATATAACATCAAAGTATGCAGATTTCACATACCTCATGGTTCTTTAGGGGGTTCAGAGATAGATCTAACATTAAGTTCCCCCTAAGCTATATAAACAACTTAGTTTTTCGGTGAAGGGTTCTCCACACTAGGTGAAGAAATAGGATCCTTAGATGATTTAACTTCAGTTACCTCATCATCCTTCTTTTTCCAGATTCTATTCATTTCTACTCTAGTCTCCTCCACATCAACTTGTATCTTCCCTTTTTCAGTCACCTGATTGATTCACTGGTTTTTCACTTTAGCTCTGTAGAACTTTTCCATATGTCTTGGTTTATGACAATGATAGTTTTAGTGTCATGAAATTGCAACCCTTGCAATTGTCAACCACATTAGGGTCCTCATGTAGGTTATTCGAATCCTTAGGCTAGATCGGAGACCAGAGACTTGCTCATCACCTAAGAACTGCACCTTGCTTGCCCTCCGCATTTCCTGAATTGCATCTTGTCCTGCAAAAAAGGGCAAGATAGGGGAATGGTGCCCCTATCCCCTGCCCCATTTTGGGGCAAGACCCTTTTCAAATGTTCTTTGGAGGTTGCACATTGAGCAGGAAAACTCCCCCAGTGTCAACTTGCGACGAAAAATTAGTCAATTAGCCCTAATTGACAAGAATTTAAGTCGCATTTCCCCTTCCATATTGGGCATAACATAGATACATGAGATCACACATTCAAGCAATCTTTTCCAGCATTGAGAATTCTCAAGTCTCCTTTCAAGGCTAGGTGTTGCATTCAAGTCAAGGATTCAACCATTGAAGAGGAGATTCATTCCAACATTCAATTCCACACAAGCAAATCTATCAACATGTCTATCACAACCTCCCTTGAGGTAGTTTATATTTCATTTACATTCACTTTCAAGTACTTTCTTTCATCATTTGGTTAATTCCAAAACTGGGGTTTGACCTAAATGCAAACCCCCAATCCCAACACATTTCCCTCTCTTTTTTGTGTGTAGGTTGCAGGTGCGCAGTTGTACTTTCAGATTCGGGCTCCATTTGCAAAGGTGGAAAAACCCTTTTCATTTCATGGATTTTTCGGAGGACCGTGTACATTCCCGCCATGGTCTAGGCAACTTTTCCTTAAATTCATAAGGCAGATTTGTCTCAACATATTATTGCCAGATCTAGGTGCACAACTTCATCCTATGCTTCTATCTTGAGTTATAATCAAATCTTTGTCACTTTTACACTTGATCATAAGTACACAATTCAATCAATTCAAATCTCAATCTCAGAAGAGGGGATTCACTTATCATCACTCAGAATTCAATCTCTTTCTCTAGAGGTTGAATCTAGTGTATCTTCCCCCCTCTTCCAATGTAATGTGGAAAATGTGTTTGAAGAGAAATACGAAGTGAAACTTTTATCTCTCCTCAAAGGGAAGAAAAACTTTCCTCTTGATATCTCCATCATTCACCTTTTTATCACATTTGAACCTTCATTTTGCCTATCTTGAAATTATAAAATTCGCCATTTTTTTGGGGCTAGCTTAAAAATCATCATAATATTCATCCCTAAAAATTTTGAAAAAAATTGATTGGACTGTGTGCGTTCCTGCCACGGTCCTTGACTTTTTTCCCAAAATTTTGGGAGACTGTTATGACTGTATTTAATAGCCTAAATCCAGAAGATTGGCTGATTTTGTCAATTTTTGATCCCTCTAACATCGAAAATACCTCCAAAATTCATTATTTTCAATTTCAAGAAATTTTTTAAAATTAAGAGGTTAATTATAATCTACCCTAATTTTAAAATTCTGATTTTGTTAGTTTTAAATTGAAGTGTTAGTCCCTTGGCCCTAATTTTAAAATTCCGATTTCCTTTCATTTTTGGAAATTATGTCATCATCTTCTTCCAACAAAGTTCAAATTGTTTAAACAGTATTTTCTTAAATTTTGCATTACTCATTTTTGTAAGCTTTGTTCCAAATTCAAATTTTCAAATTTCCCTCTAGTGCATTAGTTTCACCACTATTATTCCTACCTACACTATCTAATACCTACACTATCCTCATTAGACGAAGCATTATAATTTAGGCTTCCGAAGGTTTAATTACCGAGGAGATGGAGCATAATTTGGGTGACTTCTTTAATGATGATAATGCTAATGCTTCTCATCCTAATCATGTCCCTAACTATTTGATTGATGAGTCCCATGATGAAGAAGAAGCTTTGAATAGAGTTTCCATAGACCAACTTTCAAAATTAGACAATCAATTTGATAACTTTCAACAATGGATGTCCCAAGAGCACCCTAATAGTAAAGCTCTTCCATTAATTGAAGGCCTTAAATGCATGATTCAAAGTGATAAGAATAGAATTGATATATTGCGTGGCATTTCTCATATTGTCGATTCTAATTTCATGCCTATCATGAGTTGTGCTGAGAACTTAGGTTATTCACAACCTTCAAATCAAATCAATTCTTCTATTCATTTGGCCACTTCAATGGCTAGTGTTACTACTTTGACTTCAAACATCATGGCTACATCAACTCAAAATGTCATTCCTACAACCATTGGTCATGGGGGTAATCCCTCTTCTTCATCTAATCCTCCATCTTTACCTGTGTATTCCATAAGTATTCCTATTATCCCTCAACCAATCAATGTGACACAAGGGGGAAATTCTTTCAACAATTTTATTCCTCATTTGATTGTCTCATTTCCTACGCAATCATAACCTATGCCTACTTCTGTCCCACCACCTTATTCTCAATCTATGCCTTCCTTCAATAACATCACACCACCTTCTCAATCAACCATGTCTAACATCAATTCTTCTACCGAAGCAACCATTAACAATCTTTCTCAAACCGTGTCTTCCTTACAGCTGCAAATTGCTTCTATGAGTCAATCCAAGTTTAGTGTGCCCACCTTTGATTTTATGAGTCCACTTTCTCTTGATGTTGTTAAATTCATGCCACCTAAGCATGTTGAGGTCCCTCAATTGGAACTCTATAATGGAAAAGGTGATCCTCTTATGCATGTCAAAACATTTCAAACCTTGTGTATTGATTTTGCTTATGATCAAAGATTTCTTGCAAAACTGTTTACAAGAACATTAAGAGATAAGGCTTTACAATGGTATTGCTCTTTGCCTTCTTTTTCAATCACTTATTTTCAACAACTAGCAAAGGCTTTTATCCAACAATTTCAAAATAGCATTGGTCCTAAAATCACTTTGACTTATTTAATGCATTTTAAACAAGGTGTTAAAGAAAAAGTGTCTGATTTCATTGGTAGATATAAGCTTTTGTGTGCTCAAATTTCTTTTCATGTACCCGATAATAATATTAAATGAATTTTCATTTTTAATTTGCAAAAAGATATTAGGGAACAACTTCTTTTGTCTGGGTTTACTTCCTTTCCACAATTGTGCGCAACACTCCACAATTATCAACTGGCTATGAGTCAAATGGAGCAATCTACTCCTATGGCTCCGAGTGATAAGGGGGAGAGTTTTCAACAACCATTTGCAAAGTTCAAACCAACAAAAAGCTTCATCAAGTTCAATTATTCAATCAACAACAACAATGTGAATGCTCAACAGGTGTGCCTTCTATTTCTAAATTTTTCAAAAGAGAAAGACACTTTACTCCTTTGAATGAATATTTACATTGTATTATGTCTCGGTTGTTGCAAAGAAATGTTATCAAACTTCCTCCTGTAAAACAAGTTGATCCTTCTAAACTTGCATCCCCTTATTTTGATAACAATTCCTTTTGTCAATTTCATCTTCAGCCTAGTCATGATACTGAGAAATGTTTCGCATTGAAAAATAAGATTCAAGATTTGATTGATAACAATACTATATCTATGGCAGGTGCGAATGATAAAGGGAATAAATCAGTAGCTCCTCCTAATAAAAATCTTAAAAATTTTACTGATCCTTTACCTTCTCATACCTCTAACATGATTGAGACTAAGTATACTTCTTTCTCCTCTGAGGAATTCACTTCTATGGCTCCAAACTTGGTAAATATGGTAGAAAAAAAAGATACACCTCAGGATCCTTGTATTGCATTTGACCCTAGTGAGACCATTAGAGAACTCGATGGCCCTTTATACATAGTTGTAAAGGTTAAGGATATCCCTTGTCGTGGTGCTCTTTTTGATCCTTATTGCATGGTTAATGTCATCATTGAGGAATATCTTTTCACTTTACGATTGCATAAACCAATATATGATGCCTCTAATGTAGTGGTGAAGTTATTTGATGGATTCTCTTGTGCTACCATTGGCTCTATCACCCTTCTTGTTGAAGTTCATACTAAATCCATGGATGTTGACTTTGTTATCATACCCTCTTCCGAGTAATTCCATGTGAAGTTGGGATATCCTTGGTTATATTCCATGAAGGCTATTGCTTATCCTATCCATAATTGTTTGAAATTTCCTGACAATGGAGAAATCATAATCGTGAACCATAGCTTATTTCCTCCATTCAAAAGAAGCCCCAGTGTTCCTATTGATCTCTTTTGTCCTAAGAAATTTCAATCTCTTCCATCAACGAGCAATCCTCTTTTTCATTCTTATATAAACTGGAAGAAAGATATGATCCTTGTCATGCCTGTGAAGTAGGATACCTGCAGATGCAACACAAACACTCAATAGATCATTACAAGCATGGTTATAAAATTACAAGAAAATGAAAGATAAACCATGAAAAAGTGACTTATCGCTTCCTAAGAGATGGGAGTGTGGATTTTCTCTCATATTTGGATAAGCAATGCCAGTGACTTGACTACACCTAGATGGAGGATTTGAAATGATAATGATATGCAAGCTAGATGAGATTGATTATGCTAGATTGATCCAAGCGGATAATTAAGCTAATGATATACAGGATTAAGCTATGAGGATGATGCAATTAAGATAGAAAAAAGATTGATTAAGCTACATGATTCAACAATTATGCTAGAAAAGATCAAATTTAACTAGATCTAAGATGCAATTGCCTATAATTACAATGCTCAAATGAAATGCTAGAATGCATATGCCTATACTAACAATGCCTATATTGATATGAGATGGGATCCTTTGTGCTCCAAAATGGGGGATATTTATTCAATTTCCAAGGCTAAGGGTGAGGTGGCAGGAATCAATGGTCAAGATTGAGTCTGAAGATATCAAGGGTGAAATTGGAGGAGGATGGAGGAGAGGTTGGAGGGAGGGACACTTGTCATCTCTGTGGTGACAAGTGTCAAGGAGCCTTGCTCATAAGAGGGCAAGTGTCCAAGAAAGGAGATGTGGCCAAATTGCCACATGTCTAAAGGGGACAATATTTACACCATAGGAGGTTAGGATGTGCAAGATAGGATAGGGTTAGTTAAACCCAAGGTTAGGTGGAATGGGTTAGGCTAGAGGGAGGTTAGGTTAGGAGGCATGTGGGTAATTTAAATTTAAAAATTCAAATAATAGGAAAAGGCTAATTAACTTTCAACAACTCATAAATTGATTTGTTTAATTAATTAGGGGATTAAAAGAAATGAATTAAATGGGTGGAGGATTAATTAATTTGAATTAATTAATCAAAGAGGACTATTGAAATGAACGTATTAAATAAATCCTTAGATTTATTAATAAGTAGATGAATGGGAGAATTTAATCAAATTGCTAATGAATTCAATTAAATTAGGAAGGTGAATTCATTAAATAATTGCTTATTCAATTAATTATCTTCAGACCATTGTTAGGTGTATACATTTTTCCCCTCTTTGAAGCGAGGTGTGATGACACGTTGATTCAAAGAATAATCTCATTTGGATGATGATATTGGTTTGATAGGATGCCCCAGACATTGATTGATAAATTGTGGTACGATGATGCCCCCTCGAGAGATCAATTGAGATAATTGACCTTTGGAGTGGTTGGATCGTGGCGAAATTGATTTCCTAATTAGAAATGATTTGACTTCCACAACTGTGGTTGATGAAAGTGCAAGTTCTTGGATCACAATGATGGGATTCTTGATGTGATGATTGATAGAGCTTGATTGAATTTGACAAGATTGATTAGGTTGATAAAATTAAGATTTAGTCTAGTTTCAGGAATGACACCTCCTGTATAAGACAAAGATGATCAAAGCATCTAGTTTCAGGAACAATATATCCTGTGTAAGACTTAATCAGAATGTTTGGTTCCAGGAAAGATACATCATGTATAAGACATGATAGAATAGATTAGATGAGCTCTATTGATAGAATTGATAAGGTTGATTAGATTAAAAAACTGACATTTTGTTGATATCAGGTTGTGGGAAGATTTAGATATGCTAATGTTGGTTTTGTTGAGGGGGTAACACAAGATTTGCGTTGGGTCAACAATATCTAGAGAGAGATGAGTCATCACTCTAATTGTGCATACACTAATGATGATACATTGATGATTCCTACAATAGACTTGGCCTTGGGTAAGATGAGGTTGTGGGATCCCATGCAAGAATGAAATGCAAGCTAAATGCAAATGCAAATGTAAATGAAATGCAAGGATATGATCAGACCGATCACTGGGTTATTACATTTTGTCATCATTGAGCTTTTTAAAATTTTGGAAGTAAGTGCAAACATCGATGATATAATTGAACCATGATGACCAAAGCACAACTTTCCTGGATTTTGATATTGCAAGTTAGTACAAACATCGAGGTATAATTCAACCAAGATGACCTGAGTGTTGCTTGCCTAAAACAGACAGTATTAACCATTTTTATACGCAAATCAGAAATGTCTTCGATGATATTTTGATGATCATGTCCTGAGACAAATTTGTACATATTAATGATTAATTTATAGACAAAAGACAAGAAAAATATCATGTTCCTTCCTTGTTCCTCTAGTCAGAGACATCATGGAGTCACTCAAAAATCATGATAGGGAAATTCAAGAGAAAATTTCAACCAAAGTGTTAAAATCATTATCCAAAAGATATCATCCATTGACAAGTGTGTGATGTGCTTAGACTGACATGTGATAGTTTGATGGTTGACAATTTGATCTTGTGTTGACAAGAGTTGCCTAACTATTATTCTACATGTTTGATTAAGCTCAAAATGATCGAAAATCTTTGCCCCCAGCCAAGTGCAAGATTTTGCCCCAAGCCTAGAAACAAAGTCATTATGATATACCCAATGATCCAAACCATGGTGAGAAATCAGCTATGATGTCTGTGAATGTACAAAGGTTTATTATGGATATGAACAACGTTGATGGAAAAATGAATGCAAGTGGAAGGATGCATGAACTAATAGATGGAAGAGCTAGCTGATAGATAGCACCTGTTTGCCATGTTTTCACCATCTATTTTTATTGTACTTTTTCTCATATTTGATTTTTTTTTTCACTGTTTTTGGATTTTATGATTTTCCATTGTTTTTGGATTTTTCTGCTTTTTTAGTTTTTTTGGATTTTTTTGCTTATAAACTGTTTTTGGATTTTTCTTCTTTTTCAGACACAAAACTTCTTCAGATGCATGCTATTGATGGGTTCCTCAAGCTGATCCCCATCTTGTGTTGATAGCTGATATGCTCCTAACCCTAATACTGTTGTGACCACAAACGGACCTAACCAATTTGGTTCAAACTTCCCTTTCTTTTCTTGATCTACTTGGTTGTGTGGATTTTCTTTTAGTACTAATTCCCCAACTTGAAATGCTCTTGGTTTGACCTTGTGATTGTAACTGCGGCACATTCTTTGTTGATATACCTTTAAATGATCAAAGACATTTTGTCTTTGTTCATGAATCAATTCTACTTTTGCAATCTAGATACTTGTTGTTCTTCATCTGGGATAAGGCCTTTAAATGATACTCATAGAGAAGGCATCTCTACTTCTATTGGCATTATTGCTTCTGATCCATAGACAAGAGAGAAAGGTGTGGCACTTGTTGGTGTGCAGATACTAGTACGGTAGGCCCATAGAGTAGGGTTCAATTGAATATGCCAATCTTTGCCAACATCATTTACTGTCTTTTTGAGGATTTTCATAATGGTTTGTTTGATGCCTCTTCTTGCCCATTCCCTTTTGGATAGTAGGGTGTTGAAAATCTGTGTTGGATCTTGAATTTCTCACATAGCTCTTGTACATCCTGATTATTGAACGGTCACCCATTATCAATGATAATGGTCATGGGTATGTCGTAGTGACAGATGATGTAGTTCAAGATAAATACAGCGATTTGTTTTCCTATGATATTGATGAGAGGTACTGCCTCAATCCATTTTGTGAAATATACTATAGCTACAAGGATGAATTTGTGACCATTGGATGAAGAAGGATTTATCTTTCCTACTAGATCAAGACCCCATTAGAAAAAAGGCCAAGATGTTACCAAAGCATAAAGTTCTTGTGCTGGTGCATGAATCAAATTCCCATGGATTTGACATTGTTTGCCTATTTTAGCTATCTGAAAAGAATCTCGTTCCATAGTTTGCCAATAATAGCCCAAGCGTATGAGTATTTTTGAAAGGGTAAGACCACTTGAATGAGTGCCACAAATTCCGTTATGGACTTCATTTAAGGACTTCTCAGATTCTTCTTGTTTGAGACATCTTAAAAGAGTACCGTGCAGACCTCATTTAAAAAGGGTATCCGCGATGAGAGTATAATGGGAGGATTAGTGAATAAATTTTCTCTTTTAGTTCTTTGATAGGTCGGGAGGGAGGTTATTATATTTCAAGTATATGTAAGTTTGGCCATAGTGGGAGGAATTATTCCCAACAAGGTGATAGATAGTTTGGGAATCAGGACAATTATGTGCATGGTAAAACAACTCTTCCACCAGGAATTCATAACGCTCTTGATTTTCTTGTGTTTGAAGGAGAGAAGCAAGTGTTGCCATGGCATCTACTACTTTGTTGTCATTCCTTGGAATATGTTGAAAACATATTTCTACAAAATATTTCTTGACATCATCAACCATCTTCTTATAAGGCATTATCTTTTCATCCTCTGTTTGATAATCATCACTGATTTGATTGATGACGAGCTAAGAGTCTCCAAAGACTTGAAGTTGTGTAATGTTCCATTCTATAGCCATTTTGATACCTATAACCAAAGCTTCATATTCTGCTATATTGTTGGTACATGGAAAACTTTATTTGTACGCTTTTGGAATTGTATGACCTTGTGGCGTGATGAATAGAATGCATGCTCCCGATCCATGCTACGTATATGAACCATCAAAGTATAATTGCCATATTTTTGTGGTGACTATTAGGATATCAACATCTGTAAAGGATGATCATTGTGAAGTGGTACCTCTACTAGTTGGTCTGCAACGACTTTCCCTTTTATAGCTTTTCTATCAACATACTCAATATCAAACTTGCTCAGAATCATAATCCATTTTTCTAGTCTTCTCGTTAATGTTGCCTTGCTGAGCAAATACTTCAATGGATTGATTTTAGCAATCAACTTGATGGAGTGAGATAGTAGATAGTGTATTAATTTTTTAGAAGCAAAAACTACCGCCAAGCATGCTCTTTCTGTTGGTGAATAGTTAATCTCGTATCCTACTAATGTTCTATTGATGTAGTAGATGGCTTGTTCTTTTCCTTCATTGTCCTGTTGTGTAAGCAGAACTCCTAATGATACTTTGGTGGTTGATACATAGAGTAATAATGGCTTTCCTGGAATTGGTGACATTAGGATGAGTGGTGGCATGAGATAGGCCTTGATCTTGTTGAATGCGTCCTCACATTGGTGGTCCCACCTGAAATTAACATTTTTATGCAATAGATGAGTAAATGGTTGGCATTTATCGACTAGTTGAGAAAAAAATCTTCTAATTGACTATAGTTTGCCTTGAAGTGATCTTAGTTGACTGATATTCTAGGGAGACTCCATTTACATGATTGCTTTGACCTTAGCTGGATCTAGTTTGATACCTCTAGCTGAAACAATGTATCCCAATAGCTTGCCTGAAGTAACACTAAAGGCACATTTCTTGGGATTGAGTCATAGCTTATACTTTTCTATCCTATCAAAGATCTTTTCTAATATTCCTATATGGTCTTCTCTGTTGTATGATTTGGCCAATATGTCATCCACATAATCTTCCATGAATGTATGCATCATGTCATGGAATATCATTGTCATAGATCTCTGATATGTAGTACCTACGTTCTTTAGTCCAAAAGGCATGACGTTCCAGCAGAAAGTACCCCACAGACATATGAAAGCTATCTTTTCTTGATCTTCAGGTGCTATTTTAATCTAATTGTTTTTGGAGAAACCATCCATTAGAGAAAACATGGAGTGTCCAGCAGTTAAATCTACAATGATGTCAATGTTAGGCAAAGGAAAGCCATCCTTTGGACATGCATTATTAAGATATCTAAAGTCTGTGCATATTCTGATACTTTTATCTGGTTTGGAAATATGAACTATGTTGGATACCCATTAAGGATAAGCTACAAGTATGATGAATCTGACATCTAGTAATCTCTTTAGTTCTACTTTTACTAGAAGAGCAATATGAGGATGCATCTTCCTTAATTTCTATTTAACTGGTTTGGCTCCAAAATGGGGGATATTTATAGGATTTCTAAGGCCAGGGGTGAGGTGGTAGGAATCAACGGTCAAGATTGAGTTTGAAGATATCAAGGGTGAAATTGGAGGAGGATGGAGAAGAGGTTGGAGGGAGGGACACTTGTCATCTTTGTGGTGACAAATGTCAAGGAGCCTTGCTCATAAGAGGGCAAGTGTCTGAGAGAGGAGACATGTGGCCAAAGTTCCATGTGTCTCAAGGGGAGAATATCCACACCATAGGAGGTTAGGATAAGGAGGTTAGGATGTGCAAGATAGGATAGGGTTAGTTAAAACCAAGGTTAGGTGGAATGGGTTAGGCTAGAGGGAGGTTAGGTTAGGAGGCATGTGGGTAATTTGAATTTAAAAATTCAAATAATAGGAAAAGGCTAATTAACTTTCAACAACTCAAATTGATTTGTTTTAATTAATTAGGGGATGAGATGAAATGAATTAAAAGGGGGGAGGATTAATTAATTTGAATTAATTAATTAAAGGGGACTATTGAAATGAACCTATTAAATAAATCCTTAGATTTATTAATAAGTAGATGAATGGGAGAATTTAATCAAATTGCTAATGAATTCAATTAAATTAGGAAGGGGGATTAAATAAATAATTTCTTATTCAATTAATTATCTTCATACCATTTTTAGGTGTATACAATCCTAGCCTTAATTCAACCTAGATCCCCAACAATTGACATTCCTATCATACTTGAAGATGAGGTCCTTCCTCTCATGGATATAACTAGTCTCCCTCATAAGGAAGATCTTCAACATATTCCTATGGATGTGACTATACCTTCTCCTAATAAGAACAATAATATTCCTCCTAAGGTTAGACCTATACGTCCTCCACATGATGGACCTGGTCTCCTTCCTACACCTAACATTCCTCCTTTATATGTCCCAGTTCCACCTCCTTCCCCTTATAGAGAGAGGAGGCTTACTTCTCCTCTTGTTCAACCTAAAAGACCTCAACCTAAAACTTCAACTATCAAGGAGAGAAACATTCCTACTTTTTCAAATGTTCCTCCTCCTTCTCATCCTTCCACTAAGACTCAACAAAATCATTGTGCAAGAGAACACCGACGAAGACGGCATGTTCAAGCTCGTGAAGTTGTCCCTCAAAATACCCAATCTCCCAAGACTCCAACAATTGACATGATTCCCTTTTCTCCTAAGCAAGATGTTCAACCTACATCTCCAAATCATAAGTTGCATAAAACATGTGATTGTTTTACTCCTATTCATGTTCTTGCTCCTCTTTCTCTAAATTTTGATGAGGAAATGTGTGAAAATGTTATTCATGTTGGCAATACAACTCCTAATGCTTCTAATAGTGAGTATGAATATGTTGATGTGGACAAGAATTTATCAACTGAATTTTCACAAACCCTAATCCTAGCTCCTAGAATCGAACAAAGTGACTTACTGTAGACGTATAAATCTGACTATTTTCCTAAATAAATATTTAATATTTATTTTAATCACATTCCTCCTATTAATTAAATTCTATTTAATTAATTTCTTTATTTTTATCTATTTGATTAAATGAATTACTCAATTTATTTAATTAAATTAATCTTAACCTTTTCTAGCCTTTAATTAAATAAATCACTTTGTTTAATTAATTCCCCTTTCTCCCCTTTTAATTAAATTTACATTTAATTAAATTGATCCTTGCAAATAAATAAATCTAATTTATTTATTAAAATCCCCCTACTTGTATTTATGCAAGTTGCATCTATTTTGGTTGAAATAAAGTAATTTTATTTTAATTAAAATCCTTTTTCCTCATCCACTTGCATTTTCCTACATCTCCCACTTGCCTCCTAAACCCCTTCTATATTCTTCTAATCACTTCCAATTTAGCCTAATTCATCTCCTAATTATTGTCACATTCCTAAGCAAAGAGAAGTCACTTCTCAAAGCCTCCAAAGTCTTCAATAACCATTAAAGGCTTTGTGTCTTCAAATGGTTAATCTCTAAAAGTCTTCCAAACCATTAAAGGCTCTTACATAACCATTTATGGTTAAATCAACCTTATTGCATGGCTAGATACTTTCTCTCTAACTTAATCCTCAGCTAACCCAAGGGTCTCATCAAGCATTCATGGCTTTAACCTTGGTTATCCTATTAAACCTTACACAAGAGTTTACCCCTTGGGTAAAAGATTTATCCATTGGATAACCCTAACCTAATCTTAACCCTTACCTCCTAGGGTAACCTTCATGTCTTCTCAGACATTTAATGCTTCTTGCATCTCCTCTCAAGCAACCCTTTGTTGACAATTGTCACCATTTCATTAATGAGAATTGTAAACATGGATTGATTAACATTCAATCTTTACCATCCCTTTGCCCTATTTTCTCTATAAATAGAGCTCTCATTCCTCATTTTCAAAAGAATCCAAGTTTCATGCATCTACATTATAGCATAATTTACTAAACATTTTAGCCTCTCTTTGTTAGAACATCATCATAGCATTTAGGAAAATTTTAAGATCATAAGATATTCATGTTAGGATAGTATATCCTTTCTAGGATAATTTCCTAATCTTTTATCATATCATCATCTTCATACTAGCTAAATCATCATAGTTCTACACATCATATATATCTTAGAATGCATTCATGTATATAAATCAAATATCACTCATTCTTGGAGTTGTCATTCCTAAGTCATTTTGTCAATGATCTGAGAGCAAAACATTAAGTTTAGGGATCCTGTGAGATAGATAAAAATGGGACACCCCTTGGGAGGTTGAACTAATTGAATGAGTTCATATACTTGCACCAAGAGTCTCATTGGTGTGTGGGTCTTTTGGATTTGATTTATTCATTTTTGTCACCATATTTTCCCACATACACTTATGACATGAGTATAGTCCTTGTTTGGATCTTATGATAGCTCCATCTCATGTGCTCGATGTCGCTCCTTTGGCATGTTGCTCAGCTTCCCAAAATAGTGATCAACAAGATCGAAAGGTAGATTTCGTGCTATATTAGCAATATTAGCACTATAGATCTTCTCTCTCTTTCTCTTTTGTGACTATTCTTCTATGTGTATCCCTATTCTTCTACTGTTCCCTTAATGTCTACTTGGGGACGATGCAAAACATTGAGATATTTTCTTGTTCTCTTTAATGTTGACTCAAAAGACATCCTCTATTCCCTTTCTTCCAAGGTAGTGTCCTTTCTTTGGGGAATGACGATTATTATATACACATATACATATATAATATACATGAGTTATCATACATCATACTAACCCCGAGGAAAGCGAAACTACCTTGTGCTTGGTGTTTTGTGTTCATTATCCTTCGGTTTATTTCTCACTTGGGGGCTGAATCCTTGTGATAACGTACTTGCTCTCTTCTCTCTCTCTTGGGTGTATCCTACCTTAAATAAATTTCTCCCGATAAGGTGTGCACGATTGCTTTAATGTGGGGCCATACACTCTGCTCATATTTTCCCTTTCAATATTTAGATTTATTTAGTGAACTTGGCTTTGCTTCATAATCTTGGTATCTTTTTTCGTGACTCATAGTAAGGGGAACCTTGCTACTTGCAGTCATGGTTTTCCCTTCTTGATCTTCCCTTTTACTTTGTTAATCGATATCGTAAGATCCTTAGTCCACTAGGGGCTTGGTGCATCTTGCCTCCTTGACGTGGTAGAAGTCTTTCAATCTTGTTTCCTTGTACTTTTGCTGATAGTATTGGCATATGATTATACTCCCACGAAAGTGGTGGCTAAATGTAGTGTCATAAAATTGTGACCCTTGCAATTGTTGACCACATTAGGGTCCTCACACACGTTATTCAAATCCTTTAGCTAGATCGGAGATCGGATACTTGTTTGACACCTAAGAACTACACCTTTATTGCCCTCCACACTGCCCAAACTGCATCTTGTCCTCCAAAAAAGGGTAGGATAGGGGCATGGCGCTCCTATCCCCTGCCCCATTTTGGGGGAGGACCCTTTTTAAATGTGCTTTGGAGGTTGCACATTGAGCGGGAAAACTCCCCCAGTGTCGGCGTACGATAGAAAATCAGTCAATTAGCTCTAATTGAAAAGTATTTAAGTCGCATTTCCCCTTCCATTTTGGGCATAACAAAGATACATGAGATCATGCATTCAAGCATCAAGAGCATTCAATCATTCTTTTCCAGCATTGAGCATTCTTAAGTCTCTTTTGAAGGCTAGGTGTTGCATTCAAGTCAAGGATTCAACGATTGAATAGGAGATTCATTCCAACATTCAATTCCACACAAGAAAATCTATCAACATTTCTATCACAACCTCCCTTAAGGTGATTTACATTTCAGTCTTTCATTTACATTCACTTGCAAGTACTTTCTTTCATCATTTGGTTAATTCCAAAATTGGGGTTGACCTGAAGGCAAACCCCCAATCCCAACACCTTTCCCTCTCTTTTCTATGTGTAGGTTGTAGGTGCGCAGTTGTACTTTTGTATTTGGGCTCCATTTGCAAAGGCAAAAAAACCCTTTTCATTTCGCGGATTTTTCGGAGGACCGTGTACATTCCCGCCATGATCTGTACAACTTTTCCTCAAATTTGTAGGATGGCTTCATTTCAAAATATTATTTCAATATCCAGGTGCACAACTTCAGCTTATGCTTCTATCTTGATTTATAATCAAATCTTTGTCATTTTTACACTTGATCATAAGTACAGAATTCAATCAATTCAAATCTCAATCTTAGAAGAGGGGATTCACTTATCATCACTCATAATTCAATCTAAAACTTTTATCTCTCCTTGGAGGGAAGAAAATCTTTCCTCCCGATATCTCCATCATTTAACTTTTTTCTAACATTACAATAGCAAGCCATATCGGAAGCTCTCCAAGGTCCAGCATTGCCTTGCCAGTCCTTCTTTTGTAGTTCATAGCCACATAACCAAATTTCTTACAGATTGTGCATACCACATTCATTCTCTTCTCCATCTCATAGGGACTAGACTGACTAACATAGCGTCTTTGCCAATTAGGAATTCTCTGGTCATTAAAATTCCTTCTCCAGTCACCAATAGATCTCTGATTCATGTGAGGTTTTGGGTTATAAGCTCCATACTTGCATTCAATAGATCTATGCCCATATATGTTGCATGTGTAACAACAACCTTCAAATCTTCTAGGTATATATCTCTTATTAGTATTAGGTCTATAACCAATATTAACATCAGATCTACTTCTACAGACATTAGCATTATGTCATGGCTTATGGCAATTGAAAAAAACAGGTTTATAAGATTTATTACTAGTGGTTTTCTGAGTCTTAGGAGCAGGTTTACCTTCATGCATGTTGACCTTAGTACTGAAAGGTTCTCCTTTCTCAAATGTATTGTATCCTAACCGAGATGCATCACCATTGATCCTCTAATATTGGATCAATTCATCCAGCATGATAGAGCTCTTGTTAAATTTTACAAGCTTTTCATTAGCTTCTGCAAGCTCCCTAGTAAGATCATCATTCTGCTTCATAAGAGTCTCTCTAAGAGACATTGCCATATCAAGATCTTCTTTGATTTCTTCTTCTTCTTTCTCCTAATGCTAGTGTGCATATAGTGTGCCATTTTCCTATACTATAAATCAAATCTCGCTCATCTAATTGAATCTGCCAATGCGGTTGTGAATATAGCTCCAAATACTTGTCACCAACATCGCTATGAAACCGCATCATCCAACTCTTCATGAATCGCCTGTAGTAGTTTTTAGAATGCAACTCTGTCAGTTTATCAGTTGAGATCCTAATTACCCGTTCTTTGTAAAACTGTCTTTTGTACCGGTTATACCTTACTGGTTGGCTTTGAAGACTTAGATGACTACAAAAACATTGTTGCCATCAATGAAAACACAAAACTTAGTCATCAAACATGAATCTCAATCTCTTCATCACATTTACTAACTAATCATATACCAGTTGCATAACAACAACAATCTTTACTGGTTCAGTCAAATGCCAACATATCCATACATGAAAAATGAAAACCCTAAAGGAAATATTGGAATATTAGATGGAAAGAGAGAGTGAAGAGCCATCCTTTTCCCCCCAAGCAAGAGGACAAGAAGAAGAACTACACATATTATAAATATAGGTTAGTCATAAGAGACATGCTATTTCAAACAAGGGACACACATGTATTCACATGGAGAACAATCCTATGCAGGAAAAGGACATCACATTATGAATAATGCAACACACAAGAAGAGGTAATTGTTAGACAACTCAGATAACCAAAAGACAAGTGAGAGGGGGGGGTGAATCAGTTGTCACCGGATTACAGAGCTTTAAGCATTCAAATCCCTATTACCAGAGCACATAAAATCAATTCCAGAATGCATAAACCAGATACTAGAATGACTGATATAGCAATTAAACATAAACATAAATCACATAGCAGTTACCATCCATCCAGAACACATGACACCAAGATTTGTACGTGGAAAACCCGGTAAAGGGAAAAACCACGGTGGGAATCCTACCCATAGTTAGATATAATACTTTTGTAGTAAGTATGTGATTATAATATGAGGGGCCTACACATGAAGGAGGGCCAACAACCTAGAGGCTCATCACAAAAAGGAGCCTCACTGACTACACAATAAATCCAAACTACAATCTAGAAAGAAGAGTGAACTGCAAAGATAGCATCTTCTATGCCTAAGAATAGTTCTAGTTAATCTCAGTACCAGAGGTCTTAAACCTCTCTTACCAATCCAATTCGATCACCTATGATTGACCAAAACCTCTGCATATGATTACAACATTATTCACACATAGATAGTCCTATCTCCCCATTAACATTCCCATGATCTACAAAGAGATCTTACATCATATTTATACCAACCCAGGACCTAAACAATTAGGTCAGCCACCTAAAAGACAAAACAATAAATTCATAACATAAACTTGTAATCCAATGATCAACAAAGTCATCTTAGGCTAAAAAAAATGTAAACCAATCATTAAATCCCGCCGATAACACATCGGGAACATCCTCCAACACGTTACATAAGCCGACCCATAACCTAGATAACACCAGACCCAAAATAGGTCGGCATAAACCAAATCCAACACCATCGGTGAACATGATAACTAACAGCATCTTGAGAACCATATAGAAGCCGCACCAACACCACTTATCACATGCGTCAAAATATCTTCAACAAAGCTTTGTTGGTAAAACCCTTACTAGTGACCAAAATGCTTACTAGAACAAATGATAGCTCCTGAGTCATCAAATCCCAAACCAACTAATTGTGATACACATCTGAACAACATGAATGATAGATCTAAATCAATTCCACAAACCAAAGCATACTAGAACATATTGGA
The DNA here is from genome assembly GCF_030272615.1 of Cryptomeria japonica. NCBI lineage: Eukaryota > Viridiplantae > Streptophyta > Pinopsida > Cupressales > Cupressaceae > Cryptomeria > Cryptomeria japonica. The sequence continues at coordinate 256,690,793 of NC_081410.1, forward strand.
TCAATATCATAATCCAACCACTCTACCGGAACCAACCGAAAATTGGTAAACAACCAAAACAACTGGTGTTTCCATCAAAGACAAAACATAAATGGATCACATAATTAATTCCTCCAAATTGCCAACAATCTCCCCCTTTGGCCTTGATTGCAACACTAGATGTGAAAAACATCCAAGTGCTAAGAAATGCCAAACAAGTCTCTCCCCTATGGAAGATAGCCAACAATCTCCCACAGAATGATATAGAAATAAAGCTCTGAACCAAACTCACCTAATGAATATATCTCTCCCTTATTTTTTCACAAGAATAACTCTCCCCCTTTGATATCAATGCCAAAGATCTGACGTAAATATCAAAGAGAAGTCATAAATCCTCTTATTCTTATAGCTGACTACTCCCCTTGAGTAGTAGCACCACCACATCAATCCAAAATGAGTAATAGCTTTGATAATGAATATCGGACTGATGCCAATTAGCATTGCTCAGGTCTCTACCAGAGGGGTAGAAACCCCTAATCTATCTTTGAAGTACTCAAATGATTTTTTAGGCAAAGGTTTAGTGAAGATGTCAATCTGCTCTTTAGTGTTCACATAAACTAGTCTGACTTCATTTGCTTCCACCTTCTCCTTCAAAAAGTTATACTTGATAGTGTAGCGTCGTAAATTGTACGCACTTGCTAGGGTGGTACAATTTCACACCTAGTTTAGCACCCGCCTTGGCGCATTTTGCATTTTGCATTGCATTTCCTCTTTAGCACTTAATTAATTAAATTAATTAGGTCTAAGGTCCTATTTCATCATCTTCCACATCATAAAGTTGGGCCCTTTCATTAAAGTGTGCCCTTTTCATTTTATTCCTCCAATACATCATTTAATCAAAAACCCTAATTAGGTCCTATTTTGAACTTGGGGGCTTGATTTCGGGGGTCAAAACATCTCGAAATCACTTGTAACTTCGGGATTCACTCTAAAATCATCATATCCGACGGCCCTGAAAATTTGGTGAAAATTTGTTGGGACCATGGCGCCCGGAGTGCACATGGTCTCGGACATTTTTCCCGAAATTTTAGGAACGCGATCCAATCATAAAATAAAGCTTAACCCCAAGAAATTGGTGGGAGATTCAATCTCTAGGTCGGCCAAAAGTTGAAATTAAGACCTAGGGTTTCATATATAAGAGCTGTCTTTCTTCATTGGAAAGGATCCGGAGATTTTTGGTTTCAAGGACCTTCTATGCAGCGAAAGAGTAGATGTTTGAAGACTTCAACAACATTCAACATCCATCCATCAAGCATCTATCAATTTCATTCATCCATTTAGGGCTTTGAAGACATTGAAGAGCAATAGGGGATTACCGACTGAAGATTGGCTTGTACCCCTCCCTTGGGGTTGGGTATGATTTCATGTTGTTTTCATGTCTTTGCATAAGATTCATTATATCATTTGTATTCATGCTTTAGATCACTTTGCATCTTGATTTGGAGCATTTACATTATCATTTACAAGCAATTAGGGTTTACTTTCTAGGTTGCTCTAGTTTGCTTACTTGCATTTTAGGATCTTGCACACACACAAGGTCTGCACACACACTACTTTTACAATACAACTTGGCTATTCGTGGAGGTGGAAGTCACCAAAGCGAGGGTTTGACTAAGGCAAAACCCTATATAGCTGCCCACCATACCTTTTCAGATATAAGTGCAGGTTTCGGGATTCGGACGACGCCGCAAATTGCAGATCCGACAGAAGCAGACGGAGACTGAACTACACACCAAATTGTAGAGAAAAAGACCAGGACAGGGGCGTGGGGTGCCCTGGTCCTGCCAGGACAGGGGTGCCGGGTGCCCTGGTCCCTGGGACAGGGGCACTGGGCACCCTGGTCCTCCTGACAGACAGCAGTTTTCAGCATTTTTGACAGCTTTCCAGGTTGCAAAACAGCAGTTTCCGGAGCAGTTTCAGGGGCAGAATCAGGACAGTGGTGCCCACGCCCCCGTCCCGAACATTTTCACTCAGATTTTGACTCCGGGTATGCATTTTCATTCTTGTCTTATTCTTGTGTTTATAGATTTCCATAGTTTAAGTTCAATTCTGCAATCTTGTTATTAGTTCATACTTGCACTTTGGGGTTGGGAATTGAACTTGCATCATTTTATCTTTCAATTACAACAAAGGAATAGAAATCCTAATAGGTAGCCCGTGGCTCTCTCTTCCACAAAAAGTAGCCAATTGTGTGATACCTCTAGGCTCTTTCGTATTCCACAAATGTGTGATTGAAAGTGAGATTAGGGCATGTTTGCTTAGTTTCACTTTTTCCCCCACACAGATAGATATGTGCTTTGTCTGAGAATGAAATACTAGATTCTTTGATATATCAATAGCAATAGAGTTATCATGGTGAATAACTACCGGTTCATTACAATCCACCTTTATATCCTTCAATATTTGCTTCATCCATATAACTTGTGTACAGTTAGCAGCAACAAAAACATACTCAGCTTTAGCAGTAGATAAATAGGTACATGACTTCTTTTTGCTGATCCATGAAACAAGTTTCTTTCCAAGAAAGAAAGATCCACCAGATGTGCTCTTCCCATTATCAACATCTCCAACCCAATCTGCATCTGTATATGCACATAATGTAAAATCATCATTTTTAGGATACCACAAACCATATTCAATTGTTCCCTACAAATACCTAAAAATCATTTTCATCGCACTCTCATGATTTTCTCTAAGATCACTCTGATACCTTGATACAATACAAACTACATTCATTATATCTGGTCTAGTCTAAGTCAGATATAACAAACCTCCAATCATAGACTTGTACCTTGTAGGATTTACCAGTGAAGATGCATCATTCTTTGTAAATTTCTCACTTGTAACCATCAAAGTACCAACCCGTTTAGAATTTTCCAACCCAAATTTCTTCAACAACTCTCTAACATACTTAGTTTGATAGATGAAAATACCTTTATCGATTTGAGTAATCTGCAAACCTAAGAAAAATTCCATAGACATCTCAAATTCATTCTTCATATTGTTAGAGAATTACATACACAACTTATCTTTACCTCCAAAAATGATATCATCAACAAAGACTTCAATAATCAATATGTCATCATTAGTGATCTTATAATATAAATTAATTTCAGCATTACCTTTAGTGAAATCAAGCTTCAAAAGATATTTTTCGAGTCTTGCATACCAAGCTTTAGGGGGTTGTTTCAATCCATATAAAGCTTTCTTTAACCTGCAAACCATGTTTTTGTCATCTGAAAGTAAAAATCCATCAGGTTGCTCAATATAAACATCCTCTTCAAGATATCCATTCAAAAATGCACACTTAACATCCATCTGATAAACCTTGTAGTTCTTATGTGCAACATAAGCAAGAAATAATCTCACAACTTCAATCCTAGCTACCAGTGCAAAGGTTTCATCATAATCAATTCCTTCCTTCTGAGAATATCCTTTACAAACCAATCTAGCTTTATTCCTCACAACTTGTCCATCCTCATTCAATTTATTCCTAAAAACCCATTTAGTTCCAATAACATTCTTATTTTTAGGCCGGGGAACTAAAGTCCATGTGCTATTCTTTTCTATCTGATCTAATTCTTCTTCCATAGCTTTCATCCAATATTCATCTTTATAAGCTTCAATTACTGATGTCGGTTCAACTTGAGAAATTAAACATACCTCATCAGTTTCCAACCTTTTTCTTGTCACCACTTCTTTTTTTTTTGTCTCCAATGACCTGATCTTCTGAATGATTCAACCTTACATACCTAGGAGTCTTCTTATTTTCTGTTCCTCTGTTCTAATCTTCAGTTACTGTTGAATTTTCCGATACTATCGAAGTAACTGATTCAACATTCTATTCTGGTGTAGGTGCTACCAGTTCAGTTATGATCATTTCCACTATCAGTTCTCTCTCATAAGTTTTGATTTGACTTCTATTTTGCTCATCCACCTTGACATTTGTGCTCTCCACAATTCTCTGCAATCTTTTTTTATAACATCTATATGCTTTGCTTTCATTAGAATAACCAAGAAATATTCCTTCATCACATCTAGGATCAAACTTTCTAATGTAATCATCTCTTTTGATATAGCATTTACTACCAAAGATTCTGAAATACTTAACTATTGGTGTATGACCAAACCATAACTCATAAGGTGTCATACCGATATCTCCTTTGATATGAATTCTCTTGAATGTGTATATTGTCATGTTTACAATTTCTCTCTAGTAGACATGAGGCAGATTAGCTTCCATCATCATAGTTCTAGCTGCATCCAAGATAGTTTCGTTCTTCCTTTCCACAACTCCATTCTGCTGAGGTGTTTGGGGTGCAGACAACTGTCTTCTTATCCCATTCTTCTCACAATAGTTGTTAAATTCACCAGATGTGAATTATCCACCCTAATCTGACCTTAAGAATTTAATCTTCAATCCTGTCTCTATCTCAACTTTAGCTTTAAAGATTTTAAAATTTTCAAATGCTTCAGACTTCTCCCTTAGAAAAGTAACCCACATCATTCTTGAATAGTCATCAATGATTAGCATGAAATATCTATCACCCTGAAAACTTTTGATTCTAGCAGAACCACACAAATTAGTATGAATAAGATCAAGAACATCATTAGATTTGTCTTGTATACTCTTAAAAGAAGTTCTGACTTGCTTTCCCATTTGACATTCCTTACATACCAAATTATAGGGCTTTATAATCTTAGGTATATCTCTAACTACCTTAGTAGAACTGATCTTCACAATGCAATCAAAATTCACATGACACAACCTCTTATGTCATAACTAAATCTCATCAATTTGTGCAATCAAACATGTCTTCTCACCAGAGTTCAAATGAAACATATTACCTTTAGTTTGTGTATTGGTTGCAATCTCCAATCTAGATATATTGATAATCTTACATTTACCATACTTGAACTATAACTGAAATCCCTTGTCAACCAACTATCCTACACTCAAAATATTATGCCTTAAAACTTCAACATAATAAACATTATCAGTGTTTTCTTACCATCCAATGATATTATTCTTCTTCCCTTGATCATGCATGCTTTGTCATCTCCAAATATAACTAGACCACCATCAAATTCTTGCATAGATAAGAACTTTCTCTTATCTCCATTCATATAATGTGAACATCCACTATCAATTACCCATTCATCCTTGTCTTCAATTTAAGCAGCAAGGGCCTTCTCTTCAAGTATTAGATCATCTTCCTTGATAGCCAAAAATACCCATTCCTTTCCATTGCTAGATCCACTCACTATATCTTGTGTCGGTTCATCATCAAAATCAGTCACACCTTCCTCATCAACATAGTAGCATGATTTGTCTTTGTTCCTCCTATACTTATGCTTGTTCTGATAATCCTGGTTAGGCCTAAAATATCTTCTATCTCTTTCTTCAAATCTTGAATTCCTTTCAGGACATCTAGATGTAAAATGACCTATCTTATTACATGCAAAGCATTTAAAATGTGATTTTCCTTCATACTTACTTCCAGATGGTCCTTTGGGTAGTATTCTAGAAAATAAGGCTTCAAGTTGCTCAAACTCTTCATCTTCTTTCTTCATATCCTCTAGTTCCTTCGCATATAAATCTTTCCAATCTCTTTCCAGTAATTGATGTAGATGCATTAAAAGTAGGTTTAAATTTTATAGCTCCAAAAGGTCCGAATTCCTCAAGCTCAAAAGAAGATAACTTCCCAACCAAGGTATCCCTATTAACAAAGGTGTTTGCCATAATTATAAGATCATTAATTGCAATAGCCTTCATATTATAAGCTAGTGGAAAATCTCTCAATAGTTTAGAAACTATTTCATCTTCGCTCAGAGATCCACCACAACATTGAATTCCCAAAACAATCTCATTAACTCTCTCCATAAAAGCAGTAATCCTTTCATCTTCTTACATCTTCAGGTTCTCATACCTCACCCAGTAACCATCAAGTTTAGTAATTTTAACTGTAGGGTCACCTTCATTCAGAGTCTCCAATTTGTCCCATATAGCCTTTGTCATTGATTTATTAGTTAGTCTCATTATTTGCTGATCAAAAAGTGCATACAAAAGGGCTTCTCTAGCTCTACAATCATTCTCAAGTTCCTTATCCAGGCCGGCCTAAGGAGAAACACCAGATGCTAGATTAAAGTTGTTACACCTTTCTTAGTGATCTCCCAAATCTCCCTTCAAGGACATCTCAGATGAGTCTCCATCCAAATCTTCCATACCTTGTAATTTGTTCCATCAAGCCTAGGAAGTTCTCTTTGAAAAACATCTACAGATGCACTTGATGAATTTGAACTGCTAGATGCCATAGGATCTTCCTCAAGTGGTTAAGATTTTGTGGAGAGGAACAAGATTTGATACCAATTGTTAGACAACTCAAATAACCAGAGGACAACTGAGAGGGGGGGTGAATCAGTTGTCACCGTATTACAAAACTTTAAGCATTCAAATCCTTATTATCGGAACACATAAACTCAATACTGGAATGCATAAACCAAATAACAGAATGACTGATATAGAAATTAAACATAAACATAAATCACAAAATAGTTACCATCCATCTAGAACACATGACACCAAGATTTGTAAGTGGAAAACCCGATAAAGGGAAATACCACAGTGGGAAGCCTACCCACAGTTAGATAATACTTTTGCTGTAAGTATGTGATTACAATATGAGGGGCCTACACATGTAGGAAGGCCAACAACCTAGAGTGCACTGCTCATCACAAAAAGGAGCCTCACTGACTACAAAATAAATGCAGACTACAATCAAGAAAGAAGAGTGAATTGCAAAGATAGCATCTTCTATGCCTGAGAATAGTTTCGGTTAAGCTCAGTACCGGAGGTCTTAAACCTCTCTTACCAATCCAATTCAATAACCTATGATTGACCAAAACGTCTGTATATGATTACAACATTATTCACACACAGATAGTCCTATCTCCCCATTAACATTCCCATGATCTACAAAGAGATCTTACATCATATTTATACCAACCCAAAACCTAAACAATTACATTGGCCACCTAAAAGATAATACAATAAATTCATAACATAAACCCGTAATCCAATTATCAACTGAGTTGGTTTAAGCCAAAAATAATATAAACCAATGATTAAATCCCAGCAGTAACACATCGGGAACATCCTCCAACACGTTACATAAGCTGGTCCATAACCTAGATAACACCAGACCCAAAATAGGTCGCCATAAACCAAATCCAACACCACCAATGAACAAGAACATGAACATGATAACCATCAGCATCTTGAGAACCATCTAGAAGCCACACCGACACCACTTATCATGTTCATCAAAAGATCTTCAACAAAGCTCTGTCAATAAAACCCTTACCAGTGACCAAAAGGCTTACTAGAACAAATGATATCTCCCGAATCATCAAATCCTAAACCAACTGATTGTGATACACATCTGAATAGCATGAATGAAATATCCAAATCAATTCCACAAACCAAAGCATACCAGAACATACCAGATCAATATCATAATCCAACCACCCTACTGAAATCAACCGGAAACTGGTAAACAACCAAAACAACCGATGTTGCCATCAATGACAAAACATCAATGCAACACATAATCAATTACTCCAAATTTCCAACAGTAATAACTTCAAAGAGAAAGAGCTAGATAGAAGAGGGATCACAAATCCTATCTAAGGAGAGATTATTCATAAAAGGTGTACCATCTCAAACAAGGAATAGGTCCTAGCCAAGAAACAAGCATGCGCTCACATGAAGGATGATTCCATGAAAGAAAGGACATCAATTTATAAATAATGCAATCCATAAAAGGAAATGGTGACAAGATGAAAGAATGGAGAGAAGCATGTTGCTACCCCAAGATAATTTAATTTGAAACAAAACCGCAGCTAATGACAAAGAGCCCCCAATTAAGTTAACCACTTGTGTCACAAGGTGAGGAGCAACATGAGGGTGAAAGGAGTACCAAGGCACTACCTTTTCACCTAGAAGCATAGCAAGATCTGTTGAAGGACATATACAAGAACTATCATATTGTTCTTGAACAAATTCCTCAAATGCTTTACACTTTCCAAGAGAATGAGAACCACCATTTCATTTCCTTTTTTATGTTTATTGCTAAACTTCACAAAGGGAAAGATAACATTCTTATCATGCTTCAGTTTCTAAAAGATTCTATTTGCTAAGATTTCTCGATCATTAGTGGGTAAAGACTCATTCTTTTAAAATTGAGGACAAGAGTTGTTATGAAAAGAAGAAGGATTGTCTTCAATAATTCTAATAGTTCCATTATTGACTAACCTTTGTATGCCTTCTTGAAAGTATATACAATCATTAGCATCATGATCATGAGTTTGATGAAATGAACAAAAAGGAACTTTTGAGGAAGAAGCCCTTTTAGCCTCTTGACGTCCTCTTTGTCTTGCAAGATGATTTTTGAAGTCTTGAATCCTAAGGGGATCATCCATAGGAGATTTATTATTGTTTCCTAGGCCTTCTATTGTAACTTGTGTAGGAGAGTTTATAGAGACTTGAATTCCTTGGTCAATTTCCCAAGTTCTTGTCCTTGTTGTGATATTGTGTTAAAGCCACTCCTATAAGAGTCTTTTGATTGATAAGGCGGGGAACATTATAATAAATTTCTTTAGAGTTTGTAGTGTAAAGATGTTTAGAAGAAATAAAAATATTAGTAGATGAAGAAGGAATATCTTGTGGAGGGAGAGTTTCCTTTATTTCATCATTCATATCCTTTTTGGTAGATTGGGAAGGGAGATCCTTATCATCTAAGGCCTCATCAATACTCAGTGTTATATGAGGAGAAAGATCCTAAATGAAATGCATGACATCATCTTCTCTACAAATGCTTTGATACTTAAAGTAAGCTCTCAGAGAATAAGGGGGATCTGGAGAAATAGAAACACCAATATTTTGATTTTGCCCCCCTTGTGCAAGGGTATGTGTGTGAGAAGAATATGAGGCTATGCTGCTCTTCAATGCTTGCTCTCCATTAGAGAGATAATTGATAGGAGAATTAGCTTTTTCTTCATTCTCATTAGATACTCTTGGAGAGGTGCAAGTGTTAAGTATTTTATGAACATTTCTAGGATTTGAATCTACAAAAGCAATACACTTTCCTAAAAAGCATCACCATAAAGAAACATAAATGGTAATTGCATGCTTTGAGATCTAGTTGATGAGAAGGAAGCAGCTTACAAATTCTAAAAATGCAATATGTCCAAGTGCTATGAATGAAAAGAAGTAACATGAAGTGAAAGAAGACATTATCCGACATATGATTATAGTAAATGTATGTAAAAATCAATGTAATCATATGTGAAATAGAAAATAGATCAGATTCATTGATTTCCATGACAAAATAAATCAGGATTTTATCAATAAAACCTCTTGATTTATTAAAATTAATGAGATTGACAAATTTAATGATTAAATTCTAAGTTGAAATTTAAAATTAGGATTATGTAAAAATAATCTCTTAATTGAAAATTAAATATATTCACAAAAGATTTAAATTTAAAAGTAGGGTCTTCTAAAAATCACCTCTTAAAATTTAAATTTGAAAATAGATCTAAGGTTGGAATTGGAAAATGCACAAGATTAAATTTAAACTTAGGGTCTTTTTTATTAACCACTTAATTTTAAAATTTCAATTTGAAATTGAAATTAGATCCAAGATTGTGATTTTGAATTTAAATTTAAATTGGCAATCAAATTTGAAGAGGGAAATTCAAAATTTAAACAACCCACAACCTTAATTTTTAAAAACTTTAAAATTGGGGTTTTTGGAATTAACCGCTTAATTTTAAATTTGAATTGTGAAATTTAAATTTGCAAATTGAATGAATATTTAGATTGGAAATAATTTATCCAAATTAAGAAAATGACATGCTCAATTTTGAAATTAGAAATTAGGGTTTTATTGAAATTAACCTCTAAATTTGTGAAATTTGCAAGGAAATCAAGCCTTGTAAATGAAAATTTGAATTTTAACTTGCATACACTCAGATCTGAAAATGAAAATCAGAATTGACGGTGTAAGACGTTGGGTTCACCAAAATGTAAAGTAGAAAATTTGGAGCTTAGCAAATTCGCCACTTGAAAGGGGAAAATCACTAAGCTCAATTTTCACTTAGGGAAACTTTTCATTCAAAAGAGGGGTTGAATCTACTAGATCCAATGCAAGGACTAAATACTAAGTAGATTGGTTGAAATTGGAATGTGGTTGACCCTTTTTTGTAAGTTGAATAAGTAAAGTGCTGAAATTGAAGACAAAATAGGTGGAAACAGTGAGCTACAGATTTGGGATTCAGTCGTGCACTTGGATCTGAGAAGTTTGAGATGATTCTGAGCTGCTCTGCAAAATCGAGCAAAAGTTGCAGGGATCGTGTGTCTGAACCAAGTCGCCCCCAACTTGGTCCGCCGAACTTTTCGCACGTCAAAAAGGGTTTTTCTGTCTCTACTAATAAAACTTAATTTCAGAAGTACAGTTGTGCATCTGCTTCTTGCGCACAGAAAGAAGAAGAAAGGGGTTGGGAATAGGGTTTTGCCTAAGTCAAACCCTAGTTTGGAATCAACCTTAAATGAAATATTGCAAATACTTGAAATAAATGATGAAAAGGTATACCTTCATATTTGCAATAGAAGATGGTGATGCTTTACTTCTTAGATGCAATCACATATGTTGTATGAAATGGCATGAACATGACAAATCCCTAACACACACACATGCTTGCAAATTAATGATATAATGATGCTCCAATGGATGAATGAAAAGTATGCAACCTTGAAGAATGCTTGATGATGAATGCTTGAATGCTTGAACACTTCAATGATTGAGATCCAATTCCACTTTCATGAATCTATATGATGATGATCTATCAAAATGAGAGGGGAAGACCTCCTTATATACTTGCCCATGGTCGATTGTTTAATTTTTGACATAGGTGGACATGGGGGAGTAATTTCCCCCTCACATTTGAGATAGGGCCTAGGGCCCAAAATGGGTCCTGGTTAGGGAGGACCAGGGTCCTACCCCAATTTGGGCTAGGATCAAAGGGCTATGTAGGTTGCAAGATGCAAATATGAGGTTTGGTTGCATAGAAGATGCATTAATAGGTCCCGATCAAACATGTGGATCAGAATGATAAGGTGAGGGCCCAAAATGCGGTCAAAATTGTTAGGGGTCTAATTATAGGATGCTATAATTAGTATATTTCTCTACATTATTTTGGTGGGCATGACACTTACCGTGATAGAAAGGCTATACAGAGAAATGTTATTCTTCTTACCTCCTCTTGCATCACAATTACCTTTAGACTAAACAAAAACCCTAACATCAAATTCTGTCGAACCGGGCAGAAAGAATGGAGAATTAACAAGCGTCACCTTAAATGACAACATTTGTATTAACGACAATGATCACTCAAAATAAATACTTCACTGTTTGAATCCCCATCCATACCGACACATTAAACACTGAAAGTGCAATAACTGCAAAGCCATAGCACAATCATGAATTAGCATGAAAACAATGAAAGAATCAAGAAGGGAAGAGGCGACTTACCTGGATGGAGGAGGTTGTATGCCCTCCTCCATCATTTGGCTTGGAAGACCCCTCCACTGAGGTTCAAACCCTAGGTTCACATGTCCAAATTTGCAGAGCGATCCCTTAGAATGCGGGTTTGTGTCAAATCAAGATATTTGAATAGAAAACTTAGAAAATAATCAACTTAGGATAAATAAATATGTATCAAAATAGTTAATCAAATTAATTTATCAATGGTAAGATTCAAAGGTTGAGACACCTCAATCTCAACATTCTCCCACTCATTGAAGACCTGTCAAGAGTTTAATGCAAATCACAAAATGTTGCCACAACTTCACTGTGTTCATGAGCTTTACAAAAGAATCAATATAACTTTAAACCCATCACTAGAACACAATTCTTACAAATCAAAAAATTATCCAAGAACCAGATCGAATATGAATGTTCAAAAAAATCTATTAGAATAACAACTATAACTAATCGTTCACATCCAACTGCAAAAAAACCCACACGAATGGATAATACAAACACATTAAATGCTAAACCATTCAATCATCCATACCTCTAAGGTATCAACAACATCAATAAACTCATGCCATTAAAAATGAAACCAACCTATGAACCACAATCAAGCTCCATGTGCAAACCTATCAATGAATAACATACATATCCATTAACTCCCACTACATGGGTAATGCCAAATCTGAAAATAATCAATACATATCAAGACTACCAATAGCATTACATAGAAGGTGTAACCAATACCATCTAGTGACAATGAGCATCTACAATGATATGTAAAGCATGCAAATAAAACTATTGTAAAAGCATTTTTTCAAAAGTCTCCAAAACTCTCTCAATTTCTTCACACCCAACAAAGAAAAGAGACAAAGGAACTTCCATGTCATCACCAAAAAACAATGAAGTACAAGTGACAACCATGATTGCAAGCTAGTGATCACCATGCTCCAACCAAACCTCAAAACCTATGTCATGTGAATCCAAACATCCGGGAAGAAAACCAAGACCAAAGAGAGAAAAACTAGAAATGAACACCTATAGAATGTCATGCGTACACCTCTAAATACAAATAGTGTTAAGTATGATCTCTTTCATAACACCCCAAATGAAAAGCCACAACAACACACAACTTGTTCAATCGCCAAAATCAAACATAACATATGTATCAGGTAGCCAACATAGATGTAAGCTTCTCCAAAACAAGGAATCAAACAAAAAAAATATTTTCATACTAGGAAATTAACCCAACACACCATCTCCTATGATCCTCATAATCAATCATCCTAATAGTGACTCATATGCAGGTGAATGCACCAAGATAGTGAACAAAAAGGGGGGTATAAGTGGCCACTTTTCTTCTTCTTCTGAAAACAAGTAAACTTGAACTTCAAAGAGATATTTGAAGGTCATGCACTCAAAACTAGGAGTTGACAAAATAATAATAATTGTAGTGCTTTGAATCTAGTTTCTAAACTACTAAAGTTTTAAAAAATTGGATAAGATTAAGAGGATCAAACCTCTCGTGCACGAAAAATTGTTCTTGATTTTTTCAGAAAAATATATAGTTAGATTTAGTATTTTGCAAAACCCTTTGGTAGGATGATAGGTAGGAGTGAGATATAGAAGTTGTGTAATTTTTTTATAATTTTTCATTGATTATTTTTTTTAATGAATTTTTGAAGTGACGGCATCCTGAAAATTTGGTACTTGTTCATGCACTGGGCATAACTTGCATCAAAATATTCGAAAATGCAAACTTCTTTTTTTAAAAGTGTATAGAATCTAGTATAGAACAATAATATGTAATTTATTTTGAATTTGGTCAAGTATATCAAAATTTATTAAAAAAATGGTAGACATGTGTCTGTGATGACTGCCAAGGCACTGGTAAAGAAAATTAAAGTTTACTATGCTAATGTTATCCAAAAATAGAAAAATTTATATGGTCAAAAATTTGAGAAGACATGTGAGATTATGGTGGTAATTTTAGAGATAACCACTTGATCATTTGTAAACTTGATGATGATGAAGTCGATAAATCATGTTGGAAGATGAAAAAACATGTAAAGGGACAAAAATGGAGGGAAAATGGGCTTGCAAGCCTTAGGGTTGTTTTTCAACCCTCTTACCAAGCCAGAACCCGCACGGGTTATGATGTGCAAGATAACTTGCTCGAGTTTTGAAAAGCAAAAAATACCATTCATACTTCTACATAACCCGTACAGGTTTTGTAGAACTAAAACCATCATTTTGAGTTTCACAAAACCCGTACGGGTTATGAAGACATCAAAATGTATGCTTGTAAACTTAGCATTTACTACACATATGTATAGACATACATATATAATATGTGTTTATGTATGTATATATGTATATCTATAGTTATATATATATATAGTTCTATGTATATATGTTTGTATACATGCATGTCTCTCTTCTTTTTCTCTCTCTTGTCTTCCTCCCCCCATCACTGTCTGTGTCTATTCTGAACCCTAATTATCCCCCTTGAGTTCTATCTCATCTCTCTCCCCCTCACACTTCTCTCTTCCGAGTCTCTCACCCTCTTCTCCTTCTCATTATCTCTCTACGTCATGTTTCTCACCCTCTCCTCCTCTCTCTCTCTCTCTCTCTCTCTCTCTCTCTCTCTCTCTCTCTCGTTATCCTATCCTATTCTCACCCTCTCCCCCTTCTCTCTCTTTCTCTCCCCCTCCCTCTCCCTCTCCCTCCTCTCCCTCCACCTCTCATTATCTTATCCTATTCTCTCTCTCTCCCCTCCCCCTCCCCCTCTCTTGACCCTACTCTCTCTCTCTCTTTATCCTATTCTCCCCATCTCTGGCCTCTCTCCCTCTCCCTCTCTGCCAATATCCTCTCTCTCCCTCCCTCTCTCCTTATCCTATTCTCTCCCTCTCTTACTATCCCATATTCTCTCTCTTACCCCCTCCCCCCCTACTCTCTCTCTCTCTTAATCATATTATCACTATCTATCCCTTCTCTTTCTTTCCCTATCTCTCTCCCTCTCTTCATGTCCCCTTCTCTATCTATCTCTAACTCTCTCTCCCTCCCCAACTCCTTATCCTATTCTATCCCTCTCCCCCTCTCCTTTTGCCAATCTCCGTCTCTCTCCCTCTCCCTCCATCCCCCTCTCCTTATCCTACTCTCTCTCTCTCTCTCTCTCTCTCTCTCTCTCTCTCTCTCTCTCTCTCTCTCTCTCTCTCTCTCTCCCTCTATCTGTCTCCCCACTTCCTCTTTGGTTCCTAGTTCTACATAACTCGTACGGGTTATGCAGAACTAAGGCCAAAACTTCTAGTTTTGCATAACTCGTACGTGTTTTGAGGAACTTTTTTTTTTATATATATTATTTTTGGCTACCAAGCCTAGCACGTTTTTGAATTTCATAGAACACACACGGGTTATGAAAAATTTCATTTTTTTATTGTATGTGGCCACTTTTTTGTTCACCATCTTGGTGCACTTACCCATGCACAAGGAGATGACCATGCTAAATCATCTCTCAAAATTAATCCTCTAGAAACATCTATCCATAGCTCAAGATCCATATCTATGAAAGAGAAAGCACAAAAGATAACACATTTGAAAACAAGAATGAGTAAATATCATCTTAGATGACAAATCACCGAGTAGACCAAGAGTGGGGAATGAGAATACTCCAAGATAACTACGTCATCATGACACATTCCAAGAACAATATTCTCTCAAGTCCATACTAGGTGAAAGCTCCTTGGTCTTTCTATTGAAACCACCAATTGTCTCAATAAATGTGTCTAAACACAAGATAACATCAACCTCACCTAAGTCTGTAAGCATCCATGAGCATCGACAAATTAATCAATCCATGCTAAACTCTGTATGCAACACTGAACTCTCTTGAAGTTGTCAAACATATGATTGTTAGTAAACAAATTTGTCTTTGTAAATTTGTCTCTAAAACTGACCTTGTTTTCCTGAAGAGCAGTAAAAAAAAGTTCCAACTGTTGGAGAGATTGTTGTGAAATTGCAATCTTCCTCTGCATTTGAGAGGGGCAGCTCCCTCGAATGATGGGGTTATTTGAGATTTTTGTGTACTTTTAACTTGGAAGTACATTAAAGAGATTACATAAAACTAAAGAAAATAGATAGCAAAAACCCTGGTAGCAAACATACGAATAGAAACTGAGATCCTACAATGGATAAGGATTACAAAGGGGGGTTTAGCACAACATAATTTTTGACATGCAATAATGATTAAAAAAAGTGACAAATCTCAACATACGAACATATGGGTAACTCTAGCATATCCAAACCAAGATACCAAAGTTTGAATGTGTTTCATTACATAAATCACACGAATCGTGATTTTTTTGTACAAATGCATAAGAACATTACCAACTTAACATATGAGAAATTAAAAATGATAACATAGGACCACATTTAGAAATATGAACTTGAACACATTCTTCATGATCTTTTGACATTACGCAATTCCAAAACATTTTTGTACATAATGAGAAAATAAAATTCTTAAAAATATCTCTGAAAATTTCTCCAATGTTTCTCCCTACAAAACGTTCCTTTTACAATGCTATGAATCTCATATTTATACTCTTCATTACATAACTACTAGCTTTAGATTTGTAATCAATTTACTTGAGCAAGATAGTTATTTGTGCAATTTGAAGCAATTAAAAATAAACTTTATTAAAGTTAGAAACTACCTAGAATTTATGCAGATAGAATCCAAATTCTAACCTCTACAAGGACTTTGACTGAAAGTTATGACAACTACAACAAACATGGGAAGTTGGAACCAAAGTTATGCATATCTTAAGAGAACATTTCCAATTTTGATATCCGACATAAACCCATTTTCTGCAAATTCAACATGATCACGTTTATTTTAGCAAACAATTCACTTGCAACGTTCTATGCATCTACGACAAATGCGCAACTGCATTTACTTCAAAGTTTTCAACAAATCTACTTTTCTATATATATTGCAGTTACAGGCTAATAAAAACGAGAAAAGATTTAAATAGAAATTTAGAGTTGATTGAATGGTTGAGATTAAATTCATCTCAGAAAGATGAATGATCAAGATTGGATGAGAGGAGATAAAGATAAGACAAACTGAAAAAGAAAATGGAAAGTTTTTTATTTTTAGATATGCGTATCTTATTTTTCAATTTAAAATTAAGAAAATAAAATAAGTAGTCAATGTGATTTATTTTGAAAAACAATAAAAAACAAATGAAGATTTTTGTTTCTATTTTTGAATTTGAGAAAAGATTTGAGGATAGATTTTTGAAAATCAATAAAAATAAATAAAGATATTTGTTTCTATCTTCAAAGAAAATAGATTTTTAATTAAATAATTTCAAAAAATATTTAATTAATGGATATGAAAATAATTAATAAAACAATTAAATTTATTCAATTATCTAGAAGAAAAAGATAATTAGTAATTATATTAAATAATTCAAAATTATTCAATTAATGTGGAAAAGTGGATAGAAATAAATGAATTTAGAAGAAAATGAAATTAATTTGAAATGAGCAATAAATGAAATTAAATAAATTTAAAAATTTGTTTGGGCATCATTACTCAATTAAATAATTTAAAAATATTGATTAATTGTGAGACTTATAGTAAAAATTGAATTTAATTAAATAATTAGGATTATTTAATTAAAGTTAATAATCACAATTAATTAAATAATAAGATTGTTTAATTAATGGTAAAGAGAAAATGATTAATGGTGAATTGATTATGGAATTAGAGAAATAAAGGTCAAATTGGAAGAATGAAGATAAAATAATTAAATAATCAAGACTATTTAATTATCAAGGAAAACAATTAGTAAAATTGACATTCACAGGCATGAGACAATTTTAGGTGTCTACAAACATGATATATCTTAGAAAAAATATATAATATTTTTGAATAAACCTCATACATACATGTATTGTATTGTTTTCTTTCTATGTTCTTGTGTGCATTTTCCTTTAGAAGATTTTTTGTTTTGTCAATTTTAGTTCCAAGGTTTTGAAGTTTGGATACAATAGTTTTTGTAGTTGTTTGTTGTTTATGTCAATTTTCAAACAATGAAATTCCAAGGTTAGAAAATAAAGAATTGGTGGTAAAAATACTTGTTAGGTTAGAATGATTTCAAGTTGGCAATTAAACTTAGAAATGTTAAAGTTGTTAAATAAAGAAAAGCTAATAGTATGCAAGACAAATAGATATACTACCAATTGTTCAACCACCCATTTTATTAGCTTTAAATCCTTAGAATTTAAATCTAGAGAATAATGTTTCAAAAATAATATCTAACCCAATTGAAAGTTTTTAAGGAAGTACAATCATTAAAAGTAGAATAATCATATTAAATGTTGCCATAGATGGATAGTTAATTAGGTCATGAGTGAAATTCAATTATTGCTAATATTGTCATGAGCCATGCCAAATTTTCAAGAGAAAAATATAATCTTGGTGTAGGAGAAAACTACAAGTACATGGAAATTAAAAGATTAAGTTTGAGTTCACTTGCCTACATCAAGCAATAGATAATTGTTAAAAAGTAGGATCTTAGGATATTGATCATTATAAACAAAATATAAAATAAATACAATGAAAATCATACATGCATGGATTTTACACATTAAACTTGATATACGCAGGAAAACCCTTGAAGTAAAAAACTTCGTAAAACACCATTTTATTAAAACACTTCCAAAATGCAGTCTATTAAAAATAAACTAAACTTGGAGACACTCCTCTACATTCTTCCAAATGACCAATAATACCTCATGTGCATAGTGATATAATTCATTACAAAATGTCCAACATCACACACTCTCAAATGAGAGAGAACCTCTTTAAATATAGGAAGAAGGATGACAAAATACCTGATGAGGTATTAATCACACCTATTCAACAACCATCAAACATAAATAATTAATAACCCAACAATTATTAGACTATATTTAGCCGATAGGCTATTATGTGGTGGAAAACCCACTAGAATCATGTATCTCTTCGTCGAAAATATATTTAGTTCATAGGTAAAGCAAGAATAATAAAATATTGAAGCAACATGGGCATAAGATAATTTTAAGGATGATAAAGCCTGACGCCTCCATGAGAGCTACTTACAAGGATTCATTTTGTTTTTTCAGCTTGGGATGGGATCAAAATTGTTATAATGTCATTAACAATCGATACTATGATACGGAATAGTAAAAAAAAATTATTGAAACTAAATAATTTAAAGGTTGGATCATTGTACCCAATAAAGTTCATAGAATGAGCTACAACTTTCAAAAATTAAATATTAATGTTCATTTTTTTTAATTATAGTAGGTTTTTTTTTTATTATACTATTTTGCATTGTTATATTATATTTATGTTATTATTATGAAATAATTTTGATTCAAAAAATGGTATTACAATATTAATTAATAATTTTTTGGTGCATGTTTAAATTTTAAAATTAAAAAAAAAATGGGACAAAGGAAAATGCATTTATTAAATTAAAATAAGAAATATACATATATAATAATTTTTTTCATATCTATATGATAAAAATAAAAAATAAGGCTTGCCACACCAATATTTATGTGCTAAGATGGAGTTTAAAATTATTAGATTTAGGTTAACGTGTCATTTTAACCAAAGCATACGAGGTAAAACCAAACATTACCCATTGCCTAGGGTGAATTGTGTTTATATTGAGCACTTTTTCTTAAGTACATTGCCAAGTGTCAAAAGAAGAGAAAGCATCTAAGATTTGTATCGATATGCTAACAAGAATATCTACAACCAAAAAAATAGATGACCTAGTCCTCACAACATATCAGAAATTCATGATGAAGATTGTGGTAAAGTGTAATATAGGAGAATAGGAAACATGCCATATGCTTAAAAAAATACCCTTTGTTGTGTGTAATCAACCTTTCACATCTTTAAATGTTGGACGAAAAGTGTTCCACATATAACAAGAACACTGAATGAAAGCCAACACCAATCTAGCTACTTACATTCCTATATTAGTCAACCTCTAGAGTTGGAAACAATAACACTACTCAAATTTGCAAGATCTTTCTCCTATGCTTCAAGATGTAAAGGATGCAAATGGAAAGAAAGAAAGGTAAAAGCCATTGTCAATGTTCACCCAAAGTTTTACAACATCCCAAAGTAGGACTTAAAACACTTTGAAACATTATGTTGGAGTGAGTCACTCCTATACAAACATTTTTGTCATATATAGCAACTGACATAGGACTTACAAAAGGTTTGATAACTGCAAATTGGAAGAAAATGAACATAGCTAAATATGTTGTATGGTGCATCAATTGCACCACTGAAAACAAACCGAGCTCTAAAGAAGAAGAACTTGAGCAATATTGACATAAACTTAAAGGACACGATAGAGATGAACAAATAGGAATTATTTTCACAAATGGAACCCTGAAACAATGTCAGTATAAAATAATTTCAGATGCTTGGAAGGCATGAGTTTGATAACAACATATGAGATCAAATTGTAATACCCCAAGATTTGCATGAAATTTCTACACAGTTCATAATCATAAAAAAAACATGTTTCCAAAATGAATACATGCTATCCAACTTTGACATTCCTAGTTATACATTGTTTTTTATTAGAGGAAAAACAGGTTTTGAAGGGACCCAAAACCCTTTTCAACCGAATTTTGAAAGGATCTAGAACCCACTATAGGAAATTTGTCTAAACAAAATGAACATAAAGGCACAAACAACCTAGGACAAAAGACTGCAAAAAGAACAACATGCAGTCATCCACACATCTGCAAAAAGGACAGCTTGCAACTACTCTGCAACCAGCCCCCGAACAAGAACCATCAAGATTTACTTTTAGAGTTATTCCTGTGGGAGCAGAGAGTCATGTCAAAAGGAGGCTTAGATCATTTTTCTTTCTTGCCCTTAACAGAAATCCAACCCTCTTCCACTTGTGTTGCCATGTCATGCCAGTCCATCCCACCATTATTCTATAAATGAAAGCTAGCATCCTCAGTCCTAGAATAAGCATATGTATTCTTCCCTGCCAACATGGCCATATCAGAAAGGCCACCATAATTAGGAGCCAGAGCGCTATCACCAAAATTATCCTCTCGAGGCTCATTTATTTTCACATTAGGGGTTTTAGTAGGAGACTCAAGCACCATGACGTCCAGAGAGGAAGCCCCAAGATCTTGTGGTTCCCTAGCAACCACCTTTGAAAAGCTCCTAGGTTCTTTAGATTTCTTCTCAGTCGTATAATGTTGATGAGAAGCGCATTTCCACCAAGTGGCCATCATAGCCTTTTTGTCAAAGCCACATTGTGCAGCCGCATGACCAGTTTTGAAACACCTTCTACAACGAAAGGGAATCCCTTCATTTTCCAAAGATTGGACCCAAGAACCCTTAGAAGATTTAAGTAAAATCTCAACAAGCAGCCCTTTTGAAACATCCATATCAACCAATATGTGGGCAAAGGTGGAGTGGAAACATCATAGGATTCATCATCCACCATGAAAAAATCTCCAAGGGCTTTACCCACTTCCTCTAAAATAGAATCATTCCATAAATAAAGGGGGAGATTAGGTAACCTAACCCGAGTTGGAATCTTATTAAAAGTTTTAGTAGAAGGGTTGAAATTAGAGTGCCAAGGCTTAATCATTAGCAAAAATTTGTCCTCCCAACTAAAAAAGTGATCACATAGGATTTTGGTTCTATGCTGAGAATTACAAACTTAGCAACAAAAAACCCCATAGCCATGGGGAAGATATGAAATTTACCAGTAATAAGGGGCTCCCATTATTCTGAGATCCATGTGTGCAGCTAAGAGAAGGAAGGTCAAAAACCTCGAAACCGATAAATCACACCACGCAGGGAGAGAATAGAAGCATTAAGTGATTTCCTCTGTCCTATCATCTTTCAAATTGACAGAGATGGCATTATCAATAGGGACGAACCCTCCAAACTGATGCCTACTAAGTCGGGACCACTGGGCGCCCTGCCCAATAGACACAACCTCGTTTGACATAGTTATACATTGTTGCCAAAACAAAAATTAGCACTTACAATAATTATGAACCACGGTGAATGTCCCTCAACTAAACCACTACACATGATCATTCAAGGAACAACACATACAAGAAAATTCTACTTAATCACTTGCATAAGAAATGCACACTAAAGCAAGGCACCACAACAAAAAGGCTTGTTTCTCACACCAGCTCCTACTGGAGTTGCTACATTCAACATACACACATCAACTATACATTTAATGCTTAGGATTCCTATCAATGTAATGTAGCCATTCTAGGAACACGCATTAACAACATTCAAGAAGAATTGAAGCACATAAGATAATGTATCATCATTAATGAGATGAGATTCATAGGGCCGAAGCTACTACTTAAAATAGAAAATAGACTACATGAGGCATTTCCCCATTAATGACGTGTATACTTCGATGGAGTGTCTATAATACTAATCGGTGACCTCTCACAACTACCGCCTATGATGGATAAACCTATCTACGCATCACATTCAAATGCCAAAAAATTATTGGACTAATTTATGACAATTGTCACCTTGCAAACAATGTTTTAGCAACAAGGTGAAACTCCAACACAAGCACAATTTTGCCAAATATTGTAAAACCAATCGACAATGAATATGTAGAAGGTAACCAAATTTTTATCTATAATTGTCTATCCTTTTATGAATAATTGAAATCATTGCTTTCATTAATAACACTAAATATTGGCTCAATAGAAAGCTAACAATTGTAGGTCCCCAAAATCAAGATGTACAAGGATTCTTGCACTCTAACATATCATGTCAGTAGATGATGCTTTTTTGCTCTCATCGATGAGTCATATCATTGTGGTTGGACAATCATGTTTGATGAAAGTAACTTGCCAAACAACATGCTTAAAATTGGAATTGATGTATGGACATATTGGTGTACTATCGCCACCAAAGACAATATAGAAGAATTAATCAAATCAATCTTACTTTTTTGGCCACACTATTACACAAACGTGGTCTTTTGTAGTACACATACAATGAAGTTATTAATACATTTCTTTTTATGTTTTTCTCAATTATGCTACTATATAGAAGATCTCTCAATGATCGACAATAAATGTGTTATATCTAAATGACCTCTTAAATTAATTGTTTTCATATATTGTAAAAAAAAATGTCCTATAAAAATATTTTCCACAACTACCCGGATTCAAACTAAGTTCCAGTTGTTTATACATC
Organism: Cryptomeria japonica; assembly: GCF_030272615.1. Lineage (NCBI taxonomy): Eukaryota > Viridiplantae > Streptophyta > Pinopsida > Cupressales > Cupressaceae > Cryptomeria > Cryptomeria japonica. The sequence goes on from NC_081410.1 coordinate 256,713,722, forward strand.
CAGTTATCTTCACATTTCAACTTAATTTATTTATATTGTACACAATTAGTCCTAACAAAGGCAACTTTCATTTCCTATAACCTCTTGGCCCTCTAAATAAAGTACCAAAACTATATCTGATTATCGGTGTAACCATTGCACCTCGACAGAGTGCAAGCATTAGTTGTTTTAAATGGGATATGCATAATAAACTACATAACATATAAGATTCTATAAAAACAATTTATAAATGTTATAAAGATACATGACCTCTAATAACATTATATTCTAATAATTTAATAATAAATGTCATTTTTCATAATTGATTCATGCTTTAGCTATAAAGGATGCATGAAACATCATTTGATCTCGAGAAATGTTTTGTGCATTTAAGAAACACTATTGAAATCACGAAATTCTTCATTTTCAATGCTCTTTGCTACTTATTATCATTTTCAAAAATAAATTAAATTTAAACAAGATCTGAGCGATTATCATAAAGGATAATATGTCTAAGTGTAAGCAAGATATACAACAATGCTAGCTCTTTGAATTGTTAGATGAATTCAAGAATAACAAGTGTCACGTAGTGGCGAGTACTTGCCTTTATAGTATTGTAATACAACTATTTGTTGTAATTCTTAATTATTATAATTTTGAACTATTTTTTATTTTAAAATTATATTATTTTTATTATATTTTTGTAATATTAACTAAAATTGTCCCTTCAATAAAATAACATTAATAATTACAATATGATATAAACATTATAGTGAAAATATATATTTTTCTTAAGAATATAATCCTAATTTAATTATAAAATGTATATAATTAATAATTATAATAGTAAAATTAAACTTAAGGCCCATTAAAGAGCTTCATTAGGATAATCCATCTTCTTCAAAGGAAAGTATAGTGGAGTGGATTAAACTAGATAAAGGGTGGATCAAAATTAACTTTGATTGTGCCTCAAGGGGCAAATCGGAACCATCAGGAGTAGGATGTGTGGCTAGAGACGATCAGGGTAATATACTTGCAACTGGAGCTCAAAAACTTAAGGAAGACACAAACAATGAAACAAAGGTTATTACGGCTCTACTTGTTGTCCTTTTGGCAAACAAAGTTTCAACTAAGTTGCACTTAGAGGGAAACTCACAAAATATTGTAAATGGACTAATTAAAGGTGAAACACTAAATTGGAAAATCAATAAAGATAAAATTTATCAAGTCAAAGATAAATCAATTTTTAAATTTAAAATTTTTAAAATCTCACATCTTAAGAGGGATGGAAATAAGGTGGCAGACACATTATTGAAATAAGGTGGCAAACACATTATTGAAATAAGGTGTCAAACACATTATTGAAATAAGGTGGCAAACACATTATTGAAATGGGAAATTTCATTCAATGCAAACAATTGTGATTTTTGGTGGATGAATTATGAGATCTGAATTGGGATGCTGGGGAGATATGACAGAGGAATAAAATGTGCAAATGATTAAAAACCTTAGGGACGAGTGTCCAAACTATTAGTTGATGTGTGTGAATTTTTTGGGAGATTGTAGATGATTTTATGGATTTTTTGTATGTTCATTAAATCACAAGATGATTTTGGTGAGGAATTTTCCTAAAATTTCTAATTTGTGTCTTCTAAACTAGTGGCATGGTGTGTGAGCAACAATCAAGAAGGAAGACTAAGAGGGGGGGGGTGAATCAGTCTTCACCGGATCTCATAATTAAACTTCAAGACATAAACTAATAAATTGCAGCAATAAACAGATAAGCAATTCAACATCACAACACACAACACCAATAGTTTTGACGTGGAAAACTCGGTTAAAGGAAAAACCACGGTATGAACCTACCCACAGGAAGATGATACTCTACAGTAGTACGTGAAAATATTATAATGGGGAATGCACATACATTCAGGTACACTACCTAGAGCTCACTGCTCAAAAGATATTTGCTCGAAAGGCTACAACCCTCAGGGAAGTCTCACTAACTTACAATATGATTCAAACTACAATCTGGAAGAAATGAACTGCAATGATTGCATCTGCAAATGCTTGCTGACAGTTCTGGTTAAGCATAGTTGTCTGCTCTGCAACACCAATCTCACCTCAACACTTCACTAAATGATAAATCTCTTGTTCGCACATTCACCTCTCTCTAATAATGCAGACACAATATCGACACCAAAACTAAGTGAATAACTCACCTATATATGCAATTCATCGACCTTGATAACAAGGTTGGCTAAACCCTCAACCTGCAACTCACAATTACAAAAATTACATTACATGGTACAAAGATCAATCACCAGACCATTATAATGATTTACATTACATAGCATGGACCTAATTCAAATTTCCAAATGATCTCATCCATCAGAAATCACGCCATGATCAACCACAACATGCTACATCATTAGAAATACCGTATAACACTAAAATCAATACCGGTTGACAAAAACCACCAAAAAATTGCACAACAATCAATGCGGATCACCAAAACAAATAGGACACAACTAGGAAACACCAAAAAGAATGTTAGAATCATCACCAATAGCTGCACCAACACCACTTATCAAATCTTCATCAATCAACATCAAGAAGCTCATGAACACAACCAAATCAACAATTGTCACGAAGAAAGATAACTTGCGGGGAACAAAATCATGAACCATCTAAAATAAAGATACACAAGATCATCCCAAACAATATCCCAAAATCTTAGCACAAGATCTGATCACACTGGAATATACCAGAGGAAATACCAGATTCTACAAAGCAGTGAGATCAGCAAAACCAAACTACAAAACCGGATCAGAAGATCTTCCCAAACTCATCGGAATAAACCACAGGAGTGTGTTGACATCAATGACAACAACATATCCTAGCAACAACAATGAAAAACCATATCCAACAACTCAAACATGGTGTTAGGTTCGTTTCTTCTCTGTAGCAACTGAGGAATCTGGGTGGGTGTAGAGAGCAATGGAAGCTTCTTTCAGTTTAAGGGCTAGGTAGTGGCAAATTTCCTTTATGGGAGAGATCAGATTTGAGGATGAAAAATATTTTCAAATTCAATGATCCCATATTTTTTTGGATGATTCGAATGTTGTTGGTTGATAGGTTTACGAAAGTAGAGACTAAATATCATTCTAATGTGGACATTTCATCCATGGTGCTCGCATGGTGTTTAGAATTGGGAAAGAAAGAAGAGGATTGGTGGGTGATGGAAGCCTGTGCCAAAACAAAATGGAGCCTAGATATAGGTGCCTTTATAAGGATGGCTAAGTTGGGTGAAGGCTTCATTGCTAAATGAGGGAGATGGGTGTAGACAATTAATTTTACCTCATCGCTAAGGACATTCATATTATGGTGTTCGATTGAGAACATTGAAGACCGATGCGAGGAGGCAGCCATTGGATTTCAGTTTATCAAAGAATACATTTAGGAATGTGAAAAGGAGAAAAGGGCCAATGATGTAGTGGGCATGTCTATGAAATGCAAGAAGCTCAAACTAAAAAAGGATGACTACTGGAAGATGCAGCTAGATACGAAATGAGGCCAGGTTTATTAGATTTAGTCTATGTTTTTTTCGGTTATTATTAGTATTTGAAATGTAAATCTAGCATTCTCAGTAAGACCAAAGTTTACTTTAGTGGTGAATATTCGCCAATGGCAAATTTTTCACGTCATCGACCTGGGAAATGGCGAATATTTTCTACTGACTGGGGGTGGCCATGTCGCCAGAACATTATCAATCTCCATCAAATTCATGGCCCAATCGCCATATGTTTTATGTAATTAAATGTTTCTATGCAAGGATTTCACCAATACAATATATGTTGGACACACGGTAAATTTAATTTTTTCGCCTACACTCTTCGAGGTTGCCTTAATAGACGACCATAATTCTCCTATAGGCATGTGAAGATTTGTTCGCTAGGAGGACCCAATTCACCCATCATTTTGCCGATGTGTGTCTCCATTCACCCTAACTTTTGCCAACTATATTGTATTTGCCAATTATTTGGATGACCCATAATCGCCTCAAAAATTATATGTCGTGTTATAGTTACGTGAGATTCGCCAAATATTTATATACCATATAAAATTCCCACAAAATTCACCATATAAGGATTGGTATAAATACATGCAAAGATCAAATCTATCTCTACACAATCTGGTGGGTTCTATGCTCTGAATTCTGATCAATAGCGAAGTTTTAGACTAAGGAAATTCATTGTTGTTGACTGCATTGGCAACTGCTAGTGACCTAAAGGTGAGCGATCATATTTTTGAAAGGTTATAATGTTATTATGAATTTATCTATATTTGTTTGCATTGTTGAGTTTATTTTTATTCAGTGGTGACCCGTCAGTGCCAAGTGGTCAGTTGGGACATTCAGACCTCAGACATCTAGATTGTAGGTCGTAGGGCCAATGAAACATATATTATACTTTATAGTCTATTATTGCTTCTTCAACAAATTGATATTCTTTTGGCAGCCTTTATTTCAATGGAGATGTCGAACAGGAAGAAGGGTAGGAAACTTGAATGTGGGGAAGGCCATGAGAGGCCAACAAAAAGCAAAAAATTGTCTTCGTACTTTGGCTTTGGAAAAGAGTGTGGTGAAAATCAAGAAGGTACATCGTCACAAGTACAAGTACAAAATTCACAACCTACACCGCATATTGAAGATGACGACGAACTTGATATCTAAGATTAGGATGATCTTGAAGAAGATTATCTGGTAGATGCCCAAGTTAGCCAGAATGATATAATCGACTTGGGTGATAATGCCATTGATGATAATGCATAGAAGGGGAAAAGAAAAGCTAGATCAAAAAAGGATGAACCACAATCAAAAAAGGACTAGGAGTGGGATATGTCAGTGAGGAATTTTCAAATTAATTGGGCATCAAAGTATCCATTCATTGAACTAGTGGAGAATCCAATTGAAGGTGAGCCTCCAATAGAATGTCGGTGTAAGATTTGCACTTGGAAACATAACAAGGAAATTAGGTTGCAGCTAAAATTTGACACCATAGAAAAGCATATGGGTAAAGTTTATGAAAAACAAATGATAGATGGGGTTGAAAAATTAGTGATAAGATGGAAAACAAAGGAGGAATGTAAGCATGTGAGGAATGCCAAAGAGTATTATTTTCATGAGAAAATACAAATGAAGCCTGCTGAAGTTAAAGGTTCTATTGAATCTAGTTTTGGAAAAGCAATGCAAATAGAACAACTGGGAAAAGTTGTTTAGTTAAGTGTTGTTTTTTATATTTTGAGCAGAAGGCATGCTATGATAGATTTCCCATCAATTAGTGGTTTATTACACTTTTTGAAAGTTCCTAACTATCCTAATAGACACTGGTCAGTAAACAATGGATGGGAATGGGCAAGTTGTCTTGCTGAGGTTGAAAAAGAAGATGTAAAGGAAAAAATAAGAGAGTCAAACTTTATTGCATTTTCTTTATACGAAGTTACGACCGTAGACAATACTTCATGGGTATGCATGCATGTTTATACTGTAGAGAATCATACCCACCAACCTCATCTACTATCTGTTACTAAAATGAAGGAGAGTGCGACAACGGAAAATTTATTTCAACTAGTAAAGAGAAGTTTAATTGAATATGGAGGTATGGATGACATGACGGTAGCCAAAAAATTGGTTTGTGTTGGAGCAGATGGAGCTTCAGTAATGCAAGGTCACAGGAACGGTCTTTGTACAAAGATTAAAACTTCATTTACACCGTACATTACTGCAATTCACTGCATGGCTCACAGAATGAATCTAGCTTTTGGAATTGTGAGCAAGTTTGCTTCGGTTAAAAAAATTAAAATTTTAATCATAGAGCTCTACTCACACTTCTGTCGAAGTCTCAAGCGATTTATGGAATTTCAACACTTTGCTGATAGAATAACTGATGGGAACAAGCTTCTCAAGGATAATGATACCAGATGGATCTCTTTGGATGGTCCAACGCATCGAGTGTTTTCAGAATATCCATTCTTGATCGGACTATTTCACACAACTCATGACGAATCAGATCAATCGAAATTTCCTGACCTTCTTCGAAGGTTAAGTAATTTAGAGACACTCTTAACTTTAGCAGCTCTTCTGCCCATGCTAAAGGAAATGAGGAATATTATGAAGGCTGCCCAAAAAAGAGCTTTGTATATTACAAAATATGCTACGTTGCATAAAATGACATGCATGACCCTCGACAGTCTCTATCAAAATCAACCAACACTATCTGATGAAAAATTTGTAAGTGGCGGACACTCACAGATTTGAAAAATCCTGATAACTTTTTACAAATCGGTGCAGACAGGGAGGTATGTGCCAATGTAGGGGGAGTTGAGATACCAATGCACTTCTATGCCATGGTCGACCCCGAGGAACCAGGAAAGTGCCCCAAAAAGCAACTAGCAAGAGTTACAATGGAAGATTTTGACAAGATTGTTGAAACTGTAACTACGTCTGTGAAGAAAATTGTGTATGATCTTTCCTCACAAATTAGAAGCAGATTCCCTCTTGACAACCTACTCAAAGCCATGTCTATTGTGTTTCCTCATTATTGGAGCCTCAACATTGCATCTGATTTTCAAAGTAAGCTACTGATTTTGATAAAATAATTTTGCATATCCAGAGAATTGAATGGAGTAACTATAAATGGAATATTAGATGAAACTCATCTTCGAGAGAAATCATCTCATTTTGCATACACTATGAGAGAACAATATGGCAAAATGGAGAACCCCCGCGAAGAGGGATCAGTAACAAGGCTTTGGAAATAGAAATTAAAAATGTTGTTTTCTCCTTTGATGGAAACAAAGCTCCTAGTCCTGATGGCTTCCCAATGCTCTTTTTTCAGGAGTTCTGGGACATTATCGAGACTGATGTTGCTAATGGGGTTAAGGAATTCTTTGGGGCTAGAAAACTCTTGAAGGAAATAAATGGTACTTTTATTTCTCTTATCCCCAAGATTCAAGGTGTTGATTCTCTGGACAAGTTCAAACCTATTAGCCTCTGCAATTCCTTTTATAAGATCATATCTAAGGTCCTGACCTCTAGACTCCTGTTTATTCTTCTGGCTTTTATTAAACACCAGCAGAATGGGTTTGTTCCTGGAAGACAAATTCTCGATTCCATTATTACTGTTCATGAGAACATTCACTCTCTTGTTAAAGAGAAGAAGCAGGGTCTCATCCTTAAGCTAGATCTCTCCAAATCCTATGATAGGGTGGACTGGTCTCTTCTTCAGAAAGTCCTCTCTACTTTCGGATTTGCCTCAAGAGTTGTGGATCTTTTATCCCAACTTACCACTACTGCGTCCTTTGCTGTTCTTGTCAATGGTTCTCCTTCAACCTTTTTCCAAGCTTCGAGAGGTCTTAGGCAAGGAGATCCTATCTCCCCCATCCTATTCATTATTATGGCAGAATGCTTTGGACGGACCATGGAAAATTTGGTGCAGATAGGATCCTTTAAGGGTCTCCAACCTTCTTCTGCTGACCTTATTTGTTCACACTAGCAGTTTGTTGATGATACAATAATTATGGGGGATTCAAGCATCTCAGAAGCTAAAGTTTCGAAGAATACCTTGTGTAAATATGCTTCTGCAACGGGGCAGCTTATTAACTGGGCCAAAAGTGATGTCTTTTTCATTAATACTCTGGAGAGAAGACAACAAAGGATCAGTAGAATTCTGGAGTGTAAGATTGCTAACCTTCCTACTACCTACCTTGGTCTCCCCATGGGGATTGCCCCTTCTGACTCCTATTGGAGTTCGTTGGTTGATAAATTTCACAAAAAACTTGCAGGTTGGAAAGGGGCTCTATTAAGTCAAGCTGGTAAGCTTATTCTTCTTAAGGCTACTCTTCAAAGTATCCCCATTTATGCTTTTAGCCTATTCAGAATTCTAGTCAAGTATGCTGAAGCTATTGAGAAAATTCAAAGAAGATTCCTATGGTTTGGGGTGGAGGAAAAGCAAAGAATGTCCTTGGTGGCATGGGATTAGGTCTACAAGCCAAAAATAAAAGGTGGTCTGGGGCTTAGGAGGATTTGACTTTAAAAAAATCTCTCTTGTCAAAACAAGTTTGGAGATGGTTTAACTCTGATTCTGAATGGTGCAAAATTTGGAGAAGTATTCTCTTTTGTCCTCTTCTCTATCTTCTTTTCTTAATTCGGATCTTAGTATATATGGATCTAATATCTGGAACCATGTTTCTAAATGTAAAGAGGTGATTGCTAAAGGTGTGACATGGAAACTTGGAAATGGTAGAAAAGTGAGATTCTGGGAGGATCCCTGGCTTTTTAACAAACCCCTAATTGATTTCTATGAGTGGGCTTCCCATGCCCCCTCCTATATTGGCTCTTTTGGTACCTTAGTGGCAGATTACTAGGATGGGAACAATTGGCAGAACATTGATAGAATTCATCCCAGTCTCTCCAAGCTCAAAACCCAACTGTCTGCTATCTGGCTGAATAAGGAAGAGGACGCTCTGATCTGGAGATATAACCCCAAAGGTACCTTTACTATATCTTCGATGTATTGTATCCTCTCCCCCTCCCCTCCTATGAATCCTTTCTGGTCTAAAGCTTGGTTAAAAGGGCTAACTCCTAAAATCAATATGTTCTTCTAGACTATTCTCCAGAATAAGATCCTTACAGCTGACAACCTTAAATGCAGAGGTTTTGACCTTCCAAATAGGTGTGTGTTGTGCTTTCATGAGGAAGAGTCAGTGGACCATCTTGCCCTCCACTGTTCTTTCTCAACCTCTATTTGGGAAAGCTTCCTCAAAAGCTTTAGTCTTGCTTGGGTGTTTCCTAGTAACATCAGAGATTTGTTCTCTTCCTCGCAAATTCATTGGACCAACTCTTTTCTGAGGTGCATGTGGTAGCTCTCTCTGCCTCACATTTTATGGGGTCTCTGGAAGGAAAGAAACAACCGAATTTTCAGGGATGTGTCCTTAAATCAAGACATTGTTTTTCAGAAAATTCAAAGGGCTATTCAGGAAAATATGGGAACTATGGAGGTCTCTTGTTACTCAAACAACTCTTTGGAGTCAAATATCTTAAGAGCCTGGAATATGAAGATCACTGATGGTCATAATATCAACCATAATAAAAGGCTTGAAGTTAAATGGAAAACTCCTCCCCATGGTTGGCTCAAAATCAATTTTGATGGAGCAGCCAAAGGAAATCCAGGTCCTTCAGGCTGTGGAGCTATTCTCAGAGATGATAAAGGCATTTGCAAAGGTATGGTTGCTGTCCCTATTGGCATTCAAACCAATCATAAGGCGGAAGTTATGGCAGCCCTTCAAGGCATTATTCTTGCCAAAAAATGGAACTGTACCCATCTTTGGATCGAAGGGGATTCCAATAATATTATTAAGTGTCTCAATGGGACCTCTTAGCCCTCTTGGTCGATCCACAATATAATTTTTTCTACTATTGAAATCATCAGAACCTTCAAAAAATGCCACATATCCCATATATATCGGGAGGCCAACTGTTCTGCTGATTGGGCTGCAAACGTGGCGGTGAAGAATGATACAATTACCACGTGGATAGGTGAGAGCGGTCTTCCTGGAGATATAAGACAAATCATAATAAATGAAAGATATCGAAGTACCCCAAAGAATCTTGATTGACAAGGCAATTATGATATGTACTGATGTAAGCACTTCGAGTTACTTCGATAATGAGGGAATTACTCATTATAACATCAAATTTAGCAGAACGTGCATTATAACTTGTCAAATCATTAATGCTACGCATGCTTTCTGGGCTTTTGTTTTAGTTTTGAAAATCTTTCTGTTTCACCAGCTCTGTAACCTGAACTTGACTGTGAGAAATGACACCATGGGCGGAAATAGGAGAAGATATGAACCAGGAAGTTGCAAGGAGTGGAAACAGAAAGAAGAGGTGTGGGAAATTTTGCAGAAGGGTGGTCTTTTGAGCTTCCTTGAGAGACTCCATGGCCGTGATGGAAAGATAACTAGCTTCTTCTGCAAAAATTGGAAGAAGGGCAAGCTTAAGATGGGCAACCAACTGGTGGAAATTGACGAAGAGCTAATAGCTAAAGCCACGGGACTCAAAAGGGAGGGCTGCAATTTCTACAAAGACAGGAAGGTCAGCAAGGAAGCCATTGAAAGGTACCCGGTCACAGAGAAAGAGAAGAAAAAACTGGTAAAGTTGAGCAAAACCTATTACCCGCCTAGGGCTTTTGCAAAGCCCTGGCGGGAAATTCTCTTTGTTTTAATGAGGTATATAACTCTAGATGGCAAGTTTACGAAAGTATATGGATATCACTTTGTCCTCTTAAATCATTTTAGGCATAACGATAAGGTGAATTTCCCTTATTTCTTGCTCTGTTCTATGAATGTATCCCTAAAAGCATATAAAGAAAATCCTTGGGGTGACACCGCAATGCACCAGGGACTTATGGTCCTCATTTATGATCATCTAAAGGCCAGTAAAATCAATCGAATGCAACTCTCTGTGGATTCGGAAGAAGATATGTCTGATTCTGATTTCTCAGAGGAGGAGGATTCAGATAATGATTCCTCGACTGAAAATGAGGAAAGCTCTGACGACTCAGAGTATGAGAGGAACAAGAAGAGGAAATCAAAACCCTCTTCTTCTAAGAGCAAAAAATCCCAAAGCAAACCCTTGATTAGTATCTCTTCAGAAGAAGAGGACTCTGATTTCCCTGAGGAGAAGAAGAACCCTAAGGGAGTGCTAAAGGGAAAAAGTAAAATCCGAGCCCAACCCAGGAAGAAGAAAAAGAAAACAGAGGAGACTGGCAAAGATCTGGAGGACACAGGCAAGGAACCGGAAGAGGACAAGCAAACAAGAACCTTGGAAACTGAACAAAGCCTAGAGATGGAGACTATGGAGGAGACCCTCAGGGCCACTGACACTATTTCTGCCCTCCATATTGCTAAAGATGAACAGATAACCCCTGGTAAAGCTACTCCTTCTCCTGGTCCTTACCCGGAGGCCTTGAAGGGTTTTATGAAAACTATAGAATGGATTATTGATGGGAATAAGAATACTGTGGATGATTACAAAAAACTCTACAACAGAGTCATGATCCTGGAAACCATTAACATTGAAGAGGGGAATACTATGGCCAATTATATCAAAGATTTGAAGAACACAATTGCCAAAGCGGAAGACATCAGAGATGCCTTTAATCCTCGGTTTGAGAAAATTGAAAAGGAGATATAGGATAGAAAAACCTTGGAGGAAACTAGCGAAAAAAAGCTCTCGGATACAGTTGCCAAAGTGGACAAGATAGAGGAGTGCCTCAAGAACATTGCGAAGCAGAGTCTCAGCATTCTGAAAATCTCAGCCAACAACACCCGTGCCCTCATCAGCAAGCTCGATGATGAAAAGGAAACCCAGGAAATTGACCTAGATGCAGAAGGAACCGGGGAAGTCCAAGGTCCCAGAACTCGCACCCATGGAAAGAGGAAGGAAAAGAAAGTGAATAAGGACCTGGAGGAGCTAAAAGCAGTTGGGGTGACTTATGATGAGCTGGTGACTAAGGCAGAGGATCTGCTGAAGAAAATCACTATGTAGTGTCTCCTTGGGTTCTTTGTTGTTTTTTGTTGTTTAGCTGTTTTTTCTATTCGCTGGTTTTTTGGACCAGTCGCTTTGTATGTGGACTCTATTTTCTCTGTTGTTTATTTTAACTATGTTGTAATGGTTTTGGGTCCTTAAAACCTGTTTTTCAATTAATCAGAACAAGGCTTTGGAAAATTATAGCTGAGAATGAGCGTTGCATGATTCAATGCTAGAATATTTGAAGCTTGCTGATTTATATCTTACCATGATATTGGGTTCGGTGGAAGATGAGAGAGTTTTCAATGCTTTGGGATTCCTAAAATCAAAGCTAAGAAACAAACTAGACAAAAATTTGGAAAATTGCTTGAGGCTCTATACAGCTAGGTATGATGTCCACTGTTCCTTACAATAGGGCACTACAAATCAGGAGGTCCAAATGTGAAAGAAGAGGTTTGGGCAACACTTCAAACCAAAGTGCCAGTGGGACTATTGACTCATGTACTAGACCTACTGGTAGCATTGAGATGTAGTTCAATGAAGGTATGCAGACTCAGAGTGAAGAAACCACATACAAGAATCAAGAAAGCTCTGAATTTGATGAGGATGAATGGCAACTGTAAGAGAATGGTATTTATTGATCTTATTACTGTATCTCATCATTCATATTACAAAAGCATATTACTTTTTGCAATTAGAATTTAATATTGGTTTGTAATTGTATTTTTCAACTTTCTATTTCCAAATTTAAAATAGCATAATAAAAGACCATAATGTGTTTATTGATACAAAGATGTTTATTGTTTATTTAGACATGTTTGAGTCTCAAATCTGTGTGATACATTTCAGAACCATATGATACAATTCATGCAATAGTAATACACATGTCGAGAACTTAGATTTTCATTAATTCTTTCAAAATATAGCCATATGATACAATTCATTTAATAGTAATACACCAATCTGTGTGATTCTCCATGCAAATTGCAAAAGTGAATACAAAGTTTCAAAGTCCTTTGCAAATGACCCTGAATTCCCTTTTATAGAAACAAGAGAGCAACAACAGCTTCTGTGTGATTCTCCAATGTCCATGCAAAAGTGAATACAAAGTTTCAGAACCCTTTACAAATGACCCTGAATTCCCTTTTATAGAAACAAGGGAGCAACAACAGCTTCCAGTCAAATTGCAAGTTTGCAACATGTGAAGACTCAACATCAAAATCATAAACTCAACATAGATTTACATGCCCATCACAAGTCGGATTAGCAATTTAACAACTACTACATGTCTGATGTCTCCTGTTCAAAAAATAGAGTTCAAAATTAAATATTAATTCACGCCATGACAAATGAAACATAGATAATAGCAGTGCCTAAAACCTAGTAATCAGTAATAGAGAAATGCATAAATGTTAAAGCTTTGGAGAATTTGAGAATACAAATTTATTGGCTGAAGTTTTGCACTATGCATCATAGATTTATAGGCTGGATTGGCAAATTAGCAATAGCGAGTGCTGGTTTTTTCCTATTCACAAAACAGAGTTATTTCAAGTGATGCCAAATTCCAAACAGAAAAAACATAAAACCTTGAAATTAAGAGTAAAAGAAGAAAATTATGCAATACATACTATGATTCTTAAGATTTATGTGTCAGTTTTTGTAGGGTGCTCCACTCTTCATCTGATGGAAGGTCAATATTCTGTAAACTATGGAAAGTCAATTGCAACTTCGTTAACAATCCATATTTAGAAGATTGACTTGACATCACTGTTTCATCCAATACTGAATTTAGAGTTGTAAATGGTTGGATGAATTCCAAAAAGCTTTGGGGAGTTGTGTCCTTAGGAAGCAAGTCCAAATCAAACTTGATTTTTATCTCCTTGCTTTTTTTGTAAGCTTCTTTTCCAATGAATTTATTTGATGGGTCAACGGTCTTAGGCAAACCAAGTTTAATCAAATTATTTTTCTTTTCTTGCAGCTTCAATATCTTTTTGCCACATTTTTCCATAACTTATGATGTTTCCCTTAGTTTCTGGCATTTTTGAATGATAGATGATGTCTTAACTGTGGCATCAATGCGGCTCTTAATTCCCTTGGATGCCAAGTAGCTGTCACTGGTACTGTAGACTACTTGTAGAATCTATCTTGCCATATCCTCTTTTGAATAAACATGTATGCTCTTCTCAAAGTTCCCTTAGACTTTCATTCAATTCAAACCATTCACACAACTTGTCACTCCTATGCATTATTTGTTGCCAAATGTTTTCTTGTATATACTTCGTTGTATTTTTCATATTATCTTTCAAGCTATCCTCCAAAGTTTTTATTTTATCATTTGCATTGTGCACATTTTTTTCTTTCTTCCTCTACTTCCTCTTGCAAATTTTTTTCTTTTTCCTTCCCACGATCCAACAGGTCCTACATTTTTCTTATTTTGGCAGCAACAATCTCATAAATTTTGTATAATTTTTGAAAACTGGCTCTTTCCCCATCAATTGTTTTACTTCTTTTAGCTAGTTTTTCTCTTAGGTCCTTCAATTCTGCATCCATCTTCTCCTGCTCTGCAATTTCTACTGTAGAGCCCAATTTTTTTATCCTTTTCTATGAATCATTGCACTTGTTATCTGCTTCTTTCCTCCTTGATTTTTTCGTTTTCTAGGTATGCCTGTAACTTTTCTATTTGTTTCTCCAGTTTTTTTTTTTCTCTCCACTTTTAGTAGTGAAGTGTAGACCACTTCATTAGTCCTTTTTGACACACTAATTTTGTCCACATTATGTACTTTGGAAAAATCCATTTGGAGGGTGCTAACTTGGAATTCAGAGGGATCTATTTGACTGTGTCGTGGATTTTTATCTTTAGTTGGGGTTAGGAGCATAAAAACCATGAACTCCATCATATCTTTCTGTGGGTCATATGTTGGAAATACCCCATTCCTTGCAGGTTGTTCATCTAAAACTTTAGTCAGGGCACCCCTATGAAATGCTTTCTTTTTTTCTTTATTTGCTTTTGTTGTGTGTTCATATTTTTTATAGTAATCACAAAATTGAAAATTTGGGCTTGTTGAAGCAATTGAATGTTTGAAAGGTGACATGGGAATAATAGAGGTTCCAGTTCCACTTATGCTTGTGGTTTTAACTAATGTTTGACTAGGATTACCAACAACAATTCCTGATCTTGTCCCACTCCCACTAACACTTTCATGTGTAGTTTTCATAATCTTTTGAGGTGTGTGATCTGAAGTTGCAAATAATTGTTTTGTAGTGTCAATGGCACTTGATATAGGATTTTGAATAGTATGAGTATCTACCACTAGTGGCCTCTTGCGAGAGATATTTTGTTGTAGCCCTTGTCCAACACCAAGACAACTAGTATCAGTAGTAGTACCCATGCCAACCCCACCAATCATAGTGGCACTTGACTGAACAATAATAGGAATACTATCCCCAGATTCCCCACCTGTGGCAGTGGCACTTGATTCACCACCAATGGGAATACCATGATGTGGTGGTGGTTGTGGATTTGAACCTAAAACAAATGTAGGTGGACCCTGAGGGTAATGAGTAGTACCTATCCGTGATGAATCTGAAGAATCAAGTCCAATGACTGGTTTAACAGGAGCTTTTGATTTTGACTCTGATGGAAGTTGTACTTGAAGTGGATATCAAATGCCCTCTCCTCTGGGACCTAGACCACCACCTTCAAAACCCATTTTTTCCACAATGCTTTCCCTTTTGCTATATTTTTCTTTCATAGACTCATTGACTCCACCTAATATTTTAGGGACTATAGTAGTTGTTGGAGTGGGCTCAACCTCATACTCATCATCATCTTCAATCCTGTCATATGCTATTGTGGGATGCTCCATATTCCACAATTTGCTAAACTCTCCATCCTCGTCAATGGTCCCAAATTCTGCACTGGTCTTTGGTTCACTAAGATTCTTCCTCATAGTCCAAAAATCATTTATTTTTGTTTGAGTCTGAAAAATCTCTTTGCATTCTTGCAGAATTGATTTGGGAATAGATTTGTTAGATGGATTAGCATATTTTTGGTAGAAATTGTAGGACCTCCTATTTTGGATGCCCTGGCCCTCCTCTGTTGTCCTCTGTGTGTGCAATGCCATAATTTATGATGAAATTTCTTCTGTTGAAATGTTATTGTCAACTGCAATTTTCTCCATCTCTTTTTTTAACCTCATCCCAGGAGTCCATGTTTCTAAGCTTTTCTAGAAATGATTTATTTTCATGTTGGCATAACACTGAAGAGTTCCCATTTTTCTTAAGCCTTGCTTGAACTACACTGATTGGATCATACTGCCAGAGACCTTCATCACCAAAGTTAAAAACTGTCAAAAAATCATGTGCCACATTGAATGCTTTTCTCTCAAATGTGAACCCTCCACATGAGAAAGGAAAGGAAGGAAATATGCTCTTCTTTTGCTAACCATGGAAGTGCCTATCTGTGCTCTTTGATTATCGTACATACTCCAATGCAAATACCCTCTCTGTCACATGTATTGGAAGTTTGTATGGTTTTACTGTCGATCCATAAAACCTTAACACAGTGAATTCTTCCATGAAGAACCAGTCAGCCAATTCTATTTGACTTCTGAGTTGAATGCAATCTCTACAAGACACAGGCAACCTAGGCATTGTAGTGCTTGTAACTTCATTATACATTGGTGCCATAAAGAAGTCTACAAAATGGTTGTAGTTCTTTCTGTTATCATGGTTGTAGTTCTTTCTGTTATCATGCATCCTTATCTTTGGTGTCCATTCATATATTGGACACTCGGTTCTGTTTCGAGTCTTCTCATCAATCTTATAGTTCACAATTTGAAGATTGTTGGTCTCGAATATTGCATGATACTTGGATAGAAGGAGATAGAACAAGTAGGATGAGAACCTAAATGTCTTGCAGGAACCTTTTTTTATCATTAGTAATTGTTTTTGCATGGATTGAACAATGTGCTCAATAAAATTATATCTTACTAGCTGACCTACAAAATGGATATTATAAATCATTTCAAGAAGGCTTGCACACACTTCCCTATCATTTTCCAATCCCAGGCAAAATGACAGCAAGGAAATAGTATTCCCAACCCATGGAACAAAAATGTTAGAATCATAAGGAGGCTTATGATTCTAATCTAACAGAATACCACTCTTTATTAAAGATTTGATAAATGAATCTCTACGACTTGGATCAAGACTCTCATAATTCCTTGCCAGCTTTCCTAGGTCAATTTGGACGTTGGAGTTTTGGGCTTCAAATCCTAGGTTCAACAAACAAGCAAATTCTCCCTCATTTATGGATAAAATTTCCTCTTTTGTATTTTTATTGATAATTGTTTTTTTATCTTCATCATAATTTTTGGTGCAGACAATGGCAAAATCAAGGCAAGGGAATACTTCAGGTAACACCATGCTTCCCAATCCAGCATCCCACGATGGGATTTTATTTGTTCTTTGTTTTAACATTGGGTTGAAAATAGTAAATTTTGGCTTGGATGCATCTGCCACCTTACTAGACAATGTATATCTAATATCTATGATACGCTTTTCACCATGGATAGAAGGGTCATAAATATCATGGTATTCATCAGTGGAACCTAGTGTTTTAACCAGTTTGGTTAGGTACATTTTGTTTTTCACTTGGCTTCTTGTTGAACTATTGCTTCCCATTTTCCCCATCACTTTTATTGTTGATAATTCAAAATAATGCTAGATAAAAACCTAAAAATGCTAACCCTCAAATTGGACCATGAGATTAAAAAAAGCAAAAAAGGTCGGATGTAGGTGTTCTAGATTTTACCCAAAATTTCTATTTGACTAGATTGGCGCAGACAGTCTCTGTTGCAACTTGCATTCCTTAATCTAGTAGCAGTTTTTGAATCTCCCTCGATTTACTAGTTTGTCCATAAAATGAAATATGATTATGATTTATGAGTCTCTTATTTTGAAAACTCTGAAAAGTACAAAAGTAATACCTAAAGGGCAAAATATCTAGAATCATGTTGTAATTTTATTAATTATTATTAATAACTATTCGATGCCAAAGGAAAAAACATTCAGTCTAAATTCTGAGGACATTAAATGTCAAACGTTCAATTCCGGGCGAAGTTCTCACAAATGTGTTCACTTCCCACATTCGGGCCGAAATCCACCCTAAGTCGTTGATCTTTGCTCATCCAACGGACGATGGTACCTGTTGTCAGATGTCGTGGGTCCCATGACTTCTGCCATTTTTTGAGCACGTCACCATACTCATGTCACTTTTCGGGACTGTTTTTTAAGTCTATTTAATCATTTTAAACTTTTGCCCGAAAAAGAGCTTTATAGACTTAATTATATTTAATTAAATTTAAAACGTTCTATTTCAGGCGAAGTTCTCACAAATGTGTTCACTTCCCACATTCGGGCCGAAATCCACCCTAAGTTGTTGATCTTTTCTCATCCAACAGACGATGGCACCTATTGTCAGATGTCATGGGTCCCATGACTTTTGCCATTTTTTGGGCACGTCACCATACTCGTGTCACTTTTCGGGATTGTTTTTTAAGTCTGTTTAATCATTTTAAACTTCCGCCCAAAAAAGAGCTTTATAGACTTAATTATATTTAATTAAATTTAAAACATTCAATTCCGAGTGAAGTTCTCACAAATGTGTTCACTTACCACATTTGTGCCGAAATCCACCTTAAGCCGTTGATCTTTGCTCATCCAACGGACGATCGTCGATGGTACCTTTTGTCAGATGTCGCCGGTCCCATAATAAGAGACATTTAAAGATGTGCAATAGTTTGAGATAACTATTAAATATAATGTTAATATTAGTTGTAAAAATATGAAATTCAAAAATAGTATAGAACATGAAACTTAGTTTCTAGAATAAAACAAATAACTAAATAAAAATATAAATTTTGATATACAATTTGAAAGGTAAAAGTTTAATATAAAAAAAAATCATCCAATATTAAATCTAAAATATTAATTTAAAGTTTAACAAAATTCTTAAAAAATATGTTTACGATATATAATTTTAAAAAATAGTTAAAAAATATATATAAAAGTTCAACATAAATTTAGTGTAATATAAATTTTAATTTAATAAATAAATAAAGACTAAAAATATATATAAAAGTTCAACATAAATTTAGTTTAATATAAATTTTAATTTAATATAATTTTATTGATAAATAATGTGGTGAATCTTATTGATAAACCTGCACCTCCTAAGGACCTATGCAATATGCATTACCTTTGATCCTAGTGAGACTATTGGAAATTGAAATTTGAAACACCTGATAGCCCACTATAAGTCTATATATCACCTGCAAAGATCAAAGACATACTCTCACGAGGGGTTCTCATTGATGATTGATCCAACATGTATGGTGAATGTAATAAGTTAAGAATATCTTTATACTTTACATTGTTACAATTGCATGAAGTAAGTTAGTAACATATTGATATGATAAATTCGATTTAGTGGTTAAGATCTTAGATGGTTTCTCTTGTCCTACTATAGGTTCTATTACTCTTCCAGTTCTCGTTAAGGTTGGTACTAAGTGCTTAGATGTGATTATTGCTATCATTCCTAAATCCTACTTCAGATCAATTTTGTGTGACATTGGGACATCCTTGCCCTTGGTTCGCTTCCATGAAAGCAATCCCATCTACCCTTCATAAATGTATCAAATTTCTTCATTATGACAAAATCTTAACTATAAATCATAGTTGATAGCATGTACCCAATACCAAGTTACCAACCCACACATGCACTAGTTCAAAGCTTCAACAACAAGTAAGTTGGAGTTTTAGTTTTAATTCACTTGTTTTTCACGAGATAAACTTCTTTTTTTTATATATTTATAAAATTATAATCAACCATAATCAATGTACAAATAATTAATGGAATGAACTGAATTTTTTTTTTATATATTAAATATAGAGGAAGAAGCATTACATAAAAAAGATCACAGTATTAAATTTATTTCCATTGTTTAATAAAATATTGAAATAACGTAGCTCATAGACAAAAAGCATTTGAAAAACTTTCATTAATAAAAATGAAATAGAATTATAGAAAGCATTTTTATATCCATAAGACTCTAAGAGGCAAACTGAAACAAATCGGAATTTGAAAAATTATCATTAATATTTATGCTTTAGAAATTTACAATATTTACGTCTGAGACTTGAGTCCCTCAAAAATTACTGAGCCAAAATGAGTGAGCCATTGAGCCTGTTAGGTTTCGAGGACATAGGAAAAAAAAAACTACTAGGGGCCTAGGGGGGTGGGGCTAGGGCATAGGTAGTGGATGGTTTACAACTTTGCCCTAAGAATCTGGCCCTCCTTCCATGTAGAATTATTCAGACAGCATAAGCTGAGAGAATTCTTCAAGCCACATGTAGTTTTGAAAGTAGTCTAGGAGCAACCATTTTCGGAGGAAGTCCCTACCAATCCGCGCCCATTTCTTGTGACGTGTCAAGTGCTCCGCATTCAGGTTCAAGAGAAATAGTTGCCTGGCCATTGGCACTGTTTGGTCAAGGAGGAGAAGCTTGGATAATGTACTCGCCCAAGGGATCCCCACCCCTACTTCTGCAAGGACGACAACAGTAATGTCGTCTAAGAATTTGTATATTCACCAATTGACTCTTCTAAGAATGTTGAAAAGAAAAACCATAATGCATTGTTTCTCTAAGGTACCCGAGAATCCTTTTAGCAACACCCCAATGTGTTTCTTTAGGTTCAGACATGAACTTTAGACCAAACTTACCACACATGTAATATCTAGTCTAGTAGTGGTCAAATAAAGTAAACTTCCAACAAGCTACCTATAGAGAGGGATTTACAAAAGGAAAATCATCAAAATTAGACAACTTAACACTACCCTTCATAGGTGTGGTCATGGGATTGCAATCTTGCATACAAAATCTATGAAGAAGATTTGCAACATACTTTTGCTGAGACAAAAATATACCATTTGTATGTTGCCAAACTTCAAGACCAAGAAAGTAATGCATCTCTCCTAAGTCAATCATTTGAATTTTGGAAACCGTTGTTGCTCTAAATTTAAGAAACAAAGAGGAATTATTGCTAGTATACGAGACCATCTATATGTAGAACAACAATTAATATATCCTCACCAAAATGTCTAATATAAAGATTAGGATCAGACTGACTTTTTACAAAATAAAAATAAAAAATAAAGATAAGACTCAATTATAGAGTACCATGCTCAAGGTGCCTATTTTAGACCATACAAAGCCTTTTTCAACTTGTAAACAAAATATTCTTTGGATGGAACTTCAAAAACTTGAGTTTGAGAAACATAAACTTTCTCATCAATCTAGACATTCAAGAAAGTACTTTTAATATCCATTTGATAAACACTCCATCAATTTTGAATGGCTAAAGACAAGACTAATCTAATAGTATCCAACCTAGATAAGGAACAAAAGTTTCGATATAGTAAATACCTACCTATTGAGTGTATCATTTTGCAACTAGTCTAGCTTTATATTTATCAATAGACCCATCAAGTTTATATTTAGAAGTCCATTTTGTACCGACAACATCCTTACCAAGAGCCAATTGAACCAACTCCCAAGTGTCATTTCGCTGAATGGACATCATTTCACTCTTCACGGCTGCAATCCACTCTTCCTTTGCACTAACCTTTGCAAAATCTTTGGGATCATTATTCTGCATAACATGAGTCATGAGAGCATAGTTAACTTGTCTATGAGATCTTGCAGTCATTTGATCAAAATTAATATCTAACATGAGTGATGGGTGATGATTTTTCTTAGTTGTTGTTTGTTATTTTTTATACTGCCTAGTCTCCACATTTGAGGATGAAGGTTCTGCATTATCAACTTCATGAGACACAATAAAATGAGAGTCCTCTTCATCTACATCATTCACAAGAGGGTTATATTTCTTCAAGTCAATCTCAATATTCACAAGATCATATAATCTATAAGCTTCGTTTTCAAACTATACCTAGTAAAAATGCATTTGATACTTTTTCATCCAACTTTTTTTCATTTTTCTTTTTTCTTTAGGAATATGTGCATAAGAAACACAACCAAACAACTTAAGATGAACAACATATGGTGTAAAACTAAAGCAAACTTGCTCAAGAGTCATTCATTCCATGAATTGTTTTGTGGGGCTCCTATTCAACAACTCCATTTTGTTACGGGGTGTGGTAAGTGGTAAACTCTCTTTAAGTCCCATGTTCTCGACAAAAATCCAAAAACATATTTGACCTATACTCTCCCCATTATTTGATCTAATGACTTAATACACTGACCAATTTGTTTTTCAACTTATTGTTTGAACTCAACAAATTTATCAAAAACTTTTGATTTATCAGCCAAACAGTAGATCCAAATTTTATAAGAAAAAAATCAATGAAAGTGAGAAAATACTTGGATTTATCTAGTGAGGGAGTTGCCATAAGGCCACATAAATCAGTATAAATAACTTCAAGGGGTTTTTGTGCCCTTCTAAACAAACCAATTAGAAAAGTATATATATGTTGTTTTTCAAACAAAATTCTTCTCAATGTTTTTGTTGATTCTTAAGAAATAGAAATCCTTCAACCACATATTTCTTCTTAAGAAAAAGTAAACCACCAAAATTTTGATGCCACTAACTATCATGCACCTCCATAGTACTTAAGACCTGCTTATGTGAAGAAAAGTGAAAGGGAAACATATGAACACCTGTCATCTATACTTGTGCAACCACTACATATCTTTGTGAGTTATCTTTAATTATACATTCATTCTTGTTAAAAACAACTTGATAATTTTGTTCAAGCATCTGACCAACTAATAACAAATTCTTTTTGAAAGCAAAAAATAACAAAGTATAAAAAATGTGCTTAATTTTACCATTCACATTTGCTACTTCATTGGTTCCTTTTCATTTAGTCCATGTGATTTATTGTCCCCCAACACAATATTAATATTATGTTTTTTTATCCAAATTAATAAATAGATTTTCATTAGAAGTCATATGTGAGGAACAACCGGAATCAATATACCATAAAGTATCCTTGTTAGAACTTGTATTCAAACAAGAAAGAAAGAAATTTTGTGCATCTTCTACAATATTGTGAGAAGATTGCTTATGCCAACATTCAGACTCATAATGGCCAAATTTGTTATAGTGAAATCATTGAACATGTCTTTTGTCTTTGTCAGTATCCCTGCTTATACCTCTATAATTGCTACTTCTTCCTTGAAATATAGAACCTCTTCCATGATCATATCCCCTACCTTTGTAGTTGTGACTAGACTTACCTCTATGTTCATATTTGGAATCATTGTCATATTCAAATTTGTGATAATCCTTAGAAAACTTAAGTTTTTTTGCTCTTATATTTTCCTTAGATGCAAGTGCTTGTTATAAAGGTTCTTCATTGCTTTTCATTCATACTTCTGTTGTTAATAGAATGTCACTTGATTCGTAAATTTTTATACATATAAGGTCTTTTGAAATGTCAACTTGTGGAAACAACATTATCAAATTTAGAAGGTAAACTTCTTAGAAGTTTCTCAATTACATGTTGATTTATTACATCATCTCCTATAATCCTCATTTGATTTATCACCCCTTCAACTTTTGTAACAAATTCATTTTGACTCATTTCAACATTTTCAAAAATTTTCATTTGTGTTTGCAACTCAGCTTAAGAATATACCATGCTTCTTTAGGATGTACACAACTACTTATCCGAGGAAAAAATGATTGATTTAATGCACCTTGAATGAAAAACAAAGTTTCTTTATCCTTTTGTTTATTTTGCTTAAGTTCTCTTTTTTTAATTGATTATTCAATGCATTTATATCTTCAAGTTTTTCATAATTCCTGACAATATCCTACAATTCTTTATTAGATTTCAATAAAATTTACATTGAATACTTCAATAATTTGTCCCATAAAAATAAAAATAGTCCAATGTACCCACAATTTTTACGATATCAAATAAATGAAACAAATAAATTTCACCCATCAATCTCAAATTTTGATAATCTATTTCTAGAACACGCTTACTTTTAAAAGAAAAACAAATTTCAATATCGAAAAAAAAATGTCTTTTTGATCTTCTCACTTTTGAGTGGATTTAAATTTGAATATAAGTTTGTAGTGTATATTCTAGCTGTACTACCCTTTACAATGAAAGGTGAAAAAAACGACATTTGATGATTTGGTTAAATAAGGCAATATAACATCTGTGAGTTTGGGATGCCATCAATAAAAAGTTGATTTCATTTGTAATGAGAGTGAAGAAGATCAATTGCATTGGGAGATGTTAGGGTTTGGCACGCAATTATGAAAAATTTGTTTCTTGTCGCATTCACATTGAACATTTGCTTTAAAAGTAAGGCTTGGGATGGCCCACAAAAGTGATACCAAGGGGCGAAACGCAATTTTCGTTGCAAATCATCATTTTTAAGCCCCTCGTGTCATATTTTTTATTTTTATTTTTGTGGCCTTTCTCCTCCTTCAAGGAAGTCATGATGAAAGCGTTTTTTTTTTTAAATTACCAAACCTACTCTTTCATATATCTTTCATATTGAAATGGATTTATTTTGTTTTTTTAAATCTTTTCAATTTTTTTTATTATTATTTTATTATAGATTATTTTTAAAATTAAAATATAATAAATTAACTTTTTAAATATTATAAACAATTATAATAATTTTATTTTCAGTTTTGAATTAAATGTATTTTAAATTATTAAAAAATTGTGTATAATATTTTTTGTTTTTAGTTTAATTACGTTTTATATTTCATAAACTTTAACTTACATACATATTTATGTGGAATTAAAAATTTATAAACAATTTATTTATTTTTAAATAAATTTGTATGTAAAATCTTTTGGTCATTTATCTCAATTTTCATATATTTTCATCATCGCTCTTATTCCAGATAACGCTGAGCTCAAGAGTCCCAAATGTCATTCCAAACAACAACTAATCTACATTTAGCTATTGTTGCATGCTTTCTGCACTAAGATTTCATAGTATCCCATCTCAAATAATGTTGTAGTTGATTAGGCTCTTGTGAGTAATTGCATCAAACGTAGAAAAAGTTGTGCATTAGTTTTAAATGTTTGAAGGAAAATTATCCCTCTCCTAACTTCCACAATTTGAGTTGGGATTGACCCAAACAATTAAATTAAAAAAATCATTTAAAAAAAATAAAAAATTCATTTTCATTTTATAGGGATATTCTAGACTTCATTAAAATTGAATCCATTTAATGAATCCAATTTTAATGTGCTTCACTTCTTATCTCAAAAATAATTGTCAAGTCTTGGGATGGTCCAAGAAATTGATCTTGATATTGTTCTAAATGAAAGCTCACTATATCCTTTTAAGAGATAAATATTCACTTAGAAGCATTAGTGTGTTTGCAAGAGAATCCAAATGTTGAAAAAAAAATCAAGATACCAAAAAAATAACTGAATATATCATATCGAAAACAATTATTATAGATGTTCAAAAGCCTAAAAAATGATGTAAAAAGAACAAATATATGAAAACATTATATACAACATAGAAAACCCTACATCATTTTTTAATACAACTATTATCTGAGCTAGATTGAGCTAGATTGAGAGGATGAACAAAATTCACGAGTAAAGTAGGAGATGACCCTTTTAGTTACTAGAAGGTTCAAACTATAAGGAAAATGCCCAAACCCATGGTAAAAAATAAAAAATTGGCCCTATGCATGCATAATAATATTTTATATGAATTTAACTTTCTTCAATAGGAAAATTTGAAGAGCGTGTCAAACCATATCATAGAAGCAAGTTCGTTACCATACAAAACTTATAATATGTGAGGGAGACTAAATCGATATTCATCTCTATAGAAGCTTGTTAATGGTTTTCTAAGACAAGAAGTATTTTGTCTTGAGAATGCATTAAAGATACATGAACTATTGCTCCCAATGGGAATATGCACCTATAGCTAACATATGAGAAATGTTTGACAAAACACTACAACAGTTATATGCATGCCAAAGATCAAGGAAGAATCAACATTTTATTATAAAGGCAATTTTATTATTGACACAATTTTCTTTTTTCTTTTAATGAGTTAAATATGTACACTTATTACAATAATTTGTAATATTATTTTAAATATTTCATATAGTATTTACTACTTAGTTACTGGAGTGAAAGCTATAACTACCAAAAATTTCTAACGTAAAAGGGTTATATTCTCATGTATATTGTGTAGAAGCACTCCTTTTGGATTTAATAAAGGATGATGGTGTTGGGCATAGAGTCAATATATTGTCTCTTTATGTTATAGATTATTTGCGTCTAAATTGAAAACTTAATTCTATTATGTGTAAAATTTGAATGTTTTCTTTTATACAACTAAAATGAGGTAATAAGTAGTTTTCTAATAAATAAGACATGGAATTCTTATTAAATGTATTTTTCGTATGTCATATGACATATATTTTTAAAAAACCTAGTTTTATGTTTTGTATCTAAATGTTCTTCCTTGGTAATTGAATCTCATTATTGATTCATTTTTCTTATGTAATCTTATGATATATATTTTCCTTAAGTTTAATTACCTTTCTTTTCTTTTTTTTATCAGTAATAGTATATATTTGTATCAATAATTAAGTAAAATTACAAATAGTGAAATATCAAAAATTTGGGATTAACCCCATTAAGCTATCTATCCATGAAAATTTGAAAAACCTATTTATCCTTCTGATTCAACACTACTTTCCATCTTGTGAAAAATTTCTATCCCTTCCCAAAAAATGGCATGCAACTATCCAAACTACAACTAGTAATATTAACATTTAACATTTAAGCATTACAAAAATTAAAGTCATTCAAACATTTACAACTTCATCCAATAGTCATTTGGGGCGAAGTTCGTCTTCTTGGCCTCATCCTTCTTTTTTGCCTCCCTTGCTTTCCTCAACTCCACCTCCTTCTCTTGGAGGTAATGTTAGACACAATGCACCACTGAGAGGGGGGGTTAATAAGTGGTTCTCAAAATTTTCCCTTCTAACTATTCTATGTGAGCATACCGGTTAGGGGATCTAACACAATGTAGACTTACTGGTTAGTAGGGAGATCAACTCAAATGCAAACACACTCAAAGGGACAACACATAACACCAATATGTATGAGCAAAACCCAAGATGGGAAAAACCTCAGTGAGCAATGTTGTTGGAGTCTACTGCTCCAATCCAACCTCACAATGAATCTTTGTTACAATGTTTAGGGCTACAACCCAAGGAGCTACAACCCCTGATTTAGGGCACCAACCCAAGGAGCACCAACCCCTAACTGATTTATGGGCTACAACCCAAAGGAGTTACAACCCTTGCACCGAGCTACAACTCAGTAATCACAATAAACATTCAAATACAAAATTAATATCCTGGTTACAAAAGAGTTTTGCAACCTCTACACACAACTTCCTTCTGCTGGTGAGACACCTTCTCTGCTATACCGGTTCACTCTTGTGTTGCTCTCATCTACTGCTGTATTGCCGGTAAACTCTACTTGTTCACCTCTCCTCTATTCTTCTCTACTAGATCTCCTCCTCACTGCTCTTCTCTTTACCGGTCCTATACTCTAGCGGTTCTATGTCTTCCTTCTCTGCAACTTCCTTCACTTCTGCTCTGTCGGTATGGACACTACCAGTTCTGCACTGCTATCGATTGAACACTTCAACCTGGTTCTCCCTCACACTCAGTCTCTTCTCTGATACTAATTGAGTACTTCACATATTTTCTCTTACATGCAGAAGTAACACTTAATCTCTTTGCAACAACACTATCTTCTTCTATTCAGCAACACTATCAATATCTTTGGCTTGCATATTTATAGCCTGGTTTTCCCGCCACAAGACAATTCAAATCTTAGGTGGTTAGGGTTTCCTCATCAACCTCAAGGCAAACCAAATCCAATCATATTTTTCCAATATGATCTCCCAGACAACAAATTGTACATCTCTGTTATTACATGCCTTCCAATACACATATTCTAATCTTAGCAACCGCGACCTCGTCTCTCAACTTGCCTCTGTCAAAACACCATTAATGTTTCTGATGTTTCCTTCTCGAGGTCTTCTCACAATCTAATCTTCTTGCTTAGATCCAGGTGCCAACAACTCCTTGATTTGTCTCTCTTGCTCATTCTTCCTCGAGCCACACTCTTCTGATTCGATCCACAAATCATGGGATCCATATTAAGTGCACACTTGTAAAGGCAACTATCTCTACATGACACTCCACCGACCTCTGCATGCTTACCACTTCATCTCCATGTGGCTTCCATATTGACATCCTCCTCTGCTTGAACAAATATGTCGGTATGGATTGGATCATCGACCAATTCCATTATCGAGTTCATCTACCGGTATACTAACCCTTCCGGTTAAACCCTCAATTGGTCAACACTCTTGCTAACCTGCCTTATACACATCTTCATCAGATGGGGAGCCTTTTGCATTTGCACCTTGTCCATATTACCAGTGGACTTACATATTGATAAACACTCTTGATGACACCATGTCATCAACCTTCCACAGACTACATCTTCAATCAAGCCATTCTCCTCTATCTACATCTGCTCAGCCTTGCATTATTCTCGATCAGGTCAGACCATATCTCAACCGGTTTGTCAAAGTGACAAACTCATCACTCTTCATCTGTACTGGCATCTCAACATGCCTTCTCAGTCAGTCTGATGCATATCCTTGATTTTATGCACTCGAGGCATTCCTTTGATTCACCGGTAGATCCAGTGTGAGACTTCAAACACCTGCCTCTGCCTCATCTATCTTATATCATGGAACTATAATTCACACCATGCATAATAGGAGATAAGTTCTACTTACTAGTGGGAGTGAGTCCTTGTCATCTACATTCTACAGTGCATTCATGTGGCTTCCCTGTTTGTGCAACAAACCATCAAACAAGCACATGTGATTCGGTGTGATCACATTCACTGTCAGTCATTTGCTTCTCATGATGACTGCATCTTTATCTGGTGGGAGTCCAGCTATTTTGCAACCACACATCATACCGGTGACCTGTTCATCCTTCTCCTATGGAGTTGATGTGATTTAGGTAACATTCTGCCTCTTCATCACAAACAACAACTCAAGCACCTTGCCCATCCTGCTTGTACACTGGTCATGAGCTTTGTCGATTGACAACCACTCACTTGGTTGATCTGACTTCTCCATGTTGACACATCACTTACCATTGAGTCCTTGTTATCTACATCCTACAATACATTCATGTGGCTTCCCTATTTGTGCAACAAACCATCAAATAGGCACATGTGATTTAGTGTGATCACATTCATTATCAGTCATTTGCTTCTCATGATGACTACATCTTTATTCGATGGGAGTCCAGCTATTTTGCAACTACACAACATACCGGTGACCTATTCATCCTTCTCCTTTAGTGTTGATGTGATTTAGGTAACATTCTGCCTCTTCATCAAAAACAATAGCTCAAGCACCTTGCCCATCCTGCTTGTACACTAGTCATGAGCTTTGTCGGTTGACAACCACTCACTTGGTTGATCTTACTTCTCCATGTTGACACATCACTTACCACTGATACACTATATCGGTAACGTATCCATCTCATCCACACAAAGTCAAACACTAACTTGTGTACCGGTAACACCAATGGTCATCCATCTGAATGACGTTCTCTTCTTTACCTTACCATTGTTCTGCAACACAAGGTGATATCAAATATATCTCAACCTGTACTCCTCCATGATAGTGTTGCACATATATCTCTCATGGCGGTAGACATCCCATACCGGCTAACATCGATGACAACACAATGCCAACAATCTCCCCCTTTGGCATTGATGTCAACACATGTAGTATCCGACATACTACATAATCTCTCTCCCCCTTTCTATAATCCATGGATTCTCAACACATGTAGTATGTTGTATACTACAGAATCCTTCTCCCCCTTTGACAACAATGACAAAGGGCACTGTCAGGGTATCATTCCTCCTTGTATTTACCAGGCACTGACAAAATTCTTTCTGCCCCTTTTTCTTTACCGGATGTCTCTCCTTCTTTGATACCAATTGTTACAAAATATTACATCTTCTCAAGTCACAACACTTGAGATGGAGGACTCAACCATCAACTAACACCAATTGAGCAAGCAAATCTGATACCATTTGTTAAAACACTCATTTGCAGAAGGATGTGTCAGTGAATACTACTCACCTACCGATCAAACTGCATCACTTCTCATTTGATCCCAAATTTCTTTAGAATTAAATGTGATTGTACTATGAATACAACCAACCAAATGACAAGTAGATACCCATAATCATGAAATTCTCCTGGGTATTCCTATTATAATTTCCATCATCTGCAGTTTGGGCAATCAATGCACTTACACTTTCAAGTTCAAGCATGCCGGCCTTGCATCATGAGCACTTGAACTCCCCCTGAGTCATAGATATTAGGTCCTTATCTCCTATTAGGTGCACTATCGGGGCTCCAATCATCTCCATGTACCATTTGAGCCATACAACTGTGATCATCTGATGATCTTTTAGCTTCATTACATCTACCATAGCCTATGACAAGATCCGGGATGTACACACTGCCTTAGAATGTTATCATTAAGCCATAAATCAAACCAGTTAGCCTAAAGACATGCATGTCTGCATGATCAATAACTGGGCCAATCATATGTCATTCAGGTCATCATCAACACCACCTAAGACATAAACTCCCATTCCATGTTACCGGGGCTATTGCAATGATCTCCAACCATATTGTCTTACATAACCTGCAAGTACCTGTTAGCATTCATGTCAGTAACATCCTACACATACCAGTTTCCTGGACTAGTCCACTAACACTACTGAAACACCTTCCTATGAGTCCTGAACTTTTGTGTCATTTTGTATCTAATTCCATTTTCTATCTCATCATACATTGATACAACAATAGTGATCCAACATTCCTCTGTAGGTGTGTAGTCGAGGCAACCTCTGCACACACTTATCTTCTCATTTTCTTCCTTCATACCGGTAGCAGTTTGTTCTCCCATGTGTCCTTCTTCATTGAGGGGATGACTAATAAATTCAATGTGCTACTCCCCCTGAGGTCCTGCATCTCCTCTAA
The DNA here is from genome assembly GCF_030272615.1 of Cryptomeria japonica. Classification (NCBI taxonomy): domain Eukaryota; kingdom Viridiplantae; phylum Streptophyta; class Pinopsida; order Cupressales; family Cupressaceae; genus Cryptomeria; species Cryptomeria japonica. Next base: position 256,744,503 of record NC_081410.1, read on the forward strand.
GCCTTAGGATATATCACCTGTGCATTGAATGCACAGTGTCGGTCCATGGTCTTCTTCCTCCATACATGCTTGGTCTTATTCTTCTTCCCATTTTTAGTCTTGGGAGCAGGTCTTTCCTTCTTTTGCTGATGGGTCCTTTCATTTCCAGATTCTGCATCACACATGGAAGCAGTGCTATAGTAGCACACAACATTCATCCCAACTTCATGATTGGCGAATCTCTTAACATACCGGTTTGACCATCTTCTCTTGGTCATGTTGTTGTGTCTAGCAGCTAAAACTGGTGGACCTCTTTCTCCTGCAAGGACATTTCTCCTTTGGTTCCATGCAGGTCTCTGACTTCCATATACTTTGTATCCACCTTTCTGCAGAGCATAGTTGTTATACTGACCTCCATGTGACTGTAGGTTCCTCTTCCTGCATTCAAACTCTCTATGGCCAAATGCATTGCAGTAATAACATACAATATTTACATTTTTAGGGACAACAAATGGATTCTTTCTAGCATAACAGGGAGAGGGGACATGCATGTATCTACTCCTGGATACGTTTTTCTCATGCGCATTATGTCTATGAGATCCTATATTATTATTTCTAGATCTCTTTCTACATTTCTCTGCCCTATGGCCATAAGCATTGCATGCAAAGCAATAACCAGAGAAAGATGGCATGTGACTTACAAATTTATTCTTCCACGCATGGGGAGATCTTACCAGTTTAGCATCTTCACTTATCCTTTCTTGAGAATGGATCCTGGGTTGTCCATTCTTTGCAGTTCTACCATCTTGTCTCTTCTTCTCCCACACTTATTTTGTCTTGTGGGTAGCAACATTCCTTTGACCTCTGCCGATAGGAGGTCCTCTTTGTTGTCTTCTCATGTTCCTGCTTCTGGTGAAGCTGTCATCTCCCATCTTCCCTTTTCCTTTGGGATCTTCATCTTTCCTCCTTCTTGTAGCACTGATCTTCATTCTTGTCTACAAGTCTTCACCGGTTGTATTTAGATCAACCTTCTTCCGAGGAGCATTTCTAATTGTGAAGGTTTGGCCTTTGTTTTCTCCATTTGAGGAGACAAACAAAATGTCATCGTGGGGGACATTCTTGTTGGTGGAGCATTCACCAACACCACTTCCTAAACCTTCAGTATCCTTGGCATTCTTTTGCTTCTTCAATATTTTTTCCAAGGCCTCACCGCTGCCATCAAACCGGATTCTTACCTTGAGCTCATCTTGACATTTCTCAAGGTTATTTCGAAGAATCTCCATTTCTCCAACCAGTTTCTGATATTCTTTATCTTTAACTTCTAGCACAGATGCTAGATCATTACACCAACACTCCTTGGTGCCTTCTTCTTGAGTCTTCAACTCTAAGATGCATTTCTCAGATTCTTCAAGTCATTTGATCCACTATAGCAGCATTCTTGAATAGCTTGTATTCCTTTCTTACTCTATTGAGTTCTTCAAGTGAATTCACAAGCTCTCCTTCAAGATCAACTTCTGCCTCCTCTTCTTCTTCACCTTCACTATCACTCCCAAACGCATCTTGTTGGTAGGAGTGATTTGCATGATCATTTTTAGATGTGTGCCTTTCATCTTTTGATTTGATCCATGAAGAGATGGGTTCCTTCATCATCATTGGTACAACTGCTAGTAGATCTGCCTTCATCATTTGTAGATTCATGAGATGCATTTCTCATCCTTTCATCATAAGCCAGTTCTGCAGTAGTAGGCTCATTTCCATAGATCTTCTTCAATCTCTCGCATATTCTTTTTGCCGATCTGCATCTGTCCACCTGTGAGGAGACATCATCTATTTACCCACAGAGTATAGCCTTCATTGCTGCTTCATTGCATTGGTTTCTTCTTTCTACATCTGAATCAGTGGGAGGACTAACTTTACTAGGGCAGCCATTTATAATAGACATGCACACATCAAACCCTAGGGAGGACAAGTAGACTTCCATTCTACAACTCCAAATAGAATAGTTTGAACTGTCAAACACTGGATTAGGGATTAACACTAAACAAACCATTGTGTGCTTAAGCCAAAATCTACCCAAGCGAGAGAAAACTTGATAAAAAGGGTACCTATGCTCTAATACCAATTGTTAGATACAATGCACCACTGAGAGGGGGGTGAATCAGTGCTTCTCAAACTTTTCCCTTCTAACTATTCTATGTGAGCATACCAGTTAGGGGATCTAACACAATGTAGACTTACTGGTTAGTGGGGAGACCAAATCAAATGCCAACACACTCAAAGGGACAACACATAACACTAGTATGTACAAGGAAAACCCAAGATGGGAAAAACCTCGGTGAGCAATGCTGCTAGAGTCTACTACTACAATCCAGCCTCACAATGAATCTCTATTACAATGTTTAGGGCTACAACCCAAGGAGCTACAACCCCTGATTTAGGGCACCAACCCAAGGAGTGCCAACCCCTAATTTAGGTCACCAACCCAAGGAGCACCAACCCCTAACTAATTTATGGGATACAAACTTTGCACCGAGCTAAAACTCATTGATCACATTAAACATTCAAATACAAAAGTAATATCCTGGTTACAAAAGAGTTTTGCAACCTCTGCACACAACTTCCTTCTACTAGTGAGACACCTTCTCTGCTACACTGATTCACTCTTCTACTAGTCTTATCTGCTGCTGCATTGCCGGTAAACTCTACTGGTTCACCTCTCCCCTGTTCTTCTCTACTGGATCTCCTCCTCACTGCTCTTCTCTTTACCAGTACTATACTTTGTCGGTTCTATGTCTACCTTCTCTGCAGCTTCACTTCTTCTCTACCAGCTACCAGTTGAACACTTCAACCTGGTTCTCCCTCACACTCAATCTCTTCTCTAATACTCATTGAGTACTTGAAAATTTTTATCTCACATGTAGAAGTAACACTTAATGTCTTCGCAACAACACTATCTTCTTCTATTCAACATCACTATCAATATCTTTGGCTTGCATATTTATATCTTGGTTTTCCCGCCAAAATCCAATTCAAATCTCAAGTGGCTAGGGTTTCCTCATCAACCTCGAGGCAAACCAAATCCAATCAGATCTTGTCTAATCTAATCTCCCAGACAACAAACTGTACATCTCCACCATTAATGCACCTTTCAATACACGTCTTCTAATCTTAGCAACCACGACATCGTCTCTCGACTTGCCTATGTCAAAATGCCATTAATGTTTCTATTGTTTCCTTCTCTAGGTCTTCTCACAATCTGATCTTCTTTTTTAGATTTAGGTGCCAACAACTCCCTAATTTGTCTATGTCACTCATTCTTCCTCAAGCCACACTCTTCTAATCAAATCCATAAATCATGGGATCCATATTAAGTGCACAACTATAGAGGCAACTATCTTTGCACGACACTCCATCGATCTCTAAATGATTGCCACTTCATCTTCATGTGGCTTCCATGTCAGCATCCTCCTCTTCTTGAACAACTATGTCAGTAGGGATTGGATCACAGACCAATTCCATTACCAGGTTCATCTACTAGTATGCTAACCTTGTTGGTTAGACCCTCAAACCGGTCTGTCATCAACCTTGCACTCTGCTTCTCTTTCGATGGACTACTCAATTGGTCAGCACTCTTGCTAACCTTCCTTATACACATCTTCATCAGATGGGGAGTCTTTTGCATCTGCACCTTGTCTATATTACCGGTGGACTTACATACCAATAAACACTCTTGATGACACCATGTCATCAACCTTCGACATACTCCATCTTCAATCAGGCCATTCTCCTCTATCTACATCTGCTCATCCTTGCATTCTTCCTGATCAGCTCAGATCATATCTCAACTAGTTTGTCAAAGTGATAAACTCATCACTCTTCATTTGTACTGGCATCTCAACATGTCTTCTTAGTTAGTCCAGTGCATATCCCTAATTTCATGCACTCAAGGAATTCCTTTAATTCATTGGCAGTTCCGGTGTGAGCCTTCAAACACCTGCCCCTGCCTCATCTACCTTATCTCATGGAACTATAATGCACACCATGCATAATAGGAGATAAGTTCCACTTTAGCAATGGGAGTGAGTCCTTGTCATCTACATAGTGCAGTGTATTCATGTGGCTTCCCTGTTTGTGCACCAAACCATCAAACATGCACATGTGATCCAGTGTGAGCACATTCACTATCAGTCATTTGCTTCTCATGATGACTGCATATTTATCTAGTGGGAGTCCAGCTATTCTGCAACCACACAACATACCAGTGACCTGTTCATCCTTCTTCTCCAGTGTAGATGTGATTTAGTAACATTTTGCTTCTTCATCACAAACAACAACTCAAGCACCTTGCCCATCCTACTTGTACACCGGTCATGAGCTTTGCTGGTTGACAACCACTCACTTGGTTGATCTGACTTCTCCATGTCAACACATCACTTACCAGTTGACATCCTTTCCTTACCAGTGATACACTATACCGGTAACCTATCCATCTCATCCACACAAGTCAAGCACTAACTTGTGTACCGGTAACACCAGTGGTCATCCATCTAAATGACATTCCCTTCTTTACCTTATCGATGTTTTGCAACACAAGGTGACATCAAAGATATCTCAACCTATACTCCTCCATGATAGTGTTGCACATACATCTCTCATATTGGTAGTCATCCCATACCGGTTGACATCAATGACAACACAATGCCAACAAGTAATCCTGTAGATTCTCCCATCCTAGATGAGCTTCCTTGGTCCTTGCCTCTCTATTCGCTCCATCCTACCACAACACAAACAGTCTGAATTCCACCTCACTCCCTTCCAGCATTAACCCTTCACCAAATGTATGTCATAAACCATGACCCACGGTTGCTCTTTCCATAAAAAAGTTAATTTGCAAAGAGAATGGTCTGAGATGCAAGCTTTCGCCACACAAACCACCTCTTCCTTTGTTATGAAAATTAGACCCCGCACCACTATCATTGAAATTATGACTACATTTGTGCGATAACGAAACTCAAAAAACCAGATACTCTTCATCTAGCAGAGTTTCTATAATTTGCAAAAACAAGGTATCATCAAATTTGAAAATTCCCCCAAGTCTCTTTTCAAAGACCTTTCCAAAAAATGCCAATTGTTGTTCTATTGAATTAAGCGAGAAGTTCGCTTCCATAATTTAATGCATGCAAAATGAGAAACATAATCTCACAAGATTCACCCACAAATGCAATCTCAATCACAAATGAAACCAAAATTCTCTTCACCAAATTTACAAGTATGAAAGAAGGAAAATACAGAATTTCCAAAATAACCAAAGACCTCTTTTTAGACATGAAGAAAACAATATTTTCCTTTTCAAAACATAATTTCATAAGTAAAATAGATATTAGAAATCACCAACCTAGAATAATGATGAATGGTCAAGAAGATTGAAAGAAAGATAATGCACATAGAAAATATAAACAATCCAATAAATCCACAACTTAAATAAGCTCCCTCCACACATGCACAACAACAATGCACATTCAAAATAAAATTCACAATCACCCAAAGCATGCACAAAAAACTTCTTCAAGAACCATGAAGAGAACTTCCTCTTTCAAAAATCACAAAATTCCCAAAATTCCCAAAATTCTACAACAACCTCTTTCTCTAGAAAATTGAACAATAATGATAACAATCATAATTTCTTCCCCAAAATCTTCTAAAAAGAACAATCCCTATAAAATACATGCAATACCTAAAAATATCTTCTTTCTATTTGCATAAAAACTCAATAAGCAACTTCCCATGCAAAACTCAAAAATCACTCCAACTCATAAATTTGAAAGAAAAGGAATACAATAATTATCAAATTCAACTCCAACTCACCAATAAAATAAAAATAAATAATTAAATTCCTAAATAAACATAATTACTTAAATAATATCATTCCATAAAATAATTATTAATATTTTGTTATAAATTCATAATAAATAAATATGTATCTATATATAACTATTCATAGCATTATTTATTAACTACACAAAAGAGCTATGTATAACAACTAATTAATTAATTAACCCAACTCCATAAAATCAATCCCAACATTGAATTAAATAAAATACCACACAATACTAAACAAGGCAACTCTAGCCAAAATACTAGAACTAATAAGATATCAACTAAGCTCAAAGTATGGCAAGACCTTATGTCATCTTTCGATCAACTTACCATTGGAATTAGAGACATGATCAGACCTATCAGACCAAGTGGAGTTGATGTCTAGTAGCTGCATCTTGCATAACACTAAATATCTATGCACAACATACATACACAAACACACATAAAATCACAAAATAAACAAAGAGGTGAAAGACACTAATACATTTGGCCTCAAATTCTGACGCAGGCTTCGATGGACAAGGCATTTTGTGATCAAATTTGTTTTTGTTTTTTTAAAATGCCTGATAACGTTGAAATGTCGACGACGTTGTCGACAACATTTTCTGACGAAGCCCATGTTATTCAAAATTTCGACGACTAGAGGCATTATTAAATAAAAAGAAAAGCACGGGTTCATTTGAAAACCACGTGCGACGAATTGAATTAACTCTCAACTTCCTTTTCCTCTGCCAATTCCTTTGTATCTTTTGTCTCTTCCTTTGCCTCTGCCTCTGCAAATTGGGTTTGACATTTCCTTTGCCTCTTTTGCCTTGGTCTCTTCCTCCACCTCTACCTCTGCAAATTGGGTTGTCTAGCAGGTGATATCAAAGGATTGATTATTTAGTTTGGAGGGTATCGAACTATTGGAGATGACAAATTCCTGTAGATTTTCGCATGCCTGTAAATTCCCGTGGACTTGCAGGTCGTGTGTTTGAATCATGTAAAGTTGGTTGCAGACAAGTTCATTTTAGAGTGTGTGTCTCATAAATTTGAGCTTGTCATCCTACCGGTGTAATGCCCCACTAGGAAACCCCGAAGGGTGAAAGCTAAAACACTTGAACAAAGTGTAACTATTTTTTTTTTAGAGTTATAGTTTTATAATAATAAGAGTGTTAATATTAAGTCACAACATTAAGATACTTTGGAGTTATCTAACGCTTAGATAACACAACGGAAGACTAAATGAACCTAAGGAGTTTCCCAACGTGATTACGTATCCTTACACCTAACTCAATTCACAACGTTTGATCCAATTAAGCTGGATATCTTAATTACAAGTTAATACTTAAGACATGGATATATTATGTTTATTGAATTGACATTTTAGAATTTAGGAAGCGTTCATCTAATATGGTTAACTTAAGAAATTCTCCCTTTAAGGTTTAAATATGGTTAACTTGGCGAGCCATCCATTTTAGATCCAGTGCAACTAATGTATCGAGGTTCATTTATTTAGGTTTAAAAATAACCAACCAAATGAGATCATCCTCTATAGTTAAAATATGGCTAATAAGATGAAATTCATACATTACGGATTAAGATGTAAACAAACAAAATGAAGTTCATTCAGTAGGGTTTAACCATAACCAACTATTAAATCATAGTTCATTTATAGAGGATAAAATGTAAATAGCCAAATGAAGATCATCCAATAGGGTTAAGATATAGGTAACTTATTGAGCTCACTCATTTTAGTTAAAATAAAGTTAATATGAAGAAATTTTTTTGCTAAGATTATGATATAAACAACTAAATGAGTTCTCCCATTTTAGTTCAATTATAGCTATTATGATGAAGTTCATGTATAAGGTTATAATGCAGATAACCTATTGAGTTCGTCCAATTATACAACTAGTTTGGTGAGGATTATTTGTTTAGAATAAAATGTAATTAACTAAATGAATTCATCCAATTTAGTGAAATATAGCTAACATGATGATGTTCATTTACTAAGATAAAAAGGTAAATACCCAAATGAGGTTCATCCATTAGATTTCAATTTAGAAATTATGACAGTTAATCCAATATTTGTTATACATTTATTACGTTCAAATTACAAGCTTTATGACAAGTTAATTCAATAATTGTAACCTAGTGAGTTTCTTTCCATGCTTACTTCTTTTCCTTAACAAAATAAATTCCATAATCATATTTACAATCTTTTATGACCCTAATTACTACATTTTAATAAGATGAGTATATTTATGCATTCAACAAATGACTTCATTAAATCCCCATTATACACTTACAAAATACAACCATACATGTTAGCTCTAAGTATGAAACATGAGGAACAAAAGCATCACATAACATAGATATGATCTCGGAGTTCACCCCTAAAGGGCTACATCTCCGGGTCTGCTCAACTGCAAGACCCCTCTGGCAATTAATTAAGTTCGGATTACATAAGTTTCATGTATTTTACATCTCTGCCTTAAAGGCAAACACAACCACTATACAACGACCACTTCAACCAATAATTACATAAATTATTCCTTCATAGAAGCTGATCCAACTGAACACATCAAAAGCAATTACAAAGGTCTCTTGTCTGACGGTTCCCTAACTAGGGACTTGACCGACTATGACTAAACACAAGCAACCATACGGACGATAGAGTCTAAACAAACATAACAGGGTCTTGCCATCACTTTAAACTAAGCGAATACTAATAATTTAAACTTGCCATATTTCCATTTGTCTATTTCCCAATACCGAGGATGAGTAAAACTAACCCATTTATTTTATCAAATGAGATATCATTAACTTACTAGTTTTTCCAACGGTACATTATTAAATTTCCGTTATTTCTAATAGCATCTCATTTTAATTTTCAAAAGAAAGATCCAATGATAAAACATTTCATTTTCCAATTACTCCTAAACTTTAGTATTCCACTTCTAAAATTACCAGATGACCTATAACATTAAAATCCGAAAATAATATATCCTTGGATAATATATTATTTTTAAACATCACCAAATAATAATTATATTTTAATTCAAAAATCTCCCATAAAAATATAATTCCCTTGCATATACTAAACAAATACACAATCTAAAGGTATGAATTAGCATATACTTCTCTATGTATATACGTGCCTAAATTAATAAAGCAATGACTAAACAATAATTATTATGCATTTGAAAGTATACTCAAAATTAGGAATCAACAATTAATATATATTATTATAAAAATTATCACAATTAACATATAATTAAATCTATACATTAGTTAATAATTAATATATAATATATAACTAATAAAATATATTAATTAAAATTTAATAACATTAAAACATTTTATTTTATTTTATTTTTTAAATCAAAATTTAAATTTAATAAAAAAAAAAAAATTTGTTTTAATAGCCACACAGTTTCTATCATTTCTCAAAAACCCAGAACTTTATTTTTGTAAAATTTATATTAAAGCTATAATACAAAGTCACAAAGAAACCCAAAAAAATTCGTAGAAACCCAGTTTGTAAATTTGGAGATATTGTTGACATTCTAAAACAACATTTTCTGTCATTTCTCAAAAACCCAAATCTCATTCATTCACAGTCACAGATATATATATTTTTCCAGAATGTTCAAAACAATAAAATGGGAGAATTTTCCAGCAAGTTCATGATTTTCCCAAAAAACCAATAGCTTTCAGATAACAAGATTTGCTCAAACACGAAACCATTTAAACATTCTTGAACCCAAAAACAAACAATATTCACAACTAATACTCAAATTTTAAGAGCATTCATGGATATTTTTAAACCAGCATTTCATGAAGATCCACCAAATACCATTTTTATTTTGATTTAGCAAAGAAACAAAAGGGAAAAATCGGGATCCTACCTCTTTAGCATTCCTGGTAAGATTCGAAGAAGAGCCCATAACCTGCAGCTGTAGAAATCCATCCTTGCCAAAATCCCCAAATCTCCATCCCCATATTTTTCTTTTCCAAAAATTCAACAACCCCCCAAAATATTTTTCAACCTAGGTTAAATGAATCACATTTTGACCTAATTTCTAATTTCAAAATTTAAGCACTTTTTAAATAAAAAGGAAATAATAATTCTTTTCAACTATTCGAATAATTTAACTTGATTTTCTAATTAAAATTAAAATGCTTCTCTCTTATTAAATTTTTTTAATTTTTCAATATTAATTAAGCCAACATTTATATTTCGCAATATTGACAGAGGGTAAATATTTAATTAAATTAATTCCCAAAATCAATCTTTCACACTATATCACATTTACTTATAAATTAAACTTGCTTTTCTAATAAAAAATGATTTTCTTAAATAAGTAAAATTAACCTTTCTTTTCCAAAATGCAAAAGAGGTTAAATTAATTATATTTCAAATAACTTAAATATTTTTTTTTTTTTTTTTAAAACGCATAAAGTATTATATTTCAAATAACTTATAATTGTGCTTCAAATGTCCCTTTGATTTGTAGGTATCTGCATTGTAGATAATATCTCTGACCACAATCTCCAAAGTGATGAAGTTTTCCATTTGCCCGACTGTGTCTATCATGTCAACTACATCAGACCAAGCAATGTTAAGGGAAGCACTGAGAAGACTTTGGCACTCCACAATCCATTTATCCTTATCCTTAATCTATCCATTCTAATCTTCAATTTTTGAAAAACCATGCTCTACTATTTCTTTACATTCATTAAATTCATTTTGCAATTCTGTGTCAAAGTCTTCATTCTTTTTCAACAACTTTTGTATTCCTTTAATGACTTTAGCATCTGTATTGACCATTTTCTTATCATGCAACATAGTTCCTAATTTGTTATAAATCCGGTTGTGAGATATTGCATTATCCATATTCTTTTGATAAACAACCCATAAATCTTCAAGGAAACCCTGCAATTTTTCAAATCTCTTAGTCAATAAAACAGAGGCTGTGTCAGCCCTCACACTCTACATTTGCCTTTTCAACTTTTTATTTTCTAGTTGCACTTCCTCACATTAGTTTTCCACTAAGACCCATCATGGATTTGTAGCACAGGTTGTCCTCCTCTTTTTAGCAATTCTTCATATAATCCCTTATACTGATCTCTTTGTTTGATCACTTTGACCAATTGTGCTTTATTAAATTTTGAAATATCAATACCCATATCAGTAGTAACAATGGGATCTCTTCACCAAATTTCAATTTCATCATGTGGCCAAAGGCTTTATCCACATCAATGATTTTTGGCCTCTTATTTGGAGGGTAAAGAGACCATAAAAGAAAAGCCTCTTCATTCTGGTCAAATCTAGAGTCGACATACACATCATTTACCCCCTGAATATCCAATTTAAAATCCTTATTGTCAGAATGTAACATGCTATCAAAAATAAATGATGCACTCATGTCCCATCCTAGAAAGATGATGATGCTTGCTTCACTAAGAAGTTGTCTTTTCCTTTGAGGGGTTATAGTGGTCAATTCTAAATTGATTTCTTCCTTTAGTTTCTCCAATAATTCTGATTTTTTTCAGGGGTTACATTTGGGATAGAGTCTCTCAGTTTTTTCCCTTTGAAATTATATAAAAAGGATTTAAATTATTTTGACTTAATAAAAACATCATTAGACACAAAGGCAAAATACTCATCGTATCTTGCATCACTATGGATGTTCAACCTGGAAACAATTTGCTCTTGCAAGTCTGGCTCTTCTGTTGTGTCTGGTGCTTGATGCCTAGATACCACCTCAACTTCTTCAGACTCACCTTCACTCTCTTCTTCTTCAGTTTCCATTTCTTGCAATCTCTTTTTCTTTTCTTCCAATTTCTTGTTTAATTCATCAATGTCCATCTGAGCCTCTTCCCCCTCCATGTTTCTAAACATGTCCTCTGCTTCCAAGTAAACATGAATATAATCTCCCAGATTTTGACTTTTCTTGCAATTGTGAATATATCCCTCAAGGTCATAATTGACCCTAGCAACATATTTGAACAAATTGTATTCTTCAATCAATTTCATATCAATGGATTCATAAGCCTTTGTTGATACAATGGTAAAATCCCCAAAACTAAGAGTCCCAAGCAAGAAAGTTTGCTTATGCATATCTCCAAAATGTTTGGTACTAGAAACACTTAATTGTCTCACAATCTCCAGATAAGCAATTCTGTCTGGTACAAGTTTTGGCAACAGATATGGGGTTCCTTCGAAACCATAAATCCTGAAGCAAGTAAAATCCTTGTGAACAAACCAATCACCCCAGTTGTGATTAACAATGATAGTTCTGATACTTAATATAAGTACAAATCCGATAGCCAACAAGATGAGGGGGGGGGGTGAATCATACAAACTTAATCATTAATGAAAACATCAGATTCAACCTCAGTAACATATATCAGTCATAGAATAAAAACTGTCAAACATGCAAACTCAAAAGCATATGAACAATATAGACCTCATAACATCAGATTTAAAGTGGAAACCCAAATAGGGAAAAACCACTGTGGGATTTCAGACCCACTAAGAAATATACTCTTCTAGAGTATGCTCGGTTAAAAGCCAATCCTATTAAAGATTACAAAACACATTGCTAGATTTGACCTGGTTAAGGGATTTCCCTCAGATCTATTAGGATCTTCACTTTGTTAGAAGTGACCTTGTCAAAGGATTTCAAACACTCATTTAGAATGTCACCTTGCTAGAGGATTTACTTATAAGATTGTTAAGTCCACTCGGTTAAGAGATTTCCTGTTACTTCCACAAGCTAACAGTAATACAATCTATCTGCAACTTTACATCTAAAATGCTAAAGCAGATTCTTATTTGTTCAACACAATCTAGACATAGAACTATTCTTGTCTATCTGTTGGGCATCAATACTCTGTTATTCCAACAGGTCTTCAAGCTTCTATGCTCGGTGATCACTATGTAGTATCCCTATGCATACACTTGCCCGCATACACTATTTATCAACAGTTCCTTATTTATAAACAATCATCTAACCGCTTAATCTCCTTGATCACATTTCCCATGATCAATCATAGCCATCAGATCTTCAATCTTGTCTAGGTTCATTGTATCTTACGATCTGAAAAATGTTTTACCCTACCTCAGAACTTGCACAATCATCTTGGAACTTGTGTTAGGGTAATGCGGTTCAATCTGAGCTGTAGATCTTCTTGCCGACTCTCCATTGCCTTAGATTTGTTAACAAACTTCTTCCACGGCTTGCCAATCATTGATCCGCTCCAGCTCATCAGCTTCTTTCATTAAATATCACATGTAAACATTTAATGCATTCTATTATAGATCGGTTACAACTCGGTGAATACTAAACTTTACTCGGTAGACAGTCTGTCTTCATTAACCGACTGCAATAACCTTAGGGTTTACTGACTAGGTTCCTTAGGGTTTACCGACTAGGTTCTTTGCTTGATAACATAGTGTAGTATTAACCTTTACATTTTACAACATATGTATGATGTTAAAATAATCTAAAACATCAAGATCTCATCATTGTCTGACTCGGTAGAGTTTCCCATTGAATAACTTATCCCTTTATTCATCATATTCTTTCCTGTGTCTTTACCGACTTCTTTATACTCTTCATATCATATTTCTTAATATATGGCAACTTCATATTGAATTAGAAAATCAATTTCTTGACATCAATGACAAAATAATAATATCAAGATAGTAAAACATCTTTAATCAGTTATGTCCATAATCATCAACAACCTTCTCAATATCCTTGTTATATTGCCAACAAACAATACCTCTTTCATAAAAAACAACAGGTCTAAGAAATCTTTTAACTTCAGTGGAAATAGATCCTTCACATAGGACACCATACATCTAGTATAATGGCTTTACTATTAGCTCTTCAAACTTGATGTAGTTTGATTTCACATATCGTGAATCCCAAACTGATGTCCACATCTGTACTAGTTGTTCTTTACCTTCTCTATCCACTGTGTTCAATTTTAAATTCATTGGCCACATACCCCTAAATCTTCCATAAAATAAAATCAAATGCATTAACAACGAGTAAAACTTGAAAGTGGGCTCCCTATTATCTCTGAGGTTCAAGAAACCTTCATGTAATTTTTCTACAACATAAGTAGCATAATCAAAGGGTCTTGGCTCCTACATCTGTACATTTGCTACTAACACCAGCGACACAATATTAGCTACATCAGGGACCTCTATACCTCCAACATGTCTGCATGACATATAGGTGTACTGTAAGTAGTGACTAAAAATGTCCATGTTGAATGGGGGACCATCCTCTTTGGTTAGAATACCCTTCTGAACCCTGTGGAAAGATAAGTTCCACCCTTTATAAGTAGTATCCATTTTAACAAATTCCTCCTCTAGTTCTTCAAACGACAAGGGTACATCAGGGTTAGGGTCTAAGCTAAAAACTTCATCTTTGGTGCCATGACTAAATATGATAAACACTTCGCCATTTGGAAATTGAATGCATCTCTTCACATAATTGTAATTTTTGACCAAGACTTCCATCAATATGATATTTACGAAAATATTTGGAACAACTAGTTTACCTAAGTTGGTTATCCATGGGTTACAAATTGTCACTTCTCTGTCCTTTCTTAGAAAATGAAATAGGAAGAGTTAATTACCTCTCACCTTTGTCCACACATCTCCATCCCCTTTAAACATGTCCTCAAGTTGGTCTTTTTTGGGAAAATGTTGTTTCGACCTCCTTGATTTTGGGCCTGGAGACTACAATTGATCAATGATATCTTGATTCAGTTTCCGTGCAGGAGGGACTTCTGTTGTTTTGGATTTTTTAGACGTGGATTCAGAGCCCTTAGCACTCCTCTTTCTTTCTAATGAATTTGCAGCCTCCATGATGCATGATGAATTGTGAACAATAATTTCACCTTGTGTGTTTTTTACTAAGACGCAACCTGCATTTGGCTCTTAATTTGCCTCATGTGAGCCATCAATCTATTCAATTGCACACATTAAATACATGCTTCTTTGGTTTTAGTTTTGAATTGTATCTGTAACGGATCATTGGTATATGCTTTCCTGACAAATTACTCCCTTGGCACCATCGACAATATTTCATTCCTTAAGTCGCTTTATTTTTTATCAGTGTGTGTCTTCCCGAGCCCTCCATTGAGTATTGACATAACCTTGAACAACCTTTGCTGATAGTTACTTTTTCCTCAATGAATCTCCTACTTTATTGTTTCCATCAACCATCGGTATAGCTTGAAATGTTACACCCCAATCTCTTTAAGTTGTACTGATGACTAAGGCTTCTCTTCCTGTTGGTTTAAGTCTTACCGATAGCCTTAATGACTATCGGCAAGATATCAATTCGCATGTTCCGATAGCGAAAGTCATGTTGATGATACTTTAGTAATGACCCGGTCGGTGTATATCCTCTCGATGTGTCTATCAGGTATTAGGATAACTCCTATCCCCTTTTAGTGATAGTTAATCACTTCCTGATGACCTTTGGCTTTTCTAGGGTGCTTTCTTCGGGGTAGGCTACACCGATGGTTTGATTTGTAGACATGTGGAGTTCTAATGGACTTCTTCCATTTCTCTTCCACTTCTAGACATCCATACTTAAAGACATCTATACTCTCTTGTTGCTTAAATAAAAAGGAGAACTAAATGGTACTAAGATTAAGCAGCTATATACTCATCATGAGTAATGATAAATAAACAAGCTTGTCAAGCTTGAAATCAATGTGTAAGGCTAATTGAGCCATTTTGTCAAAAGTTGTCAAATAGTCCTATTCAGGTCCTGATTGTTCAAATAATGTAAATGTACCCATGGAAGGGTAATAAAGGTTTAATATGTTTTTTTGAGTCCATTCTAAGGTGTTAGAAGTATCTAAGTAATTATTAGTGGTCATTCATGTCAAAAGCCACAAGTTGTTAAGGTATCACTAAAAATTTATAATGCAACAATGCATAAAATGTTGCCAAATTGTACATTTCGGTCTTCGGGGCAATTGGAATAGTTATAGAACCATTAGAGGCTATAAAATCCATCATTTATTCAGATTAAGTGTGTGTGACAGAGTTGGAGGAAAGTCTTGTAAGGCTAGATCAAATAAAGCCTTTGACTGTCACTTAATTCTGTAGGGTTGTGACAGTTACAGGGTTGTATATCAGTTTGAAAGTAAAAATTCCATGTAATTGTTTGTTGGATAAATAGGAAGGATGTATATTGATAAAAAATATGTATTGGAAAATGTTTTTTATGAAGATTCAATGAGAAAATTGATATTTTGTTTAATACTTTTAACTGTTGTTTTTTACAGTCATGATTATTTGCTGCTTTAGATGTTTTTCCTAATAAGATTTGGATTGAATCCGGACCCTAATAACCTATTTGAGGTTGTATAATGAAGAGTTATATTTAATTAAAAATAGGTTTGAAGGTCATCCATGGATTATAAAGAAAGTTCTAATGGTTTTTGTCAAAACTGTCATAAAACCCTTGTTGACAGGGTTGCAACAAAAGAATTGATTATACCTCTTAATGTAACCACTCAAGTTTCTTCATATTTTGGATTCTAATAGTCAATTAAATTCTCTTTCATATGAAGTTGGTTTCATGTTGAATTCTTCGTAAATTCATCATTCCTAAGTTTATTCTATTAGACGACACAATAAAAAGGTTTCTCTTTTTTTAAAACTCAAATATTTTTCATCAACTTGCCAAAATCAAGCTTCTTTTTTAGCCAAGAAAACTATCTAAATAAAATAGTCTTCATAATTGAAGAGAGTCTAAGTTTAAGTAGCATTTCAACTTCTATATAACTAGTTCTAAGAAGACTTCCGTACTTGTGATATCCTTTTGCGTAGTTTGTGAAGGTTACGCATTGAAGTTTCGATAGCTCAACTTTTTTGCGTGTGAAGAAAGACCATGTAAGAAAATATCAGCAAAGAAAAAAATAAGGAGACAATTGCTAGATTGTGGTCTAACTTGAAAATAAAAGGTGATGGAAAATGTTATTGTCCCTACAAAATTTGTAAGGGCTTAAAGACTAGAAGACTTCTAATCAAAACAACTAAGAAACATTGTAGGCTACATGGTCACATTGAAGGGGGACATAATTATCATCCATTGGTAAGTTGATCATTATATCATTTTAACAATTTATATACATAACAAATCACTTCATGATGAGATCATGATCATGGTTTATTTATGTTGATCATTTTTATATAGGTCGAGCTCCCCAAAGCACATGATATGGATCAACACAACCTGAAGAATATGTTTTTCAAAGTGGAGGAACATGGAGGTGTGAATATCAAAGTTGAAGATAATGATCCCATGGAAGATGATGATCATGTGCCAGAAAACACAATTAAAGATGATGGTACAAATACATTGATCCATGACACATTAGTATTGGTGTAGCTGATCATGATGATCCAGATGACTTTGATTTTGCTCATGATTTACCTGTACTTGAGAAGTCATACGAGCCCCTTTATGAAGGCTCCCAAACAAGTCTTCTCTCCATTATATTGTTGTTGGTGAACTTCAAGGTTATGAATGGTTTATCCAACATAACAATCTCATGTATGTTAAGGTATGTTGTATATGTCATTATAGTTAATAAAGGGTGAATCATGTACCATTAATATTCTTTATATTAACAAATTAATATTCTGTAGATTAATAGGTGATTTTTTGTTACCCCCATCAAATATTCTACCTCGCTCATACCGAGAATTATCTTCCATTTTGAAAGATATTGGAATGGAGTATCGAGCAATAGATGCTTGTCCCAATGATCATATTATATATCATAAACAACATGAATTTGCAACAGAATGTTCTGAATGTCATATCAGTAGATATCTAACATATCAAATAACAAAAAGGTGCCTCGCAAGGTTCTTCGTTATATTCTCATTATTCCACATATGCAACAATTGTTCAGGTGCACTAGCTTGGCAGAATTTATGGATTACCATGCACGCAATAGAAGTCAAGATGACATTATTCGAATGTCTGTGAATGGTTCAAAATTTATGGACATAGAGGAAAAGTGGCCACACTTTAAAGAAGAACCTCATAATCCCAAGCTTTCATTGGCAGCAAACGGTGTCAATCCATTTGGAGAGATGAGATCTGTTTACTCGGTGTGGCCAATTTTTGTTATCAACAATAACATTCCTCCATGGATGTCAATAAAGAGGGAGCACGTAATGTTGGTGATGATTGTTCCAGGTATTTTATCATTTAATTTTCATCTACATTTAATTATAAATATTGCAGTAAAATGGTCATAATAATTATGTAATATTTTTGTTCATTCAACTAGGTAAGTACCAAGTTAAAGATATGAATGTGTATATTGAGCCTCTTATCTTTGAGTTGCTGGAGTTAAGGAAT
Organism: Cryptomeria japonica; assembly: GCF_030272615.1. NCBI lineage: Eukaryota > Viridiplantae > Streptophyta > Pinopsida > Cupressales > Cupressaceae > Cryptomeria > Cryptomeria japonica. Next base: position 256,762,766 of record NC_081410.1, read on the forward strand.
GATGTCACTATGTATGACGTCTCTAGACCAATAGGACAAAGACAATTTCAATTCCATGCAATGCTTGTATGGACAATACATGATGCCCCAGGGCTAACACATTTTTGTGGTGTGTTACAGTATTCAAGTTGTGCATTATAATTATAATTATAAAAATTAACATATTTAATCCAATTATACATTATCTTGTAGGTCTTCAAACAAAGGGAAAATTTGCATGTCCAGTTTTTGGTCCAAAGATGAAATCTCATCATTCAAAAAGTTTACGAAAGCAGGTGTTTGATGAGTATATGCACTTCCTCCACAGAAATCATAAGTATCAAAATACTGAAAAATATCTTTTCAATGGGAAAGAAGAGACTACATAAAAGCCACAAAGAATGACAACTTGCCTATGGAAGTTGGAATATAATAGAATTAATCGTCAAGGTAATGTCATTCCATCTAATGGTTTATGTTTGGAATTTGAATTTTTCTATTGTGTTTTATTTACTGATAATGTGATTGATGATCATGAAGGTCGTCAAGGCATTAATTACCACCTTCCAAAGGGACTAAAAAGTTATCCGATACAATTTAGTAGGTTGCCCTACTACGAGCAGCTACAAATTTTGCATTTGTTTGATACTATGCATATTGGAAATAATATAATAGAAACATTATGGAAAATATTGGAGGGAAGGTGTGACAAAGAAAAAAATGTCAAAATTTGTAGTGACATTCAGAAATCCAATCATGCAATGAAAATTGTCATTCAATCAAATAGCAATGAAGACCAGATTAATATAAGTGCCCTACCTTGGTTATTAACGGACCAGCAAAGCAATTCTATAAAAGAAGTCATATGAAAAATTCGATTACCCACAGGATTTGCTACGAACATAAACAATCTCATATCAAAGAAAAGTGAATTTGGGCCAGGGATGAAAACACATGATTGACATATCTTCATTAAGGTAATTCATGTTCTTGTGTATTTACTAAATATTTGTATACTACACATGTACTTTTTATTGTATAATGTTAGAAAACAATGAAAAGATAATTTGATAGTTGTTGCAGTATGTTCTACCTCTATCTCTCCTAGACAACTTTGACAATAATGTCAAGCAAGTCATATATGATCTTGGAAAATACATGAGGTAAGTAGTGATATTTGTTCAATTTGTTGTATAGATAATATATTTGTGATTTGTTTTTCTTGTTATGTAATATATTGTATATTATTTTGTAAAGTCTCATTTATATATTTTTGCGTCCTGAATCTCTTCTAGGTGGTTGTCATCTAAAGAAATCCATAAAGAAGATATAAAATATTGGAAGAGAAAAATTCCTCATTTAATGTGTGAAATGCAAAAGTGTCTACCTTCAAATTTTTTCAATACACAAGAACACTACCTCATACACCAAGTTGAGGAGATTGAATTGTGTGGACCTGTACACACTAGGTTAATGTGAATGGTTGAGAGGCACTTGAAATTTTTCAAGGCTTTGGCTTGACAAAGAGCACATCCTGAGGGTTCTATGGTGGAGGGATATATGGTATACCAGACTATGGTGTACATTGCTAAATATATTCCTAAGTTTGCAGCAGAGATCCATGTAGATGGCATTTGGGATCCCAACCCCATTAACAAATTTGAAGGGGAGTACTTGATGGGGAAAGGTAGATTGAGGAAAGTGAGAGGTAATTATAAGATGTTATTGTAGTTAATTAATTATTAATCTTCTAAATAAATCAGTTGCAAATCATCTATTAATTATTTGTACAGTTGGTCGGGAGTGGGATGCGCTACATTTGTATATTAAAAACAATCTTGATTGGATGATGGTGTGGATTGAACAATCCAACATTCTGGTCACACATTAACATGGGAAGGTGTGGCTTCATTGGTTAAAGAAGCTCATCATAATGGAGATTCCAATTTTACGCAAAGGGAAATTGATTTAGCATATTGTGTAAGAGATAAACATGTACGTATAATTTTATTAATCACCCATATGTTTATCAACTCACGATGCAATAATTTTAACATGTTAGACATATTGTAGGTCAAACACCACAAGGCTATGTGCTGCAATGGTCATAAATTTCGCATAAAAAAGTTGGATGACATGAAGAAAACTTGTGATTCTGGGATAACTATAGTCTTTGAGGTGACCAATACTTCATCCAGAAATGACATACATCCTCAAGAGTCTCAAAATCAATACTATGGCATTTTGGATGATATACTTGAGTGTGACTTTAATTCCTTCAAATTAGTTACGTTCGTTGTCAAATGGTGTAGGCTACGACTGAATAAAAATGATCTTGATAGAACTGTTATTGAACATGATAATGAATTTACAATGGTTAATACAAGGTCATTTGAGCCAGTTGGGGATGAGCCCTATGTTCTTCCAAGCCAATGTGAGTAGGTATTTTACTCAGAGGTTTTACATAAACTGGGTTGGTCATTTGTTGTTAGACATGATCCAAGAGGAAGGCCGATAAAGTATAATGAGATGGAAGAAGAAGATACCGAAGAAGTAGAAGATGATGTAGATGACGATGCTGATGATGATGTTGTTGCTGTTGATGATGATGATGATGGTGATGGTGATGGTGATGGTGATGGTGATGGTGATGGTGATGGTGATGGTGATGGTGATGGTGATGGTGATGATGGTGATGATGATGATGATGATGACGATGATGGTGATGACGACGACAACGACGATGATGATGCTGACGATGATGACGACAACGACGATGATGATGACAACGATGATGACGATGACGATGATGATGACGACGACGACGACGACGACGATGACGATGACGATGATGATGATGATGATGATGATGATGATGATGATGATGATGGTGATGATGATGGTGATGATGATGATGATGAGTTGGATGAAGAAGAAGATCAATTATATGAATGAAATGTATGCCATTTTTTGAACTTTGTGTTTATTTATGGAATTTGGACTGTTTATTAGCTATGTGATGGATTACATGTTTATGATGATACATTTGACATTTTTTGAACTTTGTGTTTATTTATGGAATGTGGACAATCTATTAGCTATGTGATGGATGGTGATTTATGATACATATGTGATAGATTACATGTTTATGATGATACATATGTGATGCCTATGATGCTCAATTACATATATTATGATACATATGTGATGCTTATGATCCTCATGATACATATGTATTTATTGATTATCAAATTACAAATGTAATGCTTATGATACTCAATTGTTGGTACTGATTTCATGTATATATTTTGTGTGATGCTGCCACCCTTGGTGTAAATAGGTAATTGACTATAGACATCGTCGACCCTTTAGTTGAGGATCATGCACAATCTACATAAAGTAAAGGTAATGAATAAAAAATTATACAATGATTATGATGATTGCATATTGTTCATGTTGTGTACTATGTAATTTTTAGTATACATATCATGTAATTTTTAGCTAACATAAGATAATTGAATTACATATGCAGGAACCTAAAGCCCTTTGACGAGGATCCTGCATAGTCTCATGGATCGATAGGTATAAGTCAATACACCCTATATAAATAATTTAAGTTTAAGAAATTACTAGGAAAACAAACTTCCTTAGTTCTTCAAACCTCGACATTAGTAGCAAATCTAATACAGTTATAAGCACTTGAGGCCACAATTGGACATTCAATTTTTAATCTCAACGTCAACTTCAGGGCTTACTTCTTCATCAAAATTACCCTCATTTGCAAAATATCTCTCTCACTACCAACTAACTCTCTCATTTGATGGAGTGCAGGTACCACCAAATAGGTATTTGTTAGATGTGTCTTCCTCGAGTGAGGGAAATGTAGGAATAGTCAACGAAAGTGAGACATGTAGTAGGTCTAAAATAGGGAGATCAACTAGAGGTCAAAAGATTAGAAGAAAATTCAATAAACGCATGGATTTTTTCCTTGCTCAAGGGGGGTCATGTTCTTATGATGATGAGACCAAAGGCGACATCGAGGTGCCCTTGAGGTACAAACTTCTAGAGAAACAATGGGTACCCAAGGAACTTCCTCCAATAAACACTGATTTTTGTGTTAACGAGAGGATATATCGCATAACACCCTCATCGTTACATGGTTTGGGCCTATTTTCCATGGACGACATAAAGGTCTGTTACAACAAAGTTGCTGAATTGATGGAGTATGTCAGACCTTGTTACAATTACAAAAATTGGATGCAGATTGTTCGATATAAAAAAAATATGCGTAGGTATGCACTATCAGCAAATTATATACAACAAAAAGATAATGATCAAAGTAAACGAGTGGCTGTATACATTGATGGAAGGCCAAAAGCAATAGGGAATATTGCAGGCTTTAGAAATAGTACGTGACCTGGGTCAAGTAATAAGCAACCCAATTGCATATTTGAGGTGCGCGAGGGAAATCGTATATTCATATGTGTGATAAAATCAATAAGTGCAGGGGAAGAGCTGCTAATCGATTACAATTTGAATCGTATAGATATAAACAAAGTTACTAACATGGGGGTGGTACCTACTATATACCATTTAAACCAACCTCCAATTAATGACTCCAATATACCATCTTATTATTAATTTTTTTTGCTAAGTCTATTGATTTCATTTCACTCACGTGTTTATATTTTTTCTTTGTCACAGGGCGACCTAGATCCACCACATAGCACAAACAGGGATGTAGGTCCCAACACTTCTACCGAGCAGGTAAACCTCATTGTAATTGTATAAATTAGATAGAAGCAAACTGTTACATTATTACGTTATTTTCTTGAGAGTTTTGGAGTAATTTTGATAGTGTTAATAATATTCTTGTCACAGACAAATGTTCGGGGAAAGGGAAAGGAACATCCCTTACATCAACACCTCAGCAAAGTATTAAGTGATGAGGACTACGCAATTTCCACAAACCCTGTAGAAGTGATAAAAATGTCTATCACAAAAATTAATAAAGAGATTGTTGCTTTGGTATGCACGACCCCTCAGACTGATGAGATAAAAGATAGGGTGAATCAATTGATGCAAGCAACAGGAAACATGCGAGTAAGCAGTAATGAAAGCTTTAATTATAACAAAAGTTCAATAGTGGTTTATATTTTATACTCTTTTATGTCACTAACTAAAATATGTACATGTCGTTTTTATAGAATTTCATGTGTCATCATCAACCTGGTGGACATGATCAGGGTATTGCAGGAAGTGAAGGTGATGACCATGTTCTATACATTAAAACTACCTCTTCTTTGGACTTGTGAACTTGCTTTTTTAATGCTAGTGTTATTTACACAGGCCTTTCCCTGTCTATACTATTGCTCTCTCTTTAGAATGAATAATAATAAGTTTTGTGTTTATATATGATTGTAATAATAGTTTATTAAAGTGTTAATAAAGTATTTAGTTGCACAATTAGAAGTTCTCATTTGATCTAATCTGATCACTTGTATTTTAATTTACTATTATTAAATTATATTTCAAAGTAGGGACATTACAAAGACCAATAAGACTGCGTGAATTTTCACAACATGAGATAGCACATTGAAGCAATCTAAATAAATAGATTCCATGGACTATCTTTTGTAAGGACTATACTAGTTTATCACTTACATTGCCCTCTTGTCACAAATTTCCATACCTTTGTCCTCCATCAAAACATACCTTCTTTATTCTCCTTCACACTATTGTATCATTAAGATTACCATAGAACACTTAATAAAGGTTCATATTTCTTTAAAACTCTTAATAAAGGTCCATCCTTGTTTACAATTCTTGCAGTTTTCATATATTTAATGTATTATTCTTCAGGTGCTACCAATGTTCCTATGGAAAGACTGCCTCACTCGAGGTTATCCCCATCTGTATTGTTGACTACAATGTGGGCAATAGGAAGCATGCAGATGTCCTCTATTGCTCATCATGTTGACCCACCCACTATTGGTAGATCCCTCTTTTACTCTCTCTTTTGTTATGTGTTTATTTCCCTTGAAGTGTTCTTTCTTGGGGGGATTTCATAGTGGATTCATTTTCTGCAGTAGGAGATGCACATGAGGATGTGCTAGAGGTGAATACTAGTGATAACATACCATCATTTCCTAGATCTTCCTATATTGCTAGTACGGGAACATTGCAGACCACATTGGTGGTGAGCGACAAAAAATTGATTCCCCTGAAGATACAAAAGGTTCTAGGTTCTTTAAAATTATTATTATATATAGTGTAATTGTAATTTACTTACTGATCACTCATTTTGGACTAATTATCCCATGATTTTTTTGCAAGAAATGATATTTTTTATAAAAATCTTAATAACATTGCATTGTAGATGTTTGGGCCCACCATACGTAAAAGGTGGAACATCATATGTGAACTAACCCTAATCCACTATTTTTATTTCACATCATTTCTAGAATAGTTTTCCTTTGATCCATTTCTTCAACTATATTAAAGGTAGCTTAAGCTCATTTCTGAATCTAATAGGTTTGTTTTTGCTTAAAAGGTGGAATGACCAAGAAAACAGGTTAAAAGATGAACTCACAAATCGTATGGTTGAGTTGTTTGGAAATGACACATTCGACAAAACCAAGCTCCTTGAAAAAATTGGCACATATCTAAAGTATGTGAGGGACTGGTACATGACACATTTAGAGAAGAACGTAAAGTACGAGCGTCCCTCCATGGTTCTAGAAAGGGAGTGGAAGGACCTGATTTTGGATGCGAAGGAGAGAATTGAAAGGAAAAAAGGAAATACACCACTAGATGCCAGAAGAAGGTATGTGATACTATTAAGAATGTATTTATGTACTAATTACTCTTTATATTTATATAATCTAACATACTTCAAACTTTTCATAGATTGAGTGACACGTCAAAGGCAACCAAGGAAAGACAAGAAAAGCATGGACACCATAGACTCGACTCTGGTGGTTATATGAAACTTGGTGCATGAATTGTAAGTATCAGTAAATGAAATATCGCATCAAAATATTTATAAATTACAAACATTTTTTTTTATCAAACAATACAAGCAAAATTCATGATACTAAGCAAAAATACAGGGCTCTGATTTCAATAGAGTGCTCACAGAAGATGACAGAAGAATTGCCTACTAGCAAGGCTATACAACCATGGCTGAAAGACTATGAGAATTGAGTGGGCAAACACGAGATTCTGGTGCATCCATCACACAGGTAAATAAGCTATATGAAAATAATTTCAAATTGAATACCTTACCAATAATCTATTTGATGTTAAGCTCCAACATAAAGTGAATTTATTTTTTTGAATTAAGTAAGCAATTATAAAAATGTGCATGACATTGGAATGCAGTCTGATAATCGTGGAACACAACCTCCACATGAAGGTCCGAATGCATATCCCAGTAGTGGAGGTATTCATTTTCTATTCATTTTTTTTTATGTAATTATTAATGCAAATAAACATCTTAAATTGTAATTGGTGTAGAAATTAATGTAACCTTTTTTGTTAATATTTTAGAGCATGTAGTCAGTGCTGAGCAAGTGGAGCATGATCCGGGTAGACAACATCAGGAACATGATGTTCCCCAATCAGGTAAAGAGGACGACTACTATTCCTTTAAAAATATTTAATTGCAATTGGTGTAATTATTAATGTAACCTTTCGTATTTCAACTCTAGAGGATCTAGAGAGTGTTCAACATGTTGAGGTTGAGGCTAGACAAAATGATTTCGAAGATGATGTGGCCCCATCAGGTAAAGAGCGCCATAGTTATGTTCTTTAAATTAATGAAATACTTGTAACAAAAATAAAAGATGATTTAAATTTAACACATTTCTTTGTTATTGCAGAGGACCCCCCTTTGCATCGGTGTCCTCATCCTCATAAGAGGACTAGGAATACATCGAGATCATGAGCAAAGGGAAAAACAAATGAAGAGGGGGGAAGTGATGGAGAAAACGATTCTCTACTTAGACTTTTCATAGCTTCAAAACAAAAAACAAAAAAGAAATGATTGTAATCTACATTATTTGATAATGACTGATTTTTGTGTTAATGAATGTAATTATGTGCTAATGAATGTTCATGAATGATATGTGTTAATTAATATTGATTTCCACCTTCACGTGGTTGGCCTTGTTAAGTAGAGAATATTAAACTATCATCGAAACCAAGCGAAACTCAATAAGATAACACACTTTTCAATATTTCATTATGTTGCACAGTTAATCTTATTGAATAATGTATATTGAATCTTAATTGCAGGGTCCAAAAAAACCAACACGAACAACAACACCACAAGTAAGTGGTTTGTTTTTAAAATTTTTTTTTCATGATAATTTGGGAAGGTTCATCTACAGTGTTATGTGTAACTGTGAAGGTGATAAATTTATATGCTTTGTGATTCTGACATTTATTTTTTGTTCCAGGTGGATGACTTGGAAAAGGTCAGTGATTACTATCAAAATAGGGGTCGCTTTGATGAACTCATATTTGTGTTTGTGATGAGAAGCAGCACTGGAAGGAGCTTACATATTTATATATTCAAGATGTTGAATATGATAATGCTACCACTACTATCATGAACCATTCTCCAGAGGCATGGGATCATATGCAATTCAAAGATGTTGTAGTTAAAGTGGCCAATGTTGAATTGTACTACAAAGTTGTATACTTTTATTCGCAAGAACACCCAAATCTTATTACTAACCTCTTGAATGTCCTTGCCCTTAGGGTAGACCACACATGAGTGGTTGACATCATGTGTAAGGTATAGATCTAAACTCTTTTATTGTGTTACTGTTTTTAGGATTACCGAGATGTATTTCACTTGGGTATTAAGTTTTTCTAGATGTTCTCTTTAGCAGCTATTTGGTTTGGAAAAATTTCATGAGTATCTTTTTTTCTATTGTATTTGTTATCCATGCTAGACATCTCCATCTTGTGAAGTCGTACATGGGTGCAGTACAAAGCAACAATGTAGTTGTTGTTAATGAGGCTTTGAATGAAATTTATGTAGAAGAGGAAGATTATGATAGGCTTCGAGAATGTATAGATATGCATGATAACTTTGATTAGACATGGCTTGCTCAGAGGGTGAGAGGAACTTCTCTATTGGTTCTTTCATTTAAGTTAAAGTGGGATGTAATTTAGCATTTGAATAATTTTCTAATGATCTTCAATTTCAATTAGGTTGAGAAAAATGAACTTCTTGAATTTCGGTTAAAGGCTTTTCTATAGCAAATTTTCGAGGAGGCAAATGATTCTTGAATTATGTCTAGTTATATTTATTGCTTGCTGAAAATTATGAAATGCTTACTTATAAATGTTTATGAAGTTGTGCCTGTATAAATTAAAAGTATGATTCCTTGATGAAGATTGCTTCTGAAAATACTAGATTTAATTATATCAGATCAACAACAGACCAGTGCCTTCATCCCTTATTGATTTCATACTATTTTCAAATTGAAAGATCCTACGTATAACCATGGAGATAGTTTTAATAACTTGTTTTCAAAAAAAGACCATCACATCAAAAGCATCTATATGGATTGTAACTAAAAAATAAAATGCAGTTAGTCTTATTGAATTTTAGATTTTGTCTGAAAGACCAATAAGACAATTTGAAACTTGCCAACCAACCTTTCAAACTGATGCTCAAACTGGAAATTAGTCTCAATCACAATAGCATAAGATAGCACATTGACACAATCCAATAAAATAGATTTATCACATGGAGCTAATCAATCAATTGAAAAGCATATACCATTCAGAATGAAGAACACTTGGAATTTATATTGAAAATAGATAATCAAACCAATTGATTTCAATATGTATCATCCATAAACTTTGATATTTCCTGAAAACAAATTACATAAGTGCTGCATAAAATTGTCTTGATAAGATCATAAAACTTGAGGTATCTCCCCCACTTGTTCTAAAAGATCCTCCATTAATAGATGAGGATTCGGTTTGAAAGTGAGAGGGCATACCCTTTCATTAAAACTAAAACTAACAAAAACTAGCTAAAAACCAACTTCCTAAAAATTGTCTTTACAATATGAACATATTATAAAAACATAGAAAAAAATGACTTTGGGGCTCCAACTTAGACATTAGGTCTAGTCTCCTAGCATCTTACCACACTTTTGGATATGCTCCAAGTACTTCTATGACTTATATGTGTCTGCATTGTGGATGATATCCTTGACAATGACTTCCAACATGACAAATTTTTCCATCTATTTCACAGTCTCTTTCAATTCAATTCCATCAATTTGGGAAATATCAAGGGCGGCATTGAGAAGACTACGACATTTTGAGATCCATACATCTTTATCCTTTATCTCACCCTTCTGATCAATTAACTCTGGGAAACCATGTTGAACAATGTCTTTGCATTTATCATATTCAAATTGTAATTGTTCATCAAATTTATTGTGTTTAGCCAACAACCTCTTTATTTTTTCAATTTCTTTTGTTTCCGCTTTGGCCATTGTTTTATCATGCAACCTTGTTCCCAATCTATTTAAAATTCTATTGTGTGAAACTGCATTGTCCATGTTCTTTTGAAACACTATCCAGAATTATTTCAGAAAGCCTTGTAAAAACTCAAATCTTTTAGTTAGTAATAAACCAGCAATATCTCCCCTCACACTTTGCATCTATTTTAATATCTTTTTATTTTCTTGTTACAACTCCTCACCATTTTTCTTCCATTGAGAGCTATCCAGAGTAAGAACCATTGGCACCTATTGCCCACTTCTCCTTAGCGTTTCTTCATAAAATGCCTTGTACTGGTTCCTCACCCTCACTACTATGACCATTTGTGCTTTATTGAATTTTGAAATATCTACTTCGATATCAATAGAAACAATTGGATAAATTTCACCAACTTTTAGTTTAATCATATGGCCAAAGGAGTTGTCAACATCAATGATCTTTGGTCTCTTGTGGGGAGGGTACAGAGCCCATAACCTCAAAGATTCCTCATCCTGATCAAATCTTGAACTAATAAATACATCATTTATACCTTGTATATCCAATTTGAATTCCTTGTTTTATGAATGCAATAAACTGTCAAAGATTAAAGAAGCACTGAGGTCCCATCCGGGAAACACAATCACCCCAGCCTTTGTAAGCCATTTCCTCCCCTTTTGAGGGGTCATTGTGGTTATCTCTGGATCAATTTCCTCTTTTAATTTCTTTAACAACTCAACCTCATTATCAAGCGTTATGTTGGGAATAGAGTCCCTCAATTTCTTCCCTTTAAAATTGTGCAATAATGTTTTAAATTCTTTGGAATGAATAAAAACATCATCAGCAACAAAAGAAGAAAACTCCTCTAATCAAGAGTCAGCATGAACTTCTAATGTTGTCTCTATTTGGCTCTACATGTTTGGCTCTTCTTCCTTCTCTGGCACTTGCCATCTAGAGACAACTGCATTCTCATCAGATTCACTTTTTGCCTCCTCGGTTTCAATTTCCTTGAGTCTCTGTCTCTTTTCTACCAGTTCATTATTCAGTTGATCAATTACCTCTCTGGCCTCAACATCCTCCATGTTTCTGAAGATATCTTCAGCCTCAAAACTAACATGCAGATAACCTCCCAAGTTCTAGCTCTTCTTGCAAGACTGAATGTATCCTTCAGGATCATAGTTTTTCCTGGCATAATGCTCATACAAATTGTATTCTTCATTCAACTTCTTATCAATTATTTCATAAGCTTTGGTTGACACTATGGTGAAATCACCAAAAATCAATGTCCCAGGAAGGAAGGTTTGCTTATGCATATCTGCAAAATATTTAGCATTGGACACAATCAATTGCCTCACAATCTCTAGATAAGCTATTTTGTCCAGTACTAGTTTTGGCAGCATGTAGGGGCTCCCTTCAAATCCATATACTCTAAAACATGTAAAATCCTTATTCACAAACCAGTCCCCCCAGTTATGATCAACAATGTGTCTTTCATCATAATCCTTGGGTCTTAGGAGCCTCTTGATCTCATCAGAGATAAACCCTTCACATGAAATACCATACACTCGGTACAATGGCATCACAATAAGTTCTTCAAAATTAATATAGTTGGACCTCATATATCAAGAATCCCAAAGAGATGTCCACAATTGGATGGGCTGCTCCTCACCTTCCCTGTTCTTGGTATTTAAATTTTTGGCCCTCAGGCCAAAAACCCTTTACATATCCATAAAATAACCCTAGATGCATCAATAGTGAATAAATTTTCAAATTGGGATGAGTATCATCCCTAAGGTTTAAAAAACCTTCGTGCAACCTCTCTACTAGATATGCTGCATAGTCAAAAGGCCTAGGTTCATAGATTTGTATATCAGAGGCTAACACTAGCGGCCTAGTGCTTGGCAGATTAGGCACCTCCACCCTTCCTACTTGCCTACATGACATTATGTGTACTGCAAGTAGTGTCTGAACATATCAATGTTGAATGGTGGCCCATCTTCCTTTGTTAATTTTCCTGCCTGCCTCTTGTGAATGGAAAATTTCCAGCTGGTATATGTAGTGTCCATTTGAGGTATTCTTCCTCCAACTCTCCAAAGGACAAGGGCTTATCAGGACTAGGGTCTAAATTGAAAACCTCATTTATGGTACCCACAAAAAATCTAATAAATGCTTCCCCATTTGGGAGCTGAATGCACCTCTTCACCGAATTATAATTCCTCACCAAAAACTCTAGCAATCTTATGTTTACAAAAACATTGGGGACTATTAGCTTACCTAAATTTGTCATCCAAGGATTGTAGAGTGACATCTCCTTTCTCCTTCTCAAATAGTGGAACATAAATAGTTCATGTCCCCTTACCTTGGTCCAGACATCTCCGACCTCTCTATACTTCTCTTCTAATTGGTCTCTCCCTGATAGGTGCTACTTCGACCTTCTAGATTTTGGGTCGGGTGCTTGCATTTGGTCTATCATGTCTTGGTTCAACTTCCTGACTGGAGGCACCTCTTTAGTTTTTCCTTTCTTTTCCTTAGAGTTAGGGTTCTTGGCTGCCCTCTTCTTTCCTGTTGAACTCAAAGCTTCCATTTCTGCAATTACAATCCTCTTCTCTATTTTTCAAAGGCGCAATGTGTTCTATCTGTGTATCCTTCTTTCACCAACGCAGTATTTAGACAAGGAAATTTCTAGTTCCACTGTATTCTTTTGCAATAATGAACCTCTCATAAAATTTGCCTCATGCAAACCATAGATGCATCTACTGCAAGTATTAAATAGAAAACTTTTTAAAATTCTGGTTTTAAATTTTGATATGACAATGACTCGTCGGTATATGTCTCCTCGATGAATATTTCCCTTTTGGTTCTCTCTGAACAACCCTTTATCTTCTTTTGATATATTACTTTCTCTTATCAGGATACCCTAAGACGATGACTCCTTTTCCTCCTCATCGATATATCTCAAACCAATATTCTCATCGGGTGTCGGGTGAGCTCATTTAGCATTATCGCGATAGGAAGTGTTTCCCTAATGGGCTTTACCATCGACATAGATCTTCCTAATGCAACTGACTTCATCACCATGAGTCTTCTTGATAGTGTCTTCACTCCACTCAATTAGTCCGCTCCTTCATTGGGTATCGGGGTAATCCAAAATGAAACATACCGATAAGCAAAGTCTTCTCGATAGAGTATGTTCCATCACTATATGTTTCACTGATGATTTCTTCCGACATCGGGGTGGCTCAAATTAACACATACCGATCGCTTTGGTTATATCAATGCAACCAAATTCATCGCCATGAGTCTTCCTAATAGTTTCTTTGCTCCGGTCAATAAGTCTTCTCCTTAATCGGGTATTGGGGTAATCCAAAATGAAACATACCAATAAACAAAGTCTTCCTGATAGATTATGTTCCATCAATATATGTTTCACTGATGATTTCTTTGGGTGTCGAGGTGGCTCAAAGTAGCACATAACGATTTCTTTGGATATACCGATGGACTCTTTTTTTGCCACTCTTATCAGTATAATTCTTACCGATACCCTCATTGGCTATCAGCAAGACAATTCCCCACTGCTGCCGTTAGTGTTTACTATGTCGATGGGTCATATCGGTATAATTTTTGTTGATGGATCACTTCTCCTCAACTTTTCTCCTTGATCGGTATAATTTTTGTCGATGAGTACAACTCCAGCTTGCTATGCTCTCTCATTGGTATATGGTATCCCGATGCCTTCTCACCTCAATCGGGTGATCGTGAACTTGCAGAGGAATTGCTAGTGTATTTTGTAGAACAGGTATACAATTGGTAAAACATATAGTTGGTTGTTCTCTCTCACAGGGAAAAGTATATTTTAAATTTAAATTTTGGATTGGGGCATTGAAATGGGGCTTACTTTTGCAATTTGGAACTGCAGGGCAAGAAAGAATGCTTTGCTTCATGCTTGTTCATATGCTATGACTTGATTAGACCAGATGTGGCTTTGGAAATTTCCTGGATGAATAATATGATTGAATTTGTGTTTCCATACCTACTTTAGATTCTTGATATAATCTGATGATTCTGTGAATATTTTAAGTTTCTCTTTAATAAATATTTTAAATCTTTTGCACAATTAAATAGCTAATATTCAAAAATATTCTTTTTCAAAGTTCATTCGAGAATACATGACACAAGTTGATGAGCTTGTTAAGGACAAGTTAGAGGTTGTCCAAGAAGAGAAATCCAAGGAGAAAGAAGAGAAAGATCTTGTTGCTCAATAGGTATGCATTTTGCTTAATTGAGCCTCAAGGAGCACTTGTTCTACTCTACTGACGGTTTTTAAAAATTCAAATAAATATGTGCCTATTTTGTTTACAAAATATAGCATTTTAAGAGCATAATTAAGGAAATTATAGAAAATAGCATTTTCAAGAGCATAATTAAGGAAATTATAGAAAAATTGCATTTTTCAAGAAATTAGAGAAAAATTATGTGCTAACATATTGCACTGTATAAAAAGGATAATCTTTACAAGGATGCAATGGAAACTAGTTCTCAATTGGGTGATCGTGAACTTGCAGAGGAATTGCTAGTGTATTTTGTTGAACATGTATTTTGTGGAACAAGTTAGAGGCTGTCCAAGAAGAGAAATCCAAGGAGAAAGAAGAGAAAGATCTTGTTGCTCAACAGGTATGCATTTTGCTTAATTGAGCCTCAAGGAGCGCTTGTTCTACTCTATTGACGGTTTTTAAAAAATTCAAATAAGTATGTGCCTATTTTTTTTACAGAATATAGCATTTTAAGAGCATAATTAAGGAAATTATAGAAAATAGTATTTTTAAGAGCATAATTAAGAAAATTATAGAAAAATAGCATTTTTCAGGAAATTATAGAAAAATTATGTGCTCACATATTGCACTATCTAAAAAGGTTAATCTTTACAAAGATACAATGGAAACTAGTTCTCAATTGAGTGATCGTGAACTTGCAGAGGAATTGCTGGTGTATTTTGTGGAATAAGTTAGAGGTTGTCCAAGAAGAGAAATCCAAGGACAAAGAAGAGAAAGATCTTGTTGCTCAACAGGTATGCATTTTGCTTAATTGAACCTCAAGGAGCACTTGTTCTACTCTACTGATGGTTTTTAAAAATTCAAATAAATATGTGCTTATTTTATTTACAGAATATAGAATTTTAAGATAATAATTAATGAAATTATAGAAAATAGCATTTTTAAGAGCATAATTAAGGAAATTATAAAAAAATAGCATTTTTCAAGCAATTATAGAAAAATTATGTGCTAACATATTGCACTGTACAAAAAGGATAATCTTTACAAGGATGCAATAGAAACTAGTTCTCAATCGGGTGATAGTGAACTTGCAAAGGAATTGTTGGTGTATTTTATGGAACAAGTTAGAGGCTGTCCAAGAAGAGAAATCCAAGGAGAAAGAAGAGAAAGATCTTGTTGCTCAACATGTATGCATTTTTCTTAATTGAGCCTCAAGGAGCACTTGTTCTACTCTACTAACGGTTTTTAAAAATTCAAATAAATATGTGCCTATTTTGTTTACAAAATATAGCATTTTAATAGCATAATTAAGGAAATTATAGAAAATAGCATTTTTAAGAGCATAATTAAGGAAATTATAGAAAAATAGCATTTTTTCAAGAAATTATAGAAAAAATATGTGCTCACATATTGCACTATCTAAAAAGGATAATCTTTACAAGGATGAAATGGAAACTAGTTCTCAATCAAGTGATCATGAACTTGCAGAGGAATTGCTAGTGTATTTTGTGGAACAAGTTAGAGGCTCTCCAAGAAGAGAAATCCAAGGAGAAAGAAGAGAAAGATCTTGTTTCTCAATAGGTATGCTTTTTTCTTAATTGAGCCTCAAGGAGCACTTGTTCTAATCTACTGACGGTTTTTAAAAATTCAAATAAATATGTGCTTATTTTGTTTATAGAATATAGCATTTTAAGAGCATAATTAAGGAAATTATAAAAAATGGCATTTTTAAGAGCATAATTAAGGAAATTATAGAAAAATAGCATTTTTCAAGAAATTATAGAAAAATTATGTGCTAACATATTGCACTATCTAAAAAGGATAATCTTTACAAGGATGCAATGGAAACTAGTTTTCAATCGGGTGATTGTGAACTTGCAGAGGAATTGTTGGTGTATTTTGTGGAACAGGTGTATAATTGGTCAAACATATAGTTGGTTGTTCTCTCTCACTAGCTAAAGTATATTTTGAAATTTCATTTTGGATTGGGACATTGAAATGGGGCTTACTTTTGCATTTGGAACTGCAGGGAAAGAAAGAATGTTTTTCTTCATGCTTGTTCAGATGCTATGACTTGATCAAACTAGATGTGGCTTTGGAACTTTCCTGGCTGAATAATATGATTGAATTTGTGTTTCCATACCTACTTCAGGTTCTTGATATACTCCAATGATTATGTGAATATTTTAAGTTTCTCTTTAATAAACATTTTAATTCTTCTGCAAAAATAAATATGTGCCTGTTTTGTTTACAAAATATGTATGCTCAACTTCTTCCCCTTTGCTTTGCCAGTACCTCCAATGCCTAGCATGGGAGTGGGCATGGGAGGTTTCTTTCAAATAGGTATGAGTGGAATGGGAATGCCTCCCATGCCAGCTTATGGTATGCCACCTATGGGTGGCTATTGATGGGATTAAAGAACTTAACGTGGGACACAATTCTTCAATCATACATGGTTTTTTGAGGCTGGTCTTCGAGTGGAAAGATTAGATTGTCAAATTGTTTTTATTTTCATTTGGTTGGTTGGTACAAAATAATGAATCTTTAGTATTATCGTATTGGTCAATCAGTTCAAATCTTTCCATCCACCAAGCATTCGATGCCCGAACTGTTGCATGATTAGATTGTCAAATTGTTTTTATTGTTGTTTGGTTGGCTGATACAGAATAATGAATCTTTAGTATTATCATATTGTTTAATAAGTGCAAACCTTTCCATCCACCAAGCATCTGACAAGGATGTTGTATGTCTAAAAACATCCTCATCGGATAAGCAGTGAGGGGGCATCAGAATTTTGACGCCCACCCAATTTATTATGACAAATTATCGAGTTTTTATGACTGCTAAGCAATGAGGGGGCATCGGAATTATGACACCCACCCAATTTATTCCAATGACTTATCGAGTTTTTCTGACGGCTAAAGAGTCAGGGGGCGTTAGAATTTCGTCGCCCACCCAATTTATTCCGATGCTCGGACTATCTCACATACAAAATCCTTGTTAGTGTGGATGCCCTCGTTGCTGTTGGAATTATGATGGCTAAACAGTGATGGGCCATCTAAATTTAGACGCCCAAACCATCACACATACAACATCCTCATTGGTGCAAATGCCTTGGTTGCGGTTGGAATTTTGATGACTTATCGAGTTTTACCGATGGCTAAGGAGTGAGGGGGCCATCAGAATTCCAATTTATTCCGATGCCTGAACTGTTAGAACATTACCTGCAAGGCATTAGAATTCCAATGACTTATCGAGTTTTATCGACGGTGAAGTGCAGTCATGTTCATCATCGGAAGAGTCTTCGATGGCATCTAAATTTTGATGGTCTTGAGCACAATCAGAATGTCCAACTACAAGTTTTTGACGGTGTTTCTTGTCAACAGTCCGACGAATTGTAATCAGAATCTCAATGAACTGCTATCAGAATTTGAGGCCACATGTACTAGTGAGAGAATCACAACATCACACTTGGTTCATAAATGAGTGGTGAGACATCATCCCTTTCAAGTCCACAATAACAATACAATCATGATAAAGACATAAGATCATCAATAATATCACCACATCTAATATAAGCATGAAGTAAGGTTAGTACATGGTGTTGATTCTGAAATCAACAAATTCTAAGTTCTAAAGAAAGAGCCACTAACTTATCAACAAACATAGAAAAGGACTTGGCCAACAAACACAACTCAGTCATGAGACTGAGATCTCCTACACTTTTGGCTTTGCGAGACCAAGGCGGGTGAACCTATGTAATGTCCAAACCACTTTCAGCTTGAAATACTCACGACATTACAAAATACAATAGATCATTCCAATGAAAAGATACTAAGGAAGGTGGATAAACTCTTGGTTTTGGCTACAACCTTAGTTTATAAGCATCTATGCAACCATTGGGGCTAGGTTTCTACACTAATCGTACTCCTAATGCAAAAAGTAAAAGAGATTTTGATAAAGGAAAGATTCTGAAAACTGGGTGCAAACCTCATGACCAGTGCCTTATTAGGGTAGCAGAGTCAACTTACAAGTAAACATTGAACTTAAATAGTATGAAATACAACCAGTTAGTTCTGAGAACTAATGCATGACATTAACACCTCGATTGAAGCTTTCCTGCAACCATAATTGAAAACCCTACATACACATGACACCATTCCTCATTCTATTGTAAGCATTTTAATCTCTTCCTTGAAGAGAAGCTAAAGATAAAACAACATCAGACTTTCTGTGACAAAATAAAGGATCCTTGATCTTTTATTTCATAAAATGATAACAATAAATCAAGGAGACAACTCTAGAAAAACCATAAAACTTGATTATACACTGGCTATAACTATTTGAAAGATCAAAATGATTACATGCTAAAAGAGAAAAACTCAAAACTACTTTAAGTCTAGACTATGCATGGAAGCCCTACTTCCAGCACTTACAAAAGTTGCATTCAGAATGAATAATACTGAGAAGAAGAGAAAACATATACATCAAAGAGAAAGACCTAAGAGAAAACCCTAAAAGCATCTTTGAAAAAGACATGTCTTCATCCTCGAATCCTGCAATTTGAAAATCTGCCCTCTTCTCTCAAAATTTGCCAAAAATTGCACCTCTGACCTCTGTTGGAAACTTTGTCAAAAATATGAAAATAACACTTTGGTCACTTGTCAATTCTCCTTAGTTTCACTTTGACCAAATTTTTCTATTTTTAGGTGTTGTCATCCTTTGCGTGGAACTCACTTTTCCATCTCAGTTCCAAAATAGAAAAAAATTACCTCCCTTTGGATTGCTAAAGCCCTGACTTACTGCACTTTCCCTTTGGATAAAAAAAATAGAAAATCTTCCTTTCTTTACTGGAAATAACCTCTTTGTGCCTTACTATATTCATGGCTATAACACAACATCTACCTTCATTGTTTGACCTTACTAAAGATTCCTTTTAAGCTCTCTTTTCACTAGGTTTTATTTGAGCACGTCGTGTTTTCTCTAGAGATTGCATTTGCTTCAAAGTCTCTAAAATCTTTTCCATAAATGCACATTGTGTATAACCTGCACTTTCAATTTTTATGCATTGTTTCTTAAAATACACCAACATTTCCCTAATCTTACACACATTACCCACTTTCACCATAGATGTTACCATGCATGAGTACACCCTCTGCATCGAACTCCACAATATTAAAGAAAATGATTGGGCCCTTGTTACTTGTATCTCTTGCCTCAAATGCATACAAAATTTGTGACACCGGGCTATTCTTCAAGTCCCAATGCAGTCCTTGAGAAAATTGCATAGCACACAAAACCTACCCATGCAACCAAAGTGCATTCCTGATTAGCTATTATATCATAATACAACGTGTTCTTGATCAGAAAAGACATTTAGTACCTAACACAATGACACCTATCTGCAATCCATCAGAAGGCTTCAAATCTTAGAGAGACTCAAAGCCCCTTCACCATTTCAATGATCTTTGATTTCTACCATTCAAGGTACCCATACTTTGCACTAATGCTTTCTCATCAATGCAGAGATCGTGATTGCATACACTGTGACCAACGTACTTCATGAGACCACACAACTGATATAATATTCATGTCACAAATAAATGTGTTCACATCAAACCCTACAACCACAACACATGACAACAATCTCAATGCCCAAACGGGGGTCCACGCCCCACTCCATAATCCTTGTGCTATTGATCTTCCTTCATGGCTCGCACTAGCAGAAAAGGTAATTATATATAAATTATGTCGAGTAGCGAGCAATGCCACAACTGAGATGTAGCCCCTAGAATCCTCGCATACAGCAAAGTAATTACCCAACAATAAACTGAAAATTCTCCAAAGTGCATTAGTCATCAACAATATTATAGAGAAATGTAGCCATACAATTGCCATTATAAAGGGCATTTTGGTATAGTAATAGTAACACCAAAATTCGAGCGGGAATTCTGGATTGGCATTTGGATAGCATGCGGCAGATGATTCAGAGATTCCTATGGAAGGAGAAGGTTTGGATGGTAAGGACCCTGATGATCTCGTGAACTTGGGGGACCCAGGGGGAGGACCACCACCATGTGAAGAGCAGTTAGCACTAGAGAGCGGGAAAGGGCGGGTTCAAACTTCAAAAATAGAAGAAAGCAACTCGGAAGGAGCCCAAGGACAGCAAACGACTTGTGTTTCAGAGAACACGGTGGAAGGTAAAGATCATCTGGAAAAGGTTCTTTTGTCAACGGACCCTAAAGGGGGACCCAATGGGCAGACATGTAAGTGGTCCTCGTTGTTTGGGGTCAAGCCCAAAGGTAAGTCCTCATTGCCTCCTGTTAAAAACTCCTCGAATGTGTCTCAGGGAAAGTTTGATATTATGGTTCCTGACCAAATCATTGATCAAAACATCACTAGAATGGAAAACACTTTGATTGGTTATTTCTTTGGATCTAGACCTAACATAGAAATAGTTCATGGATTTGTAAAAAGAAAGTGGAACCTAAAAGGTCAGGTAGATGTGGTATCAATGAACAAAGGTTGTTTATCCCTCTCCTTTTCTTGTGATGAGGATAGAAGAAACATTCTTTGTAGTGGGTCTTGGGCAATAGGCAAATACATCATGTACATCCAGAAGTGGTACCCTAATGTAGCTAAAGGAAAGAATTTTTTAGCTCAAGTCCTGGACTAGGTCAAACTCCCTAGGCTCCCAATGGAATTCTGGGAGGAAGACGGTTTTGTAGGAATTTCCAATACCTTTGGGGAGCTAATCACCATTGATTAGATCATGGCTTCTAGAAGAAGGCTGATCTATGCAAGGATCTATGTTGGAGTTGGGCCTGACTCGAATTTGCCAGAGGAAATAGAGATAGAATCAAAACTAGGGAAGTGGAAGAAGAACATTGTTTACGAAACAATCCCCTTTGCATGTTATCATTGTAAAAAAGTCGGACACTGGGCAAAAAAATGTCCATCTAAAGAGGATAAATCCCATACCCAAACTAAGGTTTGGAAAAAAGTGGACAAGCCACTAAAAGTTTGGGATTCCAATGACCCTAATTAGGAGAAGCAGTCCCAGATAGTAAGGGTGGAGGAAGAAATCACTAGTGAAGTGGGTAATGAACCAAAGATTCAGATGTTGGAACAGGGTGTGGTACACAAAGAAAAAGACAACACTCAGCAAGAGGTTCAGAAAGAGGACAAGATAGAGGTTGAGAAAACAAATAAACATCTCACAGATAATAGAGAGGAAGGAGAGAACTTCAACCTTGTCTCAAAATCCCATGATCAAGACAAAGAAATAGACTGGTTCCAAGAAGCCCAACCTGATACCATTTTGGGCCAAGGGCTATTGGAAATCTCATTAACCACCCTAGTAAAGGGAAAGCTGGCTAATTTGGAGGAACAAGATCCAAAATGGGGAGATGAAGAGGACATAAAAAAGGCATAGGGGAAGAATGAATCAAAGCAGGGGGATGAAGAAGTTGCAAAGGATAAAAGAAAGAACAAGCAAAAGAAAAAGAGTAACAATAACCCAGTAAATAACACACTGACTAGAAACACCAGAAGTAGGCTTGGTGATGTGGGAGCGCAACACACTTCTCCAGGAAGACACTCAAATGCCAAAAAAAGAACTTTGGAAATAAGCAGGAATTTAGGAGATGGTACCCAAAGAACTATCTTTGAGGCAGGTATCTCTAAAAATCCATGAAAATCATCTCCTGGAATATTAGGGGACTTAATAGTCCTCATAAACATAATTTAGTTAGAAATATGATTAGAGACAAAAACCCTAACATTTTTTTGATTCAAGAAACTAAGATGGTGAAAGATAAAGTTTAAAGTTTGAATATTTTCAAAAATGGAGGAGTCAGCGGAGGTAGTTCAGAAGGTGCCTCGTGAGGAATTGTTACATTCTGGAACAAAAACAATATAGAAGGAGAGGTGTTAATTCAGGATAACAACTTGGCCTGTATTAGATTTAAGCACATTAAGAATTGCACTACGTGGGTCCTAACAAATGTTTATGATCCTAACACTAAGACTGGCTGTAGTGAGATGTGGAGATATCTCACTGGGTTGAGAATAAGGTTTGCTAAGGATAGCTGGATAATTATGGGAGATTTCAACACTCCCCTAAAGGAAAATGAGAAAAAGGGAGGGAGTCATGCTAATCTGGATAGCAGATTGGACCTAATGGACTTTATAAACAATAATACCATTCATGATCTGGAGTTGTAAGGAGTCAAATACACCTGGACTAATTGAAGAAGTGGTGAGAATTTGATTCAGGTCAGACTGAATAGAGCTCTACTTTCCTTAGATTGGTTTAATCTTCATGAATGTTCTTTAGCATCTCACATAAGGGCAAGATCAGATCATTACCCTATAACCCTAACGGCTGAAGTAAAAAATAGAAGGAGACATTTCCCTTTTAGATTTGAAAAAATGTGGACTAGACACCCGGATCTAGAAAGTAAGATTAAGGACTGGTGGCAGGTTAGTATTGAAGGCAATGCCATATATAAAGTGGTCAAAAAGCTGAAGAATGTTAAAGATAATGTCAAGAAGTGGAATAAGGACTGCTTTGGGAATATCTTTACCTCAAAAGCAATGACCCTCTTAGAACTCAAGGAGATCCAGGATGAGATACACCACAATGGTTATACCTATATGTCTAGAAATACTGAAGATGCTATTCTGATGAGATATCATGAAATAGTAGCTAAAGAGGAAACCTACTGGAAACAAAGATCGAGAAATGTCTGGCTAAAGGAGGGGAATAGGAACACTAAATATTTCCATATGTCCACTCTTAGACATAAGGCTATAAATAGAATTGTATAGATTAAAGTGAATGGAAGATGTGTTGAAGATGATGATTCCATGAGGAAGACGACAATGGATTTTTTCTCTAATCTACTTGCTAAGGATTAGAATCTGAATAAACATGCCCAAAAGGAACTTCTTGATAGTATACCTACCACTCTGGGGGAAGATCACAATGACCGTTTAACTGCTATTCCCTCCCATGATGAAATTCTGACAGCTATTAAGTCCTTTGAGGGTAGCAAAGCCCCAAGTCCGGATGGCTTTCCCATGTTCTTCTTCCAAATGTACTGGCATATTATTGGAGATGATGTTACAAGAGCTGTGAAAGAGTTTTTTGGTGCTAGAAAACTTTTGAAAGAAGTTAATGGTACTTTTATAGCTCTTATACCCAAAAAGATGGGGGTTGATTCAATGGATCTTTTTAGACCTATAAGCTTATGCAACTCTCTCTATAAGATTATCTCTAAGGTCCTTACCTCTAGAATTCTCAAATTGCTTCCTTCCATTATATCGCCTCAGCAAAGTGGTTTTGTCCCGGGGAGGCAAATTTTGGACTCAATCATCTCTGTTCATGAAAATATCCACTCTCTGGCCTTTTCTAAAAATGAAGGTTTTTTTCTGAAGCTTGACCTTTCTAAAGCCTATGATAGAGTGGATTGGGATTTTATGATGGATGTTCTTTCAGCTTTTGGTTTTAATCCTAGGAGTGTTGGACTCATCAGGCAACTTGTTTCTTCGGCCACTTTCTCTATGCTAATGAATGGCTCCCCCTCTCCTTTCTTTAAAGCCTCAAGAGGTCTTAGGCAAGGGGACCCCCTATCTCCAGTGATCTTTATCATCATGGAGGAATGTTTGGGGAGATGTATTGGAAAGCTGGTTGAGAAAAGGGAGTTTTGTGGTTTGAAACCTTCTTTGGCAGATCAAATATGCTCTCATCAACAGTTTGTTGATGCTTCTATAATAATGGGAAAAGCCATTGTGAAGGACTCTAGAAGACTAAAAAAATCTTTGGATATCTATGGAGAGGCTACTCGTCAGCTTATTAACTGGTCTAAAAGATTTGTTTATTTTATCAACACCCCGAAGAGAAGGAGGATTAAAATTAGTAACATTCTGGGTGGCCAAATTGGTAGCTTGCCTGCCTCCTATTTGGGGCTCCCTTTAGGTCAAGATCCTTCGGATACCTTTTAGGGAGCCTTGGTGGATAAATTCCATAAAAAGTTGTCTGGATGGAAGGGAGCTCTACTTAGTTAAGCAGGTAAGGTTCAAATGCTAAAAACCACTCTTCAAAGTATCCCTCTCTATGCCATCAGTTTGTTCAGGATTCCTACTAAGTATGCCGAGGCCATTGAAAAAATACAGAGATCCTTTTTATGGACAAGGGTTGAGGAGAAGAAGAGAATGAACTTAATTGCTTGGGAGAAGGTCTGTAAGCCTATGAATAAAGGTGGTCTGGGCCTTAGAAGAATAAGAGACATAAATGAATACCTTATGGCTAAGCAGATTTGGAGAGGATATAGAAATCAAGGAGAGTGGAAAAAAATATGGGACAACAAATATAAAAGCCAATGTTCAAATCTTCAAAGTTTCCTCAACACGAAGATTATCCCAATTGGATCCAATATTTGGAAAAATATCTCTAGTACTAGAGACTTAATTATCAAAGGTACAAAATGGAAGTTGGGGAAAGGGAATCTTATTCAGTTCTGGGAGGATCCTTGGCTTATGGAGACCCCTCTAAATGAAAACCTTGAGTGGAACAGATATCAAAACCAATGCAAGGAAATATTTGGAACCAAGGTGGAGGATTATTGGAAAGATGGATAGTGGAAATACTTATCTCAAGTGGATCAGTCTTTGGGTAGTTTGAACAAAGTCATGAACTCAATGGTGAGGATTGAAGAAGAAGACCAGCTAATTTGGAAAGTTATTGCTAGTGGTACCTTTACAGTGGCATCTCTTTATCATCAACAATACAATAACATGGAAAGTCCATGCTGGGCTAAAGCATGGGTGAAAGGCCTTACCCCCAAGATCAACATTTTCTTTTGGATAGCCCTCCAAGACAAAATCCTAACCATAGAGAATATGAGAAAAAGAGGTATCAACATACCAAGTTTCTGTACACTCTATAAGCAAAATGAGGAGACAATAAATCATATGCTCTTTCATTGCCCCTTCTCAGCTGATGTTTGGGGAAGTTGTCTGGATCAATTCAATATCAGTTGGAGCTTCCCCAACTTGATTCAGGAGATTTTCAAGTCATGGCATCATCCTTCAAAAAATAGAACTACTACCTTGCTATGGAGAATTGCTTTACCACACATGTGCTAGGGTATATGGAAAGAGAGAAATGACAGGATTTTCAGAGAAAAGTACACTAAGGCTAACATTGTGTTTGAAAAAATAAGAAGAAGCATAGTGGAAAACATGAATGTTATAGGTGGTTTTGATAATCCTAACAATAAGGAGGACCAACTTATCTATAAAAAATGGAGATCAAAAGCTCAAGAGAGTATCCAGAGTAACCCTAGAGAGGGAGTGATATGGACCAACCCACCTAGGGGATGGATGAAAATCAATTTTGACGGGGCCTCTAAGGGAAACCCGGGGGTTGCAGGATGTGGAGTGGTCCTAAGGGATGAATGGGGAATATGTAAAATCATAAAATGTATTCCTATAGGAAAACAAACCAACCATGTTGCCAAAACCATGGCGGTTTATCATGGGATTATCCTTGCCAAAGAAGCCAAATGCACTAAAGTTTGGTGTGAAGGAGACTCCTTAAACATTATCAATTGTTTAAATATGAAATTCCTATTGTCATGGTCGATTAATAATGCTATCAAAGCAACAAGGAAAATCAGCGAAGAGTTTGAAATGTGTGTTTTTACACATGTTTATAGGGAGGCCAACTCTTGTGCTGATTGGGCAGCCAACCTGGCTTGCCAATCGGAAAACATCATCACTAGTTATGGTGAAAAGGAGATTGCAAGTGAAATGAAATCCTTACTCAATCAGGACCGAAGCTATACAAGGCAACGTGGTACTTTTAATCATTATTTCTAATGACCTTTCCACCTTTTTTGATGCAGGACTTGCTTGAAGATAATGAGCTATTAAATAGGTGTCATATCATCATTATTTGGCATGGATTATGGGCACTCTTATAGAATATCCACAAAAACCAGAGGAAAAGTTATCAAAATGAGAGAAGGCATTGCAAGGAAGGTGTTGGAAAAATGGGAGGAAACAAGAAGAGATTTGAACCTACTTCATGCGCTGAATGGAGAAAAAATGAAGAAGTCTGGAGTATCCTTTAGTAGGGGGGGCTCAATGTCTTCATGGAATGACTGAATGGGAAGGACCCCACAATTACCAGCTACTTCATAAAAAACTGGAAAAATGGAAAAGTTTTGATTGGATCACATATGATGAATGTGGATGAAGAGGTTATCACTGAGGCCATGGGGATGACTACCGAGGGTATGAAATTTTATAGGGTCAGAGGGATATCAGATAAGGCTGCAGACAAGTTTCCGTTACGGATGGTGAGAGAAGAAAGATGATCAAAATTGACCACTCCTAGCACTCCCCAAAGAGAATGTGTAGGCCATGGAGGTTTGTCTTATTTGCTTCTATTGAGTATATTACCTTAGACGGTAGGTTTACCAGGGCTTATGGGCATCACTTCATTCTTCTTAACCATTTCCATCATGGTGAAAGGGTTAGCCTTCCCTATTACCTGGCCTATTCAATGGATCATACTATAAAGGAGATCTAGAAGGACCCTAAAGGCGATCATGCCCTCCACCAGGGGCTCATGGTCTTGGTTTACAAAATGCTAAAGGGGAAGTGCATTGAAAAGCCTATTAAAGGCAAAATTGCCAGAGATGAGACTATGGAAAGTAAGGATAGTGGTTTCAACTTTGATTCTGAGACTGAGGGAGAGTCGAAAGAAACTAGCAAAAAAGGGAGGTTTAGGGTTAAGAAGAGGAGGATTATTTTGGAATCTAAAATGTCAGACTCTAAAACTGATTCCCTTGAGGAAAAACCTATTAGAAAGAGGAAAGGGAAAGCCTCTGGAAAGAAGGCTCAGAAAAAGAACAATAAAAAGGGTAGCAATTTTGATCTCAATTATGTTCTGGTTGAGTCTAAGGAGGAGGATGATGAAAATAAGAGGATTGATAGTCAGGACAAAGAAGGGGAGGTTAACCCGATTAAGGATAATTTGGAAACCGTGGAGATCGTGAATACCACTAGACTGCATAACGAGGAAAAAGGGGGTCAAAGTGATAGTGGTGACAAAGACACCATTAAGGCCTTCTGTGAGACCATCACTACTCTAGTGAAGGACATTAATAGCTTGAAAATAGATACAAAGGCCATGGCAAAAATTATAGTTGGTGATAAGCCCTTGGTGGAGCATGTTAAAGAGTTAGTGGCCGTTTTGCATAATGCGCAAGCTATTGAATGTATGGTTGGAAAAATCTTAGCCACGGAGAAAAGGTCAATGAGATGGGAGATAGAAAGGAAATGGACAACAAACTGAAAGACTTTGGTAGTAGAATTGACAAGCTGGAGCACAGTGTCAAGTAGATTGCTGATCAAAATTTCCAAATTCTTAAATCTTCGGTGGACAATATGAACATCTTTATCAACAGGTATGAGAACAATGCAGAGAAGGAAGGTGATAAAGAGAAGGTGAACAAGAAGGGTCATGAAAGGAGGACCAGAGCCAACACAAAGAATAAGGTTGACATCGAAGGCCACGAGCTGGAGGATATGAAGACCTCGACAAACAACATGAAAAAAATGGTTGTTCACGCTGAGGAGATCCTGAATAGTATTTAGTTCTAGTTGTTGTCTTTGGTTCTATCTCTTTGCTATCTTTTGCTTTCCTGTTGCTGTCTGTTTTGAGTTTTATGTAATTATGTAATGATGTTTTAAGCCATGCCCATCCGGTGGGTTCATTTTGACTTTTTGAAGTGATCAGGCACTTTTTTATGCTTTTCTATTCTCCTGGTTTGTAAAAGGTTCAGGTACCTATTTTTACTTAATCAAAACAGTAACACCAAAATATTTTGATGCTTTATGTTCACAAGCAACTGGTTTCCAACTCGCACCTTTGATATTGCATGCAACCCTCACCCTAGATGCATCATTTTCCTTTTACATAAGAAACATTGAACACATTGCATCATATCGTGTCCATAACGTGCTCCAAGGCTCCTCTTCTAACATTGCGCACTGCCAAGAGATGCAAAGTTTGGTTTGATACCTGCACAAAATCTCTGGCCATGCGTCTACAAACCATAGGATAGGTTTTTCTTTGCACTCAATTGCCCTAAATTTACGCAGGCTTCCCTTCTTTATTTTGCCCTATTCTTGTCTTTCACGTGGGCATTTCCTTTTCTGTAGGCTTAGTTCTTTATCCCGCATCAAGTTTTTGCTCCTTTCTGTTGAGACATGGATCAACTAGGACTCAAACCTAGGACCTTCCATATGCTGCTAGAGTTCTCTACCACTAAGCTACTAGCCCCTCTTGGACCAGTCCATCGTCGATCAGGGTGTGGCTTATTTTGAACACCAACACCCCCCCTTAAGCCACACCTCTCGTGTGCTTGGGGCTCCTAGCCTAAACCTAGCTCTGATACCATGTTGAGACATGAAATAGCTACGAATCAAACTTAGGACCTACCATATGCTACTGGAGTGCTCTACCACTAAGCTACTGACCCCTCTTGGACCAGTCCATCATTGATCCGGGTGTGGCTTATTTCCAACACCAACACTTCCTCTAGTTGCAAGGGATAATACTATCTTTTCTCACCCAACACATTGTGTTTTTCTCGTACGATTTCTTGTGGGCTTCTCCACTCCTACGAGATAAGATTTATCTTTGCCATTGCATGTTATTCCCTCGTACAACATTTGAGATGCCTCCCTCCACCATGTGGGGTAAGTGGCCACCCCCCTCTTTGCCTTGCTCTCTTTAGCTCGCATGGTTTTGCTTTACTCATTCATTTACATGCGGGGTAGCGTGGGCACACTTCCTCCCGCACTTCACCCTATCCCACAAAGCATTTTTTGTGCCTCCAATTTACCATGCGGGGTGGGAGATTCAACAAAGTTTTTCATCCTTTGATATTTTATTCATCCATTTTCCTCGCAGGAGTAAATATTTAGGGGCCCACATTATTTCAAACAAAGTTTTGACATTACACCCACCATACTTCCACCCAACCACTTATATTTGGAGAAAAAAGATTATCCCGTAGTAATATTAACTATTTAAATCAATGATGGGATTTGAATAATTGCATCTTGCTTTTCTTATTTAACTCATTATGAAATGACTTTCATTTATTCCCATATTACTTAAAATCCAAATCAACAAATTAACTTAAAACATTTCTTTTTCCTCCCATCTCTATCCAAACTAATTAAATATAATATTATTTAAATCATTATAATTTAAATAATACTTAATTAAATAGGCCTTAAAAGGTCTCATTATGTTGATCATTAGTCGGGCCCAAAGGTGGGTCCAGCTAAAAAAAAATCATTTTGAACCACTGACCTGCTAAGAACGATCTGGTATGTCAATTGGAGATGCTCAGAATCTAAGAAACTGAGTGCGCGGTCATCAAACTTGACATTTTGCAACTTTGAGCTCTAGCCAAAAACACCTGAGTAACCCCCAGAATCAGCTTCAAAAACAAACCAAAACACCTGATCAAACCTTGGGAGCTAACACACTGATAGAATGCAATATACAAAACCCAATGCATTAGATGGATCTTCATCATGACATCTGAGGCAAAATATATTAGCCTCCAAAGTTTCTTACTCAAATGTTTTCTGAAAATGCACTTGTTAAATCAACCTGAGTACCATTCAAAACCTGATTTGAATTTTTTTATCAAACCTCCACCTTAAGAGCCACCACTTGGTGAGTTGGAACATTTGGATACTCCGAACACATGTGCAAGAGGGTTTGACCTGATTAGGTCACATGTCCAGAATATTAACCCTCAAAGTTGGCTCCTTTAAAAATTCTGAACATGCTGCCTCTGAAACCCTGAAAAAGTTAGTTTGGAATGGGTCTTGAAAATTAATCAAATGAGGAGCTGGGGGGCAAAAAACTGGGAATGTGGTAGAAACTTTTGGATACAATTACGAGGTATAACCACTTTGAATTGGAGGTCAACTAGGCATGAAATAAAAATTCACAAAGAGGGCTACTGACTACTATTTGACATAGTCCAATTTGCAAAATTGAACCTTTTGCAAATAGAATAAACTTTTAAAACCTATCAAACAGATTCATGGGGCTTCAAAAAATAGAATAGAATTAAGGACAACTCTTTGTTTTTCTTGACAATCAAGTGATCATGAATATACAATGCCTAAAAGAGCGCTACTCAAAAAAGTGAAACATGTGCAAACAACAAACCTAACTTCTAGACCTCCAAAGGAGACTTCACAAACTCATCAAAATTGATCCAAGGAAGTTGCAAATGGACATATGGTATCTCTATAAGGTTCTTGACTATCTCCCAAGAGGAATTTTCATGACAATCAATATGTGCAAAAATATGAGCTCTCAAACTGAGCTACTCAGGCCTATCTACAAGGCAATTTACAAAATTTTGAACCCGGGTCCTCAAAATTATGCAAAATTTCTGAGGTCCCAATAGTGACTCTAGCTCAAGGATTCATGCCCCTTGCGGGAATGTCAAGATCCCAAATCTCTAGGGAGTAGACCAAGTGCTTGCTCCATTGGGCACAAAGTCAAAACAAAGGTCTTCTCTACCCCAAACTGTTGCGGCTTGATCCTCAAACCACATGTGATGTCTCGAGGCCACCTAAAAAAAGTGGCCAATGTTTTCCTCTGATTTCTTTGAAGCCAATCTGAAAGTATAGCTAGATTGGTACTGATTAAGCATGCTATTCTTCCTCATCCAACCACCAAACTGAAAACTATAAGTGCACTCATCATCACTTAATTTCTAAAACTCGTGCACAAACTGAAATTCTAATCATTGTGTGACAAGAATGTGTCATGCTTATCAAAAAATACACTATCATGTTGCTCATAACACCTATCATGACTGAAATCACTGTCACACTCTATAAAAATCATCACTCAGCTGAAAAGAAAAAGGCTCATTACCTATCACACAACTAAGAACATATGCATCATCCAATTCATTAGTTTGTATGGGAAAAAATTGGCTCTGAAAGGAACCTCCTTGCGGATCACACACACCATGCAAACCATCAACAAAAAAAGAAAAAGGATCACTCATGATCCTTTCAGTTAACTGCAATCCATAAAGCTGATAAGAATATTTAGCCTCTTGATATTTCGAGTCCCACTTAATGGTATTCACATCAGCAACATGTATACATGTTGAATCAACATTATCATTCTCCCATAGTTGCACAAAAGCATGCAACACTGACTGATCATTGCAATATGATTTTGTGTCCACATCTAATCTCTCATCCATATGTAGATTTTCAATATAATGCCCTTCATCATCAAAAGATGGATACCCATGCAAGTCCACATCTAAATCGCCTTCACTGAGATCACCTTTGTTTGGAAAATCATTATCATTAGTTGTGCATGTGTCATCAAAATAAAATTTTAAGTTTTTAATAGCACACACACCTTCTTCATCAGTACACAAGTCATAGTGGTACTCAAAAAATCCCATGCATTCAAGATGTTCATCTTCTTTCACATCAATCGGTTCAAGAATAGGAAGGAGATTGACAGCAGGTGCATCACACTTTGCATCATAAGAGATAACCTCACTATCAAAAACCAAATTAGTGGGGTGCATAGATTCTTTACTTTTTCCATGTGCATATCTCAGATATTTTGCTGTTATCAAGTCTAAGATCCCTTCACTACTGATCGATAAGCATCATCTTGCTCATTCATATTTACCATATTGTTGTCCTCTGAGTCTTCACCAAGACTTTGAGAATTCTCTTTTTGCAAACCACTGTCTACTTCAGCTGAAAACTCACTCGATTCACAAGAGCATATGTTTGTCATGTTATGGGAGATTGCATCTCCAACAACCTTCTCAAAATCACAATCACCATTTGAAAGAAGGTGTTGACCCTCATGGTATTTATTTTCAACTTCATTTACATTGTCCTGACATTCATTTTTAGGTTTATTCTCTTCATCCATCTGCTTCTCATAATGATTATCTTCTTCATGCTGACAATGCACTTCATCTTCAATGACACTCAAGCTATCATTACCAATCTGCATGTTCTCATCACATTCTTGCTCAATTTTTTCATCATCGGAATGTAAGTTTTCATAATGAAGCTACAATTTGGATTTCAAAACCCTCAATCATGTCTATCCATCCAATAATCTAATCCATATTGGCTGGTTTCAAATCTTTTGACCAATGAACAACATTGGGTTCATAGACTTACAAGAATAAGTCTATCCATTCAGAATCTTGAAGCATGGAGCTCATGGGAATAGCTTGCAATGCGTTTAGAAACCTTGACAATAATGAGTATGGTAGTTAACCCTCTAATCTTCTCATGTTCATTTGTGCACTAACATACGCCATTGGATTCGCTACAGTTGGATTGCACTCAAATGTGACTTGAGGCTCATAAAACTGATCATAAGGCTAGAAAGAATGGTCTAGGATAACTGGGACATTAACATTATGAAAAAAACTTTCAGCACGTGACTCATGTTGATCTTGTATATACACCACATCCTCGCATGCTAAAAAGTTCTAAAGTTATAAGAGTTGATCATAACCCTGACTGAGATCACCAAATCTATCCAAGAATAAACTCTTCAAACACTTCCAAGATGGTATACTGTGTTTGGGTAAACTCTCATACCAATCCTTTGCATCATCATTTAGTGATCTCACAAAGAACTTCATAACAATGTCCTCACTACAAAACTAAAAATCTCCGATAAAACTACAAAGTAACTGGACATGATGTATTGCTGACTCTGATTATTGCGCATGGAACAAGCGAACTTGATCCTTAAACTCAATGGGAAAGGGATGTGGGTATCCCTCAATTTTACTAAAATTTAGACGCCTATATCTCTCAGGGATAAATATTTCTCTTATTGGGCTTCGAATAAGTTGTTGATTATTCATTATGCATGGGACAACATAATGACAATACATCTTCTTGATTTGACTTTACAAACTCTTATACAAAGATTACAGTTACATATTTCATGACCCTTTTTTATGACAAAGCCTTAAGTGGAAATGATAGAAGAATGATTGAAAATCAGACTTAAGGACTCACTTAAATGTGCCTACTAACATCATAACACATTTTCAACATAACATGCTTTTGCATAACAAACTTATTTGACACAAAGAAATGATTGAAAATTACAACAAAGAAGTATGCAGGCTGAAAACTAATATTTTATCCCTTCTTACTAGTGCTTCAACACTGAATAAGGGTTCATTTTAGAACAAAACACTTTATGGTTTTCATAAAAAATTATTTAAATGAAGAATACCTAGAAATATAGTAGCAGTTGGTCACTTGCTTTTGACTAAGAAATTTTCACAACTAGAGCTTTTCCTCCTTTGTTATTAGGTTATTTTAGGATAGAAGCACCACCTCCTTGCTCATGAACACATTTTGAATAGCTAAGAGCTATTGAAATCAGTTTTTCATTGTGGGTCTTCTCCAATAGTAGAGTCACATGAGTGTTTCTTCAAACATGTTGCTACAAAACTCTTTCCAGACTGAAAACCATTCAACCAAAAACTCTAGGGCAGCACTTGACAAACTTCTCTCTTAAGTTTATCCCCAATAGAGTCACCAATCTTCTGGTTGTTGTGGCTTGGATGGGGAGGCCACAAAATTCTCTGTTATGTAATGATTCCATCCAAACAATCGAAGACTCTTCCCACTTATCCATGGCAGATTCACCAATATGTTGGTTGTTGTGGCTCAAATGGGGAGGCCACTAGAGTCTCTATTATGTAATGATTCTATCCTTTATTGGCAATTGATATGCAATCAGTTGGTTTCACTATATTGTCATTGATGGCAACCTGGTAATTTGTTCCGACCCCATATTTTGGGTCAGTTGTGTACCGACAGGCACTTCACAGACACTTCATCGACACTGACAGGTTGGAAGGAATTCTTTGGTTACTGACAATGCAGGCCGACATGGTTTATAATCAAGTTATCGGTATTGGAGGCCGACATCTTTTGGATCTGACATCAACAATTGTTTTTGATATTCATGTATTTATGTTTTCTATCCGACTTGTGTTTTCATATATAAATATCTTTGTAAGCTGACATAAGGCATGATAAATTGTAAAAGGTATATAGGTTAGTTGGTTAGATCATTTTAAAATATGGTATGGATGCGAATATGGATGATATTATGTAATGCAAAATATATCAGGGATATTATGTATGTGAGGAGATTTTTGTAAGGGGTATTCTGGTAAAGGGTTTAGGGTTTCAGACCAGAACATACAGATCTTAAATCAAAACTGTATTTAGGCATAAAAGATGCTATCTTTGTAGTCCAATCATTTCTCTGGATTGTAGTCTAGATTTGTATGTAGTTAGTGAGGCTCCTTTTGTGATTGAGTAGTGTACTCTAGGCTGTAAGCCTTCCTACAAGTGCAAGCCCCTATATTTTTTAATATCTCTTCATATGGCTAGTTGATTGATATTGTGGGTCACAAATCCCACCATGGTTTTTACTCTTTGAGGTTTTCCACGTATAATTTTGTGTGTTATGGTATCCATTAATGTGATTGGCTTATTGTTTCTTTACTTCTTTCAATTTTTAATGTACCAGTATACCGATTGGTCTATGCATGTTTTAATAAGACTAAAATTGATCATTCTGGTAGAACACCGATTCACCCCCCCCTCTCAGTGTTCTTGGATTCCAACAATTGGTATCAGAGCCTTGTGCCTTGGAGGAAGTTTAATAGCTTGAGGAAGATGCTGAATCCAGAATCCATGGATATGGGTTTGGAAAAGCAACTTGAGATGGCACTTGAAGATTATGATGTTGAAAGGATGAAGAACTTAAAGCTACAAGATGAATTGAATTCTGCTAAGGAATTCATTCTTGTCCTATAGGAGAGGCTATCATCTATTCAAGCTACGAGGAAGGAACTTTTGTAAAATCAGGATGATGAAGAGAAAGATGAACTTAGGGAACAAAGTCAGAAGCTGAGTCAAGCGAACATGGTCATGAGAAATGAAATGAAAGCTATAACTATGATAATGTCTAAGGAGATTTAAGACCAAAAGAAAAAGGAAGAAAATCTTGTTGTATCTCTAAAGAAAAAATTTGAAGAATGTGGTAGGTTGGTTCATGAGAATGATATGTTGAGAACTGATTTAGTACAATCCTAGAGTAATGAACAAGAGCTTGAGAGACAAATGATAATTCTAAGAGATGATATGACTATTGCAAGTGAGTATAAAGAAAATTCAAGATTAGTTTAGAACAACTAGATGAGTTATTGAAGAGACAAAGGTAGAATGGAGATTCCAGTGGACTTGGATTTCAGCAAGGACATAGTTCCAGTAATGCAAATGAAGATCAAAACCTTAAGGCACTGGTAAGGGAGTTTAATGCTTATAAATTTAATGGTAGATGCTTTGTTTGTAATAGATTTGGTCACATGGATAGGCAATGTAGAAACAAAGCAAATTAGAACCCTGATTCTGCTCCTGGTCAATGTTCTAAATGTAATAAGTATGGTCATAAGAAAAAAGATTGTAGAATGAATGTTAAGTGTTATGCATGTGGAAAATTTGGACATATGGCTAATCAGTGTAGGTAAAGAAATTATACTAGTTTTAACAAAGCAATTAAAAATAACAATATTGCATGTTATGCATATAATGAGGTTGGACATATTGCTAAATTCTATAGAAGCAGAAATCCACCAATTGGTAATGGAGGATCAAATGAGAAAGGAAAAGAAAAGGTTAATGAAATCCGGCAAGATCATATCCAGAGATGAGTTAGGAAGACTGAAGAATAATTAGCAGTTGGTAATGTAGTGGTCACTTATCTAGCATAGGAGGTTGTTCGTGCACCAGCAGGAAGCTCAACTGATAACTAAGGTAGATGCCCTAGGGGTAAGCAAAATTCATGAAGATGCTGCATATGCCCTGGGAAGAGGTTCTAGAAGATGTTCCAGATATTGGAGATGCTTATCCAACATGGAGATGTTTTATTCGGGATCCAGTATCTTCCACTGGAAGTCATTGATGTCAATGAAAGATTAGGGTTTTTCTTGGAGAATAAAAGGCTGAATCTACTTCATTTCTGATCACTTTGCATTCACATCGATTTAGAGTGATTTAGAGTGATTAAGGGCAATTCAGAGTGATTAAGAGTGATTCATTGTGATCAGATATCTTCTTGAGCGATTTCACCAGCGATTGGAAGAGGTCTTTAGAGTTTTTCACCAACAACGATTCACAGGTATTTATCTTCAATCATGGAAGCTTGATCATCATTTGTTCCTATCTTTGTTGCAAATCTGACTGTAGTTGAGGTCAAGGACCATCCTAGGCTGATTTTCAAGCGATATCTACATGTGGCTACCCTAGATGATTCGGGTATCCCTCAATGTTACTAAAATTTAGAGGCCTATATCTCTTAGGGATAAATATTTCTCTTGTTGGGCTTGGAATAAGTTGTTGATTATTCATTATGCCTGGGACAACATAATGACAATACATCTTCTTGATTTGACTTTACAAACTCTTATACAAAGATTACAGTTACATATTTCATGACCCTTTTTTATGACAAAGCCTATATCCCTCAAGGAAATGGGAAAGGGATGTGGGTATCCCTCAATGTTACTAAAATTTAGAGGCCTATATCTCTTAGGGACAAATATTTCTCTTATTGGGCTTGGAATAAGTTGTTGATTATTCATTATACCTGGGACAACATAATGACAATACATCTTCTTGATTTGAATTTACAAACTCTTATACAAAGATTATAGTTACATATTTCATGACCCTTTTTGATGACAAAGCCTTAAGTGGAAATGATACAAGAATGATTGAAAATTAGACTTAAGGACTCACTTAAATGTGCCTACTAACATCATAACACATTTTCAACATAACATGCTTTTGTATAACAAACTTCTTTGACACAAAGCAATGACTGAAAATTACAGCAAAGAAGTATGCAAGCTGAAAACTAATATTTTATCCCTTCTTACTAGTGCTTCAACACTGAATAAGGGTTCATTTTAGAACAAAACACTTTATGGTTTTCATAAAAATTTATTTAAAAGAAGAATACCTAGAAATATAGTAGCAATTGGTCACTTGCTTTTGACTAAGAAATTTTCACAAGTAGAGCTTTTCCTCCTTTGTTATCAGGTTATTTTAGGATAGAATCACCACCTCCTTGCTAATGAACACATTTTGAATAGCTATGAGCTATTGAAATCACTTTTTCATTGTGGGTCTTCTCCAACAGTAGAGTCACATGAGTGTTTCTTCAAACATGTTGCTACAAATCCCTTTCCAAATTGAAAACCATTCAACCAAAGACTCTAGGGTAGAACTTGACAAACTTCTCTCTTAAGTTTATCCCCAATAGAGTCACCAATCTTCTGGTTGTTGTGGCTTGGATGGGGAGGCCACAAAATTCTTTGTTATGTAATGATTCCATCCAAACAATCGGAGATTCTTCCCACTTATCCATGGTAGATTCACCAATATGTTGGTTGTTGGGGCTCAAATGGGGAGGCCGCTAGAGTCTCTATTATTTAATGATTCTATCCTTTATTGGCAATTGATATTCAATTGGTTGGTTTCACTATATTGTCATTGATGACAACCTAGTAATTTGTTTCGGCCCCATATTTTGGGTCAGTTGTGTACCAGCAGGCACTTCACAAACACTTCACTGACACCGACAGGTTCGAAGGAATTCTTTGGTTACTGACAATGCAGACCGACATGGTTTATAATCAGGTTATCAGTATTAGAGGCCGACATCTTTTGGATCAGACATCAACAATTGTTTTTTATATTCATGTATTTATGTTATCTAGCCGACTTGTATGCTCATATATAAATATCTTTGTAAGTCGACATAAGGCATGATAAATTGTAAAAGGTATATAGGTCAGTTGGTTAGATCATTTTTAAATATGGTATGGATGCGAATATGGATGATATATGTAATGCAAAATATATCAGGGAGATTATGTATGTGAGGAGATTTTTGTAAGGGGTATTCTACTTAAGGGTTTAGGGTTTCAGAATAGAACATACAGATCTTAAACCGGAACTGTATTTAGGCATAAAAGATGTTATCTTTGTAGTTCAATCATTTCTCTAGATTTTAGTCTAGATTTGTATATAGTTAGTGAGGCTCCTTTTGTGATTGAGCACTATGCTCTAGGCTGTAAGCCTTCCTACAAGTGCAGGCCCCTATATTTTGTAATATCTCTTCATATGGCCAGTTGATTGATATTGTGGGTCACAAATCCTTCCATGGTTTTTACTCTTTGAGGTTTTCCACATATAATTTTGTGTGTTATGGTATCCATTAATGTGACTGGCTTATTGTTTCTTTACTTCTTTCAATTCTGTATGCATCGGTATACTGATTGGTCTATGCATTTTTTAATAAGGCTAAAATTGCTCTTTCTGGTAGAGCACTGATTCACCCCCCTCTCTCAGTGTTCTTGGATTCCAATAATTGGTATCAGAGCCTTGTGCCTTGGAGGAAGTTTAACAGCTTGAGGGAAATGCTGAATCTGGAATCCATGGATATGGGTTTGGAAAAGCAACTTGAGATGGCACTTGAAGATTATGATGTTGAAAGGATGAAGAACTTAAAGCTACAAGATGAATTGAATTCTGCTAAGGAATTCATTCTTGTCCTACAGGAGAGGCTATCATCTATTCAAGCTAGGAGGAAGGAACTTTTGTAAAATCAGGATGATGAAGAGAAAGATGAACTTAAGGAATAGAGTCAGAAGCTGAGTCAGGCGAACATGGTCATGAGAAATGAAATGAAAGCTATAACTATGATAATGTCTAAGGAGATTGAAGACCGAAAGAAAAAGGAAGAAAATCTTGTTGTATCTCTGAAGAAAAAAATTGAAGAATGTGGTAGGTTGGTTCATGAGAATGATATATTGCAATCCCAGAGTAATGAACAAGAGCTTGAGAGACAAATGATAATTCTAAGAGATGATCTGACTATTGCAAGTGAGTATAAAGAAAATTCAAGATTAGTTTAGAACAACTAGATGAGTTATTGAAGAGACAAAGGCAAAATGGAGATTCCAATGGACTTGGATTTTAGCAAGGACAGAGTTACAGTACTGCAAATGAAGATCAAAACCTTAAGGCACTGGTAAGGAAGTTTAATGCTTATAAATTTAATGGTAGATGCTTTGTTTGTTATAGATTTGGTCACATGGATAGGCAATGTAGAAACAAAGCAAATCAGAACCCTGATTCTGCTCCTGGTCAATGTTCTAAATGTAATAAGTATGGTCATAAGAAAAAAGATTGCAGAATGAATGTTAAGTATTATGCATGTGGAAAATTTGGACATATGGCTAATCAGTGCAGGTAAAGAAATTATATCAGTTTTAGCAAAGCAATTCAAAAGAACAAGATTGCATGTTATGCATATAATGAGGTTGGACATATTGCTAGATTCTATAGAAGCAGAAATCCACCAGTTGGTAATGGAGGATCAAATGAGGAAGGAAAATAAAAGGTTAATGAAATCCAGCAAGATCATATCCAGAGATGGGTCATGAAAAATGAAGAACAATCTGCACATGGTAATGTAGTGGTTACTTATCCTGCATAGGAGGTTGCTCCTGCACCAGCAAGAAGCTCAACCGATATTTAAGGAAGATGCCTTAGGGGTAAGAAAAATTCATGAAGATACTGCATATGCCCTGGGTAGAGGTTCTAGAAGATGTTCCAGATATTGGAGATGCTTATCTGGCATGGAAATGTTTTATTCGGGATCCAGTATCTTCCACCGGAAGTCATCGATGTCAATGAAAGATTAGGGTTTTTCTTGGAGGATAAAAGGTTGAAACTACTTCATTTCTGATCACTTTGCATTCACATCGATTCAGAGTGATTCAGAGTGATTAAGGGTGATTCAAAGTGATTAAGGGTGATTCAGAGTGATTAAGGGTCATTCATTGTGATCAGATATCTTCTTGAGCAATTTCACCAGCGATTGGAAGAGGTCTTTAAAGTTTTTCACCGACAACGATTCACAGGTATTTATCTTCAATCATGGAAGCTTGATCATCATTTGTTCCTATCTTTGTTGCAAATCTGACTGTAGTTGAGGTCAAGGACCATCCTAGGTTGATTTTCAAGCGATATCCACATGTGGCTACCTTGGACGATTTGGGTATCCCTCAATGTTGCTAAAATTTAGAGGCCTATATCTCTCAGGGATAAATATTTCTCTTATTGGGCTTGGAATAAGTTGTTGATTATTCATTATGCCTAGGACAACATAATGACAATACATCTTCTTGACTTGACTTTACAAACTCTTATACAAAGATTAAAGTTACATTTTTCATGACCCTTTTTTATGACAAAGCCTATATCCCTCAAGGAAATGGGAAAGGGATGTGGGTATCCCTCAATGTTACTTAAATTTAGAGGCCTATATCTCTCGGGGATAAATATTTCTCATATTTGGCTTCGAATAAGTTGTTGATTATTCATTATGCTTGGGACAACATAATGACAATACATCTTCTTGATTTGACTTTACAAACTCTTATACAAAGATTACAGTTACATATTTCATGACCCTTTTTTATGACAAAGCCTTAAGTGGAAATGATAGAAGAATGATTGAAAATTAGACTTAAGGACTCACTTAAATGTGCCTACTAGCATCATAATACAATTTCAACATAACATGCTTTTGCATAACAAACTTCTTTGACACAAAGCAATGACTGAAAATTACAACAAAGAAGTATGCAAGCTAAAAACTAATATTTTATCCCTTCTTACTAGTGCTTCAACACTAAATAAGGGTTCATTCTAGAACAAAACACTTTATGGTTTTCATAAAAAAATATTTAAAAGAAGAATATCTAGAAATATAGTAGGACTTGGTCACTTGCTTTTGACTAAGAAATTTTCACAAGTAGAGCTTTTCCTCCTTTATTATCAGGTTATTTTAGGATAGAATCGCCACCTCCTTGTCGATGAACATATTTTGAATAGCTAAGAGCTATTGAAATCACTTTTTCATTATGGGTCTTCTCCAACAGTAGAGTCACATGAGTGTTTCTTCAAACATGTTGCTACAAAACTCTTTCCAGACTGAAAACCATTCAACCAAAGACTCTAGGGCAGCACTTGACAAACTTCTCTCTTAAGTTTGTCCCCAATAGAGTCACCAATCTTCTGGTTGTTGTGGCTTGGATGGGGAGGCCATGAAATTCTCTGTTATGTAATGATTCCATCCAAAAAATCAGAGATTCTTCCCACTTATCCATGGAAGATTCGCCAATATGTTGGTTGTTGCGGCTCAAATGGGGAGACCACTAGAGTCTCTATTATGTAATGATTCTATCCTTTATTGGCAATTGATATGCAATCAGTTGGTTTCACTATATTGTCATTGATGGCAACCTGGTAATTTGTTCTGGCCCCATATTTTGGGTTAGTTGTGTATCGACAGGCACTTCACAGACACTTCATCAACACCAATAGGTTTAAAGGAACTCTTTGGTTACCGCCGACATGGTTTATAATCAGGTTATCGGTATTGGAGGCCGACATCTTTTGGATCCAACATCAACAATTGTTTTTTATGAAACACTCATGGAAGCGGTCAAACGCTAGAAGATCTGGATTGAGGAGATGGGTTATGAAGTTGATGCATAGATTCTTGATGCTTATGTATAGATGTTAATTGATGCACCGATAGATGAAACTCTCAAAACCTTTGGCATTGGTTAGTAGAAGACACAAGAGGTTGAAACTGAGTTCAATCGAAAGACAAGAGAGAAGCATGAAGGAAAGGCAAGTAAGTTTGTTGAAAAAGTTTCATAGGACATCAAAGCATTGATTGAAGTTGTCCTGGAGAAAGGCAAGAAGAGAAAAGAACCAGAAGTATTCATTGAGCCTATTGCAGTAGAGTCTAAATCTAAAGATGACACACCCTAGACATTCAAAAGGGTAAAAAGGAGGAAAATTGAAGAAACCAAGGTAGAGGCTAAGAAGCAACCGATTAGCAAAGTCACTATCAGGTTATTGGCACATAAGAAAGAACCAAAAGAAACACCTTTAGCCCCATCCAGTACTCGAAGAAATAAGAAGGATAAAATTGATCTGACAATTGAATCTGGTAATGTAACTATCATTCCACCAAAGACTTGTGTAAAATTAGTTGATGAGATTACTAAAGATGGTATGTTAAAGAATGTACATTTTTATTATGAACATTTAGAAAATGATGAACAAAGAGAAGTAGAGGAAGTAATTTTG
The DNA here is from genome assembly GCF_030272615.1 of Cryptomeria japonica. Lineage (NCBI taxonomy): Eukaryota > Viridiplantae > Streptophyta > Pinopsida > Cupressales > Cupressaceae > Cryptomeria > Cryptomeria japonica. The sequence continues at coordinate 256,805,926 of NC_081410.1, forward strand.
TTATATTTGGATATTTATAAGAAAGCCTTGATAGAAATTAAAAACCAAATACCGGCACAGTTGTATGATATGTTAGATGCTAGGAGACTATTGGCAATGCAAGAAGACAAGCATATAAAGATTCAAGAGTTGTTATTTTTTTGTGTTTCTATTGCTCTAGAGGAAATGGATAAGACACTTGAGGTAGCCGATAGGAAGATCTTTAACAACAAACATAGAATAATTAGTCTTATGTTAGGAAGAGTCAATGAAATAATCAAGGAGACCCACAAGGCATGGGTTAAGTTCTTTGAAAAGAACTATGGTTTTTATACTTCACTGGAATCTAAGACAGATACTACAGACATCTTGGTTGAAGGAAAAGGAAAGGGTATTATGGGTACTTCACCCTTAATTTTGAAAAACAGTAAGATAGTGGAAATTAAGCCCCCGGTAGATACAAATGTATAGATAAATGATGAGATATCGACAAATACAGAGAGTGTAAAGGTGGATAATGTACAAGATACTAATGTTGAGGACAACAGTCCTCCAGTTACAAATGTACAGGATGAGTTTACAGTCCCTAGGGAGGAACTGGTAGTTACTAAGACTGCACCAAGTGGAAAAGCCACTGGTGCAAGTATGGAAGCTATTAAGGATAAATCATCAGAGGAGAAGAAAGAGAAATCTGGCAGGGAACCAGTAATTAGTCCATCATTGTTGTCAATTGACACCTCGCAGGTTGAAAAGAAAAGCATAACCGAGATGAGTCCTACTGAACTCATGATGATGGCTGCACAGAAAATGTTGAAGGAAGGATCTATGGATAAAGGTGTTATGGATTAGTCTATCATTATTTTGCATAGACTAGTCCCAGAATGTAAGTTTGATAGAGATGCGAGCCCATCCGGAAAGCTTGAGACAATCACAAAGCATGTTTAAAAGGATTTTCAGTCCTTACAATAGATATCAAACCGACAAGCACTGGAGAAGTTCACACAGGCAAAGAGAGGTACATTTGATCAAATGATTGAGCATGAAAGGAAGGACATTAATGATAAGTTGAAATTAATAGATAATTCTTTAAAGCAGTGTATAAATATTTACAGAGTATGTTGTAACACAGATTTTCTTACAGTTAATTTGGATAAGCGGATTAAGGAATCTCATGAGAAAATCACAGGTATAGAAAATTCTTTTGATTTTGGTTTTGGAAGCCCAAGTTTTTGCTCTTGAGAAAGAAAAAGACAAAATCATAAGGAGAGCCAGAAATCTCAGAGGTTTGGTGAGTCCTCGGTTGGATTCACTTAGTGTACATAAGATGGAGTGTATAGATCTAATTGGTAAGCCCACACCGACAGAGTTAAATGAGAAAGAGTCATTTGCCCATATGCTAAATGGACTTGTATCTATTTATGACACTTTCAAATCTGGCTGGGATACTTATCTAAAGCTTTTGGAGAAGACCTATCTAGATATTTTCAAATATATTAAGCTCCGGTAAGGTATTGTTGGGATATTCATTGTAAAGTATCTTTCATTCTTCGTCCCGGTTTGGATTTTTGGTATTCTCTCTGGAAATTTTGATGGCATTGATGTCAAATGGGGAGTGATATAGATGTGAAAAAGAAAATCAAAAAAGAGAAAAAGGTGTTAGGGTTTCAAGCAGATCCAAAGCAAATATGAACTAACAATTATATGCAGATTTAAATACAAAAGATAAAGAAATAAAATAGGACATAGATAACACAGAGATTTAACGTGGTTCACCCAGAATGGGTTACGTCCACCATACACAACCGTCCAATCTTTCTTATTATCCAGCAAAAATAGTACATCAACCTTACAATGCCTTAAGCATCCCAGCCGCTTATAACATGCATTTTTAGGGCAACAAACAAAGTCGGCCTTTTTTAGGGTTTTTTTACAATGTCGGTTTTCATCAACAAAAAATGGCAAATTTTTTTTTCTTGGGGGCTGCTGCCCCCGAACCCTCGCTTTTCTCAGGGGTTGCCGCCCCCGAACCCCTGCCTGGGGCCCAACCCAGCCCCGAACCTCGGCGAGGATACGTGCTGCGTGTACAGTACTTTGCTGATCAGTCACCATATTTCAACAATCTCCCACTTGGAGACTAATCAGGCTCCACACCAAACAATCTCCCACTTGGAGACTGATACTACATGACACCATTGTACATGCAACATCCGCTGGATAAAACACTAGGACTTGACTGGTATAAATTCCACAATTATCAATCAAGAAGACCAACAGAAACTGATGAAGAAATCAACTTCTCTTGTGGAACTGCCTTTGTGAACATATCGGTAGGATTCTCACTTGTGTGAATCTTCTCAAGCTGTAACTGACCCTCCTCCAAAATAGTCTGGATGAAGTGGTACCTGAGCTGATTGTGCTTTGTCCTTGAATGAAAAGCAGAGTTCTTCGCAAGATGAATGGCACTCTGGCTATCAGTATACAATGGGCTATCCTCTTGTGTCTAACCCAATTCCTTCATAAAACATTGCAACCAAATCATCTCTTTGCTGGCTTCTGTAGCAGCAACATACTCAGCTTCAGTGGTTGAAAGTGCAACAACCTTTTGCAGCTTAGAAATCCAACTGACTGCAGTTCCCCCTATAGTAAAAACATACCCTGTAGTACTCCTCCGTGAATCAATATCACCCGCCAGATCAGAGTCAACAAATCCACTTAGAGCAGCATTAGATCCTTTGAAACATAATGCCTTCGTAGTAGTTCCTTTCAAATACCGAAGAATCCATTTCACAGCATTCCAATGTTCCATACCCGGATTACTCATAAACTTGCTCACAACTCCCACTGCATGTGCAATATCTAGCCTTGTGCATACCATTGCATACATCAGACTGCCAATAGCTGATGAATATGGGATGTTAGACATTTTATTAACCTCTTCCTGTGCCTTTGGGCACATCTCCTTAGTCAATTTGAAATGACTAGCCAAAAGTGTACTAACTGCTTTTGCATCCTGCATGTTAAATCTTTTCAATACCTTCTTTATATACTCACTTTGGGACAAATTCAAGGTTCTATTTTTCCTATCCCGTGTAATCCTCATACCAAGAATTTGCTTAGCTGCACCCAAATCCTTCATAGCAAATGACTTGGCTAATTTCTGTTTAAGATCATTTATATGTTGCATGTTAGACCCAGCAACAAGCATGTCATCAACATAAAGCAACAGGATAATATAACTACCATTATCAAATCTCTTAAAATATACACAATGATCAGAATGACATCTATGATAACCATGTTCAGCCATGAAACTATCAAATTTTAAATACCATTGTCGGGGTGCTTGCTTTAGGCCATACAGACTTTTCTTCAACCTGCACACCAAGTTCTCCTTACCTTTGACCTCATATCCCTGTGGTTGCAACATGTAAATTTCCTCCTCCAAATCTCCATGGAGAAAAGCTGTTTTGACATTTAATTGTTCAAGATGTAAATCATCTGCAGCCACAAGACTAAGTACAGTTCTAATTGAAGTCATTTTTACAACTGGAGAAAATATTTCATCATAATCTATACCCTTTTTCTGTGCAAAACCTTTTACCACAAGTCTGGCCTTATATCTTTTCTGACCTCCTTCCTCCTCCTTCAGCCGATAAACCCATTTGTTAGGCAAGGCTCTTTTTTCTGCAGGTAAAGGGACTAAGTCCCAAGTCTTATTTTTCATCAAGGAGTCCATCTCCTCTTTCATGCCTAGCTGCCACTGTTGTTTGGCATCCACCTGCATTGCTTCTTCATATTCTTCTGGTTCACCAGAATCCGTTAATAAAATAGAATATAAAGAAGGAGAAAATATTTCAGGGGGTCTACTTGTCCTCGTAGGACGTCTAACACTTGCAGGAGTTTGTGGGACAATCTGTTGTTGCTGAGCATCAGGTACCTATGGCATTTCATTTTCAGGAATCTCATCCAACACCACATATTCTTGTTTGTCCTGTTCATGCTTCTTTTCCTGCATCTGTTCTTTATACATAACCTTCTCATTGAATATAACATCTCTACTTCTAATTATTTTCTTATTTTCAAAATCCCATAACCGATAGCCATATTCATCAATCCCATATCCAATGAAGGTACATTTTTGAGATTTAGCATCAAGCTTGGTTCTGTTTTCTTTATCAACATGGACAAAAGCTTCGCAACCAAAAGTTTTTAGAAAAGAATAATTTACCTTTTTACCAGTCCATGCCTCCTCTAGAATACCACCATCCAAAGGGGTTGAAGGTCCTCTATTTATCAAATAGACAACAGTATGTACAACATTTGCCCAAAAATGTAAGGGCAATCTAGCATGCAATCTCATGCTCCTCGCACGTTCCATGATGGTCCTATTCATTCTCTCTAACACACCATTTTCCTGTGGAGTTCCTGGAACTGTCTTCTGCTTTCGAATCCCATTTAAGGAATAGTAATCTTCAAATGTTTTGCTGCAATACTCACCTCCATTATCCGATCTGAGACACTTCAACTTTTTTCCTGTCTCATTCTCAACCAAAGCTTTCCATTTCTTAAAAGTTTCAAAAACATCTGATTTTTATTTTAGGAAATATATCCATGTTTTTCTGGTTGAGTCATCAATAAAAATAACATAATAACAAGAGCCACCAAGAGATGATACCTGAGCCAGTCCCCATACATCTGAATGTACAAGCTCTAACTTCTCACTCTTCTTCTCTTTCCCAACCTTGAGAAATCTGACTCTTTTCTGTTTACCATAAACACAGTTTTCATAGAACTCTAAATCAATCTTCTTTAGTCCTGGCAATAGATTTTTGGAGTGAAGGATTTTCATCCCTTTCTCACTCATGTGCCCAAGCCTATGGTGCCACATTATCGAATATGTTCTTGCAACATTTATTGTTGTTGTCCCTGCAGTAACTTTATCTGTAGCAGCTAAGGTAGAGAAAGTGTTACCAGTACACAGATATAATGTGCCTACCTTCGCACCTTTAGCTACTACTAATGATCCTTTAGTGACCTTCCACATACTGTTTGAGAAGGTAACTATGCAACCTTCACTACCTAGTTGCCCTGCAGAAATTAAATTTCTTCTTAAATTAGGAACATGTCTTACCTCTTGCAGAAACCAGTCATTACCATTCTGCAACTTGATCTTTATCTTTCCTTTTCCAACAATTTGATAGGGCTCATCATCACCCAAATATACCTGTCTAAAATCACCTTGAACATAATCTAGAAAATATTTTCTATGGGGTGTAGCATGAAATGAAGCCCCAGAATCTATTACCCAGGAATCATTAACATTATCCAAACATAAGATTAAAGCATCTTGTAAAGTATTACTTGCAATATTAGCTTCTTTACTATCATTTTCATTTTTGTCTCCTTCTTTGTTTTTCCGGGACCAACAGTCTTTCTTTAGATGACCAGGCTTTCCGCAGTACCAGCAATCTTTCTTTCCTCTAGATTGAGAGCATCCTTTCTTTGACTTCCCTCATGACTTCTCATTCCCAGGGCCTCTTTCCTTTGATCTTCCTCTATTCTCCACATTCAAAACACTACCCGATGATGTTGGAGTCTCACCTGTGCTTTTCCTTCGCATTTCCTCGCTTAGGATAACACCAACAATATCATCAAATACCAAAGTATTTTTACTAGAGACAGAGTTACTTACAGCCATAACCAAGCTATTCCAGCTTTCTGGCAAAGAACATAAAATCAAGAGAGCCCTAACCTCTTCTGCAAAGGTAATTTTTACCAAAGACAATTGACTGGTAATTGTATTAAATTCATTTAAGTGCTCCGCTATAGATCCTCCCTCACTCATTTTCAAATTAAACAAACGCTTCATATGAAATACCTTATTCAAAGCCAAGGGTTTCTCATACAGCTTAGCCAATGTTGCCATCAAATCTACAGTCATTTTTGCTTCTGTTATATTGAATGCTACAGACGACGCAAGGCACAATTGAATGGATCCCAGTGCCTTTCTATCTAAAATGTCCCACTCTTCATCTGATATTGTGGTCGGTTTCTTTGCCTTTCCTTCCAATGGCCGCCACAAATCCTTTTGATATAGGTAATCCTCCATCTGCATTTTCCATAACTGATAATTCTGGCCGTTAAACTTTTTGACCTTGAATTTGGAATCCTCCATTGCTCCCACTCAAATCTGAAAGTCCTACCAATTTATAGAAAACCTCGCTCTGATACCAATTGTTAGGGTTTCAAGTAGATCCGAAGCAAATATGAACTACCAATTATATGCAGATTTAAATACAAAAGATAAAGAAATAAAACAGGACACAGATAACACAAATATTTAACGTGGTTCACCCAGAATGGGTTACGTCCACCATACACAGCCGTCCAATCTTTCTTATTATCCAGCAAAAACAGTACATCAACCTTACAATGCCTTAAGCATCCCAGCCACTTATAACATGCGTTTTTAGGGCAACAAACAAAGTCGGCCTTTTTTAGGGTTTTTTTACAATGTCGGTTTTCATCAACAAAAAACGGCAAAAAAAATTTTCTCGAGGGCTGCCGCCCCTGAACCCCTGCCCAGGGCCCAACCCGGCCCTGGACCCCGACAAGGATACGGGCTGAGTGTACAATACTTTGCTGATCAGTCGCCATATTTCAACAAAAGGGAGTTGTATACATTAGGGGGAGATATGGAGATATGGAGTATTTTGTATTAATGGATATTCAGCTCAAGGGGAGCAGGTTTTGGATGAAACCGACAAATGGAAACCATGATCATTTTTCACATGAGTGTTTCCATAAATGCCAAAGGGGGAGATTGTTGGCAATTGACATTCAATTGGTTGGTTTCACTATGTTGTCATTGATGTCAACATGGTAATTTATTTTGGCTTCATAGTTTGGGTTTGTTGTGTACCGGCAGACACTTCACAAACTCTTCACTGACACTGGCACTGGCACTGGCAGGTTGGAAAGAATTCTTTGGTTACTGGCAATGTAGGCCGACATGGTTTAGAATCAGGTTATTAGTATTGGAGGCCGACATCTTTTGGATCCGGCATCGGCCATTGTTTTGGATATTCATGTAATTATGTTATCTAGCCGACATGTATGTTCATATTGTAAATATATTTGTAAGCCAACATAAGGCATGATAAATTGTAAAGGGTATATAGGTCAGTTGGTTAGATCATTTTGAAATATGGTATGGATGCGAATATGGATGATATTATGTAATGCAAAATATATCAGAGAGATTATGTATGTGAGGATATTTTTATAAGGGGTATTCTGGTAAAGGGTTTAGGGTTTCAGACTGGAACATACATAGCTTAAACCAGAACTGTATTCAAGCATAGAAGATGCTATATTTACAGTTCAATCATTTCTTCGGATTGCAGTCTAGATTTGTATGTAGTCAGTGAGGCTCCTTTTGTGATTGAGAAGTGTGCTCTAGGCTGTAAGCCTTCATACAAGTGCAAGCCCCTATATTTTGTAATATAGTTTGATATTGTTGGTCAAAAATCCCACCTTGGTTTTTCCTGTTTGAGGTTTTCTACATATAATTTTGTGTGTTATGGTATCCATTTATGTGATTGTCTTATTGACTGCTTTACTTCTTTTAATTCTGTATGTATTGGTATACCAGTAGGTGTATGCATGTTTTAATAAGGCTAAAACTGATAATTCCGGTTGAACACTGATTCACCCCCCCTCTCAGTGTTCTTGGATTCCAACATCCTTCCAACTAGAGATTCTGGACACTTATCCCATACAGAGTCACCAATCTATTGGTTCCCAATTCGATGGATTCTAAGTTCTAAACTAACTTATCAACAAACTTAGAAGAGGACTTGGCCAACAATCGAGACTCAGTTGCAAGACTAAGATCTCCTACACTTTTGGCTCTGCCAAACCAAGGTGGGTAAACCTATGTAATGTCTAAACCACTTTCAGTTTAAAATACTCATGACATTACAAAATACACTAGATCATACCAATGAAAAGATACTAAGGAAGGTGGATAAACTCTTAGTTTTGGCTACAACCTTAGTTTATAAGCATTTATGCAACCATTGGGGCTCAATTTCTACTCTAATCCTACTCCTAATGCAAAAAGTAAAAGAGATTTTGATAAAAGAATGATTCTAAAAACTGGGTGCAAACCCCATGACCAGTGCCTTATGAGGGCAAAAGAGTCAACCTACAACAAGTAAACATTAGACTCAAATAGTGTGAAAGACAACCAGTTAGTTATGAGCACTAATGCATAAAATTAACACCCTCCATTGAAGCTTTCCTGCAACGATACTTGAAAACCCGCATACACATGACACCATTCCTCATTCTATCGTAAGCATGTTAATCTCTTCCTTGAAGAGAACCTAAAGATAAAACAACATCAGAATTTCTGAGACAAAATAAAGGATCCTTGATCTTTTATTTCATAAAATAATAGCAATACATGAAGGAGACAGCTCCAAAAAAACCCATAAAACTTTCTTATACACTAGCTATAACTATTTGAAACATCAAAATGATTACATGCTAAAAGAGAAAAACTCAAAACTACTCTAAGTCTAGACTGTGCATGGAAGCCCTACTTCCAACACTTACAAAAGTTACATTCAGAATGAATAATACTAAGAAGAAGACAAAACATATACATTAAAGAGAAATACCTAAAAGAAAACCCTAAAAGCATCTTTGAAAAAGACATGCCTTCATCCTTAAATCCTGCAATCTGAAAATCTACTCTCTTCTCTCAAAATTTTCCAAAAATTGTACCTCTGACCCTTGCTGGAAACTTTGTCAAAAATCTGAAAAATACCACTTTGGTCACTTGTCAAATCTCCTTTGCTTCAATTTGACCAAAATTTGCTATTTTTAGGTGTTTTCCTCCTTTTCCTGGAACTCACTTTTCCATCTTAGTTTCAAAACTGAAAAAATTACCTCCCTTTGGATTGTTGAAGCCCTGACTTTTACTACACTTTCCCTTTGGATTTAAAAAAATGGAAAATCTTCCTTTCTTTGTTGGAAACAACCTCTTTGTGCCTTACTCTCTTCCTGGCTATGACACACCATCTACCTTCATTGTTTGACCTTACTGTAGATTCATTTTAATTTCTCTTTTCACTAGGTTCTACTTGAGCACATTGTTCTTTCTCTATAGATTGCATTTGCTTCAAAGTCTCTAAAATATTTTCCACATGCACATTGTGAATAACCTGCACTTTCAAGTTTGATGCATTGTATCTTAAAAACCACCAACATTGCCCTATTCTTACACGCCTTACCCACTTTCACCATAGATGTTACCATTCATGTTTACGCCCTCTTCATTGAACTCCACAGTATTAAAGAAAATTATTGGACCCTTGTTACTTGTATCTCTTGCCTCAAATGCATACAAAATTTGCGACACCAGGCTATCCTTCAAGTCCCAATGTAGTTCCTGAGAAAACTACATAACACACAAAACCTACTGACGCAACCAAAGTGCATTCCTGGGTAGCTATTATAACACAATATAGTGTGTTCTTGATCAGAGAAGACATTTATTACTTGACACAATGATACCCATATGCAATCCATCAAAAGGCTTTAAATCTTAAGAGAGACTCGAAGCACCTTCACCATTTCAATGATTTTCGATTTCTGCCATTCAAGGTACCCATACTTTGCACTAATGCTTTCTCATCAATGAAAAGATTGTGATTGCATACACTGTTACCAACATGTTGGGAGAATTTAAAACTGAGTCAAGTTTATAGGCCCATTTCAAAATTTTGCCCTGCATTTCCAAATGATTAAAATAAGTTAGTTTGAATGGCCTAGTTAGCAAGGGGGTAAAACGGAGCCGGTTGATTTTCAGAGGGTAAGGCTCGGGATTCATGTCCCACACCTTTCATTTGGCCTATGCAGTGGTGTGCAACTTTCAAAAATTCATTTTGGATAAGTTTACTAGGTACCCATTTCGAGGGGTGAGCTGAAAGTGCATTCTAGGCACAAGTGCAAATTTTATTAAGTAGCCTACTTTGGGTGTTTATATCTTTTTCCATGTTTATTATCATGAATAATTTAAAAATGAATTGAATTTTATGCATAAATGTGAGTCAACATGCAAAACTTCAAGTCCTTATGAATCCGTTTGCTCAGTTTTCAAAGCTCAATCCGCTTGTAGTTTGTGATGTTTGCACAAGTGTAAAAATGTCCTGGTGAGCGTCATGTCAGAATGTTTGTTCCAGGCTAATGTTGGTATAAATGGTGAGCTACGTTTAAAATTTCAAGGCTCTACCAATTTGTTTGATCGGTTTTCAAAAGAGCTCATTTTGCCATAAAATTCAGTTATCTGCACTCCAGTGTTATATCAGTTAATGTAGCCGTTTTGGTGAGCGCACCATTTGCATCCTGTCAGTCTGGTGATCGAACTGAGAATTCAAAGATTTAATATGTACTTTAAGCTACCTATTTTTCAAATTTGAGAGCCTACGGAGGTCGTTTGATATTTTTGAGAAAGGCATCATGTGTTGCGAGAACATTGACTTCATCAGGTCCGCAGTGTCGACAAAGCCAGTTCGCCGTTTTCGGAAATTAATATCTCTTCGCTCGGGACTCATCTTGAGAAACCGTTTTGTAGATGTCATCCTTGTATATCAGAGTACACGCCTGTCAGATGGTGAGCTCCAAAAAGGTGTTTTGACAGGTTTTAAAATTACGTCTTCGCGATTAAATGCGAAAATTGTGGCATAATTCCTGAAGGTTGTAAAATGCGGATTAATGATCCGAAAACGATGCTGATCGTTTCCAGAGGTGTGTTTGAGGTCCGTGAAGCATTCCAGGGGTCAGTTGCATGAAAACAAATTTTTTTTTAGTTGGACCCACTGTGGGGCCCGACCTGGCTCATGCCTGTGCCGTACTAGTTTATTGGCGACTTTGTTCACTGAGAGTTTTTTTTCAGAATGTCTAAGTATGGATTGTAATCATGAGACATGTCATGAGGTTTGAAAAGACTATAGACTTCCAGGCAATTTCAGATTGGCGATTTTAATGCCAATTTCTCCTCAAACAACAAATAAGAGATTTAAAGAAAATGCAAATGTATTTTGGAAATAGTGTGGAATGGAGAGGGGATTGATCATCCAGCAAATATAATTCGCATAATGAATTCTCTTTCTTTTTGCTGTTCATGTGGTGTTTGGGTTGAAGAGCCATTTGAAACTGAAACAATGCTTTTGGCAAATGACTTTACCAGCAGCTCCCCTAAATTCCAGAGAAGGCAAAATAGCTTATGCTTGAATATGCTAGGCCAGATGTCTTACATTGCGTGGGAAAGAGTTCATAGATAATGACGTCCTTCCTCCTTCATGTGGCATTGGCAGCCAGTTTTCTTAAAAAAAAAAGAGATGCATATCGGCTGATGTAAAGCCATCTTCCCAAGCTCAGAGGTAAATGTTGAAAGGGGGCAACGATACCATGTTTTAAAACAAATGCCAATTGCCATGTGCACGTGATGTTGAAGGGGGTAGCAGAAGAATTTCATGCACTGTGGATTGGGCAAGGTAACAACAGTTCTCCTCACGTGGCTGTTTGGAGGCAAGTGCTGATTTGTTAACAGCAAATGGCAAATTCACATTGGCAGGTGTAATTCAAATCCATGTTCTGCCAAAGTTTTCCCTCTGCGTGGTAAAGGAACAGTGTGACATGGGGACACTAGCAGCAATCAAAAATTACTAAAGAAAACATAGCACCTCCCTTCCCCACGTGATAACTGGAGGGGGCATTGAAATGTGTTTTAAACAAAGGCCATTGGCAGGTGTAAAAGCCGAACTCCACAACCAAGCTGCCTCCTCCCTGCGTGGAATAGAATATAGAGTCTGGAGGGCAGCGATGCCATTTCTTTTAAGCAAATGCAATGATCTGGAAAGGCATTTCAAAACCTCCCAATGCAAAGTGCATTATGCAATGTGTAAATGCTTACTCTCCCTCTATGTGAACCTACAGATTGAAGCATTGAAAATCCAAACAAGATAAAATGTGGCTTTTGAAATAGAAAGAAAATCAATTGCAAATAGAAATTTCAGTCATCCTTTTCCTCACGTGAGTATGAATCTTCCAGCATCCTCCTTGTGTGAAAATAGAGGCATTCAAGTTGCAAAAAAGAAAAAAAATCACCATGAAAGTCTCAGAAAAGAGCTCCAAAAGTGCAGCTACAGGCAAATCACTTTATCCCACATTGGCTGGGAAGTGCACTATTTTGATGTTTATAAGCAAGAACGCACAGTAATATAATGTCTAAGCCATAAAGGCTTTTGACAGATGGTGCCTATGGGCGCCCAAGGTGGGCCCATGCGCGAGCACACTTCCTGAGGCGACGGAGGAGGTGAGTCGACGAAGACCAAGTGGACCCCACGCAGGCACGCTTCCCAAGGAAGATAGGCAAAATTTTGCAGAGGAAGGTCGGGTTAACAAGTGAGCAGGTTCGAGATGGATCAATGGTGCATGCTATTTCGCGAAGGGAAGATGCACGTAGTTTAAACCCCACGAAATAGCAAAAGTGAACAAGAGCCGTCCACGTGGCACATAGTTGGCGCATAGGTGGCAGTCCAGTGGCGATGATGTGGCGGCGAAGTGGCAGTGATGAAGTAGATGACGTGGTGGTGATGAGGTGTCATCCCAGGTGGTGTCTGATCAACCCCATTGACCAATCAGAGGCCGCCATGTGGCAAGGCGTCAGAGCACAAATGGAGGCAAAAATCAAAATTAAAATGAATAAATGATATAATTCTGACTATATTAAAATTCGAAATATTTAAATGACTGAGCACAAATGGGAATTAATTCGCCCAGGGTCTAAATTTTGGCCAAAATATAAAGTATTATATATCGCCAGAAAGCTCTCGGAGTGAGGAATCTGATTATGAGGTTAATTTTGACAAATGTGGGATATTTTTGAGGCAGTTTCCACGGGAACAAAATTCAGTTAGAGAGGAGACACTTGGCAATTCAGTTGCAGATTTGATTTGGTTCCCTCTCCCTTTTATTCCCAATTCTTCTCAGTTGTAAGGGTTCCAGAAATTTGGAAAATGCTCCAGATTTGATGGCTTCCATTTTCTGAAGCTCTTGACCCAAGTTTGTAAATGCTTCTGTTTGGTTTCAGGGTATAGAGATTGCAGTGCACTGTTGTAAATATGGTTTTAATTGCAGGTCTTACTTGTGTCAGGCATGAGTAATTTCCCACAAGATTGTCTCTGTGATATGTTTTTTTCATTATTATGAATTCAATCCTCAAGGAGGATGAAATTTGTCATCTCAAAGAGATTGTATGATTTTTTGTAGGCATTCTTCAATGAAGAGTTTAAATTCTATAGTCAGTCATAAATAATGAAATATGTATCCAGATCTGATGAATTTGTGAATGAATCAAATAGTGCATTAATATAAGGTATTGATGCATGAATATCTTGTTTAAGGAAAACAAACTTGCATCTATGATTCATATTTGTAGTTCTGTGAGTGACTCTGTTGCCCAATGAACATGGCACTGGTCTTTGACAGATTTGGAAATGGTCTCAGATATACATTTTAAGAGATAAATCTATTTCCCTTTATGTTTAGGGGTTAATGTTCTATCCTTCCAAAGCTCTATTTCACCTATTATTTGTATAAGATCTAGCCCATCTGTACATGTTACCTAATTTGGTGAGCTTGTGGAATGGTTTGTCTGTTCATTGTTGATGTAGTCTTATGTTTGTGATTGTTGTATTCAATGCATCAAAAGGGTGTCCCCTCCTAGGTCTAGCAGAACCTGAAGTGTAGGAGGATCATTAGGATCCTATGTTATGTTGTCCCAGCGCTGAAGTGTTTCATTGATTGAGATTGGCTATCTCATAGATAGATTTACAGGTGTCTTGGGTTATCACTTTTGGTGAACAACAAAAATGGTGACTCTACTGGGGAGTAAATGAACTATCAAGAGCCTCTGGTTAAGAATGAATTAATTCATATAAGGTTGAGATTATCCCATCCGAGTCACCACAACAAAAATGGTGACTCTGCTGGGGAAATGAAAATGGAAATTGCCTAAATTCATCTAGTTAGTCTGTCCATTGTGTATGCACAGAGTGAGAAAGTGAATTTATGAGTTAGAAAATGCTCTTTGTTCTGGATCTGCATAATGATATGTGTATCATGTCATAGTTTATGAAGGAGTAACAATGAATGCATGGTTGAAAGTTGTAAGAAGTTCTCTCAGCTGTGTGTGAAATTTTTTCCCAATTCCTTATTGGGTGGTGACTCTGTGGTTCATACCAGTGTTAAATAGCCTAGAAGAGTGTTGATTGTAGCAAGATCAAAGGAGTAACAGAGAATTAAATTTGTGATTGAATGGTGTTCTACTGTTCAAAATATCCTCTATGCAAGAGGTGGCAACTCTGTGATAAAAGACCGTGCTAAAGTGTGAAGTAAATCTCCAGATCTACAAGAGTTTACAGCTGCAAATCTCCAGGTATTTTTTTAGAGGTTTCAAATGCAAAGATATGTGCTCTGAAAATTAGAATGTGTAATGTCGTTTTCCCATTTAGTGAACAACACTAGTCTAGAGGGAAAGAGAGGATCTCAAAATTGATTTTCATATCTATGTTGCTAAAATATTCAGTGTATGTGATCTTCCGTAGTATGCAAATTTAGGAAAGATTTGTGTCAAGTAGTGTTATGAATAGATTAGTGTAAGGATACTTGCTTGAGGTTTTTTATTCCAGATTGTATAATCATTTGTAGGAGTAGGAAAAATGAGTAGTAAAGATTTTCAGTCTTGTGTATTTCCACATAGAGCCATGCCTGGTGAAGTGTCACAACCGTATAATAGGAGAAGTTTCATCATGAACCATTATGCTGCTCTAAATTTCAGAGATATTTCGGGTTACCCAAATCCCATACCCACAGAAATTAGAAAGTATTTGCCCATATTCAGTGGGAAGAAATCAGAATCAGCATATCAACATGTTAAAAGATTTTCAGATTTGATAGGAGAATTCAAAATTTGCCAAGAAGATGTATGCATGAAGTTGTTTATTCAGTCATTAAAAGAAGATGCAAGAGATTGGTTCTCTTTTTTGCTAGTGAATTCTATTAACTCATGGGAAGAATTGGTTTCAGATTTCATGGATCAATTCAATGAGAAGGTGAGTGATTCTGACTTGCTAAAAGAATTCACCTATATACAAATCAGGGAAGATGAATTGGTACCAAAGTTTAATATCAGATTTTCACAAGCTTTGTCCAAAATTTCCAGAAAGTATAAACTTGATGATAAAGTATGTCTGGATGTTTATATGAGTGCATTTGATGAGAAGATGGGTTTCCTATTGAGAAACAAAGAACCCAAAACCTTGTATGAAGCCTTTAACACAGCTAGGGATATGGAAAATAACTTGAAGTTTGGAATCTCGAAGAGATTCGTGTCTGCTGTTGTTTCATACCAAAGCACCTTCAATGGTGGAATACCATATGAAGTTGAGCAAACCATTCCGTGTTTAGGTGCATCAAGCTTTCTAGTTCCAAATGGTTTTGTTGATGCATGTGTTTCAGATTTAAATGAGAGTCAAGAACCTTTGCTGTTAATGCCAGTTGTCTCTCACAGTAGTGATGGAATGATCAGTGGGAAGTGTTGTGAAAATGTTGATACAGAGATTGATATATACAAGGGATATGTATCATTTGATTTGTATGCCGGTTATGCTGATTATGTGGCTGCCAACTACCAAGTGAATCATGCATCTCTCCAGGATAATATTAATGAAAATAATGATGGTGATGACCATCAATCTTTACATGCCGCTGATGAATTTGATGTTGAAATACCAAATACAGAGGGATTACTAAGTGTTGTTGTTTGTGCAAGTGAAAGTGTGCAATATGATGAAAATCAAAATTGTTTGGTGTGAACAATAGCTGATCCTCTTTTAAACATTGATGATGTCAATTGTGTTGAGGATGAAGTAAATGTTTTTTCAAATTTCACTTCAGACTTCGTTTCTTATAATCATGTTGATAATCTTTCTTTTTTGAAAGATATGCACAATGTTAATTCAGAAAATTGTAATGGTACACATGATTGCGATGAAGATATAGCACACATGGATGGACAAAAGTTTACGGAATCTCACATGGAACAGCAAAGTGCAATGCAAGTCCATAAGATTGCAGAACTTAAGAAAGCTCTTGAGGTTGTGGATAAGAAGGTTCAAATGTTGGAGAGCCTTGGAACTATTGATGAAGACCTTCTGAAATATAGTGAGGAGAATTCTTCGGAAAAGGACCGTGAATTGAATTCTTGTACATTTGATGAACATGGTGATCTAACAGATGGTTTTATGACAGAAAATTTTAGTGAACATGCTGAAAACTCATTTGATGAAATAAATTGCAGCGATGTTCATTTTCATTTTTTGGCTGATGATGAGTGTTCTATTGGTGAAGAAGATCAGTTGTGGCAAGATAAGTTTGATTATCTTGATTTTCAGAATGATGGTCATAGAATAAAATCTCATGAATATGAAACATGGAACACTGAGGATTGTTCAAACCAAGTTTCATTTTCTTCTTTGTCTGATGAAGATGATTATGAGGATCGAATGGATGGTGTCTTTAGCAATTTTTCTAATGCTTTATTCAATGCTGATATAGATACGGACCAGCCACTTCAGTGTCACAACGTTCATAAAGGGATTGTCCATTTGGTTTCTAACCCTTTGTATGAAGAAATAACTGATCAGCCAGATGTTGTAAATGATGAACCAGTCCATAATACTGATGGAATTCCGAACAGCAATAGCATGGGTTGTAAAAAATTATTTCATGATGAAGGTAATAGGCATGGATTATGTGATGATCATTTAAAACCACAAATGAAAGTGTTTCAGGGGGATATAAGTATGGATGAAAAAGATTCAGCTGAGGATTTGCTTCAGCCGGAGGTATGCATTCTTTTCGATGAATGGGATGTTGAGAATGCAGAGGTTCTCAGTTTGATGAGCAAGGATAGTATGAGGTGTGATCAACGTAGTGAAGTAGCACATCTGGATGGTAATGTTCATGTTCCTTGTTTGCATCGGTTGACTAGTAATGCCTCTCATTCTATGAATTTAAATGATAACAAGGTGAGTGTTGATAGGAATTGCAATGTTGAAAATGAGTGTTTTATTTTCCAAGTTCAGCATGATGATGTCCTTGCAAATGGTAGAATTGATTGGGATAATGAGATGCTTGGTATCTTGTGGGAAGGCCTCTATGGTGAATTGTCTCATATTTTTACTTGTGTTGAAGTAGTGCATGGTTACAAAGTTCAGAATCAGACAAGAGGTAAGCACACTAGCTGTTTCAATAATGAGACAAAAGAGGTGGATTTTAAAAGCTATGCTCAGTTGTTATTGGAAGGTGCCTTTGTTTGGATCATGGTATTAAGTGATGAGAATCAGATTTTTGACAGAGGTAAATACTAAAGATTGTTTGAGCAGCTTGTATTCAGATTTAAGCATGTTTGTATCTATTGTATAGTCGCTTTGCTTCAGTTGTGTGGTTTTCAATAAAGTGCCCTGCTGTTTGGGTAAAATAAGGAAGCCCTGTTTTGAGAAGAGAAGAATTGAGAGAAGAATGATCCGTTTTTGGGTGGTCTGCTTAACCAAAGATATCTGGATTCTTGTGCTGATCTTGCAATCAACCATCCCCAGTCAGAGCCACTGTTGGGAGTATTTAAAACTGAGTCAAGTTTATAGGCCCATTTCAAAATTTTGCCCTGCATTTCCAAATGATTAAAATAAGTCAGTTTGAATGGCCTAGTTAGCAAGGGGGTAAAATGGAGCCGGTTGATTTTCAGAGGGTAAGGCTCGGGATTCATGTCCCACACCTTTCATTTGGCCTATACAGTGGTGTGCAACTTTCAAAAATTCATTTTGGATAAGTTTACTAGGTACCCATTTCGAGGGGTGAGCTGAAAGTGCATTCTAGGCACAAGTGCAAATTTTATTAAGTAGCCTACTTTGGGTGTTTATATCTTTTTCCATGTTTATTATCATGAAGAATTTCAAAATGGATTGAATTTTATGCATGAATGTGAGTCAACATGCAAAATTTCAAGTCCTTATGAATCCGTTTGCTCAGTTTTCAAAGCTCAATCCGCTTGTAGTTTGTGATGTTTGCACAAGTGTAAAAATGTCCTGGTGAGCGTCATGTCAGAATGTTTGTTCCGGGCTAATGTTGGCATAAATGGTGAGCTACATTTCAAATTTCAAGGCTCTACCAATCCGTTTGATCGGTTTTCAAAAGAGCTCATTTTGCCATAAAATTCAGTTATCCGCACTCCAGTGTTATATCAGTTAATGTAGCCGTTTTGGTGAGCGCACCATTTGCATCTTGTCAATCTGGTGATCGAACTGAGAATTCAAAGATTTAATATGTACTTTAAGGTACCTATGTTTCAAATATGAGAGCCTACGGAGGTCGTTTGATATTTTTGAGAAAGGCATCATGTGTTTCCAGAACATTGACTTCATCAGGTCCACAATGTCGACAAAGCCAGTTGGCCATTTTCGGAAATTAATATCTCTTCGCTCGGGACTCATCTTGAGAAACCGTTTGGTAGATGTCATCCTTGTATATCAGAGTACACGTCTGTCAGATGGTGAGCTCCAGAAAGGTGTTTTGATAGGTTTTAAAATTACGTCTTCGCGATTAAATGCGAAAATTGTGGTGTAATTGCCTGAAGGTTGTAAAATGCGGATTAATGATCCGAAAATGATACCGATCATTTCCTGAGGTGTGTTTGAGGTCTGTGAAGCATTCCAGGGGTCAATTGCATGAAAACAAAATTTTTTTTAGTCAGACCCACTGTGGGGCCCGACCTGGCTCATGCCTGTGCCGTACTAGTTTATTGGCGACTTTGTTCACTGAGAGTTTTTTTTCAGAATGTCTAAGTATGGATTGTAATCATGAGACATGTCATGAGGTTTGAAAAGACTGTAGACTTCCAGGCAATTTCAGATTGGCGATTTTAATGCCAATTTCTCCTCCAGCAACAAATAAGAGATTTAAAAAAAATGCAAATGTATTTTGGAAATAGTGTGGAATGGAGAGGGGATTGATCATCCAGCAAATATAATTCACATAATGAATTCTCTTTCTTTTTTCTGTTTGTGTGGTGTTTGGGTTGAAGAACCATTTGAAACTGAAAGAATGCTTTTGGCAAATGACTTTACTAGCAGCTCCCCTAAATTCCAGAGAAGGCAAAATAGCTTATGCTTGAATATGCTAGGCCAGATGTCTTACATTGCGTGGGAAAGAGTTCATAGATAATGACTTCCTTCCTCCTTCACGTGGCATTGGCAGCCAGTTTTCTTAAAAAAAAGAGAGATGCATATCGGCTGATGTAAAGCCATCTTCCCAAGCTCAGAGGTAAATGTTGAAAGGGGGCAGCGATACCATGTTTTAAAACAAATGCCAATTTCCATGTGCACGTGATGTTGAAGGGGTCAGCAGAAGACTTTCATGCACTGTGGATTGGGCAAGGTAACAACAGTTCTCCTCACGTGGCTGTTTGGAGGCAAGTACTGATTTGTTAACAACAAATGGCAAATTCACATTGGCAGGTGTAATTCAAATCCATGTTCTGCCAAAGTTTTCCCTCTGCATGGTAAAGGAACAGTGTGACATGGGGACACCAGCAGCAATCAAAAATTACTAAAGAAAACATAGCACCTCCCTTCCCCACGTGATAACTGGAGGGGGCATTGAAATGTGTTTTAAACAAAGGCCATTGGCAGGTGTAAAAGCCGAACTCCACAACCAAGCTGCCTCCTCCCTGCGTGGAATAGAATATAGAGTCTGGAGGGCAGCGATTCCATTTCTTTTAAGCAAATGCAATGATCTGGAAAGGCATTTCAAAACCTCCCAATGCAAAGTGCATTATGCAATGTGTAAATGCTTACCCTCCCTCTATGTGAACCTACAGATTGAAGCATTGAAAATCCAAACAAGATGAAATGTGGCTTTTGAAATAGAAAGAAAATCAATTGCAAATAGAAATTTCAGTCATCCTTTTCCTCACATGAGTATGAATCTTCCAGCATCCTCCTTGTGTGAAAATAGAGGCATTGAAGTTACAAAAAAGAAAAAAAATTGCCATGAAAGTCTTAGAAAAGAGCTCCAAAAGTGCAGCTACAGGCAAATCACTTTATCCCACATTGGCTGGGAAGTGCACTATTTTGATGTTTATAAGCAAGAACGCACAGTAATATAATGTCTAAGCCATAAAGGCTTTTGATAGATGGTGCCTATGGGCGCCCAAGGTGGGCCCATGCGCGAGCATGCTTCCTGAGGCGACGGAGGAGGTGAGTCGACGAAGACCAAGTGGACCCCACATAGGCATGCTTCCCGAGGCAGATAGGCGAAATTTTGTAGAGGAAGGTCGGGTTAATGAGTGAGCAGGTTCGAGATGGATCAATGGTGCGCGCTATTTCGCGAAGGGAAGATGCACGTAGTTTAAACCCCGCGAAATAGCGAAAGTGAACGAGAGCCGTCCACGTGGCGCATAGTTGGTGCACAGGTGGCAGTCCAGTGGTGATGATGTGGGGGCCAAGTGGCAGTGACGAAGCAGATGACGTGGCGGTGATGAGGTGTCATCCCAGGTGGCGTCCGATCAACCCCAATGACCAATTAGAGGCCGCCACGTGGCAAGGCATCAGAGCACAAATGGAGGCAAAAATCAAAATTAAAATGAATAAATGATATAGTTCTGACTATATTAAAATTCGAAATATTTAAATGACTGAGCACAAATGGGAATTAATTCGCCCAGGGTCTAAATTTTGGCCAAAATATAAAGTATTATATATCGCCAGAAAACTCTCGGAGTGAGGAATTTGATTATGAGGTTAATTTTGACAAATGTGGGATATTTTTGAGGCAGTTTCCATGGGAACAAAATTCAGTTAGAGAGGAGACACTTGGCAATTCAGTTGCAGATTTGATTTGGTTCCCTCTCCCTTTTATTCCCAATTCTTCTCAGTTGTAAGGGTTCCAGAAATTTGGAAAATGCTCCAGATTTGATGGCTTCCATTTTCTGAAGATCTTGACCCAAGTTTGTAAATGCTTCTGTTTGATTTCAAGGTATAGAGATTGCAGTGCACTGTTGTAAATATGGTTTTAATTGCAGGTCTTACTTGTGTCAAGCATGAGTAATTTCCCACAAGATTGTCTCTGTGATATGTTTTTTTCATTATTATGAATTCAATCCTCAAGGAGGATGAAATTTGTCATCTCAAGGAGATTGTATGATTGTTTGTAGGCATTCTTCAATAAAGAGTTTAAATTCTATAGTCAGTCATAAATAATGAAATATGTATCCAGATCTGATGAATTTGTGAATGAATCAAATAGTGCATTAATATAAGTTATTGATGCATGAATATCTTGTTTAAGGAAAACAAACTTGCATCTATGATTCATATTTGTAGTTCTGTGAGTGACTCTGTTGCCCAATGAACATGGCACTGGTCTTTAACAGATTTGGGAATGGTCTCAGATATACATTTTAAAAGATAAATCTATTTCCCTTTATGTTTAGGGGTTAATGTTCTATCCTTCCAAAGCTCTATTTCACCTATTATTTGTATAAGATCTAGCCCATCTGTACATGTTACCTAATTTGGTGAGCTTGTGGAATGGTTTGTCTGTTCATTGTTGATGCAGTCTTATGTTTGTGATTGTTGTATTCAATGCATCAAAAGGGTGTCCCCCCCTAGGTCTAGCAGAACCTGAAGTGCAGGAGGATCATTAGGATCCTATGTTATGTTGTCCCAGCCCTGAAGTGTTTCATTGATTGAGATTGGATATCTCATAGATAGATTTACAGGTGTCTTGGGTTATCACTTTTGGTGAACAACACAACACACTTCATGAGACCATGCAAATGATATAATACTCATGTCACAAATAAGTGTTCACATTGAACCCTGCAGTGACAACACATGACAACAATCTCAATTCCCAAATGGGAGTCCATGCCCTGCTCCATCATCCCCATGCTATCGATCTTCCTTCACGGATTGCACTGGAAAAAAAAGTAATTATATATAAATCACGCCGAGCAACGAGTAGTGCCAAAACTGAGATATAGCCCCCAAAATCCTTGCATCTAGCAAAGTAATGGCCCAACAATAAACTAAAAATGCTCCAAAGTGCATTAATAATCAGTAATACTATATAGAACTGGAACCATATAATTACCATTACAAAGGGCATTTCGGTATGGTAACACTAAAGTATT
Source organism: Cryptomeria japonica (assembly GCF_030272615.1). Classification (NCBI taxonomy): domain Eukaryota; kingdom Viridiplantae; phylum Streptophyta; class Pinopsida; order Cupressales; family Cupressaceae; genus Cryptomeria; species Cryptomeria japonica. The sequence continues at coordinate 256,828,232 of NC_081410.1, forward strand.
CTATTGCTTTATGTGCACAACCACATGGTCTCCAACTCACTCCTTTGGTATTGCACGCAACCCTTACCCTAGATGTGTCATTTTTCTTTTATATAGGAAATATTGAATACATTGCTTTGGGTGGTGTCCATAACGTTCTCCAAGGCTCCTCTTCTAACGTTTCACACTGCCAAGAGATGCAAATTTTGGTTTGATACTTGCACAAAATCTCTAGCTGTGTGTCTACAAACCCTAGGACAAGTTTCTCTTTGCACTCACTTGCCCTAATGTTATGTTGGCTTCCCTTCTTTATTTTTCCCTATTCTTGTCTTTCATGTGGCCATTTCCTTTTCTGTGAGCATAGTTATTTGTCCTGCATCATTTTTTTTCTCCTTCCTCTGGTTGTGCGTGATAATACTAGCTTTTCTCACCTAGCACACTGTGTTTGTCCCATGTGGTTTCATGTGGGCTTCTCTACTCCTTGCAGGAAAAGATTTATCTTTGTCACTACGTGTTCTCCTTCCACCGCGCAACATTATGGATTCCTCCCTCCGTCGTGTGGGGTAAGGCCCCCCTCCTCTCTGCCTTGCTCACTTTAGCCCGCGTGGTCCTGCTTTACTCATTCATGTGCATGCGGGGTAGCGTGGGAACACTTCCTCTCGCACTTCACCCTATCCCGCAAAGCATTTTTGTGCTTCTAATCTAATATTAACTATTTAAATCAATGATGGGATTTAAATAATTGCATCTCGCTTTTCTTATTTAAGTCATTATGAAATGAATTTTATTTATTCCCATATTGCTTAAAATCAAAATCAACAAATTAACTTAAAATATTTTGTTTTCCTCCCATCTCTATCCAAACTAATTAAATACAATATTATTTAAATCATTATTATTTAAATATTACTTAATTAAATAGGCCTTAAAAGGTCTCATTAGGTTGATCACTAGTCGTGCCCAATGGTGGGTCTGGCTTAAAAAAAAATCATTTTGAACCATTAGCCTGGTAAAAACGATCTAGTCTGTCAGTTGGAGATGCTCGGAATCTGAAAAATTGAATGCACAGTCATCAAACTTGACATTTTTCAAATTTGAGCTCTGGCCAAAAACACCTGAGTAACCCATAGAATTAGCTTCAAAAATTGACCAAAACACTTGATCAAACCCTGGGAGTTGGCACACTGATAGAATGCAATATAGAGAACCCAAGGCATTAGACGGATCTTCATTACGACTTCCAAGCCAAAAAATATTAGCCTCCAAAGTTGCTTACTCTATTATTTTTGAAAATGCACTTGTTAAATCAACCCGAGTACTATTCAAAACCTGATTTGAAAAAAAAAATATCAAACCTTCGCCTCAAGAGCCGCCACTTGGTGAGCTGGCATATTGGGATACTTTGAATAAGTGTTCAAGACGGTTTGACTTGATTAGGTCACATGTGGAAAATATTAACCCTCAAAGTTGGCTCCTCTGAAAATTTTGAACATGCTTCCTCTGCAACCCTAAAAACATTTGTTTGGAATGGATCTTGAAAACTGAACAGATGAGGATTTCGGGGGGCAACAAACTGGGAATATGGTAGACACTTTTGTAGACAATCACGGGGTACTGTTGGAATCCAAGAACACAAAGAGGGGGGTTGAATCAGTGTTCTACCAGAATGTTCAATTTTAACCTTATTATAACATGCATCACCAACCAGTAAACCGGTACATATATAATTGAAAGAAGTAAAGCAATCAATAAGCCAATCACATAAATTAATATCATAACACAAAGAATTATATGTGGAAAACCTCAAAGAGGAAAAACCACTATGGGATTTGTGACCCACAATATTAATCCACTGGCCATATGAAAAGATATTACATAATATAGGGGCCTGCACTTGCAGGAAGGCTTACAGCCTAGAGCACACTGCTCATCACAAAGGAGTCTCATTAACTACAGTCACTTTGAATAAGAAAACATAACAATGAACTCATTTAATGCATCTGCTATGCCTGATAGAGCTCTGGTTCAAGCTCTAACTGTTCCGGTTCTGAAACCCTAAACCCTTACTGGAGTAACATTCACATTATAACATTCCCCTCATTACAAATATCACTCTCATATCTCTCTCTTTTTCACATCACACAAAATGATCTAATCAACTGACCTATATACCTTTACAATCCTTCATGACTCATGTCGGCTTACATATATAATTAAAAAATGAATATACATGTCGGCTCAATTACATATACATAAATATCAAAATGAATTGCCGATTGCCGGATCTCCCAAATGATGTCAGCCTCCAATACTGGTATCCTATTGTAAGTCATGTATGCCTCCAATGTCGGTACCCAAAGAATCCTTCCTACTGGTGAAGATACCTATCAATGCCGGTGAAGTGTTTGTCGGTAAACAACCAAACCAAGGAATGAAGCCAGAACATGTTGCCATAAATGGCAACATATGAAACCAATTAGATGAGTGTCAATTGCTAACATGGTACAACCACTTTGAATTGCAGGTCAACTGAGCATGAAATAAAAATTTAGAAAGAGGGATATTGATTGTTGTTTGACATAGTCCAATTTGCAAAACTAAACCTTTTGCAAATAGAATCAACTTTGAAAACATGTCAAACTAATTCATGGGGCTTTGCCACTTGGCATGAGGCTTCAAAAAGTAGTAGAGAATCAAGGGAAACTCTCTGTTTGGCTTGAAAATCAATTTATCATGAATATACAATGCCTCAAAGAGGGCTCATCAGAAAAGTGAAACATGTGCAAACAACCCTAACTTTTGGACCTCCAAAGGAGACTTCACAAACTCAAAAAAATTGATCTAACGAAGCTTTAAATAGACATATGGCATCTTTGTAAGGTGATTGACCATCTCACAAGAGGAATTTTCATGACAATCAATATGTGCAAAAATATGAACTCTCAAACTAAGCTACTCGGGCCTATCTACAAGGCGATTTTGAATGGAATTTACAAAATTTTGAACCTGGGTCCTCAAAATTATGCAAAATTTTTGAGGTCCCAACACATGGTATGATTCCATCATAAATAAATATAACCACAACATGAGTATAATGAATACACAAAATATGCAAACATGAATCCCGTCTGCAACATAATCCTGAGTATATCATCATCCAGGTAGAACAAAACATATCAACTGTCAACATGAAGTATCTAACATCAAACTAGAAGCATCAAAAAACATAAATAAAACCATAAGTATCTATCAAGAGTATCGTAACAGAGTGTGTCATGGAGGGGCACTACATGAAGAAAGCAACAGATGAAGGGATAACTATAGGGTTGATAGTTATAGCACATGCCTCTATTACTCTAGTAAGAACAATGCTGAGTATGAGGCTCGAAAAAGTGGTAGAAGAAGAATAAGCCCCTGATGTGACCATAGTTCCTTCCTCACAAAAGTTACAACCCAAATGAGGTTGTATCCCCAAAATAAATCACCACCTCAACTTGCTAGAACCTATTTATATGAGTCTCCCAAAGATTTAATAAAAGTTTAAATGCATGAAGGAGAAGACTCAAAAAAAAATGAATCTGATAGGAAGATGCAAGGAGGACAAATTTTGAAGATCCATGAGAAGACAAGGGAATAAGTGGAACAAATTCCTCTTGAACATGTTATAATAGAGAGAATTATTGTTAAATAGGAGAGGAAGAAGCCCCTTGTAAGGATCAATTGGAGAAATCTCATGATGTTTTAACAAGACATAATGAGGAGGCACCACCAAATGAAGAAGTTCATATAATAGAAACACAAGTGGAGAAGACTCAAGAGTAGCAACAAAGCCAATCTTCTGAGGGAGACAAGGAAGAAATGAAAAGATTGGATGAGAAGGGGAAAGACAAAGGACCTAAAGAGGAATCTTACAAGGAGGTTTAAGCAAAATACTCCAAGATGGAGCTGACCAAGGAAGAACATAAAAACATGATAAGAATAGAGGCTTAAGTAATTAAGAATAGGGAAGAGCTTACCAAGACATAATTAGATGCTTCTTCAGACCATCAAACCCATCCTTAGCATAAAGACACCCCTTCTAGAAGGACTAGGACAAATGGAACAAGGTAGCAAGATGAAATTTTAGACAAAGGTAATTCTACTACTATAGAAGAGCTATCAATAGATATTGGATCTCTTGTGATGCTCTCACGTGGCTAAAATTGAACCTTGAGAAGAGAAAGAAAGCCACTATTAAAAATATTAGCTTGCAAGAGGTGATAGTAGAGGTGGGTACCCTTAGGAAGCCCAAAAGGGCCAAGGCTTTATATGTCACCTCTAAAAATGAAAAAGGAGAGACAATGGCAAGTGTGGCCAATCCTATAATGAATAACAATGATAGGGATCTTAACCCTATTTATTATAGGACAACTCAAGTTAATTTGGGTAAACAAACAAGAATAGGGGAAATTGCTTCATTTGATGTTGTTGTAGAGACCCTTAAATCCAAAATGCAAAAGGATTAGCAAAAAAAGGAAGAATTAAAAAGAAAGTTGAATCAAACAAAGCAGTTTGTCTAGGATCTTGTTAGCCCCCTAGCCTCCCAAGTTGTAGAAATAGATGTGCCTACAATTATTCCTAAACAAGAGATAGATTCCCTATATGCTATGAAAGGAAAGGAGGTAGTGATTGTCTTTTGAGCTAACCCATAATTGGGTAAGGATAGGTTATTTTTTATTAAGGACTGTCAGGTTTATGAGGAAGCCAATATGACTGAGGTAAAGATGGATACATTGGTCAGCCAATGAGATAAATATATCCCTATTTATGATAAACAAATAGAGTTGTTAAAAGAAATAAGGGATCTAGATGTAGAGTCTTACACCCTATTTTATGATATTGCAAATAATTTTAAATTTCAAGTTCATGTGTGTGCAAATATACATTTGAGAAGAAATTTGCATCAGATAGATGTTTTAAAAGGTGTATAATGTGATTTGAATGCTTTTCATTAATGTTTATAGAAATATGATTATCACATTTTGTTAAAAAAATTATGATGTTGTTTATGTAAAGGGCTAACTACTATTATGAATTCTAAGTTGGATGCAGGATGATCAACCTTGCCCTCTAGGAAAGAGAGGATTATAGACTTAGTGAATAAGCTAGTAATGTCATTATAAGTTCCATAATACATCATCATGTAGGTTCATGTCACCATAGGTATGTAGTCAAGTTTATTGTTTTGTAATACCTTGTGTCACTTTGAAAGTATAATGTCGATTTGGGCCTATGTCTATCCAAGTTGTCAAGACCTAGCACTATGCTATGTTTGAATAGAACTTGAGTCTAGTTCATCATTTTTTCAGTACATTATATATATTTAATTGATATTTATATTATTACTTTGAATTCATCAATACATAAAAGGGTATATGTAAAAATATATATAGATTTTAACATATAAATGAACTTAATAATATGTCAACATTTTGTATTTTGAAATTAACAGGATTGTAATATCTCTATGTGGCTTAAATGTCAAGCAATAATAACTTAGGTTTGCATATATTGAAGGGAGAAATTTATTGAGTAAAGCCCTGGTATATTGCCAACTTCATAACTTTTAACTTGTGACTTATGTTACTTATGCATTGTCATATATATTGGTGCATTATTTGACATCATTACTAAGCCACCATATCAAGCATTATTGGAAAACTTAGTGAAAGACATTAAAGATATTTTGGTTTGTTTTATCTCATTGGATAAGAATATATGATGGCATAAATCCATGAGGATAATTAATCATTCCTTCGATTATATCAGTTTGTGTAGAGCAATGTTTTAAGGAGATATTACTTTCTGTTTTCAATTTTGGAAAAAGTAACTTCTATTCCAACCAACCATTTACACTCTCTTGTACTTGTGGAAATCATCTTCATGATGTCGTGAGTAATGGTTTTGGCATTATTATTTCTTTGAACTATTTCATGACGGAAAAAGTAACGGTTTTGGTTACAGGACGGAATTGTAATTAATTTTCCTTGTCATGAAAGAGTGAGCCAATTTTGGGGGAGGAGGGGACAAATATTTTTTCTTTATCAAATAGATTAATTTGGATATAACTATTTCTTGATAATGGTTTAGAAAGGCATAAATATTATTATTTCATTAGGAGTTTTATGATTTTGTAAGTAGCTTTAGAGTAGGAGTGAAAATATTTTGAGAAACAACTCTTTGTTTTGGTAGTTGCAGATGCAGACCCAACAACAAAAAGAGTCTGAGAGTGTACGTTAGATTTTGATTCTTTTCTTCTTAACTCCTCTACCCATAATAGGGAGAGTGGGGCTAGTATATATAGAGGAAAGAACCTCCTTATTATTTTTTGGTTTTGAGTGTTCACGTAAGTGCAAAAAGTCTTCAACGGTCACTATAGACATAAGAATCTAAAAATTGAAGTGTTGAATTTGAGAGTAAAATAAAACTAGGCCCAAAATATAGCTATAAACTAAAATAATAGTAGTGAACAAGGCAAAACAAGGCACTACTCAGAGAGACATGGCTGAAATATAATAATCTAGCTTTTATTTATTCAATCCAACAACATACCACCAAAAAAGATTTTGCGTTACATTGCATTTCACAACTTCATATTTATAGCTAAGCTTAGAAGCTTCTAGAATTCTAGAGAATTCTAAGACTAGAAAATTCTTTTTCTTGGACAATTTCTAGCTATTTCTTATTTCTAGAAATGTTTGTTTCTCTAGAACATTCTAGACAATATTATACCTTAGCATCCCCTCTTAAGATTGGCTAGAATATTTACAAAGAAGATAAAGGAGATACAAAGAAGAGGGGAACATTATAACACTATCCCCCCTTAATGTTCACCTCTAACATACTAAGCATTCCTCTTAATTTCAAAATTTGTCTTCTGTCATTCTCTTAGTAAATATATCAGTTGTTTATTCTTCACTTGGAAAAAATTGTAGATTGACGATAGTTGCTTGGACCAAATCTCAAACGTAGTGTACATCAAGCTCAATATGCTTTGTTTTTAAATAAAAAATTGTTGGCAACAATGCAACAAATTGAGGGGGGGTGAATCACTTTGCTCACAAAATTTACTTAACTTAAACTCAAATTCAAATATAATGATTAACACTTAAAGCACAAATCAACACCACATCAATAACACACATAAAACCAATACTTTTGACATGGAAAACCCAGTTAAGGGAAAAACCATGACGGGAACCTACCCACAATGAGATAATACCATGTTAGGAGTAAGTGAAGTATTACAATGGAGAACACACATGCATTCATGCACACTACCTAGAGATGACTTCTCAAAACAAATAATAGGAAGGGCTACAACCCTTGGAAAGGCTCACTTCCTTACAAAAACATTCAGATTACATCCAGAGGATCATGGACTGATAAAATAGAATCTCCTCATGTGAGGTTATAGTTATGGTTAAAGAACATAACACAAACTCAGCTTTTTCACACTTCTGCACACTTCTTCGCACTTCTCCTTTGCTACTGAAAGATCAAAACAATGTTCACACATGTAGATACATCTCTCACATGATTATTACATGTAATTATGCAATTCATCAACCTATATTTCAAGGTTGGCTCAACCCTTAGCACAAATTACAAAATAATATCCATACACACTACAACAACACATGCAGACCAAAAAAATAATGGCTACGACATAGAGATAGACCTAAATCAACTCCTTGAACATGCAACACAAACAATAATTTTGCCTTGATCATCTGCAACATGCTACAATCATCATGAATTCCACTTAACATGAAGAATACAACTAGATCAATAAAATGATTAATAACGGGCACACCAATCAATGCAAACCATAAACATGGATAGAAAACAACCTAGAAACATCCACAAGCAACGCTAATCACCACATAAACAACCACATCATCATCATCATCATCATCATCATCATCATCATCATCATCATCATCATTATACCAAATTTCAAGAACATCAAGTCAACTAACTATCAACTTGAAAGATTCACTTGCAGACTTCCAAATCACAGACCATCTGAATTGAGAACACACTTGAGTGCCCCAAACACTGCCATATCCGCAAACCAAGAAATTGCAATTCAAGAGTAATGCAGAGCTCTATCCAGAATACCGAATAACATGAATAACTGAAAACTAACCATAATATCAAATCTCATAACATGATCAAGTCATCATCCAGACCTCTAAAACTTCTGCGGAATCAACTAGAGATAAGTATCTCAAAACCCATTAATCTACATTAGCTCATCTACAACACACCAGCCAAACCAACTCATCCAATCTAACTGCAACACTGGAACACATAGAAGAATATGTTGACATCAATGACAATATATCATTCTAGCAAACTTCTTATCAATATCCAACAAAACTGTATTGTTTGCAACTTGGATGGTGCTTTGATTATCACAATACAAAGTAATAGTTGAACTTTGGGGAAAGCCAAGCTTGAATAAAATATTTTTAATCCATATTGTTTCCTTTCCTGCTTATTTTGCTGCTCTATATTCTACTTAACATGAATACAATGATGTAGTTCTTTATTTTTTGCTACTCCATGTAATTGGACATGTCCCAAGCTGAAAAACATAACCTCATGTAGATTTTATATCATCTATATCACCTCCCCAATCATAATCTATACATCCAACCAAAAAAATTGAAGGTTTATAGCCATAGTGGATGCCATGGTGTAGTGTTCCATGAATGTATCTCAAATATTCTCTTAGCAACCAACCAATGACTTTTTTAGGTGTCTGCATAGATTTTGATACTAGATTAACTACAAAGCAAATATCTAGTCTAGAATGAGTCAAATAAACCAAGCTTCCAACAAGTTGTCTATATAAAGTGACATCCACACTTTTAGAAGTACATTATTTAGTAAGATTGACTCCTGATTGAAAGGGAGTAGTAGTCAACTTGCATTCAAGCATGTTAATTTTTTGTGAAAGATCCAAAGCATACTTTAATTGTGAAATGAATAATCCATCATAGAGTCTGTAGACTTGTAGACCAAGAAAGTATTTGAGTCCTCCCAAATCACTCATATGAAATGGCTTCTTAAGATCAAATTTTAAATCATTGATTAACCCAATATTTGGTTTGGCAATAAGTAGATCATCTACATAAACTGCAACAACATGAGTCTCTACATGTACTTTACATAAAGATTTGGATCAGATTTACACTTTTTAAGCCCATGGAGTATAAAGTACCTATCAATATTCTCATTCCATTCTCATGGTGTTTGTTTTAGTCCATAAAGCATGACTTCTTTATTCTACAAACATGATTAAAATTTTCTTGTTTTACAAAACCTTATGGTCGATCCATATATATTTCTTCATATAAATATCCATTTAAGAAAGCATTTCTAACATCTATTTGATGAATATTCCACCCAGGACTTGCAGCGAAAGAAATAATAATTATAATTGTGTTTAATTTAATGACAAGAGAAAAGGTTTCTTCATAATCAACACCCCCTTTTTGATTAAATCCTTTAGCAACCAGTCTATCTTTGAACTTTTCAATAACACCATCTGATTTAAATTTGGTTTTATAAACCCATTTGCAACCAATAACATTCTTACCTTTCGGATGTGGCACAAGTACCCTAGTGTTTTTCATTAGCAATACAACATATTCCACTTTTATAGTTTGCTCCCATTCTTTCTTCCCTCTACCTTCTTCATATGAGATTGGGTCATGTACCTATAATACTTTGGCCATTAGAGTGCTATCGTTCCTTGGTTCTTAGGGCCTTGACTATATATTTCTTCAACACTCCTTGTCTTTTGTCTAGTTGAAGTATCATCTTCTTCATCATCACTGCCTACAAAAAAATGGTTGATCACGAGTATTAGTTGTTTCATTAGTGCATACTTCATTATCCATGATATAGGAAGCATTAGTTTTTATAGAAGAGGTGGCAAAAAGTTGTGAATGTTCACCAAACTTTACATCTCTACTAACAAATATTTTTTTGTTGTCAAATCATATAACCTATAAGCCTTTGATTATTCACTATAACCCATAAATAAACACTTATGACTCTTTGGTTCTAACTTTTTCCTCTTTTCATCAAGATATGTGCCCAAGCAATACACCAAAATACTTTGAAATACCCAATGTGAGGTTTCCTTCTACTCCAAGCTTCTTCAAGAGTGATACTTGTGAGAGATTTGATAAGGATTCTATTTACAAATTGTGCAGCACAAGAAACAACCAAAATTCAAATTTTATTATGCAAAATTTTGGAATGCAACATACATGAGAAATTTCTAAAAGAGTTCTATTCATTCTTTCAGTGACCCCATTTTGTTGAGGGGTATAAGAAATTTTTCTTTTCATCTTAATACCATATTTTGCACAAAATGATTCAAATGCATAATTACAATATTGAACCCCATTATCTGGTTTTCAACTAATGCCTTAAAATTTTGAAAAACTTCAAGCACTTCAATTTCCCTCACAATAAAATAGACCCATACTTGCATACTATAATCATCAATACAAGTGAGAAGGTACCTGGCACCTGAAAGTGATGGATAACCCAGTTCACATAAATCACTATGAATGAGTTATAGAGGATGATTAGCTCTCCATTCTTTTCCTATTTCAAAAGGATCTTGATGGTGTTTATCTAATACACAACCTTCACACACTCCTTCAGAACCTGGAATGTTTGTTAGTCCTCCAACCATATCCTTCTTAACCATGTCTTGTAACTTTCTATAATTTATATGTCCAAGTCTAGCATGCCAAGTTTTGACATGTAATCATTTTGAGAAATAAGCATGAGAGAGTATGTGTTCATCATCAACAAACCCAAAAATTTAAAGAGACCTTATTTATGATAAACTCTTCCAATAGCAATTATATTTCTTGGGATCTTTTCTATGTCTAACAACTTGATTATTAGTAACAACAACCTCATATCCAACTTGTGTAATTTTAAATACTGAAATAAGATTCACCCCTAATCCTTCAACCAATAAAACATTTTTCAAGGATCCATTTGTCACATTAACAACCCTTGATCCTAATACAAGAAGTTTCATTTTATTTCCAACAGTAATTTCTCGGTCTAAATCCTTCCCCTCGGGTGATCCCACAATACTAGGTTACACTTTTTGGTAAATCCTGATTTTTGCTGAAATGATACATTTTTTAGAAAATATAATAATTTAAGCCTTGAGAGGTCCCATTTTAAGTAACTAATTGAAGAGTGTTAGATCAAAATCCCCTGGATAGAAACTCTCTACTCTTAAATCATACCTGCAATAGAGTCTCCTTAGCACCTATCAAAATGCTGATAAAAAACCACTTTTACATTATCTTTGGTGGGGTCAAATAAATACATTTAGAAGTTTTGTTATTGTAAGTATGTAGTCCTTATCATAATATTTCCAAATAGAATAATTTTTAATATATTAAATTTCTTTAATATATTTATGTTTTATTTCTTATGAATGTAAGTTTTTCATTGTATTAAAGATTGTGTTTCACATGTGGAAAGTTTTATAAAATAGAGAAAAAAATTGTAAAAAATATCTACGAACTAGGTATTGAAGTCTTCTTTCCAAGAAAAATAATTAAATTGAATTTCGATACATACACAACAAGTTACGAGTTACCAAATGAACCTATGTCTAAATTATAGTTAGCTCGAATTCAAAACTTATAAAAATTTGAAATGCTCATCATAATGTTATGAAACCAATTGCAAACACTAGATATCAATGTTAGAAACCTAAATTCGAAAGAATCACATTTTTATCTATTTTAGAAAAAAAGTTATGTGTTACCATGTGAGTATCACTCTTTATAAATGTTGTTTATTGTGAAAAACTAGTTTTTGAGGGAGATAGAAAAATGGATACAAATTGATTCCAAAAAATTTCAAAAAAATATATTTAGAATGTGCATACAAAATCTCACAAATCAGTATTTTACATGATATCCCTTATGATTTAGCAGTAATAGGTTTTTGAATGTGAAGTTTTTTTTCAAAATGTTTGTTTCTATGACAGAGTTGGCTAAAAAGTGTAACCCACTATTGTGGGATCACCCCCTCATTAAAATCAATAAACAAATATCTATCTCCAATCATATGAAATGATTCTCCTGAATCTAAAATTCATTCTTTATTAGTGCCTAAAGAAAAGTACCCCCCCTTAACACTAGATTCACTTTTGGGCCTAGCACTTACCTTCACATTTGGTTGTTCTTTCTTTTTGAAGGAGATGGATACAAAACTATGTCTATCCACCTTTCCATCCTTAAATCTCGCATCCTTGGGCTTATACCATTGTCTTTCATTGTCCCTCCTTTTCAAACAAAATTTCTCCATATGATTCTCACCTCCACAATACTTGCAAATAATGGGTTTTCTTCCTACTTGCTTTTCTGCACCATCATTTCTAGAAAAGTGGTTAGAACCATCATTATTTTGAGATTATAATTTATTATTACTTTTCCAATTATTCTTTCCATCAACTTTTTTATAAAATGATTTTCCCTGAGCTACATATGCATGATTCTTCTTAATATAACCTTCTTTAACAAGTTGATCTTCTTCATCTAAAACTAACTTGCAAAATTGATCAAAAGTTGTTGGGGAGCATTCAGATTTAATTGAATAAATCTTTTCCTTGATTCTTTAAATATCTTGTATGGTTGGGGAAACTTACTTTCAATCATTACAATCAACTAAAAATATTTTTTTGCATATTCAACACCTATTTTCTTCAGTTGAGCATTTGAATATGTAACTTCATTAAAGTAATCACTTATTTTTTCAATATCAGTAGGATCCAAGTTCACCAATTTTTCTTCTATAGTAAACATACTGGCAATATCTGCATCTTTATAATCTTTTTCTAAGTTTTCCCACAACTCTATTGCATCATCAATATCAATAAATCTTCTATTAATATTAGGGATCAAGGCTTTACCAATGGTACCTCGAGCTTGCTCCAACTTGCACTTCCATAGATCCTTTTCTTTTCTAGATTGACTTTTTTCTAATTTCTTTGTTCACTATCCTCCACAAAGGTTTTTCTCTTAAAGCATTCTTGATAGCAATGTTCCAATCTACAAAACCACTTCCATCAAAGATAGGCAGAACATCATTTGAAGAGCCCATGTTAGTAGAAAAAATTAGCTTTCAAAGAAATATCGATTCAACAATACTTCAGCCCTATTAAATAAATTTTAAATCAACTCTATCTCTGATACCATGTAAAAATAGGGCCAAAATATAGCTATAAACTGAAATAACAGCAGTGAAAATGAAAAACAGGGCACTAGTCAGAGATAAATAACTAAAATATAACAATCTCGCTTTTATTTATTCAATCCAACAGCATACCACCAAAATACATTGTGTTACATTGCATTGCATATCTTCATATTTATAGCTGAACTTAGGAGCTTCTAGAATTCTAGAGAATTCTAAAACTAGAAAGTTTTTTTTCTTGGACACCTTCTAGCTATTTCTCATTTCTAGAAAACTTTGTTTCTATAGAACATTCTAGACAATCTTATACCTTAATAAGTACTAGTGGGGATTGGAGTACTTATTTCAAGCTCTTTTGTACATGGACATTGTTGTCTTTCAAAACCATTTCTAGGCATGTCTCATATTTATATTCTTGAGTTTTAAGACTTTAAAAGAATGCAAGCATCTATAGCTTATGAAGATTATCTTTCACATGTAGTGACGAACAAAGATGATTGGTATAATTTTGTATTTATTTATTTTTTATCCAACAAAGGACTATTTAGTGAACATATACTAGACAGTTTGCTAACTTGTTTCTTATTTTATTTTATTTAACAACTGTAGACACCTAAATTTGACTAATCAGTTTAATCAAATTTAAATCCCTTGACCATTTGATTAATTAAATATTTTAATTAATTGGTCCATCCTTTGAATTAATTAATCTCCCTTCCAATCCCATGAATTAATTAATCAAATTAATTAACTCCCTCCTCTTCCCTCTTTTATTTGAATTATTTAAATTCAAATATCCTATTTAGGACACATGGCTCCTACCTTTTAACTAGCTAACCCTCCTCCTAACCATCTCCAAACTAACCTTATCCTATCCTATCCTAAGATCTCCTCACATGTGTATGTACACACATAAATCCCTAATTTCCTTATTATTAGGAAATCAATCCTATTTTGGGTGGCCTCCTCCCAAAATGAACATGTGTCCCCGAGGACACATGTCAAGCCCCTCTTTGACATGTGTCCCTCTTGAGAACACTTGTCAACCCTTGTTGAGCCACTTGTCCTCTTTGAGGACAAGTGTTGCCTTATCCCATCCTCTTCCTTTCCTCTCAAATCCTATTTAATCCCCCCTCATAATATCTACACTAAACTTAATCAAATTTAAAATGAAAATGAAAAAGATGGAACATGGCTGCAAGAAATTAAATGTTTAGCATTATCTAACCAATAAGATCGACAAATCCCAAAAGTAGTGTTAAATAGGATATTATAAACACTTAGTTATCCAACATTTTCGTGACCCTACTATAATATCAAAAATATTATCCCTTGTAATTAATATGACAAATGACTCTTTTCCTCCATGTCATTAGAGGTCAGGATCTGCCATCATGTCCTTTTGTCCACTTAGACCATCCATGTCATCTCTGGCCGAAGCATTACCAAATCTGCCAACCTATCACCTTCGGGGACGAATGCACGACGTAAAGACATCCACGCAGCGTGCTAGTGTCTCATGAATCTGATAGTTCGTAGGTGGTCATTTGAGTGTTATGCCTATGCTTAGAAGGAATCATAGTGCCTTTGCATGCACCCACCAACATCTGAATTCGTTCTTGGGCCTTTATCTTTCACTTTGGAGGAATTTTGAAGGTATTTTTTGGAAAGTTTTGCAATCTTCTTGCAGGTTAAGCTCTTGGAAACCACTTGGGATAGCATTTCATCAACACCACCATAGTTGTTGCATCTCAAGAACACTACACAAGCATTTGCAACAATTATTCATGAAAGGGGAGTTTTCCTTAATCTCTTTCTTTTATTTTCCAATATCCTTTTTATCAAATCTTTTGTTGCATCCTTTCAATTATCTTTATCATATTATTCTTCTCATGGCTTCCTGGGTTGTTCATGGAGGTGGAAACACCAAAACGGGGATCTGACTTAAGCAGGCTCCAAAACACAACCCCAAAAATTTTCCTTCCTTCTTGTGTGTAGGTTCACAGAGGTGAGTGAATCATTATCAATGAGAGGCTTCAATCGTGGACTGATTGTGAGTGTTTTTATCTTTCTCTCTTCTTTCTATTTTATTTCAGTCATTTTGCATCTCGTAACTCTTTAGTTTATCTTATTTTCTTTCTATGTTTCATTACATTATCCATGCATTCATAACTTTCCATATGTCCTTTGTACTTCATTTGTGCAAGACGATAGTGCACCGCACTGGTGTCCTAGCTCCATGTGCTCGTCCTCAAGGTTGAGGCTTTTGAGAGTTGTCCATGAGTCCTGGATAGTGGGCACTTGCCCTGGTTTATTATTTCATCCCCTGGCTCATCTCAGCGCCAGTTCATAGAGGTAATCAGAAGGATAATTTGTCCTCAAGGATGCATCAAAATTAAGTTGGCAAATTCCCACATTATATTTTGGTGAACCCGATGTGAAACAGGATTATTTCTACATTACTTGCTTTCTACTTCATTTAGGTGCAATTAGTCTTTTAAATTTTCAAAAGTTTAAAAACATGAAAACAATCTAAAAAAAAGAAGAAGAGGAAAACCAAAAGCAAAATCTTTCATTCGCATATAATTTAAATTTATGCATTTTTCGTTTATCATTTTAAACCAACTTTATCATTCGGTGTCCCTGTAGTGTGGTCCTGAATGTCATGTGGCTTTTCTATGAGCTTTATGATATACTGTAATAGAAGCCATAGTCAGGAGGTCGTCTAGGCAAAGTTTCCCCCTGATCGCTACAATCCTCCTCTACCCGGCACCATGCAGCATGAGTAGTAGTCTGATCCCAATGAGTTCTTGACCTCTCATAGTCTAAAATCTATTCTAACTGAGGGGACTTCTCCTTCTAATTCACAACCTAATTCTCCTAGGAGTTCTATGTTGGCATTGCATTAAGATTACATTAATGAAGTGTAGTGTTGTCATTGATATCAATAGTAACCGATAATGGAGTTATATTGCAACCGATAGTGATGCAGTAATGCAACCGGTAATAGAGAAGTGAAGGAAACTTGTATTAGTATTTGAAGAAGAGATATCAACTGGTAACCCTAACCTATTGAAAAGCTAAACCATAACCAATGGAGCTTGGTGAATTGGTTATGATGATCTATGATTGAATGGTGATCGGAGATGGAGATGCCACGTATGCATGATACACATGATAAGTTTCAAAGTGGTTTTGGTACGTAGAGATAATTGTTTTATCTTGGGATTGAAAAATGCATAGTATGAAGTGAATAGCACTTGATGAGTTACAGGATCCAATGTGTGGTGATCTAGGAGTGGTCGAAGTTGTCTTGAACAATGTGTTGTTGATTTCTATGTAATCCAATGATCATGTTTGAACCGATATGTTTGTAATCTCTATGAGATCTTAGGTTTTGTGATGTGTTACCAACCTATTGTATTTTCTTATAAGGTCGATGAGTCATTTGTAATTATCTTGGAAATTTTGGTTAAGTGTGGTAGTGTGATTGATTGTCAAACCATAAGGAATATCTGCAAAATGTTTTGAAGGCAGATAGGAGCATAAAAGGATTTGATCAAGCAGAACAGTGCTATTACTAGATCAGCAAGACCCTGTTGTTCTTCAATAATTACAATAGTTAAATCCCCTAATAGGGTAAGCTTTAACAGGCTTGGTGCTTTCTAAATACTCTAACCAGGTGATCCATTAGCTTGGATTTGAAATCCTCTACCGAGGTTACTCCTAACATGGTATTGTAGTCAATCCCTTAAACAGGTGGTCCTTAATCGGATCTATTCCTAACAAGACATGTAAATCATCTAAAAAGGCTTGGATCCTAATAGGGCAAACTTCAGAAGAGTTCAAAATACTTGTGGGTATTCATCCCCACCATGGTTTTTCCCGTTTGGGTTTCCATGTCAAAAATCATTGTGTCAAGTGGTGAATGATTTTGTGGTTATGTGTTTTGATATGGTTGATATATTTAATTGGTAAAGCCTTTTAGATATGTTTAGATGACCAGAAGTGATCTGAAATGAGCTATTACTAATGTTAGTAAATTGGTTTGATATTTTGGATAAATGGTATGTGAGTTTTAGATATGTTACACTATTATATTGGTATTCTAGTCAACCAGTAAACTTGACAGTGCAATTATAGTTTTAGATATAGTATCTAAACTAGTTGGTTCAATGAATGGTTTATGAGTTGGGTTTTAGTTTGGTGAAGTTTAGTTTATATTTTATCTACTGATTCACCCCCCCCCTCCCAATCAGTAGTTGACCAGATTATTATTGATTCATCATATCATCAATTGGTATTAGAGCATTTCAGGTCCTCTTATGTTTAAGCCTAACAACTTGAGGTTAAAGATCTAGGAGAAGATGAAGATAGAAGGTCTGAAATTCAATAGGGAAAACTACATAATCTAGAGTGATAGGATGAAGATCTATATAAAGAGCTTAGGAAGTCAATATTGGGAACATGTTGTTACTAAATGTAACTTGCCTAGTGGGATTTTGTCAGATGATCAAAAGAAGGAACAAGAAGAGAATAATCAAGCATTGGAGGCCATTATCAATTCCTTGTCTGATTCTGAGTATATTGATGTCCATGGATTGGAGACTGCTTATGAAGTGTGGAAGAAACTTGAATATATTTATAGTGATGATGAGAATGTGAAGATTGACAAAGCGGAGAGTTTGAGAGGTAAATTTGATGATATGCAGATGGATGAAGGAGAGAACATTCAACAGTATGGTCAGAGGATCAAGGAGATAGTCGGTGAGATAAAAAGTGTTGGTGGTATAGTGGAAGATACCACAGTGTTTAGCAAGGTGTTGAGAACCCTTCTACTAGTCTATGCTATCTGAGTTGCAACCATTCAGGAACTCAAGTCTATTGATAAATCAAAGGTAACTCTTGACTCCATCATTGGTAAATTAACTGTATTTGAGTTAAATGGTTTTGATGGAAGTGTTCAGAGATCAGAATCTACATTTAGAGCTTCAGTTTCTAACCTACTGGTAAGGAAAAGCAGAGAAGCTAGTCATAGTCATGAGTCCAGATCTAACAAAGAGGTTGATGATGAAGATAGCCTGATTGAGCTTGAATCATTGTTGGCCAAGCGGTTACCCAGAGGTACCGATATGTACAGAGGTAAATTACCGTTGAAGTGTTTAGCATGTAACTAGATTGGACATATTGTTGCTAACTGTCCAAATGGAGATAATGAGCAGAAACATGAGAAGTATAAGAAGTAAAAAGGCAAAGGTAAAAGAGATTGTCCCATTGCAGTGGATGGAGGAATTATAGATGAGGAATCTGAGGAAGATGCAAATGAGCACATTGTCTTTGTTTCCATTAAAGAAGAGACATCAGATCAGAGTTTCTCGCATGGATAGTTTTGATGATTGGATAATAGACAGTGGTTGTTCACACCACATGATCGGTGACCGGAGTAAGTTTCTTACTTTGAAGGAATTTGATGGAGGTGTTGTGAGATTTGGAAATGACTCACCTTGCATGGTAAAAGGAAAGGGAACCATATCTTTGAATGGAAAGGGTAGTGCAGATGATGTCTACTGGGTTAAAGGATTCAAACACAATCTTTTGAGTGTTGCTCAACTCAATGATAGAAGTTATCCACTAGAATTCAAGAATGGGATGTGCAAGATTTATGGAAGCAAAGGTGAACTGATTGCAACTAGCAAGCAGACAAAAGGTAACTTATTTTATTTAAGTTCTAAAGTCAACAAATGTTTAATTGCAAAAGTAGAAGATAGTTGGCTTTGGCATCAAAATTTCTGTCATGTAAATTTTGATAACATTGTAAAAGTTAGTAAGTCCAAATCTATAAAAGGTTTTCCTCAGTTGAACAAACAAGTGAATTCTCTGTGTAAGTAATGTTAGTTAGGGAGACATCCTCAACCTTTAAGGGAAAATATTTCTCAGCAGAACATTTGCTAGATTTGGTTCATACAGACCTTTGTGGACCAATAAGGACTAGGAGTATTCAAGGTTATCGGTATTTTATGATTTTTATTGATGATTTCTCAAGAATGATGTGGGTCACATCGTTGAAGGACAAAATAGAAGCCTTTAGCAAGTTTAAGGCATTCAGAGCCTTAGTTGAAAAAGAAGTGGAAGAAAGCTTAAGTTCTTAAGAACTGATCAAGGTGGTGAATTTACTTTAGAGGGATTCACTAGATACTGTGAAGATAATGGAAATAAGAGGCAAATTTTTGCACCTAGGACACCACAACAAAATGGTATTGCAGACAGGAACAATTGGTCAGTTGTTGAAGCTGCTAGGAATATGCTAATTCAAAGATTGTTGGCAATTTACACTCAATTGGTTGGTTTCACTATGTTGTTATTCATGGCAACATGGTATCTTGTTCAAGCTTCATATTTTGGGTCAGTTGTGTACCGGAAGGCACTTCACCGACACTGACATTGATAGGATGGAAGTATTTCTTTGGTTACCGACAATGCAAGCCGACATAATTTAGAATATGGTTATCGGTATTGGAGGCCGACATCTTTTGGATCCGACATCAGCAATTGTTTTTGATATTCATGTATTTATGTTATCTAGTCAATATGTATATTGATATTGTAGATATCTTTGTAAGCCAACATAAGACATGATAAATTGTATAGGGTATATAGGTCAATTGGATTAGATCATTTTGTATATGTGAGATTACATAATATGTGGATGTGATATGATGCGAAATATATTAGAGAGATCATGTATGTGAGGATATTTATGTAAGGGATATTCTGGTAAAGGGTTTAGGGTTTCAGACTGGAACAGACAAAGCGTAACTAGAACTGTATTCTGGCATAGAAGATGTTATCTTAGCAGTTCACACGTTTCTCTAGATTGTAGTTTGGATTTAGATGTAGTTAGTGAGAATCCTTTTGTGATTGAGCAGTGTGCTCTAGGCTGTAAGCCTGCCTGCAAGTGCAGGCCCCTTTTATTTTATAATATCTCTTCATATGGCCAATGAATTGATATTTTAGGTCACAAATCCCACCATGGTTTTTCCTCTTTGAGTTTTTCCACATATGATTATGTGTGTTATGGTGTTTATTTATGTGATTGGCTTATTGGTTGCTTTACTTATTTCAATTTTATATGTACATGTATACTAGTTGGTATATGCATGTTTTAATAAGGTTAAAATTGATCATATCGATAGAACACTGATTCACCCCCCTCTCAATGTTCTTGGATTTCAATAATTGGTATCAGAGCCTTGTGCCTTGGAGGAAGTTTAACAACTTGAGGGAGATCCTGAATCCGGAATCCATGGAAATGCGCTTGGAAAAGCAACTTGAGATGGCACTTGAAGATTATGATGTTGAAAGAATGAAGAAGTTAAAACTACAAGATGAATTGAAGTTTGCTAAGGAATTCATTCTTGTCCTACAGGAGAGACTATCATTTGTTCAAGCTAGAAGGAAGGAACTTTTGCAAAATCAGGATGATGAAGAGAAAGATGCACTTAAGGAATAATGTCATAAATTGAGTTAGGAGAACATGGTCATGAAAAATGAAATGCAAGCTATAACCATGAGAATGTCTAAAGAGATTGAGGACCGGAAGAAAAAGGAAAAAAAACTTGTTGTATCTCTGAAGAACAAATTTTAAGAATGTGGTAGGTTGGTTCATGAGAATGATGTGTTGAGAACTGATTTAGTACAATCCCAGAATAATGAACAAGAGCTTGAGAGACAAATGATAATTTTGAGAGATGATCTAATTATTGCAAGTGAGTATAAAGAAAAATTCAAGATAAGTTCAACACAGATGAGTTATTGAAGAGACAAAGGCAAATTGGAGATTCTAGTGGACTTGGATTTGAATAAGGATAGAGTTCCGGTACAGCTAATAAAGATCAAAACTATAAGGCACCGTGAAGGTGGTTCAATGCTTATAAATTTAATGGTAGATGTTTTGTTTGCAATAAATTTGGTCACATGGCTAGGCAATGTAGAAACAGAGCAAATCAGAACCCTGATTCTTCTCTTGATCAATGTTCTAAATGTAATAAGTATGGTCATAAGATAGAATATTGCAGAATGAATGTTAAATGTTATGCATGTGGAAAAATTGGTCATATGGTTAATCAGTGCAGAGCAAGCAATTTCATCAGTTTTAGGAAAGCAATTCAAAGGAACAATGTTACATGTTATGCATGTAATGAGGTTGGACATATTGCTAAATTTTGTAGAAGCAAAAATCCACCGGTTGATAATGGAGGATCAAATGAGAAAGGGAAAGAGAAGTTAAATGAAATCCAGCAAGATCATACCTAGAGATGGGTCAGGAAGACTAAAGATCAATATACAGATGGGAATGCACCAATTACTTATCCAGCAGAGGAGGTTGCTCCTACATCAGTAGGAAGCTCAACCGATAATTGAGGTAGATGCCTTAGGGGTAGGCAAAATTCATGAAGATGTTGCATATGCCCTGGGAAGAGGTTCTTGAAGATGTTCCAGACATTGGAGATGCTTATCCAATATGGAAATGTTTGTTTGAGATCCAGTATCTTTCACCGGAAGTCATTGATGTCAATAAAAGATTGGGGTTTTTCTTGGAGGATAAAAGGTTGAATCCACTTTATTTTGATCACCTTGCATTTAGAAGTGATTAAGAGCAATTCAAAGTGATCAAATGTGATTCAATGTGATCAAATATCTTCTTAAGAAATTTCACCGGCGACTGAAAGAGTTTGTTAGGGTTTTCACCGACAGTGATTATCAGGTACTTATATTTAATCATGGAAGCGGGATCATCATCTGTTCTTATCTTTGTTGCAAATCTGACTGTTGTTGAGGTCAAAGACCATCCCAAACCAACTTTCAAGTGATATCCGCATGTGGCTACCCTGGATGATGAGATTGGAGCATTATCCCATGTTCCAGAAGGTGTTGTTTATGTTGAAGATGTTAGGGCATACATACACTGTCACATTGCAGATTTGGGGGCATCTGATATAAGGGGCATGCACATGAGAGAGCTAATAGGAAATTATAGAAAGATCAAACCTGAATACAAGCACATTGAAGACTTAGGATTTACCGACATTCTAGACACTCCAGAATTCGAAGATGAAATCATTAGGTACGTTTTAAGCAGAGTACATGGGGAGTTTATCTGGTTGGATAGACCTTACAAGATCACCAAGGAAGCCATCAGGTCACTCACCGATTTACCATAGGTTGGGAAACATCCAGATAAGAAGGTTTCTAATGATTATGTCAACAAAATCACTGACACAACATCAGACAAGCGATCTATGAGAATAAACACTATTACCGACAAAGACATTAGATTCATTAGCATGGTCATTGGTTATAAGGTAACTCAGTCAACCTGATGGAATTTTGTTTCTAGCTCCTGCATTTTCGTAGCTTACAAAATGATGAGAGAAAATGAGAAATTGGATCTATGTGGTTGGATGTTAGATGAATTATAAACCTAGGAAAGATTAAAGGAGAAAAGAAAGGAATTTTCCGGTATGGAAACTTAATTATCTATTTAATGCCATTTTTCATGAATGGGACTCCCAGTTTTGGGAAAAGGCAATGGGCATTTGATATCTTGGTAGGGAGGTAACTGAAATAGTCAATTGCTACTTTAGGCAGTCGGAGAGATGATAAAGTATGGGGATATTTTAAGGCATTCCAAAAGTCTATGAAATCTAGAGAAAGGGTTCCTAAGCATATTTTTGAAAAATACTCAACTAACATATGCTTCATGGTGAAGAAAGATGAAACACTTATGGAAGTGATAAAGCCCCGAAAGATCTGAGGAAATGGGCTATGAAGTTGATACACAGATTTTAGATTCCTATGTAAAAATGTTGATTAATGCACCTATTGATGAAGCTGAGAAGTCCTGTGGTACTGCAAAACAAAAGATAGAAGAGGTTGAAACAGAGTTCAACCAGAAGAAGAGAGAGAAGCAGGAAGGAAAGGCAAGCAAATTTGTAGAGAAGGTCTCATAGGACATTAAAGAATTGATTGATGTTATCCCAGAGGAAGGTAGGAAGAGGAAGGAACAAAAAGTATTCATTGGGCCTATTGCAGCAGAGTCTGAATTTGAGGATGACACAACCCTGGCTTTCAAAAGGGTTATAAGGAAGAAAACAAAAGAAACCAAGGTAAAGGCTAAAAAGAAACCAGTTAGGAAAGTCACATTCAAGTTACCGACACAAAAGCAAGCACCAAAAGTAACACCTTCAACTCCATCCAGTACTGCAAGAAGGAAGAAGAAGGATGACATTGATCAGGCAATTCAATCTGGTAATGTAACTATCACTCCACCAAAAACTTGTGCAGAATTAGTTGAGGAAATAACTAAGGATGGCATATTAAATAATGTATAGTTTTACTATGATCGTTTAGATAATGTTGAACAAAGAGAGGTAGAGGAAGCAGTTTTGGTATATTTGGATATTTATAAGAAAGCCTTGATAGAAATTGAAAACCAAATATCGACATAACTGTATGATATGTTAGAGTCTAGGAGGCTATCAACAATACAAGAAGACAAGCATATAAAAATTCAAGAGTTGTTATCTGTTTGTGTTTCTGTTACTCCAGAGGAAATGGATAAGACACTTGAGGTTGCAGATAGAAAAATATTTAACAACAAACATAGAATAACCACTCTTATGCTAGGAAGGGTAAATGAGATAATTAAGGAGACCCAAAAGACATGGGTTAAGTTCTTTTAAGAGAATGAAGGTTTCTTTACTTCATCAGAATCAAAGATAGACACTGCAAACATCTTGGTTGAAGGTGTTGGGTCTCAAATCAACAGATTGGATAGGTTCTAAGGAAATGCCAACTCCTATGATCAAACCCTCCAATTGACTTGGCCAACATATAGAGTGAACCTATTTGGTTACTATCTCTCTCACTTTAGGCTCTGCAGGACCTAGGCGGGTATACCTATTCACTGAATGTCACCAATAACCAGTGCCTTTTATAGCAGATTTATTAACCTAATCTGATATCTCCAGATCTTGAAATGGCATGAGTTCCTTGAATGGAGATATAGCAGATGAGTTCAAGATTGTTGTTGTAATAACTGTTTGTCTTATGTTTCTTAATCACTTCTATTGCTTATTAAAATAATCAATTATGAATGAAATGATGAGTGCAACTTGTAATTTAGCCAGTGCCTTCTTCGCTGTTTGGGTTACAGAGTCATTACACTTTTCTTTAGGACTTATGGTGTGAACCTATGAGACAGTTTTTTAATTCATCCCTTTATGAACCTGTCAGTTATTATTTCTTTTGGAACCAAATGAATGCCTATATCATATGTTGATTGAGTGAATTTAACCCTACCCTTAAGGGACCAGTCAATTAAGCTTTGCAAGGAACAATCACAATCCGCAAGCAAAACTTTTGTTGCAACATTATAATATAAAACATAGATCTGATCTTAAGAACATGAATAACCTTATCTTATCAGACAATATCACAGACGATTGCCAAAAGAAAATGAAATGATCCACAACACATATGCAGAGAAATATTTGATCAAAATTTGTATTCCGTTATAGTTTGTATACAGAAGACTTACAGGCTGTCATCTATCGCTATCTTCATCTTATCTAATCACTATCGCCCTATATTACAAAAATCATTCTCATATATATATGAGGATGAAGACTTTTCATGAAGAGACACGACTTTTCGAAACACTAATCATTAGTTTGAGTGCTTCTAACAAACTTAAGCAGAAATAGATTTAGAAGTCCTAAATGATGAATGTAGTCATCATCTTTAAAGGTTTTGATCTGAGCAGTCTGTTTCTTCACTTCATCTCCCAGCGATAGATATTTGAATATTATTTGGTTGACAGTAGGGGCCATATCCTTACTTCGATCTATTTCTGACAAGGCCCAATCCTTGACGCTGATGAGCTCTTTTCGCAAGTCCTCTAGGGATATCACATCTCCTTCTTTGTAAACAGAGGGCATTCCAATAGGTTTCTCATCATCCAACTCCTTCAGATCTCTTCTCAATGTATCTTCAAGTTTGACATGATTCTCCATATACGCAGTCCCCTCAGCTTTTTCCTCTGGTGTCAAGGCATCGACATTATTTAGTACTTCATGCAATCGTGCTTTTAACCTCTCATGCTCTATTAACGCTTTTATCGTTCCATTATATACTTTCCAATATGGTTCAACCTGCAAGAGCATGGTGTTAAACCGATGTCCTATGATGTCGTTGACCAGTTTGTCCATCCTTTGTTGGATACCTTCTGCGCGTTTATTGGCCTTTTTTGCTTGATACTTCCAGTACAGAGCATCAGAGACATCGTCCAAGCTACATCCCGCGGGGTATGAGGTGTATTCACTGATAGGAGTCCCTGTCTCTAGTTGCAATACTTTTGCCTGCAACTTTTGATTCTCCTCTTTAGATTTTTCATATAACCCCTTATATGTGACGTTTTCTCTGACCAAAAATTCTATCTGGTCTAGGTTCAATCTAGCAACATCCAAGTTGAGTTTAGCAGTGACCCTAGGGTCTGTCCTACCAACCTGATGAACCATGAGGTGCCCAAAGGTTTCTTCAATGTCTACAATGATAGGCCTCTTCCCCTTTGGATATAATGCCCATTGTAGGAGAGCTTTCTTGTCTGGATCATATCCAGAGCCTAAGAACAATTTGTCTATCTCCTGAGGCAACACCTGTTGATTTAAGTCTTGTTTCTTCAGGAAGCCGTCAAATAAAAGTGCTGAGTTTATATCCCAACTAGAGAAGATGATTACACTGACCTCTTTCAGTAATTTCCTCCCTTTCTCAGGAGTCATATCCTTCATGAGGACATCAATCTCATCCTGCAATTTCTTCATCTGTTCCTCTTCTGGTCTTCCAGCCATGCTTCGTTTTACATGAGCTCCTTTGTATTGGTATAAAAATGAAAGAAATTCCCTAGAGGAGGTGAATCCATCATCAGCAACAAAATCTTCATGCTCAGTCATCCTTATATCGACGACATCCTTGATGTTAATTTCACCAGTGTCCATATTCATCTCTACTTCGAAACCAGGAGGATAATCTTCTCTAGGAGAATCAGCTGGGATACTACTGGCGGTCGATTTTGGTGACATGTGGGCTAGGGGCTAACTATCCTTCTCAGTATTAATGAAATGAAGGAATTGCGAGGGCACTCTATGCATGATTTCCACTTCATGTTGAAGCAGCCTTTTAGCCACTTCTAGAGGATCTTGGAGATTTCCAATTAGGTCTCCATCTATCATTCCCCTTGCCCTTTTCCATTTGTAGGCCTCCCAAACTAACTCACTCTTTTCTCTCAAAGCTTTGGCCTCCTCTCTTTCAAGATTCTTAATCAGGTCATCTGGCATTTTGGCCACATGTATTCCGGCTTTGAGCTTTTGTGATACTCTGGCAGCTCTTATATATCCTTCAAGGTCGAAGTTCTCTCTAGGTTCACCCAGAGTCATGCCATAGTAGTCTAACTTGTTCTGCAGTAAATGATAACTTTTTGAACTTTTAACAATGAAATCAGAAAAAACCAATAAACCTGGAACAATGGATTGTTTACCAGAATCTGTAAGGTGTTTAGCACTGACAATAGACAATTGTCTTATAATCTCCAGGCTAGCCACCCTGTTTGGCACTGTAATTGGGAGCATGTGGGGTTTTCCTTCATATCCAAATATCCTGATTTCTGTGTGATTGTTATGGCAATACCAATCACCCCAATTATGATCAATCTGTGACTCTGGAGAGAAGTCCTTTGGTCTGAGGAATCTCTTGATTTCAGGGGACAAAGTGTAATCCCTATGTTGCCCAAAAGCTGCACTAAGAGGTTTCACAAAATATTCTTGAAAGTGCCTGTACTGGTTGTTCATGAACCTCTGGTCCCATGCAGATACCCATAACT
The DNA here is from genome assembly GCF_030272615.1 of Cryptomeria japonica. Classification (NCBI taxonomy): domain Eukaryota; kingdom Viridiplantae; phylum Streptophyta; class Pinopsida; order Cupressales; family Cupressaceae; genus Cryptomeria; species Cryptomeria japonica. The sequence goes on from NC_081410.1 coordinate 256,855,446, forward strand.
GAACTGGCTTCTTCAAACCATTTTTATCATAGGATCGAATGCAGAAATCATCTGACCAGAAATTAATCTCTTGTCCACAATAAAGAATGATATGCATTAACAAGGAATACAATGAAAAATGAACATTCACAAGGTCCCCTTTCAACTTTTCCAATCCATGATTTAAAGCATCTGCAACATAAGTGGCAAAATCAAATGACCTAGGGTCTTTTGACTGTAAATCAGCACACAGAACCATAACCCCAATATCCATGAGTGGATGAGCCTCTAGGCCTAATACTTGAGTTGCAGCATAGTAGGTATATTTAAAATAAGGATGGAAATGGTTGACATCAAACGGCACCTTGTCATCTTTGCTGAATGGAACAAATGAGCCACCCACTTTTGGCCTGTGAATAGGTAGCCTCCAAGTCCTGTAGATGTTTTCCAAACTAAAGAATTCTTGTGAAAGTTTCTTTATATCGATACTCTCCTCCACCTCCTAGTCCAAATCAAACACCATATCAATAGTCTGTTTGTTAATTACTACTAATGTATTCCCTCTGTAATCACATATGGTTTTGGTTCTTGGGTTGTAACAATCTACCAGAGCTTTCATTAATTCTACATCTACAAACACATTTGGGACTACCAATTTGCCTAAGTTCTTCTTCCATAGATTACTTATGGGTTCAGGAGCATCCCTTCTTTTGTAACTAAATAAGAATAACTCATGTCCTTTGATTTCAGTCCAAATATCTCCTAGATTTTCAAACCTATCCTCCAATCCTTCTTCTTCACTTTTGATCTTTTTGGACCTTACACTAGATGAGGGACATTGGTCTAATAAATCCTGAGTCAGAGCTCTTCCTTCCTTCTTTTGTCTCTTGGGCCTCTCTTTAGGGTTTAACTCTTTTCCTTTCCTACTCTTTTTAGAAGAAGAAGACGAAGGTTCCATGATTACAGCAAATATGAGAAACAACACTTACTTGGAGAAATGCTCAGCTCTTCTGGTTATCGTTCGCAAGTTTCCACAAGCTCTCCGCAATTTTCAGTCTTTTAGCATTGATCTGGTTCTTATGAAAATTCAATCAGTTCAACTGTAATCGTATGGGCAACTTGTGCATAGTTAATGTTCTGTGTCTACAACGGCTACTCAAGTGTTTAAACTTAATTGCAGATGTGACATTCTTCACTTGGGCCTTTAACTCTTTCGCGGGAAGTACAGTTCGCTCAAAGTGATCATATTTCAAGTTATCGATGAAACCCTTGTCTTCGGCCGAGTGTTTAAATCCTTCATCGAAAGCCCATTTTCTTCGATACTATTGTTTCGGTGAATAGCCCATGTCGAGAAGCCACTTTCAAGACTCATCGAAATCATTCTTTCATCGATAGACCTCCTTTTCGATGAGTCACTCACAAGTTTCATCGAAATCATTCTTTCGATGAGTTTCTTTCTTCGATGAGGGCCCATGTATGTTCATCGACATTCCTTTTTCATCGATATCCTCCTTTATCGATGAAACACCTTTGCTTTTGTTCGACATTATGTCATCGATGAAAACTTGCATTTCGATGAATGCTTTATGAGTTTCTTCGGTAATGATATTCCTTCGAAATTACTTTTGCCTTTTTGCCTTTCGATGAAACTTAGAGTATCGATGAGTGATTTTCTACATTCATCGAAAGTGACCTTTTGCCGAAATACTTTTGTTCGGTGCTTTACATACCTCATTTCGATGAAAATACTCTTTCGATGAAACTTCTTTTGCAGTTCTCGATACAATTTGCTGGCCGAAAACATCTTTCACTCTTCACGCCTATGGGAATATACATTTTTTATATATATTTTTTTATTTTCCAATATAGTGTTCAACAGAAGGGAAAGGAAAGGGTATTATGGGTATTTCACCCTCAATTTTGAAGAACATTAAGATAGTGGGAATCAAGCCCTCGATAGATACAAATGTACACGCAAATGTTGAGATACCAGCAAATACATAGAGTGAAAAGGTTGATGATGTACATGTTACTAACACTAAGGACAAGAGTCCTCTGGATACAAATGTACATGTTGAGGTTATAGTTCCTAGGGAGGAACTAAAAGTTAATGAGACTGCACCAAGTGGCGAAGCCATCGGTGCAAGTGAGGAATCTATAAAGGATAAATCATTAGAGGAGAAGAAAGAGGAATTCAATAGGGAACTGATAGTGAGTCCATCATTGTTGTCAATTGACACCTTGCAGGTTGTAAAGAAAAACATAACCGAGATGAGTTCTACTGAACTCATGATGATGGTTGTACATGAATTAATGAAGGAGGGATCTATAGATAAAGGGATTATTGATCAGTCTATCACTGTTTGATTGAGTCTAAGAGAAAGGAAATTTATGAGAAATTGAAATTGATAGATAATTCTTTGAAGCTGTGTACAAATATATACAAATTATGTTCTAACATAGATGCTCTTATATTTAATTTGGATAAGAAGGTTAAGGAATTCGAGGAGAAAATTGCAAGTATAGCTAATTCTTTTGATGGATTGAATTCATTGCCTACATCCATTGATGGTCAAATTTTGGTTATGGAAGCCCAAATTTATGCTCTTGAGAAAGAAAAAGACAAAATCATAAGAAGAGCCAGAAGTCTCAAAGGTTTGGTGAGTCCACGGTTGGATTCACTCAGTGTACATAAGAATGATTGTATGGATATGGCTGGTAAGCCCACATTGACAGAGCTAAATGAGAAAGAGTCCTTTGCCCATATGCTAAATGGACTTGCATCTATTTCAGGCACTTTTAGATCTGGTTGGGATACTTATCTTGAGATTTTGGAGAAGGCATACCCAGATATTTTCAAATATATTAAGCTCCAGTAAGATATTTTTGGGATATTCATTGTACAATATCTTTCATTCCTTGTCTTGGTTTTAGATCTTTGGCATTCTTTTTGGAAATTTTGATGGAATTTATATCAAAGGGGGAGTGATATAGATGTGAAAAAGAATAGAGGGATTTGTATACATTAGGGGGAGTATAAAGTATTTTGTATTGATGAATATTCAACTCAGGGGGAGTAGGCAGGATGAAACCGGTAGATGAAACCATGATCATTTTTCACATGAGTGTCGCCGTCAATGCCAAAGGGAGAGATTGTTAGCAATTGACACTCAATTGGTTGGTTTCACTATGTTGTCATTGATGGAAACATGGTATCTTGTTCCAGCTTCATATTTTGGGTCAATTGTGTACTGGTAGGCACTTCATCGGCACCGACATCGGCAAGATGGAAGGATTTCTTTGGTCACCGACAATGTAGGACAACATGATTTAGAATATGGTTATCATTATTGGAGGTCGACATCTTTTGGATCCAACATCAGAATTTTTTTTTGATATTCATGTATTTATGTTATCTAGCCCACATGTATATTGATATTGTAAGACAACATAAGGCATGATAAATTTTATAGGGTATATAGGTCAATTAGATTAGATCATTTTGTATATGGGAGATTATGGAATATGTGGATGTGATATGATGTGAAATATATCAGAGAGATCATGTATGTGAGGATATTTATGTAAGGGATATTCCAGTAAAGGGTTTAGGGTTTCAGACTAGAACAGACAGAGCTTAACCAAAACTGTATTCTAGCATAGAAGATGCTATCTTAGTAGTTCACTCATTTCTTTAGATTGTAGTCTGGATATATATGTAGTTAGTGAGGCTCCTTTTGTGATTGAGTAATGTGCTCTAGGATGTAAGCCTTCTTCCAAGTGCAAGCCCCTTATATTTTGTAATATCTCTTCATATGGCCAGCGAATTGATATTGTGGGTCACAAATCCCACCATGGTTTTTCCTCTTTGAGGTTTTCCACATATAATTTTGTGTGTTATGGTGTTAATTTATGTCATTGGCTGATTGGTTACTTTACTTCTTTCAATTCTATATGTATCGGTATACTGGTTGGTATATGCATGTTCTAATAAGGTTAAAATTGATCATATCGGTAGAACACTGATTCACCCCACCTCTCAGTGTTCTTGGATTCCAACAAAGAGGTGTAGCTAAGACATTCTGGAGAGAAGTTGTCAGCACAACTGTCTACACAATGAATCGGATATTGGTTAAAAGAGGTAAGGATAAAACTCCTTATGAAGATTGGTATGGTAGATCACCTAATGTCAGCTACTTTAATATTTTTGGTAACAAATTTTTTATCAAGGGAGGTGACTATGTTGGTAAGTTTGATGCTAAGAGTGATGAAGGCATATTTCTTAGTTACTCCACCAAGAGAAAAGCCTACAAATATTACAACAACCAAACAAATAAGATCATTGCAAGTGCTAATGTCTGATTGGGTGAGTTTCCTGAAGATTCAGGAGAAATTAGTAAGGAGAAGGAGGAAGATGAACCTTACATTCTAGTTTTGGAACCCGAACCGGTGAAGCCAGAAGTTTGTGAAAAGAATACTGCAACACCAGTTAAAATTGAACAAGTAGATTCTGCAGAAGATGAAGAAAAAGAAGAAGAAGAATCTGAAGACCATGATCATGTTATTCTAAGGTATGTTAGACTCAATCATAATCTTGATCAGATTATTGGAGATAAAGATGTTGGTGTGTTAACCAGAAGAAGGATAAGAGAGAATTCTTGTATGATCTCCACTATTGAGCCTATAACATCAAAGGAAGATTTTGGAGATGATCACTGGATTAAGGTTATGGAAGAAGAACTTGACTAGATTGAGAAAAATAATACTTGGTCATTGGTACCCAGACTGGTGAACAAAAATGGGTTTTCAGAAATAAATTGAATGAAGATGGAGTAGTAGTCAGAAATAAAGCCAAACTGGTATGCAAAGGTTATGCACCAGAAGAAGGTGAAGACTATGGTGATAAATTTGCACCAGTTGCAAGATTGGAAGGTGCTAGGACTCTACTTGCATTTGTAGCATATATGAATTATACCCAGGCAATCTGGATGAAACACATTCTGGAAGGTTTAAAGTTGAAGATTACAGAACCGATAAGGATTTCATGTGATAACACTAGTGTAATAAACATTTCAAAGAACTCGGTGTTGCATGCTAGAACCAAGCATATTGAGCTGAAGTATCATTTCTTGAGAGAGAAAGTGCAGAGTAAAGATGTGTCACTAGAGCATGTATCTACTAAGGAACAACTAGTGGATATCTTTACTAAACCTCTGCCTAAGGCTACTTTTGAGTATCTTAGAGGTCAGTCAGGGGTTGTACCCCTACATGCGGTCAATTAAGCCGATGTGGAAGACATCAGTCTCAAAGCTTATTGAAGATTTTGAAGCAGGATTGGTGTAGAGTGGATCTATTCCATAGGGGGAGAAAAAAGTTGCAGATTGGTGTAGCATGGAATGGTTAACCAGTTGTTATTGGTATTCACTTTGGCATTGTTGTCAAATGGGGAGAAGAACTGTATGATTGATGGGGAGAAGAACTGTATGATTGATGAGGAGAAGAACTATAGCCAGTTACCAACCGAAGACATGAAGACACACTTGAAGGAGAGTACATGGAAAAATGTAAACCAAGATTCCTATACTTGTGTATGTGCATCACTCTCAATCATCACAATCCAAGGGTATTGATATTTGTATTTCCATAAATGTCAAAGGGAGAGTTTGTTTGCATTGCCTGAAGATTGCACTAATAAAGTATAGTGTTGTCATTGATGTCAATAGTAATTAGTAATGGAGTTTTATTGCAACTGGTAGTGATGTAGTAATGCAACCAGTAGTAGAGAAGTAAAGGAAATTGGTATTAGTATTTGAAGTAGAGATATCAACTGGTAACCCTAACCTGTTGATAAGATAAACCCTAATCGATGGAGCTTAGTAAATTGGTTATGATAATCTATGATCGAATGGTGATCGGAGATGGAGATGCCATGTATGCATGATGCACATGATAAGTTTCAAAGTGGTTTTAGCACATAAAGATAACTGTTTTATCTTGGGAATAAACAAATGCATATCATTAAGTGAATCATGCATGATGAGTTATAGGATCCAATGTACGATGATCTAGAAGCGGTCGAAGTTGTCTTGAACAATGTGTTGTTGATTTCTATGTAATCCAATGGTCATGTTTGAACCAATATGTTTGTAATCTCTATGAGATCTTAGGTTTTGTGATGTATAACTGACCTATTGTATTTTCTTATAAGGTCAATGAGTTGTTTGTAATTGTGTTGATAATTATGGTTAAGTGTTGTAGTGTGATTGACTGCTGAACCAGAAGGAGTATTTATAAAATGTTTTGAAGGCAGATAGGAGCATAAAATAATATGATCAAGCAGAGTAGTGCTATTACCAGATCAACAAGACCCTGTTATTTTCTAACAATTACAATAGTTAAATCCCCTAACAGGGTAAGCTTTAACAGGATTGGTGCTTTCTAAATCCTCTAACTAGGTGATCGATTAGCTTGGATTTGAAATCCTCTACTAAGGTTACTCCTAATAGGGTATTGCATTTAACAAAGTATTGTAGTCAATCCCTTAACCGGGTGTCCTTAACTAGATCTATTCCTAACATGAGATTTTTGTAAAGATTCTAACAAGGTTTGGCTCCTAACAAGGAGAACTTCAGAAGAGTTTAGAATACTTGTGGGTATTCATACCCACCATGGTTTTTCCCATTTGGGTTTCCATGTCAAAAATCATTGTGTCAAGTGGTGAATGGTTTTGTGGTTATGTGTTTTGATATGGTTGATATGTTTAACTGGTAAAGCCACTTAGATATGTTTAGATGACCTGAAGTGATTTGAAATGAGCTATTACTAATGTTAGTAAATTGGTTTGATGTTTTGCATAAATGGTATGTGAGTTTCAGATCTGTTACACTATTTTATTGGTATTCTAGTTAACCGGTAAACTCGACAGTGCAGTTACAGTTTTAGATACAATATCTAAACCAAATATTTCAGTGAATGGTTTATGAGTTGGGTTTTAGTTTGGTGAAGTTTAGTTTGTTTTCTATCTACTGATTCACCCCCCCTCTCAATAGTTGACCGGATCTTTATTAATTCATCATATCATCATTCTACCTAGTCTTCCCCTCTTGTGGTCGATCACGATTATGTGGTCACTGTAGACTTTGAGAAGATCAATATGTTGGAGTAGAATATGAGAGACTTTGAGGGTTTCTTGAATAGAGAGAATTTCCTCTACCAGGAAAGAAACATCATAGGTACCTTCAGAGACATGTTAATCTCTAACAAGAGAGGCTTGGAGATGTTGAGGGCTTTGTCCATGATTGTTAAAATCTATGTGCCCTTGGTAGATGTACCCCCTATGGACAATTAATATGATCCCTTAGTGTTAGCATTCCAGGGCTAAGCACACACATGGTGCACTCCACCATACCTAGTGTCACTTCTTCACTCACTCCGTTGGGCTACACAGGCACGGCTAGTAGTTTGACCTCAGTCACTACTCAGGTTTTAGTAATCAGCGCTAGCACTACATCTGCTGGTGGCACTAGTCCTTTTGAAGGTTTCGGTGGAGGTGGCGGAGGATCTCGCCCACCTCCACCTCCTTCGCCTTCTAATCCTGTCCTGAATACAATCTTACAGAACATAGGGCAGTTGCAATTGCAACTGACGAACATAGCCTCTGCCTCTAGTCAATCATGTGTGCTTGCGTATTATAGGAAGAGTCCCCTTGAGATTACCATCCTGAATACTATCCTTCTGACTGTCGCTGAGTCCCTAAAGTTTGATAAGTTCAATGGTGATGGGGACCCGAATGTTCATATAGATTCCTTTAAGACTATGTGTAGTGACTACCATATTCTACATTTTGTGTTGCTGAAGTTGTTCTCGCGTTCCCTCAAGGGGACACCATTTGAATGGTATAGCTCTATGCTTGATCATTCTATTCATACCTTTGATTAGCTTATGGATCTCTTTCTTAAGAATTTCTAGGTGAACATTGGTAGTAGGGTCACTATCGCTGACCTTGTTCATTGTAAAGATAAGCCCAATGAGAAGATCACTGATTTTATTTTGAGATGTCCAGCTATCTCCACTAAGATCTCCTCTGCCCTGCCAGATAGTGATCTATAGAGGATGTTTATCGACAATTTGTAGCCAACATTGAGAGAGAAACTATCTCTTAACTGATATCAAAACTTTTCTAACATGTGCTCGACTCTCACCGATTACCAACACACTATGTCACAGTTCAGAGATACTTCTTCAAACCCTCATGGTGGGTCTTTTGCAGGCATGTCCATGGATGGGTCCTGGAAGAATAAGGTTTTCTCTAATGTTGTGGCTATTCCTCTGATGGCTCCTACACAAGCTTCACAATAAAATAGACTTTTCAAGTTGAATGACTACTACTTGAGCATAATGCAGCAGTTGTTGAAAGACAAATTTGTTACCCTTCCGAAAATCAAATTGTTGTCTGATAGTCACCCTTATCCACGTTGGTATGATGGTTCAAAGTTTTGTCATTATCATTGTGTTCCTGGTCATGACACTAAGTAATGTTATAGTCTTTGATATGTTGTCCAATACCACATCAATAGTGGTGCAATCAAGGTGGATGCACAAAATCACAAATCAAACAAGTTTGTTGATAAAACCAATGAAGACTTGTAGATTTATACTAACCCTTTCCCTTCATATTTAGCAAGCTTTATCTTTGCATCAGATCCTTCTTTGAATGATAGTTCATATGTGAACATGGTCACCATCACCCCCATTAGCTCACCTCCAGCCTAGAAGGGGAAGGTATCTGATATGTCCTTGTCATTTACCCCTCAGGATGCCTCATATTGTAGAAAGCCTGCTCCTCTTTACATCCCTACCAAGCTGAATGATCAAACTATCACAAGTGTGATGGTTGACCCATCTAGCAGAGCTAATGTTATCATAGAGGAGACTCTCTTTGTGAACGACTGGCATAGACCAGTGTATGATGAATGTTGCACAACTTTGAGGATACGTGATGGGTTCTCTATCCACACCTTGGGTAGTATCACATTGATGGTCCTCATAGGACCTAAGGCGGTGTCCTCTATGTTCATCATCATTCCCAAATCAGACCTCTTTTGAGTTAATCTTGACATTCCTTGGCTGATTTCTATGGAAGCAGTCCCCTCAGTTGTGCAAAAATGTCTCAAGTTTCCGCATGAGGGCATGGTACATGTCATCCAAGACACTGGATACCGACCCTTGATCTCCCGTGGGGGTTTTTGGTTGGACCACTTTTGGCCTTCTTTGGTGGGGCCCATACTTCCCCATGGTGATTTAATGTATCGTTCTTATTATTAGTATAAAACAAGGGAGTCAGCCCCTAAATATGTGCAGCCTAGTATTTTGTTGCTATCTCTTGCATCAACCCCTTCTCCATCGATTCCAATTTTGAAGCAAGTAGTGCCTCATGTATCCTCATCATCGGGGGTTGAGGATAAGCCTGCTCCCTTGAATAGACCTCCACATCCTCTTAGGACCACACAACCTCTAGCAGTGTCCTTTGTTCCTATGAGTGCACCGAGCGTAGCCAAAGGAAAGGAACCCATGTTGTCAAAGTCCATGACCCACCCTCCCTTCGAGCTCTTGAACAAGGCCTTTGTCTCTCGTCTCTCTTGTTATGAGAAAAGGAAGTGCTCTTCTCATGTCCCTTAATCACAACCTATGTCAGCACCCTCTATTCCTCCAACCACTCCTCGAGCAAAATGAGGTCAGGTGCTCGTTGTTGTGGATGTGGAGCCTCTTTAGGATGCACCTCCTATTTCATCAATTGGGCCTTCTCCCATACCTAACACAATTCCAGAGGCCTCTTCTATGGATCATGATGCTCCTGAATCCTCTTCAACTCTGGTTGGTGGTCCTTAGCTCCATCAAAATCAGTGTGTGCATGAGCATAAATGCTTTGGATGGGCCCAAGTTTGAGAGCATGACACTATCTTACAGTCAATTAGTGTGGCTTTGGCACCCATTATTGTTGTTTCAAAGCTTACTCCCTCGATTCCTCCCATATCTACACCTGTTCTGGTCTTGCTCCTTGCTGCTTCAGGGGATTTTGATCAACATCCCTCTAAATAAGTGCAGGTTTTAATTGCTCCTTCTTTTGAAATAACTCTTATCACTTCTTTGTTGTACATGCCTCCCTTGTCCAGGCCACTTAACATGTCACATACATAGGTGGTGCTTAGAGAAACTTTGTCTACCCTACCTGCTTTGCCACAGCTCTAGCATCTAAGTTTTCTTAGGGTCCTTCAAACCACTATGGTGTATAGGAGGCCTGACACTCCTATCCCATGTAAATGCAAGTTTGAGTAGGGTTGTGTTCTAGAGTTCTAATGGTGCAAGTCTTCGCAGGTATGTTCCTCATCCCTTCCTTTGCTTGTCTTAGTGCTTGGTGGTTTTCTTGTTTCTATTTGTATGATCAAGAAGGCCTCACCTTCTCTTGAGTTTCTCACTACCCCTCTTCCAAAGGTCAAAAATCCTGTTCTTGTTTCATCCTCTCCAAGGAATTCACCTGCTTCTTCCATAGAAGCTTTCATGTTTGACTCCTTGGAGGACATCCTAGCCTTGTCTATGATCTTCATGTGATCATTGACCCTCTCCTCCTCTAAGCCTATAGATGAAGACATTGTTTCTGCTTTGTCTCTTTCTCTCATTGTTGGTGAGGCACCATGTGCAGCCCTTGTGATAGTCCCTCTCCAAGATCACCCCCTTCTCCCTATGACCTAGATTGGGAGTACAAGCTTGTCCTTGAGGATGATGATCTCTTGTAGCATGATCCCCTCCTAAGGGTTGATCATTAGGACTTTTATTTTTCATCTACTTCTATTTGCATGTGTGTGTGACTATATTCCCCAGTGCTTTCTTTATCTATTTGTCCCCTTCCGCAAGACCCAAGTTACTTCGTCGATACTTGGATACATGAGGTTTCTTGTCTTTATCAATTATCCTCTCCTGAAGGAGTCGAGTTACTCTGTAGGTTCTTGGATATAGAAGATTTTATGTCATGCACATTCCTCTATTTGTCTACCTCCTTCTATTTTTCATATCTCTCTTTTCGTCATTCAGGGATGATGCAAAGTATTGGGGTCATTCTTTTCTTTCTTCCATGTTGACTCAAATTTTCATTTTATCTTTGTCTTCCTGTGCGCTTCTTCAGATCTGATAAATTTGGCACTATGATGATATACCCATCTCACAGTGATACTATATATCCTTTTGACATTGCTTTGGAATCTGATGCCAAACTATCAGATCCCCCTATCCTATTGCATTGCATCTTTTGATGTTGTGGACATTTATGTGTCACTATCTATTGGTGGCATTCCATAGAAACATCTCATTATGTTAACGTGCCAGAACTTCTCTTCTCCTTAGAATGACATGCCTTCCATGCATATCTTTCTAAGGGGGGGCCATCATATCTGCACTCATATTTTTAGCTTTGGCATTTATCCTTTTGGATTTTGCATTGATGTCTTTTATCGATTATTTTCCTTGTTTGCCTAGGTGGAGGTCAAACCACTCGATCTTTTTCTTTTCCAAGATCGCCTAGGTGGGGGCCAAACCACTTGATCTTTTCTTTTCCTATGATCTTGTACATGGGGGCCAAACCATTCTCAACTGCCTTTGTAGTGGCCAATCTAATACTTACAAAATTTATCTTCCCTATCACATGGCTATCTAGTGCATCACTACCCATGCTGGCAAATATATCTTTATCTTCCCTATTGCATGGTTATCTAGCGTGTCACTACCCATGCCGACAAAAAATATCTTTATTGGCCCTATCGTATGGTTATCCATACCAACATATCATGCCTTATCATATGGCCATCTAGCATAACACATCTTGCTACCCATACCGACGTAGCTTATACCAATGGCAGCCGCTTATCTCATATCTTTCCATAGCCAGGGGATTTCGTCCAGAGTGAGGTTTGTTTCTATTACGCTATCTTATCCATTTCTTTATCTTATCGTCCATCACGCTAGTCTACAGCTAGTGCATTTGAGATGTACCAAATAACATCTATACTAAATCTCACCATCATCTCACTGGGGGAAACCTTGTCTAATCAACAAAAACCTACCTCCTTATCGCAACTGTTCTTTCACTGTATCTTCCTCTAGTTTAGCTTTGCATCCCTCACCAAAGGCATGCTCGCTAAAGTGGGGGGAAAATGTATTATCAAAAATATTATATCTTATAATTAATATGAAAAATGATGCTTTTCCTCCATGTCATTGGAGGTTAGGATCCGCCATCATGTCCTTTTGTCTACTTAGACCATCCATGTCAGCTCTGGCCAAAGCATTACCAACTCCTCCAACCAGTCACCTTTGAGGATGAATGTGCAACATGGAGACGTCCGCATGGAGCGCTATCATCCTGCGAATCTGACAATCCACAGGTGGCCATTTGAGTTTTATGCCTATGCCTAGAAAGAATCGTAATGCCTCTGCATGTCCCCACCAACGTCTGAATTCCTTCCTGGGCCTTTATCTTTCACTTTGGAGGCATTTTGAAGGGATGTTTTGGCAAGTTTGGCAATCTTCTTGTAGGTTAAGCTCTTGGAAACCACTTGGGACAAAATTTCATCAACACCACCATAGTTGTAGCATCTCAAGAACACTACATCAGCATTTCTAACTATTATTCATGAAAGGGGAGTTTTCCATAATCTCTTTCTTTCAATTTCCAATATCCTTTTTATCAAATATTTTGTTGCATCCTTTCAATTATCTTTATCATATTATTCTTCCTGTGGCTTCCTAGGTTGTCCGTGGAGATGGAAAAACTAAAATGGGGGTCTAACTTAGGTAGGCTCCAAAACACAACCCTGACATTTCCCCTTCTTGGTTATGTGTAGGTTCACAGAGATGAGTGAATCATTATTCAGTGGGAGGCTTCAATCATGGATTGATTGTGAGTATTTTTATCTTTCTCTCTTCTTTATGTTTTATTTCAGTCATTTCACATCTCGTAACTCTTAGTTTAGTTTATTTGCTTTCTATGTTTCATTGTATTATCTACATATTCCAAACTTTCTATATGCGCTTTGTACTTCACCCGTACAGGATGACAATGCGCCGCACTGGTGTTCTAGCTCCGTGCACTCATCCTCAGGATAAAGGCTTGATAGAGTCGTCCGTGAGTCTTGGATCATAGGCAATTTCCCTGGTTTGTTATTTTATCCCCTAACTCATCTTAGTGCTAGTTCACAGAGGTAATCAAAAGGATAATTTGTCCTCAAGGATGCATCATCCTTAAGGTGGAAAATTCCTTCCATTACACTAACCAAAAAGACCTTGGGAGGTCATAGAGATTATTATTCTTATCTCTTTCAAGAGAAATTGAGCAAAAATGTTTTTGACTTGTGTTGAGTGGGTCCAAAGGCCCATCAATAGGTACTAGGTTTTATAGTCCACTTAGAAAGAGATAAAATAAAGGTGGTTGCTAAGTATCTAGGCCTAGTGAACCAAGAGAGATCAAACAAATGATGATAAGGTTAGTTTAAAGCCAAATAAACATAAAAAAAATTTATACCTTTGTAATGAAGCCACTTGTTCCTCTGATTGGACCTTGGATGAAGTTGAGAATGCGCCCCTCCTCAACTTGTTTGGATTGGTCCTAAATGGATTTGTGGATTTCTCTCCACAACAAAACAACAATGATGATAGCTAGATGGATGAGTATATGGATAATGATAATGACTAAGTATGGAGGCCTAAATTCACTATAATGAGGATGCACTTTGAGAGGATTGTGGATTTCTCTCCACTACACAAAAAGATTGATTTTGATTAGATGATAGGGATAGATGGATTGGCTTACATGAGAAAAGATTTTTGCATTATGATGGCACGATGGATGATTTTGGATCTCAAATGGACAACATAAGATTAGATGAAAAGTGGATATGGAATAAAAGAGAAGCATAAGAAATAAATGAAAGTGGATGATTTGTGAGGAAAGGATACTCCAATTTATAGATTGGAGGATGTCCAAATGAAGGGCCAAGATTGATTTGAAAATGGAGGGCTAGGATTGAATGAAAGAGTGGGAGAGGATTGAGAGGAGAAAGTGAGAGAACCAAGGCGTTTCTTGTCTCCACACTTCTCAAGATTCCTGGAGAAGAGGTCTCCAAGTACATTGGGAAGAGAAAAGGAATATAAAATTCCTCGGGGGAAGGGAGAAGGAATTAAAAACTCAAAAATTAGAGCATGTGGGAAGACTAAATGAGAAAAGGAATTAAAAATTTCTTGTGAAGAGGATGCATGGGGAGATTCAAAAAGTTTGAATCTCCATGAAATGATCAAAGTGGGTAGCATTTAAGATTGGAGGATGAGATGAGAAAGCCATTTATGGAAAAGGGTTGACTCATCCTTAATCAAGGTGATTAGGGATGTGCAAATGATTAAGGAGGTTGATTAGGTAGCTTAATGACAAATTAGAAGTGGAAGTGGGAAAGTTAGGAGGATGTGACTCGAGGAGAGATAATGAGTGGAGGAATATAAAATTAGGGGATAATGATAAGCATGTTAAGGAAGATTTAATTAGGCTAAGTGAGGATTAGAAGAAGTGATTTGTATGAATCACATAGCTAGGTTAATTAATTAAAAATATTTAACTGATAGAGGTTTAGAAGAAATAAAATAATTTTAGAAGAAAAGGGGAATAATTAATTTTGATAAATTAATTATAGGAATATAGTGATAAAATTAATTAAATTTGATTTAATTAATTTTAGGAAGAAAGGGACCAACACAATTAAATTAATTAATTATTGTTGACATGATTAAATTAATTTTATTAATTTTAGGTGCCTATACCTGGGACATAGGACTAGGTCACCTCGTGAGCATATGACAATAATTTAGATGAGATAAGGCCAAAATAAGATTAAAATGATCTAGAAGGAGGCACACTAAAGAAAGCGCCAAAAAATAATATGAAATTGTAAAGGGGTTACAATTTACAAAACTATATTTAGCCCCAACTTTAGAAAGAATATGATCTTACGCTCATACTCACATTAAAGTAGAGATGAAGATATCAAGTAGTTGAGAGCATGAAAAGATAGGGATAGGATGATAGTAAGTTGAGGAATAATCAATCCCTCAAGCACAACATTTTATCAATCCACATAAAATATTCAAATATACACAAATCAAACAACTTTAGTACTAAAGAACAAAAGGCTCCAAGAATATCAACTAGTTAAACAGACCTTGATGTCAAAAATATCTCAACCACTAATATAATTCTTTAAATTCTATTTCAAGAGCACAAATAAACTTATAGAAAGAGACAAGAGCATGAACCAATTGATGAGACAGGGTTCCATGGAGGGTCCATGGAGAAGGCATGAATTCTAGTAGCCAACAAGGTGTGTTGTGCTGGGTGATTCATGTGGTGAAACAAAATGATCACATTAGCAAACCATGCTAACAAGTTATACTATGTTAGTTGACCAATGCCCATGGGGCACAAAGTGATAACAACGATCAAACTACTAAGCCACACTCTGTTAGTTTACCAATGCAGAAATCATAAACTATGTTTGTCAAGGTATCAAACTAGTAAGGAACACTATACTAGATGATAAAAAACAAAGGTTAAATACCATGAAAATCGCTAGAGATAGATTGATAACCACACCTCTAGAGGGTTGTGTAACACAACACCACCACTTTAAGGGTACATCAATGAACTAGTACAAGAAATGAGGAGGCCTTATATGCTCCCTTTAAAATATCAACATATTGTCATGTTAATATCTAAAGGAAGTTATGTTGGATGTATGGAGAGATTTTTGTTGGTATGCTACAAATATGCATTTGAGTGATATCTGAGAGATGTGTTGTCATTGATGTCAACATATTTCTCTATCTATGCAAGTGATGCAGTGAGTTGGTTTGTTCTACATGTTGATGATTAGAGTTTCTAGATGAAAGGGTTTGTAGAGGATTGTGTGTAGATGATTTAGTGCAATTTTCAGAGGTTCGCATGAATATTTGAGTGAGTTATGAGTATCTGTGTTGTGGCTAGTTTTTCAGTTGTTCTATGATGACAGAGTGTCAGTATTTTGATCTACATTGCTCCGCATTGTAATATCTTATTTTTTAGATTTGGGAATATGTTTGGGACATTGATGTGTATCTTCAATTCAAGTGGTTCATGGTTTGGATCTTTGCAAGTGATTTTTCTAGGTTGATAGTCATTGTAGTTAGTGTTCTTGAGGTTTGGTATGATGATGCTGATGATTCTAGTAATTGAGTTAGTGTGGATGTTGTGGTGGTAATTCATGATGCTTGTGGATGTTTCTAGATCATATGCCTTTTGTGTTGGTGGTCTGCATTGATCATTGTGCTCGTATTTGATGACCCTTCAGTTTGATGGTGTTATTCATAATCTTAGTTGACTAGATGCTTGTAGTGTGTTGCAGATGTTAAAAGAGTAATTCTTGGAGGTGTAGCATGTTCGAGGTGATTGATTTGGGTCTGTGCTATGTTTTATTTGACATTTCTTGGTTTGCATATGATATTGTAGTCTATATGGTTATACTATTGTAATTAAGTGGTGAGTGTTGAGCTGACCTTGATGATCTTCATTAGGTTGATGTCATGTATAAATAAATGTAATATCTTTGTATTTGAACGTGTGTGTGTGTATAAGAATTAGATTGTTTGTGAGAAAATAAAGTATACATATTTCGATAGTAAAGAAGAAGTGTGAGAAGAAAGTTGTTATGTGCTTAACCGAAACTATAACCAAGCATTAAGGAGATTCTAGATTTCATTTCATGATCTTCCAAATGTGATCTAAATTTGTTTGTAAAATAGTGAGTCTTCCCTAGGTTGTAGCCCTTGTTGTTTTTGAGCAGTGAGCTCTAGGAAGTGTGCCTAAATGCATGTGCATTCCCCATTGTAACATTTCATATACTTCTAATAGAGTATCATCATATTGTGGGTAGGGTCGCACCATGGTTTTTCCCTTGACCAGGTTTTCAACATAAAAAATCATGGTGTTATGTGTGTTCTTGATGTGATGTTGATTTATGTCATGGTTAATTATCAAATTTGAGAATAAGTTTGAGTTGTGTGTGTTTTTGAGACAATTGATTCACTTCCCCCCCTCACTTGTCTACCCAGTATCAAAGCTATTTCATCAATTGGTATCAGAGTAGGTTCCTCCAGATAAGCTTAACCACTTAAGGTGATTTGGGATGGCGACTTACAAGGACAATTCAAGATTTGATGGTACTAACTACTCTCTTTGAAAGAGTTGTATGGAGTGTCATCTGAGATGCATTGGTGAAGCTTACTAGACTATTACAAAGAACAAGTACACTATTCTTGTGAATTGACCTTCAAGTTTCAAAGCTACTATTTTTGGGAAGGATAAGAAGAGATATGATCCAGGTGAAAGTTCTACAAGGAAGATGTCTAGATATGAGGAGAGAAAGGAAATTGAAGAAGAAGAGAGAGAGCTTGAGGAGATTGAAGCACTAATTGTCAAAACATTGCCTAAAGGAGCCAATATTTATGAAGGAAAGTTGCCTCTTAAATGTTTCTCTTGTAATAAGATAGGTCATTTTGCCTCAAGGTGTCCAAAAAGAGTTCCTAGATAGCCTTACAAGCCTAAATTTTAGAAGAGATGTTATTATGTTACAGATGAAGGTGTGTCCACTAGTACAAAAATAGTAATATATGACTTAAAAAACTACCAAAAATTGTAGATAAATGACTAAATTTGATCACATGACCACTGGTGGTTTATCGCCAGTCATAAATCAATTTGGTCACGTGACCATTGGTTATTTTGATTGATCAATTTGGTCATCAATTTGGTCATTGATTTGGTCATTGATTTGGTCATCGATTTGGTCATTGATTTAGTCATATATTTAGTCACTAATTTAGTCATATATTTAGTCACTAATTTAATCATATATTTAATCATTAATTTAGTCATTGATTGTTGTTATCTGGTCATTTATTTAGTCATGATAGTCACTAATTTAGTCATATATTTAGTCAATAATTTAGTCATATATTTAATCATTAATTTAGTCATTGATTGCTATTCTCTGGTAATTTATTTAGTCATATTAGTGATTTATTTAGTCATATATTTAGTCATTAATTTAATTATATATTGAGTCATTGATTTAATTATATATTGAGTCATTAATTTAATCATTGATTGTTATTAAATGGTCATTTATTTAGTCATCATAGTCATTATTTTAGTCATATATTTAGTCCTTATTTTAGTCATATATTTACATCCATTGGTAGTATATTTAATCATTTTATAATACAAAAATAATATAGCATTAAACTCTAACTAGATCGTAAAAGAAAATAAAACTATTACATATACGAACAAGATACATGTTAGAATTAAAAGATTGATTGAACATCATGAGAAACAAGGTAATCTGCAATAAAAAAATATAATGCAAATATGTATATATAAATCAATTTATAAGATGTCAAATCTGTCTAAGGGTATATATGTAAATATAATAAAAAATGTTAAAGTTGTCTAAGAGTTTCCAACTCTTTCAAAATATTCAAAAGTACTACATAACACAATAAGAAATATGATAAAAATATTCAACTATATCATTTTCTACAAATATTTTAATGGCCAGCTTGCGAAGGTTCCCTCTTTCTCTTTCAGATTGACGGCTCCATCTATTTTGTCTTTGTAAGGAAGAGGCATGTTACTTGTGACCGTTAAAATGTTCGCATTTGCGTCGCCTGTTCCTTTTCAGTTTACTCCATGTAGAATAGATAGGGAGTGAATCCTCCCAATGCCAACAACAACACTATCAAATGGATCCAACAACCTAACTTTATCACCTTCATTGAATTTATTAGTGCGTTTCTACAAAAAGAAAAAATAACACGTTATATTAATACATATGTAATGATTACCCTTATTTGCATAATAAAACAACCATTAATTTAATATTACATGTGTTAAAATAACTACAAAAAGAATTTTTTTTTTAAATGCAATGATTTTACAACTGAAAAAAGACATCTAACAGACCAAAGTTATGAATTCACTGTAATAGTCATACAATTATAAGAAATACTACAATGTCAGTAAAAGTAGTTTTTTGCACATTGTCTTATATTATTTTGCATAACAGTCTGATTACAAATGTTATTTTGTGTCATGGATTTAGTGCTAGATTCTGAAACCTATTGGGTTGGATGGAGGCGTGAATCCACTTTATTTTGGCTTTTGAATTACCTAATTCCATTAAGTATTGGCTGAGATATTCACATTTTAGTGGAAGGCTATCAAAACCCTCATTAGAGTAATCTGAGAGGCATTAAAATGTAACCAGAAAAGCCTTTTAGTGAAAGAGTGATATCGAGGAAATAAAAAAGGCACCTAGCAATACTAAAGTTTCATCGAAAACCCAACATCGATGAAAATAACAACGGTCTTGTCGAAGCAAATTTTTTCGATGAAAGGATGATGTCGGAAGAATCGAATGAACTCTTGGCGAACACAAAGTTTCATTGAAATATATATTTCGATAGAATCATGCCAAATTTCAAAGAAAGGAACTTGTCGATAAAACAAGGGTCTCGATGAATGGGATAAATAGCTTATCGAAGTAGCATGTTCCATCGAAATGAAAAGAAAGCAAGACAAGCACATCAACTTGACCCTCAAAGTATCTATTGAAAGACCGAGCTCCATCAAAGTATCCAGTTTGATGAAAATGGGTATGGTCTCATCGATGAAAAGGACATGTTGGTGAAATCCCAAAAGCATCTGCCGAAGCACAAGACTGATCAAAGTGGATATGAAGTGGGGCCCTCTGGTCAGAGTCACATATCAATGAAATGGAATGAGATCTCATCGAAGTAAAAGGAGTTTCGATGAAAATAAGCTAAACAAGACCTTTGATCGAAAATCCAATATCGATGAATTCAATGGATAACTCATTGAAATATGGTTGTTGATAGAAAATGCATATCGATAAAAGGTGAAAACACTTGAGCGAAAAGAGAGTTTCATGGAAACAAAATAAAGTGTTGAGTCTATACTAAAGATGGGCATTGATGAAACTAGGGCATCGAAGAAAATGAAAAGAAAGTCATCGAAGGGGTATGTTTCATTGAAATAAGAGTTGCCTTTAGGAAATGTGGCACACTCAGGCATCAAAAGGTAGAAATCAGCAAAACAACACAATCAATCCATCAGGAAATATTACACGAATCCAAACAAGTCACATCATCATAAGTTCAAAACGCATTTCTTAATGACCATTGCAGTACCAAAAGTAATCAAACTACTCAGACACTAGAATTATTCAGGTGAATATATTCGTCAAGGAAAGAAAGAATTGGTGCACCAGGGGCCACAAAATTCTTCATCAAAAGAAGTAAAAATTGTAGGTGCTTCTCAGAATTTCTTGTCTTCTTTTGAATTGAACATAAATATGGAAGCTTCGTCATCTAGGAAAGCTAAAACAAAGAAGAACAAAGAGCCTCACCCTCCTGAAACCAAAGAAGAAAAGCCAAAATGACAAAAAAAAGGAAGGTTGACCCTTAGACTAGGACCTAATAGACCAATTCCCTCTCTCAAGTCACCAGTCTTGAAAGATTAAGAATGATGATGAGGGATTGGAAGATAGATTTGAAAACATAGGGGACATTTGGATAGAGGTTCGAGGGCATGAATTGTTCATTTTCAGCTATGCTAGAAGGTATGTAGTAGAACTAGTGTACAATATTTGGAAGCTGAATCTAGGGAGACTTATTGTTCCCAACATCTTTGTGAATGTAGAGCTGATAATAGAATTGGTAGACAAGTATGACCCACAAACGCAAACCATCTGCAACTATAAAGGGAACCACCTATTGCTGATTAGTATTGAGTACATTGAGCAAGTTTTCGGTTTGGAATGGGGGCATGAGGATTAAGATGCCAAAAAGTTGGTGGATGAGTATTTAAACATGGAGAGAACATATAAATGATGGAGACTCCCACCACACAGACCGAAGACCGAAGGAGTTGTGACTTTGTTTGCAGATATTGACAAAGCCCCATTTGATGTTAACTTATTTTCTCCCTACTTTAAGTTCACCTATTATTGTACTGCACAAGTGTTGGGCATGGAAGCCTCCCCATTAATGGACATTGTTGCTATGGTGATTTGTGTCGACATCCAATCAAAGGACCCAAGGAACTTTGATTATGCTTCTTAATTAGCTCGTGCCATCAACCATGGGTTAGAAAAATTAAAGGGAGACAAGGTTAATGTGAATTTCAGATGCTACTCTCACCTTATGCATATGTTGCTATACATTGGTCAATATAAAGGGTCGTTGAATCAAGGTTTGTCCATTAGGGAGTATGATAGAGTAGGAATCCGCAAACCAGTGCAATTATGGATATCAGCATGGGACCAAAGATACATTAACAGCTAGTACATGCACTTTGAAGAACATTTTGTGAAACCGTTATACAAATTGTTTGGACATCCATGTGATTTTTCACTTTCCCCTCAGGTTAAGAAATTCCTTTGACGTAAATATTTTGATGAGGAAAGCCACATTACCCATAATTGGGGGGATTGGTACTGTTTCTTGGATTACACACAGATCAAGGTGTATGGGTTCGAGGGAGAACCTTATTGCCTATGACTGTCCCAAACATAATTTATTATTTGGAAATCATTAGGCATTTGTCTATAGCCAGTGCCAAAAATCTTACAGATCATGGGAAGCAGTCAATTGTGCCTGGCTTGTTGTCATTTTCTGATTTTCTTGTTAAGAGTTCAAAAATTTATGGTTTACTACAAAATAAGTTAGAACATTTCTACGTTGTGAAAGGAGACCCCAAGCCCAACTTTGATCCAGAAGGATATATGTGGGGGGCTAGAATGTCACAAAGATTGAAAGCCATAAAACATGTGCCATTAATGATTGATGACTTCATCAGGAATGTGGAAAGGGAGGAAGCAATCAAGAAGAGGTCGACACACGATAAGGTAGCTAAAGCATATGAATGGAAATTGAGGAGGGGCAAGATCAACAAAGAAATACTGGAAGCAATTAACGACCCCATGGCCAAAGAGAACAAACTAATGTCTAATGAATTGGAGATTCTAGAAAATGTAGTGTTATTGTATGTCTTTAGAGAAAGGATTAAAGATCCTAGGGAGACTACTCACATTGCTCGCTTATCCCCTGAATCTATTGCTGAATTTGTTAACATAGAAAAATATGTGCCACTCGTTGGGTTTGGACTTGATCACCACATGGATCTAGCAATAGGACATCCCTATGAGATGGAAATTGATGATGTCAAAATCCTCGAGCATGAGGAATTTGTTTCAGATCAGGAGTTTGTTAGCACTCCTAAGTTTGAAACCTTCTTATATATATACAAAGGTAGGATGATCAATAAACAGATGGGAAACATGACATAAGAAGACACTCTACGAATGGTGCAGGAGGAAATCAATGCTGAGAAAAGAGAAATGACCCCTGAAAGAGGAAAACAACTCATCAAGGATGCTGGTGTGATAATTTACCCTCGATGGGAAATGAAGGCTACTATTATGTATGACAGCTTTAGGAGAAAGCAACACAATGATAAGCAATTGTTACCAGATGAGGTTGATATGATCTTTATAGGTTCAGGGTATGATCCAGAGAAGAAGTCCTTGTTGATATGGGCTCTATATCCAAGAGACAAGAGACCCCTATTGGTAGACATAGATGAAGCATTTAGCCACTCATTATCTATCAAGTTGGAAAAATAGACCCTAGGATCACTTCCCAGTTAAACCTCGATGTTGCAAAGATAAACAAAGAAAAAGTTGAGTTCTTGGTGAGGGTAAACCAAACTATCAAAGGCCTTTATGAGAAAGCACAAGAAGAGAAACAATATTGGAAGGATAAGGCATTACAGTTGGAATCAGCCCCAAGGATTAAAAAGGTTGGACTTGCTACTTATGAAACTGATAAAGATATACTTGAAACAATCTAGGATGCTTCATATTGGAGGTATAAGAGCGAGAAGGGGAATAGATTTCTCAAAGATGCACAGGCTTGCACTGTCAAGCTTGTTGATGACATAGTTGATGCTCATTTTAGGGTTATGTTAAAGTATTCTAAAGACTTTTGGAAGATGCACACTAGTACCATCAAGGCATACACAAAGAATATGAGGTTGCACAAACGGATCCAGGAGATCATGACCACTCATGACTGTATGACTCTAGAGGATAAGAATGAAGCAGATACCCTTCTAAAGGCACACAATGAATTCAAGGACAAGTTAAAAAATGCCATCTGATTCCTGGAGAATGAACAATCGATCCAATTGCCAACCATGTTCGATGATGGAGAACTCATGTCGTTGGGAGATTGGAAACTTAAATTGACAGGTTTCATGAGTACAACCAGAGGACTAGTGGATGAGGATGGGGATATAGCTCCATATGTGATCCTGATGATAGAGAGATCCTATACCATGGAGAACACAATGAAGAAATGGTCCTCAGACTTCTAGTGTTACCAAGATGATGATTATATCAATCATATTAGCATACTTAATTTGTTTATGTCTAAGTTTAACAAACTATAGTTGTTTAGTTAAAAAGGGGTGCACCCCTTCATTTCAAAAGACTCGTGATTCTCATATATATGAGAAGGTTTTGTAATACTAGTCATCATCAAATAGTTTTAGATCTCTGCAAGAATTTATCAAGACTTTGTTAATGCAATACAATAGACTTTTCTTTCTTTTATGCAAGTTGTAGAACATATTGTCATGGGCATCAATTCCTTGTGATATTATCTACAATAGATAAGGTTCCTTTAATTTCTTGGTGTGGAATGTTGGTGAATGTAATGTCCCTTCTTATGAATTCTTAAGAATAAGGAATTATTTAATCATAGATGACTTCTTTTTTTAAATAATTAACTCAAAACCTTCATGAGAACTGATATATACAATATTAGTTACCACTTACACTAAGAATGATGGTTATAATTTTCTATATCGATATATTTATCCCTCTAATTGGTACAGTTGATATCTAAAGTGATATATGATCTGCAGCTATTATTGGGTTACGATGAAATTGATACTCATAACTCATAATGTATGGTCCCTATCAAACTGATAACATATAATATCTTTGCTATGTCTAAAATAACTATGGGGGTTATGCAATGACAATGTTCTGGTTAATATTATGGAAATACCATTCTATTGTTCCTGATATAACTATAAACTTATGTTATTAGTCTTCTCTTTGTTTCTTATGGGGACGATGATTAATTGTTGTGTCTAATTATTCCTTTGAAGTATGCAAATAATGGTGTTGTTTCTAATTGTTGACTTTTAATCGTACCACCTGAATATGCAAATGGCAGTTGCTTGCTTTGGGCTGATTTAACCATAGATACCAGTAAAAATAATCAGAAAAACCTTATTTGTACTGCACAGATCAGTTTTATGTGATCAACCTTGTGTATAGAAGCTTATCTAATAATAAAAAAAAGTATAAAAAATATTGTTTATTAAATGGTTCATATAGATTGTCTTTGTTATATGTCAAATGATCAAACTTAAATACAACATGTCCATTAATTTCCTAGTCATCATGCTCTAGGACAGAGTTGCAAACTTGTGTTATGCATAAGGGCCAAAGATTTTGTAATGTTCCCTATTCAATGTTGTCATAGTTCAAATTATTTATCAATCATTAAAGAATAGATTATCAATTTATCATACTAGATAATTAATTATTTCATCCCTAATCCCTAATTCTTAATTCAATGTACCAACCTCTATTACTACTTTAGCTTTAAGGAAGGAGGAGGATATGTATGTTACCAAAGCGCTTAGAGACCAAATACAATAGGTTCCCTCAAAGTTTATAGATCCAATCCCTTACCTATCTAGGGTCTATACCCTCATGGCTTATGGGTCTCAAATCCCCACCCTCTCTTGGGACTTAACCTATTGCTTGGATTTAGACTCCCCCTCTTTGGAACATCTCATTCCCACCTTCTTAAGTACTGGCAGTAATAACATGGTTTAGACTATAAGCATACTAATTTCTTATGTATTATGAATATATATTATTATTATTATTTATTATTAAATTATATTTAAAAGTAGGGACATTATAGTGAATGTTATCTTTAATTTGATTAAATATTCAATTTTATCATCAGATGTATGTTGGCACAAAAGAAAAAAAAGTACTAAAAGACAAAATAAAAGTAAAGGTTTCATAGCACTGACCTCAAGTTGAGCACAACTACTACTATGAATATCATTCACATACTGCTTGAATTCATCATCATCGCTATCAATATCGGCAACTCTATTGGCATCAAGGTGTTTTTGTTTTTTTGTTTCTTTGATAAAATTTCTCTGCATGTAGTTTAAAAAATTATCCATATGAGGAGTAATTCATTTAAAAAATAGTCAACAAGAGGAAAAATTTCATAGATTCATTATTCTATATATGATCAAAATGCATTTTCTTACATATTCAAAATACAATATAAAGATGATATAGATGAGAATCAAAATATTGAGGGATGGACTCTTATGTGATTTGAATCCATGGAATCATGGTCATTCCATGTAGAAATTATAGGCTTAACGGAGGCAGCCAACTGCAAACCTTTCTCAATGACATTGTGTAAGAAACTTATTATATCTTCTAACCCTTCATTTGAGCTGACATGATTTTGTGAGGCTCTTAGTGGGCATTCAACAGATGGATGTGAAATATCTATGGATGAACTAGATTTGCACTTCATACTACTTACTTCTCTATTACTGTTTTCCACCTAAAATACAATGTCAATGTTAACATATAGTTAGTCCAAAAAAATAATAATTAAATAACACAATGTAGATTGAACCAAAAATCCATACACTTACTCCTAATGTGTCCATTTTGGGTTGCAACCCACCTTGGCCAGATGACATTTATTCAGTGCTCACATTATCTCTTGCTCTCTTGCCTTTGTGACTCATTGTCAAAAAAATTTCAAAATGCATGCTTTCTTTCAATGCCTCTCACTATTTTGGAGATAGAGTGGAGTAGTCAGACCTCTCATTTCCCTCTATGATTGCTTTTCTACAATTGTATCTAAAATTGTTCATCAAAAGTCTCATCTTGTTTTTATAATATTTTCTTAAGATTTGTCCACCAATAGTGTCAAATTTTCCATTTTTTTAACATTTTCCACACTTTGTGGATCTTGGTCTGCAAAATTTGATTTACATATATCCAAATGGGCCCTACATCTTACACCCAACTCAGTGGCCCACTTTGCAACATTTTTCCCAATGGGTTCACCATCTCTTAACACCTCAACCAAGAATGCCTTCTTCACTTCTGATTTTCTTTCTTTTGCATTCTTCTCTATAGATCTATATAAATCTTGGCTCAATTTCTTTCTTTTAACAAAATCGGCCACATCTTTTGTTAAACCACTACCAATATTTCTAGTTGATCCAGTACTTCCATCAAAAGTTGCAGTTGCAACAGCTTCACTCTGAGCCACTGAAACTTCATGCTCCTCTGCCACATTATGTGTGGCATGAGTAGATAGATCAATGGTAGCCTCTGTAGATTTAACTTAAAACACATCATTTAAACTTGAATAAATCATCTACAGATTTAACTTCAAACATATCCTTTAGACTTTGTGTTAAGAGATCACTATGTGGTATATTAGGCTTCACATCACCATGTGGTATATCAAGCTGCACATCACCATGTACTTTATGAGATTGTACATCACCACAACTATATTTTTCACCAAGTACATTTGTTAAGTCACAAAAATGTTGACTTCTATGAGTTGTCTACATTGTATCTTTACTTTCTTTTTCTTTTTTCTCTTCTTTTTCTCTACACTGTTTTTCTTGGCTGAAAAACAAAAAAATATATCATATCATGTCTTATGTACATAAAAATCTTGCCTATAAAATTTTATTATATAGTATTAAACAAATAATATACTACTTAGTGGATTTACAACTTGCCTGTTTGTCAAACCTAGATGCAATAAAAAACATTTTTGGCCACATGTTCTTCATGAGAGTGCTCATAATCTATGATTGGAACTTCAGAAATATGATCACTATCATCTTATTTGTGCCTTAAATTCTTTTTCCTCATTTCATGATGTCCAAATAAACAATAATGTATAATTAGCTCATCAAATCGAACAGTTCACAAAGCATATCTCAGTGAATCATAGTTTGATACATAGAATAGTGAATCATCTAGAGAAGGTATAAGGCAGTAACAAACCATACCATGATATTCATAGAGCTAAAATATTGTCATTATATAGTAGTCACAATAGATGCAGAGCAATCCATGATACAAAGATAGAGTAAAGTACAGTCTAAGATAATGGCTATCTACAAAGGCATTTCATCAAATGCTTGTCTTGTAGTCATTACTGTTATAAGGCACAACTGACAGTCACAATGTAGCATGGTTACAAAGATTAAAGCTAACATATTCATATAGAAACTTTGTTCAACATTAAACCTTTCAAACAAGTATTAGTTAGAACGTTTGTGTCCTTACAACATAAAACAGTCTTAAAACAACATAAAAGTCTTAAATAAAAAGTTATAAAATAGGGCTCATCAATAACCATCTGCGTTGCCAGTGAGATCATAATCTTGATCACTAGTGTCTACATCTGCTTGATTTTATTCCTCATCCTCATTTGAGAAATGCAATACATTCTCTCTCCCAATTTATTCATTTGTAATCAAAATTTCTTCTTCAAACAGTCCCTCATTGTCTTCGTCCACTTCTTCGAATGTTTCTTGTAAATTGGCATATTGCCCATCAGGCATTACATTGACAACTTCCATGAATTTTTGTTTCAAATGAGACTCTATTTGAATGACATAAAACCATCCCGAGCTTCTTACATCATCAATTAGAAATGACTGGTTAATTTGAAGAGGGGAAACTTATGGCTCATCTGTCTCTGATAAAAATTATTGTGTATTTGCACGCACAAATCCATACTCATCAAATTGTACCACGGATGGTTAGATCCACTTACATTTTAATAATATAGGACCAATTTCACCAAAATCCACTTGAATAATATCTTGGATGAATCCAACATAAAATTTCTTCTCATTTCCATGAATAAATTCAACACTAACAACACAATCAAAATTAGTCTTTCCTTTGTCTTTTTCTTCCACTCTTAAGTGACTACCATAGGCCCACATTCCACTAAAACTCATAGCCCATAAATGTGGAGATTGTCAAAGTTCACTTTCCTCTATTGTTATATCATGACCTCCTTCTTTTGCATCATTGATTGCATTAGCAATCAATTCTTCAAATTTTGGAAAAGAGTCTCCTCCAATCAAATCATGAAGGTTGCGCTTTTGAGGTCAATGTTGCATCAAAGTTTGATTCTCTTCTTCATATTTTCTACATAAAATAATGGCATAAAAATAGTGAGATTAATAATATAAATATGTAAATGCAGTTGAGTAAATAAATTATTGTGTAATTTGTTTTTTACTTGCGCCACTTATTGAAAAAAGATGTGTTTTGAAGAATAAAGGCATGTATTGTACTTCTTTCTTGATATGATAGCTTGAAGTGACATCCATTGCCTTCTGATACTTCACCTACAACTCTATCATCTTCGTCATCATCACATACACGTCGATTGACATTTTTAAAATCCTTCATATATTCTATACAAAATCCCATGGCCTCTTGCATTGAATATCCCTTAGACATGTTGCCTTCTGGTTTTGCCCTAGTATGGACAATTTTTTTCAAAACCTTCATATATTGTTCTATAGGATACATCCATCTCGTTCTTATTGGGCCACAATTCTCTAGTTCATATTCTAGATGTATCAAAAGATGCATAGAAATATTAAAGATTGATGTTGGAAATTCTCATTGCAATAGACAAAGGACTTCAATAACCTCCTCCCTCAAACTATGAAAGTTTGAAGGATCTAATACATGCAAACTCATTCTCTTTCATATTAGGCCCAACCTTATAATTGCCAATCTTGGCCCCTTTTCCAAACTTGATATATTTACCACAATAGGTAAGATATTCTCGATTATGACATGATAGTCATGGGTCTTGAGGCCTCTTAAGTTATTAATGTCAGTTTGGCTTTTGATACTACTACTTACATATCTAGTGGGAAAGCAAGTCTGAGACATCATCTGTAAGAATTGTGCACGTTGTTCCTTTGTCCAGACGTAAGGAGCACCAGGTTTTCTATATTTTTCATTATCATATTTTTCAACCCAAAGATTTCGATGAATCTTTATTTCTCGAAAGTCTTCATGTGATGAAATAGTATCTAAGGTACCAAAAAGAGTTTCTATAATAGCATAGGCTATATTTTTCTCGGTATGCATAAAGTCAATAGTATGCCTAATGGCTATATCCTTAAAATATGACAACTTATACAAAATGTGCAACCATTTTACACCACTTTCATTACATGGATCATTTCTACTACATGCAATCCCATCATTTTGAATAAATGACATTCTTTTTTGTCCATACTCAATAATGTAATCACCTGTTTTTAGCAAAGGCGCTTCACGCTTCTCTTCTTGATCGTTGAAACATGTTTTTTTCTAACAATATGGATGATCCATTTTAAGATAAGCACGATGTCCATAATACATACACTTACGCAAACTTCTTGAGTGCCTCACAAAATCCTTAAAGTTGCAAGCATGACATTCATGGTATCCATGAACAGAGAGATGAGATAATGTGCCATACATAGGAAGATCATGAATCGTAAACAATAAGGAAGCTCTTAAAGTGAATTTGATTGAATTACCATCCCTTAAAGATTGAACTACTTCAATTCCTTTCCACAATTCCATTAGATTATCATACAATGGCTCTAGATAAGAATCTATTGTTTCTGAAGTCACACTTTTCTTTCCTGATAAAATCAATGATAATATTAAGAAAAAAGGTTTAGTTGCTAACCATGGAGGCAAGTTATAATTTATTAGAAACACTAGCCAAGTTGACCATTTAGTACTTTGATCTGAGAATGGGTTCACCCCATCTAGAGCCAAACCCAACCTTATATTACGAGGATCTTGAGAAAAATCAGGCCATCTATTATCAAATTCCATCCATGTCCTTGAATCAGGCACATGTCGTTGTTTTCCATCAGTGCTCTTATTTTGGGCATGCCACTACATAAGTTTAGCAATGTCTCTACACCTATACATTCGGATTAATCACTGGATTATCAAAAAGTGGCTAAGAACTTTTCTAGGAACCACAACTGATTTCAACCTGTCTATACCTTGCTTCACGACATTTCAGACATTCATTGCCACTTGCAAGATTTTTATGAAATAATACACAATCATTCACATGTGTGGATGTTTTCATACCCCAAGCCGAGCTTACTGATTTTCTTTTTACATTGACTTCATTTTGTTGGCAATGTGGAGTCAACTGGTAACAATGAACTTAATAATTCCAATAAGTGATCTACACTCTCATTTATCCAACCATGCACCACTTGCAAGTTAAGAACTTAAAGGATTATTGTCAAACAACTTAACTTACAATTAGCATAAACAGGTTTTAAAGCATCCTCCATTGACTTGGCCCAATCATCTCTTAGACCCTCATTCAACATTCTATCAACTTCAAACCCTTCGTCAAACATTTTTGCCTCTTCATCTATGTTTGGGTCCACTTCATCTATGTTTGCTACCACTTTGTCTATGTTTTCTGCCTCTTCATCTCTCACAGTCTACAATTCTATCATATCTTCATGATAATTGTAATCCCAAGGGCTTATACCACTATTCCAACAACTTATCATAATGTCGATAAATCACATTTCCTTTTTTCACCTTTCCACCAAGACAATCATTACATGGACATGGATATTTTTCCAAGCTCCTCTCATTAGCTACTTTTTCATCATATGCATGATATTGCTTTGCAGTCATCCTTTGACATTGATCCATCTATAATATTCAACATTCTAGTATTGTTTTGAGATCTATCTTACATTTTGAGACCGTAATAGAAAGAAGAGGATACAATGAGTCATTGTTTTGAAATATATCTTACATTCATTTGAAGTTTACCTATTAAGAGTGGAATATGTGTGTGTTTCCTATCAGCTTACTTTTAGAATGAGGGTTTCAAATTACCTTTGAATTTGTTGTAGAGGGCCTCATTGACTTCAAATTTATTGCAGCAAACTCCGATTTCCTTGCATGCCTTTTCAAAAGTATCTAGGTCCTATCCAAACAAGATTTATCACCCATGTAAGTGCTTCAATACTTGTCCATGAGAATAACAAATGTAAAAAAAAATCCAAAGATGACACATTCAAGGCACATTCAAGTAACTAGTGATATTCAATGATGACACATTAATGATTTTTACTCCGATGCAAATAAATTCAAATAAAACATAATCATGAAAGTTTTGTTTAATACATAAATTTATACAAGATTAAAATCACATTTTATATATCTTACTATCGACGTAACCATTGCACTTTATTTGGTGCAAGTGCTAGTTATTTTGTGGATGACTAATGGAAAGCAGACGAAAGCTATGCACTTTACAGGGCACTTCCAAACGTTTGATGGCAGCTCCTTCTGAAATTAGAAGCAACAAAAAAAGTGTAGAGTGGATTTTAGAGTATGTTATCAAGCACTGCAATGAGGATTGGATCATTTTTAGACTCATCAGAGCTCTTCCTATTTCAAATGAAAATTTAAGCTCAAGAAAATGATGTTGTTGAAGAATATTTCCTCATATGTTCACAATGAGTCAATTGTGCAAGCACAAATAATGGGACATCATGGAGTTTGGTCATGTTATAACTCCATATCTGGCTTTTGTGGATGACTAATGGAAAATAGACAAAAGTTATGCAATTTACAGGGTGCTTCCAAATCTTTTATGGCTGCTCCTTCTGAAATTACAAGCGACAAAAAAAGTGCAAAGTGGATTTTAGAGTACGTTATCAGGCACTGCAATGAGGATTGGATTATTTTTGGACACATCAGAGCTCTTCCTTCTATTGGTATTTTTGATGTTTATGTTGTGATTGTCATTTATGGACACACACTTGCATTAAGATCCCCTTTATATGTATGAGCTAGAGTTCAACCGGTATCTGTTCCAACCAGTATGTTGTATTCTAGTCTTTAGACTATTGGTGATTTTGTAGAATGTGTTTCCCGGTCTGAAGTGGCATGTCGACCCCAAGAGGTTCGCAAATCTCAAGCAGTACGAGGGAGCAAAGCGGCATAACACATTCTTACCAGTCTTCATTTTTGTCAAACTGGCAACCGGTATTTTGTATGAACCGGTAATACTCTGTGATGAGTTACCAACCGACATTTTGTGATGAGTTACCAATCCACCGATTGTTTGATGGTGCCGACACATTGAAGGTTCTTTTTGTGTCATGTTACTGAATATGTCTAGATTCATTGAACCTAGGAAATTGTAATGTAATCCTATTGGACCGACATGAAATCAGATTCCTTTAAAAGGACATCATGTCTAGGGTTTTAGGTTCTTGTTGAAAGGGTTTATGTTGTGCTAGGGTTTAAGGTGGTTGATGAGTTGTTGTAAGAGCGATCTTATCTGAGAAGATCAAGTTGTAACTGAGTGAGAGACAGAGAAGATTGAAGTAATGCTGGAATGCATTAACTGTGAGCTATACTGGATCTAACCAAGTAGTTTGTGCTATTAGATAGATCAAACACTTGTTGATTACTCACATCTTTGACAAGTTTGTAGCCCTTAATCAGGGAGGCCCAAAAGCCTTTTGTAAAATCCTCTAACAAGGTGGTTCACCTCTGTGAATCTAAAATCCTCTAACAAGGTAGTCTTTAATCGGACTTATCTCCTAATAGAGATTGAGATTCCTAACAGGATCTGTTCTGGTGAAGAACATTGTAAGATCTTAACCAGTTTAACCTTAATCGGTCTGGTTTCTATTTTGCAGATAGTGACTTGTGAGTTCCATCTCATCGTGGTTTTTCCCATTTGGGTTTCCATGTCAAATATCTTGTGTTATGGTTGTATTGCTTTTGTGGGTGAATTCTTTATTTGCATTTTGGTTTGCATGTGTGATAATTGGTCTGTCTGTTAAACTGTTTTACCAGTTTATCTTCAGACTACTTAAGTGTTTTAGATCAGAGATTTTTGGCATACTAATTCAACCCCCCCTCTTAGTATTCATCAATTGGTATCAGAGCCTACCTTTCTATAAGTTTAACCACTTGGAAAGAGATATGGGGGAATACACCTTGAGGGAACTTACTCAACGGCTCACTCAGTCTAAGCAAGCCTATGATGATCTTATGGTCAAATACAAGGCATCTCAAGCAAAAAGGAGAGAACATGCAGAAAAGCTGATGGAGCTATCTGAAAATAGTTCTGCAAATGAAGCAGATATGGAAGCCATGATAGCAAAAGTAAATAAGTTGAATGAATCAAACTCCAACCTAAGAAAGGAGTTGGAAGGACTGACTATCTGGTTGAGTCAAGAGCTTGAGAATAGGAGGAAAGCTAAAGATCTGGTGAAGGACAGAGATCATGAGATCTCCAAGTTGAAACAAGAGATTAGTGCACTGACTACTTGCCTTCATGAGAGAAGAATGGAAAAAGAAGGAGTACAAGATGAACTGAACATAGCCATCTCTGAAAATGCAAGCCTAATGGAGACAAATACTACTATTTCCAAAAAACTCTCTGAGTCAAAGGAAATACTTGCTAAGTTCAACAAAAGTACTGTCAAGCTAGAGCAAAAGCTTGAGTCCTCTAGACTGTTGGGTCTCAAATCAATAGATTGGATAGGTTCTAAGGAAATGCCAACTCCTATGATCAAACCCTCCAATTGACTTGGCCAACTTATAGAGTGAACCTATTTGGTTACTAACTCTCTCACTTTAGGCTTTGTAGGACCTAGGCGGGTATACCTACTCACTAGTTGTTCCTTCAACCAATGCTTTTTATAGCAGATTTAGTGTCTTAATCTGACATCTCCTAGTCTCAGAATGGCATAAGTTTCTTAAATAGACTGATTTCAGATGTGTGTATTGATCTATGTATCTTACAAAAGTATATATATTACACTTTGGCTAAATTACCTACTATACCTACTCTACTAAACCTAATGCTTAAAATTAAAGGGTAACTGGTATGGTTAAAGGGTTTGTTTACAAATGATCAGTGCCTTTCCTCTTATTTGGGCTACAGAGTCTTATATTTCGTTAGGACTTATTGTGTAAATTTATGAGACAGTTTTTAAACCCACCCCCTCTTGGCGAGTCTGTCAGTTACTGTTTCTTATGAGCTCTACTTCAATGTTTATATTGTAAACCGTTTGAATGAATTTAACCCTAACTTTAAGAGACCATCCAAGGAAGAAATACATGGAACAATTACAATTCACAAGTAAATCTTTTTTTATCCAAATCTACAATATGAAACACAAAATTTCACTGGAAGAACACAAATAACCTTATCTCCTTTAGATAATATCAAAAGCAACTGCCTTCTAAAAATATGTTAACTCTCAACACATATGAGAAAGAAAATGCAACTGGTTATTTTTGATAAAAAGTTTAAAAGTACAAAATTGCCTCCACCTCTTGTATCTCTATTCTCTCTTTTTTTTTTTTTACATTTTACATCACACATATATATGTGTTTGAATGTTTTTCATACCCCCTTGGGTGAAAAGACACCCCCCTTTTAAATAAAAATAATTCCAAATCCCGAAATTGCCTTAGTTTATGTAATTAATTGTCACTTTACAAGTTGTTTGGGCATATTAGAGGTATTTTAAGGCTATTTTATGGGTATATAATGGATAAATGGCCTTTAAATGATGTAAATACCCCCTTTTGTGCTTCACACTCTATTTTTTATGCCCACTATTATGTTTATGTTATGGTTTCATATTGTGCAACAAATATAAAATATATTACTTGTACCTATTCAATATATATATATGTATATATATACTTAGAAATTTTTTCTTGCTCCTTGTCTTGGAATTTGGAATTCTAAAAATTACAAATTTTAGGGTTCCAACAGTGGCTCTGTCTGGGGATGGATGCCCCTTGTGGGCATAGCAAGAATTCAGATCTCTGGTAGAGAAGACCATGTGCCTAATTCATTGACTTGTTTTGGTGGCCTCAAGCCCAAAAACTGA
Source organism: Cryptomeria japonica (assembly GCF_030272615.1). Classification (NCBI taxonomy): domain Eukaryota; kingdom Viridiplantae; phylum Streptophyta; class Pinopsida; order Cupressales; family Cupressaceae; genus Cryptomeria; species Cryptomeria japonica. The sequence goes on from NC_081410.1 coordinate 256,890,739, forward strand.
ACACCAATTCTTTCCTCTATCAAACATCTGATTCTCATCATGAAGTAGTATAAATTTTTTGAAATTAGTGATATCACCTGATTGGCAATTCCTGTCATAAGATACATTATCCATCCTTATTTTATAAGAATTCTTTATTTCACCTGGATTACCATTATCCCCTATTCCATAGGAAATGATATTTATACTTTTACAAAAGTTTGCTTCTTGTGGCATCCGCATATTCTTCATCTCTATTTTATTGGAATGCTGGATATTATCTAACTGGTACTTCTTTTCACCTTTTATTTTATCTCTATGTGATGTACCTTCCTTTTGTAACTCTCTTACTTTTGTGGTCCTTTTATCACGTGACTTAGTCATATTATTACCTATGTTGTCTTCACACATGTTTGTATTGTCCATACTGTCTGAAATTTTTTCTTCATCATATAAAGGATTTGAGAATACATGAAAATCCTTTTCACACATACCATGGCAGTAGGGAATATGATTTTCCTCTATCACTTCATCACATAAGGGGTTTGAAAACATTTGAAAGCCATTTTCAAATTCGCATACCTCCTCTTTATCAATTGTATCATCAAGGTACTCAGGTATGGATTCACTCTCCTCATGACTGGTACAATATTCTTCATCAATGTTAGCAACAATTTCTTCAAGTTCTGACTTGTACTCACAAACATCATCAATTGCTTCTTCATCAGATGGGACTTCCAAAGGGATAACTGATTCTTCTATATAATCATCTTCATTTGCATCTCTTATGTTGATGTTACTCGTCTCACGCAAATCATGTAATTTTTTATTCAATTCTTCAAGAATTGAACATGCTGATTCCAAACTGTCAGACCCACATTCTCTCACGATCAATTCCTCCAATATAGCTGAATTAAGTTGTGTATTATCAAGCATTTGGAAATAAGTCACCATTATTCTGCCAATCAATTTTTCTATAGATTCACCTTCCTTTCTTCTTATGTTGTAGATTGCATTGCCGCAATCATAATCTGATTGAATCTGATTTTGGTATGGATAACCAATTGAAGGGCTAGCGACTGAAGTGTTGTCCTCAATTACACCGTAGAATTCTTCCATGAACCACCACTCAAGTTCTTCCCATGATGAGATACTTTGTGGGGGTAACAAGCTGAATGACTGCTCTGCAACATCCTCCAATGTTAGCACAAACCATTTCATGATCGTTTCTTCTGAGTAGATTCTGAAGGTCTCAATAAACCAATAAAATGATTTTAGATGCCCAATTGGTGATTCTCTTTCATCTCCATGGAACCTCGGCATATAGATATTCAACTCATAGGGAAATGCATTTGGATACTTAGGGATGTTACCGAAATCCAATGGCTTAAATCTTCTTGGAATATTCATGTCTCTTTGTGGTTGTGGTTTCCACTGTGCATATTTCTTTTCTGAAGATGCTTCTTCATAAAAATATGGATATTGAAACATACTGAATGCTACTGATCTTTTTCATTTAATTTTCATTTTTACAAAGTCGCCACCTCTTTCATAGAGGACATAAGTTATTTCTTTCTTTTGAGTTCTCTCCCACAACAGAGTTTTTATAATTCTTCCCCAGCAGAGTCGCCAATCTATTGGGTCTCAAATCAACAGATTGGATAGGTTCTAAGGAAATGCCAACTCCTATGATCAAACCCTCCAATTGACTTGGCCAACTTATAGAGTGAACCTATTTGGTTACTAACTCTCTCACTTTAGGCTCTGCAGGACCTAGGCGGGTATACCTATTCACTAGTTGTTCCTTCAACCAATGCTTTTTATAGTAGATTTAGTGTCTTAATCTGACATCTCCTAGTCTCAGAATGGCATAAGTTTCTTAAACAGACTGATTTCAGATGTGTGTATTGATCTATGTATCTTACAAAAGTATATATATTACACTTTGGCTAAATTACCTACTATACCTACTCTACTAATCCTAATGCTTAAAATTAAAGGGTAACTAGTATGGTTAAAGGGTTTGTTTACAAATGATCAGTGCCTTTCCTCTTATTTGGGCTACAGAGTCTTATATTTCATCAGGACTTATTGTGTAAATTTATGAGACAGTTTTTAAACCCACCCCCTCTCGATGAGTCTGTCAGTTACTGTTTCTTATGAGCTCTACTTCAATGTCTATATTGTAAACCGCTTGAATGAATTTAACCCTAACGTTAAGAGACCATCTAAGGAAGAAATACATGGAACAATTACAATTCGAAAGTAAATCTTTTTTTATCCAAATCTACACTATGAAACACAAAATTTCATTGGAAGAACACAAATAACCTTATCTCCTTTAGATAATATCACAAGCAAGTGCCTTCTAAAAATATGTTAACTCTCAACACATATGAGAAAGAAAATGCAACTGGTTATTTTTGATAAAAAGTTTAAAAGTACAAAATTGCCTCCACCTCTTGTATCTCTATTCTCTCTTTTTTTTTTTAACATTTTACATCACACATATATATGTGTTTGAATGGTTTTCATACCCCTTTGGGTGAAAAGACACCCCCCTTTTAAATAAAAATAATTCCAAATCCCGAAATTGCCTTAGTTTATGTAATTAATTGTCACTTTACAAGTTGTTTGGGCATATTAGAGGTATTTTAAGGCTATTTTATGGGTATATAATGGATAAATGGTCTTTAAATGATGTAAATACCCCCTTTGGTGCTTCACACTCCATTTTTTATGCCCATTATTGTGTTTATGTTATGGTTTCATATTGTGCAACAAATATAAAATATATTACTTGTACCTATTCAATATATATATATATATATATATATATATATATATATGTATATATATATTTAGAATTTTAATTGCTCCTTGTCTTGGAATTTGGAATTCTAAAAATTGCAAATTTTAGGGTTCCAACATAGACTAGTAAAGAATACCAATGGACTTGGTTTCTCTGAACATGAGGAAGGAGAATCCTCAGAAACAAATGCTGAAGCACCAAAGAAGCAACCGACATTCAAAGGAAAAGGTAAGCAAAAATTCAAACCTGTTTGCTTTAACTGTCTTAAAGAAGGACACACTGCCAATGTATGTAGGAGCAAAGCCTACAATAATTTTCCTTACTTTATTAACAATGTACCTAGATCCAATAAGTTCAATGGTCATTGTTATGCATGCAACAAGTTTGGGCATAGAGCATTTGAATGCAAGTCTGTGATGAATAACACTGGAAGATATCCTCAAAGGACCCAAGGAATTGGTCCTGAACCTTTTGTGAACCAGAAACACAACTGGTTTAATGTCTTCAATCATCAGTCAAGAAGCGGTGGCCATCAAGCGGCAACCAGATGGAGAGAAAATTGTATGATCTGTCATGGTCATGGTCACACTGCTGCAACATGTAGAAGGAAGAATGGACACATGAACAATGGACCTTGGAGAGAACCTGGATTGGTTTGCTATCACTGCAACAAATCGGGTCACATTGCAAGATTCTGCAGAAGTAGAAAGAGTATATCTGATGATATACCGATCACTCCGGAAGGAGAGATTGATGTTGAAATAGTTCAAGCGGACATGAACAAAACCTAGAGGAAGAAACCAATAATGTTGGAAGAGGAACCGGTTTCTGCACCTAGTGTGAAAATATTGGAATCGGCAAACTAAGCTTCAAAAAGCTTAGGGGGAGCAAACGGCAAAATATTTTCGAACCCCCGGTTTACACTGGTAAAAGACCTTAATCGGTATGTGATACCTGTCGCTTGGCAGAAGACCAGAAATGGTTAAAAGGCAAATTAGGGTTTACACCCTAATAGAGGAGCATTAATGGCGGTAGGTGAGAGACATGTATATCATTTCTCACTATCTGTTTTTGAGCGAAGAAAAGGCTATTTGAGCTGAGATTTCAAGAGATTGACAAATCGTGAAGGAGATTCAAATTCAATTAGCAAATGGTCAGGTGAACACAAAGTGGTGATTCAGCAACCGACAAAGTGTGGAGTGAAGGAGAATTAGAAAGCCCTAAATTCATGTTTTAAAGGTATTCCTCAAGTTCTTAAAATACTCTACAATGGCTTCCTCATCTCATACCAGTTCTAGTACTTCCATTGAGTCTGAAAGTTTCATTCAAAGGAAGTCAAAGTATAATGCCCTATCACAAGTTTCAGCTGGAGTGATAGTAGAAGAGAGAATTTATGACTATATTGATTGCAAGATTGAAGACCTAGGGTCTCTAGCCATCCACTCTCAACTAGGTCTGTTTTGTGGAAAGGACAAGAAAATCAAACCGGAATATAGTATCTTAGAGAAGAAGAAACTCCATAATGCAGTATACTTTCTGGAAGATGTTATAGAGGATCATATTAGGACCATTTTGAGAAAAGTCCATGGTGATAAGATGTACTTGGAGAGGACACATGATATCACACAGCAGGCAATTCATGCAGTCACCGGTTTCTGCAACACAGGGGAAGTGCCAGCCCTAAGGACAATAAGCAAAATGGAAATGTCAAGGCTCACCGATTCAACAAGCAACTCGCAAGGCATGATAGTTAATCCTATCAAGGATGATCTGGTGAAGTATGTGTGTATGGTGATTGGATACCGAACATTCTCAGCCAGCAGGATTAACTCTATATTTTCTGCAGCGGTAAATGTCGTTTACCAGATGATTAAAGAGGATGCATCATTTGACCTATGCACCAGTATGCAGAGGCAACTCCTGTCTAATCTAAAGTCGATCAAATAGGATAATGCACTGAGATTCAAGTTCAGACAACTATTGGTTGGGTTGTTCTTCTATTTCCAAGGCTACTTTCTTGGAGTAGGAGATGTCCAGTGGTCTCCTGACCAACCGGTAACCAAGCAAATCAAGGAAAGCATTCAAACAATCAAAACCAGTTACCCTAATGTGCTGAACAAGTATTTTGATGAGTTTAGACAGAAAATGAGTCAAAGGATGAGGATCTCAGGTGACATCATCAAGAAATATGAAGATGACATTTGTTTCACCATCCAAGTGGACAAATGCTTAATGGAGGCTGTTGAGCCTAGAATGGAAGAAGTGGAGCCAATGGGCTATGAGGTGATGTACAATATGTTGGAAGGGTATGCCTCAACCCTTTTTGCCTCACCTCTTGATCCTAAGGCAAAGAGGACTGGAACCTATCTGGAAAGGATTGCACTGGTCGAGGAACCCTCTGTTAAGAAAGGAAAAGAACTGGCAACAAAGAAGGCAAAGGGAGTACCTGCAGCATCGGTACCAGCTACTACTCCAACTCCAAGAGTGACCAAGTGGTCACCTACAAAGAAGAAACCGGAAGTGGCATCGGCAAAAGTCTTTGAAAGAAAAAGGAAGACTAAGTCAAATGAATTGGAATTTGAAGAGACTGAGTCTGAGGAGATGCCAAAGAATTCCAGACAGATGAAGAAGATGAAGAAGAATGAACTGGCAGCGTCTGCACCAGTAAATATTGATCTCCTCATATAAACCTTTGACACATTATCAAAGAACAATAAAAAATATTAGGAGAAAATTACTTCATGATTTAGTAGATTATTATGATGATTTTAGTGATGAGGAGAAAGAAGAAGTACTATAGGAGATTATTATTTATTTGTGTAAGAATGACCGGTCACCATCAGAGATTAAATCTTAGACACCGGATTCATTATATAAGGCATTAGATAATAAATGGCGCATTGCCATAGAAAAAGAACAGGAGATTAGGGAGAAAGTCTTCGCACAGTACTTTCCCAACCTCTCAAACTTAGAATTATTTGATGTTTTGGACCAAATAATTGATGATGTTGAAAAAGACACTCATCAACATATGGATCATGCTATCCATGCTCACAAAACATGTATGGTCAACCTGCAAGTGGAAAAAGAACCGGTTATATCCAAACCAGATGAAGTTTTTGATGAAGAAGGAAACCATGTTGAAGAACCAATCGACACTATTGGTGTCGATGCCCTGGACATAGAAGATGTCACTCAGGATATACCTTATGAGGGAAGAGAACAGGCACAACAAACCAAATAGGGTAGTGAGCAAGCCAAGGACAGATGGGAAGCGGCTAAGGAATAGGAAGAGAAGAAGAAGAGGGGTGAAGATGAGAAAAAGAGGAAAGAGGAAGAGAAGAGAAAAGAGGAAGAGGAGAAAAGAAAATATGAAGAGAAAAAGAAGTAAGAAGATGAGAGGAAAAAGAAAGAAGAAGAGCATAAGGAAGAAAAGAAGAAGACGTAAGAGGAAAAGAAGAAAAAGGAAGAGGAAGATAAAGAAAAGGAAAAGTGGAAGGAAGAAGAAAAGAAGAAGAAGGAAGAGGAAGAGAAAGAAGAGGAGAAGAGGAAGGAAGCTGAGAGGAAAAAGAAAGAAGAGGAAGATAAGGAACAAGAAAAGAAGAAGGAAGCAGAGAAAAAGAAGAAGGAAGAAGAAGACAAGGCAGCAGAGAAAAGCAAAGCGGACAAGGTAGCAGAAGTGGTGAAGAGCACACCGATGGAGACTCCAAAGGCAACTGGGAGTCAAGCCAAACCGGCTGATATCACCAGTCCTATCGATCTCTAGTCTGCAAGTGAATTGGAGCTAATGCACAACATCAAGGTTGCTCAAGAGTGCCTTGAAATCATTCGAAGGAAAAAGGAGCAAGATATAATTCAAGCGGATGTAGACACCCTTACCAGTTTGATCCCCGGTACCAATCTTCCCAACACTGAATCATCACTAGCACAGCTAAAGCTACTATGTATTGTAGTGGATGATCAGGTTGAGAGCCCGAAAGAAGCAATTGAGGCAAATGTCAAGAAAGAGCATCAAAAGGCTCTTAACATTACTCTGGTGAAGAAGTTGAATGAACTCCGGTCTGAACTGCTGAAAGACAAAAAGGATATAAGGGACGCTTTGGATGAGGGAAATCTGCTACTAAGCAAAATCTGTCAACCTCATCTATTCTATGATGATGTGCTAACCCAGAAGCAAAAGCTTCAAATGGACTTATAGTCTTACTTAAGCACATTTAAGCCACCTTATGATTCCTTTGCAACTTATGGGCAAACCGTACACCGGTTTCAGATCCAGTCAGCCAAAATGGAGCAAGAGATCAGTACATAGTCTAGGGATTTGTAGGAGCTACAATTGGTTTTACTTCCACGTCTGCAAATTCTTCAGAAGTGTTATCTGAACCTGGATTCCTTGACAGTTACACAGGAAATGAGCACAATTGATGCCATGGAAGAACAGGTCTCCCAGATGCAAATAGAGAAAGAAGTGGCCACCTCCCTACTTGAGTCCTGGTCTCTATCAATGAAACAATTTTTCCAGGACTATAAATCAGTTTTTGACAAGTATTATTCCTTGTTGTCATAAACTTTTATTATTTTAATATTAAATGGAAACAGGATTGTTCGGCGGTACTTTGTCATTGTATGCAAAGGGGGAGAAGTACTCTATCTATTTTGGAGAAGAATAGGGAGAAGTATCTGGCTTTAAAATTTTTATATATGCTTTATGCTCTGCATGCAAAATTGCTATACATTGTATTTATTAAGGGATAGTGTATATGCTTAGGGGGAGCAATTTTGTTAATGGCATGTTTTTGTTGTAAAACACTTAGATGTCAAAATTTTATTTTCCTAAGTGTTGCCATCAATGCCAAAGGGGGAGATTGTTGGCATTTTTTATGTTTATGTTGTGATTGTCATTGATGGACACACACTTGCATTAAGATCCCCTTTATATGTATGAGCTAGAGTTCAACTGGTATCTGTTCCAACCGGTATGTTGTATTCTAGTCTTTAGACTATTGGTGATTTTGCAGAATGTGTTTCCCATTCTGAAGTGGCATGTTGACCCCAAGCAGTTCGTAGATCTCAAGCGGTACGAGGGAGCAAAGTGGCATAACACATTCTTACTAGTCTTCATTTTTGTCAAACCGGAAACCGGTATTTTGTATGAACTAGTAATACTCTATGATGAGTTACCAACTGACATTTTGTGATGAGTTACGAACTGACATTTTGTGATGAGTTACCAATCCATCGATTGTTTGATGGTGCCGACACACTGACGGTGCTTTTTGTGTCATGTTATTGAATATATCTAGATTCATTGAACCTAGGAAATTGTAATGTAATCCTATTGGACCGACATGAAATCAGATTCCTTTAAAAGGACATCATGTCTAGGGTTTTAGGTTCTTGTTGAAAGGGTTTATGTTGTGCTAGGGTTTAAGGTGGTTGATGAGTTGTTGTAAGAGCGATCTTATCTAAGAAGATCAAGTTGTAACTGAGTGAGAGACAGAGAAGATTGAAGTAATGCTATAATGCATTAACTATGAGCTATATTCGATCTAACCAAGTAGTTTGTGCTATTAGATAGATCAAACACTTGTTGATTACTCACATCTTTGACAAGTCTATAGCCCTTAACTGGGTAGGCCCAAAAGCCTTTTGTAAAATCCTCTAATAAGGTAGTCTTTAATCGAACTTATCTCCTAATAGAGATTGAGATTCCTAATAGGATCTGTTCTGGTGAAGAACATTGTAAGACCTTAACTGGTCTAACCTTAACCGGTCTGGTTTCTATTCTGCAGATAGTGACTTGTGAGTTCCATCTCACCATGGTTTTTCCCATTTGGGTTTCCATGTCAAATATCTTCTGTTATGGTTGTATTGCTTTTGTTGGTGAATGCTTTATTTGCATTTTGGTTTGCATGTGTGATAACCGGTCTGTCTATTAAACTATTTTACTAGTTTATATTTAGACTGCTTAAGTGTTTTAGATCAGAGATTTTTGGCATACTAATTCACCCCCCCCTCTTAGTATTCATCACCTTCTTTCAAATGAAAATTTTAAGCTCAAGAAAATGATGTTGCTGAAGAGTATTTCCTCAGACCTTTGGAAGGGCATCATTTATGAGAAAACCATAGAAAATCTACAGTCACTCAAGGATCTTAACAGGAAAATATGCAGAGATTCTAACAGTAAAAAAATTATGCAGGAATTGTGTTGCAAAGTAGTTGTGGAGTGTACTATAAAATTTTTCAGGGGACCTACAAAATCAATTGGGATGGTTATAATGATGCTTTATGTAAGATATGGACTTATCACACTGAGGACACATAAGATATAGAAAGGAAACGAAAGCTATGCAATTTATAGGGAACTTTCAAATGTTTTATGGCCGCTCCTTCTAAAATCAGAAGCGACAAGAAAAGTGCAGAGTGGATTTTAGAGTACGTTATCAAGCACTGCAATAAGGATTGGATTATTTATGGAGACATCAAAGCTCTTCCTGCTTTCAAATGAAAATTTTAAGCTCAAGAAATTGATGTTGCTGAAGAGTATTTCCTCATACCTTTCTAAGGGCATCATTTCTGAGAAAACCGTAGAAACTCTATAGTCACTCAAGGATCTTAATAGGCAAATATGCAGAGATTCTAACAGTGAAAAATTTATGCAGGAATTGTGTTGCAAAGTAGTTGTGAAGTGTACTGTAAAAAATTTTAGGGGACTTGCAAAATCAATTGGGATGGTTATAATGATGCTTTATGTAAGCTATGGACTTATCGCACCGAGGACATGGAAGATATAGAAATGGACAACGCATTTATTGACGTAAAGAAGGAGCGTCTTATGGTTGATTCTAATCCTAAGCTTCGGGAAAGGCTTATCAAAAAATATATTAAAAAAATGATGTTTTTGAGTCTTTCCATCGTTCTTAGAAATTATAGCTGAAGATGTGGTGTAGGGAAGGTATAATCCCATAGTTGGACAAGATTCAAATCACCGTGTCATTATTGCAAGAACGACGATTCCTTATGTGAAACTGGGGTTCCTCCTTGTAGAGTATCTGACAACAATGAGGAAATCACTTCAACATTTCCTCCTTGTTAGGATGGTACGCGATTTGATCCATTCACAATATTTTTTGTGTTTTCATTTCATGTAATTACTCTTGTGGCAAAATATTCTACCAAAAAGCATTAGCCAAATTATAAAAAAAAATGTGGTAAAATTTGAAAACTACACATCTACATTGGAGATGTGAAGGTCATTGCACTTGGGAACTACTACTATAGTTGTGAGGTGAAAGATGTGGTAGAGATTGGAAAGTATACTTGGATATTGAATAGATATAATGATTTTTGTTTGATACTTAGGAGAGAACTTATTGATAGATTGTACATTTTGGGGAATGGGAAGATTCTTGATGACTATTCTATGCATGTTAAAAGAATTTCATCCCTTAACTATTACTTTCATTCTTGACACAATTTATGTCAAACTTGATTAATTTATCTAAACTTGTAGAAAAAATTAGAGATTCCATAAAGTAGCCGCACCTACAAATATTAAAATTTCAAAATATGGAGAGCTTAAGTCTTAAATGACACAAAATCAGTGACAAAGATCATAAATAGACTTGCTATGATAGACATAATGGAAAAGCGACAATGTATAAAGGAGACATATCATAGTCACATGGAAACATACAAAAAATGCAATCATGCTTCACATAAGAGTCAAGGCAATCAACTCATTTTTACATGGGGCGGAAACATGATCAATGATCACAACTACAAAGTAGCTATACAAAATAGGGAGAAAAGATAAAGAACGGTTATGAAGTTTTGAAGAGTTTTCTCCCTCAAAAATAATGTTGTAGAGAAACACAGTCTAAGCACAAAGAAGCAATCAAAATCAGTTTTGATAGTCATCAATAGGTAGCATCTAGGGGCATTAAATGAAAATCCTTATTGTTGAAAGTCAAGGAAAAGATATGAGAAGATTGATCTAAGATCTTGTTGGTAAACATAAATTTAAAATGACAGCCAAACATCAATGTGATAGAGCTTAAGGCTCAAAGATCACAATGACTTTAATGATAGTCTTTGTCAAAGCATGATATTAACAACCCAAGAGGAATGGTAGTCATAAAAAAGTCTTGAGACATAGAGCAGTTGAATCTCAAAAGGGGAAGGCAAATACAGTCATAATAGTCATCTACCCAAAGGAGCAATAGAGATTCCAAGAAACACAACCACCATCAATGAGCTTCCAACAACCATTAAAATGTACAAGGGTCATATGCAGTCCTATTATGGCTGTCAATATGTTCCTTCCATGATAGACCTAGTGGTGATAAAAGAGATGTAGGAGGTCATGATTAAGTCTACTCAAGGTGTAGACAAGGTTAAGGCAGTATTAGGATAGAGTTACAAACATTAAGACAGTAAGAGTAGCCATAGAATGGTCATAAGGGAGATTTACTTAACGATTTAAAAAAAGCACTCAAACCCATGAGATAGAGAAGTAGTAGTCAAGATATCAAAGAGAAGAACACTCGATTAGCAAGAAGAAGGATATCATTATCTTTATAGAATAGAGTTCATAGAGAAACACACACTTAGGTATGATCAAAGACACTCAAAACATTGAAGATGAGAGTCAATGATCAAGTAATGATGGTCCAAACCTAAAGCATCTACAGTGGACATCACAACTAAAGAGAAAAATAGCTAAAGGCATAAAAGAGATATCTATTTTGTTCTCTGGAGACTGCAAATATGCCCCTTCAATGTCTGAGACTTCGGCCTTAATGACTTCCCTATTGGTTGTTTCAAGTAATGGGCATGTATAAAGGAATAAGCATCTTGAAGTCTTTATTTTGGATACAAAATCTCTCTGTGACTTATGAAATGAAGCATACACCAGATCACTTGATTACCCTCCTCCTTGTGTTTAGATTTGGGGTAGTCTTTACACAATAAAATGCCCTTGACTTCTACAAAATATTGTCATTTCTCTATTTCTATCTTAAAGCATAGGCTTTGGAGAGAAAATCTTTAAAAAAGAACAAGAATAAAATCTCCTCCATATTTCTAAAGAGCTTGAAGTTAGAGCTTTCAATGATATCAAAAACTCTAAATCTAAATTACTCACTATTACGTGGGGAAACACCATAAAATCTTTTCCTGTGAAGAAATAAGGTTTTAAAAGGCTTAAAACCTCACCTTTTGCGTGAATCAAACTATTGAATTGGAACTTTGAGAGACTCTTAAGAGCCCTTTTAGGAGTTTTTTTTAGTTTCCTCTATGCATGAAGCCTTGCATGCCACAAATCACTGTTCTTTAACAAGCTTCTAATGATAAAACTGTAGTATAGAAAGGTTTACATGCAATTTGTTCACAATATTACTACATATAGTTTTTGTAGAACCAAAACGCACTCAAAATGCCGCCTACGTTAATGTATGCTAGAATATTTGGCACCAATAGAGTGCTGACCAAAAATGGCACCCAACATGAAATTTCACTCAAAGAATTTTTTTCATTTACTGCCATTCATCTTAGCCTATAAACAATATTTCTAAAATGTAATTTTTTTATTTTTATTTTAATTAAGACAATTAGAATATTTTTAATGTTTAATTTAAGATAATATATATAAAGAATAATTTAAATATTTAAGGTAAAATATTTATTTTATCTTCAAAAATTGTTTTAAATCCAAGTGAAATTGTTATACTTTTATTCTTATTATATTTTTAATAGAAATAAAAAAATATAATAGAATACATCTGCTAATAAAAAAAATAAAATTTATAAATAAAAATAATATATAAATAATAAATAATTTACAAACAAAAATATTAGGATCATTTTTTTATATCATTTCCACAAATACCTAATTTCTTTAAGAGAAGAGCCAAACAATTATATAGTCATTTATTTAGAATTTCTCTATCATCTATCAAATCAGTCATTTATTTAGTCATTTTTATTTGTGTGATCTCACTCGATGACCAAATTAGTTATTTATTTAGTCATTCATAGATTTTTGTAAAAAATTACTTAAATTTGGTTTCGTGACTAAAATTTTTGGTCATGTAGTCATTTATTGGCCATATTTCTACTAGTGGTCAAATGATGAATCAGATAAGGGAAATACATGTGATAATGAATGGGTGTTTATTGCTATCAAGGAAGATGATCCAATACCTATTGATTTTGCTAGCTACATGAATGTGGAAAAGAGCTTTGACTACACAAGTTGAAGAAAAAGATGAATGGGTGATTGACAGCGGATGCTCTCATCATATGACAGGTGATAAGAGAAAGTTTGTAAGCTTGGAAAAGTATGAAGGTAGAGTTGTAAGATTTGGTGATGATAAAGATGGTGTAATCAATGGCAGAGGTTCTATTTCTCTTGATTGTAATCCGGGATTGAGATTGCATCAGGTAAAAACACTAAAGGTAATATCTTTCACTTAAATAGTGCTAGAAAAAGATGTTTGATTGCTTAGGTTGATGAAAGTTGGTTGTGGTATAAGAGGATGTGTCATGTGAATTTTGATAACATTATTAAGATAAGTTCTACTCAGGCCATGAGAGATCTTCCTAAGTTGATGAAACCTACTAACCCTATGTGCAAGGAATGTTATTTTGGAAAACAAACAAGAATTTCTTTCAAGAGTAAGAAGCGTTTTTCAAATGGATTGTTGGATCTTATACATATTGATTTGTGTGGAACTTTTAGAGTTAGAAGATTGCAAGGAGATAGATATTTCATGTTGCTGATTGATGACTATTCAAGGATGATGTGGGTTACTTTCTTGAGGGAGAAATCCAAAGCTTTGGAGAAGTTCAATATTTTCAAGGCTATGGTTGAGACTGAGATAGGTTTGTAGCGGAAGCATCTAAGATAAGATAGAGGTGGTGAATTCACTTCTGGTAAGTTTAATGCATTTTGGAAGGAATAAGGGATAAGAAGACAGTTGTCTGCTCCGAGAACCCTTCAGCAAAATGGAGTTGTGGAAATGAAGAATAGAACCACAAGAAGCTACTAGGAAAATGATGATTGAAGGAAATGTTCCACATGTCTACTAGAGAGAAGCTATGAGAACAACTGTTTACACTCTTAACCAGATGCAGATCAAAGGTTATACAGATAAGACCCCTTATGAATTATTGTTTGTTCATGCTCCTACTATTAAATATTTCAGAATTTTTGGAAATGAATGTTATATAAAAAAGGAGGAATATTTAGGAAAGTTTGATGCTAGATGTGATGAATGAATATTTCTTGGTTATTCTACTAAAAGAAAGGTCTACTGGTGTTATAATAAGATATTGGGAAAGATAGTTGAGAGTGCAAATGTTAGGGTTGATGAAGGCAATGAGAGTTAGTATAGATCTTGCAAATATGATTCAAATGATTAGAATGACAGTTCAAACAAAGGGAAGCAAGTTCAAAGTTAAAATCAAGTTAAAAGTCAGAATCAAGTTCAAAACACTCTGGTGAATCCAAAAAGTCAAGGTGAAGGGAATAGTGCAAGTGCTGAAGAAAGAGCTCAAGAGTCTGAAATTCAAGAAAACTCCTAAGACTCCCAAGTATGTAAGATTGAATCATTCTAAAAATTAGATTATAGGAGATATAAATAAAGGTGTTTAGACTATAAGAAGAGTTGTTGTAGATCAGGTTAAGTATTGTTTGATTTCTAAGATTGAACATAAGGATGTGAATGGAGCATGTAAAGATGAACATTGGGTAAAAGTGAAGGAAGAGAATTGAATCAAATTGAGAAGAGCAATACATTCTTGTTCCCAGAACTAAGAGCAAAAATGTAATTGGAACTAAATGGGTCTTTTGGAACAAGTTGAATGAGCAAGGTGAAGTTGTTAGGAATAAAGAAAGACTTGTTTGTAAAGGTTATTCTCAAATTGACAGAATTTATTTTGAAGAGGCTTTTTCTCTGGTGGCAAGGATTGAAGTTGATAGATTATTTATTCCTTATATTTCTTACAAGGATTTCAAAGTCCATCAAATGGATGTCAAGTTAGGATTCCTAAATGGTGGTTTGGAAGAAGAGGTGTACATAGAGCAACCAAATGGATTTTAGTTGACTTATCAATGAGATATGGTGTGTCGATTGAAGAAAGCATTGTATGGATTGAAGCAAGTGCCAAGAGCTTGGTATGCTAGATCGGATAAGTATCTATTGAAGCTTGGATTTAGCAAAGGTACTGTTGATAGTAATTTTTATTTCAAGATTGATCATGATAACATTTTGATTGTTGAAGTTTTTGTTGATGATATTATTTTTGGAGAAAATGATAGTTTGTGCAAAGAGTTTGCTGATGAGATGCAGAATAAATTTTAGATGTCTATGATTGGAGAGATGAAATTCTTTCTGGGATTACAAATTACTCAATTAGAAAAAGGAATCTGTACATCTCATTCCAAGTATGTGAAAGAGTTGTTGAAGAAGTTTAGTTTGGAAGATACAAAGCTAGTTGGGACTCCTATGGTGACTAGATGTAAGTTGACTAAGGATGACGATTATCCTAAAGAAAATCAAACCAAATACATATCTATGATTGATGGATTATTATATTTGCTTTAGAATAGATTGGATATCATGAATGATGTTTGTCTTGTTTCTATATTTCAAGTTGATCCTTAGGAATATCATGTTGTAGTTGTTAAAAGAATCTTTAGATATTTGAAAGGAACTGTTGATTTTGGTTTATGGTACCATAAAGATGATGATTTTACTTTGAGTTCTTTTACTGATAGGAGATGTGGATGACTGAAAGAGTACTAGTGGTGGTGTATTTTTCTTGGGAAAAAGGTTGGTTTCTTGGTCAAGAAAAAAGAAGAATTCTATTTCTCTGTCTACTATAGAGGCAGAATATATTGTTGCTACTAACAATTGTACTCAAGTAATTTGGATGAAGTAGATGTTGAAAGATATCAAAGTAGTGTATTATGAGCCTGTTGCTATCTATTGTGACAATTAAAGTGCAATTAACATTTCTAAGAATCCAATGTTGCATTCAAAGATCAAGCATATATCTAAAAAAAATCACTTTTTGAGAGACAAGGTAAATGAGAAGGAAGTCAGATTGGAGTATATGCCTACAAAAGAACATATTGTAGATATTTTAATGAAGCCTTTGCCTAAAGATAATTTTGAGTATATCAAAGGGAAGTTAGGGGTGATTTCCCCTCCTAATAAAAACTAAGGTACATTGGTATGCATCAATCTAGTACATTTCACAGTCATATTTTGTGATTTGGATTGATCAGTGGAGGTTGCTACTCAGGGGGAGTAGTTAGTGAATTAGTTTTGTGGTGAAAATATGTTCCTTTTCCATTGATTTCAAAGGGGCAGAGATTCATGTGAAAAATAGTGTTGGAAGAGAGTCATGAAAGGGGGAGAGAGTAATTTGAGAGAGTTGTTGATTTCTTTGGCATTGATTATTGATTTCTTTGTCATTGATTATTTTTCACATCATATGTTGTCATTAATACCAAAGGGGGAGATTGTTGGATTTATGGAGAGATTTTTGTTGGTATACTACAAATATGTGCTTGAGTGATATTTGAGAGATGTGTTGTCATTGATGTCAACATATTTCTGTATCTGTGTTGGTGATGTAGTGAGTTCAATGAGTTAGTCTATTTCAACATGTTGACGATCAGAGTTTGCAGATGAAAGGGTTTGTAGATGTGTATAGATGATTTAGTGCAATTTTCAAAGGTTCACATGAATATTTGAGTGAGTTATGAGTATTTATGTTGTGGCTAGTTTTTCAGTTGTTCAATAATGACAAAGTGTCACTATTTTGATCTGCATTGCTCCGCATTATAATATCTTGTTCTATGGATTTGGGAACATGTTTGGGACATTGATGTGTATCTTTAATTCAAGTGGTTTTAGGTTTGAAGCTCCACAAGTTATTTTTCCAAGTTGATAGTCATTGTAGTTAGAGTTCTTGAGGTCCGATATGATGATGTTGATGATTCTAGTAATTTGAGTTAGTGCAGATGTTGGGGTGGTAATTCATGATGCTTGTAGATGTTTCTAAATCATGTGCCTTTTGTGTTGGTGGTTTGCATTGATCATTGTTCCTGTATTTGATGACCTTCTTTGGTATGGTGCTATTATTCATGTTCTTAGCCAGCTAGATGCTTCTAGCATGTTGTGGATGTTCAAGGCATAATTCTTGGAGGTGTAGTATTTTCAAGGTGATTGATTTGGGTCTATGCTATGTCTTAGCCAACATTGTTTGGTCTAGATATGATATTGTAGCATGTATGGTTATACTTTTGTAATTAGGTGGTGAATGTTGAGCCAACCTTGATGATCTTCACAAGGTTGATGTCATGTATAAATAAAATTAATATCTTTGTAATTGATTGTGTGTGTGAATGAGAATTAGAATGTGTGTGAGCAAATAATGTATACATCTTTTAGTGGCAGAGAAGAAGTGTGAGAAGAAAGTTGTTATGTGCTTAAAAAGAACTGTAACTAAGCATTAAAGATATGCTATCTTTCAGATCATGATCTTCTAGATGTGATCTAAATCTATTTGTAAGATAGTGAGTCTTCCCTAGGTTGTAGCCCTTATTATTTTTGAGTAGTGAGCTCTAGGCAATGTGCCTGAATGCATGCACATTCCCCATTGTAATATTTTGTATACTTCTAACAGAGTATCATCATATTATGGGTAGGGTCCCACCATGGTTTTTTCCTTGATCGGGTTTTCTATATCAAAAATCTTGGTGTTATGTGTGTTCTTGATGTGATGTAGATTTATGCTTTCATGGTTCATTATTAGATCCAAGAATAAACTGAATTTGTGTGTGTTTTTGACACAACTGATGCACCCCCCTCTCTTAGTTGTCTGCTCGGTATCAAAGCTATTTCATCAAGTTAGAGATCCATATCAAGGATAAAATACATTCAACACCAAGGGGACATCCTTAACAAAAATACATGTCTTCATGATGCAAATCTTCAAGGAAGAAAGAGATAGTTATAAATGAAATATCTTAGAACAAGTGTAAAGTGATCTTTATCAAGGACACATGACTATCAAGGGAGAGGAAGATATTTTTTGTCTAAATATATCTACCTCCATAAAGAAAGGATATCTTCAAACAAAAATGATATCTTCAACACTAAAAGGGGAAGGAGATCAAGAATACACTCCTTTGCATTTGCTAGGAGAGAGGATTCTTTATTAAGCATTGCACTTTCAACACCAAGGAGAGATCCTTTTTAAAAGAGATAATCTTTCAAGAAAAGATGGGATCCTAATCAAGGATACCTGCCTCCAAGCAAGGAGAAGATCCTCATGAAGGATGAACAATTATATGAAAGATAGACAAATTGTTATAAAAGATACAACTTGACAAAGAATAATTAGGCTATTTTGTTTGAAAACTACTCTTGCCTCCTAGTATAGAGACAAGAATAATTATGATTATGTTGCTACACAAGTATGATTGCACCTAAAATTGCACCACTGTAAATGATAATGAGTCCCCAAAAGGTAAGATACAAGTGTCACATAGTGAGAAGTGATATAATAGGTGTAGACACCTAAAAATGTCTCATTAATCAGATACTAATTATTCGTCTAATTGATTAAATAATTCTTTAATTCTTTAATTAATTTAGTTAAACTTATTCTTCTAAATTCATATTTCTTCATCATTTTACTAATTATCCTATTTCAATTTCAATTTCTAATCAATTCATCATTAACCCTCTTCTAAATATTAATTAAATATTTATTTTTTTATTAATTGTGATTTTAATCCTTTAATTTAAATAATATTTATTATTTAATTAAATTCATTTTCTAAATAATTAAATTTTTTCTTTAAATTATTTAATTAGCTAATTAATTCTTCTAATTCAAATTTCAAATCCCCAAATTCTAATTTCATTTAATTTCATATTCTTCTAATTTCATCTAATTTCATTAATTCTCTGAATTCAAATTCAAATTCAAATTCTTCTAATTTCAAATACATGTACATGATTTCAAAAATCAAATTAAATATCAAAGTCAAAGTTCTAAATATATTCAAATAACATATTGAATTTAAAATAAAATCAATATTTGAATTAAATCTCATGCAAAGATTAAATTGAAAATTAAAGTCAAAGTGCAAGCACATGCTAAATTAATTAATTTAATTAATTAATTAATTAAATCAATTATCTTTTCAATCTATATTTCTATCTTCCACTTTGCTTTTTCCCAAAAAGCTTTCAATCAGTCAACTATTCGATCTATTTTAATTGATCTTTTCAATCAATTGATTAATTAAACCATTTCTTTAATTATCTCCAATCATTCTTTTTCTATATTCTAAATAAATGCTTTCTAAATAATGCTTTCTAAATAATGCTTTCTTTGTCATCAATCAATTATCCTCCATTCATTCTTTTTCATCTTCCAATCAACTTTTTTTCTCAACCAGTTAACTCAATTAATAATTCAATAAATTATGTTCCACCTCCAAATTAGCAATTCAACTATCAATCAACATGTGAGCTCACCTGAGTTTCACCTCTTGATCAATCACATCCACCTCTCCAATAATTTATAAATTGACCATTCAATCTGCATTTTCAACAAACATGAACTTCGAATCTTTGTGTCATTTGCAAGTTGCCAATGCAATTTCTAAGAGCCATCATACCACAGAGAAGAGAAGAACAATGGAAGTCATATGTGGTCATGGAATAGGGAGTCTTAATTGAATATTTTATATTCTTATTACTTTGCTTTGCATTTTTTCATTGGTTTATTTAGGATTCTTTGATTAGATAGGGATTCATGATTTCCCTCTTATTCTAATTAAATAATGATGAATTTTAGATACAACATTTTGGTGAACCTGATGTGAATCACACCTAATTAACCCTCTATGTTTTTTGTGTGATTTTTGCATATCGTATAGATTTTCAGATTTTTTACAAGTTTTGTACAAATTTCAAAAGAGGAATCAAACATCATGCAGACATCATCACATAATCGCATAGATAGAATTATGCATTTGACCTGTCAAGGTCATGCATTCATGTTGATACCCTCACACATTCGCTTAGATATAATTACGCATTCGTCATTCATAGTTAGGCATTTTGTTTGTTTCATTTTTTTATTTTTTAATCCTTTGTTTTGTTTAAATTCTATATTAAATTTTGTAAATAAGAAGATTTTTTATCCTTATATGATGCTTTCACTATAACATCTTATGGCACATAAGGTAAAATTTAAGATTTTAGATGCTCGAAGAAAAGCAGAACAAAGGAGGCAAGCCAGACGTTATCAGCAAATTCTAAAGGCAGAAAAAAGGATACGAGACCTAGAGGACCAACTAGCTATTGACAAATACAAAAGCCTAGTTCTATCATACAGAGTAAAATATGACTTGCTTAATATAGAATAGTTGATGAGAGATATGACTAGGGCCTCATAGTCTATTTTGCAAGTTTATGATGAAGTTTAAGCTTTTTTGTAGATTTTCTAATTTGTCTATTTATCTATCACACATTTGCCTTGTCAGTTTCACGCATTCGCTCTGTCAGTTTTATGCATTCACTTAGTCATCATAATGCTTGGACATTATCATGCATTCTCTCTATTAGGATCACACATTTGTTTAATAGGTAGTTTGGTTTTCTATTTTTTGTGTTTTTTGGTTACTGATTCCCTGTTTGATGAATGTGGTGAAATCAGAGAGAAGGCTTGATCATCCCAGATTATTTTGGAAACCACTAATAATTTGATTGTAGGATCCTTCAAGGTTAAATCACTTTTGGATTTTGGGTTTAAAATTGACATGCATGCTTTCACACTTCAGATTGGTGCTTAAAACAAATCTGGTTAAAATTGACATGCATGATCTCACACTTCAGCTTGGTGCTTAAAACAAATCTTGTTAAAATTAACATGCATGCTTTCACACTTTAGCTTGGTACTTAAAATTGATCTTGGGATTAAAATTGGCATGCATAATCTCACACTTCACTTTGGTGTTTAAAATAGACATGCACATGCGTATCTCACACCTTAGTTTGGGCTTTAAAATGAATGTGAATCAAGCTTATGAATAGAATAAATCACACATTTTGATATTTATGGGGAAAAGAACTTTTTGTGTCTTGGGTGGACCTATTGTTGCATTAAGTACCTTTCCACCCACCTTTGGGGTCTTGGGAGAGAGGGAAAGGTGATAATGACACCCATTATTTATTTTCAGTAGTGAGGGGTATCTTTGACTGGGGATTTCATCATCCCACAGAGGTAATTTGAATTGGGATGTGTTGGGGATATCATTTCTCCCAGCGTACTCTCGAGCAGGTTTTTCGAGCTTCTATATAAACATACTAGTCAGGCGGCTAGAGTGTTGAGTGAATTTGACGTATGTGGGGGTCTTCTCTGCACCGATAAGCTTAACTAAATCCTTAAGTGGCTTGCTCTTAGAATCCGTCATTGGATCAAAATCCCTCAAAACTTACAATAAGAACTAACTTAGTAGTCCAAATCCCACGTTTATTGGTTCCGAGTGTGTGGATCATACCCCATAGATACCCTCCATGTACCTTTCATAATGAGACAAAAAATCCTCGGTGATAAGATCTTCAGATCTTCGGGGTAAGAGAGATTGGCATACCCGAGAAGTGTGTGTCATGGAGTGGATCTAGTGCTGCCAAAATCTCTATCTATTTGTCTTGTTTTGGTATTTTGTTGCGGGGGGGCCATTAAATGGTTTCCACTCTCCATCCTAAGATTATCTTATGTGTTTTTATGTGTATCGTTGTGCTAGACCAATATTGAGTCGGTATTTGAGCTATTTTAGGCCCTACCTTGTGTATCTCTGAATTCTTAGAGTTTGTCATAACATAGTTCATCTAGCTATACTTATCTTCAGATAGTGTTCTCAGAACTGAAAAATAGACTTGTCCTACAAACAGAGTTACTTGAAACATAGTCTACCATGAAGTATCTGACAGTCCAACAAAGTCCAAAATTTTCATAGTGGAAAAACATCTTACATACTTGTGATCATAGTTCTTCCTAGATTCCATAGGTTTTGCATCAGTCTTTGCATTTTAGTTCTCATTATCATCCTTAGTACAGTCTTCATTTACATCATTACTTTGCATAGTCTTCATTATTCTCCTTATTATAGTCCTCATTTATTTCCTCACTTTGCATAAGTCCTTGCATAGTCCTCATTATCGTTCTCATAGAGTTCTCATATACATCATCGTAATCTCTACACAAGTCCTTGCATAGTCTTGCATAGTCATTATAAAGTCCTCATAATATTTGCATATAGTCCTTGCACATTCATCATAATCTTCACATAACTCCTTGCATAGTCTTCATCTACATCCTCATAGAGTTCCCATATACGTCATCATAATCTTCACATAAATCCTTGTGTAGTCATCTTTATCTTTTCATAGGCCCTTGCGCAATCGTCATAATCCTAGTTTTAGTCCTTGCATAGTCTTCATCCTCATAAGACATGGGGTCAAATTATCATCTGCATTTTGCATTATCTTCAAAATTAGGTTGTTCCCTAATCCAAGTTCAAAATTACATTGTTGTTCTTTAGGATTTCATCTTGTCATTCCTTAATCCAATTTGTCAAAAAAATTCAAAAACATAGGTTGCATTTGTCATCCTTAGTTACGTTTGTCCATTTTCAAAATTCTCAAAATCCAAAAAAAAAGAAGTAGGGTTGCACTTTCATCTCTTAGTAGAATTGCATTTCATCTAGGTAAACTTCAAAAATCCAAAAAAAATGGCATATAGTGCAATGGTTGAAACAAGCTCTCAAACTTCTAGGAGACAACCTTACCCTTATCAAACTTCCAACTTTTGTGGGACCATGTCATCACAACCAAACAATCAATTATCTCAATCCAATATATACATGTCCCAAAATGTGCATCCAACTTATCAAGATCAAATAATTGTCATACCTATTTCTCCACCACTTGAAGAGAAACTATCTCGAGAAATAGAGATCTTGGAACAAAATGTTAAAAAAAGTGAAGTGAGTAGATCCCAGATGTTCAAACTATTTCAAAAATTTGGATATCACAATATGAACTTAGAGCCAGTTGATGTGCAAGCTCTTATTATGAAATTAGACATACTAGTTATTCTCAAACAAATAAACATGAGAAACCAATATCAATAGTAAACATAGCTAGAAATGCAAGTCCAACAACTAATACAACAAACAACACAACTCTTAGCGCCATAAATTGTATAAACAAGTCAACCACTACCAAGTTCACACACAATTACACAATCAATTTTGCCTTCAGTCACATCACATGTCTGTGAATATCCTCGTATGTCTTCAAATACATCACCATTGGTATCCCAAACAAATGCAAGTGTATTTAAAAAAAATTCATCCTTTTGACATCAATCGAACATCGCCAATGTGTCACCTATCATGCAGCAAGGTAATTTGCCCATGTCTAGCAATGACACTTCCCATCAAGACTTTGCAAGTCTCAAGTAGCCTCCATATCTTCCACCATTTCCTGATACCTTGAAGTCACACAAGAGTAGTTTTCACCATCTCTATCCAATAATGCAACCTCCCAAGGACTATCGATAATAAGTTTCCAAGATAATACAATTCATGATGCTAGTTCTTTCCATGCATTAGAAATTCAAGATCCAATGCCATCATATACTCCTATTATAGAGAGTCCTATACAAAATCCTTTCTCATCAGGCCAAATTGTTGAAACCTTCCAAGAATCTCCCATGAATATCCAAACTCCTTCCCCGTGTCAAGAGGATGATCCAAAATTAGAAGAAATGAGTCCTAAAACAAATAACGATCAAGAACAAACTTTTCCATCCTACCCAATTTTTGATCAAGATCCCACTGACCAAGAATCTTATGATGACCCCCTCGCTCTTTTCTATTCTGTTCATAATGATACTCTTTAATCTAAAGAACAAAGTTTCCTTTCAAGTCCCATCCAACATCCACCTCCTAAGAAAGAATATGGCATCCCTTCCATCCTTCCTAATAATAATTTCCAATTCAAGATCAAAGTATTCCTTCACCTTCATGTCCTAAGCAAGATCCCTCCACCTCTTCATCTCCATGTCATAATCCTCCATGTTCCTCACAATATTCCCTCTCAAATGAACTTACCATTTCTCTTAGTCCCCCTCATGATCCTAATCCCTATACACAAGTTTTTCATGAATTCCATATCAATGAAATCACTTATCCTGATCATACTATAGAGAGCAATTTATCAATGATTGTATGTGTGTCATTTTCACATGCCAATGTGGTGACAAGCACAAGCATAAAACTAGCTAATGAAACCAACACCAGAACTACTCCATCATCTTCTTCAAGCACAAGCATAACACCAACTAATGAGATCAATGCTTGGTTGGCTTCATCATCCTCTTAAAGTGCATCAATAGAAATAGGCATAACACCTTCTCATGTCACAACTTCAAAATGAGAATCTATTTGCTTCATACACCCACACTTGATAGATTGGGGGCAAGAGGATCTATCACAATTGGATTGCTTCAAAAATGATAAGGCTATATCTAAATTCATGGGTGCTAGAGCTAGATTTCCCTCCGATAATCCACAAAATCCAAAAACTAAGGAAATCAACATTGGAGATGCTGAACATGTACACTTAGCCGAGTCCTTATTGAAGAGGGGAAAATAAGAAATGTAGGATTAATGATTAGTATTCAAATAAAATACATAAAACACAAAGAATGACCATTTATACCTTTCTATTTTACCTCTCCCTCAAATTGAGCTTGATGAAGTGGAAGATGTGCCCTTGATGTGGTCCTTGCTTGATGTGGATGTGGATTGCTCTCCTTTGCTTCAACAAAATTGTTGGATCAATATTAGGATTGGATTGTGATAGATATATGAGGATTTGTATTAGAAGAGGATTGGATACAGGATCATGAAGACATTATGATGGCATGATAATAGAAGATCAAAGAGGATAGAAGAAGAATGAGGATGCTATGAAGAAGATGTGTCCTTTGAGGAGGAAATGATCTCCAACTTATAGATTGGAGGAGGCCAAGGAAGGGCCAATATTGATTTCTTTATGGAGGGTTGAGATTGATTTGAGATAGAAGGCATGGATCAAGGGTGCCTTGGGAAAATAAATAGGAATATAAAATTCCTTGAGAAGAGGGGGGAAAAGAAATTTGAATTAAAAATGAGGAATTAAAAATTTCAAAATAAGGATGCATTGAGGGATTCAAAGAAATTTGAATTTCTTTGAGAGGGTCAATGTTGATGTGACATGAGTGGGAATTAAAAATTGGAGAATAATGATAAGTATGATTATGAGAGATACTAGAAGGATTAATTAGGTGGAGTGGGATTAGGAAAAGTGTTTTGTAGGAATAACATGAGTAGGTTAATTAATTATAATTAATTAACTGAGTGGGTTTAGAGGAAATAATTATTGGAGGGAATTTAGAAGAATAGGGGAATAATTAATTTATTTGATCATAGTGACAGGATTAGTCAAATTAGATTTAATTAACATCAGGAGGAATAAGGATAACACAATTAAATCAATTAATTATGTTGAAAGGCTTAAATTGATTAAATATTAATTTTAGGTGTCTACATTTTTCCCCTCTTTCATATAGCATCATGAAATGATGTTATATCAAAGAAGAATAAAACATAGTGGAAGAAAAGGATAAGGACTAGTAGCATGATGTCCCAGTCATAAGATGACTAAGAAGGACATGGAGGAAGGATGATGAGGAAGTAGTTGTATGCCCCCTCGAGAGGACATGCGAGTTCAAAGAACATGGGTGTGCTCTCGAAATGGATTAGAAGACTAGGTGATGAAATGATGAAAGAGGTAATGAGATAAAGAAATGATAAATGGATTGGATTTCTTGTTGAGAAAATATATAGAGAAAACCTAGATTTGATATTTCCATGGATAGTCTACACCATTGATTATAAGAACCAGGATGATATGAAGATCCAAGGCATGGACTCACGCTTAGTCAAATAGGAACGCCTTGCATACAATCATGCAAGTGTTGATAAACACTAATGTAGGGTTGCTGGTTCGTACAAGGAAGACCTTCAAACACACCATACCATGAAAACTATGTCCCATTATACACTAGCCAAGACATACCAAGATATAGGATGATCAAGGCAGTCCTAAACAAGTATAGGTCTGGGACACAAGATGAAAACAAAGAGAAAAGATCAAGCATGCAAACAATATACACATGACCAACTGACATCTCTTGCCAAGAGTAGGAAATGGATTTGGATAAACTGTTGGACTAGGGAAGGAGGCATCTCAAGGGGAAGGTGATGGATTTGGATAAACTGCCAGACATGGCAAGAATTCCTCCTAATGGGCAAGGTATGGATAGCTTGATGGATGACAAAAGACAAATGGATGTGTAAGGTCTGTAGGTGAGGATTATTTCTTAGATTTGATTAGCACAGTATGCATTGGTGCTTGGATTAGGTGCAAGTCAATGTAAGGTCAATATGGGAAAGCTTAGTTTGATGGGGAAATATTAGTTTCATGGATTTGATAGGATTGGAAGAAGGATAAAGGATTAGATAGGATGAAAAGGGGGATGGGTGACTGAATAGGATTGGATTGGGTATGGTATTAATGATTAAATTGTAAGAAATGGAGAATATGATTGAATGAGATAGGATTGGATTAGAAATTGGGTAGGATGGGGTGGATTGGTGGATAGGATTTGATTGACTAGAATGAATGACAAGGGAGAACCAAGGATTGGTAGAAGGATGGATGGACGGATGGAGAGAGATAGTGTTTGGATAGGAGATAGATGGATTGAGTGGATAGATATGGATAGGATATGGAGGATTAAAGGATGGAGGGTAGGGTGATGGAAACCCAAGGACTATGCTACAAAGGAGTGCAATGCCCCACAATAGAGGTAGTGTAATTAGGGATGTAAGGATGGTGGATAGAGATGTATGAGTTTGAAGGATAATATGTAATGGATATGGATGGTAAACGATTTAAGGCTTGTGTTTTCCAAAGCATGCATGCATATACATTATTTTTCCTCTATATGATCCAGACCAAAGATAAGAATGGAGGATTCATTTTGATAGGATGAGGGATATGAGATGGAGGATATGGATAGGATAGTCAAGATCAAAGATAGGAAAGGAGAGTGGACTTAGATAGGATGCAGATGGATGAGCCGATTGCATGGATGAATCTTGCCCCCAAGTGTAGAGTGCAAGAGGATAGTTACACATGATGCTTGTTTGCCTATTTTTCATCATGGTACTTACCCAAAGCACCACAAGAAGTGGTTTTCACCATTGGATGAAATGGTTTTTCTTTACTTTTTTTTATTTCTTTTTTTTTGTATTTTTCTTGATTTTTTTTCTTTTTTTGAATTTTTGGAATAGTTTGGGTGGATAAGGATGAGGATGAGAAGATGTGGAAGATAGTGGATGGATTAAAGAGTAAGGGAGGACTCAAGCATCTAGTTCCATAGATGGTATGCCTTAGTATTTCTTTGAGCTAGAGGTATGCTCATAGGTGTTGGTAACAATACTTGGGGAGATGACATGGATAGGGGATGGAAGATAAGGATTTGGAAAGGATTGGACTAACAGAATGGGATTGTGAAAAATGGATAGTGGATCATGGATGGGGTTTTCAAAAATTTGTGGAAGATAAACATTAGCACACACCTTGAAGGGTGGTGGAGTAGTGGAGGAGAGTGTTTTGAATTAGATGGGGGATAAAGTGTGGATTTTGGGAAATGAGGACCCAAAATAGAAGAAGGGGATGATGGATTTTGGGACATAAGGACCCAAAATGGATTTTTAAGATGGAGGAGTGTTAGATAGAGGATTGGAGGACTTATGAATGGATGGAGCTTTTGGATTAGAAAGTTTGGATGCTGATTTTGATTTTACTTTGGAATGCATTGCTTCTTTGGGAATCCACATAGTTTTTAATTTTTAATTTTGGGGCTTTTGTGGCCTTTTTTATTTTTCTTTCTTTTAGATCACATTTTCCTTTTGAGCATGTCATTTTGAGGGGACATGTTTATTCTTTGATTTTTGTGGATTTTGAGATTTATGGTTTTTAGATTGGGCATCTAAATTGTTTCCAATAGCAATGGGATGGGTGCATGAGGATGAATTACTTAAGGATTTTATGGATGGTGGGATGATGGAAGGAGCATGTTGGGAGACATTCAATGATGTGTGCCTTTGTTGATCTTGCTTAGGGATAGTGGATGGAATGATGTAAGGACCCAAAATGGATGGAAGGAATGGAGGATTTAGTTTTGGAATATAAGGTCCCAAAATGGATGTGGATGACAGGGGATAATGGGATTTTGATTTGTATGAAGGGAATTTGGATTTAAGAGGAATAGAGGATGTACCAACATCTTTAGCATTAGCTTAAGGACCCTTATTATTTCGGAAAGAAGATGTGAGTCCATTTTGAGGGGGATGAGATGTGGAAGGAAGATTAGGATCTTTAGATGGATTGTGATCATGACATGGAGATGAAGGGATACTTTGATCTTGACTAGGGAGGGTATCATGAGATGGAGTGGGAGGGGTGATTGGATCATGGGATGGAAGAGGATCATGCGATGGAGGGAGAGGGTTGGATAGAGGAATCATATGATCATGAGAGGAAGTGGACGTGATGGGATCATTAGATGGAGTGGAGGGAGATGAATCATGAGATGGGGAGGATTCTATGCTAGCGTGCTTTGGAAAAAGATTTTGGCATGTTTGGATTTGTGGGGATTGTGTGATGGAGGAAGATATGGAAGCTTTGATGTGAGTAGATGGGGAAATGGGGGTATCATGAAGTGTGGAGGATTGAGATTTCTTTTGAGGTGGAGGTGATTGGGGTGGATGGAGGACTTGAGGAGACTTGGCCACTTTGCTTCAAGGTGGGGATTTTGTCTCCTTTTCTAGCATGTCTTGGATAAGATTATGGATTATGTACTTGGAGGATGTGGATAATATGAATTTTGGAGGATTAGGATTAGATGGAGAATTGGGTTTAGATGGGGGATGAGGGTTGGATGGAGTATTAGGATAATGGATTGGGGAATTAGGATTAATGCTTGGAGGAATGTGGAGTAAAGGATTTGGATGGGGAGTAGAGGTAATGAATGCATTGTAGAAGGATGGGGATTGGGATGTAGATGGAGGGGGAGATGGAGGTATACATATTGGACTAGAGGAGTATGTGGATGAGGGATAATATGGAGATATGGATGGGGAATAAGATGGATTTCCCTTGTCGAAGGTAGAGGAAGGATATGAGATATGGTATAGATTGGGATTGGATGTAATGTGTTGAGATGGGATGGATGAAGGTATGATAGGAGAGTGGGAGATTATGGGATTGACTTGATAGATAGGTTGAGGTGGTTCATGAACTTCCATGAGCATCTTCTCATGCCAAGATTTAAAATTATGAGTAGCCATGTTGAGAATGAAGGATTAGATTGGAATTGGATGAATATGAGGATTAGGAATTGGCTTTGAATTATGATGGATCAGATTTGGATTGTATTGGATTAGTCCTTGGATTATAATTTAATTTTATTGGAATGGTCCTTGGATTAGGACTTGACTAGATTGGAATGGGTCCTTGGATTAAGACTTGATTTGATTGGATTAGTCCTTGGATTAGGACCTAGATGGGAATTGATGATGAATTGGATTAAAGGACTGGATAATTGCTTGATGGAGGCTTGGATAACCGGATTAGGAAGATGGATGGATTTGATTGATTGGAATGAAGAGGGGAAAATGATAAATGTAGGATTAATTGTTAGTATTCAAATAAAAAACAAAGAATAACCATTTATACCTTGTTATTTTACCTCTCCCTCTGATTGATCTTGATGAAGTGGAAGATGTGCCCTTGTTTCTCCACTTGATGTGCTCCTTGCTTGATGTGGATGTGGATTGCACTCCTTTGCTTCAACATGATTTTTGGATCAATATTTGGATTATATTGTGATAGATAGATGAGGATTTGGATTAGAAGAGGATTGGATAGAGGATCATAAACACATTATGATGACATGATAGTAGAAGATAGAAGAGGATATAAGCAGAATGAGGATGCTATGAAGAAGATGTGTGCTTTGAGGAGGAAATTATCTCCAACTTTTAGATTGGAGGAGGCCAAGGAAGGGCCAAGATTGATTTCCTTATGGAGGGTTGAGATTGATTTGAGATAGAAGGCATGGATCAAGGGTGCCTTGGGAAAATAAATAGGAATATAAAATTCCTTGAGAAGAGGGGGGAAAGGAAATGAATTCAAAATTCCAAAATAAGGATGCATTGAGGGATTCAAAGAAATTTGAATTTCTTTGAGAGGGTCAATGTTGATGTGACATGAGTGGGCATTATAAATTGGAGAGTAATTATAAACATTATTATGAGAGATTATAGAAGGATTAATTAGGTGGAGTGGGATTAGGCAAAGTGATTTTTCAAAAATCACATGACTAGGTTAATTAATTAGAATTAATTAACTGAGTGGGTTTAGAGGAAAAAATTATTGAAGGGAATTTAGAAGAATAGGGGAATAATTAATTAATTTGATAAATTATTTATTGGACCATAGTGATAGGATTAATCAAATTAGATTTAATTAACACCAGGAATAAGGATAACACAATTAAATCAATTAATTATGTTGACAGGCTTAAATTGACTAAATATTAATTTTAGGTGTCTACACTTATATCCTATTGGAAAAGACATCTTTATCCGACTCTTCAAACAAAGAACAATGAACTACCTACACAAAACTCCATGATCCTATGAACAACATACACCTTAAATGATACTATATCTAAGGGTTGGGTTAGTTTAGGTTTTACTTTCCGCATTGCATCTCATTTTCTTCAAAGCACTGCATCACATATTGTTTCTTTTTCAAATGTATCGCATTCATAAAATTTCTACATTGGCATATATCAGCATCAATAAAACAAGGCAACTGTCCAAGTTTATCATCCATTTTCATTCAAGAGAAACAAGGGTCATCTCCTTTCTTAGATATTCAGACATGAAGTCTGTGAGATCCTAAGGTCATTCATTTTCAATATTACCCTGTGACAACGCTTTACTTACGGTTGGGTAAAGATTTCAATATTTGAGACTTGTTAACTCAAATCTATCAATTGGTATATCTCAAACACATTAACAAAATCTCTAATTCATTTGAGACACTTAGTTGTGTTAGACAGTTCAAATAACTAGAAGACAACTGAGAGGGGGGGGATGAATCAATTGTCTCAGATTACCAGAACCTTAAGCAATTAAAACTTTAATACTGGAACACAAAATATTAATATCAGAATGCTTAAAAAAAATACCAGAATAGTGGTTAAACCAATTAAGCATAAACAATAATCACAAAATAAATACCATCCACATGACACCAAGATTTATACATGGAAAACCTAGTAAAGGGAAAAACCACGGTGAGAAGCCTACCCACAGTCAGATAATACTTCTATAGTAAGTATGTGAATTACAATTGAAGGGCTTGCACTTTTAGGAAGGCCAACAACCTAGAGCACATTGCTCATCACAAAAGGAGCCTCACTGACTACATAGAAATCCAAACTACAATCTGGAGAAGAGGTTGAACTGCAAAGATGGCATCTCCTATGCATGGGTACAGTTCTCATTAAGCTTAGTAGTGGAGGACTAAATCCTCTTACATAAACCTAATTTGATCTCCAATGATCGACCAAATCCTCTACTTGAATGATATTACATTATTCACACATTACATATCCATATCCCATTCCCATGATCTGATCTACAATGAGATCTTACATCTATATATACAAACCCTCGACCATAAACAACCAGGTCGGCCACCAGAAAATAAACCAATTACATAATTACAAAACATGTTGGCCTTAGACTAAACAAATAATATCCAACACATAAGACATCCTAGAAATATACTGAGAGGACCAATCCACACATTACATTAAACTGGTCCATAACCTAGACCAATTGGGACCCAATATAGGCCCACATGCTAAAGCAATGATCTCCATCTTCCAAATCTCAAACATGATCACCAATAGCATCCTGAAACTCCACCAATATCTGTACCAACACCACTTATGCATATCATCAAAGATCTTCAATAGAAGCTCTGTCGATGAAACCCTCACCGAAATCGCAAGACAAGCTTCCAATCAAATAGGATAGAATCTAATCACCAGACCAAAACCAGCTAATTGAATATTAACATGACTATCATGAATAAGATAAATCTATAACCAAATTATACTGGAGCCTACCGGATCATGCCGGATCCAAACCAACCAGAAACTACTCAACCTACCAGGACCAGAAGGGTATCAATAAAGCATCCAAACAACTAGTGTTGACATCAATGACAAAACATCAATGCAACACATATTCAATTTCTCCAAATGGCCAACAATATCCCCCTTTGGCATTGATGGAAACACTAGATGTGAAAAACATCTAAGTACCAAGAAATGCCAAGCAAGTCTCCCCCTAATGGAAGACAACCAACAATCTCCCATAGAAATGAAGTTCTGAAACAAAGACCAAACTCCCCCTATGAATAATATCTCTGTAAATCTCTAAATTATATATCTCTCCCCCTGATGTATATAACTCCTTAATTTTTTCTTTTTCACATCAATATCTCCCCTTTGACTTCAATGCCAGAAATATGATAAAAATATCAAAGAAAAAACATAAACCATTGAATCACAAAGATGAATACTCCCCTTGAGCAGTTACATCCCCACATCAGTGCTGGAATGAAAATATCTTTGATAATGGATACTAGACTGGTGTCAAGCCACATCAATTAAGTCTCTACCAGAGGTGTAGAAACTCCCAATCTGTCTCTGAAGTACTCAAATGATTCTTTAGGCAAAGGTTTAGTGAAGATATCTGCAGTCTGCTCTTTAGTGTTCACATAAACCAATCTAACTTCATTTGCTTCCACCTTTTCCTTCAAAAATTTATACTTGATAGATATGTGCTTTGTCTTGGAATGAAATACCAGATTCTTTGATATGTCAATAGCAGTAGAGTTATCACAGTGAATAACTACTGATCCATTACAATCCACTTTTATATCCTTCAACATTTGCTTCATCCATAGAACCTGTGTACATTTAGTAGAAGTAGCAACATACTCAACTTCAGCAATAGATAAAGAAGTACATGATTACTTCTTGCAGATCCATAAAACCAACTTCTTTCAAAGAAAGAAAGCTCCATTGGAAGTACTTTCCCAGTCATCAACATCTCCAGCCCAATCTGCATCTGTATATGCACATAAAGTAAAGTCATCATCCTCAAGGTACCACAAACCATATTTTGATGTACCTTGAAAGTATCTAAAAAACTTTTTCACCACACTCTCATGATTTTCTCTAGGATCACTCTAAAATCTTGATACAATACAAACAACATTCACTATGACAGGCCTAGTCTGAGTCAAACAAAGTAGACCTCCAATCATATATTTGTATCTTGTAGGATTTACCGGTGCATAAACATCTTTCCTTGTCAATTTCTCACTTTTTAACCATAGGAGTACTTACCAATTTAGAATATCCCATACAAAATTTCTTCAACAATTCCTTAGCATACTTAGTTTGATGGATGAAAATACCTTTGTCAGTCTGAGTAATCTGCAAACCAAGGAAAATTTTCATTTCCCCAATCATAGACAATTCAAATTCTTTCTCCATATTCTTAGAAAATTCCATGCATAACTTATCTTTGCCTCCAAAAATAATGTCATCAACAAATACTTTAATAATCAATATGTCATCATCGGTGATCTTATAGTATAAATTACTGTCAGCATTACCCTTAGTAAAACCAAGCTTCAAAAGATATTTATCCAACCTTGCATACCAGGCTCTAGGTGCTTGTTTCAATCTATATAAAGCTTTCCTTAACCTACAAACCATGTTTGTATCATCTAATAGTGAAAAACCATCAATTTTCTCATTATAAACTTCCTCATCAAGATCCCCATTCAAAAATGCACACTTAACATCCATCTGATAAACCTTGTAGTTCTATGGGTAGCATAGGCAAGAAATAATCTCACATCTTCAATCCTAGCTATAGTTGCAAAAGTCTCTCCATAATCAATTCCTTCCTTCTAAGAATATCATTTACAAACCAATCTAGCCTTATTCCTTACAACTTTACCATCCTCATTCAATTTATTCCTAAAAACCCATTTAGTTCCAATAACATTCTTATTTTTAGGTTGGGGAACCAAAGTCCATGTATTATTTTTCTCAGTATGATCTAATTCTTCTTCCATAACTTTTAAGCAATATTCAGTTTTGCATGCCTCAATTACTAATACCGGTTCAACTTGTGAAATTAAACATACCTCATTAGTTGTTAGTCTTCTTGTTATTACTGCATTGTTCTTATCCCCAATGATTTGATCTTCTGAATGATTCAATCTCACATACCTAGGAGTCCTCTGACTCTCTGTTCCTCTTCCATGTTCTTCAGTTATTGTAGAATTTTCAGATACTGTCAGAGTAACTGGCTCAACACTTTGTTCTGGTAAAGTTGCTACTAGTTCATATATAATCATTTTCACTGCCGGTTCCTTCTCATAAACTCTGATTTGACCTCTATTTAGGTCATCCACTTTGACATTAACACTCTCCACAATTCTCTGCAATCTCTTGTTATAACATTTATATGCCTTTCTCTCAGTAAAATAACCAAGAAATATGCCTTCATCATGTCTAGGATCAAATTTTCCAATGATATCATCTCTCCTAATATAACATTTACTACCAAATATTCTGAAATACTTAACTATAGGTGTATTGCCAAACCATAATTCATAAGGTGTCTTACTATATTCTCCTTTGATATGTACTTTGTTGAATGTATAAACCATTGTGCTCACTACTTCTCTCCAGTAGATATAAGGTAGACTATCTTCCATCATCATTGTTCTAGTAGCGTCCAAGATAGTTTTGTTCTTCCTTTCCATAACTCCATTTTGCTGAGGTGTCTGAGGAGCAGAAAATTGTCTTCTTATACCATGCTTCTCACAAAAGTTATCAAACTCACTGGATGTGAATTCTCCACCATGATTTGACATCAAACATTTAATCTTCAATCCTATCTCAGTTTCCACTTTAGCCTTAAATATTTTAAACTTTTCAAATGCCTTAGATTTCTCCCTTAGAAAAGTAACCCACATCATTCTAGAATAATCATCAATAATTAGCATGAAATCTCTATCACCTTGAAAACTTTTAACTCTAGTAAGGCCACACAAATCAGTATGAATAAGATCAAGAAAATCAATAGATTTACCTTGTATGCTCATAAAAGAGGTTCTGGCATGTTTACCCATTTGACATTCTTTACATACTGGATTATAGGGCTTCATAATCTTAGGTGTATCTCTAACTGCCTTAGTTGAACTGATCTTCACAATGTAATCAAAATTCACATGACACAACCTTTTATGTGATAGCCAACTCTCATCAATTTGAGCAATCAAACATGTCTTCTCACCAGAATTCAAATTAAATATATTACCTTTTGTTGTGTACCGATTGCAATCTCCAAACTAGATCTGTTAATGATTTTGTATTTTCCATCCTTGAACTGTAATTGAAATCCCTTATCCACCAATTGTCCTACACTCAAAATATTATGCCTTAAACCTTCAACATAATAAACATTGTTAGTATTGTTCTTACCATCCAATGATATAGTTCATTTTTCTTTGATCATACATGCTTTGTCATCTCCAAATCTAACTAGACCGCCATCAAATTCTTGCAAAGATAGAAACCTCCCTTTATCTCCCAGTCATATGATGTGAACAACCACTTCCAATTACCCATTCATCCTTGTCTTCAATTCTAGCAGCAAGTACCTTCTCTTCAGGTACATTCTCTTCCAGTGCCAGAATATCTTCCTTGATAGCCAAGAAAACCCATTCCTTCCTATTATCGTAACCACTAGCAGAGTCCTCTACCGGTTCATCATCAGAATCAGTAATGCCTTCCTCATCTGCTATGTAGCATGATTTGTCTTTGTTTTTCCTATACTTATACTTGTTCTGATATCTAAGGTTAGGCTTAAAAGATCTTCTAATTCTTTCTTCAAATCTTGAATTCCTTTCAGGACATCTAGATGCAAAATGACCAATCTTATTACATGCAAAACATTTAAAAGGTTCTTTTCCTTCATACTTACTTCCTACTAGTCCTTTAGGTACTCTTTTAGTAAATAGTGCTTTAAGTTGCTCAAATTCTTCATCTTCTCTCTTCATATCATCCAATTCCTTTGCATATAAAGCTTTCCAATCTTGGTTATCAGTTGATGTTGCAGATGCATCAAAAGCTGGTTTAAACTTCACAGCTCCAGAAAGTCCAAATTCCTCAAGCTCAAAAGTAGATAATTTCCCAACCAAGGTATCCTTGTTGACAAATGTATTAGCCATTGTTCTCAATTCATTAATAGCAGCACCCTTCATCTTGTAAGCCGGTGGTAAGGCTCTCAAAACTTTAGAAACAATTTCATCTTTGCTTAGAGTTCCACCACAACATTGAATTCCCATAACAATCTCATTTACCCTTTCCATGAATGCATTAATTATTTCATCTTCTTCCATTTTCAGATTTTCATATCTCACCTAATAACCATCAAGTTTAGCAATCTTCACTGTAGGGTCACCTTCATTAAGAGTCTCCAACTTATCCCATATAGCCTTTTTCAGATGATTTATTGGTTAATCCCATTATTTGTTGACTAAAAAGTGCACACAAGAGGGCTTCTCTTGCTCTAAAATCATTGTCAAGCTCCTTATCTAGGTTTGTTGGAGGAGGATTGCCAAATTCCGGATTATAAGGTGTGACATTATTCTATGTGATCTCCCAAATCTCCTTGCCAAGACATCCAATATGAGTCTCCATCTAAATCTTCCATACTCTGCAATTTGTTCCATCAAGCCTTGGAATATCCCTTCAAAAGATAGCTCCAGATGAACTGGATGAACTTGAACTATTAGTCGCCATAGGATCTTCCTTAGGTGGTTAAGATTTCTACAAAGAGGACTAGAGCTTCGATACCAATTGTTAGATAGTTCAAATAACTAGAAGACAACTGAGAGGGGGATGTGAATCATTTGTCTCAGATTATTGGAACCTTAAGAAATTAAAAATTTAATATTGGAATAGCAGTTAAACCAATTAAGCATAAACAATAATCACAGAATAAATACCATCCACATGACACCAAGATTTATACATGGAAAATCCGGTAAAGGGAAAAACCACAGTGGGAAGCCTACCCACAGTCAGATAAAACTTCTGAACTAAGTATGTGAATTGTAATTGAGGGGCCTGCACTTGCAGGAAGGCCAATAGCCTAGAGCGCACTGCTCATCACAAAAGGAGCCTCACTGACTACATAGAAATCCAGACTACAATCCGAAGAAGAGGTTGAACTTCAAAGATAGCATCTCCTATGCCTAAGTACAGTTCTGGTTAAGCTCAATACCAAAGCACTAAATCCTCTTACATAAACCCAATTCGATCTCCAATGATCGACCAATTCCTCTACCTAAATGATATTACATTATTCTCACATTACATCCATATCTCATTCCCATGATCTGATCTACAATGAGATCTTACATCTATATATACAAACCCTCGATCATAAATAATCAGGTTGACCACCAGATAATAAACCAATTACATAATTACAAAAAATGTAGGCCTTAGACCAAAAAATTAATATCCAACACATAAGACATCCTGGAAACACATCGAGTGGACCAATCCACACGTTACATTAAACTGGTCCATAACCTAGACCAATCGGGATCCAATATAGGTCCACACGCTAAAGCGATGATCTCCATCCACCAAGTCTTGAACATGATCACCAATAGCATCCTAAAACTCCACCAAAAGCTATACCAACACCACTTATGCATATCATCAAGGATCTTCAATATAATCTCTATTGGTGAAACCCTTGTCAAAACTGCAAGCTAGGCTTCCAAGCAAACAGGATAGCATTTGATCACCAGACCAAAACCAACTGACCTAATATGAATATGAGTATCATGAATAAGCTAATTACATAACCAAATCATATTGGAGCCTATCGGATCATGTTAGATCCAAACCAACCAGAAACTACTCAACCTACCGGGACCAGATGGGTGCCGATTAAGAATCCAAACAACTAGTGTTGGCATCAATGACAAAACATCAATGCAACACATAATCAATTCCTCCAAATGGCTAACAAGTTGATCATATGACTACTAAAAAATCTAAAATTCTACTTCACTGTCACTATAATTGTCACACCCAAGTAGGTTTCATTATTTACAAGTCAAGGCAAGAAAATAAAAAAGAAAAAACACTATGCCAAATATTCATCCCAAGGAAAAAGAGAAGTGATATATAGCTGAAATATCACACATACAAAGTGTGACAAAAATATTGACTATGGGAGCATGTGAGTAACTCCATCAGGGCTATGGATGCCTACTGGCAATGGAGAAATAATTGAGAGATTATAGTCTATATCCTCGTCGGAGCTCTAAAATCTTGCTGGAAGCAAATCTCTATTTGGGGTGCTTTTGAATTTAGAATAATCCACGTAGCTAGTCATATAGGATGCTAAGGATCTTTAATAAACACAAGAGCGAGAATTAACCCATTTCCACACACATGGGCAAAAGAAGATAAAAGTTTCAAGAACCAATGGGGAAGTTTTCTACATCTCCATTTTTAAATCCTAGTCACTAAGTGTGTTAATTTGGATGTTCCAAGAGCCCTTAAGGATCATTTGACTGCTTATATATGAAATGTTTTGTACCTCCAATTTAACTGGTGTACTACAAAATGCTAAACAAACATAGTCATCCTTGTTCAAATAGGAAATGCATCTTCATCATGCATATTGCATTAACATAGGTCATTTCAAAAATTCATTGTCTCCACATGCATTCTGCAGATCATCATGTCATATAGGTCTACATACTAGGGGCATAGCTGAAAAAATCATTAAAATCATATAGAGTCCTGAAAAACTTTTAAAAAACATTGAAAAGCACAAAAATCATAAAAATCATATAAAGTCTAGCAAAAATTCAAAAACATCGAAAAAAAACAAATAAAACAAAAAACATTGGAAAAACAAAAAAATCATACCAAAAACATTCAAATATAGAGTCCTGAAAAAATACCAAAAACATTGAAAAGCACAAAATCCAAAAAATCAAATAGAGTCCTGAAAAAATACCAAAAACATTCAAATATGATCCTAAACAAATACCAAAAACATTCAAATAGGATCCTGAAAAATACCAAAAACATTCAAATATCAATCCAAAAAATCAAAATAATAAAAAATCAATAAAAATCAATAAAAAAACTTGCAATAAAATGTCTCGCAAGAATCAAACACCCTAGCAAATATCTAGCAAATGCTTTGCATGAAGTTAACAAAGTATACAACTATCTAGTCAAACATTTGCAATCAACCAATCAAGTTGTCTAATCAATCGTATCAAATATCCATATCAAGTGATCATTATCTTGTCTTAAACAGAAGTGGATACACTCGAAACTAGACAAGTCAGTCTTAAACGAGGTCCACAACTTTCCGAGATCAGACATTATCAACCATCACATCAAACAATTAAAATGAAGACACATATCGCTATGGTTGTTGGATTTTGTCTAGGTCAGTCTTTATCTTTTATCATTCGGTGACAAGTCATGTTCCTATGCTACTCAAGGATGTCCACAAGTGACTAGAGGAGTGTTGATGGACATTATCTTTTTTTTTCTTTGTTTGTTGTTTGTGGTGTGGACCAATGAAGTTCTGGGGCAATAGTTCCAGTGGGTGTCTGTGATTGGTACATTCATTCGGCAAGTATCTTATGCAAAAATAAAAGTCAGGGATGTCTATGCTTGTGATTACCCCATATACCTCGACCCTTGGCACTACAACTAGAATGGAGAGTTCTCTCCTTGTCTGCTATGTGTTTATTTCTTCAATGTGATATCTTTACATCTTGGTTCCTTATACCCTGATGTGCAAAGCTCCATTGTTACATAATAAGGCTCAGTGATGAATATATATTGCGCTATAAATAAAGGCACAAAAGTTCGTGAAAACCATCATCTTCATTTTTCAGCCTATCATTGTCAATCCATCATCTCATATCAATCATCCTCAATTGCTTCTAATTCTCATCTTCCATTCTATTTCATTCTAAGGATCATTCTCTCATATTTTATCTCAATATCATCTTCACATCACCTACCTCTATCTCTAATCAACTAACTATTCTTTTATCTCACATTTTTTCTTATTTCGAGAGATTCTTCAAACCTTTAATGCATAAACAATCTCTCGAGGGGGGATTACACCCTAAGCATTATTGGGGCAAGAAATTTTTTTGTTTTCTTTGAAACAACGTCATTTTGACATTGTCTCAAAGAGGCACAAATGTAGACACCTAAAAATGTCTCATTAATTGCATACTAATTATTTGTCTAATTGATTAAATAATTCTTTAATTATTTTAATAATTTAATTAATCTTATTCTTCTAAATTCATATTTCTTCATCATATTACTAATTATCCTATTTCAATTTCTATTTATAATCAATTAATCATTAACCCTCTTCTAAATATTAATTAAATATTTTTTATTTAATTAAATTCAATTTCTAAATAATTAAATAGTTTCTTTAAATTATTTAATTAGTTAATTAATTCTTCTAATTTAAATTTCAAATCCCCAAATTCTAATTTCATTTAATTTCATATTCTTCTAATTTCAAATACATGTGTGCATGATTTCAAAAATCAAATTAAATATCAAAGTCAAAGTTCTAAATATATTCAAATAACAAATTGAATTTAAAATAAATTCAATATTTGAATTAAATCTCATGGAAAGATTAAAGAATAAATTAAAAATCAAAGTCAAAGTGCAAGCACATGCTAAATTAATTAATTAATTAAATTATCTTTTCAATCTATATTTCTATCTTCCACTTTGGGTTTTTTCAAAAAGCTTTCAATGAGTTAACTATTCCATCTATTTTAATTGATCTTCAATCAATTGATCAATTACATCATTTCTTTAATTCTCTCCAATCATTCTTTTTATATCTTCTAATTATCTTTTTTCTAAATAAAGTTTTCTTTGTCATCAATCAATTGTCCTCCAATCATTCTTTTTCATTTTCCAATCAACTTTTTTTCTCAATCAGTTAACTCAATTAACAATTCAATCAATTTTGTTCCACCTCCAAATCAGAAATTCAACTATCAATCAACATGTGAGCTCACCTGAGTTCCACCTCTTGATCAATCACGTCCACCTCTCAATCAATCCTCTCCAATAATCTATAAATTGAGCATTCAATCTCCATTTTCAACAATCATGAACTTCAAATCTTTGTGTCATTTGCAGGTTGCCAGTGCAATATCTGAGAGCCATCATACCACAGAGAAGAGAAGAACAATGGAAGCCATATGCAGTCATGGAATAGGGAGTCTTAATTAAATATTTTATATTCCTTTTACTTTTCTTTACATTATTTTATTGGTTTATTTAGGATTCTTTGATTAGATAGGGTTTCATGATTTCCCTCTTATTCTAATATAATAATGATGAATTTTACATACGATAATAGGAATGCACATTATTTAGAATGGAGAGGACAAAGGTGCAACTCATTGTCACTTATCATTTAAATGATACCAAGTGTGTATCAGAAAAATGAAGTTAATCATAAAAACCAAAGCACCATCAAAAGTGAATCACAAACTTTTAACAATTATGCTAATCTATCCTCATCTAACCAATAGAGAAATTGAATGGAAATACAAATTAACATGAAAACATAATAACAGATATCATCATTCCTTCAATGTGGCTCCATTGTTCTTTCTTTCGTCTCTAATTTGATGTTGCTCTCATTGTGTATGTGCCAATATGAATGAAAGCAAGATTGATATCAAGGAATAATTGAAAGTACAATTCTAAGATGAAATGATTTCCAAACAATGCATGAAATTTTTAGAACTAGATGATGGCTAAATGCTTTGATAGAATAAAAATACTTATAAACTACATAAATGCTAGACAATTTGATAGAATAAGAATGCTTGAAAGTTAGTTAATTTGATTGAAGGATAGGGTCCCAATTTATAGAAAACCGAAGACTCAATGAATGAACAAGATCGAAAAGATCTTTTATTAGATGGATAGACTTGATTGAGTGCATGAAAAAGCTACCATTTGAGGAAGGATGAAGATGACAAGGAAAAAGTGGAAAAAAGAAAAAAGAATATTTTTGAGGATGCATACCTCATTTTCGAATTTAAAATTAAGATTAATGAGATATTTCAAAAAAATGAATTTTTGAAAATAAAAGATGATATTAGTTTCCCATTTTTAAAAATTAGGAGATAAATAATTAAATAAATAAAGATATTAATTTAATTATTGATGACATAATTAGCTAATGAAATAATTTAAATAAATTATTCAATTATGGGAGATAGAAATTGAACATTTAATTAAATAATTAAAATTATTTAATTTAAGTGTAGAATTCAAAAAATTAAATAATATAAATTATTTAATTAATATTAAAAAGGAGATGGTTAATGATGAATGATTAGGAAGAATAATTAGTAAAAGGGCTTAATTAATTAAACAATTAATTAAACTTGAAAGAGAAAATTAGTCAAACTGGTGTTTGGAGACCTTAATGTATTCAAATTATTCAACTTTGGTCAAATAGGTGAAAATGGGAAGAAACACAAAGGTTCAGACAAAAATGGGAAGAATTGAGGGAAGATGTGAAAATTAGTTCAAACTGAGTAAACCCAAATAAAAGTGGGTAAATCAGGTCAAAGTAGGTCAACAGATGGAAAAGGGATAAATGTGATGCAATGGGGTGGGAGAAGAGGTCAAAACGATGTCATAAAATAGGAATTGGGAGAAAATGATGTCAACAATATAGAAAATGGGAAGCAGGAAGCGGCAGGACAAAAAAGGAAGCAAAATGACCTAATTGGAGTACGTTTAGAGATAAATCGACATCACTGGATCAAAATGGGACCAAACTGACACCAAGGGGAAGAAGTTGAGGCAAAAATGAAATCCCAAACATGAAATGGGGAGAAAATGATATGATTTGGACAAAAAATGGGAAAGGAGAAGCGAGACAAGGTCGCATGCATAATAAAGACAATGCACAATCAGGTTAAAAATAAAGAACACATGTGTTTACCATTTTTTAGTGTCTACATTTTTCCCCTCTTTGAGACAATATGATTTAGAACATTGTTTCAAAGAAAATTGAAAAAAAAATGAACAAGTAGACCGAGGGATGGAGGTAGGACGCCTCCTCAAGAGATTGTTTCTCTATGAAAGAAATGAATGATCTCTTGAAAGAAGAGAAGAATGTTAAATGAAAGAGAAAAAATGATGAAGAGAAAAAAAATTAGTAAAACGAAAAAATATAGGATACCAAAAAAAATAAGTAACGATGAAACCTTGCTTTCATAAATGCACCTTACTTTTAGAGAGCTTTATTTGATATGGTAAATAGATACATCACATCATGACAAATGAGGTTAGAGTGATAATGAGATCCCTCTCTAGAAAAACTGACATAAAATAGACAATGAATGTTTCCATGTTGTCTTGAAATCTTGGGTGTGTATGTCAAGGATCTGTTAGATATTTGATTAGTCCCAAAGACACTGAGAAGGGGGGCTGAATCAATGTCTAACTGATGGATGAAATATTTAAACTTG
Source organism: Cryptomeria japonica (assembly GCF_030272615.1). Lineage (NCBI taxonomy): Eukaryota > Viridiplantae > Streptophyta > Pinopsida > Cupressales > Cupressaceae > Cryptomeria > Cryptomeria japonica. Next base: position 256,934,521 of record NC_081410.1, read on the forward strand.
TTTGCAACTTTACAACCCAAATTAATATACCGGTAAACAAATAATAATGCAGTAAAGAGAAACAAAAGTATAACCATCAATGCACACCATAACATAGATATTTTTGGTGAGGAAACCCAGTAGGGGAAAAACCTCGGTGGAATTTGTGACCCACAATATTTACTCACTGGCCAATATGAATAAATATTACTTCTACAATAGGGGCCTGCACATGTAGGAAGGCCAATAGCCTAGAGCTCACTGCTCAATACAAAAATGGAGTCCCACTGACTACAATTGGATGGTTAAATCCAATGACAATGTGTTGCTCAAAAAAATATTTGCAATGCTGGATTCAGTATCGGTTTAAGCTCTAACTGATACCTCTGCCATAAACCTTTCTTTTCTCTGCTCTGCATCTTATTCACTCATAGGATAATTACATCAAAATGCATATACAAATCATTCGCTGTCATAACCTATCACATCTCATATATCGCTTCCTTACATTACCTAATTACATTTTATAATGACCTACAAGATCTCATACATATATGAGTCTTTACAATACATCATGTTGGCTATACAAATATATTTACAATACAAAACAATATTATTTCAAGTTGTCTAGAGTGTCGGTATAATTTGTTGTCAGTGTAGACTGGATGCCAGTGTGAATAACCTGGTGGTGACTACCGATGCCGGTACATGATGTATGTTGCCGGTGTAACCTGTGAACCATTTTACCAGTTGGTTGCCATCAATGACAACATAAACTATTCTCATCTGAGTGTATAATGCCAACAATCTCCCCCTTTGGCATTGATGGCAACACTAATGAGAAAAATCAAAAAAACTGATATCCAAAAATGAAGTCCAAAAACTGAGTGTGCTCCCCCTGAGCAAATGATCTCCTTCTGTACATTTTTCTCATTACACTACTCCCCCTTTGACATCAATGACAAAGGATGTCAAAAGAATCAAAAATTCCAAATTTACCTAGAAACATGTAACTGGTTATGTAGAGTTTGGAAAATGTCTGCCTAAACTAAGTTTAGACCTTGCAAAAACTTAGCATTGTCAGAAATTATGGTCTTAGTCTGTCGGATCATACCAGTGAGATAATGCATTTGTTTCTCTGGTGATCTTTCTCCTTGAATAGTTGCCTTGGTTAGCTCATTCTGGTGTGTTATTAAGTTGTCCAATCTAGGACCAAGCTTGTTCTTCAACTCCCAGGTTTTCATTCTTAGCCTTGCTTTCTCCCTTTCTAATTTCTCAATCTTCTCTTCATAGATTGCCATTTCCTAATTCAAAACTGAAGTAAGTTCTAAAGAACCAATCATATTATCAGTTATATCATCAATTTCCTTTTGTGTTTTCCTTATTTCCTCATCAATATCCTCGATTATATGGTGAGGCTTACATGCTTCCCTGTACAACTCTTTGTATTCCAGAATGGTGGAATTTAGTGTCGGTAACAAAGAATCAATCTGTCTTGTATAGTCTTTAATTGTCCTGTCAAAGAATTCATCTTTCTCCTTATTCACTCTTTCCTTAACGGTCTCTTCATTTACTTTATCCAAAGTTTGAATGTTAGAAGAAATAAATTTGGACAATGTGTCCAATTTACCATAAGATCCATCAATATGATCAACTTTACATGTCGGTGCAATCATTTGCAAAATTGGTAAAGTATCATCAATGGCCTTAAATGTTAAGGCATTGCATTCTGTAATCTTCTTTATTGAATCTAAAAGTACATCTGTAACATTCTTTGATATATAATCCATAGTAGAGGTGCTAGGTGGAGTGCTTGGTTCTACAATCAGTTTCTTTTCTTCTCCAGATGTCTGCACAGTTATCTTGACCACTTCTTTTGTCTTATCCGCAACCTTACTTTCAACCTTACTTTATGTCTTACTATCTGCTGGTTCAGATATATTCTGTTCATGCCCTATTTTCATTCCAGTTTCTGCTTCTGCTTCTTCTTGTGTTTCTGCCTATATTTCATTGTTAAGCTGAGTATCATTAGGGATGGATTCCAATTTCTTAACTTTAGTTGTTTCCCTTTCCATTACAATATTAAAATCCTGAGTGTCCACATTCATGGTAAAAAGAATGTCTGACTCCGGATCAACATTATCTACTTTTGCTTCCTCTGACTTATCTTCTCCAAGTTGACTATCCATTTGTGTCAGTGCCTTTGAAGTTATTGGTGGGGTGTCCTATGCCATTGGTGGTAGCTTATCCTTAACCGTGATATCCGGTATACTGCCAATTTTGCCTTTACCTTTATCTTTCTGATATACCTTAGTAAATGACTTATCCACCTTTTGTTTGTCTAACTCTTCTTTCTTCTCTCTCTCAACAAAAAATATGTCCCACTTATCAGCCATTTCATCTACAATTTCCTTAACTCTGCCAGCCATAAGACTAACTTGTCGGTGACCACTCACAAAAATAGTTATATTGGCTTCAGATATAAGGTCATCAATTTCCTACTTGGAATTAACAGGATGCACAGCTAATAGAGCTTCTACCTTCAATTTCTTATCAAGTTCCATAATAGACATTCCCTTTGCTTCTAATCTTAAGTACAAATCATTTGGTAGAACATCTATTACCTCAATAAGGACCTTCTTGTAGATATCTAGATAAAAAATAATACTTTCCTCTATAGTTTCCTTATTTGAATCTTTAAAAGAATGATAAAATTTATTTACATTATTGAGGTTACCATCTTGGGTGATTTCATTGACTAACTCTTCCGGTGAAAGAGTATCTAGTTCCTTTGGTTCAGATTTCTTCTTTGGAGTAACTTTATTCTTAGGACCACTAGGCTCTCTTACAGCCTGTTGCTTCTTTCTGAGTGTCCTTGATTTCTTAGGAGATGGAGTAGGTGTCGGTGAGGGTTTTCTTTTCTTCATATCCACTCTCTTAAATTTAGTTGCCTTGTCATTGTCAGAGTCAGATGAGGTAGCCACAAGAGAGATATGTGCTACCGATTGTTGTTTAGTTTTTCTTTCTTTTTAAACAACATCTTTCATCAGATCTAGTTTCAATAATCCCTTCTTGACAATCTCAAAAAACTTAGAAGCATCTTTCATTTCCTTTTCTCTTTTCTTCCTCTACTTCATCATAGAAACACCACTTTCTATAGTTTCAGCATTACCAAATATCTCCTCTGTTGGTTCCGATGGAGCATCTAGGAGTATTTTAGCACATGAATCCACCTCATATCCCATCTCTATAATCTAGATAGTTCTAGGTCTAACTGCATCCTTCCAAACTTCATCTCTTTTGATAACAAAGTATATTTGTTTATCATACTTATCAACAATGCTTTGGGGAATCCTGTCCCTTTGTCTCATTTTTTCTTGAAAATTCTTGAAATACTCTTTTCCCAGTTTGTCACTATCAGATGCCATGCTAGTAATTTCCTCCTTTATCTATTTTCCAATAGAAATATCATAGGAAAAATCCTTATGTCCAATACCGGGAATCTCCTTTGAGAAGCAAAGAATTAAACACACAATTAGATTTGCAAATTTAAAGGTTCCCTTCTTATCTCCTTTTATTTTATCCAAATTCTCTAGCAATTCATCCTTTAACCATTCACAGATGTCAATTTTAGCATTATTTATAATCATCTCATGAGCACTATGAATGCAGGAACTAGATACAAAATTTAGTTTGTTAGTATGAGCAACTTTATATCCAATGACCATACTTGCAAATTTAACATTGTTATCTTTTATATCATTAACCCTAAGTGACCGGTTGTCAAATGTTGCACCGGTTAAGCTCATAACCTCCTTGTTTGGAATTTTCTTTTTCTTGTCAGGCCTAGTGCTGGTGGAGGGTAAACCAATAATAGCTCTTATAGCTTCCTTAGTGATCTTAAATATTGAATCTAACCACATAAATTCATTGTGAACCCTGATAAGAACACAACGGATGGTTTCATTTGAGAATTTTGGTATATGAAGGATGTTAGTGAACCCTAAATCCTCAAAAATCTTGTGTTTCAGTTTAACTACACCATGTTTATCTGTAATAACATTCATGAACATATTCTTCAAATCTTCGGACCCTAAACTTTCATTGTTACAATGTATGTATGCCCTAGGGTGTTTAGCAAACGCGACTCCCTTTGGGATTCTAGAAAATGCACCAATGGAGTCATCCAATTTTTCTATCTTAGGAATTATTTTGAAAATGGGTCTAGGTCATTTTATGTTTTCCAAAATGGTAGGGTTTGCAACGAATTCGGGAACAAAAGATGAAGATGCCATTGCATAAGATAAATACCTTTTAGCTAATAAATCCTTGAATGCTTTTGAAAAACCTTTGTTGCTTCGCCTTTGGGATGCCTTGATCAATTTCTCTCTCTTTGAATGCTTGAATGCTTGGTGAGATGAAATGAGAAGTTACAGTGCCTTCATAACCAAAAAGTTAACTTACAACTGCAATAAATGCTTTGTCGGTGAAGTGAAAACTCCATATATCTGTCGGTAAAGAATAATTATAACTTCTTACCACCAAATGAGGGTAAATGCATGATTTTCAATTTGTTGCCTTACCCCTAAGGATTATTCCTTAGTTAGATGAAGAATCTCTTGCTGGTGCAGGATTGCTCTATTCTACTGGTGCAGTGACAGATTCATTGGTTCTCTGATCTCTCTTCCTAATCCATTACTTAGTGAATTCTTGCTTGATTTCATTCACCTTTTCTTTACCTTTGTCCATAGATCCTTTATTGTTGGTTGGTACAGTCTTACTTCTACAAAATTTTGCAATATGCCCAATCTTGTTACATGCATAACAAGTTACATTGTTTCTTTGAATAGTTTTTCCATAACCTTGACCGGTTTGAGTTCTGCATTGATTAGATAAATGTCCAAATCTACAATAAACATAACATTTCACATTCATTATGCAATTGTCTGAGTTATGACCATTTTTATTGCATTTGGAACATTGATCGGTGGGTAAATTTGTATTCTGATTATTCCTAATTCTGCACTGATTTTCTCTATGACCAAATTTGTTGCAATTAAAACATTTCCCATTGAATTTATAAGCATTATGTTGCCTTACCGGTTTGCTATGATCATGATTGTTTGCAGTCCCGAAACTTTCTCCATGTTCAAATCCAAGTCCAATTGTTTCTCCATCAGGTTTCTAACTTTTCAACATATCATCAAGCTTGTCTGAACTCTTCTTGAATTTGTCTTTGTATTCATTTGCAACCACCAACTCACTTTCCAAAGTCCTAACTTGTCTCACAAGTTCCTCTTTGTCATGTTGCATGTGAATCAAATCTATTTTGAGCATATCATTTTCATAACTGAGCCGTAGAGATTCATCTGATCTTTCATTAAGTCTTCTGGCCAAATCTTCTTCATTCCTCTTCCTATCTTCAATATCCTTGCATAGTGTCATTGTTAAATCTTGTATCTCATTCTTCATGTTATTGTTCTTTTGTCTCAATTTCTCAGCAATATCTCCAAGAGTTTCCTTTTCTTCATCATCTTAATTTTTCAATTGCACATGTAATTCTTTTCTCTTATTCTTTGCTATAACCAGGTTATCTTGAAGTGCTTTGATGAATTCCCGAGCAGTTATGAGTTCATCTTCTAGTTTGATATTCTTCAATTTTTCTACATCAAAATCTTCAAGAGCTCCTTCTAGCTGTTGTCTCAAACTTTCCATCGGTACCGGTTTCAGAATCTTCCTCAAGTTGTTAGGCTTCTGCAAATAGAGGACTAGGCTCTGATACCAATTGTTAGATATTTGACCAGTCCCAAAGACACTGAGAGGGGGGTGTGAATCAGTGTCTAACCGATGGATGAAAAATTTAAACTTGTTTGCAACTTTACAACCCAAATTAATATACCGATAAACAAATAATAATGTTGTAAAGAGAAATAAAAGTATAACCATCAATGCACACCATAACACAAATATTTTTCACAAGGAAACCCGGTAGGGGAAAAACCTCCATGGGATTTGTGACCCACAATATTTACTCACTAGCCAATATGAATAAATATTACTTGTACAATAGGGGTTTGCACATGCAGGAAGGCCAACAACCTAGAGCTCACTGCTCAATACAAAAATGGAGTCTCACTTACTACAATTGGATGGTTAAATCCAATGACAATGTACTGCTCAAAATAGCATCTGCAATGCTGGATTCAATACTGGTTTAATCTCTAACTAATACCTCTGTCATAAACCTTGCTTCGCTCTGCTCTACTTTTTATTCGCTCATAGGATAATTACATCAAAAAGCATATACAGTTCATTCGCTATCATAACCTATCACATATCATATATCGCTTCCTTACATTACCCAATTATAATTTTATAATGACCTACAAGATCTCATACATAGATGAGTCCTTACAATACATCATGTCGACTATACAAATATATTTACAATACAAAACAATATTATTTGAAGTCGGCTAGAGTGCCGGTATAGTTTGTTTTTTGGTGTAGACTGGATGCCGGTGTGAATAACCTTGTGGTTCCTGCTGGTGCTGGTAGATGATGTCTGTTGCCGATGTAACCTGTGAACCATGGCACCAATTGGTTGCCATCAATGACAATATCAACTATTCTCATCTGAGTGTATAATACCAATAGGATCAAGGAATGTGTGATAGTCACAAAGTAACGTACCAAGACAGACACCCAAAATACTCGTGCCCCAAAACTTCATGAATCACACCACAAACAAGAAAAAAAACAAAATACCATAAACCATCACAGGCACTCTCATCACTTGTGGATATCCTCGAGTAGCATAGGAACATGAACAAAGATAAATTAAAGAATGATAAGACTCACTAGACCAAGTGAGTTAGTAGCCATTTTGATTTGGTTGTCAAAGTTGATAGCTTTTTTATAGGACAATCATGATGTCTGGTTTCAAGAATGAAGTACCCCATTTAAGAAGGACATTGTCTAGTTTTGAGTATACCACACCCTGTATAAGACACGTGAAAGTTGATAAGGGAATGGTAATATTGATTAAATGATTGATGTGACAAGTTGATCTATTTGATTGTTGACTTGATTCATAGATTGTCTGTTGTGTGATTTGAAAAGCGCAATGTTTTATGGGTATTTTGTCTGTGTCTGCTGAAATGTTTGTCTATTGCAAAGGACAGTTTATTGATGGACAAAATAGATGATTGTTTTTGGCATTTTGACTGTTTTGAAAATTTTAGAGTTTTGTGATTTTTTTTGGAAAGTTTATTTCGGACAATATTTGGATGTTTTTGGGGAAAAAATTTAAATGTTATTTGGATGTTTTTTTTTCTTTTTCCAAGACAATATTTGGATGTTTTTGTATTTTTTAAGGAAATCTTTCTATGTACATGCATCATTCTTTGATCTTGCAGTGAGAAGAAATCCATCAATTGATCATGATAAGAGAATTCCCCCCAATGTCTAGCAAGGTAGGGACATTATAGATGGATGAATGGATTGATGAAATTTCAATGGATAGAGGGAAAATAAGGGAAGCATATTATGGAATCAAAGCTAAGTTGGTTCCCAAGGACTGACTGGTAATAAAATAATATGTGTTTTCCAAGCTAAGGGATTAGACATAACAAGATAATATGATAACATGGTGCATTGGATGACATGTGGTCCATACGAAGAGACATGTCAAGAAGTTTTTTGAAAATATTTTTGCATTTTTCCATTATTCCTTATCTTTGGTCAAGATCAAGGGATGCATTTGGATGGGATAACAGTAGGACATGGATATGAAAAGAAAGATCAAAAAATGGATAAGGAATATTAATAGGATGAGGGTGTGATAAGGGAATCAATATGGACAAAAAGGATATGGAAAAGGTGAAGCAGATAGGATGGGTGATGCATAGGAATATCCTTAGCCTTGTCGAGATCAAAGGTGGAAAAGGAAATATGGATACAAATAAGGATGATGGACATCAAAGATGAAGGATAATGAAGGATGTGATGGATAGGATATGCTAGTATAAAATGAGTGGAACCTGTCCCCAAGTATGGAATGCATGAAGATGAAGGATTACACATGACACTTGTTTATCAGGTTTTCATCATGGTACTTGCCCAAGGTGCCTATTTGCCAAGTTTTCACCAGCTAAAAAACTATTTCTCTTTACTATTTTTTTTGTCGCACAAGATGCCTATTTGCCAGGTTTTCATCAAGGCGATTCTCTTTTGATATTTTATTCTTTTCCTTTTTTTTCATTTTCTCAAAAGAGAATGGATGCATGATAGGAAATAAAGAAAGGACTCAAGTGTATTTTTGTTTGGATTGTACCCTTGAAACATGTGTTGCAATAGACCATGGCTATGATGATATGCTCAAATATGTTGATAGGATAATGAAATGGATGTTTGGATGAAATGGGGTAGGGATTTATGCAGGGAATTGGATAAGAGGGATGAAACGGTGGAAAAGAGGTGTTGGATAATGGATGGAATGTTGGATGAATTGTGCATGAGTGGAGGAAAATGTTGGAGAGATCAACATTGGCACACACCTTGAGGGGTGGTGGAGTGATGGAGGAATTTTGAGGAATGGTCTAATATTATATTATGTAAATTAAATGTGTGTGAATTTGTGTAGCAGAGGTGGTCATTTGTGATTCTTTTAAGGTGATGCCCTAGTTGAAGTTTTGTGCATTTTCAATGCAAATGAAGGTGTAGAAGTTGAGTTTCAGTCAATTGATGTTATGGCTGGCCATGTGAAGGTTTTGTGAGAATTTTAAAGTATAATGGGAAGTTTTCCAATTTTTTGCAAGGGTGTGTGAGGTGTGGAGATGTCATTTTCATCAAATCCTCCTAATTGCAAGCAAAATAATGGTTTCTTGTTTTGGGGTCTTAAAATACATGACTAACCCAAGAGTCTATTGATTTAATTATTTTTTGACATATTGATCTTATATTTTGAGATTTTGAGTGAATAATACATTATTGAAGGGTAGTTTCTTTGTAAATTGGACCAATTTAGGCCTAGTTCAAGAGGGGCCAGTCAAAGAACTCTACTTTCTAAAACAAGTGCTTAATATCTTCTGATATATTTGAATGGGCCTTAATGGGTATCAAAAAAATATTTGGGATCATGGGTATGAGGTGTCTTTGAAAATTTATGCCTATTTCTCAAGTTTGGGAGGTTGCTTGGCAATGAGGGTGAGTTGATGCTAGATAGGTTGAATAGGGTTTCATGGTATGATCCATTATTGACATTTGATCAAGTTGAGTTGATCTAGAGGTTGCTAACCTAATTTTTATCAAAGTGGTATCAGAGCTCCGAAGATCTGAGCAAGAGAGTTTTGTATTTGTGTGTTTTCATGCAGGTTGAAGAGAGAACCTGGTTACCAAAAGACTAGGTAGAGGAAAAGAGAAGAGACCTAGGTGAGGCAAGACAAAGTGGAAGAAAGGTTAAAGGGACTTACTCAAGGAAGGAATGGATCAGTTGAAGATGTATTTGCAAGGTGAGCTTCATCAAAGAAGAGACAAGAAAATAAAAGAGAGGACACGATAAGGCAATTGGAGGTTGAGAAAGAGATTAGATAAATAAAGAAAGAAATGGAATGAATAGAAGAAATGGAAAAGATACATCAACTTGAGATAGAGAAATTTCTCAAAAGAGAACTCAGTTGGGATTTGACAGTTAGAAAGAAGGTTGTGTGGCCTGTTCAAAGGAAAATTTAGAAGAGAATACAAGTGAAGGCATTAGAACTAGAGAATGAAGGTACAAGAACCCTTGATAGAGAAGGGTAGTGAACAAACAAAAGAAGGAAAATAAGAAGATATAGATGCAGCAGTTAGAGATGAAGAATCATATTTTTAGATAGTATTTGCAGCCATAGAGAGAGAATGGTATGGTAAGGTTGGAGTGGAACAAGTTGGGATGACGATAGAGGAATTTATGAAGGATGAGGTTGATAAAATCAATGTTGTTGGTGAAGCAATGGTAGAGAATGATAGTGATCAGATGGATGATCATGTCATTGATAAGGAATGGCAGGAATTACCAAGAGGAATTGAGAAGCAAAACGCAAATTTTATTGTTACTAATCCAATTATTTTTGTCAATGAATTTTTTATTATATTTTTTCCAATGTAGGAACCAAGAAAGGCAACTCAGAAGAAATAACAAATTTTTCTTGATGGGTCCAAATACTTAGGCAAGAGAATGGGAAGGCCAAAGATGAAGATGAAGTATAAAGATGGTGCAAGTACCAAGGTTGATGCATGTTTCCAGTACCTTGTACATTGGAAGGCAATACTAGATGAGAGAGAAATTTTTAGATCAATGGAAGAAGAGATAAAACATAATCTTGTTGCAGGTCCTCACTGAAGGGACTTTAGTTTAATTTCAATGGGGAGTATGGTGTAGGAGCACCATAGAGACCTAGTTTTGGTCCAAAGGGTCAAACTTTGAATTTTATGTTTGTTTTGTGATATTTTAAGAAAATAAGGCCATTTGAGAAAATTTTGATGTATTGAGACCTAATTTGGAAAGTTTTGGGTCCATATGGTTTAAAATGTAAAAGTTGCAAAAAGATGTCATTATTGTCATGATAATTTTTGCAACTTTGAAAGCAACTTTTTGAAATGTGGTTGAAAGTTATTTTTAAATAGTTTTGAGGTTGTATTCCACTTGTATGGGAATCAATAGGACCTTATCACACCATCCAAGGTTGGTATTTTTCAAATTGAAGAATTTGCTCAATAAGATTGAAATTTCTTATGCATTTTTGGATGTTGCAGTCTGATTCCTTTCATTTTTGAGTATGAAATTCAACATTTTTTTATTGGAAACAAATTGGATATTTTAGAGTAGTGAAATAATTAAATTTGGCTTTTGTGGCATTAAATTTTATTCAGATGTGAAGTAGTTATGATCATTTTATTAACTCCAGTTTCCATATTTTTACAATAACAGTCTTGTTGCAACATTTATTTCCAATTGGTATGGAATAATTAAGTCTCAAGACCAAAATTATTTGGAAGGGGTGAAATACCTTTCATTTGGAACTAGTTTCATGAATTTTGGTTAAGTTTAGTGCAAGTTATAGCAATTTTTTCTAAAGATTGCCTGTGCAAAGCCATTAAAGGGGAGTTTGAAAGTCTAAAATGTAGTTTTTGGCCATTCTGCCCATTGTATGCCATTGTAACTTAGGAATGGTCTAATATTATATTATGTAAATTAAATGTGTGTGAGTTTGGGTAGCAGAGGTGGTCATTTGTGATTCTTTTAAGGTGATGCCCTAGTTGAATTTTTGTGCATTTTCAATGCAAATGAAGGTGTAGAAGTTGAGTTTCAGTCAATTGATGTTATGGCTGGCCATGTGAAGGTTTTGTGAGAATTTTAAAGTATAATGGGAAGTTTTCCAATTTTTTGCAAGGGTGTGTGAGGTTTGGAGATGTCATTTTCATCAAATCCTCCTAATTGCAAGCAAAATGATGGTTTCTTGTTTTGGGGTCTTAAAATACATGACTAACCCAAGAGTCTATTGATTTAATTGTTTTTTGACATATTGATCTTATATTTTGAGATTTTGAGTGAATAATACATTATTGAAGGGTAGTTTCTTTGTAAATTGGACCAATTTAGGCCTAGTTCAAGAGGGGCCAGTCATAGAACTCTACTTTCTAAAACAAGTGCTTAATATCTTCTGATATATTTGAATGGGCCTTAATGGGTATCAAAACAACATTTGGGATCATGGGTATGAAGTGTCTTTGAATATTTATGCCTATTTTTCAAGTTTGGGAGGTTGCTTGGCAGTGAGGGTGAGTTGATGCTAGATAGGTTGAATAGTGTTTCTGTTGGCAATATTGCATTATAATAGACAATGAAAGATTGTTGACATTTCAATAAGGATATTGAGAAGGTTGTTGATGATTATGGACATAACTGATTAAAGATGTTTTACTATCTTGATATTATTATTTTGTCATTGATGTCAAGAAATTGATTTTCTAATTCAGTATGATGTTGCCATATCTTGAGAAGTATGATATGAAGGTTATAAAGAATTCGGTAAAGACACAGGAAAGGATATGATGAATAAGGGGATAAGTTATTCAATGGGCAACTCTATCGAGTCAGACAATGATGAGATCTTGATGTTTTAGATTGTTTTAACATCATACATATGTTATAAAATGTAAAGGTTAATACTATACTATGTTATCAAGCAAAGAACCTAGTCTGTAAACCCTAAGGTTATCGCTATCGGTTAATGAAGGCAGAATGTCTATCGAGTGAAGTTTAGTATTCACCAAGTTGTAACCGAGCTATAACAGAATGTATTAAATGTTTACATGTGATATTTAATGAATGATGTTGATTAGCTCGAGCGGATCAATGATTGGTAAGCTGTGGAAGTAGTTTGTTAATGAATCTAAGGCAATGGAAAGTTGGCAAGAAGATCTACAGCTCAGATTGAACCACATTACCCTAACACAAGTTCCAAGGCAGGGTAAAGCATTTTCAGATCGAGAGATACATTGAACCTAGACAATATTGAAGATCTTATGGCTATGATTGATCATGGGAAATGTGATCAATGAGATTAAGTGGTTAGAAGATTGTTTATAAATAGGAAACTATTGATAAACAATGTATGCAGGCAAGTGTATGCACAGGGATGCTACATAGTGATTACCGAGCACAAAAGCTTGAAAACCTATTAGAATAATAGAGTATTGATGCCCAGCAGATAGACAAGATTAGTTCTATGTCTAGATTGTATTGAACAAATAGGAATCTGCATTAGCATTTTAGATGTGAAGTTGCAGATAGATTTTTATTACTGTTATTTTGTGAAAGTGACAGGAAATCTCTTAACCAAGTGGACTTAATAGTCTTATATGTAAATCCTCTAGCAAGGTGACATTTTGATTGAGTGTTTGAAATCTTTTGACAAGGTCACTTGTAACAAAGTGAAGATCCTAACAGATTAGAGGGAAATCCCTTAACCGAGTCACATCTAGCAATGTGTTTGTAATCTTTAACAGGATTTTCTTTTAATGGAGCATACTCTAGAAGAGTATATTTCTTAGTGGGTTTGAAATCCCACAGTGGTTTTTCCCTATTTGGGTTTCCACGTTAAATTTGGTGTTATGAGGTTTATATTGTTCATATGCTTTTGAGTTTGCATGTTTGACATTTTTTGGTTATATGACTGATATATGTGTTACCGAGGTTGAATCTGATGTTTGTATGGATGATTAAGTTTGTATGATTCACCCCCCCCCTGTCATCTTGTTGGCTATTGGATCTGTACTTATATTAAGTATCAAAACTATCAATTGGTATCAGAGCTTTGGACTCCAAAAGGAAAGTTTAAAGGCACTTGAGTTAAAGAGCCAAAGATGTATAAGAGGGATGCACCTAAGCTGAATAAGTAAAGTTTCTCTACATGGCAGAAAAGGATGAAGCTACATCTATCAGGAGCTAGAGAATATGCTATATACTATCTGGAGAATGATTTTGTTACACTGAGCACCTATCCATTAACTATGGAAGAGATAAAGGCGAAGCAAGAACATATTCAAGCAATGATTGAAATAACATCTGCATTGACTGATTCTGAGTTTAATGATCTAGAAGGATGTACTGATGCAAAGGCAATGTGGACTAAGCTCATATCTGTATATGGAGGAGATGAACATGTTCAAAGAGCAAAAGTAGATAGTTTAAGAGGACAACTTGAATCTATGAGGATGAATGAAGGTGAGAACATAACCCAGTACAGTACAAGACTAAAGGAGATTGTAAATCAAATCAAAGGAGCAAGAAGAACTATTGAAGAAAAGGATGTGACAAGTAAGTTGTTAAGAACCCTTCTACCTGTCTATGCAATCTGAGTCTCTGCAATCAATGGATTGAGGTCTATACCTAATATGCCAGTTTCCTTGGATGCTACTATTGGTAAGCTACATGCATTTGAGTTAAGTAATTTTGATAACAATGGGTCATCGGTAAATAAAGTTGAATCTGCATTTAGTTCTTTTCATCTGAATGAATCTAATGATTATAATGAAAGAAAGTATAGGTACTCTGAAGGAGATCATAGTGGAGCAAGTGAAAGATTTTGGAAGAACATGGAGGAGGTACACAAGCTGTATGAAGAAATCAGAAAGTAAGAAGAGTTTGAAGCACTATTGGCCAAAAGGTTACCGAGAGGCAAAGGTCAGTATAAAGGAAAACTACCTTTGAAATGTTTCAATTGTGATAAGATTGGACATATGGCTTCTAACTGTCCTGACAAAGATTTCGCTAAAAAGAGAGATTACCGAGATGATAGACAGAAAGATAATCATTACAAAGGACACCGAGACTTCAGAAGAAGAGATAGAAAGACATGCTTAATTGCTGATGAGAATCTAATGATGATAAATCAGATGAGACTGATACCGAGGAAGTTGTTTATGTGGCTACCAAGGATGGATCAGATGAAGAAAGGTATGAAGAAAAAGCCCTAATATCTCACGTAAACACTAATGATTCTTGGATTATAGATAGTGGATGCTCACATCATATGTCAGGAGATAAACACAAGTTTCTTATGTTAGAAGATTATGATGGAGGCTATGTTAGATTTGGTAATGATGCACCATGTCCGGTAAGAGGTAAAGGATCCATAACACTTCTTGATAATGCAAGATGCAACGATGTTTATTGGGTTGAAGGTTTGAAATACAGTTTGTTGAGTGTAGCACAACTAAACAACACAGGTTACCGAATAGAATTTTAGAAAGGAATTGTCAAAGTTCATGACAAGAATGGAAAGTTAGCTACTATTGGGACACAAACAAAAGGTAATACATTTCACCTTGACTTAACTCACAATAAGTGTTTGCATGCAAAGATTGATGATACCTGGTTATGGCATAAAAGGTTTTGTCATGTTAATTTTATAATCTGATCAAAATAAGTAAGAAGCACTAAGTAAGAGGTCTACCGAGTCTTGAAAAACCTAAGAATGCTATGTGCTGAGGATGCCAGATGGGTAAGATGACAAGATCAAGCTTTACAAGTAAGTCCTAAACTTCTAAGGGAATTTTAGATCTTGTGCACACTGATCTTTGTGGTCCTATGAAAGTTCAAAGTTATTATGGTGATAAGTATTTCATATTATTTGTGGATGATTATTCAAGGATGATGTTAGTAATGTTTTTAAAAGAAAAATTAGAAGCTTTTCAAATGTTTAAATGGTACAAGGCAAGAGTTGAAAATGGAACAGGAAGACAACTGAAATGTCTTAGATCAGATAGAGGAGGAGAGTTCACATCTGATGAGTTCAACCTATTTTGCAATGATCATGGTATTAAAAGACAAGTCTCTACACCGAGAACTCCACAGCAGAATGGAATAGTTGAAAGAAGAAACAAATCTATTGTGGATTGTGCTAGAACACTGATGATTGAGGAGAAGGTTCCACAAACATTTTGGAGAGAAGCAATAAGAACAGCTGTTTACACCTTGAACCGAGTTCAATTGAAGAAAGGTACTTTGAAGACACCTTATGAAATCTGGTATGGTAAGAAACCCAATGTAAGTTATTTTAAAATCTTTGGAAGTAAATGCTATGTTCATAAAGATGATAGAAATGGCAAGTTTGATCAGAAAAGTGAAGAAGGAACATTTCTAAGATATTCTTCCAGAAGCAAAGCATTTAAATGTCTGATCAAATCATCTAACAAAATAGTAGAAAGTGCAAATGTGAAAATTGATGAATTTGTAGAAAGAAATGATGAAGGAAATTCCAAAGAACCAGAAGACTATGATGAATTTGTCTATGTGCAACGGAGAAGTTCTACCGAGATAACTATTGAAGAAAATGAAGAAAATATCTAGTTACCGAGTGATGAAGAAGATCATACAGAGCCTACCGAGCTTGTATTAGCCAAGTATGTCAGAAGACACCATGCACCAAGTGAAATTATAGGAGATAAGGATGATCCAGTGATGACAAGGAACAAACTGAGATAGAACACATGTTTGATATCTGAATTTGAACCGAGAATAGTCAAAGAAGCATTTAACAGTGAAGATTGGATAAATGCTATGATAGAAGAAATTGATCAAATCAAGAAGAATGACACATGGACACTAGTCCCAAGACCGAAGGACAAAAATGTAATCAGTACAAAGTGGATCTTCAAAAACAAGCTAAATGAAAAAGGTGAGGTCATTTGGAACAAAGCAAGACTAGTTTGCAAAGGTTATGCCCAAGAAGAAGGAATTGATTATGGTGAGACTTTTGCACCTGTTGCTGGACTTGAAGGAGTAATAACATTGTTGGCATATGCTGCTTTCAAGAACTTCAAGGTATATCAAATGGATGTCAAATCTGCATTTCTGAATGGAATATTAGAAGAAGTTTTCATTGAACAACCTGAAGGATTTGTTGAAGACAATAATAAAGATCAGGTATGTAAATCGAACAAAGCTTTATATGGTTTGAAACAAGCACCAAGAGCATGGTATGAAAGATTGCACTCTTATTTGATTAAGATTGGTTTTATAAGGACAAGTGAGAACATAAACATGTACATGAAGAATGATGAAAATGGAATACTAATCTCAGCCATATTTGTTGATGATATTATATTTTGTGGAAATGACTCTTTATGCAAGAACTTTGGAAATGAAATGAGCAAAGAATTTGAGATGTCATTAATCAGTGAGATAAAGTATTTTATAGGTTTACAGATACTGCAAATGAAAAATGAGATTTTCATTACCCAATCCAAGTACATAAAAGAAATCTTGAAGAAATTTGGAATGGAGGATTCAAAACCAGTAAGTACTCCTATGACTACCAACTGTAAACTATCAAAGAATGATGAATCTGCATTTGTTGATGAGACACTCTACCGATCCATGATTGGAAAGTTGCAATATGTTGTTCACAGCAGGCCAGATATAGCACATGCAGTAGGTATTGTTGCAAGATTCTCTGCAGATCCTAAGGAAATACACATGACAACAATCAAAAGAATTTTCAGATACTTAAAAGGCACTGAAGAGTATGGCTTAGTATATTAGAAAGGAAATGATTTTGATTTAAAAGTTTATACTGATGTTGATTGGGCAGGCAACATTGATGACAAGAAAAGCACAAGTGGAGGAGCTTTCTTCTTAGGAGAAAGACTAGTGAGTTAGCTTAGCAAGAAACAAGGATGTGTTTCTCAGTCAACAACAGAAGCTGAATTCGTTGTTGTAGCATTGAATTGTACCAACATTCCATGGATCAAACAACTGTTGGAAGGTATAAATGAGAAAGTTATTGAGCCAGTAACTATATTCTGTGACAATACTAGTGCCATTAATATTTCAAAGAATCCTATTATGCACTCTAAGACAAAGCACATATCTATCAAATATCATTATCTTAGAGAAGAAGCTCAAGAGAAGAAAGTGGTGTTGGAATATGTTAACACAAAGGAGAAAATAGCAGATATCTTCACCAAGCCACTACCAAAGGACACTTTTGAATATCTCAGAAGTAAGTTAGGGGTCCTACCCCTATCTTCTACTCACTAACTGAGTTCGGTGAAAGCGTCAATTCGATGACTCTATTGAATATCTTTTGGGGAGTTGATGCTGGAGTGATACACTTTAGAATGTTTTTCTGAAAGTGTACTGGAATTAATACTGGAATAATACAAAGAATGATACAGGGAATAGGAATTGAAGACAAATACTTTGACCGAGACTCAGTTGATACACAACAGCAGGAAATAACTTCTTACAGAAAGAAATTATGTTTTACTTCTATTCTCTTTGGTATTGTTGTCAAAGGGGGAGAAGATTTACCAAAGGTGTAGAGGACCTGAGAAGACTGAGAGAAGACTACAGATTGAAATAAAGACTGAAAACAGAAGAGAAGTCTAAATGTATGGGGGAGAGCATTTCAGCATTTTAGAATCACAGCAATATGAATCTTTTAAAGGTCAAATCAATTGGTTTTGCCATCAATGCCAAAGGGGGAGATTGTAGGCAATATTGCATTATAACAGACAATGAAAGATTGTTGACATTTCAATAAGGATATTGAGAAGATTGTTGATGATTATGGACATAACTAATTAAAGATGTTTTACTATCTTGATATTATTATTTTGTCATTGATGTCAAGAAATTGATTTTCTAATTTAGTATGATGTTGCCATATCTTGAGAAGTATGATATGAAGATTATAAAGAAGTCGGTAAAGACACAGGAAAGAATATGATGAATAAGGGGATAAGTTATTCAATGGGCAACTCTACCGAGTCAAACAATGATGAGATCTTGATGTTTTAGATTGTTTTAACATCATACATATGTTGTAAAATGTAAAGGTTAATACTATACTATGTTATCAAGCAAAGAACCTAGTCAGTAAACCCTAAGGTTATCACTATCCGTTAATGAAGGCAGAATGTCTACCAAGTGAAGTTTAGTATTCACCAAGTTGTAACCAAGCTATAACAGAATGCATTAAATGTTTACATGTGATATTTAATGAATGATGCTGATGAGCTGGAGCGGATCAATGATTGGTAAGCTGTGGAAGTAGTTTGTTAACGAATCTAAGGCAATGGAAAGTTGGCAAGAAGATCTATAGCTTAGATTGAACCACATTACCCTAACACAAGTTCCAAGGTGAATATGCAAGTTCCAAGGCAGGGTAAAACATTTTCAGATCGAAAGATACATTGAACCTGGATAAGATTCAAGATCTGATGGCTATGATTGATCATGGGAAATGTGATCAATGAGATTAAGTGGTTAGAAGATTGTTTATAAATAGGAAATATTGATAAACAATGTATGCAGGCAAGTGTATGCACAGGGATGCTACATAATTATTACCAAGCACAGAAGCTTGAAGACCTATTAGAATAACAGAGTATTGATGCCCAGCAGATAGACAAGATTAGTTCTATGTCTAGATTGTATTGAACAAATAGGAATCTGCTTTAGCATTTTAGATGTGAAGTTGCAGATAGTTTTTTATTACTGTTATTTTGTGAAAGTGACAAGAAATCTCTTAACCAAGTGGACTTAACAGTCTTATATGTAAATCCTCTAGCAAGGTAACATTCTGATTGAGTGTTTGGGATCCTTTAACAAGGTCACTTCTAACAAAGTGAAGATCCTAATAGATCTGAGGGAAATCCCTTAACCGGGTCACATCTAGCAATGTGTTTGTAATCTTTAATAGGATTTTCTTTTAATGGAGCATACTCTAGAAGAGTATATTTCTTAGTGGGTCCAAAATCCCACAGTGGTTTTTCCCTATTTGGGTTTCCACGTTAAATCTGGTGTTATGAGGTTTATATTGTTCATATGCTTTTTGAGTTTGCATGTTTGATAGTTTTTGGTTATATGACTGATATATGTGTTACTGAGGTTGAATCTGATGTTTTTATGGATAATTAAGTTTGTATGATTCACCCCCCCCCCCCTCTCATCTTGTTGGCTATTGGATCTATACTTATATTAACTATCAAAACTATCAGTTTCATGGTATGATCCATTATTGACATTTGATCATTTTGAGTTAGTCTAGAGGTTGCCACCCTAATTTTTATCAAAGTGGTATCAGAGCTCCAAAGATCTGAGCAAGAGAGTTTTGTATTTGTGTATTTTCATGCAGGTTGAAGAGAGAACCTAGTTACCAAAAGACTAGGTAGAGGAAAAGAGAAGAGACCTAGGTGAGGCAAGACAAAGTGGAAGAAAGGTTAAAGGGACTTACTCAAGGAAGGAATGGATCAGTTGAAGATGTATTTGCAAGGTGAGCTTCATCAAAGAAGAGACAAGAAAAGAAAAGAGAGGAAACGATGAGGCAATTGGAGGTTGAGAAAGAGATTAGATAAATAAAGAAAGAAATGGAATGAATAGAAGAAATGGAAAAGAGACATCAACTTGAGATAGAGAAATTTCTCAAAAAAGCACTCAGTTGGCATTTGACAGTTAGAAAGAAGGTTGTGTGGCCTGTTCAAAGGAAAATTCAGAAGAGAATACAAGTGAAGGAATTAGAACTAGAGATGAAGGTACAAGAACCCTTGATAGAGAAAGGTAGTGAACAAACAAAAGAAGGAAAATAAGAAGATATAGATGCAGTAGTTAGAGATGAAGAATCATATTTTTAGACAATATTTGCAACCATAGAGAGAGAATGGTATGGTAAGGTTGGAGTGGAACAAGTTGGGATGACGATAGAGGAATGTATGAAGGATGAGGTTGATAAAATCAATGTTGTTGGTGAACCAATGGTAGAGAATGATAGTGATCAGATGGATGATCATGTCGTTGATAAGGAATGGCAGGAGTTACCAAGAGGAATTGAGAAGCAAAATGCAAATTTTATTGTTACTAATCCAATTATTTTTGTCAATGAATTTTTTGTTATATTTTTTCCAATGCAGGAACCAAGAAAGGTAACTCAGAAGAAACAACAAATTTTTCTTGATGGGTCCAAATACTTAGGCAAGAGAATGGGAAGGCCAAGGATGAAGATGAATTATAAAGATGGTGCAACTACCAAGGTTGATGCGTGTTTCCAGTACCTTGTACATTGGAAGGCAATACTAGATGAGAGAGAAATTTTTAGATCAATGGAAGAAGAGATAAAACATGATCTTGTTGCAGATCCTCACTGAAGGGACTTGAGTTTAATTTCGACAGGGAGTATGGTGTAGGTGCACCATAGAGACCTAGTTTTGGTCCAAAAGGTCAAACTTTGAATTTTATGTTTGTTTTGTGATATTTTAAGAAAATAAGGCCATTTGAGAAAATTTTGATGTATTGAGACCTAATTTGGAAAGTTTTGGGTCCATATGGTTTAAAATGTAAAAGTTGCAAAAAGATGTCATTATTGTCATGATAATTTTTGCAACTTTGAAAGCAACTTTTTGAAATGTGGTTGAAAGTTATTTTTGAATAGTTTTGAGGTTGTATTCCACTTGTATGGGAATAAATAGGACCTTATCACACCATCCAAGGTTGGTATTTTTCAAATTGAAGAATTTGCTCAATAAGATTGAAATTTCTTATGCATTTTTGGATGTTGCAGTCTGATTCCTTTCATTTTTGAGTATGAAATTCAACATTTTTTTATTGGAAACAAATTGGATATTTTAGAGTAGTGAAATAATTAAATTTGGATTTTGTGGCATTAAATTTTATTCAGATGTGAAGTAGTTATGATCATTTTATTAACTCCAGTTTCCATATTTTTACAATAACAGTCTTGTTGCAACATTTATTTCCAATTGGTATGGAATAATTAAGTCTCAAGACCAAAATTATTTGGAAGGGGTGAAATACCTTTCATTTGGAACTAGTTTCATGAATTTTGGTTAAGTTTAGTGCAAGTTATAGCAATTTTTTCTAAAGATTGCCTGTGCAAAGCCATTAAAGGGGAGTTTGAAAGTCTAAAATGTAGTTTTTGGCCATTCTGCCCATTGTATGCCATTGTAACTTAGGAATGGTCTAATATTATATTATGTAAATTAAATGTTTGTGAGTTTGGGTAGCAGAGGTGGTCATTTGTGATTCTTTTAAGGTGATGCCCTAGTTGAATTTTTGTGCATTTTCAATGCAAATGAAGGTGTAGAAGTTGAGTTTCAATCAATTGATGTTATGGCTGGCCATGTGAAGGTTTTGTGAGAATTTTAAAGTATAATGGGAAGTTTTCCATTTTTTTGCAAGGGTGTGTGAGGTGTGGAGATGTCATTTTCATCAAATCCTCCTAATTGCAAGCAAAATGACAGTTTCTTGTTTTGGGGTCTTAAAATACATGACTAACCCAAGAGTCTACTTATTTAATTGTTTTTTGACATATTGATCTTATATTTTGATATTTTGAGTGAATAATACATTATTGAAGGGTAGTTTCTTTGTAAATTGGACCAATTTAGGCCTAGTTCAAGAGGGGCCAGTCATAGATCTCCTATATTTTCTGAATCAAGTGCTTAAGATATTCTAATATGTTCTAATGGGACTTAATGGGTATGAGGTGTCTTTGAAAAGTTATGCCTATTTTTCAAGTTCAGAAGGTTACTTGGCAATGAGGGTGAGTTGATGTTGGATAGGTTGAATAGGGTTTCATGGTCTGATCCATTATTGATATTTGATGAATTTGAGTTGGTATAGAGGTTTCCACCCTTCTTTGCATCAATATGGAAGGTACGTCATGACCTTGCTTAGGAAGTTTTGGGGTGTGCAAAAAATTTCTTTAAACTTTTTTAGTGTCTAGTTTATATCTTCATGGCTTAAACCTAGGTCCTTAGACCCTATACCCTAGGTTTCATTGTTCATTCTCTTTTATTTTTGTTATAATTGACTGCTGAATTTTTGTAGTTGATTCTTTGTCCCATTAGTTATACCTTAAGCCTACCTATTTGTTTTTGTGACTAGTTCTGCACGTAAGCTAGCCCATCGTCGTAGCCTTAAGCCCTTTCTATCTTGTCATGCACGTTCCCTGAGATCAATGGTTGTTCTTGTCATGCAAATATGCAATTAGCCCAAAGTGCTCACCCAACCTAACTCTACAAGCTCACCTACAGACATGGCACATGGGCCCCGCTAAAAGGTGACTCCACACACATGGACCAGTGATCTTGTGGCACACTTGAGACTATGTGGCACAATGGATATGTGGGATCAACATGTCCACCTTATAGCTATGATAATGAGCATTTCTATCTCTCATGATCAACAATCTAGATCATTGTGCAACTGCGCAGTTATCCAAAGATACTCATGGCACTTAACTTTGTAGCTCTGAAAAGGCTTATTAAATGGTG
Organism: Cryptomeria japonica; assembly: GCF_030272615.1. NCBI lineage: Eukaryota > Viridiplantae > Streptophyta > Pinopsida > Cupressales > Cupressaceae > Cryptomeria > Cryptomeria japonica. The sequence goes on from NC_081410.1 coordinate 256,957,342, forward strand.
GCAATTAAATAATAATAAAAGGGGTTACATGTTTGTTTCCTATTTGTTGTTTCTTGAAAAAGACTTTGTTGTTGGAGCCACAACGTTCAAATACAAATTTTAATGGCTACTTCATGCCATCATACCTACAAATATGCTCATAGTTAATGAGCTGAAATTCCCATTATAACCTAGATTTTTGGTTAAATTTGATTCACTTGGATCTCAAAAGCACTTTTTCTATGCTCTAAAATTCTCTGTATGTTTCTCATAATTCAATTCCTCCATTGCTTGGGTTTTTCTTCTAGGGTTTATATATAAGTTATAGTTTCACATACTATATTAAATCTTTGTGATTTCTATAAAGTTTCTAAGCTTTAAAAAATTTCATGTTATTAAGTGCTACTAAGATTCATTTTGTAGAATTCTATTCTTGAACTGTAACTAGTGTTTATATCTATTCATATAAACCCTAAGTCTAATAAAATGTTGAATCTTCTAACCTAAGCAAGAGGAAATTCTTAGAAGAAATAATTGCACAACTTCTAGGGTCAACAGAGACACAAAAGAGGTCTAGGCTAGCTGGTAGAGTAGATGAATTTATAATCAATCATACTAGTTGATGCAAAGACTCCATAATTGAACCATGGGGGTTTAGTCTTTGGAGGAGGGGCTATAACAAGAAGAAGTAATGTGTCCATGTGTTGAACATCTAGAATTATAATTTGGTGAGGTTGGTGGTCCTAAATGTTTATTGGAACATTAATTTGGTTACAGCTATTTCTTGTAATTATAGACCTAACATAAGAGAGATTGTAGCCAAAGAGGGAGGGAGGTTGGTGGCCATCACCAAGGAGGTGATTGGTGAGGTGTTTATGCTTAGTCCTAATTTGGATTTGTCTATCAACCTAAAGGAGCTGGAAAAGGAATACAAGACCAATGAGAGGTGGTACAAGGATAATCTTGCTTCTTTCAGGCTCATGCATTTGAAAAGGGATGAGAGACTTTTGACTTCAAAGGATGTTGCCCCTTACAATACTAGTTTATTTGTTGGATATTTCATAAATAATTACTATGCATTGTGTCAAGTTTGTGGTTTTGATGCTAAGAGCATGATCCTAAATTGGATTCTTATTTTATGCATGGACATTTAGGATAGAGATATAAATATGCCTTTTGATTATACTAGTTTCTTGGTCGAGGGACTTCACAAAGCCCTTTGTGATTTCAATAAGAGGTCCTCACTGAATTTCAAGTACTATTATATTTTGATGTATATTTTCTTGTATAAAGGTATCAAGGTTTGGCACCCTGACCTTAATGTTACTCATGTTTTAAGAGGTGAATCACTCATAGTCCAAGAATAGACTTATATTTGGGACATGCACTTGAAAGAGTCGAGTTATCTTACCTTTGAAAATCATTTTGATAGAAATTTATTGAGTATCCTTCAAGGAGAAGTGAGATGGGGTTTGATTAATGAGGTCAAAGACTTTTTAGGGCCTAAGGACCTTGTGGTTGAATTAGGAATTACACATAACTGAGGATCATGGTTTTATTTCAAGGACCTTACAATCATTAGGGTTTTTGATATTCTTGTTGCTCCTAGGATTCTCCAAATAATTATGCCAGATAAAGTTTATTTTATAAAAATTATCCATCAATTGGTTGAAGTAGAGAGATCCTTGGTTTGGGGATCTCACAAGAAAGGTTCACTTCTTCCATCTCAAGTTGTTTCAGGAATTATAATCATTTTACAATTAGAAAGGTTTATGATATTTTAGATGCTATGTTGAACAAATATAACCTTCCCTAGGCCAAGTACAAATATTATGATTCTGAATGGCTTATCCAAGGATTTGGGAAGGTGAAACTTCAACAAAATTAATGGGATGATGAGGAAGACCTCACTACAAATTCTTATAATTATAGTGACATACTGAAGATAAAATAAAGATGGTACAAAATTCAGTATGAGGAGAATAATAAGAAAAGAGTAGACAACTCATACTCCCCTTCATGGGAGATTTTATTAATATCAAAAGCAATAATGAGACCTATTTTTAGTGTTTATAAGGATGTGGGTCACATTTATCTACCTCATGAAAGATCTAGGATGGTGGTTGAACCTTAGGTTCAACAATTATAAGAAGAGGAGACTGTTTCTCCTTAGTCTATTGGTTCTCCAATTGGTCCTACTTCCCCTCCACCATCTCCCACACCTATTTTTGATGAGTCGTCATCATCCATTCCTTCCAATGTTGGATCACCATTGCTACCATCCCAAGAACTGCTTCCACCACCTAAGCTACTTACTGAAGTTGTTATGAAGAAGCCAACAATTGCATCCTCTTCCTCAAGTGGGAAATTTTATCAAATTCTAGAGAGTCCTAGAGTTGTGACTCCCTTGCATATATTGTCTCTAGGTAGAGAAAATCCCTTTTAGTCTTATGAATATTTTGATTTCCAAGGAGAGGCTACTATGCCTCCACACAAATTTGACACCAGGTTGGGTGTGACAATTCAAGACCCCTATCAAGAATGGGACCTTGATGCTTTCAAGCTAGGAGAAGACCTTAGCGAGGACATATGGCTCAATTCTTGTGAGAAATTCATGAGCGATGATAATTTCATTAATACAAAGGAATTCCAATAGTTTATGATGAGAAATATGGTGGATGAAATGGAAACAAGAAAGGGTATTAAATTTATAGTTTGAGGGAGGATGAAAGACTTAAAATGTAGGATGAACTCCTAAGAGTTGCAAAGGAACAATTGGCTATTATGAACCCTAAAATCAGGAGATAAGTGGTAAAGAAGAGTGGTGTCCTTCTTCTTGAGGGGTGGGACATTTCTTCTGCAATTACATTTGAGGCCTTAAGGAGAAGGTATGACATTTATCTAGATACTATGTATCCTAAATAGAGGCCGAAGTTGCTCTCTAGAACAATTTTTGATAATCATTTGGATCAACTAGTCATTTGGTGTTTACATCTAGTTACAAGGAGGCTAGCATTAAATCATAAAATGGATCAATTTTTTGGAAGTTTGATTGTTAAAAGGGTGGTTAATACCTTTGCTACAAAAGCCATAGATATGACCATGCATATGGCAATATTTTTCCACAAGGTTGCAATGAAGACTGATGAGGAAGTTCATATCTTGAGAGACTGGGTCAAACAACTTATAAATCAGTTGTATTCAAGGTCAACATGCAAGCCTCTTGCCTTGCAAGAATATCCTTCTAAGAAGGGTATTGGATTAAGAAGAGACCTACCTTAGACTAGATTGGATATCTCAAAGATGAACAATAAAATTGATATGTTAAGGTTAGATGCTTCAAGAATGGAAAAGAAGATAGTCAGAGAGATGACTTGAGCCTTACTTGAGTCTAAGTTCAATGCAATTATTTATCTTGTAGATGCAACATGAGATTAACACAAGGAACTTTTAGGATTTTATCAGGAGTTTAATATGGAAAAGGTTCATTTCTTTCTCTTTATCTCACATGAGAAAGAAAATCAATGTATTGGAGATTTCTCTAGTTAAGCCCATCCTTCCCTATCTACATGACATCATGATGGAGTTCCAATCAGAGTTCAAAGTGATGAAAACAAATTTCATCACTCATAGGATCTATACTCAAAGAATCAGATCAGAACTCGGGAGCTTTCAATGTCTTGTCACTAGTCATATGCTAGTTCTATTTGACAAGGAAAGGAGCAACCTTGAAAGGAGAAATTTTTTTAGGCCAAAATCAGATTGGAAGGGAAAAATCAAGACCATTTTGGATCCTATGTTGGTTGATATTTTGTGAATAGACACAAATACTAAATAAATTGGAATCATACATGGATGAATTGTCAAGGTTTGATAATGGGATGACCAGAATGGAGGTGGCAAGGACTGAGATACATGATGAAGATTACTAGTAATATATTGGGTGCTCTCTGATTCTCTTCTCTCTATCTTTATAATTTTGAATTTTTGTATTTCCCGCCTTTTTTGATATTTTATTTTTCATATTTTCTTGACTTGTATAGATAAAAAGATATATTAGATTTGTTTAGGTGACTTGTCTATGACATTTTTCAGAGAATTTTGACTTTCATCTTCTTTGTTTAAAGGATTTTTGCAAAAATATGGTAAGTTACTCTATGTCCATTTGCATTCAATGAGTATGTAGGACTATCTAATCCTTTAGCTTGATAAGAGATCTAGTGTGAAGAAAAGAGGAGTTTTTGATCATCTACAAGAGCTACCACCTATAGAGAAAGGAAGGAGAATGTTTGTCCCTACCAAAAACTCAAAAAAGTTATTTGTCCTATTCTGTGAGGTGGTCACCTAACACTTTTTAGAATTGTAAAAGGATGAAGCTTGTTGCATCCTTATTTTTTCTATAGAATCATATTCAAGGCCTTTTTTCGAGTCTCTAGGTTCGTATTAGAAGTATTATTCAAGCATTGTAAAATCTTTTTGACTAAGAGTGAATCTACACAAAAAAGGTCCATAGGTTTTGCAATATAGTACTATTACCACTTTCATGTCCTATTTTCAATCTCTTTCCAATGGATATGTAAGAGTTGAAGAGGGTGAAAAGCCAAATAAAATCATACAATGGTTAGCAAATCAAATGGAGTATTTAAAAAATACAAGCATAAGATTATACCTTTCCATTTACCTTCTCCTTCAGATTGAGCTACGGATGAAGTGAAGAAGAGCCCTTGTCTCCACCTGATTTGATGAGCTCCTTGGTTGAATGTGGTTTCTCTCCAATGCACAACAACTTGGATGGATGGATTATGATAAGTGGGTCACTTATAGCATCAAAATTTCATATATCCTCATCTCTCTTGATATAACACTTGCTACCAAAGAATCTGAAATATCTCATAGTACGAACATGACCAAACCATAGCTCATAAGGAGTCTTGCCGGTATCACCTTTTATATGTACTCAATTGAATGTGTAAATAATAGTGCTAACAGCTTATCTCCAATAGATCTTTAGAACATTCCCTTCAATCAACATAGTCCTTGTAGCATTCAAGACAATTTTGTTCTTCCTTTCAACAACTCCATTTTGTTGAGGGGTTCTAGGAGTAGATAATTGTCTTCTAATCCAATGCTTCTCATAGAATGAATCAAACTCACCAGAACAAAATTATCCTCCTTTGTTAGATCTCAAATATTTCACCTTCAATCATGTCTTAGTCTCAACCTTTTATTTGAATATGTTGAATTTGTCCAATGCTTCTAATTTCTCCTTCAAAAAGACAACCCACATCATTCTGAAATAATAATCAATTAGTAACATAAAATATCTATCACCCTGCACACTCCTAACATTTGTAGGTCCACATAGGTTAGTATGAACAAGATCTAGCAATCCATCAAATGTATATTTCTTACTTTTGAAAGAAATTCTTCTTTGCTTACCCATTTGACATTCCTTACATACTAGATTAGCAGGCTTAACAATTTTTTGAAAATCTCTAATAGCTTGTGTAGAACTGATTTAATCATTGAATCAAAATTAACATGACACATTATCCAATTGCACAACCAACTTTCATCAACCTGAGCAATCAAGGAACTTTTCTCACTAGCATTCAAATGAAAGATATTACCTTCAGTCTTAGTTCCAGATGCAATCTCTATACCAGATGCATTTAGGATTTTGCATTTGCCATTCTTGAATTGAAAATAATATAGTTCTCTTTCATGTCTTAAGTGGGCCCTCCCTATATCTATAGTTGCTAGGCATTTGTGATTTTTATGAGCATGAGACCAATACATTCAATTGCTAAACTCCTTGATCGAGTGCTCATAGGGCACTCTATAGTGTGTGGAAAGCTCATATAGAAATAACACTAAGGCCCCTCTTTTATCCACTATTTCTATTTCCAAAGATCGGCTTCCCTAGGTAACCTTTCTCAACCATCAGTCCAACACTCAAAAGATTATGCTTGAAAACTTCAACATACAAGACATCATCAATATTATGCTTACCATCAAATGAAATAAAACCTCTACCACAGATCACATAGGCTTTGTCATCTCCAAATCTTACTATTCCACCATCATACCTTTCCATACTCATAAATTTGCTTTTATCACTAGTCATATGATGTGAACAAATGTTGTCAATCACCCATTAATCTTTCTCTTATACTTTAGCAACTAAAGCTTTCTCTTCAATAGTGTAGCTTGTGGAATCAATAGGTACCAGTCCATCTTCTTTGATAGCAATAAAAACCACTTCATCTCCTTTTGATTCTTCATCTATAACACCTTCAACAACAACATAGTAATAGTTCTTCTAATGCTTATACTTTTGGTTAGGATTGTAAGGCTTATCATACTTCTCATGAATCTCATATCTATTAGTCCTAGCATGCTTATCAAATTTGTCATGTCTTTCATATTTAGCCATTCTCTCCGGGCACCTAGAATCAAAATGTCCTATCTTATTGCAAGAGAAACATTTCAGAGGCAATTTTTCATCATAAATACCATCTCCCTTAGGAAGTCTCTAGGAAATCAATTCTTCAAGCTCATCCAATTCTCTTTCTTTCATCTTTGGATATTCTACATTCATTGGGATCATATTTATTCTTTCCAAACATAGATGCTCTAAATGTTGTCTCAGAATTTCCATGTGATTCACCAAATTCGCAGTTCAAATATAAAAATATTTCCAACCAACATATCTCTAGTCACTTTAGTCACACTTTGGATCTCATCAATAGCAGCTACATTATATTTGTAAGTAGGAGGAAAAGATCTCAACACCTTAGAAATAATTGTATCTTCTTCAAGGGTTCCATCGACACATCTGATACAAAGGATAAGGTCATTCACCTTAGCCATGAAAGTGTTTATGTTTCATCTTCTCCCATCTTCAACATCTCATATTTCCCTTTCAAACTCTGTAACTTAGCAACTTTTACTTGTTTGTCTCCTTCATACAAGGTCTCAAGCTTCTCCCAGATTTCATGTGTAGTCTGAAGTCCCATCACATTAGTCATTTCTGAATTAGTCAAGGCACTTAGTAATGCTTCCTTCATTCTAATGTTATGTTTATCTTTGTTGATCTCATCAGCAGTAACCGGTCCATTCTGAGGAACAAAATAAGCATTCTTTGTGATCTTCCAATAATCTTCTCTGACATCTCAAGTGCACCTCCATCTGGTTCTTCCATATAGCATAGTTACTTCCATCAAATCTCAAACTCTCCTTAAAGATAAATCCTCCAGTTGCCATCCTGGATCTCTTCAAGAGGTTAATCTTCTTATGAAGGATCTATCTTCGATACCAATTCTTGGCAACAACAATGAAGGAAAAATGAGAGGGGGACTGAATCGGTTTTCTATCAGATCTACAAACTTAACCACAAATATTGATATGATAAACCATAGCAACAACATAGATAACAAAATTAATGGCACCACACACAACACCAAGATTTTGATGTGGAAAACATGGTTAAGAGAAAAACCATGGTGGGAACATACCCATAGTAAGATGATACTCTATAGTAGTATTTTAAAATAATACAATGGGGAATGCACATGCATTCAGGAACACTGCCTAGAGCTCAATAACCTGAAAGGCTACCACCCTCAAAGAAGTCTCACTGAATTACAACAAGATACAAACTACAATCTGAAAGGAATGAATTGCAATAATAACATTTGCTAATGTCTGATGACAATTCTGGTTAAGCATAATTGTCTGCTCTACAACACTAATTTCTACTCAGTACACCACACCGAAAGATGAATCCTTGTTCACACATAGACTACTCTCTAATAATGCAGACACAACCTTGATACCCAAATTATATGACAATATCATGTGTATATAATTCATCAACCTTGACAACAAGTTCGGCTAAACCCTCAACTCAAAATTGCAAAATTACATCACATGATACAAAGATTGATCACGAGACCCATATAATGATATACATGATAGAACATGGACCTAAATCAAATTTCCAAATTCTCATCTCCATCGGTAATTACGCCAAGATCAACTACAACATGCTATACCACCAGGAAAACCACATAACATGAAGAACATCATCGGATCAACAAAATCACCAAAATCTCACACAATGATCAATACGGATCATTAGAACAAATAGGAAACAATTAGGAAATGCCAACAATCACATTAGAATCATTAGCAATAGTTGCACCAACACCACTTATCAAATCTTCATCGATCAACATTTGAAACTCAAGAACACTCAATCAACATCAACTATCATGAAGAAAGATAGCTTGTGGAGCACCAAACCATGAACCATCTGAAATGAAGAAACAAAAGACCTTCCCAAACAATCTCCCAAAATCTTAGCTCAAGTTCAGATCACACTAGAATATACTAGAGGAAATATTGAACTCTACAAAGCACTTGATCAGAAAAAAAAAACTACATACTGGATCATATGATATGATCAATTAGGCTTTCTGGATCACCAGAACTAATACAAAATAATATAATGATACTAGAAATAATCCATACACCAAAACATGATCCTTGTAAATCAAACTACAATCATCAGAGCAAGAATTTGTTGACCTCAATGACAACAACATATCCTAGCAGTAGCAATGTCCAACATGATGGAGGATGTGGGTGATGATATGATAAAAGAATAAGTATTCGGTAGAATATTGAGAGGGGGCGAGTTGAATTAGTATACTCAAAAATTGATACAAACTTCCCAATCTCAAATTTAAACTCATAAAGTAAACTTCCACTATCAAGATCAATACTCAACATCAATCGGTTAACTGCTATAACAATTTAATAGTAAACAACTTCAATCTTGTAAACATCAACAATTCTTAATTAAATATTAATATTTTCAACTCTCATGCTTCCAATTATCATGTCTTAATCAAATCAATAAATAATATCATAACCACAAAAGCATTCACCACTTGACACAAATATTTATACGTGGAAAATCCAAATAGGTAAAAACCATGGTGAGACGAGACTCACAAGGATAGCTATCTGAACTCTTCTAAAGTTCGCTTTGTTAGGAGCCAAGCCTGTTAAAGCTTTACAATAAGTCTTGTTAAGAATTGATTCTGTTAGGAATCACCCGGTTAAAGGATTTTACAAATATGCCTTGATAAAAAGCACAATACCCCGTTAGGAGTAACCTCGGTAGAGGATTTGAGAATCCAAACTAATGGACCACCTTGTAAGAGGATTTAAAAATTAACCAAGCTTGTTAGAGCTTACACGGTTAGGGATTTTAAATTATATTGTGATTGTTAGAAAATAACATGTTTTTCTTGATCTGTCTGAATAGCACTACATTTGCTTGATCAGATCCTTCTTAAGCTTCAAATATTCCTTCACTCAAACTACAGATCCATCCTCTTGGTTAGGCAACCACACACTCAACTAATTTCTGCCAACTTTGCCAACACTTTTACAAACAACTTCATCGACCTTAAATACAAATCAAATAGGTCGGTAACATAACAAAAACCTAATTATCATCATCGAGATTACAAACAAGTCAGTACAATCTTGACCATTAGAAATCATAACAATCTCTTCACATTTAATAAGAAAATTCCAACCACTCCATGATCACCATTTCATTGGACTTTGTAACTTGTCATGCACTATGAATTTGATGAAATCCACTTTGCTCCTTTCTAAAATAATCAAACATGCCAAAATAATCTAAACTTGTCTTCATAACATAATCACATGTGTCTCCATCATTACCGCTCATCATTAGATCTTAAACCAACAAACTTGATCGGTTAGGGTTTAACAAAAATAACTGGTAGGGTTTACCAGTTACAAAACAAAGAAAGGTTTAACCTTATACACCGGTTCAACTTTACAAACTACCATATACCAGTTTACAACATCTTCCACAAATTTTATCGTACCGGTTACAATACAAAAGCAATATCAACAATAACATCAACAAAATCCTGAATACCATTCATCGGTTCAATTGACATGAATGATAACATATCATTAATGCAATCTATATGCAAAATGCCAACAATCTAAAAATACCAATAGTGGGTGATAACTAAAATTGCCTATAGTATGGATGTACAAGACCAAATTTAGAAGCTAGATAAGCAACATAAGATTACTTGAAAAATGAGATCAAAAATGAAGGGGAGGAGACCCCAATTTATAGATTTGAAGGGGAATGAATGCATGGTTGAAATTGAAAGATGATGAAGGGTGGAGATTTAAGGAAAGGTGGTCACATGGATTGAAGGGACATGTTGTGGAGACCAAGAGATTTTCCATAAAGGCATTTCTTGTCTCCACACTCCATAATGTACATGGGGAAGAGATCTTCAAGTACATTGAGAAGATAAAAAGGAATTAAAAATTCATTGGGGAAGGACAAGGGGATTTAAAATTTCCAAATAATGAGGTGCATGGGGAAAGGAAATGGGAAAAGGAAGTAAAAATTCCTTGGGAAGATGAGAGTGCATGGGAGAATGGGAGATTTTGAAATCCTTGAAATGACCAAAGTTTAAGGTTGGAGGTTAAGGTAAGACAAGCCATTTATGACAATTGGTTAACTTTGTGGCTAATCATGAGGATTAGCCTCTATCAAATGATTGTAGAGGGTGATTAGGAAAATTAATAGGGGATTAGAAGACAAGTGGGAAAGTTAGGAGGATTTGACAAGAAGAAAGAGAATCGATGGAGGAATAAAAAATTAGGAAATAATGTTAAGTGGGCTTCTAAAAGAATTAATTAAGTGAGAATTAGAGGAAAGTGATTTGTAGGAATCGCATGATTTAGTTAATTAATTTGAGGACCTTAGAAGAATAGGGAATAATTGATTTATTTATTAAATTGATTATTGTACTATAGTGACAAGCTTAATTAAATTTAATTTAATTAATTCTGAGAAGAATAAAGGATAACATAATTAAGCTGATTAACTATGTAGAAATGATAAATTAATTAAATATTTAATTTAACTAATTTTAGATGTCTACATTTCGCCCCTTTTATGCAATGCCAAAATTGGTGATGAGTAAAAGACAAGAAAGGGATGCTCCAACGTGAAGATGTAGATGGTATATGCCCCCTTGAGAATTTCATTGAGAATTTTAAAATTTTTTGGGGAAATTCTCAAAAAATGAAGAAAATGACCAAAATGAGTGAGAAGAAGACAAAAAGGAAAGGAAAATAAGAGAGAATGAGGAAGATGGAAGAAATACAAGAAAAAAGGACCATTGGGGGGCCTATATAATCCACATGAGGACCAAGGAATGGGCATTGTCACATACACCTTTAGGAGATTTGAAGAGCATAGAGCCCTAGGTGCAAGATGGACTGCATCCCACATCACGAGAACCACACAAAGAGAGTTCACTGATACTAGCAGCCGACTGAGTATTTCCCTCAGGTAGGTACCCTAACCCCACTTTATGATTTAGTAGGTAGGGCATTTATTAGGGTATTAAATGAGGTTAGCCAATGGTCAGAGCATAGACTTTGATTATCGTTTCAACGTCTCCGTAGGGGGATCAATGTCTCCACAGACAATTTACACCTACACAGGCATTAAAGGGGTTTGGAAGGGGGAGTACCACCTACATGGATGGATTACCATCTATGCAAACACCAGTCTATGACAAAAAGATTGAATGGGGGTGGAGACTATATTTCAACATCTCCATCTGTGGCACAACGCATGTGCCATGAGTTTGACATTTTCATCGAGGAGATTAACATCTTCGTCAAGGAGGCTAGGGAGATGAAAATAGGGGATGGGGGAAGATTCAAAGGGGGATGTGTATATTCTGCAAGGATGGGATAGGATAGGAATAGGTTAGGATAGGCTAGGATAGGGAAGAATAAATAGGCTAATGAGGTGAATTGCTTGGTTGCAGGAGGCGGGACCTCTTACATCACAAGAAAACTAGCCTCTGATGATGAGGGTATATAGATAACTAAGGGTGAATGAGAGGGAGATTTTGAGCACAATGGGTCTAGGATTCATGGGTAGATGGTTGTGGATTAGAGCACACACCGCCATGATGACAATGCTCATAGAGCGCTGAGACAACTAGACATGCACATTCCATCTACTGACTGGGGAGGACACGATCACATTATTGGATGTCTAGAGGATCTTGAAGATCCCCATCAAAGGCATGATCCCCAAGGATAGATTATATGGAGGAGACAAATACCTATGCTAGGTGTGCGAGCATGACGCACTGCCATTAGAGGGTACATGAATGGACCTTGGTTGAGCAATGCAGATATGATATATTCCATGTTTGGTATTGTTTATATGTGGATTGATCAATGGCTGCATGATGTCAGACCTTAGAGGACATGGATTCTCTTATGGATGCGCTCATTGTGTGTATTACATAATTGAGGATGCCATGATTTATGTGTGGAGAGCACTGATCCTCGAGAAGTTTTTTCATGATATCCATCTTTCTGTCTACCGAGGTTAAAGGAATCTCGGCACAGGGGTCACCTTATTGCATATATGGGCTTGGGAGCATATTGTCATGACATGACAAATAGGGTTGCAGGACAAACAAAGGAGGTTTCCCTATGTGGACAGGTATAGGGGGCTAGTGCATTACACCCGGGTAGAAGTCATGTGGTATTGGTAGACGATGATCGATGAGATGATATTTTTCAGTTGGAGGCCATTTATTGATTGTGAGAGGTGGCGAGAGTGTTGGCAATTGACACTCATTTGGTTGGTTTCAATATGTTGTCATTGATGGCAAATGTTCCCACTTCATATTTTGGTTTAGTTGTGTACCAGAAGACACTTCACCGGCACTGACACCGACATCGACAGGTTTGAAGGAATTCTTTGGTTACAGGCATTGCAGGCCAACGTGACTTTATTAGGTTATAAGTATTGGAGGTCAACCTCATTTGGGAGATCCAGCATCAGCAATTTTTTTTCATATTCATGTGTTTATGTTATTGAGCCAACATGTATATTCATATTATAATTATCTTTGTAAGCTGACATAAGGCATGATGGATTGTAAAGGGGTATATAGGTTGGTTGATTAGATGATTTTGTATATAGGAAAGGATATGGATATGTATGGTTATGGAATGTAATAGATATGCAAAATATATAAGAAAGATCATGTATGTGGGGATATTTATATAAGAGGGTATTCCGGTAAGGGTTTAGGGTTTCAAACCATAATAGATAGATCTTAACCAAAACTGTATTCAGGAATAGAAGATGCTATAATTGCATTTCCATCATTTCTCCAGATTGTAGTCTGGATTTGTATGTAGTCAGTGAGGCTTCTTTTGTGATTGAGCAGTGTGCTCTAAGCTATAAGCCTTCCTGCAAGTGTAGGCCCCTATATTTTGTAATATCTCTTCATATGGCTAGTGGATTGATGTTGTGGGTCACAAATCCCACCATAGTTTTTCCTCTTTTAGGTTTTCCACGTATAATTTTGTGTGTTATGATATTCATTTGTGTGATTGGCTTATTGGTTGCTTTACTTCTTTCAATTCTATATGTACCGATAAACTGATTGGTGAATACATGTTTTAATAATGTTAAAATTGATCATCTTGGTAGAATACTAATTCACCCCCCCTCTTAGTGTTCTTGGATTCCAACAATTGGTATTAGAGCCTTGTGCCTTGGAGGAAGTTTAACAACTTGAGGATGATCCTGAATCTAGAATCTATGGATTTGGAGAAGCAACTTGAGGTAGCACTTGAATATTATGATGTTGAAGGGATGAAGAAGTTGAAGTTACAAGATGAATTGAATTATGCTCAGGAATTCATTCTTGTCCTACAGGAGAGATTGTCATCTGTTCAAGCTAGGAGGAAGGAAATTTTATAAAATATAGACAATGAAGAGAAAGATACCCTTAATGAGAGATGTCAGAAGCTGAGTAAGGAGAAAATGGTTACGAGGAATTAAATGCAAGCTATAACTATGAGGATTTCTAAAGAGATTGAGGAACGGAAGAAGAAGGAAGAAAATTTTGTTGCATCTTTGAAAAACAAATTTGAAGAATGTGGAAGGTTGGTTCATGAAAATGATATGCTGAGAACTGATTTAGTACAAGCCCAAAGTAATGAACAAGAACTTGAGAGACAAATGATAATTCTGAGAGATGATCTAACTATTACAAGTGAGTATAAAGAAAAATTCAAGATTAGTTCAACACAGCTAGATGAGTTATTAAAAAGACATAGGCAGAATGGAGATTCTAATGGACTTGGATTTGAACAAGGTTAGAGTTCTGGTACTACAAATAAAGATCAAAACCATAAGGCACCAGTAAGGCAGCTTAATGCTTACAAATTTAATGGTATATGCTTTGTTTGTAATAAATTTGGTCACATTGCTAGGCTATGTAGAAATAGAGCAAATCAAAACCCTGATTCCACTCCTAGTCAATGTTCTAAATGCAATAAGTATGGTCATAAGATAGAAGATTGCAAAATGAATGTTAAATGTTATACATGTGTAAAATTTGCACATATGGCTAATTAGTGCAGGTCCGACAATTATATCGGTTTTAGCAAAACAATTCGAAAGAACAATGTTGCATGTTATGCATGTAAAGAGGTTGGACATATTGCTAAGTTATGTAGAAGAAGAAATCCACCGGTTGGTAATGATGGATCAAATGAGAAAGCGAAAGAGAAGGTTAATAAAATCCAACAACATCGTACCTAGAGATGGGCCAGGAAGTCAGAAGAACAATCAGCAGATGGAAATGCTCTGGTTACTCAATTGGAAGAGGAGGCTACTCCTGTACTGAAAAGAAGCTCATCTGGTAACTAAGGAAGATGCCTTAGGGGTAGGAAAAATTCATGAAGATAGTGCATATTCCCCAGGAAGAGGTTTTGGAAGATGTTCCAAGCATTGGAGATGCTTATCCAACATGTAGATGTTTAATCGAGATGTGGTATCTTCCACCTGAAGTCATTCATATTAATGATGGATTAGGGTTTCTTGGAGGTTACAAGGATGAATTCACTTAATTTTTGATTGCTTTTCATTCAGAGTGATTCAAAGGGATTCAGAGGAAGTCTAAGGCGATTCAGTGCAATCGATATCTTCTTGAGTGATTTCACCAGCGATCGGAAGATCTCTTTAGGGTTTTTCAGTAGCAACTATCTTTCAGGTATTTATTTTTCATCATGGAAGTAGGATCATCATTTGTAATTATGTTTAATGCAAATCCTATTTTTGTTGAGGTCAAGGACCCTCCTAGGCCTATTCTCAAGCGATATCCACATATTTCTACCCTGGACAATTCGGTTTGCACATTTTCCCATGTCCCAGAAGGAGTCTTGTATGTCAAAGATGTCAGATCTTACATTCACTATCATATTGAGAATTTATTAATGAGTGATAGTAAGAGCATGTACATGAGAAAGCTAATGGGAGATTCTAGAAATATTAAGCCCGAGTACCAGCATATTGAGGATCTAGGGTTTATCGATATTCTGGATATTTTGGAATTTGAAGATGAGATAGTCAAGGAGATTGGTGCAGGATCACCCTTTCAATCTCTCCCTCCTTCTTGTTTTGTTTGTGTTATGCTTCTTATGAAGCCATTGTACATAAAATAATGAGCCATGTGCTCATAGGTCCTAGTTAGGGTCCTAATAGAGATCTTAGGGGTCATAAGTCAAGATTGTGATTTTCTTGAAAATGGAGGGTATGTGTGTCTTTGTGGTGTTTAGGGGTCCTTTATAACATGGTGGTGTCTTTAGGTTTTCCCAATGTGGGTTTAGGAGTCATGAAAAGCAACATTGAGAAAGTTGCTTAAAAGTTGCAAAAGTTGCATGACAACTTTTAAAAGTTGTCAAGCAACTTTTCCACCAGGAGGTCAAAATCCTTAGTTTGGCATGGACAAACCTAATATGGGCACACAGACTGAGGCCAAGGTGGTATAAGTATTTTAAAACCCTAAATGAATGGGTTGGATGTCAGAGATTGTACGGCCCAAGCAAGAAGAGCTTGACTGTGACTGTTTGTTGGTTACCAGTCAGATTGAATGAAGTTACCTGGCAAGTAAATGGATTGAACTACATGAAAAAATATGTGAAATGTCTTCTATGGTGTAAATACTTTCATTGTGAGTGTTTGTAAATAGTTTGTAATTTGCAGTCTCACTATCCAGTTTTGGACTGGTTGTGCAAATGAAGTCATAACTCCATTCCCCATTGTGGAATCACCATGAAACCATGGGGAATGGAAGTGAAGACCCTGTACTATAGTCCCTTGCAAGAAGGGCCCTTAAAAATGCAGGAAGGCCAAGCAAAGACCCACTCCTAGGTGAGACTGGACAATGCCCAGTTAGGAGAGATCAAATTGCAAAGGTCTTGGAGAGCAAGGTTGGTCAGAGGAGAGTGCACCCTTTGGGGGAGGTGTAGAGGAGTGTGTGAAGCATCACTGGTGTGAAGGAGGAGCCTCCGCCAATCCAAATAGGGTGGCTAAAACACAAAACCCTCACTGTGACCCAGGCAGACCCCAAAAACCCTCACAAAAACCCTTGAAAACCTTAAAATCCACCTAGGATAGTGTACGAACACTTGGAGGCCTAAAACCTAGAAAATCCTTGACTCCTTGCCAAATGAATGGTAGTCCATTTTGGGAGTTAGGGTTTTTTGTGCATCATTTGTGAGAGGGAGCCCTAAAAGACTAGGTAGGAGGCCTAATTGGTCCCAATCCTTGTAGCCCTATTTGAAGGCAAAACACAAAATGGTGAAATCGGTAAGGGGTTGAAGGCTTGAAACCTCTTGGGGCACATGAATGGGTGGGAAGACCATGAAATATACCTATTATAACCTTGCTAAGACCTTGGAAGGTGTGGAACAAGCCTAGCCCTTATTAGCCATAGTAAGGGGTTTTGAGTCTGATGAGTAGGTGAGACCTTAGGAGAAGCTTAGCAACTCATTGGTGGGTGGATTGGGCAAGGTCAGGGGATTCCTCAAGAAAAGGAAGTCCTAGAGACCCTAGGGTGTGAGGAGAACACTAGGTGATCCAAGAGCATAGACTAGGCTAGTCTATCCCAAGCACCAACCCATCAGAGACCCACAAGGCATGGATTAAATTCTTTTCAGAAAACCATGGTTTTTATACTTCACCGAAACCTAAGACAGATACTACAGATATCCTGATTGGAGGGAAAGGTAAAGGTGTTGTCGGTAATTCACCCTCAATTTAAAAAAATATTAAGATATTGGATATAGAGCCACCGGTAGAGACTAATGTACAAGCAAATGTTGAGATACTGACAGAATCAGAGAGTGTAAAGGTTGCAAGTATATAGGTGTAGCGTAGAAATTGGGATTCATCAAAAGATAAGTGAATCAATCAAAACACAAGACATGATTGCTCAATCAAAGAAATACTCATTGCAATGAACCTAATTCTAAAGCACATTCAATGAAGGTATGAAAATGAAGCATTCAAAAGAAAACATTATGCAAACCAGATTCAAGATTGAATACTCTTTCCATGCGGCTCCATTGTTGTTCTTTCCTCTTCAATAGTTTTGTGGATCTCACCTACAAGTGCTCTCACAATTGAAAGCAAAAAGCTCAAGAGTACTAGAAT
Source organism: Cryptomeria japonica (assembly GCF_030272615.1). Lineage (NCBI taxonomy): Eukaryota > Viridiplantae > Streptophyta > Pinopsida > Cupressales > Cupressaceae > Cryptomeria > Cryptomeria japonica. The sequence continues at coordinate 256,974,950 of NC_081410.1, forward strand.
GAAAATTCAGTAGTTTGATAGCAATTCGGAGTTCATGAAGTGATTGAAGGGGGTGATTGAAGAAAAATTATCCAATTTATAGAGAAATTGGAGAAGTGACAAAATTGGCATGATGCAATTCAAATGGAAATTGCAAATCAATATGTCAATTATGACAAATTATGCATTTCCATGCACAATTTTGATTGATTGATTATGACACATTTCATGTCAAAATTGATTGATTAATCAATTATGACAATTTCATGACAAATTGAAATGCCACTCCCATAGAATTAGGAGATGAATTAGGAGGGAAAAGGAATTAGAAATTTGAAAATTAGCAAAATGAAATTGATGACAAATTAGGAAATTGGAATTAGAAATTGATGAAAAATAGGATTTAAGAATTAGTGAATTAATTAATAATTTTTCATTTATTAATCAATTCACAAAGAAGAATAATTAGACAATTAAATAAAGATTTAATTGTAATAAGAAGACTTAGGATAAATAAGTAATTTATTTAATCCTAAAGGAAGAAATGACAAATTAGGTTAAATGACTAAATCATAAAACCCTAGAAGACGAATTAGAAATGCGAAAATGACAGTTAGGTCTTGATTAAAGATAATTAATGTCATGATTTTGAATTGATAAATGACCAATGCGACAAAATGGTTTGATTGATAAATGCGCCAATTGACAAATTGATCCAAATTGACATACTTGAGATAGACAACGATCGATGACAAATCGATCGTTAAAATGACAAGATTGAAGGATTGATGATAAATCGACAAGATTGATAAGAGGACAACGATCGATGACAAATTGATCGCAAGATTGACAGGATTGAAAAGAGGACAAAACCCTAATTAGGATTGACAATGTCCAAAATGATGACAAATAAGCATGCTCATTGATGCAATAAGATAAAATCGATCAAAATCATGACTGGATAATGTTGTCGACAAGACCAAATTTGAGGACGAGATGATTGAAGAATGTAGAAGAATGACTCGATGTTCGCAAATGATAAAGACGAAGTGCGAATCATAGGAGAAATGTTAATGCGACGCAAAAACCTAAAATGAGGCAATGCGCAAACGTTAAAGTATGACCTCGCAAGCGTTGACCATTTTTGGGTGTCTACATTTTGCCCCTCTTTGAGACAATGCAATTCTGAGCGTTGTTTCAAAGAACAATAACTAAATGCCCCAGACAATAATAATGACATATGCATGCCCCCTCGAGGAATTGGCCGAAAACATGCGGAAAAGAGGCCAATTGATCGATAAAAATGATAGAAAATGATAGGAGCAAACAGACTGACAATAATGACAGAAGAAATGTTAGTAAGCAGAAATTAGACAGAGGATAATTAGAGATGAAGGAAAACTTGCTTTCAGTAATGCACTTTGTAGGTGAGAACCTTTATTTTTATGTAGCAAAATGGATGCGTAGCATCATGGCATTGAAGGCCAGAGCTTAAATGCAACCCGATTTGCGAAAGACAGACACAGCATAAACAAACGACAATCACGATCAAAAAAAGAAAAGGATCATGAGCCATCCCGGTCACTCTAAATCACTCAGTGACATCATCGAGCAACATAGGAACATGACCGAAGATAAATCAATAAATGATAAGACACACAAATTCAAGCAAATCAAACAAACATCTTGATCTTCATTGTCAAAAGTTGAAAGTGCTGATAGGACGATCATGCTGTTTGGTTTCAGGAAATGCGGTACCCCGTCTAAGACAGGACACAGTCTGGTTTCGAGTATACCACACCCTGTATAAGACCCATGATAAAATACAAAGGACAAATGATTTTTAATGTGGATATTTGATTGATAAGACAATTTTGATCAATTTGAATGTTTGGTTTGAGTTGAAAAAGTTCATCTGGTTAAAGCATGATTTCATTAAAGCACAATGTTTGATTGCGAGTCGTTGGAGGGATGCTCAGTGATCTGTCGATGCATAAAGGGAATACTTTATTGCAAAAATGCATGTTTTTTGGTTTTTGGATTTTTTACAATTTTTTTTGTGTTCATTTTTTTTTTTCAGGACTTTATATGATTTTTTTGGATTATTTCAGGACTTTATATGATTTTTAGAGATTTTTTCAGGACATTTTTCGATTTTTTTGACTTTTTTCAGGACATTTTTCAATTTTTATGACTTTTTTCAAGACATTTTTAAATGTTTTTGGAAGATTTTTTCAGGACATTTTTCAATTTTTATGACTTTTTTCAGGACATTTTTCAATTTTTAAAACTTTTTTCAGGACATTTTTCAATTTTTTAAGACTTTTTTCAAGACATTTTTAAATGTTTTTGAATTTTTTTTTTTGCCCCCAGTGTCTAGCAAGGCAAGGAATATGATAGGTGAATAAATAGGCTTGCTAAAATGTTGGTGGATAGAGGGAAGACAAAAGGCCTTTTAATATGGAGACAATATGGATGCAATTTTCAAGAGCTATTGCATAATGGGACAAGAGACTGGATATGACAATGTAAAGTAGTGACATGGCATGAGGGACATGTCAAGAGGTTTTTGAAACCATGTTTAAATTTTGTGTCCTTATGTCAGATCAAGACCAAGGAATGAAAAAGAATGTATGGATAGTGATAAGATATGGATAGGATAAGCAAGACCAAGAATGGATAAGGTAAATGGACTGAAGGTCAGGATTGGCTAAGGGATAGTGGCAGAAGCTAGGGAATATGGATAAACAGTTATAATAAGCAAATGGATAAATGACCAAAAGCTATGATGGACTAAAAGCTGCAAGCATGATGCATAATGCTCATGAAGATCGTCAGCCTTGTCAAGATCAAAGGTGGAAAGGAAAACTGGACATGAGGGACAACAGGATATGAAGGGTAATGACATGGTATGATAGGATAATGACGAGCAATAGGATATGAAGGAGGAAACCTGCCCCCAAGTGTGGTGTGCAAGAAGTTCATAGATTACGCATGATGCCTATTTGCCAGGTTTTCACCATGGTACTTGCCCAAGGTGCCTGTTTGCCAGGTTTTCACCAGTGGATGAATTATTTTTCTTTATTTTTTTCTTTTCTTTTTTTGATTTTTTCTTTTTTTTTTATTTTTTGACTTTTTCAATAGAAGACAGACATATGATAGGGGATGGAAGAAGGATTCAAGCGCCTTTTTGGTTGGATAGTAGCCTTGAAAAAAAATGGACCATGACCTTGAAAAGTATGCTCAAAGATGTTGGTAGGATAAGGACATGGAAAATGACATGACACTAAGGCAAGGATTTATGCAAAGGATTGGATGGAAGGATGGAAAATATGCATTGGATAATGGATAGGGTATTGGAAGAATTGGGCTTGAGTGGATGGAAATGAAGGCAAGATCGACATTGGCACACACCTTGAGGGGTGATGGACTGATGGAGGAAAAATGTATTTTGGATATTGAGATTTTGATGGAGGAATAGCGTGGGATTTTGGGACATAAGGGCCCAAAATTGATGAAGGAGGTGATGGAGAAATAGACTTGGAATGTTTGGATGGAGGAATAGCAACTTTGGATGCCAAGCTGGGTTGTTCTTTAGGCTTTTGTGCTTCAAGGAGCTTCTTAGGGATCCACATGGTTTTTGATTTTTCATGCTTTTGTGGTTCCTTGGAGTTCATTGCTTGCACAAGGGATTTAGGAACCCATATATATTTTGAATTTGCTTTATTTTGCTCAGTGGGCCTTTGCGGCCTTTTGGATATTTCTTTTTCTTTATAGATCAATTTGTTCTTTGTTTTGACATGTCGATTATATTGGACATGTTGATCCTTGAATACAGGTGGATTTCTAGACTTACGACTTTTATGCTTGGCATCCAAATTGCTTGGAGGAGGGAATGAATGTTGGTGTGGACGGGAATGATATGGAGGCATGTGGGATGGATGGAAGGTTCTCCAAGATGTGTACCTTTGTTGATGTTGCATAGGAGATGGAGGGATATAGGGACCTAGAATGGATGGAAGCGATGATGGGGAAGGGATATGTTTTGATTTTGATGGAGGGATACCAACGTCTTGAGAGTGAGTTGTGTAGCCATGACCATTAGTATACTCTTTGATATGGAGAGATTCTTGCTTATGAAGGTCTACTCCTTTGCCTTTATGAATATCTTGACTTGTAGGATACTCTTTTCTTTGGGAAGAAGACGCGAGTCCATTATGAGGTGGATATGATATGAGAGAAATAATGAGATCTTGAAGTGGATTCGATTGCACCAAAGTGGAAGAACCCATTATGCATGTTGAGGGTTCATGAACATCTTGCACTGACACGTTAGAATCATGAGGGGGATTAGGATCATGAGGGGGATTAGGATCATGTAGTGGGCATGGTTCAATGATAGGCTCTTCAAGATATGGAATGGGAGAAATAATGGGATCACCAAAAGAAATGCACTCTTGGAGTGGATATGCCGGATTAGGACGTGGAGATGGAGGAACAAGTGGATCTTGTGGAGGATCTGAAGGAATGATTTGATCTTGACAAGGAGGAAGATCATTGGAATCTTCTTTAAAGGTGCTTTGCTCTTGACTTTCAATGGGATCATCAGAAAGAATGGAAGGGATATCTTGATCTTTCTGAGGAAGTGGAATATCAATGGGATTTGAAAGGACATTGTGTTCATGAAATGGAAGGGGATCATTTGGGATTGGATGAACTGGGATATCTTGATCTTGCTCGAGGTATGGAGTGTCAATAGGACTTTGGATATGATGGACAAGAATAGGAGAATCATCATGAGTTTCTAGGAAGATGGGGTCTTGGTCCACAATTGGATGGGATGATAAGTTTTCAGGATCTTGATCTTGATTTGCTTTAGGACACATTTCTTCATGCTCTAAGCTATCCTCTTGACATGGAGTTGGACTTTGAATATGCATGGGGGATTTTGGCAAGGGATTAATGCTTTGGCATGAAGGAAAGGCACTTTGAACATTTGTGATGGGTTCTGGCAAGGAATCAATGCTTGAACATGAGGAAGAGGGACTTTGAATGGGGTCCTCTAAAACAGGTAATGGCAATAAAGTGCATGGTGGCATTGGGTCTTGTATTTCTGAAACATGGCAAGGATGTGCATCATGAATTGGATTATCTTGGCAATCAATTATGGATAGCTCTTGGATAATTGCATCCTTGGGTGTATTGTTTGATGAGGACAATATGGAAGGTTCTTGTGAAACTTCTAAAGGTGTAGGGATAGATGCCACTGGAGAGTCAATTTGCTTGCGAGGGGATGAGGCATTGCTAGACATAAGTGTATTATCTTTATCTTCCTCAAAAGACTCACTTAGTCGTTTCCTTAAGAGCATTGCAATAAGGCCACCTTTCTTTCGAGGTTTTGACATAGTTGGACTTGGAATTTGAACTTGTTTTTGATTTGATGTCATGTTTTGATTTCGAACTAAATGTTGATCAAATTGGTTTGACATGTTTGAAACTTGGCTTGGTGTGTGTTGCAACCTTTGTTTTTGAATGTTTGGTCGTGGTTGTTGACATTGATATGTTGATTGAACTTGAACTTGTTGATATTCCACCATCGGTTGGACTATTTGTGGACATTGTATAGTTGGTTGGACATATTGTTGAAATTGGACCATTGGTTGTGTTGGTTGCATATGTTGGACCATTGGTTGTGTTGGTTGCATATGTTGGACCATTGGTTGTGATGGTTGAAAATCTGATTGATAGTAAACACCTTCTTGTTCTTGTTGTGGAGGCACATAATGTTGAAATTGATGTTGTCTCCTTTCTTGTAATTGTTTCATCATCTCTATTTGGGAGAGGAGAGCTGGTATGTCTGATCATTCAAGAAGAGATCTTACATTAATTGGCTCAAAATTTGGATTTTGACCTAGAAATTTTTGAAACATTTTGGACATTTGAGATCTTATCTTCTTACTGTTTATCACTTTTTGCTCCAATATCTCCTTTTCTTGAGCTAGTTTCTCCTCTAGTTTTTGTATTTGGACATTTAAATCATCATGATAAGTTTGACTGATATTGCCTTGTTGTTGGGTTGGATATAATTGTGATTTCCTTGGATTAAAATTTGATTGCATTGTCGGTTGATATGTCAAACTTTGTTGCATCATTGGTGCTTGGAACCTTGTTTCAATAGACATGTCACTGTTGCATCATTGGTGATTAAGATAATCATCTCAGTCTTTACAACAAATATCAAACCAAGAGGCATTGGAGAGGTTTACACGGGCAAAGAGAGCTACATTTTATTAGATGATTGAGTCAAGGAGGAAGGAGATTAATGATAAGTTGAAATTGATAGATAACTCTTTAAGGTAGTGTACTAATATTTATAGATTATGTTGTAACACAGGTTTACTCATATCTGAAACAGATAAAAGGATTAAAGATATTCAAGAGAAGATTGTAGGTATAGTCAATTCTTTGGATGGATCAAATTCTTTAACTACATCTATAGATGATCAGATTTTGGTTTTTGAAGCCCAAGTTTTATCTCTTGAGAGGGAAAAAGATAAAATCATAAGGAGAGCCAGAGGTCTTAGGGGATTGGTGAGTTCCTGGTTGGATTCATTAAGTGTACATAAGAAGGAGTGTATAGATATGGTTGGTAAGCCCACACTGACAGAGCTTAATGAGAAAGAGTCATATGCCCATATGCTAAATGGACTTGTATCTATTTTTGGCACTTTCAAATCAGGTTGGGATACTTATCTAGAGCTTTTTGAGAAGGCCTATCTAGAAATTTTCAAATATATTCAACTCCGGTAAGGTATTTTGGGACATTCATTGTACAGTCTTTCATTCTTCATCCTAGTTTTTGGTATTTTTGGCATTGATGTCAAAGGGGGAGTATAGGTGAAAAATATTTGAGAGATATGGAGTATTTTGTTTAGATGGATATTTAGCTTAGGGGAAGCAGGCTCAGGATGAAACCGACATATGGAAATCATGTTCATTTTTCACATGAGTGTTGCCATCAATGCCAAAGGGGTAGATTGTTGGAAATTGATACTCATTTGGTTGGTTTAAATATGTTGTCATTGATGGCAACATGTTTCGGCTTCGTATTTTGGTTTAGTTGTGTACCGGCAAACACTTCACCAACACCGGTAGGTTGGAAGGAATTCTTTGGTTACCAGCATTGCAAGTCGACATGACTTCATCAGGTTATAAGTATTGGAGGCCGACATCATTTGGGAGATCCATCATCATCAATTATTTTTTATATTCATGTGTTTATATTATTGAGCCAACATGTATATTCATATTGTAATTATCTTTATAAGCCGACATAAGGCATGATGGATTTTAAAAGGGTATATAGGTCGCTTGATTAGATCATTTTGTATATAGGAAAGGATATGGATATGCAAGGTTATGGAATGTTATGGAGATGCAAAATATATAAGAGAGATCATGTATGTGAGGATATTTATGTAAGATTGTATTCAGGTAAGGGTTTAGGGTTTCAAACCAAAACAGACAAAGCTTAACCAGAACTGTATTCAGGCATAAAAGATGCTATCATTGTAGTTCAATCATTTCTCCAAATTGTAGTCTGGATTTGTATGTAGTGAGTGAGACTCCTTTTGTGATTGAGCAGTGTGCTCTAGGCTGTAAGTCTTCCTGCAAGTGCAGACCCCTATATTTTGTAATATCTCTTCATATGGCAAGTGGATTGATATTGTGGGTCACAAACCCCACCATGATTTTTCCTCTTTGAGGTTTTCCATGTATAATTTTGTGTGTTATGGTATTCATTTGTGTGATTGGCTTACTGGTTGCTTTAATTCTTTCAATTCTATATGTACTGGTATGTCGGTTGGTGAATGCATGTTTAATAAGGTTAAAATTCATCATTCTAGTAGAACACTGATTCACCCCCCCTCTCAGTGTTCTTGGATTCCAACAAGGAGGACTGGTAGCTTGTGTGGTCATAGTTAGAGTATTGGTTGTTTGGTAGGATAGTCTATCTGATCAAGCGCTATGTCCCTCACAGGGTGATGAGGAAGTTTGGGAAGACCTAGGACATTGTTGGTTGTGAGCGGTTGTATCCATAGATTATGTGAGAGATAGTTATTTGGGGATAGGCAGTGGGACCACTGGACATTCACATTAGTTGGGATACCATGGAGAGAGTCAATTGGGATTCACGACTATAGGTAGTGGAGGATCCCAGGATGCACATGGGCTTACACCTGTTGGTGGGAGGCACATAGACCAGGACAACTATGTATACCTAGAGTTTTGGAGGAGGATGAGTTGCACCCCTTAGTAGATGAGGTGGTAGGGGGAGAAGAGGATGGACCTGCAAATAGAGCAGTAGCAGGAGGACAAGGGGAGGGAGCTAGGCGGCAGAGACAAATTCTGCAAAAGAGGAGAGGGGGATAGTGGGTGCCTCGAGCAGAGGTACCCTTACAATTTTAGCCACCAACAACATAGATTGGTGGGGTAGGGGCTGAGGAGGAGGGAGGAGAGGATAGTCCTGAGCTGATGGATATACTATAGGTACAAGAGCAGGGTGATGAGGGAAGACAGGCCCAACAAGTGCAAAGACAAGTGTCGGTGCAGGCGAGATGGGTCGCATAGGAAGAGTATGATAGAGTAGTGAGGGAGAGAGATGGTGTGAGAGAGAGGGAGTAGAGGTTGGAGGAGGATCTATGAGGGAGGGATGCCATGAGGGAGAGGTCTTAGATCCTTGAGGAGGAGCTAGGGATTGAGAGGGCCCAAGCTAACAATCTTCAATTAGAGGTGGTTCGATTGACCAGGGAGGTCGATGATCTATGGGAGAGCTTGTAGACAACACTGATAGAGGTGGGGGATCTCAAGAAGGATAGAGATGAGGGGGAGAGGATGCTAGAGGAGGAAAGGAGTGGGGAGGCCATTAGATAGTTGAGGGAGGAGCTTCAATAGCAAGATAATGAGATTAAGAGCCCGTGGGCTAGATTGGGTAGGGCAGATGCAGATGTGGTGAGGTTGTGAAGTGAGAGCGATGTGGCACAATAGATGTTAGATCCAGTAGGGCTTGTACAGGTATTTTTTGATGTCACCATGGGACAACAACAAGCAGAGAGATTAATCGGTGAGGCCTAGTATTACAGGGACCTATGTTATCAAGTTGTGCTATGAGATTAGTGAGCACCACCATATGTAGAGAGTGCTTGGTCTCATTAGACTCAGAGCCTCCATTCAAGTGCTTCTATGGAGATGAGGGCACCACATCCACCAGGAGGGCTATCAAGATCAATCACAGGGGGAGGTGGTCAAGAGAGCACAAGATAGTGCTCTTGATGTATGTGACATTATTTTTGACCCTTCGGGGATTATATCATTTGACTCTTATTTGACACATTTATATTTTTGAGATATGTATATATATATATATGTGTGTGTGTATATATATATATGTATATATATATATATATATGTATATATATATATATATATATGTATATATATATATATATGTATATATATATATATGTATATATATATATATGTATATATATATATATGTATATATATATATATGTATATATATATATATATATATATATATATATATGAGATGTGATTTTGGTGGTGTATGCATGTATATGGACTTTATTATGCTCTCATGGACTTTGATTATTGTTTGTACAATGGATGATGATTTTATGATTTTATGATATGATGATTCACATGATCTGACCTATTTGTGATGTAGGATGTATGATCATGAAATGTATGTATGTGTGTGTTATTTATGATGTTGCTAACATGTTTGTGGATGCAGGATGCATGTATATAATGTATACCTATATGATACACAGTTTTTTCATTTATTTTTAATGTTTATGATAACACACATGATATGATGTAATGAAGATAAATGTAATGTGTATGTATGTGATATGTTGTATTATGCAAATTTGGTGTGCCTAAAATGATAAGTGAATGAATGGATCTAATGTGTAGTGTGGATACTTGATGACTTACATGACCATTCACGTAAAAAATTAATATTCGAATGTGATCCTATTACATGCATGATGTAATGAAATTGTCTAATAATGTAATGTGCCTAAATGATGTAAGTGCATAATGCTCCTGATGAGAACCCTTATTCAGCCACTAGTATTATAAACACAGTAAATTGAAATCATGTTGAACTTGTTCTCGACTAGCTTACCAAAATGGGATTATTTTCAAATGTTTTATATTGAATGGTGTGACTATTAATGATTGTAGTACTATATGAGATACTAATGTTTGAATGGGTTTTAATTAAACATATCATTATTTATTATGTAGTGCAACTATATGACAATGTAAATAAAAGTGCAATGGTAATGAAAAATGTAATGATAATGATTATGCACCTAAAAATTGCAATGATAATGCAACTATGGAACTGATAACAATGATTAATGCAACTAATAACAAATGTATCAACCATAATACAATGATGGAGGACCAGATAGAAGAAAGGAAGAGGTGAATAAATTAGGGTCTCCAAAATGTATGAATGTAATGGGTAAATGAATGGAGATGGAGGGATTTTTGTTGTGCATATATGGAGAGAAAACCTAGTTTTGATATTGTCAAGGATAATCTACACCACTGATTATAGGAATCATGATGTTGTGAAAATCCAAAGAATGGACTTTCTTAGGCAATTGGTATCCCTTGCACACAACTGTGTAAACACAATATAGATGTAGATATAGGGTTGTAGGTTCGTGCAATAAAATCCATCAAACACACCATACCACAAAGACATGACCCAATATACACCCACCAAAAACATACCAAGATATATAATGATCCTGGCAGTTGTAGATAGGAGTAGTCATAGGACAAAATGATGCAAATCAAAGAAAAAGACTAAATCATGCAAACAAAATGCACAAGGCCAACTAACATCTCTTGCCAAGAGTAGGACTTAGGATTATGGATAAGCTGCCAGCCATGGGAAGAATGCATCCCAATAGGAAAGAGTAACTGATGGAACTGAATAGGCAATAGAGTAGCTAATATGGAAATATACATGCAGATTCGGTGTTGACTGCAAAGATTTGATTAAGCTCATGTGGATGAGTACCTAGACGATGCACAAGTCAAGAAGATGCTCAAGCTCAAAAATAGGGGGTTAAGCTCAGTGTATTGGGTTGAAAGCTTAGTATGATGGGCAGAAAGCTTAGGATGGTGGGATGAAAACTCGAGGTGGTGAGATGATCTTTATTCATGGTTGGGACAAAGACTCATCATCTCATGAAGATACAAATAACCTTGATATTCACTGGTGAGGTAGAGAAGGTTTATGCAGTGGCATGGATTAAAGAGTGAGGGGAACAAGGTGGAGGGTCACATGATTTATTTTCTTATGTAATGAAGGAGATGAGTGGTTGCAAGAAAAGTAGGGGAAATGATGATGAATCAACATGGGAGTCTTCCTACATAGATGTTGTTACTTGGCAAGTAAATTTGTACAATCCTCCTCAATGTTGGGTTGTGGAAGACGTCAGAATATATGATTTTTATTATGGAATATGGATGGGGGAGGAAAGAAGCATGTCAGATTATTTGACTTATGAAATATGGATATCGGGTGGGTGGGTGGGAGGAAAAAGGGGGAAATGGTGGGATGGAGAATCATAGGATGACTCATGTTACGACAGGGCATTTGAAGCAATGAGTTTGACTGCCTGAGTCATGTTAATTAATTTTGCACATTTAAATTGATCATCTCCATAGGGTGAGGGCTTGTGAAAATACATGTTAGATTATTTGATTTATGGAATATGTATATCGGGTGGGTTGGTCAAAGGAAACAAGGATTGTGTGAAGCAAAATTTGCTCGCAAACACTATAAAAGTGGTAAAATGTAAGACTAAGTCTTAGTCCTGAGATTAAAGTGGATCTGGTTTATTTACCTTGATGCCTAAAACCAGGTTATCACCAAGGTACTTTCCCATAGTGCGACAAAGTGGTTTTCACTGATGAACGAGTTGGTTTTTCTTTACTTTTTTCATTTTTTTGTGTTTTTTTATTTTTTTTATTTTTTTATTTTTGAAAATTGGTGATCTCTGAGGACTAGGCATAAAATCTCTCCAGGTGCATGATGTTCATAGGCTCATTCAAGGGTTCACCTTTGGGAGTGGCCAATTGATAGGCACCTAATCCATATTTTGCAGTGATCACATATGGTCCAAGCTAATTAGGATCAAACTTACCTTTCTTTTCAAGGTCCTATAGATTCTTTTGATTTTACATAAGCACAAGATCACCGATATCAAATTAACATGTTCAAACCTTCTTGTTATATATCAACCATAGATGGTTTTGATATACCTAAAGGTGATTTAAGGCCTTGAGGTGCCTTTCATCCAACAGTTAAAGCTCCCATAGCCTAGCAACTCTATATTCCTCATCAGGGAGGATGTTCTACAGTGAAACCCTTAGTGATGGGATCTTGATTTCAAGGGGTAGGGCATCTTCAAAGCTGAAGACTAAGGAGTATGGGGTGGCTCTTGTGGGTGTGCGGATATTTGTTTGGTAAGCCCAAAGGGCGGGATGGAGTTGCAAGTGCCAATCACGACTAGCTTCATTAACTGTATTTTTGAGGACTGTTCCAGATTTTCACTTGAAGATGTGTCCTTTATTTTTACTTTTTCCATGTCTGAAGGTGCCTCAAAGAGGTTTTCACCAGGGGACTTCTGATTTTTATTTTTATTTTCATTTCTGTGACTAAGGGAGTTGACTTGACTACCAAAGTAAGCTTTCAGATGAAGTTGCATACCATTGACAGATGTGTGGTTGTCAAGGTCTTGCATGTTAATTGATGCTATGAGAGAATCATCATTGACATAGATGTCTAGAACATGTGGTCCTCATTGGTCCTCATCAATGAGTTCAGGATGGACAAGTTTAAGCTCATATGAATTAAGAGGGGTGACAGGGGTGATAGTGTTTACATGGGCGTCATGGAATATGTCGTTGACATATTCAAAAGGCATTTCATGGAATTCCTCTTTATCAAAATCTTTGACTTCAATAGGAGGATTTGGCTAGACCTCGACGATAGTGATCTTAGGTCTAAGAGAGAAACCCAAGCCTCTATTGCACTTATAGGATATTGGAGAGATGGGTGCTTTTATACCTTTTTCTTCTTATCCAAGACCATGTCCTTTGTATCACATCTTATCTACCATGGAAGATGCTTTTGGATACATCTACTTTGGGATGTTTGCTAGTTCTTAATCTTCCTCTCGATACAACCAAGAGGTAACATCAATTTACAAACTTTCCTCATCAAGTGGGCCCCACTATTGGAAGGTAGTTCTTTGCATTTGATAGTGGGTTTATATTGTTTCTTAATTTTCTTTGGCTTGTCATATGTGTTAGATATTTGGTTAGTCCCAAAGACATTGAGAGGGGGGGGTGAATCAGTGTCTAAACAGTGGATGAAAGATTGACACTTATTTGCAACTTTACAATCCAAACTAATATACTGGTAAGCAAATAATAGTGCAGTAAAGAGAAACAAAAGAATAAGCATCCATGCACACCATGACACAAATATTTTTGGCGAGGAAACTCGGTAAGGGAAAACCTCCGTGGGATTTGTGACCCACAATATTTACTCATTGGCCAATATGAATAAATATTACTTAGTATAATAGGGGCTTGCACATGTACGAAGGCCAACTACCTAGAACTCACTACTCAACAACAAAATGGAGTCCGACTGACTACAATTGGATGGTTAAATCCAATAGAAATGTACTGCTTCAAAATAGCATCTGTAATGCTGGATTCAGTACCGGTTTAAGCTCTATCTGATACCTCTACCAAAACCTTTCTTCGCTCTTATCTTCTCTTATTCGCTCTCAATGTAAATATATCAAAGTGCATATACAATTATTTGCTATCATAACCTATCACATATTACCACTTCCTTACATTACATATCATATCCTATTCCTTACTTACAAAATGACCTACAAGATCTCATACATATATGAGTCATTACAATACATCATGTCGGCCATACAGATAATATTACATTACAATACATTTCGTATAAACAATATTATTTCCAAGTCGGCTTGGACTGCCAGTATAACCTGCTACCAGTGTAACTGGATGCCGGTGTGGGTAAACCTTGAAGTGGCTGTTGGTGTCAGTAGGTGAAGTCGATTGCCGGTAGAACTTGTGAACCCTGTTACCAGTTGGTTGCCATCAATGACAACATCAACCATTCTCATCTGAGTGTATAATGTCAATAGTATGACTTAGGAGAGGGTGGGAGTTGACCCACATAGAGAGTATTTTGTAGGATATACTCTCCACAACCTTTATCAATGATCTTAACCTTGTTTTTCAGGTTCGGATGAGGTGGATGTGACATTAGATGGAGAAGATGGGGGAAGTGTAGTGGGCCTATTAAGTGGGAAATGGTAGGGTGATTCCCTTCAAGAAGTTTTCAATAGTCAAAGGGTTTTGGTTCCACATGGATGGTGACTTCTCTACCATTGAATGGAAATTTGAGGCATTGATGGTAAGTGGAGGGAATGACTTGGATGGACTGGATCCATAGATGGCCTAGGAGGATGCTATAAGGAAGCTCAAGGTTCAAAACCTGACAAGTTGTTTCCATAATAGCTGAACCCACTTGAAGAGGAAATGCAATGGTACCTTTGGAAATTCTCTCTACATCATCATATGCTTTTATTGTGATCCTTCTATATGGGTCAACCAAGTCCTTAGAGATTACTAGTTGTTTGATTGACCTATATATACATAGATTCAAACCAGATCCACCGTCTATAATGACTCGCTTAACTTTATGCTTTTATATAAGGGCTTCAATATGAAGAGGTTTCTTGTGGGATGGATCATCAACAGGTGCATCCTTGGATGTGAAAACAAGATGGTATTGGGCAGAAAGGTTTCCTATTAGAGCTTGAAATTGCATTGTGTTGATGTTATCGGGGATGCAAGATTGTAGAAGAGCCTACTTAAGGATCTATTTATGAATGGAGGATGTTTTGAGGAGATCCAATATAGAGATTTGTGTAGGATTTTTCCCGAGGTGATCAAGGAGATCATACAGGTGGGTGCATGACATAGGAGGTTGTAGAGGAGGAGGAGGATTTCCTTGGATAGTTACTCTCCCTCGGTCGATGGTCACATTGCAATCATTTGAGGGTGCAACTCCATGGATGACTATTTTGTCTTGATAGGGCTAAGTAGATGATTGCGAGGGAGGGACACCTTCAATGGTAACCCTGGGTCTATAAGTGGTAGGAGGAGGGTTAGCTACTTGGATTGTGATGGTATTTACATAGGTATCGATGGTTTCTATGCACCCTACTAGGGAATCAAAGCCAGAGACATAATTAGTATAGTCATGATTGACATTGTTAGATGATGAGGCCTTTTCCTTACCATGTTTAGGGAATGGATCCTAGTACATTTTAAGAATATCATTGGAGTTACTAGGTTTTGCAACATCAACCTCAATATCACCCTTATCAATAAGGTCTTGGATATAGTTCTTAAGTTTCATGCACTTACATGTGTCATGACCATTGATGCGATGGTAGTCATAATATTTGTTCTCATTATACCATTGGGGCTTAGGTTGATTAGGATCAAAAGGGTGAGTCATCAAGAAGACAACGACACCAGCCTTGACAAGATTTTCGAAAATAACTTTAATGGGCTCACCTAGCGGGGTATACTCATGCTGATTATTAGATCAAGGAGAGTGACCTTGGATGGAAGTAGTGTTGTGAGGTTGTGATTAATCATGAGTGTTGGATTGGTTGCAATTATTAGATCAGTTATTGAATAAATTGTTGGTGGTGGTGGGCTTGGATGGTGCGGCGATTATTTAGATGCGCTTGGCATCAATGACCCCATCATTGACAATATTTTTTTTCTTGGACCAGAATTTTGGCTTGTCATTATAAGAGGAGGAATTTAGATTTGGCTTTTGATAGGGTTTTATAGTTCCATCCTCTACGAGCACACACTCTAAAGTTATACCCTTCTTGAAAATTTCTGCAAAGGAGGCTAAGCACTGACAAGTCAATGATTTGGGCAATTCTGGTATCAAGTTGCGTTGAAATAATTCAACCTGATTTGGCTCTATTATTTTCCAAGGGAATCTTTAAATGAGATGTCACCATCTTTGAAGGAAATTGGAGAATTTTTCTCTAGGCATCTACTTTGTGTTGCCTAGGTTTATAATAGAAGCATCATTTTCAATATTATAGGCATAATGATACATAAAATTTTCAACCAAGTTCAGGAATGATGTGATAGAGCCTTTGGGAAAAGCAGAGAACCAAGTGAGGGCCTCTTCTGTAAGAATTTTTGGGAAAAGTCTCCTAAGATAGTTGTCACTATAGGTGACCTCTTGGCATAAGAAATAAAATTCATGAACATGATGTCTAGGATCACCCTTGCTTTTGTACTTTTTGAACTTGGGCATCTCAAAAATAGGTGGGTATGGGGCGACGAAGATGAATGGGTCATAAGGAGATGGACATATTTCATGGAAAGAATAAGGTCTTTTATTTGTCCCTTGAGATTTTTTATGAGGTCCTTCATGTCCTAAATTTCCTTCATAAGATAAGGTTGTTCATTTTAGACATTAGGAATGTAATGATTTGTTGGGATTTGATAGGATGAGGAGGGGATGCCACCACCACCACTAATATATTGATATGAAGAATGAGGAGGTTGTGATCCTTGAACCGTGGTAATGGGAGGTAAGCTCATGTTGATGTAATTAGCCATGTTGTGAAGGGGGACAGATGAACCTGGTGGATTGGAAATGTGAGGAGGAATGGAGAGTTGAGGGAATGTGGTTCTGGGAATATAAATTTTGGGTGTAGATGTTGTAGGTTGAGGATGGAGAAGAGGATAAATAATGGAATTGTTCACAAGGTCACCTTGCGGTGGCCTATCAAGCATAGTTCTATCAAATTCGGGGGGCAAGCGTGCCACTTGGCGATGAGTTTGGCTACAATCCTATTGGCATCATGTTTGATGAATCTCTTGATCATGTCTTGGTTATAAGGGTCATTTATGAATGTTTGGACATGTGGAGAAAGGTCAAGTTGATCGAAAAGTTGTTCCTCTTAATGTGGTAGATCTTGATTGTAGAGGATATTAGTATTGGGCATTCCAAATTCTTCAGTTGCCATTTTCACCTTTTGAGGGCGATTTAAGACCATGCATGGGTGACCTTAGGGATGATCAAGGATTGACAAGAGGAAGTGATGATTGGACAACAAATTTTGATGATTGAAATTGTTTTGGATAGGTCATTAGATTAGGATAGGATTTATTGGATTAAAATTACACCTTAGAAGATGTGGAATTGATGTGAGCCACAAACGAGGTGACAACTAGGCTAAGTACAATTTAGACCTTAGGATTGGGATCAATTGATTAAGTATTCTCTTACATGGGGCAAACTTGTGTTCCCAAGAAAAATAGGGAAAAAGGATTAGATTTTGATCAACCCAAATGATTGGGCACAGGTACTTGAGGTAGATTCTTCCCCAAGCATAAAGCCAAATGATGATTGATTTAAGATAAGGTCTAAATTAAACTTTCACAAAGATGTGAACCTTTTGATGAGGCTGATTTGATTGATTGGATAATTGGGATTAGAATGATTAATTGATTATGGATACGGATTGATTGAATGGTGAGTGTGGAAGAAAAAGAGATTTATTATGGAAAAGAAGTGTGGTTAAAGGGAAAGGTCGCCCTAGGATGAGTCAATAGGTGATGGGATTCTCAAGTAGGTAAGACAAATTGATGGGACCACTAAGGTTAGTACTTTGGGATAAGGAGTCTCTTTTTTGGAAATCTCTAGCTCTTAATGACTCCTCATCAAACTCATTACCATAATCATAGAGGTAATTGTGAGAGTTGCGAAACACAACACCATTGGAGCCCAAATGATCTGTGCAAGATGAATAACCTGTTACAAGGAGAAGCAATGAAGCAAATAACAAATAAAACAAATACACAGAAAATATGCTCAAAAGATGAGAGCTCAATATTCAAAAAAATGTGTAATGTGATAATCCTTACAATACAATGAAAAGAATAACCTCTAATAGGTCAAGAAACCCTAAAAAGGAGAACCTAGGCTTGCACATAGTAATTAATAAAAGAATTAATTATTATGCACCTAAAGTTAGCTTAAGTGTAAAAGGGATAAAGGGAAATTAAATAATTAAACAAATATTGTTTAATTAATCAAGTAAATACCCAAATACTCTAACACCCCCCCTTAAGCTAGACTTAGGGAGAAGCTAAAACCTGGAACAACTACTGAAAGCAAGAAAGATGGGTCCCAACAACAAGGCCTGATGAGGTACCCAAATACAACCAAATCTATATGAGCCGGAGAAATAGAGAAAACCACGTGGGAACAAAACTCTACTCCAAACAGAGATGGAAAAAGCAAGAAGAAGGACTGAAAAAGCCTCCAAACAAGAATGTTCCAAAAAGATAGGAACAAGAGAAGATCAGAAGAATCACTGAAGCATGAAGAACTTGCAAACACTGTCAAAGAATAAATGTTGAACTGAAGAACCTCCATTGAAATAGAACATGACCAGGTAGAGAAGACTGTAATCTGTATGAGTGCCCTCAAATGACACTACTTGAATCAGGAGGCAAACAAAGGAAAACAACTAAACTCGAAGATACAGATGGCATGAGAAACCAAAGCTTGAAGAGTTGATCAATTCAAATCATGGAAGCATTAGAACCAATAGGACAAACCTCCCCATAATGCTAAAAAGGGAGAGGGATAGGTACACTGAAAAGAACAACCAATAGGAACTGCACGACGAAGAACCAGGAACATCAAAGGCGTAGAGATAGTACATAGTGTCGTGGAAGGAACACTCACTTTTCACACAGCATAAGGCAAATTTCATGGAAGGAACACTCACTAGACAAAGGTAGATGGCAAACAAGGCAAACATCAACCCCCTCATGGCACTTTATAAGTAGTGCATGTACAATAAGGCACAAGATGTGCAAGATCCCAAGTAAACAATGCATGATGGAACTTTATCTCAGTGTGTTTGCATAAAAGAAGCTACAATGATAAGAAGACTGGAAATAGAAAGGAGAACCAAAATAGAGACATCCTACTAGGAGAAGAGATCTCGGGACCTGAAACAACCAAGATATCCACAAAGTGCTAAAAAAAAAAAATTGAAGAAAACATTCCTGGAGAAGAATATGGAAAGAAAAATCATATGGCTGGAAAGTAAATAGGACAAGCTTTCCAACGATATAAAGTTTTCAAAAAATGGAGTTTGGATGCTCATTCTATGGCTCCCGGAGTGCCAAAAAGAGACCCCACTTTGACTGGAAACAAAACACAATCAAACAGAAAATTTGGAAAAAAAATTCCAACATCACGAGGTCCAGCTCGGAACCAACTTTTTGACGCCTATTCATTTTCAAAAAAATGACTCCGTATGCCCAACATATGGCCAAAAAATGAACCCCCCCTTAAAAAGAAGGAGAGGGAGGAGGTTCGGTGGCAGGAGCTTGGCGGAGATGGCTAGTGGGCAGTGCTCTAGTGGTGAGTGGGTGGCCAAGCGGTGGCGGTGGTGGCGCGGAGGGTTTCCGGCAGGCAACGGGGTTGTTGCCAGCGGCGCAGGACGTTGTGGCGGCCGGCGGGGAGCTGCAATAGCGGGAGCCAAAGAGTGGTGACCGGTGGGGGCTAGGGCTAGAGGGTGCTGGCGGTGGTTGGAGGCTGGCAGGCAATGGGGCCTGGGCCTACACTGATAGTGGTGGCGCTCCTGCAGGATGGCAGGGGGCCCTATGTACTGTGGGGAACCCCCCAAAACAATTTTTTGTTAAAGAAACCTTTTTCTTTTTCGCTTTTTTTTTTTACAATAACTTTTGGATTTTTTATTTTCGTAATTTAAAAAAAAAAATCAAAAAATCGGCCTGCATGCCGTAAAAAGGCAAAAAAAAAATTTGAATTTTTTTTCTCGAACTGCGTGTTAGGGCCGTATGGCCTGGTACTGAATAAAAAATGCCCCCAGATGCTTAGGAGTCAAAACTAGGTAAGTTTTATATGACTATAGGGGTTTTGGGGGTTTCCGAGCACAATGGTGAGGTCCGTTTAGGCCCAAAGTGCTCAAAAAAGGCCTATCCCTAAGTGAAAAAGAAAAACTTCCTGAAACCCCAAATCTGCTTCCAATGCAAAAATTCTCAAAACAAGAATAGATAGCTACAGATCTGAAACTCTGATACCATGTGAGAGTTGAGAAACACAACACCACAAGAGCCCAAATGATCTCTGCAAGCTAAATAACTTGTTACAAGGAGAAGCAAGGAAGCAAATAATAGATAAAACAAATACATAGAAAATATGCTCAAAAGATGAGAGCTCAATATTCACAAAAATGTGTAAAGTGATAATCCTTACAATACAATGAAAAGAATAACCTCTAATAGGTCAAGAAACCCTAAAAAGGAAAACCTAGGCTTGCAGATAATAATTAATAAAAGAATTAATTATTATGCACCTAAAGTTAGCTTAAGTGTAAAAGAGATAAAGGGAACTTAAATAATTAAACAAATATTGTTTAATTAATCAAATAAATACCCGAATACTCTAACAGTAATCGTGGAACCTATGCAAGAGTTTGTGATTGATATTGTATAAAAAAAAATGATGCTTGAGGAGTTGCTTTTGACTAGGCTTATTCTTCTTAACTTGACAACACAAAGACCTTTTAGGATGTTTGAGGGACTTGGTGATATGACACATGAAGGAAATTAGTGGATTGGAAATCATTTGAAATTGTGAAAATTTGGATTGGAAGGTTGTCAATTTTTTGGAAAATGTTTCGGAGGTTGGTAATTGTCAGCTACTCTTGGCAAGAATACATCAAGAAAAGTATACATATTGGCCAAGTGTAACGCTTCAATAATTGAGCATGAAAATGATGGGGGCCTAGATTAGCCCAAATAAATTTAATAGGTTTTGCACAAATGAAAACGTGATTTTAAGACACGACCTAAGGATGGAAAGTGGAAACCACTTGATAGGCCTCTCGCACAAGTGATACCTCACTCAAGTGAATAGATAGAGACTCTGGTAGCATTGGATCCCCCTTACAGTGCACTTACTTCTTGAGCATACCAGATTTTTTTACCCAAAAGATCTATGATGTGGGGAATTCTTATCTCATCCTGAGAGGGTAAATGAGAGGTAACTTTGGGGTACGATCTGCATCTCCTGCACTATCAAAAGTAGGATTTTGGCTACTAAAAATGGTTCTTAATGTAATTATTGAGGGATTGCCAATCCAACGATGGATTCTCAAAGAAAGCCACTTAAGGCTCTAACTAAACTAATCGGTATAGGGAGGGCCCCCACATGCATTGAATTCACTCAACACCTCAGCCACTTGAACAACTTATTTATATAGCAGCACAAAAAAACCCGCTCGAGATCACACCACTAGAGTTGATATCCATGATGTGTCTCAATTTGAAGTACCCTTGTGGGTTGATGAAATTCCCAATCAAGAATACCCCTCTCTACAAAATAAGAAAAAGTAGGTGTTGTTAATTACTCTTTCTCTTACACCCAAGATCCACAAAGGAGAGGGGAGAGGATACTCAAGCACAATGGTGGGTCCACCCAAACATGTGTGCAAGTACACAAGACATGAAAGACACTTGTTAATTTTAATCCTACATGCGAAGGTTTTCTACACTAAGATGCAAAAAAGTAAATGAAGCTAGTGAGCAAAATTTATCTTTGACAAGCAGTGCTGCAAAAAAAAGTAGTTAGTAGTCTCTAATTTTGATCTTGGAAAGACAAGAAAACCTACAAAAACTAAAGTGTCATCAGTAACCAAAAATCTCTAAGGTTACAACGCAGACGCTAAAGCACAGGCGTAGGCGTCGAAACACTTTTGCACAAACATGGAAGCAACCCACGCACAACCTACAAAAAGAAGAGCACGAAAATGACAAAATTTGAAATTTTGAAAATTTCAATTTTAAATTAGCTAGGACACAGACATTGACCCTACACGTAGACGTTAAGCGTCTACACAAATGTTGAAGTAGAAAAAAATAAATGCTAATAGCTACTTGGAATTTTTAAAAATTTGAAATTTGAAGTTTAAAAAATTAAGCGGTCTTTTTCTGCCTCAATGCAGACATTGAAGTAGTGCGCAAACATCAACCGTCTGTGCAAAAGTTAATATGCCAAAAAATAAAAAAATCTAACTATTTTACCGAAAAGATTAGTAAAAACCAGCATTCAAATAACTAACCTAGGTTGTTTTTGTTCTTTTTAAATTTTAGAGAAAAGAAAAGAAAAAAGCAAAATTCAAGCTCTAAAACTAAGTGCCAAGAGACACTAGCGTAGGCGTCGAAGCAAGGGATGTGAGTTTCACTAGGCATGCCAAAATGAAGAGGGTGAAAAGATAAATAAAAGCATACAGTGGTTAGCAAATCAAATGGAGTATTTATAATATACAAAGAAAACCATTATAACTTGTCATTTACCTTCTCCTTCGGATTGAGCTACAAATGAAGTGAAGAATTGCCCTTGTCTCCACTTGATTTGATGAGCTCCTTGGTTGAATGTGGTTTCTCTCCAATGCACAACAACTTGGATGGATGGATTATGATAAGTGGATGATTGAAAAGATGGATGGAGGATGTGGGTGATGACTAAAAATGCCTATAGTATAGATGTACAAGATGAAATTCAAAAGCTAGATGAGCAGCATAAGATTACTTGAAAAATGAGATCGAAAATGAAGGGGAGGAGACCCCAATTTATAGATTTGAAGGGGGATGAATGGATGGTTGAGATTGAAAGATGATGAAGGGTGGAGATTGAAGGAAATATGGGGACATGGATTGAAGTGACATGGTGTGGAGACCAAGAGATTTTCCATTAAGGTATTTCTTGTCTCCACACTCTACAATGTACATGGGGAAGACAAAAAGGAATTAAAAATTCCTTGGGGGAGGACAAGGGAATTTAAAATTCTCAAATAATGAGGTGCATAGGGAAAGGAAGTGGAAAAAAGAATTAAAAATTCCTTGGGAAGATGAGAGTGCATGGGAGTGGGAAATTTATAAATCCTTGAAATGACAAAAGTTGGTGCATTTAAGGTTGAAGGTTGAGAGGGGACAAGCCATTTATGACAATTGGTTGACTTTGTGGATAATCATGAGGATTAGCCACTAGCAAATTATTAGAGAGGGTGATTAGGAAAATTAATAGGGGATTAGAAGACAAGTGGGAAAGTTAGGAGGATTTGACAAGAGGAGAGAGAATGAGTGGAGGAATAAAAAATTAGGAAATAATGTTAAGTGAGCTTCTAGAAGAATTAATTAGGCTAAGTGAGAATTAGAGGAAAGTGATTTGTAGGAATCACATGATTTAGTTAATTAATTTGAATTAATTAACTAAAGGGAATTAAGAAGAATTAATTAATTTGAGGAACTTAGAAGAATAGGGAATAATTGATTTATAAAATAAATCGATTATTGGACTATAGTGACAGGATTAATTAAATTGAATTTAATTAATTCTAAGAAGAATAAAGGATAACATAATTAAGTTTATTAGCTATGTAGAAAGGATAAATTAATTAATTATTTTATTTATTTAATTTTAGATGTCTACAAAAGTACTTTTTCAGTTATAATAGCATCTTGAAATGAAATTCAATGATTTCCAAGTTGTTGTCTTCATTTGTGTTCCAAAATATTGTTTAAAACAATAAATCGAGGACTTTTTGTTTTATTTTTGTACTAAGTTGTTGAATTTGTATGAATATGAGCTTCTTCTAAAGTACTAGATTAAATTGCTTTATTCATTGAGAAGGATTTTGTAGAGATCAAATTTGGTTGTTGCAATTGGGAGATTAATTTATGCTATGACTAATATCAGATGTTAGTTGTATAAGGCAGAAGATGTTGCAGTACTTACATATTTTATATTGTAATAATGGTTCATATAGCCCAATGGATAGGCACTAGTCATAAGATTGTATTGCTAACCTTGGCATTTGAAACGAAAAAAATCCTATTAATATTTATATTCAGATTTTGTTTTTGAATAGGACAAATTGACTCTCATAGTGAGTCATAATACATAAGTTCAGGATAAAAGCCATATCTAGTGAGTTCAAGAATTTGTCTGATTCACCTAGTATATTGAGAGCATATTTGTTATAGTACTAAAAAAAAGAGAATTAGGATTATAAAAGTATTGTTGAAGGGATACCCACCTAGGTCTAACATAGCCTGAAGTGTAAAGGATATAACTAGTTCCTTATACTTGGTCATTATCCTATCAATTGGCCATTAATTCAAACCCTTGAACATTGAGGTTGGCTTCTCATAGAGGATATTTGGAACCATTAGTTGGAATCACCAATAAAATGGTGACTCTACTAGCGAATTGAAAAAGAAAGAATTGGTTTTTGAAAATTCAACACAATGGTGTTACCACATAATTATGATTTTCCAGTTGTCAAACTTGCTACTAATTGGAGGCAACAAGAGCTCACAAATTTGGTCTCTCATCTTAGTACTACTACTTGGTAAAATAGAATAATTCTTGTAGACTGTATGAGGGTTAATATGGTTTAAGTTAACAAAGAGAAAAAGGCACAGGAAATTGATGATGTAAATTCAAAGGATGCTTCATCCCCAACCTAGGTATTTAATTATAATCCTTGTACTAATTAAGGGCTACAATTACTTTATCACCCTAGCTCAATTTCATCTTAATTTTATCCCTAAACCTAAGGGTGGCAGATCACTACATCTTTGAACTGACCAATTCAAGATCCTCAAGAATTTCTTTTTTTCCTGATTAGGGAATGGTAAAAACTAGAGTTAAAATACAGTCAGAAAGGAATATGAATTAAGATAATCCAAAGCAAACTTGGGTGCCAAGATAGCCAAGTATGTTTGCACCTTCAAAAAATCCTAATCTTATGAGTCAAGAGCATATTTCCATACCAAACACGGAGGAAAGACCTATGGGTAACACAAATGAGAGTATGTTTTAAAAGTCTTAATAGCCTTGAAAATTGATTGTATGAGAATTTTCATTTTGTGAGCTTAAATATTGATCTTTCTAGTTTTATTTGTATCCTCTATCAAGGTTCAAAGTCTATGGTTTAGGGTTTATCAAATTTCCCTAAGCTTTGTGAAGAAAAATCTTAACTCTGTTATATCTCGACATTAATTTTTCCCACTTAAAGGCCAAGGGTTGTTTACCATGGGTGAGGCCTTTTCATTTCCTAAGCACT
Source organism: Cryptomeria japonica (assembly GCF_030272615.1). Taxonomy (NCBI): domain Eukaryota; kingdom Viridiplantae; phylum Streptophyta; class Pinopsida; order Cupressales; family Cupressaceae; genus Cryptomeria; species Cryptomeria japonica. Next base: position 257,000,320 of record NC_081410.1, read on the forward strand.
AAGTTGTGTTAGACCAATTTTAGAAAGGATTTTCCTAAAGTTGTGTGCAAAATTTCCCTATAGTCAGTCTCATTTAATATTTGTGCCCACACCCACATTTTTCCTAAAGTCTAAAATTCTTAAGTGTTTCGATCAGTTGATAAAAATAGAACAGATTTGATGGTCTACGCTTCCTCATGTATGAAAGTGCAGTGAAAATAAAGACCCCAACATCATGAGATGATTCCATGTGTCTTCAGTGGAAAAGTGCGAGTTGGCATGTAACCTGTCGAAACCTTGTGTCACTATTTCTCAAGTGGTAAAGACCAGTTTACTAACAGACCTACCAATTGGCACATGTTCAAGATGAACAATGATGTTATGTTCTGAAATAAAAGGTGCTTGAATTTTAATTTTGAATAGGTTAATGGGTGTTGTGTTGGAGTGGTAAAGTGCAAACATATCCGATGGCCCCCGTATCCCCCTGATGGAAGTTGCAAGGAGGTTATGGACTGGGGCATCACGAGATGATGCCACATGTCCTGGGCTGACCTGGAAGACCTACGGTGGGGTCGCTGATAGATTCTAGTCGAAAGATGATATGGCGTTGATTAGTCATGAAATTGTGGGTCCGTGAATACAAATGGAAGGTCAATTTGCCACATCGATCAATAATGATCATTTTATTTGCCAGGTTGGGTAATATCTTTGACAGAGTTTCAAATTTGAGATTAAAAGGGATCATTAAAGATATTAGGCGTAGCCCGCACGGGAAAGATAGGATGAATATGATGCAGACTTCTTGACTTAAGATAGATAGTGATGAGTTTGAAGTTTTGAATGTCGAATCACCCTTGAGGAATCTTGTGTGAGGTCTTTGTCGGGTAAAGAACTAATTAGAAAAGTAAAGATGATATCTCAAAGATGTGAAATGATTGGTATTACTTTAGGTTTAGATGTGATGGATCACAAATTCTCTAATGAATTTAGAGATTGCCTGTTGACAGGAATCTTGAAGCAGAAGATTGTACACTCAATAAGGAATAAGATCAAAACAAAATCATTCACACAAGGTGAACATATGCAGGTGGCAATGGAGTGATGGCCTAGAAATGACGGTGACCTGAGTTGTAGGCATGATTGTTGGAATCCATAGCTAGCAAGATGAGAAGAAAATATCAGGATGATGATTCTTCACATAGATTAGCACTGCCACTTTGAGTGGAATTATGATTATAAATTTACTAGGCTGATGATAGACTAGGTAGAAATGGATACAAACTTCTTCATTTTTCTGAGAATGGTTTTCGAACAAAATTATTCATGGATTTGTTGCATGTTTTGTGACAATGGATTGATGTTTTTTCTCTGCTATGAGGTTGCTCATTGTCAGAGGGGTTGTGAAAGATCAGAAGATTTTAAGAGGGGGCGTGAAAGCCTTTTCTTATCAGGAAAAGCCACCCATGACATATCCTCTGATCTTACTCTGCAATTTGTTGGCAAGTGTTCCAAGAGGGAGCTCGTAGGGAACTGAAAAAAGCATTTGCTCGAGTAATGATTGGAAGCTTGTTGTCTCTACAACGAAATGGAAGCTGCAATGCCTTCTCAAAAAATTATATTTACTCCCAAGCTCCTCTTTCCATTTCCTCTCATCCGAGGCATAAAGGCTGGAGATTTTCCTCTAATTCGTGGGAAATATTATTTCTTGTCGAGATCTGTTTTCCTTTTCGGGAAGGGAAATTTTGTGTAGAGTAAACTGAGCATCTCAAGGTCCATCCGAAAGTGTCAGGGTGATATCGACATGGCTCAAGTGATTTTGTTTCTACTGATAATCAATTGAAGATTTTGGTTCCACCTCATCATGGGCACTAGCATGTGGATAAGAAATATTTTGTAACAAAATTATGCACAATCTCCTTGGCTTGGGTTTGGTGACATGTGTCTTTTGGACTGAAGCTTGTCACTCCCTTGTTTTCTATAAAAGGAAATCAGGGCCAGAAGTTAGGGTTCCTAAATTTCTAAGAGCGGTCTCTGTAAAGTAGGTCCAGTCTGGAGGGTTAGGTTCCATATAGTTTTAGAGAGTCATGAAAAAATAGGAGGAACTATAATGTCATTCTGTAGAGGAGAAGTAATGAAGTAGTTACAAGTTTCATTTTCAAATGTGTTATTTTGTAATTGAAATTGTTGTTTGTTATCTGATAGAAGATAGCTTATGAGATTAATACAGATATATTCTCAAATCTTTACTCTCCAATGTACAATTTTTTTTCTTTTGAGTTAATGGGATCAAGGGTTTCATTTGCTTATTGCATTGTTATGATGTATATAGTTTTCCATTCTATGCTTTAATCCAAGGGGTAAAAATGCTTGAATGAGATTACAGAGAAATAAGACTTGTACCAGGATTTGATAAGTAGTTCGGGTAAGGGATTGTAGATGGAATGATATTGTAAGGTAGTATTATTTAAGACTAAATCAGCTATTAGATAAGTTTTTATCATATTTCAGTAACCTTTTGAAGACTCTGTAGCCCAAATAAATAAGGCACTCGTATTTGCTAGCAAATGTCATTAGGTTTTTGGTTTCTAGTCTATTTTATTTGTGACTCCTTAGAACAATCTTTTAAATATTAAAATATCATTGTTAAGTTTTCATGTATTTTCTAAAAGTTGTCTCGCCCATCTCATACTCCAACCTAAGGTCGAGGATCATTGAAGGATTTTCCATCCTTGAGAATTATCCCTTTCTGTTGAGCTCTTTTATGAGATAATTTTCTCTGTTTTTAGTAAATTCCATAGTATAGTTGCATAGATCAAGAATTTCACTTAAAGGATTACCCTCTCAGGTTTTGCAGAGCCCGAAGTGTAGAAGGATCTTGTATCCTTGTTGAAGTTGGTCCAAGCCTGAAGGATATTCATAGTTGGAAGTGGCTTTCCATAGGTATTTGGAGGAACTGGCTTGGTCTCTGCCCTATGGCAATGTAAACCTATTTATTTTGGGAACCAACAAAAATGGCGACTCTGCTGGGGACATAAACTATAAAAATCTCTAGATTAGAAAATATTTTTCTAATATAATAGTCGAGATTATCCCATCCAAGTCACCAAAAAAAATGGTGACTCTACTGGGGAATGTTGTATGAAGTTTTCTGGGTTTTTTGTGATTTGATGATTGAGTGTTGCTCCCGTGTCACAGGACTCAAATATTTACCCTATATAATGAAGAGTTTCTTAATTTGTCCCTTGTTGGTTTGAGTCAATTCTCATAAATGTTGTTGGAGAATCTGTTGTAGTTCATCTTTTGATATAAGTTTTGTCTATATTGTGCATGTTTCAAGATTATTTTGTAATACCTCACAAGTTGTGAGCGGTGACTCTAAGACTCTGAGATTTATGCACCAATGTGCATTTGTTTGAAGAAGAACCAAAGAATTTGCAGAAGAGATGAAGCAAATTTGAGCTCTTATGGTGAAGTATCCCGACAAGCTAAGGACCTGTGAAGAAATTATAGTTGTTTGAGTATTTGTCCTCTGCAAGGAGATGGTGACTCTGTCAAAGATCGGTGTTAAAGTTTTGATGGATTGAAGGTGATTTTTCAAATCCCTAGTTAAAGAAGACAACAACAACTTCAACATTTTTCAGGTATTTTGATTTTCATGAGTCAAGTATATTTTCATGAAAATTATGTGTAAAAATGTTCCCTAGAAAGTGAGTAAAGCACTAAGGAAGGGAATGGTAGTGATTATCTTATATACTTATGTGACACAATTTTCACATTTTGTATGAAGTTAGATGGAGTATGTTTTAAGCTATGTTTTGTAATAGTTTAATATTTATGGCAAAGGAAAGAAGTAGGGAAATGAATGAAAATATGTATTATGTGCCTGTACTTCCCTATGAAATGTCAAGTGTAAATGTGAAACCTCTGCCAAATCACCATAGAGCTTTCTTTATGGAAAGATATAAGCCATTGAGTTTTAATGGTATCCAAGGTTTCCCAAACCTTGTTCCTATAAAGCTTAGGGAACAACTACTAGAATTCAGTGGGAAAAGATCAGAATCAACATGTCAGCATTTGCAGGAATTTTCTGAATTAATGGGAGATTTCAAAATAAATCAGGAATATGTTTTCATGAAGTTGTTTCTTCAATATTTGAAGGAAAATGCCAGAGATTGGTTTTCTTATCTACCAGCATGTTCTATCTCACCATGAGATGAATTAAAGGTAGCATTCATGGAACAGTTTGGTGAAAGAATTAATCCAAGCTCAGTTATGAAAACATTCATGGGTATTTAGAAGGAAGAAGATGAGTTAGTATCTTCTTTTAATCTCAAGTTTTCTAGGACATTGGATGACATTCCTAGCAATTATAGACAAAATGATGCAGTATGTTTTGTTATTTACTTGGCTGCATTTGATGAGGAAGAAAGTTATATGTTAAGAGATAAAGATCCTAAAACCTTGCATCAGGCTTATAGGATAGCAATGGATATTGAGAATAACTTGAAGTATGGAATCCCTAGGGTTTATCTATCTGCAAAGGTATGCTATCCCAAAGCATTAGAGGTTAAATAGAGGCATGAGCCAGAAGATAAAGATTAGTGTCAAGGTGTTTACATTCCTATTGAACACATTAACCTTGTTATTCATTATGATTTCAACAAAAATGTGAGTGAAGAGAACTTGTCCCAAATAGTGGTTATTCCTCATATTGATGAAGAAAAGATTAATGAGAAATTATATGACATATTGGATATAGAGATGGAGATGACGTCAATCACTTCACCAAATGACAAAAATAGTGGTTGTTCCAAGAAGGAGATCCCACAAGAGGTTCATCTGTAGTCTTGTGTTTTAAGTAGATCCAACAGTGAGTATGAAGAATTGGAAAGTTTTATGTCTCAAATAGATGCAAGTATGCAAGATTTTGATGGTATGAATTCAGTCTCTCAAGAATTAGTTATATATGATAATGAAAATTCAGATGATGAGATGCCATCATTTTTTGTTGATAATATATGTGAGATAGACAGTTGTGTGGTGTGTTCAAATGATGAGAGTAGGTTGCAACTTGTATCTATGCCACAAGGATCCACCTAGAGTAAGGTGCATGAAAGGTTGATTGAGGCGTGTGTCCTTGAAAATAATGTTTTAAATAGTTACAAACCAATTGTTCCATTACCAAAAGTTGTGTATGAAAGGACTCAGAAATCAACAAATAATGAGGATATTATATTAGACCAGTTTAGGGATCAACCCTATAGTGAACTGCCTTTGTGCAAGGAGTTTGCTACATATGAAGAATGGGAGATTGAAGAAGATGAAATAGGTTATGTTGAAACCAGTTGTCCTAATGATTTTGAGGGTTTCTATTAAATTGATCTAGAAACATTTGTGATTAGCGAATGTGAAAGTGATTTTCTTTATGATATTACGAATGCTGACAATGAATATGAGAGTGTGGAGTTCATTAATATTTACCAAGGTTATGAAATGGATGAAGAAGATTTCTTCTTAGTTAATCCACATAACATTTTGAAACCAAAATTGGAATGTTTTATTGTACATGAGGATATTTTTGTTGAAAAAATGAAGGATGACGTTTCTTCATCATATAGTGATCTAAATGTACACAATGTTGATCAGGAACCACTGGCTACAACAATGGAAAACAGAAGTGAATTGGAATGGTTTTCAAATATCAACTGTTCAGATATAGATATTTATAAAACAATTATTATATTGGATGGACTAGCATATGAGAGATTTTATTTTGATCTTTGTAATGAGTTTTTACCATGTTTACAAGAATGATTTAATGATGAGCATGTTATAGAGGTGCACACAAATGAGGAAACCAATTTTCATGATGACAATTGCATAATAGAGTATGAAGTGTTTCACTTCCCTTTTCAGTCTCATGAGGTAGGCATGAAACTTGTTGAATGTTGTTATCAGCATATCTTCATTTCAGATATTGAGTATGGGTTTTGTTTATTTCAAGGAATGTTTGATGACAAGGTTCAAATAAATGGACACTGCACTGAGATAAAGGTTTTATATAACATGCTTAGGAAGGAATAGTTGTATAGAAATGATGTCTCTAGACTGTTCAAGATGCAACATGATCATAACTACATTTTTTGACAGAGGAAAAGATTGGTTGATATTGATAGATGGCATTGGGCCATCACATGTGGTTTGACCTTGAAGGCCACAATCAATTTGGGGTAGAGTAAATTTTCTGACTCTATGCCCAATAGAATGATTAATAATCCCCTCTTGAATTGCCTATTCATGGACAACTTTTGAGGTTCTAGTTTTCTTAAAAGTAGCTGTTATCCATGAGCATTAGTTAGGTTTTATTTGGTAATGTAGTTTGTTTTTCTGTTGAAGTTACCCTGTAGGTAATTTCTTTTTGTTTTTCCCTTCATTTGGTCTACTTCACCAAATATTCTGGTTTCTCGCCTCATTTCTATGAAATGAGCGTCCCCAACTAGAACCACTAATAGCCCTGAAAATTGATTGTATGAGAATTTTCAATTTGTGACCTTAAATATTGATCTTTTTGGCTTTATTTGTATCCTCTATCAAGGTTCAAAGTCTAGGGTTTAGGGTTTATCAAATTTTCCTAAGCCTTGTGAAGAAAAATTCAAACTTTGTTATATCTCAGTGTTACTTTTTCCCACTTAAAGGCCAAGGGTTGTTTACCATGGGTGGGGCCTTTTCATTTCCTAAGCGCTAAGTTGTGTTAGACTGGTTTTAGAAAGTATTTTCCTAAAGTCATGTGCAAAATTTCCCTATTGTTGGTCTCATTTAATATTTGTGCCTGCACCCACATTTTTACTAAAGTCTAAAATTCCTAAGTGTTTTGGTTGGTTGATAAAAGAAAAATAGATCTGACAATCCACCCTTCCCCATGTATGAAAGTGCAGTGAAAATAAAGACCGCAACATCATGAGATGATGCCACATGTCTTCAACGGAAAATGGTGAGTTGGCGTGTAACCTACCGAAACCTTGTGCACCATTTCTCAAGTAGTAAAGACCGGTTTACTAACAGACCTATCAATTGGCACATGTTCAAGATGAACAGTGATATTATGTTTTGAGATAAAAGGTGCTCGACTTTTAATTCTAAATAGGTTAACGGGCATTGTGTTGGAGTAGTAAAGTGCAAACATATCTGATGGCCCCTGTATCTCAGTGATGGAATTTGCAAGGAGGTTATGGACTGCAGCATCACAAGATGATGCCACGTGTCTTGGGCTGACTAGGAAGACCTACGGTGGGGCCGTTGATAGAGTTAGGTCGAAAGATGATATAAGGTTGATTAGTTATGATTTTGTGGGTCTGCGAATACAAATGGAAGGTCAATTTCCACATGAATCAATAATGATCATTTGATTTGCTAGGCTGGGTAAGATCTATGGCTGAGTTTCAAATTTGAGATTAAAAGGGATCATTAAAGATATTGGTTGTAGCCCATGTAGGAAAGATAGGATGAATAGGATGTAGACTTTTTGACTTAAGATAGATGGAGATGATTTTGAAGTTTTGAATGTCGACTCACCCCTAAGGAAGCTCGTGTGAGGTCTTTGCTAGGTAAAGGACTGATTAGACAAGTAAAGATCATATCTCAAAGATGTGAAAGGATCGGTATTACTTTAGGTTTAGATATGATGGATCACAAGTTCTCTGATGAATTTAGAGATTTCCTATTGATGGGAATCCTGAAGCAGAAGACTGTACACTCAATAAGGAATAAGATTAGAACAAAATCATTCACGCAAGGTGAACATATGTAGGTCAAAATGGAGTGATGGTCTAGAAATGACGGTGACCTGAGTTTTAGGCATGATTGCTAGAATTCATAGCTGGCAAGATGAGCAAAAAATATCAAGATGATGATTCTTCACATAGATTAGCACCACCACTTTGAGTGGAATTCTGATTATAAATTTACTAGGCTGGTGATAGAATGAGTAGAAATGGATACAAACTTCTTCATTTTTCTGAGAACAGTTTTTCATCAACAAGAATGGCATTCAAACAGAATTGTGCATGGAGTCGTTGCATGTTTTGTTACACTGGATGGATGTTTTTTCTCTGGTATGAGGTTTCTTATTGTCAGAGGGGTTGTGAAAGATCAGAGGATTGTCAGAGGGGTCATGAAAGCCTTTTATTATTAGGAAAAGCTACCTATGACATATCCTCTAATCTTATTCTACAATTTGTTGGCAGAGTGTTCCAAGAGGACTGAAAGATAGATTTATTCGAGTAAGGATTGGAAGCTATTCATCTTTGCAATGACATGGAAGTTGCAACACCTTCTCAACAAATTATATTTACCCCCAAGCTCCTCTTTCAATTTCCTCTCATCTAGGACATAAAGGTTGGAGATTTTCCTCTAATTCGTGGGAAATCTTATTTCTTGTTGGGAATCTGTTTTCCTTTTCAAGAAGGGAAATGTTGTGTAGAGTAAATTGAGCATCTCAAGGTCCATCTAAAAGTGTCAGGGTGATATCAACATAGCTCAAGTGATTTTGTTTCTACTGATAATCAATTGAAGATTTTGGTTCCACCTCATCACGGGCACCAACATGTGGATAAGGAATATTTTGTAACAAAATTGTGTACAACCTCCTTGGCTTGGGTTTGGTGACATGTGTCTTTTGGCCTGAAGCTTGTCACTCCCTTGTTTTCTATAAAAGGGAAATCGGGGCCAAAAGTTAGGGTTCCAAATTTCTGAGAGGGGTCTCTGTAAAGTAGGTCCAGTCTACAAGGTTAGGTTTCATATAGTTTTAGAGAGTCATGAAAAAATAGGAGGAACTATAATGTCATTCTGTAGAGTAGAAGTAATGAAGTAGTTACAAGTTTCATTTTCAAATGGGTTATTCTGTAATTGAAATTTTTGTCTGTTATCTTATAGAAGATAGCTTATGAGATTAATACAGATATATTCTTAATTCTTTACTCTCTTGTGTACAATTATTTTTTCTTTTGAGTTAATGGGATGAAGGGTTTCATTTGCTTATTACATTGTTCTGATGTATGTACTAGGATTTGATAAGTAGTTCGAGTAAGGGATTGTTGATAGAACAATATTGTAAGGTAGTATTGTTTAAGACTAAATCAGCTATTAGATAAGATTTTATCAGATTTCAGTAATGTTTCAAAGACTTTGTAGCCCAAATGAATAAGACACTGGTATTTTCTAGCAAATGCCATTAGGTTTTTAGTTTCTGGTCTATTTTATTTGTGACTCCTCAGAACAATCTTTTAAATATCAGAATATCATTGTTAAGTTTTCATGGATTTTCTAAAAGTTATCCTACCCATCTTATGCTCTAGCCTAAGGTCGAGGATCACTGAAGGATTTTTCATCCTTGAGCATTCTTCCTTTCTATTGAGCTCTTTTATGAGATAATCTGCTTTGTTTTTAGTAAATTCCTGAGTATAGTTGCCGAGATCAAGAAATTGATTGAAGGGATTACCCTCTTGGGTTTTGCAGAGCCCGAAGTGTAGAAGGATATTGTATCCTTGTTAAAGTTGGTCCAAGCCTGAAGGATATTGATAGTTGGAAGTGCTTTTCCATAGGTATTTGGAGGAATCAGCTTGGTCTCTACCCTGTGGCGGTGTAAACCCATTTATTTTGGGAACCAACAAGTCCCCCAAGGGGAAACTTGTGGGAGGAAGTGGGGTATTTCTAAGCATACAATAGGGTGGGAATGTTTTCTTTATGATTGCATATAGTGTAGTTCCTACTATTATAGAATCTTTTGAGTTGACTAGGTGGATACAACAATCTAATGACCCCCTCTTTATGACCCCTAAACAACATCAAAATATGAGCACCCAGTGGGTTTTCCCACAATTAAATCCTAATTCCTCAATTTAGTAGTTATCTCAAGTTCATAACATGGCTAGGAATCAATTCTCAACAACTAGCTCTTTTAATATCCCACAATATACCTATACTAATACTTGCTCAACTTCAGCCCCTCGATTAATAGACGATGAGCTAAGAATGAAAATTCTAGCTTTAAAGGATCAAGTGGAGAGGATTAAATTAGAAAAGGAAAGGGAAGCCTTTTCTCAACAATTACTTACCTTAAGTTCGGGGGTAACATTTGTAACAAGTATGCACCCCTGCTCTAGTGTAACCAACCCTTTGATTTCAAACAAGTTGATTATATCGAAGCTACCCAAGAAAGACCATCAAATGTTTTGGCTTTTACTTCATCAATTATGTCCACACAAGCTAGAACCAATGCTCAAAATGGCCAATATTTAACAATTTCACCTATTCCAAACAAGGTTCCACATCTACTCAAGCTTTTGGAGTAACTCAAAATGTTGCCTTCATTGTGCCATCTAATACTCAAGCCTCTTTTGCACCCCTACATTCAAAAAATACTCCTATGACTTAGGTATCACAAAGTATGGGCATGGCTACTTTCGGTTATCGATTCATTGAATACAATCCATTTGCTAATCAATAGAATTTCCAAAATCAGAATTGGCAACAAATCCCTATTTCACAACCTCAGATACAACAATAAATACCTCTAGTCCAAGTAGGTCATTAGTTTCAACAATAATGTCAATAGAAAAACCTTTAGAATCAAGGCCTCCATCAAGGTTATCACAAAGAAAAAACATTTTCTAGGGATCCTACGCAAGTGGATAGATACATGCAACTATATTTTCATGGGATTATAGGATTCCCAAACCCAATTAGCAATGAAATCAGATTGCAAGTTCCCAAATTCTTGAAATAATGCTTTATCAAGAGAGGATCACTTGAAGGTGTTTGAAAATTTTGTAGATAATAATGAGTTGGAGAATGAGGATGTCAGAATGAAAATTTTTATGCAATCTCTAGTAGATGATGCTAGGAATTGGTATAGGAGTCCACCTAATAACTCTATTGATTTTGTTGGAATACTAGGATTATTGAGAGGGGGTATGAATCAATGATCTATATAATAAAAAAGACTCTTAATCAATAAAAACTTTAACATAATGATATTAACATTTGTAGTAGATCATAGGGTAGTATCAACAACATTGGAGAAATCAATCAAGAGATTCAAGACACAAATTCAACATCATGACACCAACATTTGAGTGGAAACCCCTTAAAGGGTAAAAAATCACTATGAACAATTTTTATATTAGGCCTCACTAGAAAAAATCACTAGTTACAAATTAGAAGCACCAATTCCAAGCCTCACTAACAGAAATTTAGAACACCTATCATAGGAGCACCAACCCCTTGCAATTTTAGGAGCACCAAATCCAAAGCGAATAAGCACCCACTCCTTACACTTTCATAAAATGCACATCTCAAATGATTACTTTATTTCCATACAAAACATTTGATCAATTAACATTCTTCAAATCATTCACATTCAAAATGTCTCAGAAATCAAGTTTTTGTTCTACAATTTTTCACAATGACAAATTTCCCTTCAAGAATACTTTTCACTCACTATTTTCTCACAAAGTCTTTATCTTCATTATTATCTCTATAACCAGCCAAAAAATGTCAACATATACAATTCGTGACTGAAAACAAATACCCTTCTCACTATTATTATGAAACCTTCACTTACTGTATCGAATAATGAAACAAGTCATAAGCAACATTGAAAATACAAATTACTTGACTTCTAATCTTATTCATCAATCATCTTCATATCCTCTTGAGCTACTCTGGGTTTCATATTCATTTTTTGCAACAATTATTTAAAAATAACATTTTGTTTCATTAAAAATAGTTGTTCATCATTTTTCTCAAATCATATATATTTCGTCACTTACTACACTCATTTTTTTTCCAAAATACATTTTCTTCATACCATTTGAACACAACTTTGTTTTTACTATCGAATAGAGAAGAGAACAATTACAAAATTGTCAACAGAAAAGTAGTCATTAAACATTTAAACTTCCTTTTAAACCTGAGCATTAATATGAACCAAGCGTTCGACTTTGATCATAATCCTCAAAGTTCTTTGATAACAAATTATTATCATTTTGTAAGACACTAAATTTCTGCAATTATATCGACAGATTTTTGCAATTTTTTTATGTCATTGGTCTTTGTTCTTCTTGTCGCCCGAGCTATAGGTGATAAACACTTCATTTCACATCATAGATTAAATTGTGAATTTTAGAATAAGAATCATGAAGATCACTATTATGACCAAAACAATTAACATTGAGACCAAAGAACTTTATAGTGATCACAATGCAGTTAGTGTGACTGTTGTTGTTACCATAATGACCGAATGTAGAAACTTGTATTGGAGACTCTCTAATAGAACATTATAGCATACATAATACCTTGAAGACACTATCATTTTGAATTCAACATATAGTGTTAACAAGTTTGGTGTTTAAATACTACTTGACAACATGTGTACAACTCCAATATGAAAAACACAATGAGACTTCTATTAGTGATATCATAATTGATCAATGCAATTAGAATGAAATAGAATGAAGTGTTATCATATGCATGGCTTTTCTTTGTCTACTTGTAACATCAACAACAAACTCACAACAAAGGCATATTTCTATTTCTTTAATCTTATCCTATCGCTTACATATCTTTCTCTTTAAACACACTTATTGATATCAATGACAAACATACCAAACAAACAGATTATTGGAGGGAGTTTCAATATATGTTCAATGAGCAATATGGTGATCATTTTGACCCTAGCTTTTCTTTGCATGAGTTCACAAGTATCTGAATGGGTAGTAATTAATTAGTGACATGTTTCAATCCAAGGTTTCCTAAGATTTTCAAAAGAATCCCACATCATATAAAACCTTCAGATCCTATATGCCAAAATTTATATAACAGTGTATATGACCCCAAGAATGGATATGAATTAAGACAACAAAAGGATGATAACAAACTAGACAGGGTGGAAATAGTTGAGCTAGAGTGATGGTAGAAGCGAGAGTGGGAAAGGGAGCGGGAGCTCAAATTTCAAATTCTCAGCAAGGCGGAAACCCTGGTTCCAATGGTGGGATCGACCAAATCAATGGCGCTAGTCCTATTGGCGATAAGGACAAGCCCCCAAACTTCCCAAGTGTTGTTGTTGACTCATAGTTTGATGGTACTTTGCTTGAGGAGACAGTGGGTTCATCTAGGCATCTGGGGGAAGGGTCCAATGGGGGGCCCATTCCACGAGATGACTCCGTGGATAGCGGGAGGGAGAAAAAGAAATGGTCTTCCCTTTTTGGAACTAGACCAACTGGTAAATCCTCCCTTCCTCCTGTTAAGAATATTTTTGACCCTTCTGGTGGTAAGTTTGCTATCTCTATCCCTGACCAAGTTCTGGACCATAATATCAATAGTATGTCAAACTCCTTGGTAGGGAAATTCATGGGTTCGCGCCCTAATATTGAAGTTGTCAGGGCCTTTATCAAATGAAAATGGGCCCTTAAAGGAAATGTTGAAATTTTGGCACTACCCAAAGGTCTTCTATCATTTTCCTTTTCATGTGAAGAAGATAAGGTTAAGATTTTGTGCAAGAGTCCCTGGATGGTAGGAAAGACAACTCTAGTTCTTAGAAAATGGCATCTGAATCTAAACATGAATGATTCTATCCTGGCCCAAGTTCTAGTTTGGATTAAGCTTCCAGGATTGCCTCTTGAATACTGGGCAGAAAGTATCTTCTCTAGAATAGCAAGTTCTTTTGGCGAGCTACTCTATATAGACCCAGTCACTGCTTCAAAAAGAAGACTAACTCATGCAAGGTTCTGTGTAGGAGTAGCCCTTGAGGCAGATATGCTGAAATAGATAGAACTAGTTTCAAAGTTGGGAACTTGGAAACAACATATTGAATATGAAACTATTCCTTTCACGTGCTTCCAATATAAAAAAGTAGGTCATTGGGCAAAATCCTGCCCAAACAAGCAAAAGGTGGAATCCAAGCAGCTTAAACCTCAGATTGAAAGTCAAAAGTTGCCAGAGAAATGGGTGTGGTAAGTTCAAAACCCAGAAAATAAGGAAGAAAATTCCAATAATTTTTTTCCTTTGGGGGAACAGAAGGAAGCCTCAAATTCTATCTTCAGGCCCACAATACAGGAAGTAGAGAGAAATGAGTCAACCAAAACCAGCCCCATAAGAACAACTCAAAAAAAGGAAATGAAAGATCAGAATGATCCTCCTAATGAGATAGTTGAAGTGGTTGATGACACTTATGAAAGCAAGGCAATGGAAGTAAGAGATTACCAACCTAAGGAGAGATCCTTGATCCCCAAGTTGAAAGGATTGACTCTTCTCTAGCCATGCCAAGTTTTGAAATTCAAGAAGCCCAAAAATGTGCAATTTTGGGTATGAATCTTTCGAATTCAGATTAGAGCTCAAGAACAGTGAACAATGTTTCAACTGACTCTAGAACTCCTAAATGGGGTAATGAAAAAGAAATTTCCAAAATCCTCATCAACCCGGAAGTGGTTCCTATGATAGAAATGGAATGGAAGCAACCAAAATATAGGAACAAGAAAGCAGCAACTCCCTTGACTTCTCTAATAAGGAAATCCAGCACAATAGCTCAAGTTGATGTGGGGTATATTTCCTCTTCCCCAGGATGGCCCTCTAACCACAAAGTTAGAGACAAGGAGGCCAGCAAGAACATAGCAAATGGAACTCAAAAAACTCTCAAGGAGCTGGGAATTGGTAAGTAGCTATGAAGATTATTTCTTGGAACATAAGGGGACTTAACAATCCCCATAAACATGATATTATTAGGAATATGATAAGAGATACTAATCCTGACATTTTTCTTATTCAAGAAACCAAAATGAGTAGAGAAAAAGTTGAATCTTTGAAGTTCTTCAAAAATGGTAATGTTAGTGGGGGCAGTTCTGAGGGTGCTTTTGGAGGCATTGCTACCATCTGGAATCTTAACACTGTTAAAGGTCAGGTCATTATCCAGGAAAGTAACTTTTCTTGTATCAAATTTGAGCACCTAAAAGATGGTTTTTCTTGGGTTCTCACTAACATTTATGCTCCTAATACCTTAAAGGCTAGAAACTCTTTTTGGAAAAAGATCATCCAGGCTAGGGACAGCTTCAAAAATCTTAGTTGGATGGTTATGGGAGAATTTAATACGCCTTTGAGAGAGGAGGAAAAATTTGGAGGCAGTCCTCCTCAGCTAGAAAGTAGGATGGTCCTCATGGATTTTATTAACTCCCAAGCTCTTAATGACTTGGAGATATAGGGTTACAATTACACTTGGACCAATATACGAGCTAGTAATGACCTTATCCAAGTGCGTCTTGATAGAACTCTCATTTCTGATGACTGGTATAGTCAATACTTCTATTCTTTGTCTGCCCACATTTGGGTTGGATCCGATCACTTCCCTATCACCTTCATTGCTGACTTGATCAATAGAAGGAGAAACTTTCCCTTTAGATTTGAAAAAATGTGGACCCTTCACCCCGACATCAAAAGAAATATTCAGAAATGGTGGAGTATCCAAGTTGAGGGAACGACTATGTTCAAAGTTGTTAAGAAGCTCAAAAGTGTGAAGGACAACATTCGACTCTGGAATAAAACCAGTTTTGGGAATATATTTGAGGCTAAGAGTAAAATTTAGGAAAACCTTAAAGAAATACAGGACCAGATCCATAAGGATGGTTTCAGTACTATGTCTATTGCTGATGAAAATGAGATCCTTAAAAAATACCATGATATTATTGCCAAAGAGGAAATGTTCTGGAAGCAGAGATTGAGATGCATTTGGCTCAAGGAAGGGGACAGGATTACAAGATTCTTCCATATGTCGACTATCAAGCATAAAGCAGTCAATAGAATGAACAAGCTAGTTGTGGAAAGTGGGGAGCTGGCCAAGGAGGATGAAATAAGGAATGAAGCTAAGAGGTATTTCTCGGACCTCCTAAAGAGGGATCACAGTCTGGATGCTGAAGCCCAATCCTCTTTTCTTCAGAACATTCCTTGTCTCATTGATGCTCATAATAATGCCTCCCTCTCTTCCATTCCCACTATCTTAGAAATTAAAAATGTTGTTTTCTCCTTTGATGGTAACAAAGCACCTGGACCTGATGGATTCCCAATGTTCTTTTTTCAAGATTTTTGGGATATTATTGGTACTGATGTTGCCAATGGGGTTAAGGAATTCTTTGGGGCTAGAAAACTCTTGAAAGAAATCAATGGTACTTTTATTGCTCTTATCCCCAAGACTCAAGGAGCTGACTCTTTGGACAAATTCAGACCTATTAGCCTCTGCAACTCCTTTTACAATATTATTTCTAAGGTCCTTAATACTAGAGTTTTGTCTATCCTTCTTGCCTTAATTAAACAATAGCAAAATGGGTTTGTTCCTGGAAGACAAATTCTTGATTCCATTATTATAGTTCATGAGAAAATTCACTCTCTTGTTAGAGCTAAGAAGCAGGGTCTCATCCTTAAGCTTGACCTCTCCAAAGCCTATGACAGGGTTGACTGGTCTCTTCTTCAGAAAGTTCTCACTTCTTTTGGGTTTTCCTCTAGAGTTGTGGATCTTTTCTCCCAACTTACTACCTCTGCATCTTTTTTTGTTCTTGTCAATGGTTCTCCTTCTACTTTTTTCCAAGCCTTGAGAGGTCTTAGGCAAGGAGATCCTATCTCCCCCATCCTTTTCATAATTTTGGCAGAATGCTTTGGTCGGACCATGGAAAATTTGGTGCAGCAAGGATCCTTTAAGGGCCTCCAACCTTCTTCTGCTGACCTTATCTGTTCCCACCAGTAGTTTGTTGATGACACTATTATTATGGGGGAATCAAGTATCTCAGAAGCTAAAGTATTGAAGAGTACCCTGTGTAAATTTGCCTATGCTACGGGGCAGCTTATCAACTGGGCTAAAAGTGAAGTCTTTTTCATTAATACTCCAAAGAGAAGACAATAGAGGATCAGCAGAATTCTGGAGTGTAAGATTGCTGACCTTCCTTTTACCTACCTTGGACTCCCCATGGGGATTGCCCCTCCTGACTCCTTCTGGAGTTCTCTAGTTGACAAATTTCATAAAAAACTTGTTGGTTGGAAAGGGGCCCTCTTAAGTCAAGTTGGTAAGCTCCAACTCCTTAAGGCTACTCTTCAAAGTATTCCTATTTATGCTTTTAGTCTCTTCAGAATTCCAGTCAATTATGCTGAAGCAATTGAGAAAATTCAAAGAAGATTCCTATGGTCTGGGGTTGAGGAAAAGGAAAGAATGTCCTTGGTGGCTTGGGATCAGGTCTGTAGGCTGAAAAGAAAAGGTGGTTTGGGTCTCAGGAGGATTCGTACTTTAAATGAAGCCCTCTTGTCCAAACAAGCTTGGAGATGGTTTCATTCCAATTCTAAATGGTGCAAAATTTGGAGAAGTAAGTACTCTCTTCTATCTTCTTCTCTCTCTTCTTTTCTTAATTCGGATCTCAGTATAAATGGATCCCATATTTGGAACCATGTTTCTAAATGTAAAGATGTGATTGCTAAAGGAGTGATATGGAAACTTGGAAATGGCAGAAAAGTTAGATTCTGGGAGGATCCCTGGCTTTTTGATAAACCCCTAATGGACTTCCATGAATGGGCCTCCCATGCCCCTTCTTGTATTGGCTCTTTTGGCTTCTTAGTGGCAGAATACTAGGATGGGAACAATTGGCAGAACATTGATAGTATCCACCCTAGCCTTTCTAAGCTTAAGACCCATCTGTCTGCTATATGGCTAAATAATGAAGAGGACTCCCTGATTTGGAAACATGATCCCAAAGGTACTTTAACTGTGTCTTCATTGTATTGTGTCCTTTCCCCCCCCTCCTATAAATCCTTTCTGGTCTAAAGCATGGATAAAAAGTCTCACCCCCAAAATCAATTTTTTCTTCTGGACTATCCTCCAAAATAAGATCCTTACCATTGACAACCTAAAAGGAAGAGGTTTTTCCCTTCCTAACAGGTGTGTGTTGTGATTTCAAGAGGAAGAGTCTATGGACCACCTTGCCCTTCACTATTCCTTCTCAGCCTCAGTTTGGGAAAGTTTCCTCAAGAGTTTTAGTTTAGCTTGGGTGTTTCTGAGTAACATCAGAGACTTGTTCTCCTCCTGGAATATTCAATAGACTAACTCTTTTTTGAGATGTATGTGGCAGCTCTCTCTTCCTCACATCTTATGGGGTCTTTAGAAAGAAAGAAACAACTGAATCTTCAGGGATGTCTCCCTAAATCAAGATACTGTATTCTAGAAAATTCAAAGGGCTATCCAGGAAAATATGGGAATCATGGAGGGTCCTTGTTACTCAAATAAATCCCTGGAGTCAAATATCTTAAGGGCTTGGAATATGAAGATCACTGATGGTCCTAATCTCAGCTACAATAAAAGGCTTGAAGCTAAATGGCAAACCCCTCCCCAAGGTTGGCTCAAAATCAATTTTGACGGTGCATCCAAAGGTAACCCAGGTCCTTCAGGTTGTGGAGCTATTCTTAGAGATCATAGAAGAATCTGCAAAGAGATGATTGTTGTCCCTATTGGAACCCAAACTAACCATAAAGCTGAAGCTATGGCAGCTCTTCAAGGCATAATCCTAGCCAAAAAATGGAATTGCCCCTATCTATGGATATAAGGGGACTCAAATAATATAATAAAGTGCCTCAATGGGACTTCAAAACCTTCATGGTCGATCCACAACATCACTTCTGCTATTGACATTATTAGAACCTTTAAAAAATGCCATATCTCCCATATCTATCAGGAGGCCAACTGTTCTGCTGATTGGGCTGCCAATGTGGTGGTTAAAAATGAGACAATTACCACGTGGATGGGTGAGAGCGGACTCCCTGAAGATGTCAGACAAATCATAAGTGATGAGCGATATAGAAGTACCCCAAAGACTCTTGATTGATAGGGTAATAATGAAAAGTACTGATGTGAGCACTTCAAGTTATTTCTATAATGAGAAAATCACTCATTATAACATCAATGCCATCAACTCCCATGCTTGCTAGGTAATTGTTTTAGCTCCAAAAAGCTCTTTGTTTAACCTGCTCTACAAGTTTCAAAATTTGGCTGTAAAAAGCAACATCATGGGTGGAAATAGGAGACGATATGAGCCAGGTAGCTACAAAGAATGGAAATAGAAGGAAGAGGTCTGGGGTATTTTGTAGAAGGGTGGTCTCTCAAACTTCATAGAGAGACTCCACGACCGTGATGGAATGGTAACTAGCCTTTTCTGCAAAAACTGGAAGAAGGGCATGTTAAAAATGGGTGACCAAATGGTGGAAATTGATGAAGATTTAATTGCTAAAGCTACGGGTCTCAATAGGGAAGGCTACAACTTCTACAGAGACAGGAAGGTCAGTAGGGAAGCCATTGAAAGGTACTCGATTACTGAGAAAGAGAAAAAATGATTGGTAAAGTTGAGCAAAACCTACTACCCACCTAGGGCTTTTGCCAAACCCTGGCGGGAAATTCTCTTTGTTTTCATGCGGTATATTACTCTAGATGGTAGGTTTATGAAAGTCTATGGGTATCATTTTGTTCTGTTAAACCACTTTAGGCATAATGATAAGGTGAATTTTCCTTATTTCTTGCTTTGCTCAATGAATGCTTCCCTTAAAGCCTACAAAGAGAATCCTCTGGGCGATACTGCAATGCACCAAGGCCTAATGGTCCTAATTTATGACCATTTAAAGCCCAGTCAAATTAACTGGATGTAGCCCTCTATGGACTCTGAGGAAGATATGTCTGATTCTTCTTTTTTGGAGGAGGAGGAATCTGACAATGATTCCTCGTATGATACTGAGGATAGCTCTGATGATTCAGAGTATGAGAGTAGTAAGAAGAGGAAAACAAGACCCTCATCTTCCAAGGGCAAAAAACTTCAAATCAAACCCTTGATTAGCATCTCTTCAGAAGAAGAGGATTCAAATTATTCTGAGGAGAAGAAGAACCCTAAAGGGTTGTTGAAGAAGAAAATTAAAAACCAAGCCCAAACCCGGAAAAAGCATAAGAAAAAAGAGGAGACTGGCAAGGAACCAGAAGCTGACAAGCAAGCTAGGACCCTGGAAGCCAAGCACAACCTGGAAAAGGAGATAATGGAAGAGACTCTTAGGGCTACCGACACTATCTCCACCCTCCATATCCCTAAAGATGAACAGGTAACCCCTGGAAAAGTGACTCCCCCCTATGGCCCTCCTCCCGAGGGCTTGCATGGTTTTATGAAAACTATGGAATGGCTCATTGATGGTTACAAGAAAGCTATGGATGAGTATAAAAAACTATGCAACAGAGTCCTGATTCTGGAGACCATTAATATAGGGGAGGGGAATAAAATGGCCAACTATATTGAGGATCTAAAAAACATTATTGCTAAAGCAAAAGACATCAAAGATGCTTTCAACCCCAAGTTTGAGAAGATTGAAAAGGAGATACTGGACAGAAAAAGCCTTGCGGAAACTAGTGAAAAAACACTCTCAAATACTGTCACTAAAGTGGGAAAAATTGAGGAGTGCCTTAAGAATATCACAAAGCAGAGCCTTAGTATTCTAAGAATCTCGGCCAATAATACTCATACCCTCATCAATAAGCTTGATGATGACAAGGAAATCCAGGAAATTGACCTAGATGCTAAAGGTACAGGGGAAGCTCAAGGTCCCAGAACCCACACCAGAGGCAAGAGGAAGGAAAAGAAAATAAACAAGGATCTGGAAGAGCTAAAAGCTGTTGGGGCTACCTATGATGAGTTGGTGATAAAGGCAGAGGACCTACTAAAGAAAATTGCTGAGTAGCGTCTCCCCGGTTTCTTTGCTGTGTTTTGTTGTTTTGTTTCTTTGTTGTTCTTTTTGTTCGCTGGTCTTCTAGCCAGTCATTATGTATGCAGACTTTTAATCCTTTTGCTACTCTTTCTCTTACTATGATGTAAAGGTTTCGGGTCCTTAAAACCTATTTTTTAATCAATCAGAACAAACTAGACAGGGTGATGAAACAGTTGAGGGAGTTAGACCACAAAATTGCAAAGAATGAAAAAGGGGTCACTCAAGAAAGAACTAACCATTATAGGTATGAAATGCCAACTTTACATAGCATGCCTTATAATACTAATTGGAAGGATGGTGTCCATTACTTAACAATTCAAGAGAGTCAAAAAATAGAGAAACTCCTGATCCATTGAAAGCTTCAAATTTATAATACACTGATGAGACTCCTTGGTGCATTTCTTGTCAATTGCCTCATTCTTCAGACGTGTGTATAAAGCCCAACATTACAAGGAATTGATGTGATGGGAGAAGATACAAGTGATGAATATGTCCAAGATGATCATAATATAAATATGATATTCTCTGAGCATAATGCCAGAAGTGTTGATGCAACTTCTGAGGAAGATGGGAATGAAATTGATATGAACACACATAGGCATATAAATGATGCTTATCATCAATAAGTTTTATCTGATGATGACTCAGTTGAGATTGGTCAACGGATTTCTTCCCTTTTCCATGAGGATACCAATGTAGAATCTAGAAGACCTACTAATGATGAAATTAGGTCTCTCATCATTGTTATAATTCAACAAGGAATGAGTAATTACAATCTGATTAATAGGATGATAGGTGGTGAACAAGGAAAACCAAAAATTTTATTTATTAAAACAACACATCAACCATAGAAGATGACCCAAAATGATAAAAGAATTGAGCCTCAAAATTAGAAGAGGGTTTAGCTCAACATCCCAAATGATTCTAAAAGGAGTACAAGATGCATAAGGAGAATCCTACCTCAATTGTTGTAACACCATTGATTCCTAAGGAAAATAACAAGCTTGCAAAGTTAAAGATGGGTAAGTCTTCTTCATTCTCTTATGTGATCAATGTACCAATCTTTTATATGGCCCAAGCATTGAATCAAGTGAATATTTCAATACCTTGTCTTGAGTTGATGAAAGTTCAATATCATAGAAATTTTGTCTTATCAATGATATCTAATACTATAAGATCATCAAATAGGGTTGATAGTGATAATGGGGGAAATATACCAATACACAAAGTAAATAAAACTCATGAACCCCAAGATGTCAACATGAGGACTCTTGAGGTCTACTTAGGGACAATGGTTGACAGGTCTCCTTCCCAAGTAGATCCATTTTATATTATATTTCTTATTAATAATAAATTAGTGAGGAATTGTATGTTGGATTCAGGGGTAGCAATTAACATAATGCCTTTGGGTATAATGAAATAATTGGGAATATGGGTTGACACTGCCTATCGAAAGTGCTATGCTATGGACAATAGGGAAATCCCAATTTTTGGAGTTATCAAGGACCTAGAATTAAGATTTGTTGCACATACACATGTACCTTATAGAATGGATGTGACTGTGGTTGATATTCCTCCTCAATATGGTATGCTACTTTCAAGGAAATGGTGTATATCTATTGGGGGTCATATGCAGTTGGATCTCGCATTTTCCACTATCCATATGAATGGAAAGCATGTGAAAATTTATAAAGAACCAAGATCTCAAATGGTTATTAAGGGAGTGCCCCCAAATGAACTTGTATGTTTTTGTGATGTAAATATTGATAACTTTAAAGTTGATCAACCACAAGTGTTGCTGAAAAATATAAAAGCAATTGATCTTGAGTTGCAGTCTGATCAGTAGGGATTGTGGAAAATGTATTTTGATGGAGCATGCTCTAAGGAAGGGTCAGGTGCAATAATTTTATCTATATCCCCAAGAAATAAAACTTTCAAGTATTCCTTCTCACTATACTAACAATATTGTAGAATATGAGGCCTTTCTTTTGGGGCTTAATATTGTTGAGGAACATGGAATAAAGGAATTAAAGGAAATTGGAGATTTAGAACTTATTGTGTCCCAGGTAAGATTGAAGTATTCTTTAAAAAACAAGAGGTTAAAATAATAGAAGAATACAGTTTGGGACACTCTTGAATCCTTTGATGCATTTAACATCGAATGGGTCGATTTAAGAACCAAGAACATAATGGCATACTTTCTTGCCAATATTTCCTTAAGAGAATTTAACATGACACTTGCAAGTATATCAAAGGTAGAAATAAAAACTAGGTCATTAGTACCTGATAATGTGATAGATTGGCAGGTTTTTCAAGATGATGTGGATTTATTAAATTTTTTGCAATGTATGGATGTTTATGAATCTCGAGAAGTTGATTGTGACTCATTGGTTCATGTTGTAAATAAAAAATATTTTTTTTTTGGCAATGAAATTATTTTGTTAAGGACAAAAAAAATCCCAAGGGGATTAGTTGCATCAAAAATAATATTGGATGGTAATGATAGAAATATCATGAAAAAATTCCCACTTAAGGATGAAGATTTAGAGGAAGTCAATCTAGGTACTAATGCATCCCCAAGGATGGTCTTTATTGGAAAAAATATGAGTACTAATATTAGGTCAAAACTTGAGGCCTTATTGAGAAAGTATAGACATAATTTTTCTTGCTCCTATGATAATTTGAAGGCTTATAGGGGGGACATTTTCCAACATGAAATCCCTTTGAAGCTAGATGCTAAACCTTTTAGGGAAAAACAAAGAACAATAAACCCCACCTTAGCTCCTAAAATATAGAATGAGTTAACAAAGCTCGAAGATGGGAGGATTATAAAGCCTATAAGGTGTGTGTGTGTGAGAGTTACTATCTCTCTTGCAGAAAGATTATCAACCTTTCAGAGGTGAACCAGGTAGCTTCTAATTTGAATTGGAACTAGTAAGGGGTCCGTTCGGCGCGTCGAGGTATAAACTCAATTAAGAGGTCTCCGAACCTTGAAAACCAAGGTTTAATATACCCAAAGGTACAAAGGAGAGCTATTCTCGAGCACTATTGTTGACTTGATTTTCATCAAATCACATGTTTTTTATAGTGGGTTGGATTACTTGGCATTTAGTCATTCCCACTTGGGTCGTTCCCCTCTCACCGACCATAATGGCTATAGAGTTATTAGCTCCTCGGGAGGGCAAGCCCAGTAAAGATATGGAAATCTCAAACTTAAAGAAAATGCTTCAAGGGTCAAGATTTCTGATTGTCTATACAGACAAGATCATACTCTCCTACCTCTCAGAATTCTCTTAAAACACAAAATATAGATTGTTCTTTACCCAGATAGCAAGTTAGGTGCCTAAAAATGAATTTAAGGAATACACGATGTTTGGTTGATTCTCTTTAGGCAACCTGCAAAAACAATGCATCAATAGTCATGTTTTTTTTTTCTTTGACAGGCGTATGTTTGATTGGTAAATTTTTTGACAAGAAACTGGTTAGGCTATGAAAATATCAGGTAGACAAAAGACAATTCAAGGTTAGCGTCAGTTAATCAAAATTGGGTAGAAAACCTAAAGAATAAAATTTGTTTTAACCCAACAGAATACAACATCGTACGATAATTATCACAAAATAAAATGACAAAAGCCTTTTATCGTATGAGTTATAACTGAGCATGAAATGACAGAAGACAAAACCAGATATTCAAAACAGAATTTCATACGAGTCCATTGACTGGTTCGTACGATAAAACATAGACTTTGACAGAATGTCGTACGATGCAGTAATACCACTCGTACGATATTTAATAGAGATTGTACAGAAGAAACCTGCAAGGTAATAAAAAAATGATTTTGAGGCCAAAGTATTGAATTTTGTGCCCTATGGTGGGCGCCAAAAATGTGTGTGTGAAAAGTGGATCGTATCTGTATCTGGAATACACAACACTTCAATTAAGTCATTAGATGCATGGTTAGTAAATCAATAATCAGTGAATAATAAACCATTACAAAGTGACCTATTGCCTTCTAGTAGATGTGAGTTTACATTACTCTTAGATTGCTAATCTATCAAGTGACTAGACAACACCTAAACGAAGGATTTTGAAATCTATATGAGCATGAGTATGAGCTAGATGGATGCAAGATTTAAGCTAGATATGCAAGATTAATCTAACATGATTTAAGCAATATTAAGCTAGATGATTTGACTAAGGATGCAATAACTAACATGAAATATCTCAATGCACAAATATCAATGAACCTGGAGAAAAAACAACATAATAACAATATATTCTTCAGGATCCTTGAATGAGAGATGAGAGCTTGAATTTATAGAAAATTCAAAAAGAAACCAACGGCTAAGATCAAATGATGATGAGCGGTCAAGATTTTTCAAGAGGAAGCACAATCCAAGTCAATTGATGTGATTGGATGCGTTTCTCATTTTTAAAGGAAATTGAACTAAAATTAAGATAAAATCAGGACAAAACTGATTTATTCTTTATTTCATTCAATTTTAGTATTTAATTGTTTTAATTGCTTTCTCTGAGATTATTTATCAATTTTTAATTTGTTTTTCAAGATTATCTCCAATTGATTTCTTTTCTCAATTTTTAATTCTTTTTTGTCAATTAATTCCTTTTTTGATGATTTGATGGCAAATTGATTTATTTCATTAAATATGCTAGGATATTCAATAAAATAAATAGGATAATTGTTTAAAAATGATTTACTTGGAATGATCAATTAATTAAATAAATATTTAATTAATATTGGTTGATTAATTTTCCATGTGACATTGATGATTTTTAGAAATTAATTGTGTGTTCAAGATTTATTTAATTGCCTTTGGTTAGGACCTTGGTGATGTTGTCGAGATTAGGGGCTCATGGTTTAGATGATAATTTTTAGGGTATTACATAAGGCTCTCCTCTTGGGTGTCCAATTTGGTCCCAGTTAGGAAAACTAATGGGGATATTAGACTCTTTGTTGATTTTAGGAATTTACATATTTCTTCCTTAAAATACAACTATCACTTGCCCAACATGGAGGCTATGCTGCAAAAGGCAACTAGCTGTGAATTATTTGTCAGAATTGTGTGAATATTGTCATTGTTGTCATTGATGTCAAACTAGTTATCCAGTTTGGTGATGAGTCATCTTTCTGGCTATTTTATATGAATTTTATGTTATGTTAGATTTTTCACTCAGACATTATGGTTGAGATAGATATAACCTTTTTGGTGTTTAACCTATGAACTTTTCTATCTATTAAACAACCTTATAAATTATTAAATCCATTTTAATGATAATGGAAAGATTGATTAAATGTTGATTAAAAGTGGTATTGTTCAAATTATATGTTGTGTGTGTTAACTTTTGTGTATGCAGTTGGAGGAAAGACCCATGTCAACAAAGGACATTTGTTGTTGATTCGAAGAATTGCAGTCTTGATCAAATAAGAATTGTTGAACTAGTCAAGCCAATAGTTGTTAACTATCACAAAACTCCTAGTTGTGGTTGATGTAGTTGTTGCTTTAGAACATGTGCCAGTTTATCAAGGAAATATAAAGGAAACGTTTGCCTATATTTGTGCATGAGACTGAGTCCTAGAATGATTCATTCTTCTATTCTTTTATTTCCAATAAAAGTCATCCTCCTAGTTTGTTGGGAGTGGATTGGTTGTGTAGTTAGTTAGTTGTAAAATCTCTTATAAATCCATCGAACAGAGATGGAGACTGTAATGCAATTTTTTTGTCTTACTTGAGCATCGAGTGTACTTTGTTTCATAGCTGAAAATAAAAAAGAGATTTTACTTTTGTCATATTCACTATCAAAAAGTATCAATGTGTATATAAAGATTTATAATCTTTAGATCTGTTTAAGATTCCAGAGGCTCATTTAAGGGGGCCCACTTAGGGAGAATCCATGTTCATTTACTTTCATTTTCTTCCATGTAAGTTCATTAGCAATTTTATGTTCATTGGTTAGGATCTTTCAATTGACTATCCTACAGCCACAGAAACTCCATTTTGTGATTGTTCGTACAGCCAAATGAAACAAGAGTCTTATGATTACTAGTTAGTTAGTTCATTTTTTGCATAAAGTTATAAGTTTAATATTAATTATATTAAGTTGATATTAGTAGAACCAACTTTAGAATTCATTTCTTTCCATCAATTTTGTATTTAGTTGCTTCAAGCTTAAGTATTCCTTATGAGTTTCTTAGTGCATATATAGTGCACACTTGTTTCAAGTATGTGTTCTTGGGTTGACAAGTGAATGATTTTCTGATTAATGAATTAGTAATCGAATGTTGCAGAGAATTAAACCTTTCGATCAATTAAATGTGTCTTAATTACTAGGGAATTATTAGGAACCAACATTTTTGGTGTTGGGGACGGTGTCAAACTAAGAACTTATTGGGAATATAGAATTTAGAATTTTTAAGCCTTCAGTAGATGTCATTAGAGTTCACCTTTGAATCATTTGAGAAAGGAAGCACAAACCTATCACCCAACATTTTGTGTAGGTGTATTGATAATTGAGACAAAATTTGCATGCATGGGGGAAGAAGGAGGGATGCATTAGGAAGATTCCTTACCTCTCAAACTAATCTTGAAATAAGTCCCTATCAAGCCCTAGATATAAATCTTTTTATTGAAGTCTTTGTGGAAGATAGAAACTGAGGTATTTTTGATCATCAGAAGGAGACCTTGATTTCTTAAATGACCCCCCTGAAGAAAATATTTTACCTATGGTTCTATATCAACCACAGATAGCGGCTCCCGGTGGGGTAGGTGCTCCACCTCCCAAACCTACTTTTGAATTCCCTATTCCTGACCAACATGATAATGCAAATCTAAAGAATATTCCAGCTTCCTCTCTTCCAAAATTCTATGGCCTGGTCACTGAAGACCTAGACACCTTTTTGTTTGAATTTGGTATCCTCTGTAGAAGTTATGATTATACCACTGATGCCCATAAACTCAAGCTATTCCCTACTACACTAAAAGAAGCTACTCTTAGATTGTTTATGAGTTTAGGTAGGGATACAATAACTACTTGGGATGAGATGAAGATAATTTTTTTGGAGAAATATAAAGACTATTGCAGAGGAATTGATCGACATGGTGATGATCTCTTCTGAATGGCACAAAAGGAGGACTAAAGTTTGGAAGATTATCTTGAAAGGTTTTTTTTTAGTGTCAGGAAGTCCAAGCATAGAACCTTGAGTGAAGAATCCCTGAAACTAATTTTTCTAATGGGAATCAATGAGGGTTGTACTGAATCACTTGACCTTATGGGAGGAGGAGACATTACAAAAGCTCAATGGGATGATATCAAGAATATTTTCTACAAATTTTCTAGGGATTATGCCAAAAAGGGTAGATACTATAGGTCTATCTCTACAACAACAAAAGCATCTTTAACAGTTTCTAGGATGGAGATCACTCATCTACTAAAAGATTTCAAGGAAGACACTATCAACAATATGGTAACACAATTAGACACACTTCAAGAGAACAAGAAGCATGTTGAAGAAGAGGCTATGTTAGCAGAATATTGCCCTCACTATAGACAAAAGAAGAGAGATTGCAGATGCAAAAATATTTCAAGCATTGAGAGCAAGAGAGAGTATCCAAAATTCAGACCAATTGAAGATGACAAAGGAAAAGTATTATTTGTAGCACAAAGGAGACCATGGGAACCAAGACAAGGTATGCCTCAAGATCCTCTTTCTTTCAATCTTCCTTATACAAATCCCAATGCTAATAGTAATAATTACCAATTCCAAAATCCTTCCAATTGGTCAAATTATGGGACAAAATATTGGGGACACCAGCCTCCTTCATTGCCAAATTATGTGAATATGAACATGCAGCTGCCTCAAGGTAATTGGCAACCCCCTCAAGGGAATTGACATACATTACCTCAATGGAGAGGAGGACAACAATGGCAAAACCAATCAGTTGGCTACATGGAGCTACCTATTCCTCCTCCTCACCAAGCCCTATTACCTCAAGCTAACCAAAATGACAATGCAACTAGACTCACTCAATTGTCATCACAACCTGTGCCAGATCCTAACAGTAAAACTCAACAGCAGGCATTTTCTACTGACCCTATTCAATACCCTGCCTATGTTGTGAATATCAGTAACATGCAATTATGCTCAGGAAAGGACTTGAGGGTCCCTCATTCACCTATTATTTCTGAACTTTCTTCAGAACAAGGAGAATAATTAGAAAATTTTTACCCTCAAGCCACCAACTCTACTCCAATAGGACAACTTGAGAAAACACAGACAATTGAGCCAAAACCTCCATTTCCTCATAGGCTAGCAGTCAAAGAAGTTGAAGTTGAGCCAACCTTTGATTTTCTAGACCATCTCAAGCATGTTTGTGTTAAAATACCCTTATTTTAGTCCATCAAATATGTTCACATATATAGTAAGGCCATAGGGGAAATGTGCCTAAAGAAACCAAGCTAAAAAAGAAAAGATCCCCAAACTGTTCATGTCATGGACCAATTAGCAGATATTATGTTGGGGAAAGTTGTAACTCCTAATTATTTTGATCCTAGTAGTCCAGTGGTAGGGATAACCATTAATGGGTTTTTTGTTAAAAATGCTCTTATAGACTTGGGAGTTGCTATAAATGTCATGACAAAAATCCTGATGCAAAATTTAAACATCACAACTTTAAGGCATACACCCACTGTGTTGCAACTAGAAGACAGTTCCACAATCACACTAGATGGGGTTGTTGAAGACCTTATTGTCACCCTAGATTCCTGGGAATTTCCAGCAAATTTTATGATTCTATCTCCTAAATCCACTCTGGGGGGGATATCTTGTTATACTAGGAAGACTGTGGCTAGCTACTGCAGATGCCTATATAGGATGTAGGTTTGGAGATATGACCATTTCAAATGGAAATACCACCAAGAAGCTTGTTCTTTTCCCACCAACCAAGCCCAATAAGGAAAATGGTACTGCAGTTTGGCCTCACTTGGGTGATGATGTTGAGGAGGTTAATTCTCTATAATCATTGATGATGATTGGTAGGATTTCTATCTTACAATTGCAAGATGATGATGAAAATTTATCCCAAATTATTCTAGATAATTATGAATTGGGAGCTGAAACATAGGATTGCCTTTCATGTCCTTTGCAAATGCTATTACCATCACCCTCTGCTCCTAAATTCCAAGATCAGTCACACCTGCTACACACATTTCTCCCACATGAAGTAAAAACCCCCACTATTAGTCTAGCATCAATGATAGAATTGACTGAGCTATTAGAGGTTTCTCCAAGAAGATTAAATATCAACAATAAGTTGACTAGATCCCAACATGACTCTTTGACAAACCTTCTAAAAGCCCACCAACATGCTTTTGCTTGGGACTATCCTAATATCAAGAAAGAGTTGGATCCTATGCTTTGTATGCATAGAATTTACATCAACAAAGATTACAAACCAATTCGGAAACCATAGAGGAGAGTCAACCCTGCAGTCAGAGAAATTGTTAAACAAGAATTGCAAAAATTGTTAGATGTGGGCTTCATCTATCCTATCTCGGATAGCTAGTGGGTATCTCCTTTGGTCATTGTACCAAACAAAGGAGGCAAGTGGAGAGTATGTGTTGACTATGAAGAATTTAATGCAACCACTAAGAAGGATCATTTCCCATTACCTTTTGTTGATCTAGTATTGGATAATCTAGCAGGACAACAATACTTCTCCTTTCTGGATGGGTTTAGTGGATATAACTAAATTAAAATTGTTCTTGAGGATCAGGAGAATAATACCTTCACATGCCCTTGGGGTACATATTATTATTCAGTTCTTCCTTTTGGCTTATGCAATGCCCCTGCAACATTTCAAAGGGCAGTCATCAGTATCTTCTTTGATATTTCTCTTAAAAGTATGGAAATATACATGGATGATTTCACAACCTATGGGAAAACATTGGATGGAGCCCTACCAAATTTGGAGAAGGTTTTGCAAAGATGTGAAGATCATCATTTATCCCTTAATAGTGAAAAGTGTTTCATGGTGATGACAAAAGGTATAGTTTTAGGCAACCACATAACTCAATCGGGTATTAAAGTAGACCTTGCTAAAATAGAAGCTATAAAAAATATACCAGTACCTTCAAAACAAAAAATATGTAAGAAGCTTCCTAGGTCATGTAAGCTATTATAGAAGATTTACCTAAGACTTTACCAAAATAGTTGGACCACTGTATGGACTCTTAACAAAAGATGTTGAATTCCACTGGATAGATTCTTATGATCAAGCATTCTCCACACTCAAGGATGCTTTAACTAAAATACTTGTTCTCTGAGGACCCAATTGGGAACTTCCTTTTCAATGTCATACAAATGCCTCTGACTATGTAGTTCGAGTTGTCTTGGGTTAAAAGGAAGGAGCTAGTGAACATGCCATATATTTCATTAGTAAGAACTTGTATGGAGTTGAGTTATGTTGGCTCAATTTGTCATTGCGTCAAAAGACAAATCTGTCAATGTCTGATACAAATTGTAGAGATATGGATCACACAAGAGGCGTTTAGTCCCTTTTCATGAATCTCGAGGGGAGCACTAACTATTTTGCCAAAAATCTCCCCCTCAATGTTACCTGAGGGGATTTGAAACCATAACCCAACGCTCTGATACCATTTGTTGGCCCAGCTTTCCATTGCAACAAAAGATAGATCTATCAATGATCAATACAAACTATAAAGATATGGATCACATAGGAGACAATTAGTCCCTTGTCATGAATCCCAAGGGGAGGGCTGACCATTTTGCCAACAAGTTAAACTACATAATGACAGAAAATGAAATGCTAGCAGTAGTTTATGTCTTAGAAAAATTTAGGCATTATATCATTGAGTATCCAATGTTTATCCATATTGATCATGTAGCCATCAAATATCTCATGAAAAAACCTATGGTAGTAGGCAAGCTAGCAAGTGGGTGTTATTACTATAATATTTTGACATTACAATAGTGGACAAGCCAGGAAAGGCATATGTGGATTTTCTTTCAAGGCTTACGACATATAGCTCTGAACCTATCATTAATGATTCATTTTTGGATGAGAACCTATTTTCTATGAGCACTTATACTCCATAGTAGGAAGACATAGCAAACTATCTAGTTTCAGGCAAAGTTCCCCCTATTTTTCCCCATAGGAAGAAAAAGTTGTTGGTTGAAAAGAGTTTTCCATATTGTTGGATTCATGATAGATGTGTTAGAGAAGATGAAACCTATGACATTTTGCATGTCTATTATGATGAGCCCTATGGAGGTCATTTTGCTACAAAATAGACCTCCATGAAGATCCTCAACACTAGTTATTATTGGCCAACCCTTCACATGGATGCCATCAAATATAAAAGGAAGTGTGACCACTGTCAACATATGGGGTGACCAACTAAATCTGATGAGATGCCTCTACAATCATAAGTAGTTGTCACTCCATTTGATAAGTGGAGAATGGACTTTATTGGTCCTATTGATCCTCCATCTAATGGTAAATCTTATATCCTTGTTTGTACTAATCATGTTACTTAGAAGTTAGAGCTATGAAACATTCTAGGGATAATAACATTGCAGAGTTCTTTTATGAAGTTATTTTTACTAGGTATGGAGTCCTCGAGGAACTAGTAACTAATCAAGGGCCACAATTCACTTCTACTTTAATAAAAACCTTAATGAATGACTATTAAATTCATCATGAAAAAGTCAACCCCATACCATCCCCAAGCTAATAGACATGCAGAGGTCACAAACAGGGAGATTGAGGCCATTCTTATAAAAGTAGTAAGTCTCCATAAGAAGGACTAGGCATCTAGGATACCTAAGGCAGTCTGGGCTTACAAAATAACATGGAAGACAACTACTAGATTCACCACATTTGAGTTGCTTTATGGAAAAGCAATTGTTCTTCCAATAGAATTTGAATACAAGACTCTGTGGACAACACTTGATTTGGATATAGATATTGCTAAAGAACAACAATAATGTATTATGCATCTTAATGCCCTTGATGAATAAAGAAGGAAATCTCTCCATCATACTGAGCTCATCCAACAACAGTGAGCCCGATGGCCTGATAAACATATCAGAAATAATAAATTTTCCCCTAGAGATTGGGCAATATTATATGACTCCAAATATCAAGATACCCAGGGCAAGTTGCAAACATGTTGGTTGGGACCATATGAAGTTACTGAGGTCTTTGACAATAATGTTGGCAACTCACCATAATAGATCTAGTATGTTTCAAGTTGTTAGTAAAATACCATAAGCTTCACCTTTATCATAGGCCTACTACTAAACATGAGTTCCTATAGCAATTCACAGATAATCAAAATTTCAAATTTTCTAAACTTTGACGGGCTTCCTAGTTTGCCACATATTGAATAAGGTTCTATTTTCCAATTTCCTAATAAATTTTTCATGTCCGCATGGAGACACTTTCTTCTTTCTTTCGCCATCATTCCACCTCATCTCTATCTTTCACTTTTTCATTCATCCTCATTTTCTTTCATTCTTTGGCTCTGTTGTTATATTGCATGCTTATCAAAAATTACATCAATACCAGTAATTATTACTTATTATGCATCACAACTTCATGTACATGTATGCATATGGTTTTGTACTTATTACTCTTAATTGTGTTTAATTTGAGTTATTTCCTTATCATTACTTAATATCCTTTGTTTCCAAACTTGCTTGTATTGATATCCCTTCCCATGTGAGGACCCATGTGAAATTTTGGTTGGGGGGAGGGGTTATTTGATGATGTGATGATGTGTTTTTTTTGCAAAGTATGGAGTAGAATTATCCAAACTTGCACATTAGTTACCTTGAAAAAAGGTTTATTTTAGGCTATCCTAAGGTTAGAGTCATGCTTTTCCTTTGAACTATCTTTCTTGTCACCCTATTACCTTCACTTTATACGTGTGATAAATGAAGTTCTATAATTAGCTCCATAATATGTAAAGATTGGGGGTAGCCAGTTAAGGAAATTATGTTAAGTTTTAGAAGGAAGGGTGTCTCTTTATGTTGAGCAAAAATTAAGCCTGCAGAAATGAGAGGACCACCAATCAGGTCTGAACTCATAGACCATCAACTTCTTCTATTAGATGCAAACTGTGAGCCATTTTTTCAAGCAAGTGGGTGGTTGGTTACTTTTTGAAGCTTGATAGTTTTGACAATGCCATGGCCTATGAGTTTGCATCCACATTTCAAAATTGGGAAGTGATGGTACGAGGGATCAAAGTAGTAGCCACGAAAGAACGCATAGCTAAGATAACCAAACTATCTGTAATTGGAGAAAAATACTTAGACACCTTTGATGCAAGAACAACAAGGGCTAAATTCACACTTTTGGGAGATCCTCCATTAATGGTTACCAGGCAGGGTACAATTAGGACATATATGCTAGAAGAATGGGCTCCTAGAGAAGTATGTACATTATTAAGTATCTTACATGTGATGGTCGGCAATATCTTCTATATGATTTAAATTTTAAGCTTCTCTCTCATCTTCGCCATGGAAGACACATGAATGTTCCAAGTGTTTTGCACCACATGTTGAAGAAGATGTCTACGGAAACACAAAAAGGTAGGGAAAACTCTCTGTCGTGCCATTGTTTGATTAAGTTATTAGTATAGAGAAGTTTACAAGAAACAAACCCTGGGTTATTTTGGATAGTTTTCTTAAAGGGGAACGAATTCGGAATTTAGGGTCTGTATCTCAACCCAAGATTTCTAGAAAGAAAAAGTTGATAAAATCAATATCAGAAGCTTCCTCTTCAAAAGACCATAATGATGAATATTTTTCTAAAAAATATGTAGAGAAAATTGAAACCCTAGCATCCTCACCCCCTTCTAAAAAGAAGAAGGAGGAGTTTGTAAAAGCTAAAATGCCATTAAAGGAAACATTTGAGGCATAGGAAGAAATTTTTATGCAAAGGATGTCTGATGTTGAAAAGGATGGTCCTCTGAGACCTAAAGTCCAGAAAGAAAAATCCTCATTCATAGTTTCTCATGTAGCCAAAGAAAAATAATGTGTTCCAAACCCTTTGAATCGCCTTTAAGGCATAGTAACCAAAATTTAAGCAAATCTAAAAGAAAAGTAAAGATAATTCCCCAACAAGTGGTTATAAAAAGTGAAACTCAATCAGATAACAATTTTGTAGGAGAAATGGCATGGATGATGTACAATAAACCATCATCCAAAGTTCCAACTCCTTCATATCCTCCTCATTATTTTACACCAGCAAACATAGGCATGGAGAAAAAAGAAGGGAAAAATATAACTATTAATATGAATGTGTTGTTGCAAGATGGTACTCAATTGGGAACTAAAGGAATGGTTGGTTTGGATAAGCTTGTAGTCGTTGCAGAGCATATGGCTTTTGCAAGTCAAGAAAAAATAAGGGTGCCCTTACCAATTCCTCCAACATTCATGTGGCTTGAATTTTTGTTTCAAATGTACCAAACCATTCAAGAGGAACTTGAAACCTAGAAACAAGAGAAGGAAAAATTGTAAAATGAAATCAATAGGAAGGATAAGGAAATTCTAAAATTGAAAGCTAGTTTGGGAGAGGTCATGGAGTTAGTCCCTCAAATTGTGCAATGTCGACCTCCACCTAGAGTATATTCTTTATACTTAAAAGAACTATATCTTTCCTATCAGTTATCAAGGGAGTTTCTGGTTTATGTTCTTCTTTGGTAACCCAAAGAGAGTTTCTATGTGTATATGAGACTTCAATTCCTATTGACAAAAACTTGCTTTGTGAGATATATTTGCATAATTATGCAATTCCATTTGGCACTCATTGAAACCCTTTATTATACATTGGTGATGTTCAACTCAAGGCATTCATGTCTTACATCCAGAATTAGAATAGTTGGGGGTAACAATTTAGGCAATACAAGGATTAGGAATTAACTTTTCCATTGGAATTAAGAGCTGAGACATCTGACTCAGACAATGTATTGTACCAATGGAATCATATTTTAAGCAACAAAAAGAACATAGACCTTGTTTTGGAAAAAAGAGAACAGGTGTACAAAGAATATGAAGCAATGGCTAAGACTTCAACACGCATGGTGTTTGGATACCTTACTTAGTGATGGAATGGGTTGCCAGATGGGTTAAAGCAGTGGGAACCACACTCTCTACAAAACTACCATGAAATATTGAAAAGGGAAATGAGGTACATCTAGTTGGGAAGATCATTGTAGGAAAGGTAGATTCCTCTCACATTTCACCCTCCACTTTAACTATACCTAGTTCCAAATTGGAGGAACCTTCAGACATATGACAAAGAAGAAGAGGATGCTTGTTGGAAAGAAATATAAGAAAATCAGAGTTTTTATTGGATCCATATGTACCAGCTACTCGAGAGACAGAGGTGATAGATTTTAGAAATGAAATATTTAAGGAACATGTAAATGCTTGAGGACAATCATTACTTAGGCTGGGGGGAAATGATGAGTCATCTTTTTGGCTATCTTATATGAACTTTATGTTATGTTAGATTTGTCATTTAGTGACTCAAAAATTATGATTGAGATAGATATAAGCCTTTTTGTGTTTCACCTATGAACTTTTCTATATATTAAAAAACCTTATAAATGATATTAAATCCATTTTAATGATAAGAGAATTCTTGATTAAATTTTGATTAAAATTAGTATTATTCAAATATATGTTGTATGTGTTAACTTGTGGGTATAAAACTGGAGGAAAGACCAAGTCAACAAAGGACATTTGTTGTTGATTCAAAGAATTGCAGTCCTGGTCAAATAAGAATTGTTGAACCAGTCAAGCAGTCAAGCCAATAGCTATTAACTATCACAAAACTCCTAGCTATGGTTGATGTAGTTGTTGCTTCATAACATGTGTTGGTTTGTCGAGGAAATCTAGAGGAAACCTTGGCCTATATTTGTGCATGAGAGTGATTCCTAGAATGATTCATTCTTCTATGCTTTTATTTCTAATAAAAGTCATCCTCCTAGTTTGTTGGGAGTGGATCGGGTGTGTAGGTAGCTAGTTAGTTTTAAAATCTCTTATAAATTCATCGGTTCGAGAGGGTGAATGTAATGCAATTTTTTTTATCTTACTTTTGCACCAAGTGTACTTTGTTTCATAGTTAAAAATAATAAAGAGATTTCAATTCTGTCATATTCACTGTCAAAAAGTATCAATGTGTTTATGATGCTTTTGTAATCTTTAGATTTGGTTAAGATTCTGGAGGCTCATCTAAAGGGGCCTACTTGGGGAGAATCCACATTCATTTACTTTCATTTTATTATTTGTAAGTTTATTAGAAAGTTTGTGTTTGTTGGTTAGGATCTTTCAGTTGACTGTCCTGTAGCCACAAAAACTCCATTATGTCACTGTTCCTTCAGTTGAAGGAAAGTAGAGTCTTATGATTACCAACTAGTTAGTTCATTTTTTACATAAAGTTATCAGTTTTATATTAAGTGAATTAAGTTGATATCAGTAGAACCAACTTTAGAATTCATTCCTTTCCGTCAATTTCTTATTTAGTTGCTTCAAGTTTAAGTTAAGTATTCCTTATGAGTTTCTTAGTGGACATGTAGTGCAGACCTATTTCAAGTATACGTTCTTGGGTTGAAAAGTGAATGATTTTTGGATTAATGAATTAGTAGTTGAATGATGCAGAGAATTGAACCTTTCGGTCAAGAAAATGTGTCTTAATTACTAGGGCATTATTAGGAACCAACATTTGGTCTGGATGATATATATGCAGATGATGTATGTAGTTTCGGTATTGCTAGAAGTCAAGCATGTAGGAGATATGATGATCTACTGGAGTGATTTCTGGAGATGGAACCTTGAGTTATACTTATTTTGGTTTATACTCTATCCCGCTATCAATGATGAGTTTGAATATTAGACATGACAGTTATATCTTTCATGATTTGTATCTTGGTATGTGTAGTATTTGTATTTCGGATTTTGGAGCTATTGTGCTTATGGGTTCATATCTATGGATCTAATTGACCCGTGTTCTATTCTGGTAGTTAAGGAATGTGCATCGGTGAATGTATTGTGTAAAGGAAGCATGTTGAGATCCTATGAAGGCCGATTTAGTTATCATGTTTTTTTTAAGGTTTTATTGGATAACGTGTTGATCCAAGTAGCGTATTACTTATGCTAGACTGACATATTATCCCAATGTGTAAGATTTTTGGTATATATATGTGTGTGTGGATATGTATGTGGATATAGGAGTGAGAGGTAATAGATAAAGGTGCAGTGTGTGAAGTGTGAGTTGTGGACAATGAAGTAGTTGAAGTAAAATTAGAGTGTGTACAGTATTGCAGTAATCCCTTACCGTATTTCTTGTAGGTGTTATGGTTAGTGATACATAGATCTTTTACCAAATCTACTATAAGCTTGTGAGTTGTGATCTGAGCTTAATCTGGAACTAATTTCATTCATTTGGAGATGTAAATTTCCTCAGTTCATTTTTATCTATTGCAGTGAGCTTTCCAGCAATGAGCCACTTTTGTAATTTAGTAGTGAGTCATCAATAGTGAGCGACCCTTTTTGTCAACACCATATAACTAGTTATATTATCTTGAGAGCTAACACTCTTCATGGTTTTTCCCATTTGGGTTTTCCATGTATAAAATGTTGTGTTCCATTTATGGTTGTGTTTTCATGTTTATTTTACATTTTCTATTTCATGTTAATGTGCTTAACTGATAAATCTGATATATCAGAAAAAGGCTAAGAAGTTGTGAGAAAGTTTTTAGAATCTATGGGAATACTGATTCATCCCACTCTTATTATTCTAGTCCTTTCAACCAATACAACAATTGGTATCAGAGATTTGGTCCCTTTCTTGAAAGCTCAACCACTTGAGGGAGATCCTTGTTCATTGAATCATGCCACCATTAAGTATGACCGAAGAATTTTAGTTGGACGAGGAAGTGTAGACAACCCTTGAAGATCTAGACAATGTTGAATCTGAGAATGAGGAATTGAAAGATAATGTGAAGGTAGCAAATGAATGTGTGCAGAAGCTGAGAGATTAAATATAGAAATTCAAATTAAGACATAAGGGAGTTGACAATCAGTTGAAGCAGGTGAATGATATTAAATATCTGATGCAAAAAATTGAGGAGAAAAACAAAGTAGAGGAAACCCTGAAAAAATCAATCAAGTTGAAGAGTCGAGAATGTGAGAAGCTAGAGCAAGAAGTGAAGAAGTTGAAGACAAAAAATAATGTTCTTGATAGCAGTAAGCTCTTGGAAGAATTGATCAATATGTAGAAAGATCATTTGGACAAGACTTGACTTGGATTTTAGCCTAGTGAAACTTTAAATCAAAATGATAGAGACAAAAGTAAAGAGGCTAAGGAAGAAGTTGAGAAGAAAGCAAAAGATCTAGGCAAGACTTGGAATTAGAGTATTAATGCAAGAAGGACACTGGTTCATCAACCTAATACACAAAAGTATCCATCATTCAATGGTTATTGTTTTCAATGCAATAAATTTGGTCATAAGGCTACAAATTGTAGAAGTATTCAGTGTTACAATTGCAAGAGATTTGGTCATAAAGCAAATTACTATCAGAATCATCATCTGGAAGGAGAAAATAAATTGAATAATCACTTTCATAGATATTGTCATACATGAAATTTTTATGGCCATAAAGATAATTAGTGCAGATCTTGAACACTTCTGGTAAATTTAGTCAAGAAGAACATCCGTTGTTACAAATGCAAGCAGTCCAGACATTATGCTAATCAGTGCGGAAGTGGAAATGTGGAGAAATTTGCTAAGAAGAATGTAATGAAGGATAATGGATCAAATAAAAATGAAATTTTAGTTTGGAGAAAGAATGAAGTGGATAATGGAAGCAAGCCTGGTATACCAGAATTTGGTGCAGGCACCTCTTCCTCTAGAAACTGAGCATATTGTTTCAACTTAGGGGGAGTTCTTGAAGAAAAATCCTTTGTTTCCCCCTCTTTTGAGTGTATCATGTCATTGATCTAGCATGACTGAGTTAAAGAAGCTATCCGGTAAACTAGAGGTTTGTGCTAACATCATTGACAAGACAATTTTTGGTGACAAAACCCTAAAGGATATTTTTGACAAGATAAGTATTGATATTTGAAGTTATTTCTTTATCATATCGTTAGTGCTTGAAGGTGTTGTGAATAGTTTAAGAGTATCAGAGAAAAATAGCATAGCAAGTAATCATGGAAGGCAAGATGGTCGTCGAAGAATCGAGTAGCAAAGAATTTCAGATTGTGGAGAAGGTATTTTTGAATGAATTTGACCCAGAGAAGATCAAGAATGTGGAAAGCAGTCTGAGTGATGCAGAGTTGCAAAGAATCAAGGAGTTAGAGTATAAAGGATTCAATCTATGGATAGAATTTCCCTGGTTTGATGATGAGGAAGTAATCAGAGTGATCCTTAGTCATGTGCAGGATGACAACATCATGTTGGATAAACCCTATCCAATTATGAAGGAGATTATGTTGGTTATTACTAGTCTCTGTGACAATGGAGTTCCAATTAAGAAATCAATAAAAAAAGGTTGAAACCCTAACTAGTATAACAAGAAATCAATGAGCATTAATTATCGACAAAATTGTTAATCATGTTGTGAGGTATGTTGCATATGGTATTTCCTAAAAGATCTATTTCAAGAATAAGGAAGGTGCAACTTTGGCTATTATAGTTTACTTGGCACATATTCTTGTCATGGAAGATAGAATATTTAAATTGTGTGAATTGATAAGGGAATTATTGTTAGAAAATATTAAGATGTCAAAAGAGTAGAATTACCCCTTCCGGTTTGGATCATTACTTGTTTGCTTAGTTATGTATTGTCTAAGATCCCTTTCGGCTAAAGAAAATATGATATAGAAATTTAGTGTTTTGGTTGCAAGGCAGATCTTTAGATATTTGAATAGCTTGGATAAGAGAGATGAGGCATGCAATCTATATTTCAAATATTTTCGCAATATGTGGAGTATTGGTCTGGTATCCCCTACTACAGGTTTTGCTAAACGAGGTTCTTCCTCCAGTAACAGGAAAAGGAGAGAGTCTATGTCTATCAGTGTCCCAAAACCTAAAAAGAGAAAAAAGTATCTAAAGGAAAAATATGTTGTAATAATTAATGATCTGGAATCTCCTACAGCTAAGGGAGAATTGGTTGTTGCAGTGCGGGAAGTTAAAGAATTTGATGATGAATCTAGGTTGCTAGAAATCATTGGTAGCACTAATGGAATTAGAAAAATTGGTAAGATGTGGTTGAATTATATTGAGTCAAATAGGATTGAGAATGTTTTGATAAATCATTTGGTCTAAAATAGTGTCAGAATTGAAGATATTGGTGATGTACTTCTAGAGTCCCTGTATGAAATTGTTAAAGAGAAATTGTCTGTGCAATCTATTGATGCTAAGGTTTTAGAAGAAAAAGATGATAATATGCAGTCTATTGAAGGATTGTGATGATGTGAAAAGATCCCTATTAGTATGCATTGATGAGATTCAAGATTATATCCCTAGTGTTAGCAGAGTGTACAAGTATTGTCTTTCATGGCCAACAACTGCAATGAAGC
Source organism: Cryptomeria japonica (assembly GCF_030272615.1). Lineage (NCBI taxonomy): Eukaryota > Viridiplantae > Streptophyta > Pinopsida > Cupressales > Cupressaceae > Cryptomeria > Cryptomeria japonica. Next base: position 257,041,744 of record NC_081410.1, read on the forward strand.
ATAAAGAAAAAATTAATGCTATGGAGGATGAATTGAGTTCCTTGGGTAAGACATTTGATTTTCTACATGACAAGGGTGGAGAGAAAAGGAAAAAGATAAATTCTCTTCAGGCTAAACTATTGTTTTTCCAAAGGCAAAGAGAAGATTTGGTAAGCATTTTCTGGAAAGTAAAGGAAATTGTGGAGGATAAAGTGGAGCATTTTTTTAGCATTACTTGATTGTGCAGTTGAGTATGAGCAGAATTTATTTGCTATAGATAGCTTTTACCATGCTATTTATTTATTTGTAGAATGCAAAATTCTGTCAGTTAGCATTAAATTGGTTGTGAACTTTTGGGAGGTTCTTCTTTTGGAACTGAAAGAGAAGTATAAGCTAATCTTTCTGAATAAGAGCAATTAAAATCCCTTGGGTTGGTATGCAAATTTTGACATTCCTTTTTTAGCAATTGAAAATATTAATTTTGTTTTTCTTCTTTTTCTTTTTATCAAAGGCATCCTTTGTCCTTGATGTCAAAGGGTTAGAAAGGTTTTGGAGTAAGGAGATATATGAGTTAGGGGGAGTTGTATGTAGATATGTTTCTTTGTTTTTGAGATTCTTTTCCATCAATGACAAAGGGGGGAATTGTTAGACTTGTGTGAATATGGTCATTGTTGTCATTGATGTCAAACCGGTTGTTTGGTTTGATCTAGATAATATATATATATATGTTGTATGCAATTTTGGTATCGTTTGAAGTCAAGTATGTATGAGATATGATGATCTATTGGAGTGATTTTCGGACATGGAATCTTGAGTTATGCTTATTTTTGTTTATACTCTATTCCAATATCAATTATAAGTCTCGATATAAGACATAACAATTGTATCTTTCATGATTTGTGGTCCAGTATCTGTGCTATATTTAGTATTTGTATTTTGTAGTTTGGAATTGTTGTGCTTAGATTTTTCTGCTTATGGGTTCATATCTATGGTTCTGTTTGAACCTTTTTTAATTCCAGTAATTAAGGAATGTGCATCAATGAATGCATTATGTAAAGGAAGTGTGTAGAGATCCTAAAGAGGCTGACTTGGTTACCATGTTTTTTGATTAAAGCTTTATTGGATAACATGTTGATCTGAGTAGCATATTACTTGTGCTAGACCGACATATTATCCTGATGTATAAGCTTTCTGGTATGTGTGTGTGTGTGTTGATATACATGTGGATATAGGAGCAAGAGGTAATAGATAAAGGTGCAGTGTGTCAAGTGAGAGTCATTGACAGTGAAGCAGTTGGAGTAGAATCAGAGTGTGGAGAGTTGTAGTAATCCCTTATCGAATCTGTTGTAGGTGTGTGTGGTCAATGATACAAAGATATTTTATTGGATCTATCATAAGCGTATGAGTTGTGATCTGAGCTTAATCTAGAATTGATTTCATGCATTTGGAGATGCAACTTTCCTTAGTTCATTTTTATCTATTGTGGTGAGCTTTTCGGCAGTGAACGACTTTTGAAATTTGTCAATGAACCATCTGGAAGTGAACCACCCTTTTTTTAAACACCATAGTTATATTATCATGAGAGCTGACACTCTCCATGGTTTTTCCCATTTGGGTTTTCCATGTATAAAATATGGTGTTCCATTTGTGGTTGTGTTTTCATGTTTATTCTGCATTTGATATTTCATGTTGATATGCTTAATTGATAAATCTGACATATCAAAGAAAGATTAAGAAGTTGTGAGAAAGTTTTTTAGAATTTATGGGAATACTGATTCATCCCCCCTCTCAGTACTCTAGTCTTTTCAAAAAATCCAACATTATTATCCATGATGGATAGATTCTCAGGCTATAACTAGGTCAAGGTTAAATAATCAAAACAATACAAGACAATATTCACCACACCATGGGGAACATATGTATATGTCAAGATGCCTTTTGGACTAACAAATGCAAAAGTAAGTTTTCAAAGGGCTATGGATGTGGCATTTGCAAGTTTTATTGATGCTATTATGGTTGTATACCAAGATGATCTAACAACTTTTTCCAAAAGGGAAGAAGAACATTGTTTTCATTTAAAAATAATTTTTTATAGAGCTCTACAATAAGGTATTTCCTTGAGCAGAAAGAAATGTTCTTTTGGGTTAGTTGAAGGAAAATTATTGGAACACATTGTATCTAAGGAAGGAGTGAGGATTGATCCTGAAAGGGTGGAATCTATATATAGGATTCCCATTTCAAGGATAGTGAAGGAGAAACAATCCTTCTTTGGACAAATAAACTTTGTAAGGAGGTTCATTGTCAATTTTGTAGAAATTGTTAAGCCAATTTCTAAGATGTCAAAGAAGAATGCCACCATATCTTGGGATGACCAAGCAATTTTGGCATTCCAAGCCATTAAAAGAGCCATTAAAGAGGCAACCATTTTTATTTCCTCTAATTTTAGCAAGCCTTTCCAATTATTCTCTTTTACCACCTAGCATACAATTGTAGTTGTATTACCTCAAAAGAACCCACAAGGCTATGAACAACCTATTGAATTCTTTATAAAATCTTTGCAAGCCGTAAAGTTAAAGTATGATTTGATTAAAAAATAGGATTATACACTTGTAAAGCCCATCAAGATATTTTGGCCTTACTTAGTTGGGTCTCAAATCATTTCTTATGTCCCTAATGCTATAGTAAAAGATGTTTTTGTCCAAACTGAAACAACAGAAAGAAGGTGTAGATGGATAAATAGGATTCAAGAATTCAATATTGATATCCAGATTAGTAGACTTATAAGAGGGAAAAGTTTGGCTAAATTGATGACAAAAACCAACTTAGAAGTAGCTCAAGTTAGTGAGGTTCACACCATAGATAATCAGGTACACATCTTGCAAACTTTTCATTGGTATATAGATACAATTTCATACTTGAAGACCATGAAATACCCTAATCATCAAACTAACAATCAAAAGAGAATCTTGAATATATAGTATTAAAAGTATATTTTCACTCAAGGTGATTTGTATTGAAAAATATAAATGGTGTTTTGCTTTTTTGTCTAGATAAATATCAAGCTAAAAAGGCGTTTAAGGAAAATACATGAAGGTGTTTATGGAGGTCATTACACTACCAAAACTATTGCTCATAAGATTCTAAGAGTGGGGTATTAGTGGCCTACTCTATTTGTAGATGCATACAAATTAGTCCAGAAATGTGAAGCATGTTAGATATTTCCAGGTAAGTTAAAAAATTTAGGTGCCTTACCATTGAGACCAGTTCCATCAAAGGCCCCATTTCATCAATGGGGGATTGATTTTATAGGAAAAAATGAATCAGCCTTCCAATGGAGGATACAAATGGATTTTAGTAGCTACTGACTATTTCACAAACTGGATTGAAGCAATCCCAACAAGGAGGGATACTAGTAAAGTTGTCATGGATTTTATCCTAGAAAATATCATTATCAGATTTGGTGTTCCAACTAGGCTAGTGATGGATAATTCTATGTGTTTCAGGTTTGAAGAATTTTTCAGTTTTATGAATCATATGGCATACAATCATCATATTCTACACCTTATCATCTTGAAGGCAATGGATAGGTGGAATCTAGTAACAAAATCATGATGAAAATTATTAAGAGAGTCTTGGAAGCAAACAAAAGGGCATGGGACTCAAAGTTGAAGATTTCTTTGTGGGCCGACAAAGTAACCATCAAGAAAGCCAATAGAAAATCACCTTTTGAATTAGTTTATGGGATAAATGTTAGATTGTCTATGAATAACTTGTTCCCTATTTACAAGTTTATTAGAGACTATTATGATGATGTGTTTGACCCTATGCAGACAATAATAATGTAAGTTACTGAACTTGATAAGAGCGGAAGGGATGCTCATAAAAGAAACCTGAAACTCCAGCAACATGCCAAATACTTGTTTGATACTCAAACAACCTAGAGAATATTTTGAGTAGGTGACATGGTCCCCATGTGGAATACCAAGTCTCAAGACAAGGGTAAACATGGGAAGTTTGAGGCATTGTGGCTTGGACCCTATAAGATAGTTGAGAACCATGGATAAGACTCATATATACTTCAAGATGCTAATGGAGATGGAATGGAGTTGCATGTACATGGGAATTTTTTGAAGAAGTTCTTCAGTTGATAAAGTGTGCATTCATCTTGTGAATATAATAAATATTTTGGTTTTTTATTCTTAGTTTTGTTGTGGTTTGTGCTCCTAGAGATTTGACTTCTCATGCCAACCCTATGTGTTGCATGTCCCCAACTAGAGTCACTATTGAGGTGTGCCAAATTTTTCTCTAAAAGTGCTTAATGCATGGTTTATCTCTTCATGGCTTAAACCCTAAACCATAGGGTTCATTGCTCATTCTCTTTTCTTTTTGTTATAATCAACCGTTGAATTGTTTTAGTCAATTCTCGGTCCCATTTGTTATAACTTGAGCCTATGTATTTGTTGTTGTGACTGACCCCATGCATTATTCAACCTATTGTCATGTCATTTTAGCCCTTTTTGTCTTTTCATGCATGTTCCCCAACATCAATGGTTGTGATCATTGCGCAACTACAAAATTAGCCAAAAGTGCTCACCCAACCTCACTTCACAACCCCATCCATAAACATGGTACATGGACCCCACTAAAAGGTGACTCCACACACATGGACCAATAATCTTGTGACACACTTGAGACTATGTGGCATGATGGATATGTGGCCCTTGCATGTCCACCTTATAGCTATGCTAATGAACATTTGTATCTTGTAAGGAAGTTAAGTAGTGGAACAACTTCATACACTAACCTTGAGAGGAGGGTAATGAAAAAATTTATAGATCATTACAATAATTACAGAAACCTAACAGAAATAAACATAATATCATTCATACCACAACATAGTACCACAGTGATTTACACGACAAAAACTCTTTCAAGAGAAAAACCCCACACTCCAAAAGCAACCCAATATATTACTCAGCAATTAATAACAGATTATAATATACTTGTAGAGAAATATCTTTATAGGAGTACCACTAATTAGATATTAAGAGATAAATCAATAGACTTAAGAATCTTACAGACAACCTCTATCTAACACACCTCATATATAGGAAATACAATACAAGAAACCATAAAATGATATTACAAAACCATGGGCTAAAACCACCCAATAAAGTAGAGCCAACCTTATCTCCATTCTAGATGCCCTATGACGTGTCAAAACACACATCAACATGTTTTCCTCCCTTTAATAGCTCATTTATGTGTCCGATCCAATTTATCCTACTTCAGGAGTCCAAACTTCCAGAGACCATAACTTGTGAATAGTGTGTTTGATTGATGAACTGTTTGAAGTGTCGGAAAGCTTGTGAAGTGCTCTATCACCTCATAAATTGCTACACCATTTATGCCCACTTTTCAAGGCATTTAAAAGCCTCTAAATTCTTCAAAATTAATTTTAAACCTTTCATCGCACCCTCCAAAAATGGAAACTTTAATATCTTCAAAACTAGCTATGATCCTGTGACGAAAATTTATTGGCATGCTCATCTAACCAACCAGAAGCTTCGGTGAGAATTTGGCACCATTTTGTGCTCAAATGAAAACTTACTATAAATAGTAACCTCATGTAAATGAAAGGTTGAGAGAACATTTTCCCAACATTCTCCCACTTGTCTAACACCTTGCAAGAGAAAAGGGAGTATCAACACAATAATTTAATTTCTAGGGGCCATCAGGCCCATAGACTCCAAACACCATCTGGACTTCTCTATTCTCACAGCCTTAGTTAAAGAATCTACAACATTCATCAAAGTCTCTACCTTAACCAGCTTCACCCTACCATCTTTGACCATATCTTTGACAAAATGATACTGAACATCAATGTGTTTGGTTTGGCATGAAATGTCAGGTTCTTAGCTAGTAGATCACACTCTGATTGTCACAATAAACTATCATTGCACCCTATTTTATTTCAATATATGAACATAGTATTTTAAGCAAAATGGCTTCTTGACAAGCATGAGTAGCTTCCATATAATCCGCTTCTATAGTGGAGAAAGAAACCATAGCCTATCACTTACTCATCCAACTAATTGTACCACCAAATAAAGTAAACACATAAGCACTGGTGGATCTTCTAGTATCAATATCACCTGCCCAATCTGAATCCACATAACCATGAATATCAAGGGAAATCACATCTCCAATTAAATTAACATGATAACACAAAGAATACTCTGAGGTACCCTTCAAATATCTAAAGACTCTTTTGACTGCATCCCAATGAACTCTACCAGGATTAGACATATATCTGGAAATAACTCCCACTACTTAGGCAATGTTTGGTCTAGTATAGACCATAGCATACATCAAAATTCCAGCTAAAACAATTTTTTTCATTCCAACTATGAAGGGAACACAAAGAATACTCTGAGGCTCATGTTTTCCATCTCTAATAGAGATGTAGGGCAATCTAAAATAAATAATTTGACTCCAACTATGAAGGGAACACATAATAGTCTACAATCCTACATGTTTAACCTCTATAATATTGAATTCACATACTTACTATGGCCTAGCCATAGCTTTCTATTCACTCTATCTCTTCTAATTTTCATCCCAAGAATGTGTTTCACTGCACCAAGATCTTTCATTTCAAATTTAGTAGCAAGCTGAGACTTTAGTTCTAAAATCATACCTTTCCCTTTACCAATGAATAACATATCATCATATAATGCAATGCACAGGAAATGATCACCATTGGATTTATAATAAACATAGTGATATAATTTATAATTCTCCAATCCCAAACTCAACACATATGTATCAAATCTCTAGTACGATATCCTAAGACTTTTCTTGAGGCCATATAAATATTTCTTCATTTTATAACCAAATTACTATACCTTTCACCATATAGTGCTTTGGCTATGTCATATAGATATACTCCTCCAAATCACCATGTCTAAATCATAAGCAACAACAATAGAAAGAAAAAATCTAATGGATGTCATTTTTGCGACAGGTGAAAATATCTCACCATAATCAATACCCTCAACCTGAGAGTAGTCTTTTCCAACCAACCTTGCTTTATACTTCCCAATGCTTCCATCTAAACCAATCTTTTTCTTGAACACCCATTTGCAACCAACGGGATTCCATCCTTTAGGCAATGGTACAAGATCCCCTATATCATTCCTTTTCAAAGCTATCATTTCTTCTTCTATAGCAATCTTCTAGGATTCTACATGATTCATACCTAATGCCTCTTCTACATATCTAGGTTCATCCAAATTAGTATTCAAAGCAAAAATATATCTCTAATCATCAAGTGAATACCTTTCAGGTGGTTGTCTACATCTTGTACAGCTTCCAACAAGTTGAGTTGGAGGTTCTTCCTCCTCTTCTGAAGATCCAAAGCTATATGATCTCTCCTCAACTTATTTCCTATTAAGTGGTCTCGATTCAACTCTTTCAACCATAGAAGGGAATTGAATCACATCTTCCTGTTTATTCTATTTTAGCTGCAATGTAACAGAAAAATATTTAATTTCCCTAAAAATAATACTTCTTCTATGAATTACCTTTTGTGCAACAAGGTCTCAAAACTTGTATCCTTTCACACCATAATTATAACCTATGAAGATACATTTCATGACCTTGTTCTCCAACTTTGTTTGATTCTCCATTAGCACATGTGCATATGCCTCACAACCAAAAACTCTAAGATGTCTAAATGAATTATTTTGACCTAACCATGCTTCCATAGGCATTTTATCAACAAGAGATGATATAGGAGACTTGCTAATTAGATAGCAAGCAGTGGCAGCAACTTCAACCCAAAATATTTGTTCTAGATCAGCACCACTCAACATAATCCTAGCCTTTTCCATCAATGCCCTATTCATTCTTTCTGCAACTTCATTTTGTTGTGGAGAATACGGAGTTGTTTTTTATTTGTTAATGTCACGGTCCTTACAGAATCTATAAAAATCATTAGAGGAATATTCATCACCATTATTAGTCCTCAAACATTTAATTTTCTTTCCAGTTTGTAGCTCAACAATTTCTTTAAATTCTTTAAAATGATTGAAAACTTCAGATTTACTCTTTTGAAAGTATACCCATGTCCTTCTACTAAAATCATCAATAAATGAAACATAATACATGGATTTTCCAATCGAAGGAACATCTATAGGACCGAACACATCAGAATGAATAAACCACAAGATTTATGAGAACTTGAGTAAAACCAAAAGCAGTTTTGATTTTCATAAATGCAATGCTCACATAAATAAAATTAAAGATTACAATCATTCAAACCTTCAACAAGGTTTTTATTTTTCAAGGTCCTTAGATCCTTTTCTCCAATGTGTACAAGCCTCTAGTTCCATAACATAGTCTTCTCTACAGGTAACTTTGCTTTAGAAGAAAGAGCACCCTTAGGTACCCAAAAGCCATGTCCATCTGCTGAAGGTGAAACCCTCAAATCTTTCAATGAATTATCCATAATTTTTTTTTGCAGAAGTGCTATTACACTCAATAGTTTATGCCTCTATCTTATACAAAGTGTTGAACCTGACACCTCTAGCAATCACCATATCACCTTTAATCATCTTACATCCTGCATAAAAAAGACTACCTACACACGTACATCTATCAATTTTCTCACAGATAATAGGTTTTGTTTTAAATGAGGGATATGCAGCACACTGCTAATCCTTTTTATTTTGCCATCATGAAACTCAATTCAAACTTTACCCAATAATGTCTAAATGTGAATCATCACCCAGGTGCACCTTTCCTCCATTAAATTCTTCATATTTAGAAAACCAATCTCTATTGGAAGTCATATGAAAAGATGCACCTAAGTCAATCAACCATGCATCATTACATGTATGAGTAGCTAAAGCTGCAATGAAGGCACCAACATCTTCCTTTTCTGACTCAGAATTAGAATTGAACTTATTGTTTTTCTTCTTCTTTTCTTCTTTGCATTCTTTACAGATGTCACCTGAATTACTGAAATTCCATTAAATGACTTTGGCCTTTCCAATAGATTTTGATCTCCCTTTAGATTTGGACTTATTGTGCTTCTCATTCTTCTTGCCTTTTTCCTTAGGTCTTCCATGAATAGTTAGGGCTTCCTTTGAATTGATGGATACCTTTCTTCACATCTCTTCACCAAGTAGGGCACCCACTACATCTTTAGACTTCAAAACAACAAAAGTACTATTGATAGCCATAAGAAGAGAATCCCATGTATCAAGCAAAGAGAAAAGCAAGATCTATCATTTCTCTTCTTTATCCATCTTAACACCAATAGATACCAATTGAGCCACCAACATAATAAATTCTTCCAGGTGGTATGCAATTCATCCACTCTCTTCCATCTTCAAGGAATACAACTTCTTCCTCAATAAAATCCGATTTAATAAATATTTGGCTTGATACATCTCACCAAGCTTAGTCCATAACTTCTTTGCAGTGTTCTCTTCATGGACATTGATCATAATAGATTCTGCAAGGCACAATCTAATTAGACCGTTAGCTTTTCGATCAATAACATCATATTGAGCAGTCATAATAAGATCTGCACGTCTTGAGACATTCACATCAATAGCATCCCATAGATCTTGATCTATTAGTAGATCTTCCATCTTCAACTTCCACATCTAAAAATTACTTGCATTAAATTTTTCCACCTCTATTCTCCTTGATGAACTTGCCATCTGAAAATTCCTCCAACAAGATCAAAAAGTGTCTTCTACACAAGCTCCCACTTAAATCTAGATTAGTTCAAAAAACCCAATAACCCACAACTAAAACCAAAAGTGCAGGCTTTGATACCACTTGTAAGGAAGTTAAGTAGTAGAACAACTTCCTATACTAACCTTGAGAGGAGGGTAATGCAAAAAATTTATAGATCGTTACAATAGTTACAGAAACTTAATAGAAATAAGCATAATCCTAGGTCAGTTGGGTGAGGGGGAGTGATAAGGGATGACCATGGTAGGTGTGTTATAGCAGTGGCACTCCCCATGGGTACCCAAACTAACCACCTTATTGAAGCCATGGGAACCTTCCAAACTTTTCAAATTGCTAAACCATTGCGACGTACGAAGGTGTGGATTGAGGGTGATTCGAATAATATTATTCAATACCTAAGGGGGAAAAGTATGCCTTCATGGGCTAATGAGAATATTATTAAAGCCTCTATTAATATAATCAAAACATTTGAAGAGTCCTACATTTCTCATAACTATAGAGAGGTTAATTGTGTAGCAGATTATTTTGCTAACATGGGGGTTAGGCTTAACACAAGGAAGACTTGGTTTAAGGAAGACACCCTGGAGATTGAGGTTCAGTCCCTTCTCATGCACGATCGAACACATGACAAATTTGAGGAGATCCCTACTAATTTTGATGATGGAAGTGATTAAATTTGTCATCATTTTTTGGCTTGTGTTTGGTCTGAATTCCTTCACCTATAATTATGACCACCAAACCTTGCATGCTTTATGGGTATTACTTGTTCGAGAAGTCGATGGTGGTTTTTATGTAGCCAACTCTATTTTATTGAAGAGTGTTGTTTCTATGTCAAGTTTTGAGACTATGGGGGGTCAGAGATGTAGGGTGGAGCTAGCTAATTATGCTAACTAGAAGAAAAACCCTACCATTTGGCACAGATTGCAAAAGGGGGGAGTGGTGCTTGTTGGCATTTTTGATGTTTATGTTGTGATTGTCATTGATGGACACACACTTGCATTGAGATCCTCTTTATATGTATGAGTTAAAACACAACCGTTATTTGTTCCAACCGGTATGTTGTATTATAGTCTTTAGACTATTGATGTTCTGCAAAATGTGTTTCCCGGTCTGAAGCGGCATGTTGACCTCAAGTGGTACAAGGATTTAAAGCAGCATAACACATTTCTACCAGTCTTCATTTTTGTCGAACCGACAACCGGCACTTTGTATGAACCGATAATACTTTGTGATGAGTTACCACCCACCAATTGTTTGACGGTACCAATACTTTAGCGATGCTTTTTGTGATGTATTACCTAGTATGTCCAGGTTCAATGAACCTAGGAAATTGTGATGTAATCCTATTGGACCGACATGAAATCAGTTTCCTTTATAAGGACATCATGTCTAGGGTTTTAGAAAAATAGTTATTATTGTTTTTACGATAGTTGATTTTGCGGCTAGGGTTTAAGGTGGTTGAGGAGTTGGAGAGATTATGAATGTGTAGAAGACTGAAGTAATGCAATAGTGCATTAGGAATGAGCTATCAAGGATCTAACCGAGTAGTTAGTTCTATTAGCTAGATCAAACACTTGTTGATGACTCACATCTTTGACAAGTCTGTAGCCCTTAACTGGGTAGGCCCAAAAGCCTCTTGTAAATCCTCTAACAAGGTGGTTCACACCTGTGGATCTAAAATCCTCTAGCAAGGTAGTTTTTAATAGGACTTGTCTCCTAACAGAGATTGAAATTCCTAACAAGATCTGTTCTGGTAAAGAATACTGTAAGACCTTAACTGGTCTGGTTCCTATTCTGCAGATAGTGACTTGTGAGTTACATCTCACCGTGGTTTTTCCCATTTGGGTTTCCATGTCAAAATATCTTGTGTTATGGTGTTTGTGCTTATGTGGGTAAATGGATTATTAGCTATTTGGTTTGCATGCTTGTTAACTAGTTTGTCTGTTAAACTATTTTACTAGTTTACTGCTAGTCTTGCAAAGTGTTTAAGTGCGAAGATTTTTGGCATACTAATTCACCCCCCCTCTTAGTATTCATCAATTGGTATCAGAGAAAACCTTTCTATAAGTTTAACCATTTGGAAAGAGATATGGGGGAATACACCTTGAGGGAACTTACTCAATGGCTCACCCAGTCTGAGCAAGCCTATGATGATCTTATGATCAAATACAAGGCATCTCAAGCAAAAAGGAAAGAACATGCAGAAAAGCTGATGAAGCTATTTGAAAATAGTTTTGTAGATGAAGCAGATATGGAAGCCCTAATTGTAGAAGTAAATAAGTTGAATGAATCAAACTCCAACCTGAGAAAGGAGTTGGAAGGACTGACTATCTAGATGTGTCAAGAACTTGAGAACCAGAGAAAAGCTGAAGACCTAGTGAAAGAAAGAGATCTTGAGATCTCCAAGCTGAAACAAGAGATGAGTGCCCTAAATGCTCAACTCCATGCAAGCAAGGTGGAAAAGGAAGACATGCAAGGAGAACTGAACACTGCAATCTCTAAGAATGAAAACCTTTTGGAAACAAATGCTGCTATTTCCAAAGAACTCTCTGAGTCAAAGGAAATACTTGCTAAGTTCAACAAGAGTACTGTCAAGCTAGAGCAAAAGCTTGAATCTGCCAAACCGGTCAAGAACACTAATGGACTTGGTTATTTTGGTAATGAGGAAGGTGAAACCTCTAGTACAAATGTTGGAACATTAAAGAAACAACCGAAATCAAAGGATAAAGGTAAGCAAAAGTTTAAACCTATTTGTTTCAACTGTCTTAAAGAATGACATACTGCAAATGTGTGTAGGAGTAAGGCTTACAACAATTTTCCTTATTTTCTAAATGATAAGCCTAGACCCTATAGATTTGATGGTAGCTGTTATGCATGCAACAAGTATAGGCATAGAGCATTTGAATGCAGGTCTATTATGAATAACACTGGAAGATATCCTCAAAGGACCCAACGAGCTGGTCCTGAACCTTTTGTGAATCGGAATCACAACCGGTTTAATGTCTTGAATCATTAGCTAAGAAGTGGTGGTTATCAAGCGGCAACCGGATGGAGAGAAAATTGTATGATCTGTCATGGTCATGGTCACACTATTGCAACATGTAGAAGGAAGAATGGAAACATGAACAATGGACCTTGGAGAGCACCTAGATTGGTCTACTATCACTGCAACAAACTGGGTCACATTGCAAGATTCTGTAGATCAAGAAAGGACATATCTGATGATATACCAATCACTATGGAAGGAGACATTGATGTTGACACTATTCAAGTAGATATGAACAAAACCTGGAAGAAGAAACCAGCGGTGTTACAAGAGGAACCAGTTTTTGCACCTAGTGTGGAAATCACGGAACTGGCAAACTAAGCTTCAGAAAAGCTTAGGGGGAGCAAATGGCAAATTTTTTTGAACCCCTGGTTTACACCAGTAAAAGACCTTAACCGGTATGTTATACCTGTCATTTGGCAGAAGACCGGAAATGGTAAAAAGGGAAAATTAGGGTTTACGCCCTAATGAAGGAGAATTAATGATGGTAGGTGAGGAATATGTTTTAAAGAATTTTACAAACCATTTCTCAGTATCAGTTTTTGAGTGAAGAAAAGTTTTTCAAAGAGCAGAGAAATGAAAAGGTGATTTGAGCAGAGCTTTTGAGAAATCGATAAACCGTGAAGGAGATTCAAATTCAAACTGGAAACGAGAAAGTGGAGAACACAAAGCTGTGATTTAGCAACCAACAGAGTGTGAAGTGAAGAAGAATCGGCAAGCCCTAATCTCACATATTTCAAAAGGTATTTCTTGAGTTCTTAAGATTTCTATCATGGCTTCCGCATCACATACCAATTCTAGTGCATCTGTCGAGTCTGCAAGTTTTATTCAATGAAAATCCAAGTATAATGCCCTATCACAAGTTCTAGCTAGTGTGATAGTAGAAGAGGGAATTTCTGACTACATAGATTGCAAAATAGAAGACCTAGGGTCTCTAGCTATCGACACCCAGTTAGGTTTATTTTGCAGTAAAGATAAGAAGATCAAACCGGAGTTTAATATTTTGGAGAAGAAAAAGATCCACAATGTTGTCTACTTCTTGGAAGATTTCACAGAAGATCACATAAAGATCATTCTGAGCAGAGTCCATGGTGATAAGATGTACCGAGAGAGGACACGTGACATCACATCATAGGAAATTCATGCAGTCATCAGATTCTACAACACAGGGGAAGTGCCAGCCCTAAGAACGGTAAGCAAAACTGAAATGGCCAAGCTCACCGGTTCAACGAGTGACTCATGAGGCATGACAGTAAATCCTATCAAGGATGATCTAGTGAAGTATGTGTGTATCGTGATTGGATACCGGACATTCTCAGCCAACAGGATTAACTCTGTATCTATGGCAGCGGTAAATGTTGCTTACCAGATGATAAAGGAGGATGCATCATTTGATCTATGCACTGGTATGCAGAGACAACTCCTATTTAATCTGAAGGCAATCAAACAGGATAATGCACTTAGGTTTAAGTTTGGACAACTACTAGTTGGGTTGTTCTTCTATTTCCAAGGCTATTTCCTAGGAGTAGGAGATGTTCAGTGGTATGGTGACCAATCGGTAACCAAGAAAATCAAGGAAAGCATTTTAAGCACTTGGAACTGGTTACCCTGATATTCTGAACAAGTATTTTGATGAGTTCAGAAGGAAGATGAGTCAAAGAGTGAGGATATCAGGTGACATCATCAAGAAATATGAAGACGATATCTGCTTCACCATCCAAGTAGATAAATGCATAATGGAGGCTGTTGAGCCTAGACAGGAAGAAGTGGAGCCAATGGGCTATGAGGTGATGTATGATACGTTGGAAGGGTATGCCTCTACCCTTATTGCCTCACCGCTTGATCCTAAGGTGAAGAGAACTGACGCCTACCTAGAAAGGATAGCACTGGTTGAGGAACCATCGGTAATGAAAGAAAAGGAACCGACAAAGAAGAAGGAAAAGGCAGTGCCTGCAGCATCCGCACCGGTTACTACTGCAACTCCAAAAGTGACCAAGCGGTCACCAGCCAAGAAGAAACCGGAAGCTGCACTAGCTAAAGTGTTTCAGAGAAAGAGGAAAACAAGGAACACCTCTTTAGACTCAGAAGAAACCTTGTCTGAGGAAAAGCCAAAGAAAACACGTCAAGCAAAGAGGAAGACAAAGGATGAACTAGTAGCATCTGCACCGGTAAATATTTATATCTCCTCATATAAACCTTTGACTCATTGTCAAAGAATAATAAAGAATATTAGGAGAAAATTGTTACATGATTTAGTAGACTACTATGATGATTTTAGTGATGAGGAGAAAGAAGAAGTACTACAGGAGATTATTGTTTACAAATGACCGGTCGCCATCAAAGATTAAATCTCAGACACCAAATTCTGTGTATAAGGCATTAGATAATAAATGGTGCATCGCCATAGAAAAGGAACAGGAAATTAAGGAGAAAGTTTTTGCTCAGTACTTTCCTGACCTGTCAAATTCTAAATTATTTGATTTTATTGACCAAAATAAAGGGCTCTTATTCACTAGAAGAAAAAGACTCTAGCTATTAGAAGGAAGAGTTGATGATGTCAAAAAGGACACTCATTAGTATATGATAACCACTGTCCAGACTCACAAAGTGCGTCTAGGCAACCAATAAGCTGAGAAAGAACTCGTTATATCCAAACCGGATGAAGCATTTGATGATGAAGGAAATCTGGTTGTTGAACCAATTGACACCATTGATGTCGATGCTTTGGATGCTAAGGATGTTACCTAGGAGATACCATATGAGGCAACAGGATAGGAGCATCAGGCTGAACAGGAGAAGAAAGTTGAGGACAAACAAGAAGCAATGAAGGAAGAGGCAGAGAAGTGGAAAAAGGAAGAAGAAGAGAAGCGAAAAAAGGAAGAAGAAGAGAAGCAGAAGAAGGAAGAGGTAGAGAAGTGGAAAAAGGAAGAAGAAGAGAAGTGGAAGAAGGAAGAAGAAGAGAAGTGGAAAAAGGATGAAGAGGACAAAAAGAAAAAGATGAAGAGGAGAAGAAGAAGAAGGAAGAAGAAGAAAAGAAGAAAAAGGATGAAGAGGAGAAGAAGAAGAAGGAAGCAGAGAGGAAAAAGAAGGAAGAAGAAGATAAGGAATAGGAGAAGAAAAAGGAAGCAGAAAAGAAAAAGGCTAAGGAAGACAAGGAAGTAGAGAAAAGGAGAGAAGAGGAGAAGAAGAAAGCGGAAGAGGACAAGGCTGGAAAAGCAGTGAAGAGCACCCAGATGGAGACTCTGAAGGCAACTGGGAGTCAAGCTAAACCAACTGATCTCTCCAGTCTACAAGTGAAACGGAGCTAATGCAGAGCATCACGGTAGCTCAAGAGCGCCTTGAAATAATTTGATGGAAGAAGGAGCAGGAGGTAATCCAAGAAGCTGTGGATACACTTACCGGTTTGATACCTGGTACAAATCTTCCAAACACCAATTCATCACTAGCTAGACTTAAGCTCCTATGCACAGTAGTAGATGATCAAGTGCAGAGCCTTGAAGAGGTAGTAGAGGCTAATGTCAAGAAGGAGCATCAAAAAGCTCTTAATATAGCTCTAGTGAAGAAGTTGAATGAGCTCCAGACTAAACTGAAGAAAGGACAATAGGATATTAGGGATGCTCTAGATGAGGGGAATTTGCTACTAAGCAAAATCTACCAATCCCATCTATTCTATGATAATGTGCTTGCTCAGAAGCAAAAACTTGAAAAGGACTTGCAATCCTACTTGAGCACATTCAAGCTGCCTTATGATTCCTTTACAACTTATGGGAAAACCGTTCACCAGTTTCACATCCAGTTAGCAAAAATGGAGCAAGAGATCAGCACTCGGTCTAGAGATTTGCAGGAGCTATAGCTGGTTCTACTCCCACGATTACAAATTCTTCAGAAGTGCTATCTGAACCTGGATGCCTTAATAGTTACACAAGAGATGAGCACAATCAATGCCATGGAAGAACAGGTCTCCTAGATGCAGATAGAGCAAGAAGTAGCCACCTCCCTACTTGAGTCTTGGTCTTTGTCGATGCAACAATTCTTGCAAGACTTTAAATCTATTTTTGACAAGTATCATTCCTTGTTGTCATAAACTTTTATTATTTTTCATATCAAATGGAAATAGGGTTGTTCAGCTATATTGTTGGCAAAGGGGGAGAAGAATTTATTTGGAGAAGTATCTGGTAATCAAAATTTGATTATATGCTCTGTAGATCTCAATGTTTATCCTCTTTATGCTCTTTATGCAAAATTGTTATACATTGTATTGTCAAAGGGATAGTGTATATGCTTAGGGGGATCAATTTTGCTAATGGCGTGATTTTGTTGTAAAACACTTAGATGTCAAAATTTTATTTTCCTAAGTGTTGCCATCAATGCCAAAGGGGGAGATTGTTGGCATTTTTGATGTTTATGTTGTGATTGTCATTGATGGACACACACTTGCATTGAGATCCTCTTTATATGTATGAGTTAAAACACAACCGGTATTTGTTCCAACCGGTATGTTGTATTATAGTCTTTAGACTATTGATGTTTTGCAGAATGTGTTTCTCGGTCTGAAGCGGCATGTTGACCTCAAGCAGTACAAGGGTTTAAAGTGGCATAACACATTTCTACCAGTCTTCATTTTTGTCGAACTGGCAACCAGCAGTTTGTATGAACCAGTAATACTTTGTGATGAGTTACCACCCACCGATTGTTTGACGGTGCTAATACTGTAGTGATGCTTTTTGTGATGTATTACCTAGTATGTCTAGGTTCATTGAGCCTAGGAAATTGTGATGTAATCCTATTGGACTGACATGAAATCAGTTTCCTTTATAAGGACATCATGTCTAGAGTTTTAGAAAAATAGTTATTATTGTTGTTGCGATAGTTGATATTGCGGCTAGGGTTTAAGGTGGTTGAGGATTTGGAGAGATTATGAATGTGTAGAAGACTAAAGTAATGCAATAGTGCATTAAGAACAAGCTATCAAGGATCTAACCGAGCAGTTAGTGCTATTAGCTAGATCAAACACTTGTTGATTACTCACATCTTTGACAAGTCTGTAGCCCTTAACCGGGTAGGCCCAAAAGCCTCTTGTAAATCCTCTAACAAGGTGGTTCACACCTGTGGATCTAAAATCCTCTAGAAAGGTAGTCTTTAATAGGACTTGTCTCCTAACAGAGATTGAGATTCCTAACAGGATTTGTTCTGGTAAAGAACACTGTAAGACCTTAACTGGTTGGGTTCCTATTCTACAGATAGTGACTTGTGAGTTCCATCTCACCGTGGTTTTTCCCATTTGGGTTTCCACATCAAAATATCTTGTGTTATGGTGTTTGTGCTTCTGTGGGTAAATGGATTATTAGCTATTTGGTTTGCATGCTTGTTAACTGGTTTGTCTGTTAAACTATTTTACCTGTTTATTGCTAGTCTTGCAAAGTGTTTAAGTGCGAAGGTTTTTGGCATACTAATTCACCCCCCCTCTTAGTATTCATCAGTGCCATTCCTGGAGAAACTGCATGGGCACAATCAAAGTTTTACCTGACAATTTGTGAAGAGGTGGAAGGATGGTAAGGTGAATCTATTTGGTAGGGTGATAGAGATTAATGAAGGACTCATAGCTGAAGTGATGGGTATGTCCATGGAGGGGATTAAATTTTACAGAGAGAGAAAAATCTCTAATGCTACTGTGAAGAGATTCCCCAAGAAAGAGAAGGAGTGTGAGTGCCTGGTGAAAGCAAACAAGACCCACTTTGAGCCAAAGTTGATTAAGGACATTTGGAGGGGGCACCTGAAGGCGATTATGGAGTTCTTTAATTTGGATGGAAGGTTCACCAAAATCTACGGGTATCATTTTGTGTTCCTTAATCATTTTTGTCATAATGACAAAATGTCTTTTCCATTTTATCTGTTGTCTTCGTTGAGTGGTAGTATTGCTGATTTAAGGAGATTCCACATGTTAATCTAGTTTTTCACCAAGGTTTATTCTCTCTTATCTATGAGCATTAGAAGGCCAAGGCTTTTAAAAACCCTAGAAATCCCTCTCCCTTTATTGTAGAAGAGATTGGGACTCAAAATCAGAGGGTTGGGAGACTGATAGCAATCATGGGGATTTCCTCTCTCACACCAATAAAAAGGCTAAAACTGGTCTTAAGGTGGTTGATTCAGGTGTTAGTAATGGGTCCCCTGATGTTGGTGGAGAGGGTTTGAACAAATGACCTATGGGTAAACCTTAAAAGGCCACTTTGAAGGCTTCAGATAGCTCTGATGATCGGGACTCCCTAGACCACACTCACAATGTTGAGGTGTCCTCTTCCTCCCATGTCTCTGAACATAATTCCTAGGAATCAGTGGATTTTACTTCACAGGATTTTCATCCCAAATAGGAGATTCCATTTGATGTTCTCAACATTGCCAAGAACAGCTCTGGAGGTTTTTTAGTCTTTTCAGGTGGGTGTTTTATGAGATTAAGAACATTAATTTCAAGAAATAGTCCTTATCTCCCAAGATGGAAGTTATGCAGGCCAATGTGAATGTTGGAGATATGTTGCATGTTGTTGTTTGGGCTCATCTTATTAATATTAGTAAGGAGGTGGTTGAGAGGGCTTCAACGGGTGCTCTATGGACAGAAAGTGAAAAGAAAGTCATGCCTGATTGTATGGAAAAAAAATATGGAACCCACCCAAAAGGTGAAGAATATTTCTAATAAAAAATTTGTGGACATGGAGGCTAGAATTACCAAATGTGAGGCTACCCTCCAGGGCATAATGGTGAGCAATCAGAACATTGTTAAGGTTTTTGTTGAAACTATGTCTACCATGGTTAGCAAGTTAGAGAAATATCATATGGAAAGGACTACGGTGGATGTGGACAAGGATATGGTTGTTGGTGCAGAAGATTTGGGTCCTCTAGGTAAGCGTACTCGGGCTAGCCTGAAGAAGAGAGTCACTAAAGTGCCCCAGAACATCTTGGAATTGAATAATGTTTCCAAGAAGATGCATCAACTAAGTGTTGATGTTGCTAAGAATCTTAAAAATTTGGGCTGATTTTTTGTTTCTATTGTTGTGTCAGTGTTGGTAGGTTCTTCGCTTTTTGCTATCTTAACAGGTTGGGCGGTCTTTTTTGTTTGTATTTGTTGTCTCTCAGGCCTGTGGGGTTTTTTCTATTGGTTTTGTTTTGTATGGGATTTAAATTATTTATTTTATGTTATCTTAATGTAAAGGGTTCTGGGTCCCTTCAAAACCTATTTTTCCATAATAAATAACACAGTGATTTACATGTGGAAAACCCTTTCAGGAGAAAAACCCCACACTCCAAAAGTAGCTCAATATATTATTTAGGAATCAATAATAGATTAAAATATACTTGTAGAGAAAGATCTTCATAGGTGTACCACTAATCAAATATTCAAGGGTAACTCAATAGCCATAAGACTCTTACACACAAACTCTACCTCACGCACCTAATATATACGAGATATAATAGAAGAAATTGTCAAACAGTATTACAAAAGCATGGGCTAAAACCACCCAATAAAGTAGAGCTGGCCTTATCTCCATTCTAGATACCCTATGACATGTCAAAACACACATAAATACGTGTTCCTCCCTTTTATAGCTCATTTATGTGTCTGATGCAATTTATATTTCTTGTTTTAGGAGTCCAAACTTTCGAAGGCCATAACTTGTGAACTGTGTGTCTGTTTGATGAACAATTTGAAGCACCAGAAATCTCGTGAAGTGCTTTATCACTCCATAAATGCTACGCCATTTACGCCCACTTTCATAGTGTTTAAAATCATTTAAAGTCCTCAAAATTAATTTTAAACCTTTCATCGCACCCTCCAAAAACAAAAACTTTAATATCTCTTGCAATGAAAATTAATCGGCATGCTCATCTAGCCAACCAGAATCTTTGGGGAGAATTTTGTACCATTTTGTGCTCAAATGAAAAATTACTAGATAAATAGTAGCCTCATGTAAATGCAAGGTTGAGACACCATTTTCCCAACATATCTCTCACTATCAATGGTCCAGATCATTGCACAACTATGTAGTTAGCCGAAGATGCTCATGGGACTTAACTTCACAACTCTGACAAGGCTTATTAAATGGTGGCAATTAAATAATAATAAAAAGGGTTACATTTTCATTTCCTATTCATCATCGCCAAAAAAGACTTTTTTTTTGTAGCCACAACATTCAAATACAAATTTTAGTGGGTACTTTACGCCATCACACATGCAAACGTGCTTGCAGTTAATGAGCTGAAATTCTCATTATGGCCTAGATTTTTGGTTAAATTTGCTTCACTCAGAGCTCACAAGTACTTTTTCTATGCTCTAAAATACTCTATATGTTTCTCATAATTTAATTCCTCCATTTATAGAGTTCTTCTTCTAGGGTTTATATATAAGTTGCAGTCGCACTTACTATATCCAAAGATATTTGTGCTTTATGTAAAGGTTCCAAGCTTTACAAACTATCATGTTATTAAGTGCTACTAAGAGCTTCATTTTGTATAATTATAATCTAGAACCCTAACCAAAATTTATCACTTCTCATATAGACCCTAAGTCTAAAAAATGTGTTAGATATTGCTGCTGCTAGGATATGTTGTTGTCATTGATGTCAACATATTCTTGTGTTTTGGTGTTGCACGGAGTTGTTTTGTGATCTGGTGTTTGCAATGAGTTAATTTGGTTGGTTTATTTATTTTCTATTTTGAAACAACTAGAGACACTTTATTCTTTATTGATTCTATGTGATGATTTTATTGAGTTAAGGATTTCAGTATGGAGATTAGTTTTTCAGTGCTCAATGTTGCAGCATTCTGCTATTTGATCTACTATGCTCTGGTATAATTATATCTTGTGTTGCAGATTTGGGAGATTGTTTTGAATGTTTATGTGTATCTTTATTTTAATTGGTTCATGATTTGATGCTCTGCAAGTTATCTTTCTTCTTTGATTTGTTACTGATAAATGTTCTTGAGTGTTAGCATGTTGATATATGAAGATTTGATTAAGTGGTGTCGGTGCAGCTATTGTGGATGGTTTTAACATGCTTGTTGGTGTTTCCTAATCATGTCCTATTTTTTTTGGTGGTTTGCATTGATCATTGTGCATGTTTTTGAAGATCTTATGGGTCCAGAGATATTCTGCGTGTTATGTGGTATTTTCAGTGGTGTAACATGTTGCAGTTGATATTGGAGAGATTTATAGTGGTTTTGTGTGTTTGAGGAGTTGATTTGGGTCCATGCTATGTTGTTTATGACATTGTATTGGTCCAGTGGTTGATTTATGTATCATGTGATATAATTTTGTAATTAGGTGATGTGGGTTTGGTAGACCTTGTAGTCAAGGATGATGATTTGTATAAATAGGTGTTATATTCATGTAATTTGGGTATGGGTGTTGAGTCTACATTATCAGAGAGTGGTGTATGTGTGAATAAATAAATTTATCTTTCGGTGTAGTGTAATGAGCAAAGAGTGTTGCAGGGCAGACAATTGAGCTTAACCATAATTGTCATTAGGCATTACAAGATGTTATTCTTTCAGTTCATCTTAATCAAATTGTAGTTTGAATATCTTTGTAAGGTAGTGAGCCTTCTCTGAGGGTTGTAGCCATTTGGGTCATTATACTTTGAGTAGTAATCTCTAGGAAGTGTGGTTGAATGCATGTGCATTCCCATTGTAATATTTACACATACTATTGCAGAGTATCATCTTATTGTGGGTAGGTTCCCACCATGGTTTTTCCCTTGACTGGGTTCTCCACATCAAAAATCTTGGTGTTATGTGTGTTGTTGTTATTGTTTTTATCTTTATTCTTGTTTCATTTGATCAGATCTAAGATTGTTCTTAATTTGTTTAATCTGGGGTAAAAATTAATCCCCCTCTCTCAATTTTTCTCCATTGTTGTTGCCAACAAAATGGTTCAATCTTCCAGCCTAAACAAGATAAAATTCTCAGAAGAAATAATTTCACAACTTCTAGGGTTGACAGACACAAAAGAGGTCTAGGATAGGAAGAAATATTGTGATGAATTTATAATGCATCACACTAGTGGATGTAGAAACCCCATAAATCAAAAATGGGGGTTTAGTCTCTAGAAGAGAGGTTATAACAAGAATAAGGAATGTATCCCTGTGTCGAACATTTGGAATTAAAATTTGGTGAGGTTGGTGATCTTGAATGTTTATGTGAACATCAATTTGTTTGTAGCTATTGCTCATAATTGCAAGCCTAATGTAAGAAATATTTTAGCCAAAGAGGGAGAGAGATTGGTGGTAATTACCAAGGAGGTGATTGATGAGGTGTTTATGCTTAATCCTAATTTGGATAGGCCTATCAACTTGGAGTAGTTGGAAAAAGAATACAATACCAATGAGCAATTGTATAGGCATAAGATTTCTTCTGTTAGGCCCATCCATCTAAAAATGGATGAGATACCTTTGACTTCAAAGCATGTTTCCCCTTACGGCACTAGTTTGTTTGTTGTATATTTCATAGATACTTACTATGCATTGTGACAGGTTTGTGGGGTTGATTCTAGGAGCATGATCCTAAATTGGATGTTTGTTTTATGCATGGACATTCAAGATAGATATAAATAAGCCTTTTGATTATGCTAGTTTATTTGTCGAGGGACTTCACAAAACCCTTTGTGATATCAAGAAGGGACCCTCATTGAATTTCAAGTACTATTTTGTTCTGATGCATATTTTCATGTATAAAGGTCTTAAGGTTTGGTACCCTACCCTAATGGGGTATGATTAAAGAGGTGAAAGACTTTTTGAGGCCTAAGGACCTTGTTCTTGAATTAGGAATTACCCATATCTGTGGATCATGGTTTTATTTCAAGGACCATACAATCACTAGGGTTTTTGGTAGCTCTATTACTCCTAGGATTCTTCTAATAATTGTGCCAGATAAAGGTGATTTTCTAGAAATTATGCATCAGTTGGCTGAAGTAGAGAGATCCTTGGCTGAGAGAGATCAAAAGGAAATTTTCTCCTCCCATCTCAGGTTGTTGTAGGAATGTATTGGTTTACAAATAAAAAGTCCTATGATATTTTAGGGTCACACCTAATCTGGCTTTAGAATGGTGGACTAACCTTCGTGTTATATAGATAGTCAAAATATAGTAGATGCAACTATTTCTTCTGAGATTTTTTATTTTTGACTTCCCTTCATGTTATGCGGAAATCATATTATTTTTGGAGCTAGAATAGCTACAACCGATATTTTAGATGCTATGTTGAATAAATATTACCTTCCCCAGGCCAAGTACAGATATTATGATTCTAAATGGTTTATCCAAGGACTTGGGAAGGCGAAGCTTCAACAACATCAATAGGATGATGAGGAAGACCTCATCAGAAATTTTGATTATACTAAAGTATTGAAGATAAAAGAAAGATGGTACAAAATTCAGTATGGGGAGAATAAGAAGAAAAGAGAAGACAACTCATACTCCCCTTCATGGGAGATGTTATTAATAATGAAAACAAGACTAAGAGCCATTTTCAATACATATAAGCATATGGATCAGATGCCTCTACCTAATGAAAGGCCTAGGGTGGTTTTTGAACCTCACGTTCAACTAGTAGAAGAAGAGTAGCCTGGTTCTCCTCAGTTTATTGGTTCTCTAATTGGTCCTACTTCCCCTCCACCATCTCCCCCACCTAGTATTGATGAGCCATCATCTTCCATTCCTTCCACTATTAGATCACCATTGCCACCATCTAGAGAACTCCTTTTTGGTAATTTGGAGGAATTGATTACATGTTGCATTGATGTTTTGTCATTGATGTCAACACTAGCTACTTTGGCTGCTTTATCGGTATCCTTTTGGTCCTGGTAGGTTGATTAGTTTCTGGGTGATAAGATCATGATGATCTGGTGTACTCTAGTATTTTTTGGCATATGGAATTGGCTTAGATCTTCTATTCATGCTACTCAAATTCATGTTCAGTCAGTTGGTTTTGATTTAGTGATCGAATGCTATCTTATATGCTGGTAATCTTAGTTTGTTGATCTAGTGAGGGTTTTACCAGCAAAACTTTGTTGAAGATCTTTTGATATTATGCATAAGTGGTTTTGGTGCGGCTTCTAGTAGAGATTCAGGATGTTGATGGTGATCATTTCTTTAGCATGTGTGGACCTAAATTGGGTCTAGTTCTATCTAGGTTATGGACTGGCTTAATGTAACATGTTGTTGGGACTCCTCGATGTGTTTTTGGGATGTCTTATGGGTTGGATGATATTTTTTTGGTCTTAGGCCAACATGTTTTATAATTAAGTAATTGGTTTATTGTCTGGTGGCCGACCTTATTGTTTATGGTCGAGGGTTTGTATATGTGTGTGTGTGTGTGTGTGTGTGTGATCTCATTGTAACTCATGATGGATAATGGATGGAATGATATAGGAGCAGATAATGTAATAATCATTTATACAGAGGATTTGGTCGATCATTGATGATTGATTTGGGTTTATGCAAGAGGTTTAAGTCCTCTGGTATTGACCTTAACTGAAACTATACTCAGGCATTGGAGATACTATTATTGCAATTCATTCTTCCTTCTGAATTGTAGTCTAGATTCTTATGTAGTTAGTGAGACTCCTTTTGTAATGAGCAGTGTGCTCTAGGTTGTTGGCCTTCTTGCAAGTGTAGGCCCCTCAATTTGTAATCACATACTGCATAAATATTATCTGACTATGGGTAGGCTTCCCACCGTAGTTTTTCCCTTTACCAGGTTTTCCACATAAAAATCTTGGTGTCATGTGGATGGTATCTATTCTCTAATTGTTGCTTGTGCTTAATTGCTATATCTTCTATTTCGGTAATTGGTTTATGTATTCTGGTATTAAAGTTTTAATTTCTTAAGGTTTTGGTAATCTGGTGACAACTGATTCACCCCCCCTCTTAGTTGTCTTCCGATTATTTGAACTGTCTAACAATTGGTATCAGAGCCCTGGTCCTCTCTATAGAATCTTAACCACTTGAGGAAGATCCTATGGCATCTGATAGTTCAAGTTCATCGAGTTCATCTGCAGTTGTCTTTCGGAGAGAAATTCATAGGTTTGATGGAACAAATTATAGAGTATGGAAGATTTGGATGGAGACTCATCTAAGATGTCTTGGTAAGGAAATTTAGGAGATCACTGAGAATGGGGTTACTCCTTTTAATCCGACATCTGGCAATCCTCCTTCAGCAAACTTGGATAAGGAGCTTGAGAATGATTGTAGAGCTATAGAATCCCTCTTGTGTGCACTTTCTAATCAGCAAATAATGGGATTGACTAACAAATCATCAGCAAAAGCTATATGGGACAAGTTGGAGACTCTAAATGAAGGTGACCCTACTGTTAAGATTGCTAAACTTGATGGTTACTAGGTGAGATATGAAAATTTGAAGATGGAAGAAGATGAAAGGATTACTTCATTTGTGAAAAGGGTAAATGAAATTGTCATGGGAATTCAATGTTGTGGTGGATCTCTAAGTGAAGATGAAATAGTTTCTAAATTTATGAGAGCTTTACCACTAGCTTATAAGATGAAAGCTACTGCAATTAATGAATTGAGAATAATGGCTAATACTTTTGTCAATAGGGATACCTTGATTGGGAAATTATCTTCTTTTGAGCTTGAAGAATTTGGACCTTCTGGAGCTATGAAGTCTAAACCTAATTTTCATGCATTTACATCATCAACCGGCAAGCAAGATTGGAAAGCTTTGTATGTGAAGGAATTGGATGATATGAAAAGGGAAGATGAATAATTTGAGCAAATTGAAGCCCTATTTGCTAGAAGAGTACCTAAAGGACTGATAGAAAGTAAGTATGAAGGAAAATCACCTTTTAAATATTTTTCATACAATAAGATAGGTCACTTTGCATCTAAATGTCTTGAAAGGAATTCAAAATTTGAAGAAAGAGCTAGAAGATATTTTAAGCATAACCCTAGATATCAGAACAAGCATAAAATAGAGATAAATCATGTCACTTTGCGGATGAGGAAGGTGTGACTGATTCTGATGATGAACCGGTACAAGACTCTACTAGTGGTTCTGGAAATGGAAAAGAATGGGTGTTATCGGCTATCAAAGAAGATGTTTTGACACTAGAAGATAATGTACCTGAAGAAAAGGCCCTTGCTGCTAAATTGAGGATAAGGATGAATAGGTAATTGACAGTGGATATTCACATCATATGACTAGAGATAAAAGGAAGTTTCTATCTTTGCAAGAATTTGATGGTGGTCTGGTTAGATTTGGAGATGAAAAAGCATGCATGATCAAAGGAAGAGGAACTATATCATTAGATGGTAAGCACAATACTGATAATTTTTATTATGTTGAAGGTTTAAGGTATAATATTTTGAGTGTAGGACAATTGGTGGATAAGGGATTTCAGTTACAATTCAAGGATGGAAAATGCAAAATCATTAATAGATCTAGATTGGAGATTGCAACCAGTACTCAGACAAAAGGTAATATATTTCATTTGAATTTTGGTGAGAAGACATGTTTGATTACACAAATTGATGAGATTTGGCTATGGCATAAAAGGCTATGTCATGTGAATTTTGATTGCATGGTGAAGATCAGTTCAACTAAAGCAGTTAGAGATATACCTAAGATTGTGAAGCCCTATAATCCAGTATGTAAAGAATGTCAAATGCAAAAATAGGTTAGAACCTCTTTTAAGAGTATACAAGACAAATCTAATGATGTTATTGATCTTATTCATACTGATTTGTGTGGCCCTGCTAGAATCAAAAGTTTTCAAGGTGATAGATATTTTATGCTAATCATTGATAATTATTCTAGAATGATGTGGGTTACTTTTCTAAGGGAGAAATCTGAGGCTTTTGAAAAGTTTAAAATCTTTAAAGCTAAAGTTGAAACTGAGACAGGATTGAAGATTAAGTTCTTAAGGTTAGATCATGGTGGAGAATTCACATCCAGTGAGTTTAATAACTTTTGTGAGAAGCATGGCATAAGGAGACAATTTTCTACTCCTCAGACACCTCGGCATAATGGAGTTGTGGAAAGAAAGAATAGAACTTTCTTGGATGCTACTAGAACCATGATGATGGAAGCTAATCTACCTCATATATAATGGAGAGAAGCAGTGAGCACAACAGTTTATACATTCAACAGATTTCATATCAAAGGGGAAACTGGTAAGACACCTTATGAATTATGGTTTGGTAATATACACATAGTTAAGTATTTCAGAATCTTTGGTAGTAAATGTTATATAAGGAGAGATGATTTCATTGGAAAATTTGATCCTAGATGTGATGAAGGAATATTTCTTGGTTATTCTAATGAAAACAACACATATAGATGTTATAACAAAAGATTGCAGAGAATTGTGGAGAGCACTAATGTCAAGGTGAATGAGCTGAATAGAAGTCAAATCACAATTTATGAGTATGAACCGGCAATGGAAATGATCATAACTAAACTAGTAACACCTTAACTAGAACAAAATGTTGAAATAGTTACTCCAACAGTATCAGAAAATTCAATAGTAACTGAAGAAGAGGAAAGAGGAATAAAGAGTCAGAAGACTCCTAGGTATGTTAGGTTGAATCATTCAGAAGATCAGATCATTGGAGATAAAAACAATGGAGTGATGACAAGAAGAAGATTGGTAGCTAATGAGGTATGTTTAATTTCTCAAGTTGAACTGGTATCAGTAACTAAAGCATGTAAAGATGAATGTTGGATGAAATATATGGAAGATGAATTAGATCAGATAGAAAATAATAACACATGGACTTTAGTTCCTGGCCTAAAAATAAGAATGTTATTGGAACTAAATGTGTTTTTAGGAATAAATTAAATGAAGATGGACAATTTGTGAGGAATAAAGCTAGATTGGTTTATAAAGGATATTCTCATAAGGAAGGAGTTTATTATGGTGAAAGTTTTGCACCTATAGCTAGGATTGAAGCTGTAAGATTATTTCTTGTCTATGTTGCACATAAAAACTACAAGGTTTATCAGATGGATGTTAAGTGTGCTTTTATGAATGGGGATCTTGATGAGGAAGTTTATATTGAGCAACTTGATGGTTTTTCATTTTTAGATGATAAAAATATGGTTTGTAGGTTAAAGAAAGCCTTATATGGATTAAAATAGGCACCTAGAGCTTGGTAAGCAAGGTTGGACAAATATCTTTTAAAGCTTGGTTTCACTAGAGGTAATGTTGACAGTAATCTATATTATAAAGTCACTGATTGTGATATACTAATTATTGAGGTCTTTGTTGATGACATCATTTTTGGAGGTGAAGATAAGTTGTGCATGGAATTTTCTAACAATATGGAGAATGAATTTTAAATGTCTATGATTGGGGAAATGAAATTTTTCTTAGGTCTGCAGATTACTCAAACTAATAAAGGTGTTTTCATCTATCAAACTAAGTATGCTAGGGAGATGTTGAAGAAATTTGGTATGGAAAATTCTAAACTGGTTAGTAGTCCTATGGTTACAAGTGAGATATTGACAAAGAAAGATGAATCTACATAGATAAATCCTACAAGATACAAGTATATGATTTGAGGTCTACTATATTTGACTCAGACTAGACTGGACATAATGAATGCAGTTTGCATTGCATCAAGATATCAAAGTGATCCTAGAGAAAATCATGAGAGTGCGGTGAAAAGGATTTTTAGATACTTACAAGGAATATTTGAATATGGTTTGTGGTACCCTAAAGATGATGACTTTACTTTATGTGCATATACAGATGTAGATTGGATAGGTGATGTCAATGACCAAAAAAGTACTTCAAGTGGAGCTTTATTTCTTGGAAAGAAACTTATTTCATGGATCAGCAGGAAACAGTCATGTACCTCCCTATCTACTACTGAAGCTGAGTATGTTGCTACTTCTACTAAATGTACACAAGTTCTATGGATGAAGAAAATGTTGAAGGACATAAAAGTGCATTTCAATGGACAGGTAGTTATTCATTGTGATAATTTTGTTGCTATAGACATATCAAAGAATCTGGTATTTCACTCTAAACCTTTGCCTAAAGAATCATTTGAGTACCTCAGAGATAGATTAGGGGTTTATGCCCCTCCAGAAAAAACTAATTGGTGTTATTTGGCATCAATCCGGTATGCATTATCAGAGCTATTATTCATTCTGGATTGATGTGGTGATGCTTCTACTCAGGGGGAGTAGTTAGTCTTGTGATTTAGTGGTTTATGATTTTGCTTTGATATTTATGTCAGATATCTGGCATTGATGTCAAAGGGGGAGAGATATTCATGTGAAAAACTTAAGGAGATATATACATTAGGGGGAGAAATTTGCATAACTTAACTGAGATATCATCTACAGGGAGAGTATGGATCAGTTTTTCATTGCTATATTCTTATGTGGGAGATTTGTTTGGCATTTCTTGGCACTTGGATGTTTTTCACATCTAGTGTTGCCATTAATACCAAAGGGGGAGATTATTGTCAATTTGGAGGAATTGATTACATGTTGCATTGATGTCAATACTAGCTGCTTTGGCTTCTTTACCAGTATCCTTTTGGTCCCAGTAGGTTGATTGGTTTCTAGCTAGTAAGATCATGATAATCCGGTATACTCCAGTATACTTTGGCTTGTGGAATTGGCTTAGATCTTCTATTCATGCTACTTAGATTCATGTTCATTAAATTGGTAATGATTTGGTGATCGGATGCTATCTTATATGCTGGTAAGCTTAGTTTGTTGATCCGGTGAGGGTTTTACTGGCATAGCTTTGTTGAAGATCTTTTGATATTATGCATAATTGGTGTTGGTACGGCTTCTAGTAGAGATTTAGGATGCTAATGGTGATCATGTTTGAGCCTTGGCTCATTGGGATCATTTCTTTAGCGTGTGTGGACCTAAATTGGGTCCGGTTCTATCTAGGTTATGGACCGGCTTAATGTAACGTGTTGTTGCGACTCCTCGATGTGTTTCTGGGATGTCTTATGGGTTGGATGATATTTGTTTGGTCTTAGGCTGACATGTTTTATAATTATCTAATTGTTTTATTGTCTGGTGACCAACCTTATTGTTTATGGTTGAGGGTTTGTATATATATATGTATGATCTCATTGTAAATCATGATGGATAATTGATGGAATGGTATAGGAGCGAATAATGTAATAATCATTCATGTAGAGGATTTGGTCGATCATTGGTGATTGAGTTGGTTTTATGCAAGAGGTTTAAGTCCTCTGATATTGAGCTTAACTGCAACTGTACTCAGGTATTGGAGATGCTATTATTGCAGTTCATTATTCCTTCCGTATTGTAGTCTGGATTCTTATGTAGTTAGTGAGACTCCTTTTGTAATGAGTAGTGTGCTCTAGGTTATTGGCCTTCCTACAAGTGCAGGCCCCTCAATTTGTAATCACATACTTACTATAGAAGTATTATCTAACTATGGGTAGGCTTCCCACCATGGTTTTTCCCTTTACCAGGGTTTCCACATACAAATCTTGGTGTCATGTGGATGGTATCTATTCTCTAATTGTTGCTTGTGCTTAATTGGTATTTTTGCTATTTTGGTAATTGGTTTATGTATTATGGTATTAAATTCTTAATTGCTTAAGGTTCCAGTAATTTGGTGACAACTGATTCACCCCCCCTCTTAGTTGTCTTTCAATTATTTGAACTTTCTAACACTCCTTCCTCCACCTAAGCTACTTATTGAAGCTACTATGAAGAAGCCAATGGTTGCATCATCTTCCTCAAGTGGGCAACTTTGTTTAATTCTTGAGATTCCTAAAGTTGTGACTCCCTTGTATACATTGTCTCCAGGTAGAGACATTCCCTTCTAGTCTTATGAAGGTTTTTATTTTCAAGGAGAGGCTCCTATGCCTCCACACAAATTTGACACTGTCTTGGGTGTGACAATTCAAGACCACTCTCAAGAATGTTCCCTTGATGCTTTCAAGCTAGGTGGAGACCTTAGTGAGGACATAAGGGTCAATGCTTGTGAGAAATTCATGAGAAATGATTATTTTATTAATACAAATCAATTCCAACTATTTATGATAAGAAATATGGTGGATATAAGGGAAATAAGAAAGGGCATTAAAATTGATAGTTTGAGGGAGGATGAAATACATAGAATGAAGGATGAACTCCTAAGAGTTGCAAAGGAAAAGTAGGCTATCATGACCCTTGAAATGGGGAGAAAAGTGGTAAAGAAGATTGGTGTGCTTCATCTTGAGGGGTGGGACATTTCTTCTGCAATTTCTTTTGATGCCTTACAGAGAAGGAATGACATTGATCTGTATACCATGGATCCTGAATAGAGGCAAAAGTTGCACTCTAGCATTATTTTTTATGATCATTTGGATCAACAAGTCATTTGTTATTTACATCCAGTTACAAGGAGGCCAACATTAAGTCATGAAATGGATAACTTTTTGGTAGTCTAATTGTTAAAAGGGTGGCTAATAACTCTGCTACAGAAGCCATATATATGACCATGAATATGACATGATTTGCACACAAGGTTGCAATGAATATTGATGAGGAATCTCATATCTTGAGAGATAGGGTCAAACAAATTGAACATCCATTATATTTGGGGCCAACATACAAGCCTCCTACCCTACAAGAATATCCTTATGAAGAAGGTATTAGATTAAGAAGAGACCTAGCTTGAGAAAGATTAGATATCTCAAAGATGAACAATGAAATTGATATATTAACATCAGATGCTTTAAGAATGGCGTTGGTTCCCAAAACCACAGATTGGAAAACTTAAGGGTTTGCCAAATCCTCAACTAATCCAATTAGCTTTGGCCAATGAATAGGGATGGTTGAAGACCAAATCCCTCTGCACTTAAGGCTCCACTGAACCTAGGTGGGTATACCTCTCCCTCTCAAGCACAAAAAGAGTTATTCAAAGTGGATTTAAGATTTATGGTTAGCAAATGCAAAACTGGCAAATGATTGTTCTGTAATTATACTTTATTATGTGCTTTAAGTGAATGCTTTCGAAAAGAAATGAAAATGATTATGATTGTATCTTGAGAATAAGATGCTTTCAAGATTTAAAAGAAATATGAAAAGATCAATTCATATAGGGTTTGGGAAGAATGTTTCTCTATCAAGGACCTTAAATGCATAACAAACCAAGACCTTAAAAGATAAATAATAGACCAGTGCCTCTATCCAGGGATATTTATGACATTTTGTGGACAAGAGATCCTATCAACTCCAGAGACAATATTAATCATCAAATATGAAGGTTTTAGTATGCGTTACACAAACAATAAAAACCCTATCTCACATTTAATGTAACAGCATGTGATGGCACATCATAGCAAATCAAATGACAGATTTATCAAGAGGACAAAGATAACTTATCAACACAAAAGTATGCACAATATCTACAAAAGAAACATCAAATCTTGTATATTAATCCTTAGGAAATGATTGCATACATAAGATGTACTTAAAGATACTCCATTACAGTCTGTTTGCACAAAAAATACTTCTTCCTCCTATAGACTTCCTTGATACATATAACTTACAGCCCTTACAGGCAACAGTGATTGTTATTTTTCTAAATTTTCTAAAATCTTCTATCCTAGATCCTAGATATTTTTTACATACAAAATGACTCACTATAAGTATGTGAATCAATAGTCATAGATGAAAGGATGCACCCTTTCATGTTGCTAAACTAAAACCTAACTAAAACCTAACATCCAACTACTTAATTGTTAAGGTAACATAGGACAATTATAAAAAACATGAGAAATAAAAACTTGAATTCTTTGGATCCAGCCTCTTCCCACATTTTGTGATGTGCTTAAGGTAACCTTCATCTTTGTATGTAATTGCATTAAATATGGTATCCCTGAGTGCCATCTCCATCTTAATCAAGTTCTCTAATTGGTCAATTGTTTCATTCATATCTAGGGTATCTGCTTGGGTGACACTGAGAGTTGCACTAAGTAAAGCCTTACACTCTAAGATCCATGCACTTTTATCCTTGATAATCCCTACGTTATCAACCAAACTAGGAATCTCATTCTGCATAACCTCCT
Organism: Cryptomeria japonica; assembly: GCF_030272615.1. Taxonomy (NCBI): domain Eukaryota; kingdom Viridiplantae; phylum Streptophyta; class Pinopsida; order Cupressales; family Cupressaceae; genus Cryptomeria; species Cryptomeria japonica. The sequence goes on from NC_081410.1 coordinate 257,075,604, forward strand.
GGCAATCCTGGAACTCTTCCTTCAACTCTTTAGTATACTTCTCATGAATTTCAATTAATTTTGTTATCCTTCTGATAGTCTTTTATTTCAATGCCTTATCTTGTAATAACAAATTGAGTCTGTCATGAATCCTTAGGTTAGAAACCAAATTATCCATGTTATTTTGATGCACACCCCAGAACTCATCCAAAACCTTTTCTAAATTTTTATATCTCCTTGTCATGAACACACAGGCAGCATCCGTCCTAATAGTTTTCATTTTCTTCTTCATCTTATTTTGTTCCAAGGCTAGCTTCTCAAACTTCCTTTTCCATTGGGCACTAGAATCATTGATTTGTGGTACTGGATGTCCTCCTCTTTTCAAAACTTCTTCATATAATGTTTTGTATTTATGCTTTTCAGAAAGTTCCCATTTCAACTGAGCCTTATTAAACCTGGAAATGTCAATCCCTATATCTACAGTGACCATAGGATCCACCTCTCCAACTTTCAACCTCATCATATGACCGAAAGCCTTATCTACATCTATTATCTTAGGTCTCTTATTGGGAGGGTATAAGGCCCATAAAAACATTTCTTCCTCATTTGGATCATACCTTGATCCAATAAAAATATATTTTAGTCCTTGGATATCCAATTTCATATCCCTATTATCCAAGTGCAGCAAAGAATCAAAAATAAACAAGGCACTCAAGTCCCATCCTGGAAACACAATTATACCAGCCTCCACTAGTAATTGCCTCCCCTTCTGTGGGGTCATATTCTCAACTTATGTATTGATGTCTTCCTTCAACCTCCTCTTCATTTCTGGTTCATTCTCAGGGGTAATATTTGGCACTGCTTCTCTTAATTTCTTACCTTTGAAGTGATACAAGAATGATTTGAACTCTTTAGATTTAATGAATTGATCATCTAATACAAAAGTGGTGTGCTCAATCATTCTATCATATATCTTTGCATTCAAGATTGTGATTAACTTGTCTTGTGCATCAGGATCTTCTTCTCTATTAAGTACTTGTAATTTTGACACAACTTCATTCTCCCCTGAGTTACTTTCTGCACATTTCTCTTCTTCATCTTGGAGGTCCTCCAACCTTCTTTTTTTCTCTTGTAACCTTCTCTCCAAATCTTCCATCACATCAATCAATTCTTCCACTTCCTTATTTCTACACAGATCTTCCATATCATCAGTAAAATGGATATAACCTTTCAGGGCCTGCCCTCTCCTGCATATGTTTATATATCCCTCAGGACCATAATTCTTCCTGGGTGTGTGTAACAACAAATTGTATTAATCTGCTAACTTTCTGTCAATGGCTTCATAAGCCCTAGTTGATACAATCCTGAAATCTCCAAACTCCAAAGTCCCTAGAAAAAAGGCTTGCTTACGTGCATCCCTAAAGTGACGAGCATTGGAAACACTAAGTTGTCTAACAATTTCTAAAAATGCAATACAATCAAGTGTCAGTTTAGGCAATACATATGGTGAACCCCCAAAACTAAACACTCTAACAAAAGTGAAATTGGAACAGGAAAACCAATCACCCCAATTATGATTCACTTTGGTGTTATGGTGCTCCAATGGCCAAAGAAACTTATTAATGGTTTTTGAAAAGGATCCTTCAATAGTTTCAATGTACATTCTGAACAAGGGTTTGATGAAAAATTCTTCAAACTTCACATAATGGGAACTCACATACCTAGAATCCCATAAAGAAATCCATAGTTGCACAGGTTGCTCCTGTCCGTCCTTTCCAAACTGGTTTACTCTCAAACCCTCTAGCCACAATCCTTTGAATTGACCATAAAACAATATTATACACATTAACAGAGAATAGTGCTTGAAATACTTATCAGGATTGTTTTTCAGGTTCAAAAAACCCTCATGCAATTTGTCTGCCAAATATGCAGCGAAATCAAATGCTCTTTACTCATGCCTCTGGATATCAGCTACCAAAACCAACAATCCCATTCTTGCTACATCTGGAGCCTTGACTCCTCCCACCTGTCCACAAGCCATGTAGGTATATTGGAAATATTTCTTGAAAATGTTAATATCGTAAGGCGGCCTATCCTCCTCTGTCAGCCTTCCCTTTTCAGCCTTATGAAACACCAAATTCCAACCCTGATATGTGGTGTCCATCTTTCTATATTCCTCCTCCAAATCATCAAAAGATAGAGGCACCTCCACCTCATAATCTAAACCAAAGACTTCTTGAATTGTTGTTGCTACAAAATGAATGAAAGCAGTCTCGTCGAGCAACAGGATGCATCTTTTGGCAGCATCATAGTTTCTAACCATGAGCTTGAGCAAGTCCATATTTACAAACACATTGGGGACCGTTAGTTTACCTAGACTAGTGCTCCATGGGTTAGAGATAGGCATTGGGTCATTTCTCCTTATGTAATGGAATAGGAACAATTCATGTCCTCTCACTCTAGTCCATACATCGCCAATCTCTTTGTACCTATCCTCCAAATGGCCATGAATTGGCAAATTGGTGTTCGACCTTCTAGACTTAGATCCTGGAGAACTCATCTGATCGATCATATCTTGATTTAGATTCCTTTGTTTGGCAACCTCCCCTACCTTTGATTTTTTAGATGTATTACTAGATATTTTTGTGACTTTCCTTTTTCCTTTTGCACTCGAACCCTCCATTTTGCAAATCCTTTGTTTTGTACTCTGCAACTTCAATTATCACTCCAGAGATATCAAACCACTTTTTGATTAATTTGTGAAAAACAACATGCATGGGAACCCATATATAAGTTCATTCTCTATTATAGCTAACATCTGGAAAAAATCCTAGTTAGATTTGCTTCGTACGATTTTAGGCTTGTCCATTGCATGCATTAAATAATGGTTGTCATATCTGTTTTCACACTAGATTTCTCAATGGCTAACTGGCGTAACTCGGCCCAAAAATTTAATTTTTTGGCACCACCTATAATGTACACCTCTTTAATTCCTTTATTTGTCCTTTTGATCGGTGTATGTCACCCCGACAGGTCCATCTTCATGTCTCATCAGTACATGTTATGCCTATGGATCCATCTTTCTTTCCTCTATGGCATTATGCCCATCAGGTATAGGCATAACTCACTTTATGTCTATCTGATGAGCCAATGACATTGACTTCATACTTGCACATCCTTTTTATTTCTCTGGGCTATCGACATACATTTCCCTGACAGAACCCCTGCTAGCATCCATCTCCACTTTCTCATCGGGCATCTGGTATAACAAAAATGTCTCTTCCCGATGAGCCGATGATATCTTGATGACTTCGGCTTCGATCGGTGTAACCTATCCAATCAATTCTCCTTTTTTTTTGGCTTTTCTTTTTTTTTCATGACCCATCGGTATAACTCTCCCTGATACACCCACCTTCGGTTTCTACTCTTACTTAATTCATTGGGTATCGACCTAATTCAATTTATGTCCCTTTGATGCCCCGATGACCTCAACATTTCAATCCGCATTCTACCTAATCTTTTTGCTTTATCGGTATAACTCTCCCTAAATACCTCCTTGTAATTTATCATTTGCTATAACAACCTCATTGGGATTCGGCATAGCATAAAATTCCTCCTCCCGACGTCCCGATAAGTCTTCAATGGTGTTATTTTGTCAGTATAACTTATACCGATATCCCCACAGGCACTTTTATCTTCATCGGGGGTTAGAATAGCCTTTTTCTATTCCTCTCGAAGTCCTGATGTTACTCTGTTGCACTTTTATGCTTTATACCTCCAGGTCAACTTTATCAGTATGGTTAATGCCAATGGTTCTGCCTTCCGATTCTCCATGTCATCGGGGATCGACCTAACTATTTTTGCACTATCCCAATGCAGTCCTTTTCTTTGATGGACCTGCCTTCAGTTCCCTTTAGTCATCGGGTATCGGGATAGAGTTTTTTTATCATTACAAGTCACACTGATAGCCTCATTGGCTATCGGTATAACAAGTTTTACACTTCCCCAATAAGCCGATGCATGCCGATAGAAAACACCCTCCTTCTGCCTCATCAGAACAAGCTATCCTGATGGTATAACTTTCCCAAGAGTGTGCATCATGTTGAATATCATTTAAGTGCTCCAATGAGTCTACCTTCTGATTTATCAGTAAATATTATGCCGATAATCCTTCTTTTGCTTGCCAATACTATTTCATTAGGACTACTTATGCCGATAATTGAAATTTTGCAGTTTTGGACAAGTGAGCCATCCACCATGAATAATAGTGATCCCAGCTATCCCACAGGTTCTTATACATACAGGAAAATAATCTTATACTATACCATAATGACTTCTCCACTAATAAATGCTCCCATACTGGATTCCTTGTGCAGTCTATACTCAATGCATGCCCTTAGTGTTCCCAAGTGATACCTTGACATTCTTGAAACAACTGATCCTTAGAGAACTTTACTCATGCTAATAAGGTTCCTGCACATGCAAACCAATAGTAAATGCTCATATGATAGGAAAAAAGGCCTCCATATAGCACTAAATGTTTTGTAAAAATATGTGCTAACAAATGGAAAAGAAGGAAATCACAAAGATGACTCTGGCCTTACTTGAGTGTAAGTTCAATGCAATTCTTGACCATGCAGATGCAACAGGGATGAACTCAGAGAACTTTTAGGATTTTATCAAGAGCATTTAAGATGGAAAAAGTTCATTGCTTGTTGTATGTCTTACATGAGCAAGACAATCAATGTATTGGAGATTGGTCTAGTTAAGCCTATCCTTCCCTATCTACATGATATCACAATGGAGTTTGAATTAGATCTCAAGGTGATGAAATAAATTTTCATCACTCACAAGATCTATACTCAGAGAATCAAATCAAAACTTAGGAGCTTTCAGTATCATGTCACCAATCATATGCCAATTCTATTTGACATGGAAAGGAGTAACCTTAAAGGAGAAATTTTTTGAGGTCAAAATCATATTGGAAGGCAGAAATCAAGACCACTTTGGATCCTATGCTGGTTGATATCTTTTCTGATGAGACACAGATATTGAAGAAATTAGAATCATACAAGGATGCATTGTCATGGTTTCACAATGGGATGACTAGAATGGAGGTGGCCAAGAATGAGATAAATGATGAAAATTACCAACAACACATTGGGAGACTTCAACACTATAAGCAGAATGGACTGGGGGCTCTTTGATTCTCTTCTCTTTTTGTCTTTATAATTTTAAAATTTTGGATATTTGTATTGCCTACCTTTTTTGAAATTTTGGTTTTCATGTTTTCTTGACTTGTATAGATAAAAAGAGATATTAGATTTGGTTAGGTGACTTGTCTATGCCATTTTTTAAAAATTTTGAATTTCATCTTCTTTATTTAATACATATCTTTTGTAAAAATATGGCAAGCTATTCTTTGTCCATGTGCATTCAATAGGTCTATAGGATTATCTAATCCTCTAGTTTGATAAGAGATCTCATGTGAAGAAAAGAGTTCTGCATCATCTATAACCTATGTAGTAGAGAAGGAGAATGTTTGTCCCTGTCAAAAAATCCAAAAAGTTATTTGTCCTCTTCTGTCAAGTAGTCACCTAACACTTTTTGGAATTGTAAAAGGCCCAAATTTTGTTGCATCCTTATTTTTTCTATAAAAGCGTATTCGAGGCCTTGTGTCAAGTCTTTAGGTTTAGATTAGAAGTATTAATTGACCATTGTAAAATCTTTTTCACTAAGAGTGATTCTGCACACAAAAATTCCATAGGTTTTGCAATATAGTACTATTACTAAATCCATGTCCTATTTGTAGTCTATTTGCAATAGATATGTGAAAGTACTTTGTACTTATTATTAGAATAAAAGATCAATGAGAGGGGGAGTGAATCAGTGATTTGTTGGAAGTCAAATCCATAAACTTTTTCTTTATCCACTGGTTAGCAATGTATAATAGGAAAGAACATAAGCATGCAATAAATAAACCACAGATCCACAACATTGAAATCTTTACGTGGAAACCCAGAAAGTGAAAACCATGGTGGGGATGGAACCCACAATATTCATATACTATTGCCAAGAGTAAAAAAATACTGCATAGATGGGGAATGCACTTGCATTCACGCTCATTATCTAGAGCTCACTGCTCAAATACAATGACCCAGAAGGCTATAATCTTCAGGGAAGTCTCACTAACTTAAAATTTGATTACAATGAGAAAATACAATGAAATGAACTCTGAGATAGCATCTGACAATGTAGAAATGAGTTTTGGTTAAGCACTAGATCTCTGACTATACCCGCTCTGCAAATACTATGTTTTTGTCTAAGTCAGCTACCTGATTATCTATTAACCAAATGTGCATGTGAAACTATGCTCAATCACACAAAAATGGGTCACCACAATAGTATTACACCGAAAATCAATTGCCAAATCAATCTTATATATCTGGTCTTAACATAAAAGTAATCCCCTTCAAGTCAGCTTCAGGAAGTGTAACGTGTAGTCACATGTCGGGTTCAATCTCAAACAAAACATAGCACTGGACCAAAATATTATAATCACCCACTTTCTAAGGATCTTTCCATTCACCAAGAGCACGAGATCAACCACCAAAGTCACCACAGTCATTGGAAGTCATTACCGAGATAGCCATGTTTTACCGGTTAACTCTTGCTTCCAAATACGATGAATTGTGATCACTGAATCGAATCACCAAGAAGAGTTGCCATTAATGACAACCATAGACCAATAAGAAGCTATTGGAATTCACTAGATGAGTGTCATTTTCCAACAATCTCCCCCTTTGGCATTGATGGCAACACCTATGAAAAATGACTAACTGTAGAAACCTATACACCAGAACAAGAATAAACAATTCTAAGAGTCCCCCTTAATCCAAAAATATGCATCACCAAATTGTACACTCCATACACAATCAGTCTGTACTTTTTTCACCTTATCTCTCCCCCTTTGACAGCAATACCAAAGATAGGGTGTGCAAGAAAATATTTTGTGCATATATACGCACACACTGAATGACCAAATCTATACATGCTTAAGGACATCTGCATATGCCATCTTAAGAAACCCAAGATATGTGTTCCAACTTGCTTGCAACTTCTCCAAAATTGAAACAAAACCTTTTAAAACATAAGCATGAAATTCTATAGCTGCAATCTCAGTTGGTGTCTCCTGAGACATGTTTTGAATGCAATCCATTTTATGATACAATGAGGTGTCTAACCAAGGACCAACTAGGTTCTAGAGTTCACTTGTCCGCCTAACCATTCTCTCCTTCTCCTTCTCAAAATTCCTAATCTATTCCATAATAGACAAAATTTGGCCTTCAATACTATCTATTAAGGTAGTTGTAGGATCATAAGGCTGACAAATCTGAGCTAACTATCCTTTGCAATTATCTATTTGCTTGTCTATTTCAATAGTAAAATTTATCAAAACTAGACAAGACTTATAAATTTTACCACCTTCTGTTAAGTCCTCATCAATTAGTTTTAATTCCTTTTCAAGTTGGGCCTTATCATTTCTAATCATTTGCAAAAATGTTTGAACTTTGGCATCTTTAAATTTTTCCATAGCCTATCGGGTTGATGCCTTGGTCAAAGTATCAAACTGAGTGGATATGTCATCTATTAAGTTCTGAAGCTTACCGGATGAACAAGAATTAGCATCAAGTTGTAGTTCTGGTACCACCTATTCCAAAAATTTAACTGATTTCTCAATAAGTTTCTTTTCTTCTGATTCTGATTGTGCTAACTCCTGACTGGCTTGTGCTAGGAGAGCAGTAGCAGCAATCATCCTTTCTATTGGAGACATCTTATTGAAGGGTTTATCAAAACTGATATTAAACTATGGATAGCTCCCTTGGCTTTGAATTTTGGATGTGTCAATTGCCATAAGAATTGGAGTTTTTGTTACCTTACCCTTTCCTTTATCTAGTTTTTCATGTTCTTCCTCTACCTTTTTCTCAGCTTCAACATGTCTAGATTTGTCTTGTTTGGGTACCTCATGTGCACCAGCATCGCCACTTGGTGCACCAACCTCTGCCTCAACTTATTTACCTTTCACCTCAATAGGATCGACTTCAATAAAATCCAAAATTTGTTGGTCTCCAACATCTTGAGTGACTTCCTCATTTACATCATTTATCAGAGGATTTTCTGACTGAGTGACTTCATCTTGTGAAACTATTTCTACAAGCCAGTTCTCTATGAAACTTCTTTTAGATTCCATTGGTTTCTCTCCTTATTTATTCAACTCATCCAACCATCAGAGTGTTGACTCTTTTCTTGCTCCTCAATTCCTTTTTATTTGATAACAAAATTAATCTGTCAATTTCCTCAATAGTGATACTAGTGCACTGATTGACCAATTCACTCTCCTTTATTTCTCTATCCATTTGGCTAGCAAATTTTCTCCTAGCATCAATTAAACTGTACAAATATTTTGGAAGATATTTTTCTAACTCAATCAATGCTTAACTAAATACATCCATGTACAAAACTATATCTTCTTCAATCTACCTTTGATCCTTATTATCCATATTCTCATAATATATAGAAATATTCTTCAAATTTCCATCTTCAATTATTTTATCTATTAATTCCTAAGTAGACATAGGAGGAATAATGTTATACTTGGTTTGGTAGATCTCCATCTTACCGGATTCTATTGCCTCATCCAAGTCATATTTTGTCATCTTTCCTTACTTAGGATTGCTTAATAGTACAGGATTAGACCTTTCTTTCTTATCCTTCTACTCTTTCCTCTCAGCACCGGATTGGGGTTTCTGAATAACCCTAGAAAACTCTCCTTTCTTTGGAGCCTTAGGAATGTCTACATCTAACTTAGTTTTTGATTGCACCAAAGAAACTACCACATACTCTCTTTGGTGTTTCTTCTTCTTCCTCAGAACACCTTTACCCTTTGCAGATGAACTGGAGGGTTCTGATTTAGCAAGAGGTGTCTTCACCGGAGGGGGAGAAGATTCTGCCACTTTCACCTTGACTAGAGTAGATGCAGTCTTTTGTTTCTTTGCTTTTTCAACTACATCCCTAAAAAATCTTGCAACTCTAACCTTTTCATGAGGGTGACCTTCCTCAACGAGGATGTCCTCTACTATTTTTGCAAATTTTCTTTTCCTTGTCGGTTCGGTGAACTTGGTGTGTAATTCCTTTGATTTTTCTTGGCAAGTTCCAAACCTTCCTTCTTTATCATCCAAAGGAGCATTAAGAAAGTTTTGTGAGGAAGCATCCAAAGTCCCTACATCAACCTCATAGCCCATAGGCATTATCCACATTGTCTAGGGTTGAAGCAACTCCATCAGACATTCATCTTTGTTAACTATAAAATAGATTGTCCCCTCATATTTCTTCACAATTTCCTTGGGGATTCTGACTCTTTATTTCATCTTGTCCTAAAATTTTTTGAATAATGCCCACAATGTAGCATTTTGATTGTCCTTGTTACCAAGTCTATCAAGCCCCTATTTTATCTGTTGGGCCACTGGTCTATCAAAAGCCCACTACACTCTACCAATTCTGGGGATTTGATTCATAAAGTAAAGTGCTAGATAGATAACCAAGGAACCAAATTTGAAGACATGCTTCTTATCTTTCTTAATTTTCTTCAAATTAATCTTCAATTCCTCCAACAGAACACTACACAAATCATAATGAACATCTTCCTTAACCATCTATTAGGTTACATGGATGGTAGTGTCAGATATAGAATTCAGTTAGTTATATTGGTACACTTTGTAACCAATTACCATAAGAGGAAACTTAACATCATCTTCCTTGACTATGCATCGGTTAACTTGTTGATGGTAGGGTTTGTGACTTTGCGTAGCCCTGGCTTGTCACTAGTTTGATTCAAATAAGTTACTACCCTTATTACTTCTAAAGTTATTTTAGAGGGTTGGTCAAGCCATATAAATTCAGCATGAATTCAACTCAATACATACGTCACCCATTCATTTTCATCAAATGATAGAAAGTTTACAAATTGAGTGAAACCCTTTCTCTACAACTTTGCAAATTCCGGATAGGGGTTGCTGATCTCATCCATGATGTTGTCAGTATATAGGTCCAAGATATCCTCAGTGTCAGTTTCCTCAATCTTACAATGAATATAGGTTCATGCAGAATGGAAGAGAAGGCTCCAACTAGGTCAACCTCCATGGATTTGTAGGGGTGCTTCTTGAACATAGGACGGAGCCTATCCTTGAACTCAACAACTAGTGGAGTAACAATGGAAGACAAGGATACCATTTGCAATTTTTAGAAAATCGAGCTCAAAAATGTTTTTTGAAAAATACTTTAACTGAATGTCGAATGACCTAGATCACTCACTAGATCGCTTTTAGCTCACTGATCATCTGGAAACCTTGATCACCTTGTTCTATAGCTCAAAAACACTATTCATAATTTGAATAATAACTCTCATATTTGCCCTTTTAACTTTGCAAGCCCTAATTTCACTTTGAAATAAATGTGCCTAAGATATCCAACCAGATGCCCTGTTTAACTACCGATTGCCAAAATCAGCCATCTAAATCTCGAATATAAACTAAAATTCAATTCCTATCATCTGTAATCCATAGACTATAAATCTCATCAAGGGGTACTATAAGATTTGTATGAATTTGTCTCCCCCTAAGGCCAAAAGCCCTAGTTACTGGATGAAGATTTTCCATTGGATTCAGGTACAGATCCATTATCTGCCTTAGATTCATCCTTCTTTACCCCCATTTCTTATGTTGATCTCTGATCTCATGTACCTTTTCCTTTTCCTTTTCATCTAATTTGTTCTTGTCTACTGGGAGCACTATTTTTGCTTCTACAGTACTTTGCAATGTGACCAATTTTGTTGCATACTCTTCAAACAACATTATTCTGCATAGGTCTAAAGTTCATCTGATTTGGTCTTGTCTTGCACTGATTAGAGATATGTCTGAACATTCCACAAGCATAGCATCTTTTGTTTTGAAATTTAATTATTACTGCTCTACACATATTTGACTTGTGTCCAAAGTTATTGCATATGAAACACTGACCGATAAAGGTAGAAACATTATTCATATTGTTCATCATTTCATTATTCATCTTATTTCTGCATTGACTTGTCATATGACCAAACTTATTGTGATTAAAACATCTACCACTGAATTTATGAGCATTAGGTTGTCTTACCAAAGGATTCTTGCTCTTCTTCTGATCAGGTTTTCCATTTCCTTATCTAGATCCGGAGGATTCACATTTCTCAAATCCTTAACCTCGCATGTGCTTTCCATGTCTCTGACTTTCCAGGATCTCATCAAGCCTTGTTGAACTAGATTTGAATTTTTCTTTGTACTCATTAGCAGTAGAAAGTTCATCTCTCAAGGTAGTAATCTATCTTTCAAGATCTTGACCATTATTCCTTAATTGTGTCAACTCAAGCTTCAACTGATCATTCTCATAGGTAAGCCTGAAGCATTCATCAACTCTTTCCTTCAATGATTGTGCTAGATTATCCTCATTCTTCTTTTGGTCCTCAATTTCCTAGGTTAGCCTCATCACAATGGATTGCATCTCATTCTTCAAAGTAGCATTTTCTATCTCAAGCTTGTTAACTTCATCATCTTTGTCCTGGTATTCCATGATCTGATCTTCTTTCTCCTTCATCTTTTCCATCAACTCCTTCCTCTTCTCTCTACAAACACTTGGTTGATCCTTCAGCTCACTAATGAATTCATTAGCAGCATTCAATTTCTTCTTCAATGTATAAATCTCATTTCTAGTTGCATCAAGATCCTCAAGTACCAAATTGAGTTGTCTCTGAAAACCAAAATCCATTGAATCAATCTCTTGGATCTTCCTCAAGTGGTTAATCTTCCTCAGAGGAACTAGGCTCTGATACCAATTGTTAGAATTAGAGATCACTGAGAGCGGGGATGAATCAATGATCTATCAAAATTCAAATCCACAAACTTATTATTTATCTACCGGTTAGAAATGTATAACACGAAAGAACATAAACATGGAATAAATAAACCATAGATCCACAACACCAGAATTTTTACGTGGAAACATAGAAAGGGAAAAACCATGGTGGGGCTGGAACCCACAATATTCATATACTATGGCCAGGAGTACATAAATATTACACAGATGGGGAATGCACTTGCATTCATGCTCATTGCTCAAATACAATGACCCGAAAGGCTACAACTTCAAGGAAGTCTCACTGACTTACAATTTGATTACAATAAGAAAATATAATGAAATAAAATTTGAGATAGTATTTGAAAATGTAGGAATGAGTTTCAGTTAAGAACTAGATCTCTGACTATACCCACTCTGCAAATACTTTGTTTTTGTCTAAGTTAGCTACCGGATTATCTGTAAACCAAATGCGCACATGAAACTATGCTCAATCACACCAAAATGGATCACCACAATAGTATTACATTGAAAACCAATCACCAAATCAATCTTATATATCTGATCTTAACATAAAAGTAATCTCCTTCAAGTCGGCTTCAGGAAGTGTAAAATGTAGTCACATGTCTACTTCAATCTTGAACAAAACATAGCACCCAACCAAAAGATTACAATCACATACTTTCTAAGGATCTTTCCTTTCACCAAGAACATGAGATCAACCACCAAAGTCACCGCAATCATCAGAAGTCATTCTGGACCAAAACATTACCAAGATAGCCATGTTTTACCAATTAACCGCCTGCTTCCAGATATGATGAATCATGATCACCGAATTGAATCACCACGAAGTGTTGCCATCAATGACAACCCTAGACTAATAAGTAGCTACTGAAAGTAGCCTGATGAGTGTCAATTACCAACAGTTATAAAAGCATCTTAAATGAAATTCAATGATTTCCATGTTGTTCTCTTCATTTGTGCTCTAAAATCTTGTTAAATTAATAAATCAATGATTTTTGGTTTTACTTCTGCACTGTGTTGTTGAATTTGTATGAATAAGAGATTATTCTAAAGTAGAAGATTAAATTTCTTTATTCATTTAGAAGGATTCTATAGAGATCAAATTTGGTTAGGTTGCAATTGGGAGATTAATTTATGCTATGACTAATATTGAAATGTTAATTGTATAAGAGGAGATGTTGCAATACATGCATATTTTATATTATAATAATGGTTCATATAGCCCAATAGATTGGCACTAGTCATAAGATTGTATTTCTAACCTTGGCATCTAAAACAAAAGAAAATATATCAATATTTATATTTTTTTATTTTTTTTTTGAATTTAAGTTTTAAGTTGTAGGACTAATTGGCTCTCACTATGACTCTGGATACATTAGTTCAAGATAAAAGCCATATCCTGTGAGTTCAAGAATTTCTCTTATTCACATAGTATATTGAGAGCACATATGTTATAGTACTGAAAAAGGAGAATTAGGAATATTAAAGTACTATTGAAGGGATACCCGCCTAGGTCTAACAGAGCCTAAAGTATAGAGGATATAACTAGTTCCTTATGCCTGGTTATTATCTTGTCAATTGGCCACTGATCCAAACCCTTGAACTTTTAGGTTGTCTTCTCATAGAGGATATTTGGAACCATTGGTTGGAAGCACCAGTAGTAAATGAAATGTCAACAGGACATGGAAAGATATTGTGTTCTTCAGGAAAAAAGGGGTCACCTTGGATAGGATGGTTAGGGATGATGGGATCATCAAAGAAAATAAGATCTTGGTCAAAATATGGATGCAATGGGAAAGCTTTAAGATCTTTATCTTGATCTATTTCAAGACTTGTTTCTTTATTATTTGGATCATCCTCTTGACATGGGCTATGATTTTGAATGTGTGGGGGATTTTAGAAAGGAATCAATTTTTTTGGCATGAGGGCAATGGACTTTGCATGGAACTCTCCAAAATGGGACCATATGGTGTGATTGAATCTTTCATTTATGAAGCATGGAAGGGACTTGCACCATGAATTGGATTATCTTGGAAACCTATTGTGAATAGCCCTTGGCAAGTTGCATCATTGGTTGTATCATTTGATGGAGATTTGTGTGGACTGCTCTTGTGAAACTTCAGGGGATGAGGAAATCATGGGAGATATGGAGGCTACTCGAGAGATAATTTATTGATGGAAGGATGATCCATTACTAGACATGGGAAGACGATCATGTTCAGAAACTCCATTGTGTACAACCTAGTTGTTGAAGAAAATTGTCAAGAAGTTTAGATAGGCATTTTCATTGTTTGGGTTATCTTGTTTGTGATATCACTCCAACATTTGCATGTTGCAGGGTAGTTGTTTATTGACCTTGTTGTGTGATAGGTGATACATTGATCATGTTTGGTTGATGTCAAAAGGGTGGTGTGTTTATAACTACATATGTGTTTGTTCGGGACACCCTTTGTGGTGTATTTAAAGACATAATAGGATATTTACTGATATGTGATGCAACCAAAGGCAAATTCATTTGTGTAATTGTATGTGACCTTAGTAGGGGTTGACTTGTTTGCACGATCACTTATGGAACTAGGAGTTGTGTGGTTGATTCAGGAACACATGGTTGCATCACACAAAAAATTGGTTCAATCTTTGGTGGTGGCCCTTGTTGAATTATACCAAACTCAAGTTGTGTTGGGTTAAACATTATTTGATTCAAAATATGATTAATGGAGTTTAATGAGGGTTGGTCCATTGAGGCTTGATTTGGGACTTGATTGAATGAGGTTTGATTTGGGATTTGATTGTATGAGGTTTGATTTGGAATTTGATCAAATGAGATTTGATGTGTCTTCATTGTTTGAAATCACTTTCTCATGTTTATTTGTGAGAGGACAAATAGTATGTTTGATATTGCAATGAGAGCTTGTACATCAATTGGCTCTAAATTTGTATTGGGATGTTTAAATTTTTGAAATAATTTGGCCATCTGGGATCTAGTCTCTTTAATTTTTTTAACTTTGTATTCCAAGATCTCTATTTATCGAGCTAGTTTTTCTTCAAGTGATGGAGAAAAAAGGATAACCTTTTGTTTGGTCATGATAAGTTTGGTGCACATTTTGGGACATGTATATGTTAAATTGACATGATTGATTGGTTGATTACAATGATATGGTCCCATGAGAGTAGGAAGGTTGATAAAGGGATGATTCTCTTTCCATTATAAGGTCACCTTCTCTATGATACTGGTAACACCAAGTCATTATGCTTGTTTTAGAAAAAGATCAAGGATGTTTGGTGGTGAAAATGGGTCAATGTTTTGATTTTTTTATTGTTTTTTTGGAATCTTTGATATTTTTGAATGAAATGAGATGCACCTAAGGATGAAAAATGCAACGCTATATTTTTTGAATTTTTGAGATTTTTTGGAAAATGAGTAAGATGCAAATTAAGGATAATTGACCTATGTTTTTGTTGTTTTTGAGATTTTGGAATTTTTGAGACTACAAACCTAAAGGTGCGACTTTGAGAAAACTGTCACAAAGTCAAGACCTCTAAAGGAAAAAGGGACAAGATTATGATAATGTTGTTGAATATCCAGGCAACTGAGAGGGGGGTGAATTAGTTGATAACTTAAATTAATTCCTTTCATTCTTTTCACATATAGACCAACTAACAGAATTAACTAAGATAGATATAGTGTGAAAACATAAACATACAACATATCACACAATGAACACCAGATGATGTGGAAAACCCTAGAAGGGAAAAACCATATAGAATGTTAGTTCTCAATATACAACATCAGTTAAGGTGACACTAGTTAAGGTGATTTTTAAAAAGGGTGGCTCACTGCCAAAGAAAGAGAGAAAGAAAGAAAGAATACACCACTGAAACAAAATCTATAAAACCAAATTCCTTCCAGTGCTTCAATACAAACACACTCTCACATATCACCAATAGTCATATTTTTTCTTTCTAGTCCTGTATATCTTCAATAAAAATGTCACACTTTTTCATGCTAGCACAATCAGATCATCCTCATATATATATTGTCTTCCGGGAAGCATAATCTTCTAAGTTGGCCAAGACAAGGATATAAAATAGGTCCACACTAAACATTCTAGTGGTGGGAAGGAATGAGAAGTAAGCCATATCACAACACACATTAATGGTCAAATCAACACATTACAACCATTATAGATTCTAGACACAAATCATGACTCACACACTACATCAAATTTGCTATACATATTCAAATTTTGGACTTAATCTGGACCCAAACATCATTTCCCAAAACACCAAAAATAAGAATGGAACCAAGATACACATTAATACCATAAATCAACTGGTAGACTTATAAAGTACTAAGGGGGGGATGAATCAGTGACACTAAAAACAATACTACTTTAAACACTAACAGGTAGATATACTTAATAAGTTTACTCAACACTATTCATGCAATCCAAAATGATATTAAAGCATCCACACTAAGTAAAACATCCACCATAACACAAGTTTTTATACGTGGAAAACCCAAATGGTAGAAACCATGGTGAGATGGGACTCACAAGTTAACTAACTACAGTAATAGGTAACTGATCGGTTAAGGTCTACAAAAGTGCTTTGCTAGGAGAAAATCCTATTAAAGATCCCAAAGCTCTGTTAAGAGATATACCCTATTAGGAGTAACCTCGGTAGAGGATTTCTAAATCCAAACTAATGGATCACCTTGTTAAAGGATTTGTACAATGAAGCTTGTTAGAGCTTACCCAGTTAGGGGATTTGACTATTGTAGTGATTAGAAAACAACAGGTGGTGTGATCTAGAAGTAGCACAACTTGCTTGAATAGATCCTCTTTTGCACACTCAAAACTGCATCACCAACATATTCTACAATGCCTTCAATAAATTAACAATTCTATCTTCACATCAAATCATCTCATATCATGTCTCTAAAATAGTTCATCAAAATGTAATTATATAGACATTTAGATTTCATGTCAGCTTTAGAAAGTATATCATAATTTCCTAGGTGTAGTGTATTTGGAAATTCAAACATAGCTCATCACAAATTATTGCCAAAATTTGTCGATTAGGGTAACTCATCACACAATCAATGAATACCAGTTGAAACATCGATACCAATTAGAGTTAACCATTTCAACATGTAAACTGATTGTCCTCCATTGCTTCTTTGATGGTCTTCACTGAATCTTCAAGTTGATGTCAAGTTATTCCTGCATATACTAGTTGTCTAAATGTACCGGTTTGACACTCTCTAAACCATCATAAACTAAACTTCCAATACCGGTTGCAATACAAGTAACTTTAGAAGTGATACCGGTAGACAATGTGAACATATGTGTTTGTACATGTTCCATCAATGACAACATATGAAGTCATTCATTACAATCATCATCAAGCCAACATCAACACCATATCCGATAACCAGAAATATTTGAATCATCAACAACACATCTGATCTATCAACACATCTTCCAGAGCATCAAATATTTTAGGAACACATATTTTTTATCACCAACAACAAGAACATCAATGACAAGCATTATGTTGAAATCGATGACAACCACTCATAATCATCAACAACATATCTGCAATAAATGTCATGCACATAGCTAGACTAATGAGCTAGGGTTTGACCTAATAGTGATTGAAAATGAGTAAAAATGTTGACAAGTTGTTGACTTCTTTGACAATAATGCAAGGTTTGATCCTAAGATTTTATATTCTTGGATTCCAAAATTTTGATTTTATGGTCTAAGTGTAAAATAAAAATTGATCTATAATGAGGACAGTGATGCTAAAAGGGATAATTAAACCTATAACTTAGGTAGAATGCAATACTATGCAAAGATAATCTAAGGTGATAATGGGGACAATGCAAAGATGAATCTATGACAAAGGAATGATTATGAATTCTATCCTAAGATGTCTTGCCTCGAATTAATCTAGGACGAGACATATGACAATTATACAAGTTTTCCCTAAAAATGATTTTTAGGATAAAGCCAAGATTTAAGACCTAGGATATGGAAACTTATGAAAACTATTATGAAATTATCTAGGGGAAATGGAAATGGACCTAAGACTTGTGAAAAATATAAGATATGAGGCAACATGCAAGCTATTATGAGATGATATGGAGAAAATGGGAATGGACCTAAGACTTGAGAAAACTTATGACTTATGCAAAGCTTATGCTATGACTTTAGGATGACCAATATGCAAATATGTAAATTTATAGTGAAATCTAGGTATGGTTGAGACAAGTTTGAGATAGTTAGAGATTTTACATTGTTTTAATTTGTTGGTCAAATTGGACAAGTTTATTTGTTCGATGGCTAGAAATGTTTGAAGTCTTTTTTGGACAAGTTTGGATTTTGAAATGGCAATGTTTAGCATCAACAGTCATAGAAGACAAGTAGACAGAATTGGATGTTTGTGACATGACTCTAAAACACATTCAGAGTTGAAAAGGAGGCCTAAATTAGCCTTGTCATGCTCTGTGAAGTGTACATGTTCCTGCAAACACAATGCACTCAATAAATCATTACAAGCAATGGTTAGTGAATTAAATCAAAGAAAGACAAAACCATAGCTAACCGATCTATCGCCTCCTAGTAAATGCGAGTATAAATTTTGCTCTCAGATCTTGGTATGCAAACTCTAGTGACTTGTCTACACTTAAATGGAGGATTTAAATGATGAAGATGCATGATCTAGCAAGAATAGCATGATTAAGCTACATGATTTCATGATTATTCTAGAAAATAAGCTAGAATGAAGATGCAATTAAGCTAAGATTGAACATGATAACATTGCTAAAATGATAAGCTAGAAGCTAGATGCCTATATTAACAATGCATAAGATGAGATGAAATTGGGACCCTTTGTGCTCCAAAATAAGGTCTATTTATAGGAATTCCCAAGGCTAAGGGTGAGGTGGTAAGAATCAACGGTCAAGATTGATTTGAAGATATGAATGGTTAAATTGGAGGAGGTTGGCAAAGGGGTTGGATTAAAGGGAACATTTGTCATCTCTATGGTGATAAGTGTCAAGAGGCTTCTAGAAGAGGTTAGATGAAAGGGAACACTTAATGACAAGTGACACAAAGCTTCTAGAAGAGGTTGGATAAAAGGGGACATGGTGATAAGTAGAATGGGTTAGGTTTAGGAGTGGTAGAAGTTAGGGGAATTTGAATTTAAAAATTTAAATAATGGGAAAAGGATAATTAATTTCCACAACTCATGAATTTGATTTGTTTTAATTAATTAGGGGATTTAGAAGAAAGGATTTTGATGGGGGGAATTAATTAATTTGAATTAATTAATTAAAGGGGATTATTGAAATGAACCTATTAAATAAATCCTTAGATTTATTAATAAGTAGATGAAAGGGGAAATTTAATCAAATTGTTTATGAATTGAATTAAATTGGGAAGGAGGATTAATTAAATAATTGCTTATTTAATTAATTACCTTCAGACCATTTTTAGGTGTATACATTTTGCCCCTCTTTGAAGCAAGGTGTGATCATGCGTTGATTCAAAGAATAATCTCATTTTAATGTTGATATTGGTTTGATAGGATTCCCCGGCTCTTGATTGCTAAATTCTAGTACGATGATGCCCCCTCAGGAGATCAATTGAGATAATTGATCTTTGGAGTTTTTTAGATTTTTTGCAAAATTGATATCCCGATAGATTTGATTTGATTTCTGCAATGGTGTTTGATGAAAATGTGAGTTCTTTTATTAGCTCAATTGCTTAGATTGGTAAGATTGATAAGTTCTAGATTCAGTTTGGTTTCAGGAAGGATTCATCCTATATAAGACAACGATGATCAAAGCATCTGGTTTCAAGAAGGATTCATCCTATATAAGACATGATCAGAACATCTGGTTTTAGAAAGGATACATCCTGTATAAGACATGAATCAGAATCAAATTGTCTGGTTTTAGGAAGGATACATCATGTATAAGATGTGATAGAATCGATTAGGTTTGATTGATTGATTTGATTTGATAAGGTTGATTAGATAAAGAACTAACAGTTTGTTGATATCAAGTTGCAAAAATATTTGGATATGTTGGTTGTTGATTCTGTTGAGGGAGATAGCATAAGATTTTCATTGGGTCGATAATATCATGAGAGAGATGAGTCATTAGTCTGGTTGTGTATACACTTGTGATGATACTTTGATGATTCTCATGTGATAGATTTAACCTTAGATAAAAGGATCTTTTATGATCCCATGCAAGAATGAAATGCAAGCTAAAATGCAAATGAAAATGCAATGGAATACAAACTATGACCGGACTAGTCACTAAATTATTTTGCATTTTTGTCATCATTGAGCTTTTGAATGTGGGAAGTGAGTGCAAACATTGATGGTATAATTAAACCATAATGACCTGAGCACTTCTTTCCTGGATTTTGATATAGCAAGTTAGCACAAGCATCGAGGTATAATTGAACTGAGATGACCTGAGTGTTGCTTGCATCAAATAGGCAATATTAATCATTTCAATATGCAAATCGGAAATGTCTTCAATGATATTCTAATGATCATGTCCCAAGACAAATTTGCACATATTAATGATTAATTTTTTCAGACAGTAGACAAGAAAAATATCATGTTTCTTCCTTGTTCATCTAGTCAAAGATATCCTGGAGTCACTCAGAAATCATGATAGCGAAAAGCAATATAGAAGAGTTGAACAATCATGTTAAAATCATTATCCAAAAGATATATCTTTCATTGTAAAGTGTGTGATGTGCTTAGATTGATTTTGTGATAGCTTGATAATTGATAGTTTGATCTCGTTTTCAACGTTGGATATGTCTCAGTTTTCGCTTGATAAGAGTTGTCTAACTGTTTGTTCTACTTGTTTGATTTAGCTCAAAATGATCAAGAATTTTGCCCCCGGCTAAGTCTAGGATTTTGTCCCAAGCCTAGAAACAAAGTTGTTATGATATATCCAATGATCCAAACCATGGTGAGAGAGCAACTATGATGCCTGAGTATGTACAAAGGCTTTATGATGCATATGAACAACACTGATGGAAAATGAATGCAAGCGGAAAGATACATGAACTAATAGATGGAAGAGCTCGCAAAAGATAGCGCCTGTTTGCTAGGTTTTCACCATCTGTTTTTATTGAACTTTTTTTTATATTTGATTTTTTTTTGGAGTTTCTGCTTTTTCACTCTTTTTTTTTTCAGATTTTTCACTCTTTTTTTTTTTTTTTTTTTTTTCAGACATAGAATTTCTTCAGGTTCATGCTATTGATGGGTTCTTCAAGTTTATCTTCATTCGGTGTTGATAGCTGATATGCTCTCGACCCAAATACTGTTGTGACCACAAATGGACCTAACCAGTTTGGTTCAAATTTTCCTTTCTTTTCTCGATCTGCCTAGTTGCGTGGATTTTCTTTTAGCACTAGTTCTCCCACTTGAAAGACTCGTGGTTTGACCCTGTGATTATAGCTCTGGCACATTCTTTGTTGATATACCTTTAGATGATCAAAGTCATTTTGTCTTCATTCATGGATTAGTTCTAACTCTTGTAGTCTAGGTACTCATTGTTCTTCATCTGGGATGAGACCTTTTAGTGATACACATAGAGAGGGTATCTCTACTTCGATTGGCAATATGGCTTCTGATCCATATACAAGAGAGAAAGGTGTGGCACTTGTTGGTGTGCGGATACTGGTGCGATAGGCCCAAAGAGTAGGGTTCAGTTGAATATGCCAATATTTCCCAACATCATTCACTGTCTTTTTAAGAATTTTTAGAATAGTTTTGTTAGACGCTTCTACCTACCCATTTCCCTGTGGATAGTATGGTGTGGAGAATCTGTGCTGGATTTTGAACTTCTCACATAGATCTTGTACATCTTGATTCTTGAATGGTTGCCCATTATCAGTGATAATGGTCATTGGTATTCCATAGCCATAGATGATATAATTCAAGATAAATGAGCAATTTGTTTTCCTGTGATATTTATGAGAGGTACAACCTCAATCCATTTTGTGAAATATTTTGTAGCTACAAGGATGAATTTGTGACCATTAGATGAAGAAGGACTTATCTTTCCTACCAGATCAAGACCCTATTGGAAAAAAGGCCAAGATGTTGCTAAAGCATGAAGTTCTTGTGTTGGTGCATGAATTAGATTCCCATGGATTTGACATTATTTGCATGATCTAGCTATCTGAAAAGAATCTCATTCCATGGTTGTCCAATAATAGCCCAAGCGTATGAGTTTTTTTGAAAGGGTAAGACCACTTGAATGAGTGCCACAAATGTCATTATGGACTTCATGTAAGGCCTTCTTAGATTCTTCTTGTTCAAGACATCTTAAAAGAGTACCATCTAGACCTTGTTTAAATAGGGTATCCGCGACGAGAGTAAAATGGGAGGATTGGCGAATAAAGTTTCTCTTTTGGTTTTTTGATAAGTCGGGAGGTAAGGTGCTATCTTTCAGGTATGTGTAAGTTTGGCCATAGTAGGAGGAATCATGTCCAATAAGTTGACAGATGGTTTGGAAATTAGGACAATTAAAGGCAGGATGAAACAACTCTTCTACCAGGAATTGATAGCGTTGTTGATTTTCTTGTGTCTTCAATAGAGCAACAAGTGTAGCCATGGCGTTTGCTGCTTTGTTGTCATTTCTTGGGATCTGTTCAAAAGTTATTTCTACAAAGTACTTCTTGATATCATCCACCATCTTTTTATAAGGCATGAGTTTTTCATCTTTTGTTTGATAGTCATCATTGATTTGATTAATGATGAGCTAAGAGTCTCCAAAGACTTGAAGTTGTGTTATATTCCATTCTACAACCATTTTGATACCTGTAACCAAAGCTTCATACTCTACGGTATTATTGGTGCACAAAAAGCTTAATTTGTATGCTTTTGTGATTGTATGACCTTGTGGTGTGATGAGTAGAATTCTTGCTCCTTATCCGTATTACATTCTATTATTGATGCTTGTTCGTGGACTGATATTCGGGTGATATATTGTAAGATATGGATCGAACCCTGGAATGTCTATATATGAACAGGTAAAATTTACTTGCCATATTTTGAATGGTTTCAAGTATTTTTGTCTTGCTAGTTCTCATAGAGAAGTTGTTGGATGTAGATCAGTTGTGCCAATGATAACTGCATTTGTTGGTTCTATTAGGATAGATGACTTTTCTTGATAAAATTTAGGTAAAGTGTCAAATCTCCCATCTTCCAGTGCCTCGAGGAGGTTTTCACCATTAGATGTGTCCTTTGTTTCTACTTTTTTCTGATCTAATGTTGCCAATAAATGGTTTTCAGCATTAGACCTGATATTGTTTTCTTGATTTTCACTTTTGCAACTAGGAGATTTAACACCCACTTGACTCAAAGATATGTTAGTGGAACCCCTGGTGAAAGTTGTTGTGGATTTGATTTCATTAAGATATAAAGATATGGCATGGTCATTAGGAAAGGTATCAATGGCAGTATGTTCTTCATTTTCCTAGTCCATAGGTTCAGGATAGCTTAAGGATAAAGGATCTTCAGGTTGAATAGTTTCAAAGATATTAGGTGTCATGATAGAGGTGTCAGAGCTTTCAGTATGTATTTACATGCCTAGAACGATACTCTCATCAGAATGACCTCGTATAAGAAAATCCTGATCATCCTTAGTTAAGTCCATGTCAGTCGAATGTGATTGTGATTCAAGTGGACTAGTTCCTAACGTTTGTCCTTCATACATGTGAACTATATCGACTTCTACATCTTCTTCTTCCCTTTCAATTTCAAGTTGCTCTAGTTTGTTTTTCCATGATATCAAATATTCTCCAGTCCCTTGATCTCTTAGCTATATTTGTTTTTACATGTTTGACAAAGTTGATGCAAATGATTGTTCCTTGGATTGTGTGCTTAAAGCTGCTACCTCCCTATTATGTGAAACAATGACCTCTTGAGCTGATTTCAGATTATTATGAAACTACAAGGGATTTGATTCTGCTGATATTGTGATTTCTTGTCCATTGTATGGAAATTTTAAGCATTGATGACATGTTGATGTAATATCTTGTATGTCTTGAATCCATGGTCTCCCCAAGAGTATATTTTATGGTAGGTCCACATCTAGAACTTGGCATCCTATGTCCTTCTGCAAAGGTCCCACTGTGATGGGTAATATCACCATTCCTTTAGATGAATGTTCTTCTTCATTATGTGCTTTGATTTTTATCTTTTTCTAGGGATCAACTGCATCTTCTGAATAGCTTAGAGCACGGACAACATTCATAGAGCAAATGTTTAAGCCAGCTCCCCCATCTATTAGGACATGTTTAACAAGCATTCTATGAATGCGGACTTTAATTTGTAAGAGAGCGTTATGGGGATACTGCAATGAATTAATGCTTGGATATGAAGGAGATGAGCTTTGAATAGGATCCTTCGAAATAGGTTTGATGGGTATATTGTTTGGTAAGGATGCTATGGAAGGTTCTTGCAAGCTTTCAGGAGGTGTAAGAATAGATGCCTTTGGAGAATCAATTTTTTTATAGGGGGATGAGCCATTGCTAGACATAGGTGCACGATCTTGATCTTTCTTAGCCAAATCTTTTACAGATCTCTTTAAGAGGTGCATAAAAGAACCACTTCTATTTGGAGATATATTTGAATCCTTGTGAGGTTTTAACATAGTTTAATTTTGAACTTGTTTGATTTCTCTGATATGTTGGTTTGTCATGTTTTCTTCTTGTGTTTTTCTTTGGTATGTCATGTTGAGATGATTTTTAGGTATTGCAAATGTTTCTATTTTCATTTCAGGGGTTCAATTGTCTAAATGTTGTTTTGATAGGTGATCAACTGTGAATGTAGATACGCTAGAATGATAGGACATGCAAATATAATCCAAGTGTTTAAAAGTTTGCAAGTTTTTCGATCTTCGGTTTAGGAGTGCAATAATGATGATTTGATAAGAACCAAGTCTAGTAGGAACGATATATCCTATGATGTGGGACAAGGTTATCCTAACCAAAAATTTCAGTTTCATGATAAAGGATGATTGATCCTGATGAGAAACTATGTTTGAGTGATTAGTTTATCAAGAGGGTGATAATGCACTTTGAGATGTTTAGATTTTGAACTTGTTGAGAGTAATCACTTTGAAAATATTAAGTTGTATATATTCTTAGAGTCTGATTTTGATAGATGATAACTCAACCAAGTGAACCAAGACAACAATCTAAGCACGGATTGACAAATAACAGGTGTTTATGTTTACTACAAATTGATCAAGCAAAAATGATAAATCTGAAATAGGCATGCAAGACACAGCTCTAGACTAACAAATGCAAGGTTTCGTATGACAAGATATGCAACTTAGAATGACCAAACTTACAAGACCATACGGCCAATCAGAGATTTCATGTAAAAAGCAGTATTTTGTACGACACAAAATGTTGTGTAGTAAGATGAAAGATTCTGTGATTCTTTGTAGTACTACAAAAGATTGTGTAGTACTACACAAGATGTTGTGCAGTACAACAAAAGATTATGTGTAGTACTACACAAGATGTTGTGTAGTATGACAAAAGATTTTGTGTAGTACTACACAAGATGATGTGTAGTACGACAATAGATTTTGTGTAGTACTACAAAAGATTTTGTGTAGTACGACAAAAGATTATGTGTCATACGACAAAAGATTCTGGTCGTACGATAAAAGATTATGTGTCGTACGACAAAAGATGTTGTGTAGTACGACAAAAGATTTTATGTAAACAGGTTCGTATGACAGAGAACCTAACTCGTATGACAGATAACCAAACAGAGATAAAAAAAAATGTTTGTTTGGTTGAATTTTTGATAACTGAAGTTTAATGTTTTCCTTATGTCTTCCAATTTTTTGGATGTCTGATTTGTCGATTTAGGGATGAATACATAGCAAACACATGATATGATAAGTGACTCCAAGCATGCTAAACCCTAAGGAAGTTGGCTGAGAATGAAAACCTTTGCTTGCTGACTTAGGTACACACCCAATAGCTGATCAGAATACGGTCGTTGAGCATCACGCAATGGATTCTCAACACCGTATTATCC
The DNA here is from genome assembly GCF_030272615.1 of Cryptomeria japonica. NCBI lineage: Eukaryota > Viridiplantae > Streptophyta > Pinopsida > Cupressales > Cupressaceae > Cryptomeria > Cryptomeria japonica. Next base: position 257,101,659 of record NC_081410.1, read on the forward strand.
GACTCCAAACACTAATGGGGGCATGATATGGCAAGTGTCTTGGGAGAGTTTCTATCTCTCTTACACAAAGATTATCACTCTTTCGAAGGTGAATCAAGTAGCTTCTATTTTAACCGGCACTAGTAAGGGATCTGTTCAGCGCGTCAGGGTATAAACTCAATTAAGAGGTCTCCCAGCCTTGAAAACCAAGGTTTGATATACCCATAGGTACGAAGGAGAGCTATTCCCGAGCATTTCCATTGCTTTGATTTTCATCAAAAACACATTTATTTTATAGTGGGTTGGATTACTTGGCATTAGCCATTCCCACTTAGGTCGTTCCCCTCTCACTGGCCTTAATGGCTAAGAGTTATTACTCCTTGGGAGGGCATGCCTGCTAAAGAAATGCATTAATGAAAGAAAAAGATGAGTCTAGCTTTCTTATCACCTAAGAAAGGTGAGATCATACTTGCATATCATCAAAGACATGAAATACATGATTATTCATTCCTTTAGAAAAATTGAAGTGTGGCTAGAAAACTCTAATGAATACACAAAGTTTAGTCGGATTCATAGGCAACCTGCAAAATAGATCCATTAGTAGTCATGATTTGTGTTTTGAATTATGTCTTTGACAAGCGTATCTTCTTAAATCATCTTGTAGAAAAGAGTTAGGTTACCAAAATCTCATAAACAAATCAAAGTTAGCATTAGAAAATCTCGGATTAAAACCAAAAAACCCTAAAATGTAGTTTGTTAAAAATTGTAGATACAGAGACTCATACGACACAATTTTCCACTTAGTACGACAGAACTTTAGATTTCACATAGAGACCAAAATGAACTTGTAGGAAATAGGATTTTTCAGCCAAAAATTCATACGACACACATTTAGCTCCCGTATGACAAGGAAAAGGAGCTCGTATGACATAGGATGAGCTAGTACGAGTAAATAATTTGTAACATAGAAATTCGTATGATATGCATTTAGCTCTAGTACGACAAAGAAAAGAGGCTCGTACGATTCAAGATGAAGTTTCGTACCAGACTAAAAGGTAGTTCGTACGAGTTGGAAAATCAACTTGTACGACATTCTGATTCAGGTTCGGTAGAGATAGATGTTTGTTGAAGCTTGAGAGGCCAAAAATGATAATTTTTGGCCCCATGATGGGTGCCAAAATGTTGTGCTCTATGAAGTGTACCTATTCCTGCAAACACAATGCACTCAATAAATCATTACAAGCAATAGTTAGTGAATTAAATCAAAGAAAAACAAAACCATAGCTAAGCGATCTATCACCTCCTAGTAAATGCGAGTATGAATTTTGCTCTCAGATCTTGGTATGCAAACTCCAGTAACTTGACTACACTTAAATGGAGGATTTAAATGATGAAGATGCATGCTCTAGCAAGAATAGAATGATTAAGCTACATGATTTCATGATTATTCTAGAAAATAAGCTAGAATGAAGATGCAATTAAACTAAGATTGAACATGATAACATTGCTAAAATGATAAGCTAGAAGCTAGATGCCTATATTAACAATGCATAAGATGAGATGAAATTGGGACCCTTTGTGCTCCAAAATGAGGTCTATTTATAGGATTTCACAAGGCTAAGGGTGAGGTGGCAAGAATCAATGGTCAAGATTGATTTGAAGATATCAATGGTTAAATTGGAGGAGGTTGGCAAAGGGGTTGGATTAAAGGGAACATCTATCATCTCTATGGTGACAAGTGTCAAGAGGCTTCTATATGAGGTTAGATGAAAGGTAACACTTAGTGACAAGTGTCACAAAGCTTCTAGAAGAGGTTGGATAAAAGGGGTCATGGTGGTAGGTAGAATGGGTTAGGTTTAAGAGTGATAGAAGTTAGGAGAATTTGAATTTAAAAATTCAAATAATGGGAAAAGGATAATTAATTTCCACAACTCATGAATTTGATTTCTTTTAATTAATTAGGGGATTTAGAAGAAATGATTTTGATGGGGGGAATTAATTAATTTGAATTAATTAATTAAAGGGGATTATTGAAATGAATCTATTAAATAAATCCTTAGATTTATTAATAAGTAGATGAAAGGGGAGATTTAATCAAATTGTTTATGAATTGAATTAAATTGGGAAAGAGGATTAATTAAATAATTGCTTATTTAATTAATTATCTTCAAACCATTTTTAGGTGTATACAAGCCTACATTTTACTGGTATTAATAAATAAAATAACTTTTGAAGTATGCATTGCCTAGGCTAGAAAGAGGATACTACTTGCTAAGTCTCCACTTAGATAAATCCAAATACTAAAACAAATCAAACAACTAAAGATATTGGTGGCATTGCCTCGCCTCCACGGCACAAGAACACCATATATTTTTTCCCCAAAGATCCAAAGATCTTATGAACCAAGGAAAATTTTCTCTTCTGGGCATCTTCGAAGGTCCAACCTCCTACACCAACAAGCAAAGAGTTTTGGGCTACTAAAACACTGGTTCATATTAATTATTTGAGGAACAAATCTGGTATGCAGATGTCACAAAGTGAGATACTTAAATCTCTAACAACCCTTATCAGAAGACCTAAATTCAGATTGTACTCTAATCACAAACATCCTTTTTGCAAATTCTTTTATGTAGCAGCGCAAAGAGAGATACCACTCAAAAATCACTAATAGTTGATCCCTAGAGCTATTCCTATTTCAAAATACCCCTATGAGGTGATGAAATCCCCACAAAATATTCCTCAACTAAAAAAGAGAAAAGTGGGTGTTGTTGTTACCTTTCTCTTTCTCCCAAGCCCCCAAAGGTGGGAGGAAAATATGTTTGATGCAATAGTGGGTCCACCCTACAAAATGAGCAAGCACTCAAAACATAAAAGATAGATGTTCATTTCCTTAAAAAATATCATTTGTGAGCTAAGATAATGAAATAAATCAAATGCATAGATTTATCTGGGTTTTACTTCTTTGACAATCATCCTGCACCAAACAAGTTAGTAGTCTAATTTTGTTTTGATCTTCATCCCACAGATGCCAAAATGTTGCAAGAAATGATTAGTAACCTTGGAAATTTTATGCCAAAACACAATTGAGATTTTTAAAGATCAATTGAAAAACCCTAATCTATAAATTACTTATACAAACAAATTGTGCAGGTATGGAGACCAATTGCATTGTTTTATTCACCAAGCATGCAGAAAGATTGACCAACTGCACTATTCTATTGACCAAGTGCGCAACAAGATTGGCCAACTACACTATTCTATTGACCAAGTGCATAGTTCTATGGACCTACTATGTAGGTCTTAACCACTCCTACAAATCATAAAGAAATTCAAGTCAATTTCACAAATTGATGATGTAAAACAACAAATTAAGCATAAAATGCTTGAAATTGATGTAAGAGAAGTGTGAAATCTTATTGAGATGGGCAAGAGATGCTTAAAAATCTTGTCGTTTTTCACATTCTTGGTCTTGTTCTCTTTGCAAATCTTCTTTGAGACTTCGTGCTTTCTCTTCTTCTTCCAACAAAAAGGTCATTTGATTGAACTTGGCGCAACTAGACTTCTATTGGCATTTGGCATTATAATAGACAAGGAGAGATTGTTGGCATTTCAATAAGGATATTGAGAAGGTTGTTGATGATTATGGATATAACTGATTAAGGATGTCTACTGTCTTAATATTATTATTTTGTCATTGATGTCAAGAAATTGATTTTCTAATTCAGTATGATGTTGCCATATCTTGAGAAGTATGATTTGATGAGTATAAAGATGTCGGTAAAAGACACAGAAAGAATATGATGAATAAGGGGAGGAATAAGTTCTTCAATGGGCAATTATTACTGAGTTAGACAATGATGAGATCATGATCTTTAGATTGTTTTGATATCATACATATGTTATTGATTTTAAGGTTAATACTATACTATGTTACCGAGCAAGGAACCTAGTCGGTAAACCCTAAGGTTATCACTATCAGTTAATGAAGGCGGTATGTCTACCGAGTGAAGTTTAGTATTTACCAAGTTGCAACTGAATAATAATAGAATGCATTGAATGAATAAAAGCATTATTTAATGAAAGAAGCTGATGAGTTGGCTATGATTAAATGATTGGTATGCCGTGAATGAAGTTTGTTAAAGAATCTATGGCAAAGGAAAATCGGCAAGAAGATCTACAACTCAGACTGAACCGCAATACCCTAGCACAAGTTCCAAGAAATGTATGCAAGTTCCAAGGTGGGGTAAAACATTTTCAGATCGAAGGATACATTGAACTTGGTCAAAGTTTGAAGATCTGATGGCTATGATTGATCATGGGAAATATGATCAAGGAGATTAAGCAGTTGGCAAATTGTTTATAAATAAGGAACTATTGATAAACAATGTATGTGGGCAAGTGTATGCACAGGGATGCTACATAGTGATTACCGAGCATAGAAGCTTGAAGACCTATTTGAATAATAGAGTATAGAGCCAAATAGATGGACAAGATTAGTTCTATATCTATATTGTATTGAGCAAATAAGAATCTGCTTTAGCATTTTAGATGTGAAGTTGCAGATAGATTCTTATTACTGTTATTTTGTAAAGTAACAGATAATCTCTTAACTGAGTGGACTTAACAGTCTTATTTGTAAAACTCTCTAGCAAGGTGACACTCTGATTGAGTGTTTGAAATCCTTTAACAAGGTCACTTCTAACAAGGTGAAGATCCTAACAGATCTGAGGTAAATCCCTTAACCGGGTCACATCTAGCAATGTGTTTGTAATCTTTAACAAGATTTGCTTTTAACCGAGCATACTTTAGAAGAGTATATTTCTTAGTGGGTCTAAAATCCCACAGTGGTTTTTCCCTATTTGGGTTTCCACTTTAAATCTGGTGTTATGATGTTTATATACTTTTGAGTTTGCATGTTTAATAGTTTTGGTTATATTACTAAAGTATATGTTACCGAGGTTGAATCTGACATTTTTATGGAAGATTAAGTTTGTATGATTCACCCCCCACCCTCTCATCTTATTATCTTGGCATCTATACTTAACATTAAGTATCAAAACTATCAATTGGTATTAGAGCTTTGGACTCTAGAAGAAAAGTTTAAAGGTACTTGAGGCAAATATCCAAAGATGTATAAGAGGGATGCACCGAAGCTGAACAAGTCAAGTTTCTCTGGCAGAAAAGGATGAAGTTGCACCTATCAGGAGTTGGAGAATATGATGTATATTATCTGGAGAATGATTTCATCACACCGAGCACCTATCCATTAACAATGGAAGAGATAAAGGCAAAGCAAGAACATATCCAAGCATTGATTGAAATAACATCTGCATTGACTGATTCAGAGTTTAATGATCTAGAAGGCTGCAATGATGCAAAGGCTATGTGGAATAAGCTCATATCAGTATATGGAGGAGATGAACATGTTCAAAGAGCAAAAGTAGATAGTCTAAGAGGATAAATGAAGATGAGAACATAACTTAGTACAATACAAGACTAAAGGAGATTGTCAATCAAATCAAAGGAGCAGGTGGAACTATTGAAGAAAAGGATATAACAAGTAAGTTGTTAAGAACCCTTCTACTGGCTTATGCAATCCAAGTCTTTGCAATCAATGAATTGAGGTCTGTACCTAATATGCCAGTTTCTTTAGATGCTACTATTGGTAAGCTACATGCATTTGAGTTAAGTAACTTTGATAACAGTGGATCTTCGGTAAATAAAGTTGAATTTGCATTTAGTTCTTTTCATCTTGATGAATCTAATGATTACAATGAAAGAAAGTATAAGTACTCTGAAGGAGATCATAGTGGAGCAAGTGAAAGATTTCATAAGAACATGGAAGAAGTACACAAACTGTATGAGGAAATCAGAAAGTAGGAAGAGTTTGAAGCACTATTAGCAAAGGTTGAAAAGAAAGTTCCATAAACATTTTGGAGAGAAGCAATAAGCACAGCAGTTTACACCCTGAACCGAGTACAACTGAAGAAAGGAACTTTGAAGACACCATATGAAATCTGGTATGACAAGAAACCTAATGTAAGTTATTTTAAAATCTTTGGAAGTAGATGCTATGTACACAAAGATGATAGAAATGGCAAGTTTGATCAGAAAAGTGAAGAAGGAACATTTCTTGGTTATTCTTCTAGAAGTAAAGCATTTAAATGTCTGATCAAGTCATCTAACAAAATAGTAGAAAGTGCAAATGTGAAAATTGATGAATTTGTAGAAAGAAATGATGAAGGAAATTACAAAGAACCAGAAGATTATGATGAATTTGTCTATGTTCAACCGACAAGTCCTACCGAGGAAACTGCAGAAGGAAATGAAGAAAATATTCAGTTACCGAGTGATGAAGAAGATCATACAGAGCCTACCGAGCTTGTATTAGCCAAGTATGTCAGAAGACATCATGCATCAAGTCAGAATGTAGGAGATAAGGATGATCTAGTAATCACAAGGAACAAACTGAGACAGAACACATGTCTGATATCTAAATTTGAACCGAGAATAGTGAAAGAGGAATTTAACAGTGAAGATTGGATAAATGCTATGACAGAAGAGATTGATCAAATCAAGAAAAATGACACATGGACACTAGTCCCAAGAGCGAAGGACAAAAATGTAATTGGTACAAACTGGATTTTCAGAAACAAGCTGAATGAAAAAGGTGAGGTCATTCAAAATAAAGCAAGATTAGTTTGCAAAGGTTATGCTCAAGAAGAAGGAATTGATTATGGTGAGACTTTTGCACCTGTGGCTAGACTTGAAGGAGTAAGAACATTGTTGGCATATGCTACTTTCAAAAATTTCAAGGTATATCAAATGGATGTCATATCTGCATTTCTGAATGGTATATTAGATGAAGTTTTTATTGAACAACCTGAAGGATTTGTTGAAGACAAGAATAAAGATTAGGTATGTAAATTGAACAAAGCCTTATATTGTTTGAAACAAGCACCTAGAGCATGGTATGAAAGATTGCACTCTTATTTAATCAAGATTGGTTTTATAAGAACAAGTGAAAACAACAATATGTACATGAAGAATGATGAAAATGGAATACTGATCTTAGCCATATTTGTTGATGATATTATATTTTGTGGAAATGGCTCTTTATGCAAGAACTTTGGAAATGAAATGAGCAAAGAATTTGAGATGTCATTAATTAGTGAGATAAAGTATTTTATAGGTTTACAGATACTGCAAATGAAAGATGATATTTTCATTACTCAATCCAAGTACATAAAGGAAATCTTGAAGAAATTTGGAATGGAGGATTCAAAACCAATAAGTACTCCTATGACTACCAACTATAAACTATCAAAGAATGATGAATCTGCATCTGTTGATGAGACACTTTACCGATCCATGATTGGAAAGCTGCAATATGTTGTTCACAGCATCCCAGACATAGCACATGAAATAGGTATAGTTGCAAGATTCTCTGCAGATCCCAAGGAAACACACATGACAGCAATCAAAAGAATTTTCAAATACTTTGATTATGGCTTAGTATATCAGAAAGGAAATGACTTTGATTTAAAATTTTATACTGATGCTGATTGGGCAGGCAACATTGATGATAGGAAAAGCACAAGTGGAGGAGCTTTCTTTTTAGGAGAAAGACTAGTGAGTTGGCTTAGCAAGAAACAAGGATGTGTTTCACAGTCAACAGCAGAAGCTAAATACGTTGTTGCAGCATTGAATTGTACCAACATAGCATGGATCAAACAACTGTTGGAAGGTATAAATGAGAAAGTTACCAAGCCAGTAACTATATTCTATGACAATACTAGTGCCATTAACATTTCAAAGAATCCTATTGTGCACTCTAAGACAAAGCACATCTCTATCAAATATCATTATCTTAGAGAAGAGGCTCAAAAGAAGAAAGTGGTGTTGGAGTATGTTAGCACAAAGGAACAAATAGCAGATATCTTCACCAAGCTAGTGCCAAGGGACACTTTTGAGTATCTCAGAAGTAAGTTAGGGGTCCTACCCCTATCTTCTACTCACTGACCGAGTTCGGTGAAAGCATCAATTTGATGACTCTACAGAATATATTTTAGGAGTTGATGTTGATTTAGACACTTTAGGATGTTTTCTAAAGGTGTGCAGGAAACAATATAGGGAATAGGAATTGAAGACAAAATTCTCTGACTGAGACTAAGTTGACACATAACAGCAGGAAATCACTTCATACAGGAAGAAATTATGTTTTAGTTCTTTACTTTTTGGCATTATTGTCAAAGGGGGAGAAGACTGAAGAAAAGAGGAGAAGACTAATATATGGGGGAGAATTCTGATGACAGGAGGAGAGCATTTCAGCATTTCAGAATCTCGCAACAATCTAAATCAATTAGGTCAAATCAATTGGTTTTGCCATCAATGCCAAAGGGGGAGATTGTTGGCATTTGGCATTATAACAGACAAGGAGAGATTATTGGCATTTCAATAAGGATATTGAGAAGGTTGTTGATGATTATGGATATAACTGATTAAGGATGTTTACTGTCTTTATATTATTATTTTGTCATTGATGTCAAGAAATTGATTTTCTAATTCAGTATGATGTTGCCATATCTTGAGAAGTATGATTTGATGAGTATAAAGATGTCAGTAAAAGACACAGAAAGAATATGATGAATAAGGGGAGGAATAAGTTCTTCAATGGGCAATTATTACCGAGTTAGACAATGATGAGATCATGATGTTTAGATTGTTTTGATATCATACATATTTTATTGATTTTAAGGTTAATACTATACTATATTACCGAGCAAGGAACCTAGTCGGTAAACCCTAAGGTTATCGCTATCGGTTAATGAAGGCGGTATGTCTACCAAGTGAAGTTTAGTATTTACTGAGTTGCAACCGAGTAATAACAGAATGCATTGAATGAATAAAAGCATTATTTAATGAAGGAAGCTGATGAGCTGGCTATGATTAAATGATTGGTATGCTGTGAATGAAGTTTGTTAAAGAATCTATGGCAAAGGAAAATCAGCAGGAAGATCTACAACTCAGATTGAATCGCAATACCCTAGCACAAGTTCCAAGAAATGTATACAAGTTCCAAGGCGGGGTAAAACATTTTCAGATCAAAGGATACATTGAACCTGGTCAAAGTTTGAAGATCTGATGGCTATGATTGATCATGGGAAATGTGATCAAGGAGATTAAGCAGTTGGCAAATTGTTTATAAATAAGGAATTGTTGATAAACAATGTATGTGGGCAAGTGTATGCATAGGGATGCTACATAGTGATTACCGATAATAGAAGCTTGAAGACCTGTTTGAATAACAGAGTATAGAGCCCAGCAGATGGACAAGATTAGTTCTATGTCTATATTGTATTGAGCAAATAAGAATCTACTTTAGCATTTTAGATGTGAAGTTGCAGATAGATTTTTATTACTGTTATTTTGTAAAGTGACAGAAAATCTCTTAACCGAGTGGACTTAACAGTCTTATTTGTAAAACCCTCTAGCAAGGTGACACTCTGATTGAGTGTTTGAAATCCTTTAACAAGGTCACTTCTAACAAGGTGAAGATCCTAACAGATCTTAGGGAAATCCCTTAACCGGGTCACATCTAGCAATGTGTTTGTAATCTTTAACAGGATTTTCTTTTAACCGAGCATACTCTAAAAGAGTATATTTCTTAGTGGGTCCAAAATCCCACAGTGGTTTTTCACTATTTGGGTTTCCATGTTAAATCTGGTGTTATGAGTGTTATGATGTTTATATGCTTTTGAGTTTGCATGTTTAATAGTTTTGGTTTTATTACTGAAGTATATGTTACCGAGGTTGAATCTGATGTTTTTATGGAAGATTAAGTTTGTATGATTCACCCCACCCCCCCCCCCCCCCCTCTCATCTTATTAGCTTGGCATCTATACTTAACATTAAGTATCAGAATTATCAACTTCATTATCCATGATAAAACATGTAATTTAGAAATTATATCCTTTTGCTTATCATGGAAACCTAAATTGAGTTGAAGTACAGGGGCTTCTTCTTCTTCTTCCTCACCAGGGAGAACCATCTTGATTTATTTTCAAGGACAAATATCAAATTTTCAAATGAGTCAGATAAGTGTTGTTGGGTACATGTTGTACTTTTGTGTTTAGATCAAAACATACATCTCATATATCGTAAGCATAATGTACTTGTCAGGTTTATTTAATAATCACTCTGCTTGTTGGATTTTTCAAAAGCATTTGTTAAATTTCTTACATTCCACTCTTTGATGATATCCTAGAAACCTAGACTTCACTCTATGAGACATTGTTCTTTTTGATTCATTTTCAAAGATATGAGACAAACCCTAAACTAAGGTTTCAAGACACTTAAAAGTACTTAAAGCAAGGCTCAAATCCTATCGGGGTTGTGGAGGAGGTGGTTGAAAGGCTTGGATTCTCTCTTTTTCTCTCTATCATTGTTGTTCTCTTTCTTGCTCAAGTTCTCTTCTTCTAGTGTCTTCAAGATGTTGGTCTCTTTCTTGTTCCTCTTCTTCTATGAAAAAGATAGTATGCATGTATTCAACATATGTAACTAGCTTTGGTTGTCCAGGAAAGTTTGTTTAATCCAGTGATGACATCCTCTTAGTCATTTTCAAATCCTAAGTTGGGTTGAAGCATAGGGGTAATGTTGGCACCAGGGAGAACCATCTTGGATCATCTTTGAAATTTAAGCCCTCCTATTTAAGCTATGCGAGATTACAATTGAAATGAAAAGAGTGAATTATCCTCCTAATTAGATCTAAATGAAGATTGTGAATATTGTAACTGAAATTGAAATTTTTTTAACCCCTAATTTTAAAATTTCATTAACCCCTAATTAAGATCTAGATGAAAATTGTAGCTGAAATTGAAAGTTCATTAACCCCTAATTAAAATCTAGGTGAAGATTGTAGCTGAAATTGAAACTTAGTTAACCTCTAATTAAGATCTAGGTGAAGATTGCAGTTGAACTTGAAACTTAATTAGCCTCTAATTAAGATCTAGATGAATATTGTGACTGAAATTTAAAGTTCATAATCCCTAATTAATATCTAGATGTAGATTGTGGTTGAAATTGAAACTTAATTAACATACACACATTAAGTCTTTCAAATTTGCAAGTAAAAATTGTAATTAATGAAATTTCTTCATGTGATACATCAGATTAGGAGAAACCCTACAGTGCAAATATTAGTGATGAAATTGGACAAATCTAACCAACTACACAAGTTTAATGACCAACTGCACAATTCTATGAACAAACTATGTAGTTTGTGTGCCAATTGTGCAGCTATGTTAACCAAGTGCACAAGTTTGACCTCCAAGAGTTTGAAAAGTACAAAAGTTCATTTTTCATGGAAGATTTCTTCTCAAGAACCTACAAATGACCAAAAACTCAAAGAGGTTTCAAATTAGACACATGTTTCACGTCAAATCCACCAGATCTTGATTAAGAAAATTGGGTTAATCATAAAAACCAAAACACAATCAAAATTGAATCATAAAATTTTAACAATTATTCTAATCTATAATAATCTAACTAATAAATAAATTTAATCAAAATTCCAATTAACATGAAAACATAATAACATGTATCACCATCCTTTCAATTTGGCTCCATTGTTCTTTCTTTCTCCTCTAATTTGATGTTACTCTCATTGTGCAGGCACCAATATGAATGAAAGCAAGGATGATATCAAGGAATACTTGAAAGTGTAATTATAAGATGAAATGATTTTAAAACAATGAATGAAATTTTTAAAACTAGATGATGGCTAAATGCTTTGACAAATAACATACTTAAAAATTGGATGAATGCTAGACAATTTGACATAATGAGAATGCTTGGAAGTTAGTTGATTTGATTGAAGGATGAGGTCCCAATTTATAGAAAACTAAAGACTCAATAGACAGACAAGATTGAAAAGATTTTTTATTAGATGGATGGACCTGATTGAGCGCACGACAAAGCTAACATTCGAGGAAGGATAATGATGACAAGGAAAAAACAAAACAAAAAAAAGCAAAAAGAATATTTTTGAGGATTCATACCTCATTTTTTAATTTAAAATGAAGATTAATGAGATATTTCCAAAAAAGATGGATTTTCAAAAATCAAAGAAGATATTAGTTTCACATTTTTAAAAATAAGGAAGATTGGGGGAAAATCGTGTTAAAAAAAATAAAATATTTGTTTTCATTTTGAAAGTTAGGAGATAAATAATTAAATAAATAAAGATATTTATTTAATTATGATGACATAATTATCTAATTAAATAATTTAAATAAATCATTCAATTATGGGAGATAGAAATTGAAAATTTAATTAAAAAACTAAAATTATTTAATTAAGTGTACAATTCGAAGATAATTAAATAATATAAATTATTTAATTTATTAAAAAGGAGATGGTTAATGATGAATGATTAAATGATTAGGAAGAATAATTAGTAAAAAGGGCTTAATTAATTAAACCTAAAAGGGCAAATCAGGCAAATTGACATTTAGAGACCTTAATGTGGTCAAATTAAGTCAACTTTGGTCAAATAGGTGGAAATGGGAATAAATGGGAAGGTTTGGATAGAAAATGGGAGAATTGAGCGAAAATGAGAAAATTAGGTCAAACTAGGTAAAATTGAGTAAAAGTGGATAAACTAGGTCAAAGTGGGTCAACGAACGAAAAAGGGATGAATGCAATGCCATGGGGCAAGAGAAGAGGTCAAAATGATGTCATAAAATAGGAATTGGGAGAAAATGATGCCAACAAAATAGAAAATGGGAAGCAGGAAGTGGCAGGACCAAAAAGGAAGCAAAATGACCTAATCAGAGCACGTTTAGAGATAAATCAACATCACCAGATCAAAATGGGACCAAACTGACACCAAGGGGATGAAGCTCTGGACAAAATGAAATCACAGATGTGAAATGGGGAGAGAATGATACGATCTAGATAGAAAATGGGAAAGGCAAAGTGAGACAAGATCGCATGCATAATAAAGACTATACGCACGATTAGGTTAAAAATGAAGAATGTGAGTGTTTATCAATTTTTAGTGTCTACACCAAGTATGATAATTTGTTTAATTTTACAGTCCAAATCTTGATATTCATTAGTAGAATGGTCGTTAATTTGATAATACTCACAAGAAAAAGAATTTTCATGATTTTTTTTTTAAATTTTTATTTAGTTTTTGCTAAGGGAGGGTAATTGAGTTGCCTTTAAGAATCTCTAACGAGATACTCTCTTGTTTAGATGAAAAGATAGGAGAGGAAGACATAGATGTATTAGGAAATTAAAGTGGGGATGTAGACAAAGGAGGGGCTTGGAAGCCTAAACCTTCTTTAGGAACTATGATGTAGGTTTACTTTGTTCCATACATCCTAGACCATGTTGATAGTATCCATGTTTAGAAAGGACTCTAAAGCCAAGTCCATAGTGTTTTTCCAAATCAAATGTGTGATTTTAAGTGGGTATTTAAATGTTAGGAGGATAGGGTCTAGTCTTAGTTTTAATTGGGATGAAATCTAAAGAGCCCCAATCATCATCGATACATGTAATAGGAGAAGACTAGATTGGATAAACAAAAGACAAGGCTCCTTCAAAGATTCATATTTGGATTGGGGACTTTATATTCTCCATTAAAGGAGGGTGTAAATTCTAATGGACCTAAATTTTTCTTCAATACATGTGTTAGGAGAAGACTATATTGGATAAACGAAATACAAGGCTCCTTCAAAGCTTCATATTTGGATTGGGGACTTTATATTCTCCATTAAAGGAGGGTGTAAATTCTGATGAACCCAAATTTTCAATAAGAGAATATGTTGTAAAAGGAACCATATTGTTAAAGAAAGATGGACATCTTAATTCTTGGAAAACAGTATAAGGATTAGGATCATCCTTGATTAAGTAAAGTTCATTAAAATGTATGAATTTTATTGTGTAGTGAAGGGTAGAAGGGACTTCTTGCATAGTAGGAATCTATGGTCTACCTAGAAGAAGATTTTATGTGAGAGTATTGGACATGGCATGGATAGGAATGGGTAAATTCATGCATCCTACCATAATAAGTAATGTGAATATACCTAACAACTATCTTCTAACATTATGAAAGTTCTAAATAGAGAGAGAGAATCAAATTTAATTTTGGAGGTATCTACATTGATCTTATGTAATAGGTTTATGCTACAAACATTAAGATTTGATCCATTATTAATTAAGGTACACTCTATCCCATGTTCATTAGTGCAAGGCATTATTATGAGGGGGTCATGTTGATTCTGAACTTCCAAAGAAGGAAAATCATCTTATGGGAACACAATAAATATCTTTGTTTCATGCATACAATAAAAAAATGATGCTACATCATTTGGTCTAGAAAAAGGGGAGACACCTACCTTCCTTTAAGGATTCTTGGATTAGCCCATGGTATATAGGAGAATTTTGAATCAAATCCCAAAGGGAGATCTTATATAGAGTAGCTTGAAGATGCTCAAAATAGTTATGCTCCTTACCAACATGTTGATGAAAACAAGGGGTGGAGGAAAAATATATTGAAAAGTAGGATTAACATTGTTATGAGTATTATATGTGTGAAAAACTACATGATAATGGGGTTGTTGTGACACTTGTTGGTTCATCCTATTTCTTTGAGTTATTTTGTCATGTTTAAGAAATAGTTTAGAGGTAAACTATTTAGATTGTTAACACATTTAACAACAATCATAGATTTTATTTAGATTAAGTAGCATCTTGATGAATATGGACAAAAATTTTATGCTTTATCTATTCATTGTATTACTAAAAATATGAATTGTATTTTCTTATCTTTGATTGGGTTCTTTATTCTCCAATGATTCATTTCTAGAAGGGAGATCATCAAGAAAAGTGCTAATGATATCATCCTCTTGCTCCCAGATATCCTCATGGGTAGGACAAACTTTGGGCAAGGGGTTAGCAAGATTCATGAATGCTTCATCACTAGAAGATATGTCATTTAATTCAATTAAAATTTTATTTATCACACATCAAAATAGGTGATCTCATTCTCTATGAGAACCAAAGAAACTTGAATGCGCCATCTTTTCAAAAGGGTAATTTTAGCCCTAATTATTTAGATCCATATGTAATGACCTCTATATACATTTCTAGTGCTTACAGTTTGTTGGTTGAAAATTTTGTTGTCTCGAGAAGAGTTTAAAAAATTCTGGTTTCAACCATAGAAACATGAGATTATATCTCTCCTAATTATTAAGGGAAGGTTCCCTCTATGATTCACTACTCTATTCTAATAAAATAAGGTACAAATTTCTAACTCCTATTCTAACATGGGTGGTACATCATCTTATCCTCTTTTTTTAAGACAAATGTTATAATGTTATTCTTTTCCTCTCTTTTTAGGAAAGAATTTACAATATAGAGCAGAAAAAAATCTTTACAATTTCTTTGTTACAAATTAACTTGGAAAGAAGGAACAATATAATATAGACAAGTAAAGAAGCAAAGTGTCCATAAAGGCACAAAGTCCTTCATTGCTTCTCTGGGACTGGAAAGAGTGCTTAAGCTCAAAGTTTTAAATTCACTGCTATCCTATCAACCATTTTATAATTTCTTCTGTAACCCAAAGAATGAACAAAGAAAGTAAAATAAAGCTCAAAGTATTTATAACGATTGCTAGTAATATGAAGCTCAAAGTCTTCAAGTTATTGTTTCCTTTTCCAAGATAACACGATCAAGTGCAAAGTCTTCATAGTGAAACCTTAATATATATGTATCAATTTTTTTTAACTTGAAATATCAAAATTAAGCACAAGTATTCACAATGATAATACAATCACCAATTCCTAATTTTAACAACAATAGTCAAGATGTGGCACATATTTCACAAGTTAACAATTGCCTCTGCACTTCACTAACATTCTCTCAACACACCTTCACTCAAGTAAATAAGACTTTATAATGAAAATGACATAAGAACACTCTCACCATAAACAAGTTAAATCCAACACAAAGTTTGGATGCCAAAATCTTTCTTCTTATATCATTAAATTTGCAAAATCATAAGAGGAACACAAAGTTTCACTTTTTCTCTTCACTTCGATAGAGTTTTGACATATAAATTAAAGATAATAGATAACTATTACAAAGAGCAGCCTCATATGTATAGAAGAGAGGTGCAACATGAAACTAGGAAATAACTATGACTAATTCAAAGAAGAGTCCTAATTGACTTGGGACTCATGCATTGCCTAACTGCAAAAACTACATGCAAAATTGATATTGAAGGTGTCAATGTCTTATTCAAAAATGCATCTACTATGAAAACAACTAAGTGTCACCAGACACTCCATTTTGATCCTGCTTCATGAATTCCTCAAACTTTTGCAAAGTTGCTTTCATTTGTTCCTAATCAAATCCTTTTGTGTGACTTGTAATGGCTTTGACTTGGGTGATTAAATCTTTGAGGTTCACATAGCATTTCTTGCACTTCTTCAAAAGAGAGGCTATATCATCCAGATTAACTTGGATATCCACCACCTTTTCTATTAAGGATATTGAGAAAGTTTGTTTATCAACCTCTTCACCGATCAACAAACTGAATTCTTTAACAATAGCATCTTCATGGAGGGGCTTTTGATTCTCGTCAAGGAAAGTGCAAGGAAGAGATGAAATATTTTTAATGATATATTTCCCTTTCTCATTACATTCTTTTTGCACTTTCCTCAAATCTTTGATAAGAACCTCAAGAACATTCATTTGATTTTTCAGTATCTCTCTTTGATCAATATGCATTTCCCTTGAAGGAATCACTTCATTATCAACCAAAATATCAAGTTGGAAATCTTCTAACTTCAACCAAGAGTTGAAGTTCTTCTCATGTGATGCTAATTCATTAGAAAACAAATTTAAAGTGTATCAATTTTAATTTTTGCCTCCTCTAGATTGTTGACAAGAGTAATTGTTGAAAATAAGGGATGTGTTCCCTGACTCAGCAATCTATCCATCCATTCACCAATTGTTCTACTTCAAGAATTCACCTGTACATCTTGTCTAACAATTTGTTCATCAAGTGACCAGCTTGACTACCTATGAATATTTGGTAATATTGATAAGGACCTCTGTGAGTTGATCGACTTGTTTCTTTAGCTTATCCTTCTTCACTTTCTCTTCATTGAGCATTGTCACGAGATGTTGGAAAGAAGTCTGACCATCTTCTACTATACCTTCATGCATTTGTTTTCCCAAATCAATCCTCCTAATAATGTAATCATTAGGATGCACTCTTTCAAGATCTATATCTTGAGGAGGAATAGCCATCTCCACATATTTGTTCTTTGATTCATCTACTTTTACCCTAGATAGAGTTGTATCCTTCTTCTTACCCTTGGGTTTAATAGGCACCAATTGATTAAAATTAAAATCATTCAGAGATATGGCTTGCTTCTTCCTCTTGAGAGTGTTATATACTAGACATTGTGGTAAAGAAGCATCCTCATTCACTCCGAAAGTAAGAACTTGTGTTGATAATTCATGTGTCTAAACACTAGTAGTAACAATGGGTGAACCAAAAGTAACAATGGCATGAGTGTTTGAAACGTTAGAAACCTGTGGATGAACCTAGGTTTCTGACATGAAATTATCAAAATATTCCAACATGGAAGAAGAAACCTCGGATATATTAGCAAGGAATGCGATATCAATATTATCATGAGGTGTATATAGGGTTGATTCACTTATAGAGGTGGAAGGAATGATAAGTACTCCTGGAGCTTGGGATTAAAATGACATAGTAGAATCCAAAAGAACAACATCACTAATAGAGACTAAGGTAGTACCTGTGATATCACATGATGTAGGAAGAACTCTTTCATGTGTTTCTTGAGAATGAGAAGTACTTAGGATTTCAGGCAATCTCTCTTCATCAAATTCGCCTTCCTCTTGTTCTTGTTCATTCTCTAGTTCATCTTCTTCTTGAAGTTGTTTGTCTTCATTTACTTCTTCTTTTTCCTCAACTGCATCATGAACTTGAGTCTCTTTTGTTGAAGACTAACCTTGAGCTTTACTTTTTCCAATAGTGAACCTTAATTTAGGACCCTTAGGAGTTATCGTTTCTTCTTTGTTTTTGGTTCTTAACTCAAAAAATTTCCCTTTGGGGCCTGCAACATCCTCTTCAAATGATTCAATCTGGAAAGGTTTCATTTGTACAACATGTAGGTTTAACTAAATAGTAGTATTATCAAAAAAATTCTAGAACCTAGCCCTTATAGAAGTGTTCTCATTTTGGGACCATTGTATGAGAGGCAGAGTTAATCCAACAACTTTGTTTCTTTCATATGTAGGATCGAGAATGTCACCATCTTCTTCAACATCTTCAGGAACATCTTCAAGATCAAATTTTTCAATATGTTCTACTGTCAAACGATAGTAGTCCATTTTCCACATGTCTTCTTTAGTCCTACAATCTACCCACACATCCTCAATTCGATGGATATGAGTATAGTTCTTTTTAATCTTATTCTTCGTACCCCTATAATAGAAGAACTTTATGGGTTTAAATAATCTCATAGCCACTTTTCTCATCTCCTCCTCCATGGCATGGGCCTTGTAGATGAAACTGATAGAGTATCTTCCTATGGTAATGAAGAACTTAAGACCTGTCTTATGAGATCCAAACTGACGCTCATGGATAGAAATCATTTGGTGATTCATCTCCATAAGGATAATCTTATTATATGGATATATTAATAGCATGAATAAAAGGGAAATGTAATTAAAAATATCCAATTCTAATATATGTAAAGGTGTGAAATTGAAGCAAAATGCAACCATACTCACTCACCATCATCTATTCTTCATTTGACACTCTTTTATTCTGGAGCTCCTTGTCAAGTAAACACATGTAGTGAGAAAAGAAAGCATCATTACCCTCCTAAAATGGTGTAAACTCTTTGAGAGAGTTAACTGAGAGAAGTACTTGTAAACATGAATTTGAGTCATGTCACCTATAGTTGATAAACTTAGAAAATGCCTCATCAAGGCAGCTGCATAGACAAGATAAGAAGTCATATATAATTTCAAGGTGGTAGGAACCTTCATTGGTTGTTCACATAGGGCATCTGCAATTTGTTTGCCCTAGAAGATCTTCTTCTTATTCTACCTAATTATATGAATGCATTGATACATCCATTTATGATATGTATTTGAAGTTGGAAGGCCTTGAACTCTACTGAGAAGAGTAATGAGATCATTGAATTCTTCAATGAAGTCATTGCGGGGAAGATTTTATGGCCATCTAGAAATTGTAGGCTTAGGTGTTTTTCGCCAATTCTCATTCATATTCTTCCTACATTTCTTTGAATTTTTCTTAAAGTATGCCACTGTTGATTGCATATCAATATCTGCATATTGATCAATAGGAGAACATTTGAAAATTGTGTCAAATAAATCCTCGTCAAGTTTCATGAGTATCTTCTCATTCGTATCCTTTACTGATCTAGTGGTAGAATCATATCTATTGGCAAGAGCTAATACAAACTCTAGATTTTGAGCCGACATAGGGATAGTGGCCACTAGATGAATTTCACTGTTAATGGTGGGCTCCATCTTTTAGGACACTACTCATTATTTCACCCTCTTGAAGAATTCATCGAGATCCACATGGTCGATCTCAGTGTCCCTAATATTGTCAATATTTAATGTCATTGAAGAAGGAAACAATGGATGTATTTCTTGCTTTTTGAACTTCATTGATTTCTTACTCGATGAGGGTCCTGAAATTTGCAATGGATGCACTGCATCATGGAAAGATCATCATTTGAAATGATTATCCTTCATAAATATCTTTATTTATTAGGAAAATTTCATCGATCAATCACAAATTGATCAAAAATCATCAATTTGTATGTGTGTACTTTGGATGCAAATCGGACTTATAAGTCATATTTGCACTTACACATAAGTGAAACTAAGACAAATGCATATCAAACTTATAATTCCAATTTGCACTTGATAAAAAAAAATATCAAAAGATGACATATATTGGAGTTATAACTCTGAAATACATTAAAAAAAACTCATATAATAGTGCAAATCGGAGTTATAACTCCGATATACACTATAAAACCAAAATAAGCAAAGTGTATATTAGAGCTACAAATCTGATTTACACTTTGAAAAAGGAAATGCCAAAGATATGTTGGTCAGGGATATAACCTCGACTGACACTATCAAAAGAAGGTAACACGGTGTTGGGTGGGGTTATATCCCCAATCGACACTATCAAAATAATTGAAACAATATTAGGCGCGGTTCTAAACCCACCCAGCACTTTGCACAAGGGAATGCATTAACCTCGGTAATGGTCAAGTTTTTAACCCCAACCACCACCAATACTTCAAAATAAGGTGGGTGTCGAGGTTAACAACCTGACCACCACCCTTATTGCAACAAAGGTAGAAACCAAAGGAGGGATCGAGGATACGGCCCTGATCACCACCCCAGTCATAGACTATGGTGAGGGCTGAGGTAACATCCCCGACCAAGCATAAATTCCAAGTACAAAAATGAAAGGTAATGGTGGTGGGGGTGTATGCCCGCCACAACCATGAAGCACGTTATGGTGTGTGACGGACATACAGTCCAATCACCACCATGATACATAACTTAAAATATATAAATCAGATTTGTAATCTGACATATATCAAAGAAACCCTTGATATGTGTTGGGTATACAAACCAATTTTCGTCAATTAAAAAAACTAGGGCACAGAAATAATCAAAATCAAAATCTTTGATAATACATACCATGATAAGCCAAAATTGACCTTGTTAAAATTGGGCTCCTCCAATTGATAAGCTCCAAAATCCTCTTAAACAAAACAACAATAAGGAAAAATAGAGCAAATATGGAGAAATTAAAAGGGGAAAAGAAACCCAATCAAAAGCAAACTCCAAAATCATAAATGCAAATCGTGCATATTAATGATGTAAATCGGACCTATAGGTTTGATTTGCACTCAAAATGATTACTAAGTGTATAATCAGAGTTTAAACTTGATTTTACATTAAACAACAAAAAAAATTGCAAAATTGGAGTTAAAACCCAATTTTACATCAAAATAGGGAAGTTCACTTTTAAGTTAAAATTTTAAAATTTTAACTCAATGTGGGAATTTCAACACCAAACAACACATATTCGATGATGAATGAGACTACCAAAATGTCTCATTTTTTTGACTTTGAAAGAAAAGAGGGCAAATTATGAAAAAATTGTAGGGGTTGTCCTATTTTCACAAAAAGGAAAAATGAGGAAAACACAATCTATCCTCTTTGAAAAGTACACCTCTAAAAGAATCAGTAAAAGCAATGCATCTTTGTCGATACTATACATATAATTCTTATATGTTACATGCATATGACACTCGACTCTTTTTAGGGTTTAGAGTATGTTATCTTATGGTGTTCCTTCATCATAACATTTCTCTTTCATTGTGTTATGATGTATTCATGCATAAAATATTTCTTTAATTAGGAATTATGTATACTTGTATTTTAATTTTGTGCATTATATTTTAGTCATTTCTTTTATAGTACACTATATTAGTTAGTTGATAACTTCTATTGTAATTTTTTATGTTAATTAGCATTTTTATTAGTTAATTTAATCATTTCATTTATACACAATATCTTGTATTCATTAACATGTTTTATACATTAGAAGTGTTCATTTTAATGTATGTATATATATCATTATATAACATTAGATCATCATAAGCATATGCCTCAAATAGGTTTTATTAAATCATGATAGCATCTAATGTAATCATACATAAATAAACATACATCCATAAATTACATGAAAGGAAATCATACATTTGAATACATGACATGAAAGAATAAGATCTCATCTATATATGTGTGTATAAATGTCTCAATGTACATGTATCATCACCACTATAAAAAAAAATACTATTTGTATATGTGTAAATGACTATATACATAAAAAATACTATATAAAAATATCTATAAAAAATATATATGTACCAAGTAAATGATCCTTAGAGCCCCCTAATGTTGGTGGATCTAGGTTAGGAAGTGGAGGGTGGTGTACTGACATGTGGGACTATGATTGGGAAATCAAGGCACTATGTGTACGAAGTCCCCTCATCTCCCCTCTTAGTTCCAAAATATGCTCCCACTCTCCCACAGGGTGGCTACCTGATCTCACATGGTGTCCTCTATCTGCCTACTTGTTGTTAGGTTGTTAATGAGCTACTACACTCTATTACACTTGAGATCAATAGGGCCACTAGTGCATGCAGCCTTGACTTATCTTCTAAGGTCATTGACCTAGCTATATAGGGCATCATATGCCTACTCAATGCTCTATTCCCTCATCACAACCTAGTATCTCTCAATCAGGATAGCTAGAAGCTCTACACTCCACTAGTCTCATTGTCCCATCATAGTACCAAGCTCTATTGTTCTCTACACTAGCTCTACTTTGGCCTCCTCATATGTAGTTGTAATTCATACTATAGGCTCAAACAACCGCATGTTCCTCCCAACCATATATTATGTCCTATAGACATCTAGGATGGGGCTCCAAATATAGATAGCTAGGACCATCTTTGTGAGCATCTTGACTAAAAGATTCAAGCCACTCTCATGTAAACACTATAAATAGATAGAAGAGGATCAATATCTATACCACATCATGAAAATCATAAACATAACCATATCCATAAACTAAAACATGCCTGCATCATCTTTATATCAAAATAAAACTCATAGCTAGATTGCTTGGCTACCAATATAGATTGTGCAGTGTGGCTGCACTACTAGAAGCCTTAGGCATCTATGTAGCTACAATAGTAGGATGAACCTTGTCATGTGTATCCTATGGTGGTACAATAGTAATGACAGGAGCCACTACAAACAAATATACCCTCCATCGCCTCTTATTCCTTTGCTCCATTTTCATTGATGACTCCCTTATGGTCTCCTCCTAGTCACTCTCCTCTACCTTGGTCTCTACTGCACCAGGATCCCCTCTAAGGAATCCTCTAAAAAAATTGGAGTTGGGCCTATTATCACAAATCAATAGAAATTTTTTCCTATGAATCTTGCATCATCCTCATCTAAGGATGGATTTGCACCATCATTGTTGTTGTTGAAGTCACTATGCGTGACCTCACAATAGTAGGATGAGGCTAATCTCCTAAACTCCCAATGCTTTGATGTGGTTGTATGTGCATTGATGCAACTTGTGGCATCCTCTACACCTATCCAAACTATTACCCTGCCTAGTATTAGTAGTGTAGACACCTAAAAATGTCTCATCGATCGTACACTAATTATTCTTTTATTTAATTAAGTAATTCTTTAATTGTTTAATTAAACTAACCTATTATTCTAATCAATTCAAATCATTATTGATTTTCCAAACTTCTGCATCATTCTAATTAATTAACCCCATCTTAATTATTAATTAAATATCAATTATTTAATTAATTGCGACCTTTTCCTTAGTTAAATAATCTTTATTATTAAATTAATTCAATTTCCTATGTTTCAATAATTTTATTTTAATTATTTTAATTAAATTTCTCCAATTCCCCAAATTATAACTCCATCTAATTTCATTTCATTTCTCCCAAATTCTAATTCCAATTAATTTCATTTCCTCCAAATTCACATTTCACCAAATCTGAATTTCAATTAATTTCATGTGCATTTCAACATTTGAAAGTCCAAATTCAAATCCAAATTGAAAATGAGAATCAATTTCAATTTTAAAATAATTGACATGATAAAGTAATTTGCATTTGATGGTATACCAATACACAATTGATATGATACCGATTCGCATTTTCTCAGTAGTTAGGTTGTAATTGCTAGATTAGATTTTTTTCATTATGTTTTAATTTAATTCTTCTTTTATCAGAATTGCTCTATGTCTGTGAAAAGACAGAGCTCTGTAACTGAGAAAAAATTAGGTTGGATATCCCACCATGTGTCTACTAATGTTATTTTCTCTGTAGGGTTAGAATAGAAAACTTCCTTTTGGTGCTCTTAAAAAGAACAAGCTCAATTTCCTTTTATCTTTTCTCACATATTGCTATGAAGGATAAAACTGAACCCCATGCCTTTTTGGAGCAACATATCCACTTAGAATAGAAAATCATTGCAATGAAAGGATAAAAAAAACTTTGTTTTTTGTGTCTTTAAAGGGATAGGTATTATGCTCTCCCCTTCAATGGGTGATCAGAAAACTAGACTCTCTTCTTTTATGCTTTCAGCAAAGTTTTGAACTTACATCCTTTAAAAGGCTTGCCCTCCCGAGTTTCCCTTAGGGCGCCATTAAGGCCCGTGAGAGGGGAATGACCTAAGTGGCAATGACTAAAGCCAAGTAATCCAAGCCACTATAAATAAATGTGTATGTGATGAAAATAATATGCGACGAGTTTATTGTTGTCACAACAACATTATGTCTCCCCTAGTGCCTATAAGGTACGTTAAAATATATAGAGCATAACCTCTATAGACTAGG
This sequence comes from Cryptomeria japonica, assembly GCF_030272615.1. Lineage (NCBI taxonomy): Eukaryota > Viridiplantae > Streptophyta > Pinopsida > Cupressales > Cupressaceae > Cryptomeria > Cryptomeria japonica. Next base: position 257,126,197 of record NC_081410.1, read on the forward strand.
AGGCCTCCCTCAACGGAGTGTAAAACGCTACGGATTGTAACCACTCAAACGGAACCCTTTCTAAACACCTTAGAAATTAGAAACCCAGCTGAGTCAATAACCAAACACTTGTATTATCATAGTGCAAGAGTGGGGAAGAATCCACCCCCAAGACACTCACCATATATCTCCTAGGATAATGGGACAATTGAGGAGCAATCTTCTTTGGTCTAATTTTTGGAAAAAGGCAAAAAAATGGGTGCACCCTAGGGTGTGACAGGGTTGTTTGAGCTGATGGAGTATCAAGATGTGGGTTGTGATAATACTTGTGACCTTTTGACCTTAGGAGAGTCTTCCTAATATGCTATCAAATTTCCCAAATACAACAAAAACAAAATGGGGTTTTGAAAAAGACTCCAACATTCATGAGAATTTGAAAAAGTTCTTTAAACAAGTATTATTTTTGTGTTACTATTCTTTTTGATGTGTTTGTTGTGTCCTTTGTTACATTTCACCAAACTCAAACATTTTAGAAATTACCAAAAGCAAAGTGGAATCTCAACCAGGTATAATCAAAAATATCAACAAGATCAAGTCCCTCAACAAAGTCAAGTGTCAACATTAATGTCAACATCAAACCAAAACTTCTGCAAAAATCAAAGATGAAAAACATGGCATTCTCAAGTGATCTTAAGTCCTAGACATCTAGTTCATGCATAAGTCCTTTAGTGTCATCATACTGCACAAGTTTTTTTGCACAAGTCCTCACATCACAAAAAAAGTAGTCTTCAACCAAGTTGCATCCATTCATATAGAATTTAGTATTGCATTAAATTCTAAGGAACAAACCTCAATACATGGGTCTGAAAGGAAACGGTGAATTTCCATTTGAGCAACCCAATCTTGGACCAAACAATGACCAATTAGCAATAATTGATAGTTTGGACAACCTTTCTTGGAAGCTAAAAGTTGATCATGCTCAGTATGACATAGTTGAAACTGTCATAGATAATGAGATCCAGAAATCTGTCTGTCTTGATGAAAATTGAGGAAAAAGATAAAAAAGGCAGCTCGAAAGGAAGCCATTAGACAATTGGTTGAAAAGACCATAGCAGAGTTTCTAAATCCTCGTTAGATTCCTTAATTAAAAGTATCAATCATTCCTAGGTTCCATATAGTCTACATTATAATCTTTAGCATATGGGTCTAAAAGGAAATGACAAAATCCCATTTGAACAACCCAATCCTAGGTCAAACAATGTTCAATTAGAAATAATTAATGGGTTAAACATACTGGCTGAGGAATTGATAGTTGATCAAGACCAATTCGACATAGTCGAAGTTGTCATAGATGAGGAAGTTCGGAAGTCAGTATAAATTGACATAGACCTCAAAAATCAAATCAAAGAAGAGGCAAAATTTGAAGCATTTCGGCAATACATTGAAGATCTTGTGTTTGAATTCTGAAATCCTTGATAGCAAGTCTTCACTCATAGATTTCATTGTCTACATTTTAGTCTTTAGAAATTTTTAGAAGCATACCTAGATACATTTAGTTGAGTCTCGCATTTGCATTTTAGAGAGTCTTAAAGAGTCAAGATCACGTTGGAATAGCGTTCATGCCATTAACATGTGCTCAACAGGTGAAACATCAGATGGATCCTAACAACGACCCTTCGGTTAACCCAACATGGAATATGGACTTGCCCACAAATGAACAAACATCAAGTCAGAGACCCACAAACTTATCAACAAACACAAACAGGATGCCTTCTATTGATGAAATACAACATAATTTGACAAAAGAAGAATTGGAAGCAACCCAACAAGATCCTATGACACTTATGATTCTCAACACTCTCATCAATAATGATAGAGATAGATATCTCGCACTATTAGTCCAAAATGGGGCCAAATTACCTCTAGGGGTGGACATTTTGGCTATATTGCCACCAGGTGTGACATTGAATCAAAATGTTCCTCAAGTACCTATTTTTATAGAGACTAAAACAACATTGGCTACATCAACCCAGGGTGTATCTCTAAACACTCACGTGGCTACAACTCTAGCACCATCAACAGTTTCATCAAGAAGTACTAATGTTATATCTTATACAATACGCAGTGTAACAATACAATCTACAACAACTTAAAACCCTACTTCAACAACTATAACTCAACCTTCAGTTTTAGGTGCATCCACCTATAGTGGCCAAAATGTGAATCAGGGAATAACTAGCTCATCTCAGTCGATTGTCAATGCACAATTTGCATACTTTACACCACCTAGTGGGACTTATGGTACACAACTACATGGTCAGTCTACATTTCAACAAGATCAAAGGTACTCCAATAGTATCCCTTTTATAGGAAACACTCATCAAGTCAATACACCATTGACACAAATAGAGATTCTAACTCAACAAATAGAGAATCTTTAGAAATAGATGACCAGTATGCAAACACTCAATGATAAAAAGAGCTATACAATGGAGGACCTCCATCCATATCCTTTTGACAAACATTTATGCATGTCACCTTTTCCCACACATTTTGAAACTCTAAGGTTTGACAAATATAGAGGGAAAGGTGATCCTCGAGATCATGTCAGATAATTCTTCACGGCATGTATCGAGGTAGCTCACAATGATACATACTTAATGAGGTTACTTTCCAAAAGTCTTGGAGGGACAACATTAGAATGGTTTTCACACCTCCCACCTAAGATTTCTTCATGGGGTCAACTGGCTGAGTTATTCATATCAAACTTTGCATTCAATATAGATAATCCAGTTACCTTGATGGATTTATGTGCAACAAAGAAAAAGGAAAGAGAAACCTTCGCTACATTCCCGCAAAGATGGAGAGGTTTATACCGCAGATGTCTTAGTCACATCCCTGAAGTTGAGCAAGTAGACATTTTCAATGAAAATCTTGTACCTCCAATTAAGTATCCATTACAAATGCAATGCCTAAACAATTTTAAAGATATCATAGAAAAAGGCATCAATTATGAAAAAGGTCTATTAGAATAAGGGATACTAAAACACCAAAAAGCTAATGGGCCAAATACAAGTAAAAACAATGAAAGGCCAAAATTTTGGCCTAGGAATAAGAATGTCTCAAATGATGGAGTTGTTGATGCCCATGTTGTAAACAGAGCTCAACCAGCACTATCTCTACAAGGACCGACTGATTTTGCCAAAAATAATCAAGCTCAAATAAACAACACCAATGCACTGTAGTCAAGAAATCCAAGACCGCCTAGGGCAAGCATACCCAGAAGAATTTTTACACCCCTTGGTGAACCTATTGAATTAGCACTCAAAAAACTAATGCAGAGCAATTCCATAACTTTACCAGAAGCTAGACCATATGAACCAGGTCCATTCAAGCCTGCTTGGTGGAATGACAATGTTTTTGTGAGTATCACCTCAATAAGGGTCACAAGACAACAAGTTGCTACAAATTGACAAACCTCGTCCAAGATCTCATTAATCAAGGTGACATTACTGTGGATACCAGTAAGGCACCAAACACAAATCATACCATTTTCAAGGATTATTTCATCAAACATGACAAAGGAAAGGGTTGTTGTTCCAATACACAAAACAATACTACCAACTATACCAATGTCACATTCGACTATGTCATAAACACACTACGTGCAAGGGATGAAATGATGGCTATAATCACAATAAATCCCACAACAAAGACTGTGTTGTCATCACTAGAAGATCAAAGGTCAAATTACAAGAGGTACCTTCAAATCCCCCTTCAACAACTAGGAACTACAATATGGTGGATCAGTTGAAGTGAACTCCAGCCCAAATCTCATTATTTGAGTTATTGCTCATCTCATTGGCTCATAAGGGAGTCCTAGACAAAGCCTTACAAGATTCAATTTTTGCTAGAGATATTGATGAGAACACATTCCAATCCATGGTTGGAAACTTAGAAGCTTCAAAGGTCGTATTCATTGAACAAGATGCACCTACAAACTGACCCATGCATAATGATCTCTTGAACTTAGAATATTTGGTTCACCAAAAGAAGGTTCGAAGAGTACTTATAGATGGTGGAGCTAGCCTTAACATATGCACACTACCTTTGATCAAAGCTTTGGGATATTCTAAACATTATATTGATTCTACCAATAGAATCAATATCAAAGCCTATGATGATGAGGAATGCCCTTCTAAGGGTGTGGTGACTTTACCAGTACAAGTGGGACTAGTTAAAATAGACATCACCTTTCAAGTCCTAGATAGATAATTGGGGTACAATATGCTATTAGGTCACCCATGGATACATACCATGCAAGTAGTACCATCAAATTTTCACCAATGTGTGAAGTTCCCATACAATGGCATAGAGATCACTGTCCATGGTGACCCGAACCCTTTTCAACACTGTAATTATTTAAGGGCAAGCACAGACAATCAAGTACCAAACAATCAGGAAGCCCCACTTCACTTACAAATAGAATCATTATAAATTAAAGAAACAAAGAAAAATACACCAACCACATCTTCTTCACAGATTAAGGAAGTTGGTTGTGGAGAATATTCTATTTTGAGTACCTAAAATGGCAAACAATCATCTATTTCTCCCAGGTCTTTTGGGAAGCCTCAGAACACAACAATGAAGCAAGATAAAGGAAAAGAGATAGTGAAGTACTCAGTTTCATGCTCTTTCATTAGATGGGGAGACATACAAGAAGAATCTCTAAGTGAAGATGTCAATCATTGGATATATAGAGAAGAAGATGACATGACAATACCCACGTCACCCCTACATCAATATGGAAACAGCTTCAAGATGTTACAAAAACACGGGTATGATGGTACCACAGGATTGGGACTATAAAAGAAAGGAAGATTAGAACCTGTTTTGCCACATGAAAACCCAAATAATCAAGGTTTCGGATATAAACATGTACCACAAATAACAAAAGATAGGCAACGTACATTAGATATACTGAACAAGCCTAAGTTAACCTCAAAATACATACCTCATAATCAGTCATCAACGAGATTATTTTCCTCTTCATCTTAGAAAAGAAGGAGAGCACTAACATCTCCTATTATGGAATCAGATGGTAAAGACATGAGGCAACTTCTACAAGAAACTAGCACAGAGTCATCTAGCAGTATAGTAGCTAAAACATCTGCACAAGCAAAAATGCTAGCAACTATAGGCTTAACACTCGTAAATAAGCCAAATCCTTGGTTGTTGTCAATACTTTTGCCAAGGGAAACAACTCTAGCTCCTCCATTTTAGTTAGATGAAGAAAGACTACAAAGACTGATACCAGTCTTAAGAAGGGTATCCACAATACAAAGAAGATCCACTAATCTGCAACAAACATACATAGAAAGTGTCACATATTCTCATGACTATTAATTCCCATCTGATAATGAAGACAACCCACCACCAATTTATGATGAGGACATATCAAGTCATAACCAAGTATGCATGGTATCAGGATCTTGTACGATAGAAGGGAACAAAGACTTACCCCTTATACATCCATATTTGATTGACTGGGGCCAAAAAGGAAGGGACAAACTCCCTTATGATGATCACAAGACTAGCTTTGCAATAGATCTAGACAGAACTACATATTTTGGAGAAGCAAGCTCCTCTCCTAATCAAGACAATAATAATGAAGTAGAACATATTTCTCATAACATACTGGATGCTCTTCCTATTGATAAAGAATGGTCAACATTATTGGTAGAAGAAAGTGATGAAATCAACATCGATGATGTTGAGAAAGTTCGTAACATTCACCTACCAAAGTCCCTAAATCCAATAGTAAAAGAGAAATTTATCCAATTCTTTAAGCAAAGACTAATCAATTTTGCATGGTTTTATGTAGATATGCTTGGATCAGATCCTGAATTGGTCTTACATCATTTTCCATTGCTTCCAAGAGTAAAACCATATAAGCAGAAGCTCAGGAAGATGCACCCTCACATAGCCTTGTTAGTCAAAATTGAGCTACAAAAATTGTTAGATATGGGTTTCATTATACCCATAGACTATGTTGAATGGATTTCAAATCTAGTCCTAGTATCCAAGCATACTGGAGGTATTAGGATTTGCACTGACTTCAAAGATCTCAACAAGGCTAGAGTTTAGATGACTTTCCACTCCCTAACATAGATATGATAGTGGACTTGATAGCTGGAAATGAAATGATATTGCTCATGGATGGTTTTTCTAGTTATAATCAAATCAAAATTGCACCGACAGACCAACCTAAAACAACATTCACTTGTCCATGGGGAACATATTGCTGGAATGTGATGTCGTTTAGCCTTAAAAATGTAGGTGCTTCTTATCAAAGGGAAATGACCACCTTATTCCATGATATGATACACACAATCATGGAGGACTATGTAGATGATTTGCTAGAAAAATCCAACACAAGAGATAGTCATCTAGACATATTGGCTAGGATCTTTGATAGACTTGAGCAATACAATGTAAGACTCAATCCAAAAAAATGTGTCTTCAGAGTAACATTTAGAAAACTCTTGGGCTTCATTGTATCCATTCACGGCATTGAGAGATCCAGAGAAAGTGAATTCTATTTTAGACATGCCATCACCTACTACGCTCAAGCAACTCAGAAGTCTGCAAGGCAGATTATAATCCATAAGATGTTTCATTGCCCAATTGGTAGAAAAGTGCCAACCATTTCAACATCTTTTAAAGAAAGGTGTCACATTCAAATGGACACAACAATTCCAAGAGGCATTCGAGACACTAAAAGTATATCTTTTGTCCACACCAATCTTGGTTCCACTTGTGCATGGGAAACCATTACTCTTGTATATAGCTGCAACAAACTCCTCCTTAGGTGCTCTCCTAGCATAGCATGATGAATAAGGAAAAGAGAGACCTATCTACTACATCAGTAGAACACTCATTAGATATTAACTCAACTACATACTATATATGGTGAAAATAGATAACAATAATAATAAGATTGAAAGGCTAACTAGATTCAACCACAAAACCCTAGCCTAACAACAACAAAGATCCACCATAACATATGAAGATTACCTAAGACAATGCAAATCACAAGAAATCACAAAGATTATACCATCACATGTCCAATAGGGTTTTGATCTCCATTCTTCCTATCTCCATTGATCTTGCTTGATATATTTGCTCTCAGATTTTATATGCACAAGAGCTCAACAAAGAATGGAATGTGGTTGCAAGTAGGATCGTAGTGTAGTCAAGATGATCATTAGAATGCTTGATTAGAATCCATGATTAGGGTTTGATAATGAAGGAAGCATCTCCTTAAATAGAAGACACAATATGAAATGGAGGGATAAGATTGAGAGGTGTAAAAAGGAGGTCGGCTAGGATTAGAGGGTAGGTAGAAGAAATAGTAAAATAATGAAAGAGGTAGGTAGTGTATGAATTAAGAGATGAATGACATGTGTCATGTGTAGAAAAAGATAATGACTTAATTAAATAAATAAAGATTTATTTAATTAATAGAAGAAGTAGGACCAATTAAATAAATAAGATATTTATTTAATTTAGGAAAAGGATAATTTAAATAAATAAATGTATTTATTTAAATGAGAAATAAGGCTAGAAGAGGATAAATGAATTAATTAAATAAATAAAGATTTATTTAATTAATAGAAGAATTAGGCTTAGATAATTAAATAAATAATATTTATTTAATTAGACATGACAATTTTAGGTGTCTACATTTTGCCCCTCTTTGAGACAATGCGGCTTGTCGCGTTGTTTCAAAGAAGATAAGATGAACTGATACAGAGTTGCCCCAGAATGGGAATGATATGCCCCCTCGAGAGATTGGATGAAAAAGTCTGAAAATATTGTAGACAATCTCTCGATAAGAAAGAAAGGCTAGAATGGCTAGACCAGATAAAGTGACAGAGTCACGGGATAATGAAAACTGACTCGAGAAATGAAGGCTAAGGCTAGGGTAGGCTATAAGATAGACCACGGGAAAAAGACATCCTCATTGTCATCTACACCCTCATGAGATCACAGTGCAGAGTGAGAAAAAGAGCAGCAGCAGTCAGCAGCGATGGCTTTCGTACATAGATTCGACCGCGTTCACCGATTTCAGAGGCCAGTAGAGGCAGGAGAGCCGGTAAGTACCACCAAACCTCCTCGTATTTTGACGCATTCAATTTTGTCATTAATGCATGCTAGTTTGCAATAAATGTGCTTAGGAATAGGGCACCAAAAAGTGCAAAAACGTGCAACCGCGTCTGTGTCTGCCAAGCGCGTCTGTGTCGGTGCCAGGCGCGTCTGCGTCTGGAACCGCGTTTGTGCTTGATGTGGGCATGTTCATGTCCTGTAGGGGCGTTTATGTTCCAAAGTCGCGTCTGTGATTAATTTAGGCACGTTTATGTCAAAAAGGCACATCTGCATTGTACAGGCGTGTCTATGCAGTCTTCAGGCGCGTTTGTGAGTCAGAAACGCGTCTGTGAGTTAAAAGCGCGTATATGTCAAAAAATGCACAGTTTTAGTCTTCTAGGTCAAATCGGCAGTTCTGTGATGGACATACGCTATCGATTGGATAAGCTGCTGAGAGGATACACTCAAGCATGTCCTCTAGGAAGACTAGGATAGATCAAGGCACTTTGTGATGAATAGGGAGCACCAAGATAGAGTACTTTGTGATGAATAGTGAGTACCCAAAGTGTGAGCAGCACTTTGTGATGAACAGGGAGTGCTAAATGTGAGTAACACTTTGTGATGAACAGGGAATGTCACACACGTAGTACTTTGTGATGAACAGGGAGCACTACTAAGATAGATAGCAACACTTTGTGATGAACAATGAGTGTCACTAGAATAGATAACCATATGCATTTAGATAGCGAGTAGCATTTTGTGATGAACAGGGAATGCCACGATAACTGACATGATTGATTGTTTGACTGCAGGAGTATCTGCCTATGCTAGAGTCACGGGAGAGATTCCCATCCACACAGATGTTGCAACCAGAGTTGTCATTTCAGGATAGAGCTGCCATTGAGGAGATGGGATTGAGACACGTATTATATGTGCCTGAGTTTCGGGCAAACATGGGTTTGCTGACTACGCTGGCGGAGAGATGGCACTCTGAGACATGTACATTTCATTTGCCGATGGGGGAGATGACAGTGACCCTCAAGGATGTCTACAGGATATTGCATATACCGATCGATGGAGAGTTGATCCCATACGATCGTGATGGAGACAGGGAGGCTTTGAGACGGGTGTTCCAGGATCCCGGGCTAGAGATGAGAGCAGGGCACGTGGCATGGGATACCATGACTGCGACAGGATTATCCTTGCCAGCTATGATCGGAGGAGTCATCAGTGGGTTCCTGTGTCCGGACAGGGCGACATGGGGGTTGGCAGTGGGCTAGGGAGGAGCACTGGAGATATTGGTGACTGAGCACACCAGGTATGCATGGGGTCCATGTGTCTTGGCACATCTGTATTATGAGCTTCACCAGTTCGTCTACCATAGATCAGTGGGACTGGGTTGTGGAGTGACACTGCTACAGGTGTGGGCATATGAGCATCTGCCTATCACACAGCCGATACACTTTAGGGGTAGAGGTCAGGGGTGGAGCTTTGTGCATCTTTATGATATGATTACTTCACAGCCTCGGATTGGCAGGTTAGAGCACTGGAGGCATGTGATAGATGACATTGATGTAGTCATCTGGAGGCCGTACCTGGGGTGCGAGGAGTGGGAGGATGACGCAGTGGAGCTGCCTTATACCTTCAGGAGCAGATATTTGATTGGGTGGATGCCCTATATATTGGAGAGACAGCTGGTGGATAGGGTTGGCAAACAGTTTGGCCGGATCCAGCGGATGCCCCGAGGCTCGGGTATGTATGCCCGTACAGTGAGGGATCAGGCGCAGTTTGGACCGCTGTTGTCATATGATCAGGCAGTCACACAGCTGGCAGAGATGATGCCCCTACCCTAGGACATGTGGCCTGAGATTGAGGATGCAGGTATGGATGCAGAGTATACAGCTTACTGGGCAGAGCATCCATTCCCTCGACTGACAGATCCAGGGGAGCTACTGGATGGAGAGGTAGGAGGAGATGATGATGATGATGGTGGGGGTGATGGGGGTAGAGGCCGATGGTGGCGGAGGGGAGTAGTTGGAGAGAGGAGGGTGGCACCTCGGAGAGAGGGTGGACAGGAGGGATAGGCCCAGGTGGTGAGGGGTCGTGGTGGAGTGCCCCTGCAGGTACCAGCAGCACAGGGTCCTAGAGCACAGGGACAAAGATAGGGACAGGTGCCAGTATAGGCACCGGGATAGAGACAGGTACAGGGACCTAGGCATCTACCAAGATAGGTACCCATTCAGGCACCAGTACAGGTACAGGGAGGGGTACAGGGGCAGGCACCCACAGAGGGAAAGCCACGGGTAGAGGCAGAGGCAGAGGGGGTTGACCCAGTGGAGGCTGAGCTGCTGGATCTGAGGGAGATCTGCCAAGGCCAGGCAGACGAGATTTAGGATCTGGAGAGGGAGAGGGATCGACTCAAGACCTGACTCAGGGATACTGAGCGGGAGAGGGATCAGGCGATTCAGCGCTACACTGAGGCTGAGACAGCGCTGAGGGTAGGGAGGCAGGCGGCGGAGGACATAGGAGCAGGCTACGCATATGTGCTACGAGCCGGAGAGGAGATCGCCTACTGGAGGGACCCGTATTATGGTGTCGTGCTAGCAGATCAGCGGGCGAGGAGCTTCCATAGACCATCGTGGACAGCGACGGCTACGGGAGGGAGCCGGAGGAGACAGGCATCTAGTGGTGGGGTCATGGGTCCTCCACCACCACCAGATAGGCAGGGTGATCCTAGAGCGGGTCCTTATAGAGCTCAGACTCCGTCGAGGCCAGGCGGCTCCGAGGGAGGGAGTTCATGATAGCCATAGAGGGCTCCCTTGTATCAGTATTTGTACCATTTTTTGTATTGTAGACACCTGCGGGTGATTGTAGCCATATGATTTTTTTGACATCACTGTATCATGACATTTTTTATTATATATGAGACATGATTCATTTTTTGCGGCAGCTATATGCATGTGTACCTATGTGATGAGATGTTCTTATGTGATGCTTATGATATGGATGCAAATATGTACATGATGCAATGCAATATTTTTGTTCTTTTATGTTTTATATGCTATGCTAATGCAAATGTGAATGTATGTAATGCAGATGAATATGATAATGCAAATGTAAATTGTGCTAACATGTGTTGTATGCAGGATGTGATGCAATTGTGATATCTATATGTATGTATGAAATACTTATATGTGGTAATGTAGGTGCAACTACATGAAATGCAAATATTTTTGGTGTGTCATTATACTCAGTCATGTGATAGCAGGCTACGCGGACTCGAGAAGGATGTTGGAAGTCAATCAAGAAGGGGGGGATGAAAGACAGAAGATATGAAAGTGAAAGAGCTTCTTGTGCGTTATCATCATTGAGCTTTATTATGGCAAGTAGGTTATGACAATCGAGGCTTGTGTTCGACCCAGAAAGTCATTGTACCTATTTGCATGGAGATAAGACAGTCTCAAACAAGGAATGCCCCAGTTCACACTAGACTCACAGTGTCCTCATATCCTTGGACAAGTCATAGCATTACTAAGAGACAATCCACAGACAGCAAATGCAAATAGGTGATGATACCCCATCCTCGCCTTTCTAGTCAAAGACATCCTGGAGATAGAATATCTAGTCAAAGACATGTCACCAAAAAAAAAAAAAAAAAGATGAAATCAAAAGAAAACCAAGACTCGACACCAACATCCACTGTAGTCCTCAAGTTTAGTGTCTCTTGTCACTTGTATAAGTCTTATATGATTGTGGTCACAATGTTTACTTCCACAGAAAGGATAGATAACACTGAACCATAATGTTGTCTGAGTCTGTTGAAAGATTTGATTTGTTGAAGTCCATTGTTGCTGCTGTGTCTCATCTGAAACTGACTGAATCCATGAAGCTGATACTTTATTGCGGAGAAGATGAAACTTTATTGCGGATCTATGATGCAGATGTTGCTTTATTGCGAATTGTGCGTGAATAGACTGAAGAACGCTGGAAGAAACTGTACTCCTCGAAACATGTGATGTTCTCAGTTCCACACCCATCACTAGATGTAGAATTGCCTTAGCCACAGATAGGATCTGATTTATTATGGATGGAAAGGGATGAAAAGGGATGGTTATTATGAATGGCTAACCAATCTTGGGTAGATCAATAACAAGCCATGATGGGACTGGGTAAGTTTATTATGAACGAATAGGTTGTGAGTGTGTGCAAAGTGCAAGGATGAAAGTGAATCCTGAAGGAGGGAGGAGAAAAGTCTTTACGCATGGCACTAGTGACCCAGTTTTCACCATGGTACTTGCCCAGGGCACCACTGAAGTGGTTTTCACCGTTGGACGAAATTATTTCTCTTTACTTTTTTCAATTTTTCAATTTTTTTGTGTCACGAGGCGCCTGTTTGCCAGGTTTTCACCAAGTAACGATTTTTTTGTTTTATAATTTTTTTTTGTATTTTTGAATTAGGATATTCCGATGAGCTATGTGTAGAACCTGCGAAGGTGCATGTTGTTGATAGGATCCTCCAAAGTTTCACCTTCTGTAGTAGAGAGCTGATATGCCCCAGATCCATATACGGCTGTGACGATGTAAGGACCAAGCCAGTTTGGTTCAAACTTGCCCTTCTTCTCTCTGTCTTGCTGATTCTTAGGGTTTTCTCTGAGAACCAAGTCACCTACCTCAAATGTGTGAGGCTTGACCTTGTGATTATAGCTGTGACTCATTCGTTGTTGGTAAGCCTTGAGATGATTAAAAGCAATTTGTCTCCGTTCATCCAACAGTTCTAGTTCTTGTAGGCGAGAGACCCTGTAGTCTTCATCAGTGATGATGTTTTGCAAAGAGACCCGTAAAGAGGGTAACTCGACCTCAATAGGCAAGATGGCTTCAGCACCGTAGACAAGTGAATATGGTGTAGCTCCTGTAGGTGTGCGGACACTTGTGTGGTAGGCCCAAAGTGCAGGATTGAGTTGGATATGCCAGTTACGGCCAGCGTCGTCGACTGTCTTTTTGAGGATTTTAAGAATTGTTTTATTAGACGCCTCAGCTTGGCCATTACCTTGGGGGTAATATGGTGTGGAGAAACGATGGGAGATATGGAAGCGGTCACAGAGTTCACGAACATCCTGATTTTTGAAGGGACGCCCGTTATCAATAATAATGGACTTAGGAATACCATATCGGCAAATGATATAGTTAAGGATGAAAGTAGCAATCTGTTTTCCAGTGACTTGTGTGAGAGGCACGGCTTCAATCCATTTTGTGAAATACTCTATGGCTGTGATAATGAATTTATGACCATTGGAAGAAGGAGGGTGAATCTTGCCTATGAGATCGAGTCCCCACTAACAAAAGGGCCAAGGAGACGCAAGTGGTTGTAGTTCTTGTGCCAGTGCATGTATGAGGTCTCCATGAATTTGACATTGCTTACATTTCTTGACAAACTGATATGAGTCTTTTTCCATATTGGGCCAGTAATATCCAGTCCTAATGAGTTTCTTGGCCAAGGTAGGACCACTAGCATGCGGACCACATATCCCTTCATGCACTTCACGTAACACAATCTGAGCTTCTTCACTTTCTAAACATCTAAGAAGAGTGCCATCTAGACCTCGTCGGTATAGGATATCAGCTAGAATGACATATCAAGAGGATTGGCGAATGAAAGTGCGGCGTTGGTTGTTTGATAGATCAGGAGGTAAGATATTGTCGCGAAGATATGTGAATATGGAACCATATAACTGGGATTCGGGACCAACAACGCATATCATTTTAGTAGGAGTGATCTCATATGACGGAACCAACAGGTTGTCTACCAAGAACTCATAGCAGGTCTCATTTTGAGGTAAATCAATCAATGAAGCAATTGTAGCCATGGCATCTGCGGCGTGATTCTGCTCTCTTGGTATCTACTCAAAGTCTATCTTTGTAAAGTGCTGTTTCAGATCATCCACCATTTGCTTGTAAGGCAGTAATTTTTCATCTTTTGTTTGGTAATCATCAGTTGCTTGGCGGATGACAAGTTGGGAGTCTCCAAAAACATGAAGTTCCTGGATCTTCCATTGAACTGCAATTCGTAATCCTGTTGTTAATGCCTCATATTCCGCTATATTGTTAGTGCAAGGAAATGATAAGCGGTATGATTTTGGTATAGAATTGCCTTGAGGAGTTATAAAGAGAATACCAGCTCCTGCCCCATGCTGTGTGTATGAGCCATCGAAGTACAGTTGCCATGGCTTTGCACGTGACACTGTTAAAATGGATTCATCTGGAAATTCTGAATTTAAAGGAACATCATCTATCATGGGAGCATTTGCTAATTGATCTGTGATGGCTTGTCCTTTTATTTCTTTTCTGTCCACATACTCGATGTCGAATTCACTCAATATCATTACCCATTTGGCCAGCCGCCCAGTAAGTGTAGCTTTGTTGAGAAGATATTTTAATGGATCAATTCTTGCAATCAACTTAGTCTTATGAGTAAGCATATAATGTCGTAATTTCTGTGAAGCAAAGACTATAGCAAGACATGCACACTCGATCGGTGTGTAGTTTAGTTCGTATCCCACCAATGTGCGACTGATATAGTATACTATTTTTTCCTTGCCTTCAGCAATTTGTTGCGCTAAGAGTGCCCCAAGTGCTGTTGGAGTAGCTGAAATGTATAATAACAGTGGTTGATCTGGAACTGGTGGCATCAGAACTGGTGGATTTAGGAGATAGTCTTTGAGCGTCTAGAAAGCCTATTGACAGTTATCATCCCATTTGAATTTGATGTTTTTATGTAGCAAGTGTTGAAAAGGATTGCACTTATCCACCAGTTGTGCTATGAATCTTCGGATGGACTGGAGTCTGCCTTGTAAGGATCAAAGTTGACTGATATTTCTTGGTGGTTGCATTTCCAAGATAGCTTTGACTTTTGCTGGATCCGCTTCAATTCCTCTTTTGGATACAATGAATCCTAGGAGTTTCCCAGAGGTTACTCCAAAGACACATTTCTTAGGGTTTAATCTTACTTTGTACTTTTCCAATCGATCAAAGGCAACTGAAAGTATGTCCAAATGTGTATTTCTGTCTATTGATTTGACCAAGAGATTGTCAACATAATCTTCCACAGTTACATGCATGAGATCATGAAAAATAGTAGTCATAGCTCTTTGATATGTAGCACCTGCATTTTTCAACCCAAAGGGCATGACATTCCAGCAGAAAGTTCCCCACGGACAAGTAAATGTTGTTTTATGTTGATCCTCGGGTGCAATTCTTATCTGATTATAGCCAGAGAATCCATCCATTAATGATAGCATTTCATGACCTGCTGTGAGATCTACAATCAAGTCAATGTTTGGTAATGGGAAGTCATCCTTTGGACAAGCTTTGTTGATGTCTCTGAAATCTGTACATATTCTGATGCTGCGGTCTGGTTTACTGACAGGTACCAAATTGGAGATCCATTCGGGGTAATCAATTGGGCATATGAATCTGACATCGAGTAATTTCTCAAGCTCTGCTTTGACTAGTAATGCCACTTGTGGATGCATTTTCCTTAATTTCTATTTCACTGGCTTTGCCCCCGGTTTGACTGTCAAATGATGCATTACCAAAACCGGATCCAGTCCAGGCATATTAGCGTATGACCATGCAAAGTTGATTTGTCGTTCTTTGAAGAAGCTTATGAATTTTGATCTTTTGGACTCTGTTAATGATTGAGCCAGGAATATGTTGTGTGGAACCTCTTCTGTACCAATGTTTGTTTTGACAGTCTCCTCTACCAACATGGATGACTTTTCCTCATATGATGATGGGAGAATGTCGAGCCTTCCATCTTCGGGTGCCTCAGAGAGGTTTTCACCCTCAGATACGTCCTTTCTTTTTACTTTTTTGGGGTCAGATAGCGCCATAGTGTGGTTTTCACCATAAGACCCTTGATTTGTTCTTATTTTCACATTTTTGCGACTGGAAGGTCCGACACCCTCACCAAAATATGCCATGTTGTTGAGTTCTATGGTGTATCCTGCTTTGTGGTCCCCAGGGGGAAGATCATCTCGTATGCCAAGATAGTCAATAATAGCTTCGTCATTCTGAAATGTGTCAAATTGTGCTGGTCCTTCATAATCCCAGTCAATGAGTTGGTGGTGAACAAGGGGAAGGCCTTTAATGTTTTTAGAGTTTGCAGGGCTAAGAGTGAAGATATGGTTATATTCGGGTATATTGAGGCAATCGTCGAGGTCATCGATGGCACTCTCCTCGTCAGTTTCGATCGCAAGCGAATCCAAATTGTCATTACTAGTAGCGCCTTCCGGGACAGGTGTTCTCATCCTATGTGATTTCAACCTAGAACCTTGAGACAAGGACTGTGTAGACTCCTCATGGGTTGTTTCTTGACCAACTCTGAATTTGTTATAAAACTCCTCTTCTTCTGTGGGTTCATCTGGCTCTCTGAATGTCTCGGTGAGCTCGTAGTCACTGGAGGATTTGTCTGAACCCCATTCCCATTCGTTGGAATCTGTGGAATAGCAATCTTCTTGTTGAACTTTGGCAACTTTGATTTGTGATGCCTCTTCTATCCTTTTTGTGTGGATCTTGGAAGTCAGAAAACCAAGTCCCTTTGAGCGTTCTCTTCTTACAGTCAATTCAGGTTGTAGGGGTTCCATGACGCCTTCTTTGCGTAACCCAAGAGGGCTTTTTCCATCATACCCGAATTTTTGTAGAATCTTGAAGCCTTTGCCATATTTCTCACAAGGTATATTGATCTGATCATGTGTGTCATCTTCAATGTCTTTATAGATCATTTTGTATAAATCTTCCTCTTCCAATTCGCCCCATCTTTGAAAGGTAGTAGGATCCCATTTGAGCGTCATGATGAATATTTGCTTGTTAGGATGTGGCCTTCCATATTCTTTTGGAGAGCTCATGACTTGTCGTAAATACATGGTCTGATTTAAAGTGTATTCTCCCATGCCTTTGTCCTGAAATCTACTTTTAAGTTCACCTTGTTTTGATGTCGAAGGTTTTGATGTCGAAGGTTTTAATGACTCAGGGTCAATGTATGCCGAAGAAGGAACAGCTTCACGATTGCTGGGAATGATGGTCTTCGTATGTGATCTCAGGTTATTGCAATATATGAACGGATTAGGATCACCGTTAACTGTTACCTCGACTCCATTATGAGGGAACTTAATGCATTGGTGATATGTCAATGGGACTGCCCTCACCTCATGAATCCAAGGACGTCCTAGCAATATATTATAAGTGAGATCTAAATCTAGGACCTGACAAACCACATCCTTTGTAACTGGCCCAATTCTTAGAGGTAAGGTGACTGTGCCCTTGGATGAGCGTTCTTCATCATCATATGCCTTGATGGTAATTTGATTCTTTGAATTCATAGCTTTATCAGAATATCCCAATTGTTTAATGGTGCTCAATGTACAAATGTTTAGACTAGCTCCTCCATCTATCAGGACTCGCTTTATTCGATGTTTGTGTATGAAGGCTTCAATATGTAATGGTGCATTATGTGGCTGACTTACGGAGGCGTCATCGGCTTCTGTGAATGTAAGGGAATGTGGAATGGAAAGGTATCCCACCATGGCTTGAAATTGGTCCACATTCAGATCAGTAGGAACGGCGGTGTCTCTCAAGATTTTGTCAAGAATAGCCTTATGAGCAGGGGATATACGTAAGAGCTCAAGGATGGAGATGAGTGCGGGTGTCCTCCCTAACTGTTCTACAAGGTCATACTCAGGTTTAGTAGATGAAGAAGAGGTATTTTTAGTGGAGGCACCTAGCAAAGTAATCTTACCTCGACGAGTTGTAACATGACATTCAAAGGTAGGCTCGGAAGAAGATCCAACACCTCTTAGGACAATCTTGGGTTTTTGAGGAGGATTCTCAGGATTTTTGTTCTTGATAGTAATAGTATAGATATGATTGTCCATCAAGATGTGGTTGATAGTTGAGTCATAGTTGTAAGGTGCTCTAGTATAGTTGGCCTGATCATCTGTGACTTGGGCTTTTCCTTTGTCATGCTTTGGGAATGGTTCCTTAAACATCTCATGTTCTTGATTAGACGAATGTCCCTCAATCTCAATGTCACCTCTATCAATGAGATCTTGCACAATATTCTTCAGTCGATGGCAATTTCCCATCTTATGACCCTTGCTCTTATGAAACTCACAATACTCATCATCATTCCACCAATTTGGTTTGACCTTTGGTTCATATGGAGGAAAATCTGGAACTGTGATCACTTTGTTTGCCACTAGCTTTTTGAAGACTGATTCAAGTGGTTCTCCTAATGGAGTGTACTTCCTTTGTGGTCTGGAAGTTGTTTGAGTATTCACTTGATTGTTTGTAGAACTTGATCCTAAAAAGATGAACTTGGGTCTCACTGTATTGGCATCAACAATGCCATCGTTGACTGTGTTCTTGTTTTTATTCCAAAATATTGGCTTGTCTTTTCCTTTAAAGTCATCTTTGTTTTCCTTGAATAGCTTAATGACTCCTTGTTCAATTAGGACCTTTTCTGTTGCTAGGCCCTTTTCAATAACATCCTTGAATGTGGACAAACAAGCTTTCCTTAGATCATAGCCAATATCCTTGTTAATGTTTTGAGTGAACATTTCTACCATTTGTTTATGTGGGATTTTGCAAGAGCATCTGCTAGCTAGATTTCTCCATCTTTGTAAAAATGACGCAAAAGATTCTCCTTCCTTTTGCTTAGTATTGCATAGAGTAGTGACTGAGATATCTGTTTCTATATTGTAGGAGAAATGTTGAATGAATGCCTCTGCTAAGTCGCCCCATGACTTAATACCGGGAGGTAATTGAGAAAACCATTCCACAGCTTGATCGCCTAAGCTCTGCGGGAACAACCTCATCAAATATGTTTCTTCTGCCGCTACCTCAATGCAGGCTGTGAAAAATTGTCGTATGTGTGCCTTGGGGTCTCCCTTTCCTCTATACTTGTCAAATTTTGGTGTCACAAAGTGTGCAGGAAATGGAGGCATTGGGATGCTCTTATCAAATGGATAAGGACATATATCTCTCATAGTGTATGTTGGTTTTGGTGTACTCATGTCCTCCATTTTCTTTTGTAAATCTCTTATTTGTTGCTCCAAATTGCTCTTGGGAGGAGATCTATTTCTTGTAGCATACCCCATGTTTGGGATGCCAATTTGAGGAGGATCTTGTTGCATGTAAGGATGATACTGATCGTAGACATGTCCATATGGAGGTCTATATTGATGCGGCATATAGGGAGCACTTGGCATAGCTTCATGTTGAGGAACCCCATATCTATTTTGTGCATATATACCATATTCAATAGGCATTTCATTTTCCATTGTGTTGCCCCCAAATTTGACATGAGGTTTCCTTATGTCCAAATTTTGAGCATGCCTTTGAGTGTCCACTTGTTTTGATTGATCCATAGCTTGAGCATGTGATTGAGCATATCTATCTGCATAAGGCTTCCATAATGGTCTTCGAAGGTAAGTATCATATGTTTGACCATGTGTATGTGGGACCTCTGGTTTTTGAAGCAAAGCTGATGGTGATTCAGGTACCATATGCGGTCCTCTATTTCCTCCACTATTGGGTCTCCTTTGATCCATGTTGGAGTGAGTTTTTTGCGAGGGTCGGTTTTCCATAAGTTGAGACATGTCAAAGTCATGAGGTATTTTAGCTCCACTTTGTGCCATCATGTGTAAGAAGTATTGTCGATCTCTCTTCATTATCTCTTCAACCAATCTATTGAAATGAGGATTCATTATGGATTCTTCTATATCTGCTGATTGTATTGAGAAGTTGTCCACATTGTCATTGTGTGTAGCATTGTTGTTTGTAGTGTCTGTGTTCTCAACATTTGGATTGTTTCTATAAACCTCCATGTCAGGTAATGTAGTGTGCTCAGGATTGAAAAATAAATCATTGTCATACTCATAAGAACTCATGTTGGCGGACTCTTGAGCTTCTTTAGTTTCTCTCCTAGATTTTTGAAGACGGGTTTCAACCATGAACTAGGTGTTTGACCAAGATGTGAGAGACTAGATGAAAAAATGGAAACAGTATGGAAGACCAAGAGTTGTACGGAGCGTAAATGAATCTGAAGTTTACTTGCAATGTCCAAAGTGTAAGACCAAGTATGTAAGTAGTAGAGTAGGTGTGACTTCCAAAGAGAGGATAGTTTCTCTTGATGAGGTAAGCTGACCTTGACCCTAAGTAAGACCAAATGAGACCCAAAGGTAAGAAACCTTGATGAGGGACCACTTAGCAAAGTGTAGTTGTAGTATGTAGTATGTTGACAAAGTATGATGAGGACAAGCAAGTGACCTTTTGACTCAAGTTTAGACAAGTATGAATGTAAAATGGGATGTGAAGCAATGATGGACTGTATGAGACCCAGAGACAAGTTGAATGCTAGATGAAACCTAAAGAAACAACCTAGGAAGCTCAAGTATTCCGAAACTGATTTCTCTTGTTTGTTGGACTCTGAAATTTTCTTGCAATTTTGAGTACAGACGCGACTGTATCCTTCACAGACATGGTTTCCGGACACAGACGCTACTCTGTTTAACCCAGACGCGCTTCTGCGATTTTCTTGTTTATGTTTGCTGGACTGTAAAGATTTTGCAATTCCGGACACAGACGCCTCTGTATACTTCACAGACGCGATTCCCAGACACAGACGTGTCTCTGTTCGACACAGACGCTGATAAAAACATAGACGCTATTATGCCCTTCACAGACGCACTTAGATGACTCAGACGCGGTTAAAAAAGACACAGACGCATTTCTATAAACTTCGTACAATTTTTCCAATCTGTGAAGTTGTTTTGCTGTGACCAAATCTGACTGTTTGACTGTTTTTCATGACAAGAGGACACAATGTTGATGAGGACTCAATGTTTAGACTCCAAAAGTGTGTTGTTTGATGTAAAATGTTTTGCATACACTTGAAGACACAAAAGACACAATGTTTTGCTGTTTGGTCTTGAATGTTTGAATGTTTAACATAAGTCAAGCACAATTCTTATGGCTATCCAAGACAATAGTTGTTGATCCCACATAGGGTTTTACCCCCGAGGCTACGCTATTCAGAGTGGATACTTAGATGCTTGACCTCACTGGCTCCACCCTCGGCACTCACTTCTCGGGTCAGCCAAGCATCAGTCCCCATGAAAACTCTCCATGGCAAACTTTGTATCTCTACTAAGAACCGTATGTGTGTGGGCCGCTACCAGAGGTCCGACCTCCTGCCCCAACAACTAGAAGGATTTGGGCCTCTAAAACAAAATGGTGCTAGTAAGGGCATCCGCTCATGTGGCCATACATGCGGCACTTTCAGCTCTGTAAATATAGAAGGCTCCCAGCCGGTAGGGGTTACACCCTACAAATGATCAAATAAATTAGATCAAACGGGTTTATGGGGAGACATAGTATCGGTATGAACTAATCAGCACACGTTATCCATAGTTTTCACCATGAATACATTTGATTATAGTGGTTCGGATGAGGTGGGTTTTCCTCGCTACCACTTGGGTCATCCTCTTCTCACTAGTAGTCCTAATGACCACACGGGAAGACAGGCCCTCTAAAGATTAAACAAAAAGAGCCTATTGCTCAAGACACAAAAGACAATGATTCAATTTTAGTGCACCAATGGAAGTGTTTGCTAATCTATGAAAACAAGGCACACAACAAAATTATAAAACCCTAGCCAAGGCCCTGCAACAAAATTTGTTAGTAGTTTGGGTTGTTTCAAATGATCACCCCTTCCTGCAAGCACACAAGTTAGGTAAATTTTAGAAAAACCCAAAAAGACTTTGTGAAAAAGGGGCCTTCAACAAAAATGTTTTTGCTTCCAAAACAAGATGCACAAACTTGGTTAGCTAGATCTGCAAGGGTTAGTCCAAAAAATAAACCAGATTTGAAACCCTAGGTGCGAAATCCGAAAACCGAATCAAAGAAAGATTGAAATTTTGAAACATTAAAAACACAGATGCTGTTATACCAGACACAGACGCGTCTTTATGACACAGACACGGTTCTGTGATGCACAGGCACGGCCAAAACACACAGACGCGATCAGAAGTAACTCAGACGCGATTATGTAACACAGATGCCCCTGTCTGAGACCTGCAAAACAAAATTTGTTGAAAACACAAATGCGGTTCCCGCCTCCGCAGACGCTCCTAGAACTCAGAGACACGATCCGAACACTCGCAGACACAGAAATACCTAAAATGTCATCGAAAAATGTCCGATTTGCAACTTCAAAAATGCAAAATCTGCAACAAAAAGGTTAAATGCAAAGGGACAAGAGTCCCACCGGGCGTGCCAAAATGTATATGGTGAAAATAGATAACAATAATAACAAGATTGAAAGGCTAACTAGATTCAACCACAAAACCCTAGCCTAACAACAACAAAGATCCACCATAACATATGAAGATTACCTAAGACAATGCAAATCACAAGAAATCACAAAGATTATACCATCACATGTCCAATAGGGTTTTGATCTCCATTCTTCCTATCTCCATTGATCTTGCTTGATATATTTGCTCTCAGATTTTATATGCACAAGAGCTCAACAAAGAATGGAATGTGGTTGCAAGTAGGATCGTAGTGTAGTCAAGATGATCATTAGAATGCTTGATTAGAATCCATGATTAGGGTTTGATAATGAAGGAAGCATCTCCTTAAATAGAAGACACAATATGAAATGGAGGGATAAGATTGAGAGGTGTAAAAAGGAGGTCGGCTAGGATTAGAGGGTAGGTAGAAGAAATAGTAAAATAATGAAAGAGGTAGGTAGTGTATGAATTAAGAGATGAATGACATGTGTCATGTGTAGAAAAAGATAATGACTTAATTAAATAAATAAAGATTTATTTAATTAATAGAAGAAGTAGGACCAATTAAATAAATAAGATATTTATTTAATTTAGGAAAAGGATAATTTAAATAAATAAATGTATTTATTTAAATGAGAAATAAGGCTAGAAGAGGATAAATGAATTAATTAAATAAATAAATATTTATTTAATTAATAGAAGAATTAGGCTTAGATAATTAAATAAATAATATTTATTTAATTAGACATGACAATTTTAGGTGTCTACACATACTAATAGAAAGAGAATGTCTTGAAGTAGTTTTTGCATCACAAAAATTGAGACACTATTTGTTGAGTCATAAAGTCCATCTCATTGCACACTTTGATCCACTCAAGTACCTAATGAATAGAGTAGCACTAATCAGAAGACTTGCAAAGTATTTTATGATACTTAGTGAATTTGACATTGAATATGTCAATAGAAAATCCATAAAAGGACAAATCATAGCAGATCAACTTGCAAAAGCACCCCTACAAGACAAACATCCAATGGTGGTGGATTTTCTAGATGAATCAATATTTACAATATCAGCACAAACAAATTGGAAACTATTTTTTAATGGGTCTCACACAAATTATAGAACAGGAGCACAAATTTTGTTCATAATTCCTCGAGGAGATTCAATTCCCAAAACATCCAGGATCAGCTTCCCTTGCACCAATAACATTGTTGAATATGAAGCCCTAATAGTAGGACTATGCACTGCACTACAGTGGAAGATCATGGACCTACAAGTCTTTGGAGACTCACAACTTATTATTAATCAATTCAATGATGATTACAATACAAAAGATGATAATCTAACACCATACAAACAATTGGTGGAAGAATACAAGAAACACTTCACCAATATAACATTTAAATAGATACCAAGGGCACAAAACAAGGTAGCAGATGCAATGGCAATGGTAGGTTCTCTCTTGGATATGCCAAACGATGGAACTCACTTTGAATTTCAAGTGGAACAACTCATTGTCCTGGCTTATGAAATACCATCCATTGAACATGTATGTATGATAATAGGACTTTTGTCCCCATGGTACAAAGATATATATGCATACCTTCATGATCAATATATACCTCTTGATCTTTCATAAAATCAAAGGAAGGTACTCATCCAACAATTATCAAAACATTCAATTATTGTTGACACTTTGTATAGAAAAAGTGTAGATGACACCTTACTCAGATGCCTTAATGTTGAGGGGGTGCAAATCGCCCTAAAAGAAGTTCATGATGGCATATGTGGGGCACATTCTTTTGGACCTGCTCTAGAAAAAACACTATTGTGAATAGGTTATTATTGGCCTACAATGGAAAAGGACGCTTACAAGTATGTCCAAAGATACAAGCAATGCCAAAAGCATGAGAGCTTGATCCATGCACCTGCTCAAGATCTTCAGCCAATAACATCACCATGTCCATTTTCACAATGGGGATTAGATCTTGTAGGGAAAATAAACCCTACCTCCTCCAACGGAAATAAGTTTATCCTCACAGCTATAGAATACTTCATAAAATGGGTTAAATCAATCCCAATGACCTTCACAATAGGAAAGAAAATAGATAAATTCATTTTGAATTATATTATTTAGAGATATGGAGTACCCATGTGCATTGTAACTGATAACAGACGACCCTTCAAAAGTCAAGAAGTGAGTGAACTTTGTGAACAATTTCACATCCAACAACATTTTGCAACACCTTACTATCCCCAAAGCAATGGTCAAGCTGAGGTAACAAACAAAACTATTTTGAAAATTTTAAAGAAAGTTGTTAATGACAGTGGATGAGATTGGCATCTCCAACTAAATCCGGCTCTCTGAGCCTATTGAACTAGTGTCCGCACAACAACTGGTACCACACCATACTCTTTGGTTTATGGTTCAGAAGCTATTTTTCCTATCGAGGTATAATTTCCTTTGCTAAGAGTCTCTTTGAAAAACATTATCTCAGAAGAAGACTATAATTCCTAGATGAAAAATGATAAAGCACTCTGAATCATTTACAAGGATATCAAAACAGAATGAGAAGAAACTACAACACAAGAGTCAACCCACATTGCTTCAAAATAGGAGACATCATTCTTAAATAAAATCAAAGGAACCTCATTGAACGCAAAAAAAGAAGAAAATTTGAGCCTAACTGGTTAGGTCCTTTTGTCATTACCAAAGTAATTGGAAACGATGCTTATCATTTACAAAAAATGGACGGAGATCCACTCCTTGATCCCATTAATAGCATGCACCTAAAAAGATTTTACATCTAATGGTGGGATCATTTCAAATTTTAGTACTGCATTTGCATATTTCTTTACTGCATTGCATTGCATATCTCTATTTCAAGTGCATCATAATCGCTTGCATATCACCATTGCACAACATATAGTTGTATCAATAAAAACATGATGATTGTCTGAGTCATTCACCTATCTGCACTGAAAGGAATGAAGGTTGTATCATTTCCTAGATACTTGTTCATGAAGTCTTTAGGAGGTCTATAGTCATTCATCTTCAACGTCACCTTGTGATTAAGTTTTATCCTTGGTTGGGTAGAATTTTTTACCCCTTCTTAGCCCAGCATACCATAGAGCTAAACCTGGATGCAAAGCTAGTTAGACAAAAGCAAAGGCCAATAAACCCCAAGATTGAGCCACTAATGAGGAAGGAGTTGACCAAGCTCATAGAAGCCAATATCATCTTCCCTATCAAGGACTCCTCCTGGGTGGCCAACCTTGTCCCTGTAAGGAAGAAGAATGGGGAAATCAAATTATGTGTAGACTTTAGGGACCTCAATAGAGCCTCCCTCAAGGATCACTATCCCCTTCCCTCTATGGAGCAAATTCTCATTTACTACTACTAGTGTGGAAAATTTTCCTATCTTTTTCTCAATATCACCGGTGAGATTTTCAACAATCTTTTCAACTCTTTTGATTTGACTCTCTCTCTTCTTCTGATTAAATCCTATTTGAACTTCCAATTCTTTCTTCTTAGATGTCCCAAAATTCTTTTCTATTTCATCTACAGGGGCATCTATAAGAATCTTAGCATATAAGACCAAGATCTGTGCATCTACTTCATATCCCATTTCGGTTATCCATACCTTCCTAGGTTGAACAACTTCCATTAGAGATTCATCCTTCTTGACCATAAAGCATATTTTAGTAGAGTACTTGTCAACAATATGTTTAGGTACCCTTTCTCTTTGCTTCATTGCCTTCTCAAAAGCCTTTAAGTATCCGCATAATGTGAATTTTCTACTCTGTCCCAAATCATTTATAGCATCTTGGATCTGCTTACCTATAGGGATATCAAAGACCCATTGCCTTTTGTAAGATCCCAGGACTTCATTAAGAAAGAATGGCATTAAGTAGACAACAAGATTGCCATACTAGAATGTACCCTTCTTTTCCCCTTTTATCTTTCCAAGATTAAGAATATGTTCATCACGCATCCATTCACATAGATCAAAAGCTCTAAGTCATTATAGATACCGAGTTGGTCATGTGGCTAGTGAAAAATCCAATATTCTGCTTCAGCACCACTGTAATTGTCATACCCAAGTAGGTTTCATTACTTACAAGTCAAGGCAAGAAAATAAAAGAAAAAATACTATGCCAATATCCATCTCAACGCAAAATTAAAAAAATGATATATTACTAAAATATCATGCATACAAGTGCGACAATAAAGCTTGACTATTGTAACATGAAAGTAACTCCATCAAGGCTATGGACGCCTATTGACAATGGAGCAATATTTAAGAGATTACAGTGCATAACCTCGTCAGAGCCCTAAAAGCTTGCTGGCAGCGAGGCTCTATCTAGGATGCTTTTGAGTTCAGAATAACTCACGTAGCTAGCCACATAGGATTCTAAGGGTCTTTGACATTTATAAAAGTCAGAATGAATCTAAATGCACACACATGGGAAAAAGAAGATCAAAGTTTCAAGAATTGATGGAGAGGTTTTTTGCGCCTCCATTCATAAATCTTAGTTACATAGTGTGTTAGGTTTGATGGTCTAAGATTTTCTAAGAATGGATTGAACTCCTATCTCTGAAACGTTTCACACCTTCAATTCAATCAGTACATGTCAAAATCAAGGAAACACATAATCATCCTTGTTCGAATAGGAACTGCATCTTCATCTTGCATACTACATTAGTATACTTCATGTCAAAATTCATTGTCTCTGCATACATGTTGCATATCATCATATAGGGTTGCATACCTAGGGGCATAACTGAAAAAAATCTAAACATTCAGATAAAGTCATGAAAAAATTCTAAACATTTAGATAAAGTCATGAAAAAATTCTAAACATTCAGATAAAGTCATGAAAAAACCCTAAAAATTAGATAAAGTCCTGAAAAAAATTTCAAAATCAAAAAAAGTCCTAAAAAAAAATCAATCAAAAACATCAAATAACAAAAAACAAATCAATCCAAAAACATCAATTAAAAAACCTACAATAAATTGTCTCACAAGAATCAAACACCCTAGCAGATATCCAACAAACACTTCGCATGAAGTTAAACAAAGGATATAACTATCTTGTCAAAACGTCTACAATCAAGTTGATCAACTCTCTAATCTACCGAATAACTATCAAACTATCAATGTGATCAACATCTTGTCTTAAACAGAATCGGTACACTCGAAACTAGATAGGTCAATCTTAAATGGGGTCCAAAACTTTTGAAACCAGACATTATCAAAATCACATGAAACATATCAAAGAAAAGATAGTCAATCCAACTACTAAGTTTTGTCTATTTTGGTTGACTCTTTTTATCAAATTGGTGAAGATCATTGGTTTTAGATACTCAAGGATGTGGAAAAAGTGACTAGAGGAGTCATGATGGGAATGATCCTTTTTCTTTGTTTGTTGTTTTGTGGTTTGAACCAATGAAGCTCTTGGGTAATTTCTCTAGTGGGTGTATGTGATAGGAGCATTTAGCTTATGGATGCCACACATACCTCGACCCCTAGCGTAATTCCTAGAATGGAGGGTTCATTCCTTGTCCCTAGCGTGTTTTTTTCTTTGCAATGAGATATCTATACATCTTGGTTCTTCATACCCTGGTGTAATAAGCTCCATTGTTAAATAATAAGGCTCAATAATGATAATGTATTGCACTATGAATAAAACAATGAAGACTTTCTCATCAAAATTCTATCAAATTGATTCTATCATATCTACTTCTAGAATAAATAAAGGTTGATTCGATTGATTTATCATTTCATACCATTCCTTCTAATCTATTCTCCATCTAACAACTAACAATTCTTCCAAATTCACGATTTTCAACACCTATTTTGACACAACAAAAAAACTCAAATCGCATTTTCATATAAATCATTTCACATAATGTTGCATTTGTCCATTGCATTATCACAATAATTTCATCAATATTCACATATACATTGATAGATCACAAAATAAAGAAACATCACTGCATTACCAAGTAAGCATAAGCATAAAAATAACAAAGAAACATTAGACCATTAATTTCATCATCAAATAGCTCATCAAGAATGCATATCATATATCTAATAGAAATGTGTCAAAATACATCGTATATATGATACAACATCAATAACAAAACTCTCAACCTATGCTGCCTCTATCAATAGGTGTATCTTGCCTAACTTCAGTATGTCCCGACGGCACCCTAGGTGGACCCATCACTCCTCCATTATTAGTATGTCGAGAGGTAGATTAAATCGATCTCTTCCCCATGAAAGAACTAAAAATAGGCTCCCTTTGACCCTCAGGAATGGATCTCTCATAAGCCTGCCTATAGTAAATAGCCTCCTGTGCAGCAACAAAATATCTATCTACCTGGCTCCGTGCCTTTGTCACCCGCCCAAATAACTGATCATATGCATCCTTGGTGATCTGAGCTCTCCTAAATTCATCATCCCTCTCCCTCTACAGTAGATCTCTCTTAGCGGCTATCTAATCCCTCTCTTTAGTCAACTCCTCCATCACCCGCCAATACTAATCTCTATCCTCCATCCGCTGCTACCGCAAAGTAGCGACCAAGTCCTCTAAACTCCTAACTTGATCTCTCAATCCCTCCTCATCTCCTCTCTTTGCACCTCCTAAATCTATATCCTAGGTATGTCAACATCATGTCCATTTTCCTCACCCTCATCCCCATCATTTCTCAATGAGCCTAATGTTGACTCATCGCCCTCACTATCACTCCTATCAGAATTGCCCAAAGATGCAGTCTCTCCACTAATATCCACATCCTCCTCTCCACTCTCTACCTACTCTACAATCACTACTATCAGATCTATCTAACCTCTATATCTCCCTCCTCCATCTCTCCCCCCATCTCTCCCCCCACCACTCCCTCTCCCCCTGGGACCCCTGCCATGTCTAATCTATTGAGCAACAATTTGAACTATTGGATCTATCAAAGGTATGTGTATGTGTTGTATCCACCATACACTATATTGTGTTGTGGTCCTCAGATCCGCTACACCAACCCGCCATCCCCACTGAATAGGAGCAAGAGCATCAAACTCAGCAATAGAAACATGAGGTTGCAAGCAAGCACCCCAATCACCAACCTCTCGAGTAGTGCGAGCAAAATAAGTTGTCACATTCAAAATACCCTGTACTCCCTGAACTGTTGGAGTACACGGCCAAGAAGATGCGTATCAATAACCCTATGGCCACCCACGTCTCGACCAATAGTATATTTCTATTGTCGACAAAAAGGAAGATGTTGGGCATCATCAGCTCAACCGAGGCAAGTGAGATAAGATCTCCATGAGATACTATAAGATATCAATCTGTTGATGCCAATACAAGATATTACCCGACGCCCTACATCTCACACCAACGGTTTACCTATAAGCATATGGTTGCTCTGGCTCAAAATCAACATGTAACATAGGATGGAATATAGCTATGTGCTCCCAAGCCCACATCTGGAGCAAAGTAATGCCACATCCAACTGATTTCTATCACAAATAAACAATCCCAAGCAAACACCCATCTATCAATAATCATATCATGCATGACACATCCCCATCCAACATGGAAAGCATGGCTACATCTATCAAGGATCAATAATCTAGCAAAATTGCAAGCAAGAACAACGGTGAGATCATCATAATCAAAATCATCCCAATGAATCTCATTATGATTATGAATATGGAGATCCTCCTCCAAACACTCAAACAGTGCACACAAAGCAGATACACCATCACGATGATCAAAAGTAACTTGTGTACCAAATATCAGAACGTGTAATATATGCCACACATCCTCAACTATGATGAATGCCTCACCTGTCGGCAAATGAAAAGAACATGTCTTCAAATGCCACCGCTCAATCAAAGCAGTAATCATGGCCCTGTTGGCTGTAACCTCAGGCAAATGTGCTATGTGATAGAATCCAACCTATCGCAATAAAGCATTATCCTCTACGTCCAACTCATGACATCGATCAAGACCATCTGGCCTTGTCTATCTAGCAAGCAATACTGGACAATGCTCCTGCATTTGGAAAATAGAAAAAATGAATTAGTTACATCTTTGCATTATCAAGACGCATAAATAAATGCCTATCATCATCAATTGCAAAATACTTAAACCAAATACAAAATTATTTAGGCAATTGTGAATTAAAACTTTCAAATGCGAAATGATTTAAGCAATTATGAATCAAAACTTTCAAATGTGAATTGATTTAAACAAGTGTGAATCAGGAATTTCAAGTGCGCAATTAAAAATCAATTGTGAAGCATAAAAACCAAATGTGAATATTTTATAGCAAATGTGAAAAAATTGACTGTCAATTGCGAAATGCATGAAAGTTGACCTATCAAAGATCGATGCAAAAATTAGAAAAAATAGATGAAAAAAGGGCATAAATTTTGACAACTCACCATGCCACCAGTGTCGGGAGGTCTCTGATATGACCGCACTCATTCAGAAAAATGCAGTCTCGCTCTGTGACCTACCATTTTGCTCCAAGGACGCTGAAAGCACTATAATCTCAAAGGAATTCTTACAAAGCAAGTTAGTGCAAATGAGCTCAAATCAATACCAATTTTCAATTTATAGCTCACAATTAGGGTTTTTTGCCATCCTAACGGTCGTGGGCCTCTCTAACTTCAACGCAATTGTAAACATGCCAAATGAGATTGAAACCTTACCAAACTGCACATTATCACTTTCTTGCATATTTCCAAAAAATGTCTTCATTCCACAATTTTTTGACCACTTTTTCCGAGGGGGCATATTTAGAGTGTCACCAGGGCATACGGGGCAGAATTTTTCATTTTTTTTTAAACAACATCGTTTCGACATTGTGTCAAAGAGGGACAAATGTAGACACCTAAAAATGTCTCATCAATGCTACATTAATTATTCATCTATTTAATTAAGTAATTATTTAATTATTTAATTAAACTAACCTATTCTTCTAATCAATTCAAATCATTATTAATTGTCCAAACTTTTATATCATTCTAATTAATTAACCCTATCTCAATTATTAATTAAATATCAATTATTTAATTAATTACGACCTTTTCCTTAGTTAAATAATCTTTATTATTTAATTAATTCAATTTCCTATGTTTAAATAATTTTATTTAAATTAATTAATTAAATTCCTCCAATTCCCCAAATTATAATTCCAATTAATTCCATCTAATTTCATTTCATTTCTCCCAAATTCTAATTCCAATTAATTTCATTTCCTCCAAATTCACATTTCACCAAATCTGAATTTCAATTAATTTCATGTGCATTTCAGCATTTGAAAGTCCAAATTCAAATCCAAATTGAAAATGAGAATCAAATTCAATTTCAAAATCCTACAACACATTCTAAAATCAGAACTGATTGATCAAATCAGTTATCTAATCAGTTAACTCAATTAACTCATCAATCATCCTTTTTAACTCTCAATCACCTTTTTTTGATTAATCCATCTAATCAGTCATCTCCCTAATCAATCCAGTCAACTAGCTAGTAAATTCAGTCTACTGATCAATCAATTGAGTTCACTAGCCAATCTATTTAGTTCACTCTCTAATCTATTGAGTTAACAAATCAGTCAAATATGTTAACTGATCAATCTAAATCAGTTATCTATCAATCAACACTTGAGTTCTATTTCTCACCCCCTTTGTGTTTAAAATATATAAATTCCACCTCATTTTCTCATTTCAAGCTAGAGAATCCAGAAAAGATAATCAAAGTCTTCAATTATTGTCCATCTTATGCAGGAAATCAAGTGCAATACCTGAGAGCCACCTACACAAACAACAATGGAAGCACAAATGGGGAATAGGGAGTTTAATTAGCTTAATTCTTCTACTTCTTTCATTTATTCTATTGCTTTGTGTTTAAAATCAGCTTGATTAGTTAAGGATTTTTGTGATTAATCCTTTTAGCCTAATTAGCTTACATTTGATGATTTCAAACATGATAAAAAGTAGTATGGAATAATGATATGGTCATGGTGGCCTACGAGTACTTTATTTCACTACATCTTAGGAAATTCTAGCTGGTTTGTGCTCCATGTCACCATATTTGTAACACCCTACCAAGGATTCCTAGAGTATAAAATAAAAGTGTACAAGAAATGCATAGAAATTTTATTTTTTGAAGTAATTAAGTGTCATCATGAATTACATATACAAGCATAATTCTCAACCATCAACTAAGTATCAACCCACCAAGAACATACAGAAGACTAAACTCTTGGAACACCAACCAAAATAACTCAAGTCACTTCTAAGGGTTCCTAGATGTCCCTACCTTAGGAATGCATCCATGACAAGTTCAATCACTTGTGACCTACTAGGAGATGACTAAATCAACCTCCAACTCAAAACCAACCTACCTAAGTTAATTTTAAAACACCAATAGAAATATTCCTATGATAACATCATGATACATCAAGGATAAAGGATTATATGATACCAAACATCATGCTCGATTCCAACATCGGTGCACATAAGGCAATATCAATACATATCTAATATCAATTATATATTCATATCCAATTGGAGTGTCCATTACATCCATGGTCAATGATACAATACATGGTACAATATATAGATGGTTACATCTCACAAGAAAGAGATAATTTAAGAAGGATCCAGTGTTAAGGAAGGAGGTAGCATCCATCAAGCTAGTCATGAACCAAGTTCTTCAATCCCTAATGGTGGTTGCCAATGCCACCCAACCATGTGGTACCCTTAGGTCCACCCCTCGTGCTTGTGTATATAGTCACATGATCCAAACAGTCATACATGAATATAGGGATAGCAATGGGTTTACACAAGATCCAACATGGAGAAAATTATCAATCATAAACATACCAACAAGAGTCATAAAGCCACATCAATATGATAATACCAATGATACATCATTATCATAAAAGAGAAAAAATCAAGTATAAAAGGTTCTTGACCAATACTAAGTATAAATACCAAAATAATGAGGAAGCATCCTCAATCAGCAACAATAAGAACAAGGAGGCACTCACAAGAGAAACACCAAAATTGCCATGAGGTATATATCACAACAAGATAACGAGAAGATCCAGCAACAATAAATCCATAGGGTACCACTCAACAATCAAGACCTAGATACTATAATTCTAGTGTAGGGAGTGTCATCATGTGTTCTCGTAAGGACATGCCACACATAATGGAAGCATTCTCTCATACAGATGAGAATGATGATCATGCAAGTCCCAGTGCTACATGAGTGGGCATGTCTCTCCGGATAAGTCCCAGCACTCCATGTCCGAGAATGCCTTCCCAAGTCATCCTTAGCCTCATACTATCACTCGAGGAATACTTGGGGAACCACTTATCTTAATTAATATTTTATCTCATCCCAAGTTTATTATTAAGATATCACTTGATAAAGAAACTCCCCAACGTGATTTCATGCATACCACTTTGGGTCGAGTGTGCATTGGGAGCCACTCCCTAGACCCACTATAGTACCTAGTCCTAGGCTCATCTTAAATTTAGTAAGGTATCAAAGTAAAACATAATGCAATGATCCATTTATCATATTCACATAACATCATATGTCCCTTTTACACAATACCATATCATCCAATACAAGGCATACAAAATTGGTCATGCTACCAAGAGAATTAGATCCACTTGATCCCACAATGAAGTACAATCACATAAGATAATAAAATTATCCATATCAAGATTCCCATAATCTTATAGTCATACTTTCAATTGCTCATAACAAGCGTTAATGCATCAATGTACCCAAAAAGGCACGAGTCAAATAATGATCACAACCTCATTGCAACTCAACGTACCCACATCAATACATCATCTCAAGAATCAATAAAAATACTGAATTTCCCATACATGAAGATACTATGGAATAGATACATATACTTTCATCATAATAGCATCACAAGAAGTCATGAACATAGTGCATAATGAGCCATAACTCAAGGAGAAATCATAAGGCCACATGAGCATGAAGATGAATCCAATTTGATCTGGAATCAAGTATACAAGCATAATGTTTCATGTCACAATATAAAAACATGTTAAAAACATCATATTTTATTCTCATTAGATTCAATTAGGTCCTAGAAAGTCAACCTATAGTCCAAATGATTTCAAA
This sequence comes from Cryptomeria japonica, assembly GCF_030272615.1. Taxonomy (NCBI): domain Eukaryota; kingdom Viridiplantae; phylum Streptophyta; class Pinopsida; order Cupressales; family Cupressaceae; genus Cryptomeria; species Cryptomeria japonica. The sequence continues at coordinate 257,160,868 of NC_081410.1, forward strand.
CTGTTGGAATCCAAGAACACTGAGAGGGGGGAGGTGAATCAGTGTTCTGTTAGTTATAATATTTTTAGCCTTATTAACAAATCCACTTATTAACCGATATGCATAAAAGAAATTAACAACAAGTAATATTAATGAAACCACATGAATCAACACCATAACACAAAGATTTATATGTGGAAAACCTCAAAGAGGAAAAACCACAGTGGGATTGGTGACTCACAATATCTATCCATTGGCCAACTAAATAAATATTACAAGAGGGGCATGCACATGCAGGAAGGCACACTTCCTAGAGCACACTTCTCATCACAAAAGGATCCTCACTGACTAGAGATACAATGTACTAGATTACAAACAAAAAATGAACTCAGAATGTGCATCTACTATGCTGGATGAGTTTCGGTTAAAGAATTGTCTATACCGCTTATACTATAACATCCCTTACCGGTGACTTAGATCGCTTCCCAAACCTCTAGACAAATAATCAAGACCGATTACATATCTTTGCATTTGCACTATATCTATCAAGATCTTGCTTCACATAACATCACATAACCTACCGCATCTCTTATCTAGCATATATCTAAAATCACCTAACCGGACTGACTTATATACCCATTTACATGAATAAACACAAATGCCTTATGTAGGCTTACAATCATATTACAAATGATAAGACACATGTCGGCCCAAACAAATAAATATGAAACAATATGATTGTTGTCACTTTCATGCTTGCCAGATCAATCACCTATGTCAGCCTTAGAATACTAGTTCCAAGTTTGTCAGTTACATGCTTGTCAGTTCCCTGAATCTCGGTGAAGTGAATGTCGATTACCTTGATTTCCAGATCTACCATGAAGTGTTTTTCCATCAATAAAAACACCTATAACTTGGATGAGTGTCAATTGCCAACAATCTCCCCCTTTGGCATTGATGGCAACACTCATGTGAAAAATGGATTGTTGAAGTATTGTACCGGTTCCTGTCTGAAATCTAGTCTCCCAAAACTGATCTCAGAAGGTTGCTCCCCCTGAGCTATACATTACATCTTATGTCCCTTGACATTTTTCACATCCACCTCTCCCCCTTTGACAATAATGCCAAAGGCTGTGGCTCAATGAAATTATGTACAAATCAACATTGTGAATACCAGATCTAAATGTACTTGAAAATATATGGATAAGAACCCTTCAAAAATGCCAAATAAGCATCCCAGTCGGATTTTAAAATTCCTAAAATTGATACAAACCCATTTAGAATGTAAGTGTGCAATTCTTCTTCTGTTAGGGTTGTCGGTGTGGGCATATTCATCTGGTCTATACATTCCTGCTTATTAAGTAACAAGGTATTAAGTGGGGACTTACCAAACCTCTCAATTCTCTGGCCTGCCAGATTAATTTGTCCTATACCTTCTCCAGGACTGAAATTTCTGACTCTAAAAGAATAATTTTACCATCAAGAGAGTTGGTCAAAGATTTAGTACCATCAAAACTGACTACAAGTTGTTCCAACTTGTCCTTATCCACCTTAACTTTATTATCCAAGTCTTCTATTAGTTTAGTTGTGTTAGTGCAAGACCGGTATATGCAACTACATTGATGAAGAGATTCATCAATCCTTGTCAACTCTTCTGTCAGCTTAGCTTTGTCGGATATGATCATATTATCATAGGTAACCTTCCTAGCTGCATTATACATTTCCACAAATTGTCAGTTTGACAATTGTTGAAGAGTTTGTACTCTTTTGAAATGTGCTCAGTCAAACCTTTCAACTTACTGGATGGACTTGCAACCTGATATATCTTGCATTCTAGTGCAAGTTGCTACAAAATTGGAATAGCCTTCTCAATAACCTGTTTATCCTTTGATTCTTCCTTCCTCAATTTCTAAGTCGCAACAAACATCAATTCAAAACTACTCAGCTGCTCAATATTCTTATTCTCAAAATGACCAAAATCTTCTTGACTGGATGAGTCAAGTGCCAATAATGAGGGACCAACATCTGGTGAAGGTGTTGATACCCTGACTTCAGTTTGTTCAACCTGAACTTTCTCCTCTACCTTCTAGTCAACTACATCATTTACCTTCTCCTCAGCACAGGTGGCTTCACCACTTGGTGTAGTTATTTTTGTAGCATCTACCTCATGAACTTCAATTGTGTTAACATCAATTACCAGAGGAGGATTGTCTTCTATCGGTATGTTCATCTCTACATCATGTACATGTGTTACTACTAGAGGAATGTCCTCAGTTATTTTATGTTCCAAAACCAGTGGATCTCCACCTAGTATACCTTTACCCTTAGCATCAACCAGGATGTTTGGAATGTTAGACTTAGGAGGTGTATCCGGTGATGTAAAGAAACCTAGTTTATCAACAAATAATTTAACCCAAGCCTCATGAGTTTCCTTGGCAATCCCATTTACTCTACCCACCATAAGACTTATATGTCAGTGTCTACTCCAAAAAATTATTTTGTTAGCAAAATCTAGACACTGTCGCATCTCTTCATTAGTAATCACCACAAATAGTTAATAATTCCTGAACCTTTATGTGTTTATCTTCCTCAATAGAAGATAACCTCCTAGCATCTAACTTATTCTACAAATATGCTGGTATTTGCTTCTCAATCTCAAGTAAAGCTTTCTTATATATCTAGGTATAACAAAACCGATTGCTTTATCTCCTTTTGCTCTTTATCATCCATATCGACATAATAATGTTGTATGTTACTGAAAATGTCATCCTTTGTAATTTGATCAATGAATTCAGAAACAGAAAGAGGACCAATAACCTTAATACTTTTACCAAATTCAAGAGTTTTATCTAGATCTGATTTCTTCTTCTTACCAGGGGTGGGAGTAGACTCCTTGACCGGTTTTCTTTTCTCAGTAGGCTTCCTCTCCTTCAAAATTTTCTTCTGAGCTGTCAGAGGGGTGACTTTGGTTTTCTGTAGCTTCCCTTCCTCAGGCTTCTTCCCTTGAATTCTTCTATAGATCTTAGGAATTTTTAAAGTTTCTTCTTCAGTCTCAGAGCCAGATTCAATAGGAGTAATAAAGGTCTTCAGTTTCTTCCTTTTCATTATATGCTTGTCGGTTCCTACTTCCAGAGAATCCTGTATAGTGACCGGAGGAGATGTCTCTGCTAAACTAATTATTTGTTTGATCTCAGAGGACATCTTCTGGACAGCCTACACAACCTTCTTTATTTGTCCTTCCCTTTTCTTCTTGCTAAAACCTATCTTCACTTTAGATTCCTTTTGCTTTGTTGTTCCAAAAGTTTTCTCCTTCTCATCAATTAGGGCATCTATAAGCATCTTGGCATAAAGATCCAAGATCTGTGCATCAACCTCATAGCTCATTTTAGTAACCCAAATAGTTCTAGGTTGCACTGCCTCCATTAAGGTTTCATCCTTCTTCACCATGAAGCATATGTTGGTAGATTATTTGTCAACTATATGCTTAGGTATCATTTCCCTCTTCTTCATTGCTTTCTGAAATTCTTTTAAATAACCCCATATAATGGATTCTATGTTCACTCCCAAATTCCTTAAGACATCCTTAATCTATTTTCCTACTAGTATATCAAAGGCCCATTGCCTCTTACCAGATCCCGGTATCTCATTTAGAAAGAAAAGCATAAAACAAACAATGAGATTTCCATATCGGAATGTACCTTTCTTTTCTCCCTTAATCTTTCCCAAATTTGAAATCAATTCATCACACATCCACTGACATATATCATATTTCATATTTTCCTTTACCATCTTGTGTGCATAATAGATACAAGAACTAGAAACAGAGTTCAACCGGTTGGATTGAGTTACCTTGTATCTGATTACCATGATTGCAAATTGAACATCTTTATCCCTAATGATTCTAATCTACATCAACTTGTTCTCAAAGGTGGTATCGGTTCGCTTGATCACTTCATTGTTTGGAATCTTCCTCCTTCTCGATGTCTGTTCAACCTAGGGTAGACCGGTGATAGCACGAATTGCCTCCTTGGTGATTTTGTAGGGTTGGTCAAACCACATGAACTCACCATGGACTTAGCTCAACACATATTGAATCATCTCATCCTTGAACTCGAGCATCTCCAGAATATCAGTGAAACCCTGATCCTTCAAAATTTAAAATCTTGGTTTGTTCAATCCATCCTTATTTGACAAAGTGGACAAGTACATTGATTTAATCTTCGATGATCCTAGATCTTTCAGAGTACAGTGAATATATGCTCTCACATCTTCCACAAAGAATTCCATCAATAACCCTAGAAAATGCACCAATTGAATCATTGACCTTTGCAATTTGAGGGCATTGCTTGAATTCTGGATGTGGATGATCTTTAATGTCCACCACAATAGGGGTAGCCACATCTACCAAAAAGGGAGCAAATCCAAAAGCCATCAGGATTTCAGAAAAGTAGCATAAAAATAGAGAAAATACCTCACAACCTAAGCTGATGAAAACCTTTGAAAATTCGCTCAAAAAATATTGGAAATCACTGGAAAGTTCTCTTAATCACCTTGATCACCTTAAACTCACTCTTCTTTGCTCTGAGTGTTGTGTGATCAGAAATGAACCAACTTATCCTTTTTATCCTATGAAACCCTAATTTATTATTGACGTTAATGCATGTCAACATATCATACTGGATTCAAAATCCATTATCTCTACGTTGATTATCCTCAAAACTGACTTCACCAAGATCTAAAACAAGCTTTCAGACCACTACTAGGGGTAATGCAAAATCTATCATTAATTTGCATCCCCCTAAGGCTAATGCCTTAGTTACCAGATGTGATTCCTGTCGATGCAAGAACATTCTGCTCTGTCAGTTGAGTAACCAATGAATTTTCCTTTGTCGACTAATCATTAGACTTCCTAACCCACTTTTTAGCATGAGCTTGCTATATTTCATCAACCTTTTTCTTTCCCTTCTCATTGGATGTGTCATTCCATTCTGGTGTATTCTTGCTTTTGCAATATTTAGCAATGTGTCTTATTTTTTTGCATGTATAGCAAGTAACATTGTTCTTCTGAATTGCCTTGTTGTATCATTGACCATTTCTTGACCTACATTGATTAGCCATATGTCCAAACTTTCCACATGCATGGCATCTCACATTCATTCTACAATATTTTTTCCTATAACCATACTTCTTGCAATTTGAACACTAACTGAGAACTGCAATATTAATCTTATTTGCTCTATCCCTGCATTGACTTGCTCTATGACCAAACTTATTGCAAACAAAGCACCTACCATTAAATGTATGTGCATTGGGTTGCCTTACCGGCGATCTTTGATTCTAGTTGTCTGGTGGATTCCCCTAATTTACAGTACCAAAGCTTCCTCCATGCTCAAATCCAAGACCTCTAGTGTCTCCAATGTCTCTTTGATACTTTAGTAATTCAAGCTTTGCATAACTAACCCTGAACTTTTCTTTGTATTCATTTGTAGCATCCAGATCACTTCTTAGGACTATCACCATTCTTTCCAACACTTTCCCATTATTCAGTGATTGTGCCAATTCAGTTCTCAACACATCATTCTCATGCACCAGCCTAATGCATTCCTCAGATCTGTCTTTCAGAGATATAGCAAGTTTTTCTTCATTCTTCTTTTGATCTTCAATCTCTTTGGAAATTCTCATGGTCATGGCTTGCATTTCATTCTTCATGACATTATTCTCCTGACTCAGCTTCTGACATAATTCCTTAAGGGCATTCTTCTCTTCATCATCCGAATTTTGTAAGAGTTCCTTCCTTTTATCTTGAGCAGATGATAACCTCTCATGTAGGGTAAGGATGAATTCCTTTGCTGAATTAAACTCATCTTTCAACTTCAAGTTCCTCAACCTTTCAACATCATAGTCTTCAAGTGCTACTTCAAGTTCCTTATGTAGACTCATCTCCATGGATTTTGGATTTAGGATCTTCCTCAAGCTGTTAGACTTATTCTGAGGCACTAGGCTCTAATACCAATTGTTGGAATCCAAGAACACTGAGAGGGGGGTGAATTAGTGTTCTGTCGGTTAGAATATTTTTAGCCTTATTAACAAATCCACTTGTTAACTGGTATGCATAAAAGAAAGTAACAACAAGTAATATTAATGCAACCACATGAATCAACACCATAACATAGAGATTTATACATGGAAAACCTCAAAGAGGAAAAACCATGGTGGGATTGGTGACCCACAATATCTATTCACTAGCTAACTGAATAAATATTACAAGAGGGGCCTACACATGCAGAAAAGCACATTGCCTAGAGCACACTGCTCATCACAAAAGCAGCCTCAATGACTGCAGATCCAATGTAATGGATTACAAACAAAAACTAAACTCAGAATGTGCGTCTACTATGCTAGATGAGCTCTAGTTAAAGCATTGTCTGTATCGGTTATACTGTAACCTCCCTTATCGATGACTTAGATTACTTCCCAAACCTCTAGACAAATAATCAAGAGAGATTACAGATCTTTACTTTCGCACTCTATCAATCAAGATCTTGCTTCACATAACATCACATAACCCACCGCATCTCTTATTTGTCATATATCTAAAATGACCTAACCAGACTGACTTATATACCCATTTACATGAATAAACACAAATGCCTTATGTCGGCTTACAATCATATTACAAATGATAAGACACATGTCATCCCAAATAAAATATAAACATGAAACAATATGATTGTTGCCACTTCCATCCTTGTCAGATCAATCACCTATGTCGGCCTTAGAATATCAGTTCCAAGTTTGTTGGTTACATGCCTACCAGTTCCCTAAATGTCAATGAAGTGAATGTCAGTTACCTTGATTGTTGGATATGCCATGAAGTGTGTTGCCATAAATGACAACACCTATAACCCAGATGCATGTCAATTGCCAACACAAACAAGGTCTGTGGACCAAAACTAATAAAAGGTGGTGATCAAATGTACCATTTTGGGCTTCAATTGTGCCAATATCAGCATAAAAAGTGACTATACTTATCAAACTAACCATTATGCATATGACTAGCACCAATCTACTCTGTATATGCATCATTGTATGGAAAATACATCATTCTAGGTTAGGAGAGGGGTTTGGCTCAAAGAAACACACTAGGGCTCCAAAATTGACCAAATAGGGGCATGGGAGGCCAAATTAGGGACCTACCCATTAGAGAGGGGTCTCATGACACCTCAAAATCACTGAGAATACACCCATACAAGTATCCCACAAAAATTGGGCATCAATTACCCGAATTTCACTTTGTTTTGACATAGTTCCCCAATCCCACATCCAAAACAATCAAACACTTAAACAACCACTAAGATAACTAGATGTGATTGTCCAACATGAACTCAAATTACATTCCAACACTTTCAACCAATCATGGAATTAAAATTGAAAGGATAAAGAGAGTTATGAAGACCCCTACCTCAACTTGGAGAGGAAGCTTCAATTCAAAACTTCTCCCTACACACTCAACCAATGACCTCACGAATTGAACTACCACAAGACTTCCCAAATCCAAATATTTCAAGACCTTTCTCACAAAATTTGACCTCTCGAATCTCTTAGGATCAACCAATCCTATGTGCCATGAAGAAGGTTTTGAGAGGAGGGCAACCAAAAATATACTAAGTGTCCAAAAGAAATTGTCCCAATTCTAAGTTATAAGCTCATTATAAGTGAGGGGTATAAAATAAAATTTGGTATACAAATTAAATTCATAAGACTATTTATTCCCTCAAAATACCCTAAATATATAAATACTCAAATAACTATATTCAAATACATAACTAACTTAATGCAAATTTGATACTCATTTACCACCATGATATAAGATTACCATAAATACATGTGATTAAAGGACCAAGTAAAGGAATATGAACAAGAAGTCATTATGGGATGACTAAACATAACAAATAGGTATTTTAAAGCTACCAACTATGGTATTTAGGGCTCAAAACCATAAACTTATTAAAATAATCAAAATAGTAAAATTAGGGAAATTTCCCTAATCAAGGAGCACAAGTTTAAGCTTGGGATAATTGGTCAATGTGTTATCTCCTATTAACTACCATTGGGGAATGCAAGCACACTCAAACCTATGGATCTAGGTGGAGTCAATTCCCTATACCTATAGTCATCAAAACATTCACACATCAAGTGTGTCTTCTCATACATATATAAATAATGAAATAACTCATATCATTGAAGGGAGTTATAACAATGTATGCATTCTCCTATAATTGAATGTTATGATATTATCCCTTTCACATCTAATCATCAATTAAACATCATAATAATAATTTAATCTAATTAACTACATTAATAACATCATCAATATCTTACCTTGCACTAAGCATATAAATGTTCCCCAAACAAGGTCGGTATCATAACACTGTTAGTTACATGATATCTCATCAAATCAAAATAACATGAATATTATTCATTACTTTAATATATAGTTCAAAAAAACATCAATAATCTCATTAAAATTATTACTCAAGTTAAAATTTCTCATATGATAATACCAAATCATGAAATAAGTCTATCTCGATCATCAAAACATTTTAGGTCTATGTCATGTTGTAGCAACTACCTAAAGATTCAAGTATCCAAAATAGTAATTAAATGGCTCTCACAACCATGCACAATGAGTCAATCATGCATCTCAATGCAGCAACATCATCCAATCATCATGAAGCAATATAACACATCACTAGTCTAGAACGATCACAGACATAAACCAAGATTAAGCAAAAGATAATTTATCAAAATCACATCCACTGCAATAATCAAAATTCCAAAGCAAGATTAAACACCATATAATGATCCATATCCAAATCACAAAAGATACAATCCATGGGCACAAGGCCGATTCCACATAAAGAAGTAGGAAAAGTAAGAAATAAAATGGGAGGAGCATCACAATAACCTTATAAGGCTACCATACAACATCACCAATCTCTAGTCGGTCTATGGCCTATCTCCAAAAAAGTAGATCCTTTAGTCATGCACCAATGGGTAAGCATAAACTTGAGACATGTCCTTTGTGATCCACCATGGATATTTGACTAGTCTTGTGTAGTTGATATGGTCAAAGGCACACACCTGTAGAATTGAAATGGTAATCAAGTTGTAATATGGTGGGCATACTACCCAAGGTTATTATATAGATGGGCCAAAATGCTCAAACCCTAGGAAAATACACTATGTCACTCCTCCATGTTCTTGATGTGGAAAACAAGGCCCAATTGAAAGTGGGAGCCTTACCCATCTATGATGACATGGAGTTCCACTATAGAAATCATTATACTATGTACCAAGAGCACCATTAATTGCCCCCTACTTGAGCCACCTCAAATTTATGTTCATTTTCATGTCTCTAAGAACAAATTTGCTTATTTTGTAGAGTTATGTGTCTCACATACTATGAGCCATATGTCCCTCTCATAGACAACTCTCTCCGCTCAAATAAGGAGACTCAAGATTTGATACACATCCACCAAGGTGATAGTCATATCCCTTGTCAAGAGATGAAGTGATGAGGTATATGTGTCCCACCTCTCCATGAGGACCATGAGCATGGTTGGGTGGAACTAAATCTTTGGGATGTTGAAAACCCACTAGAGACTAACTCACCGTAGAAGTTTGTGATTAGTATCTATAATATCATCTCTATGACGTTGTAATAAAGATATGAAATCTCTATTAGTATTCTTGAAAACCTTTGGTAAAACCTACAAAAAATAAATCTATGTATCCAAATATTCTATCTTAATCTACTCTACATTCCACTTCAAAGCATTTTTCAACAGAAGTCTAGTCCTTCAACAAAATTCTATCTTTCTAACTCTATGGATACTTTTGTGTCCTTTGGACCATAGTGCACAGAAGGGATGATTGCATGCTCTCTATGCCACAATACATAGGTAAGATGCTATCACACTAACAAGAAACTTGGACAACCCACTTTAAATAATAGCATCAAATAAAAGATAAAATTGAAAAAATGGTCTATCTCAAGGAGCGGCTTGCTACTTTCCATCGTGGATTGCAACACCTCCACGCATGGTAGCCAAACATATCATCCATGAAGCATATTCATGAGGCTCTATACAAAAATCAACAAATTTCCTCATTGTGAATAGTGAAAATGACCCAGGTATCAAGCCCATTTTTTGAGTATATAGTCATTTTTACCCTTTTTTCAATTATGTGTGGCGTAATTGATTCTAACTCCTCTGCCATCCTATTTTGCACCCTCCTAGATAGCAGAAAAAATATGAGGGGGTATAATTTCACCTCTTCATCAAACTGTTCTTCCAACTCAATGTGTCTTTATTAAGCATTATTTTTGTCATGGTAGCTTCTTCCACTTTTGGGGATTGACATGTTTTATTTTGTAAAAACTGAATTTCACTAGTTGTTGTAATTTTTTGTCGATCTTGAATACTAGGGAAATCATTTGTGTCTTCTTGTTTGAGCTCCATTTCCTTTATATTATCCTTTTTGAGGTAATTAATGCACTTTTATAGTTAACATTTTATGTCGTTTCAACTACTTTAGTGTAGTTGATCCATTTGTTGGTTCCTCCAATTGAATTCTCAGATTTACCTAAGGATTGGCCTTCTCCTGGGATCACTAGCCAATGAACAAGAACTACCAACAAGACAAGTAATTCTTCTACTCTTCAAGCTCTACAAAGCCCATGCAGGTAAACCTTAGCAATATTATTGATCCTGACACTAGTTACAATAAATATTTCATATAACAGATGACTCTCAGCTTTTTGGATAGAATACATAAATTTTCATCAATAATTGGCTTTATTATATATCTGAAACATGGTATTATCTTCTAAGAGTGAAACTTTCAATCGGATGACACAAATAACTAAAGAAAATATGAGATAAATTTGAATTTGGTTGTTGAAGATGTATTTATCAAGACCAGTGTATTATCTATGGGAATAGAGTCATATATCTAACATATCTAACACATGTTGTACACAAAAATTTGGATATAAATGCATCTCATAGTTAATAGTTTTCTATAGAGCCTCGTGAACCCTTGCAAAATGACACTAAAATCCCTTTTATAGAAAATAAGGGAGCAACAAAGCCTCATGTCAATTTTCCACTTGTCACAAATCACTTTCAAAACAAAAGAATAAAATAGGGCCATCATGTGAAATTAAAGCATGAGAAATGAGAAAAAAATTCATCCATAACTGATAATGATTCAAATGAAATCACCCTCTCAAGTGGTTACACTTTTTGTTGAGTTAGAAAAGAAAACAAAGGCAATGTTAAGATGGCGCTAATAGATCACATGAAAGTGAGGCATAAAACAAACAAAAAGGCATTGAAAGTTCACCTTCTTCATGAATTACTTTTCTCTAGATAAGAATTGTTGACAAACATTCATGTGAGCACTACATGTTGGGCTTACTAAGGAAGAGTTCAATCTATTTATAATTATGATACTACATTCTAGATGGTATAAACCACTTAACTGGATCTACAAAGTTTCTTCTAACTTGTCTGCATCATCTATAACCTTATCAATCTTGTTGTGGAAAATATGCTTCCCAATTTATCTTCCATTCTTGCTCTGTCTTGTATTCACCATTGTCCTTTATAAATGGAGGAGGGGTACCCTGTAATTGAGTGAACCTGCGTAGAGCTTGGGATACCTATCCATGAAACTTATCATGCTTACTTAGTAATGCATTAGCTTTGGATATTGTAGTCTCCAATTCACTCAACATATCTACCCATAGACCCTTATCCTCATCTTCAATAGATTCAAAAAATTTGTAAAGACAATAGACTGATTGTTGTTTCTTGGACAAATGTTTCATTGTAAGCTTTATTTGGATCTCCATTTCTTGTTGTCTTTGAATAACCTGAAGTATCTCTTGATGTCCGGTCCACATGACTTGTAAAAATGGGAGCATTTGTTCAAACCTATAATGAGATTTTGTTCCAATGTAAACTTATTCATATTGAGCTCTTCTTTCAGGGATGCAACTTCTTGTTACAATTTGATCAACTATCTCTCTACTTCTCTCTTATTTCTCTCAACTATAAGATTTGTTTGCAATTTTGAAGTTGTAGCTTTGGTCTCCAACAAAAGACTCCCGTAAATACTCCTAGTGCATCTCTCAAGTCATTATTCTCTTTGATAAGTTGTGTAATTGTCTCATTTTGCTCTTCAATCTTTGCCTTGTTGAAAAGGGTTGTGTTTACATAAAAATCTGCTACCTTGATGGCTAAGATATCTTTCAATCTATATACTATAAATTGCCCCAATATTTTTTGTGTGTCATCAATTTTCACTAGCCTCTTACCCTCTAAGTATAAGCACCACATTGATAAAGTATTATCTGAAAGCCCGAGTTCTAATCCAAAGCACAATTTATCCAACCCTTCATCAAAAAGGTAAAAATCAATTCCTTTGCTTCTCCTTAAATTATCAAAAACAATACAAGAAGAAATTTCCATCCCTAGAAACATCAAACAATCGGCTTCCTTTAGTAATTTCCTCCCTTTTTAGGTGTCATGTTCTCAAACTCCTCTTTCACACCTGCATATATTTTTTTGTTGTACTCCTCACATTTCTCACTGGGGATATGAACTTGCTTACCAATTAATTATCTTTCCTTCCATTTATAAATAAATAATTTGAATTCCTGCAAATGAATGAAATCATTGTCTGATAAAAATGCTTCAAAAGCCTTCCTTCTTACATCCTTAGCTAGATAGTTACTTATCTAAACAATTTCATCATTTTTCTCATTAGGTGGGATGTAAGGCTGCAATCTTGCTTATTGATTTACCTCCTCTTCTTCATGTTTCTCTACTCTTACATCAACTCCTTGTGATATTGCAACATTAGAAGATGGGGTAGGAGACATTCATGCTAATGGTGGTTCTACCACCATTCCTCCTATTGAAAATGTAGATGGACTTGGGGATGGGGGTGGAGGAGTGGACGTGTTGGTTAGAATAGAAGGGGAATTTTGAATAAACATTTCCATTCTTTTAACTCTATTGAATTTTTCTGGAAATATGCCTTGATATGATGGATCCTCCAACCTTCTTCTACTTTCAATCTTCTGTACTTTGAAATTATTGGCAATATTGCAAAAAACTATAAGGTGGGGGTAATCAGTTTTCTCACAAATTCTAAACAAATTGAACTTAAATTTAGATCTGATAATAAGCAGTAAAAGCATAAATCAACACCACATCAAGAACACACATAACACCAATATTTTTGACATGGAAACCCCAGTTAAGGTAAAAACCATGGTGGGAATACCCTGTTAGGAGTAAATGTAAATATTACAATGGGGAATGCACATTTTTTTGGGCACACTTCCTACAGATCACTGCTCAAATACAAGAAGGGATAAAACTCTAAGGAAGACTCATTGTCTTACAAGGATCCAACAATAATCTGGATTACATGAACTATGAAAATAGCATCCCCCAATGTTTGATTATAGTTCTGGTTAAGCTCATATACTAAAACTCTTCTCTTTCCACTTCTTCACACCCTTTTGCACTTCTTCTCTGCAACTAAAAGATCAATTCAAAGTTTGCACATGCAGATATAGATTACAAATGAATATTACATATATTTATGATGAATAATGATGAACAAATGATACCCTAATTGGTACTCAGAGGGGGGGATGAATTAGTACAAGAAAAAGCTTTCTCAACACTTTATCATATTAGAACAATCCTGTCCAGTTGTCTTCATCACTGAACTTAACCATGGGTATACCATATAAAAATAGAAATGCTTTAGACAACTAAACTAGTTAACCAAATGCACCAGGGACTTATGGTCCTCATTTATGACCATCTAAAGGCCAGTAAAATCAATCGAATGCAGCTCCTTGTGGATTCGGAAGAAGATATGTCTAATTCTGATTTCTCAGAGGAGGAGGATTCAAAAAATAACTCCTCGACTGAAAATGAGAAAAGCTCTGACGACTCACAGAATGAGAGGAACAAGAAGAGGAAATCAAAACCCTCTTCTTCTAAGAGCAAAAAATCCCAAAGTGAACCCCTGATTAGTATCTCTTCAGAAGAAGAGGACTCTGATTTCCCTGAGGAGAAGAAGAACCCTAAGGGAGTGCTAAAGGGAAAAAGTAAAATCCAAGCCCAACCCAGGAAGAAGCAAAAGAAAATAGAGGAGACTGGCAAAGATCCGAAGGACACAGGCAAGGAACCGGAAGAGGACAAGCAAACAAGAACCCTAGAAGCTGAACAAAGCCTGGAGATGGAGACTATGGAGGAGACCCTCAGGGCCGCTGACACTATCTCTACCCTCCATATTGCTAAAGATGAATAGATAACCCCTGGTAAAGCTACTCCTTCTCCTGGTCCTTACCCTGAGGCCTTGAAGGGTTTTATGAAAACCATAGAATGGCTTATTGATGGGAATAAGAATATTGTGGATGATTACAAAAAACTCTACAATAGAGTCATGATCCTGGAAACCATTAACATTGGAGAGGGGAATACTATGGCCAATTATATCGAAGATTTGAAGAACACAATTGCCAAAGTGGAAGACATCAGAGATGCCTTTAATCCTCGGTTTGAGAAAATTGAAAAGGAGATACAAGATAGAAAAACCTTGGAGGAAACTAGCGAAAAAAAGCTCTCGGATATAGTTGCCAAAGTGGACAAGATAGAGGAGTGCCTCAAGAACATTGCGGAGCAGCTTCTCAGCATTCTAAAAATCTCAGCCAACAACACCCATGCCCTCATCAGCAAGCTCGATGATGAAAAGGAAACCCAAGAAATTGACCTTGATGCAGAAGGAACCGGGGAAGTCCAAGGTCCTAGAACTCGCACTCGTGGAAAGAGGAAGGAAAAGAAAGTGAATAAGGACTTGGAGGAGCTAAAAGCAGTTGGGGTGACTTATGATGAGCTAGTGACTAAGGTAGAGGAGCTGCTGAAGAAAATCACTATGTAGTGTCTCCTTGGGTTCTTTGCTATTTTTTGTTGTTTACCTGTTTTTTTTGTTCGCTGGTTTTTTGGACCAGTCACTTTGTATGTGGGCTCTATTTTCTCTGCTATTTATTTAAACTATGTTGTAATGGTTTTGGGTCCTTAAAACCTATTTTTCAATTAATCAGAACAAATCTCAGATCTTGATAGAAACTTTATCAGTTTAGTCATGCATGAGTAGCATTAATAATACCACAATCATTTAGCACTGCATGCATATTCAACTTTAGTCAAAAACTACTCAATCATCACATGAAAACTCACAACACATAACACCTAGATTTTTCACGTGGAAACCCAAATGGGAAAAACCACGGTGGGGATGAATACCCACAAGCTTGTTTTGAACTCTTTTGAAGTCCGCTCTATTAGGAGCCTAATCCGGTTAAAGACTTTACAATAAGGTTCTGTTAGGAACTGATCCTATTAGAGATCACCTAGTTAAGGGATGGCTATAAACCCTGTTAAAGGTTACCTCACTAGAGGATTTAAAGAACTCAATGAACTTGAGTCACCTGGTTAGAGGATTTACAACAAGCCTGCTAAAGCTACCCGGTCAAGGGATTTTCCTTCTGTTGAAATGGTTAGAATTCAACAGGTAAAGCTTTGATCTGATAATAGTACTACTTGCTAAGGTAGATCCTTTTCAACTCTTCTCCTCTGCAATCACACTATGCAGGTTCCACACTCTGGTTTGGCAAGTATCTCAACATGTAGATACAAACACAACATTTTCCAACAACAACAATATCAAAACTCATCGACCTTATAGACAAAAATTAGGTCGGTAACATAAACCCTAAACCCTAAGTATTTTAGGTTTACAATTTTAAGTTGTCCAAATCTGACCGTCCAAACACATTACATAGAATGAAATGATCTAAATAGATCTCAAGTCACTCTGCATCCTTTGATCTTCACCGCATCTAGAAAATGGTAACCCATCACACACTCTTCATACACTGCTCAGAAAATCACGCATTCTTGAGGTAGGCATTCAATGCATTCGTCTCCACGTGCAAAATCCTCAAGGAAATCCTTCACGTGCACACAACTAACATGGCATCCTGATCCTTATCCATAACATTCACAAAACACCATCAATTGCACCACACAGGCTATACCGAAAACCCTAAAACTAAACAAAGACTACCAACCGGTAGTTACACTTAGTGAACCCCGACACCAGTCCACTTCATCCCGGTTGACCAAAATCACTTCCAATCTTCATATCGATGCATACTGGTGTACTTGCTTGAGCAGTTATTGACATCAATGACAACATTCTTTGTCACCGCTTCATCATATGCCAACAATCTCCCCCTTTGGCATTCATGGCAATACTCAATGTATCATTGCTCAGTATCTGCACCATGCTCAATAACATATACATGTTCAAATATCACAACCACCACCATCTGGACTGGTCAGTGTGTACTCTACCAAATATCTTCATCATCAGATATCTTCTCCCCCATACATCAGATATCTTTTCCTCCAGATATCTTCTCCCCCTTTGACAACAATACCAAAGTGGAGGCACAAGCTTCCAAGCTCCACTATGTTTCTCCCCTATGGAGTAGCATCCTTCAACACATCAACCCTATAATATTTGTCACTATAGTACCTAACTGATGTGGAGCACACAACTTTAGTTTACTTCATGAAGGGGCATAACCCCTAATTCACCTCTCAAATAGGTAAATGTAGTCTTCGGTAAGGGCTTAGTGAATAAGTCTGCTAGTTGCTACTTATTGGAAACATGTTCTAATACAATCTCTTTATTTTTAACCTTTTCTCTCAAGAAATGATACTTGAGTTCAATGTGCTTTGTTCTAACATGCAATACCGGATTTTTGGATATATTGATTGCACTAGTATTATCACAAAAAATATTCACCAATTCAGATATAGGCACTTTGAAGCCATTTAGTAGATGCTTCATCCTGATTGCCTGAGTGTAGTTCATAAATGCTGCCACATATTATGCTTTAGCTGTAGACTGGGAAATACAGCTCTTCTTCTTACTCATCCCAAAGACTAGTCTTCCACCAAGGAAGAACGCTCCACCAGTTGTGCTCTTTCGATCATCCATATTACCTGCCCAATCTACATCAGTAAACACTTGGAGATCAAATTTGCCATTGTATGGATACCACAATCCATAGTCAATAGTCCCTTTCACGTATCTAAGAATCCTTTTTACTGCTACCAAGTGGGATTCTCTTGGACTCTTCTGAAAATGAGCTACTATGCCCACTGCATGAGAAATGTCTGGTCTGATGTGCACCATATAGTGCAATTTACCGATCATTTACCGATACTCCTTCTTATTCACCAACGTTGAGTCATCCTCCTTAGTCAATTTGCAGCCAGTCACCATCGGCATTCTAACCAGTTTGCTCTCCGCCATGCCAAATTTCTTCAATACCTCTTTGATATACTTGGACTGGGTAATGAAGATTCCTTCTTTCATCTGTTGAATTTGTAGACCAATGAAGAAATTTATCTCTTCAATGAGAGACATCTCAAACTCTTTCTTCATTTCATCTACAAATACATGACTCATTTCATCATCTCCTCTAAAGATTATGTCATCTACAAATACTTCATAGATCAGTATCTGATCACCTTTAGATTTCAGGTATATGTTGTTGTCCTCACTTGTTCTCTCAAATCCTATTTTCACAAGATGAGAGTGTAACCATTCATACCATGCCCTTGGTGCCTATTTCAATCCATACATGGCCTTGTGCAATCTACACACCATGTTACTATCTTTTGACAAAGCAAATCCATCTGGTTTCTCAATATACACTTCTTCTTCTAGGATTCCATTCAGGAATGCAGACTTCACATCCATCTAGTATACCTTAAATCCCTTGAATGTTGCAAATGCAAGTAGAATTCAGACACCTTCCAATCTAGCCACTGGGGTAAAGGTTTCTCCATAGTCTTCTCCTTCTTCCTGAGCATATCACTTGCATACAAGTCTTGCCTTGTTCCTTACCATTGTGCCTTCTTCATTCATCTTATTCGTGAAGACCCATTTGGTACCTATTACATTCTTGTGTTCCAGTTTGGGTACCAAGGACTATGTTGCATTCTTTTCTATCTGGTCCAGCTCCTCTTCTATTGCCTTTATCCAGTCTTCATCGGTAAGTGCCTCTCTAGTGGTCTTAGGCTTAAATTCAGAAATCATGCAAGAGTTTTCTTTCAACTTTCTTCTTATGAGTATCCCTGCATCTTTATCTCCTATGATCTGCTTTGGATCATGATGTAGTTTCACATACCTATGAGTGACCCTAGCTGGTTTTGCTTGCTTTTCCTCTTCTTCTTCCACTTCATCTTCTTCTTCACCTGTTGCAGCTTCTATCGATATAGGAACATTAAGGTCTTTCTGGTGTTTGCAACTTGTTTCCTTCTTAACTGATTCCCAGAAGGCTACACCCAGTTCATCTTTTGCTTGCTTGTTGCAAGTTTCCTGAGGCTCCTCAGGGGATTCATCAACCCTGACATTGATACTCTCAACAATTTTTTGAGTCCTACTATTGTAGCATTTGAGAGATTTACTTTTAGTGGAATATCCCAGAAATATTCCTTCATCACATTTAGCATCAAACTTGCTCAGATGCTCACCTCTCCTGATATAGAACTTACTTCCAAACACTTTAAAATAAATCACATTAGGAGTTCTCCCATTCCAGTAATCATAAGGGGTTTTATCTTTACCTTTCTTGATGAGTACCTAGTTCATAGTATAGACTGCAGTGCTCACCGCTTCTCTCCAAAAAGTGTGAGCTACCTTTCCTTGGATCAGCATAGTTTTGGTCGCTTAAACTAAAGACCTATTATTCCTTTCTACTATGCCATTCTTTTTTGGTATCCTTGGGGCAAACAACTGCCTCTTGATGTCATTCTCTTCATAGTACTTGTTGAATTCATCAGAAGTGAATTCACCTCCTTGATCGGTTCTAAGATACTTTATTCTTCTGCTGCTCTCCTTCTCAACCAATGCTCTAAAGGCTTTGAACATTCCAAATGCCTCAGACTTGTCTTTCAAAAATGTGACCCACGTCATTCTTGAGCAGTCATCGGTAAGAATCATGAAATACCAATCTCCCTGAATACTTCTTGTTTTCATAAGACCACACAAATCGGTGTGCACAAGATCAAGTAAGTTCTCTGTTGAAAAAGACTTGCCTTTGAATGTTGAGGAAGACATCTTCCCAAGTTGACATTCTCTGCATAAAGCATTCTTCAGTTTGTTCAGAAAAGGCAATCCTCTTACTTCCTTGATCTTACTCGCCTTTACAATATTATCAAAATTCATATGGCAAAGTCTCCTATGCCATATCCAACTATCATCAAACTTTGCCATCAGGCACTGACTAATCTTGGCATTCAGCTAAAATAGGTTTCCTCTGGTCTTCTTACCAATGGCAATAAGTTCACCACTCTTTCCAATTATTTTGCAGACTCCACCTTTGAAATCCAGAATGAGTCCTTTGTTGTTCAGCTGAGCAACACCCAAAAGGTTGTTCTTAAGGCCTTCCACCTAGTAGACATCATCTGCACTTCTTTTTCCATTCAGTGAGATGGATCTATTTCCTTTCACCATGCAAGGTGCATCATTTCCAAACTGGACAACACCTCCATCATATTCTTCCAGAGACAGAAACTTTCTTTGGTCACCAATCATGTGGTGAGAACACCCGCTATCAATGATCCACTCATTAGAGTTGTCAATGTGAGAGACAGGGGCTTTCTGATTAGATGCCTCTTCCTTTACAACTACAAGCACTATGTCCTCATTCTCTTCATCCTCAAATTATTCATCGGTAACACCTTCATCCACTACAACAAGACAATTTCTCCTACCTCCTCCTTTATACTTTCTAAACCTTTCCGGTTTATCCTTATTATCAATGTTAGGATAGTTAACAGCTATATGTCCTATCTTATTGCAGGAAAAACATTTTAGAGGAAGCTTACCCCTGTATTTTCCGATGCCTTTTGGAAGTCTCTTGGTAAGAAGAGCTTCAAACTCCATCAAAATCTCCTCATCATCCATGTCTCTGTTTGGCCTAGATTCATAGCTAGTGCTGACTTCTTTTCCTTTTCTGGTTGGTGTGGAGGAAATAGATGCTCTAAAGGTTGACTCTGTCTTCTAAACACTACCATCACAGCTATTCAATTCATATGCAGTTAACTTTGCAATGATAGAGTCTAGAGATACCTTTGTCTTGTTGATAGATCTTAACTCCTAAATAGCGGCAACCCTGATTGCATAGACCGGTAACAATGATCTCAAAACTTTACTGACAATGGTGGCATCATCAATTGTTCCACCAGTGCTCTTGATATATCCAACCACAGTCTTGATCCTTATGCCATATTGCTTAATGGTCTCACCTTCAACCATCCTCATGTCTTCAAATTTTCCTCTAAGGCTTTCTTCCTTAGCCTGCTTGACATGCTCATCACCACCATAAATGGTTTCCAGTGTGTCCCATACATCCTTAGGAGTATCCTTATTATGTACATCAATGAACTTCATATCGGACAGACTGCTAATAAGGGCTTCCATGACTTGACCATTTTCTTGAATCTCTCTTTTTTGATCATCGATTAGAGTGCCAGTGGGGATTACATAGGAATTCTCAACATAGCTCCAGTGTTGAGCACCCAAACTCTTGATATAAATCTTCATTTTGTCCTTCCATATTTTGAAGTTATCCCTATTGAACTTAGGACCTTCCCTCTTCATCATTAAAGCAGGATCTTTTGCCTCAAGTGGTTGAGCTTGTATCACCGAGGACCTGGAGTCACTCTGATACCAATTGATGAATAATGATGAACAAATGATACCCTAACTGGTACCGAGAGGGGGGGTGAATCATTACAAGCAAAATCTTTCTCAACACTTTATCATATTAGAACAATCCTGACCAGTTGTCTTCATCACTGAACTTAACCATGGGTATACCAATTAAACATAGAAATGCTTTAGATAACTAAACTGGTTAACTGAAATTACTTTAACAGATCTTAGATCTTGATAGCAACTTTACCATATTAGTCATGCATGAGTATCATTAATAATACCACAATCATTCAACACTACATGCATATTCAAGTTTAATCAAAAACTACTCAATCATCACATGAAAACTCACAACCCATAACACACAGATTTTTCACGTGGAAACCCAAATGGGAAAAACCATAGTGGGGATGAATACCCACAAGCTTGTTTTGAACTCTTTTGAAGTCCGCTCTATTAGGAGCCTAGTCTGGTTAAAGACTTTACAATAAGGTTTTGTTAGGAACCGATCCTGTT
This sequence comes from Cryptomeria japonica, assembly GCF_030272615.1. Lineage (NCBI taxonomy): Eukaryota > Viridiplantae > Streptophyta > Pinopsida > Cupressales > Cupressaceae > Cryptomeria > Cryptomeria japonica. Next base: position 257,182,261 of record NC_081410.1, read on the forward strand.
AGAGATCACCCGGTTAAGGGATGGCTATAAACCCTATTAAAGGTTACCTCACTAGAGGATTTAAAGAACTTAATGAACTTGAGTCACCTGGCTAGAGGATTTACAACAAGCCTATTAAAGCTACCCGGTCAAGGGATTTTCCTTCTATTGAAATGGTTAGAAGTCAATGGGTAAAGATTTGATATGATAACATCACTACTTGCTAAGGTAGATCCTTTTCAGCTCCTCTCCTCTGCAATCACACTCTGTAGGTTCCACACTCTGGTTTGGCAAGTATCTCAACATGCAGACACAAACATAACATTTGCCAAAAACAACAATATCAAAACTCATAGACCTTATAGACAAAAATTAGGTTGGTAACATAAACCCTAAACCCTCAGTATTTTAGGTTTACAATTTCAAGCGGTCCAAATCTGACCGTCCAAACACATTACATAGAATGAAATGATCTAGATAGATCTCAAGTCACTTTGCATCATCTGATCTTCACCGCATCTGGAAAATGGTAACCCATCACGCACTCTTCATACACCACTCAGAAAATCATGCATTCCCGAGGTAGGCATTCAATGCATTCGACTCCATGCCAAAAATCCTCAAGGAAATCCTTCACATGTACATAGCTGATGTGGCATCCTGATCCTTATCCTTAACATTCACAAAACACCATCAGTTGCACTGCACAGGCCATACCGGAAACCTTAAAACTGAACAGAGACTACCAACCGGTTGTTACACTTAGTGAACCCCGGCACCGGTCCACTCCATCCAGGTTGACCAAAACCGCTTCCAATCTTCATACCGGTGCATACCGGTGTACCTACTTGAGCACTTATTGACATCAATGACAACATACTTTGTCATCGCTTCATCATATGCCAACAATTTATACAAATCATCAACCCATATTTCAAGGTTGGATGAACCCTCAACAAAAATATCAAAATATGAACCTCACTTGCTACAACAATACATGTGAGCCAAAAAAATGTCAACTAAGACATATTCTAGACCTAAACCAATACCACAACCAAGAAACACCATCAAGAATTACGCCTTGATCATCTGCAACACGCTACAATCACCAAGAATGTCACATAACATGAAGAACACCACCGAATCAAGAAAATGATCAATAACACGACAACAATCAATGCGGACCATCAACACAGATGGGACCCAATCTAGAAACATCCACAAGCAACATGAATCACACCAAAAACAACTGCAACATCACCACTTACTAGAATCATCATCATTATACCAAAACACAAACCAAGTTGACTGACAAACTAAAAGATTCACTTGAAGACTTCCAAATCATGAACCATCTGAATTAAGGATACATATGAACATCCCAAACACTCTGCCAAAACTGTAAACCAAGCTAATGCAAGTCTGGAGAAATGTGGAGCACAAACCAAAATATCGAATAACAAGAACAACTGAATAACCAACCATAATACTAAACCTCATACTTGATCAATTCAACAGGCAGACAACTAAAACTTCTACTAAATCAACTAGAGATAAGTATCTCTAAACCCATTAAACCGCAACAACTCATTTGCAACAAACTAGCCAAACCAACTCAAGCAATCTAACTGCAACACTGGAATACACATAGGAATATGTTGACATCAATGACAACACATCATTCCAACAAACTCTTCAGCAATATCCAACTGAAATAAGATAACTATCTTGTCTTTACCTCTTCATAAGAGCTATTGTTTCTCATTAGTTCTTCTTGTAACACAAACTCATGTTCAACCTTCCCTAGTGTAACGTCCTTTTTAGTAGAGGAATAATATTCTTCTGGATCAAACTGTCTAGATGTTAATCCAACTAGTAAATGAAAATATTTAAGCAATTCAATTGTTTTCTCAAAGCCTTTGTTTAAGTTAATTACAAAGTCACTGATCTCAAGATATAAAAGGGGAAAAGATCCCTTAAGATTAGTCCTAAAAGGATCAGAGGCCTCAAACATCTACCAAACTATCTCCAAAGCAGTCATTCTATTTGGTACAATGAATGGTAGGATATGTGGCATACCACTGAATCCATATGTTTGTGTAATCCTCAACCATATACCAATCTGCCCAATTATGGTCAATGCTAACTTTAAGTTCATTCTCATTTCCCTTTGGTCTTAAAAATTTCATCACCTATTTTGTCAACCTCGGGAGCTATATACCACATGCAACATAAATTATTTAAACAAAATGTTGTTCAAATATAAGAACTTGTGAATACTAATATCCATAATCTCAAATAGCAATCCATTGTTGGATTGGCTTCTTAATACCATTTTGATCAAGTGTTCTAACATGGAGAGATGGTCCCCACACTTTGAATTTTTGTCCCTGATACAATACCATATGCATTAATAAAGAGTACCATTTGAATGTTATTGTGGCACTACCTTGTTGTATCTTGACCAACGAATCATAAATTGCATCTACAACAAATTGGGCATAACTATGTGTCCTATAATCAGTTTCACTCTAAACATCACAAGTATCATTATTTCCTCTAGCATCATAAGACTCCCATCATACCCTATTACTTGGCATACTACATGATATGTCATCTCAAAATATCTATAAAAAAAGTCCACCTTGTAGGGGGATTTCTTTGTTCTATCAAACTCGTGTAAATTCACCTATATCTAGGTTTGTGCATGGGAAACCATTTCCTTTTATAAAATCCTAAAGTGGCATCATATTCTGCTTTTAAATTGACCAAGTCAATCTTCATGGTAAGATCTTTGCAGTCCTCCATGTCAAAAACTTACAAAACCTTCTCTCTACTTATATCCAGCAAAATTACATTTATAGCTCTAATATATCTATTAGGAGGGTTATAACATTAGGCCAAGGCTTTAATTAGGTCTAAATTGACAAAAATATTAGGGGCTACCAACCTTGCAAGCCCTAATCTCTAAGGATTACACTTCGGGATAGAAAATTCTGACTTCAAGAAGAAATATTTAAAAATAGGATGTCCCCTAATATTTAAATAACTCTCTCTGTAATTGATTTGTTTGTCAAAAAAACTTGAGACACGGACTCCTGTCTTAGGCCTATATGATGATCTAGGCAATGAAGCAATTAAATCATCATGGAGGTTCTTTTCCTTTTTTTATAATTTTGCCTTGGGCTCACCTGATTGTGAAACTTCTGAAGAGGTGAACATTTTATTTCTTCCCTAGATATCCCTCCCAATTTCTATATATGATTCAACCTCGGGTTATAGCTAATTACCCTACTCTTCTCTTCACCAAGAACTCAAAATGACAACAAAGAATGCAAAAGATGAACTTACAGGCCTTTGTCGCCCTTGCATAAACTCTGAAGTGGTTGAATTTCCTTGTAGGAAACCTAGCCTTATATTTTCTCTAGGCTCCAAAGATGAAACAAATTTAAGATAAACAACAACTTTTAATCTTCCATCTTTTCTTCATAAATGCAATTTGTGTGAGTTTTGGTGGTGCAAATGGGCATGACACGGGTTTGAATCTGAACCATTGATCATAAACCATTGGTAGCTGATGACAAAATTTAAATCTCCCCACCCAAGGAGATCACATTTGACCCTTTAATTTTCCTTATTACCAAATTTATTACTCCTTGGATGCTCGTTGAAATCCTTCAAGCCGTCTCAGCGCATCCTGAGTTGACATGCTAGATCCTACTCATCTGCTAATAAAACATCTTATCTTCTCTTACTCGGGGTTCTCCCAAGTGAAGGAAAATAATCATAATGATTCTTCTCGAACACTCGCCCATCTAGAAACAAATAATTCACTAAGCTTCAAGTTCACAATCCTTCATGGCACAACTCAAGACTTGGCAAAGTGAGAAAAGAGGCCTCACTAAGTTTTGAGTTCACTTTTGGAACACTTCTCATCATGCTCTAAGGGTCCCTTTAAAAACAAGGGCCCACTCTAAACAACTTAAAGCATGTACTTTAAATTAATTCCTTAAGGAATCGTGCAGGAGGGGCCCAAACCTAAGTTCTTATTAAAAACAAAAGGGACAAAGCTAACCCAAGACTCCTAAGTCACCAGCCAAAAAAGGATCTCTAGGATATTTGGTCAGTTTGTGGATGATAAAAAACCCTTGAAGGATGGACATAAATAGAAGCCAATTGGAAAAGCAAGTAACCGCTCAAAAAGAAAAACCCATCAATATGATTCAAACAAAAGCATTCACAGGCTAAAGCACAACAAAATCCCAACCTTAGAAAAATCAAAAAATATTTCTAAGATATAAAGGATTATCTCACTAAAATGGGGGAAAAAGTAGTGTCACAAATTACCCCTCATGCTAATTTTACACATACATTATACTTGGTGTATTAATGATAGAACCCACGATCAACAATTTACAATTTTAACTTCATAGATAGCAAAGATGAAACATTAGTATCCTTTGGTTTCATTTTTGGAAATATTGGTTAGACAGGATCGCAACGTGAAGATGTCTACATAGCGCACTAACATCTAAATACATTTTGAGATTTAAACAAGAAAAATCCATGTATTTTTTCCTCAATGCATGTTGTATGCGGGAAAAGTGGGCGAATAAAACTTAATATGTGAAAATATGTTATAAACTAGTCCACACACACACACAGGACTTCTTGATGCAAGCTATGGAGTAACGTAGTGTTACTCAGCTTCCCAAGGAGGGTCCCATGGTTCTCTATCTCACAATTTCCCTCAAACCAACATTTTTGCTCTCAGATCACTGAGCAAAATGGTTTAGGGATGGCAACTATGAGAACGAGAGATGCTTTTGCTAAATTTTAGTATGAAATGGAGATTAAGCTATGTATGATTCTAAAATGTAATACACTAGATGATAAGATGATGAGGTTAGTATGAATACTATCCTAACATGATATATTTAGTCTATGATTGAGCTAAAATGATAAAGAAAGTACTCTAGCATGCATATTTAGTCTAATTCCTGATCTAAAAGAGGCTAAATGATGAGCATAAAGATGATATGAAAAAGCTTGAAAGTATTTGAGCATAAGTATAATGCTTCAAATTTGAAAGATGATTGTTAAGAATGGAGGAATGAGAGCTCTATTTATAGCATAAACAGGGCAATGGATGGTCAAGATTGAAAGGTTTAATTAAGGGCCAGGTTTGAAAGTTGGGGATCCATGTGCACAATTGGCACCAATGAAATGGTGACAAATGTCAACATAGGGTTGGGTTGAGAGAAGAGGTTGGAGGCATTAAAGGCCTGAGAAGACCTCATGGTTATCTAAAGGCTAAGGGTCAAGTCTAAGTTAGGCTTACCCACTGGATTAAGAGTTAATCCAAAGATAAACCTTTGTACAAATGATTAAAAGATAATCATGGTCAAAGCATTAATGGCCTGATGAGACCCTTGGGTTGGATAGAGGTTGAGTCAAAACAAATGTTTTAACCATGTGGGAGGGTTTGAATTAACCATTAATGGTTATTGGAGACTTTAGGGATTAAGTGGTTGAAGGTTGGAAGCCTTCAATGGTTTTCAATGACTTTAAGGGTTTTGGTGGTTGAAGGTTGAAAACCTTTAATGGTTATCAAAGACTTTAAGCCATTTGAGAAGTGACTTCCCTTTGCTTAGGGATGTGACAAAATTTAGAGGAGGGTTAGGTTAATTAGAAGCGATTAGAAGATTCTAGAAGGGATTAGAAAGGGGTTTGGGATTTTGCAAGTGGATGGAGGGATAATAGGTTTTAATTGAATTAAATGATTTAATTCAATTTGGTTGTAATTTGGAGAAATTAAATAAATTAGATTTATTCAATTTGGGATAACTATTTAATTAAATTTGAATTCAATTAAAAGTGGATAGGGGAGATTTAATTGAATAAAATGATTTATTCATTAAATGGTATAGTGAATTTTATTTAAATAAATTGAGTAATTTACTTAATAAAATAGAGGAATGTGGATAGTTTAATTAAATTGGATTTAATCAAATAGAGAAATGAACATAAAATATTCATTTAGGAATATAGTCATTTTTATACGTCTACATTTTGCCCCTCTTTGAAGTGACGTGTGTGCACATGTTATTTCAAAGAAAATGATGCTTTATCATGATTTATGATCTGATGCAATTTTTGTGTCGCTCTTTTGATTTGCCAGTCGTGCCCCAGATTTGATTTGATGTGTGATGCCCCAGATTCGATATTTTGATGGTGATACCCCCTCGGGAGATGAATCAATTTTGAAATTTTTTGATGAAGTTCGTATGATGTGTATGATTTCATGCATGTAAAAAGTGTGCAGATTGATTCATCTCCCGATAAGTTACAACTATTTTGGTATAGGGGAGACCACGACCATATTACAGGGCCAGTCGGCTAGCCCTAATTTCATTTTCCTCCTATAAAAGGGGAAAAGGGCTTGATTTAGGTTCATTTGTGCTTTGTTGACTTTGAAGAAAGAGAATTGGCTCTGGAGAGAAAATGCCTATTACCTATCACAAACACCGTTTCGAGCACGTTCGGAGGTACCGAAGACCTGTAGCGCGTGGACCACCAGTAAGTCAACGTTTTTGACCCCTTTTTGATTTTTTGTTTTGTCATTTTTAGTCACTTTTTGAATTTCAAAGTTTGGGTGTTTCATTTTAGCACGTCTAGGGTCTATTGTAGCGCATACAAAGTGTAGAGTAGCGCATTGAGGTCAATTTTTAGGGGTGCGTCCGAAAAAGATAGGTTAGCGCGTGCATGTAGAATAGCGCATAGAAAGTGTCGGGTAGCGCGTCGCATCAACAGGTTAGCGCGTAGGTGTGACCTAATGCATAGGGACCGCAGAGGGTCGCATAGGGAAGGGGGTTTAGCGCGTAGGGCTAACCTAGCGCATAGGGCTAAACGGGTAGCACCTAGGAGGGATAGATTAGCGCGTAGACAGAGTCTAGCGCATAGGATGGGTTAGGTAGGGCGATGGAGGAAAAGAGTAGCGCGTAGACAGAGTCTAGCGCATAGGACAGATAGATTAGCGCGTAGGAGAGACAGCCTAGCGTGTGGGGGTGTTTTAGCGCATTGAAGATCTATTTTAGTGCATCGGAAAAATTGTGCAAGTTTGGCCGATTTGAAAATTTGTTTTGTTTGCCTGTCGTGTTTTGATGAATTTATCCAATATGAGTGTTTGTATAACTTGGTTTGATTTGTGAGTTTTCAAGTTATATATAGATATCAACATGTTTTGGTAATCAAAATATGATGTATTTGCGTGGTCTGTTTCAAATTCAACGTGTGTGAAAGCCTGAGTTGTGTTACAAGCCGATATGGGTTGGAAACTTTGAAGTGTTTTACAAGCTGATATGGGTGGGAAACTTGAGTTGTTTTACAAGTTTATGTAATTGTGAAGACTTGAGTTGTTTTACAAGTTTTGATATGGTTTTTGAGAACTTGAGTTGTTTTACAAGTTGATATGAAATGATAAGATTTTGAACTTTGATGTAGATGAGCAAATTGTTTCATGTTGTTGATGTGGAAACTGATATTGGATATGTTTTGTTTGTTGACAGGAGCGATTGGGTGTTGTACAGTCGAGGGAGAGATTCCCGAGACCGTGGACGTTGATACCACGATTGTCATAGGCAGATTTGGACATTATAGAGAGATGTGGATTGACCTCTCTTCTGGATATGCCTCGGTTCACTGTGAACCGGGGGCTTTTGACAGCGTTGGTAGAGAGGTGGCATAGCAAAACGAACACCTTTCATTTTGCCACTGGAGAGATGACAGTGACACTGGAGGATTGCTACCGGATTTTGCGGATTCCTGTAGTAGGGGCACTACTTCCTTATGAGCAATCAGAGGAGGGTGGCACAGAGGCACTGCGCCGTATATTTCAGGATGACACAGTTTGTGGCTATGAGATCCCCTGGCAGGAGTTTTTGGATTTGGGTTATGCACCGCTGCCATCTGTACTGGCAGGATTCATTGGGGGATTCCTTTGTCCTAATCGTAGGTCAAGGGGATTCTTGGTGGGATGGGGACTGGTTTTGGAGGAGATGGTTACGCAGGGCAGGAGGTTTGCATGGGGGTCAGTGATGTTGGCTCACTTATACAGGAGTTTACATGAGGTAGTATACCTTGGTTATGGTAGCTTGTCAGTGGGAGTGACCCTATTACAGGTATGGTGCTGGGAGCACATTCCAGCAGCGAGGCCACTGGCAGATAGGGATAGGCCCGTAGGTGCAGCATATGCCTATGGATATAGAGGCCTAGTTGTCCAACGTAAGCTGGGCAAACTAGAGCATTGGAGGAAGGTTTTTGACGATATAGATACGGTCACCTAGAGGCCGTATACAGGTTGTGAGGTATGGGCGGAGGATGGGCTGGAGATGCCCTTTGTATTTATGATGAGGTATCTGATTGGGCGGACCCCATTCGTCATTGAGCATTTTGTGGTGACCCGAGTTTTGAGGCAGTTCAGGCGCCAGTAGGGTGTTCCACAGGGAGCATGCTTGTATGCACGGAGGTAGTAGGATGTGGCCGATTGGGGGCCGACTATTGATAGTGCGGTGGCAGTGGAGGAGTTTGTGGGGTTGGCTAGGCAGATCTGGGACTATGCCCCAGAGATTCAGGACGCAGGGATGACAGATGAGTTTGCCCGTTTGTTTGCTGCACGGGCAGTGGCTAGGATCTCAAATCCGGAGGAGATGAGGCCAGTGTTTGACTCCGATGAGGAGGAGGGAGATGGGGGAGATGATGGAGATGATGGGGAGGATGGAGGAGGAGGAGGTAGAGGAGCCAGAGGGAGGCAGGGAGGGAGAGGTGTGGAGAGAGCAGTGCGGCAGGGGAGGATAGAGAGAGGGAGAGGTGGATTGGCTATCAGAGTCAGGAGAGAGGGGAGAGTGGGGGAGGTGCTAGCTATGGTGGGTGGTGAGGAGGAGCTGAGGAGACCAGCACAGAGGAGGAGGGTAGATGTACTCCCACCTCCAGCATCGAGGACAGGGCGAGTGGGAGGGGTTCCTCCAGCACAGGTACCGCTGCGGGTTCAAGTGCCAGGTCATGTGGAGGATGCACAAATCCGGACCTTGCAGATTACCGTTCAGTAGCTGCAAGTGCATATTTTGACCTATCAGCGGCAGATTTCTCAGTTGACCACTACGAGAGATACTAAGATAGAGCGGTGAGGACGAGCGGAGGAAGCATTGGTGAGTGTGCAGAGAGCAGCGATGGGTGGTCCGATGAGAGACACCCTTAGAGAGCTGACGCGGAGAGTGCAGGAGGTAGAGTATTATAGGCGGCATTATGAGGATGTAGTACCCAGGGAGCGGCGAGTGGAGAGTTTTGCACAGTCGACATCTAGTCGATCTCGAGCCATTGGGACACGATCTGAGAGCCGAGGTGTGACGGGGCCACCGAGACAGGACCCTCCTGGAGATCCAGGGGTGGGTGTATATGGAGCGAGACCATATCCGTCAGGAGATAGTCATACTTGAGAGACAGGGTCTCTGTTGTATTTTTGAGCAGTTGTTATTTGTTGTACTCGACACAGTGTTCAGACACATTTTGTATATTTTGATCAGTTTTGAGATATATATATATATAGATACAGCACCATTTTTTATCATGTGATGTGTTGATATGGATGCATTGATTTTATGTGATGATGTAATACTTAAATATATGATGTAATGTATGATGCAGGATGTATGCTTTTTGTTATATGCTGTGAGATGTATCTTGAAAATGAGATGTATGTTTTGATAGGCTGTAAATGTTATCTTGATATGTAAATGATGTTAAATGATATGGAATGATGTGTATGCAACTAATTGTAAAATGATATGCAACTAATTGTAAATGATATGCAACTAATTGTGAATGATATGCAACTAATTGTTTTTGGAGCATCCCTCGTTCTGTATTTGCCATCTGATATAACCATATTTTTGCTTTCTTTGTAAATATCATCATTGAGCATTTATTGATATTAGGATATGTTGAAAATTTATACAAGCATAATGGTATAATTGAACCATAATGACCTGAGTAAAATTTACATGATATTTGATTTTGCAAGATAGCACAAGCGTCAAGGTATAATTGAACCAGGACGACCTGAGTGCGTATTGCGTAAACAGACAAGATTAGATCATTTATATGCGTGAAGTGGAATCAGGCCTTCAGTGATATTCGACGTATCACGTCTCGAGGCATGTATTCACATAGTACAAGTGATCGCCTCCCAAACAGAAGACTAAGAAAATATTGAAAGTTCCCCACGATCTCTAGCTGTGAAGCATTTAGTGAGACAAGGAAGAGAATCCAATAATGCACAAAGTTCAAAATGCAAAACTAGTTAAGATTTTATGCTATAGTGCAATATTCAATACTTCAAAAAATCATCCATCCTTGATATTGGTGTGAATTGTCTTTGTTTTGGTTTTTGCGATGAAGCGTGGTGTTGTTTGTTGGATGTCATGCCTCTGATTTTGGCAATAATTTGTGATGTTTGGAATGTTTGCAAGTTTTTGAACTGATGAATGCCCCTAGCTGAGTGTGCCCTTCGATATGATCATGTATAGTGATTACCAAGCCATGGTGGATTAGTGGTAGAAGGATATATATAGACAAATCAGGATAGTGACTACGCTAAGTATGTCCTGAATGGATATTTGCTAAGTGTCGGGTGATGGCCGATAGTGTTTGTATGGATAACATGGTATGGAAATAGATAGAGGAGCCATTCTTTCGCAAGGGCGCCTATTTACCAGGTTTTCACCCTTTGTTTGTATTGTACGTTGTTTTTGCTTTTTCTGGATTTTTTTGATTTTTTTGTTTGTTTTGGGATTTTTCCGTGCACTAGGCTACTTTAAGTATAGTACCTTTTCAGGTGGATGTTGTTAGTTGGTTCGTCGAGCACATCTCCTTTAGAATTTGTTAGCTGATAAGCACCTGATCCATAAACGGATATGATAACATAGGGACCCAACCAGTTAGGTTCAAATTTCCCTTTCTTTTCTCGATCTTGCTAATTTCTCGGATTTTCTTTGAGGACTAGGTCACCAACCTTGAAGTTGCGGGGAATGACCTTGTGATTGTAGCTCCTGCACATGCATTGCTGATATGCTTTGAGATGAGTATATGCATGTTGGCATCTTTCATCTAATAGCTCAAGTTCTTGTAGATGATTAACTCGATACTCTTCATCTGGGATTAAGCCTTTCAAAGAGACTCGGAGAGATGGGATCTCTACCTCCAGGGGTAAAATAGCTTCTGATCCATAAACCAATGAGTATGGTGTTGCTCCTATAGGTGTGCGGATGCTGGTTCTATATGCCCAAAGTGCTGGATTGAGTTGTATATGCCAATCTTTGCCTGCATCATTCACCATTTTCTTGAGGATTTTCAGGATTGTCTTATTAGATACTTCCGCTTGACCATTTCCCTGTGGGTAATATGGTGTAGAGAACCTATGTTGGATTTTGAATTTTTCACATAGCTCTTGGACATCTTGATTTTTGAAGGGTCGTCCATTATCTGTAATGATTGAACTTGGAATAACATATCTGTAGATCAGATAATTTAGGATAAAAGAGGCAATTTGTTTCCCGGTCACCGTGGTCATGGGAACTGCTTCTATCCATTTGGTAAAGTATTATGTTGCTGTTATAATGAACTTGTGTCCATTTGAAGATGACGGATGAATTTTGCCAACTAGATCTAGTCCCCACTGGCAAAAGGGCCATGATGTTGTAAAGGGCTACAATTCCTGTGCTGGTGCATGTATCAAATTACCATGGATTTGACATTTAGGACATTTCTTGGCGAAATGATATGAGTCTTTCTCCATTGTAGGCCAGTAGTATCCCATCCTTAGAAGTCTTTTAGCAAGAGTAGTGCCACTTGAATGTGTGCCACAAATACCTTCATGAAGCTCGTGTAAAGCCAAATCGGAATCATTACGATCAAGACAACGAAGAAGAGTACCATCGACCTTGACGATATAAAGTATCAGCGGTAAGGGTGTAACGGGCAGCTTGTCGGATAAAGTTACGTTTTTGGTTACGGGATTGGTCAATGGGTAAGATATTATGTTTAAGGTAGTCATATATTGGTCCATATAACGGAGAATCTGAACCAGTCAAGGCATAGATAACATGGGATTCAGAGTGGTCATAGGCGGGGTAGAACAGTTGCTCTACCAAGAACTCATAACGACTCTGTTGCTCTGGAATTTGTAGTAACGAAGCGATTGTAGCCATTGCATCGGCTGCTTTGTTGTTCAACCTTGGTATTTGCTCGAAGGTGATGTGCACAAAATACTGTTTGAAGTCATCCACCATTCGCTTGTAGGTAGTAGCTTGTCGTCCTTTGTCTAATAGTTGTTATTGATTTGGTTAATGACCAGTTGTGAGTCTCCATAGACTTTTAACTCTGTGATTTTCCATTCGATGGCCATTTTGATGCCTATGACCAATGCTTCATATTCAGCCACATTATTTGTGCATGGAAACATAAGCCTATATGATCTTGGCATAGTGTGTCCTTCAGGAGTGATGAATAGAATGCCGGCCCCTGAACCATGTTGAGTATAGGATCTGTCAAAGTATAGGGTCCAGTGTTTGGTAGAAAGAGCAAGAACGTCCCTGTCTGGAAATTTGATCTCCATGGTGTGTTTTCCTGGTAGTGGTACTTCAGCCAACTGATCTGCAATTGCTTGTCCTTTGATGGCTCGTCTTTCTGTGTATTGAATGTCAAATTCACTGAGAATCATGACCCATTTAGCCAATCATCCTATAAGAGCTGCTTTGCTGAGTAAATATTTGAGAGGATCAATTTTTGCTACTAGCTTTATAGTGTGTGCTAGCATGTAATGTCGGAACTTTTGAGATGCAAAGACCACTGTTAGGCAAGCCTTTTCAATAAATGTATAGTTGAGCTCATAGCCATTCAATGTTCTACTGATGTAGTATATGGCGCATTCCTTTCCTTGTTGATCTTCTTGTGCCAATAATGCCCCCAGTGAAATATCTATTGTTGAGATATATAGAATAAGTGGCTTTCCAGCAACTAGTGGTACTAGAACTGGTGGATTCATCAGGTACTGTTTGATTTGATAAAAAGATTCTACACACTTAGCCTCCCATTTGAATGGTACATTTTTGTGTAGCAAATGGTTAAATGGTAGACTTTTATCTGATAGCTGAGCGATGAATCACCTGATTGATTGAAGTCGTCCCTGTAGAGATCTGAGTTGACTGATATTCTGTGGTGGTGGCATGTCCATAATGGCTTGTACCTTTGTTGGATCAACTTCAATACCCTTAGCTGAGACTATGTAGCCTAGTAACTTGCCTGATGTAACCCCGAAGACACACTTCTTAGGGTTAAGCCTAACTTGGAATTTCTCCAATCAATCAAAAATCTTTGTTAGGATGCCCAGATGTTCTGCTCTGGTGAAGGATTTAGCTAGTAAGTCATCCACATAGTCTTCCATAAATGTGTGCATCATGTCATGGAATATTGTGGTCATTGCTCTTTGATAAGTGGCCCCTGCATTCTTTAAGCTGAAAGGCATAACATTCCAACAGTACGTTCCCCAAGGATAGGTGAACGCGGTTTTATCTTGGTCTTCTGGGGCTATCTTGATTTGATTATAGCCTGAGAAACCGTCCATTAGTGAGAGCATTGCATGGCCTGCTGTGAGATCGACAATGACGTCGATACTGGGCAAAGGAAAGTCATCTTTTGGACAAGCTTTGTTGACGTCTCTGAAGTCAGTGCATATTCTGATACTACCATCTGGTTTTGATACTGGAACGATGTTGGAAATCCATTCCGCATAGTCAATGGGTCGGATGAATCCGACGTCTAATAATTTCTTTAGTTCAGTTTTGACCATGAGTGCCACCTGTGGATTCATCTTTCGTAGCTTTTGCTTGACTGGCTTAACTCCTGTAGAAATGGATAGATTATGCATGATTAAGTGTGGATCCACTCCGGGCATATCAGCATATGACCAAGCAAAGTTAATTTGTTGTGCTTTAAAGAAGATGATGAATGCCGATCTTTCTTCCTCTGTGAGAGATTCTGCAAGGTGTATGTTTCTGGCTGCTTCTGTAGTACCAATGTTGATTGATTGAGTGGGCTTAATCAATATGGGCGATTGCTAATGAAAGTGCTTAGGAAGAGTGTCAAGTCTCCCATCGTTAGGTGCCTTAAAAAGGTTTTCACCTGCCAATGCGTCCTTTATTTTTGCTTTTTTGTGATCTAGAGCTGCCATTGACTGGTTTTCAGCATTAGATTCTTTATTTGATTCATTTTTACGACTGAGAGACTTGGCACTCCCTGATTGACAGATATCATTGTTTTGTTCACTGGTAGAGCCTGTTTCCGGATTTACAGTACATAGGTAATGGATAATAGACGCATCATCTGGGAAAATTGGTATATCATTTGTTTCAGGTTCATTCCAGTCGATGAGGTCAGGAAAGACAAGTGGTAATGAATCATTGGGTGGATCAAGTTCGGCTACTGTAAGTGTTAGGATAGATTTTTCATCGTGATGGGTCTTAGGTTTAAAGAAATTTAGGATTTCGTCGATGTCCTCGATGGTATCATCTTCCACATAGACTTGTTCATAATGTTTCTGTTCACTTTCTTGGGCATCATAGATATTTTGCGGTCCAAATTCAAGAGGTCTATCTTCTACGTTATGTTCTTCCTTAGAAAGGGATATAGAATCAGTATCATCCAGGATATCAGTAGTAGCATTGGAGCACGTGCCCCATTCATATTCATTGGAATCTGTCTCATAGGCGTCATTCCAAATTCTATCTGTGCTGTAAACAGGTGTGTTGTATGGTGAAAACAAATCTTTGATGATGGATACCATTTTGATGGTTTTTGTAGATTCTGTATCAGATCCGTCTTCTACTTGCTGGATTTGTTCATAGACTGTACTTTCTCAGGGAGAAATAACGGTATCTGGAGATGACCTGATTTGTTCTTGAGATATTGGTGTTTGAATATGAGCTACTGCTGCAGATAGGGCCTTCTTGTGACTTAGAAGCTTTTCCTGAGGTAACTTCTGATCTTGACGTTCCCATGCCTTGCAGATTGTTTCTGCTGATTCAAAAAGTGCTTCCTGCCAGGATTCTTCTTTGTACTTCTTCTTTTCCTTCCATTGAGGTTTTGTAGTTGTGTGTGGCGGCCGTTTTAATAGAAATGTGAGTTTAGAACCCAATCCTGCTTTATTCCTACTAGGTTGTGAAGGAAGATCTATAGGTTCAGTGACTCCTTTGCGTTTTCCAATAGGTCTGTTACCACCATATCCCATTTGTTTCATGATTAAGTAGCCTTTTGCATACAGGTGTGTTGGTAGAACAATGTCCAGAGTGGCTGCTCTATGATTTTCTTCCTCATCTTTGTATAACCAGCTAAGAACGTCCTTGTCCTCTGATTCATGTGCTAGAGTGCCCAATTGGATGAAGGTACCATCAAATTTAGTGATGGGCTGAGTGACCAGTTGTGTTGATGTAGTAGGTAAACCATGCGATCTAGGTGAGGTTGGCAATTTTGCCAAACATAAAGGCTCCAAAGAGTATTCTCCCATGCCTTGGTCTTTGATGTGCATTTTTTGCTTGAAGTCTCCCCATAAGGAGTTGGGTTTTGCTGTTTGTGGATCTGATGTTGAAGATTGCTGCTTTTCTCTATTATGAGGAACCAAACTGTCCTGGGCTGCCCCCATTGCATTGCAATGTTGAAATGGATTGTGATCAGCAGATATGGAGATTTCTTGTCCATCATAAGGAAACTTGACACACTGGTGATATGTAGAAGGTACTGCTTGCATTTCATGTATCTAGGGTCGTCCTAACAAAATATTGTAGGTTAGATCAATATCTAAGACTTGACAACTAGTATCCTTTTGTACTGGGCCTACTTGAATAGGTAATATCACTGTGCCTTTAGAGGACCGCTCTTCATCATCATATGCTTTTATGGTAATCTTTTTGCAAGGATCAATATATTCTTCTGAGAAGCCTAATGCACGGATAAGCTTTAAAGTACATATATTAAGGCCGGCTCCTCCATCTATTAGGACTCTCTTGACTCGGTGTTTGCAAACAATGACTTCAATATGGAGAGGATTATTATGCGGATGACTCAATGAGGTATTTTCATGCTCTGAGAAGGTGAGGTTATGAGGTCCTGTCATATGGGCGACCATGGCTTGAAATCTGTCTGTATCCAGATTTTGAGGTACATTTGTTTCCAATAGTGCTTGCTCCAATATGTCTTTGTGCTTGGGTGATAGTTTCAATAATTCTAGGATAGATATCTGAGCTAGAGTCTTGTGTAGTTGGCTAACCAAGTCATATTGGATTTTTGGTGTGGCAGTTGTAGGTGCAGGATGTCCTTTTAAGACATATTTCTGAGTGCGGGTTGTTACATTGACAGATTCATGATCACGCTGATCTCGGATGGTGATGACATTTATTTGATGATCTTCAGCTGATATATGGTTGATAGTGTTATTGTAGATGTGATTAATACGAGCTCCGTGTGTATCATTTGAAGTGGATGCTCCATCCTTGTTGTAATTTGGGAGAGGATTTTTAAAGGCTCCGTGATCACCATTTGTTTTGAGACCATCAACCGTTAAGTCACCTCGATCAATCATGTCCTGGACTATGTGTTTCAATCTCATGCATTCATTTGTTCTATGACCCTTATTGCAATGGAAATCACAATAGTGTGAATCATTCCACCAAGGTGGCTTGATTGGGGGTTCATAATTGTTGATTGGAGGCAAAGAAAGAATTTTGTTTGCCAAAAGTTCTCTGAATGCTGATTCTAATGATTGTCCCAGTGGTGTAAAAAATGCTTTTGGAAATTGTTTGTGTTGTGTGAATTGTTGTTAGGTCCTGGATTCATGTTTTGGCTTTGATTATCATTGGTGTTGTTTGTGTTGAATTGTCCTTGATCAGTGTTTTGCGCATATGTGTTAGCACTGGGAGTAGCATTTTTAAGATTTTTCGTGTTCTGAGGATTTCCAGATAAAGCAAGCACTGGTTGTTTAGATTTGGGATCATGTGATTCGTTGTTGCCTTCGTTCTTGTTTCGAGTCCAAAATCAAGATTTGTCAAAGTTGGTGTTGTTTTGGTTATTGTAGTTTGATGAGTTTGTTCCTTCCTTGTAGAATTTGAGTGTTCCCTTTTTGACACATGCTTCCTCTACTTGAATGCCATTTTCAATCAATTTAGCGAAAGATGGTATGCATTGAAGTTTTAGTCTGTAACTCATTTCGCCATTCAAGTTATCAATGAAGATTTCCATTTTCTCTTTTTCAGGAATATCTCAAGGATATCTGGAGACCATGCGTCGCCAACGTTGAAGGAACGCCATGAATGTTTCATTATTCTTTTGTTTGGTGTTGCAAACATCTAGCATGGTTATGGCATGTTGGATGTTGTAGGAATAGTGGGTTATGAATTTGTTAACCAATTCATCAAATGATCTAACAGGTGGCAAAATTTTGGATAACCATTCTATGGTTTGCCCACCCAAGCTTCTGGGGAATAACCTCATCAAATAGGTGTCATCATGAGCAAATTCAAGGCTTAGTGTGCAAAATTCCCGTACATGATCTCTGGGATCACTTTTCCCATCATATTTATCAAATTTGGGAATGTCCGAGTTTGGAGGAAAAGGCACCATATTCAAGCTTCTGTCAAATGGATAAGGACAGATTTCATTTAAAGAGTACCGCACTGTTGTCCCTTGTTGCATATCCTATATTTGCCTTTGCAACATTTGCATTTGTTGAGTAAGAGCAATCAAAGGTGCATTGTCTTGCCGAGGAAAAAGTTCTTGCCTTGTATTGGTTCTCAGCTGGAAAGGTGTGGTAAATGGTATATGTTGCTCTGGTGTTTCTAGCTCAGGTATACGCATTTTTGGTATGCGTTGTTCGGGAATGTGTTGTTCAAAGTTATGTTGTTCAGGTATGCGAGTTTCTTCTTCTCTGTTTTGTTCTTGATATTCATATTGCCGAGATCCGGTTTGAAAAATGTTTGGGTCGAAATCTTCGGGAAGTTTAACGCCCTTGCTTGTGAGCATCAACAGGTATTTTTCCTTGTCATTTTCCATGAGCTTTTCGACAAGTTTTTGGAAGGAGGGATTTACTTGACATTCCCGAAGAAGGGCTTCAGTAATTTCAAGTTCTTCTACGGGTGGAACTTCAAAAGGATTTGATAATCTTCGATTCATACTGGACTCAGCGGGTGTCTCACTCTGTTTGTCTTGTTGAGAGCGAGTGACAGGCATTTTAGTAGAAGCTTTCAGTGATGAAAGGGACAAAAGCCTCCTCGATGTGTTGCTCGGGCGTTGGTGGTTCTGGTCGAGATGTGTTATATGTGATGCACTCATCGGGCAAGAATGCTGGATTGATTTTTCCGCCGTGGTTTATGGTTTGATTAAAAGCAGACTTTTGATAGTATGCTCTTGTCTTCAAGGGTTCCTTGTCAAATTCGCTAGATTTGTTTTGGATATAATGTTTGACGTGATGAAGGAATACCCGATGAGATTTGAAGAGTTGACGATTGATGTATAAAAACTTATTTCTCTTGATGAATTTGGAAAAACTAGGTTGTCGCTTCTTCAACGTGATGTTACGATAGAGGTTCTTTCTTCTCAAAATAAGGGGATTAGTCATGCAAGAGTGATCAATGATTTCCTTTGATTGGTTTGGATTCAGTTGATTCTTGTTTTGGAAATTTCAAATCTTACTTTATCAGAGTGAAGGTTTAGATGTCCCTTCACGATAAAGCGTGTCAAATGATATGGATAAAAGCTTCCCGATCTAGAAACTGGATTTGATGATTTGAGAATTTTAAACAAGTGTTTTGAGATAGAAATCCGTAAGATGGTAAAGGATTTTGATGACACTGATGATGAAAATTTTCCGGATTATGATAGGAGAGACATCCTCTATTGTGCGATTTGTTTAGGATTCAGACAACTTTGTTTAACACAAATTTAGCTCAAGAAATAGTTTTAGTGGTTTGTTTGTCACTCTAGTTTGATGAAAACTGATGTTGGACGAAAAAAGGCTTCTAAAAATGTTTTTGAAATTTTCAAATTTTTCTCGGTTTTGCTCTCTGTTTTTCAGCCTTGGATCACGCGCTAGAATAGAGTCTACATGTGCTACGGAATTTTCTTGATGCGCTAAAAGAATAAGCACACGCGCTAAGCTGCCCCTAGATACGCGCTAAAGCTTGGACTTTCTGAAATGGCGGTCTAACAGTTGAAAAGTTTATGCGCTATCCTGGGCTTTCGAAGCGCTAACTGTTCGACCTTATGCACTTAAATTTGGTTTCCACGCGCTAAGTTGTTTCTTTTACGCGCTAAAATTTAGGTTGTTGAAAATTGTTGTTGAATTTGTTTGGAAAAGCTACGCGCTATACTGGGCCTGTCACGCGCTAAATTTTAGACTTAATGCGCTAATTCTTGGTTCCCACGCGCTGAGATGTTGCTTCCATGTGCTACACATGTCATAGCAACCAAACACATTTTTAATAGTTATTGCCACCCATTCTAGGCAAAAAAAAATCTCTTCCTTCCTCATTTTGACATTCATGGATAATCTTTATCAGCTTGTCTTACTCTATTTCTCTCTCACAGTGTTGCCCTATCAAAATAATCTTATCTCTTGGACACTCATAGTAGCCAGGACTCCTCTATTTACTAGGTATCATGTCTATTGTCTAAATATGGGAGTCATATTTGTTGGTGTTATTCTCTCTTGCATGTCATATATTGATATCATCTATTATTATTCTATGAACTCATCCATTGCCTTTTTATTATGATAGGGGTTCTCCATAGTATTGAACACAACTTAGGACTAGGAGGGGGGATAAATTAGTCCAGACCTAATACTTGAACTTTATTATTTAACCCACAATCTCTTTAACCTTACTCTTATCAACAACAATCTTCAAGATATAACAATGAAGCACCATGCACAAGAGAACACCAAATTTACGTGGAAAACCCAAATAGGGAAAAACCATAGTGAGAGTCAACTCATTATATATGAAATGATTACAACATAGTTTTAGGCTCATTACCAAGGAAGTGCATACTCCTTAAAGGACTTGCAAGCTAGAGTGAACAACCCTAGAGCAAGATTCAAATTTTGCAGTCCATAGATCACTTCTCTAGAGTAAGGTATGATGAATATATGAATCAGCAACAAGTTGTTCTTAAATCTCTATCTCAAGAGACCAACTTCACAACAATAACCACACACTGACTTTGTCACAACTAACTTTTGCAAGTGAAATAATCATGTAGGAGAAACACACACATTTATCCACACACTCATCACTCACTCACCCTCATCAACATAAATTTAATCTTCTATATATAATGTCTTATTCATTGCAAACATCAGTTAGGTTAATTAGAATTAAGAACAAACATAGGTCCTATCATGTCGACCCACCAAAACATGATTGTGGTGAAAGAGGTCCAATATAGGAGATAGAGAGGACCTAAAACATCATAAAAGTTCTAAGTAAGTAGGAACAATTCACATGCTATCATTCATTCTCCAAAGGTCTACAACAACATAACATGTAGATATTGTAATGCCTCTCCCATCTACTTCTTTGCATTGCATACTTCTTTATGTCCACTTAACTTTGTTTCATGGATTGTATATCTTACAGTTTGCATGTGGATCATTTTGTGGTGCTTGATCTTGATTTGGACTATTTATTGTTGTAGTGCATGTGATTTTGAGTGTTTCCCTTATGTTCAACTTTGATATATTTCTCGTGATCATTTTAAACCAATGATGTGATTAAATTTCTCCATGGTGACTTTGATTATGTGGTTTCATTGAGGTGCATGCCCATCTCTTTGTGCTTGGTTGTGAGAACCATTGCATGATTTATTTGGATAATTGACTCATTGGGTTGTTGCTATGGCATGATCTAGACCTATTTTATTTTGATGATTGAGATAGACCTATTTCATGATTTAGTATTATTATATGTGAAATGTTTATTTGAGTAATGATTAGAATGAGATAAATGATATTAATTGGATTAATTGGTTAAAAGTAATGAATCATAATTTATGTTATTTTGATTTGATGAGATATAATGTTACTAACAATTTTATGATGTTGACCTGATTTGGTGAATATTTATATGCTTAGTTATCTAGAGGAATAATCTTGATGATGTTATTTATTTAATAAATTATATGAAATTGTTATTGTTTGTTTTAAATGATAATCATATGTGAAAGGGATGACATCGTATCATTTGAGTTTATGAGAATGCATATAATTTGAGTCAATTTGATCATTTATATATATGCATGAGTAGGTACACTTAATTTGTGAATGTTTTAGTGACAAGAGGTATAGGGCATCAACTCCACCTAGCTCCATAGCTTTGAGCATGTATGCATCTCTGATGGTGGTTAATAGGAGATAGCACACTAGCCAAATACCTCAAGCCAAAACCTGTGCCTTTTAATCAGGACAATTCCCTTGATTTTACTATTTCAATTATTTTATTATTTTGATCAGTGACTACCATGGTTGGTAGCTTTCAAAAACCCATTAATCATGTTTATTCAGCCCATAATGATTTTATGTGCATAATTGGTCAATTTAGATATGTCACCATCTTATTGCATGCATAAATAGTAATTCAATATTTTAATGTGGAATATGTCCTATTTGCATTTGATGGATTGAGATTTGAATGATTATTTATGAGGGGTATTTAGGGAGTATATTGGATATTGGATTTTAATTTGTTTTATTATTATTATATTCTCACTCCTAAAAGTGAGTTTATATTTGGTAATTGAGCTCATTTACTCAACACTTAGAAATATTTGTCATGCCTTTCTCTCGAAAACCCTCTTCATGGCCATTTCAGAATTGTTGATATCTTTAGTCTCTTGGAGTAGAATTTTGGGGGTGTTCTCTTGAAAGATTTGGATTGGGAAATCCTTCATGTTGTTTGAATCTTCGGAGCATTGGTGGAGTGTGGAGTTTGCAATTTGAGCTTGAGTGAATATTCAATTTGGAGGTAGGATCTCCCTCCTTTTCTCTTTGTTCTTATGTTTTAATACTCTTTGGATGGTTATGGTGCTTCAAGAAATGATTTTTTATCATATTACGATTGTAATATGATCCCCTATGTGTTTGATTGTTGTGTTTTGAGTATATGTTTAAATTTGATGTAGAAATGGGTTTCTCTTGGGAAATTGATTCCCAAAAGTCTTTAGGATCCTTGTTTAGATGTTGTGTTTTTTTTTTGGGGATTTCTTTAGGATGTTCTTAAATGGATCGGTCCCTGATTTAGCCTTTCATGCCTTATACTTATCAATTTTGGATGTCCTAGTTGACTTCCCAGACTAAATTCATGCTTTTAGTGTAAAATTACACAATTGCAACTTAGGATTGTACAATTGCAATTAAAGTTACACAATTTTTGTTAGAGTTATATAATTACTAATAGGATTACACCATTTCTTATAAATTTGTTCCCATATTTACGCATTTTCTTCTAGGATTACACTTTTGGTTGTCTAAAGTTGATTTTTAGGTTTTTAACCTTTTTTGTGGGTTTGATGAGTTGTCCCACTTACTTGTCTTGGTATTTGGGCCCAACTAGCTTGTGGTATCATTAATTGTTATGTCTTGGTATGCTTCCATGAGATGCTAAAGAGAAAAAAATTGCATTTATACTATAGAATTGAGATCTATCTGGGATTGAATTCTCGACTCAAAACCTAGAGGTTGCTCCTTGATTTATTGCTTTGTTATGCATTGAGTATGATCTCTTGTGATGTTTTTATGATTATTAGTGTGTTTATATAGGAATTTTTCTCATCCATGAATGATCCTTGTGTGTGGGCATTACAATATGTGATTTGCATTGAGATTGTAGATGTTGCTTGACCCATGCCTTTTTTGAGTAGAATGAGTTGATAGCTCTTGATATCAGCAATTGCTATGAATGCTTGATTAATTATATATTTCTTGAATATATTATTTTCATCATCTTATATGATTGTATTTCATTATGGGATCAAACAAATCCATTCTCTTGATAGCATAACCAATTGAGTATGCCTTGTATAAGGTTGATATGGAATTGTGTAAAAGAGATACTTTATGTAACTGGGGATATGCAAAAGTGAATCATTGCTTTGTTTTGTATATTGATAATGCATTCAATTGAATGGGATGATCCTAGGACTAGGTACTAAAGTGGGTTTAGGGAGTGGCTCTCAACATGTCCCTAGCCCAAAGTGGTTCTGTGGCAATCATAGTGTGGGGATTTAATCAAGTTATTATATAATAATAAAATTTGGTTGGGATAAAACATTAATTATAAGATAATTAGTGCCCCAAAAATTCCTTGAGAGCAAGTACAAGGCCAAGTATGTAACAAGAAGGCATGCCCACACATGTAGGTGTTGGATCTTACCCAAAGTAGTATGCCTGCAAATGTGGCATTGTATCTTGCATGATTTCCATTCTCAGTTGTATTCAAAAGAATGCTTGGTTATGTGTGGTACATCTTCATTAGCACACATGATGAAACTCCCTACACTAGTACGATAGTATCTAGGTCTTGATAGTTGAGTAGTACCCTATGGATTTACTATTTCTTAGTCTTTTGATAATCTCATTGTGATATATGTTGTATTCTTATTTTGGTGATTCTCTTGTGGGTTCCTCCTTTCCCTTATTGTTGTCATCTGAGGATGCTTTCTCATTCTTTAGGTATTTTATTTATTGACTGCTTAGGCACCTTCTCTTACTTAATTGTTTTTCTTTGATGTGAGTGATGATAGTTCTGATACTTAATGTAAGTAAAAATCCAATAGCCAACAAGATGAGAGGGGGGGTGAATCATACAAACTTAATCTTCCATAAAAACATCAGATTCAACCTCGGTAACATATATTTCAGTAATATAACCAAAATTGCTAAACATGCAAACTCAAAAGCATATAAACATCATAAACCTCATAACACCAAATTTAACGTGGAAACCCAAATAGAGAAAAACCACTGTGGGATTTCGGACCCACTATGAAATATACTCTTCTAGAGTATGCTCGGTTAAAAGCAAATCTTGTTAAAGATTACAAACACATTGCTAGATGTGACCCGGTTAAGGGATTTCCCTCAGATCTGTTAGGATCTTCACCTTGTTAGAAGTGACCTTGTTAAAGGATTTCAAACACTCAGTTAGAATGTCACCTTGGTAGAGGGTTTTACAAATAAGACTGTTAAGTCTACTCGATTAAGAGATTTTCTGTCACTTTCACAAAATAACAGTAATAAAAATCTATCTGCAACTTCACATCTAAAATGCTAAAGAAAATTCTTATTTTCTCAATATAATCTAGACATAGAACTAATCTTGTCCATCTGTTGGGCTTCTATACTCTGTTATTCAAATAGGTCTTCAAGCTTCTGTGCTTGGCAATCACTATGTAGCATCCCTGTGCATACATTTGCCTGCATACATCGTTTATCAATAGTTCCCTATTTATAAACAATTAGCTAACCACTTAATCTCCTTGATCACATTTCCCATGATCAATCATAGCCATCAGATCTTCAAACTTTGACCAGGTTCAATGTATCCTTCGATCTAAAAATGTTTTACCCCGCCTAGGAACTTGCATACATTTCTTGGAACTTGTGCTAGGGTATTGCGATTCAATCTGAGCTGTAGATCTCCATGTCGATTTTCCTTTGCCATAGATTCATTAACAAACTTCATGCACGGCATACCAATCATTTAATCAGTTCCAGCTCATCAGCTTCCTTCATTAAATAACGCATGTAAACATTTAATGTATTCTATTATACCTCGGTTACAACTCGATAACAACTCGATGAATACTAGACTTCACTCGATAGACATTCCACCTTCATTAACCGATAGCGTTAACCTTAGGGTTTACCGACTAGGTTCCTTAGGGTTTGTCGACTAGGTTTTTTGCTTAATAACATAGTATAGTATTAACCTTACAATTTACAACATATGTATGATGTAAAAACAATATAAACATCATGATCTCATCACTGTCTAACTCGGTAATAGTTGCCCATTGAATACCTTATTCATCCCCTTACTCATCATATTCTTTCCTGTGTCTTTTACCGACATCTTTATACTCTTTAAATCATACATCTTAAGATATGGCAACATCATACTGAATTAGAAAATCAATTTCTTGACATCAATGACAAAATAATAATATCAAGAGAGTAAACATCCTTAATCAGTTATATCCATAATCATCAACAACCTTCTCAATATCCTTATTGAAATGCCAACAATCTTCCATTGTCTGTTATAATGCCAAATGCTAACAATCTCCCCCTTTGGCATTGATGGAAAAACCAATTGATTTGACCTTAAAAAGATTCAGATTGTTGTGATTCTGAAATGCTGAAATGCTCTCCCCCATA
Organism: Cryptomeria japonica; assembly: GCF_030272615.1. NCBI lineage: Eukaryota > Viridiplantae > Streptophyta > Pinopsida > Cupressales > Cupressaceae > Cryptomeria > Cryptomeria japonica. The sequence continues at coordinate 257,207,774 of NC_081410.1, forward strand.
CATTAGACTTCTCCTATTTTCTTCAATCTTTTAAATCAATCTTCTCTCCCTTATATTAGTCTTCTATTAGTCTTCTCCCCCTTTGACAACAATGCCAAAAAGTAAAGAACTAAAACATAATTTCTTCCTGTATGAAGTGAATTCCTGTTGTAATGTGCCAACTTAGTCTTAGTCGGAGCATTTTGTCTTCAATTCTTGTTCCCTATTTTGTTTCCTGTATTATTTCCTGTACACCTTTAGAAAACATCCTAAAGTGTGTAAATCAGCATCAACTCTAAAAAGATATTTGATAGAGTCATTGAATTGATGCTTTCACCGAACTCGGTCAGTGAATAAAAGATAGGGGTAGGACCCTTAAGTTACTTTTGAGATATTCAAAAGTGTCCCTTGGTAGTTGCTTGGTGAAGATATCTACTATTTGTTCCTTTGTGCTAACATACTCCAACACCACTTTCTTCTCTTGAGCTTCTTCTCTAAGATAATTATATTTGATAGAGATGTGCTTTGTCTTAGAGTGCATAACAGGATTCTTTGAAATGTTAATGGCACTAGTATTGTTAAAGAATATAGTTACTGGCTCGGTAACTTGCTCATTTATTCCTTCCAACAGCTGTTTGATCCATGCAATGTTGGTACAATTCAATGTTGCAGTAACGTATTCAGCTTCTGCTGTTGACTGTGAAACACATCCTTGTTTCTTGCTAAGCCAACTCACTAGTCTTTCTCCTAAAAAGAAAGCTCCTCCACTTGTGCTTTTCCTGTCATCAATGTTGCCTGCCCAATCAGCATCAGTATAAACTTTTAAATCAAAATCATTTCCTTTCTGATATATTAAGCCATAATCCTCTGTGCCTTTCAAGTATCTAAAAATTCTTTTGATTGCTATCATGTGTGTTTCCTTAGGATTTGTAGAGAATCTTGCAACTATACCTACTGCATGTGCTATGTTTGGTCTGTTGTGAACAACATATTGTAGCTTTCCAATCATAGATCGGTAAAGTGTCTCATCAACAGATGTAGATTCATGATTATTTGATAGTTTATAGTTGGTAGTCATAGGAGTACTTACTAGTTTTGAATCCTCCATTCCAAATTTCTTCAAGATTTCCTTTATGTACTTGGATTGAGTAATGAAAATCTCATTTTTCATTTGCAGTATCTGTAAACCTATAAAATACTTTATCTCACCCATTAATGACATCTCAAATTCTTTGCTCATTTCATTTCCAAAGTTCTTACATAGAGAGTCATTTCCACAAAATATAATATCATCAACAAATATGGCTGAGATTAGTATTCCATTTTCATCATTCTTCATATATATATTTCTATTCTCACTTGTCCTTATAAAACCAATCTTAATCAAATAAGAATGCAATCTTTCATACCATGCTCTAGGTGCTTGTTTCAGACCATATAATACTTTATTCAATTTACATACCTAATCTTTATTATTGTCTTCAACAAATCCTTTAGGTTGTTCAATAAAAACTTCTTCTTCTAATATTCCATTCAGAAATGCAGATTTGACATCCATTTGATATACCTTGAAGTTCTTGAAAGTAGCATATGCCAACAATGTTCTTACTCCTTCAAGTCTAGCCACAGGTGCAAAAGTTTCACCATGATCAATTCCTTCTTCTTGAGCATAACCTTTGCAAACTAGTCTTGCTTTATTTTGAATGACCTCTCCTTTTTCATTTAGCTTGTTTCTAAAAATCCACTTTGTACTGATTACATTTTTGTCCTTTGGTCTTGGGAGTAGTGTCAATGTGTCATTATTCTTGATTTGATCAATCTCCTCTGTCACAGCATTTATCCAATCTTCACTGTTAAATGCCTCTTTCACTATTCTCAGTTCAAATTCAGATATCAAACATGTGTTCTATCTCAGTTTGTTCCTTATCATCACTCGATCATCCTTATCTCCTATAATCTGACTTGGTGCATGATGTCTTCTGACATACTTGGCTAATACAGGCTCAGTAGGCTCTGTATGATCTTCTTCATCACTCGATAACTGGATATTTTCTTCATTATCTTCAATAGTTCTCTCGGTAGGACTTGTCGGTTGAACATAGACAAATTCATCATAATCTTCTGGTTCTTTGGAATTTCCTTCATCGTTTCTTTTTGCAAATTCATCAATTTTCACATTTGCACTTTCTACTATTTTGTTAGATGATTTGATCAGACATTTAAATGCTTTGCTTCTAGAAGAATAACCTAGAAATGTTCCATCTTCACTTTGCTGATCAAACTTGCCATTTCTATCATCTTTGTACACATAGCATCTACTTCCAAACATTTTAAAATAACTTACATTAGGTTTCTTGTTATACCAGATTTCATATGGTGTCTTCAAAGTACCTTTCTTCAGTTGTACTCGGTTCAGGGTGTAAACTGCTGTGCTTATTGCTTCTCTCCAAAATGTTTGTGGCACTTTCTTTTCAATCATCAAGGTTCTAGCAAAATCCACAATAGATATGTTTCTTCTTGGCTATTCCATTTTGTTGTGGAGTTCTCAGTGCAGAGACTTGTCTTTTAATACCATGATCATTGCAGAATAAGTTGAACTCATCAGATGTGAACTCTCCTCCTCTATCTGATCTAAGACATTTCAGTTGTCTTCCTGTTTCATTTTCAACTCTTGCCTTGTACCATTTAAACATTTGAAAAGCTTTTGATTTTTCTTTTAAAAACATTACTGACATCATCCTTGAATAGTCATCCACAAATAATATGAAATATTTATCACCATAATGACTTTGAACTTTCATAGGACCACAAAGATCAGTGTGCACAAGATCTAAAATTCCCTTAGAAGTATAAGACTTACTTGTAAAGCTTGATCTTGTCATCTTACCCATCTGGCATCCTCGGCACATAGCATTCTCAGGTTTTTCAAGACTCGGTAGACCTCTTACTTGGTGCTTCTTACTTATTTTGATCAGATTATCAAAATTTACATGACAAAACCTTTTATGCCATAACCAGGTATCATCTATCTTTGCATACAGACACTTTTTTTGAGTTGAGTCGAGGTGAAATGTGTTACCTTTTTTTTGTGTTCTAGTAGTAGCTAACTTTCCATTCTTGTCATGAACTTTGACAATTCCTTTCTGAAATTCTATTCGGTAACCTGTATTGTTTAGTTGTGCTACACTCAACAAATTGTATTTCAAACCTTCAACCCAATAGACATCATTGCATCTTGCATTTTCAAGAAGTGTTATAGATCCTTTACCTTTCACCGAACATGATGCATCATTACCAAATCTTACATAGCCTCCATCATAATCTTCTAACATAACAAACTTGTGTTTATCTCCTGTCATATGATGTGAGCATCCACTATCTATGATCCAAGAATCATTAGTATTTATGTTAGATATTAGTGATTTTTCTTCATACCTTTCTTCATCTGATCCATCTTTGATAGCCACATAAACTACTTCCTCTGTATCAGTTTCATTTGATTTATCATCATTGGATTCCTCATTAGCTATTAAGCATGTCTTTCTATCTCTTCTTCTGAAGTCTCAGTGTCCTCTGTAATGATTGTCTATCTGTCTATCATCTCGGTAATCTCTCTTTTCAATAGAATCTTTGTCAGGATAGTTAGAAGCCATATGTCCTATTTTATCACAATTGAAACATTTCAAAGGTAGTTTTCCTTTATACTTACCTTTGCCTCTCGATAACCTTTTGGCTAATAGTGCTTCAAACTCTTCCTGCTTTCTGATTTCCTCATACAGTTTGTGTAATTCTTCCATGTTCTTACGAAATCTTTCACTTGCTCCACTATGATCTCCTTCAGAGTACTTATACTTTCTTTCATTGTAATCATTAGATTCATCAAGATGAAAAGAACTAAATGCAAATTCAACTTTATTTACCGAAGATCCACTGTTATCAAAGTTACTTAACTCAAATGCATGTAGCTTACCAATAGTAGCATCTAAAGAAACTGGCATATTAGGTACAAACCTCAATTCATTGATTGTAAAGACTCGGATTGCATAAGCTAGTAGAAGGGTTCTTAACAACTTACTTGTTATATCCTTTTCTTCAATAGTTTCACCTGCTCCTTTGATTTGATTGACAATCTCCTTTAGTCTTGTATTGTACTGAGTTATGTTCTCATCTTCATTTATCCTCTTAGACTATCTACTTTTTCTCTTTGAACATGTTCATCTCCTCCATATACTGATATGAGCTTATTCCACATAGCCTTTGCATCATTGCAGCCTTCTAGATCATTAAACTCTGAATCAGTCAATGCAGATGTTATTTCAATCATTGCTTGGATATGTTCTTGCTTTGCCTTTATCTCTTCCATAATCAATGGATAGGTGCTCGGTGTGATGAAATCATTCTCTAGATAATATACAGCATATTCTCCAACTCCTGATAGGTGTAGCTACATCCTTTTCTGCCATGTAGAGAAACTTGACTTGTTTAGCTTCGGTGCATCCCTCTTATACATCTTTGGATATTTGCCTCAAGTACCTTTAAACTTTTCTTCCGGAGTCCAAAGCTCTGATACCAATTGATAGTTCTGATACTTAATGTAAGTACAGATCCAATAGCCAACAAGATGAGAGGGGGGGGTGAATCATACAAACTTAATCTTCCATAAAAACATCAAATTCAACCTCGGTAACATATATTTCAGTAATATAACCAAAAATGCTAAACATGCAAACTCAAAAGCATATAAACATCATAAACCTCATAACACCAGATTTAACGTGGAAACCCAAATAGGGAAAAACCAGTATGAGATTTTGGACCCACTAAGAAATATACTCTTCTAGAGTATGCTCGGTTAAAAGAAAATCCTGTTAAAGATTACAAACACATTGCTAGATGTGACCTGGTTAAGGGATTTCCCTCAAATCTGTTAGGATCTTCACCTTGTTAGAAGTGACCTTGTTAAAGGATTTCAAACACTCAGTCAGAATGTCACCTTGCTAGAGGATTTTACAAATAAGACTGTTAAGTCCACTTGGTTAAGAGATTTTCTGTCACTTTCACAAAATAACAGTAATAAAAATCTATCTGCAACTTCACATCTAAAATGCTAAAGCAGATTCTTATTTGCTCAATACAATCTAGACATACAGCTAATCTTGTCCATCTATTGGGCTTCTATACTCTATCATTCAAATAGGTCTTCAAGCTTCTGTGCTCGGTAATCACTATGTAGCATCCTTGTGCATACATTTGCCCACATACATTGTTTATCAATAGTTCCCTATTTATAAACAATTAGCTAACCGCTTAATCTCCTTGATCACATTTCCCATGATCAATCATAGCCATAAGATCTTCAAACTTTGACCAGGTTCAATGTATCCTTCGATTTGAAAACATTTTACCCCGCCTAAGAACTTGCATACATTTCTTGGAACTTGTGCTAGGGTATTGCGGTTCAATCTGAGTTGTAGATCTCCATGCCGATTTTCCTTTGCCATAGATTCATTAACAAACTTCATGCATGGCATACCAATCATTTAATCAGTTCCAGCTCATCAGCTTCCTTCATTAAATAACACATGTAACCATTTAATGTATTATGTTATAGCTCGGTTACAACTCGGTAACAACTCAGTAAATACTAAACTTCACTCAGTAGACATTCCACCTTCATTAACCGATAGCGATAACCTTAGGGTTTACCGACTAGGTTCCTTAGGGTTTGCTGACTAGGTTCTTTGCTTGATAACATAGTATAGTATTAACCTTACAATTTACAACATATGTATGATGTTAAAACAATCTAAACATCATGATCTCATCATTGTCTGACTCGGTAATAGTTGCCCATTGAATACCTTATTCATCCCCTTATTCATCATATTCTTTCCTGTGTCTTTTACCGACATCTTTATACTCTTTAAATTACACTTCTCAAGATATGGCAACATCATACTGAATTAGAAAATCAATTTCTTGATATCAATGATAAAATAATAATATCAAGACAGTAAACATCCTTAATCAGTTATATCCATAATCATCAACAACCTTCTCAATATCCTTATTTGAAATGCCAACAATCTTCCATTGTCTGTTATAATGCCAAATGCTAACAAGTGATGCATTGTTTCTATTTCCATCTTGTCTATTTTTACGACTCTTATTAGGTTGATATATTCATGGTGAGTATCTGATCCATGTTTGACTCTTGTGTAAGCCTATTACTTCCCTTGTATACTTGTATAATTGTTTGGGCCGTGTGACTATACCTCTACGAGAATGGTGGGGTGGACCCTAGGGTACCACATGGTTGGGTGGCATTTCCAACCACTGTTAAAGATTGGAGGACTTTATTTATGATTGGATTGATGGATTTTACCTCTTTCCTTAGCATTGTATTCTTCTCATTTTCCCTCTTCCTTGTATGTTATAATCATTTCTATATTAGAACATATAATGTATCCTTGATCTTGTATTTACTGAACACTTCAATAAGATGGATGTAATTATTATTATTCAATATGTATTGGTATTTCTTTATGTACATCAATGTTGGGATCAAGCACGAGGTATGATCTCTTATGCTTTTCTATTCTTTGTATATCATGATGTTATCATAGGAACATTTATATTGGCATCTTAAACTGAACATATGTGTTTGGTTTAGAGTTGGAAATTGATTTAGTCATCTCCTAGTGGGTCATAAGTTATTGATCGAGTCTTAGATGTTTTCCTAAGGTAACAATGTTAGGGAACCCTTAGAGGTGACTTGAGTCATCTAGGATGGAATTCCAATATTTTAGACTTCTGCATGTGCATAGTTGGTTAACTATTAGTTGACCTTATATTGAGTTTGAGCATTATACTTGTGTATGTAATGCATGCTGACACTTAATCTCTTCAAAAAGTATATTTTCATGCATTTATTGTATAGGTTGTTCTTATCCTCTAGGGTTCCTTGGTGCGGCATTATATATACACCAAGCGGCACACCACAATTCAACCCAAAATATATTTCTAGATAAACAAATCCAATGTGTATCCCCACATGTCAATTTAGGACCCGAAATCAATGCAAAACAAACTTATAAAAAAGTCAAAGAACAACACATCAGTCGAACCAAAACAGTTACCTTGAAACACAAATTCCAATCATCCTGCAACATCAGTCAAAACATCTAACATCATGCAAATAACACCAATATGTTCCATGAACATCCAACAACATTCTCAAACCCTTCCTTCACTTCTACGTATCAAGATTATACTAGCACAACGTAACTGATACTAAATATTTCATTTTGATGATCTAGTAAAACACAAAACATAATACTATTACTTGTAGACCACACCATCTTATAATTGAACTAAGACACAGCAAAAACATTGTAAACATGCCCTCCAAGCTACAACACCAAAAACATAAATATGGAGCATTTCCTAGACCACTTTTGACACAAATCCAAATTATTATCTTACAACAATCACAAACCATATTAGTTAAAACACCAAGGACCTAAAAGGATAGGACTTCAATATCCACAAAGCATAAACATTATATCCAAGTCCACAAAACCATATCTACACATGCAAAGGAATGTAAATCATTCTTTTGAACACACATTAATACATACATTCACAATAATTTACATTAAAAAACTTCTAGGGGTCAAATTGTCTTGAAAATAAACACCTTCTATCTCAAGTACACCATCTTCATTATATTATCTTGCATCTAATCCTCATCTTAAAAGGAAGTGGACATCCATAGACCATCTATAACTAATATGCATCTGTTATTCACATCAACCACTTCATACTAGTCAAGGAATTCATGACAACCACAGACAAATAGTAGCCATGAGAAATAATAGCCAATGCAATCTCATCATCATATCCTCAATAATATACTCAACCATACATATGAACACTCATGTCAATCACACAACCATTTCCAACAAGCACTTCCTCAACCATTGCAACAATCATTACTTTCCAATACACTAATCAAGAATTGGTCATCTCTATATCATTGCATATCTGACAAGACAAATGTTAGTAATATATAATAACAAACAACTTTCTCCATAGACTAGCATTCAAATATTAGTATTGTCAAACATGTTACTATAGTATGTTAGATATCAAGAAAAATATGATGGACATAAAACACAAAGCATCTACTTAACACATCCTTGACAATATACAATAATCCTTTACACAAGAACATGTTAGACATAATTTGCACTATCCATAGTCATCTTTTAATGGTTTCTTATTTAACTACACCAAGTGACAACACTTAGCCAAGAGCATCATCAACAAGAAGGAAAAAAACTACCATATAGTGTCATCAACCTATCTCGGTATAGCCATCATACAACTTAACCATTACTATAACAAGTAGGCCAATGAGTAGGCAACCACACTCACCATATCTTCAATGACACCACAACATCTATCACCACTATCACTAGTCAAGGGCCACACATAGAACAATCACCATATCATAAATGATACCTCAACATCTATCACCACCAAGGGACCACACATAGGACAACATATATTGTAAAAAATCAAGTAGACATTAATGACAATACATATTGTCAACAATATCCCCCTTTGTCATTGATGGAAACACTTACTATTGTATACATAATGCAATGTTCTATCCTTCCATATCAACATTTCCCATAGCATCTCTCCCCCTTTGATGTGAAGGACAAAGGGTGTATGTTATTACATTCAAGATTCATATTTAGCAACACAATCTCTAATTTGTATTCTTCCCTTTCAACAACTACTAACCAGCTATCTGCTTCCCCTAAGAGTAGCAACCAACACCAATCCACAACAAATTATATGCCTTGAAGTTCTTGACTTGGATTTTAATTCTTCCCTTTTTTGTTCTCTACACAATCTTTCACTCCCCCTATCAATATTAATCAAGTAGACTGTCATCTCTCCCTCAGAGGAGAACATCAATACTCCTTTCATTCTTCTACATCTTCTACTAAGATAGCCAAATTATCAACACATATTTCTTGAAAACTTGAGTTGTTGTGTTGTGTTGTCACTGATGTCAATTTTTCTTATGTTGTTATTGATGACAACCTATCTTGTGTTTTCATTAATGTCCCTATGTGTTGCAGACGGTTTGGTGAAGATGTTAAGGTATTTCTGGAAGTATAGTGTAGTGGAAGTTTCAATATGCACGAAACAATATTTATGCAGAAATTTGTTTTTAATATCCCGGGAAGAATAACTTGCATTCTTCCAATCCAAAGAATGTTTGGTGACTTCTAAATATGTGGATTATATTTTGCAGTTTTGAGGATATGCTCATGTGGTTTGTGGAGTGTTCCAGATTATCTTTCAACTGATGTGTTGACTAGCAAGTGGAATTATGATATTTTGAGTTTGTGTTGTCAGTCGATATGGTTTATGGTTGATTGTGGTGATGTATCCTATTTGGATCACATTCCATTGATTTTTTACAATATTATTTTGATTAGTGTTTTGAGTCTCATCATGGTGTGTAGAGATTTATGTTGTGTAATTTCCATTAGAGATCTATTTTTGGGTCGACCAATTAACATGCTCTAATGTTTACCCACACATTTCTTTTGATGCAAACTTTAGAGGATGTGTTAGTGTGTGTGATTCATTGGAATCGTTTGGAAATGTGTTGTAATTTTTTTAGGTCCTCTCTATCTCCTAGGGTGGACCAAAATGAATATTCTATGTTTAGGTAGCCAAATTCATGTACTATTATTTACTTTATTTGTGGCCAACCTAGTTAAGGGTTTTAATGATTAATATTGTATATAAAGGAGTGTGGATGTATGAGTGAAGGCATGAGAGGAGTGTGAATTGACAAGAAGGAGATGTTAATTTTTTGCAAGCATATTTGATTTTGGAGTTGTGAAAAAATTGGTTGTGAAGATCTTTGACAATAATATATTTGGTATGACAATGTTTTGAGATAGTGTTTGAAGTCAGATGTGTTTGTCATGATCTTGGTCACTTGACATAGTGGTTATAGGATAATTTCATGATCATGTGATCTTGTTCCTTTCAATTTTGTTATTCCTTTCATTGTCCAAAGACAATGAGTCTCTTGGTAGCTTTTTATGTATTTCCCTAAGATGATGTTTTTTAACATTGCAAGTCATTTGTATCTTGCCCTAAGGTTGTGCACCTTAGTTTTATAAGTCCTTTTAGGAGAGGTGGGTTCTAGAGAAAATATTGTAATAAATTATATTCATATTGTGATGTGATTCTCGCCATGGTTTTTCCCTGCTTGGGTTTTCTATGTAAATCTGGTGTTCATATGTTTGACATGTTGTGTGCTTTCATGATTTATTACTATTATGGTTATATAGTTGAGATTTAAAGTTTGAAGATGAGAAATTAAGTATTTTAGTAGTTCAAACTAATTCACCCCTGCCCCCCCCCCCCCCCCTCTCAGTCCTGTGGTGTGTTCAACAATTGGTATTAGAGCAAGGTTCCTCTTGAGAAGCTTAACCACTTGAGGAAGATCCAAGATGGCATAGGATTACACCTTTAAGGCTCCAAAGTTTGATGGCACAAATTATGCTTATTGGAGAGAAAGTATGGAATTTTATTTAGTAACTATGTCAGCCAAAATATGGGAAAGCGTTAAGAAGGGTTATACTACTCCTCAGAATTATCCTACAGCTCGAATGAAATCAAAGTATTCGAGAGTAATGCAAAGGCTATAGTTGCAATTGTCACTTGCTTGAATGATGCATTATTTAGCAAAGTTATAGGGGCTAAGTCTAATGGTCGATGAAAATGACCTGGTAAAATTTTTCATACCTTAGAATAAAATGAGTCATCTGGATCTTGTCTTGCTCTCTTTCTCTTGTGTTTCAAGCTTAAGATTTAGGGTTTTATGGATTTTGTTTAAATCTTGATGAGATCCCTTGAAATTGTTATGAATTTGCATTACCTTTTAACTAAATCCTGAGGGTTCTAGTAACATTGGCGAGGCTATTTTCTATGTCCTAGGTGTACTTGTTATGTGGGTCCTAATTTTTCTAAGTATGCGCTTTGATTTTCCTAGGCGGGTCCCTTTTCAAGTTTTAGCTGACATATTTGTAATAATAATCGGGCTACTAATTTTTTCCATTGTTTGCACATGTCTTAGTGGATGAAGATCTTCTAATCATGATTAGAAAACATGGGCAGTTGTTAAATGACTAGAGAAAGCACACATCGTGGTTAGAAATATAAAGTGCAAATAGATCCGACATTTTTCGCTACCCCGTGGTAGAAAGTGTTCGAAAGATAATGATCGCGGCATCGTGAGATGATTCCACATGTACAAGGCGGGCCAAGAAAAGCCAGATGGTGGGGATGCTAACAATAATGAGAAGGATGATGAGTTGGAGATGTTGTGTCATGCTTTTGATGTCCCCACTTGCCACGAATGATGGTCAATGTCAGAATGACTAGTATAGATCGCTCGATGTGCCATCATGGAAAGAATTGATGACCTAGTTTCAAACTGGCTCCAAATATGAATTTGAGTCATTTTCCACTCGCACAAGCAGTAATGGTGAACAATACGGTGATGCCTAATCCCAAAATAGTATTAAAAGACTTTAAAATTATTTTTGATTCACAAAGCAATTTAGAAGTGACCGGAAGGCGATTCCAAAGTTGGAGAAGATTCAAGTGAGTTATCACATTGCAGAATTAAGGTTTTCTCAATGCTTTCAAAACTATAAGTTGCTTACCTTCCCTTTTGTGTTTTCAAAGTTGGATAGTGTAAATTGTGTGAATTTTTGGTGAAAGGATTGAAGATTGTTGTAGGGTTTTATAGTCTTGGAAAAAGGAGTTTAAGAATTTCTCATTCTTCCGTGTTGGAATTGTCAATTCTTGTGTTGAACCCTAGTTTATATTCCCTATTTATCGATAATTATTAAGAAGGCCTTAGTTTAGTAAAATGGCTCCCTCACAAAACTACTCAAGACAGACAGAATATTTAAGGAGGAATTTGTATGATGATTTTCTGGACCAATTAAAACCATCAACAAATGATAAATATCAAGGGATAAATCTTATTCAAGGGAAAACCCTAGGAGAAGGGTTAGTTGATAAAGCATACACAATTTCAGATGCTAGGGTACCCATGACTGGGATAGACATGTTTAAGTTATGGTATGCATAGAGAAATTTGCAATCTTTGTTCTTGAGTGTATGGCATTATGACTTAGGCAAGTTAGTGGCACCTAATGTATTCATGGATGTCAAACTTCTCAGAGTAGTTGCAGACAGGTATGACCTTGTTTCAAGAGTGATAAGGGGGAATGATGGAGAGGTCTTGTTGACAATCCGAAGGGAGGAATTCCAAGAAGTTTTTGATTTATATGAGCCCTTTGTTGCCCTGATTCAAGTAAATCTAAATGAAATAAAGATTGAGTATCACAGAGCAAAGGGTTTAAACCTTCTCTTGACCCACTTGGCGAAAGAGGAAGACACATCATACCATATTGGCCCAGGTTTTGTGGATCCTTTTCCAATTGGTGCTTTCGCCAAGTATTTGTAGGCCACTTTATTTTCTCTATGCCAGGTTTTGGGTTTTAACCCTTTCATGGTTATGCCACCGGATTACATGCATATGGCCATTTAGATTCAGCACCCTGATTTTACAATGGTTTTCGGTTTCGCACCATATCTTGAAGAAAAGATCCATGAGGGACTATTAGACATTAAGAATAATGTATTAAGCACTAACTTCTTTTTGTATTCATTATTGATGCATATGTTCTTGTATAAGAACTCAGATTATTTTGAAGATATCATGAATCTCGGAAGGATAATTAATAATGTTGAGATACTAGTGCAACTATGGAGTATGGACATGTCATGGGACATACTAGAAGCTAGTTTTATAATATTTGATAATGGTTTTGCTTCTAAATTAAGGCAACGATTGACAGTAAATCTGCCAAGGATTCCTACATAGCTATATGATTTCTTGAGACCAAAGGACAGGTTGCCAATCATGAGAATTGAGCACAACTGGGGGATATTATCCCTTACCCAGTCAGCATGGTCATCAGAGTTTATGATTTCCTGGGTGAACCTCATGTGCTAACCTTTAATTTCCCATTGAGATTAGGGTTTGTTGAAGTAATTTGGCAAATAGGTTGTATCCAGGATAAGGATTTGAGGGGTAAGGGCAAGGCAACTATCTTCCGTAATTACAATATCATTCCATACTTTGCTATTATGAAAGGAGGGTATGTGCATTTTGATAAAAATAAATTGCACCATATCACTTGGGGGTTGGTGTAGTCAAGCACAGCAATCTAGAGGGGTTCTATAATCTTTTTAGGAAAAGAATAAAAGGAGTTGCATTGCCTCATGAACACCATTTTCCTGAAGATGTAATCAGAAATGATTTTGATTTCTCTACTCAGGATTGGAAGAAGGATAAGTGGATAGATTTCAGAAAGCTATGGAAAATTGTACAAAAAATGGATCCAAATTATGATTCATTGAGAAGCTTGAATCCTTCCTGTGCCAAAGTTGATTTTGTTATGAATAATTTTGATATATTAATTCTTTCTTTAAAAGAGAAAAAGACCACGCTTGAAGGAATTCATGGTCGTCAGATTGAGAAGAGGAATATACAGTGGCCTACACCCATTTCACCTATAGATGCATCCATAATTTATCAAATGAGGATGAAACAGCCAGGCTTACCTTTTCCTCTACCTCACACAATGGATGGGCTAGTAGAAACTAGACCTAGTTATGAACCCCCTCCGAGGGGTGGTATTGTAATAAAAAGAGTAAGGGATGAGGAGAGTAGTGATGAGGATAGTGGCAGTGACAGTGGAAAGTTGGTGAGGAGGAAAGGAAAGAAGATAATGAGGGAAAATCCAACCCAAAAGATACAGACTAGACCTCTAAGAGGAGTCTAGATCATTGATCTAGAAGACTCAAATAGAATCCCCTCACCACCACATGTGCCTTCTTCACCTCCCAGATAATTTGAAGATCATGGAGGAGATCAACAAATGGTAGAACAATGGGATGAAGATACCATTGACAGAAATACAAATTGGTGTTCCTCTGAGTCACCTGCTCTAGAATTTGACATCACTCCTCTGGATATTTAGGGAAGAGCATTTTGCGATGCTAGAAAGGAGGCATGTGACAAATTTCTTGAGGATGAAGCTTTTGTGAGAAGTTTGGCTTTCCTTCGAATGATGTGGAAAGTGAAAATGGATGAATACAAGAAGAGAAGTGTCGAGAGAATGGCCCAAAGGTCAGACAGATATGACCAAGAAAATCAAGAGGAGGTCAAGACTAAAATGATGGAAGAATTCAAGGCAATCACTGTAGATGAAGGTAAAAAGATTGTAAATCAGGCTGGTATCTTGATTCTACCTAAATGGGACATAGATGATGTAGTGGCATTTGATACAATTAGAAAATTAAAAGGCCATCAATATAGCTCAGAAGAGGAAGCGAGGTTGGCTCTCAAAGGATCGGATTTTATAGAGGATCATGCAACCTTGGCAATATGGTCACTAGAGCAAGGGCCTAGGAGGCCTAATATAAATGATATAAATCCAAACCTGAAAGGAGGTATCATTGTAAAGAGAGCCTCTGATACATAAAATCTTGAAGCAACAAAGCTAGTTGTTGACATGGCCAAATTGGCTCATGAAACTATGAAAAGAGAGGCTAAGGAGAAGCAGGAATTAATGAAGAAGTTTGAGAAACTTTTTAATTATTATAATGAAGTCTAACAAAAATATGTGGAGCTACAGACTAAAGTTCAACTCCTTGAATAGAGACAACTAGGAGAACCCTCTTTAGCACTTGCCATTACATCAATCCCATCAACATCCAGGTCTCCACCAGTCTCACACATTGATGCATCAGTTCAATTTGATAGTGAGATAGATATACCAACAATGCCACTAGTACCTTATGTTGATGATGATCTTGAGCCCACTAGATCTACAGATCCAACCAGAGCTCAAATTTTGGAAAAGATTGATGAGTTGAAGCAAAATTTAAAGGAGTTAGAAGATCAATCTGCCAGTAAGCAGAGAAAGATAGTCAACTCTATGTTGACTCATTTAAATGAGAAAGTGGATAGTAGACTGAATAGTGTGTATTCTTTATATTCTTTATTGTTTAATGCTATTCAGAGTTTTGATAAAGATAAAGAGGTAGCAATCCCTTTGTTTACAAAATGGTTAGAGAAGGGAAATGAGCTCTAGAATAATGTCCATGGCTTAAAAGTACCATGATAAGAGGCCACCAATACTTCATCCAACTTATTTATTGGTAAGATAAATGCAGGAAGCCCAAATGTTTCTTGATAATATAGAAAGGAAAATAAGAGAGTTGATGAGAACTTTCAGCAAAATGAATGAGACACTTCTGCCTAGTATTGAGAGTAAAAATGGGGAAATTAAACCTTTGCAGTTATGGAAAGAAGAGGCAGAAAGAGTTATCAACACACAGGTGGACGTGATTTGTGAATATTTAGACACTGTCATGTTGGCGAAGAGCATGGATAAGATAATACACACAAGATCATTTTTTGAAACTTTTGAAAGAGAGGCAAATCAAGTAGAAATTAACTACATTCCCTACAAGGAAAAAGCTGACGAGGCTATGATTTTCAAATGGTCATCAGACAAGGAATATGGTGAATGTAGTAATATATATTTGATGGATTAATGAGGACATTAATTAGTTAGTTAGTTAACTATGTGATGTGGAAGTCTAGCAGATAGTTTTGGTTGTATATAGTAGTCACTTTTTGGACATGACCAATAAAAGTGTTGGGCCCTTCCCAAATCTTCATCGACAACATCAAAAGGGACCAGGAACACATAAAGTACAATGATGAATCGGTTGCAGATATTTTGATCTTGGTTGTGGCATTCCTTAAATGGAATATTTTGTAACTGAATTGTAAGTAACCGGTCATTTTGAATGGCAGGTGTCTCCTATGGCTGGTAGCTTGTTCTGCTCCCTTATTTCTATAAAAGGGGATTCAAGACCAAGAGAAAGGGTTTCGAATTTGGTCTCTATACTTATTAATTTTGAAAATTCCCAGAGTCATAAGGTTCCTGTAGAAAATCTTAGTTGAAAGTGAGCAATTGTAAGGATTTTGGAAAGAAATAGATAAGAGTCATGTGTCTATCTTTTCTTATAGGTTCTTGAAGGAGTTATGTGTAAATAGTCTTTATGACAGAGATAGAAAATTGATTCAAAAGGAAATATAATTCTGATTTATTTCTCTCCTTTGTGCAATTCTATCATATTTTGAATGAAATGTAATTAAGGATTTCTTTCATTCAGTGTACTGTTGTGGTGTATGTACTTTCTATTCCTACTTTGATCTAAGGGGTCAATTAAAATGCTTGAGTAGAATTGCATAGTGATAGGACTTGTTTGTAGATTTGATAAGTAGTTTAGATCAGGGTTTTAGATGGAAAACATTCTAAGGCAACGTTTTATCAAGATCTAAATGCTATTAGATTAATTATGTTGTAACTCATTTATATATGTTGAGATCAAGCGCCCAATGGAGAGAGGCACTAGTCATAGTTTGTTATGAGTCCTTATAGTTATTTCTAAGCTCTATTTATCTGTGTTTGTTTCATAATTGATTATTATCAAGTATCACTTTCATTTTATATGTATTGTTGTGTGTTTCGTCCATCTTAAGCTCCATCTAGGTTGAGGATCACTGAAGGATTAGCCATCCTTGAGAATTCTCCCTGTTGTTGAGCCCATATCTGAGATTTAAGTACATTCCCTACATGGAAAAAGCTGGTGAGGTTATGATTTTTAAATGGCCATCATACGAGGAATATGTTGAATGGAGTAATATCTATTTGATGGATTAATGAGGACACCAATTAGTTAGTTAGATAACTATGTGATGTGGAAGTCTGACAAATGGTTTTGGTTTTGTACAGTAGTCACTTTTTGGACATGAGCAGTAAAAGAGGTGGGCCCTTCCCAAATCTTCATCGACAACAACAAAAGGGAAAAGGAATGCATAAAGTGTAATGATGAATCAGTTGCAGATATTTTGATATTGGTTGTGGCATTCCTTAAATGGAATATTTTGTAACTGAATTATAAGTAACCAGTCATTTTGAATGATAGGTGTCTCCTCTTGCCTGTAGCTTTTTCTTCTCCCTTATTTCTATAAAACGGAATTCAAGGCCAAGAGAAAGGGTTCTGAATTTGGTCTCTGTACCTAGTAATTTTGAAAATTCTTAGAGTCATAAGGTTCTTGTAGAAAATCTTAGTTGAAAGTGAGAAATTATAAGTATTTTAGAAATAAATAGATAAGAGTCACGTGTCTAGCTTTTCTTATAGGTTCTTGAAGGAGTTATGTGTAAATGGTCTTTATGATAAAGATAGAAAATTGATTTAAAAGGAAATATAATTCTGATTTATTTCTCTCCTTTGTGCAATTCTATCATATTTTGAATGAAATGTAATTAAGGATTTCTTTCATTTAGTTCACTCTTGTGGTGTATGTACTTTCTATTCCTACTTTGATCTAAGGGGTCAATTAAAATGCTTGAGTAGAATTCCATAGTGATAGGACTTGTTCGTAGATTTGATAAGTAGTTTAGATCAGGGTTGTAGATGGAAAACGTTGTAAGGAAATGTTTTATCAAGATCTGAATGCTATTAAATTAATTTTGTTGTAACTCATTTATATATGTTGAGATCAAGCACCCAATGGAGAGAGGCATTGGTCATAGTTTGTTATGATTCCTTATAGTTATTTCTAAGCTCTATTTATTTGTGGTTGTTTCATAGTTGATTATTATCAAGTATCACTTTCATTTTATATGTACTACTGTGTGTTTCATCCATCTCAAGCTCCATCTAGGTTGAGGATCACTGAAGGATTAGCCATCCTTGAGAATTCTCCCTGTTATTGAGCCCATATCTGAGATTTTTTGCTTAATTTTGGTGAAGGTATAAGTATGGCATAATGATTATAAGTTCATCAAAGGATCACCCTCCTAGGTTTTGTAGAGCCCAAACTGTACAAGGATAAGCAGTAATCCTTGTCATATGTTGGTCCAAGTCCTTGGAGATTTCAAAGAGTTGGAGATGGCTTCTCCTCTGATAAAATATGAAGAATCAACTTGGTTTCTGCCTGCTTGTAGTGTAAACCCCATTCTGGGGCACCAACAAAGTCAACTAAGAAATTTAGGAGAAATTAAAGAGTGTATATGAAGGTGATGAAAAGATAAAGAAAGCCAAGATTACAAATCTAAAGCACAAATTTAAGAATGTGAGAATGTCTAAAGATGAAATAATAAACACTATATTCATAGAATGAATAAAATTATAAATTCTCTTAGAGGTGTCGGTTGAATGCTAGAAGAAAGTGAAGTTGTAAGGAAGATAATGGCAACATTTCCCAAAATCTATAAACCTAATAAGTATGCCATTGAGGAAAACCATGACATGAATAATTATGATATGGATTATCTCCTTGGTTCACTCATTGCATTTGAGATTTATAAATAGGATGACATCAAAAAGAAAATGAAGGAAGTTGCCTTCAAAATTACAAAGAAGCCTAAAGAAGAAACGAAACAAAATGAAGACATGGATGAGATTGGAGCAAAATTTGTGTGAAGATTGAAGAGAGGGACTGGGAAGTACAAAGGTAAGTTACCCCTAAAAAAATTTAATTGTGGAAGAAATGGTCATTATGCTTCTAGAAGTATCTATAAAGAAGATTATGGTGTAAGAAAAAATGATGATAACAAAGGAAAGGAGAACTACAAAGGGATTAACAAAGATATAAGAATAAATGAAAAAGACAAGCAAAAGAAGATTTTTTGTTCAATGAAGGCCTACACATCTAAAGAAGAAGATGACAATGACTCAAATGAAGAATCTTTATTCCTGGCTATAGAAGAAAAAAATGATGAGTAGTCTAAGAGTTATGAATATGTAAAGAATAGTAAGAAATTTGTAAGTTTGAAGACTACACTACATATAAAAGTGAAATGAAAAGCATGGATCATCAACTCTAGATGTTCAAACCATATGACTGGTGATAGAGACAAGTTTGTAGGAGAAGAAATTGCACCTATTTGTAGAAAAGGAAGCATCTTTATTGATGGTAAGCATAAAATTGATCATGTATATCATATTAAAGGTCAAATACATAACATTTTGCCTTTGAGTCTGTTGCCTCCTTTTTATTTTTCATTTATAGCCTATCAAAAAAAGAGGGTAATTATTTTCTAGGACTTAAGTCTTCATTAAACGAGCTTCGTACTCATTCGTCGAACCTTTAATAAAGTTCACAATTTGAGTTCAAGAGAAATGCGTTCCATAAAGTTCCAAGTTGTCATTAACATAGTCATTGAACTTGAACTTTGAACCTTTACGATTCAAGGTTCAAGGTTCAATCGGTCTTTTGTCTTGTGTTTTGCGGCTGCCTTTTCAGTGCTTGTCTTGTGTTTGCTTTGAACTTGAACCATTGAACTTTTGTTTTGAAACGGTTCAAGGTTCAAGGTTCATTCCCGTGCTTTTGAACGTTCCTTTTGTCTCTTTCTGCTTGTTCGCAAATGTGACTTCTTGTCATTGAACTTTGAACCAATGAACTTCTTTAAAAATGAGTTCAAGGTTCAAAGCGGTGTTTTCAACTCAGCCCGATGGTGTCATGAAAAAAAAAAGGCGGCGCAATCAAAATAGAATTTTCCTTGGTTTTCGTGTTTTCAAATTGTAATTATGGAAACAATCATGAGAAGGCATGTCGACTATGTGGAGTTGATTTCTAATTAATAAGCATGTCAGATTTATATCAAATCACAAGTGGTTTCACATGGAGAATAAGCTGGGCCGAAGTGTGTGTTGGTTCATTTCAGTCTTTTCTGTCTTTAAATATGGGGCGTCTCAGGTAAGGTAATTATTGTTGCCGTTGGCGAAGAGTGGAGACGCAGAAGGTAATTTAGCTCAGTTCTTTTGAGGGTTTCACAGTTTGATGTTGAAGATAGGTGAGTTCAATTGCTTATTTTCCCCTGCTCTGTTTAGTTCTGAAAATTGGAAAGTGTAATTCTTTGCTTCGGAACTGAATGTTGTCTGATTGACGCAATTTAAAGCAAAAATGAGACCGATTCTGCCCAAATTGGGTCAAACATCATGCCTAGTTAGTACCCTTTCAGAGTTAGATGATACAACCTTCATTTAGGATGAGTTAGATAACTTTTTGGAGAGGGCCAAGAACCCGACAGCTAATTCCATGATGGAAAAGATAGTTCATAGTGGTCTTGTTGAGGCCGCTGCATTCCCAATTGCTGCTCCTTGCCCAGAATTAGTATATGCATGTATGAACCGATATGATGCTGGTAATAGGTGTATTAGAGCCAATAATGGATACATGCTAGTGTAGATTGACAGAGAAATTGTAATGGCTGCAATTGGAATTGCTCACAAAGAGTCGTATGAAGATTGGTCCATAGGAACCTCATACGCATTTTTCTCTAAGAAGAGAAGTGTTTATCGGAGCGTCATAGCCAGGAACTGGCTCCTTAAAATACAAAAGGGAGGTTCTAGGTTGCCCAAACCCTTAACAAGAGAGCATTTCATCACAGAAGTTAGGGATATTGTGGTCCTTTTGAAAAGGCTTAAGGGGAATTCACATGCCTTCTATTGGGAAGACTGGATGTATTTTTACATTCAGGTATTATTAGCTGGTGAGAAATACCTGGACTGGGCACAAGTAATTGCTAAGAGATTGCATGAAGGGTTGAGAAATTTTGTTGGAATAGCTAATTTTCACATGACTTCATACTTGTTCTATATTTTAGCATGTATCAGAGAATGGTCGGGATTACATCAGGAACCCTGGGTTAATGGAATGAAGGTCTATGAGTGTTATCCACATTTGCAAATACAGAGATACATAGAAAATTTCTTGAGATGGAATGATATCTTTGTGAGAAGATTAACTTTTGAACTGCAGGGAAATTTGAATAATAGGATGTCACCTGAGGCATTAAAGTTGGTCACCACATATGGGAGTTGTTTCATTCAATTTCCTAGATTCACTTATATCAGAATTGGAGGCTTTGAAGATGAACCTTTCATATTACCCAGATATGCTCTTGACAGTTATGTACCTTTAGAAGTTAGCAGACAGCTAGCTCATGTGGCTAAGAGATTTGGGATGAAAAGTGAATCTGAAGCAATTTTACCAGTTGAACTCGGACATTATAGTTGCCAAACTATTTCTGATGCATTGAACTTAGAATTGGAGCTCAAGAAGATGAATTTGCCACCATATGTTGCTTGGCAGGGGTTCGACAACAAAGAATATGCAATGAAGCAACTGAATGTTGATGTGAACTTCTCACATATACCCCAATTAGAAGATTATTGGGAGGATTGTTGTGATGAATTTGAAGTTCGGAAAAGATTATGGTCGAGGTTCACTTTACAGCAAATTATTACTTTGAAATTGCTCATGAAAATTGCAGGAATACAAGAAGCAAAAGATGAAGATGTATCGGACCCAGAGTTCAATAAAAGAGTTCATGTGCAACCTATTCCTGAAATTGATTGGGATAGGAAAGAAGAAGAAAATATTTAGTCAAGAACCTTTAATGTAATAAGGAGAATGAAGAAATGGTTAAGAGACCATAGGCCTGGAATAAAATTTGCTGCTGGCTCAATCGAGAAATCAGTTGAGCAATCTCATGCTGCTGTACCAATTTCTTCTTCTAACATTGTTGTTGATATTGTAGGTGTCACTGGTACTCGAAGTGAAAAGGTTCAAACCAGAAGACTTAAAGAACCTCTGTTTGGCCCCTCATCGGTTCGAGTCACCCGTTCTAGAAGTAAAAGGAAAGGTGCAGACATCACAGGAAAAGAAACCATCATAGTTCTTGATACTGAGGACGCGCAAGTGAACATGGGTGAACCAGAAACAAACATTCCTATAGCTCAAGATGCAGGTAAAGAAAAGGAGCAGTCTGGGGAAGGCCCCGATCAAGTGACTACTTTGGTGACCATGGATTCATCCGAATGTCAAACACCACCAGCTAAGATACCCTCAAATGTTTCAAGGTGGTTAGGAGCATCAATAAGTAAGAAATGCAATGTAGTCCCTATCAGTGTACCCATGGAAGATATGGTGAGCAAATGCATCGGAAAAACACCTAAGTCCAAAAAGCTAAAAGCAGAAGCTATGCTAGAGGTGGATGAGAATATAGGGCACTAGGTAGCTAAAGTGGCTAGGCCTATTTCTGACAAAGATCCAGAAAATGCAACGGAGCAGGATTTTGTTGTTGAAAAGCTTGATTTAGGAACTGCTTCAAGGGCTACTGACGCAAAACACTTAGAGTCCTCTGCTAAATGAATGTTGTCCAGAACATGGAAGGATGAAAAAGACAAACGAGAGCTGAAGTAGGTCATGAAGCAGATGGCGGAGTATATTAACGCCATTCATCATCCCAGCCCACAGCCCCTATCACAAGTTCCTCAAAATTTTGATCCTAGATCTCCCATGAACCAGAATTTGTTGGATAAGGTTCAGAGAAATCATGTCCTGGCAGAAACCTTTGAAGAATGGCTTGAGTTCATAATTCAGCAAGGAACAGAGTATATTGCTAATCTGGTAAAGGCGTACGAGGATGCTGTGACTGTGACTCAAGAGCTAGAAATAGAGGTGTCAGCGTGGGAAAAGGAAAGGAAAAAATGGGCTGCAGTACTGGTTCAAATGAAAGATGTACAGAATTATGACGTCATGAACTTCCTTATAGAAAAGGTAGTAAATGATTTAGATGACAAGGCACTGCATGTGGCCAAGGAAAACATTGAATGGAGAAATTCAATCATAAAACAAGGTCATGAAGAGTCCATTAAGTTGCTAAAAGAATTGAAAGAACTCATTGTCGTGATGCAGAAAGACTTGAAGTGCATCGATGTACAACTTCTGAAGGAAGACGGACAGATCATTGAACAGGTAGTAGATATGGTGCAGAATTTCAAAGGGAAAATCAATTCTGTTAAAGAATCAAAATCCTTTACCTGTGATGACTTCACCAGAGTGGCCCACATTGAATCCATGTTGGTTGTCTGTTCAGATCACTTAGAGGTGCATAAAACTAAAGTCACGCAGGTGAGTATGGATAAAGAAGTCTGGAAGCAACGCATCCTGCACATTGGTCTCCCGCATTACCAAGTAGTTCATAATTTCTCTATGGCTCATATGGAGTGGCGAAATATACGTGGCACCACACACACTTCAGAGACAATTTAGGCCATTTTCTATTCTTTTAGTTATGGCTCTATTTACGGCTTGTAGCCGTTTAGTTAAATTTCAGTTATAGGTGGTTATTTCTGGAATTTCATATTTGCATTTTATTTAAAAAGACAATTAAGCCTGGCGGCTATATATATATTTGTAAGGATGTTTTTGCGCGATATATATTTTTTTTTTTGGTGAAAAACTTGAAGGACCAGACTAATTTCACTTGTAATTTCAGTGAAATACCCATCTTTGAGTGGAATGAAATATATGATACAACTTGAGAAACCTATGTGTTTTGAATGCGTAAAATTTCTGTTGGAATGATGATGTGTTCGTGTATCAATTTCTTTTCTCTGATTTTTCATTTGAAGTTTGCGAATCAATGTGGTAAATGAAACTAGTTGTAAGCTTTTGAATTTTCTGATTCCCCTTGTCCTATGAGACATGAGTGAGTGTCAATCAAAATTCAAACATTCTTTTATCATCCTGAGAGTTAATTTCCATTTGAGATCAAACATCTTATTATGAATTTCATTATCCATCATTAAGCATTCATATTGTGTTGACTAATGAATGTTGAAGCCTTTTGTTTACTTTCTTGTTAAAAGTGAATCACATAAAGAGAAAATTATTCAAAATTCATTGAATATTATATAGGGAGCTGTACCTTAATGCAGAGGGTAAGAACAATAATTATTTACCCAACTGCTGGTTATCATTGGTTTTCTATTTGGGCAACAGGGGTATTTATTTGTAAATTTTGAGAAATCCAATCCGTTAACCAACAGAGTCAAATGTGTAGAAAAGTTTATAAGGTCATACTTAATTGGTCTGGATGTTAAATTAAAAAAGGAAGCTTCAAAAGATTGGTTGTAGAAGGTACAAGGATTAATGGCAATGTTTTTTATGTAAGGGATAATAGTGGAGGTACTTGTTTGTTAACACAAATTAGTAAATGTTGGTTGTGGCACAAAATAATTGGACATATCAACTTTGATAATATATTGAAGATTATCTCTAATCATGTTGTGAGAGATTTACCAAGGATTATCAAACCTATTGATACTATGTGAAGGGAATGTCAGCTGGGAAAGCAAACAAAGAGAAAAATCATAAACAAGAGGTATGCTACTTCACAACCTCTAGAGTTGATTCATATAGATTTGTGTGGACCTACAAGGATAAAATGACTAAGAGCAGAAAGTTATTTTATGTTACTTATTGATGATTACTCTAGAATGACATGGGTTACTTTCTTAAGAGAAAAAGTATAAAGCATTAGATAGATTCAAATTATTCAACTCAATGGTTAAGAACCAAATAAATGGTAGAATAAAATTTCTAAGATCTGATAGAGGAGGAGAGTTTACATCAAATTTTTGTGAAGAACATGCTATTAGGAGGCATTTTTCTACTTTGAGGACCCCTCCGCAAAATGGTGTAGTTGAAAGGAAAAATAGGACTGTTGTTGACATGACTAGAACTATGTTGAAAGATACTAACTTTCCTAATGTATATTGGAAAGAAGTTGTGCATATTATTGTTTATTTTCTTAACAGGGTACAAATCAAAGTAAATCATACAAAGACACTTTATGAAATCTGGAATGGAAGACCTTCTACAATTAAGTACTTCAGAATATTTGGTTGCAAGTGCTACAGAAAGAGAGATGAAGATGATATAGGTAAATTTGATGCAAGAGAAGATGAAGGAATTTTTTTGGGATACTCTACAAATATCAAGGCTTACCGATGACAACAAGAGGCTGCAGAAGATTGTAGAAAGTGCAAATGTAAGAGTTTTTGAAAAATGGAATCAGACTAAGATTGCATTTGAACCTAAGACTAAAATAGAAATCATATGTTTCCACAAAAAAAAAATGATCCAAAAAAGAGAAGACTAATACAGAAAAAGAAGAGTCTGAACTAGCTCCTAAAACACCAACAAAGTATGTATGAAAGAATAACTTAGAATATCATATCATTGGTGATAAAATTAAAGGTACCCAAACAAGAAGAAGACTTGAAAATTCAAGTGAACAAGAAAATTATTGTTTCTTATCTCAAGTTGAGCCAAAGACCTATGTGGAAGTCAATAAAGATGAGAGTTGGGTAAAGGTAGTGGAAGAAGAGATGAGTCGGATAGAAAAGAATCAGACATGGGAATTGGTGCCTAGACCACTGGACAGGAATGTGATAGGAACCAAGTGGGTATTCTAAAACAAGCTAAATGAAAATGGAAAGGTCACTAGAAACAAGACAATATTGGTCTACAAATGTTATTCACAAGTTGAAGGCATATATTTTGAGGATACATTTCCTCCAATAGTAAGAATGGAGGCCATAAGGATTTTTCTTGTATTTGTTGCTCACGAGAACTTTAAGGTATATCAAATGGATGTCAAGTTATCTTTCTTGAATGTAGAACTTTAGGAAGAAGTGTGCATTGAACAATCAGATGGGTTCAAACTATCAAATGATCCATATATAGTTTGCAAATTGAAGTAGGCATTGTATGGACTCAAGCAAGCTCCTAGAGCTTGGTATGTGAGATTGGATAGGTAATTGTTGTAGCAAAACTTTAGAGAAGGTACAATAGACAAGAATCTTTACATTGAAATTGAAGGTTCAAACTATGAGATGATCTAGATATGGTTTGCAAATTGAAGTAGGCATTGTATGGACTCAAGAAAGCTCCTAGAGCTTGGTATGCAAGATTGGATAGGTATTTGTTGTAGCAAAACTTTAGAAAAGGTACTACAGATAACAATCTTTACTTTAAAATGGAAGGTGAAAAACTGTTGATTGTTGTTGTGTATGTTGATGATATTATATTTGGAGGAGATGATCATTTATGTACATGAAGTTTATAGAAGAGATGCAAAAGGAATTTGAGATGTCTATAATAGATGTGTTGTCGTTTTTTGCTGGTCTACAAGTTACTCAATCAGAAAAAAAAGGATTTTTATTTCTCAAACCAAGCATATCAAGGAGATGTTGAAAAAGTTTGGGATGGAGAATTCTAAACTAGTTGTCACCCCCATGGATACTAGTTGTAAGTAAACTAAGGATGATTAATCTCTAGATGTTGATTAGAAAAGTATAGATCTATTATTGGATGATTGTTATATTTGATTTCTTTAATACTAGATATTATGCAAGTTGTTTGTTTGTTGGCTAAATATCAGACTAGTCCTAAGCAATCACATGATCAAGCAATAAAGAGGATATTCATGTATTTGAAAGGGACTTCAAACTATTTGTTATGGTATAAGAAGGATGATGATTCCATATTGAAAGCATATACAGATGCTAATTGGATCGGATGTGTAGATGACAAAAGAAGTACAAGTGGTGGCACATTTTTATTGGGAGAAAAATTGGTATCTTGGCTAAGTAAGAAACAAGATTCAGTATCATTATCCACTATGGAGGATAAATACATTGGATTAGAATCATGTTTCACTCAGGTCATGTGGATGCCACAAACTTTGAAAGATATAAAGCTAGTGTATGATGAAGCAATTCCTCTTTTGTGTGATAATACAAGTACCATTAACATTTCAAAGAATCTGGTAATGCATTCAAGGAATAAACATATTTATATCTAGTATCATTTCTTAAGAGAGAAGGTCAAAGAGAAGTAAATCATACTGGAGTATGTGCCTATTAAAGAACAAATTGCAGATATCTTTAGCAAGGCGTTAGCAAAGGATACCTTTGATTGTTTCTGACATAAGTTGGGGATCATTGCCCCTCACTTTTTAAACTAGATGGTGCATCTATCTAAGGGGAGTTCTAAAGTTCATATTTTTCTCCTAGATTGATGTGATAACTCCTCTCAAGGGGAGCAGTGAGTATTGTAATTATCAAAGCTTATCAATGCAGAATAAAGAGAGTTTTGCAGGATGTCATTGTATCCTTGATGTCAAAGGGGGAGAGATATACAGGTTGAGTTTAGTTGTCTTTTTTATTGGTGGTATACAAGTGTTTCCATCAATGACAAAGGGGGAGAACATTGGAAACTTGAGTTGTTGTGTTGTGTTGTAATTGATGTTAACCTATCAATTAATCCTTATTGCCATGTAAAAGAGGGGCAAATGTAGACATCTAAAATTAATTAAATTGATCAATATTTAATTAATTTATCCCTTTCACATAATTAATGATATTAATTATGTTAGTCAGGTCATTCTTCTCAAAATTAATTAAATTATATTTTAATTAATTTTGTCACTTTAGCAATATAATTAATTTATTAAATTAATTATATCCAATTCTTCTAAAATTAATTCAATTGTCAACATTGGCCAATATCCCCTCCTAATCCTGATTTGTTAATTAATTCTAATTAATTAACTAATACCATGATTCCTACAAAACTCTCTCCTAATCCATATCATTTAGCCTAATTAATCTAAGCTTAATCATCATCATCATTTCCTCAATTTTAAATTCCCCCACTCAGTCTCTATCCTCATATCCCATTTTCCTAAATCACCTACCTTCTCTCTTAATCTCTCATTATCTCACCTAATCCTCTCACTAACCACTTGCACATCCCTAATCTTCATAATTAGGAGGTGTCAAATTATTTCCATAAATTTCTTTCCCATCTCACTTCCCAACCTTAAATGCCACCCAGTTTTGTCTATCCAAGGAATTTTGAATCCCTTGAGTCTCCCAATGCCCCCTCTTCCCGAGGAATTTTAAATTCCTTTTATTCTTTATTCACTCAAGGCTCCCTATTTCAAAGGAATTTTTAATTCCCTTTGTCCTTCCCAAGAAATTTTTAATTTCTTTCTCCTCTTCCCAGTGTACTTGGGATCTCTTCCCCAATGTACTTGAGAAGCGTAGAGACAATAAATACCTTTATGACAAGGATCTCTTGGATCTCCCACTTATCCTCTCCCATCCACCTCACCTACCTTCAATCCTATCCCTCCATCTCCTTTTAATCTTGACCGTCCATTTTGGACCCCTCAAATATATAAATTGGAGTCTCCTCCCTTCACAATGATATCCATCTTATTCACATTGTCATGATGTTAAGTTGAGTCCAAAAACTCATCCACCATACCATCGTTATGCCCCAATTTAGTCACACTTAATCCATTATTCATTCTCATCTTGTTGTGTATATTGGAGAGAAATCCATGTTCATCACTCAAAGGATCAAATCAAGTGGAGAAGGGCACACTCTACTTTAAGCTTAGTCTGAGGGAGTTAGAAGAAGGTATAAGGTTGTTTTCTTTCAATATTTTATTGTGTTTTATGATTTAACATTTGAAATTAACCTTGTCATTATTTTTCTAGTCTTCAATAGAAGGTGATACTTTGTTGTGAGACATATCTTCTTCCCATATTGGATCTACAATTTGTAGTCTTATGACCAAACATTTTACATGTTTAGCAATACCCACT
This sequence comes from Cryptomeria japonica, assembly GCF_030272615.1. NCBI lineage: Eukaryota > Viridiplantae > Streptophyta > Pinopsida > Cupressales > Cupressaceae > Cryptomeria > Cryptomeria japonica. The sequence continues at coordinate 257,236,499 of NC_081410.1, forward strand.
AAAAGATATAACATTTCTCATATTCATAACATCATTTCTCACAGTTCTACTTTTGCATTTTCTTTCTCTATGACCATATTTTTGCATGCATGTTCATTCTACTTCTACATTCTACAACCTTGTGTCTAGTCTTCTTACAAGAGAAACAATTATCATTAAAAGATTGAGGATACTTAGTCGGATCATTTTGATTAGGATTAGGTCTTATGAAGTTCTTCCTTTGTCTCTAGAGTTATCTAAACTTATTTCCATTTGCATTAGTCTTCTTGAATTTATGTGCTTTTTCTTCCTCATCCTTGCTTTCCTCCATGTTTGTCGTAGAGCATTTTGAGTCATCTTTATTTCTATCAGATACCAAAGTGTTTTTAGCTTCCTTTAATTATTTCTTCAAATTAGCAAGTTCTTCCTCAAGCTTGGTGCATTTAGAGGTTTTGTTATGAATCTTGGAGTCTAAACAATCAAAAACCTTATTTTTTTCTTTAATCTGTATCTTTAGGTTGATAATTTCATCCATTTTGATTTTGTCTTCATATTCTCTATTTTATCCAATTTTTGACTTTAGCTTGGTAATTTCATCTTTTACCCTTCTTAGTCTTAACTTGTATTCTTCACATTCAACCTTTTTAGTAGCAAGGTCATTAAGATCGGATGGAATATTCTTTTCAAATCTATCTTATCCAAGTCACCATTCTAATCATCAGTTTCACAATCATCCTATTGAGATTATACCACTTTAGTTTCCATAGGGTTCACCTAAGTTGGTATGTTTAAGGCAATAAAAGAGTTTGAATCCTTTAATTGATAGATGTTACTATTAGTCATTGTTCCTTATGGAACCAATCTCTTAGAGCTACCTTTTTTTTATTTCACAACCACTCTTATGAAATATAAATTTATATCCTTTACTACACATCTGACTAACACAAAGAAAATGATGTTTTATTCCTTCAACATAGAGAACATCCTTAGTTTTGTGCTTTCCATAAATTGTAATTGACCACTTTCAACATATTTGAGCAACGTATTCTCCACCAAATTTAATTGATAGACAATCCCATTTGGTAAGATTGATGAACTTTCTTTCATCGTCAGTCATGTGATTGGAGCAACCACTATCAATCACCCAAAAATTTGGTTCATACTTTGCATGAAGATAATTCCAAAAAATCAAGGATCGTTCATTATTTCCATTAGCATGCAGAGTACTAGATTCAACATTGTCAACTTTTATAGTCATGAACATCATTTGGATCCTCGCAACCCTTATCCTCAAAAGAGTAACATTATTTGGAGTAAAACTTATTTTAGGCATGTCTCTTCTATCTTTTTCTTATTCTCTTTTGTTTCTATCTTCTCCTCTTCTATTATTATAATTTTATTAGTACACCTAGAAGCATAATGACCAATTCTTTCACAATTAAAGCATGTAAAGGGTAACTTACCTTTATTTTTGCCAATGTCTTTCTTCAATCTCCTTACAAAGTTTGTTTCTATATCAAAATATTCATTAGGATCAACATTGTCTTCTACTTTTCTATTGGCTTTAAATGCAACCTCATTCTTGGAATTGTCCAGCACAACATCTCTCATATCAAAGGTGGTAAGTGCTCCATAGAGTTGATCCATTGTATAAGGATCCAAATCCTTACTTTCTTCAATAGAAAACAACTTAGGTACAAAAAATATTTAGGTAGGGTTTTGAGTACCTTCTTTACTACCTCATCTTCATCCATTTTACCACCAACTCCTATGATTCCATTGACCACTTCAGTTATTTGGTGCATGTACCTATCGATATTCTCATCTTCAGACATCCTTAGACTCTCAAACTTTCTTTTAAGATTTTGCAACTTTACTTGCTTTATCTTCTTGTCTCCTTCATATATGTTGCTAAGATTCTACCATACTTCTTTGGAAAAATTGCAGTCCATCACCTTCAAGAGTTTTATATTAGATGGTATACTTATGATCGCATTCCTTGCCTTTCCATTATTCTCATGTATTTTGATTTCATCTAAAGTAATAAGCATTGTAGAGTGAGGATCATAACCATCTACAATAGAGCTCCAAATTCCATATCCCATAAAGTTCAAATATGATTCCATCCTCATCTTCCAAAAAGAGTACTTTGTGCCATCAAACTTGGGATTCTTATAGGATCCATCTTATGCCATCTAAGATCTACCTCAAGTGGTTAAGCTCCTTCTATAGGAACTTGGCTCTGATACAAATTGTTAAACACACCTTAGGATTGAGAGGGGTGGGAATCAGTCTGAACCTAATAATTGAACTTTATCACTTAACCCATAATATATTTAACCTTACTCTTATCAATAATAATGAAAGATATAACAATGAAACAATATGCACAAGAAAACGCTAGATTTACATGAAAAACCTAAACAGGGAAAAACCATAGTGAGAGTCAACTCACAAAATATGAATTGATTACAATATAGATTTAGGCTCACTTCCAAGGAAGCAAACTACTCCCTAAAAGACTTGTAGGCTAGAGTACACAACCCTAGGGAAAGATAAAAAGCTTAAAATATAAAGATCACTTCTCCAGAGCAAGGTAAAATGCATATATGAATAAATAGCAAGTAGGCTTCAATAATGCTACCTCCAACAATATCTAGATATGAAACTATCCTTTAATCTCTATCTCAAGTGACCAACTCCATGACAATCACCACACATTAACTGCCATAACTAACTTCTACAAATGATATTATCATGTAGTTGAAACACACACATTGATCCATGCACTCATCACTCACTTACCCTCATCAACATCAATTTCATATTCTATATATACTATCTTCTTCATTGCAAACATTAATTAGGTCAACTATAACAAAGGACAAACATAGGTCCTATAAAGTCAGCCCACCAAAACATGATTATGGTGAAAGTGGTCCAATTTAGGAGAGAGAAAATCTAAAAATCATAGCACTTTTGTCCGATTAGGTAGGAACAATTTACATGCTATCATTCATTCTCCAAAGGTTGAAAACAAGGTAACATGTAGAGACACCAACAAACATGCCACAATCTAGTCCAAAATATATCTTTCAGATTAAAAACCCAATGCAGATCCCTACATGCCAAGGTAGGACTGAAAATCAAAGCAACACAAACTTCTAAAGAATTAGATACATCTAAGAATTCACCACAAGCCACAAAACAACACATGATGGCTGAACTAGAATAGTTACCTTTAAACACAAATTCCAATCATCCTGCAACATCAATCAAATCATGTAACACCATGCAGATCACACCCAAATGTTCCAAAAACATCCATAAACATTTTCAAATCCTTCATTCACTTCTCCATATCAATATCATACCGGTATAACATAACCGATACTAAACGCTTCATTCTAGAGAGCCAGTAAAACACAAAACATAATACTATTACTTGCAGACAACATCAACATTTGATAATTGAACTAAAACATATCACAGAAATTGTAAACATGTCCTCCAAGGCACAACACTAGAAACATCAATGCATAGAAATGTGAGCAAACTTTAGATCACTTCTAACAAAGAACTAAATTGTCAACCAACAACAATCACAAACCATATCAGTTGCAACACCAAAGACCTAAAACAATAAGAGTGTGATGTCCATAGAATATAAACATGATATCCAAGTCTACAAGACCACATCTACAGATATGAAATAATGCAAAGCATTCTTTTAAACACATATCAATATAAAATTCTACATCAACTTGCATTAATAAACTTCCAAGGGTCAAATTGTCCTACAAACAACACCTTCTCACTCAATAAACCATCATCATTATATTATCATGCATCTAATCCTCATCTTAATATATATCAACCCATTTGATCATCAACATGTCATCACTTCTATTAGTATTATCAGCAACATCAATATAGTTATCTCAATGTAGACATAAGACACCAAGGAGTTGGACATCCACAAACCATCTACAACTAATATCCATTGGTTCTTCACATCAACCACTTCATACCAGTCAAGTAAATCATGACAAACACAAACAAAAAATAGCCAATACAATATCATCATCTTATCCTTAATAATCTACACAACCATACATACAAACACTCATGTCAGTCAAACAACTATTTCCAACAAACATTTCCTCAACCAGTGCAACAATCATTGCTTTTTAATATATTAATCAAGAATCAGTCATCTCTATACCATTACATATATAACAGGACAAATGTCAACATCATATAAGAACAAACAAATTTCTCCATAGAGTATCATACAAATATCAGTATTGTAAAACATGTCACCATAGTATTTTAGATATCATCACCAAGATGGTGGACATCAAACACAAAGAATCTACTCAACACATCCTTGACAAATTGCAACAATCCTCTAGACAAGAACATATCAAACATAATATACACTATTTAGTCTTGTTCCAATAATTTCTTATTGAACTGCACCAAGTGACAACACTTAGCCAAGAGAACCATCAACAAGTAGGCAAAAAAATTCCATAGAGACCCATCAACCTCTTAGTGTAGACATCATACAACTTCACCATTACTGCAACAAGCAGGCATCTGCAATTAGCATATCTTCAATGATAAACATTTATCACCATCATCACTAGTCAAGGGCCACACACAGAATAATCACCATATTATCAATGACACCTCAACATATATCACCAACAAGGGACCACACATAGGACAATATATATTGTTAGACATTAGCTTGACATGAATGATAGCACATATTTCCAACACATAGCAAGAGCTTGTTTGTATTGAACATATATTTCATTTTTTGTCTTTCGATCTTGTCTAGTTTTCATGAAGGTTGAAACACCAAAGCAGTGGTTTGATTGAGGCAAACCCCTATACAACCCCCAACATTTTTATCGTTTCAATGTGTCCAAGTGAATAGGTTTGGTGGACTCAAAGAAAATATTTGACAACTTCCTATTTTCTTTTTTTGTGCAAATGCCCACACAAGCATGTAGACATCCTTGTAGAATGTTGGCATCCGAGACTGAGAGATAACCCTGTTAGAATTCATGAAATGTGAATCCCACAAGCCCAGTTATCTTCTGCAAGAATGCCTACCACACAATAAGAGAAAATTGAAGCCAATAAAAAATAATTGAATGTATTGCTTTGAAATTGCTTAATTACAATGAAGGATATACATCCTTATAAAAAAATCTAACTCTAAAGATAGAAACCCTAAATGGTGGAGTCTACAAGATAGACTGAGAGTTTAAACACAATGCATGAATTATTCATGTATGCACAAAAAACATAATAGACTAATTAATGCATGAAACTCTCAAAATTCTAAACATAGTTTACTTTTCCTAGTTTGCATTATGCATGGAGATAAATATTAATTAATTATTCATAATTAATTAATTAACTAACTAATAAATACCAATAATTAATTACCAACTAAGGCATCAATTATTTAGTGAATAATTAATATATGAATTATTTATTCCAACACCCCCCTGAATGCACAATTGGAAGAGAGGCAAAGATATAGGAAAAAATATGCAAAAATGAATGGATGATGGGTCTCGGCCTAAAGCCTAATGAGGTACCCATGAACAAACATGGAAGTTTCTCATAAATAGAGAAAAGGAGAAAACCCTAAATGGGAACAAAAATCCTCTACAAAAGAGAAACAAAAGACAAGCATGAAGAAACAATGAAGCATGAAGAAGCTGCAAACACTATTGTGGAATGATTGTGATGATGCTGAAAAAGAACCTCCAGAAATAGGAATGCTAGAGTGTTGATATGGTAAGTATTCCATCTCAACAAAAATGCATGGGTAAATGGTCACGATGTATCTCATAGGATATAGGAATAAATATGTAAGTGATACATCTCATAGACAATGCATGGGTAAATGGCCCTGCATCTCCTAGTACATAGGAACAAGTATTGAATACAAAGAACATTCCAACATGAAACCAAGGAAGCATTAGCAACAATAGTAGAAACCCCCTCATAATGATGACAAGGGAGAGTAAGATAGGTACACTAAATCTGAATGCTATTCTCCATGATGCTAAAAAAATAGAGATGTGTGCCAAAAAGATGGAGCTCCGATCACAGGAGAACAAAATAGGGCCAAGAAGTCACTGGTTACTTTGGAAAGAAGAGGTAGTGGGCTGGAAATATATCTGCAAAAATGGATCTATCATATGGATAGAGCTCTGAATCACCTTTCCGATGATATCTCGTTTATGAAAAATGGAGTTTGGATGCACAAGATATGCCCTTGGGAGTGCAAACTGCAACTTCTGACTTCAACTAGAAAAAAACTTGCAAAATGAAAAAATCAGAAAAATATACATCCATCTCTAGATCGGGCTCGGAAAGAGATTTCCAATCGTATATGGTTTTCCCAATTTTGACTCCATATGACCAAGTTATGGCCAAAACAAAAAAACACCTCTTTTAGGGCACAAAGAGGGTCAAAGAAGGGCCATGCATGCTGACTATACTATTGATGTCAGCATGATGCCATGTTGATGTTAGCAGCCAAAATAATCAGTGACTTCTTGGCCCTATTATGTCCTCCTGTGATCGAAGCTCCATCTTTTTGGCACATATCTCTATTTATTTTAGCAATCATGGAGAATAGCATTTAGATTTAGTGTACCTGTCTTACTCTCCCTTGTCAACTTTATGAGGGGGTTTCTACTGTTGTTGCTAATGATTCCTTGATTTTGTGTTGGAGTGTTCTTTGTACTTAGTACTTTCTCCTACTAGGAACAAGTAATGAATACAAAGAACACTCCAATGCAAAACCAAGGAAGCTAGGAACAAGTACTGAATACAAAGAACACTCCAATGCGAAACTAAGGAAGCATTAGCAACAATAGTAGAAAGATGTCAGCAGCCGAAAATCAAAATCTCTTAAATATATATATATATTTATTTATTTATTTATTTTATTTTTTTGACAAAAAATTTCTGACACAAGTACAAGTATGGCCATACGGATTTGTTGTGCCTCGAAAAGCATGCCAATTAAAAAAATCATGCCCCAGATGCTCTTCATGCCGAAAATTAAGAAAATTATATATTAAAATTCATGGAATCGGCCTTCTGAATCCAACCATGAGGTCCTTCTATGCCCAAAACTCTCCAAATTTTTAGGTACCCTCTAGAACAGAGAAAAACCCTCAAACTTCGAACCCTTACAAAATGGACACTGTGTATCTGATTTCAACAAAACAAAAGGCGATCCTAACTTTCTCGAGCCTTCTGGAACTGATGGTGAGCTCCAAATTAACCCAAGGTGAACAATTTATTATGTAAATGTGAATAATCTCCAAAAAAGCGAGCAAGACTCTTCAGATCTAGAGCTTTGATACCATGTTAGAATTCGAGAAATGTGAATCACACAAGCCCAGTTATCTTCTATAAGAATACCTGTCACACAATAAGATAAAATTTAACAACAAAGAGAATTGAAGATAATTAACAATAATTGAATGTATTGCTTTGAAATTGCTTAATTACAATGAAGAATATGACGTCCTTATAAAGAAATCTAACTCTAAAGATAGAAACCCCGCGAGATTTTGCCAAGATCAAGGGCACAATTAAAAGCACAAAAGAGAGAAAATAGTATGACAAGAACAAAATTGTATTCTCATCAATATGCAAATGATCAACCGAATTAACCAATACGCTGAATATGGGTCTGCTTATATAGGCAAGGCCATATGGATATGTGAGCACACAATCATGACATGTGGCTCAATGAGAAATAAGGGTAGGTAAGAAAAAGTAGGGGTAGGTAGGAGAAATAATATAATATTCCACAAGACGTGGATGACCCACCGAATGTAGAGTGTAACAGCAAGATAAGACCACAAAAGGTGGAATTTCTCCTACAAGCTACATCCCTATGTGCACACTTCCCTAAGTGTCTCATATCCAAACAATGATGAGATGCATTATCCTAAGTTAACTTAAGTAAAGTGTAATAATATCCATAATGAATAATTATTTACACCAACACCCCCCCTTAAGTGCAACTTAGGGGAATGAAGACTCAATTCAACAATGCAAGATGGGTCCCGGCTACTAGGCCATGATAGGTACCCATGTACAATATGCAAATGCAAGCAAAACTATGCTATGCAATCTCTCACAAACGGAGAAAGGGAGAAAACCCAGTGGGAAAAAACTCCCCCCCAAAAGAGAGATGAATGTACAAAAGACTCTCAAAGAAGAAGGACAAAACCTCAAAGAGGAAAAATTCCCCCCCATAAGAGATGAAGGAGAAGTCAGCTGACCCCCCCTAATGAGACATCTTGCACCCCCAAGAGAGCTTGCAACTACTGGAACTTACTCTCGATGAAAGGTTTGGTGAATATGTCTACAACCTGCTCCACTATAGGACAATACTGCAAGTCAATGACCTACTCCTGAATCAGCTCTCAGATGTAGTGCATATGAATCTCGATGTGTTTGGTCCATTGATGCTGGACCGGGTTCTTCGAGATTGCAATAGCAATCTAATTGTCACAATGTAGGATTGTCAGTCATGGAGTGGTGAACCCAAACTTTGTGAGGATCTACTGAAGCTAAATGGTCTCAATCATTGTGTTAATAGCTCCTCGATACTCAGCCTCAATCGAAGAGAGAGAAATAGCATGTTGCTTCTTTCTCTGCCAACAAATGGGGCCCAAACCAAGGTGGAAGCTATAACCTAAAGTAGACTTACGATCATCAAGATCGTGAGCCCAATCAGAGTCTATGTAACCAACCAAGCGAATTCTTGTGCCTATTGCATAGTGAATCCCTTAATGATGTATACCCTGGATGTAATGAAAGATGCATTTGGCGGCTTTCCAATGAAGCTCATGTGGTTCCTACATGAAGCGGGAAACCATGCCAACTAGAAATGAAATATCAGGGCATGTGTGATTCAAGTAGATGAGACTACCCACAAGCTGATGGTACAATGTGGCATCAACTAGTGGAGAAGAGCACCTAGCCTCAAGCTTGACTCCTGAAAGAAAGGGAGTTGGTGCAGGCTTAAAATCAGCCATATGAAAGTGGGCAAGTAGATCAAGAGCATACTTGGGCTGCGATAGTGTAATCCCAGAAGGTAACTATGAAATCTCTATCCCAAGAAAGTAGTGCAAAAGACTCAATTCAGTCATAGAAAATTTGTCATGCAAAGCAGATTTGACCCTGCTAATGATGGATGCGATGCTCCCGGCAATGATCAAATCATCAACATAGAGCACAAGTATCAAGTGTGATTCATCTTGTCGCAAAATGTAGACATTTGGATCAAAATGACACCTGGTGAACCTTGCTAAGAGAAGAAAGGAATCCATCTTGGTGTACCAAGCCCTGGAGGCCTACTTAAGGCCATAAAGAGATTTCCTTAGTCTATAAACCAAGGAAGAATCCTGGATGAAACCTTGTGGTTTCTCCATATAAATATCCTCATCAAGAGCCCCATGAAGAAAAGCACTCTTCACATCCATCTGATGTACAACCCAACTATGAGCTACAGAAATAGCAAGGTCAAGTGAATGGAGTTCATCTTGGCTACGGGCGCAAAGGTCTCAGTATAGTCAACACCTAGAACCTGAGAGAAACCTTTCGCAACAAGCCTAGCCTTATACTTATCCACACTACCATCCACTACAAACTTGGTCTGATAGATCCACTAACATTGAACCATCTTGCTTCCCTTAGGGAGAGGGACTAACTCCCATGTGTTGTTCCTCATCAAGGAACTATACTCTTCCTCCATAGTGTGGTCCCACTCAGGAACCGCTGATGCTTCCTGAAATGTCTATGGATCGGAAGTGGTAGCAATGAAAGCATGTGGAAGGTCCTGATGTTATGATCAATTCCTCTATCTATCTGAAGGATCCCCAACAAGAGAACCCACTGACTCAAGTGTTTGTCAAGCCCAACAAGGTCTAGGTGGAGGTGGAGAATGAGGCTCCTCAACTGCAAGTGGACCCTATTGAGGTGTAGCCCTCTGAGTCAGAGTTGAAGGAGTCTCATCATCTAAATCACTAGCATCACTATCCACAAAGGAGGAAGGTGGAGGAGGTAGAGAGGCTAAGCTAGGAGAGCTTTCCTTAAAATGAACACTCCTCTCAATGAACACCTCATGTGTCTTAGGATCCATCAATCAATATGCCTTAACACCCTCAAGATATCCAACAAAAATACAAGGTGTACTCTGAGGTTCCAACGCCTTGTGTTTGTGTGGAGGAATATGAGCCCATGCTAAACACCCAAAGACTCTGAAATGTCTCACAATCAGTTTCCTACTAGTCGAAGCCTCAAAAGGAGTAATACCTATCAAATCTTTGTGAGGAACCCAATTTTGGATGTGTGTGGAACAACTAATAGCCTCTAGCCAAAAGGAGAGATCAAGAGAATGTGCATGCATCATACAGTTAGCCATTTCTTTGAGAGTTCTATTCTTGTGCTCTGCAACTCCGTTTTGCTGTGGAGTGTAAGTAACAGAATGTTGAAGATCAATCCCCTCAAATGTACAAAAATCCTCAAGTCTTTTGTTCACATATTCCCTTCCATTATCTGTGCAAAGAATCTTGACCACTTTCCCTTATTGCTTCTCCACACGAGCCTTGAAGTCTTGAAATGTATCAAACACTTCACTCTTATGAATAATAAAGTAGACCCAAGTGAAGCAGGAGTAGTCATCAATGAAGGTGAGGACATAGCAGGCCTTACTAAATGAAGGTGATGGAAATGGACCTACTACATCGTTGTGAACAAGTTGAAGAACTTTAAAACCTCTCCAAGATTTCACCTTATCCAACTTCTCCTTGGGATGCTTGCTCGTGGAACACCCTGAACATACACCCTCTGAAAAACTGATTCGAGGTAGACCTGTGATCATGTCTTTAGTGCTGAGCTACTTAAGATAGTGGTAGTTGAGGTGACCAAACCACTCATGCCATTTCTTAATTTCTGAATTTGAATGAGTAAGCAAGGCCCTAGAAGGAGAACTTGGCACAAAGTGGGAGAATGAATAAAGCCTTGAATTGTCATTGACTTGTCCCACTGCTACCAAGGCATCATTATCAAGTTCCTTTACGACAACTGAATTAGGTATAAACTCAACCTTTTTCCCATTCCCATAGTGAGTGATTTGGTAGATAGAGAGAAGGTTGGTAGAAAAGTTAGGAACATAAAGAACATCCTCAAATGTTCCATCATCCATGTCAACTGAACCTTTCCCTTCAACCTCAACTTGTGTATCATCACCTATGTAAATGTGAGGGACCTTTGATGGCTCCAATGAAGAAAACTGCTCCTTTGTAGAACCCATGTGATAAGAGGCACCTGAGTCAAGTATCTACTGCTATGAAGAACTTGTTGTAGCTACAAATGCTTGCCCTTTTCCCTTAGACTGTGAGGAAGAGGAAGGAGATGAATCCTTCTTGTTGTAGGCAGATGTCAAGTTGATGTTATTTTTCTCAAGAAGATTTGTCAACTCATCAACTTACTTGGCATGGCATCGATGCTCATTGTGACCATACTTCTTGCAATAAGCACAAGTTGGTTTATCCTTCTTATGTGGAGTCCCCTTCTTGGAAGAGGAAAAATTGCCTTGTGATGGAGAGGATGATTGTCCTTTTTCTTGTTGTGGCTTTGACTTAGATTTATTCTTCTTCTTGCTGGAATCTTTCCCTTGACTCCCTTGACTCCCTTGATTAGCCACCAAAGCCTTGGACTTTGAAGACTTGAGAGGCCCCATGTTCAACAACTTAGATTGTTCCAATATCAACATTTCTGTGAAAGCATCAAATGTAGGCATAGTGTAGAAACTCCCCAATGTCAAAGGATGAGTTTGGAAGCTAGAAACAAATGCTGCATTTTCAGGTGCAAGCTTGTCCAACAAGTTGAATATCAACTGAGCATCTTTTTTGTCAATTCCACAATCCTTAAGCTTAGCTCTTAGCTCATTTGCTTTAGTGACATAATCTTGGATTGTATCAAAACTCTTGGGATCCAAGTTGGTGAGATCATTGTCAATATTGTAACCTCTAATTTCATCAACTTGACCATACAATTTCTGAAACATTTCCCAAGCCTCTTTGATTGTAGTACACTTCTCAATGTGAAAAATGAGGTCATCTGATATATACTTACGCAAAGTTCCAAGAGCCATGCAATTCTTAGTGAGCCATTCTAACTGAGCATTAGGATCTTCCTTAGGATTAGGTGGTGTTGCTATTGTTCCATCTATGTAATGTGTGAGTCCTTTTTCCATTAATTTGCTCCAAAATTTAATTTTCCAAGATGCATAATTATGTGGAGTTAAAGGTGGAAATTTATGAGGACTCATAGCAACAAAAATGAATGAGCACAAGGAAAGAGAGCCACAATCGCACAAGACACCCCCCCAAATTCACTCAATCAAAGAACCCCCGCCCCCCCCCCAAAAAAAAAAATGATGATTTGGCACTTTACACTTAATGCGTGTACAATGGGCCACTTGCAAAAAATGGCAAAGTCAACTTCAGATTTCAACTTTACAACTGCCTCAATAAGGCCAAAGGAGACTCAAACTGATAATGCAAGAGTCTAAACTAAGATCCAAGCAAATTACAAGTACCAAGTAGGCCAAAGAAGACCAATATCTTAAAGTAAAATATCCACTCAAAATCTCTAAAAATTGATCATAGATTATGAAAGTAGACAAAAAAAAAATATGCACTTTCAAAAAAAACGGCACCTGAAAAGGAGGTTGTATGATCTCAAACGAAGCCTTTGAAGTTGCAAAATTGAGGATTAGATAAGTACAGCTAAGAGAATCTAAAAATTTTGAAAACCCTATGCACCAAAATCATAAAATAACCACACCACTGTGAAGATCACGAAAAATTAGACCAAATAAAAAAAAATTGCACCCAAAAAGGAGCAAAATTGAGCAAGTTGTGAGCCTCCAAAGTTGACCCAAAAAACCAAACTACTCAACAAAGAGGTGTCTAAAATTTTCAAAAAAAAACTGATGTTAGCAAAACACTATGTTAAATTTGATGGTCATCTGACTATCAAAATGATCGTTGCACCCCCTGGCTAACCATACGGACGAAGCTGACGTGGCACAATCTGATTGGGCGGATGACGGGGCAGAAAGTTTCCCATTGGCCAGTGACCTCCTGCCAAGTGGTGGTCATGGTATGCCTAGGAAAGGTGACTGAGCCCGGTGGGCCAATTGTCAGTGGTCGATGGTCGGTGGTGGGAGGGCTCGGTTGCCGGCAGGGAGGTTGTTGCTGCAGGAGGCGGGAGGCAAGAGGCAGGGCCGCCGAGGCCGGAGGTCAGTGTCAGAGGGGCCAGAAGCTACCAGAACGGGGTCACCGGTGGCCAGGGCTGCCAGTGGCCGGAAGGTGGAGGCCACTAGGAGCTGTGTTGCACGGTGGCCGAGGTCTACCTAGTGATAGGGACCGAAGTACGGCGGCAGCGAAACAATACCCCAAAAATTTGCCTTCTTTTTTTTTTTCAAAAAAATTGCCTTTTTCAGAATGAAAAATAAAACTCCAATTTTTATTTTTTTAAATCCGAAAAATTTTGTACCGTACCGCCCGATTTGGGCAAAATATTCCTCCACTCCCAAAATCTGACTTTCACCAAAATAGGTCAAGTTTATACTCGATTTTTGTGGAAATGACCTCCCAGATGCAATGGTGAGGTCAAAAACGCTCTAGGATGCCTCTAAAATGTGCAGTACCTCAGATCCAAAAATAAAAATCTTCCAAGATGTCTCCCAAAACCAATCAATGAAGCCCCAATAGCTCTGATACCATGTGAGATTTTGCCAAGATCAAGGGCACAATGAAAAGAACAAAAGAGAGAGAATAGTATGACAAGAACAAAACTGTATTTTCATCAATATGAAAATGATCAACTGGATTAACCAATACAATGAATATGGGTCTTCTTATATAGGCAAGGCCATATGGATATGTGAGCACACAATCATGACTTGTGGCTCAATGAGAAACAAGGGTAGGTAAGAAAAAGTAGGGGTAGGTAGGAGAAATAATATAATATTCCACAAGACGTGGATGACCCACCGAATGTGGAGTGTAACAACAAGATAAGACCACAAAAGGTGGCATTTCTCCTATAAGCTACATCCCTATGTGTACACTTCCCTAAGTGTCTCAAATCCAAACTACGATGAGATGCATTATCCTAAGTTAAGTAAAGTGTAATAATATCCATAATGAATAATTATTTACACCAACAAACTCTAAATGGTGGAGTCTACAAGATAGATTGAGAGTTGAAATACAATGCATGAATCAATCATGTATGCACAAAAAGCATAATAGACTAATTAATGCATGAAACTCTCAAAATTCTAAACATAGCTTTTCCTAGTTTGCATTATGCATGGAGATAAATATTAATTAATTATTCATAATTAATTAGTTAACTAACTAATAAATGCCAATAATTAATTACTAACTAAGGCATCGATTATTTAGTGAATTAATATAATTAAGTGAATAATTAATATATGAATTATTTATTCCAGAAAACCCTTTTGATGTTGTCATCTACTACTTCTATACCTTATTTTCATAGTCTAGACATTTTTGTCATACTATCAACAATTTCAATTTTTCTTTTTTTGTTTAACTTAGTGTAAAATCTAGATTATTGGCATTCCTCTACCGGTTCACTACAGCATTTTAAAATTGAGGTAATCGAGGGCTATTTGTTCCTTGAGACTCCATCATCTTAAGAGTAGTGAGTCCCCTCCTTTACACCTACTATCAAAGATCTTGATGCAACATTGTCAAATAGAAATAAGAAAAAATTATTTAAGACTTTAGGGATGAAGATAGATGACTCCTACAAAGTTTAAAATAATGTTGAGGTGTTTTTTAAGAGAAAAACTAGCTCAAACCATGTGGGAAACTCAACTTTTATCCTTTTCTATGTAAAAACAAGGTAAACTTTATATGTTATAAAGATCTTGCTTTAGTAATTTGAAGGTGGAAACTTAGTAGGTAGAAATTAATTATATCAAATTTAAATATTTTAGTAGGAGGATGAAAAAGCAAGGCCACCCTATTAGGTGGTAAACTATGGATATTATCTATAAATGATAATTAAGCTCAATTTCATAAGAGACCTTAAGTTCAAAGGAGTCCATCTAGTGGTGGGTGATTCTAGTAATTTTAATCATGTTAAAAAAATATTTAGGAAGGATAAAGGTGAGATTTTCACCTAGGATGAAGTTAGATGCAACATGTAATGTTTTGACAAGGGGATAAATTAAAAGGAAATTAAAGGATGGGCTAGGAAATGGTATGAGGGATAAAAACTAAATGAAAGGGAACACATAGGAACTATAATCAAGACCATAGAATAACATCAGAAGTGATATATGAATATTTGGGACGACACAAGCTAGGGAAAAGGATTTTAAATGACATATGACACACACAAAGATGCTAGGGGCTAAAATGGACACAACATGTAATAATAAAGTTATAGGGTATGCAAATTTTATTATCACATAGGAAAGGACAATGAAACCCTATTGTAGGCCTTATTTGTGCCCAACTTTAATATCATTTCAACCCTTTTTACTTTTATCTATCAAGTGAATGACTTCATGTACCGTATGTTATCACTAAGGTTTGGACCCTAGCTAAGCCTAGACTCAGCTAACCTATGACACATGGGACTACTCTCATGTTGTGGGTATCCTATGGCAAGAGTAGACCTCCAGATTATGGGTTGGTTCCCTTTTATTCACCTAAAACTAACTAAAATTATGACTTGGGAAAAGGGTAAGAAAGATATGCAAGAAATAAACTATTGCAACTATTAGGTGATGCACCAATTACTGAAATGACCTGCTTTGCTATTAAACTCACAAACACTCAACTATGAAGCTATTGAATCTCACAAATTAACCGCACATGCTTGTATAAACAATTCTTATGAAATATTTTAACACTTTGATATTCATAAAAAGTAAAACATGGATATTTTCACAATTTTAGTTTAGAAGAGAAAAAAATGCAATCAAAGACCTGCACCTTAACATGTTCCTAAATTTGGCATTGAAGGAATGGAAAATAATAAAGGATCTCAAGATGAAATCACAATATCATTCATAGATAACTCACATACAATGCTGAAAATAGGAATAACTAAAGAAGGAGATGAACTTCTTTTATTGAGAATCGGGAGATATCTGCATTACAAATTTGAAAACAATACTCATAAGAAAGACTTATACAAAAAGCCTCCCAAATTCAAATTTTGAATTTTGGCTCCAAAATGATGTGTTGTTACCTCTCCTCAAAATTAGGCACATAACTGAAAGAGAACTATTCCAAATAGGTGCAAGGAGTCCTGATTTTTGAAACCATTCCAAGAGGTCGAATGTAACTAAAAATCCTTCCAAAATAGGGATGTAACTGCAAGAATCATGTAGTTATCCCCCTCAAATCACTACTAGACTCAACCTTCACCTACTTGGACTCTCTAACTAAAGTCAAACTCACAATTAGGTGGTCAAATCAACTAATTTTACTCCACATCTTGGCAAGAAACTCCAATTATCTACTAGCTGCATGCATTACAACTCCTTCTTAGCTATTACCCAACAATACATCAAAGGTATCTATTTTGCATTTAGTGAATAACCTTTATTAAAGTGATGTATACTATCACTTTAACAAAGTCTTACAATTTGTACAAAACAAGAGTGCTTGCGAAAACCTAAAAGAAACTTATGAACCTATAAGTGTTCAAAACACTTAAACAAATAAAAGAAAATCATGGCTTTCATAGGCAATAAATATTTTTTGCAAGACAAAGGAAAAAAGACCTTTACCCTATCAGGTATCTACTAGGGTTTCAACATAATCACCAAAACAAAAAAGATGAAAGAAATATTCTCTTTCATTTTTTGCAACTTCTGTGTTTCTGAAAGAACATTTGCCATAAGGAAACTAGGGTTTGAGCTCGAACACATTGTATGTGTTGTTATTTCTGACCATTTGCAGGAGATTCTTGAAGAAAATTG
Organism: Cryptomeria japonica; assembly: GCF_030272615.1. NCBI lineage: Eukaryota > Viridiplantae > Streptophyta > Pinopsida > Cupressales > Cupressaceae > Cryptomeria > Cryptomeria japonica. The sequence goes on from NC_081410.1 coordinate 257,253,588, forward strand.
CAAGGTAAGTTCATTTTTGCTACATTTTTGCTCCTTCATTCACTGCAAACTATATTCTTTATGTTTTAAAGATTCCTTTATACATTAGATGGCTTTGACAAGTTCTTCAAAATGACTGTGGCTAGGGTTTTTTCATTTGGTCCCTATGTATATTTGTTGGGTCTTCTCGAAAACCCTCATCTGCATTCTGTGCATGGAAATTTTGGTATTGGGGTTTCTTCTCCAAACTATTTTTTTGCTTGATATGTTGCTCTTACACTGGGCTTTAACTATTTACTGAGACTTCTTTCAATATCCTAAGACTATCAAATGCACACTCTGTGCTAACCACCATTTTGTGAACGTGGCTTTGACAAAGATATTTATCATTAATTGTCTTTGGCCTCTTCACTGCTACAAACCTGGGATTCATGGACCTTTGGTTGAGTGTATAACAAAATATAATGTGTTATTTTATTTGAGTCTCTGCTTCAGCCTTTGAATGAAGTTTCACTCACAATAGCTAGGACTACTCTTTAACAGTTATGTGTCATTCCTTATTCACTGTTTTTGAAATCTTGATTTGTACATGCTACTAATTTGAATGTTGGGATTTTAAAAAGGGTGGCTTACACACTGTATCTTTCTATAGCTTTTTGATGTAGCATCTTCTTTGTTATTGGAGCTATGAGGTTGTGACCTCTTTTTGATACCCTGCTAGTACTGATATCTTCTTTCCCTTCTAACCTTGGTTATTTTTTAAAGAAAGTCAAGCAGATTTCCCTTGCTTTTGAAGCATGACTACCATTATTTTGTCAAGGTGACTGACACTGTATCATTGTTAAGGTTTTGACTGTGGGGTCTTTGATCCTTGATGATTTTGTTCTCATGCCTCTAGTATATTCCTCTATAACTATCAGTAACACTACTTACTAGTTATTAAGTTCATTATAATTATTTATATTTTGAACTACATTCATGATTTGAGTAGGTGCTCATGTTCCATTATTGCTCATTACTATGACATGGTTGTCACTATTCCCTGACATTGATCTTCTAGTATGTATGCTGATTGTTGATTAAGAATAATTTTTAGAGGCTTCTCACAATGTTTTTGATTATAGGAAAAATGGGTTTTGAAGGGACCCTGAAACCATTTACAAGATAACCTTAAAAGATAAGAGCATTAAGAAACAAGATAAGTCATTCTGCAAAAAAAACAGCAAAGTTCTAGGCAAAAGCCAGCACAAAAGCCCAACAAAACCAACAACTTCCAACCAAAATAGAAAAAAGACAAATTACTTAATGTTTTTAAGGGAATTAGCCAATTTTCCGCTAATCCCTTGCATATCTTTGATATTATCCCTAAGCATTGGGATTTCCTTGGAAGAGGCCAAGGCAGCTTTTTTCATACTTGCCCTAGTCCTTTTGGTCACACCTCCAGGAGCACTTTCCATGTTCCCAACCTCAATAGCATCATCATCAACATCTAGGTCCACAACAAGTTTGGATGTACTAGATCCATCAAGGTACTTGGCAATTTCCTCCATATTCCTAGTCACAGAATTGAGGATATCCAAAATCATAATCAGGAAGTTCTTCATAGATGTCTTTCCTTCCTCCAGCTTACTGATCTGAGCTTCTAGCTTCTCCACTTTTTCATCCATAACCTTTTTCCACTACTCCTGGTTACTTTCATCTTTCTTTCCCTTCTCTTCCTACTGCTTAGCTATTTTTTCTAGTTTATTAATTCTTTCATATACCCACCTATCAAAACCCATACGAGCCTCAGACTAGTTCTTGAGTTTATCTAGAATAATCTCTTCTCCAGCTTTATCCTTTTCCCTGCTCATTTACTCCTTATCCTTGTTTTGCTCAGTTTCCATTTCCCTTTCCTCCTTATTTATCTGATTGTCCTACTCCTCCATAGGTTGGTTGTTGAAATTACCAGAACTCACGTTTTGGGTAGGGTTGTTCTAATCAGAAACATCCTTTTCTCCTCCTTCCTCTTCCCCCACTGATAGTTCTGATACTTAATATAAGTACAGATCCAATAGCCAACAAGATGAGAGGGGGGCGGGTGAATCATACAAACTTATTCTTCCATAAAAACATCAGATTCAACCTCGGTAACATATAATTCAGTAATATAACCAAAACTGCTAAACATGCAAACTCAAAAGCATATAAACCTCATAACACCAGATTTAATGTGGAAACCCAAATAGGGAAAAACCACTGTGGGATTTTGGACCCACTAAGAAATATACTCTTCTAGAGTATGCTCGGTTAAAAGAAAATCCTGTTAAAGATTACAAACACATTGCTAAATGTGACCCAGTTAAGGGATTTCCCTCAGATTTGTTAGGATCTTCACCTTGTTAGAAGTGACCTTGTTAAAGGATTTCAAACACTCAATCAGAATGTCACCTTGCTAGAGGGTTTTACAAATAAGACTGTTAAGTCCACTCGGTTAAGAGATTTTCTGTCACTTTCACAAAATAACAGTAATAAAAATCTATCTGCAACTTCACATCTAAAATGCTAAAGTGGATTCTTATTTGTTCAATACATTCTAGACATAGAACTAATCTTGTCCATCTGCTGGGCTTCTATACTCTATTATTCAAACAGGTCTTCAAGCTTCTGTTCTCGGTAATCACTATGTAGCATCCCTGTGCATACACTTTCTCGCATGCATGTTTTATCAATAGTTCCCTATTTATAAACAATTAGCTAACCACTTAATCTCCTTGATCACATTACCCATGATCAATCATAGCCATCAGATCTTCAAACTTGACCAGGTTCAATGTATCTTTCGATCTGAAAATGTTTTACCTCACCTTGGAACTTGCATATATTTTTTGGAACTTGTGCTAGGGTATTGCGGTTCAATCTGAACTGTAGATCTTCCTACCGATCTTCTATTGCCATAGATTCTTAACAAACTTTATTTACAGCATACCAATCATTTAATCAGTTTCAGCTCATTAGCTTCCTTCATTAAATAACACATGTAACCATTTAATGTATTCTGTTATAGGTCGGTTCCAACTCGATAAATACTAAACTTCACTCGGTGGACATTTCGCCTTCATTAACCGATAGCGATAACCTTAGGGTTTACCGACTAGGTTCCTTAGGGTTTGCCGACTAGGTTCCTTAGGGTTTGCCGACTAGGTTCTTTGCTTGGTAACATAATATAGTATTAACCTTACAATTTACAACATATGTATGATGTCAAAACAATCTAAACATCATCATCTCATCATTGTCTGACTCGGTAATAGTTGCCCATTGAATACCTTATTCATCCTCTTATTCATCATAATATTTCTATGTCTTTTACCGACATCTTTATATTCTTCAAATCATACTTCTCAAGATATGGCAACATCATATTGAATTAGAAAATCAATTTCTTGACATCAATGACAAAATAATAATATCAAGACAGTAAACATCCTTAATCAGTTATATCCATAATCATCAACAACCTTCTCAATATCCTTATTGAAATGCCAACAATCTTTCATTGTCTATTATAATGCCAAATGCTAACACCCACTTCCTCTTCTTTCTAGCTCTCCTCTCCATCAGACTCATCAGTCCCCATCCCACTTCCTTCTTTTCCCATATCCTCAGAATCAACCTCTGTATCCTTTTTTTTATCCATGTCCTCTTGAATTTTCTCCACAATGGAATTTTTAACCTTTTTACTCTGTATCGACTCATCCTTACTGGGCCCAGATTCCTCAATTTTCCTCTTTCCTTTCCTTGGAGACACCAACAACCTTTTGTTTTCCTGAATTGCCAAAATCTTACAATGCTCATAAATGAGCAAAATTGGGCCATAATTATTCCTAGTTAAGACTATTCCCTAGTGTTGATATGGCTTTTCCAAACTCTTCTTTTGACTACATGACAGTGATGTTTCTTTTCCATAATGTTGTGCCCATTTGGATATTGACTGGTTATGTTGTTCAAAGTTACAATCCCCCCAAGACTATGAATTTTAGATGTAAGTTGAGGTACAATGGAATTTGACAAGGGCTAAGACTATATCTCTATTGCCTTAAACCTTGTCTATACACTTTTCTAACTTATCTATGGCTTGTCACTTTCATGAGCAAGGGGGAACTATATTTATTATGCTATATTAATATGTTAGCCACTTTAGAGTGCACTCTATCATTCTCATGATTACTGATGATGTGGTATCATCATGTCTTTGTGCTTTTGGGATACTTGGTCATTCTCTTTGCATTAGGATTGTGTGTTCATGCTACTATTCTGAACCTCTACTCATTCATATTGCATTATTGACAGTCTTGATTTGGCTGCAAGCTTTGAGGATTTTAACTTGACCATAATTCATTGCTAAGCTTTGAAATCTTTGGGTCTCAAATGTTGACAGTACATTGTTGGGCTGCTATTACTATCTTTGTGATCTTTGTCCTTGACTGTTACAAGAAACTCCCTTTTTTACTATTCCAAGGCTTCTTTGATCACTGTCATCCTTCATTTATTGTTCTAAATCACTAGATATGGGTGTATTTATTAATCTTGTGACTGCTTTTTCATACTTAGTGCCACTGCTATTGTTGGCATTATGTGAACCGGCATGAAGACATAATGACATTGTATGTTGTCATTGATGTCAATATGTGTTATGAAGTGAACCGGCATATGTGATATGTGAGAAGAGGCAACTGGCATATGTATGAATCAGTTTATATGCCAAAGTGAAGCAGTATATTTATTCAAGGTGAACCGGCACATGGAAGCATTGTATGACTACCGGTTGGTAGGTAGCTTCCACTTCAGGATTTCCAGTTGGAGTACCTCAAGTCTGTGTGACTTAATTGGGGATCTTCGTATGATGAGTTAGCAGTATAATGGAAAACAGATCGTGTTGCCATGTAAGCTTTGTGCGCATGAAGCATCTAACATGAAGAAGACTATTCCTATCTACCTTGGGAATGTGTGAAGTCTGTCAAATGGTGATAACGCGTGATGGGTTATCAGCCACCATGAAATCGATGGAAAATGGACGATGGAGAATGTCTTGAGATTGATTCAAGACTGTTGCATTTAATGCAGTATGATTCAATGGTCAGGATTGAACCGCTTGAATTGCTTAACCTAACAGGTTTAGGGTTTAGGGTTTTTTCTACCGACCTATCTGTTTCCTATAAGGTCAATGTTGTGTTTCTTTCTAGGGTTGTTGGCAAAAGTTGTGACTGTGTATCCAAGGGAAGTGATATGTGATTCTTGCCAGACCAAAGGAGAGAAGAGATACCTATAAAGTGAATGTGCAGAAGGAGAAGAGGAGCCTAAAAGGATCTGCATTAGCATTGAGTGTTGTTAACAGATCATTGTAATTCCTGTTGATCTCTAACCACTTCAACAGTTGTAAAATCCCCTAATAGGGTAGCCTTAACTGGTTTGTTGCAAAATCCCCTAACAGGGTGGTCTTAATAGGCTTGATTCAAATCCCTTAACTAGGTAACTCAAGGTTAAGGAGTTCTGAGAAGCTATAGAGCTCTGGAGATCCTTTAGCTATTGAGTTCTTGAAATCCTCTAACAAGGTGACTCTATCAGGTTTAACCCTTAACTGGGTAATATTGTTATCCCTTAACCAGGTGATCCCTAATAGGATCGGTTCCTAGCAAAACCTATTGTAATGTCTTTAACTGGACAAGGCTCCTAATAGAGCGGACTTCAAAAGAGTTCAAAAGCAACTTGTGGGTATTCATCCCCACCGTGGTTTTTCCCAGTTGGGTTTCCATGTGAAAAATATGTGTGTTATGTGTGATTCTTTTATCTTGTGATGCTTTGTTACTACCTATTGAGCATATGATGGTTCTGTGTTTTATGCCTCTCTATAAAGCATACTAAACTAACTGTTGTGATGATTAGAGGATAGTTTACCTATTCATGCATGAGGGTAAAATGGTAGTGTTGTTTTGAGTTAAATGAAAAGCTAAGTGTTCAACTGGTCAATGCTTGTTTTAGACACTCTTGGCTTTACCGGTTGCAGTCTGTGTTGAATAGGTATTCCCGTTTGTTAGTCATGTGGAGTATTTGTTGTCAAACTGGTTTTGGACTATATTTGTGTTTGTACTGATTCACCCCCCCCCCTCTCAGTACCGGTTTGGTACTAGTGGTTCATCATTGAGATATCAATTGGTATCAGAGTACCTCCAAGTCCTCTATGTTGTAAGCTTAACCGCTTGAGGAAAAGATCCTAGTCAAATGATGAAGAGGGAAGGTCCAAAGTTTAACAGGGAAAATTTCGGTATATGGAAAGATAGGATGAAGATATTCATCAAAAGCATGGGTGTTCAACACTAGAGTTATGTTGAAAATGTATATGTTGTTCCTACCGGTACTCTCACCGATGACCAAAAGAGAGAGATACAAGAAAGTGGGCAAGTCATGGAAGCCCTCATCAATAGTTTATCTGACATTGAATTTATTGATGTTTAGGACAAGGCAAATCCCAAAGAGGTATGGGATGCTCTTGAAAATATCTATGGTGGTGATGAGCATGTAAAACAGGCTAAGGAAGAAAGCCTGAGAGGCAAGTTTGAAGACATGTAGATGGTTGAAGGAGAGACCATTCAGTAGTATGGAATAAGAATCAAAATGGTTGTTGGAGAAATCAAGAGTGCAGGTGGAAAAATAGAAGATTCCATTGTGGTAAGTAAAGTCCTGAGATCCCTGTTGTCGGTCTATGAAATAAGGGTCGCTACTATTCAGGAGCTGAGATCAATAGACAAGTCTAAGGTGTCCTTGGACTCCATCATAGCCAAGTTGATAGCTTCTGAGCTGAATAGTTTTGATGGCAGTGTCAAAAGACAGAATCAGCATTTAGAGCCTCTGCTATACCATCCAGAAAAGGAAAAGAGGCTAGCACTAGTGGGGAACCTAATCAGAATAGAGAAATGAATGATGAAGAGTTTCTGATGGAATTTGAAGCTCTTCTTGCCAGGAAATTTCCAAAAGGAACTAGTAAATACAAAGGTAAGCTCCCTTTGAAATGTTTTTCCTATAACTAGATAGGACATATTGCTATGAACTATCCTAATAGCGACAACAAGGATAAACCATAAAGGTTCAAGAAATTCAAAGGAGGAAACCGGAGAAACTATTTTGTGGCAGTTGATGAAGGTGTCACAGATGAGGAATCAGAAGATGAAGAGAATGAAGACATTGGGTTTGTTGTTGTAAAGAAAGATGTGGCAGACAAGAAGGCTCTTGTCTCCCGGTTTGATAATTCAAATGAGTGGATCATTGACAGTGGCTATTCTCACCATATGACTGGTGACCAGAGAAAGTTTCTATCCTTAGAGGAGTATGATGGTGGTGTGGTTCGCATTAGCAATGATGCACCATGCATGGTCAAAGGCAGAGGGTCCATCTCTTTGAATGGAAAGAGTAGTGCTGACAATGTGTACTGGGTTGATGGTCTCAGACATAACCTTCTAAGTGTTTCCCAGCTAAATGACAGTGGCCTCACTCTGCAATTCAAGAATGGAGTTTGCAGAATCAAAGGAAAAGATGGTAAATTGGTGGCCACTGGCATGCAGACCAAAGGTAACTTATTTCAGTTGAATGCAAATGTAAGTACCTGTCTTATGGCTAAGTGTGATGATAGTTGGATATGGCATAGGAGACTCTGTCACATAAACTTTGATAACATTGTAAAGGCTAGTAAGATCAAGGTAGTTAGAGGGTTGTCGGTGCTAAACAAACCAGATAATACCTTGTGTAGAGAATGTCAATTGGGGAAAATGTCTTCCTCAACTTTTAAAGGTAAATCTTTCACTGCTGACAACTTACTTGATCTTGTACATACTAATTTGTGTGGTCCTATGAAAACTAGAAGTGTGCAAGGTGATAGGTACTTCATGATCCTCACTGATGACTACTCAAGAATGATGTGGGTCACATTCTTGAAAGGCAAGTCTAAAGCTTTTGGTAAATTCAAAGCTTTCAGAGCATTAGTCTAGAAGGAAAGCGGTAAAAGGATCGAGTGTCTCAGAACTGATCAAGGAGGGGAATTCACTTCCAGTGAATTCAACAAGTATTGTGAAGAATTTGGCATCAAGAGATAGTTGTCTGCCCCCCGGACTCCACAGCAGAATGGCCTACCAGAGAGGAATAACTGGACTATGGTTGAAGCAACTAGAACCATGTTGATTCAAGGAAAGGTAGCTCACACCTTTTGGAGAGAAGCGGTGAGCACTGCAGTCTACACTATGAACCGGGTACTCATCAAAAAGGGTAAGGACAAAACTCCTTATGAGTATTGGACCGGTAAGACACTTGTGGTTGGCTACTTTAAGGTATTTGGTAGCAAATGTTACATCAAGAGGAGTGAACATCAGGGCAAATTTGAAGCTAAATGTGATGAGGGAATATTTCTAGGATATTTCACCAAGAGTAAAGCTTTCAAGTGCTACAACAATAGGACTCGGAGAATTATGGAAAGCATCAATGTAAGAGTTGATGAATCCTCTGAGAAGACTGAGGAAACCGGTAGTGAGCAAGCTGCAAATGAACCGATTGCAACCTTCTGGGAACCGGTTGTTAGCCAACCAAGTACCAATAACAGTGTCCCTGAACCAGTGAATGCTGATACTGATGAAGATGAGGATGAAGAAGAAAAGCAAGAAGAAGTAGTTAAGACCATTCCTCGGTATGTCAAGTTGAATCATGATCCTAAGAAGATCATAGGTGATAAGGATGTAGGAATCCTTACAAGAAGAAAGATCAGAGAAAACTCATGTATGATCTCTGAATTTGAGCCTAAATCATTCAAAGAGGCTCATAAAGATGAAGACTGGATCAAGGCAATGGAAGAGGAACTTGATCAGATAGAGAAAAATGGTACATGGTCCTTGGTACCTAGACCTGAGCATAAAAATGTCATTGGCACCAAATGGGTGTTCAGAAATAAGTTGAATGAGGATGGCACAGTGATTAGGAACAAAGCCAGATTGGTATGCAAAGGATATGCTCAAGAAGAAGGAGAAGACTATGGAGAAACCTTTGCTCCTATAGCTAGATTGGAAGGTGTTTGTATGCTTCTTGCATATGCAGCTTTTAAGAGGTTCAAAGTATATCAAATGGATGTAAAATCTACATTCCTAAATGGTGTACTTGAAGAGGAGGTATATATAGAGCAACCAGATGGATTTTCCCTATCTGAAGACAGTGATATGGTGTGTAGGCTACATAAAGAATTATATGGTCTAAAGCAAGCACCTAGGGCATGGTATGAGCGCCTACATTCCCATCTTATGATGATTGGATTTGAGAGAATGAGTGAAGATAGCAATATCTACTTGAAGTTTGAAGGAGATCAGATCCTAATCTGTGAGGTTTTTGTTGATGACATTATCTTTGGAGGAGATGACAAGATGAGTCATGAGTTTGCTGATGAGATGAAGAAAGAGTTTGAGATGTCACTCATAGGGGAGATTAAGTTCTTCATTGGACTACAGATCTAGCAGATGGAAGATGGAATCTTTATCACTCAGTCCAAATATGTCAAAGAGGTACTAAAGACCTTTGGCATGGAAGATAGCAAACTGGTTGGTACACCGATGGTGACCAGTTGCAAATTGACAAAAGAGGATGATTTCGCACTGGTTGATGAGAAGGAATACCAATCAATGATTGGCAAGCTGCATTATGTAGTGCATAGCAGATCGGATATTGCACATGTAGTTGGCATTACTGCAAGGTTCCAGAAGAGTCCAAGAGAATCCCACTTGATTGTGATCAAGCAGATTCTTAGGTATCTAAAGGGAATAGTTGACTATGGATTGTGGTACCCATACAACAATGATTTCAATCTGAAAGTGTTCACAGATGCTAATTGGGCAGGTAATGTGGATGACCAGAAAAGCACAACCGGTGGTGCATTCTTTCTCGGTGGTAGACTGGTCTCATGGATGAGTAAAAAGTAGAGTTGTATCTCTCAGTCTACAGTGGAAGCAGAGTATGTTGTAGCCTTCATGAACTGCACTCAGACAATCTGGATGAGCATGTACTGGAAGGCTTCAAGATCCCTGTATCTGAACCGGTAAGTATATTCTATGATAACACAAGTGCTATCAATATATCAAAGAATCCGGTTTTACATTCTAGAACCAAGCATTTTGAGCTTAAGTATCATTTCTTGAGGGAAAAGGTTCAGAATAAAGAGATTGCACTGGAGCATGTGTCTAGTAAGGAGCAGTTAGCAGACATATTCACCAAGCCTCTCCCAAAGACAACATTTGTGCATTTGAGAGGTGAATTAGGGGTATTGCCCCTTTAGGAGGTGAACTAAAAGTAATTGTTCCACATCAGTCAGGTATTGGAAAGATAAATTTTTGGTTGATTGATGTGTTGAAGGTTGCTACTCCTCAGGGGGAGCAGCATGATGAAATAGAGATGCTTGTACCTCCACTTTCGCATTGTTGTCAAAGGGGGAGAAGGAGTGAAGCGAAAAGATATCTACAGCAAATGGGAGAAGATGTGAAGTGGAGAAGATATCTTTGTATATTGCCATCAATGCCAAAGGGGGAGATTGTTGGCATTATGTGAACCAGCATGAAGACATAATGACATTGTATGTTGTCATTGATGTCAATATGTGTTATGAAGTGAACCGGCATATGTGATATGTGAGAAGAGGGAACTGGCATATGTATGAATCAGTTTATATGCCAAAGTGAAGTAGTATATTTGTTCAAGGTGAACCGGCATGTAGTTATGTGAACTGGCACATGGAAGCATTGTATGACTACCGGTTGGTAGGTAGCTTCCACTTCAGGATTTCTGGTTGGAGTACCTCAAGTCTGTGTGACTCAATCGGTGATCTTCGTATGATGAGTTAGCAATATAATGGAAAATAGATCATGTTGCCATGTAAGCTCTATGCGCGTGAAGGATCTAACATGAAGAAGACTATTCCTATCTACCTCAGGAATGTGCGAAGTCTGTCAAATGGTGATAACACGTGATGGGTTATCAGCCAGCATGAAATCGGTGGAAAATGGATGATGGAGAATGTCTTGAGATAGATTCAAGACTATTGCATTTGATGCAGTATGATTCAACGGTCAGGATTGAACCACTTGAATTGCTTAACCTAATAGGTTTAGGGTTTAGGGTTTTTGCTACCGACCTGTCTGTTTCCTATAAGGTCAATGTTGTGTTTCTTTCTAGGGTTGTTAGCAAAAGTTGTGAATGTGTATCCAAGGGAAGTGATACGTGATTCTTGCCAAACCAAAGGAGAGAAGAGATACCTGCAAAGTGAATGTGCAGAAGGAGAAGAGGAGCCTAAATGGATCTACATTAGCATTGAGTGTTGTTAACAAATCATTGTAATTCCTGTTGATCTCTAACCACTTCAACAGTTTTAAAATCCCCTAACAGGGTAGCCTTAACTGGTTTGTTTCAAAATCCCCTAATAGGGTGGTCTTAACAGGCTTGATTCAAATCCCTTAACCGGGTAACTCAAGGTTAATGAGTTCTGAGAAGCTATAGAGCTCTGGAGATCCTTTAGCTATTGAGTTCTTGAAATCCTCTAACAAGGTGACTCCACTAGGTTTAACCCTTAACCGGGTATTATTGCTATCCCTTAACCGGGTGATCCCTAACAGGATCGGTTCCTAGCAGAACCTATTGTAATGTCTTTAACCGGACAAGGCTCCTAATAGAGTGGACTTCAAAAGAGTTCAAAAGCAACTTGTGGGTATTCATCCCCACCGTGGTTTTTCCCAGTTGGGTTTCCACGTGAAAAATATGTGTGTTATGTGTGATGCTTTTTTCTTGTGATGCTTTGTTACTACCTGTTGAGCATATGATGGTTCTGTGTTTTATGTCTGTCTATAAAGCATACTGAACTAACTATTGTGACAATCAGAGGATAGTTTACCTGTTCATGCATGAGGGTGAAATGGTAGGGTTGTTTTGAGTTAAATGAAAAGCTAAGTGTTCAACCGGTCAATGCTTGTTTTAGACACTCTTGGCTTTAGCGGTTGCAGTCTGTGTTGAATAGGTATTCCCGTTTGCCAATCGTGTGGAATATTTGCTATCAAACCACTTTTGGACTGTATTTGTGTTTGTACTTATTCACCCGCCCCCTCTCAGTACCGGTTTGGTACTAGTGGTTCATCATTGAGTTATCTTTGTAACCTTTGAGGTTTTTAACTTGACCATAATTCATTGCTAAGCTTTGAAATCTTTGGGTCTCAGATGTTGACTGTACATTGTTGGGCTGCTATTACTATCTTTGTGATCTTTGCCCTTCACTGTTACAAGAAACTCCCTTTTTTACTATTCCAAGGCTTCTTTGATCACTGTCATCCTTCATTTATTGTTCTAAATCACTAGATATGGGTGTATTTATTAATCTTGTGACTACTTTTTCATACTTAGTGCCACTGCTATATCCCTATGATCATTATTTGGTTGTGGCTAGAAATGCATACATGTCATAATGACCTAGTACTGTACCTCCTAACTTTTTGAGAGTCAATGTTTATTTGCTCTGATAATGCTCATTGTATGTCATCCTTTGTCATAGTCTTTGATCCTTCCTTTATGATCTTAATCTAACAATGACCTTGTTGTAGTTGTTATGACAGATGTGACTGTTACTTCCTCAATGACAAGGACTGATTAAACTGCTCTTCAACCTATTCACTATCCTTCTTTGTGCTTGCTGGGGTGATTATGTTTTATGTGGTGCTTGTCATTAGGATTTGTTTTTAACATTGACTATGAAATCTTCATGCTATCGATATCATGTATGACCTTGAGGCACTGTCATCACTTATTAATACTATTATAACACCTTCTTTGTGAGAAGTTTGGGATTTTACTTTATGGTTATTTACCTTAGTCAACACTATAATGATACTCTATGCCTTTTGTGGATTTTCTCATTTCATTGTGACTGCAAAATTTGTATTAGTGCTACTTTTGCCAAGGTATGATTAATATTCTCCTTGATCCTCAAGATAACTCTTTGTGCTTCACTGCTATTAGAATTCTCTGGCTATTGTAACAAAGCATGTTGGGCTCAACCCTCATGGGAGCCATATTTTACCCCATGAGATGTAAAACTGACAAATACCAGCATTACTTTTCTTGTATCTGCATATAAAGAATACAAGTTAGACAAAAATAATGCATAATCTAATTTCTTGTTGATGATTTGATCTAGCACATGTCTCTTGGACCCTTCTAACACACTAGCTATTGTGATGCACATGAGGGATAGATTGTATGTTTGTAGGTGCATGTGCATATAAAGAATGACAACTTTTCATTTCTCTAGCAACACTTTCTCAAATGTAGGTACTCAAGGACAGCGAGGAGGCAACAAACTAGATGCAAGCTAGGCAACACAAGGCCACTCAAAGAGTACTTGTCATTCAGGCAATGACGAGTCACCCTTCTTTATATGCATTTAAATTTATGTTTTGCATCTACAAATATATAATATTTTATTTATTTGCACCATACCAGTTAGTCTCATGGCTTGTGTGAGACATTGTAAATTCATATTAATAAATATTACTTTCTCATAAAATTTGTGTTTTCTCTCTATTTCATATGCATCTGCATAATGAGAAATGATGGTGTAATCTTCTTCCTTTTTCCTTTTAAATGATTCATGAATGTAACATGTAACATAGAAGAATAAAAATGTAACTTTTATTTGTAAAACACACAAGCTCTACCTGATTGAGCTAGTTAGCGAAAATAGGTAACACTGTAATATTTGAATCAAGGATTTATTTAATGAACACATACCCATTTTACTAAATCAAGATGATGGAGGGAAGAAAAGGTTGAATCCTAAAAGATATTTTTTTTATAAATATTTTTATAAATGGTAGTATAGAGACTTGTAGGATAGAATTATTTTAAATTTGTGGCTTTGAGATTTGTTGGGGCTAAGACAAGAAAGGTATTGTTGGTTTCTCTTAAGATATTTTCCTAGAGAAAGAAATCCATTAACATTGTTCTGATTAATTAAGAAAAATAGGTTTTCAGGACCTAAAACCTTTAACATAGGAAATTAAGATAAGTCATCAAAGAGTCCAAAGCATAAAAACCACTTACAAAATGACTAGCAATAACGCCAGCAAACCAAAAAGACGGCAAAGGAAAGAAACAACAAAGAAACTAGGAAGGCAGTACACAGTTATAGTCTTCAGAAGGTCCTCCGCCTTTTTCACCAACTAGTCATAGGTGGCCGCAATAGATTTGAGATCATCCAAATCCTTATTAGGCTTCTTTTCTTTCTTTTTACATCTAGTTCTAGTTTTGGGTCCTTGAGCATCTCCTCTGCCTTCAGTGTTAGGGTCAATATCCTGGGTATCCTTCTCCTCATCCAATTTGCTAATGAGAGTTTTAGTATTGCCTAGGCTTGTCCTTCTCTCCCATGGGGCCAGCTCCTTCATTTTGGCCGCTCCCATCATTGGAACCAGAGTTCCTGCCTTGTAGAGAATTTGAATTTTGAATTCTCCCATTGCCGCTTCCGACTCCTCCAAGCTCTCCCATTACCCATAGTCACCTCCTTTTAAATAATATCCCAAAAATTCTAAAAGAATGCCAACAAGTTGTCATAAAAGATACCTCTTCCTTTGAAAATGGACCCAACAACTCCTCATTATCATGAGTGTTTTGGTTCCCAAATCAACAGACTGTAGAACCCTAAGAGTATGCCAAATTCTATTATTAGGATTTATAAGTGATCTAGCCAGCGAACAAGAGCCAACCCAAAGGGATGGTGTCTTTTTCTCTTTAGGCTCTATTATGCATTGGTGAGTGTACCTCTATAAACAAATAACCACATACTTCTAATGATAATAAATCAAATTATGATCCTCACACAAATTAAGAGAAGATGAATGATATCTTCAATCATGCAATCATTTCTTCAATCTATTTCATTCTGGCATGAGGAAATTCAAATAGATAATTAAGAATATAAAACTACTACTACTAAAATGAAAAGAAAATAATTTAAAATTTAGTTGAAAGAAGCCTTGAGAAAAACTAAGATTGGTGCCTTTCCTACAAGGCAATGAAGTATAAATAAAAGCATCTTCCTTCTAATTATAATTCAAACTATTTGACACTTTATTTGTTCATGCCTTGCATAAATGTGCATAAATATAATGTTATCCAAGTTCTTCTTTTTAATCCAAATGGTTCCTTCAAATTATTGTGACTTATTAAGTGAATTTAATTCTGCCTTACAAAAATCAATTGAATAAATCATACAAAGCATGCGAGTTGCTTTGATAAATCAATAATAACCTTGATACATTGATTTAAATAATGAGAAATAAATCAAATTGGAGACAACCATACAACATTTATCAAATTGTACCACAAACAATTGAAATCAAAATTTAGACACGGGATCCTTGCATTATATTATAGCCTCTACAAAAAAGGTGTTATAGTTTGTTGCAATATGTTCTTCGTGATGAGTCCCTTCTAACCCCTTAAGCGGTATTGGTTTATCCCTTATATACAAAATATGAGAACCGACAAGATTCAGGCCGTTACAAAATGACTTTTCAGTTAACCCACCCGAAAATGAAAGGACATGCCCTTTTCATTAAAGATAACAAAATATAATCGTATTCTTTCAAATTATTACAATTAAAACAAAGTTTAGAACATGAAATAATTAAAATTAAGGAAAAGCCAATGACCATGAGTTCAACTTCTTGTCTTCATAATGCAAATAGAAACCCATGACCAATGGGTCTAGCATGGTTCTATTTAAAGTTGGAGTGGGCTCCATGTTCACCAGTTGGCATTTCACTGCATTATTCTTTTGAAGGCTTCAAATATTGGCTTTCCCATTGATACACATTATAGTCATTAGGCCACGTATGCTTCTGAATATCCAGGACATTGATCAAGTGATCTTTCCATCTCTTATCATTTATTGCACGTACCTGAGAGATGAAGCTCGTGTATCCATTATCCAATGTTACTATTTTTCCAAGAAGAGATTAAGGTTGTGTACACTGATGTTTCTTTCTTCTTGCATATGAGAAAGGATCTATGAAACCATTTGATTGAATTCACTCCCCCAATCATTGAAATCCTTGATATGTTTATCCTAATCAATAATTAGTGGGATGGTCCAATACTTAAATGTATGGAATGAATCAATCTTAGCCTTCACCCTAGGTTCTTCTACAAAGATATTCTTGACCTCTTCAATCATAGTCTTTATCATTTTTTCAGTTGCTTTGATGGCAGGAGGGGTGTATGGATCTCTTTGCACTATTTTACTTAGAGTGATCAGAGTATGATGCACTAGCTACCACCTTTTGAATAATATTTCTAACATAATTTTATTCTCCTTAAATACTTCCAGTGCCTTCAATAGTGATTCATAGATTTTGTGCACATCCTCTAACTTGTCCATGACATATTTTACCCTGTGTGTCAACACCTTTTCAAATACAAAAATAATTTGTTGTGACATTTTCTGTTTGGTATCTTCATTCATTTTCTTCAGATCTCCAATTTCTTTTTCATAATTATTTTTCTCTTTATCCCACCTTTTACTATCAATAGTGTTAGTGGTTGGCTCTAGTACTGCATGCTTATGTAGGACAAGTGCCTTACTTTGACTACCCTCTCCACCTTTCAGTTGATCTTTCAATCAAACATTTTTAATATACAATTGATTAATATCCTCATTCGTACAAACTTGATTCTATCCATACTCAAATAATTTTTGCTACATATTCTTTATAACATCCCTAGTGAACATAGTTGAGTCCATTGTCATGGTGGTAGCCTCCAAGGGAGAGGTATCTTTGAATGTCTTTTGTATTGCAATCCCTTTTGTTTCTTTGACCATATCAACCAATTTTGGTTTATCTATACTTTTAAACATTAACCATGCAACCAAAGTTTTTGTTTGGGGACTATAGCCTATACCACTCACTCCTTGTTTAGAATCAAATTCTACCACCAACATTAGGTCTTCTTGATGTCTAACCTGATCCAATAGAAAAAAATTCTTTATTGTCTATTGAAACATGGTTGTTGTTACACCAAAATATTGACCTATTAATGCATGATATAACCACGTGACACATAGAATCCACAAGAGGTGGTTAAGCCATGTCGCAAACCCGTTGCTTGCACTACACAATATAAGGAGACTAAGGGCACACACATTACAACAATACCCCCCAGCGCAAGTGAGGGATTTGAACTCATGACCAATCTCTGATACCACTTGCTGGAAACACGGCTGCCATTGCACCAAAAGATTGACCTGTTAATGCCCAATACAACCATGTGACACATAGAATCCATGGGAGGCAGTTAAGCCATGTTGCAAACCCATCACTTGCATTGCACAACACAAGGAAAACAAGGGTACACGCCTTGCAACATTATCATCCCCAGAATGATCAACATATTACTTTTCAGCATCGTATCTCTAGCTTCCTCTAGGGTGACATCTATGTCATCAAACCTTAATTCTCTAAAAGTTTTCAAAGCAATTTCATCATGTTGAGACTCATCAACACCCATCATATTCATTTGCTTCTTCTCGTCAAATTATTTCGTCTTCATCTTAATCTAAAAGTCCTTGAATTTGAGTGACTTAATAAACTCATCATCTTCTATGAATCTCAGAGATGTGGCAATCCTTTCATCTTCATGATTTTCTAGCATCCCTTCTCCCTCAGCCCAAGCCTCGTGACCATGTGTTTCTTCTTCATACCTAGGGTATGATCCATGGGATTGATTAAAACCCTCATTATCTTTTAGAGCTCTTAAAGACCTAATAGCCTCATCTATATCACCTGCCCCTTTAGTGTCATCATATGGGACCAAGGGTACATGATCATCTCTCTTTTGTCTCTTTAGTGGGGGTGGATTGGGTGAGAATTCTTGAATAGACACAACATCAGGAGTATCACAAATCACAACCCCTTTGGGTTTCCTTATAGGAAATTTTTCCTTTTTGGGTGAAGTGTCACCACTAGCTGATTTCCCATCTAATCTTTCAAATTTATTTATATACAAGTCAATATTTTTAAGGATATCAGGTTCTTCAATAAAAAATCCAAGGAAACTTGGATCCCTTTTTCTTTTCTCTTCTTCCAATTGTATTAAGATATTCCATTTTATTTTTATTTGAAAAATCTCATCAAAAGTAACACAGTTTCTGATTACATCTTCATTCAATAGCACCTCATGAGAAACTCATAAACTAGTCAATATTTTCCTTTTGACAAAGTTTATGTGGCCCTCAGGGTCACATAACCTCTACTGGCCCAATTTCAAAGAATAATTTGTTTTTAAGTATCCTTGAAATTCCTCAAGGATGTATGATCCAACAAAGAACCCAACATACTTGGCAACATGGGGTAAAAAGATCTATTTCTACTATCTTTTCATCACATCCTTCTCCATCCACATCGTTTGCCACATAAATTCTAGGAATGCAATTCTATCAAATACAAATAATGGTAACTAATGAGGAGTTTGTGCACATCCATAAACCTTGATTAGGGTGTACTTGGCCATGTGAATATCACTAAAATTGTGAGTGTTCCCTTATTTAGGTTTCTTAGCAAAAGGCCTTATAAATTCCATAATTTTAGGTGACAATTTGTCAATAGGGTGATTAAAAGAATGCATCATCAAAACTATAAACACATCATGAAATTTTTATAATCATTGTTTTTGCATCTCTTATCCCACCATATAACACCACAGCTGCATTGGCATTCTGTTTCCCATGTTTTTGATAAAGAATAACCACAAAACAAGGGTGCTATCCAAAAATACAATAGCCCAAAGGGTGTATAGTAAACTAGATCACCAGTAGCAGCACATTAACAACACATTAATTGCATACTATGAAGATCAAAAACAAAAACAAAAGAGCACCTACAACAAACAAAAAGAAACTAGCCATAATGACACTTCCACAGCATACTAACATAGCTAATAACATTCTTAACAATCTTAACCAAATTACTTAAGGAAACCATAATAAAAGTAAAGTCTTTAGAGTCTAGCCAAGCCTAGCTTAAAGCAATAAAAGAAAAAACATAAGGGATCACATCCCTAGTGAGTTTTTCCAATCTTGCACCCTACTTGTTGCAGCACATTTGACTAGTCTTCAGTGAGGAACTTGAACAATTCTCTATAGTTCCCATCCGCTTTGTCATCTTGGTCAAGCATCTCCAGTTGTAGAAGGCACAAGGTGGTGGCCAAGCTATGCATCGCCCTCAGGCTAAACCTAGAGATGCTAGCCATTTTGCTTTCCATCTCAGCCAACCTCCCATTAGTTTTTTTTAGCTCCACTTCCAATTCAATACATTTCAAATAGGTCCTCAACTAATTATTTTTACAAGTCCTTGGTGAATCCCTTGCAATCTCCTCCAACATGTCTGACATCATATCTTGGGTAAGGTCAATGGGTCCATCATTACTAGATTCAGACACACAGGTTGAGCTATTACCAAATTTTGTTTCCCATGTTGTCTACCATCCCTAATTTAAATTTATTTTCCAATGGTTGCCTATTTTGACAAATGACGTAGCAATGAGTATTTTCAAAAGTCACAAGATACTTTCTTCTCTTTCAATGCAACAAACTAGTCATGAATCCTTCTTTCAATCTCTAAGACAAAATCAAATTCAAGGTTCAATTATGAATTTTATATTCTCATAGCAATATACATTAAAGCAACTGAAATTTTGTCTTTTGCATCCTCTCCCAATATCTAGCATAGGTAAAAATATGTCCTTTGGAAATAAACTTGAAATTCATCTATAGCTAAAGGCCCATTTCCTATGATTTGCATGGTTCTATTATTAAAACATTATTTTCTGTACAGTGGGATTTCATCCTTCCTATATGTTTTCCTCAACCTGACATAATCCTCCTCAATATTTCCCAATTCAACCTTGGTTATGGCCTACTTATTCAACATAAAACAATCCACAATAGTTGACCTAGTTACTGCTAGCAAGGGATTTCCACTAGGCATTCTCATAGTCCTAGTGACAGGGTGATAGTGTTTTTCCAACACTTGAATCAACTCGACATCCACAAACACATTTGGTATAATAAATCTAACCATGTCCAAATTACACGAGTTTGACGTTGGAACTAGTCTCATTCCTTTTATCATAGCAGTACCCAAATAAATCATGCCTAGCCATGAGAATTAGGGCATCCCTACAAGCCTACAAACTATCTTTGAAAACCTTCCAATTCCCTGTGTCTTCTGATTGTGGTAAGATGTCTAACAAATATTTTTGGAGTGGCCTTTTCTTTTCCTTAGGGTTTGATGATTCTCCCTTCTGAGGCATTGTTGCTTACTTTAATTCAACTCAAATTCAATTGGACTACCTTCCAAATTCACTTAAAATTTACAAAACCTTGAGGGAATGCAGTGTTTTATTGTTTAAAGAGGATTTGCAAGTGGTATGGACCTTACATCTCCATCACAGAGCTCCAACTATCAATTCCTCAGATGCAGAATAAATTTCTAAAGTAGGAATTATGAATTTAATGGGTGGTTGTGAGTGTCATTTCAGCATTTACTCCATTTGTGTTGATATACCACATTATAACTTCACCACCCTTTTCAAAAAACACAGCTATGATATGCTTACATCATCCTTGATTATCTATCTTCATTTCTCCTCTTACCACTATATTGCAAACTTTCCTCAAGCCCCACTTTTGATCTTTGAGGGAATGCGGTAACAGTTAACCACCTTACCACAAGGTCACTTTAAGTCATGTTTGCACCTCCCACTATATTGTTGTATCAATACTTTTCTTAGTGCTCTATCACAACATTACTTATTTCTCATCATTAGCACCTCATGGTTTAGTGATAACTTGGTTTACCACCGCTCTACCACAAACTTCATTAGCACATAACACACTACCTATGTGGGAATGCGGTAACATTATACTACTCCCGCTCATTATTTTTGACCCACAAAAGGATAAACAAATGGGAAACAAAGGTTTGTGAGAGCGTGGTATACTATGCTAACACCCTTTTGCTTACCGCTACCCCACAATCTCTTATAAATTCTCAAATATGACACTTGTGGGATTGCGGTAACCAGTGATGAGGGAATATTAGGCTAGTATAATGAGTAGGATATGGCTAAATAGGAATTTTGAAATTTACAAGACATAAAGGTGGAAGAATCAAGACATGAAAGGTTTACAAAGGTGATAAAATATTTCCAAAAGAGTATTGAGAAAGGACTTGGACTTAAAATTTATGATTACTCAAAGATTTTTGAGGCTTCTAACAGAGTGGATAGTAGAAATGACTTCAATAATACCATCTTTTAGAATAAGGTTATTAGCATTCCTACATGAGATGAGAAATTTAAAGATTCCATCTTAGCAACAATAGATTAATAATGAACATGAAAAATCTTTGAACTTCAAATTTCTACCATTTGTTGATCCTTTCCTTTAGCTTCAGATGGAGATGTTGCGAATGTGATGTTGATAATTGTGTTGATTTTCATTGATGTCAGCATAATGGTTGTTGTTCAGTCCAACATTATAGTTAAATTCTCAACCCGAAGTTTGTACATTCACTCTGCAAAGTTACTATTTCCATAGCTAGAGTTCATTTGACTGTCAACCTAGGGAAGAATTACTTGAAATGGGTATGCACTATATATGCACTAAGTTCCTGTGATAGCTACCCTGCATTACTACAGCGACTAAAATCTATGCGGGAAAAGTAAGCAAGAATCAAAACAGCTAAATGGCTACAGGAAAACTTTGCATTAATATAAATCTTACTCAAGAAATACTAAGCCCAAAACTGTCAAATGGGAATTACTCTATTTGCTTCGGCTGTAGGAACAGTCAATGGATCTGTTTCCAGTGGCTGCAGGAATAGTCAATGTAAGGATGTATATTGTAGCGAAAGAAGAAAACTAAAGGCACAGGAACATTCACCAAGTGGGCCCCCTTGGATGAGTGTATCCAGGCTTCCAAAATAACTCTAAGTGCTCAGCATAACATAACTTTATTCATTGTTTCTCAAAAGTCAATACATTATTCAGATTGAAAGGAAACTCAAAACACACTACAACTTTATTTCTAAATCTTCTGCTATTTTTCCCTCTTCTTTTCTTCTCACCTAGAAAAGGGATGGAGAAACTTAATTCAAAGAAAATAAAAACTTCCTACAATTAAGATCACGTCGATGAGAAGAGGCAGATAACATTCATGAAGGAAAACGGTCAGAGTTAAGCCACTAGAAATGTGGATCTAAACCAAACCACAGCCAAAACATAGTGTGGCGGTATTACAAGATCGATTCCCACTAGAGTCAAACATAAATGAGTCTTGCACGCCTACTTCTCCTTTGTTATTCCTTATTCTCATTATCCTCTTCACTAATTTGAACTTTTAGTCGCCTCCTTGAATATCTCAAACTGTTATTGGCGTGACAGGACAACCTTCTCCGCAACATCTCATTTATTCCTACAATTCAAAAGAGAGAACATACAAGCATATAC
This sequence comes from Cryptomeria japonica, assembly GCF_030272615.1. Classification (NCBI taxonomy): domain Eukaryota; kingdom Viridiplantae; phylum Streptophyta; class Pinopsida; order Cupressales; family Cupressaceae; genus Cryptomeria; species Cryptomeria japonica. The sequence continues at coordinate 257,276,172 of NC_081410.1, forward strand.
ATATCTATTTTAATTAATCATAACATCTATTAATTTCACACATGATATCGCCTATGACAATCCATATGGCAATAGGAATAAATCACATGGCTGCAGGAATAACTGGCAAAGACAAAACATGATTTAATGGGTTCAGTTAACATCTGAAATGCATATAGTCAAACTTTAATACATCATTACCATGTCATCATATAAATCAAAACGTGAAAAAACTTATGAGTTTTAGGAATAAAAGGAGCTAATATATCAGCTCATCATGCCCCCCAACTTAGTGTCTTGATGATCCTCTAGCAAGAGGAAAGTTTCTGATTCGGGCACTAACTCTTAAGTCACACATAGTTCCCTGACCTGTCCCTCCTGAAGTCAAATTCTAATAAAATCCCTTCATTTTTTCTAGTCTATCCCATTTGTTTTCTTCTATAGCTGCCTCATAGGGTTTGTTTGTAATCCTACATCCCAACAATGGTAACATGAGGATAGGGGGTTGGAAGATCAAGGGTAGCTAGTCGTTGTTTTTCATCCTACCCAAATGGATGTATTTAGGGGCTCTTTGTATAGCTGCATGAAAATTTGGTAGTGAATGAGGTTCACCTTGTTTCAAGTCCTCTGGCAGATTTGTCCAACATTGAATCAGGCAGTCAATTGCAGTTGCATTTCATTCTCAATCAAATGTTCATATGCTTGGAATATTTCTTCCCTCATTGGTAATACCTGACTCCTTACATCTGGCCTTGCTAATAGCTTTTTCCAATCATAATAAAGAACCCTTGGGTATTTGGCTTCAGTCCTAAGTGGCAATGGACAATCAAATTCAAGATTCGTATATGCTTTGGCCTATGTTCCCATGCTAGTTTCATTTTGCACCCATGACATTAATGCTTTTATGTGGATATCACCGACGTATAACAATGGATTCCACTCACTGTCAGAAGTCATAGCATAGTTATGCAAGTAAAATTCACACAATAAATTTTTAACACCTGCTGGAGAGGTCTGATAAGCATCATAAAATTCTTCTGGGGTGTCTAAAGAATGGCTAAGGTCTCTAATAATGTGGTTTAGCTTAAAACTTAAATACCGCTCTTTTAGATTCAAATCATAAACTCTTGGTGGAGCCCTACATTGCATTAATTCAGGGACCATACTAGTAATTGTATCAATCTTAGCTTCCAATTCTTCAATCTTATTATCCCTCCTTTCAATTTCCCTCTGTTTCTTATCAATAATTCCATGTAACCTAGCCCTCTCTATTTCCCAACCTATAGAATATTAATGCAATAGACAAACTAGTGAGAGATGATGGAGGTCTGGTAGTTGTTACCTTAGGGCATGGAATCTCTTCAATAGGTTCTTCAAATTGTTCTGCCACATATTCCAAACTCGAAAGTATGTCAATGCCATATTCTTCCTGGATTTTAACCTCTGTTGGACTCCCACGTTCCTCTTCTGATGTTTCAACTGAAATAACCTCTATTGCATCACCTGTAGGACAAACTTTATGTGTACTACTCTGAGTCCTTCTTGCATAAACCTTTGGAGTAGGTGCGGGAATGGTTTCTACTAGAGGCTTTGCTACAGAAGTATTTCCCTTCGGCTTACACCTATTGGTTGTAGGAGAAACCTGTATTGCTTGTGGCTGAACCATAGTTTCATCTTCTACATCAATTGTTCCTAATTCTTTCCCTTTTCTTTTAGAAGATGTCGCTCCTCTTTGGAAATGAGTGGAGGGTTGCACAATGTTTTTTTCCACCACCACTTCTTTTGTCACAGTCAAAGCTTCTTTGGCAATGGGAGGTTCATTTCCTATAGAAATTCTAGGAGATGAGGGATCTCCTATATCCTCCTCTTTGGCTGCTAATTCCTCTGCAATAGGAGCATCCTCAACCCTAAATTGTAGTATATCTTTAAATACTCCCCATGCCATTTGGAAACATCCCTAAGAGAACGTTCTACCAATAATTTTATCAAACCATGATGACTAACAGAATGATTTCCATTCTTTCATGTTTCTTTGGCACTCATGGAAATAAGGTGGTATAGAAAATTTGGAACATTTACCCTTTGGCCATGTTGTAAATGACTAAGCAATTTGAAATGGACTGAATGTAAATTTGAATACCTTCCATCGTAGGTAATGTATTTCATTATATACAATGCCACCTGGGGCCACTCTGTTGGAAGAGATACCCGTCTGGTTCCCGGATTATCCACCGTCAGAGGTCCATATGTGGGGTGTGTAAATTCTGCTATGGTGCTTCTTGCATCCTTGGATTTAGGAAACAACTCTCCTTCCTATAGCATCTCAGTGACTTCAGCTATATGTTGTTATGTAGAAACAACCCTTAATCCTTTGATAGAAGCTTCCCCTTGATTGAATGAATGCATGAACTTGGAAGCAATTTCTTCATTATAATCTATTATTTTCATAAAGTAATCAATCCAACCATGCAACCAAAAATAATACTCACACGGGGCATCCTGCAACAACGCATCATGAACTATTGGTTCATGGCGGATAGGATCTCCACCAATGACTATCTCAGCTCACAAAATAATTTCCGTAGTTGAGAATGAGGACCTAAAGTAATCTTCAAATTGAAAATATTTGATCTGAAAATATTTGCTTAAAAAATCCTTACTTACTTCTAGTTTTGGTGGCAAAATTCATTACTTACTCATACCAAAGAATATCTCATTAAAAAGAATGATGGTAGGCAATCAAATCAAGTTACTGACAAGGACGAATAATTACTATTCTTGGAAATCGAACCATAAAACACTCCCCCCCCCCCCAACTTATTTTGGCACGTGTCCACACATGCGAAAAGGATAGAGGGAAGTGTACACGGATTTGAAATAGGCAATAATCACAATAAAATAATATATGCATAATTAATAAAAAATAAGGTATGTACGTACCTGTAGTCATGCGAATAAGTGCTACATGAAATGGTTAGCCAAAAGAATGGTGAAATGAAATTATGTGATGCAATTGAAATGATAGATGAAGAAATGAAGTGGGATGACATGGATGGAAAAAAATTATTTATGGAGGATAATATTTCCATAAGACATGGAAATATCTTTATGAAATGATGCTTGAAGAATTATGGAGTGTTAGGAACGTTCCCTGCAGAAGCTGCAGGAACCGCACCTGGAATGCTTCCTTTAGTGGCAGTAGGAACTTGTCCAGTTGTTGTAGGAACTGGTATTTGATCTTGACTGGTGAATTATTGTAGGAACTGCTCTTTGGTTGCAGGTTTATGATACAGGCGCAGTCGATGACCATTTACCAAAAGCTTGAATCAAACTGGATCAATAGTGGTCAAGAGAACTACTCCATTTTTTAAAACTTCTTCTATCTCATATGGACCTAACCATCTTATTTGTAGCTTTCCCATAGTATCCTTATATCTTGAATCATACAGCAACGCCCAATCTCCTACTTTAAATTTTTTCTCCTTTATGTACTTATCATGCCACTTAGCTCTCTGATTTTGAATAAGTTCATTTTGTTGGACAACCATTTTCCTCAACTCGTCCAAAGCATTCAATTGTTGAATACAGTCTTTTTGTGCTTCAGAAAGTGTCTTATACAAATGTAGAGTTGTTCTTAGAGTTTTTTGTTCAAACTCAATAAGCATCATCGTTGCTTTTCCATACACCATTTCAAAAGGTGTAAAACCAATTGGTGTTTTTCATGTTGTTCTATATGCCCAAATGGCTTCAGGAAGTCTTTGATACCAATCTTTTTTATGAAAAACTATTGTTTTAGTAAGAATGTCTTCTGTATCCCTATTTGTGACTTCTACTTGTCCATTTTCTTGTGGATGGTATGGGGTAGACTTTTTATGCCTTATATTGTATTCATTAACTAGTGCTGCAATCAATGTGGAAGCAAACTGTGGTCCTTGGTCTGAAACAATTTATCTTGGAACTCCATACCTGGTAAATATTTCTTCATAGAGAAACTCAGCCACTTTATTATGTCATACATGTGTCATAACTTGTGCTTCCACCCATTTGGTTACATAATTAGTACATACCAGAATATAAGATTTTCCATTGGAAGGGGGATCAATTGGCCCAACAAAATCTAATCCCCATTTATCAAATGGTGCAACTAATATCTATGGATATAATGGAATCTCATCAGATCTAGTAGGCCTACCCATGCATAGGCATCTGTCACATTTCCTTGTATATTGTGTTGCATCCTTATATAACGTTGGCCAATAATATCATGTGCTCAATATTTTAAGTGTTGTTCTCTTAGCAGCAAAATGTCCTCCACATGGTTCATCATGACATGCATGAAGGATATCATATGTTTCATCCTCTCTAACACATCTTCTCATGACTTGGTCAGGTCCAGTATAGAATAAACAATCAGCAATCCATGAAAAGTTAAAGCTTTTCTCAACCAACAATCTTCTTTCTTTAGGAGAGAAATGAATTGGCATTTTATTAGTAGCTAAATAATTTGCAATATTAGCATACCAGGGAGTGTGTGCCTGTATAAGAAATAAATGTTCATCCAAAAAAGTATCATCTATGGCTGTAGGATGATCTTGCAATTGAAGCCTAGAAATATAATCTGCAACCACATTGGACTTTCCTGATTATCAATAACTATGATATCAAATTCCTGCATCAGTAGTAACTAGCGAGCCAATCTTCCTATGATTGAAGGTTTGTTCATGAGATATCTAATTGGGGTATGATCAGTATGCACAAATATCGGATATCATGTTATATAGTACCTAAATTTGTTGAGTGCGTATATAACTGCTAACATTTCCTTTTCAGTGACAATGTAATTTAGCTCAGGGCTCTGCATGTTCTTGTTGATATAATAAATTGCACTCTCCAAATTATCAATCTTCTATCCTAAGAGTGCTCCTATGGCATAATCGGATGCATCTGTGTGAATTTAAAATGGTAAGGACCAGTTTGGACCTTTAAGAACTGGTGCTCGGGTCAAAGCTTGTTTGAGCTTCAAGAAAGCTTCATTACATGAGGAAGTCCATTTAAATTCCACATCCTTGGTCAAAAGAGAATATAAGGGGCTTGCAATTTTGCTTAAATCTTTGATAAACCTTCTATAATATCCAGCATGACCAAGAAAATTTCTGACATCTTTTTGCTTTACCTATGCAGTGATATTTTGAATAACTTCTATTTTTGTTGGGTCAACTTGTATTCCATTTATAGAGATATGATGACCAAGAACTATACCTTCTTGCATCATCGTGAAGCACTTTTCACTATTCAATGATAAATTATAGTCTTCACACCATTGCAAAACTTTCTTCAGGTTCTCCAATGCTTCTTCAAATTCTGAACCATAGGTTGTAAAATCATCCATATAAATTTCCATGTTGTCCTGAGAAATATATGAGAATATGTTTATCACTTGTCTTTGAAAAGTAGTTGGAGCATTACATAATTCAAAAGGAAGAACAAAATATGCATATGTTCCCCACTGACAACTAAATGTAGTCTTTTCTTGATCCTCTAGGGCAATCTGAATCTGGTTGTAGCCACTGAATCTATCAAGAAATGAGAAATATCGCTTCCCTGCCAAGGAGTCTAATACCTGATCCACAAATGGTAATGAAAAATGATCATTTCTGGTTGCCAAGTTCAAAGCTCTATAATCAACACATACCCTCCATTTTCTTCCTTTCTTGGGAACTATCACTAAAGGTGATACCCATTGACTATCTGAAATAGGATAGATAAACCCATCATTTAACAAATTCTCTTAATGTAGGATTGATTCTTCTTTGTGGTTGTCTAAGTGGTCTATAGTCGTCTTTTATGTAGATACGGTGGGTACAAACTATAGTATCAATTCCATGCATATCCTTGTAGTCCCATGCAAAAGCATGTTTATGGCATTTGAGCAAGTCCACAAGTGTTACTCTTTGAATTTATGTAAGCTTACCGTTGATATTCAAATATCTGTTTGAATCAAATTCCACTTTGATAGTAAGATCAATCTGAGATACATCGGAAAAATGAGAAGTGCATACCTCTCGTGGCAACAAAGTATGCAATATATCAGTGGCTGTAGAAAAGTCTGATTCTGAAATATTTGATACTAACTCCTGCGACTGCTACTCTTGCCTTAACTCATTTGTCAGAATTTTATAAAGAATTGAGTCATCATCATGATTTTGGATGAATGGTCCTCTATTAATCATCATAAGGTGGTTGATAGAGTCAACTCCTTCTTTGAATTCTTCTCCCAAGTTAGGCCAAATGGCTTGTTGTTGATCAAATTGGGGCTGAGCAGGAGAATACAAAGCTAATGTTTTGGTAGTATTTCCATCTGAGATAGTCATATCCCCTGACCAGCATCCAATATATGCATCAATTGTAGTAGGCCAAGGCCTTCCCAAGATCACTGGATATCCTCCCAATGTGGCCTTAGGAGACAGGATCATAAAGTCTGGAGGGTATTGCCAAGAATCCAAAGCAACAACTATATCTTCAATCATACCATTAGGTCAAACTATAGAACTATCAGCAAGCTGTAGGACTATAGGTGTAGGTCTGAGACTAGTTATTTCAAGTTGCTGCATAGTATCCCTTGTCATACATTAATGATTGCTCCCAAATATATCAAAGCATTCTTTATCTGAGTGTCATTGATGACTATATTCACAACAGGGCTACTAGGATTAGCATACTTAGGAATTGAAACTTTTCCTAACATAATATCTGCCAATTGACCCATTACATGCACTGTTTGTGGATCTTTTTTTTCTTTCTGCCAGGCTTCTTTAGACATGCTTCCCTAAGTCCCTTACTGTATACATGGACATCCTTTATAGCTTGTAACAATGGGATTTTAACACATATGTGTTTCAGTTGATCTATAATATCAAAACATTGTTCCTATTCTGGAAGAATCTCTTTTTCTTGCAACCTCTGAAGAAATGGGGGTAGTTGCTGATTTTGAGGTATTGGGACTGTTGGACTAGAGATTTCTTGTTCTTTGGGTATTTCGGTTATAACTGGAGGGGATGGATTAGGCAAAGTTGTCCCAGATCTAAGGTGAATATCACTTATAGATAGAGAATAGGTTGGGTATTGATTAGGATCAGCTAAATAAACTTGTTGTTGTTGCTGAGATTTTCTATTAGGATTCGACATTGGTTGAGTGGGAAACTGTGTGGGTTTAGGTGGAATGGTAGTGGCTGCAGGGGGGCATTATTGCAAGTGGTTGTTGCTGCTGCATAGGTTGTTGATATCCAGAAGACTTATTTGTTCATGGCTAACTACCCCTCCATTGAGGAGCAAGTTGCCATTTTCCTTGAAATTGTTGTCATGTCCTTGAGGTGGAGACCAATTTCCTTATGGTTGTTGCCACTGTGGAGTTTGATTGGAAAAATGTTGCCCTTGGCCTTGAGGACCATACCAATTTGGATAACTACCAAAATTTTGAGAATATGGAGATTGACATTGATTATTTGGTGCATAGGAGTTTCCACTATAACCAAAAAAAGAAAGTGGATCGGGAGGCATACCTTGTCTTGGAAAATTTGGCCTTCTTTGAGCAACATAAAAAACTTGTTCATCATCACCTTGTATTGTCTTAAAGTCAGGAACTTCAATATTTGTAACCATTTTACATCTGCCATCTCTTTTCCTTTGTCTACAATAAGGACAAAATTCTGCAAGAACTGCATCAGCTTCCTCATGCTTCTTCTTAGCTTAGAGTGCATCAAGTTGATTAGCCATATTATTTATGATATCCTCCTTAAATTCCTTCAACAAATGGCTAAGTTCCATTCTAGAAACTCCATTACCAGATGTTGATGAAGAAACTCTTGGCTTGAAACGCCTATTTTTCTTAGAAGCAAACCTGGAATACTTCTGACAAATTTGTCCAATGTCATTCCTTGTGGATTGTGTTATGTCACCTCCTCCCATAAGATCCAAAGCATTGATGCATTCATCACTGATTCCTCTCAAAAATATTAGCTTGAGAGAATCTTCATTTAGAGTGCTATACTTGGACTTTTTGACACTGAATAGAAACCTCTCCAAATAATCTTCAAGACTCTCATCTTCTTTCTATGTCATTCTAAAATTATCATCCCCATGGCGATCAGTGCCTCTACAATAATCCTTGTATTTTGTGAGAAACAATCATTTCATCTCATCCCATGTAGTGATTATGCTACTCCCTAGACTCATAAACCATCTTAAAGATGATTCTTTCAAAGTGGCAGGGAATATTTTGAGTCTATGGGCTTCTATAGTATAATCAAAACTCCTACAGAGAACATCAAACTCAAATAAGAATGTGTTTGGGTCCTCTGTCACTAATCCATAGAATATAGGGAGGGAAGAAGCTGGAATGTTCTTGAGATTAGCAATATCATACCGATCAGAGATAAGAAACTCAAATGTTGGTTCCAAAGGTGGGGGGTGGATTATTCCCACTAGGAGGTGGATTTCCTTGCATTGGGCTTTTGGGAGAATTAACTAAATGAATTTCTTCTTCTAGAGGTCCAAAGAGAAAATAGAGGTTGTTCTCAGGAAATTCAAATTCAAGATGGTTCAAATTTTCTAGGATTTGATAAACTTCAAAAAAATGATTTACATCAGGGGGGTCATATGGATCAATTCCTGCATGATTAGGATGACTGGGAAGGAATCTACCTTGAGCATCTCTTCTTCTCCTATGCATTCAAGTTCATAGGAATTACTTAAAATAATCAGGGCTATCAAAAACAACTAAACTAAAAACTAAAAAGATAATAACCATAACAGGTTCTTAGTTTGACACCATCCTCGGCAATGACGCCAAAAATGTTCACTCCAATAATAGGAATAATAACTATAGTTAAAGTCTCAACCTGAAGTTTGGACATTCACTTTGCGAAGTTATTATTTCCATAGCTGGAGTTCATTTGATTGTCAACCCAAGGACATATTACTTGAAATGGGTCTGCACTATATATGCACTAAGTTCCTGTAATAACTACCCTGCATTATTGCAGCAACTAAAATCTATGCGGGAAAAGTAAGCAAGAATCAAAATAGATAAATGGCTATAGGGAAACTGTGTATTAACATAAATCTTACTCAAGAAATACTAACTAAGCCCAAAACTATCAAACATGAATTACTCTGTTTGCTTTGGCTGCAAGAATAGTCAATGGATCTATTTCCAGTGGCTGCAAGAATAGTCAATGTAAGGACGTCTACTACAGTTAAAGAAGAAAACTAAATTTAAAAAAGGTACAAGAACACTCACCAAGTGGGCCCCCTTGGATGAGTGTATCCAGGCTTCCAAAATAACTCTAAGTGCTCTGAATAACATAACTTTATTCATTGTTTCTCAAAAGTCAATACATTATTTAGAATGAAAGGAAACTCAAAACACTGCAAATTTATTTCTAAATCTTCTGCTCTTTTTCCCTCTTCTTTTCTTCTCACCTAGAAAAGATATGGAGACTCTTATTTAAAAGAAAACAACAACTTCCTACAATTAAGATCACGTCGATGAGAAGAGGCGGATAACATTCATGAAGGAAAATAGTCGGAGTTAAGCCACTAGAAACGTGGATCTAAACCAAACCATAGCCAAAACATAGCATGGCGGTATTACAATATTGATGCTCACTAGAGTCAGACATAAATGAGTCTTGCACACCTACTTCTCCTTTATTGTTCCTTACGCTCATTATCCTCTTTGCTAATTTGAACTTTTAGTCGCCTCCTTGAATATCTCAAACTGCTATTGGCATGACAGGACAACCTTCTCCGCAACATCTCATTTATTCCTACAATTCAAAAGAGAGAACATACAAGTATATACATATCTATTTTAATTAATCATAACATCTATTAATTTCACACATGATATCGCCTATGACAATCCGTATGGCAATAGGAATAAATCACATGGCTGCAGGAATAATTGGCAAAGACATAACATGATTTAATGGGTTCAGTTAACATTTGAAATCCATATAGTCAAACTTTAATACATCGTTACCATCCCATCATATAAATCAAAATGTGACAAAAATTACGAGTTTAGGAATAAAAGGAGCCAATATCTTAGCTCATCAGTTTTCATTGATGTCAACACATAGTTTTGGTGTTGGTGATCCAGAAGATGTGTTCTCAGAATCTCTGATGCTCTTAAATATGTGTTTCAGTGTAGATTGACTAAGTTAATGGTGATTTGGATTTCTATGTTTGTAGAATATGGTGTTGGTCGATTGTATTCATGAGTATCTTGGTTTCTTTCTTATTTCTATTGTGTTGGGTAGTGTTGTTTTTGGGTCCAGATTAAGTCCAAAATTTGAAGATGAGTAACGACATTGGTGTAGCATGTAAGTCTTGATTTGGGTCCAAAATATGTGATGAATGTAACATGTTGATTTGATTGTTGATGTGTGTTGTGGTATGGTCTACTTCTCATTCCTTCCCACCACCAGAACATTTAGTGTTGACCTATTTTAGATATTTGTCTTGGACGACTTAGAAGATTATGTTCCTCAGAGATAGTATATATATGAGGATGATTTGAATGAATTTGAGTGGCAAGTGTGTGGCATTTTTATGGAAGATATGTGACATTAAAAAGGAATGGTTTGATTGTTGATGATATGTGAAGTGTGTTGTTATTAAGGCACCAGAAATAGTTTTGGTGTTGAAAATTGTGCTACATTATGTTGGTTGAAAATTTTGTAAACTAGGTGAGTTTACAAAATTGTGGTTTCAACTACATCATGTGAGATTAAATCTCTCCTAATTTCTAAGGGAAAGCTCCCCCTTTAACTTAATACTCTACTTTCTATAACAGGATACAACTTTCAGTTTACAATCTAAACTTGGGTGATGTATCATCTTATCCTCTTTTTTTAGAATAGATGTTATTATTTCCTCTTTCTTCTAGAAAGAAATTACAATATAGAGCAGCAATAATTCTTGCAATTTCAATGTTACAAATTAACACAAAATGTATAAATGATCAAGATACAAATAAGTAAAGAAGAAAAGTTTCTATAAATGCCCAAAGTCTTTTGTTGCTTCTCTAAGATGAGAAAATAGTGTTCAAGCTCAAAGTCTTGCAATCACTATAATCCTATCAACCTTTCTTCAAATAACTTTTGTAACCCAAGGTATTAATTAAGAAAATTAAAGAAAAACACAAAGTATTTAACTTGATTCCTTATTACAAATTTTGATAATATTTTCTAGAAACAACAATATGAAGCTCAAAGTCTTCAAGTCATTATCTCCTTCTATCAAGAGGACAAAACAAAGCACAAAGTCTTTCAAGTGCTATCTTACTATATTTCAGCTAACTTTTATCTTTACAATACCAATATGAAGCTCAAAGTCTTCAATATGATATCACATTCACCTATTCCTAATTCTAACAAGAGCTAAAATATGACACAAAGTCCACAAACCAACTATTGTTTCTACTCTTTAGCAATATCTCCTCAACTACACCTTTACTTGAGAAAATAAGAATTTACAACAAGAATGACATAAGAACACTCTCACCATAAACCACAATGAATCCAACGCAAAGTTTGAATGCCTAATAATAGGAACACAAAGTTTCACTTTTGCTCTTCACTTTGGTAGAGTTTTGTTGCATATAGATTAAAGATTCTAGATACTATCTCTATATTACCAATAGAAACCTCATATATATAGGTGAGGTGCAATGAGAAAATATAGGAAAAATTTGAATAAATAAAAGAAGAGTCCTATTTGACTTAGAACTCATGCACATTCTAGATGCAAAAACACGAATATAAAATGACACTTGAAGTTGTTGATCGAGATTACAAAATAACACTAGCCTAGAGATGCAAAAAAATGACTGTATCTATAGCCTCATCTTGTAAATCATTGTCTCCATTTTTTTTCAAGAAATCTTCATATTGTTGCAAGGTAGCCTGTATTTCATAGTCATCTAGTCCCAATTTTCTCAATCTGGCATCTAGAGTGGAGTTGTAGAAATTGATTTGAAGAATTCCTAGAGCTAGACAAAAAAACCAAAGATGTGGTTCATGAAGTGCATTTTGGACTTATAAGTCTGATAAGCACTTGGGAAGGATCAACAATCATAAAGGTGCATATTGGACTTACAAGTCCAAAATGAACTTATGCAAAAGACAAAGGAAAGAAATACTTGCTTTGGTGCAAATTGGAGTTATAACCTAGATTTACACCTAAGAAAGAATCACAGTACAAGTTGGAGTTACACCCTTGATTCGCACCAACACTTAGCACTTGGAAAAATGGTCAAAGGAAATGGTGTATGGCCTTGGTGTAGGTCAGGGTTATGGCCCTAAAATGCATCGTTTTGAGAGGACTTGATGTAGGTCAGGGTTATGGCCCTGATCTACACTAGAATGGGTGGATTTGGTGTAGGTTGGGGTTATAACCCCGCCTTGCACCAAATAGGAGGACTTGGTGTAAGTCGGCATTATAACCCCACCTTGCACCAAACAAAGGTGTGACTTAGATTTCTAAGGCTTTATGTGTAGTTTGAATTTTTAAACCCGACCTACACCTAACATGAGACTTGGCTATGAAGTGGTGTAAATTAGGGTTACAAACCCAATTTGCACCAGACCTTAAAATTTTGAAAGGGAAGTGTAATTTCGATTTGTAAACCCAATTTACACATGTATGCACCAAAGAGGTGTAATTTGGATTTGTAAACCCGATTTACACAAAAACTAATTTAAGAGACCAAAAAAAGAACTAGAACCTTCGAATCAAGAATCGAGGGTCCTAAATCACGCATGAGGGGGAATAAAGACTACCTCAAAAAGAATGCTCAAAGCACATGAGCTACAAATTGGACAAATTTTTTAGGGTTTATCCTATTTTATGGCAACCAAAAATGAAGACAACACATTGGTGGATTTTCTTTCTTTCTTCCTTCCTTCCTTCGATAGTGAGCCTTTTCTAGGTAGTGAGACCTCCTACAGTGAGCATATTGGTAGTGAGCCACCCTTTGTAAAAATCACCTTAACCAATGTTATATATTAAAAACTAACATTCTCCATGGTTTTTCCCTTCTTGGATTTTCCATGTCATATCCGATGTTCAATGTGTGATTTGTTGTGTGTATGTGTTTTTGTGTTATATCTGCATTAGTTAATTCTATTGGTTATTCCAGATGTGTAAAGGAATTGAAGAAGAAGTTAAAGTTGACAACTAATTCACCTACCCCTCTTAGTTGCCCGGATATTTAACAATTGGTATCAAAGCTTTGGTCCCTTGGATAAGAGCTTAACCACTTGAGGTAGATCCTGATCCAATGGCACATAAACTGACTATTCCTATCTTTGAAGGATCTCACTATAGTTTTTGGAAAAGTGAAGATGAGAGGTTACCTAATCTCTTTGGGCTACAACATTTAGAGAGCTATGGAAAATAAATATGTTCAACCGACAAACAGACTTACCACTCTAGATGAGATTCAAGCTTATGAAGAGAATGAAAAGGAAAAGAATGCTATCTTTAATGCTTTATCAAAGACTGAATTGACAAAGGTTATTTCATTGAATACTGCTTATGAGGTTTGGGAAAATTTGAGAGATATCTATGAAGGAAATGACAGAGTTAAATTATTCAAGAAGCTAACAACTAAGTGCAGATATGAGAACTTGAAAATGGAAAAAGGAGAGCACATAACAAGCTATTTTCAAAAGGTTGACAATGGAGTAAATAAAATCAAAGAACTTGGCGACACCTTGATAGATGGAGACATAATTGAGAAGATTTTGATTTCCCTATTGGAAAGCTACAATAACAAGATCTCTACTATTCAAGAAACTTATGATCTGAAGAAGTTTACTAGGGAGCAACTTTATGGTACTTTATCTGCATTTGAGATAAAGAAGTTTTGAAAAGACAAAGCTAAATCCAAGTCTGGCTTTAAAGATTCTGAGCAAGATTCGGAAGATGAAAGTTTAGATGAGATGGAAGAAAAATTTGTAAGGAAATGAAAGAAAGGCACCAACAAATACAAATGTATGCTACCTCTTAAATGCTTTAAATGTGGAAAAATTGGTCATATAGCTACTAGGTGTCCGAAAAAGGGACCATGACAAAATTTTAGAGAAGGTAAAGGGAAGTTTAATAAAAGAGCCTACTATGTTAAAGATGATGGTGGTATTTTAGATGATGAATCAAATTATAAAGATGGTGATTGTTTGTTTTTGGTAGAAAAGGATGTACCTAAGATTGATATTCATAAGCTTGTTGCTACTGCCATACATTCTAGAAGAGATAGAAATGAATGGATGATTGATAGTGGATGTTCAAATCATATGACTGGTGATAAAAGTAAATTTGTAAAACTTGAAAAGTACGATAGTGGTTCTGTTAGGTTCGAAGATGATCAGACAACACAAATTGTGGGAATTGGTTTTATTTCTTTTGATGGAAAGCACAATAATAACAATGTTTACTATGTGAAGGGTTTGCATCATAATCTCTTAAGTGTTGGACAGATGTGTGAAAATGGTTATTGATGCTTTGCAAAAAGGATTAGAAAATCTGTTTGATGGCAACACACACAAGAGCACAAGAAACAAACGTTAGTGTTAGCAACAAAAGATTATCCTAAACAGGCATATCAAGAGAGATATTAAGCATGAAATAGAAAGCATATAAACATAGAATAAAATAGCTAATCAAGATGCTCATAGTTGCTCCTCCCTTGTTCCTCTCCTCTCCAAGTCCCAAATGAGTGCAGCTCTTAGCTTTTAGCACTAGCCATGGATGCCATATGGAGATTCAAGATAGTTGAATATGATAAGCAAATGCTATGCAAGTGTAGATAGTGATGCTATGAGAAAGCTCTATGCTAATACCAGTATAACAACAATACTCTAATGCTTCTCTTTTTTGCTTGAGGAGAAAGGTTCTATTTATAGAAGAAATGTGGAAATGAAGGGTTAAGATTGAATGGTTTAATCAAGGGCCAAGTTTGAAAGTTGGGGATCCATGTGCACAATTGGCACCAATAAAATGGTGACAAGTGTCAACATAGGATTGGGTTGAGAGAAGAGGTTGGAGGCATTAAAGGCCTGAGAAGACCTCATGGTTATCTAGAGACTAAGGGTCAAGTCCAAATTAAGATTACCCATTGGATTAAGAGTTAATCCAAGGATAAACCTTTGTACAAATGTTTAAGAGATAATCATGGTCAAAGAATTAATGGTATGATGAGACCTTTGGGTTGGGTAGAGGTTGAGTCAAAACAAATGTTTTAACCATGTGGGAGGGTTTGAGGTAACCATTAATGGTTATTGGAGACTTTGGGGATTAAGTGGTTGAAGGTTGAAAGCCTTCAATGGTTATCAAAGACTTTGAGCCATTTAGTGGTTGAAGGTTGAAAGCCTTTAATGGTTATCAAAGACTTTGAGGGTTTGAGAAGTGACTTCCCTTTTGCTTAGGAATGTGACAAAGTTTAGAGAAGGGGTTAGGTTATTTAGAAGTGATTAGAAAATTCTAGAAGGGGTTTAGGCATGCAAGTGGATTTTCTAGGAAAATGCAAGTGGGAGAAATTTTGGTATTTTCAATTAAAATAAAATCATTTATTTCAATTAAATGGTGTAATTTGTATTTGGATAAATATTCAAATAAATATTAATTTATTTAAATGAGAAAAATGAAGATAAAGCATTAAAATGCTTGAAGACTTTGAGGGAAACCATTAAAGGCTTGAAGACTTTAAGGAAAAACCATTAAAGTCTTAAGAAGACTATAGAAGGAAGCCATCAAGTTTGAAGACTTTAAAGCCATCAAGTTTGAATACTTTAAGGGAAACCATTAAAGGTTTCAAGTGGGTGAGGATAAATAGGATTTTAAATAAATAATTTATTTAAAATAGTTGTGCAACTTGCTTTTGTAGGAAAATACAAGTGGGTGGAGGATAAAGGTGATTTAAATAAATTATTTATTTAAAATAATTGTGCAACTTGCATTTGTAGGAAAATACAAGTAGGTGGAGGATAAAGGTGATTTAAATAAATTATTTATTTAAAATAATTGTGCAACTTGCATTTGTAGGAAAATACAAGTGGGTAGAGGATAAAGGTGATTTAAATAAATGTTAATTTATTTAAATGTGAGAGGTGGGATTTTGGGGGATTTAAATAAATATTAATTTATTTAAATGTGAGAGAAGATTTAATTAAACAAATATGATTTATTTATTTAATTAATCGTCTGAATTTGGTTAAGTGAATTAAATCAAATAAATTGAATAATTTATTTAATTAATAGGAGAAGAGGGTTAAGATGAATTAATTAAATATTAATTTAATTAATTCATTAATTGATGGTTAAATAATCAAATAAATACTAAGTATTCATTTAATTAAGTGGACATATTTATGTGACTACAGTTATAATATTGTCTTTCAAGATGATGGTTGTAAGATCCAGAAGGGATCCAAAATTGTTATTGCAGTAGGGAAAAGGACTAGTGGAAACATGTATTTGCTAGAAGGAGCTACAAGCCTTTGTTTGTTATCTTAGATCAATTATAAATAGCTCTAGCATTGAAGAATGTGTCATATCAATTTTGACAACTTGATAAAGATTAGTTCATCAAGTGGAGTGAGAGATTTATCGAGGTTAACAAAATCGGATAACGATATTTGTAGAGAATGTCAAGTTGGAAAGCAGACGAAAAGAACATAAAGAGGAAAGGAGCATTCATCCATCGAATTGTTGGACTTAGTGCACATAGACCTATGCGGTCCTACCAGAACAAGGAATATACAAGGTGGGAAGTATTTCATGTTGTTGATTGATGATTATTCTAGAATGTCATGGGTTGCATTTTTAAGAGAGAAATCGAAAGCGTTAGAAAAATTCAAGATATTCAAGGTTAAAGTTGAAAATGAAATTGATAGAAAAATTAAGTGTTTGAGATCTAACAGAGGAGGATAATTTACTTCTAATGAGTTTAACAACTTTTGTGAGAAACATGGTATTAGGAGGCGATTGTCTACACCTAGGACACCACAATAGAATGGTGTAGTGGAAAGGATGAATCAAACTATACAAGAGGTAGTTAGAACAATGATCAAAGGAGAAGAACTCTCAGAAGTCTATTGGAGAGAAGAAATTCACACAATAGTCTATACTCTCAACAAAATTCTATACCAGGAAAGACATGGAAAGACATCATATGAGCTATGATATGGTAGAACTACAACAATGAAATGTTTCAAGGTATTTGGAAGCAAGTGCTATATCCGGATAGATGAAGATGATCTTGGAAAATTTGATAGCAAACCAGATGAAGGCATATTCCTAGGATATTCTACAAGGAGAAAGGCATGACGATGTTACAACAAAAGGTTGAACAAGATTGTTAAAAGTGCAAATGTAAAAGTTGATGAAGACATTTCTAAAGAGTTTGACAAATTAATAGGATATGAATTTGATGAATTGACTAACATAAAAAAGGGAAGAGAAAATTAGAGAAGGAGATGAAGAAAAGGAAGCTCAAAATGCTCTGATATGTACATCTAAAACCCCAAGATATGTTTAAAAGAATCATTCAATGGATTAGATTATTGGAGATAAAAACAAAGGAAATATCACAAGAAGCAAAGCATCTCAAGAATAAGTTTTATTATGTTTACTATAAAAAACTGAACCGAAAATAGTAGAAGAAGTATGCAGTGATTAGAATTGGATAAAGGCAATGAAAGAAGAGATGGGTCGGATTGAGAAGAGTCGGACATGGGAACTAGTATACAAACCGGCAAATAAGAATTTAATTGGAAGAAAATGGGTATTTAAGAACAAATTGGATGAAGATGGAAAGGTTGTTAGAAATAACGCAAGGTTGGTTTGCAAAGGTTACACACATGTTGTAGGCATTGACTTTGAGGAGACATATGCCCTAGTTGCTTAGATGGAGGAAATTAGGATGTTTCTTACTTTTGCAGCTTTTCAAGATTTCAAGATTTATCAGATGGATGTGAAATCAACATTTTTGAATGGTGGATTGAAAGAAGAAGTTTGCATTGAACAACCAAAAGGATTTAAGTTGAAAGATGATCTGAACATTGTTTTCCGATTGAAGAAGGCCATATATGGATTGAAATAAGCTCCCAAAGCTTGGTATCGAAGGATAGACAAGCATTTGATTGATTAAGATTTTCAGAAGGGATCGACTGACAACAATTTATATTTCAAAACTGATTTAGGTAAAATCTTAATTGTTGTAGTTTATGTCGATGACATAATATTTGGAGGAAATGAAGGCATGTGCAGAAATTTTACTAATGATATGTAGAAGGAATTTGAGATGTCCATGATCACTGAGTTAAATTTATTTCTTGGTTTGCAAGTAAATTAGAATTATAGAGGAATTTTCATTTCTTAGTCTAAATATGTTAAGGAATTGTTGAAGAATTTTGGGTTGGAGAACTCCAAATGGGTGTGTACACCTATGACCACCAGATGCAAGTTGACAAAATATGATAAGTCCCCTAAAGAATATGCAAGTTAGTATAGATAAATGATTGGAGGACTGTTACATTTGATTGCTACCAAACCAGATATCATGTATGCACTTTGTTTGGCAGTTATATTTTAGCAAGAACCAAAAGAATCACATGTTGTGGTGGTAAAAAGAATTTTTAAATATCTAAAAGAAACATAAGAGTTTGGTTTGTGGTATCCTAGAAATTCTAATTAAACTTTGATAGCTTATATAGATGCAGATTGGGACAGAAGTGTTGGTGACAGGAAAAGTGCAAGTGGTGGAGCATTTTTTCTTGGTTCTTGGTTAGTTACTTGGTCAAGTAAGAAGCAAGATTTTGTATCTTTATCTACAACTAAAGTTGAATATATTGTAGCATCTTTATGTTGCACATAGATTTTATGGATGAAGTAGACATTGAAAGATATTGGTGTAATGTTCAATGAACCCATCTCGATTATTTGTGATAACACTAGTGTAATAAACATTTCCAAGAATCCGATATGTACAACATTCTAGAACAAAGCATATATCTATTCGGTATCACTTGCTGAGGGAAAAGGTAATGGATAATGAAGTAAAGCTATATCTTCACAAAGGCATTGTGTACAGTGACTTTTGAGTATCTCCGACAGAAGCTAGGGGTATTACCCCCTCCAAATTTGAACTGATATACATTCAAATATGCATTGGTCCAGTGAACTGCTTGTATATTCTTATCTGGACTGATGCTTGGGTGCTTCCTTTTAGGGGGAGCTAGAGTGAGTTTCATAGGGAGATTTATGCCCACCTTTGTCCTTGATGTCAAAGGGGGAGAAAGATATGCAAAGATATGAGATGTGTAGAGTTGTTGTTCTGATGATGTATAGAGAGTTATGTGTTTGTTGTTGATGGATGTTACCATCAATGACAAAGGGGGAGATTTGTGCAAATGTGATGTTGATAATTATGTTGGTTGTCATTGATGTCAACACATAGTTTTGGTGTTGGTGATCTGTAAAATGTGTTCCTAGAATCTTTGATGCTCTGAAAGATGTGTTTCAGCATGGATTGATTAAGTTAATGGTGATCCAGATTTCTATGTTTGTAGAATATGGTGTTGGTCGTTTGTATTCATGCGTATCTTGGTTTCTTATTTTTGTTGTGTTGGTGTAAGAATTTGTCAAATATAGCCAAGATCTAGAGCATAATGAATAGCACAAAAGAGAGACAAAATATTTGATAAGAATAAACTGTATTCTATTCAAAATGCAAAATAAGATCAACTAGATCATTAAAATTACATACAATATAGATGAGCCTTCTTATAAAGGCAAGGCCATATGGATATGTGAGCACACAATCATAACATGTGGCTCAATGGGAAACAAGGGTAGGTGAGGGTAGGTAGGAGAATTAATAAAACATTCCACAAGAGGTAGATCACCCACTGAAAGTGGAATGTAACAACAAGATAAGACCACAAAAGGTAGAATTTCTCCTACATACATCATCCCTATGTGCACACTTCCTTAAGTGTCTCATATTCAAACCAATATGAAATTGTTGGCATTGCATGAAGATTGTGTTGGGTCTCAAATCAACAGATTGGATAGGTTCTAAGGAAATGCCAACTCCTATGATCAAACCCTCCAATTGACTTGGCCAACTTATAGAGTGAACCTATTTGGTTACTAACTCTCTCACTTTAGGCTCTGCAAGACCTAGGCGGGTATACCTACTCACTAGTTGTTCCTTCAACTAATGCTTTTTATAACAGATTTAGTGTCTTAATCTGATATCTCCTAGTCATAGAATGACATAAGTTTCTTAAACAAATTGATTTCAGATGTGTGTATTGATCTATGTATCTTACAAATTATATATCTTACACTTTGGCTAAATTACCTACTATACCTACTCTACTAATCCTAATGCTTAAAAGTAAAGGGCAACTGGTATGGTTAAAGGGTTTGTTTACAAATGATCAGTGCCTTTCCTCTTATTTGGGCTACAGAGTCTTATATTTTTTCAGGACTTATTGTGTAAATTTATGAGACAGTTTTTAAACCCACCCCCTCTCGGCGAGTCTGTCAGTTACTGTTTCTTATGAGCTCTACTTCAATGTCTATATTGTAAACCGCTTGAATGAATTTAACCCTAACTTTAAGAGACCATCCAAGGAAGAAATACATGGAACAATTACAATTCACAAGTAAATCTTTTTTTATCCAAATCTACAATATGAAACACAAAATTTCACTGGAAGAACACAAATAACCTTATCTCCTTTAGATAATATCACAAGCAACTGCCTTCTAAAAATAGGTTAACTCTCAACACATATGAGAAAGAAAATGCATCTGGTTATTTTTGATAAAAAGTTTAAAAGTACAAAATTGCCTCCACCTCTTGTATCTCTATTCTCTTTTTTTCCTTTTACATTTTACATCACACATATATATGTGGTTGAATGGTTTTCATACCCCTTTGGGTGAAAAGACATCCCCCTTTTAAATAAAAATAATTCCAAATCCCGAAATTGCCTTAGTTTATGTAATTAATTGTCACTTTACAAGTTGTTTAGGCATATTAGAGGTATTTTAAGGCTATTTTATGGGTATATAATGGATAAATGGTCTTTAAATGATGTAAATACCCCCTTTGGTGCTTCACACTCCATTTTTTATGCCCATTATTGTGTTTATGTTATGGTTTCATATTGTGCAACAAATATAAAATATATTACTTATACCTATTCAATATATATTTAGAATTTTTCTTGCTCCTTGTCTTGGAATTTGGAATTCTAAAAATTGCAAATTTTAGGGTTCCAATAGTGGCTCTGTCTGGGGATGGATGCCCCTTGTGGGCATAGCAAGAATTCAGATCGCTGGTAGAGCAGACCATGTGCCTAATTCATTGACCTGTTTTGGTGGCCTCAAGCCCAAAAACTGAACACCAATTCTTTCCTCTATCAAACATCTGATTCTCATCATGAAGTAGTATAAAAACTTTGAAATTAGTGATATCACCTAATTGGCAATTCCTGTCATAAGATGCATTATCCATCCTTATTTTATAAGGATTCTTTATTTCACCTGGATTACCATTATCCCCTATTCCATAGGAAATGATATTTATACTTTTACAAAAGTTTGCTTCTTGTGGCATCCGCATATTCTTCATCTCTATTTTATTGGAATGTTGCATATTATCTAACTGGTACTTCTTTTCACCTTTTATTTTATCTCTATGTGATGTACCTTCCTTTTGTAACTCTCATATTTTTGTGGTCCTTTTATCACGTGACTTAGTCATATTATTACCCATGTTGTCTTCACACATGTTTGTATTGTCCATACTGTTTGCAATTTTTTCTTCTTCATCATATAAAGGATTTGAGAATACATGAAAATCCTTTTCACACATACCTTGGCAGTAGGGAATATGATTTTCCTCTATCACTTCATCACATAAGGGGTTTGAAAATATTTGAAAGCCATTTTCAAATTCGCATACCTCTTCTTTATCAATTGTATCATCAAGGTACTCAAGTATGGATTCACTTTCCTCATGACTGGTACAATACTCTTCATCAATGTTAGCAACAATTTCTTCAGGTTCTGACTTGTACTCACAAACATCATCAATTGCTTCTTCATCAAATGGGACTTCCAAAGGGATAACTGATTCTTCTATATAATTATCTTCATTTGCATCTCTTATGTTGATGTTACTTGTCTCACACAAATCATGTATTTTTTTATTCAATTCTTCAAGAATTGAACATGTTGATTCCAAACTATCAGACCCACATTCTCTCACGATCAATTCCTCCAGTATAGCTGAATTAAGTTGTATATTATCAAGCATTTGGAAATAAGTCACCATTATTCTGCCAATCAGTTTTTCTATAGATTCACCTTCCTTTCTTCTTATGTTGTAGATTGCATTGCCACAATCATAATCTGATTGAATTTGATGTTGGTATGGACAACCAATTGAAGGGCTAGCGGCTAAAGTGTTGTCCTCGATTACACCATAGAATTCTTCCATGAACCACCACTCAAGTTCTTCCCATGATGAGATACTTTGTGGAGGTAACAAGCTGAATGACTGCTCTGCAACATCCTCCAATGTTAGCACCAACCATTTCATGATCGTTTCTTCTAAGTAGATTATGAAGGTCTCAATAAACCAATAAAATGATTTTAGATGCCCAATTGGTGATTCCCTTTCATCTCCATGGAACCTCGGCATACAGATCTTCAACTCACAGGGAAATGCATATGGATACTCAAGGATGTTACTAAAATCCAATGGCTTAAATCTTCCTGGAATATTCTTGTCTCTTTGTGGCTGTGGTTGCCACTGTGCATATTTTTCTGAAGATGCTTCTCCATAAAAATATGGATATTGAAACATACTGAATGCTACTGATCTTTTTCATTTAATTTTCCTTTTTACAGAGTCGCCACCTCTTTCCTAGAGGACATAAGATATTTATTTCTTCTGAGTTCTCTCCCACAGTAGAGTCTTAATAATTCTTCCCCAGCAGAGTCGCCAATCTGTTGGGTCTCAAATCAACAGATTGGATAGGTTCTAAGGAAATGCCAACTCCTATGATCAAACCCTCCAATTGACTTGGCCAACTTATAGAGTGAACCTATTTGGTTACTAACTCTCTCACTTTAGGCTCTGCAGGACCTAGGCGGGTATACCTACTCACTAGTTGTTCCTTCAACTAATGCTTTTTATAGCAGATTTAGTGTCTTAATCTGATATCTCCTAGTCATAGAATGGCATAAGTTTCTTAAACAAACTGATTTCAGATGTGTGTATTGATCTATGTATCTTACAAAGTATATATCTTACACTTTGGCTAAATTACCTACTATACCTACTCTACTAATCCTAATGCTTAAAAGTAAAGGGTAACTGGTATGGTTAAAGAGTTTGTTTACAAATGATCAATGCCTTTCCTCTTATTTGGGCTACAGAGTCTTATATTTTTTCAGGACTTATTGTGTAAATTTATGAGACAGTTTTTAAACCCACCCCCTCTCGGCGAGTCTGTCAGTTACTGTTTCTTATGAGCTCTACTTCAATGTCTATATTGTAAACCGCTTGAATGAATTTAACCCTAACTTTAAGAGACCATCCAAGGAAGAAATACATGGAACAATTACAATTCACAAGTAAATCTTTTTTTATCCAAATCTACAATATGAAACACAAAATTTCACTGGAAGAACACAAATAACCTTATCTCCTTTAGATAATATCACAAGCAACTGCCTTCTAAAAAATAGGTTAACTCTCAACACATATGAGAAAGAAAATGCAACTGGTTATTTTTGATAAAAAGTTTAAAAGTACAAAATTGCCTCCACCTCTTGTATCTCTATTCTCTTTTTTTCCTTTTACATTTTACATCACAAATATATGTGTGGTTGAATGGTTTTCATACCCCTTTGGGTGAAAAGACATCACCCTTTTAAATAAAAATAATTCCAAATCCCGAAATTGCCTTAGTTTATGTAATTAATTGTCACTTTACAAGTTGTTTAGGCATATTAGAGGTATTTTAAGGCTATTTTATGGGTATATAATGGATAAATGATCTTTAAATGATGTAAATACCCCCTTTGGTGCTTCACACTCCATTTTTTATGCCCATTATTGTGCTTATGTTATGGTTTCATATTGTGCAACAAATATAAAATATATTACTTATACCTATTCAATATATATATATATATATATATATATATATATATATATATATATATATATATATATATATATATATATATGTATGTATGTATATATATATATATATGTATGTATATATATGTATATATATATGTATATATATATATGTATATATATATATGTATATATATATATATGTATATATATATTTAGAATTTTTCTTGCTCCTTGTCTTGGAATTTGGAATTCTAAAAATTGCAAATTTTAGGGTTCCAACAGATTACTTTGGAGAAATTTGGAAGTGTTGTCATTGATGTCAATTGCAACCAGTAATGAAGCAAGTATTTCAACTGGTAATGATACAGTAAAGCAACCGGTGATGATGCAGTGAAGATCAACTGGTAACCCTCAACCAATAACCCTAACTAGTTGAGATGCAAAACCCTAACCGATGAAGTTTGGAGATCAGTTGTGATGATCTATGACCGAATGATGATCGGTGATGAAGATGTCACATAAGCATGTTGCATGTGATGAGTTTTGAAATGGATTTGGTGCATAAGTGATACCCATTTATCTTGGGAATGATCAAATGCATGGTATGAAGTGGCAAACATGTGATGAGTTACAGATTCAAAGTGTCGTGATCCAGGAATGGTTATAGATGCCTAGAAGAATGTAATGTTGATTGCATGTTATCTAATGGTCAAGATTGAACCGATATGTTTGTAATCTCTATGAAATTTGTAGGGTTTGTGTTTAGTTATCGACCTAATGTATTTTCTTATAAGGTCAATTATTTGTTTTAATGGAGTGTTGGCAATTTGGTTAAGTGTGAAAGTGATTGTTGCCAAACCAGGAGGTGTGTCTACAAAATGTTGTGAAGGCAAATAGGAGTTGTAAAGGATCTGATTCAGCAAGGAAGTGCTATTTCTAGATCAGTCAAGAACCTGGTGTTCTCTAACCATTACATCAATCAAATCCCTTAATCAGGTAAGCTTTAACAGGCTTGTTGTTGAAATCCTCTAACCAAGCGATCCATTAGCTTGGATTTGAAATCCTCTACTGAGGTTTCCTTTAATAGGGTATTGCCTTTAACAAGGTATTTGTAGTCAATCCCTTAACCGAGTGGTCCTTAACCGGATTTGTTCGTAACATGACATTATTGTATAAGCTTCTAACAAGGCTTGGCTCCTAACAAGGCGAACTTTAGAAGAGTTCAAAATACTGGTGGGTATTCATCCCCACCATAGTTTTTCCCATTTGGGTTTCCACGTGAAAAATCATTCTGTCAAGTGGTGAATGATTTTGTGGATGTGTTTTTGATATGGTTGATTTGAATGACTGGTAAATCTACATAGATATATTTGAATGACCGAAAATTATCTGAAACATGTTTTTACTAGTATTAGTAAAGTGATTTAAGGATTTGACAAATGGTATTTAAGTTTCAAGATCTATTGCATTATGTCACTCAGTATTAGGACAACTAGTAAAGTTTAACAATGCAGTTGCAGATTTGTCTGAGTATCTAAACCAATATGCTTTATGAGTTGATTCAGAGTTGAAATTGTGTTTGGTTAAAGTTTAGTTTATTTTCTATCTACTGATTCACCCCCCCTCTTAGTAGTTGACTGGATCTTTATAGTTCCATCATATTATAAATTGGTATTAGAGCATTCCAAGTCCTCTTAAGTATAAGCCTAACATCTTGAGGAAAAGATCTAGGAGAAAATGATGAAGAGAGAAGGTATGAAGTTTAATAGAGATAACTACAAAATCTGGAGTGATAGGATGAATATTTAAATCAAGAGCTTAGGAAGTCGATATTGGGATCAGGTTGTTACTAAGTATAACTTGCCTAGTGGAATTCTGATAGGTGATCAGAAGAAGGAGCAACAGGAGAACAATCAAGCATTGGAGGCCATCATCAGTACCTTGTCTGATTCAGAATATGTTGATGTTCATGGATTGGAAACTGCATATGAAGTTTGGAAGAAACTAGAAGAAATCTATTACGATGATGAGCTTGTAAATATTGCCAAGGAAGAGAGCCTAAGATGAAAATTTGATGACATGAGAATGGCTGAAGGTGAAAACATTCAATAGTATGGTCAGAGAATCAAGGAGATAGTTGGAGAAATCAAAAGTTCTAGAGGAACAGTGGAGGATGTCATGTGGTTAGAAAGGTGTTGAGAACCCTTCTATCGATCTACGCTATCAGAGTTGCAGCTATTCAAGAACTCAAATCTATTGGTAAGACAAAGGTAACTCTTGACTTTATCATTAGTAAATTAATTGCATTTGAATTAAATGGTTTTGATGGAAGTGTTCAGAGGTCATAATCTACATTTAAAGCCTCATTCTCAACCCCACTGGTAAGGAAAAGTAGAGAAGCTAGTTATAGTCATGAATCCATATCCAGTAGAGAGGTAGATGATGATGACAGTCTAATGGAACTTGAAGCATTGTTGGCCAACGGTTACCCAAATGTACCAGTAAGTATAGAGGTAAATTACCATTGAAATGTTTTGCATGCAACTAGATAGGACATATTGTTGCTAACTATCCTAATGGATATAATGAGGAAAAATAAGAGAAATATAGGAAGTTCAAAGGAAAAGGAAAAATAAATTGTCTCATTGCAGTGGATGGAGGTACTACAGATGATGAATCTGAGGGTGATGCAAATGAGGACATTGTCTTTGTTTCTATCAAAGAAGAGATATCAGATCAGAAGGCATTGGTTTCTCACTTGGATAGTTCAGATGACTGGATTATAGACAATGGCTGTTCACACCACATGACCGGTGACCGGAGTAAGTTTCTTACATTGGAGGAGTTTTATGGAGGTGTTGTCAGATTTGGGAATAACTCACCCTGCATGGTGAAAGGGAAAGGATCCATCTCACTGAATGGTAAGAGTAGTGCAGATGATGTCTACTAGGTTGAAGGTCTAAAACATAATATTTTTAGTGTTGCTCAACTCAATGACAAAGGTTACCTGTTAGAATTCAAGAATGGAGTTTACAAGATCTTTGGAAGAAAACTTGAAGTGATTGTAACCGGCAAACAAACTAGAGGTAACTTATTTCACTTAAACTCTAAATTCAATAGTTGTTTGATTGCAAAAGTTGAAGATAGTTGGCTTTGGCATCGGAGGTTTTGTCATGTGAATTTTGATAACATTGTAAGAGTCAGCAAGTCAAAATCAATAAGAGGTTTGCCACAGTTGGACAAACCGGTGAATGCTCAGTTAGGGAAAATAACATCCTCAACTTTCAAGAGCAAATCTTTCTCAACTAAACATTTGCTAGATTTGGTTCATACTGACCTATGTGGACCAATAAGGACTAGGAGTATTCATGGAGATTGGTACTTCATGATATTTACCGATGACCTTCAAGGATGATGTGGGTCACATTCTTGAAAGACAAGACAGAAGCATTCAGCAAATTTAAGGCATTCAAAGCCTTGGTTGAGAATGAAAGTGGAAAGAAGATAAAATGCTTAAGAAATGATCAAGATCGTGAATTTACTTTAGAGGAATTCACTAGATATTGTGAAAATAATGGAATCAAGAGGCAACTATCTGCACCAAGGACACCATGGCAGAATGGTATTGCAGAAAGGACCAACCGGTCAGTAGTTGAAGCAGCTAGGACTATACTAATTAAAGAAGGTATAGCTAAGAAATTTTGGAGAGAAGCTATCAGCACAGTTGTTTACACAATGAACCGAATACTGGTTAAAAGAGGTAAAGATAAAACACCCTATACATACTGGTATGGTAGATCACCTAATGTCAGTTACTTCAAAATATTTGGTAGCAGATGTTTTATTAAAAGAAGTGATTATATTGGTAAGTTTGATGCCAAAAGTGATGAAGGCATATTTCTTGGTTACTCCACCAAGAGAAAATCTTACAAGTGCTACAACAACTAGACTAAGAAAATCATTGAAAGTGTCAATGTTCGAGTTGATGAATTTCCTAAAAAATCAGAAGAAACGAGCAAGGAGAAGGAAGAAGAAGAACCTAACACACTGTTTTTGGAACCGAAACCGGTAAAGTCAGAAGTTGGATAACTGAACATAGAAGCCCCAGTTCAACCGGAACAAGAAGGTCCAACAGAACTTGAAGAAAGTGAAGAAGAAGGAGAACCTGAAAAATCAAGATCATGGTATGCCAAGGTATGTCAGACTCAATCATAGCCCTGATCAGATTATTGGAGAAAAGAATGCAGGTGTGCTAACTAGAACAAGGCTTAAAGAAAACTCATGTATGATCTCCACCATTAAGCCTAGAATTGCAAAATAAGCCTTTGCAGATGAAGACTAGATCAAGGCAATAGAAGAAGAACTTGACTAGATAGAGAAGAATAATACTTGGTCATTGGTACCCAAACTAGAAAACAAGAATGTAATATGTACAAAGTGGGTATTTAGAAAAAAGTTGAATGAAGATGGAGTAGTGGTTAGGAATAAAGCCAGACTGGTATGCAAAGGATATGCACAAGAGGAAGGTGAAAATTATGGTGAGACATTTGCACTAGTAGCAAGATTGGAAGGAGTAAGGACTTTACTTGCATTTGCAGCCTACAAAGGATTTAAAGTGTATCAGATGGATGTTAAGTCAACATTTTTAAATGGAATATTGGAAGAAGAAGTCTACATAGAACAACCAAATGGTTATGCATTAACTGAAGAAAAGGATATGGTGTGCAAGTTACATAAGGCACTTTATGGTTTGAAACAAGCACCAAGAGCATGGTATGAAAGATTGCACTCTCACTTAGTAAAGATAGGTTTTCAAAGAACTAGTGAAGACAGTATTATATATCTCAAGACAAAAGGAGATAAGATACTGGTAAGTGAGGTATTTGTTGATGTGTCATGGTTTTGCTAATAAAATGAAGAATGAGTGTGAGATGTCACTGGTAGGTGAGATAAAAAAAATTCATAGGTTTGCAAATCCAATAGATGAAGGAAGGTATTTTTATCACACAATCCAAGTATGTGAAGGAAGTGTTAAGAACTTTTGGAATGGGAGACTGTAAACCAGTTGGAACACCACTAGTTACAGGTTGTAAATTGTCAAAGGAAGATGATTTTGCACCAGTTGATGAAAAGGAATATAGATCCATGATATGTAAGCTACATTATGTTGTCCACAATAGACCGAACATTGCTCATGCAGTAGGATTGGTTGCCATATTTAAGAAAATCCTGAAGGAGTCACACATGGTTGCAACTAAAAGAATTTTTAGATACTTGAAAGGCAATATAGATTATGGATTATAGTATCCATATGTAGGTGACTTTGACTTAAAAGTCTATACCGATGTAGATTGGGCAGGAAAATTTGATGATAGGAAGAGTACAATCAAAGGAGCATTTTTTATTGGAGGCAGATTAGTATCTTGGAGTAGCAAGAAACATAGTTGTATCTCTCAATCAACAACAAAAGTTGATTATGTTGCATCTTACATAAATTGTACCCAAGCAATCTAGATGAAACATATATTGGAAGGTTTCAAACTGAAGATATCAAAACCGGTAAGAATTTTATGTGATAACACAAGTGCTATAAAATATTTCAAATAACCCAGTGTTGCATGCTAGGACAAAGCATATAGAGTTGAAGTATCATTTCTTGAGAGAGAAAGTTCAAAGCAAGGATGTGCCACTGGAGCATGTTTCCACTAAAGAATAGCTAGGGGATATTTTTACTAAGCCTCTGCCTAAGGCTACATTTGAATATCTTAGAGGTAAGTTAGGGGTTGTACCCCTACATGAAGTCAATTAAGAAGATAGGGAAGCCATCAATCCCAGAGCCTTTTGAAAATCTTGAAGATGGATTGGTGAAGAATTGAGCTAATCCACAAGGGGAGCAACTAATTGCAGATCGGTGAAGCATGGATGAGAACCAAAATGGTTTACCTCACTTCAGCATTATTGTCAAAGGGGGAGAAGAAATGTATATGATTGATAACTGTATACACCTAAATTTGGCTATGAGCAATTAAATAAATATTTTATATTTATTTAATAATTATTCGTCTATTAAATAGTTAATTTAAAAAGATTAATTCATTTCATGTCTTTCTATTAATTAATATTTTATTAATTAATTCATTTATCCTATTCTTCTAATTAATTAAATATCTAATATTTAATTATCTTATTCCTCAAGTTAATTAAATATCGAATATTTAATTATCTTCTCCAGTCAATTAAATATCCAATATTTAATGGTTATTCTCCTATCCTATAGTCTCAACTATTAAATGATTTCCTAAATTATTTAATCCCTTTATCCAACTCACCCTCTATCTCCACTTCATCTTCCCTTTGCCAACTCATCAAACATGTGGCTAAGGAAATTAATATTTCATAAATATTAATTCATGATTTATCCTCAACTTCCAAAATTATTGAAATTGTGTATGTACACACATTTCATAACCATTTCCTATATTCTCTCCAACACACCCTACATCTTGGGAAGGAATTGAGTCCACTTGTCCTACCATGCCTAAATTTCCTCCAACCATCTCTAGATTCCCTCAGTCAGCAACCCAGTCAAGGTGAGATGAGTGACACTTGTCTTCTCCTTCCCCCTTTCTCTCAACCTTCACCTTTGCTCATAGCCATTCAAATCTGTAGATCTGATCATGACCGTTGATCTAAGCCACATCATCTAATCCTCTCAAAGCCTATAAAATCAAGAGCTTCAGTTGAGAGAAAGTTAGTCTTCAAAATAGTTTTTCAATTAATCATATGCATTCGTGAGTTTTTGAAGCAAATAGCAAATATCATTTTAGCAATATAATCATATAGAATTATCATTTTAGCATAATCATGTAGCTTTGCATATCATACTATCAATTAACTACAAGTTATCAGTCCATTCTTCATATGACATCTTGGAGGCCAATAGTGCATTGTCTGAGAGCACACCATCTGCAACTAGGAACAATGGAGTTAGAACACAATGAGACATAAGCCTTGAAGGTAAAATAGTGTTTTATTTTAATATTTATTTCATGCAGTTTCATTGGTGGATTTTGGATTTCCTGTATGCATTTCCATTCTATTTTGTGAAACTAACTTATTACAGGTAATATTCTAAGGATGAAATTCAAGCTCACACATTTTGGCACCCATCGTGGGGTTGGACCTCGCATATACCTTTAAAAATATCAAAAAAAATAAAATTAACACATTTGTAATGCAGATTCACGCATATGTCAATTTTGATAGCGCTTTTGCATTGTAGGTTAGCGCTTTTGCATCATAGGTTAGCGCATATGTCATTTAGGTTAGTGTTTTTGTCAGAAAATTAGCGCTTTTGCATCATAGATTAGCGCATATGTCATGCAGGTTACCGCTTGTGTCAGAAGATTAGAGCTTTTGCATAATAGGTTAGCGCATAGGTCATGCAGGTTAGCACTTTTGCAATGCAGGTTAGCGCTTTTGTAACATAGGTTAGCGCTTTTGCATCGTAGGTTAGCGCATTTGACAAAAAAGTTTGTAACTGTAATTTGAAATTAGGCTTGTGGAAGCCCACGTAAGGTTTTTCACTAACTTTTTACTATTTTGCAGGTGTCTAACAATTTCTTATAGATTTGGAGTTAACTTACGATTTAGTGACTTATTTTCTAGCTTTTTCAAAGTTGGTTAAAAAGAACTCATATTTCCTTTTAGGTAAAAAGAACTTCATTTTTCAATTTGGTGTTCTAAAAAGTACCTCACTTGTTTTTGGGCTCTAAAAATAATCACATTTTCAAGGTAAAAAGAACAAACAAATCAAACATTTACTTTCTTGCAAAATTAGGATTCACACCTCAATTTTGGGCTCTAAAAAGAACAACAATCTTTCATTTTCTTGCAAAGGTAAAAAAAAAAGCACAATCAATCTTATTTTTGCAAGTTAAAAAAAACAATTAACTTGTCCATTCTTACAAAGCAAGTTAATCTTTGCAACGGTTTTCATTTTGCTGACCAGGATTTCCAATTCCTAGATTAGAAAATCATTTGCTATGAAGGGATAAAATAAACACCATGCTTGTTGGAACAACATTTCCAAGTAGAGGATAGATCACATGGCTATGGAAAGTTAAAAAGAACACTTGTATTTCGTGTCTTGAAAGTGGTAGGTATATGCTCTCCCCTTAATTGGGTGATCAAAAAGCCAAACCCACTCTTTTTACGCTTTCTTTACTTTCAAGCAATTAATCCCTTAGAGGGCCTGCCTTCCCAAGCTGCCTTGAGGGGGCCAGTGAGAGGGGAACGACCTAAAGTGGAAACAGGCTAATAATGAGTCCTTTCGATCCACTATAAATAAATCATGTTTGTGATGAAAGTTCAAACAACATGTGTTGATAAGTTCATATCGACACTATGTTTCCCCATAAACCCTATGGAGCGTAACCTCTATAGGCTGGGAACCTTGAGTATTTACAAAGCTGAAAGTGTCGCATGTATGGCCACAAGACCAGAAGCCTTTACTAAAAACCACTTGTACTAGTTGCCAAAATCCTTCTAGTTGTTGGCACAGGAGGTCAGACCTCTGAAGCGGCTCACACACATACGGTTCCTAGTAGAGATATAAAGTTTGCCATGAGGAGATTTCATGGAAACTGGTGCTTGGCTGCCCCGAAGAAGTGAGTGTCGAGGGTGGAGCCAGTGGGGTCAAGCATCTAATTATCCGCTTTGAATAAGCATAGCCTCGGGGGAAACTCCATGTGAGATTCATCAACTATTGTCTCAGCCTGGCATAGGGATTTGTACTTGCTTGTGCTTTTTATTTGTTAAAAATTGTGTCTTCTGTGTCTGTAACATGTTCCAAATGGTCAAAAATTGAAGAAAATTATCATCTACAAAAGAACAAAATCAACAAATTTCTACAAAAGTGTGATCAAAAGGATAAAACAAAAAGCATTCCAACGCTTGAAACACCAACTCAAAATTAATGTATCAAAATATCAAAATAATTCTTGAAGTAGGTTTGTCTCTAAAACATCACGTATTTTCAAAATAGCTCAAACAACTAGGTTGCTAATCCTACAGGTTATTCCCAAAAGGTTCTATAAACATCAACATTCAACAAGCTATTGATTCAAACATCTTAAGTGCAAAAATCAACATCCTTGTCAAGTCTCTCATCAGGATAATCAACTCCTCTATCACAAAGCTTAATCAATCTATACTAGGTTCCTAATCTTGGATATATCTTTCCTATTTTGAACTTAGGTTACATCAAAACCAAAATTGCGGCAACATTGGAATCAAACTTGTAAACTGTCAAATGTTTATATGACTTTTAAATATCACCTTAAGATAAGAAAACCCAGTTACAAAGCTACTCAGAAGAGAATAAGATTCTTGTATATCAATCACAAGATCTTACTGAAACATAAGACATTCCTACACCGTTTTCGTCACAACTTACGTTGCTACGATACAGAATTTGACGGTGAAACTCTACAAAGACATGCTTTTCAACAAAGAGACGCTTTATCCCAACGAACAAACAATAGTGGTAAGATCAATAAAGCATACCTTCCTAAACCAATAATCACCTATTGACCTTGTCCTTGGGAACTTTTGACAACTTTGAAATAAACACATGCCAGTTTGGACTAGAGCCCAACACGAACAACTTAGAAAACAACAACAAATGGAGGAAGAAGATACTCCTATATTCCACACTTTTGGATTTACTGTTGTTGATGATGAAGCAGTCAATAGCACCATTAGAGATCTTGAGCAAGATTTCAAATTTGATAGGCTAATGGAAAAATTGTTGGCAAAACAAAAAGAAAAATATCTCTTGATGTTGGCAAAATACAGGGCTAAATTACCACAAGACTTTAACATGGAAAGCTTGAAACAAGATGCGGAGACAAGTAATACCCAAAACATAGATGATCACAATAATGAAGTTGTGAACAAAGAAAGTAACAGAGAAACAAGGAAAGAAAGGGAGGATAAAAGAAAAGAGCGTAGTGACAAAAAGACTCAAGAAGAAACAAGGAGAGAGTATGTACATAATCCCTTATCAAACCTTACTCAACAAATACAAACTCTTCAACAACAAATACAAGACATGCAAAATGGGACAAGTTCCAAAAAGTATTCATTAGAAGACATATGCCCATATCCCTTTGATAAAAAGTTAAATATGATACCATTTCCACAACATTGCGAGATCCCTAAATATGACAAATATGATGGAAAATTTGATCCTCAAGATCACATTAGGGAATTTTGTACCATGAGCATGGAATTTGCTCACGATGAAACTTACCTTATGCATCTTTTTCCTAGGAGTTTAAATGGACAATCAATGGAGTGGTTTTCAAGATTACCATCTGGGATCAAATCCTTTGAAGAACTTGTAAATAGATTTATTTCACAATATTCCTACAATATAAGGAATGAAATAACAATGCTAGATCTTTGCAATGTTAAACAAAAGAATGGTGAATCCTTCATGATGTTTTTACAATGATGGAAATGCATGTTTAATAGGTATCCCCGGGATGTACCTGATCAAGAAAAAATGGACATATTCATTGATAATCTTATTAGTGAAATGAGTTATCAACTAAGGATAAAATGTCCTCCTTCTTTTGCCAAAATGATTGAAAATGTTCTGAAAATAGAGAACGTAATGGTAAAGAAAGGAGAACTAAAACTTTACAATAATTCATACAACAACAGTAACAACAACAATGACAAACCCAAGTTCTGGTCAAAGAATAGGAATGTCAGCAATGAAGGAAATGATGATAACAATACTGCAAAACAACAACAACCAATTTTCAATATATCAAGTCAAATCCCAAGCAAAAATAATCTAGAAAACAATAAAGCCAAGTCCTTTTTCTCTAATCCTTGGAGAAAATTCACAAACATTGGAGAATCTTTAGAATCAGCTCTAAAAACTTTGCTTGCTAACAAATTGATTGTTTTACCAAAAGCAAGAATTTATGAACCACCCATCAAGCCAAATTGGTGGAATGACAATCATTTTTGCAATTACCATTAGAATAAAGGACACCTAACAAATGATTGTCAAAGATTGAAACACATTATCCAAGATCTAATTGATAATGGAACCATCACAGTGGATAGCCATAAGACAAATGAATCTCACTTAGCTTTTAAAACTCCACTTCTGAACTATGATAAAGGGAAAACCAAAGTTAACAAAAATCCATCTTCAGAACCAACCAACGTTATCATTGTTAACAAAAATCCATCTTCAGAACCAACCAACGTTATCACAAGAAGCAAAGCAAAGGTAACCTTTCCAGGTATAGCAAAAGACCCAACGTCTACATCACAATAATACAATTTAGTAGAGCAATTACAATGAATACCCGCTCAAATATCAATTCTAGAACTTCTCAAAGTTTCACCTATGCATAAAGAAAGTTTGGAGAAAGCTTTAGTGGAAACAACGGTTTCAAAAGATTTGGATGTAGATCAATTCCAAAACATGGTAGGATATCTTATAGCTCCTCATTGCTTATCATTTTTTGAAAATGATGATGCATCCTTACAACATCCTCACAATGCTCATTTACATGTTGAAGTCTCCATTAATAAAACTCATGTCAAATGTGTACTCATAGATGGAGGAGCAGGCTTAAATATTTGTGCATTAAGTTTGATAAAAGCTTTGGGATATTCAAAGAATGCAGTGGACCCGAAAAAGAAAATAACCATCAAGGCTTACGATGAAGCAGAACATTCTTCTAAAGGAACTATTGTGCTACCAATAAGGATAGGACCTGTGGAAAAGGATACATTGTGTCAAGTTTTAGATTTGAATCTCTCCTACAACATTCTTTTAGGAAGACCATGGATTCACAAGATGCAAGCAGTTCCTTCTACATACCATCAATGTGTAAAATTTCCTCATGAAGGAAAATAAATCACTATAATTGTAGATTCTAGTCAATATTGTAATAATTTGAAGCCAACACAAGATACCACAGTTCCACATAACAGAGAATCAGTATATCCTACCAAGGAAATTCAAACAAAGTTATGGGAAAATTTTGAAGAAAAGCTCAAGTTAAATGATGAAGCAATGGGAAAGTATTCTTTGAATAATTTTCCACTTTCCCCTAAGTCATATGGAAAACCTACAGATATTCAATCAAAATCATCAGGAAAATCAAAACATATGTTTAAAGGGACATTTGTTAGTGCTGGAACTCTTAAAGAAGAAAATGAAGACAAAAGCATTCTTGATTGGTTATACAAGGATGAAGATAAAACTATAGCAACAGCAACAGAAGTCAATATTCCCATAAAACAATATGGCAAAGGATATGAAATAATGCAAAAGATGGGATATGAAGGAAAAGGACCAATTGGCAAGCTACATCAAGGTATTTCAGAACCTATTTGTCTGCATTCACAATCCATAAAAGATAAATCTGGGTTAGGATATCTGAAGTCTAATCAAAAGCAACACAATACTCAACAACAAAAATGGAGAAAGAAATCAGTTCCTAAAGGAGACAATTGGCAAGAAAAAATACATCAAGCGGCCAAAATAGTAACCAGTAAACAAAAAGAGCAAGAGGAACATGAAAAGAAAGAAGAGGAGATTATCATCCCAGGGAATGAAAAATCTTGTCAGCAAGTCCTAGAAATACAAACAAAAGAAAAATCTGAACAAGATATTCTAGAAGCAGTAAAAATAGAAAAGACAGAAATCAAAGAACTTTTTGTACCATATGACATTCCAGTATGGTATAGTAGAGTAATCTTAGATCAGAATTTAGAAACAGATTCCAATGAGTATGAATGGGGACTAGATGCCTTATCTACTACATCAATTAAAGAACACAATGAAGATCAAGCAGCTATTACAAAAGAAGACTTGTCTATTACAGAACAAAAGATAAAATTAGAAAGGAGACAAGAGAAACTCAGAATTCAGAGAAAAGAGGCATATGCAAAAAGAAAAGAGAATGACAAAAACAGCGACACAATGCCACAAGAAGTGCAAACAAGAATCAGATATGCAAGAACCATAGAAGAAATAAGATATCATCCAGTTGGATTAACTATTAGTCCAGAAGAAGCTAAGTTTGAAAGGAGAGAAAATCTGTTAAAAGAATCCTCTTTAACATGTACACAAGTCTATCAACTCCAAACTGCAAATGGAGTCAATCAGGAAGAAATTTGCAATACCAAAGACGTGTGTCTTGATATAATCCATTCATTTAAGGGACAAGCGTCAATTGAAGAACCACTTGAGTATGAACTACAAAATGCTAATATTAATCTTGTTAAGACTAATTCGGAAAATCTTGAGAAAGACAATTCTCAAAAACATTCAATCTATGACAATACCTATTCTATGATAAATTATGATCATTATGTCATGAATGTTGAAACACCTAATGATGACAGTGATTATGATTTACCCCTTCTTCATCCTGAACTAATTGATTGGGATAATTTAGATAACCCTGAACTAAATCTCTTTTCCAATGATCATGACTTAGCTATATACCTTAACGCTATTGAACCCATACCACCTAAGATATCTTCCACTACAGAATCAAGTGATGTTTCTCATAGACAGGAGAATACCAAACTTTCCAGTCACAAAAATGA
Organism: Cryptomeria japonica; assembly: GCF_030272615.1. Taxonomy (NCBI): domain Eukaryota; kingdom Viridiplantae; phylum Streptophyta; class Pinopsida; order Cupressales; family Cupressaceae; genus Cryptomeria; species Cryptomeria japonica. The sequence goes on from NC_081410.1 coordinate 257,314,042, forward strand.
AATAAAACAAGGAAAGAGACCTATTGTTGAAAACTATTTCATGGCAACGTTAGATCAATCAAAAGAGAAAATAAAGGGTGTATCTGATGGTGAAAACCTCCTTGAGGTGCTAGAAGATGGAAAGTTTGACATTTTTCCTGCATATTTTCAAGAGAGATCTGCTATCCTGATAGAACCAACAGAAGTAGTAAACATTGATACATCTATGGATCCTAAAATACTTCATTTTGTTGCCTCATTATCAGAAAGAGAGAGGAAAGAATACATGGAATTCTTTAAACAGAGGCAAATAAATTTTGCTTGGTCTTATGCAGATATGCTAGGACTTAACCCAGATCTTATCATGCATCATCTTAATGTGGATTTAAAAGAAAAACCTATTAAACAAAAGCTAAGAAAGATGCACCCACATATTGCTCTCCTTGTAAAAACTGAGCTCAAGAAACTATGAAGTGGGTCTCATAAGACCAGTGGCTTATCTAGAATGGGTTTCAAGTATTATACCAGTATCAAAACTAGATAAAAGCATAAGGGTTTGTATAGATTTCACAGATCTGAATAAAGCATGTCCAAAAGATGATTTCCTGTTACCAAACATTGATATCATAGTGGACTTATCGGCAGGACATGAGATGTTTTCATTAATGGATGGCTTCTCAGGATATAATCAAATAAGAATTGCACCTAAAGATCAATAAAAGACAGCTTTCACCTATGCATGGGGAACATACTGTTGGAATGTTATGCCATTTAGGCTTAAGAATACAAGAGTGACTTATCAAAGGGCTATGACGACAATTTTTCATTACATGATGCATACATTTATGGAAGATTATGTCGATGACATACTTGCAAAATCTCACACAAGAAAAGAACATTTGAACATTTTAAGCAATATTTTTGACAAGCTAGAAAGATATCAATTGAGATTAAATCCAAAGAAATGTGCATTCGGGGTAACCTCTGGAAAGCTCCTTGGGTACATTATATCATCTCGTGGCATTGAAGTCGATCCTGGAAAAGTTAAGGCTATTATGGAGATGGAATCATCTAAGAACATAAGTCAATTGCGATCTTTACAAGGTTGCAATCAATCAGATGATTTGTGTCCCAATTGGCCGATAAATGTCTTCCCTTTACCCATCTTCTACATAAAAATGTTCCATTCAAATGGGATCTAACATGTGAAGAAGCTTTCTTGCAAATAAAAGAATATCTTATGAGTCCTCCAGTACTAATATCACCAAACAAAGGGAAACCCTTGTTACTTTATGTCTTAGCAACAAGTGTATCATTAGGCGCTCTCCTAGCTCAGCATGATGATGAAGGAAAAGAAAGAGCAGTTTATTATATCAGCAAAAGACTTATTGGATATGAGTTAAATTATTCATCAATTGAAAAGATATGTCTAGCAGTTGTATTTGCAAGTCAGAAGCTATGACATTATATGTTGATTCATTCTATAAAACTAATAGCAAAGATAGATCCTCTCAAATATTTATCGAGCAAGTCAACATTAACGGGGAGACTAGCCAAATGGGTTATGATACTGAGTGAATTTGACATAGAATATGTTGATCGGAAAGCCATCAAGGGACAAGTCATTACTGATCAATTAGCTGATGCACCTCTACAAAATGACATGCCTTTGCACATCGAATTTCCTGATGCAGATATCTTGACAGTAAGTACAAACTTTTGGGAATTGTACTTTGATGGTTCTTATACTCAATATGGATCAAGTGCAGGAATCTTTTTTATCACACCTCAAGGACATACAATTCCGAAATCATATAGATTGCGATTTCCATGCACCAATAATACTGTAGAGTATGAAGCATTGGCTATAGGGCTCAAAATGGCCATTGAATGGAATGTCAAAGAACTACATGTCTATGGTGATTCACAACTTGTCATTAATCAAATAAATGATGAATATCAAACAAAGGATGATAAGATTATGCCATACAAACAGCTAGTGGAGGAATTTAAAGGACATTTTAAAGAAATCACATTCACCCAGATTCCCAGAAATGAGAATAAAGCAGTAGATGCAATGGCTACAATAGCATCTCTCTTGCAAAATAACGAGAATCAACAACGTTATGAATTTCTTGTGGAAAATATCTTAACCCCTACCATTCAACCCTAGCATACCTATCAAATTTGCCATAAATTAGGAACCAGTCAATCCTTATACGGTCAAACCTACCAATATTTAAAAGATCATATCCTTCCTTTGGAATTATCTCATAATCAACGAAGAAACTGTATCCGTCAGTCCTCTCGCTATACCATTATTGCTGATATCCTATATAGGTGTGGTCTAGATGGTACATTGTTGAGATTTCTTGAAAAAGATGAATCTGAGAGAGTTCTTAATGACATTCATGTGGGTATTTGTGGTACACACTCAAGTGGTTTAACATTGGCTAAGAAACTTATTCGTATGGGTTACTTTTGGCCTACTATAGAAAGAGACTCATTCACCTATGCTAGAAAGTGTAAACAATGTCAAATTCATGGAAATCTAATTCATGCACCAGCACAAGAGTTATATCCTATGACAGGATCATGGCCATTTTCACAGTGGGGCCTGGATTTGGTAGGCAAGATCAATCCCTCATCCTCTAACGGCCATAAATTCATTCTAGTTGCTACTGAATATTTTACTAAATGGATTGAAGTAGTGCCTTTAACAAAAGTGATAGGAAAACAAATATCCTCATTCATCTTGAATTATATAATCTGTCGCTATGGAGTTCCTATGACCATTATCAATGATAATGGAAGACCATCCAAAAATCAAGACGTGAAAGAGCTATGTGAACAGTTTCATATCCAACATAGATTCTCTACTCCATATTATCCACAAGGTAATGGTCAAGCTGAGGCATCAAACAAAACTATCTTGAAAATCTTGAAGAAAACAATCAATGAAGCTGGAAAAGACTGGCACATTCAGCTAAATCTCACTCTTTGGGCATACCGAACTAGTGTCCGCACTCCAACAGGGGCAACTCCATATTGTTTGGTCTATGGATCAGAAGCTATATTACCTATAGAAGTAGAGATACCTTTTCTACAAGTATCCTTGCATGGTCTTATACCAGAAGAAGAACAAAGAGTCTCTCGACTCCAGGAACTAGAACCGATTTAGGAATGTCACCAAAATGCAACAGACCATTTGAAAGTATACCAACAAAGAATGGCAAGAAGCTATAACCACAAAGTCAAGCCGCGCACTTTCCAAATTAGAGACATAGTTCTAAGGGAGAATCCGAGAAATCAGCAAGACCGAGAAAAGAAGGGAAAATTTGAACCAAATTGGCTAGGACCTTTTGTCATAATAGCAACATATGGATCAGGAGCATACAAGTTATCTACCCCTGAAGGTGATTGGTTTGATGAACCTATCAACTCTATCCATCTCAAGAAATTCTATGCTTGAGATGTAAAGTCCTGAAAAAAAAATCAATAAAAAGCATATAAAGTCCTTAAAAACTCAATAAAAAGTACATATAAATACAACAAAAATGCAATAAATTTAGATGGTGAAAACCTGGTAAATAGGCACTGTCTAAAAAGTGAGTTCCTCCATCCATGAGATCGCTTTGTGCACCTATCCACTCCATCCTCTCGCACTTATCACTTCCATCTATCTTATCTTATCCATCCCATCTTTCGCATACATTTTCTCTGAACCATTTAGCAAGAAATATGCAGCTTACCAACAATTATTAATCTTTGACATACTTGTCGTAGTCACTGTCTTAGATCTTATCAGAATCAATCAATCTGCATTTGTTTCTTGTCATGGTTTGGATATTGATCATTTCATATATCCATAATAATTTTTGTTTCCGCTGGGGGCAAAATCCTAATTCCTTTTGCTAAGGTGATCTTTTGAATCTTTGAAAAATCCAAAACATTCAGAAAACTTTTTTAAAAAACCAAAAATATCTAGGGTTTTGAAAACAAATAATGGTCAACAAAGCAACAAAAATCAAGGCATTTCATCAACAACTGAATCATGCAACTTAGAAACCAAAGAATAAACTAACAAGTAACAAAGGGTTATCAAAGATCATTCATCAAGATTATTATATCAGTTAATATTTATCATTTGCAAATGAAAAATCAAAAATATTTATCATTTGCATCATGTAAGTTATTACCATCATATCATTATTCATCTACTCATTTGCATCCATAAAATCAAAGCATATAAGCATATAGAACATCATCAAATAGAATAACATGCATAAATAAAAGCATCATCATATAGAATCCATGTTTGCATATAGATCATCATAAAATAATAAAAGTCTAAGTATACAATGATATCCAATAAACAATACAAATGCTCCAAATCAAGTCACGGCTGTCCTGTACCACTACCACCTGACTCTGTCTGTCTCTATGGCTGTGGGTGAGAAGATCCTCTAGATGCCTATCTACCATGCTCACCACTCCTTTGAGGAGGTCCCATGACCCCACCACTACTAGTATCTATCAACACGGTGGTCTGATAACTACCTACTCTCTGGCTCTCTGCAACTGCCTCCTCATATCATCATCGCCAGTAGGAAGTCTCCTTCCCGACTCGAAATAATGCTCTAATAGTGTCTGCTGAGAGAGTACCTGATCCAACCTACTGAATATGATCTAGAAGACCCTAAGTATCTAGTTGTCTCCTAATAGTTGTGTCTCTCTCAGTCATAAGAGTTTGTATCTGTGCTTGAAGCTGATCAATCTGTGCTCTCAGACTATCAATAGTATCATGCCCTGGCACATCATGCTATGGTATAACCACATCTGGCATATCCTGCACTAGTGCAACCTGCTCTGGTAAATCCTGTTGTGGTGCATGAACCCCAATCCCCTCCCCACCAACCTGTCCAACTGCTGGAATCTCAGTCCGAGTAACTCTCCGAACTCGTCGTCTAATCAAGGGAACATGATCCTCAGGATCCTCATCATCGCCACCATGAGCTGCAATAACCCTAGGATCTAGCTGAATCAGTCCAAAATCAATACCTCTCCCGCAACCCCCATCCAATCCAGTCACCCTGCCCCTATCACTGGCAATCCTCTAGGTGATCTCATCCCTACCCTGCCAGTATCCCTCCCAATCCGTCCAATATCTCTCCCACCCATAGGATGTGGTCTCTCAATCTTGCCAACCGGTCCAAATGGTCCTGGACTCTCAATCGTCGTCCTCTCCATCCAGGCCCACCACCACCACCACCTCCATCCCCACCATCATCTCCACCTCTCCCAGCCTCATGCGTATCTCTAAGCTCTCATCTTCATCCCCATCTCTTTCTAACAGGATCATCTGAATCATCATCATCATCTCCTGAGCTAGGAGGAGGATATGTCAAATCTATAATCTAAAGAAATCGATGAGCTAATAAATACTAAGCATACTCTGTAGTAACCCCAGGATCTAGAATGTGTAATCTCATATCATATGCCACTCTTAGAGTAGCAACAAACTCTGCATGAGCAATCTCAAATGACAAAGATGGTCCCCAATCTCGCCTATCTCTGTATCGCCGAGCATAAATCGTCACACTAGTAGGCATAGGCTGAATGATACCAAACTGTCTCAAAATCTGACCAATCAAATGTCACTCAGCAATGAAGGGTGTATGACCAATGAGATATCTACTCTACATGATAAATGGTAATGTCTGTGCATCTTCCATCCATGGCTCACAATCAACATATGGTCTCCAAGTGATGCTATCCAAAGAGTCAAGAACCCAACGCCAATACTCCATATTACCCAGATTGGGTCTGTGATGGATAGGCCAAGTAACAGCAATGTGCTCCCAGCACCAGATCTACAATAACGTGCATCCTATAGAAAAACTAGCACTCTCATCATACACAACCTGGTGAAGATCATGATATAAATGTGCTAGCATACAAACACCCCAAGCATATCGTGTATGATGTTGCATCATACTCAGTAGAACCTGACCCCATCCAACCAATAAACCTTGAGATCGCCTATCAGGACATATAAATCCCCCAATCAAACTAGCAAGAATAACAGGAAGAGTCTCATAGTACATCACCATATCTACCCATCAGATCTCTCCTCTACTGATGCTCTCATCAGCAAAAATGACTCTGCAAGCCTCGGTCCCAACGTGATCCTGATAATCATACTGCACTAGCTCCCTAGTCACTAGGATATGTAGAATCTTGTAGACATCCTCTAGGGTAACACTAATCTCACCCTTTGGTAGGTGGAAAGTGTTATGCTCACTATGCCATCTCTCGGCTAATGCAGTCAACAAACCTCTGTTATGCATAATCTCTGGCATAAACAATAAATGACGTAAACCACAGGCATCTATGTGTCTAATCTCAGCCTGGGATAACTCTGGAACTAAATGACGTATGGTTGGTAATTTCTCCCGACACTGGAGAACATCACGTTTTTCCTAATTTTTAAAAAAGAGAAATCAATCAATCATCATAATCTATCTATAAATCAAATCAAACTCAATCAATCATCATTAGCTATCTATCAATCAAATCAAACTGAATCAGTCATCAATTATCAAATTTATCAAATCAAATTGAAGCAACTTAAGCTATCAAATTATTTTAAACCTATCAATCAGGGTTTACTATCAATCACTGAGTTTACTCAGAACTCTGCTAAGCTCTTGCATCAGAAACTAAATCAGTTTCGTAGAGCTACTCAATCAAGCTAAACAAAGTTACTCAATCATCAAATCTATCAATCAAGCTAATCAAAGCTACTCAATCATCCAATTTATCACTCAAGTTAATCAAAGCCACTTTATCAACCAAGCTACTCAAAGCTACTCGATCGTGCAATCAAAGCTATCTATCAATCATGCAGTCACTCAATCAAGACTCTATTTAATCAATAATGTGTATTACACATATTAAATCTAATCATAAAAAGTGATTTTAAAACTTCGCACTTATCAAAAATACCAATTTTGAACAAAAGCGATATCTTTTTTAGCATATACGCTAAACAATGATGCATATGTGCTATTCTAAGCAAAAGCGCTATCCTATCAAGCATATGCGCTATTCTATGCAAAAGCGCTAACAATATATGCATTTGTGCTAACAAATCAAACAAAAGCGCTAAAACACACAAAAGCACTAACAATCTATGCATTTGCACTAACATACAAAGCAAAAATGCTAAATCAAGCATTTGCGCTAAACAAAATGGCATATGCGCTAAAGGAAATTGCATATGCGCTAATCTAAAATCGCAAAAATTTCAAAAATTCAAAAACACGCCTAAAACATGAAATTTTGAACAAAAACTTGAAAACAAAGCTCGGGATAGGAAACATATTGGATAACCATACTCGACCAGTCACTGATATCGTCGCACACACTCAAATCAATGGTTCTCCATGGGAATCACCATTTCGCCACCTCAGCAAGAAATATTCTCTCCAAAAGCTGACAAGGATAACAATGAAGTTAAAATTAGCCTTGGTTAATTTTATATTTACTATTTGAAGAGTAATTAATTTCCAATGGGGCAATTTAATTTTTTTTTTACAAATGAATTTAATTGACTAAATTTTTTATCATGAGATTAATCATTCAAACTAAAATTTTTGACAATTTCATGATCAATCTCCTGAGGGGGCACACATTCTGGATTTTCAATTTCTATCAAGTGCACTATCGAGACTTGATTTAATCTTTGAAATAATGTTGTCTTAACATCATTTCAAAGAGGGGCCAAATGTATACACCTAAAATTGGCTATGAGCAATTAAATAAATATTTTATATTTATTTAATAATTATTCATCTATTAAATAGTTAATTTGAAAAGATTAATTCATTTAATTCATTTAGTGTCTTTCTATTAATTAATATTTTATTAATTAATTCATTTATCCTATTCTTCTAATTAATTAAATATCTAATATTTAATTATTCTATTCCTCAAGTTAATTAAATATCGAATATTTAATTATCTTCTCCAATCAATTAAATATCCAATATTTAATGGTTATTCTCCTATCCTATAGTCTCAAATATTAAATGATTTCCTAAATTATTTAATCCCTTTATCCAACTCACCCTCCATCTCCACTTCATCTTCCCTTTGCCAACTCATCAAACATGTGGCTAAGGAAATTAATATTTCCTAAATATTAATTCATGATTTATCCTCAACTTCCAAAATTAATGAAATTGTGTATGTACACACATTTCATAACCATTTCCTATATTCTCTCCAACACCCCTACATCTTGGGAAGGACTTGAGTCCACTTGTCCTACCATGCCTAAATTTCCTCCAACCATCCCTAGATTCCCTCAATCAGCAACCCAGTCAAGGTGAGATGAGTGACACTTGTCTTCTCCTTCCCCCTTTCTCTCAACCTTCACCTTTTCTCATAGCCATTCAAATCTGTAGATCTGATCATGACCATTGATCTAAGCCACATCATCTAATCCTCTCAAAGTCTATAAAATCAAGAGCTTCAGTTGAGAGGAAGTTAGTCTTCAAAATAGTTTTTCAATTAATCATATGCATCCATGAGTTTTTGAAGCAAATAGCAAATATCATTTTAGCAATATAATCATATAGCATTATCATTTTAGCATAATCATGTAGCTTTGCATATCATACTATCAGTTAACTACAAGTTATCAGTCCATTCTTCATATGCCATCTTGGAGGCCAATAGTGCATTGTTTGAGAGCACACCATCTGCAACCAGGAAGAGTGGAGTTAGGACACAATGAGACATAAGCCCATGAAGGTAAAATAGTGTTTTATTTTAATATTTATTTCATGCAATTTCATTGGTGGATTTTGGATTTCCTATATGCATTTCCATTGTATTTTGTGAAACTAACTTATTACAGGTAATATTCTAAGGATGAAATTCAGGCTCACACAATAACCAATTACCAACTAATGATATGAAGATACAGTTGAAGGATAGTATATCATTGGAAAATGTAAACCAAGATTCCTATATCTATGTATGTGCTTTACTCTCAATCATGACGATCAATCAATATTGATATTTGTATTTACATTAATGCCAAAGGGGGAGAATGTTGGCATTGCATGAAGATTGCATTGGAGAAATTTGGAAGTGTTGTCATTGATGTCAATTTCAACCAGTAATGAAGAAAGTATTACAACTGATAATGATGCAGTAAAGCAATCGGTGATGATACAGTGAAGATCAACCAATATCCCTCAACCGGTAACCCTAACCAGTTGAGATGCAGAACCCTAACCGATGAAGTTTGGAGATCGGTTGTGATGATTTATGACTGAATGATGATCGGTGATGAAGATGTCACGTAAGCATGTTGCACATGATGGTTTTTGAAATGGATTTGGCGCGTAAGTGATAATCATTTATCTTGGGAATGATCAAATGCATAGTATGAAGTGACAAATGTGTGATGAGTTACAGATTCAAAGTGTGGTGATCCAAGAATGGTTGTAGATGCCTAGAAGAATGTAATGTTGATTGCATGTTATCTAACAGTCAAGATTGAACCAATATATTTGTAATCTCTATGAGATTTGTAGGGTTTGTGTTGAGTTACCGACCTGATGTATTTTCTCATAAGGTTGATGATTTGTTTCAATAGAGTGTTGTCAATTTGGTTAAGTGTCAAAGTGATTGTTGTCGAACGAGGAGGTGTATCTACAGAATGTTGTGAAGGCAGATAGGAGTTGTAAAGGATCTAATTCAACAAGGAGATCAATCAAGAACTATTCTTCTCTAACCATTACAATAGTCAAATCCCTTAACCGGGTAAGCTTTAACAGACTTGTTGTTGAAATCCTCTAACCAGGTGATCCATTAGCTTGGATTTGAAATCCTCCATTGAGGTTGCCTTTAACAGGGTATTTGTAGTCAATCCCTTAACCGGGTGGTCCTTAACCGGATCTATTCCTAACATTACATTATTGTATAAGCTTCTAACAAGGCTTGGCTCCTAAGAAGGTGAACTTCAAAAGATTTCAAAATACTTGTGGGTATTCATCCCCACCGTGGTTTTTCCCATTTGGGTTTCCACGTGAAAAATCATTGTGTCAAGTGGTGAATGATTTTATGGATGTGTTTTTGATATGGTTGATTTGAATGACTGGTAAATCTGCATAAATATATTTGAATGACCAGAAATGATCTAAAACATTTTTTTACTGGTATTAGTAAAGTGATTTAAGAATTTTGTCAAATGGTGTTTAAGTTTCAAGATTTGTTGCATTGTGTCACTGAGTATTAGGACAATCGATAAAGTTTAACAGTGCAGTTGCAAATTTGTCCGAGTATCTAAACTGGTATGCTTTATGAGTTGATTCGGAGTTGAAAGTTTGTTTGGTGAAAGTTTAGTTTATTTTCTATCTACTAATTCACCCCCCCCTCTCAATTGTTGACCAGATCTTTATAGTTTCATCATATTATTAGAAATGCATTACCCTAAGTAAAATTAGGTAAAGTGTAATTATGAGACTTAATTTACACCAACACTCCCCCTTAAGTGCAACTTGGGGAAGTGTAGACTCAAGCTAAAAATGCAAGATTGGTCTTGACTACTAGGCCATGTTAGGTACCCATGTATAAATTCAAATGCACATAAACCAATGCAATGTCTCACAAACCAAGAAAGAGAGAAAACCCCAATGGGAAAAACTACCCCCCCCCCCCCCAAAAAAAAAAGAGAGATGAAAACTATACAAAATAAATGTCAAAGGAGTATGAGAAGGACAAAACCCCATGTGAGGAAAAAGTCCCCCCATAAGAGAGAAAGAAGAGAGACCAAGTAGACCCCCCTCAATGTAGAATTTGCACCAATGGTAGAAGCTCAAAACTAAATAAAGAAACTGCTCCACAATCATCAAACAACATTCCTCCACTTGGGGAGAAACAAAACCAAAGGTGAATCCATGAAGTCTCCCCAATCATGAAGGGAAGATGTAGGAAAAAAATTCAAGATGTATAGAGTCTCTGAAAAACAACTCAAGTGTCTCCATGTCAATGCTAAAAGTTACCCCCTCAAAATCATGTGTACTGGTCCACACTACTGAAAAAGGCAATCCAATATCTAGTAGAGATAAATGTAGAACATGATCCAAAGACTCACATGTCTCCTCTAAGGATAAAGAGACCTCATCCAAGTGTTGTACATAAGAATCCACAAACATATCAACCTCAAAAGAATGATCATGTAGAGAATGAACAAGAGGTTCAAAGTGTTCACTTGCAACAATCAAAGAAGGATCGTCTTCATCAAATAGAAGATGAATATCATCAATGATGTCTCCCAAATCTGCAATTTAGGACTCCACAAACAAGCCTGCAATGTTTGTCAAGTAGTCACCCAATAAACTGAAGCTAGAAGACAAGGTATATCCTATTGCATTGAATCACAAGAAGGCAAAATTGTAGCAACATCAGCATAATCAGGTGTAATAGTATATGTGATATCAAGAGGAGGAGGCTCAAGAATGGGTTCACATGTGAGAACACCCAAGTTCAAGTAACCAAAGTTCTCCTCGATATCTAAATTATCACAAGAAGTGTGATCAACATATGAAGAATCAACCTCATCAGTAGGAACAAAATCTGCAAAGGAATACAATCAAGATGCATGATTCACCACCCCTCTAGCATTAATAGCTCTAGTCTCCAAGTCTCTAATGATAACTCAATCAGGTGTGAACTCCACAGTTTTCCTTGTTACCCCATGAGTGATCTAATAGATGGAAATAAGATTGTTTGTCAAATGGGGTACACACAACACATCTTTGAAGGAGTTATCCCCAATGACAATAGATCCTTTCTCAATCACGTTCATATATTTATGATTTCCCATCAAAATCAATGGCATGTTGCAAGGCTTAAATGACCAGAACATAGATTGTGAAGATTTCATATGAGTAGAAGCTCCTAAATCTAAAAGCCATCTCCCTGAATCATGACTTCAAGTATCACAAAGAGCTTGTCCCTTACCTTTTGACTACAAGGAAGGGAAAGGAGATGAATCCTTCTTCTTGTAAGTGGATGGTAAATCAATGTCGTTCTTCTTGATGATGTTGGTCAACTCATCAATCTGCTTAGTGTGGCAATGATGCTCATCATGACCATTTTTCCTGCAATATGAACAAGAAAGCCTCTCCTTATATGATTTTCCCTTAGGTGAGGATGTAGACTCCTTTTGTTGTGGATATGAAGATTGTGCTCTATATTGTTGTGTCTTAGGCTTGAAATTCTTATGCTTCTTGTTGGAATCCTTTCCTTGATTCTCTTGATTAACAGCCAAAGCCAAGGACTTTGAAGGCTTGAGAATCCCCATGCTCAACAACTTTGATTGCTCCAACATCAACATTTTTGTGAATGCATCAAATGAAGGCATAGTGAAAGAACTACCCACTATCAAGCGATAAGTTTGGAAGCTAGAAACAAACGCTGCATATTCTAATGGAAGCTTTCCCAATAGGTTGTAGACCAACTGTGCATCCTTCTTATTAATGCCACAATCCTTCAGTTGTGCTCTTAGCTCATTTGCCTTGGTGACATAGTCTTGGATTGTATAAAAGTTCTTGGGATCCAACATGGTGAGATCATTATCAAGTTGATAGCCCCTAATCTTCTCAATTTGGCCATACAATTTTCCTAAGACATCCCATGCATCTTTAATTGTTTTACACTTGTCAATGTGAAAGATGAGATCCTTTGATATATACTTCCTCAATGCCCCTATTGCCATAACAATTCTAGTGAACCATTCCATGTGAGAATTATGACCAGCTTTAGGATTAGCTAGTGCAGTGATAGTTCCATCAATATAATGAGTTAATCCCTTTTGCATTAGCTTACTCCATACATTAGTTTTCCATGAAAGATAGTTATGTAGAGTTAAAAGTGGAAATTTAGGAGAACCCATAGCAACAAAATGAAATAGCACAAAGAAAAGAGAGAAACAATCACACAAGACACCCCCCCAATTTCACTCAATCAAAGAACCCCCACCCCCCTCCCCCCAAATCATGATTTGACACTTTATACTTAGTGCATGTACACTGGGCCACTTGCAAAAAAAAGGAAAAATGGACTTCTGATTTCAACTTTACAACTGCTCTAAATAGGCTATAAGAGACTCCAAAAATACTCAAGTGATCTAGATTGAGATCCAAGCAAAATACAAGTACCAAATAGGCCAAAAATGACCAAATATTAAAAGTATAATTTCTACTCAAAATAGTGAAAATCTGATAGCACCACGTTAAAGTAGACAAAAAATGATGTACTTTAAAAAAAATGGCACCTAAAAAGGTCTTATGAGCCCAAATGAAGCCTCTGAAGTTGCAAAATCGAGGATTGGATAGGTATAGTTATGAAAAACTAAAAATTCTGAAAAAATTGTCCACCAAAATTAGAAAATACCACCACCATTGCAGAGAGCACGAAACATTAGCCCAAATAAAAAAAATTGCACTAAAAAAGGAGCTAAAATGAGTGATATATGGGCATTCAAAGTTCACCCTCAAAACCAAAAAGTTCAATGAGAGGTGGTCCAAAATTTTCAAAAAGTTGCTAACACAGGCTGACATTAGTGTGTGTGTGAAAAAGGGTCTGTAGCTGCAAGCACAACACTTCAATTAAGTCATTATATGTATGGTTAGTAAATCAATAATCAATAAGTAATAAACCATAACAAAGTGACTAATTGCCTTCTAAAAGATGCGAGTATAAGATTGCTCTCAGATTTTTATAAGCAATACCAGTGACTAGACTACAGCAAGATGAAGGATTTAATCTATATGATATTAACTATATGGATGCAAAATGGATGAATAATTCAAGCAAATAATGAATTCAAGCAATATGGATTCAAGCAATGATGGATGCAAATAATCTAAAAAACACAATGATCTTCAATGACTCCAGAGCGAAATTAGCGTGATAATAATCTCCAAGCATGTTCTCAAAAATATATGGGGTGAATTGGAATGAGAGCTGAAGACTGAATTTATAGAGAATCCTCAAGAGAAAAGCTAAAAAAAAGCTCAATTTAGGATTAATTGAAAATAATTGAGAAATCAGGTTTAGTTAACCTTGAGATAGATTCCAATTATAGTTTAATTGAAATGCATTCAAATTGGAAGTCCAAGTTGCATTGGAAATAATAATAAATTAATTCCATGCATTTGTGATAAAAATAGATAATTCTTTTATTAAAAGAGTCTTTTCAATGCAACTGAACTTCTTTTTCTGAGAAGCTTTTAGTTCCAATTTTAGAGAATAATTCAATAATTCAATTAATTGCTTTTATGATTTCAAGTTCTAAATTTAGAACAAGAAATAATATCTCAAGTTTGATTTCTCTCTCAATTCAATTCTTTTATTTTAATTTCAATTCAACTCTTGTTTTGTAATTAATTCCTCTTTTGTAATTAATTAATTCCTTTTGCATGATTAAATGTCAATTTTATTAATTAATTAAATATGCAAGGATATTTAATAAATTAAATAAGATAATTGATCAAAATGATATTCTTGGAATGATTCAATTAATTAAATAAATATTTAATTAATATTGAGTAATTGATTTGCCATGTGATTTTTGATGATTGAAGAATTAATAATGTGCTCAAGATTGATTTAATTGCCTTTGGTTAGGACCTTGGTGATGTTGTCGAGATTAGGGGCCCATGGTTTAGATGACCATTTTTAGGGTATTACATTTGCCCCTCTTTGAATTAATGTGCGAGCAGCGTGTTGGTTCAAAGAATGTGTGATGTCTAGGAGATGTCAGTTCTAAACTTGAATGATCATGAACTAGATGAAGAGCAAGGTGTTTAGCTTGATTCGAAGCGACAAAGTTGAATGAAGTTTGATTAAAGCGATACCATTCCCGAACTTGATTGAACTGAGGAACAATAAAAACAAAAGATACTGAACTTGAACTTGATTGATCAAGAAGCGGATCTTACTGATCTAGAACTTAATTGAACTTGAATGCAGTGAGTGATGATAAAAATTGATCTTGAACTTGATTGATCAAGATGCGATGAGCGAAGATAAATTGTTCAGCTTGATCAAGAAATAAATACTGAACACCTGCTCAAATTGAGTGTGATCAAAGATACTCTTTAAACTTTTGATTGAATTTAAATGAATAATCAGCTTGATTTGAAGCGATGAAACTGAGGTGCCCCTAGCAATTGATTCAATTCAGATGATCGAGAGATCTCAACTTGATGTGAAGCGATGAAGCTGAGATGCCCCTTAGAAAATAAGAATTAATTAATTTTCTTTAGAATATTTTGCTCGACTTTTGATGAAGATTTGAAAAAAATATATCTCGACTTGTGAAGATGTGAAGTCATAAGGTCATGAGTATGCCCCCTCGAGAGTGAAATCAAAAAATAGCGAGGGATTGATGATTATAGGCAATTGTTGGGTGAAAATAAGTTATTTGAGCACAAATTGATTGTGAGGAATATTTGAAGAATCGGCGTTGATTGATGAGTTAAGCGCAGAGTTGATCGTAAAGTTGATGTGTAGAAATGAAATTGAATTAAGCGTTGAAATTGAGCGCAATTGGAAGAAAAAATGAGCAATTGATGAAAAGAGTGCTAAGTGATCCAAATTGTGAAATTGACTAGCAAAATGATCTTGAATTTTGATTTCGATCCTGAATATGGAATCAGAATGGTCAAATTAGCTAAGGGTACAATTTTCATGTCCATCGGAGCAAGTTGAAAAATTTGGGTTTTTGGCTATAAATGGGATGAAAGTGTCATTTTCAAATCATGTTAACCCTCCAAGTTTGAAAATTCAAAAAGCCTTCTGTGAAGAAAATAGTGGTCCCTACTTCTATGCATTGATTTGAGTACCAGAGATGTCATAATCGACCTCAAAACTATGAGCTAGCGGTAAGTGATCGATCATAAGCCTCTTTATGTTTTCAATTTTGATTTTTTTTGCTCATTTTTCAAGTTTTTCGCATGTTTGGGGTCGGGTTTCACATTTTATCGTGCGAGGCAGGATTCTATCTCGTACGAGTAACTGTTAAAATTTCTTTTGCCATTTAAGGTCATTAGAATTATCGTTCGAGCCCTACCCTTGTATCGTACAACAGGTCTGTAAAAAGACCATTTTCTCGTGTGAAGTCCAATAAATTGTCGTTTTGGGTTGTTTTATCGTACGACAGCTATTCCTGACTCATATGAGATGTTGTCCCTCTGTGTTTTGTCGTTTGGGAGATAGTGAGCATTTTTTAAGGTATAAACGTGAAAATTTGATTTTGCATTTGACTTAGTTGGATTTGCATGATGTTTTACTTCTCTTGTAGGCTCATTTGGAATGTTTTTTTATGCTTCTTTGTTGGGTTTTTGCAGGTTCGATTACCTCCTATGCTCTTCAGATGCGTATATCCTCCTACTATGGTATTAGTTTGACATTTATCTGAGGTTGAGCAGGCTCATATTAATGTATGTGGTTTGACTCATCTTCTTGGTTTACTAGATATCTGTTTGAATCACGGTATGCTCATGACGTTGGTAGAGCGTTTCCATTCCGAGCATAACACCTTTCATCTGCTGGTGGGGGAGTTGACTATCACTCCCGAGGATGTATATAGGATCCTCCATATCTATTTTACTAGGGATAAGGTGGATTACATTTTAGGGCACCTTCTAGGATTACAGGCAGTGAGGCATGTCTTCAGGGATCCTGACATTTTGACCCGTTCCATTAGTTGGGACATATTGATGAGCAGATATAGTGAGGAGTTTCCTCTGGCGTGTGTTCTAGCAGGCTTCATCAGTTGTTTTCTGATGCCAAATAGAGGGCAGCAGGGTTTCCAGTGTGGTTGGGGCAGGATGTTGATGAGATTGATAGAGACCCCTCAGAGGCTTGGTTGGGGTTCTTGCTTGTTGGCTCACATGTATCGCGAGATGCATGAGATCATATATAGAGATGGTCAGAGCATGGTCGTAGGTGTATATATTTTATAGGTTTGGGCTTGGGAGCATCTTCCCATTTGTTAGCCTATTGTAGATGATAGTAGAGAGCTTGGGTAGCCGATTATATACAGTTATGCCAGTTATATTATGCAACCCCATCTGGGCAAGACAGATTTTTGGCACCGATAGTTAGATGATTTGATAGCCATAGTGTGGAGACCGTATAGAGGTTTGGAGCCTTGGGATGACTGGCAGCTAGTTCGCATGGACCTTTTTGTCACACGCCCACTTATTGGGAGATCACAGACTATTGTGGAGCGGTTCATTGTTTCTCGAGTGATGAGGCAGTATGGTCAGCCTCAGGGGATCTCATAGGAGTATACAACGTATGCGGGTTAGGCAAATGAGGAGAGATAGGGATGGTCTCCATGGTTATCTTATGCCTTGGCCATGCAGGAGTTGACTAGTCTATAGCACCTCATATGGGATTATATGAATGATGTAGCAGATGCAGGGGCATTGCCCTAGTACAGAGAGTGGTTCCAGCAGCATCCTTTTCCTAGGTTTTCTAATCTGGGTGAGCAGGCGTCGCACATTGAGGATATTAAGGATGATGCTCCCGCATAGGTACAGGGACAAGATCCAAGACAGGACTAGAGACAGGGACAGGGACAGAGAGTCGAGGCTCTGAGGCGGACAGGTGGTGATCCTGGTGCTAGTAGCAACAGGGTTCCAGCTAAGGGTGGACAACAAAGGGGTGAGGGTGGATCCCTTGGGAGAGTAGGAGTGAGATTGGGTGGAGCTGAGGAGGAGCGAGCAACTCTGAGATAGGTCTGACAGTGGAGGGAGGAGCAGGGTGGTACTGGAGGTGGAGAGTCGGCGAGAGAGCAGGGGACAGACGCAGGATGGTTGATGAGAGCACGTCTTGCAAAGGTGCAGTCATAGTTGATAGTGGCTCAGACTCAGCTAGCAGAGCGAGACCGGCAGCTTGCAGAGGTGAGGGTTGAGAGAGATCATCAGCTTACGGAGTTGAGATCAGAGCGTGATTGATAGCTAGCTGAGCTGAGAGTAGAGCGTGATCGTCAGCTCGCGACGATGAGAGCGGAGCGAGACACTCTCCAGCATGAGGTTTTGCATCAAAACAGCAGGGCAGCCTACTATGTTGCAGCATATAGCGTGGCAATTCCAATAGCGCAGCAGGTGATCCCCTATTCACAGTATATGACACGTTTAGAGGGAGATCGGGCACCTCGACGGGATCTTGATCATCAGGCTCCTCCTCCTCCATTGGGCGATGAGGGAGAGGCCCGGAGCTAGATATTCTTTTTGTTGCTCGGATATTTTTTTTTGTAGACACACCCTTTTTTTTGTAGCCTATATGATTCTTTCTCCGATGGGAGTTTGTATATGTCATTCGACATCATTTTGTACCTTTAGACTTGACATGATATATATATATATATACGAGATCCGATTTGACTTCATCGTACTTGTGTTGATTTGTTTATGAGATGTCTTTTATATGCTTTATTCTATATGTATGCATTTCTTTTCAATATGAATTTATGTAATGCAAATGATTATAGATGTCTATTTTTCTTTTCTTTTCATATACAAATAAATGAGTATGTAACGAGTAATACAATGTTTTCATTTTGCTATGCAATAAGATGGATGCAGATGAGTGAATAATGAAATGTATGAAGCTATATCAAATGTTTATGTATGCAGCTAAACATCTCAAAACACAAATACTCGATCGAAGAAATGATGATAAATAGACCACTTAACATAAGAAATGATGATGCTTTTAGCTCTCATTTAGAAGATAAAGAGATTATTACCATACCAAAATCACTCTAAATTCACAAAATATGCAGAATGAAATGCAGAATGATATGCGAAATGCAACCTAAACCTAGTCATTGGATTTAAAATGCTTTAGATTCATCACTGAGCATAATGAACACAACAGGCAGATTAGAGTTCCTTTCTTTTTCAATGTGCAATATGTATTATCTTGTTTGCAATGGCCCTTTTTTCGTTCATATCCTTGGACAGATTTCACAGGGACCCGAATTGCATCATAAATAAATTCCCTCAAAACAAACAAAGAAATGATATGGACCTCCTTGTAGCATACAAATAAGCGGAGTCAAGGTATGTGAGGTGATTTCACCTTGATGTGAAAGCTCTTATCACAGATACCTAGCTAATTTAGATGTTTCCAGATCATCAGAATCATTCCTACAAGCAGAAAACAAAGAAAATAGTATGCCCCCAATCATTGCTCCTCTTAGTCACAATAGACTTCCTCAAGTTACTCAGAGGGATAATAATCGAAAACCAATATAAAAGACAGCACGCAAAGAAAACTTTCAGTCATAGCTCAAACTGTTTAGTGATTGTTTTTCGTTATGTTGTTTTGCTTGTTAACTCAGTGATAAAAACTCTTTGGTAGTTAGGAGACAGGTGATTGACTCAGAGTGGATGACCAAGTTTCACTGACGGAAAGATGACTTGGTTAACATTGCTTAGGACATGTGAATTGCTCTGTCAAGTAACCTAAGACTAGGATGTTGATCAGTTTCAAGTCATGAGGGTTCCAACGAACCAAGATGTCACAAAAGTGACTGAAAAATATGTACAAGTGAAAGAAAGGATGTATGAAAGCGGAAATGCCAATGTTGCATTGATAGATGGAGCGCTTGAGTACATGAGGCGCCTGTTTGCCAGGTTTTCACCTGCTTGGCAGAGATTCATTTTTATTTTATTTTTACCAAGGTGCCTGTTTACCAGGTTTTCACCAAGGCATTTTCTCTCTTTATATTTTTTTTTCTTTTTTCTTTTTTTTGTATTTTTATGATTTTTCTGATTTTCTATTTTTTATTTTTTTAAGACTTTTTCCGATTTTTAGGATTTCTTCAAGACTTTTTCCAGTTGTACAAGTTGACGACACAGAGAATGCTAAGCGAATAATTTCTTCAAGTGGATGGTGTTAATCGGTTCATAGAGCTATTCTCCTTCTGAATTTTGAGAGTTGATAGGCACCAGAGCCGAATACTGCAGTAACGATGTAGGGACCTAGCCAGTTGGGTTCAAAATTCCCTTTGTTGTCTCGAAACTGTTGATTTTTAGGATTTTCTCTCAGAACTAGGTCACCAACCTAAAATTCTCTTTGTCTAACTTTCTTGTTATATCCTTTGGACATTCTCTTCTGATATACTCTGAGGTGATCAAACGCCACTTGCCAACACTCATCTAGCAATTCGAGCTCTTGCAATCTACATATTCTATGATCTTCATCAGTAACAAGACCTTGCAAAGAAACTCTTAGAGATGGCATTTCTACTTCAGAAGGTAGTACTGCTTTAGACCCATACACCAAAGAGAAAGGTGTAGCCCCAGTAGGTGTTCTGATACTTGTTTTGTAAGCCCATAGTGTAGGATTGAGCTGCAGATGCCAATCCTTCCCAGATTTGTTCACTGTTCTGTGCAAGATAGTCAGTAGGTTTTTGTTAGACACCTCAGCTTGTCCATTACCTTGAGGGTAATATACTGATGACCAGTGTTGCTTTATTTTGAATTTCTCACAAAGCTCGTCCAGATCTCTATTCTTGAACTGTCCTCCATTATCAGTCACGATGGACGAAGGTATCCCATATCTGCAAATGATATAGTTTAGGATGAACAAGGTGACTTTTTTACCGGTTGCTTTGATGAGTGGAACCGCCTCTACCCACTTGGTGAAATACTCAGTGGTAGTTATGATAAATTTGTGTCCGTTGGATGAAGCAGGATATATCTGACCAATGAGATCAAAGGCTCGTTGCTAAAAGGCCAGTGTGTAATAAATGGTATAAGGTCCCTTACTGAGGCATGTATGAGATTTCCATGAAGCTGACATTTCTCACAAGTCTTAGCAAATTTGATGGCGTCTTTTTCCATGTCTAGCCAGTAGTAGCCAACCCGTAGTAGTTTCTGAGCTAAAGTAAGACCATTCGAATGAGATCCACAAATACTTTCATGGACTTCCGATAATGCACGTTTAGATTCTTCAATTTCTAGGCACCTAAGCAATGTACCATCCAAACCTCGTCTAAATAAATTGTTAGCTATGATAACATACCATGAAGCATTTCAAGTTAGGTTTCTTTTCTCATTTCAGGTAAGATTTCTAGGGATAATTTGGTCGCATAGATAGGAGTAGATGTGGTTGTATCAAGATGAGTCATGTCCAATAATAGAATAGACTATTTGGGTCTTAGGAGAATCATAGGCGGGGTAATATAACTCTTCCACCAGGAAATCAAAGAGAAATTTGGACTCTTGTAACTCAGGTATAGATGCCAAGATGGTCATAGCATCTACTGCTCTGTTTGCGGATCTAGGAATCTGCTGGAATGATACAAAAGCAAAATACTTCTTAAGATCATCAACCATTCTCTTGTAAGGCATCAATTTCTCATCTCGAGTCTGATATGTATCGTTGATTTGATTAACCACCAGTTGAGAATCTCCATAGATATACAATTCTGCAACCTTCCATTCAATAGCTAGTTTTATCCCATTCACCAAAGTTTCATATTCTACAATGTTGTTTGTGCAAGGTAATAGAATCTTGTAAGACTTTGGGATTGAGTACTTTTGAGGAGTAATGAATAATATTCCAGCACCTGAACCATTTTGAGTAAAGGACCCATCAAAGAACATTTTCCAAGGTTGTTGAGTAAGATGCATTATAGATTCATCTGGATACTCTATGTGTAGTGGTTGAGAGTCTTCAAGCGGAGCTTCAGCAAGTTGATCAACAATTACTTGTCCTTTTATGGCTTTTCATTCCACATATTCAATGTCAAACTCTGTAAGGATCATGACCCATTTCGCTAATCTTCTTGTAAGTGTTGCTTTATTGAGAAGATACTTGAGTGGATCAATTTTGGCTACTAGCTTTACTAAATGTGCTAGCATGTAGTGTCTCAATTTTTGTGATGCAAAGACTAACACCAAGCATGCTTTTTCTATTATAGTGTAGTTCATTTCATAAGACACCAATGTCCTGCTGATGTAATAAATAGCTCGTTCCTTTTTATTGTCATCTTGTCGTGCCAGAAGTGCCCCCAGTGATGAATCAGTCACTGATATATATAAGATTAGTGGTTTACCCTGAATCGATGGCATCAATATCGGTGAATTGGTTAGGTACTCTTTGATTTGCTGAAGATGTTGTTCACACTGCTGATCCTAGTTGTATATTACTCCTTTTCTCAATACCTTTGTGAAAGGTTGAGCTTTGTCTGCTAGCTAAGAAATGAATCTTCTAATGGATTAGAGACGTCCCTGTAGACTTATCATTTGACTGATGTTCTTCGGAGGTGGCATTTTTATTATGGCTTGGACCTTCTCAGGATCAACCTCGATTCCCTTCTTTGAAATGATGTAGCCAAGTAGTTTACCAGATGTCACTCTGAATGCACACTTCTTTGCATTTAACCAGAATTTGAACTTTTCCATTCTGTCGAGTATAAGACCTAACTCTTGAATATGCATTGATCTTTTCATAGTCTTCACTAAAGTGTCATTAACATAATCTTTCATATTCTTATGCATCATATCATGAAAAATGGTAGTAACTACTCTTTGATAGGTTACTCATGCGTTCTTTAGCCCAAATGGCATGATGTTCCAGCAAAAGGTTCCCCATGCATAGGTGAAAGTTGTCTTTTCTTGATCTCCAGGAGCTATTTTGATTTGATTATATCCGAAGAATCCGTCCATTAGTGAGTACATTTCATACCTAGCAGTCATGTCGACTATCATATCAATGTTTGGCAATGGAAAGTTGTCCTTCGAACAAGCTTTGTTAAGATCTTTGAAGTTAGTGTAATCTCTGATAGACTTGTCTACCTTTGACACAAGTACTGTGTTTGAAATCCATTCAGCATAATCTATAGCTCTAATGAATCCAACTTTTAGTAGTTTTTCTAGCTCAACCTTGACTAATAGTGCTACATGCGGGTGCATCTTACGGAGTTTTTGCTTAATTGGTTTTACTCCTGGTGTAATTGAAAGATGGTGCATAATGAGATCAGGATCCAAGTCCGGTATATCAGAATATGTCCATGCAAAGTTTATTTTCTTTCCTAAGAATAGATGAGTGAACTCCTTCAATTCTTCTGATGATAGTGATTGAGCTACATGAATGATGTGTGGTGTCTCTTGACTTCCAATGTTCACTGGTTGATTTGGCTCGATCAATATTAAGGACCTTTCCTGGAAATGACTTGGCAGTATATCAAGTATCTCACCTTCAGGCACCTCATAGAGGTTTTCACCTTTAGGTATGTCCTTTATTTTCTCTTTTTTAGATTCTTATACTGCCACAATGTGGTTTTCGCCATCAAATCTTTTATTTTTATTTTTCTTGTTTTTGCGACTAAGATACTTGATATCTGCTTCAGTCATATTTTCACTATGTTCACTGGTGGAAGAGTCCATAGGTTTGACTACATTGAGATAATAGGCTAACGTATAGTCATTGGCAAAAGTAGGTATACTCATGGGCTGGTTTTGTAAAGTACAGTCAATCAATTTGGGGTGTACCAAGGATAAATTTTGGATAGATTCAAGAACATTCATGGTATTGTTATCATAGTGGCAGATTGAAAAGTCGAGTTCCAGAAGGATACCTTGCGTAAGTGTCTCGAGACCAGGAAGAGTCAGATCATGATTATTAAAGCTCACGTTAATATTTAGTTGATCTAATCTGATAGACATACTTGTAACATCGTTCACTATGCTAGATTGGACGTCATATCATGGTTTAACAACGATAAGATCAATAGACAAATTTTCATTGTTTGTATCAGCTGATTTAGAATTTGAGGCTGAGTAGATATCGTCCTGAATAGGACTGTCATCAAAGTCATCAGGTGAAGTTTCCAATTCTTCTTTAAGTGATTTAGTAAGTGTATGTATGGTATCAACACCAACATCTTTAATACTGCAAGTTCCTTCATGTTGTGGTTCATTTGTCATTTGTATCTGACACACCTATTGACGTGATCTTGATGTTTTGTGATTTGTTGTCGTCTACTCCATTCAGCTTCTTCTGGACTGATAACTGGTTCTTGTTCTGTAGCTTCCAACTCTTCTTGTGTAGTGCTATACTTGATTTGTTATGTGTTAGCATAGGGGTACATAGATGAGAAGCTTTATGGTATTCTTCCTTCTTTCAGTCCTTATTCATAATTTACTTGTCTCTTTTATCTAATTTCTTGCCTTTCTTTCTCTAGTTTTATGAGCATCAACTCTTGAGTATCATCTATGACACCGCTAGACTCTTCTGAAGTTTCTGTAGTGGATGTGTCTGAGGGGTGGTCAGGACCTCATTCATACTCGTTTGAATCAGTCTCTGAATCATCTACTTGCTGCCTACCAATGTATGTGACTGGAACTTTTAGTGGTGCAAACAATTCTTTGATTCTTACTACTTCATCTCTTATATCTTTTGGGACCTCAACTTCTTGTATTATTGTAGCTAACACCATCGAATCTTGAGCACTAACTATTTCTTCTTTCTTGACTATTGATTCCTCTTTCTCTTTTCTACACTCTGCTTTTGTTTGTTGAGTGTCTACTTCCTGTAATGTTGAAGGCGATATCCTTTTCTGCCACTTAGACTTAGAAACATGTTTTTGGTCTGATGTCTTTTTCGGATTATATCCCAGTCCAGCCTTATCATTTGTGGATTTTGTTTGCAGCTGAATTGGTTCAGTAATACCTTCCTTTTGTTTGCCCAGAGGACTAGTACCTGGATATCCCATGCGTTGAATAATTTTGTAGCCATGACCATATTGGTTTGAGGAAATCTCACAATGTCGTACCTCCTTGTTTTGACTATCTTCCTTAAAGATCCAGTTAAGAATAGCATCCTCTTCTATTTCATCCGCTAGGGAGGTAGAGGATTGTACAAAGAGACCATCATACATGGTATTCAGAGCTGAATTTTGTGTTCTCATAGCCTCTGATGGTTTGCCCAATTGTTTTGGTGATGGAGGGAGAGAAACTAATGAAAGTATCGGTTCTATCTTGTAGCCATCCATGCCGGTATTTGTAATCTTCAATCTCTTTTCTAAGTCTTTCATCAGTGCTTCTGGATCTTCATTTGGAGAGGCTTCCCTATTATGAGGCACACAAGTATCTGCACCTTTTGTCAATGCATTACAGATGACATTTGCATCAGCAGGAATACTGACTTCAGCTCCATTATAAGGAAACTTTAAGCATTGATGGTATGTTGATGGAACTGCCTTCATTTCATGAATCCATGGCCTGCCCAGTAAAATATTGTATGACAATGGAATATCAAGAACCTGGAAAAGGACATCTCTCTCTACTAGTCCCACTCTGATTGGTAATGATACCAAACCTTTAGAGTTCCTTTCTTCTTCATCATAGGTTTTTATTGTTATTTTCTTGCCGGGATCAATGACATTTTTTAGAGAATCCTAGTTGTGTAAGCAGACTATAACTAAAAATATTCAAGCCCACGCCTCCATCTATCAAAACACATTTGACTCTGTGTTTATGGATCATGGCTTTAATATGCAATGGCTGGTTATGTGGATGATTTAGTGAGTTGTCATCTTCTTCGGAGAAGGTCAGATAGTGAGGTGAAGTCAGATGACCCACCATAGACTGAAATTGATCAATATCTAAATCTTTTGGAACATTGGTGGTGAGAAATGCTTTGTCTAGGATCTCTTTGTGAGCATATGAGAGTTTTAGCAATTCAAAGATTGATATTTGAGCATTTGTCCTCTTCAATTGTCCAACGACACTATATCCAGAAGATGATGATGAAGTTAATCTTTTAAATTTGTCCAAGATTGATTCTTTTTGTTTGTTTGGCAAGGTTGGTGGGTTTGATGTTGCTTGAGTCAGGTTGGAAGAACTAGCTCCTTGGAGGGTGACTTTCTTTTGAGATCAGGTCAGAGCTCTTGCATATCGTGATTCATTTGGTTTATCTTGGACTATAATCACATTGCAATATTTCGAGTGGGAAGGCTCAATCATGTTGATAATGTTGTCCTGACTGGTATAAGTATAATTTACCTTGGCACCTCCTTTGGTCTTTGAAGATTCACCTTGTTCATAAACAGGCAAAGGGTCCTTAAATGCTTTATGATCTGCATTGGTCGGATGATTCCCAACAACAACTTTACTAGCATCTATGAGATCTTGAATCTCATGTTTTAGATTCATGCAATTGTTTATGTTATGACCTTTATTCTGATGGAAGTCATAGTATTCATTTTCTCTCCACCATCTTGGTTTGACTTTTGGATTATATGGTCTTGAGTTATCTGGTAGTGTTATCAAGTTGTTTGCCAACAGATTTTTGAAAGCGGATTCATATGATTCTTCGAGAGGAGTAAAATCACGCTTAGGTTTAGAGAGCCAAGGCTTTTCTTTGAACCATTTTTTTGTTTTCTTTGGTGGATTTTCCGCTGCAGTCTCAGTAGCTTTAAGTGCTTGTGTACCACTAGCCAAGTTGAATATTGTGGGCTTTGAGTTAGCTTTGATAGTGTCTACTACTCCATCATTAATAACATTCTTGTTGTTGTCTTTGCCAAATTTCCAATACTTGTTCTTCTCTTTAGAGCTAGATCTTGGTTGTGTTTCTTTCCAAGGTGAGATATCTCCCTTCTTTATGAGCACATCTTCCATTCGAATGGCATTATCTACCATTTTGTTAAATGATAGGTGTACTTGCATTTGTATGCTATATTCTAGTTCGGGAACCAAGTTATTGACAAATATATCCATTTTCTCAGAGTCCAGGATAGGTCGTGGATACCTAGAGAACATCTTTCTCCAGCGTTGGAGGAAAGTAAGAAGAGGTTCCCCTGTTTTCTGTTTAGTATTGCAAAGATCGATCATAGTCACAGGATGTCGAATGTTGTATGAGTATTGTTGCAAAAATAGTTGGATTAATTCTTCGAACATTTTTATTCCCTTGGGTAGAGTTGAGAACCATTCCATTGCTTGACCCCCTAAACTCCTCGGGAAAAGGCGCATGAGGTACGTTTGGCATGAACTCCATACAGGTGGCACAAAACTCTCTGACATGATCTTGAGGATTTGAGGTACCATCATATTTGTCAAATTTTGGGATCTCCACTCGTGAGGGAAATGGAGGCATGTATAGATTCTTGTCAAATGGAAAGGGACATATTGTTTCCAGAGAATATTGTTTTGGGGACTTATCTTTATTCTTCAGTTCTATGACCTCCATTCGTAAGGCTTGTAATTGTTTGTGTACCATGAGTATAGGTGATTCTTTCTTTTAAGTAACGAGCATCCAAACATCATATCCAGTAGGAAGTTTGGCACCTTATTTTGCTAGTTCTAAGAAATAGTCTTCCTTCTCTCGGGTCATGATAGCTTTCATCATTTTTCTAAAGTCTTTCTCCTTTTGACAGTCACAAATTTCTTTTTCTGGAGATTCAGTGTCTTCATCAGTCTCATTTGACGATGAAGAATCATTATCATTTTCGGGAATGTTATTATCGTCATTGTTTCCATCATTGTGCTCTGTCTCATACATAGTGGGAGATTTAGGCTCATCAAAAATTGGTCTGCCTGATGACGATGGTACATCAGTGAGTGGATCCTGATAACTCAATGATGAACAGATAGTACCTAACTAGTACTGAGAGGGGGGGGTGAATCAGTATAGACAAAAACACAATCCTAAACCGGCTTGTCAACAGACACTGTGCTTTCACAGACAAATAGTAACACCAGTCTTAAGCAGAGTACAACCGAAAAAACTCAGAATAACTGAGACAATCATAAACCAGTTGACACTTATCTTTTCATACAGTCTAATACATCATTCCATTTCACCCTAGTGCATGAACAGGTAATCTATCATCAAAGATATATATATATATATATATATATATATATAAACATCTAGATCAATGTGATTTACCTTCAGACACAAATTACTCAAACCATCACATGAATAACATCACACATGACACACAGATTTTTCACGTGGAAACCCAGCTGGGAAAAACCACGGTGGGGATGAATACCCACAAGCTATTTTTGAACTCTTTAGAAGTCTGCTCTGTTAGGAGCCTTGTCCGGTTAAGGACTCATACAATAGGTTCTGTCAGGAACCGATCCTATTAGGGATCACCTGGTTAAGGGATAGCTAGAATACCCGATTAAGGATTAAACCCTATTAAAGGTTACCTTGTTAGAGGATTTCAAGAACTCAATAGTTTTGAGTCACCCTGTTAAAGGATTTACAACAAGCCGGTTAAAGCTACCCTGTTAAGGGATTTCCCAACTGTTGAGGTGGTTAGAGATCAACATGTATTACAATGATCTGGTAACAACACTCAATG
This sequence comes from Cryptomeria japonica, assembly GCF_030272615.1. Taxonomy (NCBI): domain Eukaryota; kingdom Viridiplantae; phylum Streptophyta; class Pinopsida; order Cupressales; family Cupressaceae; genus Cryptomeria; species Cryptomeria japonica. The sequence continues at coordinate 257,342,450 of NC_081410.1, forward strand.
CTAATGCAGATCCTCTCTAGCTCCTCTTCACCTTCTGCACTTACACTCTGCAGGTATCACTTCTCTCTTATGGTCTGGCAAGAATCACGTATCTCTTCTCTTGGATACACACACACAACTTTTGCCAACAACCTCAAAAAGAAACACAACATCGACCTTATAGGAAACAGATAGGTCAGTAGCATAAACCCTAAACCCTAAACCTGTTAGGTTAAGCAATTCAAATGGTTCGATATTGACCATTGAGCACATTGCATTAAATGCAACAATCTTGAGCCAATCTCAAGACATTTTTCATCGTTCATTTTCCATTGATTTCATGGCAGTTGATAACCCATCACATGTTATCACCGTTTACAGACTTCACACATTCTCGAGGTAGATAAGGACACTCTCCTTCATGCAAGATCCTTCACGCACACAAGGCTGACATGGCAACACGATCTGTTCTTCGTTACAATGCTAACTCATCACACAAAGTCATCGACTGAGTCACACAGGCTTGAGACACTTCAATCAGAAACCCTAAAGTTGAGACTACCAACCAGTAGTCATACAAAGCTTCCATGTGCCAGTTCCCATAACCACATGCCGGTTCACCCTAAACAAACACACCGCTTCACTTTGGCACATATACCAATTCACAGTGTTATACCGGTTCTCACATATATCGGTTCTTGGTAACATACTAGTTCTCACATATACCGGTGTTCTCCTCTTCAACATATTGACATCACTTTGGCACATATACAGGTTCATAGTGTTATACCGGTTCTCACATATGCTGGTTCTTGGTAACATACTGATTCTCACATATACCGGTTTTCTCCTCTTCATCATATTGACATCAATGACAACATACAATGTCATCATGTCCTCATACCGATTCACATAATGCCAACAGATCCCCTTCGTAAAATGAATTGTCGGTGTATGAAAAGGGTATTCCTTTGCCTTTGGCTTCTTTCTTACGAGAACTCCTGGTTTGTGTAGGCATTTTTATGGATTAGTGCGACCTAAAGTTGTTTGTGATGCAGAGGTCAAGATCAATTTCAGAGCTAGTTGTTCTGTTAAAGTATTGTTTGAGAGAAACAACTGAGATTCAGTCTGGTTTCAGGAAAGATCTATCCTATATAAGACGTCTATCTAAGTTGATTCTAAGAGTAGTGTAAGATTCGGTCTAGTTTCAAGAATGATCTATCCTGTATAAGACGTTATCTAAGTGACTTACATTTGATAAGTAGTTGATTGAACTAGCTGAAAGATGATCGACCAAATCGTGCAATGCAAATGGAAAAGGTACACTGTCTTGATCTGTTTATGCTTACGATGATGATAACCAGTATTATGTTCGTTGTAGACTATTTTTAGGCAAGTTTGATTGTTATGTTCTGACAAAACCAGAGACTCGTACAACAAAATTTTATGAACCGGATGATAATTTAGCAGGTACAGGACGATAACAATTATGTTTCATATGAGTTACTGCCTCGTACCGTACGACAGATGGGTATGTGTAGGATGACAAAAGATATAGTGCAATTCTGTTTCGTATGACACAGGATAAAGAGCTAGACAACAGATGAAAACAACTTGTATGACATAGGATCGGGTCTAGGATGACAAATAAGAAGACTCGTACGACACAAGATCATGTGCAGCACGATAACTTATCAAACTCGTACGACTGTTCTCAGGACAGAGCCTAGAAATTCTGAGTTTTTTTCGATTGCTGAGTATGACCACTAAGTATGACCAATTCTGAGATGGACTGATTTTTGACCAGGATAGACTAGTTTTGAACAAAATTTTGACTTAGGATGGACAAGTTTTGACACAGACAGAGTTTCAACTTAGGATGGACTAGTTTCTGACACGGACATAGTTTCGACTTAGGATGGACTAGTTTCTGACATGGATAGAGTTTTGACTTAGGATGGACTAGTTTCTAACATGAACAGAGTTTCGACTTGGAATGTACTAGCTTCTGACACAGACAGAGTTTCGACTTAGGATGGACTAGTTTCTGACACGGATAGAGTTTCGACTTAGGATGGACTAGTTTTTGACATGGACAGAGTTTCGACTTAGGATGGACTAGTTTCTAACATGGACAGAGTTTCGACTTGGAATGGACTAGTTTCTAACACAGACAGAGTTTCGACTTAGGATGGACTAGTTTCTGACATGGATAGAGTTTCTAATCACTGAGTTGGTTTCTTGTCTTCTCCAATTTTGGTATTTCAGTTTTTGTTTCAGGGATGAAAACAAGTAGTATGTATAGTGACTCCAATCACAACATGCAAACCCTAAGGAATTTGGTGAGGAAAGAAAACTTTTGCTTGTAGACTCAGGTACACACCCAATAGCTAATCAGAATACGGCCGCTGAGTCTCATGCAATGGATTCTCAATGTCGTATTATCCGACTCCAAATGCTAATGGGGGCACGAAATGACAAGTATCTTGGGAGAGTTACTATCTCTCTTGCACAAAGATTATCTCCCTTTCGGAGATGAACCAGGTAGCTTCTAATTTTAATTGGAACTAGTAAGGGATCCGTTCGGCGCGTCGAGGTATAAACTCAATTAAGAGGTCTCCCAACCTTGAAAACCAAGGTTTAATATACCCGAAGGTACGGAGGAGAGCTATTCCCGAGCACTGCCATTGACTTGATTTTAATCAAATCACATTTATTTTATAGTGGGTTGGAGTACTTGGCGTTTAGTCATTCCTACTTGGGTCGTTCCCCTCACACTGGCCGTAGCGGCTTTAAGCGTTTTTCAACCCCTCAGAAGGGCAGGCCTGCTAAAGATGTACAAATCTCAAACAAAGAAAAAGCCTCAAGGGTCTAGATGTCTGATTGTCTAGAAAAAGACAAGAGTATACTCTCCTACCTCTTAGAATCTTCTAAAAACATGAAAGACAGATTTATTCTTTAACCAAATAGAAAGTTAGGTTCCTAAAAATGAATTTAAAGAATACACGATGTTTAGTCGATTCTCCTTAGGCAACCTGCAAAGACAACGAATCAGTAGTCATATTGTCTTTGTGCGACAAGCATATTCTTTGACAAGCGTTTTGCAAAAACTGATTAGGCTGTGAAAAATTCTGAGATAGACAGATAAACAGTCAGGGTCAGTCGTCAGAATAATCAATAAAAAATCATGAAATTTTACCTCTTTTAAAAAAATTTTACCAGAAAATACAGAGTCATACGACAGAATGAAAATTTGTACTATACAGGATTCCAACTCGTACGAGACAGGACTCCAGTTCGTATGACACCTGCAGTTTGTCGTTTCAGCCTGTGGTAAATGTCATACGAGATGTACGAATGAAAATCCGAAAAATCCAAAATCTGGAAAATAACAAAAAAAAATAAGCAGTCAGTCTTGGAGGCCGAAAAATGTAGTCTTCGGCCCCACGGTGGGCGCCAAAGATGTGTGTGTGAAAAAGGCTCTGTAGCTGCAAGCACAACACTTCAATTAATTCATTATATGCATGGTTAGTAAATCAATAATCAATAAGTAATAAACCATAACAAAGCGACTAATTGCCTTCTAAAAGATGTGAGTATAAGATTGCTCTCAGAATTTTACAAGCAATACCAGTGACTAGACTACACCAAGACAAAGGATTTAATCTATATGATATTAACTATATGGATGCAAAATGGATGAATAATTCAAGCAAATAACGAATTCAAGCAATATGGATTCAAGCAATGATGGATGCAAATAATCTAAAAAACACAATGATCTTCAATGACTCCAGAGCGAAATTAGTGTGATAATAATCTCCAAGTGTGTTCTCACAAATCTCTGGGGTGAATTGGAATGAGAGCTGAAGACTGAATTTATAGAGAATCCTCAAGAGAAAAGCTAAAAAAAAGCTCAATTTAGGATTAATTGAAAATAATTGAGAAATCAGGTTTAGTTAACCTTGAGATAGATTCCAATTATAGTTTAATTGAAATGCATTCAAATTGGAAGTCCAAGTTGCATTGGAAATAATAATAAATTAATTCCATGCATTTGTGATAAAAATAGATAATTCTTTTATTAAAAGAGTCTTTTCAATGCAAATGAACTTCTTTTTCTGAAAAGCTTTTAGTTTCAATTTTAAAGAATAATTCAATAATTCAATTAATTGCTTTTCTGATTTCAAGTTCTAAATTTAGAACAAGAAATAATATCTCAAGTTTGATTTCTCTCTCAATTCAATTCTTTTATTTTAATTTCAATTCAACTCTTGTTTTGTAATTAATTCCTCTTTTGTAATAAATTAATTACTTTTGCATGATTAAATGGCAATTTTATTAATTAATTAAATATGCAAAGATATTTAATAAATTAAATAAGATAATTGATCAAAATGATATTCTTGGAAATGATTCAATTAATTAAATAAATATTTAATCAATATTGAGTAATTGATTTGTCAAGTGATTTTTGATGATTGAAGAATTAATAATGTGCTCAAGATTGATTTAATTGCCTTTGGTTAGGACTTTGGTGATGTTGTCGAGATTAGGGGCCCATGGTTTAGATGACCATTTTTTAGGGTATTACAATCAACACATCACGGGGTTAAATTTGATGGTTGTCTAGCCATCGCAAGAACTTCACCTCCCTATTTGCGTGGACATACATACAATACAGACATGCAGCATGGACTAATTGCATTGCAACACGTGTTGTACAGATTATGAGTTGGCGGGTTGCGTTGCTGATCATATGGTTGATGTGGCAATGTCGACTGTGTACCATATAGATGATGTGGAGAGGTGATTGGGCAGAATCCGTACTCCCACGTGGCCTAATAAAAAACCGCCATGTGTCTAATGAGTGTGCAACCCTGACGAATTCTGGAATACAGTGTGGTGGCTTAGGTTGTCGGTGAGGCCCAATGCTATATTGCCACGTGGAAAGGGTTTGGCTAACTATGTTCGCCAAGAATGATGGTGGCAAAGCGGTGCAGGGATAGAGGTCGCTATAGTGGTAACTAGAGAGAGAAGAAGTTGTGGGCATGACCGAGAAGTAGCAGTCGATCGGAGTAGAGAATTCAGTGTCAGGCGGTGACCGACATGTAGCAGGTGGCGCACGGTGGAGATAGGGTGGGGCATGACTGGGGTGGCCCCAAGGAGAGCAGGAGGCGTCGAAAGATGAGTGCCACTGGGAAGTGCAGATGCCATCGGGAGATGAGTGGCTGCTGGGAGATGAGTATGGTGCCTGCAAAAACTCCGCGGCACTGCCAGTACGAGGTCAAGGGGTGGGAACCCCCCAATATATATATATATATATATATATATATATATTTATTAAAAAAAAAATTTAAGAAATAATGTTTACAATATTAAAAAAACTATGAATTAATAAAAATAAATATTAAAATAAATTTGCAGAAAATATTTTTTTTTGAAAGAATCCGTACTGTATAGCCAAATTGGCTAAAAAATTCCTCCAAGTCCCAAAATACAAATTTCACCAAATATAGGTAAATTTATACTTGATTCTCATGGAAATGGCCCCCCAGACTCAACAGTGAAGTCAAAATCACCATAGGATGCTCCCAAAATGTGTAGCTCCCTAGATCCAAAAAATGAATGCTCCAAATTCTCTCAACAAAGACTATTCATTGAAGCCCCAATGGATCTAATACCATGTAAGAATTTGTCAAATATAGCCAAGATTTAGAGCATAGTGAATAGCACAAAAGAGAGACAAAAACTTTGATAAGAATGAACTATTTCTTAATCAAGATGCAAAATAAGATCAACTGGATCATTATAATTATATATAATGTAGATGAGCCTGCTTATAAAGGCAAGGCCATATGGATATGTGAGCACACAATCATGACATGTGGCTCAATGAGAAACAAGGGTATGCGAGGGTAGGTAGGAGAAATAATAAAATATTCCACAAGAGGTGGATCACCCATCGAAGGTGGAATGTAACAACAAGATAAGACCACAAAAAGTAGAATTTCTCCTACAAACATCATCCCTATGTGCACACTTCCCTAAGTGCCTCATATGCAAACTACTACGAAATGCATTACCCTAAGTCAACTTAAGTAAAGTGTAAATATGAGACATAAATTACACCAACAGTTGGGTAGTGCTTTTTTGGGGTCCAAATTAAGTTCAAAATTCAAAGATGAGTAACGACATTGGTGTAGCATGTAAGTCTTGATTTGGGTCCGAAATATGTGATGGATGTAACCTGTCAATATGGTCATTGATGTGTGTTGTGGTATGGTCTACTTCTCATTCCTTACCACCACCAAAATGTTTAGTATTGACCTATTTTAGATCTTTGTATTGGTCGACTTACAAGATTATGTTTCTTAGAGATAGTATATATATGAGGATGATCTGAATAAATTTCTTTGGAAAGTGTGTGTGGCATTTGTATGGAAGATATGTGAGATTGAAAAGGAAATATCTGATTGTTGATTATATGCGAAATGTATTATTGTTGAGGCACCATAAACAGTTACAATATTACAGATTGTGTTACAGTGGTGGATTATCTTTCTTTCTTTCTTCCTTCGCGAGTGAGCATTATGGCAATGAGCCACCCTTTGTAAAAATTTCCTTAATCGATGTCACCTTAACCGGTGTTATATATTGAGAACTAACATTCTCTATGATTTTTCCCTTCTTGGGTTTTCCAGGTCGTATCTGGTGTTCAATGTGTGATCTATTGTGTGTATGTATTTTTATGTTATATCTGCATTAGTTAATTTTGTTGGTTATTTCAGGTGTGTAAAATAATTGAAGAAGAAGTTAAAGAGTTGACAATCAATTCACGCCCCCCCCCACCCCCCCTTCGCTGCCAGGATATTTAACAAGAGAAGCCACCTATTCTAAAATTTGAAACTGTTAGGGTGAATAATGTCTTTTACCTAAAAAAATTATAGTGGGGATTTATTCACATGTTAAGTTAACTTAGGTCATAGATGTTATTTATAGAAGTCTTATTTTTCTAGATAATATCTTCTCCATATCTTATATTTTTAACTTATATTTACTTCTTGTCCTAGGTCATTTAATATTTATGTCATGTTAGTTTATCATACTACATCACACCTTGTCTACATAAATAAGCTCATTGTAAGTGTGTAATATATCCCCATTCATTTAATGTTATCTCATATCTTAATATTCAAGCAAGCTCATTTCTTGTATACTCTCTTGTTGGAAGGCATCTTTGTGTTTGCAAGTGATCTTAGAGTCTCCAACTCTTGCATGGTATCAGAGTCATGACCATGCAAAATCCTTCTTATATTTGAGGGTAGAGCTATTGCAAGATGATAAATCTTTGTTGATTTTAGTAAATTTGAGTATTCTCTCCTCTTGCATCATATGGTGACCTGGAGAATCAAGAAAGCTTTAAAAAAATACTAGATTTGGGGTTTGCCTCTTTGTGGGTTTCTATTATAGGTTATTTTGGCACATGTTGGAGGAAATATGAGCCATTGAGTCTAGGACATCGAATAAAGTTAGAATTGACTTATGTTTCATTAAAACATGATATTTTTTGTCAGAGGTACAAGGGTTTCAAGCTGTAGGAGATTGCCAAATCTAGGGAGTAGTTGAATCTTCAAAGCACATTGGGCCAAAACAGACTCTTCCATTGTTCCTAGAAGGCCCAAAAAGCCTAGGAAAGTTGGAAAATAATCAAAATGCATCAGTCATTTGGGGCATCAAAGGTTTTTTAACCATTTTTTCAATCATATGGTTCATTCCAACTTGGTTGTATGGTTAGTACAATACAACTCTACTAGCACGTTATTCTAAAGTACAATCTAGTCTGTAGAATATTTTGTCTTGATGGTTATTCCCTACATTAGCTGGTATCTATAACATATTTTTGTCATCTTTTATATCATCCTATGCAGTATGTGTCATAGTTGGTACATGTTAACTTTTTTTTTTTAAATTATATTTTCTTTTGACGTTGTTTAGGGTGGTGTAAATGGGATCTGATGCTCTGCAAAAAGGATTAGAAAATCTGTTTGATGGCAACACACACAAGAGCACAAGAAACAAACATTAGTGTTAGCAGCAAAAGATTATCCTAAACAGGCATATCAAGAGAGAGATTAAGCATGAAATAGAAAGCATACAAACATATAATAGATAAACTATACTCCTCCAAATGCTAATCAAGATGCTCATAGTTGCTCCTCCCTTGTTCCTCTCCTCTCCAAGTTCCACATGAGTGTAGCTCTAAGCTTTTAGCACTAGCCATGGATGCCATATGGAGATTCAAGATGATTGAAAATGATAAATAAATGCTATGCAAGTGTAGATAGTGATGCTATGAAAAATCTCTATGCTAATACCAGTATAACAACAATACTCTAATTCTTCCTTCTTTGCTTGAGGAGAAGGGTTCTATTTATAGAAGAAATAGGGAAATGAAAGGTTAAGATTGAGAAATCTTAACAAGGGTTAGGATTGAAAGATATTCAATCCATGTGAGACTTTCAACCCAATCCCATGTTGACAAGTGTCACCATGAGGAGGCTTGAGATGAGAGATAAGGAGCATTGAATGCTTGAGGGGACATGATGGTTACCCTAGGGGGTTGGGTTAGGGTTAGGTTAATGGATATTACTTTTATCCAAGGGATAAATGAATGTGCAAGGGCTAAATGGTTACCTTAGTCAAAGAAATAAATGCTTTGAAGAGACCCATGAGTCAAAAGGATGGTTAAGTTAGAGGAAAGTCTCTAACCAAAGGTAAAAGGTGAGTTAACCATAAATGGTTGTGTAAGAGCCTTTAATGGTTTGGAAGACTTTAGAGGTTAACCATTTGAAGATATAAAGCCTTTAATGGTTATTGAAGACTTTGGAGGTTTTTGAGAAGTGACTTCCTTTTATTTAGGAATGTGACAATGCTTGGGATAGGATTAGGATAATTAGGAAGGGGTTAGAAGAATCTAGAAGTGGGTTAGGATTGCAAGTGGGTTTTGTAGGAGAATGCAAGTGGGAGGAATTTTGGGATTTTCAATTAAAATAAAATCATTTATTTCAATTAAATGGTGTAATTTGCATTTGGGTAAATATTCAAATAAATATTAATTTATTTAAATGAGAAAAAGGAAGATAAAGCATTAAATGCCATTAAAGGTTTGAGAAGACTCTAGAAGGAAGCCATTAAATTTGAAGACTTTAAGGGAAACCATTAAAGGTTTCAAGTGGGTGAGGATAAATAGGATTTTAAATAAATAATTTATTTACAATAGTTGTGCAACTTGCATTTGTAGGAAAATGCAAGTGGGTGGAGGATAAAGGTGATTTAAATAAATGATTTATTTAAAATAGTTGTGCAACTTGCATTTGTAGGAACATACAAGTGGGTGGAGGATAAAGGTGATTTAAATAAATTTTAATTTATTTAAATGTGAGAGATGGGATTTTGGGGGTTTTAAATAAATATTAATTTATTTAAATGTGAGAGAAGATTTAATTAAACAAATATGATTTATTTATTTAATTAATGGTCTGAATTTGGTTAAGTGAATTAAATCAAATAAACTGAATAATTTATTTAATTAATAGGAGAAGAGGGTTAAGATGAATTAATTAAATATTAATTTAATTAATTATTGATTGATGGTTAAATAATCAAATAAATACTAAATATTCATTTAATTAAGTGGACAAATTTATGTGACTACAGGATCCACTAGTCTAATTATGAAAACTAGGAATCAAACACATTTACCACCTTAATACATTAAGAAGATTCAATAGAGCTGATGGGGCATTATTGATTATTATCATATTTAGTTGAATTGAATTTGATATTGTAAATGATGTGAAAGCTAAGGCTAATCATGGAAAATTAGCATAAACAAAGAGTTTCAAAAAATATATGCAAAATCTGGGTACAAATCTAGAAATAGGAAACAAAGAGGAACCTATATATGAAATTTGAGTTCAAAATTGTTAGACTATGGGGATAGGTGACCAAGTCTTGAAGATGTCAAATTTAGATATCAGAAACAATTTTGGGATTAGGATGTTGCTCAAAATCTCCTAAATTTTTGCTGAAAAAGTGTCAAACACTATTTGTCGATTGCCAGTGTTTAGGATTTTTTGGTTCTTAAAAATCTAGTTTCATTTGTCTTAGTATGTACCTTTTGGATATGTATTCTTTCTCTTCTGAACCTATAACCTACACACACAAAATGGGAAAAATGGTGTTGGGTTGATGAGGGTTCACCTTAATCAAATCCCAAGTTTGGAATGAACCCTTAATGAAATAGATATATAAATGAAAGCTTTGAAGTAAAATGTTGGATTCACAGTATTATACCTCAAGCTTGATGTTGTTGATGGTGATGATAATGCAACGATCTTTGAATAAGACCTATAAATGTTGATGCAACAACATGATATGATACGACATACAAGATTCAATCATGAAAACATACTTTCATGAAGAATGTTGCAACTTGCTACTCCATAATGCTCAAACCTAAAGAATTTCACCAATGATACTTGCTCTTGAATGATGTAGGATGTGAGAAGATATGATGGGATGAAATATATGAAAATGAATTAGGAAAGATGCTCTTATATAGGGTTCCCAAGGTATTTAATAAATTAGAGTGATCTCCAATGGTCATATTAAAATATCGAGATTGGGAGTCAACAAGCGGGAACCGATATACCAACCTATTTAAAAATGGGCCCATTCTGGGGGACCATGGAACCTAACATCCTACTCCACCTAGAAAGGGGTGAAACAAAGGTGGCTCAAATGTACTTAGGCTCGGGATAGAGACCTAGATCACCATATCATTATAAGACATTGATTTTGTAGTGTAGAGCCAAAAATATGCTTGGAAAAGAGCTAGGAGGACACACACTAAGGTAAGGGCACAAAAAAGGAGTAAAATTGTAAAGGGTTACAATTTACAACACTACAAACATGTTTAATGTTTTTTGTTGTGCCTTTTATTAAACAAGTGATCATATTAAAATCATGGGATAAGCCTCCACAAGTGGTGTGAGAACTCACCACCAACTCTCCATTGATTTCCATGATCGTTTCCAATGTCATATTTTTTTAAAGAAATTTATCACCCTTGATCATATGGAAGATCTCTCACTAGCACTCGAGGCCACAATTTTACCCTCCAAGTACCAAAATAGGCAGAAAAAAAAATTAAAAAAATAGACATAACTTTTTGCTAAGATATCAAGATTTTGGAAATGAGATGTTGAAGGAAATATAGTTTTGCATACTTCACAATGGTGAAACTATTTTTCCAAGTTTCATTATAATTGAATTTTATTGCTTACTGAAATCATATCTTCCATTTTGGACCTCCGAGCTCATAACCTTTTGCCATGATCTCCAATTTTCATGATTTTTGTGACATTGGAAAGGTATTGAGAATCTCTACCATTATGTTCATGCACTTTTTTCAGATTCAGCCCCATGTATATTTTATTTAGTTTTTTTACCATATGTCATTGTGGCGAATTACTTGGGTATCTTGATTCATTTATAGTGCTGAGCATATTTAAGAGTTGTTATTTTTATGTTGGAGTTTTTTGTCTTTCTAATTTTGGAGAAATGTCATAGTTGATAAAGGATTTTTCATTTCATACTTCTTTGATCGTCTCGAAAAGGAAAAATTATAAACTATAAAGAGATGGCATCATAAAAAATCTTAGTTGGCTTCATTTGTTGCCACATTTGTATGGTTTTGTTCTCCTTCTAGGATCATGTATTAGCAATCATTTCTATGCATGTCGATAGTGATATTTTGAAGTCTATTCTTGGTTTTGAGTGTCCTCATGCTCTTTAAACTAAAATTTGGGAGATATATTGAGATCATAATACTCAACCATTCCCGAATGATCTTTTTTTAAATTGTCTTGTGCCTCTTCACTTTTTAGAAACATACTTTATGACTATGATATTATTTGAGACTTTATTCTTTGGAGTACTTTGAAACTTCAAAAGATGAGGATAAGGTTGCTTTAGAGGTTCATGGTTCTCCTTCAAAGATAGTTGTTCATCCTGCACCTTCAGTGATTCCTTGTGTCAAGTCATTTATTGATAATTCATCATGTTCTTGTTTCACAAGACCATCTTTGACTTTCAAATTTGGAGGACATATTTGTGGGGTTAACTCTCTTATTTGATGACAACAATTACACTCATTTTGTCAAATCATGTAATCATATTTGGAGCTTATTCGATATCAATTTATGCAGAGTCTTGGTTTGCCACCTTCTTCTTTTATTGGGTATGTTCCTAATTAGATTGTGGTATCTTCATCCTTTGTGGACAAGGAGACATGTGAGTGAATTTTAGAGACATCATCATAATTCTTCATGCTTTTATCTTACAATTGCTATCCAAAGTGGGAAGCATTAATGCATTTGTAACTATTTTGTTTCTTCTAAAGGGGAAATAAGTTGTTTGTAAATATTGTCCACCATTTTTTGTCTTCATATACTTATCATTTTTGTAAGAGATTATTCATTATGGGGGCACTACATAGTCTCTTTTTTCTCCTTTTATGGGGGATATCAATTGCATCTTTGTGATGGATGTAGTTCTTAGGGGTATTGATGATTCCTTCATACATCACTCATTCTATCACTTGTACATGATTGTGATAGACTTATAAAGCACTGAGAGGGGGGGGGTGAATCAGTGATAGCAAAAACAATAACACTTTAAACCCAGACCGGTAAAAACAATTACCCAGTTTACTTAAGACTTTGCATGCAATCCAAAGTGTTATAACAAAATTCATAGTAAGTAAAACATTCACCATAACACAAGTGTTTATACGTGGAAAACCCAACTAGGAAAAACCACAGTGATATGGGACTCACAAGTTAATTATCTGCAGTAATAGGTAACTGACCGGTTAAGGTCTACAAAGTGCTCTATTAGGAGCGAATCCTGTTAAAGATCCCAAAGCCCTGTTAGGAGCTATACCCGGTTAAAGGTAACCTCAGTGGAGGATTTAGATCCAAGTTAATGAATCACCTTGTTAGAGGATTTGTACAGTGAATCTTCTTAGAGATTACCCGGTTAGGGGATTTAACTGCTGTAGTGATTAGAAAACAACAGGTGGTATGATCTAGAAATAACACATCTTGCTTGTATAGATCCTTTTATGCTCACTCAATACTGCATCACTGACATACTCTACAAATCCTTCAATAAATCACATCAACTCTAACTCATAACACAACTCATATCTTGCATATCAAAATAACTCATCACAATGCCTCTTTATAGACATTAGATTTCATGTCATCTTCAAGAACCTCAACACAATTTCCTAGGTTCAATCTTTCATAACACATCACAAATCATCACCAAAACTCATCACACAATCTATGAAACCAGTTTGAACACTAATACCGGTTTAGTGTTCACCACATCAAACTCATATACCGATTGTCTCCATTTGCCTCCTTGTCTCTCTTCGCTGCATCTCGAAACTGGTAACAATGAAATTGACCAAAAATCGATTGTCTTTCCTGTATATACCAGTTGGACTTACTCTATACATATGATACCGATTTACAATATGAAGACTTAGGAGTAGTACCAGTTTGACTAAATTAAGATGACTATGACAATATGAACATATGTGTGTGTGTGTATATGTGTGTAATCAATGACAACACATAAAGTCATCCAATACAAAAATCATCATTAAGCCAACAACCTCCCCCTTTGGCATTGATGGCAACACTTCGAAATTTTTTGAGACAACTAAGTGTGCTTACAAAAATGTACAGACTCCCTCTTAACAATACATACAAAATTTTCAAACACATACATATTTCTACTCCCCCTTTGACAACAATGCCAAATTGAAAAGTAAAATACATATATATTACATCCAAATTTATTGTCAAAAACTGCATATATAAATATAAGAGTTTTTACAATAGAAGTCTTAAGAAAATGTCATAGAAATTAAACTTTAGTTGCTTGAGATCATTATCTAATCTCTCTAACAATGTTTCAATGATCTCAACATTTGTCAAAACTTGTGCAGTAAATTCATCCATAGAATCCACTGTGCTCATCTCTGGTGTAGCCAAAACTGCTCCAGAATCCTTATGTCCTCTATATAATTTCAAGTTTTGGGATCAACTGGTTCTTTAGTTCTTTCAAGGATCTGATTCACTTAACCTATTCAAAATCATAAACATCTAACAGATGTTGCAAAACATTAACCGATTTGCCAAAATTTAAACCCGAATCATGTATAGGGTTATATGCATCACTTATCTGCTCTATTTCTTTCTCTGTTTCTTCACACTTTTGTTTCAAATCAGAATAGAAAAAAGAAACTTTAGATATATTAGCCAAAATTTTACCTCCTTTTTTTATATCAGTTCTCAATAGATCTTTATTCACAGATAAAACAATTAGGTTTGTAAGCTTTCTTACCAGTAGGCTTCTTAGCCTTAGGAGCAGTTTTACCTTCATGCATGTTTCTCTTGGTACCAGAAGATTCTCCTTTCTTAGATGTATTGAATCCTAATCCAGATGTGTCACCTTTCATTCTTTGAGATTGGACCTGTTCATCCAACATAGAGGAGCTCTTGTTGAATTTGTCAAGTTTCCCATTTGCCTCAGTAAGCTCTTTGGTAAGATCTTCATTATGCTTTGTAAAAGTATCTCTAACAGACATTACCATCTCAAGATCTAACTATAATGCTTCCTTCTCTTCCTTCTCCTCAAGCCAATGTTCATGCAAAGCTGCATTCTCTTGCTTGATCTTAGAAATCTCATGATCTCTCTCTTTGATCAGGTCTTCAGTTGCCCTCTTTGCTTCAAGTTCTTGACTCATACAGATTGTTAGAGCTTCAAGTTCTCTCCTCAAGTTAAGTTTTTCACCATTTAGTTTCTCCACTTCTTCAGCCAGTGCATCAATGTTGGCCTCATCTGAAGAGTTGTTGTAAGAGATCTCCAATAACTGTTCAGTCAATTCTCTCCTCTTTACTTGTGAGGCTTTGAATCTACCTCTCAGAGTTTCTAGCTCATCCCTAGTTGCATCAAGTACTCTAGCCATCTCTCTATAACTCATATCCCCCACACTGACTTTAGGGTTTCTTTCCAAGTGGTTAGGCCTTAAGGAAGTTAGGCTCTGATACCAATTGATAGACTTATAAAGCACTGAGAGGGGGGGGGGGGGTGAATCAGTGATAGCAAAAACAATAACACTTTAAACCCAGACTAGTAAAAACAATTAACCAGTTTACTTAAGACTTTGCATGCAATCAAAAGTGTTATAACAAAATTCACAGTAAGTAAAACATTCACCATAACATAAGTGTTTATATGCGGAAAACCCAACTGGGAAAAACCACAGTGAGATGGGAATCACAAGTTAACTATCTACAGTGATAGGTAACTGATCGGTTAAGGTCTACAAAGTGCTTTGTTAGGAGCGAATCCTGTTAAAGATCCCAAAGCCTTGTTAGGAGCTATACTTGGTTAAAGGTAACCTCAGTGGAGGATTTAGATCCAAGTTAATGAATCACCTTGTTAGAGGATTTGTATAATGAAACTTGTTAGAGCTTACCCAGTTAGGGGATTTAATTGTTGTAGTGATTAGAGAACAATAGGTGGTATGATCTAGAAATAACATATCTTGCTTGTATAGATCCTTTTCTGCTCACTCAATATTGTATCACCGACATACTCTGCAACTCCTTCAATAAATCACATCAACTCTAACTCATAACACAACTCGTATCTTGCATATCAAAATAACTCATCACAATGCCTCTTTATAGACATTAGATTTCATGTCGGCTTCAAGAACCTCAACACAATTTCCTAGGTTCAGTGTATCTAGGCAATCTTACATAACACATCACGAATCATCACCAAAAATGTCAATTAGAGATAACACATCACGACCGATGATAACTCATCACACCATCTGTGAAACCGGTTTAGTGTTCACCACATCAAACTCATATACCGATTGTCTCCATTCGCCTCCTTGTTTCTCTTTGCTACATCTTGATGTTGGCAACAATGGAATTGACCAAAAATCAATTGTCTTTCCTACATATACCGGTTGTCTACATATACTGGTTTAAACACCTTCATATCGGTTGGACTTACTCTATACATATGATATCGGTTTACAATATGAAGACTTAGGAATAGTACCAGTTTGACTAAACTAAGATGACTATGACAATATGAACATATGTGTGTGTGTGTGTGTGTATGTTTTCCATCATTGACAACACATAAAGTCATCCAATACAAAAATTATCATCAAGCCAACAAATTGTTAATTTGGTTTCTCTCTTTTGAAGAGGGGATTTTTCTCATGCAGTTTTTCTCTTTTACTCCATTTGTGAGACATCATTTGTACATGGGTACCTAAAATGGCCATTTAGTGGAGATGCATCCTTGAATCTTGCATTATTTTCATTATAATCCCTTTTCCCTAAGTTACACTTAAGGGGGTGTGTTAGTGTGAATAATGTCTTGTACTTAGTAAATTCCTAGTGAGGACTTATTCACATGTTAAATTAACTTAGGTCCTAGGTTCCATTTCTAGAAGTCTTGGTTGTCTAGATAAGATCTTATTCATATCTTATCTTTTTAGCTTTTATTTACTACTTGTCCTAGGTCATTTAACATTTGTGTCATGTTAGTTGATCATAATATGTATCACAACATGTCTATATAAACAAGGTCATTGTATATTTGTAACATATCCCCATTGATCATCATTTGATCATATCTTATATCTCAATATTCAAGAAAGCTTTTTCTTGCATATTCTCTTGTGGAAGACATCTTTATTTTTGCAGACAATCCTAGAGTCTGCAACTGCTACAAAAATGGCATTTCCCCTTCCTCATATCCACATCAAAGCTTAATAAGAGTGGATTATGGCTAGAGACTATTCTTGGTGTTAAAGAAAGGCAATAATTCTAGGTGAGCATCCAATTTGTTGAAACCAAAAACCTACCAAGATTGACATGTATAAGTTTGTTACCCAATCTTCTATTTGACCACATGAATTTAGATCCTCTTAGCTCAACATATGTCAATTAAAGCTTGTGAATTCTTCCATGTCAATTTTTTTTTTCACTTGGGGTAAAAGAAGTCTTAAAGTCCCCTACAATTATCAATTTTAAATATTTACATGACCTTCTAAACTCTAATAAATATTTCCTAAGAATAATCGTGTCAACTCTAGAATTAGGAGCATAAATGTTATATATTTTAAACATAATTATCCTTCCTACCAGTGAACATGATATCTAGCCAAGTAATGTTTTCTCTTCAGTAGAAACTCCCCCTTATCAATATTAGTTTGAAATCAACATTATCCTATATTTTAATTTCTATTATTGTAAAACTAGTATTTGTCATCTTGACTTCCTATAATAGGAGAGAATAAGGCATGTGATCTAGTTTAAAATTCCCTACAACTTGCTATTTGTTTGTACCATTAAACCCTCCATTATTTTTATTTTCAAGGTTTTTTGGGAGTTTCTTAACTACATGGTAATTTGACTCCCATTGGATCCTCCATTGACTTCTTCAAGTGAGTATATTTTGTACTCGATCCTCTTATCTTCACATCCAAACCAACTTCTACATTTTTTTTGAGTTTATAAAGGCCTTGAGATTAGAAAGATCCACATTCTTCTTCAAGATTGAAAATGGTGGGGACTTAGCCTCTAATTATTAAGACATAGAACATGGAGCAAACTCCTCATCCTTAGAAATGTTGTACTAGCTGGGAACTTTAATCTAATTTTATTCCAAGGTAATAGAGGGAGGGTTAAATATTGATCCTCTTTCACTATGCAGGAAGCCTTAATATCAAGGGAGTGGATTGATGAACTTTGTGAGGCACCTCTTAAGTCTTCCTTACTTTGAAAAAGTGTGATGATTGTCCTCCTTTTCTTGGCCATGGGCTTAAGGTGTCTCTTCCTTCCTTTCTACCATCTATGACATTCTTTTCCTTCAAAAAGTAGACCTCCTAATATTTTTATACGTACATTCATTTTCTTTAATTTCTTCTCCTTGAATAATATTTTAATTCATTTTTTCTTGCTATTAACGTCCAACCTTGTCATTTTGAGGGAAGCTAGAGGTAACTCCCTCTTTTTTTTCTCCAAAGCTCTAAGCATTTATTTTTCAACAAACATTGCTTAGAAAAAGTGCCCTGGTTTTTGACAAGATTGACAAATAAATAAAGAGTTCTCTTAAATAATCTTTAAACATAGTTGCTATATTTGGAGGATAATTTGATAAAGGTCTATAGATCTTTCTTTGCTTCAATATTTACATAGAATCTAGTATACATTAAGGCCCTTTTTAAAATTTGTTGCTACATCAATTATTATTAGTTTTATTAGTTGGAAAAGGATTTGGCTAGATATGTAAATCAATACTTTCTCCTCCCAATATTCTAGAGGGATGCTAGGAAGTCTAATACAACTAGAGATCACATTAATAATCTCTTTATCATGATCAAAACCTAGCTTCTGCTTCCTTAAGAAGAAACTTGATTTGCCAAAAAACTAGGGACCATCAACTAGGGTCCAAACACAACCCTCCCAACTTGAGAAAGAGATAAGGAAAAATACCTTAGCCATTGCCAAAATCTCTACTTGACCACGAGAATTCTACCTTGTCAATGCCCAACTCCTAAGAATATTAATGTTATGTCAAGAGCCAAAAATATTCTCTATTAAGCGTTTTCAAGTTCAATGAAGGACCTATCTACCATTGAATTAGGGACATATACGAAGATACCTTCTTTATCTAAAACTACTTCAAGAGGATATGAATAGGTTGGGGATTGTGTACTCACTTGTACACACCTTTGACTACAATTACTTCCCTTCCTTAAGAGGAGAAGGCAAATTAGTAAATCTCGTATCTTGGAACTAAATTTGTCTTAACACCAATACCCGTTGAGCTAACCTTTTCTTTGCATACACATTGATCAAAGAAGGAGAAGAACCATGTGGATTCCCATCCTCATCACTATCCTCATTATTCTTGCACAAAATTTGTAGTAATGTCTTCCTTGTATGCCCTCCTACCACTAAATTACTACACTTATTTTCTCACCTACACCTTATTTTATATGCTTATCATAAAATCAATATATTTATTATTATATTAAAACATAAACTTACTAAGATATAAAAAACAAGAAACACATTACATAGATTCTTGTCATGTTGTAGTGAGTATAATGAATTTTGTTGTGTAATAGATTGAGTGATGTTAGAAATATCATTTAAGGAGACAAAATAAATATAATTGTTCTCATGTCATTAGAATCATTAATAGACTTGAAATTTGATTTAATGAATTAAATGCATTGAATTAGACATGTATTTTACAAAATTTAAAAAAATAAAATGATTTTTACATTGACTATTCCCAACATGAACCAATAGAAGGAAAGATGAATGACGTATTTACAATTATTTAAAATAGAAAATCAAATGTAGACTATAGTATTGTTGCTCAATTTTTTTAATTCTATATGCTCATTCACTAAACTAATAAAATAAATTGAATGAATTAGATGCATTAGTATTCATCCTCAACAAGAATTACAATTAGATATAAAAAAAAGATTAAAAATATATACTGAAACATATAATTATTCATTAACCTTTATTAATTATTGTATTTCTTACTGTTAATTTTAAAAATGTTTTAAGATAATAGATGTAAATTTTAAGTTTTGTTATTATTATTATTAATTATTTAATCACAATTTCTCATACTTCCTTTATGTCACATTTTCAATGAATTAAAATTGACTTAAATATGCTAAAATAAATAAATTGTATTCATTGGCCCACAAACTTTAAATAAAAATAATGTGATTTATCAAATAGAAAAATAAATAATGACATGAAACCTATTTTGCACTATTAACTTTTCTACAATAATAATAATAAAAGTATCCTATAGCTTATATAGCTTACATCACACTAATAACTCTTCACAACTTTCCTCCAATAAAATAGTTTAGTTGATATATTAATTTTGATATCTAAAACGAAATTTGAAAAAAATAGATATTATAAAATTTGGTCAAACTATTTTAATTCTAACTTCTTATTGTTTCAGTTGTTAATAACATAGAAATATGTATTTATTGTAAGAAGATTTTTAGTCAATATTAAAGTTAAATAGTTTTAAACTAATATATTAAATATATTAAAGATCTATCAAAAGATGCGTTGGAAGAATTGCTTTTGAATATTTGAAGAAAAAGGATGCAACCAAGATTGTGCCCTAAATAAGTTTCATATTTCATATATATATGAATAATTTTTTTACCATTTTAATGTAAAAAGTACTGTAGGTATGTAAAAACTAGGTGACGTATACTACTAGATTTGAAATAATGCGAGAATAGAGGAGTTATTAAATTACCTAATAATATTGTACTGCCCATTGCCCAACACAACCCTATGTCCTAACCAATTTTGAGCAGAATTCTTTCGTGGACGACATTAATAAACAAAGCGCTTGTTAATGTTAATAAACAAATTCCTCCATAATCATGTTCAATGTTGGCAAGCTGGAACATCACTAATGAACGCGTGAGCTCAGAGATGATGAGTTGGATGCAGTAGCTGCTATAATCCTTTAGAGGGCCTTGATTGAATAAGTCGGAGGAATTGAATCTAGAAGCCTTCACGTTCAAATTGTTGTCCTTTTCTTTGTTCCGATTCAACGCAGGCACGCAGGGAAGAGAAAAGAAATGAGCTCACCCTTTTACAATTAAATAGGTATTTGTCATCTGACATTTGCCACATTCATCTCCGATAAGTTTGTTGCTTGCCGCAACTTTGCCACTTTTAATCTAACGCCTCATCTGTGTGCGAGCTCATATTGGTTTTGTTCTGCTAATCTGCAAGGATTTTAAAGGTTGCCCACCTTGGTTTTCCTGCTATAAAAGGCTGCCCTACTTTGGATTTTCCCTCATTAAAGCGTATACCCATGGGGTATCTCCAATTGTGATGGACAGAAAACATGCAAGATCAGGTAAAATCACTTGTATCATCTCAGATCTCCCAAATCAAATTCTGTGTTTACGTTGAGAGAGGAGTAGGTAGATCTGCCGAAAATGCCCAGCGTGGGTGTGAAGCTCTACAGTGTTATCTTCAAGCTATTACTGAAACATAGGTTATATAACCAGGCCCAAGTCACAGATCATGATGGGCATGGTCATGGACTTGCAGTTACATCAAGATCTGGATCGGGTTCTGTGCCTGCAAGTGCTGCATTCGTCGATGGGATTGCCACCAAGGACATACACATTAATACCCTTACCAATCTATCAATCAGGATTTTTCTTCCAGAGTCATCTCTGCCACCGAAACAGGCATCCAATCCCTCCCCATCTGGTTTATTTGGAAATCCAGTAAAAGATGCGGAAGGAACAGAGGATTTGGACGCCAGTATAAACTACAATCGGAGAAGCAGCTATGCGGGGGCAATCGAACCAAGCCATGAGGGAATCGATAGCAACAGGAGGAGCAGCTATGGTGGCACTGGTGATAAAGAACGGGGTTTTATGCGCGACACAACGCCACTCACCAATGGGATTGAGGCATCAGGTAACGAGAAGAGAGTAGGCGTTCCTAATTACAGAGGTTATTTGCCTGCAAATTCACAACCCTTGCACAGGAAGCTGCCCATTATTTTTCAGTTCCACGGTGGAGGGTTTGTGGCTGGCAGCAAGGATTCTGCCGCCAATGATTTCTTTTGCCGCAGAATGGTTAAACTGCTGGATGCGATAGTTATTGCTGTAGGATATAGGCTCGCTCCGGAGAACAGGTACCCAGCAGCCTTCGAAGATGGTTTTGAGGCTGTTAAGTGGTTGGCTAAACAGGCTAATCTAGCCGAGTGCAGCAAATCTCTTGTGAATGTTCCGAAAGGTGCTTACAAAGGAGATGGACATCGCCAAATTGTTGACAGTTTTGGAGCCTCTGTTGTAGAGCCATGGCTAGCAGCTCATGGAGATCCTTCCAGGTTTGTCTCATTAATTTCCTTCTGCTTGTTTTCATTGTATTTTTGTTGTGTCAAATGATAGCTCCATTAATTTACAAAGTTCTTTAATATACAGATACCAAATTATAACCATGATTTGATAAGATCATCCACAACATTAGTATGCTTTTTCAACCCCTTTGTTTGAATGGAAATGTGAAAACCCTTATCCTGTATCATCTAGAGGCCAGAAGAAAAGTATCCAGAACTTTCTGAAACTGTTGAGCTGCGTGTATTGGTACTCCGTGAATAAGAAGGGCATCATTTGAAAATTCTGCCTGATTACTCTCTACCGAGTTGTTCTCTGTGCACAGATAAGGCATATCCTGAGTTCATCTTTCAGTGTATCATTTAAAAGCCTTAGTCATAAGAATGTATAAGGTTGAGAATATAGCCAACCTTGCCCCACTACCCTGAAGATGGTAAAGATCGTGTGGTTCTGATCTTAATTCAAGGTGAAAATCAAAGACCCTTGAAGGCACTTTGCCACCCGATTGTTTATATAAGTACGATTAGGTTAATAGTATCGGCCATATATAAAGTAATAAATTTTGATTTTAATTTTAGAATTGGTTGTGTGGATGGTGTCTTGAACAAAATCCATATCATCGGTCATATGTGCATCTTGAATATAACCACATAAAGTTATGAATATTGATTTTAATTTTAGAATTGGCTGTGTGGATGTATCTTGAACAAAAACTATATTCTCAGATCAATGCCCATCTTGAATGAAACCTTACTATGTAGTAGATTTCTGGATTAAATTGTGTGTGAAATTTTTTCCTCAATGTTTCAGATCATGATATCCGAAATGTCAAGGGAAAAAAAGTTTAATCCAGAAATCTACTATATATGTTCATGGACAGTGGAAGCTACAAAAGCTTACATTTTATGTTTATTGTAACTAAGGATACATTTTAGAATTTCATCTCTGTGCACAGATAAGGGAACAAATGTTTAATCCAGAAATCTACCATATATCTTTATGCACTGTGGAAGCTACAAAACCTTTCACTTTTCTTCTGGCCGCTAGATGATACATTTTTATATACCCAAAATTTATTCGATTAAAAAGAAAGTAGAATTCTCATGATCATATGCTAAAACAAATTTCATCTCATACCATTACAAGAATATTATATGAAATCCTATCTGTTTACAAGAGGTGATCACCTTAATAGCCCATAACATACATATGACTACCAACAGGAGACCCTTTAGCCCAAACATTAACAGGATGGTACACAGGGTATATAAAATCTAGAAGAACAACGTTAGAAACTGGGAAAATGTAGAGCCAAAGCTGAATGGCCATGTGCACTCTGATGTCAGAGAAGTTTTCATCTTTGAAAACATGCTAAATTGGTGGCCAAACATGTCATGAACAGCCAGATACCATGATGAAAGACCTTGCTTCTCTGGTTTCTTCATGTGCACCGTCCTTGGTCTTGCCAAATCAATTTATTATTGGGGATGCCGATGTTTACAACTTTTATTGTATAATTTAACCATACTGAGTGCACAATCATCATTCATTTCTTGATGCTAATTCTAATTTTTACTTTGAGATGAAGACGATCCTCCTATGGAACTGTTAATGGGAGTTGAATTTTTATTTTGTTATGTGCCCTGCTAAAATCACAATGTTGTTTTTCTAACCTTACGAAATCTGAAAGTGAAAATTGAAAGGAATCTGAAACTTGAACAACAAGATTAAACTGTTAAAACATATGAGAATTTACAGCTGGAAATTTTGAAGTTGATGCAAAATCTTAATATTTAAAACTGAAAATTTTATACTTAAAAAAAACAGAATTAAGGAAATTAGTGGGAGGATACTGAAGCTACACTTTTTTCCCTTGTGTTTCTTATTTTATCTGGGGAAATGGTAAAATCTGAATATTGGAGACTGCTACAAATTGAAAATCTAAACCTGACATACAGAAATTAGCAGAAATTTTTTTAACTGCCGGAAAGATTCAAGCAGTATTGGAGACTGCTGCAAACTGAAAATCTAAAATTAAAAAAAAAACTTAAGGAAATTAGTGGGAGAAACCTGAAACTGCTCCTTTTCTTCCTTTTGTTTCTTATTATTGTCTGGGAAGATGGTAAAATCTGAATATTGGAGATACAGGTCCTTGGTCCCTCACCCCTGAAACCCATCCTCTCTTTCCCCCATTTTAAAATCTCCGTGGAACTGTGTGGTTTACATTCTCTGGTAGTTTAGGTCAAATAGGTTTACAAGGATGAGAATGTGTGCTGGTGGGTAAGGACAAGCAAATGCAACTTCATAAAAGCTTGGCATGTGTACCCCATCCAGTCTAACTTTTACGCAGTCAGTGATGTTTGAATTAGATACAGTGTACATGTAGGATATTCATGATGATACAGATAATACTTTTAGTTGGGTAAACTGCGATCTAGAGGATTGCCCCCTTTCATTAAAACATCAAATAATACAATGTTTTCCAACTTTAACTGGACTGGGTCTATGGGCTTATAAATAAAATGCCCAGAATTTTTATTAGCTTATGAGCTATTAACTAGCTTAATAGTATATATATTAATCTATTTTCTTTGCCTTATGCTTCCTTCTGGGTTCCAACAATGAGTTGTTGGAAAGGATGAATGGTCTCCACTGAACTGTCAAAGACCCATTGGCCACTGGTGCCCCTTTCCCCTAAGTTAGGCCCAAACAGAGAAGTACAACTTGAAGAGTATTTTTGAGATCTCTGAGCAAGTTCTTATTAATCATCAAGTTGGCCATGGTGCCCGCCATGTCATTATCCTCATCCAAGTCCAGTTGCACACCCAGGAACATGGAAGAAATGTCATAATTCACTCAATACCTATGATACATAACAAGGAATCCCTCCCGGATGATCTATTGAATGGAAAACAGCAAGAGGCTTGACTAGGTTGTGAAAACCTTTTTAAGACACAATTCAGATATTATATCTAGAAATGCCATTTGGTGGGTGTCGCTGGTTGAACGAACACTTGTATCCATTTTGTTGTAATTTCCGATAGTGGACAGTTGCATCATACGTATGCATTTAGTTTCTAGATTACTCCATTGGGCATCTTACTTCTCTTTAAGTTTATGGTAAGTTCTGAATATGTGAGGTGGCATCTTTAAATATTTACCATGCCATGTGTGTTGGCCGATCTCTCCCCGTCCTGGCCACTGCATAAAATGTAGTGTAATTAATAAGCATTATTATGTACTATTTTTGCAGCATATTCTTCTCATGGGAAGTGGCATTAAATTCATCCATATTTATTGATGTGGGAAGGTAATTCTTCCCTTGAGTTGACATCATTACTAATTATTTGATCCTTCTTAGAGTCTATGAATGAGGCCTCATGATGGTATAGAACTATAGATAGTTACGAGATGATTCAGATCATTTCCTTCCTGTTGAGAGGAATTTTGATTTTGTTTTGTATGAGATTAGGAAACTTCTTTGCTAAAAGCCTAAATCTAACTTGAAGAACCACTTGGCCGTTGTTGGCAGAGTGCCTATGTGGTCAACTAGGTAAGTGTTGATTTGCTTATTATGATTGGTGGTTGAGTCCTAACATCAAAATATCCTCAGCCAATGTTTCTTGGAGCCATGGATTGGCAGCTTTAGAATGAGTGATGGAAATCAACTCTAAGCAAGAGTTGTATAACTTGAGTTGGCTAATCTTGTAAACACCATGCATGTTAAGCCGAGATGGAAGATCATTGTGAAAAGAATTGGGTCTAATTGCTTTGACAGTAGCATATGTCTCGTTTGGTTTTGGCTTGCATGTTTGTTTTTAAACCTTTGCTTGTGTAGGTGAAGTTAAAAATGACTACAAAAATGAAAGGCATATGATGTTGATCATATGAAGTGCTTTGAATTTGGCCTGAGTTTGTTGGAGAATATCTTATTTTCGTGTGAAACATGGCCAAATCTTGCACATAGAAGGAAGCTTTCTCTTGTTTATTCTTTTGGGGAGACCTATTGTAATTTGAAAGGGCAACCATTATCTCATAAGTTTCTGAAGGCTGGTAGGTTTCTACCAACTTCAAAACGAGAAGGCCCACTTGTTGTGTTGAATGGTAGGAAGTGATCATGCCACTGCTTATTTTGTTTATTGTAGATGTGAAATGCATGGTTTATTGTGTTATTAACAAACCTAGTCTGGCTAGTCATTGGCAGATGAAATGAAGTGGAGAAGCACAATTGACAATCAAGAAGATTCCTCAATGATTTCTAAAAGTGACTAGGGTATACCTCGCAAAATGTCACGCAACGGTATATTAGCAGTAGTAGATTCAATTGTTTAATGACAATCAGTATCTAACAGCTAGTCATTATAACCTATAATCAGATATATTCATCATTCTTAATTGACTACAAATCCTTGAAGTAATAATTAATAAATTATATAGTAATCATGAACTATTCCAGGATTCCCCATAAATGGCTGGTTAAGTATAGTTAATAATTAATTAACAAAATCAATTAAATTCTATTCAACAATTATTAAAAATAGTGGGGCACAACACTGTGTACCAAGTATTGAAGATGTTAATTAAACACTCGAGAAAGAGACTAAGAAGATCAACTACTTCAAATGTTGATGTCCTTGAATCTTAGACTAGGTTTCAGGATTTGTATGTAGGATGATCCCCAAGTGAGAAGTTAATGGTACCATGGCTTGATTGCTTGGACGTGTATCAGTTAAGATTTTATAGCATTGTAGTTCCATATTCCCACAGCTATACAGCTTTCTATTGCAAAATTTCGGATCTCTCTTTCCTGAACGTTCAGTGTTTCACATCTGAGCTGTTTTTTAAAACATGAGTGTTTTTCGGAGTTTATCAAAGCCTGCAGATTTCAGGTTTTAGGGCAAAGTTTTCTCAGTTATATCAGCAGGCTTGTATTATGTACATAATATTCTTTCAAAGAATCTAGGACATCCATAAGGATATATAGTTCTAGCCCATGAGTTCATACCAAAACCTGTCACTTGTTCTTTCATGTGGACTCGGGTTTATATTACTAGTGTTTTATAATACAGCCAAGATTTAAAAAGTGAAAAAACAACTATGAATTATCCATGTGTAAAGTGAACAAGTCTTAGATGGAAGCTAGTTATAAATATTTAATAGACCTCTAGGCCTACAAGTTAAAGTTTTATTTGTGTTTTTGAATAAAAATTATTTATTCAATTATTTGTATGCATCTATGTGACTGTATTTAGCCAACTACAGTGCTAATACTTTTTTTAGAAATGTTTTGTCCTCATTTGTCATCCCTATCTCATCAAGAAAGTTTTTCTCTCTTGCAAGTACTGTCTATTTTATTTTTGGAAATACTAGAGCCACAGTTTCCAGTTTTATTTTCAACAATTAATTTCATTTTCTCAGAAATTTGAGATTTTAGTCATGTCACAGATTTCTGAGATTACATTAGCTCTCATGTTTCTGCAATTGTCTCAGTTTTCAGTTTTCACAAACTAAGCTTTCTACTGCAATGGTTTAGAATCACTTTAGATCTATTTTTTTCAAAAATCAAGTTTTTCATATGCGAGTTCTTTTAGAAACATTAGCAATATCCAGTTTTTATCAGACCTGCAGATTTTAGGGCAAAGTTTCCCAGCCATAATATCAGGCTGCTGATAGATTAGACATCCTTAAGAAATAAATACTAGTTTGAGCGCATGATTTCATACCCAAACTTATCATGTGTTCTTTCATGTAGATGCTGGGTTTGTCTACTATGATGAAAATTTTATATTTCCAATGTTCTAAAAATTTAAAAAACAGCTTGGATACGAAGGTGAAAAAGTAATTATTGATGTCAGAGTGAGCAAGTCATTGATCAAAAGTAGTTTTAAATTCAAAATATTCGTAGGCCTTGAAAAGTATTGAGTCTTTAGATGTAAATTGTTTATTTTTGTATATATACAGGACTGTATTTAGTCAAGTTCAGCGCCTATACTGTTTTTGGAAACCTTTTGGCCTGAGTTGTCTTCCATACCTAATTAAGAAAGTCTCCTTTCATCTATATGCAGCATCTCTGTTATTTTTGGACATATTATAGCTGCAGATTTTGTTTTCTATTTTCAACAGTTTATTACAGTTTCTCAGATGTCTTAGATTTCTTTAGTAACAGATATAAGACATTATGTTGGGTATTTTTATTGCATTTTGATTATATAATTCTATAGTTGCCTCAGTTTTCTGTGTTTAGAACTCAAGTTTCCTATTGTAAAAGTTCAGGTCTTTTTTATTTCTGAAATACAGTTTTTCATCTGAGCTTTTCTTGAGAACAGCAATTTCTAGATTTGATCAAAGCTGAAGATTCTAGATTTTAGACAAAATTTTCCCCTCTATATACAAGAGGACATAATATTCCTTTAAAAGCATCTGGGACATTCTTTAGGATATATTGGTTTAAGCTCAAGAGTTCATTTCAAAACCTGTAATGTCTAGAGATCTTGATTCTTATCGTAAATCTTTACAAGAGACCAGCATTTTTTTTAACAATCTTTTGCCATCTTTTCTGGGGTCAAGCTTAGCTCCCTGGCTGGTGCATTCCTCTCATCCTTATTTGTCTTACATTTGATATCACATAATATTAATTTTTTATGTTTTCAAATTCATTTTTAACTTTAAGCAAATTTGTTTCTATACACAAATAATCTGATTTCCTTATCTATTTTTCTTCCCCTTGACATCACCAAGCAGATCAGTAATGAACATTGATTCAGAATTATACATAAGTATTGGTCTGGTGTTAGTGTGGTGCAACAAAATTTTGAGATCCATCGTTAAGGCCTTCCACATCTCAACAGCAGAAAAATCATTAGTGTGTACACACTTGACAAAAGAACTTGAGGATGCTCTTCATGATTTCTTATTAGCTTAACATAAAAGAGATTGACATTTTATAGAACTTATGCTTGGCAAGAGAAAGCGAGGGCTTTAGTGATATTAGTTAGTGATCTTAGTTTGTTGGCTATTTTTTTGTGGTTGAAATGTTCTTATTTAATTATGCTTTTTAACGCTGGGTCAAATAAGTATGTTGTAAATAATATAGCATAAAAATATCCATAGTTTTCTGGGCATGTATACATGTAGTAAGTAATGTTTATGAATAATTGTTAATATCATAGTTACCAGGAGACCCGTACTGGTACCACAGACGTCTCTGGAAACTTCTTGACGCATAAGGTGCTTTGGCTGCTGTCTCCTGCCGTCTCCGAAGTCTCTCGACCAAAAATTGACGTCTCCTCCTAGAAAACTTAGGGCAAAATGCAGTAAAAAGGCAAAAAAAATAAAGCAAACAAATAAGATAAGCTTGCAGCAAAGCAAAGTCGTAGGGAAATGACTAATAATGAAACCATTTCACAAGAAGACAAAAATCCATGCAAAGTTATAGTGATTGGATCTATTGACAATGTAGAGTTTTTGGGAGGACTGATTTTTTATCATTGTAATAGCCTAAAGAGAAATTGCCTTTACTATTTAGCCGACAATATTGAGTGTGCTCAACATCTATATTACCTTACTTTCACTTAGCAATTTAGACTGGCTATGGTATCAGCAATATAAGCAATTTTAATTTCAATTATTGTTCAATTTTAAAGTTAATATTAAACTTTACCACTGTTATTGTTTTCAAAGTTCTCTGGCATGATATGTTTTGGAAATTATTAAATTATTTAAAAAAAAAATTGGCGTCTCCAAGTACCCGTCTCCTATTTTTGAAAATTAGTTGTTCCAGTACCGGTACCAATCTCCGGAGCCTCCAAGTACCCCTGTCTCCTGGTAACCTTGGTTAATATTGAACATCTGGGTGCAGTCGTGATAATTGGATGTATTTTATGTTTCAGCATGTCCTGCTGAGCTTTCAACCAAATGAAATATGCTGAGTTGGAGCTTTGTTTCTTTTTGTCAATCGGTTGCTTATTTGTCATATTGTATATATAAAGTTTTAATTTATTTCCTACAACTCTTTTCTTTGATCCAAATATCTCCAAAGATCAAGAACAAGGAATTAAAACATTTGTATTGAGATTCATGATTTTTTAATTGATTGAAATAAATTTTTACGTTTTATCTAATGCTTTTCTTGATTCTGCCTTTAATTATCTTGAAGGTGTGTGCTTCTTGGAGTAAGCAGTGGTGCAAACATTGCTGACTATGTAGCTCGAAGAATACTTCAATCTGGCAAGCTTTTGGAACCTGTGAAAGTGGTTGCTCAAGTTCTCTTGTATCCATTTTTCATTGGAAGTACACCTACACACTCAGAGATCAAACTAGCTAATTCATATTTCTATGATAAAGATACATGTATTATGGCATGGAAATTATTTCTACCCGAAGGAGAGTTCAGTTTGGACCATGTTGCTGCCAACCCTCTTGTTCCTGGAAGGGAACCACCTTTGAAGCTAATGCCCCCAACATTGACAGTTGTTGCAGAACTTGATTGGATGAGAGATCGTGCAATTGCCTATTCAGAGGCATTGAGAAAAGTGAAGATTGATGCCCCAGTACTTGAGTACAAGGACGCAGTTCATGAATTTGCAACACTTGATATCCTACTAAAATCTCGACAGGCAGAAGCATGTGCTGAAGATATTGCTATTTGGGTGAAGAAGTACATCTCTCTAAAGGGACATGAATTTTCTTACTAATGTGGATGCCATTTTGAAGAAAATATGTCAATGTCATGTTCTATAATTCTTTTTTATGTACTCTGTAATTATATCTTGAGTTTTTCATGAATCATGAGATTTGGACTTTTTCTGTCGGCTAAGAAGGAAAGATGAGTGGTATCAAGATGTTTTCTGAGTTATGTATATATTTATGTGCCAAATTTAAGAGGGCGATTCATTATTATTTGATGATATTTCATATTTTTCACATGTAAACTTTGTAAAGATGTCGCATGACAGCTGCTATTGTTTGTCCTGGGTATCATTAATCTTGATGTGGATTTTAAATAATTAGATCAGATTTGAAGATTCCTCACCTGAAAATAAAGGTCATCACCTCGACAACTTATAATATTAAATATTTCTATCATTTTCTTTGCTTTCTTCAAAGGAGAGGAGATTCCAAGTTTGTACTCAGTGCTTTCTTATCATCGAGATCCTAGGTGTCCCTTTTCTATGATTTTCAAGTTCATTCTGTCTTCAATTTTATATGGTATGTTTACTTGATTATACTGTTGCAGACCTACAGTTGTGTGCCAAAAATTTAGTAAAATGATGAAGACACTTTCATCTAGAAAGCTTGATTTGCATGTGGACTCATCAGAACACATAATTGAAGCAACTGCTAAAATTCTTGTGGTCTAAGTTTTTTTGGCACAATTATATGTGCCAAACTGGTAGTTAGCTTCTTTAGTCTAGGGTTGATGTCGATTATGTTTGGATGAAGCAGTCATTATATGTTAAATAAGGCAAATGAAGAGTACATCTGAACATAGTAATGTAAGTGAGAAAAATTCCAATAGCAATTTATATATCAATATCTTACATCAATGCAGAGCATCTTGTTTCCAAACATTTTGTGTGGTCACTTGGAGAATATGTACAGAATTGCCGAACATCAAAGAGGTTGCATATTACATACTTTTGCAATCAAACAAGGATACCAGATCATGAGAAAATGAAGTCCACAATTATGCATTCTTGGAAATTTATTTCAAAGAGAATAATAGTACTGAAGTTAGTTAGGCACAAATTGTTTATTTCCAACAAATTAGATGACTGAAGTGTGCAAGGTAGTCTGATGAGCCTTTTGTAATCTGTTCCCAGTCCAAATTAAAAAGAAAACTAAATTGTTTACTTATGTCGCAAAAGCTGAAATGGAATGTGTGCTTGATTGAGCATACCTAAAACTGATAAAGAGACACCTTTCTAGTCATCAACTCCATCACCCACTGCTAAAAGACTGCCACCACTGCTCATTTCCAGGTCAAAACAGCCTGTTCAAAATTATTTAGTCCATGTTAATGGCTGCGAGCTTTGGTTCTTTTGTCTATTTTAGGAATGGCTACAAGCTTTGGTTCTCTTGTCTATATTAGGAATGGTTTGGCTTTATAAAGGTCCTCAACCTATATGTTTGATCAAGCAATTTATGTCTAAAAGAGTCAACTATGACGTGTTAATAAATATTAATGACAGCAAAGTCCTTATGATACTTCTTACAAACTTCTTTTCTCGAAGTTTTGTAGCGTTGCACATCCTATCCATATGAGAGGCTTTAGAGATGTCGAGGAACTTGTGGACTGAACTGTCTTGCCAAAATTTTCAATTGTTGTGAGCAAATCATTTAAAGTGCACCAGTATTCGAGAACAGATAACAGAGCTTTGTGACAAGAATGCCAGAATGTATTAAGGACATAATCTGAATTCAATTCATTTTTTCGATAGTTGCTTGGAGATTTTGGTTGGTGTCCTTAATAATTTGGCAACAAGTGTGACAAATCTCTAGAAGAAGAATACATGACAGGGTCATTATTAAATTCTAAGAGGTCAGGGTTGTCGACAGCAAAATAGCATAAAACAATCAGCTGATAGTTATATGTTTCCTATAATTTAAAAAATAACCTGAGTAAGCTCACAGATAATTGGCAGCTTACCAGAGGGAACCTTGGAGTGTATTGGACATGCATAACTAACTACACCAGTAAAGAGGAATTACAAATTAAGATAACACAGTGGGCCCAAATGTCAGGGCAACAAATATCTTTGCCAATCATCTTCTAAAATGAAAACCTGAAGTACAATAAAAAAGACATGCTTCATCGATTCAGTTGATCACAATTAGTAAGCAAAAGTAGGCCTGAAGAAAAATCTTCTACACAAAAAAGGCCACTTGAAATATGTATTATGTGGCCCAGAAAAGACATATGTCCACCTTTATTTCAACTTCCATCAAAAGAAAAATAGAACACTGATATGGGGGTCAGGAGTGGGTCAGTAGTCTATTCAACTTTATATAGTTCTTTTGAGACATCAGACGTGTCTATTTCAATTAGACCATGAAGCAAATGCCCTAGCAATGAGCATCACAGGAAGAGCAGGAAACTCAATCTTGGTAATTATCTGAATTCCTATGAAAGATTATACCTTAGCTTTCTGAACTCCATAACGGTTCTTCATTTTCTTGCTATGAATTCAAATACTATCATTTTCTTTCCTATGAAAGGTCATACCTTGCGCTTTTGTAACTCCAAATTGCCTCTTTGTTCCCTTGCTATGAATTCACATGCTAAAGGTTCTCAAATCCCAGAATACAGAAATAAAGTATAACCCGGATTTTGCCCAGCCAATCTGAGCTCATGGATAAAGCTTAAACAATCCTGTCTGTGCAGAACATGTTATTGGTGGGTTGAAATGTGCTATCTCCTAATGTTTTCTATTAACCTTTAAAACAATAAAACCATTTACAATAGCATAGAACTGTTTGCTTGTTACAAGTTTTTGATGAAGCCAAAACTTGCAAAAGACCAAATATAAGATTATGAAAATATCACTGCTATCATTACGGAGGAAATTCAGTGCTAATTTTTTTTTTTTGAAAAGATAGTTCTCGTATGTCATTAAAGCTATTTTCTCACTTCAAAAAATAGATATTTTAGATCATATTCGAGCATTTCTAGAAGCTCTATCTCCTCTGGCATGTTCCATGTTTGAAGTAATCTTAATGAAGTCTTTACTGGTTGTGCAAATAGTGAAAGACTTTGTAGATTCCCATTAAAATGTCTGGAAGTGATCATTTTCTTATGCGTTGCCCTTGTCCAAGTCTGGATCATAGAAATCTGGAAATATAGCTTCTTGTGCACATCTGCAGGTTTTAGTTTCAGATTATATGGCGCTGCAGAAGGAAGTTTCTATCCAAATTTGAGCCTGTAGTTTTGAATAGGGTAATCTATGAAAGAGGTGATACTTGGTTCTAGGCGTAACATCAGTTCCTCCTTGCAACTGGGCTTTTTGTAAGCTCTGTATTACAGTTCCTTTTTGTGACTGGGCTTTTTGTAAGCTCTGTATTTAAAATATTAGATCTCATATTTAGAATAATCTTTAAATATATTTTAGAGATTTTTTTATAAGAGAAATGACAAGTCTTCTTTTTAAATCTTTGAGTATATGCAAACAAACTTTTAGTTTTAAAATAAATACTTCAATAAATCTTAAAAGTAGATATTTTAAATTTATTATCAATAATAAATTAAAAAATCTTTATATAAACTTTCAATAATTAGCATCATATAAATTTAAATTTTCCAATTTTTTTACAATATCTTATTAAAATATTTAAATTTATTAAAAATAAAATATCAAAGATCATATCTTATTTTAATATATATTATTGCAACTTACACTAACATCTTTCCAAGAAAAAATTGGACTCATTTTGAACAAATATCTTGCTTTTTCAATCCATTTATAGCAATCAATTAGAATATATACTTTTCAGTTTTCCATTACACCCCATCATTCTGCTATAACCAAAACAGATAATTTGGTAGAACTGCCATAAACGTGTTGGAGGTATCGCCTTAGATTTTAAGTAGTGACCCCACTTGTGTATTGATTTCTCAGCATCCCATGATTATAATCAATACCCATGCCTCCTATATACTCTTGTTGAAGGAGATTGCTAGGAGGTGAATGATGTATTAAGATAAAACAATATCTCATATAAGACAACATATATATCAACATGAATAGCATAAAAAAAAGAAAACATTTGTAATTTTATTATTTAATTACGCTGACATTATTCTTCTAATTCAAATTTTAAATTTCTCTCCATTATTATTAAATATTTTTAATTAATTATATTAATTGCTTCCAACATTAATTAAGTGACCCCACTTGTGTATTGATTTCTCAGCATAGAATGATTATAATCAATACCCACGCCTCTTATATACTCTCGTTGAAGGAGATTACTAGGAGGTGAATGATGTACTAAGATAAAACAATATCTCATATAAGATATATCAACATGAATAGCATCAAAAAAGACAACATTTGTAATTTTATTATTTAATTAAGCTGGCATTATTCTTCTAATTCAAATTTTAAATTTCTCTCCATTATTATTAAATATTTTTAATTAATTATATTAATTGCTTCCAACATTAATTAAGTAATTTTTATTATTTAATTAATTATTTTTTGCTCAATAACTAAATAATCTTTATTATTTTATTATTTTCCTCTTTTCTCATAATTAAATAATTTTTAATAATTTAATTTTCTAATTTTCTTTCAATATTTTTAAAATAAATATAATTTAAATATTCTAATTTTTTTCACCATGCACATTAATTAAATAATTTTAGTTGTTTAATTTAATCTTTTTCTTGCACTTTTCCTATAATATATTTAATTATCCATTTCTTAAATATATTTCTTCTAGTAATAAATAAGATTCTTATTTTATTTATTTCCCACTTACATATGAATTAAATAATTTATATATTTATTTTTTTCTAATTCTTTTCTCATGCACATTAATTAAATATATATATTTTTTAATTAATTTTTTTTTCTAGTCTTCTTTAATTCTTTAATCTATTTAATTATTCACTTTTTAAAATATATCTCTTCTAAAAATAAATAATTTTCTTTATTTTATTCTTTTATGTACTCAATTAAATAATTTTTAATTATTTAAGGCTAATTAAGTCTTCACTTCTACCTTTCCAACTCACACTTGTTAAGCACATATATTGAGCGGAGGGAGGGGGGATGAATTAGTATTCCTTAAAAATTAAAATTTTATGCTCCAACTATCATTTAAATCTTTAAACTAGTCAACACCAAAGAAAGATAAAGTATCGAACACTAGTGCACAAGAGAACACCAAATATATGTGGAAAAACCCACAGGGGAAAAACCATGATGTGAAAAACTTCATGGAGCAACTATCCAAATCTAGCCTCACAAAATAAAACAGATTTACAACTTGGCTTGAAGGATACAACCCAAGGAAGCTACAACTCCCTAAAAATATAGTTTTATGATTACAACCAAAGGAAGTTCACTACTCCATGAATATCACACACTTATAGAGGAGGCAACAACCTCATAATATCATGAATAATAGATGAGTTTCCATTGCAACACTTGTGCACTATTAGTTGCCTTCATCTCACTGCCTCTAGCATTTTTGGACTCATCTGAATGTAGATACCTTCAACTCACTTCTGGTATGCTTAAAGAATTTCTGCACACACTTGACAGCTGCCACAAAAGCCACACTTTACAACTAACTTGATCTTTCATTTATATCCTCCACAAGCATCAATAACCTTCTCAGGAGCATCCCTGGTTCATAGCAATCTTGCATCAACCAAAAATATTTCCTTTTTGTTTTGCTTTTTGTCTGCAGTTTCAACATTTCTTTCTATGTGTCCCGGATTTGTCTCATCAGAACACGTGGAGTTGGATTTTGCTTGAAAACCTGATCATCTTCCTTATTCCCAAAACGTGGAGCATTTGGATAATTTCCCAACAAGTTATCGCTACTGGTTTCCGAGACAATTTTCTGTTATCGGTTGCCTAGACCTATTTGCATTGGTGATCTACCAGATCCCTTCTGTAGCTTGCGGAGCCCTGAGCGTTGATTTTGATGTTCCTTAGCATGTGGCCGACCTTTTCCCATGATCTACACTTCATCCTTTGGATTTTTCGGAGGAATTTCTTTGGCGGAGGCTGACCTTGTTGGTTTTGCACGTTAGGTCTTGTTCTTCAGTTTTGATCCTTTTTGGGCCGACCGGATCCCCTTGGATCGTATAAATCATTATAATAGAGCATTAGAATGTAACCAAGAAGTGAGATTGAGCATAGAAGACCGATCTTAAGATTTGAGGTCCCGGTTGTGACCTGTTCTATATTTTGAGCATGTTTTAATAGGCCTGTGAGTCGGTTTCTGTAACCTAGTTGTTATCCGTTGGTTGTAATCAGTTTTCATGATATAACTCAATCTGTTCTGCATTGCCTCCATCATGTCCATGTGTTTTCGTTGTGTTTAATCTTGCTGATCAGTCTGGACTGATCTCTTTGAGGTCCCTCCTAGCTAGTGACTGCTTCAAGTGGTATCAGAGCGAGCTTTCATTTCAAAGATTGCGTTGTCTTGAGAATTTTGTTGCAGGGTGGCAGACTGTGGATCCGACCTGCAGCTACAGAGGACTATCGTAAAGATGGTGCGAAGAGGAACTAGGAATGGTGGAGCGTGTGGGAATGCAGACCCTACTGTGATGGAAATGTTGTGAGGAATAGCAGCCTGGTTGGAAGTCGTGGAGACAACCCAGAGAAGAGGCCGACACATTGAAGATGTAAGTGAAGATGAAGGAGAAGAAGCCCCGACAGAAAAAGTAAACCCATCGGCGGTTGATCCAGATGAGGAAAGGTTTTTGAGGGTTTTGAGTAGGGCGAATACTAAACTTCATTTTACCCCATCGAAATATGATGGAAAGTTGGATTCAGATGAATTGATGGATTGGATCTCGGAGATGGAGAAATATTTTGATTTTGAAAACACTGCAGAAGAAAGGAAGGTGAAATATGCCTGTACCCGGTTGAAAGGTCATGCATCTCTTTGGTTGGAGCATTTGCAGGTTGATAGACAAAGAAGAGGTAAAGAGAAGATCAAGACATGGGATCATATGGTTGCTAAGTTGAAATCAAAATTTATGCCAACTGATTATCAAGTGAATTTGTTCCGGAAGTTGTAGAATTTGAGATAGAAGGAATCTAGTGTGGAGGAATACACCGAAGCATTTCATAAGTTGAATATCAGATCCAGACATGTTGATGATGAATTTGAACAAGTTGCAAGATATTTGAATGGATTGCGGGTGTCTATACAAGATGATCTCAGTTTGACCAAATTACAAAGTGTTGAAGAGGCTTACTAGTATGCCCTGAAGGTAGAAGAGAAGCTAAAGAAAAGACATGAGCAGAGGCAGAGAGGCAGAGGTGGAAGGTTTTCCAGAGGAAGATTTCAAGGAGGAAGAGGATATATCGGAGGTAGAGGATTAACCTATGCAGATAAAAAAAAGGACAAAGAAGTGAGCAAAGAAGACAATTCATATCGGAAAGAAGATAGAAATTTCTACCAGAGGAGAGAACCGGATGGCTACCAGAATGATAATTTTGGAAGAGATGACAAAAGACAAGACAAGAGGGTATTTAGATGAACTTGCTATAAGTGTGGAGGAGAAGAACATCGTTCTTTCGAGTGTAAGAAGACAGAATACCGAAAGAGAAATAGTGGTGGAAGAAAACCCCAACGGATCAGATAACAAACCAGAAGATGGAGAACTGTTGATGATGAGGAGAGCTTTGTGTCATACTAGGAGAGATGAAGAGCCCTTGTAGAGAAAGAATTTGTTCAAGACCAGACGTAAGGTATCCGATAAGTGCTGTAAAGTTGTTATTGATAGTGGTAGTTCATATAATCTTGTTTCATAAGAGATGGTGAATACGTTGAATTTGGAAAGATTGAAGCACCCTAAGCCTTATCAGATAGCATGGATTCATGATGAACATAAGTTGTTAGTAAGTGAGCAATGTTTGGTGAAATTAAAAATTGGGAATTATCATGATGAAGTCTTGTGTGATATTATGCCTATGGATATTTGTCATCTTTTGTTGGGTAAACCTTGGCAGTTTGACAGTCAGGAAATACATGATGGGAGGAAGAATACATACACTATTGTGGCCAATGGGATGAAGCAAACCTTGTTTCTCTTGGAGGAACCTTTGAAGAATGAAGTCTATACGAATGCTAGAATCTGTTTGGTGGATGGAAGGAAATTCTTGGATGGATTGAGACATGAGAATGTGTGTTTTGCCTTAGTTCCTAAGAAGACTGAGAATTCGAAGCATGAAGAAGAACAACCAGAAGAGATAAAATATTTGTTGATAGAATATGAAGACATCATTTCTAATAATGTACCTGATGGATTGCCACCTGTGAGAAGTATTAGTCATTGAATGGATCTGGTTCCCAGAGCTAGTTTGCCTAACAAAACTACACATCGGATGACACCGATAGAGAATGAAGATCTCAATAGACAAGTGTAGGAGCTGTTGAAGAAATGTTTGATTAGAGAAAGTCTGAGCCCTTGTGCACTACCAACAATATTAGCACCTAAGAATAATGGAGAATGGAGAACGTGTACCGATTCCAGAGGAATAAACAAGATTACAGTGAAATACCTATTTCCTTTGCCTAGGATGGATATCATAATGGACTGTTTGAGTGGAGCCAAATACTTTACAAAGATAGACTTGAAGAGTGGATATCATTAGATCAGGATCATAGAAGGAGATGAGTGGAAGACAACATTCAAGACAAATGAAGGACTGCATGAATGGTTGGTGATGCCTTTTGAGTTAACTAATGCACCGAGTACTTTCATGAGGCTGATGAATGAGGTACTGAAGAGATTCTTGGGTAAGTTTGTTATTGTATATTTGGATGACATTCTCATTTTCAGTAAGACAAAAGAGGAGCATTTGTTGCATTTGAGACAAGTTTTGTAGAGGTTGAGGGAAGAAAAGTTGCTGATAAATCTTAAGAAGTGTACTTTCATGAAAGATGAATTAGTCTATTTGGGATTTGTGATATCTGAGGATGGTTTGAAGATGAACCCTGAGAAAGTAAAAACAATTATTGAGTGGCCTACACTAGAAAGCATTGGAGAGGCTAGATCATTTCATGGATTGGCTAGTTTCTACCAGAAGTTCATCAGAAATTTTAGTTCAGTTTGTGACCCTATGACTAAGACCAGGAGGGGAGATCGGAAGGAATTCAAGTGGACCACCAGAGAAAACAAAAGTTTTGAATTGTTGAAACAGAAAGTGACTGAGTAGCATGTGTTAGCTTTACCGAATTTCAATAAAGTATTTCAAGTGGATTGTGCTGCAAGTGGAACAACAATAGGAGCAGTCTTGAGTTAGGAGGGGAGAGT
Organism: Cryptomeria japonica; assembly: GCF_030272615.1. Classification (NCBI taxonomy): domain Eukaryota; kingdom Viridiplantae; phylum Streptophyta; class Pinopsida; order Cupressales; family Cupressaceae; genus Cryptomeria; species Cryptomeria japonica. The sequence continues at coordinate 257,382,538 of NC_081410.1, forward strand.
AGTAGCTTATTTCATTAAGAAATTGAATAATGCCCAGAGGAGATATTCAGTGTATGATCAAGAGTTTTATGCCATAGTTCAAGCCTTGAAGAAGTGGAGACATTACCTGTTGCCTAAGGTGTTTGTGTTGTATACAGACCATCAAGCCTTGCAGTATTTGAATAGTTAGAGTAAGTTGAATCAGAGACATATGAGATGGGTAGAATTTTTGCAGAGTTACACCTTTGTGTTGAAGCATAAAAGTGGGAAATATAACAAAGTTGCTGATGCATTGAGTAGGAGAAGGAATTTGCTGACAAAGATGAGAGCGACAGTATTAGGATTTGAGGAATCAAAGACCTTGTATGATGATGACCCGGATTTTGCAGAACCTTGGAGAGCATGTAGAGAACTGGTTATGGTAGATAGAAGCAAGTGGTTGGATTACTTCATTCAGGATGGGATGTTATTCAAAGGAGTTCAGTTGTGCATACCTAAGAGTTCTATGAGGGAGAATCTGATAAAGGAGAAACACAGTGGAGGATTAGCCAAACATTTTGGTATTGACAAAATAGTAACATTGGTGAGTGAGCACTACTTTTGGCCCCAGATACATAAGGATTTTAGGAAATATGTGCAAAGTTATGGAGTTTGTCAAGTTGCAAAGGGTAGTAGTCAGGATTTGGGATTGTATAAACCTTTGACAGTACTGGTAAGACCTTGGGAGGATATAAGAATGGATTTCATACTTGGATTGCCTAAAACACTGAGAGGGAATGATTCTATATTTGTGGTAGTGGATATATTCTCGAAGATTGCTTATTTCATACCTTGCAAGAAGACATCAGATGCATTACATATAGTAGACCTATTTTTCAAGGAAGTAGTGAGATTGCATGGATTACCTAAGATCATAGTTTCAGACGGAGACACTAAGTTTGTTGGCTATTTTTGGAGAACACTATGGAAGAAGATGAAGACAAATTTGAAGTTCAGTTCTACTTTTCATCCATAGACTGATGGACAGACATAAGTAGTTAACCGAAGCTTGGGAATTTTTTTAAGATGTTTAGTTGGAGATAAAACCGAAAGTTGGGACTTGATTCTTGCACATGAAGAGTTTGCCTACAATAATTCAGTAAACAAGAGTACTGGAAGAACACCTTTTGAGATTATTACTAGAATACATCCTAGAGGTATATCAAAATTAAGATATTAGCAGTGAAGACCAGAGAAGTTCAAAAGCAAAAGAATTTGCAGATCACATGAAGGACTTACATATTCAAGTTAAGAAACATCTGGAGAACATGAACAACAAGTATAAGGAGAAGGAAGATGAGAAGAGGAGACAAGGAAGTTGAAGTTGGCGATTAAGTGATGGTGCACCTGAGAAAAGAAAGATTCCCGGTTGGAACTTATAACAAGTTGCAGATGAGAAAGTTTGGACCTTGTAGGATCTTGAGAAAGTTCAGTTCTGGGAATATATATGAAGTGGAGTTACCAGATAGTATTTCACCTGTGTTCAACATTGCAGATCTGCATCAGGATCATGAATCAAAATTTAGTGAGGATAGTATTGTAGAATTGGAGAAACATTTTCCCCAGAAGGAACCGGATCAGATTGAAGACATTTTGGACAGTAGGATTGGGTGTAGTACCTGGAGCAGTCAGTATAAGGAGTATCTTGTGAAGTGGAAGGACAAACCAGTTGAAGATTCATCTTGGATTTCTTAGGTAGAGGTAGACCGCCTTGGTTTTCCTTTGACCCCAGCAAAGTGCGAGACTCACTTTTTTTTTAACAACCCTGGATGTCTGATGCAGGAGCATCCCCAGTTCATAGCAATCTTGCATCAACCAAAAATATTTCCTTTCTATTTGCAGTTTCAACATTTCTTTCTATGTGTCCCATATTTGGCTCACCGGAACCTGTGGAGTTGGATTTTTATTGAAGCCTTGATCATATTCCTTATTCCTAAAATGAGGATCATTTGGATCATTTTTCGGTAAGATCGCTATCAATTTTCGAGACAGTTTTTTTGTTACTGGTTGCCTAGACCTATTTGCATTGGTGATCTACTGGATCCCTTCTGTAGCTTGTGGATCCCTGAGCGTTGATTTTGATGTTCCTTAGCTTGTGGCTGACCTTTTCCCGTGATCTACATTTCATCCTTTGGATTTTTCGGAGGAATTTATTTGGCGGAGGCCAACCTTGTTGGTTTTGCAAATTAGGTCTTGTTCTTCGGGTTTTGATCCTTTTTTGGACCGATCAGATCCCCTTGGATTGTATAAATCATTGCAATAGAGCATTAGAATGTAACCAAGAATTGAGACTGAGCATAGAAGATAAATCGTAAGATTTGAGGTCTCGATTGTGACCTGTTCTGTACTTTGAGCATGTTTTAGCAGGCATGTGAGCCGGTTTCTGTAACCTGGTTGTTACCGATTGGTTGTAATCAGTTTTCATGATATAATTAAATCTGTTCTGCATTTCCTCCATCATGTCCCTATGTTTCCGTTGTGTTTACTCTTGCTGACTGGTCTAGATTGATCTCTTTAAGGTCCCTCATAACCGGTGTCTACTTCACTTCTCCAGGTCAGCCAAGTATGATGAAATGTGCATTATCCAAGAGGTCAGCCTCAAGAACATTATCAAAGAAAGGAGATAAACTATGATCCAATCCAAATGATACATATGTCCTAATTCAATCTTAGAAACATATCTCCATGCTTGCAAAATATTATAGCAGTGGCACACCTACTCCAAGTCAGCTAGGATGAAACGTGTAGGCATGAAACATGTATCCTTCAAGGAGGTTGGCCCCCAAAACTTATTTGGTGGAAGGGAAGTAGATGCAGATCGAGGCAAGAGATAGACTGGACCCAAATCGCCTTAGCACAACTCTCCATGTTGGCATGAACTACAATTCATAAGCACAAGTATCCTAGGTTGGCAAAATAGCCACTTATCCTTCCAACACATCCAATCCAGTTACCAAACAATCCAGGAACGATTGGGAACAACAATGTGGAGCACTAAAAACTATCATATATATTTCAACATTAATTTTATACCATTCTTTCATACTATCACATTCAAATGAGTTGTCACAAGTAAACAAATATAGTACACTACATTCTCGGTAAGCCATAAAATACATTCTTGAGATAGAACTTTGATAATCATAATTGCGGTACACTTCAACACTTAAAACTTGAATTGAGATATTGCATAGACAACATAAGTACGTCCAACCAACCATAGGAGCAAACCTAGAAATGCAAAGAAATACAAAACATTCCTCAAACTGGTCTAACATACAATCAATGGTCTACATACTGCAAATACCAGAACCATCTGCGACAACTATAGTGTCTTCAAGAGAGAAATAAACATCATTTAGAGAACATGCAAGCTAATTTCCAAACCTCAAGTCCATATCTTCAACTAAAGAGAAATGCAGAGCATTCTCTGAGATTGTTAGCAATATAACTTCTTGCATTCTCATACTTTCAACAATATACAGAGACCAGAATGTCTTTGTAACATCAATTCCTTACTCAAGGGAAAATAAGAGATATAACAACAATTTACATCATGCTCAACAATATATCCAATTCATCATCTTACTTCTAATCCTCATCTTAATATGTCATCATGATACTTTTAATCCTTATCTTAATACTTCTAATCCTTGTCTTAATATGATTACTTTTGCTGACAACATATATACATGATACCACCTTAGTAAACAAGGCATGACACCAACCTTGAGATTTAGTATCATCATTGCACATCATCAACATACAAGTGAAAGCATCAAATATATCACACCACATTAAAGGTTGACATCAATGACAACATAGTATGCTAACATGATATCTACAACAATCTCCCCCTTTGACATTGATGGCAACACACATTCCACTCTCTCTCCCCCTTTGACATCAAGGGCAAAGGGAAAAAGATCCCTTTTTGAATCTGCATCATTTCACATGCTCCCCCTATCAATAACAACCACCATCTACTAACTCCCTTTGAGTGGTAGCTTCCATCAATCCAGGGATAAATATAAGTCTTGAATTACTCCTCCTAGATTCATGCATCATCTATTCATCTATTTAGAAGGAGGAGCAACAACCCCTTGTGGGCAATAAAATACATGAAACCATGTAAAGTTTGGCACATTCACAAGAAGGTCATAAAACAAAGTTTAAACGAAATAAATAAATGAACAATCAAACCATCCAAGCTCCTTTGATGAAGGCCTCGCTGCTCCTTCTTTCTTCTCTAATTATGCTGGTATGTTGGCTCAATCCATTGTGCAACTCATATGAAGCAAGGGAAAAAAGCATGATAGGCGAGAATACTTGAATATTTGAAAGTATATGAACTCAAGAGAATGATAGCATAAATGTAAACTCATAAGATGTCAAATGAGGAGACAAGAGCCCAATTTATAGACTTTTAAAACCACATTGAATAGACAAGATCAACTCAATCTGACGGTTGAGATTTCGTGCAAGGATGAGTTAAAAGAGAAATTGCAATTAGAAGTGAAGGGAAAAAGGAGTTAACAACAAAAGCAAATGGAAGCTTTTATTTGCACTCCAAACATGCCATTTAAACTCGACTAAGCATCATAGAAGACTATGACATGAACTATAACAAGAGGAGAGAAAATAGGAGAGGGAGAAATGAGGTGAAATTAATAATTAAAAATTATTAATTCCACTCATAACTCAAATTAGCCAATTAATACATAAAAAATATTAATTGTGACATGGACAAAGAGGGTGAATAAATAGATATAAATTTATTTGTTCAAAAAGGGACATGTTAACAAAGGAGTTGATTAATTATTTAATTAATCAACCTAGGGAAAATGATTTGAATAATTTAAGATACTCATCCGAATGACGAATTAGGTCCCAATAATGATGATTGATTGACTAATAATTAATAAAAATTAATGACAATTGATTGAGGTTGACAACAAAATAGGACAAAGGATCGAAAAAGACCCAAGATTGATAATGATTTTGATAAGAGACTGATAAGATTGATAAGATCAATTGATAATGACTTGATAAGATCGATTGATAAAGTGCCATGAAAGGCTGATAGAGTGTCACAGAGAACTGATTGAAATTGACTGATAAAGAGGTTGATAATTAATGATTGATTAATTATCAACAAAGAGGGAATTAAGTCTAATTGTCAAGATGAGACCAATTCGAATGATTTGAAAATGATAAAAATGCCAATCATAATGATTTAGGACCAAATGCAAATGAACAAGATTAATTAGGGTTGGATTTGAAATGAACTAAAACTAGAGAAATGAAACAATGTCAACATATGATGAAGATCAAATGCAACATAGAAGACATGTTAAAAACTAGGTTAGCGATGTAGGAGTGATGACCAATTTTGAGTGTTGTCTGAGATATTCTAATGCATCCTTTGAAAGTACCTTTATAAAGATGTTAGCATCTTGGTCCTTTGTGGGTACATACTTCAATTTCACTTCCTAATATGCAACCTTCTCCCTCAAAAAGTGATATCCAATAAATATATGCTTGGTTCTTGAATGTATCACAAAATTATTTGATAAATTGATGACACTTGTGTTGTCAAATAAAATAAGAATGGGCTCATCATATACCACCTTGATGTCCTTCAAGGTCCACTTCATCCAGAACACTTGAGTGCAAAAAGATGTTGCAACAATATGTTCTACTTCTGCAATTGAAAGAGAAACGTAATCCCACTTCTTGCTAAGCCATGAGACAATCCTTTTTCACTAAAATAATGCTTTGCCACTTGTGCTTCTCCTATCATCAACACAACCTACCTAATCAACATCAGTGTATGCAGTCAATGAAAAGTCATTTTCCTTTTGATACCACAATCAATGGTCTGAAGTTCCTTGCAAATAATTGAAGATACTTTTTACTATCTTCACATGATTTTTATCTTGGTACAACCTAAAACCTTGCAACTAGACACACCGCATGCATAATGTTTGGTCTAGATGTAGTGAAGTATAGTAAACCTCCTATGATAGATCTACACAAAGTCTGATATGCCAAAGGTAACTTATCATTCTTGCTCAATTTGCAGTTGGTTGTCATGGGAGAACTTACTAGTTGTCTCCCATACCATATTTATTTAGCATCTCCTTAACATACTTAGTTTGAGAGATACAAATACCACCATTTAGCTAAGCAATTTAAAGTCGAAGAAAGAAAGACAATTCACCTAACATAGACATCTTTAATCCCTTTTGCATTTCCTCAACAAAATCCTTACCCATTCCATCGTCTCCACCAAAAATGATATCAACATATACAAAAACTTTACAAATTCTTTCTTCATCAAATTTAATATAAATATTGCTATTTGTGGCACCTTTCTTGAAACCTTGCCGAATTAGATACTTGTCCAATCTAGCATACCAAGCCCTAAGAGCTTGCTTGAGGCCTAACAATTCTTTCTTTAGATTGCAAACCATATTCGGATCCTCTAATAACTGAAACCCATTAGGCTACTCTATGTAGAATTCTTCTTCTAGGTCTCCATTCAAGAAAGTAGATTTGACATCCATCTAATAAGATTTGAATTTCTTGTGAGCATCAAAAGCAAGAAACATTTTAATTGCCTTCATTCTAGCCACTAGAGCAAAATTCTCCTCAATATCAATTCCTTCAACTTGCAAGTAGCCTTTGTAAACCAACCTTGCTTTATTTTTGTAATGGTGGAAAATTAGGGATAGGGTTGAATTTAGATAATAAAACCACTAAATAACTTAATTCACCATTACATTGGGGATGAAAGAAATCCAATAGATCTATCCTTGTAAGACCAATATTTTGATCATATTCCAGGCTCCTTGGATAGAGCTTTCTCGTCCTTGAGTTTAATTGAATTGAATTGTAGAATATTAAGGAAAAATAAGTGATTATTGAAGTATTTGGGAAGAAACAGTGAGGTACAATCATCATACAGAGACACCAACCTGGATTTGGGAAAAATAAGATGTCATGGATCTGTTCCCACAAGTTTGACCTAATTTTTTGAGACTAGGTAGTATCAATTCACCATGGTCCTCTGGATATATCACCGTCAAAAGCTAAACTTGGTCGCCCTTATGAATTATGTCGATCCTCTCAAATACAGCTCTATACCTATATCCTGCACATAGAAAAAAGGGGAAATTGTTGGGAATAGGGGTTTGCCTAAGTCAAACCCCAGTTTAGGAATTAAACTTGAATGAAATAATGCAAATATTAAAATAAATGTTGAATATATATACCTCAGATCTACAATTGTTGATGATTATGCTTTTCTCTTTGAATGTAATCACAAATGTTGTATGAAATGGCATGAATGTGACAAAACCCTAATCACACACACATGCTTGAATAAGAATTTACATGACTTTGCTCCACAATACTTGATGATGAATATGTAGCCTTGAAGATCTCTGAAAAATACTTGATGAATAAATGCTTCATGGATGCGTGAGTCTTAGATTGCTTAGATTGTTAGATTAAAATATGTTGATAAAATGTCTTTATATAGGGGGTTTTAGGTAAATTATTGATTAGGCTGACCTCCAACGGTCATGCAAAGCCATACAGATCAAATCTTATCGATGAGGTATAGCCCCTACCCCATTTCAAATTGAGGCCTGATTGAGCGGGACCATGGCGTTTTGGGGTGCCATGGTCTAGACCAGGGCACTCCACACCCTAGTCCCACCACAACCAGGACCAAAATAATGCTAAAATGGGGTGTGTATCCCATGTTAAGACCCACACATGGCTGTTCATGACCTCAAAGCTAGAGAATAGGCACAAGAAGACCTAGAAAGGGGATGAGGATAAGACACACTAAAGTAGAGGCACATAAATGAGGTGTAAATTAGACTAGTGATAATTTACGATGCTATTTTTAGCCCCCACTTTAATGAGAGTATGAGTCTATGCAAATACTCGTGGTAAAGTAGATGAAAGATGAAAGAGAGGAGCAATTAGGAGTGAGATCACAAGGAGTATAAGACATCACTAATTTTGAGGAACCAAGCCCCCAATCTTAGGATCTTAACTCACACAATCACATGCAAGGTCACAAAAAACAAAACAAAGAAAAGGAAAACAAAGGAAAACAAAGATAAAAGTAAAAAGGACACAGAACACAAAAGCTAAAAACCAAAACAAGACCTCAAATAAACTATCCAAAGAGACATTGATAATCAAAATGTCTCAACCACTAATATCATTCTTGAAAATGCTATCACAAGGACACAAACGATCACATAAAAAGAGAAAGAGCACATATCAAATCATGAACTACAAATAGCAAAGCTATGAGCTCACGATGAGAAGAAAAGAGAAGACATGGATACACATTCTAGTTGTGTTTTTCTAGGCGATCCATGAGAAGATGAGCTAGAGAAGACATGGATGCCACATTCTAGTTGTGTTTTACTAGGTGATCCATGTTGGGGAGGAAAGTAGGAATAATCTAGCTATGTTTTGCTAGTTCCACTCATCCTTTTGTGTATGCAACTATCTAGTTTCAGGTGTTAAGTATCTCATATAAGAGTTTTTTTTCTCTAGTTTCAAGCATGTAACAACCTATGTAAGACATGAAATAAAAATGCAATTGTGTGTCTAGTTTTGGGAACATCTCATATAAGAGTTTGTTTGCTCTAGTTTTGAGAATGTGTAACCTCATATAAGACAAATATATGTGTGGCTTTGAGGACATCTCATGTAAGAGTTTGTTTCATATGGTTTTGAGAATGTGCACCCTGTCTAAGACATGTATAAATGTTGCATATGGTTTCAGATATGAAGCATCTCATGTAAGAGTGTGTTTTCTCTAGTTTTGAGAATGAACACCACCCTTGGTCTCCTTGCATTGTCCTACACAACACAAGGAGACAAAGGGCACACATCTTGAAACAATCCACCCTAAGCACAAGTGAGGGGTTTGAGCTTGTGACCAAGCTTTGATACCACTTGTTACATGTGTGATTGTCATTGCACCAAAAGATCGAATTGCTAATGCCCGATACAACCACTAGACTTATAGAATCCACAGGAGGCAGTTAAGCCATGTCACAAACTTGAGCACTACGCTGCATAGCACAAGGAGACCAAGGACACACACCTTGAAACAACATATGGTTTCAGACATGAATCATCTCATGTAAGAGTGTGTTTTCTCTAGTTTTGAGAATGAACACCTTGTTTCCGATATGCTCTTCCCCCCTTAAGATGTCAACATAGTCCTATGTTGATGTCTTAAGGAAGCTAAAAAATAAGCATACCCACCTTCAACTCCAAGGAGATATCCTTTTAGGCAACAATGTTCATAAATCCAATTTAAAGAGGCAATACTCTTACAAGCAAGGATAAGGTATTTGAAAAAGAGATATCTTGTATCACGTGTAACGGGAATCCATGGAGGAGAAAATATCTTTTCTCAAAATACATCTACCTCCAAGAGGATTTTCTTTAAACAAACATAACATATTCTACCAAAAGAAAGGAAGGGGAACAAGAATTCTTAGCTTCCTCCTATTGCTAGGTAAAACAGATTCTTGATGAAGGATGACACACTTTTGACCCAAAGAGAAAGGTTATGTTTATAACATATATGCATTGCCAAGTTTAAAAGAGGTTGTAGTCAAGGACACACACCTCTTGCATAAGAGATTATCCTTGAGAAAAAAACAACTTCACATAAGGAATGGCATCAAATCATAAGCAAACAACACTCAACATTGGAAAAGTGGATCCTTAGAAAGGATAAGAAATATCAATGCTCTCCAAGTGTAGGGACAATGAGAAGAATTACACAACCTCTAAGGAGAAGATGAATTATTTTTTATGATTTTAACCATGCCATTATCAATGAGTCCTTGCATTTCATATTAAAAATTCGGACAATCATTGGTATCATGATCATTAGTTTGATGATGTGAGCAAAAAAGAGTGTTTGAGGAAGAAGCACCTTTAAATGGATGATAATTTATATGTATTGCAAGATACTCCTTAATTTTTTGAACCCTAAGGAGATCATCCATAGGTGAATGATGAGAATATCCTAGTCCTTTGGTACTAGCTTGCGAAGGAGATTTTATAGTGACTTTGATTCCTTGTTCAAATTTTCCAAGTCCTTGTTCTCTATAACCTTGTTTAGATATTATGTTATAGCTACTCCAATAAGAGCTTTTTAATTGAGAAGGAGTATTATAATGAACTTATTTAAAATTTTTAGTGTAAGTATATCTATAAGGAATAAAGGGAGAAGTAGATGAAGAAGGAATATCCTTTGTAGGAAAATTCTCTTTTCTATCACTATGCATATCCTCTTTGATAGGTTGGGAAGGAAGATCCTTATCATCTAAGGCATCATCTTTAATTAATGTTGTATGGGGAGATAGATCATGAATTAAATTCATGACACCATCTTCTCTACACATATTTTGATGGATAAGATAAGCTCTAGGAGAATAAGGAGGATCTAGAGAGATTGAAAGACTAATATTTTTACCTTGCCGCCCTTGCGCTAGGGTATGTGTAAGCAAAGAAGATGGTGTTGTGTTTCTCTTCAATGCTTTCTCTCCATTAGAGATATCAATGATAGGAGTATTAGCTCTTTCTTCATTCATATGAGATACCATAGGAGAGGTACAAGTGTTAGGTTTTTCATTAGCTTCTCTAGGATTATGATCTACAAAATCTTTTATGTGATCTACATATGTAATGAATTTTCTTAAAAATATCACCATAAAAAAAAATTCATCATGGATAAAAGATTTGAGATTTGATTGATTAATAGAAAACATTTTGGAAATTCTAAAAATGCAATATGCCAAAGTGCTATGAATGAAAAGAAGCAATGTAAAGTGAAAAAAACCATTATCCAACACTTGATTATGATAAATATAAGTGAAAAGCAATGTAATCATATGTCAAATGGAAAATAAATTAGATCTATTAAGTTCCATTATGAATGTCTAAGATCAGATCTGAAAAAAAAGGTTACAAATAGATCATGAATGAAATTCATAACATCATCTTCTCTACAAATGTTTTGATGGATAAGATAAGCTCTAGGAGAATAAGGGGGATCTACAGAGATTGAAACACCAATATTTTGACCTTGCCCCCCTTGCGCTAGGATACATGTATGGGAAGAAGATGGTGTTGTGTTGATCTTCAATGATTTCTCTCCATTAGAGAGATTATTGATAGGAGTATTAGATCTTTCTTCATTCACATGAGATACCCTAGGAGAGGTACAAGTGTAAGGTTTTTCATTAGCGTCTCTAGGATTATGATCTACAAAAGCTTTTATGCGATCTACATATGTAATGATTTTTCTTAAAAATATCACCATAAAAAAACATGCATCATGGATAAAAGCTTTGAGATTTGATTGATTAATAGAAAACATTTTGGAAATTCTAAAAATGCAATATGCCAAAGTGCTGTGAATGAAAAGAAGTAATGTAAAGTGAAAAAAACCATTATCCAACACTTGATTATGATAAATCCAAGTGAAAAGCAATGTAATAATATGTGAAATGGAAAATAAATTAGATCCATTAAGTTCTATTATGAATGTCTAAGATCAGACCTGAAAAAAAAAGTTACAAATTATGCAATCCACAAATCAAGTTAACCATAATAAATTAGGGTTTTTTTAATGAATTTAACCTCTAAATCTATGTAATTTTGAATAAAAATATAATCTATGAGTGTAAACTTAAAAATAAAAAAATCAGAAATAGTGGTGTAAGGAGTTGGGTTCACCAAAATGTGATGGTGGAAAATTAGGGTTAGGGTTAAATTAAGATAATAAAACCACTAAATAACCTAATTCACCATTACATTAGGGAGTAAAGAAATCCAATAGATCTAGCCTTGTAAGACCAAGATTCTAATCACATTTCAGGCTCCTTGGATAGGGCTTTCTCCTCCTTAAGTTGAATGGATTTGAATTGTAAAATATTAGGGAAAAATAGGTGATTATTGAAGCATTCGAGCAGAAATGGTGAGCTACAGTTGTCGTACGAAGACACTAACATGGATCTAGGCAAAATAAGATGTCATGGCTTTGTTCATAGAAGTTCGACCTGATTTTTTGCAACCAGGTAGTATCAATTTTCCATGATCTTTTAGATTTGTCGCCGTCAAATGATGAACCTATTTGTCTCCATGAATTATGTCGATCCTCCTAAACGTAGCTTTGTACTTGTTTCCTACACATAGAAAGAAAGGGGAAATTGTTGGGAATAGGGGTTTGCCTAAGTCAAACCTTGATTTAGGAATTAACCTTGAACGAAATAATTCAAATACTCAAACAAATGCTCAATAGATATATCTTAGATATGAAATTATTGATGATGATGCTTTTCTCTTTGAATGTAATCACAAATGCTGTATTAAATGACATGAACATGACAAAAAACTAATCAGCCATGAAGATCTCTAAGAATGCTTGATGAATGCTTCACGGATGCACGAGTCTTAGATTGCTGGTGCAGGAGCACCTTGCAGGATTTGAGAATCATTTGAGAAATGAGGGCTATTAGAAATTTTTATAGGTTATTTGAATGTTTTTGAGTTGTAATAAGGTCTTTCAAGACCTTTCATTTTGTTTTGATTAGCCATGTAAGGCTTTGATGCCAATTTTGTAGTGTGAACTTCCTAGGACCTATTTGGTCAACCATGGTCAAATGACATCCAATATGCCTAAATGAGGCACACAATGCATTTTGGCTTCTATGTGGACTATTTGTCAAGTTTATGATGTGTCCTAATAGGTTACATAGGCAAAAGTCATAGATTGTGAAGTTTGTGCAAAGTTGTCAAGTTTGATGACAAATTTTGTTGTCTAATCTCCCTCCAACGGCTACCTAATTCAAATTTCAGTTGGATTCAATTGAAGAGGTTGGAGAAACCTTTTTTAAAGCCTTGGAGGTTGAGAAGAATGATGATGATGAATTTTGGATGAAAACAATAATCAAATTTCAATAAACACTAAGAAATTTCCTTAAATTTGCCGTAACGGTGTCTTGTACGGTTATTGTACGGATTCATGTGAATTATAAATCATTGATTTGGATAGGAATATAAATTTATGTTCTTTTGGTTTTGATTTTGTCAAAGAAGACTGAATAACAAGTGAGATATTTGCATTTTGGTGACAGACGGTCTGAAAACCCTCCAAAACCAAGGTTTCTGAGGAAATGTCTTCTTAACCCCACATTGCTCGGGCCAAATTGGCTCAAATTATGAGGAATGGTAGGGGAGAAAATTTAATTTAAGATTATTTAGGTTTCTAATTTGGCCTTTGAATTGGTGGAGTTTGGGATCAAGCCCTAGGCTAGGCATCCTCATGTGACTGACCTGTTTTAACTACTTAAAATTGTGCAGGGGTAAAACTAAGTGTGCTAGACACTATATGACTGTGGATTTGGTGTTTTTGGATGTTTGAAAATTTTTTCCATCCATTGGTGTCTTCGGATTAGATCCTTTAAGTGTGGTTTCTTTGTAAAAGTGGCCTAAAAGCCTTATCAGGTCTCTTGTAGTAGCAACGTTTGACCTAGTTAATGCAAGTGTTGGGTTCTAAGTTTTGGAAGAGTTTTGTGTTATCAATGGAGGAATCAAAAAGTGTCAAGAGTCTATGGTATCATTAGGAATATTTCTGAGTTCTGCCTTAAAAGTTCAAAATAGGGCTACTAGGAGTAGGCGTCTTGTAGAGGGCAGTCACCTTGATTGCATCTGTACAAACAAAAGGGTGTTGTTTTGGTTGTAGTCAATATTTCTAGGGTTAGACAAAAGGTTATATAGGGTCCATACCTGTTCTGCAATGTTGGTTGTTTTGTAATCCAAGTTAGCCATAGGTGGCTACAAGAGAGTTGGTGTCAAGAATAGACTTGATGTGAGAAGTTGTATCTCCACGAGTTGTTCATGGGTATAGTGGAGCCCCAAGGAACACAAGCTCTTCACACAGACTAGATCCACTAGACCCTCAACTAAGGTCTCAACATTCACATGGATTCATGGACAATCCTGACAACAACATGAAAGGATTCCTCTACACTCCCCTTTGCTCAATGGGACCCCACTATACCCATGAACAACTCATGGAGATACAACTTCTCACATCAAGTCTATTATTGACACAAACTCTCCTATAGCCACCTATGGATAACTTGGATTACAACACAACCAAAATTTTAGAAAAGGTATGGACCCTATAGAACCTTTTGTCTAACCCTAGAAATATTGACTACAACCAAAACAACACCCTTTTGTTTGTATAGATGCAATCAAGGTGACTGCCCTCTACAAGACGCTTACTCCTAGTAGCCCTGTTTTAAACTTTTAAGGTAGAAATAAGAAATATTCCTAATGAAACCACAAAATATTGAAACTTTTTTATGCCTCCATTGATAACACAAAACTCTTCCAAAACTTAGAACCCAACTCTTGCATTAAAACTTGGTCAAACACTGCTACTACAAGAGACCTGATAGGGCTTTTAGGCCACTTTTACAAAGAAACTACAATCCAAAGATCTGATCCAAAGACATAAATTAATGGAAAAGATATTCACACATCCAAAAAATCCAAATCCACAGTCATATAGGGTCCAACAGACTTAGTTTTACCCTTGCACAATTTTTAGCAGTTAAAAGAGACTAGTCACATGAGGATGCCTAGCCTAGGGCTTGATCCCAAACTCCACCAATTCAATGACCCATGCAGAAACATAAATAATATTAAATTAAATTTTATCCCCTACCATTCCTCATAATTTGAGCCAATTTGGCCAGAGGAATGTGGGGTTAAGAAGACATTTCCTTATAAACCTTGGTTTTGGATGGTTTTCAGACCGCTTGTCACCAAAATGCAGATATCTCATTTGTTATTCAGTCTTCTTTGAGAAAGTAAAAACCAAAAGAAAAAAAAATTATATGCCTATCCAAATAAATGATTTAGACTACACATGGAATCTGTACAATAACCATACATGACACTTTTACAACAAATTAAGGAAATTTTTGAGTGTTTATTGAAATTTGATCACTGTTTTCATCCAAACTTCATCATCATAATTATTTTTGAACTCCAAGGCTTTAAAAAAGGTTTATCCAACCTCCTCAACTGACTCCAACTGAAATTTTAATTAGTTAGCCATTGGAGGGAGATTAGTTACAAAGTGACAACAAATTGACAACAAAAGTTGTCATCAAACTTGACAACTTTGCACAAACTTCACAATCTATGTTACTTTTGCCTATCTAACCTATTAGGACACATCATAAACCTGAAAAATAGGCCACATAGAAGTCAAAATACATTTCTTTCCTCATTTAGGCATGTTGGATTTCATTTGACCATGGTTGACTAAATAGGTCCTAGGAAGTTCACACTACAAAAATGACATCAAAGCTTTACATGGCTTATCAAAACAAAATGAATGGTCTTGAAAGACCTTATTACAACTCAAAAGAATTCAAAGAACCTATAAACACTTCTAAGAGCCTTCATGGCTCAAATGATCCTCAAATCCTACAAGGTGTTCCTGCACCAATTGCTTAGATTGTTAGATGAAAATAGGTTGATAAAATGTCTTTATATAGGGGCTTCTAGGTAAATTACCAATTAGGTCGATCTCCAATAGTCATACAGAGCCACAAGGATCAAATATTATCGATGAGATATAGCCCCTATCCCATTTCAAATTGGGGCATGATTGAGCAAGACCATGGCATTTTGGGCTGCCATGATCCAGAACAAGGTGCTCCACACCTTGGTCCCATCATAATCAAGACCAAAATAATGCTAAAATGGGGTGGGTATCCCATCATAGGACCCACAAAAGGTTGTTCATGGCCTCAAAATTGGAGAATACACACAAACAAACCTAGAAAGGGGATGAGGATAGGACATGCTAAAGTAGGGGCACAAATATGAGGTGTAAATTGGACTAGTGATAATTTATGACACTACAATTTCTTATCACTTCCCCATCTTATTTTAATTTTTTTTGAAATACCCATTTTATTCCTCTCATATTTTTATCAATAGGTCTAGGAACCATCACCCATGTCTAATTTTTCTCAATCTGATTGAGTTTTTCTTCCATTACATGTATCCATCCTTCATCCTTGCCGACATCAACAAAGGTCTTAGGATCTACTTTGATAGAATATAGATTCATTTGCTCACTTTATTTTACAAGTCTTCTCCTTGTCTACACTCCTTGATTCTTATCTCTAATAATGTGATCTTCTAAATGATTCATCTAGACATACTTGGTTGGAAACCTAGAGGCCTATTCTAATTTGTGTTCCTTCTCTTCTGTCTCTTCTTCCTCTTCTTCTATGGAGGAAGTTTCATCTAATCCGTATTCCTTTCGTTCTTGTGTATTTTCACTTATTTCTTCTTTAACCTTAACATTTTCTCTTTCAACTATCTTCCTCAACCTTTTGTTGTAGCATCTATACGCCTTGCTTCTAGTTGAGTAACCAAGAAATATCCCTTCATCAGATCTTGAATCAAACTTTCCCAAGTCCTCTTCATCTTCTTGATGTAACATCTGCTACCAATTTTTTTGAAGTACTAGACAGTAATAGGTTTTCCATTCCATAGTTCATAAGGGGTCTTAGTGTTGATGACCATTAGTTGTCCTTTGTTAAGAACATAGAAAAAAGTATGAACCACCTCTTTCCAATATATATTAGGCATATTTGCATCCTTCAAAATTGTCCTAGCCATTTATTGGATAGCTCTATTCTTCTTTTCCACTACCCCATTCTATTGAGGTGTTCTAGGAGTAGACAAATGTCTCCTAATTCCATAACCTTCACAAAACTTCTCAAACACATTTGAAGTAAATTCACCTCTTTTATTAGATCTTAGACATTTGATTTTATCATTCATTTCATTCTCAACCATAGACTTGAGAATATTGTTAAGTGCTTCTAGTTTAAAAAATAAAAATGAAACCCATGTCATCCTAAAGTAATCATTAATAAGCAACATACAATATTTTTCAAATTTTAGACTTTGAGTACTGGTAAGTCCACACAAGTCAATGTGTATCAACTCCAAATATTTTGTAAAAGAGTACTTGTTCTTGAAAATTGTCCTTGTCTATTTTGCCATTTGACATTCCTTACACAAGATGTTAGTAGACTTGATAATCATTGGCATGTCTCTTATCACATGTGTAGTGTTGATCTTCACAAGTTTTTCAAAGTTAATGTGCTCCATCCTCTTGTACAACAACTAGATGTCACTAGTTTGATCTTATTGGCCTTTCTTAGGTGATAAACATTATATTTATTCCTAGATCCTCTTGTAACTAATCTTCCACAGTTTGCCTTCCTAATTTCACATCCTTTGTAATGAAATGTGAGATTATATCCTTTACTACACATTTGATTGACACTAAGTAAATTATGCTTCAATTCTTTGACATAGAGAACGCCCTCTATCTTATTATTTCCATGAATGATTATTGTACCCTTTCCACAAATCTATGCAGAGCCTTCATCTCCAAATTTGATTGATCCATCGTTCCACTCTTGAGGTTGATGAACTTCTTGTTGTTGTAAGGTGGTGAAATTACTTTTTCACCAAGTAAGATAGTAAGACCACTAATTTCACAATATCAACCATACATTAAAAAGGGGGGTGCAAATCCAATAGATCTAGCCATAATTTAGTTAGCAAAAGGGTTGAGATACTAATTAGATTTACTTGTTTGTTTGCTTCCCTTTTTAGAGTTGAAATTATATTTGAATTGTAAAGTTCTAGAAAAAGAGAATTGGATTAAAACAATAATAATAGATTTTTCTAGATTTCAAACAAAGCCACAAACAAATACCTAAGAAGAGGAAGTGAATTAGGACCCATAGCTAAAAATCTAGGCCGAATTGTTAGGACCAGGGTGGTAAGTCATCTTGGTCCTACAACTTTAAAATAGGCAAACATGATATTTTTTGGATCAGGGAGACACATCGAATCCACTACTAGAAGATCGGGCAAAATTCTCGGGACCAAAGTGGGAGGTTGATGAGTGATCAAAAATAACATTTTAAATCATAGTTTATACTTAAAAACTTTGTATATTTTGTTAATTAATGTGTTTGACTGTAGACTATATGCTTACATGTTTACTTCTTTTTCTTTTATACTTTACTAATTAGAAGGTATATATTAGAAATGATATTTTGTGTTGAATGCATTACTTGAATGGTTAAATTAATGAAGAAACAACTATTATCCAGAATCTTTTTTGTTATGTCTTGTCCTATTTTCCTAGATGTAGCATCCTAAAATTGCGACACTTGCAATTTCGACTGCATTTGGGTCTTCACGATGGTGATGCAACACGGAACCTGAATGGAGACCCCGAAACTTGTTCATGACATCAAAAACTGCATTTTTCAGCACCCTGGCCTGATCCTCCTTGCACCCTGTTGCCCCTGGAGGTGGGACCATGGCGCCCAGCGCCCTGGTCCCTGGTCCCTAGCCCTATTTTTGGGCCCGACCTCTTTTGGGTCTCAGGTCTTTATGTTTGCAAATTGGAAAATAATATTTCCTGGTCGGCCTAAGGTCAGGAAAATCAGTCTATCAACCCTAATTGACAAGTATATAAACTACATTTCCTCTCCCATTTGAGGAAGATGGAAAAAAGGCGAAAACGATATTCAAGCATTCAAGCATTCAAGCATTCCAAGTCTCCATTCAAGGCTAAGTGTTGCATTCAAGACAAGGATTCAACCATTGAAGAGGAGATCACATACAACATACAACATACTACATACATTACACCTTCGCATGTAAGAATACAAACATTCTTACAACAAGGTATCAGTACTTGTTTACATTACAAACATTTACATTTACAACATTCTCATTTCTTGGTTAATTCCAAAACCGGGGTTTGACCTAAAGGCAAACCCCTCATCCCTAACCCCCCAATCGTCCTCTCTTTTATGTGTGTAGGTTGTAGGTACGCGGCTGTAATTGAAGATCTGGAATCCTTGTGCAGAGACGAACAGAGCCCCCTTCGTTTCGCGGATTTATCGGAGGACCGTGTGCACGCCGGGCACCATCGTCCTGTCAACTTTCACTCAAATTTGCAGAACAGCACCGTCTCGACATTTTACTGCTAATTCCAGGTCCGCAACTTCATCCCATATCCCTATCTCTATTTATAAGCGAATCTTTCCTACTTTACATGCATTCCTAGTTCAATCTTTCTATCTACATTCTTTACAAAAGAGGGTATCCTTGATGTCTTAACCCTTGAAACTCATATAGAATCCAATCTTGCATTGCGTGGGATTGGATCTTGTGGGTTTCAACCCCTCTTTTGAATGTAAAGTCTCCCCTAAGTGAAAACCATCAACCCTAGTGACTCTCCCTTCTCTCTCCTTGGAGTTGGGGAGGGGAGAACAACTAGGGTTCGATTTTTCCGCTTTACATTTTGGTGAACCCGACGTGAACATCCTCATTCTGATTATTCATGGTTAGATCTGAAAATTTTGCTTTCCTAATTATATTTCCATGTTTGATCTTTTGCAAATTTTAGAGGTTGATTGCATAAAAACCCTAAAATTTTCTTTTAAGTAATTAAACTTGTGAAACGTTTAATTGTTAATTCCTGTTTTAGATCTACCCTTCTATTGCAAATTGTCAATTCATATTTGTGCTTTAATTTTGAAAATTAAGTGGTTAAATGTCAAAACCCTAATTTTTAAGACCTTCTTGATTCAACCTTTGACTGATAATTTCACTAATCAAAACACCTCCAAATCGGCTGTAACTTTGGACCGTGTGCACCCTGAGCACCATCGTCCCCGACATTTTTTCCAAAATTTTGGGAGCTAGATCTTACTGTATTTTTTTGCTAAAATCTAGAATTTTGGCTGATTTTATCAATTCTAACACTTTCAAAATTAAAGTCGAAGTTGGTCTAGCGATTGCTCGGATTGAGGCTTCTAATCATTCAAAAATTGTTGAAATTTAAATTTGTATCAAAATTGTGTTTCTTACAGTCCTAAATCTGAAAAGTGTGTTAGCATTTGTGACTTTTGAAATTAAGTGTTTAATTGCAACAACTTTGATTTCCACTTTCAAAATTGAATTTTGCTTGAAATCGAGTCAACTTTTAAATTTCAAAACTTGCATTGCTTTCAGTATTCCTTCTAAAAATCATAAAATTCAAAATTTCAGTTTTCCTCTCTTTTTCAAAATTCAAATTTTACATTTTTCAACAATCTTGGTAGGGTTCAATTTTGAAATTGCAACTTTAATTTGTCCTATCTACAGATCGTAAAATCACTCAATTTTTTCAGATTAGCTTTAAAATCATCATAATTGTCATCCCTGAAAATTTCAAAAAAAGTTGCGAGGACCATGTGCACTCCGTTCGCCACAGTCCCGGACATTTTTTCCGAAATTTCGGGAGATTCTCCTGATTGCATTTAACAGCTTAAATCTAGGAGATTGGCTGATTTTATTGAAATTTGCTACCTCTAAAATTCAAAATCTTCTCTCTCTCTTTAGTGCATGAGTTTTACAACAATAAGTCCTACTTACACTATTCCCGTTAGACGAAGCCTTAGAATTAAGTCTTTCCAAGGTGTAATTACCAAGGAGATGGAACCTAATTTGAATGGCCTTTTTAACGAGGACATGGGTAATTCCTCTAATCCTCTTAATGATGAAGAAGCTCTCCATGAGGTTTCTGTAGAATAACTTTCAAAATTGGATAACCAATTTGATGATTTTCGACAATGGATGTCTCAAGAATACCCTGATAGTGAAGCTCTTTCATTAATTGAGGGTCTAAAACGTATGGTTCAAAGTGATAAGAATGGAATTGATATTTTGTGTGGTATTGCACACATTGTGGATTCGAATGTGATGCCTATGAAGAGTTGTGCTGAAACTTTAGGTTATACACAACCTTCTACTCAAGTTAATCATTCTATTCCTTTGACAACTCCTATTGCTAGTATACCTACTTTTACATCAAACATAATGACTACTTCAATACAAGACATTCCTCCTATGATCACCAGTCATGGGGACAATCCCTCTTCTTCAATCAACCCTCTTCCTTCATTCAATCCAACTTCTTCATTCATTCCTTCAATGAGTGTTCCTATTATATCTCCACAAATGAACATGACGCAAGGGGGCAATTCATTTAACCATTCCATTCCTCCTTGTAGTGTTCCTCCTTTCCAATCATCTCCTATGACTAACTATCATAGTGTCCCACCACCTTACTCTCTACCTTCTTTCAATAACATAACACATCCATCACAATCTAACACGTCTAATATGAACTCTTCGACTGAAGCGACCATTAACAATCTTGCACAAACTGTCTCTTCTTTACAGCAACAAATTGCCTCTATGAATCAATCTAAGTTTAGTGTGCCCACATTTGATGTTGCGAGCCCACTTTCTCTTGATATTGTTTGAGCTATCCCCCCTAAACATGTTGAAATTCCGTATTTGGAGCTTTATAATGGTAAGGGTGATCCTCTAACACATGTTAAGACCTTTCAAACAATATGCATTGATTTTGCTTATGACCAAAGGTTGCTTGCAAAACTGTTTACTAGAACATTAAGAGATAAAGCCCTAAAATGGTATTGCTCGTTGCCTTCCTATTCTATTTCTTCTTTCAAACAACTTGCAAATGCTTTTATTCAACAATTTCAAAACAATATAAGTCCTAAAGTTACTTTGATTGATTTAATGCATTGTAAACAAGGTGTTAAAGAAAAAGTGACTGATTTCATTGGTAGATATAAGCATTTGTATGCTCAAATTTCTTTTCCAGTGCCTGACAATGATATTCAAAGAATCTTTATTTCTAATTTACAAAAAGATATTAGAGAAAAACTCCTATTTTCTAAGTTTACTTCTTTCCAACAGTTGTGCGCAACTCTTCACAATTATCAACTGACTGTGAGTCAAATGGAATAAGCAAATCCTATGGCTCCGAGTGATAAGGGTGATAGTAGTCAACAACCATTTGGGAAGTTTAAACCGAACAGAGAGTCCATTAAATTCAATGAACACATCATCAACAACAATGTGAATGTAGCATCAGGTGTGCCTCCTATTTCTAAGTTTTTCAAGAAAGAAAGAAAGTTCACTCCTTTGAATGAATCATTGCATAGTATTATGAATAAGTTATTGGAACAAAATGTGCTTACTCTTCCTCCTATAAGGCAAATAGATCCTGCAAAGATTAATTCACCCTATTTTGATAACAAATCTTTTTGTCAATTTCATCGTCATCCTGGACATGATACTGAAAAACGTTTTGCTTTAAAAGGTAAAATTCAAGATTTGATTGATAATAATACTATCTCTGTTTCTGGTGTGAATGATAAAGGCAACACATCTGTAGCTCCTCCTAACCAAAATCTTCAGATTTTTACTGATCCATTACCTTCTCATACCTCTAATGCGATTGATACTACTGATTCCTCTGTCTCACCTGATGATCTTGTGTCCATGACTCCGAATGTGATTAACTTTGTAGAGCAGCAGAAAATCCCTAAAGAACTTTCCATCACCTTTGATTCTAGTGAAACTATCAGGGCACCTGATGGTCCTTTATATATAGTTGCAAAAGTCAAGAATACACCTTGCCGTGGAGTGCTTATTGATCCTTCTTGTATGGTTAATATCATTACTGAAGAATTTCTTTTTACTTTGCAATTGAATCAAGTGATCTATGATGAAACAAATGTGGTTGTGAAACTATTTGATGCATTTTCTTCTCCTGCAATTGGTTCTATTACATTACCTATTGAGGTCCATAACAAATCCCTTGATGTGGACTTTGCTATTATTCCATCATCCGAACAATTTCGTGTGAAGCTAGGCTATCCTTGGCTGTCTTCCATGAAAGCTATTGCTTCTCCTATTCATAAGTGTTTGAAATTTCCCCATAATGGTGAAGTTGTTACTGTCAATCATAGTCTCTTTAAACCAGCTGAAAGAACTTCTAGCATTCCTATTGATTACTTTTGGCCTAAACAATTCCAATCTCTTCCTCCGCGAAGTGATCATCTTTTTAAATCTTATCAAAAGTGGAAAAAAGATATGATCCTATCTCTAAGTGAACCTAGAACACCCAAACTTGACATTCCTATCATTCTTGAGAAGGAAGTTCTTCCTTTGAAAGATAAAACTAATGTCTTTCCTCAAGAAGATTCCCAACCCATTCCTATGAATGTGACTATGCCTATATCTAATAAACTTCCTAAAAGTAGACCTATACCTCCTCGTCATGATGGACTTGGTCTCCTTCCTAAACCAAATATTCCTCCCTTATATGGAGCAGTTTCTCCTCCTTCCTCTTATGGAGAGAAGAGACCTTCCTCTTCTCCTATTATTCAACCTAAGAGACCACAACCTAAACACCCAAGTGATAAGGATGAGAACATTCCTCCTCCTCAATCTTCTCAACTTCCTACGAAGACTAGACGGAATCGTTCTGCACGTGAACGCCGACGAAAGCGTCGTCTTAGAGCTCAAAATTTGCAATCCCCAAAAACACCTTCAGCCAGTATTATTCCATTTTCTCTCAGCCGACGATTGAGCCGAAATCTCCTAAACATAAGATGCATGATGGTCTTGATCCTGTGCGATTTAAAGATCCTATTTTTATAAATCTTGATGATGATATAGATGAAAATGTTATTCATGATGAAAATGTTACTCCTGTTCATTTTGATAGTGAATATGAATATGTTGATGTTGATAACCATTTATCTAACGCATTTTCTAAAGCACTTATCCTAGCTCCTAGACAAGAACAACGTGGCTTGGGACATGAACATAGCCCTTGTTTGGATCTTGTGATAGCTCCATTTGCTGTGTTGGATGTTCCTCCTCTAGCGTGTTTCCTACCTTCCCAAAATATTGATCAGCAAGATTGGGGGGTAGATGACATGCTAGACTAGTTCATTAGCATAGCAGACTCTCTCCTCCTCTCTTTTGTTACTTCTTCTATGTGTTATTCTCATTCTTCTATTCATTGTCCTTAGTGTTGTCTACTTGAGGACGATGCAAAACATTGAGATCTCTTTTGGTCTCTCTCATGTTGACTCAAAAGACACATGTGTTCCCTTCTTCTAGGTGACCTTCCTTGATTGGGGAATGAAGAACAATTATGCATACATACATATGATATACATGAATTATCATACAGCATACTGACCCCGAGGAAAAGTGAAGTCACCTTGTGCTTCGTGTTTTGTGTCTATTATCCTTCGGCTTTTCTCACACTTGGGGGCTAAATCCTTGTGATAACGTGCTCCTTTCTCATTTCTTATATGTATCACTACCTTAAAGAAATCATGCCCGGTGAGGCGTGTGCGATCGCTTTAACATAGGGGGGCATACATCCCGTTCATATCTTTTCAAGATATTTGAAAATTTCTTGACAAATTTAGCTTTGCCTTGAAAATTTTTGATATCTTTCTTGCATGACTCATAGTGACAGAACCTTACTACTGATAGTCATGGTTCTCCCTCGTGATCTTCCCTTTTCTTTTGTCAATCGAAGTCATAAGATCCTTAGTCCACTGGGGGCTTGGTGTATCTTGCCTCCTTGACATGGTGAAATTTTTTCAATGTTGTTTCCTTGTACTTTACTGAAAGTATGAGCGTACGCTTATACTCCTGCTAAAGTGGGGGCTAAATGTTGCATCCTAAAATTGCGACACTTGCAATTTTGACTGAATTTGGGTCTTCACGATGGCGATGCAACACGAAACCTAAATGGAGACCCCGAAACTTGTTCATGACATCAAAAACTGCATTTTTCAGCACCTTGGCCTGATCCTCCTTGCACCCTGCTGCCCCTAGAGGTGGGACCATGGCGCCCAACACCCTGGTCCCTGGCCCTATTTTTGGGCCTGGCCTCTTTTGGGTCTTGAGTCTTTATGTTTGCAAATTGGAAAATAATATTTCCTGGTTGGCCTAAGGTCGGGAAAATCAGTCTATCAACCCTAATTGACAAGTATATAAACTACATTTCCTCTCCCATTTGAGGAAGATGGAAAAAAGGCGAAAACGATATTCAAGCATTCAAGCATTCAAGCATTCCAAGTCTCCATTCAAGGCTAAGTGTTGCATTTAAGACAAGGATTCAACCATTGAAGAGGAGATCACATACAACATACAACATACTACATACATTACACCTTCGCATGTAAGAATACAAACATTCTTACAACAAGGTATCAGTACTTGTTTACATTACAAACATTTACATTTACAACATTCTCATTTCTTGGTTAATTCCAAAACCGGGGTTTGACCTAAAGGCAAACCCCTCATCCCTAACCCCCCAATCATCCTCTCTTGTAGGTTGCAGGTACGCGACTGTAATTGAAGATCTGGAATCCTTGTGCAGAGACGAAAAGATCCCCCTTCATTTCGCGGATTTATCGGAGGACCGTGTGCACGCCGGGCGCCATCGTCCTGTCAACTTTCACTCAAATTTGCAGAACAGCACCGTCTCGACATTTTACTGCTAATTCTAGGTCCGCAGCTTCATCCCATATCCCTATCTCTGTTTATAAGCGAATCTTTCCTACTTTACATGCATTCCTAGTTCAATCTTTCTATCTACATTATTTACAAAAGAGGGTATCCTTGATGTCTTAACCCTTGAAACTCATATAGAATCCAATCTTGCATTGCGTGGGATTGGATCTTGTGGGTTTCAACCCCTCTTTTGAATGTAAAGTCTCCCCTAAGTGAAAACCATCAACCCTAGTGACTCTCCCTTCTCTCTCCTTGGAGTTGGGGAGGGGAGAACAACTAGGGTTCGATTTTTCCGCTTTACACTAGATATGGTTTCATATATTTTGTAAAGTTGTTTTAAGGCATGGAGCCATGAACTCTCTATCCAACAATGTGGAATGTTTGGTCATACTCTTGATCAATCGAGCTAGGTGATGCAACGGTTCTCTCCAAGTTCAAACTTCATCGATTGTTCATGAAACTTCTAGTTTTATCAACAAAGAAATAAAACATTGCAATTGAAGACATTAAGTTTTCTATAGTTCAGTTAATGGTTGTTACTTAACTAGGTGGGTAACACATCATTTGAATTCAAATAAGGATATGCCTATATATCCCTCAGTTCTCAATATAAAGATAGTTAGTCTGTCATCGGTTTTGTGAGTCTTGTCAATTTATTTTTTAATTTCCAAAACTTTATTTTACTCCCTTCTAGGAGCTAGTTTTAATGTAAGTTCGAAGTTAATTTATAATCTCAATGTTGAAGGATCCCACTAGAGGAAGAGTAGGTCCCACTTAGTTGAAGGGAGGTGACCCTAGGTTGTTTATTTATTTCTATTTGTCTGTTAGTTGTTTTTCAATTAACTTTTCTGCTGCAAATTCATATGTGAAATTGAAAATAGAAAATCCTTTCTAATTAGTAGCTCTCATTCGTAAATCATTTCCAATAGTACTTTTAAATTAATTCTTTATGGATGTTTAGATTTATGTTTTTATCTAGCTAAATTTGAACTGACAGAAAAGATTAATCAATAAATTCAATTTAGTTTCTGATTTTAATAGTGAGTGACAATGGTGATGGAAGTAGTGATTAGACAAAAGATTTATCAAGTTAATTCATGGGATCTAGTTTACTTTGAATGTTCTTTAGAATAGAATTTTGATTCTCTGCAAGCGTAAAATAGATTTCATTTACAACAAAGTAGAGTACAATTTGAATTCATGTGTTGTAGATTCAATTTAGTTTCAGTATTAGCTAGGAGATTCCATGAATTGAACTTAATTGAGTTCTACTTGTCTCGTACTGAAACCACCAAGGTTTCTTTTAGAATAGGTTCTACATATTAAGTTTCAATCTCTATCAGGTTACAATAGTTTCTTAAGTGAAGAATTTAGTTGTAAGAAGTGGATCTCGAGAGCTCCTAACTGAGCATGATCAAAGTGTGAGTCACTAGTTTTAGTGCAAAACCTCCCAACTTGAATACATCCTTATCACATACATCTCTAAGACACACTCAGTTTGATAAATGAGAAATTAAATGATGCAAGTTGTGACATCAATGACCTCACCCATCATTTTTGGTGCAGTTGTCAAGGATTAAAAAATCAAGCTACCAAAGTTTGAAGCCTTAGTGTTGATAAGGAGAGATATTTTGAACTATTTGAAGATCAAGAAGAACAACAAGAGAAGTTTGAGCAACAAGAAGAAGAAATGGGTGACCATGTAGTAGTTGAATATCCCCACCAAATAGGACATTCTCATATCCTATTAATTTAAATGTAAGAGATGATGATTCAAGAGGATCTAGAAGACCTTAAAAATTTAGTCTCAGAATCCGATGAAACCAACATCATTGGATAAAGCTTGCCGACATGATCCCAATGCAACTTTAATCACATCAAATGGAGTCCATATGAGAGAGCTATGACCAATCAAAGTTTCCAAAAGATGGGTTGACCAAGTACATGTGCTAATGTCAGCATAATGATGTGGCATGTACAGTTGGCAGGTGAACAACATACTAATATGGACATATCTCAAAGTGCCATGTGTCATCACAAATTGACTTGACACAGTTATTGATTTGGACCAATAGCAGGTTGACACATGTCACTGGTAAAGAATGACACCACGTGGCACCCCTATGGAAGCCCATATGGCAGGTGGCTTGGTTGGTTTGATCAAAGTGTTGGTTGGGGGAATCAAGCCCCCCAACCTCACCTTTCCTATATTTTCTTCTCACCAGCACGCCACACGATTCTCTTTATGCTATATTGGGCATGTGTTATATTTGAATTTGAAAATTTCCAATTTTGGGGGTCAGGTGGTTCGAACCCTCTACCCCCACATTCCACACATTGATTTCCACCAATGCACTAAGCATGGATTTTGGGATATAAGGTGGATACAATTTTGTTTTATGGTGAACAAATAGTGTCCCAATTGCAAAGGGACTCAGGCTTAGCCCAAACCCCTCAAATAACATTAAAACCTTTATACATGCATTCCGAGCCATTCAAAAGTCTTAAGACATAAAACACACAGATTTTTAAGGGATTATAGAGGGGCTTGAGACTTTGAGGGCCATGAAATATTAAGGCCAAAAATTTTAAAAGGATTTTTGAAATATTTACATTGTACAAAAGGGTTTTAAATAGGTTTAAAGGCGTAATTTGGAGGATAAGGGAAATATTTGGGGAAACAATTTTGTTAACCCCAAATTAGTATATGAACATGTATTAAAGGAGGAATTGTGGCTCTTGAAAGTGAGATGAATTAGAATTCTCTTGGAGGAAATGAGACATATTGGAAAATAGGAATCTTGAATATTTTTTGTAAGTGCAAAGACATTGTCAATTTGTATTACTTTTTGTGTGGGAGAAAATGAAGACTAGGTTAACATGCCCTAATCCTACCTTTTGACACACATTACGGAATATGAAAGAGCCTAGAGGTATCACACAATTGGCTACTTCTTTTTGTGAAAGAGAGAGCCATGGGCTACCTATTAGGATTTCTATTCCTTTGTTGTAATTGAAAGGTAAGATTATGCAAGTTCAATTCCTAACCCTAAAATGCAAGTATGAACTAATAATAAGATTGCAGAATTGAACTTAAACAATGGAAAGCTACAAACACAAGGACAAGACAAGAATGCAGATGCATACTCGGAGTCAAAATTTGATTGAAAATGTTTGGGACGGGGGCGCAGGCGCCACTGTCCTGATTCTATCCCAGAAACTACACCTGAAATTGCCGTTTTGCACTCTGGAAAACTATCGAAAATGCTGTCTATCAGGAGGACCAGGGCACCCAGCGCCTCTGTCCCAGGGACCAGGGCACCCAGCACCCCTGTCCAGGTAGGACCAGGGTGCCCCATGCCCCTATCCTGGTCTTTTGCTCTGCAATTTGGTGTGGAGTGCTGTCTCGACCTGCTTTTCCCGGATCTGCAACCTGTGGCGTCGTCCGAGTCCTGAAACCTGCACTTGTATTTGAAAAGGGTGTTTGGGTGGCTATATAGGGTTTTGCCTTAGTCAAACCCCCGCTTTGGTGATTTCCACCTCCACGAATAGCCAAGTTGTATTGTAAAAGTAACGTGTGTGCAAGATCTAAAATGCAAGTAAGCAAACTAGAGCAACCTAGAAAGTAAACCCTAATTGCTTGTAAATGATAATGTAAATGCTCTAAATAAAGATGCAAAGTGATCTAAAGCATGAATAAATGATATATTGAAGCTTATGCAAAGACATGAAAACAACATGAAATCATACCCAACCCCCAAGGGAGGGGTACAAGCCAATCTTCAGTCGGTAATCTCCTATTGTTCTTCAATGTCTTCCAAGCCCTAAATGGATGAATGGAATTGATAAATGCTTGATAGAGGGATGTTGAATGTTACTGAAGTCTTCAAAGATCTGCTCTTTCGCTGCATATGAGATTCCTAAAAACAAAATTCGGATCCTTTCAAATGAAGAAAGAGAGCTCTTATGTATGAAACCCTAGGTCGTAATTTCGTCTTTTGGCCGACCTAGAGATTGAATCTCCCGCCAATTTCTTGGGGTTAAGCTTTATTTTATGATTGGATCGTGCCCCTAAAATTTTGGGAAAAATGTCTGGGACCGTGTGCACTCCGGGCGCCATGGTCCTGGCAACTTTTCACCAAATTTTCAGGGCCGTCAGATATGATGATTTTAGAGAGAATACCGAAGTTACAGGTGATTTCAAGATGTTTTGACCCCCGAAATCAAGCCCCCAAGTTCAAAAGAAGGCCTAATTAGGATTTTTGATTAGATGATGTATTGGAGGAATAAAATGAAAAGGGGCACACTTTAATGAAAGGGCCTGACTTTATGATGTGAAGGATGATGAACTAGGACCTTAGACCTAATTAATTTGATTAATTAAGTGCTAAAGGAGATATGCAATGCAAAATGTAAAATGCACCAATTTGGGTGCTAAACTAGGTGTGAAATTGTACCACCCTAGCAAGTGCATACACTTTATGATGCTACATTTAGCCCCCACTTTAGCGGTCATATGAGTACTACATGCATATGCAAGCTAAAGTACAGAAAGTAAACATCATTTGAAAAAGGATATATCCATAAGTTCGTCGAACGAAGCCCCCAGCGGTATCTGCAGTACACAGTTAGGAACTGCACCCTAAAAAACACACGTTAGATCAAAAAATCACCTCATGCTTACTAAGGAAGGTGATGAAATTTGTGAGTAGCTATATGCCCCCCCCTGTTTCGACTTGCTTATTAGGGAGGTGAAACAGGGTAGCATGTTTACTTACGACAAATTGTGTAAGAGAGTATTGATGAGGGATGTTCACTGAAAAGGCTTCATCAGAGCACTTTTTGGAACATCCCAAGAGTAGGGGAATGAAAATATGATTCCTACGCAACAAACGATTTGAAAATCGCATCTCCCAAACTCAAGTTATGATGAAATGAGTGATAGAGGAAAATTAGGGTTTTGAAAGTAAAGGTAAAGGAATGAAAGTATATACCTTGAAAGTGACATTTGCATTTGTCACTTTGTTGATTTCTAAATATTTTTTATTGCAGCGGAGCCCACATAGCCATCATCATGCCTTCACGATGACCGGAGTGTCCCACGAGGATTGAGATCTTGCGACAGGCCGTGATCAATGACGAGCCACTGGACGAGGTGAGTTGATTGAACGTTGACTTTTGATTTTCTGCATTTGACTTTTTGTGATCGTTTGCGGGCCCTGGAATCTGACCGTAGGTCCCACACAGGGTGCCATTGTCCCTGTGGGGCACCATGGTCCCTTCAGGGTGCCATGGTCCCTGACAGGGCGCCATGGTCCCTGACAGGGCGCCATGGTCCCAATCAGGACTTGGCGAGAGATGTCAGGGTTAGCATATGATGTTCGACAATTTGCATGAATGATTTTGATGATTGAGTACTGATTATAGTTATTTTTTTGTGTTGCAGGGTCTCCCATACATGAGAGAGCATACGACGGGGCAGATTCTTCATAGTTTGCAAGATCAGATTCCCTGGCTTACTCAGGCAGAGAGAGATACATTGTCTATAGTAGGTTTGTGGTCTATGATTCTTATGCTGGCCATTCGATTTCATCCCGCGATGCTGATGGCACTCATGGAGCGATGGGATCCTGACACATGCACGTTCCAGCTTCCAATAGGGGAGATGACGGTGACACTTGAGGATGTGTACCGCATTCTTTGCCTACCGATCAGAGGAGCTACTGTGACATATGCGACCAATCGGTCAGTAGAGGATCATCAGAGGGAGTAGGTATATTGCATAGGGAGAGTCATGCCGAGTGAGACAAGAGGTCGTATCATGGTCAGCTGGCTCTTACATCCTACAGGAGAGGTGCCCCTCATGAGACGTCTTATGATAGCCATCATTGCAATAGCTGCCTGCCCTAATGGGCGAGGTACGCACATGCATGGGGGTCTCACATGGTGCATCAGGGCTATGGAGAGACATAGGAGAGTATACACCTGGGGTCAGAGTATGCTTGCACATCTCTATCACGACCTCGAGGAGTATGTTTTCGGACAGGGTTGCAGCTTGATGACATGCACACTTCTGCAGGTGTGGATATTTGAGCTCTTTACATGCACCAGGCATATCGGCTATTCGATGAGTGCGGCTAGTGAGCGACCTAGGGTATTTGCTTATCCACTTACTAGCGAGTGGAGATTTGGAGATCTACTGTATTGGAGAGTGACATTTGACAGATTGACAGCTAAGGTGACTGTGTGGAGACCATATCTGCGGATGCACAGATGGGATGGGATGGAGAGACAGTTAGCATGCTTACAAAGGAACCGCCTACTGAGAGGGCGATATCCACACATCATAGTCCCATTCTACTTTGATTGAGTATGGAGGTAGTTTGGGCTAGAGCAGTGTGTTCCAGTCGATGTGCCCATCTACACTTGACACTCACGAGTCCTTCCCAGACCCAGAGTAGTAGCGAGACCTACAATAGATGATATCGAGATCACAGATATAGAGGGGTCCAACCAGGATGTGGTCATTGATTACGCTGCAGACCTTGGGGCACAGTGCAGGTATCTCTCATGGTTTATGAGATCATACCCAGGGCCTATCTTTCCACCAGATCACTTGACAGGCCATCCAGGCCCATGGAGACATGGAGATTGAGATGAGGATAAGGGATCCAGGTTGGAGGAGGGAGAGGGTCATGAGGAGGCAGGAGATCCTGATCCACCCACAGGGGATCAGCCTAGTGCCGAGGAGGAGGAGGATGATGACACAGATATAGATGAGGAGAACAAGGATGCAGGTGAGGATGCAGACGAGGATGAGGATGAGGATGAGGATGAGGATGAGGATGGGTTAGATGCCGCTCCCTACCATTCAGGAGATGATACCATAGCCCTGGATCCTCCTCTTATTCCCCAAAAGGGGGAACATGAGGCGATACGAAGACCTGTTTCTAGTACGGGCCAGCCTACACCCATCATGCACAGATTATTTGAGCGTGGGGAGCCTAGTAGTTCCCAGTCACAGATGCTACCATATCACGATCCCTACTGGCGTGAGGGAGATCCAGGTATAGTAGGTTTAAATTGATTGATTGATGTTTTGATGATATAAAATGGTACTAATACATGTTTTGTTCTACTGCTACAGCTAATGTGCAGGAGTGGCATTCTCTGATCCAGCAAGCAGTGATAGATATTTCTACGATGGTGCAGATCCCTAGTTCCTCACAGGTTGCTTATAGACCTCAAGGGAATGCGGGTCGGCATGATGATTTTTTTTCCCCATTTCGAGTATAGGTAGAGATATGGAGGGAGAGAGAGCGAGCTCTATCAGAGGACCTTCAGCGGGTACAATGTGATCTAGCAGCAGCTCAGGCTGAGGCTACCTCGTATCACGCGATCCTTATGGATAGGGATCGTAGGAGTTTCTCGCAAAGCCATTCACGATCTATATCATGGTATACCCCTATGGGTCCACCCACATGGCCGGATCAGGAGGGAGCATCTAGTCGTCACACTCCAGCCACCAGCCCTAGGGATAGGAGATGATCTTATGATGTAGGGTAGGTCACATTTTGGATGTGTAGTGACCTACCTTTGTATATTGATCCACACACACACACACACACACACACACACACACACACACACACACACATATACATGCTTCTTTGTCTCAAACGTGTTATCTTTAATGTCTAAAAACAATGGGTATTTTGATTAAAGTTAATACATTTGGTAGATGTACATGTATGTTCTGAATTTAATTTCCATGTGATTGATTTCTCAATGCTCCATGATTAAATTGATACATGTGTGACTTAATTAAAATATTTAATCAAGTACTACATTGATGATAGGGAAGAAAATATGTGTTAAGCCTAAGAATCATATAACTAATGTGATTTAATTTGAATTTAAACACAACATGACATGATTCAATTTAACACATAAAGACATTGTGTAATATGCCAACATAATGAAAAATGTAAATCTTTTGCAATTTACATAAAATGAATTCAAGACAAACCATAAAGTAAAGAAACATGCTTGTCAGGAACGAAGCAATATAGATTAAACAAAACATCATTTAATTCCATTTGCTCTAACAAAGATATGCTAACATATTATCCAATTTTGAAGAAGTGAGAAAGGAAATAGATGAATGATAAGGAATGAGGAATTAAGCATAGTATCTATGCAAGTGCATAGCGTTTATAGGGTCTTTAAGAGACGTACCATCTACACCCGCTATTTTGTAAGCACCTGATCCATAATCTTCAATAACAATATACGGTCCAAGCCAATTAGGACTAAATTTTCCCTTTTCTTCAGGTAAGGCATTCACATTGCGCTGATTCTCATAGAGCACTAAGTCACCCACTGAGAAGGAACGTTGAATAACCTTATCATTATAACTTCATTGTAAAGTTTTGTGATACGCTTGAATATGCTAAAGAGCATTTATACGCTATTCATCAAGCATCTCAAGCTATTGAAGTCTTTGATCTCTATAAGCGTCATCATCTACTATACCTTTGAGAGAAACTCTAAGTGATGGAATCTCTAATTCTAAAGGCATAATAGCATCAACACCATAAACAAGATTATAAGGTGTAGTTCCGGTAGCAATTCGTACGCTCGTTCGGTAGGCCCAAAGAGCATAAATTAGCTGAGTACTCCAATCCTTACCATGCTTATTCATGGTTTTATGAAGAATTTGTTCAATTATCTTATTGGATGATTCAGCTTGACCATTTGATTGAGGATAGTATGGTGTAGAAAATTGATGTTTGATATGATACTTCTCGAGGAATTTCTTCATGTCCTTGTTCTTAAATGATGTCCCATTATCAGAGATTATAGTTGAAGGTATCCCAAATCGAGAAATAATGTTTTCTAGAAGGAATCGACAAATCACTTCAGCAGTAGTAGAGCGAAGGGGAACGACTTCTACCCACTTTGTAAAGTAATCTATTGCGGTTATAATGAAAGTATGTCCTTGAGATGAAGGAGGAGAGATTTTACCAATAAGATCCAGCCCCCATGCGGAGAAAGGCCAAGAAGCTACATGAGAATGAAGTTCTTGGGCAGGAGCATGAATCAAATTATTGTGTTGTTGACATTGATGACATTTCTTAACAAATGAAAAAGAATCCTGCTGCATAATTTGCCAATAATATCCCATACGAAGCAACCTTTGAACCAAGGATTTGCCTCCAAAATGCCCCCCACAGGCACCTGAATGCACCTCTTCAAGAGCAATAGGGATTTCCAATTTGTTAAGACAATGAAGGAGAAGACCATTATAACCCCTTCGGTAAAGAACATTAGAAAGAATGATATATCTAGCGGACAACTTGCAAACTCTAGCCCTAGTGTTCCTATTAGTGGAATCAGGAAAGGTACCATCAGTCAAGTATCTTATGATATGCGAATACCATTCATCTGAGTCTATAAAGTCACAACATGTCACCAAGCTAGAATCATCTACAATAGTTGGAGAAATAAGGTTGTGAATAACAAATTTAAGATCAACCATAGGGTCCTCTAAAGATACCAAAGAAGCCACACATGCCATTGCATCTGCATGTCGATTATCTTTTCGAGGAACACGTTCCATGGTGTAAGAATCAAATTTTTGTAACAAAGAGATAGCAAGGTCTTTATATTGTGATAATTTGTCTTGTTTCGCTTGATATAGTCCTGTTACTTGTCTTCTAATTAGTTGAGAATCTCCAAAAATATGTATGTGTTTTATATTCAAAGCTAAGGCTGCCTTTATTCCTGCTATAAGAGCCTCATACTCAGCAATGTTATTGGTACATAGGAAATTGAGACGATAAGATAAGGGAATGGACTTCTTTGTAGGAGGAATCAAAACAACCCCTGCCCCCGATCCTGTACGACACTTAGAGCCATCAAAGTATAACTCCCAAGTTTCATCTTTCTCTATACAAAGGATGAAGTCGTCAGGAAAAGACTCAGGGTTAGGGAAGGAGAAAGGTGAAGGGGCCTCAACTAGGTGATCGGTCAATGCTTGCCCTTTAATTGCTCTTTGTGAAACAAATTTAAGGTCAAATTCAGTTAACATCATAACCCACTTAGCTAGGCGTCCTGATAAATCAGTTTTAGAGAAAAGATGCTTCAAAGGATCAAACTTTACCATGACGTGGACTTCTGAATTAAAGAGATAATGTCTCAATTTCTGAGTCGCAAACACCAAGGCCAAGCATTGTCTTTCTATCACAGAATATTGGGTCTCATAATCGAGTAAGGTACGACTTATATAATAAACCAGACACTCCTTACCATCTTTATCATGTTGTGCCAATAATGCTGCAAGAGCATGAGAGGAAGCAGCTGTATAAAGAAGGAAGGGTTTAGAAGGTTCGACAGGTTGAAGAATAGAAGGATTAGCCAAATACACTTTTAAATCTTCAAATGCTTGCTGACAATCTTCATTCCATTGAAAAGTGATATTCTTTTTGAGAAGTTGAGTAAAAGGAAAAGTACGATCCACAAGTTGAGATACAAACCTACGAATAGCTTGAATTTTTCCTTGTAAGCTTTTGAGTTGAGACACATTTCTAGGAGGTGGCATGTTGACAATAGCATCTATTTTCTTAGTATCCACCTCAATCCCACAATGCGAAACTATGAATCCTAATAGTTTTCCACTATCCACACCAAAAACACATTTTCGGGGATTCAAGCGCATGTGATATTTACGAATCCTTTCAAAGATTTGACGAAGGATTTTAATATGATCTATGCGAAGAATGGATTTGGCCAAAATATCATCAACATAATCCTCTAAAATCTTATGCATATAATCATGAAAGATAAGGTTCATCGCTCATTGATAAGTTGCACCGGCATTTTTAAGTCCAAAAGGCATCATTATCCAACAAAACGTACCCCAAGGAGTGGTGAAAGTGGTTTTGAATTGATCTTGAGGGTTAATGTAAATTTGATTGTATCCTGAAAAACCATCCATGAAGGATAACAAGGCATGTCCTGCAGTAGAATCAACTATCATGTCAATGTTTGGAAGAGGGAAATCATCCTTTAAAGAAGCCTTATTTAAGTCTCAAAAATTGGTACACATTCTTATTTTATTATCTGGTTTAGCCACAATGACAATATTTGAAATCCACAGGGAATAATCAATAGGGCAGATAAATCCAGCCTCCAATAACTTTTCAATCTTAGCCTTAACAAGCAGAGCCACCTTAGGATTCAT
This sequence comes from Cryptomeria japonica, assembly GCF_030272615.1. Lineage (NCBI taxonomy): Eukaryota > Viridiplantae > Streptophyta > Pinopsida > Cupressales > Cupressaceae > Cryptomeria > Cryptomeria japonica. The sequence goes on from NC_081410.1 coordinate 257,419,403, forward strand.
TTTTCGAATCTTTTGTTTCACGGGCTTAGCATCAGGAACTAAGACAATGTTATGAGTAACAATCTTACGATCTATACCAGGCATGTCAGAGTATGTCCAAGCAAAGATTTCGGGGAATTCATGCAATAAATCTTCATATTGTTTTTGTTCCTCTTCATCCAAACATTTTCCAATTTTAATAACTTTTTCTTCATTGCAAGGATCCATCTTAACATTAGTGGTGTCACTTATGAGAAGATTACTTTGTTGAGGAGCATCCTTTAACTGAGGGAATTCTTTCACAATCTCATCATTATCAATCTCTTTTCCAAAATAGGCTTCAGTGTTCAAACAATAAGGGAGTCCCCTATTGTGATGATAACGAGGAAGAGTATCATATGCTCCTAAAAACTCAGCTAAAGCATCATCGGTAAGAAAAACATCCAAAGCACAGGCACACGAAGGATCCTCATCAATGTACTCAGGGTGTTGCATTGATAGAGATGTAGAAATAGCATTAACACTAATACATGGTCTCTTAGAAGCTTTAGTGCACTTGCAGGGATTATAGCCAAATCCAAAGGCATAATTGTGAAGATTATTCTCTAGAGGAACCTTTATCCCTTGTTCGTGAGTGCCACAACCATTTCCATGATACCCATGCTTAGCAAAAATGCGAAAACCATGACCATAACGATCAGCCATTTCAGAAAGAGAAGGCGGTTTTTCATAAGACAAAGAATCAAACTCTTCAGAATTAGAGGTGTGAGGAGAAGAAGTTTGAGAAGCGGCCACAAAATTATTGCTCATAGGCTCAGGTAATGTTGATTGATTTTTAGCTTCTTCCTTCTTTTCAACTTTAAGCTCTCTAGAAGGAACCTTATATTCACCTACAAAGGTAGGATTAAAATCAAGGGATCCCCAATCATCGTCTGTGAGAACCTTCTCAGGATCAAAGTCCTTCTTATGTGTAGTTTCAAGTCAAGAAGAGTCTTCTTCAGGAGCTCTAGACTCATCCAAAGAATTTTGATCATCAGAGAGAGAGGATTCATCGATAGGTATCTTGTTTAAAGAGTCATCACTAGATGAGGATGGCTTAGAAGAACCCCCTTTGGAAGTAGATGTTTGTAAACAAGCTTGGAAATTAGTATCACCTATCAAGGTATATGTCTTATTGTTATAAATAAATTTAACTTGTCTATGCAATGTAGAGGGCACGACTTGCATAATATGAATCCAAGGTCTCCCTAATAACAAGTTGTATGTTAAATTTCCCGACATAACATGGATAGGAGTAGGGAAAGTAACAGGCCCCACTGTGAGGGGTAAGGTGATAATACCTAATGAAGTCTTAGCCACATTATCAAAGCCTCTAATAGGATGAGAGTCAGGCTCAATTAGGGATGTATCCACATTCATCTTATGCAAAAGATTAATGCTACACACATTAAGACCAGAGCCATTATCTAGTAGTGTTTGTCTTATAGCAGTGTCTTTCATGATAACCACAATCATCAAGGGATCATATTGATGTTGAATTTCACTAGTAGGCAACTCATCTTGGGTAAACACAATTTGAGCTTTAGGATTCATCATAGAGTTAACCAAAGATGCTATATTACGAGATATATTTGGTGGAGGAACATTCAAATCTTTCAAGGCATCTTGTAACATTCCATGATGAGCGGAAGAAGTTTGAATCAAATCCCAAAGGGATATCTTAGTAGGGGTAGCTTTAAGTTGTTCTATGAGATCATATTCCTTAATAAGAACTTGTGAAATACATGGAGCTTGCGGAAGAATTGGTTGAGGATTCGGAAGAGAAACTGGAGTAACCGAAGGAGGACTGGGTTGCCTATTATTTCTAGTATGATAAGTATGGGCAACCGCATGATAACTCTCTCTAGTTATTTGCTTGGCACAACTATAAGGACTTATAGGTTTTCTTCCTTGCACAGTGATGATTGGTTTATTTGGAGTATGAAAGGAATCATGATCATACCCTCCTTGGATAGTAAGGAGAGGTGATTTAGGAACTTGAAAGGTGGGAGAAGGATAAGCACCTTGGACTTCAAAGAGAGGCTTATTATGCTCATTCAAGTTTATCATGTTAACCAATTTAGAAGTCTTGTTCTTGTTTAAAGATTTTGATAAAGCCACAAAGTCATCAAGAGCATCATCCAACAAAGTATGATCATAGCTATCAAAAGGTTTATCTTTTGGTTCAAAAGGAGATATCTCTTCATAGAGGGGATTGTTGAAAACAACCATGTTACTAGATTTAGTGGAAGAGTTGATAGGAATGTACCCTTGAGAGGAATCATTCAACTTATCTTTCTCATCACAACGAAATGGCATAGTAACAAGGTTTATGAGTTTTTGGTAAAACGAAGGTTTGGCATCTTTAGGGTTCAAAAACTCATCTAAAGCTTCATCTAATTCATCTTGGCTATACTCATAATAATCATCATAAGCATGAACATTTTGCAAATAAAAGTCTGACATTTTGAAATAAAAGTTGCATGAAAATTAAACACACAATGCAAAGAAACACACTCTTTTTTTTTTTTTTTTATAATGAAAATGAAATGAAAACACACTAAATCTAGATCTAGATCTAACAAATGCAATGCAAGAGGAAGCAATGATAGATTCACATCGGGTTCACCAAAATGTGTGGGAGAAAAAGCGAGACTAGGTTAACATGCCCTAATCCTACCTTTTGACACACATTACAGAATACGAAAGAGCCTAGAGGTATCACACAATTGGCTACTTCTTTTTGTGAAAGAGAGAGCCACGGGCTACCTATTAAGATTTCTATTCCTTTGTTGTAATTGAAAGGTAAGATTATGCAAGTTCAATTCCTAACCCTAAAATGCAAGTATGAACTAATAACAAGATTGCAAAATTGAACTTAAACAATGGAAAGCTGCAAACGCAAGGACAAGACAAGAATGCAGATGCGTACCCGAAGTCAAAATTTGATTGAAAATGTTCAGGACAGGGGTGCGGGCGCCACTGTCCTGATTCTGTCCCGAAAACTGCACCTGAAACTGCCATTTTGCACTCTGGAAAACTGTCGGAAATGCTGTCTGTCAGGAGGACCAGGGTGCCCAGCGCCTCTGTCCCAGGGACCAGGGTGCCCAGCACCCCTGTCCTGGTAGGACTAGGGTGCCCCACGCCCCTGTCCTGGTCTTTTTCTCTGCAATTTGGTGTGGAGTGCTGTCTCGACCTGCTTTTCCCGGATCTGCAACCTGCGGCATCGTCCGAGTCCCGAAACCTGCACTTGTATCTGAAAAGGGTGTTTGGGTGGCTATATAGGGTTTTGCCTTAGTCAAAACCCTACTTCGGTGATTTCCACCTCCACGAATAGCCAAGTTGTATTGTAAAAGTAACATGTGTGCAGACCTTGTGTGTGTGCAAGATCTAAAATGCAAGTAAGCAAACTAGAGCAACCTAGAAAGTAAACCCTAATTGCTTGTAAATGATAACATAAATGCTCTAAATCAAGATGCAAAGTGATCTAAAGCATGAATAAATGATATATTGAAGCTTATGCAAAGACATGAAAACAACATGAAATCATACCCAACCCCCAAGGGAGGAGTACAAGCCAATCTTCAGTCGGTAATCTCCTATTGTTCTTCAATGTCTTCCAAGCCCTAAATGGATGAATGGAATTGATAAATGCTTGATAGAGGGATGTTGAATGTTGTTGAAGTCTTCAAAGATCTGCTCTTTCACTGCATATGAGGTTCCTGAAAACAAAATTTGGATCCTTTCAAATGAAGAAAGAGAGCTCTTATTTATGAAACCCTAGGTCGTAATTTCATCTTTTGGCCGACCTAGAGATTGAATCTCCCACCAATTTCTTGGGGTTAAGCTTTATTTTATGATTGGATCGTGCTCCTAAAATTTTGGGAAAAATGTCCGGGACCGTGTGCACTCCGGGCGCCATGGTCCTGGCAACTTTTCACCAAATTTTCAGGGCTGTCAGATATGATGATTTTAGAGAGAATCCCGAAGTTACAGGTGATTTTGAGATGTTTTGACCCCCGAAATCAAGCCCCCAAGTTCAAAAGAAGGCCTAAATAGGATTTTTGATTAGATGATGTATTGGAGGAATAAAATGAAAAGGGGCACACTTTAATGAAAGGGCCCGACTTTATGATGTGAAGGATGATGAACTAGGACCTTAGACCTAATTAATTTGATTAATTAAGTGCTAAAGGAGAAATGCAATGCAAAATGTAAAATGCACCAAGGCGGGTGCTAAACTAGGTGTGAAATTGTACCACCCTAGCAAGTGCGTACAATTTACAATGCTACACTTTTCAATGTTATTAGGTTATGATCCAATTGAAGCCTAACCCTTGAACATAAGAGGAGAGTAAGAGAGTGTCCTTAGGTGTTGAGAGAGATAGTGAGAGAACTTTTGATATAGGTCTAAAGCTAGGATGATGTAATAAGGTGATTAATTTTTGGAATCATTGATGAAAGTGGTCCTACATTGAGAAGTGGACCCGAAGATGTAGCCCGAACATGGGTGAACTCTGTTAACAAACTTCTTATTGTCTCTTTATTCTCTCTTATTCCTTTCCAGTCTTAATTAATTCTTTTTTTTTTTTTAATTACAAACATTTAAGTAATTAGTTAATGTAATTAAGTTGTGTAACTGATTAAGTGAACTTAGTTCTACAATTTCAATGGTAAATAAACATAACCACACAATTCTATTTTGTGATCGAGAAAATTTGTGATTAGGGTTAAGTGAAATTAATTTGGTAAACCTTTAATTACAGATCAAATTATGAGCGTCCCATGAAGAAAATTTCACCCTCTATTCTACCTACTTTTAGAGGAAACACTTTCGAAGATCCTGACTAGTTTCTCTTTGAGTTTAAAGTCCTTTGTTAGACTTATGATTATACCTCTGATAACCAAAAGTTGAAATTGTTTCCTTCTAATATGAAAGAGTCAACATTACGATGGTTTATGGGTTTACATTCTAGTTCAATCTCAACTTGGCAAGAGGTGGAGGCTGTGTTTCTAGATAAGTGCGAAGATTATTGCTGAGTGAGAGGTAGAAAGGAGGAGTTGTTCCAAATGAAACAAATGGAAGATGAAATTTTGGAAGATTACGCTAATAGGTTTCGGTTTGTACATAGAAGGTTTTTTGATGGGTTGAATGATGACATTAGTAAGACAATTTTCCTAAGGGGAATTGATGATGAGTCTAGAGAAGATTTGAATTTAATGGGAAAAGGGGATATCAATAAGCTTCCTTTGGAGGAAAAAGAAAACTTGAAAACTAATATTTACTCCTCCAAAATGTCAACAAAGATATTGGATATGAACTAAGGAAATAATGTTTATCTACCTCTAAGGAGCTCATTGAAAAAGGTTTAGCAATTGAGAAAGTCCTCATTGAGCAAGGCACCATAAAGTTATTGAAGGACAATAAAGTTGATTCTAATGGGAAAGACAAACCCCAATTTTGGAACAAAAACAAACCATTAATGATGGGGTAGTGGATGCTAATATGGTTAAACCAAAAAAATTCCCCAATGCTAGTTCATCCAACAATGAAGTATAAACTGGAAGGACATCAAGACCTCCAAGGATGTATACTCCATTGGGAGAATCAATTGAAACTGCATTGAAGAAGTTGGTTGCAAATAAGCTTATAAATTTACCAGATAATCAACCATTTGAACCAAAGGTGAAGCCATCATGGTGAACTGACAATGAATTTTGTGAGTATCACAAGAGAAAATGCCATAAGACTAGTAATTGTCATAGATTGAAGAGTCTCATCCAAGATGTTATTGACAATGGCACCATAGAAGTTGATGGTCACACTTCCAATGAAGAGCATGCGATGTTTAAGGAACCATTCCCAAAACATGATAAGGGAAAGGCCCCAAGACAAACACTAATGCCAATTATACCAATATATCCTATGATTACACTGTCAACCATATTTTAGAAATAGACAAACATGTACTGTCTACCATAATTATCAAATACAAATCCCCCAAATACAATGTCACTACTCCAAGGGCTAAAGTTATTTTGCAATTTGTTGAACCTAAAGCAAATTCATCTTTGTCATTTGATGGCAAAGACCCCAAATGTAATGTCACTACTCAAAGGGGTAAAGTTACTATACAAGGTGTTTCATCCAAAAAAACTTCATCATCTACCAAGAATGAATATAACCTTGTAGATCAATTAGGGAAGACACCCGCTCTTATCTCCATCCTTGAGCTTTTGCGTATTTCACCCTCACATAAGGCTATTTTGGACAAAATCTTGAGAGAGACATTTGTTCCTACCAATCTAAACGTGGACCAATTTCAAGCAATGGTGGGTTACCTTTCCACCCCACATCACCTTACATTCATAGAAGTAGATGACGCATCACCATACCAACCACGCAATGTACTACTTCACATTGAAGCTTTCCTCCATAAAAATTGCATAAAACAAGTCTTGATAGATGGAGGAGAGGGTCTCAATATTTGTACATTAAAAACTATCATACAATTGGGATACTCTAAACAAGCTGTAGATTCTATAAAGAAGATCACCATAAAGGCATATGATGATGAAGAATGCTCCTCAAAAGGAACAGTCACCCTACCACTAAGTGTTGGGCTAGTAACAAAGGATGTGGTTTGCCAAGTCCTTGATATTGATCTCACATACAATATACTTTTGGGACAACCATGGATACATGAAATAAGAGAAGTGCCTTTGACATATCAACAATGTATTAAATTTCCATAGGATGGACCCAAAGTCACAATCAAAGGTGATCCAAATCCATACATATATTGCAACAATCTTCGACCAATACTTGAAACAATAGTCCCAATAAATCAAGAGGCTACTCCATATTTGACATACATTGATCTAGAATCATTGAAAAACTCCACTTCAAAGCAAGCAGAGATTAAAGGAAAATTCAAGGACAGGGACATGTGAGAATATAACTCAAATCAAACCATGTATCTAAGACAATTAATGGAATCTCCTAAAATTTTTGGTAGACCACATCCTTCTAAAAAAATATCAACCATTATGATCAAATGGGATCCCACTACTTTCAAGAAATGGGGTGTGCTGGTTCCCAAATCAACAAATCCCCAAACCCTAAGGATTTAGCCACTTTCCTATCAACAAGTTCAAGGCTAGATTTGGAAAATGAACAAGATTCAGTCACTAAGACTACAATCTTTTGCACTTTTAGCTCTGTAAGGCCAAGGCAGATAGACCTTAACAATATCTAATGATTTTTAGACCTACTCATGGTTTGACACTGTTATATAAAGAAAATATTTCAATGAAAATATACCAAGGAAATAAACCTTCAGCTTTGGCTACAACCTTGGTTTATACCTCATGTTCTTGCATTGAGATTGGCTATCTAAGATAAAACTACTCCTACTACAAAAATATAAAAGGTGAAATAAGAATGCAAAGGATAAAAAGAGATATAAAAGGTGAAATAAGAATGGTTCTGAGATCTTAACTTGGTCAGTTCCTGCCTAGGGTAAACAGATTCCAATATACAAAATATCAGTTCTTTCTATGAAACACACTTCATGCACATTAAAACATATTACAACTTGCATAATTTGTTCAGAAAACCATAACAAAATGACTAATACATCTAATCAAACACATATTGCAATAGTTCAAAAATTAGATTTTAACTCTCTTTGAAAGAAACCCAGATTCAAACTACACATTCCTAGTGGAGGAAGACAAATCCATATATCATTAATATAGGAATTCATGCAACATGTGGACAAAATGCATAAGGCAACTAGGAAATGATTTTCATTTCATTACTGATCAGAAATATTAGTTTACATTTCAAGTGGACATATGTAGTAAGGAAATGTTCACCCTTCCTTCTCTGTATTAAATCTGGCCTATTACATACTACTTCAAAAATTCTCAAAAACTAGAACCTCATCACAATGGCCCTAAATTTCCTTTTATAACAACAAGGGAGAAAAAAAAGCTTCAGGACGATTGTGACACCTGACAAAACCCTAAGTATTATATTTACAAAAAGGCTACAAGTGGCTCAAAATCTTCTCTGTATAGATCTCCTAACTTCATTTATTTCAACTATCTATCAAGTGGAGCCTGGAGCTGCACCTCTAATGAAATCTGTCAGATAACAGGTTCTGCACTTTCACTGACTGCATTAATGATCAAGATCTCAAAGCTGAATCTGATACACCTTGATTGGTAGGAAGTGGTTGGACATTTAAATTATCTCACCAAAAATACCAACCTACAAGGGAGAAACAAAAAGGAGGATACCAAAAAGATATATCAATCTCACCTACTCATCTCCCTTGGGCATGCTTTTTGTACATTTCTACTACTTAGATATGTTGTTGTCATTGATGTCAACATATTCTGGTGATTTATTGATCCGATTTGCAATTTGGATTTTCTGATCAGTACTTTGCAGAGTTTGGTATTTCCTCTAATATATTCCAATGTGATCAGGTCTTGAGTTATGATTTTGGGAGATTGTTTGGGATGTTCATGTGTATGTACATTTTAGATGGTTTGTGATTTGGTGCTCTGCAAGCTATCTTTCTAGTATGAGTTGTTGCCGTTTGAGTGTTCTTGAGTTGCATATGTTGATCGATGAATATTTGTTAAGTGGTGTTGGTGTAGATATTGGAGATGGTTCTGATGTGCTTGTTGGTGTTTCCTAATCATATCCTATTTTTTTTGGTGGTCCACATTGATCCTTGTGTGCAGTATTGGTGATTTTGCTGATCCAGTGATGTTCTTCGTGCTATGCGGTATTCTTTGTGGTGTAGCGTGTTGCGGTTGATCTTGGCATAATTTTTTGTGGTGTTTCATGTTTGAGCATTTGATTTAGGTCCATGTTATATCATGCATATAATTATATTGGTCCAGTGGTTGATCTTTGTATCATGTGATGTAGTTTTGTAATTGTGAGATGAGGGTTTAGCTGACCTTGTTGCCAAGGTTGATGATTAGTATATATAGATGATGTACTCATGTAAATTGGGTGTCGATGTGGTTTCTACATTAACAGAGAGTGGTATATGAGGTTCTTGAGCAAATTTATCCTTCAGTGCGGTGTATTGAGAAGAGCAGACAAATGTGCTTAACCAAAACTGTCATTAGGTATAAGGAGATGCCATATTTAAAGTTCATGTAATTCAGATTGTAGTTCGATCATTATTGTAAGGTAGTGAACCTTCCCTGAGGGTTCTAGCCATCTGGGTCATCCTATTTTGAGCAGTGAGCTCTAGACAACGTGTCTGAATGCATGTGCATTCCCCATTGTAATATTTTCACATACTACTGCAAGGTATCATCTTATTGTGGGTAGGTTCCCACCATGATTTTTTCCTTAATCGGGTTTTCCATGTCAAAATATTGGTGTTGTGTGTTGTGATGTCAATTTTCTTATCTTTGTTGTTAGTGTAGTTTATCAAATTTGCATTTAAGGTTAAGTTTGATAATTTGATGAAAATTGATTCACCCCCCCCCTCTCAATTTTCCTTCATTGTTGTTGCCAACAATTGGTATCAGAGCTAGATCCTCCAGAAGAAGCTTGACTGCTTGAGGTGATCCGGGATGGCAACTGAAAGTGGAAGTGTTATCTTTAAGAAGGAGAGTCTGAGATTTGATGGAAGTAACTATGCTATATGGAAGAATTGGATGGAGGTGCACTTGAGATGCCTTGGAGAAGATTACTGGAAGATTACAAAGAAGGCCTAATCTATTCCTCAAAATGGATCAGTCACTGCTAATGAGATCAAGGAAGCCAGAAATAACTTTAGAGCTAAGGAAGAATTGTTGAGTGCCCTGACTAACTGTGAGATGACTAATGTGATGGGACTTTAGACTGCACATGAGATCTAGGAGAAGCTTGAGACCTTGTATGAAGGAGATAAATAAGTCAAAGTTGCTAAGTTGCAGAGTTTGAAAGGGAAGTATGAGATGCTAAAGATGGGAGAAGATTCAAACATAAACTCTTTCATGGCTAAGGTGAATGAACTTGTCCTAGGTATAAGATGTGTTGGTGCAACCATTGAAGAAGATGAAATTGTTGCTAAGGTGCCGAGATCATTGCCTCTTGCTTACAAACATAAGGTAGTTTCTATTGATGAGATCCTGAGTGTGACTACTGTGACAAGAGATATGTTGATTGAAAAGATTGCTGCATTTGAGCTGAGTGAGTTTGGTGAATCACATGGAAAGTCAGAGACAACATTTAGAGAATCTATATCTGGAAAGCAGAAGTATGATCTTGATGAATGCAAAATATCTAGATATGAAAGAGAGAGAAGAGAGATGGAGGATCAAGAAAGAGATTTGGATGAGATGGAAGCATGGATTGCCCAAAGATTGCCTAAAGAAGCTAGTAAGTATGATGGTAAATTGCCTCTAAAATGTTTCTCTTGCAATAAGATATGACATTTTGCTTCTAGGTGCTCAGAGAGAATGTCTAAGTATGACAAGCATGATAAATTTGATAAGACCTACAAGTCTAACCAGAAGTATAAGCATCAAAAGAACTATTATTATGCTGCTGATGAAGGTGTTACAGATGAAGAATCAGATGGAGATAAAATTTTGTTTATTGCTATCAAAGAAGATGGATTGATACTTGTTGATTCCACAAGCTGCACTATTTAGGAGAAAGCTTTAGCTGCTATAATTGAAGAGAAATATGAATGGGTGATTGACAGTAGTTGTTCACATCATATGACCGGTGATAAAAGAAAATTTGTGAATATGGAGAGAAATGATGGTGGAATAGTAAGATTTGGAGATGACAAAGCCTATGTGATCTGTGGTAGAGGTTCTATCTCCTTTATGGTAAGCATAACACTGATGATGTCTTGTATGTTGAAGGTTTGAAGCATAATCTCTTAAGTGTTGGATAGATGGTTGACAAAGGTTATGATTTGAAATTCAATAATGGAAAATGCAAGATCCTAAATGCTTTAGGTATAGAGATTGCATCAGGAACTAAGACTAAAGGTGATATCTTTCATTTGAATGTTGGTGAGGAAAGCTGTTTGATTTCTCAGATTGATGAAAGTTGGTTATGGCATAGAAGAACGTGTCATGTTAATTTTGACTCAAAGATTAAGATCAGTTCTACTCAAGCTGTTAGAGATTTTCCTAAAATTGTTAAACCTGCTAATCTGGTAGGTAAGGAATGTCAAATGGGTAAGCAAACAAGAATTTCTTTCAAAAGTAAGTATTATTCATTTGATGGATTCCTAGATCTTGTGCATACTGACCTATGTGGACCTACTACAATAAGAAGTGTGTAGGGTGACAAATATTTCATGTTAATTATTGATGATTATTCTAGGATGATGTGGGTTTCCTTTTTGAGGAAAACATTAGAAGCATTGGACAAATTGAAGATATTCAAAGCAAAGGTTGAGACTGAGACATGATTGAAGTTGAAATGTCTGAGATCTGATAGAGGAGGAGAATTCTGTTCCAGCGAATTTGACTCATTCTGTGAGAAGCATGGGATTAGAAGATAATTATTTGCTCCTAGAACCCCACAACAAAATGGAGTTGTTGAAAGGAAGAACAAAAATATATTGGATGTTGCAAGGACTATGTTGATTGAAGGGAATGTTCTGAAGATCTACTGGAGAGAAGCTATTAGCACTCTATTTACACATTCAACCGAGTTCATATAAAAGGTGATACTGGTAAGACTCCTTATGAGCTTTGGTTAAGTCATGTTCCTACTATGAGATATTTCAAAATTTTTGGAAGCAAGTGTTATATCAAGAGAGATGAGGATTTAAGAAAGTTTGATGCAATAAGTGATGAAGGAATTTTCTTGAGATACTCTTCAAAGAGCAAAGACTATTGGTGCTACAATAAGAGATTGAGAAAGATATTGGAAAGTGCAAATGTAAAAGTTGATGAAAACTATGGAAAAGAGACCTGAGCATGCGGATATGATGATGATCAGGATATTGTTTTAACACTAAATCAGACTGAAGAATTGAATCAGAATGATCTGGTAGAGACTGTTACTCTGAATATTGCTGATGCCGGTGGACATGTGTAGGAACTTGAAAATCATAATAATTAGAAGATTTTGTGGTATTTAAAATTGAATAATTCTAAAAATTGGATCATTGGTGATAAAAATAAAGATGTAATGACTAGAAGAAGGCTAGCTGCTGAAGAGGTATGTTTGATTTCCAAAGTTGAACCTAAAAATGTTGTTGAAGCTTGCAAAAATGAAAATTGGATGAAGGCTATGGAAGAAGAATTGAATTGGATTGAAAAGAATAACACATGGGAGCTTGTTCCTTGATCTAAAGACAAGAATGTGATTGGTACTAAATGGGTATTTAGGAACAAATTGAATGAAGCTAGTGAAGTTGTCAGAAATAAAGCAAGACTAGTATGCAAAGGATATTCATAGAAAGAAGGAATTGATTATGAGGAGACTTTTTCTTCGGTGGCTAGACTTGAAGTTGTTAGATTGTTGCTTTCATGTGCTGCCTATAAGGATTTCAAGGTATATCAGATGGATGTCAATTCAACCTTCTTGAATGGTGATCATGAGGAAGAAGTCTACATTGAGAAACCTAATGGATTTTCATTATTAGATGATAGACATGGTATGCAAACTGAAGAAATCTCTTTATGGATTGAAACAAGACCCTAGAGCATGGTATGCTAGATTGGCTAAGTATTTGTTGAAATTATGATTTAATAAAGGTACTGCTGATAGTAATCTATATCTCAAGATTTAAAATGATAACATTTTGATTGTTGAAGTTTTTGTTGATGATATTATCTCTGGAGGAGATGATAACTTAAGTATGAATTTTGTTGATGATATGCAGAAAGAATTTGAAATGTCTATGATAGGAGAGATGAAGTTTTTCCTAGGTTTGGAGATTTCATAGAATGAAAAATCTATTTTTATATCTCAAGATAAATATGTGAAGGAATTACTAGAGAAGTTTGGGTTAGAAGTTCCTTATACCCTGATGTGCTAAGCTCCATTGTTCAATAATAAGGCTCAATGATGAATATATATTGCACAATAAAATAAATGACACAGGTTCATGAATCAATCATTCTCATTTCATCTCATTTTCTTATTGCTAGTTTGCTGATTCTTTTCTCATCATCTCTTTCTAAATCATTTTCTATCATCTAACATTATTCTATTTCATTCTAAGGTTCATTCTCTCATATTCTATTTCAATATCATCTTCACATCACCTATCTCTATCTCTAATCAACTAACCATTCTTCTATCTTTCATCTCACATTCTTTTTTTTTTTGAGAGATCATTCATGTCTTTAATGCACAAACAATCTCTCGAGGGGGCATTACACCCTAGGTATCATTGGGGCATACTGGGGCATAATTTTTTTGTTTTCTTTGAAACAATATCGTTCCGACTTTGTCTCAAAGAGGGGAAAATTTAGACACCTAAAAATGTCTCATTGATCATGTATTAATTATTCCTCTATTTGATTAAATAGTTCTTTAATTCTTTAATTAATTTAATTAATCTTATTCTTCTAATTTCATATTTCCTCACCATCTTACTAATTATTCTATTTCTTATTCTTTCATCATTTAATCATTTTCTAAATATTAATTAACTATTTTTTATTTAATTAATTCTGATTAATTCCCCAATTTAAATAATCTTTATTATTTAAATAAATTAATTCTCAATTTCTATCTTTAATCATCTAATCATTCAACCCTCCTCTGAATATTGATTAAATATTTATTATTTAATTAATTGTGATTTAATTCCCTTAATTTAAATAATCTTCATTATTTAATTAAATTCCATTTCTACATAATTAAATAGTTTCTTTAAATTATTTAATTAGCTAATTAATTCTTCAATTCCAAATCCTCAAAGTCCAATTTCTTTTAATTTCTTCCAAATTCAATTACATGTGCATGATTTAAAAAACTAAATTGAAAATCAAAGTCAAGTTCTAAATATATTCAAATACTAAATTGAATTAAATAAATTCAATATTTGAATTAAAATCTCATGCAAAGATTAAATTGAAAATCTAAGTTAAAGTGCAAGCACATGATAAATTAATTAATTAAATCATTTATCTCTCCAGTCTCTATTTTCATCTTCTAGTTCTCTTTGTCATCTTCTTTATTTCCTCCAATCATTCTTTTTCTTCTTTCAGTTAGCTTTTTCTCAATCAGTTGACTCCTTTAATCTATTCAATCTATTCTGTTTCACCTCCAAGTCAGTAGTTGAACTATCAATCAACATGTGAGCTTACCTGAGTTTCACCTCTTGATCATTTTATTCCACCTTTCAATCAATATTCTCCAAAAATCTATAAATTGAGCATTCAATCTCCATTTTCAAGAATCACGAACTTTGAATCTTCGTGTCACTTGCAGGTTACTAGTGCAATATCTGAGAGCCATCATACCATAGAGAAGAGAAGAGAAATGGAAGTTATACGCAGTCACGGAATAGGGAGTCTTTAATTGATTTCATTTATAGTTCCTATTTTGCTTGATTGTGTTATTTTATTGTCTGTTTGTTAGAATTCTTTGATTAGATAGGGATTCGTGATTTCCCTTTGATTATAATTGATATTTTATAAGATAAATTTTACTTGCACACACAACATTCAAAGATAACAAGTATCAATCAAGTATCATTTCTTGAGAGAAAAATTCAATGAAGAGGAAGTGAAGTTGGAGTATGTGTCTACAAAGGAACAAATCGCTAATATTTTCACAAAGCCTTTGCTTGCAGATACATTTGTCTACTTGAGAGACAAGCTGGGGGTATCTACCCCTGCCAATGAGAACTAGATGCATTGGGTTGCATCAATTCGGTGGACTCACAATCTTATCTTTTTGTTCGGATTGATGAGTTCATGGTGCTCCTCTATTGGAGTAGTCTATTTGTAGTTCATTTGAGCTGATTTGTTTATCTAAGGTGGAGATTTTGGTTTTCTATTTTGAGAACCTTTGTCATTGATGTCAAAGGGGGAGAGAAAGCATGTGAAAAACTATCTTATCCACTGATTGGTGAGCTTGGTCTTAGGAGGAGTTTGTTTTATTTCTTTGCATTGATTGTTTTTCACATCCATATGTTGCCATCAATGCCAAAGGGTGAGATTGTTGTAGATTCTTGTTGCTTGGATATGTTGTTGTTATTGATGTCAACATATTCTAGCGATTTATTGATCCGGTTTGCATTTTAGATTTTTTGATCAGTACTTTGCAAAGTTTGGTATTTCCTCTGGTATATTCTAGTGTGATTAGATCTTGAGTTATTATTTTGGGAGATTGTTTGGGATGTTCATGTGTATCTACATTTTAGATGGTTCATGATTTGGTATCTGCAAGCTATCTTTATAGTCTAAGTTGCTATTGTTTGAGTATTCTTGAGTTTCAGATGTTGATCGATAAAGATTTGATAAGTGGTGTTGGTGCAACTATTGTGGCTAGTTATAATATGCTTTTTGGTGTTTCCTAATTGTGTCCTATTTGTTTTGGTGGTCCGCATTGATCCTTGTGTGTGGTATTGGTGATTTTGCTAATCTGGTGATATTCTTCATGTTATACGACAGTCTTGGTGGTGTAGCATGTTGCGATTGATCTTGGCGTAATTTTCAATGGTGTTGCATGTTTGAGCATTTGATTTAGGTCCATGTTATATCATGTATATCATTATATTGGTCCGGTGGTCGATGTTTGTATCGTGTGATGTAATTTTGTAATTGTGAGATGAGGGTTTAGCGGACCTTTTTGCCAAGGTTGATGATCAATATATATATGATGTAGTCATGCAAATTGGGTATCGATGTGGTGTCTGCATTATCAGAGAGTGGTATATGAGGTGCTTAAGTGAATTTATCCTTCGGTGTGGTGTATTGAGTAGAGAAGACAAATATGCTTAACCGAAACTATCATCAGGCATAAGGAGATGCTATATTTGCAGATCATGTAATTCAGATTGTAGTCCGATCATTATTGTAAGGTAGTGAACCTTCCCTGAGGGTTGTAGCCTTATGGGTCATCCTATTTTGAGTAGTGAGATCTATTCAATGTGTTTGAATGTATGCGCATTCCCCATTGTAATAATATCACATACTATTGCAGGGTATCATCTTATTGTGGGTAGGTTCCCACTGTGGTTTTTCCCTTAACCGGGTTTTCCACATCAAAAACTTGGTGTTGTGTGTTGTGATGTCAATTTTCTTATCTTTTTTTTTACTACAATTTAGCAGATTTGCATTTAAGGTTAAGTTTGATAATTCGGTGAAAATTGATTCACCCCCCTCTCAGTTTTCTTTCATTATTATTACCAACAACAGGGAGCAATATTTTTTATATGAGAGGTCAACATCATTCATTGGCCAAGTAAAATATTTCAGGCCCTGTATTTTAATCATTGCTTCTTTCACCCTTGGAGAGGGCATGGTTGCAATCTCCAATGAAAATTTCTGGTAAAGAGAATCCGCATCAAATTTTTTATCAATAATCATGTGGTAGGCATTCTCTTGATTAGGATCGTTGGATAATGCATCCAGGACCTTATTAATTACAACCATAAATTCTTCTCTCCACTTGGCGAGATCTTTTATCTGACCTTCCTCAATCAAAATTGGGGGAATGTCCTATTTCTACAAGCCTCTAAATGATCTGATCTTTTCTATCAAACCTTTCTACTCTTCCTCCATGCGGGGGAGCTATTTAATCAATAAATTAAAATTCTTCCACCTGGTCCCCACAATTTGGGGTTCCTTGGGGTCATTTTTAATTGCTAAGAGAATCTTTTAATTGTTGATCCTTAGGAAACCAAGTATTTCTAATAGGTTCAAAAATGAAAGAATATAATCAATGTGGTCACATAGTTGTGACACCAAAGAATAAGAGGCGTAGACCTCATCCAAATGGCCTAAGACCCTATCTGATTTCCTTATGTCAAAATATTTTATTTTAGCCTCTTTGTCTTTCATAATTCTTCTTTCATCTTCCCAAGCTCTTTAGGCTTGGGACCCACTATAGATGTTGAGTCACGTATTGCCAAGTCATTCTTTAGTTTTACATTTTCAAGGAAGAGCCTTCTATGATTAGCATTCAAGGCCACATGCAAGGCTTTGAGCTTCTCAAGTTGTTTTTCCTGCTCTTCTACAACTAGTTTGGAAAAATGTGGAGCATGCATTGACACTGTAGCTGCCTTTGATGTAGTTGTATCAGCAAGGGTCCTCACCACTGCATCACCTGTCTTATGCTCCACCCCCCTCAAAAATACAGGCTTGTCTGTGCTGGGAGACTTAGATCACAAAGCAAAGGAACTTATACTTGGGTTGACCCTATTAGGATTCCCAAAGATACTGAGAGGGGGGGGGGGTGAATCAGTATGTGACTGGTAATAATATTTTCTTAACTTATAATATGAAAAGCATATTAAAATTGTGTACCGGTAAACCATAAATAATGCAGCAAATAAGAATAACAACCACAACATGAAAGTCACACCATAACACAATGTTTTAACAAGGAAACCCAGTGTGGAAAAAGCCTCAGTGGGATTTGTGACCCACAATATTCACTTACTGACCAATAAGAGAATATTACTACTACAATAGGGGCCTGCACATGCAGGAAGGTCAAGTGCCTAGAGCTCACTACTCAATTACAAAAGAAGTCACACTGACTTAGAAAAATGGATTATACAAAAATGGATTATACTAATCCAATGTCTTGTACTGCTTCATATTAGCATTTGCTATGCCAGATTCAATACCGGTTTAAGCTCTGCTACATACATAAACCCTTATCCAATAATTCACATAATAGGTCTGCTACCTTCTATCTTTTGCATCATACACTAACACATATAAAATGATCTACAATGATCTCATACATATATGAGTCATATTACAATCCGCCATGTTGGCTTACAAAATATTTTACAATTAATTACAAAATACATTAATACAAAATTGCTGTCGGCCAGGGTGCCGGTAATCTTCCTTTTCGGTGCCAGTGTTTTGTATGCTAGTGTAGAGTCTGTCGGTGCCGGTGCTTGTGTCTACCTATCAGTATCACATGATTGTAAGGTTGCCATTAATGATAATACCTTCAATCACCTACAATATCTCATTGGAGTGTGCATTTTCCAACAGACCCTAGACCCATGCTCTCCAAATTCTTGTGTATATATGGGGTCCTCCTGCCTCATTACTTGATCAAGAACAAAAATATTCTCAAGGTCCCATCATGGTACCAAGAGAATTCCACTCTTCTTAATTAAATCTCTTCCTTCCTAAGGAGTGTACCTGATGCTATTCTTATAAAAAAAATTGATTTCTTCTTCAAATAAATCGTTAAGCTTTTCCCTTAACCAAAAAGATTTAAATGCATCAGAATTAACAAAATTATCATCAAACATGAAAATTTAAGATGAAATTATCCTCTCATCTATGACTTCATCTTTAGGGATCACACTTGGGATGATTTCCCTATCCAAATCAACTGATACCTATTTAGCTTCATCCTCTCTAAAGGCATCATGAGGAGGGGAAGGTGGTGGCACACTAGTATCAATTTCTTCTGCTATAATGTCAGCAAAGTCAAAGATCTTTGCTTTTCCTTTCTCCACCTTCCTTATGATCTTTGTACCTAGCTGCCCCGCTTCTTTAGTCTCTCACTGAGATGTACCTTGGGAGGACTCACCCATCAAAACTTCCTTCCCATTGTATTTTACTGAAGGGTCAAATGTAGGCCTCTCTTCCTCCACCCTACCAGGTTGTTTGGCATGCCTTTAGACCACCTCATCTTCAATCAAGTTATTAAAACTTTTGACCTTGCAAGACATCCTAGCAAATTCATTGAGGATGTTGGCACAAAATCTCTAGAATTTAGGGTCCTCTTCTTTCCTTTCCCTCACTAATTTACTCAAATAATTCCACATCCTTCTCCTTTGCAGGGTCTTAGAGGGGCATGTATTTCTAATTAAATGTTCCCTCTCATCAAAATGATGAGTGAAACCCCTCACTCTCAACTTATTTGTTCTAACATCATTTATATATCCCTCAGGGTCATAATGCCTTGCTTGACCCATTTTGAGTATGTAATTATTGATAAGGAATTCTTGTACTTTATCAAGAGTGTCACACCCCATACTAAATTCATTATATTTTATCATTTGGGGAATATGTTGTCACTTCTTTTGTGTTATTATTTGTTGCTCCTCTAACCATAACATTTTCCAAATGAATTCAATGAATGCTAGCCTAGGTGTGACCATAAAGGAAAAAATGTGAGGAGCCTGGTTGCATCCATAGACCCTTATTAATGTACAGTTAGAGTAAAAGAAGAAATCCCTTAAATTATGGGTGAAGGCACCCTGAGGGTATTCTACATTGTTAGCTTTGGAACTTCTGAACCTTAAAACCTATACTATGTCTTTTGAGAGCATGGTTAATTTGACTCCCATCATCATCAAAATCCTCATGACAAAGCAATCAAATAATGTATAATAATCTGAATATTTGGACCCCCTATCCCATGTTTGCGTCCATCTTTTCACTAGCCAACTCTTATGTGTGTTTGGTTAAAAAATATTCACCTTCAAGGATTCCTCCCAACCTGTCCTGTTCTGATGAAGAATTAGGTGACACAACAATGAATAATGCTTGAACTTTAAACCTTCTTTTAGGTTCCTTGCCTTGATCAAGCCCTCGTGCAATTAGTCTTGAATAATATATGAAAAATCATATTATTCATTTGTAGCTACATGTTGGATATTTATTACCATCATCATATAATCCATTGGCATTACTGTCAATCCACAATCTTCTCCCAAAATATGACAAAGAGCATAGTAAGTTTTTGTGAAATAATCCTCAAAAAGGGTCAAATAAAGTGGTTCCTTCTTTGAGTCCATGAGGTAGCTCTTTCCTCCTTTGTACAATCTCTTCAAAAAGAGAGGCACAATCTTCTATCTATAGAAGTCCCTCTTGGCATTGTATTCCTTCTTTAACCTGTCCTTGTTTATCCTTTTAAGAGCACTCCTATCCAAATTGAAACACTCTACTATAGCATCTTTTGATATATCAACCCGTACATGGCATGTGGCCCTTTTGACTATCATGCTTTTATGATGATAGCTTTTTGCCAATTCTCTAATCAACATTAGTTCCACAAATACATTGGGGGCAACCAATTTCCCCAAATTGAGCCTCCATGGGTTTTAGACCGGGATAGACTTATCTTTGTTTCAATAAAAATACTAAAATATATCCCATCCCATATCATTGGTGTGGGCATCCCTACATCTAGATTCATGATCATTAAATGCAGTCTTCAGGCCCTCGTGCATTGTTGAGCCATGAAATAATTCAAGGAGGTCTTGGTGGAGACTCCCCTCCCTCTTTTTTCTTTGTTCCATTTCCTCAATTTTCTCCTCTACTTATTTTTAAATTTCTTCAGTAGTTTTTGCTAGAGCCAAGGGGACTGAAGCCTCTGCATATTGCTCAGATTGAGTAGGAGCTTGCTTCCCTTTCGTAGAAGTCTTCTTTGTTTTCTTAGGAGCTAGGGGTGTGGCTTTATTTGCAGGGGCATTCCTCTTCGTAGGAGCTGAGGCCTCTCCTTGTGGGTTTTGTTCTTTAGTGGGTGGATTCTTAGCAGATGAAGCCTCTATAGTTGGCTTTTGGGTAGAGGCCTTTGCGGCTACTTTTCCCCTCTTTTGATTGGGCTTCTTGGCTTTTGGAGGAGGGCTAGGGTCTTTTGATGAATCCTCTTTAGTAAAGACTAAAATTTTCTTGGTTACCCTCTTTATTTTTTGTTTAGGAGGGTTTTCCTTAGGTGGGGCACTAGGTTAAGATTTAGAGGCTACATTGGTAGCAGGAGGTAAGGTGAGGTTAATAGCATGTACATTTACAATCTTTGGTAGGGGGTGGACTATGGCAAGCGAGGTAGTGTGGTTGATTTGAGGGATGAAAGAGCTTGTCCCTGTGGGTTGTGTCTTTGCAACAAATAAGGTTGGAGTGTGTTTAGATTCCATTTTAATGCCTTTGAAGTAGAGAGAAAAAAAACACAATTCAAATAGACAAGACCCTCTCGCAACTAGGTCAATTAACATAGTTTTTCTACTAAAAACCATCCCAAATAACAAGACACAACTTACAAAATGAAAATGTATGGTTTTGCAAGTAACTTACTGGTTTTAGGATGCAATTTGGTTGTTTTGGATGTATTGGTTCACTCTTCAATTTCCTTGGAATCACTCTAGTTGTTCTTTGAATGCTGTGTGCTTGCAAATGTCTTCAAATTTCTCTTTTATGGTGCATACATTGATCACCATTAATTCCTACGTGCATGGCATCCTGGGTTGGTGGATCCAAAGTTTTAATTAAATTGTTGATTGCATGGAAGAACGATTGAGGTCACTCCTTCATTTTCATTTCATTGCTGACATGGTGTGTAATAAATCATCTACAGCCACCTTTGAAAATTCTGAAATTTCAAAGCTTCAATGTTTCTCAAGTTCTTCCATGGGATAATGGGGATAACCATATCTCTTTTTCTTCATTACCCCATGCCACCTTTCTGAATTGGATTGCTCTCTTGCGTTGAAAATCTTTTCATCATCCCCATACATCTCATTGTCCCACAATATGTCACTTCTTCCTTAAAGGAATCCATTACTCTTTGTTCTCCATTTCGAGCTCTATCGTTGTGGGATAGTGGGGACAACTATCCCATTCCATTCCTTTTACCCTGTGTTATACTTCATGGGATTTATTTACCCTTCCAAGGTAGACTTTGTCCACCTTTCCTATGTTTTCACTAACCCGCAAGTTGCTTCATTCAACTTGCTTCGTTCAACTTGAGTCACTGTGGGATAGTGGGGAGTAATGAACTCTTTTGCTATCCTTCCCCTGCACCATATCTCTTATCCATATTTGGACCTTGTGGGATATGGATCTCCTTTGATTGCCTTTGTTCCCACTATCCCACACAATTATTATTCTTCTACTCTCACCTATAAAGGGATCCCTTCTATCGATCTTCCTATCACTATGGGATAGCGGGGAGAATGAACTAAAACAACACCCTTTTCCCCACATTGCCTCTTTTTCTCATCCTCGATCCTTGCGGGGTGTGAACTTTCATCGACACCATTGTTCCCGCTAGCCCACATGTTCATCACACCCCAATGAAGATCCTATTTGTGCTGGCCCTTATTGCTTCCATGGGATAGCGACGAGAGCATACTAGTTAACATTTCTCCCCCCACATCATCTTTTGTTGACCCTTTTCAATCATGTAGGGGAAAAGATCACTAGCACTTCACTCTTCCTGCTACCTTGCATGGGGATCCTGCATTCTCTCTCTTCAATCCCAGTACAAAATCATTGATGGTCCCATGAGATGGTAGGGACCACCCAATTTCCTTCAATACTTAGCCCGCAACACTTATCCTTTTCTTCTTGAACCCCCACGAGGCAAAGATGACTTCACCTTTTCTTGGAGTCACACGGGGTAGTGAGGAAACTTATTCCTCACTTATATTTTTAGTCTGCAGCGTCAGTGAACATAATCCATGGGATCCACAGGGAAAGGTCTTCAACACAAATCCTTAGTTCCCACTATCTCACAGGGTGATCTGGTCATCTTTTCAACTGCGTTAAAATGATACCTTGCGGGGTAAGTGTTACCACTTCTACCAACTGATTTCTTAGCGTGCACATGCAATTTTTCAAGTATGAAGGTCACACAGGGGTAGGATCTCCATTAGTAATAATGCTTCTAGCTATCTCACGTAGCCAAAAATATTTGAGCTGACACCTAAGTGATTTTTTTGCACACGTGGAGACTTAAAGAAAGGGTAGAAGGGGCCATGGACTAGGGATGTACTAAGACATTTTGAACATTGAGACCTAGGGATCGGGGGAAAAATATGAAGCTCAAAGATAGATTTATTAAGATGACCAGCTCAATAAAGAAGCCTAATACATAGGGCTGGTTATCTTATGACCAAGAACCCCTCAAGCAACAACTTAAAAATTTTGACACCGGCCACTACAAGTCAACTAAAAAATATAACACAACTTGGGGGATGCATAGGTAATATTAGAAAAAAATTTAAAACCCTTGAAAAATCCTAAAATTCCAAGCCCTTGAAGCACTCAAAAGCAAAAAAATTGACACCTCCAATAGTGGCTCTAGCTGGGGATGCTTGAAATTGCAGGGTCAATGCAAGGATCCAGATCTCTGGAAGAAGCAAACCATGGCCAAAAACACAATGACTATTTACATAATATGTATAAGACCTAAACTAATATGCATGGAACAGGGTTTAAGCAAATAAATGCTTTAGGAACTATCCACGCACAAGCAATTCCAACATTTCACCATTCATGCTAGTGAGGAAATAAGAATTGTTACCATTTTTCTCTGTTACAATATAAGGACCCAACCATAAGGCCTCAAATTTGCCATGTTTACTTTTCTCCTATGCTTTAGCATTCCATAGAATCACCATATCATCAACCTTAAAAATTTCTCTCAGATACCTTTTTGTCAAACAAATATTTAGTTTTCTGCTGCAACTTCATATTCTTCTTATGAGCATCATTCCTAATCTCATCCAACTCCATGAGTTACTCCATTCTCTCTTTCATGGGATCAGAGATATCTAAATCATTCTCCTGGATAAACTTATACACAAGAAGGAAGTTATTTACTAGTAACCTCGCCTGTGTGCCATACACCAATTGTAATGGAGATTTTCCTATGTCTTTCTTAACTGTAATTATATCCGCCCATACTGCCATCTTCAACTTGGAATCCCATGCTTTCTTATATTGTTCCAATGTTCTCTTTATGATTTTCATAAGGCTCTTGTTACTGGATTCTGCTTGTCCATTGTCTTGGGGATGGTATGGTGATGCATATGATATGATAATTCCGTAAGTATTATAGAAATTTATGAATTCTTCTGATCTAAAGCTTATTGCACTGTCCATAATCAACCTCATTGGGACCCCAAACCTAGTTATGACATTATCAATCATAAAATTGATGACATTCCTATTTATTGCTTGTCTTGTTGGGATGACTTCAACCCATTTTGTGATGTAATATGTGGTTGCAAGTATCCACCTATGTCCACCACTTGACCTTTCTGTTATTTCTCCAATAAAGTCGAGTCCTTATTGATAAAATGGAGTTTCAACTTGAATAGGTCTAAGTGGTAACGCCCCTGAGTACTTTACTTTTCCTGAAAACCTTTGACATGACTAACATTTCTTTACATGAGGATGAGCATCCTTAAACAAAGTAGGCCAAAAGTAACCAGACCTCAATAATTTATGAGCAGTGGTGCTAGCTATGAAATGACCTCCACATACTCCATAATGCATGTCCTCTAACACCACTTTAGCTTGATGTTCATCCAAGCAAAGTAAAAGAAAGTTGTCCCTATCTTTATAGTACTAGACAGGTCACCACTAATGAGTACATACCTTTGAGATTGTAATTTCAAAGTTCTTTTCTAATTTTTAGTCATATCATCTAGACATTTTATATGCTTGAGATAATGCACTATGTGTGTATACTAGGGAGTATGTTGAATGCTGCAAATTGTATCTTTTGAAGCAGACAAATCATTAACTCGAACAACTTCCAAGTTCCCCTCAGACATGAGATTTGCTAACCCCATTCCCATGACTAGTTTAGTAATCTAAATAATGAAATTGAACTCTTGGATTTTGTTTATGTTAGGATTACCAAAGATACTAAGAGGGGGGGGGGTGTGAATCAGTATCTTGTTGGTTAACAAATTTTCTAATCTTATTAAACAAATTGCATTCCAAAACAGTGTATCGGTAAACTAGAAATAATGCAGTAAATAAGATCAATAACCACAACATAGAAAGAACACCATAACACAATATTTTTAATGAGGAAACCTGGTGTGGGAAAAACCTTGGTGGGATTTGTGACCCACAATATTCACTCACTGGCCAATAAATGAATATCACTTACAATAGGGGCCTGCACATGTAGGAAGACCAACTGCCTAAAGCTCACTGCTTAATTAAAAAAGGGAAGTCTCATTAACTTACAAAAATAGATTATGCAAATCCAATATCATGTACTGCTTCAGTTCAGCATCTGCTATGCCAGGTTCAGTACCGGTTTAAGCTCATACAACTTCCATAAACCTTATTCCAAAATATGCCTATTACATTACTTACTTACTTACTTACTTACACAAATGATTTACAAGAGCTCATACTTATATGAGTCTTATTACAATTCTCCTTGTCGTCTTACAAAAATATTTTACAATTAAATAAAAAATATAATAACCAAAATCCTGTCGGTCAGGGTGCCGGTATTCATCTCTGCCGCTGCTGGTAAACTATCTGCCAGTGCGGGTGTCTGTGCGGGTGTCTGTGCTGGTGCCTGCCAGTGCCATAGGATTGTAAGGTTGCCATCAATAAAAATAACTTCAATCACCTACAATTTCTCATTGGAGTGTGCATTTGCCAATAGTTTATCCATCTACACCTCCGACCAATTTCCTTTGACTGAAAAAAGATGTCCTTAACTGCAAAATTAGGGACATATGCAATAAATCTAGCACCTAGAAGGTATGGTCTGAAAATTATTAATTGCTTTCTATTGTCACAAAAGTTTGCACCCTTGATGACCTAAGAAACCTTGGTCATCAACCTTATGAAACATTGAATCAACCTCTCAAGTGTGAGACCCTGTGCTGTTGTGAGGTTGAATCTACAGAGAAGGTCAACTTCCTTTCAATCTAATGCAAAGTGTTGGACCAACCCAACACATGAATGTCTAATCTACTAATTTGACAAGGAAAAAGGAGAAACAAAAGGGTTGTAGGAAAGAAGGGAAAAAGGGTTTGCACCCAGATTGAAATGATCTACCCCCACTTGTAACTACACAAAACATTAATAAAACTACCCAAAGATACACTATTTCCCATCTAAGTCTAGCCTTCTAAGATTGAGTCAAGGTTGGAATTATTAACAATGGCAAAGGAACAAACAATGTTCTTAGATACCATTCTAAGAGGAGTCAACACTATCACCCATGCTAAGAAAACAAGAAAAATATGCATTCACACAAACAGGTAAAATAAATACACAAATTTGCATAAACTGAAACTAGGTAAATCAAGAAAATTTTATTAATGCAGAGGGAAGGTGACTTTTTACAAGTGCAAAGGGGCATAAGCTTTTTGTAGAATAAAAAGAAGGGAGAACATCTGATCAAAATGTTACAAAATTGCTTTTATAGTTTAAGCATAACTCAGGTGGTTAGCATTTGAGAAAACCCTAACCCCACCCAAGTTAGGTTACAAAAATATCAAAGAGAGAGAGAGAGATCAAATCAACATATCTAATGGCATGCTAAAATAGCTTTGAGAGCATCGTCTACCTCTGGAATAACAAAAATCTCCACAAACCAGGGAAAATCCTACATCTGAATGCGTCTGGGGTACCTGCAGAGCCAAACAGTCTTCAAAATGCCTTGAAGAGGCATGAGTGGTGTCTGGAATTGGTTGCAGACATCATGTCTTGAGTTAAGGTGAGAAAATCCTATAGCTGGAGTGAGATCGGGTCCAAAATTGGGTGCTGACTGAGAAAAGAATGTTCTTGATCATCAGGGCGACAACCACCCTCCACAGAGCAATTGAATTCCAATGACCAACACAAAATTGAATTTCAACCATTTATTTGAGAGATTCATGCAAAGATGGATGCACAAGATCTCTCCATGTAGGCATCTAACAAGCCCAATGCAAGATTAAAACATGGCCATTGGATCAGACCTTTATGTTGATTTGATGACCACAATTGGCTGATGTGGCACCCCAGGTCCATGTCTTCCTTCACTGTGTTTGACTGCTAAACGAACCTGCATAACACGTAGGATACGTATTCCTATGATTCTGCTTTGTTTCTTATCTTGCGAGTCTATCATGACCTCAATTTTACCCTGTGGGATAAGACTCCTTGAGTTTGCCTTAATTTCCTTATCTCGCGGGTCTCTCATGACTTTGTTCTATTCCATGGGATAAGGGTCTCTTTGATTTACCCTTATTTCCTTATCCCGCGGGGGCCTTTAATGCCTTTGTTTTACCCTATAGGATGAGAATTTCTACTTTCTCTTTGATCACTTCTTATCCTACTTGCTGCCGTTGTTGCCTTTGAAACCTTATGGGATATGGGGAGAGCCTATACTTGTGCTCAACAAGCTTATCCTATGCAACCCTTTCTATTTTTTTATTCCGCGAGATAAGGAAGAAGCTTCCTTGTCTTATTAATTTTCTTATCCCACGCGGTCTGGCTGATGTCATTGAAAGCATGTGGGATAAGGGAAAATCCCCATTGCTTCTTGTTGCTCTTATCTTGGGAGATGCCACTATGTTCTTTTTCTTTGTTTTCCTATCCCACGGGAACATGTGGGATAAGAAAGTCCTTCGTAGCTAAGAGAAAACTGCCATCGACCGGTAAGAGGAAAGGGGGAAACTGACCTGCTAATGACCAGGAGCCCTCCAACCAGTAAAACTTAAGTGAGTTGACCAGCCAACCCAGTCAACTCAGAAATAGAATTGGAGCCTGAAAAGGACGCAAGGGAAAAAAGAAACCCTTTCACTTTGTTATTTTTCTTATCCCGTGCGGGCTCTTTTGTCTCCATTTATCTACGTGGGATAAGCGTTCCTTGCTTTATCTTGACCCTCTTATCCCGCAAGACCCCTCTTGTTAAGGTTGGCACAAAAATTGCCAACATTTCTGGTGACTTAGAGGGGACCCTAAGATTGCTTAGATTATGACCAAATGTCTTTGGGTATCAATGGGCACGAGTCAAGGCCTGAAAAAAATTACAATCTCTGCCCCTGCAACCTAGATTATATCAAAATTTTCTGCCACACTGAAAGAGTAAACTGTGCTCAAGCACTTCTTGGAAAGATGAAAAAAACTGAAAAGAACCTAAACTAATTTTGTACACTGCCTCACAATGAAAAGGATTAAAAAATCCATTGAATGGCTTGAGAAAGTAGCTACCTTTCTTGATCAAGGTCTGATACTCTTCATGCTTGTGGAAAACCAGCCAGGGAAAGAAAATTGAAAAGTATCCAAGAGACTATTGGAATGCCTCCCAAAAACTGAGAGGAAAGAAACTCACCCATGTTGGATTTTATCCTTTTGGGGTGGATGGATGAAGAGAACTTGCTCTTATTGATTATGCTCAAATTCATGCTCATAAGTAAGCATGACAAGGGGTGAATTGCAGGTCTGAGCCAAATGTCTGATAGGGCACCCCCTTGCAGGAGATAGACTTAGGCCATCATTGCTGACCTACCCTTTGTTTCTGCTGATTTGGTGACAAAACAGGCACCTCTGAGATATGCCTCTACTCTTAAAAATTTATTGCCTCTACTGGCATTGTAAGATCTTCCTCTTTCTCCTCTTGATTCAACTGATTAGAAACTATCAGCTTAGTGTCACAACTTGAACAAAAGCCCTCTACATCATCCCAAAAAGAATCATCCTCAAACTCCTCAACCCCTTGCTCGGTCCCATGCTAGTGCTCAAATGTAGGCACATCCTTCTCCTTAAAAAAGGAAGGGAGCTCATCCTACAATGAGAAAATAGACTCCTCATCATTGTTATCCTTTTTGTTAGCCATAGGGAGGTTGTCTGATTGGCCAACACCATGAAAATCTGCCTCCTGCCAGTTTGTAAAAACAAAATCTCTTTGCGCCACTAGGGCCCGAGAGGCATTCTCATTTCTAAAAGTGACTAGATTAACATGATTGGACCACATAGGAACAAATGCTTCTGAGGCACTTGCAATTGCAAGATTTAGGCTATCCAAAGGCCTAGGGCCTATGCATTGGTTTTGCCTCGCAAAAATCAATCTTTGTTGCTGATAACCTTGGATCTATGGTTGATATGGCCTACTACCTTGGGGTTTGTGAATCTCTATGGATGGAGGAGGAGTAGCAGGTGTGAGTAATTGGCCTATAGATTTCACTTATATAGGCACCAAAGTAGGTTGTTGTACAGGAACCTCTGGGAATAAGGGCATTGAAAGCCTTGGAGCTAACTTATTAGCCTATATTAAGCACCTTTCTACCTTGATGGCAATGTCATAAGCTTCTGGAAGGTTATCCCCTCCAAATGACTATAAAATCAAAGCCTTGGAGCTAACTTATTAGCCTATATTAAGCACCTTTCTACCTTGATGGCAATGTCATAAGCTTCTGGAAGGTTATCCCCTCCAAATGACTATAAAATCAAAGCTATGTCATTATCTAGATCCATAAGGAAGTATAAGAAGACACAATTGCCAAATGGCCTAACCAAATCAAGGATCCTATCTCAAGTCTTCTGGAACCTGTAGTTGAAGTCTACCATAAACTCATATGGGACTCTCTTGATGGTTACTAGTTGTTCAATCAAGGACAAGTGGTCACTCATGTCTTCAAAAATCTTGTATGATCTGTCCCCTAATTCATCCCAACTATGGATTGAACTAGAGGGAAGACCCCTAAACCACTGTAGGGTTTTTCTGTTGAATGAAGAGGAAAGAAGTCTCACTGCTACATTATCTTTTGTGATGTAACAAATAGTCTAGATACCTACTACATCTGGAATGTGCTCAATTGGGGTGACAGAGGTTTCCCCAGTAAAAATGGGTACAACCTTCAAGGCTGCAACTAAGATGATGCTCTTTTGGGTTAGAGCTAAGGGGTTGCCACCATTAAAGGTGACAAAAGAATGCATTCTAGGGATAGCCATAATATTTTTCTACTCTCTCTTCTTCTAGAAACTCAAAGTTCATACTATCAAAGATAAATACATTCTAGGGATAGCCATAATCTTTTGCTACTCCCTCTTCTTCTAGAAACTCAAAGTTCATACTATCTAAGATAAATACCTCTAGAAGGTTTGAAACCTGATATGAAATGACAGTTGGTCATGAACAAGAGCTTGGATTTGATCCTCAAAGTTTCCAAGAGATTAATGTGATTACCTCCAAAGGCTAGATATTGAAGAAAACATCAGATCTTCAGCTGATTAGAGCAGTGGAATCTTTTACCAGTAGATATGTTGTAGAGAGTTGCCAAGTATGTGATTTACTACCTCCAAAGGTTGAGCTACTAATCCACACACCAATATCAACAAAGATATGACTAGTGACTAAGAGTTTGTAGCCTAGATGGTCATCTATGAACTAATAGTTCAACAATCCGACCGGGCATGCCAAAAATTATTGTCACAAAAGTTTGCACCCTTGATGACCTAAGAAACCTTGGTCATCAACCTTGTGAAACATTGAATCAACCTCTCAAGTGAGGGACCTTGCCCTATTGTGAGGTTCAATCTCTAGAGAAGGATGACTTCCTTTCAATCTGATGCAAATTGTTGGACCAAACCAACACATGAAAGTCTAATCTACTAATCTGACAAGGAAAAGGGAGAAAGAGAAGGGTTATAGGAAATAAGGGAAAAAGGGTTTGTACCCAAACTAAAATGATCTACCCCCACCTGTAACTGCACAAAACATTAATAAAACTACCCAAAGATACACTAATTCCTATCTAAGTCTAGCCTTTTAAGACTGAGTCAAGGTTGGAATTCTTAAAAATGGCAGAAAAAGGAACAATTTTCTCAGATGCCATTCTAAGAGGAGTAAACACTATCACCCATGCTGAGAAAATAAGAAAAAGATGCATTCACATAAATAGGTAAAAGAAATACACAAATTTGCATAAACTGAAACTAGGTAAAACAAGCAAATTTTATTAATGTAGAGGCAAGTTGATTTTTCACAAGTGCAAAGAGACATAAGATTTCTGTAGAAGAGAAAGAAGGGAGAAGATCCGATCAAAATGTTACAAAATTTCTTTTATAGTTTAAGCATAACTCAAGTGGTTTCCATTTGAGAAAAACCTAACCCCACCCAGGTTAGGTTACAAAAATATTAGAGAGAGAGAGAGAGATATCAAATTGATAGATCTCATGGTGTGCTGAAACAACTCTAAGAGAATTCTCTACCTCTATAAGAGCAAAAATCCCTGCAAATCAGGGAAAATATTGTATTTGAATGCGTCTAAGGGTACATACAGAGCCAAAAAGTGTTTAGAATGCCTTGAAGAGGCATGGGTAGCATCTGGAATCAACTATAGGCATCATGTCTGGAGTTAAGCCAAGAAAATCCTACAACTGGAGTGAGATCGGGTCCAGAATCGGGCGTCGGTTGAGCAAAGAACGTCCTTGACCATCAGGTCGACAACCACCCTACACTGAGCAATTGAATTTCAATGGCCACCACAAAATTGAATTTCAGTTGGTTATTTGAGATATTCATGCAAAGATGGACACGCCAGATCTCTCCATGTATGCATCTAATTGGCCCAACGCAAGATTAAAATATGGCCATCAGATCGAACCTTTATGAAGATCTGACAGCCACAATTGACTGACGTGGCACCCCGGGTCCATGTCTTCCTTAGTTGTGTTTGACAGCTAAACGACCTTGCATACCATGTGGGATAAAGATTCCTATGTTTCTGCTTTTTTTCTTAGACTACGGGTCTCTCATGACCTCAATTTTACCCCACGGGATAAGGCTCATTGAGTTTGTCTTTATTTCCTTATCCCGCGGGTCTCTCATGACTTTGTTCTATTCCACGTGATAAGGGTCTCTTTTATTTACCCTTGTAGACACCTAAAAATGGTCAATGCTCGCAAAGTCATACTTTAACTTTTGCGCATTGCCTCATTTTAGGTTTTTGCGTCGCATTAACATTTCTCCTATGATTCGTACTTGGTTTTTATCATTTGCGAACATCGAGTCATTCATCTACATTCTTCAATCGTCTCGCTCTCGAATTTGGTCTTGTCGACAACAATCTCTAGTCATGATTGATCTTATCTTATTGCATCAATGTCAGTGCTCATTTGTCATTATTTTGGACATCGTCAATCCTAATTAGGGTTTTGTCCTCTTGTCAATCTTGCGATCGATTTGTCATTGATCGTTGTCCTCTTGTCAATCTTGTCATCTGGCGATCGATTTATCATCAATCCTTATCATTTTCAATCTTGTCGTTTAATGATCGATTTGTCATCGGTCGTTGTCATGTTCGATTTTGTCATTTTGCGATCGATTTGTCATCAATCGTGGTCATTTTCAATATTGTCGTTTTGTAATCTATTTTGTCATCGATTCTTGTCCTCTTGTTCGATCTTGTCATTTTGTGATCGATTTGTCATCGATTGTTGTTTGTCTCAATTATGTCAATTTGGATCAATTTGTCATTGTTCCTCGTCAATTGGCGCATTTTCTCAATCAAATCATTTATCACATTGGTCATTTATCAATCCAAAATCAAATCATGATCGAGTCAATTATCTTTCATCAAGACCTAATTCATCTTCTAGGGTTTTGTGATTTCATCATTTAACCTTGTTTGTCATTTCTTCCTCTAGGATTAATAAATTATTTATTTATCCTAAGTCTTCTTGTCGCAATTAAATGTTCATTTAATTGGCTAATTATTCCTCTTTGTGAATTAATTAATAAATGACAAATTATTAATTAATTTACCTAATTCCTAATTTCCTATTTTAATCAATTTCTTAATTCCTAATTCCTCATTTTCTAATTTCTTAATTTTTCTAATTCCTAATTTCAATTTCCTCCTATTTCTCTCCTAAATTCATGGAAATGACATAGAAATTTGTCATAATTTGTCATAATTGACAATCAATAAATCTTTGCATAGAAATTTGTCATAAATTGTCATAAATCTTTGCATAGAAATTTGTCATAAATTGTCATAAATCCTTGCATAGCAATTTGTCATACACATGTCATAATTTTGCTATTCTTGATTTGAATTTCCATTCGAATCACTATCATGCTAATTTGATCTTTTTCTCCAATTTCTCTATAAATTGGATGAATTTCTTCAATCGAATCCCTAATCAGACTATTGAATTTCTATCACTTTGTCAAATCACGCTTCTAGTATTCTTGTGTCAATGTCAATCTTGCTTTCTCAATTAGGTTTATGCACTTGAAGGTGAGATCTACAACAAAACTATTTGGAGAAGAAAGAAGAACAATGGAGCCGCATGAAGGGAACATCTGGTTTGCATAATCTTTTTAAATGTTTTATCTTCATGTCTCTATTGAGTGTTGTTTAGGATAGATCATTGCAATGAGTGCTTTTCGTGATTGAGCTAATTGATTAATGTTTATATTCTTTGTGATGATTTCCTATTCCCTATGTTACATTAATTGGTGAACCCGACGTGAACACTAACCATCTAACCTCTTTATGGTGTCTTTGAGTGCTTTCAAGTTGATTTGCAGGCCAAAAACCCAAAAACAGGGCCGTGCAGGGTTTTCTGGAGACTTCTGCACCTGTGTGAAGCAACTTGCACCTGTGTTTAGGACATTCTACGCCCGTGTCCTGCATTTTGCACCTATGTCCTGGTTCTACGCCTGTGTAAAGTCCAAAATAGAGGTAAAAATGCAGTATTTTATTTGAAATTTGTTTAGTTTTTGCATTCTATTTTCTGTGTTTTGGATTTTGGTACTAATTATCTGTGCAGAATCTTGGCATACGCATGGCAAAGACAACAAATCAAACTACTAACATGATTTATGCAGAATCGATAGTCAAAGACAACGAATCAAACTTCTAACTTGGGTTTTGCAGGTTGCCTTGGAGAAACAACTAAACTTGGTGTTTGTTATTAATGTTTTAGGCACCTAGTGATTTCTAATAGGTTGGAATGAACATGTTTTTGCTTTGATTGTTGAGTGTGACATTGGAGTAGGAGAGTATGCTCTCATCCTTCTTAGGGTGATCAGAAATCTAGATCTTTGATACCATGCTCATGTTTTTGATTGTGTGTCTCCTTTAAAGGGCCTGCCTTCCCGGCCACTTTGCTTTTGCAAGCAAGTGATAATTGTGAGAAGGGAACAACCCAAAGTGAGTACGGCTAGAATTCCTTGGCATTATAACTCACTATAAAAAAATACCCGATGAGCGAAAGCTTTGAAGGAAATGTTATGTGGGAATTGCAGTTACTTAGGAAGTGATGACCCTTGAACTCTTTCTCATATCAACATCTAAGTAGGGCCTCTTGGTCTAAATTGTGCTTGCGTGACTACATTTGTTTGGTATCTTGATGGGCTTAATGTCTCAATCACGCTTGCATGACATCAAGGAGTAATGCTTAACATAAATCCTTATTACACACCTTGTTTTTAGAGGCCAAAAACCCTTCTAGTTGCTTGAGAAGGACAAGTTCGGATACTTGGAAGAGATACTAAGTTTTCCATGGGGAGATTTCCATGGGGACTGATGCTTGGCTGCCATGAGAAGTGAGTGCCGTGGAGGGGAGCCCGTGGGGTCAAGCATCTATGTATTCTCCTTGAATCCCATAATGAGTCTACCTCTCAAGTACCTAATGTCCTTGCCTACCATAAGAAATGTGGAAATGAGCATGATTGTCTTGAGTCTAAGTTGCAATATCTTGTATTCTTTGCTTGTCAAAAGTTGAATTGTATCTCATTTCAAAAAGCAAACCAAATTGATCCAACATAAGATTAAACACAAGTGACATTCATCCAACAAAGGTTTATCAAGATTCAAAACTCATCTTCAAACATGGTTGTCAAATATTGTTCAAAATCTTGTCTCAACAAGCATGTCACTTACATTTAGGTTCATCCTAGGTTGCATTTTGCAAAGTTCATTGTCAAGTACCAAGGGTAGGTTTCACCTAAGTCATACTCCTTGGCATATAAATAAGGGTCATCCATTTGCATGTGTCCTCTTGCATTAAAGTCATACCATTGTCATACATTGCTTACCCTAGGTCTCTTCATTAAGCTTAGGACATTATCATATCATATTAGGTCACTTGCATATTAATTGTCCCTTTGCATATAGTGCCAAAGCTAGGTTTTGCCATACTTGAGTAATCCAAATCTTTGATAAACCCTAAGTCATTGTTAGGAGATCTAGACCTTATTAAATCTTTTGTCCTTTTGTCATCAATATCATTTGGTCAAACCTAGCTTAGTATCCAAGCATATAGGGGAGACTTTGTCATTTTGTCCTTTTGTCACTTAAGTCCTTTTGTCCTTTGAGGTCTAGATATCATTCCAATTTCCTAAGGGTCCCTCTCTTAGATTTGCATTCAAAAAGTTTGTCAAAATCTTCAAAAACAACCAAAAACATAGTTTGCATTTAGTTGCATATCATACATTATCTTTGAAAATTCCAAAAACATTGCATTTGCACAAGTGACATGCCTGTTGAGACAAGATCAAAATCTAAAAAGATGGGCGAACCAATGTATCAACCCATGGACAACATAGCGAATTCGCAGTTTCAAACTAGTCAAACAGTACAAATTGAAGGTTCATAAAAACACATCTCTACCACAATATGGAACGGTTCAACTTGGACCACCTCCATTATATGAACCAGTGTTTGTACCTATGAAACCAGGACATGGGAGTGTTCCACCAACTCCAAGAGGAAGTGCGCCTTTCAATTTGAATCAACCACACCTGCAACATGACATTCAAACTCAAACATTATATGAAGAACAAACTCTCTCACAAGGATTTGGTTCAGATCAAGGCATCCAACAAGAAACAAATCCAAATATCCAACCAGATTCTTCATCCGATTCCGATACTTCTGAAGATGTTGACATGTTCCTTCAAGATCCAAAGATAACAAAAAAGATGGATAAGTTCTTGAACAAAGTCTTTAAGATGTTTCCACAAAAGTATCTTAACATGATGAGTAATGTGACCTCTTCAAGTGACCAAATCAATGTGCAAGAACAACAAAGCGGTGAGTTGTTAAGTTTTTCCCTGCATCCAAATGAAGAAAATGCACAACAAGCAACTCAACCTACATTGATGAGTAAACGTGCTTCAAAGGCATTGACAGTGACTATTCCTCAGAAGTCACCATTTGAGACAATAAATAATCCACTATTCAACACAACACCTGTAACACAAGATCAAATGAAGAACACCCAAATATTGACAGCTGTCCCTCAACAAGAAGTGGTTCCTTACATACATAAAGTGGGATCAAAATCTAAGATGCAAGAAAGTTTCACAACTGGAATGCCTAATGTCACCAATGTCCAAAATAATTCCACGATGCAACAAAGTTCTTATGTCCCGTTAAGTTCAATATCTTTGCCGAACACTATTGCGACATATCCTTCGATAATGGCGACACAAAGAGCTACGGATAGTGGTTTGCACCAACAACAATTGTTGCAACAATTGAGTAATATACAAAAGGTACAATCAAATGTGAAAACAAGTAATGTGCAACAACAACAATTTCGCATTCGGCAACAAATTGCAGCGCCTTCGGCACCATTACAAGTTAATGCAAACTTGCAACCATCACAATGGATTGGACAAACAACACAACAAGTTAATGCAAGTGCTATACCCCATCCTAAGGAGAAGCAACGAAAAGCACCTAAACAAAGTTTTTTACAAATGATGGGATATACACCATGACAACAATTGGCACAAAGTCAACAAATTCTGATCCGTCAGCCTCAACACCAACATGTGCCACAATATGTGCCAAGGCAAACAAGCTATCCTACTTTACAACCGCAATTGGCACCTATGCAATATCAACAACCTACTCAATTGCAATATCAACCTAGGCTCCAAGAAGCACAACAACAAGGTCAATATCAAGGCATAGCACAACCGCAGCAACAAGCGATGTACCAAGAACTTTATATGCCGGAAACACCAAAAACGGCCATTTCAGAGTATCAACAACCGATCGGAAATGCGATGTATCGACAAAGGATACCAACTGGGATTAATGATGGACCTCTAAATTCTGATACTATTGTGCAACAACTTGAGAAGTTGCAATGAAAAGTTGACGCATTAGAAACTAAAGGAACAAAGAAATTGTATACAGATCAAGATTTATGTCCTAATCCATTTGACAAGAGTGTACACATGCCTCCATTCCCTAAGCATTTTGAGGCACCTAATTTTGAGAAATATAAAGGGAATGGCAATCCAAAAGATCACATTCATGCATTTTTCACGACATGTACTGAGGTAAGCTATGAAGAGATGTATTTAATGCGCTTATTTGCACAAAGTCTCACGGGACAAGCTATGGATTGGTATTCACATCTGCCAGGAAATATAAAGACTTGGTCTGAATTGGCTCAAAATTTTTTATCTCATTTTGCGTTCAACATTGACAGTGATGTGACCATGTCAGATTTATGCAACACCAAGCAAAAGCAAGGTGAATCATTAGTGACTTTCTTGCAACGATGGCAAAGCTTGTATAGTCATTCTTCTCTTGATATACCCAAAGAACAACAAGTGAATCTGTTTATCCAGAATTTGGTCCCAGAAATGATGTATGAGCTAAAATTGAAAAGTCCTAGTACTATAGAGAAACTCATTAAGAAAGGAATGAGCATTGAAATAGCTCTGGTAGCTAAAGGAATTATCAAGCTCAATAAAGACAATGAAAACACCAATTATTCGGGGGATAGAAACATATTTTGGTATAAGAACAAGAATGTCACTAATGATGGAGTTGTTGATGCAAGAGCGGTGAATGCAAATCAACCCCCATTCACGATCAAGAAATTGAGTGTTCCTAATATGTCAACTATGGAACAAAATCAAGCACCAATGCACAATGTTACTCAACAGCCGCAATACCAACAACATGCTCAGCAATAGCATACTCAACAATATAACCAACAACAAGGCCAACAACAAAACCAGCAGTGCAAACCCTTCTGATCGTGGGATGGGCCTCCTCGACAATTTACGCCATTGGGAGAGCCTATTGAATCAGTAATGAGACAATTGATACAAGAAAAATTTATTAAGCTACCAGATATCAAGGTAGAACCAGCGGTAAAACCGCATTGGTGGAATGATAATGCGTACTGTGAGTATCATCGGTCCAAAGGACATAAAACTACATCATGTTTTCAATTGAAACATATGATTCAAGATTTGTTAGAGCAAGGAGTAATTGAGGTAGATCCACCCCATCCAACCTCTAACACTGACCATACTATTTTCAAAACTCCTTTGCTTGATCATGACAAGGGTAAAGCGTCTTCTTCCAATTCTGCCCAAACGGCCAATTATGCAAATACTGGTTATAACAATGTCATTAATTGTTTTCGTGCATCAAATGAGTATGTTTCTACCCTGAGAATAAAGGGACAAGATCCTTCTTGTGCAATCACCACTCATCGATCCAAGATAGTCCTGAAAGGAGCTCCTGCAGCTCCTCCCAAGCCAACTCCTACAAGTCAGTATAATCTTTTGGATCATCTAGGAAAGACACCTGCACAAATATCAATCCTTGAGTTATTGAAAATGTCTCCCATGCATCGTGTAGTCTTGGATAAAGCTTTAATTGAGTCCACTGTCCTGACAGATATTGATGTTGACCAGTTTCAAGCCCAGATTGGACATTTAGCTATTTCCCAAAATGTCGCATTTTCTGACAATGATATCTCACCTGATAAGCTCCCTCACAATGATCCTTTACACCTTGAAGTCTTTGTTCATAACTGCAAAATCCGACAAGTCTTGATAGATGGCGAAGCAGGTCTTAATATTTGTACCTTGAGAGTGGTCATCGGCCTTGGATATACAGAAAATGACATTGATGCTTCTAAAAGAATAACAATCAAAGCATATGATGATGCTGAGCGCCCATCCAAAGGGATAATTACATTGCCTATCAAAGTTGGTCCAGTGACAGAAAACACTTTCCTACAAGTCCTTGACATTGATCTCCCTTATAATATGATCCTTGGCCGTCCATGGATCCATGCAATGAAAGCAGTTCCATCCACCTATCATCAATGTTTAAAATATCCTTACAATGGAACTGAGATAACAATTCCAGGAGATTCTAATCCATTTCAATTTTGTGCTACGCTAAAGGATACCCCTCAGCAGCAAGTCCCAGTCAATAGAGAGGCCAAATCACATAGCTATGTGGATCCTAATCAATTGTTAGATGCTGTCAAAGGAAAATTGAAGATACAGGACCAAGGGTGTGGAGAATATTCAATGGATCAAACATTCCTCATCAGAAATTTGCCAATATCTCCAAAATCATATGGCAAACCGCATTTATTGCAAAAGGAACCTAAGGTCATTATTTAATATCAGCCTCCCACTACATTTACAAGATGGGGAGAACTTGACAAGGAAACTGTAGATGATGATGTCATAGATTGGCTTTATAAAGATCCAACTGAGACCCCACTTGTCAGATTGCCAGTGGAATGATATGGCAAATGATTTACTATGCTGCAAAAGAAAGGATATGATGGTTGCAGTGGCTTAGGCCTGAACAACAATGGAAGGCTAGAACCTATCATACCCAAGAGGCGACCTCCAGCTTTAGGGTTAGGTTTTGTACCATTGCGAATTGGATTCACATCTACCAAAGTGCCCACGTGTAGAAAAGGGCATGATTCTGATGATGAAATAACACCTGAGGATACCCGACCCGAGACTGATTCCAATGAATGGGAGTGGAGTTCTTTTTCTTCTAGCTCCTATACCCTTGACAATATTTTCATTGACCCTGATAATTTGCCTATGGAAGACAAACATGAAATAACTCCTCTTCCTAAAACCTATCCCCATGCTTGGATAGAGTCATTCTGGGACCCAAGCTCTGAATCCGATACAAGCAGTTCGGATAGTGACACCACAGATGTTCATATCTTTACCATATTAGCCCTCTCTCTCCTTACAACTGGTGATGACATGCCCCTCATCTACCCCCAGCTTATCCAACATGACCAACAAGAACCGCTCACATTGGACTATTTTCAAAATGACGAAGCAATTGCAGAATTCCTTGGACTACGGGAAGGCATACCACAAGGTGATCATAAGGTAGGATTTGCTATTGACCTAGATTCCACAACATATTTTGGGGAGTCAACTCCCTCTTCCAGTCATCAAAATGAAAAAAGAAAAGAAATAGTAAAAAATCAAAAGAATAGATCTTTGGGTGAAAATTGTAAGGCACTCTCTGATCATACAAAAGTCAAAATAAAAGACGTACCTGTAGGTGAAAACCTCTCTGAGGTGCCCAAAGGTGGAAGAGTGGACATACCCCTATCAAGTCAGGACAAATCAACATTGCTAGTGGAAATGACCGAGGAAATCAATTTGGGTACACCTGACAACCCTAAGGTCATTCATTTTGCTACTTCTCTCTCACAACAGGAAAAATAAGATTTTGTCAATTTCTTTCTTGAGAAGAAGATCAGCTTTGCATGGTCCTATGCAGATATGCCTGGCCTTGATCTAGAATTGGTTCTTCATCATTTACCACTAAAACCTGATGCTAAGCTTGTCAAACAGAAACTTAGAAAGATGCATCCTCAGGTGGCTCTTTTGGTCAAAGTGGAACTAAAAAAATTACTAGATGTGGGCTTCATTAGACCCATTGATTATGCAGACTGGATTTCAAATTTAGTACCAGTTAGCAAAGTAACAAGGGGCATCAGAATCTACACAAATTTTAGGGATCTCAATAAAGCATTCCCTAAAGATGATTTTCCATTGCCAAACATAGACATCATAGTGGACATGACGGTTGGATATGAGATGCTTTCATTGATGGATGGTTTCTCTGGCTATAACCAAATTCGCATTGCTCCTGAAGATCAGCATAAGACAGCATTCACCTGTGCTTGGGGTACCTACTATTGGAATGTGATGCCCTTTGGTCTTAAAAATGCAGGCGCAACATATCAAAGAGCAATGACAACAATTTTTCATGATTTCATGCACACTTTGATGGAGGACTATGTTGATGACTTGTTATGCAAATCTGTCACTAGAGATAGTCATCTGGCCCTCCTGGGCCCGATCTTTGACCGAATGGAGACCTACAAACTTAGACTCAATCCAAAGAAGTGTGTCTTTGGTGTCACAGCTGGCAAGTTACTAGGGTACATTGTTTCTCACAGAGGCATTGAGGTCGACCCTGCCAAAGTCAAAGCAATAATGGATATGCCTCCACCTTCAAACCTCCGGCAATTAAGAAGTTTGCAAGGAAAGCTCCAGTCAATCCGCTGCTTCATAGCTCAGTTGGCCGACAAATGTCATCCATTCCAGCATCTATTGCATAAAGGTGTCGCTTTCAAATGGATTGAGCAATGTCAATCAGCCTTTCAAGCTCTTAAAGAATATTTGCTGTCGCCACCTATTCTAATGCCTCCGATAGATGGAAAGCCATTTTTATTGTATATTTCTGCAACTGAAATGGCATTAGAAGTTCTCTTGGCCCAACAAGATGAGAACGGCAAAGAGTGAGCCATTTACTATATCAGCTGGACACTGGTAGGCTATGAGCTAAATTATTCAACTATTGAAAGGGCATGCTTAGCAGTGGTATTTGCAACGCAGAAACTCCGACATTATATGCTGAGCCATCAAACCTTGTTGGTTGCAAAAATTGATCCCTTAAAATATTTTCTTAGTCGAGCAGCTTTGACGGGTCGCCTAGCAAAATGGGTCATGATTCTCAGTGAATTTGACATTGAGTATATGGAGCGAAAGGCAATAAAAGGACAAGTCATAGCAGATCAACTTGCAGAGGATCCTATTTCTGATGATCATCTCATGTTGACAGAGTTTCCAGATGAATCAGTCTTTGCTCTCACATCCTCTAATGAATGGAAGTTATACTTTGATGGGTCCCATACTAAGTTTGGATCCGGAGCCGGCATCTTGTTTGTCACCCCTCAAGGTGATGCTATTCCAAAGTCCTACAGAATAACTTTTCACTGTACCAATAACATTGTAGAGTATGAAGCACTGGTCACAAGACTCCGAGTAGCAGTCCACTGGAACATCACGCATTTGCAAGTCTATGGAGATTCTCAGTTAGTCATCCGTCAAGTGAATGATGACTACGAAACAAAAGATGAAAAGCTTATTCCCTATAAGCACATGGTAGATTTCTTCAAGACCAAATTCATGGCTATCCATTTCAGTCAAGTTCCAAGAATGCAAAATAAGTCGGTAGATGCAATGGCTACGATTGCCTCCATGTTAAATATGCCAAACAATATGGACAAATGTGAATTTTTAGTTGAACAATTGCTGGATCCTTCTTTTGACATTCCGACAGCGGATGTGATGTGCGTTCTTGTTGGTCCCAACTCCCCATGGTACAATGACGTATATCAATATTTGAAATCCAAAACCTTACCACCCAGCCTTTCTGCTAACCAACGTCGAGCCTTTATCTGACAGACAACCAAATATGTCATCATCGTCGACACCCTTTACCGCCATTCCTTTGACCATACCCTCCTCAGGTGTTTGGATTCTGACGAAGCACAAACAACTTTACATGAGGTTCACGATGGTATATGTGGGGGCCATTTCAATGGTCTAAGCTTAGCCAAAAAGTTGATTCGTGCTGGGTATTATTGGCCCACTCTGGAAAAAGATGTTCATGATTTTGTTAAGAAGTGCTACAAATGCCAGATTCATGGAAACTACATTCATGCACCAGCCCAAGAGCTTCATTCTGTCATATCTCTGTGGCCCTTTTCTCAATGGGGGCTGGATCTTATTAGCAAGATTCACCCGACATCTACAAATGGACACAAGTTCATCATTACAGCTACAGAGTATTTTACAAAATGGATCGAGGCTATCCCCATGACCTATATCACGGGTGTCCAAATTTCAAAATTCTTGCTGAATTATATCATATGCTGGTATGGGGTTCCCCTTGCCATAGTCACAGATAATGGTCGTCCTTTCAAGAATAAAGATGTTAAAGAACTCTGTGAAAAGTTTCATATCCAACACCATTTCTCTAGTCCATACTATCCACAGAGGAATGGTCAAGCCGAAGCATCCAATAAAACCATTATCAAGATCCTGAAAAAGGTTGTCAATGATGTTGGTCGAGATTGGCATGTTCAGTTGAATCCAGCACTATGGGCTTATCGCACTTCTATCCGCACACCTACTGGCACCACACCTTATTCCTTGGTGTATGGTGCAGAAGCTATTTTACCCTTGGAAGTGGAGATTCCTTCCTTGCGTGTTTCTTTGCAACATTTGATTGATGACGAGACACACAGAGTCTCTCAGTTGCATCAGCTTGAGATGTTAGATGAGAAACGTCAGACAGCTCTGGCACATTTGCAAGCATATCAAAACCGTCTCCGTCACTCTTATAATAAGAAGGTCAAAGGGTGACACTTCAAAGTGGGAGACCTGGTTTTAAAGGCAAACCCTAAGAATGCACAGTCTACTGACATCATCAAAGGTAAATTTGAACCTAATTGGGTTGGTCCTTTCATAGTAACTGCAGCATATGGCTCGGGGGCATATCAGCTTGCTACCCCAGAAGGTGAACCTCTGTCCGATCCTATAAACAGCATGCATCTTCGCAAGTACTGGGCATAATTTTCTATCAGTACTTCTTCAAATATGATCCTGAAAAAATACAAAAAAATGAAAAAAGTGAAAAAATACAAAAAAATGAAAAAAGAAAAAAAATACAAAAAAAATGAAAAAAGAAAAAAAATACAAAAAAAAAAGAAAAAAGAAAAAAAATACAAAAAAAAATGAAAAAAGAGAAAAAATACAAAAAAATGAAAAAAGAAAAAAAATACAAAAAAAATGAAAAAAAGAGAAAAAAGAAAAAGAGCAAAAAGAGCAAAGAAAAATGATTCGCCCTCTAGTGAAAACCTGGCAAACAGGGGCTTTGGGGCAAGTACCTTGGTGAAAACCTGGCAAACAGGCACCATGTGTAAAATGAGATCGTTGCTCTGTCATCTATCATGACCTCTAAGCTATGTTTTTTTCTCGACCGGTTTCTCACGTCTATCTTTGCCTTGACCCAATGTCCTATTCCAGGCCTGTTATTGGTCAACATCATTGTCTTGCATATTTTGGTTTCTTGTACATATGTTTTGGTCCCGGTCTATGCATGTCCTTCAGATGTGCATTGGGTGTGTTTCCCTTGTCATGATCGATCACTGGAACTTAAAAATTTAAAAATGTCCTGAAAAAAGATCATAAAAATTTAAAAATGTCTTGAGAAAAGATCAAAAAAATTGAAAAATGTCCTGAAAAAAAAATCCTTCAAAATTTAAAAATGTCCTGAAAAAATCCAAATCTAAAAAAATTTAAAATGTCTTGAAAAAATCTCAAAAACATTTAAAAATGTCCTGAAAAAATATCTAAAAATTGAAAAATGTCTTGAGAAAATCCCTAAAAAGTCATAAAAAGTCCTGAAAAAAATGAACACAAAAAAATTGT
Organism: Cryptomeria japonica; assembly: GCF_030272615.1. Taxonomy (NCBI): domain Eukaryota; kingdom Viridiplantae; phylum Streptophyta; class Pinopsida; order Cupressales; family Cupressaceae; genus Cryptomeria; species Cryptomeria japonica. The sequence continues at coordinate 257,463,885 of NC_081410.1, forward strand.
AAAAACTCAAAAAGCAAAACAAAAAAAAAATATCCCCTTTTGTGCATCGACAGATCACTGAGCATACATCCAATGACAATCAATCGCATGTTGTGCTTTAATGAAATCATGCATAAATAGGTGAACTTTTTCATTCAAACCAGACATTCAAACTGATCGCACTTGTCATATCAATCAACCGCCAATCACTTGTCCTTGGCACACTATCATGGGTCTTATACAGGGTGTGGTATACTCAAAACTAGACTATGTCCTGTCTTAGACGGGGTACCACATGTCCTAAAACCAGACAACATGATTGTCCTATCAACGCTTTCAACTTTTGACAATGAAGATCAAGATGTTTGTTTGATTTGTTGGAATTTGTGCATCTTATCTTTTTATTGATTTATCTTTGGCTTCAGTCATGTTCCTATGTTGCTCGATGATATCACTGAGTGATTTAGAGTGACCGGGATGGATCATGGTCCTTTTCTTTTTGATTGTGATTATTGTTTGTCTGTGATGTGTCTGTCTTTTGCAAAAAAGGTTGCATTTCAGCTCTAGCCTTCAATGCCATGATGCTAAGCATCCATTTTGCTACATAAAAATAAAGGTTCTCACCTACAAAGTGCATTACTAAAAGCAAGTTTTTCTTCATTTCTAACTGTCTTTTATCTCATTTCTTCTTACTAACATTTCTTCCATCAGTTTGGATAGTATGTTCGGTCTAGTGCTCTGATTTCCCCGCACACATATGCTGCATCCTGCATCCATTTGGTTAGTACATTTGCATTACATTAAGCACCATATCAAGCATTTTATCCATTTCATGTTCTCAATGCATAAAAAACACATAAACAAAAACATATCCATACATATTCCATAATGATACATAAACAGTGCATAAGTCATCCATACATGGAAAAATAACATAAGTCATAACATGTTGCATCCCATCATATCGATGCATATCATATCATATGTCACAATAATATCGGAGTACAAAATCGGACTGTCTGTCCTAAGTATGGTCTGCAGGCTGAATACAAAATGTCAAACTACATAATGTCTACTGTTTATCTAAGGAGCACATGCCTCTATCACTGGGTGCTCCCTCGGTCCTCCTCATCCTTGCAAGGTCTTGCGGATGATGTCCCTCCTGGTCCTGGTTGTGGTGGTCTCATAGGTCCACTCACCCCCATGCTACTCAATGACCTCCGAGAGCGTGCCCTGCTCTCTGTCCTCGATCGTGCCCGATATGAAGGTGCTCTCTACTCTGGTGGAACTACACTCTCATATAGTGTCCTCCAATGGCGTATCTCCTCTCCGGTCTCTACGAGCATCTGTGCCATCTCGCGTGCACTGGCATCCCGAATCGACCCAATGTACTTAGTGACTCTCTGTTCCTCTCGCTGTGCCTGAGCAACTGCTGTATCTCAAGCCGCTGTGAGCCTGGCTATCTTCGCTCTGAACTGATCCTACTGTCTCTCTAAAGTCACAATGTGATCCTGCTGACTCGCTATGGTAGCCCTGCACATCTCCATCCCCTCTGTCCTAGCTGTCTCTGGCTCTATGGGTATATCCTACAATGCCTCATGCTCGCCTGAATCTGGCTCATCCTGGTCTCCCTCCTCGTCATCTCCATCATCCTCATCCCCGCCCTCATCCTCCTCATCCTCATCATCTCCCTCCTCCTCTCCTGTGAGTGGGAAGTCCTCCTGTCGCCTCGGTATTGGAATATCCGGATCTGTCAATGGTACTGGCCATCATCGTGCAAACCATCTATCATACTCATCTGTTGTCCCAGCATCCACCACTTCTGATCTCCAATTCTACTATCTCTGCTGTAGCTGTGAGAAGTCCACATATGCTGTGTGTGGCTGAATCATACTCCCCCACTGACTCGTCTCTTTGTGAGATCAGGAAAAGTGTGCAGTCCTCCTAGGTACCTCCTGCCTCTCTCCAAACTGTCGTCTGACCCTCTCTGGTAGGTACAACTCAATCACTCTCTGGCGATTCATTGGTCGCCCAATCACGTACCTCTCCTATCTACAATATGGTAGCTCATCACTGTCATCTAACCATCCCGGGCAATCACGATATGGCCTCCATATGAACTCTCTCAGTCTATCTAGTTCATGTCGCCAATATAGTATGTATCCAAAAGGACCCTGTCTCAGTGCTCCACCATAGCAATACACATATGGTCGGTGTGGTACTACCTGTCTATCTGTAATCGGTCGACATATGGCTATGTGCTCAAATGCCCATACCTGTAGCAGTGTAACTCCACAGCTCAAAGTCTGAACTCCCTGATATGCTATCTGATGTAACCAAAAATAGAGCATAGCCAGTACACATGGTCCCCATGCGTACACTGTCCCCTCTGTCGCCATCCGCTCTAGCACTCTTCCCCATCCGATAGGGAATCCATGTCCTCGTCTGTCTCCTGCTAGTAGACATACTATCACCACGACTATAACCACATATCGTCGATCATACTCTAATGCCATGGTCTCCCAGCCAATCTCCCTCTCCACAATATCCAGATCATCTGCATCATACTCAAACAATCTGCACAATGCATCTCTCCCTATCACTGGGTCATACTCTATCATCTCTCCATGAATCGGAATGCGAAGGATACGCCATACAACCTCTAGTGTCACTGTCACCTCTCCAGTCGCCAGATGGAATGAGGAAGTCTCTAAATGCCATCGCTTTGCCAATGCGGTAAGTAGTCCTGTGTTTGCCCTAATCTTGGGCATGAACGTGACATAGTATATCCCAAGTCCTGCTAGTGTATCTCTATCTGTGCTCCTGAGTCTATGTCATAGCATGAAGCAGTCAGGTTGGTTCTCCCGTGTGATCAACGGATACTGTCGACTCTACATCACAATTGGGGCAAATTTTGTCAGTTTTAGGGTTTGCTCCTACGGGTTGCATTTCCTCATTTTCATGTCTAATCAAGGTGTTTTTCGTCTAATCTGACCTATCCTACCCTTATCCCCCTTTTCTGGATCATTTGTATGTCATTTTGACCAAAATTAGGGTTTGCATTGCACAATTGCACCTGTGTAAGGTAACTTGCACCTGTGTCAGGTAACCTGTGCCTGTGTCTCCCTACACAAGCGCAGAAGACCCCACACAAGTGCAAGATTCACCCTACACAAGCACAGGAGTTCTTTTCTGCATCCCCTGTGGGCCCCACAATGTCCCGCAAGCAATCAAAATTCATGAAATTGAAAACATGGGTTTTTGAGATCCATACCACTGCTCCCGCGTCGTCCGGTCGTCTGAATGTGCGTACATGTTCCCCGAGGTGATCCGCCATTGGAATGTTCACCATCTCTCTGGAAGTGTCCTTACCCAGAGCAACAAATCCTCCTCTTTGTCTAGTGCAAATGAGCAATTTTCCCTCTTTTGGTCCCATTTATAGATCTTTGTCAGTGCATAGATGGATGTGCACCCTCTCCATCTTATGTTGGTCGCGGTATTTTGCACCATCAATTGCTTGTCCTTCATGCATCCGGTATTCGATTGTCAGTCTGTTCGATCCTATCATTTTTATCGATCAATTGGCCTCTTTTCTGCATGTTTTCGGCCAATTCCTCGAGGGGGCATGCATATGTCATTGTCATTGTCTGGGGCATTTTCATTACTGTTCTTTGAAACAACGCTTAAAATCGCATTGTCTCAAAGAGGGGCAAAATGTAGACACCTAAAAATGGTCAACGCTTGCGAAGTCATACTTTAACATTTGCACATTGCCTCATTTTAGGTTTTTGTTTCGCATTAACATTTCTCTTATGATTCGTACTTGGTTTTTATCATTTGCGAACATCGAGTCATTCGTCTACATTCTTCAATCGTCTTGCTCTCGAATTTGGTCTTGTCGACAACAATCTCCAGTTATGATTGATCTTATCTTATTGCATCAATGTCAGTGCTCATTTGTCATTATTTTGGACATCATCAATCCTAATTAGGGTTTTGTCCTCCTGTCAATCTTGTGATCGATTTGTCATTGATTGTTGTCCTCTTGTCAATCTTGTCATCTGGCGATCGATTTATCATCAATCCTTATCATTTTCAATCTTGTCATTTAATGATCGATTTGTCATCGGTCGTTGTCATGTTCGATTTTGTCATTTTGCGATCGATTTGTCATCAATCATGGTCATTTTCAATATTGTCATTTTGTAATCTATTTTGTCATCGATTCTTGTCCTCTTGTTCGATCTTGTCATTTTGCGATCGATTTGTCATCGATTGTTGTTTGTCTCAATTATGTCAATTTGGATCAATTTGTCATTGTTCCTCGTCAATTGGCGCATTTTCTCAATCAAATCATTTATCACATTGGTCATTTATCAATCCAAAATCAAATCATGATCGAGTCAATTATCTTTCATCAAGACCTAATTCATCTTCTAGGGTTTTGTGATTTCATCATTTAACCTTGTTTGTCATTTCTTCCTCTAGGATTAATAAATTATTTATTTATCCTAAGTCTTCTTGTCGCAATTAAATGTTCATTAAATTGGCTAATTATTCCTCTTTGTGAATTAATTAATAAATGACAAATTATTAATTAATTTACCTAATTCCTAATTTCCTATTTTAATCAATTTCTTAATTCCTAATTCCTCATTTTCTAATTTCTTAAATTTTCTAATTCCTAATTTCAATTTCCTCCTATTTCTCTCCTAAATTCATGGAAATGACATAGAAATTTGTCATAATTTGTCATAATTGACAATCAATAAATCTTTGCATAGAAATTTGTCATAAATTGTCATAAATCTTTGCATAGAAATTTGTCATAAATTGTCATAAATCCTTGCATAGCAATTTGTCATACACATGTCATAATTTTGCTATTCTTGATTTGAATTTCCATTCGAATCACTATCATGCTAATTTGATCTTTTTCTCCAATTTCTCTATAAATTGGATGAATTTCTTCAATCGAATCCCTAATCAGACTATTGAATTTCTAATCACTTTGTCAAATCACGCTTCTAGTATTCTTGTGTCAATGTCAATCTTGCTTTCTCAATTAGGTTTATGCACTTGAAGGTGAGATCTACAACAAAACTATTTGGAGAAGAAAGAAGAACAATGGAGCCGCATGAAGGGAATATTTGGTTTGCATAATCTTTTTAAATGTTTTATCTTCATGTCTCTATTGAGTGTTGTTTAGGATAGATCATTGCAATGAGTGCTTTTCATGATTGAGCTAATTGATTAATGTTTATATTATTTGTGATGATTTCCTATTTCCTAACGTACAACCCTTATTTCCTTTGAGGGCCTTTAATGCTTTGTTTTACCTTGCAGGATAATTATTTCTTCTTTCGCTTTGATCACTTCTTATTCCATGCGCCACTGTTGTTACCTTTGAAACCTCATGGGATATGAGGAAAGCCTATACTTCTCCCCGACAAGCTTAGTGCGTGCAACCCTTGGTGTTGTTGTTTTATCCCACGGGGTAAGGGAGAAGCTTCCTTGCCTTAATTTTCTTATCCCATGTGGTCTGGGTGATGTCTTTGAAAGCATGCAGGATAAGGGAAAATCCCCATTGCTACTTGTTGCTTTTATCCCATGAGATGCCGCTGTGTTCTTTGTCTTTATTTTCCTATCCCGCGGGAATGCACAGGATAAGAAATTCCTTCGTAGCTAAGAGAAAACCGCCATCGACCAGTAAGAGGAAAGGGGGAAATCGGCCCGCTAAAGACCAGGAGCCCTCCAACTGGTAAAATTAAAGTGAGTTGACCGACCAACCTGGTCAACTCAAAAATAGAATTGGAGCCCGAAAAGGATGCAAGGTCAAAAAGAAACCGCTTCACTTTTTTATTTTTCTTATCCCACACGGGCTCCCTTGTCTCCATTGATCTCCACAGGATAAGCATTCCTTTCTTTATCTTGACCCTCTTTTCCCGCAAGACCCCTCTTGTTAAGGTTGGCACAAAAATTTCCAATACTTTCACCAAGGCATATGCTTGTTTCTCCATCATGTCATACTTAAGTTGAGCTTCCTAGAGGGACTTGCTATAGAAGACAATAGTTTGTTCATGACCTTCATCATTGTTCTAGAGCATGACTATTGCAACTGTATTGAATGATGCAAAAGAAAAAAATTGAAAAGGCTTACTAAAATCAGGAGCCTTCTGAACAAGAGCCTCCTTAATGGCCTTCTTAAATGCTAAAAATTGCCTATATTGCTTCATTTGTCCCATCAATCTTGGCCCCTTTCTTGAGCATCCTTGAAATAGGTTTAACAATTTCAACAAAATTTGAAATGAACCTTCAAACAAAGTTGATCTGGCCAAAGAATGATTGTATGGCCTTGACAATATTTGGAATGGGTATCTTATCAATTTCTTCCACCCTTTCTGGATCTATTCTAACCCCCTCCTTTGATACAATGTGACCCAATAACCTTCCTTCAGTGACAACAAAGTGATATTTTTTTTGATTAAGTGATATCCTATATTCCAAAGCTCTTGTGAATACCTTCTCCAGGTCAAGACAATGATCTTCAGCCATTTTGGAAAATGCAGTCAAATCATCTTGATATACCACCATGACAATATATATCAAATCTGAAAATGCCACATCCATAGCCCTCTGGAAGGTAGATCCAACATTTATTAAGCCAAAAGGCATTCTCACATACACATAGGTTCCCCATGGAGTTGTGAAAGTATTTTTGTATTGCTTTGATTCCTTCACCTTCACCTAGTTGTATCCTAAAAATCCATCCATCACAGGGAGAAATTCATAACTTGTGACCTTGTGCAACATGGCCTCCATGTTGAAGAGGGGTAATTGTCTTTCAATGATGACATATTCAGATTTCTAAAATCCACACATAGCCTAATGTCACCATTCTTATTCCTTACTGGAACTAAAATTGAAACCCAAGATGAATTTCTTATAGGTTTAATAATACCACCATCCCTAAGTTTCATCAACTCCTCTTGCATTTTAGGCCTAAGCATCAGATTGATAGGTCTCTATTTCTGTCTAAATGGTTTTGCATTTGGGTCTAAAGGGATCTCATGTTGGAATAGATCCTCCCTGTAAGCTTTAAATTCATCATATTGTTAGGAATCCCACAGATACTGAGAGGGGGGGGGGGTGAATCAGTATCTAATTGGTAATTAGAATTTCTCAATTTAAAACATGCAGAACATATTATAACAGTGTACCAATATGCAATAAATAATGTAATAAATAGAATAAAAAACATCCACATGAAAAGCACACCATGACACAAGGATTTAATGAGGAAACCCGGCGTGGGAAAAATCTTGGTGGGATTTGTGACCCACAATATCCACTTATTGGCCAATAAGAGAATATTACTTACAAAAGGGGGCCTACACATGCAGGAAGGCCAATTGTTTAGAGCTCACTGCTCAATGGGAAGTCTCACTGACTTACAATGTGGATTATACAAATCCAATGTCTTGTACTGCTTTACAATAGCATCTATAATGCCTGATCTAGTACCGGTTTCTACTCTGTTCTTTACATAAAACCTTTAACCTATATTTCGCATAATAGGTCTGCCTAATATCTTCTTTTTCTTCCCTTCTATCACTTACAAAATGTCTACAATGATCTCTCTTATATATAAGAGTCATCTTACAACTTGCCAAGTCGGCTTACAAAGTTTTTACAATAATAAACAAAATATAATATAACAAAAATCCTATCAGCCTCTGTGCCGGTATGCTTCCTTTCTCTGTGCCGGTGCTGGTGGTCTGGTGCCGGTGTAGAGTGTGATCTGTTGATGCCGGTGAACTATCTTGCCGGTGTAATGCCTTGCTGGTGTAATAGGATTGTAAGGTTGCCATCAATGACAAAACCTTCAATCACATACAATGTCTCATTGGAGTGTGCATATGCCAACACATATGACCATGCAAAAACATGCTTTTATTTTCTCAATAATGCTATCAACATGGATCTAACCTTTGGTGTTATTTTCTTGCCAATGTAAACTCTTTTAGGAGATGACCCAGTTCCTAAATTGATTTCCTCCAAATCCTCCTTGTTTGCAGTTGAAGGTTTATTTATATGACTATACCTATTATCAAACACTATTTTTAAGCGACAAGTCCCCTAGGGATCTTGTTTGTTTTTAGTTGAACCACTTCATTCCCAAATATTGTATCTACACCATTTATAATCTCTACAAAGGCATTGAAATCAATTTCTTGATTTTCATATTCATCCACACAATGCAAGAATATTAATAGATCATCATCATCATTGAATACCTGCCAATTGCAAATGTTATTAAGGACTAAAGGTCTTGTCTTGACCTCCACTTTTAAAATTCTAGCCAGAGTGATATCATCACTTTTGAAAGCTACATTTGCCAAAAAGAAGGCAATTATATTCTTAGATATTTTCACCCAATTGACATTAAATGCATCAAAGAATTAAATTATATCCCAAACAACATGACTGTATTGCTTCAATCTCTTATTATTTGAAGAATACCTTGATCTGATCTATGATATGACAAGCTCCAAATCTACTCATACTGACAACATCTTGATACCATGCTTAACAACAAGATTCAATCCAAGTAGCAGGGCTTCATACTCTGCCACATTATTTGTGCATTCAAACAACAATTGAAAGAAATAATTAAAGGTCTTCCCACTTAGTGCAATAAATACTACACTTTCCCCTGAACCCTCTTTTCTACATTCTCCATCAAAGTACATGTGCCATAACTCTTCACAATTCTTCTGAACTTCAGTACTAGCAGGATCAAAATTCTACATAAGAGGTTGTGTTGGCTCAATTGTAAAGTTCTCCATAACAATATCATAAAAAACACACTATATTATTTGGGTCAACAAGCTCCACAATGGTGTCTGACCTTAACTCCCTTTCCAATTTGACCTCTTGACCATTCATAGAGATGGTAGCATAAGACAAATCAAGCTGCACATTACCTCCAAATGCAAAAATCCATTGTCTTGACAATAGCATACCATAGTGTGGAGGAACATCCACCACAGTCACCTCTACATTGTAAGTAGCTTTGGGAATATTTGCAAGCTTGACTTCCAAGTCCCTTAAAATCCCTATGATTGGTATAGAATGGTTATCCATAGCATAATATCTTCCATAATTACAATAAATAGATAGTCCTAATTCTCTCATGACACGTTCTGGCATAATGTTTATGGTAGCACTAGAATCAATTATAAAATTCTTGACCAGTTTATTGTTAATCAACAAAGTCAAATAAAAAGGGTCTACTTGGGAGGGGTTCTTGGTTATAGTGATGCCTAGGTAGACCTCTGAGACTTGCATACTTTCTAATTGTTCCTCATTAACATATGCATTTTTTTTCTTCTAAGACATTATTAACATTAGTCCTATGGAACACATTTGGTACACTAGAGATCAATGACAACACATTATCCTTATGCTCCTGAATCTTAATTATTTCTAGTATAGGAACATAAATTTTAATATGAGATAAGGTTTGAACGATATCGAAGAGTGGTGCACTAGTAATACTTGAATTGGTCTCCTTTTGTGTGGTTGTTTTCTGCTGCTTATCCTTTTCTTCTATTGCAGGCTTTGCTGATGCATCACGTTGGACCTCCTTGTCAGGCTTCATATACCTCTGATTAGTCTTCAAAACATATTTTTGGGCTAGGCCTATTTTTGCTGCATTATTCTTGTCAACTGCATTATGAGAAGTTGGCTTCACCTTGGGATTAGAATGATTGTTCCTCATAAAAAGCCCTCCTAGCCTTCCTTGGTTTGAAAGAGCACCCTTTGATCTTAAATCATAATCGTTCTTGGCTTGTTCTATTGCAACAACAATCAGTCATCTGATATCTTCCTTAGATGACCTTCTTAAGTTTAATTCTTCAAGTTGTGCATTAGTTGCATGTACCCTATAATCCTTTGTATCCTCGTTATTAGAGAAGACCTCTTGCTTATGCCCTGAGCTCCATATTATTTGGGTATCAATGTATATTTCACCTCCATCATCCTTAGAATAATAATATCCAATGTTATCATGAAATGAACCAATTGAGATCATATTAACCATATTATCTTGCTCAATTCCCCCCTCCATGCAACTGGCATAAGTTTCATCTATTTCTTCCATGGTTTTTGCAACTACACACTGGGTTTGTGCATGAGGTAAATTACACACAACACACCATGGATTTTCTTCAACAAAATGTGCTCTAGGCTTCTGGAGAGGATATGGCATGTCTCTAGTACTTGAAGGCTTTGTATTAGAGACCACATGTTTTCCATCTTTCCAATTTGTATTGTAGGGCATATCATGTAACCTTGGTTTGTCATGTCTTGGGTTATTTTGTCTGTCATGAGACAACCCCTTTTCATTCCTAGATATTTTATAAGTCAGATCTTTGAGTGCATTCATGACCTTGTCCATTTCATCTTCCTCTTTTGGTTTCTTAATAGGATGTCCTTTGGGATTTTGCAGGATCCTTACATCATCTCTCTTAGTAGCCTTACCAAAAGCCTTTCTATTATTTTGTATGGTAAAGGCATCCTGAAATACATCACTGAGAGTAGGAGGGTTCTTAGATCTTAGTTCATATCCAATATTGGGGTCAAAAGAATCATAGTAAAAGACCAAACACATATGATCAATCAGCTGCAATTGAGGTGGAATTTTAATAAACAACTTGATGAATCTATTGTTGAAAATTTACACCTCCTCATTGTGCCCCTTCTTTATACTGGTCAGTTGATGAAGGGAAATATTTGGGTCCAAATGATCTCCATATTGGTCCTTAAACATTCTCTTGAAATCCTGGAAGGATCTAATATACAATTCAAGCAAAATTTGGTACCATTCCCTAGCATCGTCTGTGAGGGATTGCATAAACATTTTCATGAAAACATCTTCATGCTCAACCTCAAATTTATTCATTATATTTTTGAAGTATTGCAAGGTGTGTGCCCTTGGTCTCCTTGTGCTGTGCAATATAGTGCTCAGGTTTGAGACATGGCTTAACCGCCTCCTATGGATTCTATAAGTCTAGTGGTTGTATCAGACATTAAGAGGTCGATATTTTGGTGCAACATCAACCACACTTGTAACAAGTGCTAACAGAGCTTGGTCGCAGGTTCAAAACCCTTGCTTGCACTAGTGGGGATTGTTGCAAGGTGTGCACCCTTGGTCTCCTTGTGTTGTGTAGCATAGCTCTCGGGTTTGTGACATGGCTTAACCACCTCCTATGGATTCTTTAAGTATAGTGGTTGTATCAGGCATTAAGAGGTCAATCTTTTAGTGCAATGACAATGACACTTGTAACAAGAAGGCCCTAATGTGGTCTTCACCAGTGACTGCATTATTCTCTAAGAACTTTGGAATGAAATTCCTCAATTCATTGCTGGTAGCATTGGGATAACCTTGAATTCTAGTGAAATCAATTTCTCTATACTTGTCTAATTGCATGGGTCTCCTTGAAAATTGATTATGAGGTTGATGTTGTGCTTGTTGTTGTTGTTGTTGCATATTTTCTTGGTTGAACTAAAATAGAGGTATCTAATTATACTGCTAATTTTCATTGGCAAGATACTGCTGATATTGCAAGAAGTGCAAATATTGCTGATAGGCATTGTTACCCCCTGCAGGATTATATGGAGGATATTGTGGCAAGGGAAAATGTTGTGAATGTGGAGGAAATTGTGGGGGAGGGATGCTACCTCCAAACCTTGTCCTGTTAGTTTGGTTTAGTGCCATAGTCTACTACTGATTGACACACTACTGCTAACTAGTTGTTGCTTGATTAACATTGTTGGGTTGAGCACTCATAGAAGGCTGACTAGTGCTAGCAGGGATAAATGACACACTGACACACTAGGCATCCCAGTAGTCCATGGGTAAGACATGGGTATTGAGCTCATGGTAGCACTAGGTGCAACAACTTGAGTACTAGTAGTGGCCTGAGTATGACCTGTAAACTGTGATGTTGATCCACTAGTCATAGTGGCTTGGGAACTAACATTTGTGACAAGAGGTATAGAAGAAACACTGCTGATAGATACATTTGATAAAGGTACATAACTTGATATAGAACTAACATTTCCCATCGTAGACACAATAGGGGCCTGGTTTGTATTATTAGCAGAGTACCCCGCCATGGGTGGAAAAGATGAATAGGACTGAGAAGTCAGATTAAGGTTTTGTTGGGCCATCAACTCTCTTTCCCTAATGAGTCTCATCATGTCAGCCCAAGCCTTCATTTGATCAACTTGCCTCTGTAACTCCTCTACTGATTCTTCAGATGGGATTCCCAAAGTAGAACATACATTTGAATCAGTGAGATGGGCTTGGAATGGATCTTTAAAAGAGGAAAAACTCATTGATAAGGGGGGAACACTTATTACTTGTGAGTGAGATGTGTTTTGATTAAAACTAGCTTGTGCATTAGCTAGTTGCTCAACATATCTAGCTTCACTTTCTCTCTAAAGTCTAATCCTTTCAAATTCAACATAAAGTTGATCCTGCCTAGCTTTAGCTTGAATAGGGTCCTCATAAAGGGGTTAGAAAATCTTTTATCCATTGAAGGGAAAGTAAAACTAGGAAAAAGGGCTTCTGTTGGGGGAGATCATCACTACTTGTATCTTCTACTTCTCTAGCAGAATAATATCCCTTAAAAATATATTTCCCCTTATCCCTAAGTTGTAGCTGGTGAGAACCTTCTACTTCACTTACAAGAGTTTCAAAATTAATACTTATCAAATTGCTGATAGCTAGGTTTTTAGGATTACCTTTTGTCTTAACTATCCACCTTTCATTTTCTATGACTCTATTTTTGTGGTGGCTTCTTTGTTCCATCTTTCCCAGTTCTTGGTTTGAGCTATGCTTATGGTCTGATTCTTTCTTCCTAGTAATATGTTCACTCCTTCATGTAACAACCAGTGTTTCCTTTATCACTACTCATACGAACTTCTCAAGCTTCGAAAAGCTCAATAATTTTTTTTAGAGTCGCCACCCAGAACATGGATAACTTTCTTTATTTTTATTTGCAACAATGACTCTGATCCTATGGATAAGCTAATGAGTTGGAGGATACAACAAATATTCAACTGATTGTTCCCCAACGAAGTCACCAATCTATTGGTTTCCAAATCAACAGATCCCCAAACACTAAGGATTTAGCCACTTTCCTATCAACAAGTTCAATGCTAGATTTGGACAATGAACAAGATTCTATCACTAAGATTGCAATCTTCTATACTTTTGGCTCTGCAAGGCCAAGGCAAGTAGACCTTAACAGTGTCTAATGATTTTCAGACCTACTCATGGTTTGACACTGTTATATAAAGCAGATATCTCAATGAAAATAAACCTTCATATTTGGCTACGACATCAGTTTATACCTTATGTGCTTGCATTGAGATTGGCTATCTAAGCTAAAACTACTACTATTACAAAAATATAAACGGTGAAATAAGAATGCAAAGGATAACAAGAGATATAAAAGGTGAAATAAGAATAGTTCTAAGATCTTAACTTGATCCGTGCCTGCCTAGGGTAAATAGAGTCCAATATACGAAATATCAGTTCTTGCTATGAAACACACTTCATGTACATTAGAACATATTATAACTTTCTTAATTTGTTCAGAATACCATAACAAAATGACTATTTACTTTAATCAAACACATATTACAGTAGTTCAGAAAATAGATTTTAACTCTCTTTGAAAGAGACCCAGATTCAAACTACACATTCCTATTGGAGGAAGATAAATTCATATATCATTAATACATTAATTCATGCAACATGTGGATAGATTGTATAAGGAAACCATGAAATGATTTTCATTTCATTACTCATCAGAAATATCAGTTTACATTTCAAGTGGACATCTGTAGTAAGGCTTTGAGCTTCTCATGTTGTATTTCCTGCTCTTCTATGACTAGTTTGGCAAAATGTGAAGTATGCATTGACACTGTAGTTGCCTTTGATGCAATTGTATCAACAAGGGTCCTCACCACTATATCACCTATCTTATACTCCATTCCCCTCAAAACTATAGGCTTGTTTGTATTGGGAGCCTTAGACCATAGAGAAAAGACACTTATACTTGGGTTGACCCTAGACCCATGCTCTTTGAATTATTGTGCATTTATGGGATCCTCCTGCCTCGTTACTTGATCAAGAATGCAAATCTTCTCAAGGTACCATCCTAGTACCAAGAGAATGCCACTCTTCTTAATTAACTCCCTTCCTTCCTCAGGAGTGCACCTCATGCTATTCTTATAAAAAAAATTGATTTCTTCTTTAGATAAATCATTAAGCTTTTCCCTTAACCAAAAATATTTAGATTCATCAGAATTAACAAAATTATCATCGAACAAGAAAATTTTAGAGGCAATTACCCTCTCATCCATCACTTCATCTTCAGGGATCACACTTGGGATGATTCCCTATCCAAATTAACTAATACATTTGCAGCTTCATCCTCTCTGAAGGCATCATGAGGAGGGGAAGGTGGTGGCACACTAGTACCAATTTATTCTACCGTAATGTCAACAAAAGTCAGAGATATTTTCTTTTCCTTTCTCCACCGTCCTTATGATCTTTGGACATGGCTGCCCTACTTCTAGAGTATCTTGCTGAGATGCAACTTGAGAGGACTCACTTGTCAAAACTTCCTTCCCCTTGTATTTTACTGAAGGGTCAAATGTAGGCCTCTCTTCCTCAACCCTACCGGATTGTTTGCCTTGCCTTTGGGCCAACTCATCTTCAATCAATTTATCAAAACTTCTAACCTTGCAAGACATCCTAGCAAAGTCAATGAGGATGTTGGCACAAGATACCTAGAATTTAGGGTCGACTTCTTTCCTTTCCCTCTCTAATTTACTAAAATAATTCCACTTCATCCTCCTTTGCAGGGCCTCAGAGGGGTATGCATTTATAATTAAATCTTCCCTCTCATAAAAAATGGTGAGTGAAACCCCTCACTCTCAACTTATTTGTTCTAACATCATTTACATATCCCTCAGGGTCATAATGCCTTACCTGACCAACTTTGAGTTTGTAACTATTGAGAATGAATTCTTGTGCTTTATCAAGGGTGTCACACCCTGCACTGAATTCATTATATTTTATCATCCGGGGTAGACATTGTCCTTTCTTCTCTATTCTTATTTGTTCCTTCTCTGACCATAAAATCTGCCAAATGAAATCAATGAATTCCATCCTAGGTGTGACCATAATGGGAAACATGTGAAGAGCCTGGTTGCATCCATAGACCCTTATCAATGTACACTTAGAGTAAAAGAAGAAACCCCCAAAATAATGGGTGAAGGCACCCTCAGGGTATTCTACATTGTTAGCTCTGGCACTTTTGACCCTTAAAACTTGTACTATGTATTTTGGGAGCCTGGTTAATTTGACTCCCATCATCATCAAAATACTCATGACAAAGAAATCAAAGAATGTACAATAATATGAATATTGGGACCCCCTATGCTATGTTTGGGTCCATATTTGCACTGGCTGGCTCTTATGTGTGTTTGGCTCAAAAAGATTCACCTTCAAGGATTCCGCCCAACTTTTCCTGTTCCGGTGAAGAATTAGGTGACACAACAATGAATAATGCTTGAACTTTAAACCTTCTTTGAGGTTCCTTGCCTTGATTAAGCCCTCATGCAATTACTCTTGAATAATATCTGCAAAATCATATTTCATTTGTATCTGCATGTTGAATTTTTATTTCCATCATCATATAATCCACTGGCATTACTGTCAATCCACAATCTTCTCCCAAAATCTGGCAAAGAGCATAGTAATTTTTTGTGAAATAATCCTCAAAAAGGGTCAAATCAAGTGGTTCCTTCTTTGAGTCATGAGGTAGATCTTTCCTCCTTTGTATAATCTCTTCAAAAAGAGAGGAAAAATCTTCTATCTATAGAAGTCCCTCTTGGAATAGTATTCCTTCTTTAACCTCTCCTTGTTTATCCTTTTAAGAGCACTCCTATCCAAATTGAAATACTTTACGATAGCATCTTTTGATATATCAACCAGTACATGGTCTGTGGCCATTTTGACTGTCATGCTTTGATGACAATATTTTTTTGCCAATTCTCTAATCAACATTGGCTCCACAAATACATTGGGGGCCACCAATTTCCCTAGATTCAGCCTCCATGGGTTTTAGACCAGGAAAAACTTATCTCTGTTTCCATAAAAATAGTAAAATATATCCCATCCCCTGTAATTTGTGTGAGCATCCCTGCATCCAGATTCATGATCATTAAATGTAACCTTCATGCCCTCCTGCATTGTTGAGCCATGAAAAAATTCAAGGAGGTCTTAGTGGAGGCTCCTTCCCTCCCTCTTTTTCCTTTTTTCCATTTCCTCAATTTGCTCCTCTACTTCTTTTGAAAAATTTTCAGCAGTTTTTTATGGAGCCAAGGGGACTAAAGCCTCTGAAGATTGCTCAAATTGATTGGGAGCTTGATCCCCTTTTGTAGGTGTCTACTTTGTTTTCTTAGGAGCCCGAGGTATGGATTTCTTTACAAGGGATTTCCTTTTCTTAGGCTCTGAGGCCTCTCCTTGTGGGTTTTGTTCTTAAGTGGGTGGATTCTCAACAAATGAAGCCTCTATAGATGGCTTTTGGGTAGAGGGATTTGTGAATGCTTTCCTCATATTTTGAGTGGGCTTGCTAGGTTTTGGAGGAGGGCTAGGGTCTTCTAATGAATCCTCTACAATAGAGACTACAATTGTCTTGGTTACCCTCTTTCTTTTTTGTTTAGGAGGGTTTTCCTTGGGTGGGGCACTAGGTTCAACTTCAGAGGCTACATTGGTGGCAAGAGGTGAGGTGGGGTTAGCAGCAAGTGCATTTGCAATCTTTGGTAGGGGGTAGACTATGGTGAGTGGGCTAGCGTGGGTGATTTTAGGGACAAAAGAGCTTGTCCTCGCGGGTTCTATCTTAGAGAAAATTAGGTGGGAGTGCTTTTAGATGCCATTTTAATGCCTTTGAAGTGGAGAGAAAGGAAAACACAATTCAAACAGATAGGATCCTCCCGCAACTATTGAAATTAACACAATTTTCTCCTAAAAACCCTTGCAAATAACAAGACATGGGTTACAAAATGAAAATGTATGGTTTTGCAAGTAACTTACTAGTTTTAGGATGCAATTCGATTGCTTTGGATGTACTAGTTGTCTCTTCAATCACCTTGGAATCACTCTTGTTTCTCTTTGAATGTTGTGTGCTTCCAAATGTCTTTGAATTTCTCTTATATGGCACATACATTGATCACTTTTAATTCCTATGTGCATGGCATCCTGGGTTGGTGGCTCCAAAGTTTGAATTCAACCATTGATTGCACAAATGAATGGTTGAGATCACTCCTTCATTGTCCTTTCATTACTGACATGGAACGTAATAAATTTCCTTCGGCCACCTTTGAAAATTCTAAAATTTCAAAGCTTCAATGTTTCTCAAGTTCTTTCACGGGATAGCGAAGAGAACCATATCTCTTCTTCTTCATTGCCTCACATCACCTTTCTAAATTGGATTGTTCTCTTGTGTGGAAAATCTTTTCATCATCTTGATACATCCCGCTATCCCACGATATGTCACTTCTTCCTTAAAGGAACCTGTTACTCTTTGTTCTCCAGTTTGAGCTCTATCGTTGCGTGACAACGGGGACAACTATCCCATTCCATTCCTTTTACCCTACATCATACTTCATGGGCTTTATTTACCCTTGCGGGGCAACCTTTGTCCACATTTCCTATGTTCCCGCTAACTTGTGAGTTGCTTTGTTTAATTTTATATAGATTTTTATTCATTACTTGATAGTTACTCCACGCACCAAACCAATCAAACAAAAATTATGTAAGATGCATCCATAGATGGCACTACTAGTGAAAGTTGAGCTTGAAAAGTTATTTGACATTGGCTTCATCAGACCAATTGACTATCTTGAATGGATTTCCAATCTTGTACCTATTAGAAAACCGGATGGCAACATAAGAATATGCACTTATTTTAGAGACATCAACAAGGCTTGTCCCAAGGATGACTTCCCATTACCAAATATTAATTTAATCGTCGAACTTAATATAGGCCATGCAATATTATCACTTATGGATGGATTCTTTGGATATAATCAGAATAAGATAGCACCTAAATATCAACACAAGACAACATTCACATGTCCATTGTTGGAACGTTATGCCCTTTGGATTAAAAACTCAGGTTCCACATATCAGAGAGCCATGACAACAATGTTTCATGACATCATGCATATTACCATGGAGGATTATATAGATGACCTTTTGGGAAAATGAATTACAAGGGAAGAACATTTGGATATCCTATTAGTAGTCTTTGATCATTTGGAAAAGTATAAAATTAGAGTGAATACCAAGAAGTGTGTCTTTGGAGTGACCTCCGGGAAACTCCTAGGATACATTGTCTCACAACGAGGTATTGAAGCAGATCTAGAAAAAGTCAGAGAAATCTTAGAGACGTTGTTGTCACAAATGTTTGCACCCTGTGATGATCAACCTTGTGAAACATGGAAACAACCTCCCAAGTATGGGACTTGCAGATTGTGAGGTTGAGTCTTTAGAGGATAGGTCAGCTTCCTATTCAATCTTAGTGCAAGTGTTGGACCAGCCCAACATTGGTAAAAATATTCTATGCTCTGACAGGGAAAAGGGAGAGAGAGAGAAGGGTTGCATGAAAGAAAGGAAAAAGGGTTTTCACTTAGACTAAAAGTTGATCTACCCCCACCTGTAACTGCACAAAACATCAATAAAACTACCCAAAAGATACACTAATTCCTATCTAAGTCTAGCTTTATAAGACCGAGTCAAGGTTGGAATTCTTAAGAATGGTAGAGGAACAAACAATTTTCTCAGATGCCACTATAAGAGGAGTCAACACTATCATAGATGCTAAGAAAATAAGAAAAAGATGCATTCACACAAACAGGTAAGAGAAATACACAAATTTGCATAGATTGAAACAAGGTAAGGCAAGCAAATTCTATTAGTGTAGAGGAAAGGTAATTTTTACAATTGCAGGAGTCATAGACTAGTATAAGAGAAAAAAAGGATAAGATCCTTTGGAAAAAATACAAAATTTTCCTTTATAGTTGAGGCATAACTCAAATTTAACTACCGACTGAAACCTTAACCCTCCTAGGGTTAGGTTACAAAAATCTGCAAGAGGGAGGAGATCAAATCAACAAGAAGGATCTAATGGTGATAAAAAATCTCTCTGCAAGATGTCCTCTACCTCGGAAAGAGAAAAATAACCCATCAGTGAAGCAATCCTTGTCAACAAGAATGGACGAGCACACTTGTAAGGACAAAAAGTCTCTGTTTTGCACTAAAGAGGGCATGGTGGCATAAAAAATTGGCCCACAGGATCCAATCTGGATTAAAGGTGAGAAAATTTGGTGGTTGGATTAGAATCTAACAAAGAATGAGACATTGACTGAGCAAGAAGAACATCTCAACCATCGAGTCGACAACAACCCACCTGAAAATTTTTAAATGCTAATGGCTAAGAGGAAGTTCAAATGCTAGCCATCGATTAGGAGATCTCGCGTGCAGATGGACACACAAAATTTTGCTAAGAGAGAACTCATGAAGAATAAGTCATGGTCGTCGGATCTAATTTTAGGTTGAGATAGATGGCCAAGATGCACCATAGGAAGGGAAGGCCTACTGGGCCCACAAGGTCATCCACCATCGCTGACGTGGCCGCTGAGCCATTGGGCCCATCATCTGCTCCTCACCCCTCTTATCCCACATGTCCCTTATCCTTTTATTCTTCATAGTGTGGGATAAGGAATGCCACATATTTTGCCTTTGGAACTGCTTACCGCACACGACCTTATGCCTTGGTCACTTTGCCTTGCGGGACAAGAAAAATTGCTTATGGGTTTCTTACCCCACACGACCTTCATTCACTGAAGTTTACTCTTGCGGGACAACAAAAGAACACCTTATTTTTTATTCCTTATCCTGTGTGATGTTGCACCATCCACATTTCTCTCTTATCTCGCATGACCCCCCATTTGCCTTTCTACACCTTGCAAGATAAGAAAAATGCTTATCGTTCTTATCTTGCATGATGTCACATTGCGCCTTGATCTTGGTGTGGGGTAAGGAAGGGGAGCACTATCTTTGCTTTCTCTCTTATCCCACATGACCCTTTTGATCTCTTCTTTGGCCCCATGGGATAACAAAAGGAATTACTACCAACCAAATAACACGTTGCGGTAAATAGCTTGATGCAGTCAATAACACACGATGACGATACAAGATGGCGAATAACACAACATGTTATTCACATGAGATGGTGGTGTTACTACAAGGCATGAGTTGATAACATATTTTGTTATTGACACCGACATAACCTTTGTGTTATGTGCTCTAAAAAATATAAGGAAGCAACTAACTCTATTGAGTGCGATAACACGACATGTTAGCCGCACCAACTAACATAATGTGTTATATGATACTGAACTTTATGAACTGATTGTTGGCATTTGCATGAAGATTGAATTAATGATATGTTATGTTGTCATTGATGTCAATTGAACTGGTAATAATATTGTTGATATTGTTGTAATATTGTTACTATAACTGGTAGGAAGAATTTGTGGAGTAAATCGGTAACCGGTGTAATGGTGTAAACCTTATCTATTGATGTAACTGGTAAACCCTACATGTTGTTTTTGATAAACCCTAACCAATCAAGTTTATTGGTTATATTGGTTTATGATCTGATGATGAGCGGTAATGATGATGACATGCATGATTCTTGTATAAAGATAATTCCAAGAGATTTTGGCAAGTTGTTGTAATGGTTTTTGTCTAGGGAATGAGCAAATGTATTGCATCTAATTCAAAGCGCGTGATTAGTTACAAATTTCGATGAAGCAGTGATCAAGGAGAGATAAAGGTTTTTTTGATTGATGTGCAGAGATTGCTATGTAATCAAATAGTCATACTTGAACTGAATTTATTTGTAATCTCTATGAGAGTTAGGTTTTATTTGTGCTACCAACCTGATTGATTTGTATTTAAGGTCGATGAAGTTGTTTAGTTGATAGAGTTGGCAAAGAGATAGACACAGTTCAGTTGAGTGTGTGGTTGCCTAACCGGATGATATATCTGCAATTTGAGTAAAGGCTGATAGGAGCATGAAATGGATTTGATCAAGCAAGTGTAGTGCTATTCAGATAGATCAGCAAAATCATGTTGTTTTCTAACAATTACAACAAAATTGTAATCCCCTAACCAGGTAATCTCTAATAAGCTTGGTGCTATTCAAATCCTCTAACAAGGTGGTCCAATAGATTGGATTTTCAAATCCTCTACCGAGGTTACTTCTTATAGGGTATTGCTTCTAACAAGGCATTTGTAGTCAATCCCTTAACTGGGTGATTCCTAACAGGACCAGTTCTTAACAGGACTTTTTGTAAAGCTTTAATAGGCTAGGCTCCTAATAGGGCAAACTTCAAAAGAGTTCAGATATTATCTTGTGAGTCTCATCTCACCGTGGTTTTTACCTATTTGGGTTTCCACGTCAAAAATATTTGTGTCAAGTGGTGAATATTTTTGTGGTTATGTTTTCATGGTTGATTTACTTAACTACTTCACTATTTTGATAAGTTATGATAATTGGAAGCATTCAAAAATGAAGAAGTTGTTTACTGTTAATTTGTTGTAACAGACAACCAGTTTATCTTAAGAGTTTTTATCTTGACAAAGATTATTTCATTGTTAGTTCAAAGTTTACTTTGAGAGATTTATTGGTGAAGTTTGTATCAGTTTTTCTATCTACTGATTCACCCCCCCCTCTCAGTAGTTGACTGGATACTTATTCTTTCATCATACCATCATCGACCTTTGCAAGGGTTGGCACAAAAATTGCCAACATTTCTAGCGATTCAGAGGGGGCCCTAAGCTTGCTTAGGGAAAGATCAGAAGTCTTAGATATCCATTTGGGCATAGAGTGAAGGCCTGAAATAAAAATATAATCTCTCCCCTTGCAACTTGGATTACATCAAAATTTTGGCCATTCTCGAAGAGATGACCTATACACGTGCAAATATCAAAAGCAGAAGGACATAAATTACAAATATTCACAATATTTACAAAAGGATCTGAAAATCCCTTAAGCACATGCTTTTAGATGCATGCCATTGACTGCAATGGGGAGGCCTTCACCATTTAGCCTACCGGATTGAAAGAATTAGCCTCCTTTCAGCCTTTAATTACATAGGGACCACTCCATATGGAGTCAAATTTTGAGTGCCTACCTAGTTTCTCTCTTTGAGCATCCCATTTCAGGACAAAATCTCCAACTTGGAAGGTCCTCAAAATGGATTTCTTATCCAAATACCTCTTCACCTATCCCTGATGGAAATTTAAGGTTTTCTTGTTGGCAAATGCACACTCCAATGAGAAATTGTAAGTGATTGAAGATTTTGTCATTGATGGCAACCTTGCAATCATAGGACACCTGCAAGACAAGATCTCTGCACCGACACCGACAAACTCTACACCGACACACATGACACTAATAGTGAAAGGAAGGATACCGACACCTTGGCCGACTTCAAATTTGTTTGAAATGTATTTTGTAATTAATTGTAAAATCATTGTAAGCCAACATGGCGAGTTCTAATATGACACATATATGTATGAGATCATTTTGTAAAAGGAAGATGATGTGATAGGATGCAAGATAAGAAGACCTAATATGCAAAATATTGGTTAAGGATTTATGTTGTAGCAAAGCTTAAACTGATACTGAATCTGGCATAGCAGATGCTAATTTAAAGCAGTACAAGCCATTGGATTAGTATAATCCATTTTTGTAAGTCAGTGTGACTTATTTTGTAATTGAGCAGTGAGCTCTAGGCACTTGGCCTTCATGCATGTGTAGGCCCCTATTGTAAGAGTAATATTCCCTTATTGGCCAGTAAGTGAATATTGTGGGTCATAAATCCCACTGAGGTTTTTCCCACACCAGGTTTCCTCGTTAAAATATTGTGTTATGATGTGCTTCTCATGTGGTTACTGTTATTCTTGTTTACTGCATTATTTCTGGTTTATCGGTACATGATTTTAATATGTCTTTCATGTTTCAAGTCAAGTAAATTTATAAACCAGTCAAATACTGATTCACCCCCCCTCTCAATATCTTTGGGAATCCTAACAATTGGTATCAAAGCTTGGTCCTCTATTTTCAAAAGTCTAACAGCTTGAGGAAGATCTTGTCACCGGTAGAGATGGAAAATTTGAAAAATCAATTGGAAACAACTCTTACAGATTATGATGCAAAAAAAGGTGAAGAATATCAAACTTGAAGATGATGTAAAGGCTTCTCAGGATATTATTCAAGCACTTCAAGAGAATTTTACTATTGCAAGGAACAAGAGAAGAGAACTTTGTGAAAAGATGCAGAATGAGGAAAATGAAAAGGAAACTCTTAATGATTTGATAAACAAGCTAAGACAAGAGATCAGTACAACAAGGAATGAGATGTAGGATATGACTATGAGATTTTGTAAAGAAATTGAAGTTAGAAAGAAGAATGATGAAGACTTGGCTAGAAGACTAAATGATCCTGGAAATGAAAACACAAGACTCAGTAATGAAAATGATATGTTGAAGATAGATCTTATGCACACACAAAATGACATAACTGAACTCATAAGACATAAAGGAATCTTGGAGAGTGAATTGACTACTACAAATCATCACAAGGAGAAATTCAAGAAAAGTTCAGAAGAACTAAGTGACATGCCGAAGAATCAGAAACCTAATGGTGATACAAATGGCCTTGGCTTTGAAGTTGGTGAAAGCTCCGGTACTGCAAACAATCATGATCATAACAAACTAGTAAGACAACCTTCTGCTTACAAGTTTAATGACAAATGCTTTAATTGTAACAAGTATGGTCATAGAGAAAACCAGTGCAGATCTAGAAATTATCAGAACACTAATACACCCACCAGTCAATATTCCAAATGCAACAAAATTGGTCATAATTCAGAAAATTGTAGAATGAACGTGAGATGTTATGTTTGTGGGAGATTTGGGCACTTATCAAATCAATGTAGAACACATACCGACATAGGATATGGGAAATCTATTCAGAAGAATAATGTGACTTGTTATGCCTGTAACAAAATTGGACATATTGCAAAATTTTGTAGAAGTAAGGCATCACCAATAAATAACAAAGGTCCTAGTTTGAAAGGTAAATAAAAGGTTGAAGAGGTAAAGCAAGAATTCTTAAAACAATGGATCAGAAAGTCAGATCTGAATGTTGATGGGAATACTCCTCCACCGGCAAGAGACTCTTCATCTAACTGAAGAAAAATCCTTTGGGGGTTCAGCAACAAAATGAAAAACTTGCTATTATTCCCTCGGTTAATGGTAAGAAGTTGAAATTGCTTCTATACTGGCAGATGACTTAAGTTGTGACTTAACCGGCAAGCATTAAATGTGGTAGTTGGAAAAAATAATATTATAAAGCAATTATTTTAGCTTCTTTTTCATTCACCAAGCATTCAAATCCTCGAAAGTGCAAAAATTCCCGAGTGAAGGTATTCTAAGCGAAGAAGTGAAGCAATCCATCAAAGCATTCATCCCTAAGGTAGATTGAGGTATTTATAGCTATGGTATCTTCATCCACTCCTACATTTATTGCTAACCCTACTGTTGTTGAAGTTATTAAGCGCCCTAGACCCATTTTCAAACTAGTTTCCAAAATTGCAAAGAAAGATGATAGCATAGGTGCATTTTCTTAAATCCCTAAAGGACTAGTATATGCTGAAGACCCTAGGATGTATATACATTGTCATATTGATGAATTAGGTGATGATACAATTAAGATCATGTTTAAAATTGTGATTTGTGATGAATACGGAAATGTCAAACTTGAACATAAGATAGTAGAAACCCTAGGTTTCACTGAAATTCTTAGTATCCCAGATTTTCCCAAGGATATCATAAGGATTGTGTTAAGAAGAGTACATGGGGAATTTTTCTGGTTAGATTCTATTCATAAAATCACAAAAGAAGCAGTAAAAGTTGTAACAGGGTTACCCTCCATTGGTAACAGACCGAACAAAACAAAGAAGGTCTCAAATGACATAGTTATAAACCTAACTCTGTTTCAGATTTATCAGTATGATCTTAGGTTATAAATGTCAGATTTATTATTATGATCTTAGGTTATAAGGCTACACATACAAATCGGTTAAACTTAGTTTCTAGCCTATGTATCAAGAGTGCCTATGATATGGTAAATGATAATGCAAGGATAGACATATGCGAATGGCTTAAAGATGAGTTGATAGAAAATTTGGGAAGGATTAAAGGAGATAAGAAAGGAACATTTAGATTTAGAAACTTACTTGTTTGTCTGATGCTATACATAACCAAACAAGTACCCGATATTGGTGCTAGAGATTTTGGCTTTGACATACTGGTAGGAAAACAACTGTTAGATCTATTGAAAAATATGGGAGAGAACAAGGAGAAAAACATAAATGAGCATTTTAAAGATTTGAAAGCTCGAATGAAGACTAGAGTAAGACCATCACAAGCTATTGTGGATAAGTATCAAAAGGAAATCTATTTTGTGATCAAGAAAGATGAAATTTGGATGGAAGCAGTTGTCCCTCAAACTATTTGGGTAACTAAAATGGGCTATGAAATAGATGACAACATCATAGAAACATATACAAAATCCCTCCTTGAAGCTCCAAAGGAATCGGAAGAGGAAGTTTTGGAAATGCTGAAACAATAGAAAGTACTATTCAATCTAGGAAAAGGGTTAAGAAAGTTGAAGCAACTGTAAGAAAAGGAACCCGATAGGAAAAGGCAATCAAGGAAGATGTTTTGAGACAAACTGGTTGAAAGTGAGTTGGAAGCACCTCAACCGGAAACTCATCTTTTACCGATTGGTACTTCTTCTGAAAGTGATGTACCTATTGTATTTAAAAGGGTTGAAAGAAAAAGAAAACCCTCACCCGTACCCTCTCCCACACCTAAAAGAACAAGATAGAAGCAATAGGTAGTAAGGCCTCCGATAAAGAAAATGACTCCTAAGAAGAAGAAGGTGAAATAGACTATTTCTCCTCTAGACAAACTTCTTAGCAAAATTACAGAGGATGGTAAGCTAAAGAACATCAATAAAATGTACAATACACTATCAGCTGATGATAAGGAAAGCATAGAAAACAGTGTAATTCTACACTTAGATATATACAAGAAATTTTTGATGCAAATTGTTGATGAAATTCCAAATGACTTGTATAGGAGATTAGAAGCTAGAAGATTAGCCATTGTTGAACTGGATAAAAAGATTAAGATTGACAAATTACTGGCAGTGCATCAAGTTAACTCACCTAATGAAATAGACAAATTAATCAGTGAGGCTAACCGAACAGTATTTTCTACTGCTCACCGACATGTAGCACTAATGGCTGGCAAAGTAACTGAAGTATCTAAGGAAGCAGTAGATGGATGGGATATATTCTTTATGGAAAAAGAAAAAGAGGAAGAATTACTTAGACCTAATCCTATCAAAGTATATCAAAAGGATAGAGATAAGGGGAAAGGTAAGGCAAGTGGACCACTAAGCCTGAAAAATAACTGACAATGTGCCCCACCTCTCTCAGATACTCCACCGGTAGGCACTGCTGAAAATCAACTGGCCACTAAGAGTATGGAAACTCCAGTAGAAGATAGAAATCCTGAATCAGAAATTTTGTATACAGTAAATGTAGACACTTAGGAAGTTAACGTTGTGGTTGACAAAGAAACCACTGAGGATAAAGAGAAAAATGTGACTACTGAGTCACTGGCTGTAGAGGTTGAGATGAACATAGAAAAACCATCACAGACAAAGCAACCATCAAAGGATACCACTAAGAAACTGATTGAAACAACAGACAAACCATTTGAAGAACTAGCTAAGCAAAATTTAGAGGCACAAGCTGAGAAACCGACAACTAAAAACTCAGAGAAACTGTCTGAGACACAGATAGAGAAACCAAAACCGGTATAGGTTGAAGCACAGCTACAAACAGAGACAGTGCCACTGACCCAAACTAAAAAGCATAAACCTTTGTTTGTAGAAATGCAAAAATAGACATACCTACCAGAGGTCGAATCAAGCAAGGAAATTACCACAACTGGTAGCATGGCTATTATAAAGACTGTTGGACAAACATCTGGTACAACTATGACAAAATTTAGACCTACTAATGTAACAGAGGTTCTATTAGATTCAATAAAGAATATCACCAAATGCAATGCACAAGCCTATAAGGCTATTGATGATACAATACCAATTCTTAAATTGATAGCACCAAAGTGCAGTGTTGAGAATAAAGATTCTTTAAGTCAACTAGACACATCGTCTAAGTTCATTACTAGCAACCTATTGAATATTGATCAGATAAAAGAGAACACATTTAAGGAGAGAATGATAAAAGAAAAAGAAATTATTTGAGGATATTGTAAAGAAAAACAAGGAAGAAATGGACACCCTTTTACTAGAACTTGGAGAAATAATCTATGACTTTGAGAAATTGTACAAGGATACTTGCAAAACAAATGTATTAACAGAAGATCTTGACAAAGCGATCAACAAAGCTCAAGAAAAGATAAACAATATTGCTGACAATTTGATTGGAACATCAAATTCATTTTTGGAGTTAGAAAAGAAGATTGCAGAACATGAAGAGAAAATCAAGAAGTTAGAAAATGACAAACAAGGAATAAAGGATAAGGCAAAGGACTTGAAATGCAGACTTAGTCCAAGACTTGAATACCTTACTTCTTTGAGAAAAGAAATATTTGAAGCTCTGGTTCCCGGACTGAAGACATTGGAAGAGCAAATGCACATACTCACCGGTACTGTGCAGAGAACACAAGAAGCAATAAAAGATAGCAAAACTTTTAGCAATAGCATAAATTTAGTTTTGACAGATATCTTTCAGATTGTAACCCATCGGTTACAAGAATCTCGACAGGACTCCACTGATAGCGAATGACAACCTTTGTGGTTGATGTCAAAGGGGAAGTAGTGGGATGAGAAAATGGTCAGAAAGGAAGGGACTTCATCTGCTCAGGGGGAGCATACAATTTTGGAAAGATAATTTTTTTGGCAGACTATTTTTGGATATCATTTTGGACACTTTTAATTTTTCTCATGAGTGTTACCATCAATGCCAAAGGGGGAGATTGTTGGAAAATGCACACTCCAATGAGAAATTGTAAATGATTGAAGTTTTTGTCATTGATGGCAACCTTGCAATCATAAGACACTGACAAAACAAGATACCGGCACCGGCACTGACAGACTTTACATCGGCACATAGGACACCGACAGTGAAAGGAAGGATACTGACACCTTGGCCAACTTCAATTTTGTTTGAAATGTATTTTGTAATTAATTGTAAAATCATTGTAAGCCGACATGGCAAGTTGTAATATGACTCATATATGTATGAGAACATTTTGTAGTAGGAAGATGATGTGATAGGATGCAAGATAAGCAGACCTAATATGCAAAATATTGGTTAAGGATTTATGTTGTAGCAGAGCTTAAATTGGTACTGAATCTGGCATAGCAGATGCTGATTTGAAGTAGTAAAAGCCATTGGATTAGTATAATCTATTTTTGTAAGTCATCGTGACTTCTTTTGTAATTGAGTAGTGATTTCTAGGCACTTGGCCTTCCTGCATGTGCAAGCCCCTATTGTAAGAGTAATATTCCCTTATTGGCCAGTAAGTGAATATTGTGGGTCACAAATCCCACTGAGATTTTTCCCACACCGGGTTTCCTCGTTAAAATACTGTGTTATGATGTGCTTCTCATGTGGTTACTGTTATTCTTGTTTACTGCATTATTTCTGGTTTATCGGTACACAGTTTTAATATGTCTTTCATGTTTTAAGTCAAGTAAATTTATAAACCAGTCAGATACTGATTCACCCCCCCTCTCAGTATCTTTGGGAATCCTAACACTTCTTCACCTTCTCTCTGACCTCTTCAAGCTCTGTAAGTTAAGCATACCTCACTAATAAGGCATCTTTTTCTAGGAGCTCCAACTAATGTGCTAGGTCTAGAGATGGTAACTCAGGGGGCAAGTGAAGCCTTTGCTTCCCTTCCATATACTATCACAAAAGGTGAGTTGTCCAAATCTCTCTTGGGAGTAATTCTATCAGCCCATAGGGATGTTCCCAATTTGAGGTGCCATGACCTCTGATTGTCATCAAGAGTCCTCTTGATGATTCTAATGAGATTTTTGTTGGAGGACTCAACTAAGCCATTGCCTTGGGGTAGAAATTTGGTGATGTTTTCAAAAACACATCATGCTAGACTACCCATAGGCTAGTTTGGGATCCTACAAAGGCCTTATAACTATTTGATATAATGGTGGAAGGGGCTCCAAATTTGGTTGTAATCCCCTCAAGGAATTGAACCGCTGAATTCTTAGTTGCATCCTTCAAAGAAAATAGACTAAGAAAAATCCACTTGTGGCATGCACTTGATACTGGATTGATAGGGACAATAAAATCAAGCCCCCATTGTGCAAAAGGTTAATCAATAAATAAGGGATGAAGGGGCAGGGTTGCTAATCTTTGTTTGCCTATTAAGAGTGCACACTCCTTGCACTGCCTGAACCATTTGTGGTATCACCAAATAAGTAGGTCCAATAATAGCCTAGCCTTATGATTTTCATGGCCGTGGTTCTTGCTGAGAAATGGCCACCTGAGGATCCATTATGAAACTCCTTTAGTAGCCTATTAGTTTGATTACCCTGAATACACCTTAGCAGGACATCATCTAGGTCCCTCTTTAACAAAACCCCATCCACCAAAGCATAGGGTATGGACTGTAACCTAAGATGCCTCCTCCTAGTTCTATAAAAGTGAGGAGGATAGTTGTGATCCTTTAGGAATGTAGTCATATTCTGGAACTAGTCAGATTGAACATTTTCCTGGTTTTCAACTTGTTCTTCTTCTTGTAGCAAGAGGGAGATCTCTGAATCTTTTCTAGAAGATGAATTAAACTATTCATAGAATTCCCTTCCCCTTACTAACCTGGTAATTTTTATGTCAAGGTCATACTCCATGGCCTTAGTGATCCATCCATCTCTCTTCACACCAATATCCTCGTTGAGAAGAAAATATTTCACACTTGCATGTAGGACTAAGAGCTAAACTCGGTTATTTGAGAGCATGTGTGTAAATTTTTTTAGTGCTCTCACAACTATTATGACCTTATTTTCCACATAGCTATACCTAAGTTCATAGTCTTTTAGTTATTCACTGAAAAAAGATATGGGTTGCTCCAATCCTTCCCGATTTAACTGTGTGAGGACAACAAATATACTTGCATATCCTCCTAATGTATAATGGATGAAATCCTTCTTATAGTTTGGGTTGACTAAGGTAGGAGCCTAAGAAATGGCCATTTTGATCTAATCAAAGCCCTCCTTCCCATCATTGGTCCATTTGAAGGGTAAATCTTTCTTTAGCATAGATATGAAAGGCTTAACCAAGGCTGCAAGGTTTGGGATAAACCTTCTATCAAATTTGATTCTTCCAAGGAAGCTCTAAAGTCCTTTCTTGTGATGCGGAAGTGGAAGAGACACAATAGCTTCCACCTCTCTGGGTCTATGGCTAGACCATCCTTAGATACAATGTGTCCAAGTAGTTTTCCCTAATCAGTGGCAAATACACACTTGTGGGGTTTAAGGGCACACCATATTCTTTGCACCGTTTGAATACTTGCTCAAGGTGAGCGAAGTGATCTACTGCATGCTTGGAGTATACAGTGATATCATCAAGATATATAGGTACAAATTCTATTAATACTCCCCTTAAAGGCCATATCCATGTCTCTTTGAAATTTGCACTTGCATTTGTTAGTCCAAAGGGCATTTTACAATAGGCATAAGTGTCCCAATTAGTAGTGAATGTAGTCTTAAATTGGTTTTATTCTTGGACTAGGATTTGATTATATCTTGAGTATCCATCCAAGAATGAAAATATTATTGAGCCACTAACTTTGGCTAAAATTTGTTCCATAGAAGGGAGGGGATAATGATATTTGAGGGAGGCTCTATTGAGGTCCCTAAAGTCTACACACAATCTTATTTCCCCATTCTTCTTCCTAAGTGGAACAAGATTGGCTACCCAAGAAGAATTCTTTATTGGTAAAATATTACTAGATTCTATAAGATTGGATAACTTCTTTCTCATCAAAGGCTCAATTTTGGGGTTTATGGGTCTTTTCTTTTGTCTGATAGGCTTTGCATTAGAATCTAAATCTATGGTATGCTGAGATAAGATAGTATCATACCCTTTTATATCCTTATATGTAAAAGAAAAAATATCATTATACTCTTGACAAAGATTGATAAAAGTACCTTGATCACTTTGGGAACATACCTTTCCAAAATTGAGAGCTCTACCATCAGATATGGGGGCTGACTTGTAGTCTCCTTTCCTTATGGCCAGGTTCATTGCTCTCCCTTTCATCTGATCATCGATGTTGAAGATCCCCTCCAAGGTGATCAATCCTTTCGATAGCTTGTTTGAGCTTAGCTGCATAATCTAATCTCCATACTAGTCTTGTAGCATGCCTTGCTTCTTATGTGAGAACTTTGCTTCATCTTGCAGGAAGCTCACAATCTATTGATCAGAATCAAAGACTTGCCAATTCACTTAGTTATCAGGAAATACAAGTCTCAGCATAAGTCTGATCTGTTGTTCTTTCTCTGCTACAACATGACATAAAATTTCATGTTGAGCACCAATTGTTTCTAATCGGTTAGCATATGGTGTAGGAACACCTAGTTGAGCAAAACTGTCCTTTTTGAGTATTTTATGATTTCATGTTTGTAATGTCTTGTGTTAAATTTATAATGTTGTTTTAGGTTGTTGTGTGTCTTTTCTAGTGGTTTTGATCTCATTTTGGGCTCAAGAGGTCAAGTTTTGCTTTTCAAGCTTTGAGTTGACAATTTTGGAAAAAATGTGCAAAATTGCCAAAAAGGTCCTCTAATGCTTTCCAAAGAATTGAAACATGTTTGATGTGTTATTAAGAATTTATAAGGTGTTTAGATGAGCTGACAAGGTTAGATTGTCAAAAATGTCTTTTCGAACAAGAAATGTTGTCATTTGGGCTTGCAAAAGTTGTCATTTTTTGACTTTTCTTGCAAAATGAAGTTGTGGAAGCCTCATGTCTATACTAGGGCTTGATAACCAATTGGAAAAACTATAAAAGTCCTCCCTTTTCCTTAGAAATGGTTGGTGATTGTATTAGCAAAGGAATCCTAATAGAAAAGCATGAAATTCTAGTTTTTTTTAACTATTTTTCTCTTCCTTGGAGTAACAATTCATACTGTAGCACTCTTGTCCATACTATACCTTCTGGGAAGTGTTTATTTTGATTATTCAATGCTTCTCAAGTGACCATTGTATTAGTTTTTCTTTTGCAAGTTGGTGTAATAAAATTTCTTCCATTTTGTGTGCTTACTGCCCTATCAAGGGTTTGGAGTTAGAAAATGCCACAACTTGACTAATCCAAGCCTGGGTTCCCACCAAAATGGATTGGGTCAAGTTGATTCATGCATGTAAATTATGTATATATTTCTTTTTGAATCAAAAGTATGTTTGGAGGACAAATTTGAGTAAAGATTAGACAAGTTTTGGGAACTTGACTAATAACCTTCTTGAAAACTCAAATTCTTGTAATCAAATGCATTGTAGTGTTAAAAATGTCAAGAAAGGAGTCTGAGAAGTGTTACATGTTAGCTTGATTCAACTTCAATAGTTGAAAAGTTTGTAATTTGCAAGTTTGAACAATTTTTGTAAACGAAACAGTGAGTTCACTATTTTTGTGAATTGTGTTGTCAAAATGCTCAAGGAATGCTTCAAAAGCAATATCAAAGCCTTGTAACTATGAAGGAAATGTAATAGGAAGACAGATTAGTGTTTTGCAGACCTCATTGAGGTATTTTTCTAGTTCAAACTCCTTGTTATGCAGGACCAAAGATGTAGCAGCAGATTGACTGGTAAAGGGGTAGTGTTTTAACAGTGAGAGTGGTATTTTACTTCTTTTCTCAGTTTTTTGCCAAGTGTTTGGCATTATGTTTGCAGGATATTAACAAGGGAAGGCTTTATTTGGTGTGGTAAAAGTTCTAAGCCAGTTTGGAGGCTTGTTGAGTGGAGTTGGAAAGACTTTTCAATGTTCTTTGGTCTAAACCCTATCAAACCCTACAATTATGCCACAAATAGTGGACAATCCTCATTTTGCTCTAATAGTGGCCTAAAACATGAAAATCCATTAACACATACCTCTAAAACATCATCCAAAACAATTTTTTTGGAGGAGAAGCTCATCGTTGGGTAGGGTGAGCAAAAAGGTGCCAATTAGGCCCCCACAGGCTACAAGCCTTTTGATTGCATAACACACAAATTTCATGAACCCGATCACCTTGAACTCATTCAAATTGGGGAGAACTTTGGAAGATAATCCAAGATAGTGAATGAACTCTTAGAAATCTCCATGGCACCCCTATGAAGCTTTTTGGGTTGTGAGACCTAGGGAGTTGATTTGAGCAAGCGAAACTAAGAGGCCAAAACAAGAAGATGAAAACAAGCTTTTTGAACAAAACCTTCATCTAGTCCCCTAAACCAATTAGAGGTGCTTGTGAGAATAGAGAGTAGTTAGAAACATGGCCAAATGGATAGAGGAGTGTTTTGGAAGATATGTAATGGTTTGGCAAAACCAATAGGGAATGAGTAAGGGAATGAGCTCACTCAAAAGGGGAGTTTGTTAAGGAAGTGAAGCATGGGTTTCTTAGCATGAAGACCTCAAGAATGATTTGTAAACATATACAACTACCACAAGTAAGTCTTTTGGAAACAAAATTGAACCTTTAAACTCAAAACCTCCTTGTTAAGCACTTCCTAGAAATCTCCATATTTTAGTGGTATCAGAGCCAATAAAAGATTCAGGAGGAAAGGATCATTAGGGAAACATGGTGACTAATGCTGAGTTAGCCAAGAAGGTTGAAGATGAAGAAGAGGAAAATAGGGCACTCAGAGAAATATTGGATCAACTAGCAATGAAACTAGCTGAAGTAGAAGGCAAAACTAAAGAAGTCCATGATAAGGTTGGAGATCAGGGTAAAATGATGGCAATAGAGGATGAGGTCCCCATGTCTGACCTTGTCATTGAGCAAGAACCATTCTTGAAAGCCTTGAGAGATATGAGTGGTAAAAAATTAGAGGGAGTGGCTCTTTTTAGTGGGAAGATGGATCTAGATGCTCTTATAGAGTGGATTGAAGGTCCAGAAAACTATTTTGAATGTGATGGGGTAACTGAAGCACAAAAGGTTAAGGTAGAAAAATCAAGGTTGAGAGGGGCAACCTTAACTTGGTGGAAGTTCATCCAAGAGGAAAGGGTGAAATAAGGTGAGGAACCAATAGCCACCTAGAAAGAAATGGTAGCCAAAATAAAAGAAACCTACCTTCCCGAAGACTATGAAGTACAACTTCATAGGAAAAGACAAAATTTGAGACAAAAAGACCTAGAGGTCAGTAGCTACACTGAGGAGTTTCAAAAACTGTGCATGAGATCCAGAGTAGTAGAGGATGAGAGCATAAAAGTGGCGAGGTACTTGAATGGGTTGAGGTGGAACATCTAGGAAGAGATGAGCTTGTTATGGCCATAAACAGTACACAAGTGTTATCAACTAGCACTTAAGGTGGAAGAGAAAAGTAGGAGAAAGCAAGAACAAAATAAAAGAGGAAGAGGTAGGGGAAGAGATGGTAGAGGCCATAGAGGCAATTTTGGGGGAAGGAGCATAGATCAAAGATCCCAGGGAGAGTCTAAAATTATAGAGCAAAGTGGGGATTATCAGAGAAAATCCAACTATAGGGGTAGGGGATCAAGCAACCCGAGTAGGGGTAGATCTAATGGACTAGGGAGAGAGTCCTACTTCTCAACCATGAAGTGCTATAACTGTCAAAAGTTGGGCCACCCTACCTAGAGATGCCCAGAGAAGCCTAGTTCATCCTATGGTGGTGAAAGAGGGTAAATTATGTTCAGGAAGATGGAGGGAATACCAGAACCTTAGCATTGAACCTAGCTTCAGAAGATGGTGACAGTTTAATGATCAAGAGAGTGTTAATGAAGAATCCACATAGTACCGAGGTCTCACAGAGAAGAGCATTATTCAGGATTAAGTGTAAAATCATGGGAAAGGTGTGTAAGGTGATCATAGATTCAGGATCCACATATAACATCATATCAGAGGAAGCAGTAAGTAAATTGAAACTACCTAGGATACAACACAAGGAGCCATACAAGGTCACATGGTTAAATAAGGGACAACATGTCTTAGTAAATGAGCAAGCCTGGGTAGATTTCCACATAGGTGGATATATAGATAGGATTCTATGTGACATCCTTCATATGGATGCTTGCCACCTACTATTGGGTAGACCATGACAGTTTGACAGAAAAGCACAACATGATGGGGAAAGAAACTCCTACTCATTTTAGAAAGATGGAGTAACCTATCAGATTCAATCTCTCAATGAAGAAGGAGAGAGTAGCAATAAAGTGTCTAACATCTTGTTAGTGAATGAGAAAGAATTCATAAAAACACTAGAAGAAGGTGAAGGAGTGGGATTTGCACTCATAGTGAAACCCAAGGAAGAAAAGGTAGAAAAGAAAGTTGAGATACCATATGAGGTGCATCAAATCCTTGATAACTTCAAAGAAATAATCAGTGATGGTACACTTGCAGTCTTACCACCTCTTAGAGCAATTAGCCATCATAATGATTTCATACCTGGAGCCTCATTACCCAATAAGGAAGCCTATAAGATGATCCCTGAACAAAATGAAGAGGTAGAAAGACAAATACAAGAACTCTTAGACCAAGGGCTGATTAGGAAGAGCATTAGTCCTTGTGTAGTACCTACAGTGTTGGCACCTAAGAAGGGTGGAACATGGAGACTTTGCACAGATTCCAGAGCCATAAACAAAATCACCATCAGGTACAGATTTCCCATACCCAAGATAGAGGATTTGATGAATTTTTTGGGGGGTGCACAATATTTTAGTAAGATTGACTTGAAGAGTGGTTACCATCAGATAAGAATCAAAGAGGGGGATGAATGGAAGACAACTTTGAAAATGAATGAGGGTCTTTATGAGTGGCTTGTCATGCCATTTGGACTCTCTAATGCTCCCAGTACATTCATAAGACTCATGAATGAAGTTTTACATGATTTAATTGGAAAGTTTTTTGTTGTGTATTTAGATGATATTCTTATTTTTAGTAAAACCAAGAGCATCTGAAACATTTAGCTATTGTTTTGAGACAGTTATCTGATGAACAACTAACCATTAATCTATAAAATGTGATTTTATGAAGCAAGAATTGGTCTATCTTGGTTTTGTTGTATCAGGAGGCAATCTCAAAATGGATCAATCTAAAGTTGCAGCAATAACCAGTTGGCCAACTCCTCAGACAACCAGTGATGTCAGAAGTTTCCATGGTTTGGCACAATTTTACAGAAAATTCATCAGGAGATTCAGTGAGATTTGTGATCCAATGTTATACACCATCAAAGGGGGTGTAAAGGTAAAATTTTAGTGGAAAGATGCAACCAATAAGGGGTTTGAATTATTTAAAACTAAAGTAGCTACTCAACCAGTGCTCATTTTACCTAGTTTTGATAAACTGTTTACTATTGAATGTGATGCTAGTAATATTGTTGTAGGAGCTGTTTTAAGTCAGGACAATATACCAGTTGCATTCTTTAGTGAGAAGTTGAATGATGCAAAGAAAAAGTACTCTTCTTATGACTTATAACTCTATGCATTAGTATAGGCACTTAGGAAATGGAGAAACTATCTTATTCCTAAAGAGTTTGTTGTATACATAGATAATCAGGCACTAAGTTTCTTGAACTCACAGGATAAACTGAATCATAGGCATGTTAAATGGGTAGAGTACCTACAAGCTTACACTTTTACTCTTAAGCATAAGAAGGGTCAGTTGAATAAAGTAGCAGATGCTTATAGTAGAAGGTTGTTAACTATTCATGAGATTTAAGTACAGAGCATTGGTATTGATAGTTTTAAAGATATGTATCCTATTGATGATGATTTTGCTGAAGCTTATAAAGTTTGTCAAGATTTTGAGAATAATTTCCATGGTGCATATGCTGATTTCACTTTGCAAAATGGTTTGTTATTCAGGGGTGGACAGTTGTGTGTTCCAAAAGGTTCTATGAGAGAGAACCTCATTCAAGAGAAGCACAATGGGTTCTTAAGTGGGCATTTCGGTCTCAACAAGACCTTAGAGTTGGTTCAAATGTTCTATTATTGGCCTAAGATGTAAACAAACATCAGAAGGTATGTGGAGCAGTTTTTGGTATGTCAGAAAGAAAAAAGTAATTCCTCCAATGCTGGTTTATATCAGCCTCTTCCCATTCCACATAGGCCTTGGAATTGCATTAGTATGGATTTTGTGGTAGGATTACCTAGAACTCAAGCATGATTTGATAGCATCTTTGTAGTAGTTGACAAATTTAGCAAAATGGCTCATTTTATTCCTTGTAAGACAACACATGATGCAAGTTGTATTGCTTACTTATTTTTCAAAGAAGTTGTTAGAATACATGGTTTGCCTACTAACATTGTTTCAGATAGGGATGTTAAGTTTCTTGGTCATTTCTGGAAAACATTGTTGAAGAGATTGGGTACTAATCTCTCTTTTGGTTCAGCTCATCATCCAAAAACTAATGGCCAAACCAAAGTTGTGAATAGGTCTCTTGGGAGCATGCTTAGGTGCTTGACAAAGGAATATGGGTAGAGTTGGGATCAACTCATTCATCAAGCAGAATATGCCTACAATGATAGTGTCAACCGGTCTACAGGTAAAAGCCCTTTTGAAGTTGTTTATGGTATGCATCCAAGGGGTATAATGGAGTTGAGGGATATCACTAACTTGCAGCCTAAGAGTGGAATAGTAGATGACATGGCTCAATCCATGAAGGAGGTTCATGAGCAAGTGAGAAAAGCTCTCCAAGAGACCTCCCAAAAGGTCAAGGCAAGAGTGGATGCTACAAAGAGAGATGTTCAGTTTTCCATAGGAGATTATGTGATGGTTCATTTGAACAAGGAAAGGCTACAAAAGGGAGTTCCAAGCAAACTTTAGATGAGGAGAATAGGCCCTTGCAAAATCTTGCCTAAGTATGGGTCTAATGCTTACAAAGTTGATTTGCATACTGATGTTTCTTTGTCTCCCATTTTTAATGTTGTAGATTTGATTGCTTTCAAAGGGAAGCCACCTAAGGAGATTCAAAGAGTTTCAAATGTTTCATGATCCCTTTTTGATCTATCTCTCCCTTCTCTTTCTATTCCCCAAGCAGAGCAGGTTCTAGACTCCAGGATTCTCAAAAAGACAAGGAATCAAACCTATATGGAGCATCTAGTCAAATGGAAGGATAAGCCTATCTCAGAGGCTTCATGGATACCTGAAGTTGACTTTCAGAAAGCTAGAATACCTTCTTCTTTGCTGCCTCAAGGAGTCACATGACTTCTTTGTTTTTTGGGGAGTATGGTGCAGGAGCACCTAGTTAAGCAAAACTCTCCTTTTTGAGTATTTTATGATTTCATGTTTGTAATGTCTTG
This sequence comes from Cryptomeria japonica, assembly GCF_030272615.1. Lineage (NCBI taxonomy): Eukaryota > Viridiplantae > Streptophyta > Pinopsida > Cupressales > Cupressaceae > Cryptomeria > Cryptomeria japonica. The sequence continues at coordinate 257,502,655 of NC_081410.1, forward strand.
TGTTATGTTTATAATATTTTTTTAAGTTGTTGTGTGTCTTTTCTACTGGTTTTGATCTCATTTTGGGCTCAAGAGGTCAAGTTTTGCTTTTCAGGCTTTGAGTTGACAATTTTGGCAAAAATGTGCAAAATTGCCAAAAAGGTCTTCTAATGCTTTCCAAAGCATTGAAAAATGTTTGATAAGTGTTTTTAAGAATTTATAAGGTGTTTAGATAATTTTATGAGGTTAGAGTGTCAAAAATGTCTTTTGGAGCAAGAAATGTTGTCATTTGGGCTTGTAAAAGTTGTCAAAGTTGTCATTTTTTTACTTTTCTTGCAAAATGAAGTTGTGGAAGCCTCATGTCCATACTAGGGCTTGATAAAAAACTGGAAAAACTATAAAAGGCCACCCTTTTACTTGGAAAGTGTTGGTGATTTTATTAGCAAAGGAATCCTAATAGAAAAGCATGAAATTCTGGTTTTTTTTCACTGTTTTGCTCTTCCTTGGAGTAACAGTCCATACCTGTAGCACTCTTGTCCATATTGTACCTTCTGGGAAGTGTTTATTTTGATTATTAAATTCTCCTCAAGTGACCATTGTATTTTTTTTTCTTTTGCAAGTTGGTGTAATAAAATTTCTTCCGTTTTGTGTGCTCACTGCCCTGTCAAGGGTTTGGAGTTGGAAAATGCCACAACTTGACTAATCTAGGCCTAGGTTCCCACAAAAATGGATTGGGTCAAGTTGATTCATGCATGTACATTATGTATATATATTTTTTTGAATCAAAAGTATGTTTGGAGGATAAATTTGAGTGAAGATTAGACAAGTTTTGGGAACTTGACTAATAACCTTCTTGAAAACTCAAATTCTTGTAATCAAATGCATTGTAGTGTTAAAAATGACAAGCAAGGAGTCTGAGAAGTGTTATATGTTAGCTTGATTCAAATTCAATAGTTGAAAAGTTTGTAATTTGCAAGTTTGAACAATTTTTGTAAACAAAACAGTGAGTTCACTATTTTTGTGAATTGTGTTGTCAAAATGCTCAAGGAATGCTCCAAAAGCATTATCCAAGCCTTGTAAATTTGAAGGCATTGTAATAGGAAGACTGATTAGTGATTTATAGACCTCATTGAGGTATTTTTATAGTTCAAACTCCTTGTTATACAGGGCCAAAGATGTAGCAACAGATTGACTGGTAAAGGGGCAGTGTTTTAACAATGACAGTGGTATTTTACTTCTTTTCTCAGTTGTTTGCCAAGTGTTTGGCATTATGTTTGCAAGGCAGTAATAGGGGAAGGCTTTATTTGGTGTAGAAAAAGTTCTAAGCTAGTTTGGAGGCTTTATGAGTGGATTTGGAAAGACTTTTCAATGTTCTTTGGTCTAAACCCTACCAAACCCTACAGTTATGCCACAAATAGTGGACAGTCCTCATTTTTCTCTAACAGTGGCCTAAACCATGAAAATCCATTAAAAAATACCTCTAAAACACCATCCAAAAAAAATTTGTTGGAGGAGAAGCCCATCGTTGGGCAGGGTGAGCAAAAGGGTGCCAATTAGGCCTCCACGGGCTACAAGCCTTTTGACTGCATAACACACAAATTTCATGAACCCGATCACCTTGAACTCATTCAGATTGGGGAGAACTTTGGAAGATAGTCCAAGATAGTGAATGAACTCTTAGAAATCTCCATGGCACCCTTGTGAAGCATTTTGGGTTGTGAGACCTAGGGAGTTGGTTTGAGCAAGTGAAGCTAAGAGGCCAAAACAAGAAGATGAAAACAAGCTTTTTTAACAAAACCTTCATCTAGTCCCCTAAATCAATTGGAGGTGCTTGTGAGAATAGAGAGTAGTTAGAAACATGCCCAAATGGATAGAGGAGTGTTTTGGAAGAAATGTAATGGTTTGGCAAAACCAATAGGGAATGAGCCCACTCAAAAGGGGAGTTTGTTAAGGAAGTGAAGCATGATTTGCTTAGCATGAAGACCTCAAGAATGATTTGTAAACATATACAACTACCACAAGTAAGTATTTTGGAAACAAAATTGAACCTTTAGACTCAAAACCTCCTTGTTAAGCACTTCCTAGCAATCTCCCTATCAGCATGTTTATTCTGATTTCTAGGGACACAAAATATTGAAGGCCTCAAAACCTTCGATTAGGTCCCATGCTCTATGCTTGTAGGACTTGAGAAGGTTGTTCTTGGTGGTTCTCTAAGATCTAATCTAATTAACAACTAGCTTACTATCTCCATTCACCTTCAAGAATTTTATCCCTCTCCTTTATTCCATTTGGAGACCCAAAATCAGGGCTTCATACTCAGCCACATTGTTAGTGTAACCAAAATGAAGTCTAAAAGAAAAGTAATATATCTCCCCTTTAGTAGAAATTAGTAGTATACTGGCCCTTGCACCACTTTTGTTCCTTGAGCCATCAAATAACATATCCCATAGTCCATGCACGTCATTGTCTTCCTTTGAGAGATTGTGAATAGGGGTATCCTCCTCATGGATACAATATGTACCAAGGCCTATGTCTTTGATCTTATCAATGGGTTCAAACTAAAATTCATTTTCCCATTCATCAAGTAGGTAATTTGGAACCTCCTCCAGCTGAGTTGCAGGCTCCCTTATTGAAATTTCTTCTTTCTCTTCATGATGGATACAATTTATATTGATAGGATTCGGGGTATAGGGCTCTATATGATAATTGGAAATAGGCTTATCCTTAATGGTTACTTTCATGCCATATCTTTTCCTAAACAACATGTGAGACCTATCAGAAGATAGGTAGCCACCTATCTTGGCAGTGAATTCCCTAGATAAACAAATGGAAAAATAAGTAGGGAGGTCAATTACTAAGATGCCTTACAACATATTACAACCCGGGCAGGCATGCAAGGTTAGATTTAAATCCTTAATGACCCCAATAGTTTGAATTGATGTGCCATCAAGTTGCACCACCCCTCTTGTTATAGGTTCATACTTGATACCTAGGTGGTTAGCTATCCCCTTAGGCATAACTGAGCTGCTAGCCCCACTATCTATCATACAATTGTGAATAAGATTATTTCCTATGATTAATGATAGATAAAAAGGGGGAGGCTTATTGATTTTATTAGGATTCTTTGCCTCCAGGGGCTGCACTAAGCTTGTAGAAATTGAAGAGCTACAACCTTGACTGGTGTCCTCTACAACATCCATCCCCTTTAGGGCTTCCTAAAGTAGGTCTCTTTGAGATGGGATAGAAAGATCATCCCACATGAATATGTTGAGGCTATCCCTCTTCATGTGTCCAACACTATTAAAGGGAATGACATCCTTAGTAGGGGCCCTTGCAACAACAAGGTCTGGTTTTGATATTATGGGAGCCCTAGGTGGCTCCCCTTGTGTGACCCTTTGAGTCAAATCCTTCTCTTTATTCGAAGTAGCCACATTATTAGGGGTCTTTGGCATCGTAGTCTTCATGGAAACTTGTGAAGTTGGAGCTGCTAGGGTAGAAGAGACATTAGGGTCTATGGCCCTCTTTCTTGACCTTGTATTGTTGGCCACATTGTCCCCACCTGCTTAATTCATTCCACAAAAATCAGCCTCCTACCAATTCATATAAGTTGTATCTCCTTGTGGATGACTAGGACAATTAGCAAATTATTGTTGCCTTGATGTTGTTGGCTCCTCTTGTGCTACTAGGGCCTAAGAAAACTCACCATTTTGACATGAGGTTTGATTGTGTGGCTGATTGTGTGGGATACACCAATCTTGTTCTGAGCAAGATTGTTTTGCATTGGAACTAATGCCTTTGAGGTGCTTGTACATATGGGATTCAAACTGTTCAAGAGCCTAGCATTGCTCCATTGGTTATGCCCTTGAAAGTTAGGCCTCTATTGTGGATAGTTTTGATTTTATGCTTGATAAGGCCTATTAGACTGAAGCAGCTGCCTCTTGATTGAGACTAGTTCATCTCCATACCCATGCTATTGCTGTAATGGACTGATCATTTTCTACATTTAGGCCTTGAGGGAGGCCCTCAACTCCTTAATCTTGTAAGATAAGGGGAGGGTGCAGGTGTGATAAAATGGCTTGTGGAAACTACCGGAATAGGAGCCAAAATAGGCTTCTGAATAGGAGCTTCTAGGAATAGAGGCATTGGAGGTCTAGGGAACAACTTCCCAACCTGTAGTAAACATTTTTCTGCCCTTATGACAATCTCATAAGCTAATGGGAGATTGTCTGCTCCCATTGACTATATCATAGCTACTATATCACTGTTTAAAGCCTTAAGAAAATATATAAAAGAATGATTTGATGAAGGCTTTACTAATGATGGGATTTTATCCCATGTCTTTTGGAATCTATAATTAAAATCACCCATGAACTCATGGGGTTCTCTTTTTATCATATTCAGTTGCTCCATAAGTGATAGATGATCATTTTTATCTTCAAAATGCTTGCATATATTTTCTCCTAACTCATTCCAATTGTGAATGGAGTTAGGAGCTAGTCCTCTTTATTTGAAGAGATTTTCCCTTGAATGAGGAGGCAAGAAAAATCGCTGCAATATTGTCTTTAGTGACATCAAACACAATGCAGATGCTTGACACATCTTGTATATGTTCATCTGGGGTGTTAGATGTCTCTCCAATAAAATATGGAATAGCCATCAAGGCTACTATTGGAATATCATTCTTTTGGGAAAGAACCAAGGGGCTCCTACCATTAAAGGTGACAAATGTATGTGCTCTTGGCACTACCATAGCAAATAGTGTTAGGTCTCGGTGACAACTGAGAGGGGGGGGGGGGTGAATCAGTTGTCTAATAAATTTAAACCAAAACCATTTAACCAACTTAATGCTTAATACCGGTAAACCAGTTAAGTATGTCGATAGACAGTGTTAATAGTAAATTGCTATATCGGTAAAGATTAATGCATGAAACATAAACATAAAGTCATCCACAACACATAACACCAATATTTGTATGTGGAAACCATGTAAGGGGAAAACCACAGTGGGAAACCTTACCCACAATCAGATGATACTACTACAGATAGTAATTGTACATAAATGGGGTCTGCACATGCAGAAAGGCCAATAGCCTAGAGCTCATTGCTCAATCACAAAATGGGAGTCACACTGACTACAGTTGGATGGTTAAATCTAATAAGAATGTACTGCACAAAATAGAATCTTCATATACTGGATTTAGTACCGGTGTAATGCTGATATGATTCTACAAAAACCTAGCTTCACCTTCAAATGATGTCTTCATGTATACCTCTTCTTAATCTCACATATACCTTCTCACAATTCTTCTTCACATTCCACATTCGATCTTACAAATAAGATCTTACATTTATATCATAGCATAAGACCAATTTTAGTAGGTTGGCTCTACAAGATATTACAATAATTTTTTTTACAAATAATATAATATCCGATGCAATAACCAATTGAACATGTTGGCTTAATTCATTTACAACAATAATAAATCATCTCCATAGCATGCCATACTGATCTGGAAAAGATAAACCTGTCGGTGTAACCCTAGGTAACCCTAGACCTATTTGCCGATAACAACAAATATGCAAATATGAATATACCAATGATTAATTCTTCAAAACAAAGTGTCCACATGATGTCTTCAACATTACCAAGTGTCTTCCATATCATTCCAAGTGTCGGTGAACATTATATCCTGCCAGTGAACCATATACCAATAATTGTGCAATAGTTACTTGCTTGCCGGTGAATATTGTTGGATCTCTAAAGTGCTAGTGTTTCAGTAGGTGTTGACATCAATGACAAAACCATACCAAAATACCAACAATCTCCCCCTTTGGCATTGATGGCAACACAAGATGGAAAAACCATCAAAGTGCCAAAACAGAAATGCCAAATACCAAAAACAAACAATCTCTCCTAAACAACAATCTCTCCCCCTGGGAGCAACATGTGTTTATCCAAAGTTTTATTTTCAATACCAATCTCTCTATCAATCTCTCCTCAAAAGATAATGTGTTTTTCCATAGATATCTCTCCCCCTTTGACATCAAATGCCAAAGTTCATATACAAAATACCAATCAATTCAATATACCAACTACTCCCCCTGAGAAGTAGCTTCCTCATCAAAGACTGGAGTAAATGATTTGTCTTTTAATTTTGCCGGTTGATGACAATCATTAACTATCTAAGTCTCTACCGGTGGTGGTATGAATCGAAGCTGATCTCTGAGATATTCAAAAGTCTCTTTAGGTAAATGTTTTGTGAAAATATCTGCAAGTTGTTCTTTAGTATTCACATAAACCAGTTTTATCTCTTTTTCTTCAACTTCTTCCCTTAGAAAATTTAGTTTGATAGAAACATGTTTTGTTTTAGAATGTAATATCGGATTCTTAGATATATCAATTGTTGCAGTGTTATCACAATATATAGTAATAGCTTCCTTGCATTTTACCTTTATGTCTTTCAACATTTACTTAAGCCATAGTACCTGTGTACAATTAGTTGCTGCTGCAACATATTCTGATTCTGCTGTTGATAAAGATGTACAAATTTGTTTCTTACTCAACCAAGAAACTTATCTCTTTCCAAGAAAGAATGCTCCACCGGTGGTGCTTTTTCTATCATTGACATCTCCTACCAATTTGCATTTGTGTATGCACATAGATCAAAATTTTCATCTCTAGGATACCATAATCCAATATTTGTAGTGCCTTGTAAGTACCGGAAAATCCTTTTTACTACTGAGTCATGATTTTCCTTAGGATTACTTTGAAATATAGAAACAATACATACTACATTCATAATATCAGGCCTGGTTTGTGTCAAATACAGTAAACCTCCTATCATAGATTTGTATCTAGTTGGATTAATAGGTGTAGATTCATCCCTTTGAGATAATTTGTCATTTGTAGTCATAGGTGTGCTTACCGGTTTAGAGTTCTCCATCCCAAATTTCTTTAGCAATTCTTTCAAGTACTTAGATTGACTCAAAAATATACCTTTATCAGTATGTAAAATCTGCAATCCTAAAAAGAATTTTATTTCTCCAATCATAGACATTTCAAATTCTTGCTACATTTTAATAGAAACTTCTTTACATAATCCATCTTCTTCTCCAAAGATTATATCATCAACAAATAATTCTATAATCAAGATGTCATCATTAGTTATTTTGTAATATAAATTGTTATCTGCATTTCCTTTAGTAAAACCAATCTTTAAAAGATACTTATCCAACCTTGCATACCAAGCTCTTGGGGCTTGTTTCAATCCATACAGAGCTTTTCTTAACCTACAAAACATATCATTGTCATCTGTCAAAGAAAATCCATTAGGTTGTTCAATATATACTTCCTCTTCAAGATCTCCATTCAAAAATCCACATTTAATATCCATTTGATAAACTTTGTAGTTCTTGTGAGCTGCAAAAGCCAAGAATAATCTGACTTCCTCAATTCTAGCTACAGGTGCAAAGGTTTCATTGTAATCAACTCCTTCTTTCTGAGAATATCCCTTACACACTAGTCTTGCTTTATTTCTAACAACCTTACCATCTTCATTAAGTTTTTTTCTAAATACCCATTTGGTTCCAATTACATTTTTATCTTTAGGCCGGGGAACTAATGTCCAAGTATTATTTTTCTCAATTTGTCCTAATTCTTCTTCCATAGCTTTAATCCAAAATTTATCTTCAAATGCCTCATTAACAAATGATGGTTCAATTTGAGAAATAAGACATACCTCTTCATTTGCCAATCTTCCTCTTGTCATAACTCCTTTAAATTTGTTTCCAATTATCTGATCTTCAGAATGATTCAATCTTACATACCGGGGTGTTTTAGTTTGTTGTTATTCTTTAATTACTGTGGAATCCTCTGATGGTACCGGGGTAACTGGATCTGCATTCTGTACTAGTGGATTTAGTGTAGGTTCATTTGTCACAATTTCTGTTGCCGGTTCAGAGTCTATAGACCTATTTGCCGGTAACAACAAATATGCAAATATGAATATACCAATGATTAATTCTTCAAAAAAAAGTGTCCACATGATGTCTTTGACATTACCAAGTGTCTTCCATATCATTCCAAGTGTCGATGAACATTATATCTTTCCGGTGAACCATATACTAGTAACTGTGCAATAGTTACTTGCTTGCCAGTGAATGTTGCTGGATCTCCAAAGTGCTAGTGTTTCAGTAGGTGTTGACATCAATGAGAAAACCATACCAAAATACCAATAGATAGTGGTCTGTTGATATGTATGGTAGGGCCCTTGGGTCATGTTAATATTGAGATAGGAGGGGTAGAGATGGATCTTGAAGGTTCTGATACTTCTGCTTGGGTTCCCCTAATAGGTGATAAAGAATGTCTACCCCTTCTACTCCTATAATCTGAATAAGGGAGATGGATAAATTGAAAAATACCTCTAGATGATAATCTAGTTTGTCTTCTTGGAATAGGTTGCAACTGGTATCACCGAGAGTTTGAATTTTTCCTTAAGAGAGTAACCAAGTGATTGATGTAATTGCCTCCAAAGGAAAGAATGTAAAGAATCAACACTGAATCCTTGCAAGAATGTTGAAAGTGTGTCCCACCGAGCATGCCAAAAACTGTTGTCACAAATTTTTTCACCCTGTGATGATCAACCCTGATTATTAACCTTGTGAAACATGGAAACAACCTCCCGAGTGTGGGACTTGGAGATTTTGAGGTTGATTATTTGAGAATAGGTTGGCTTCCTATTCAATCTTAGTGCATGTGTTGGGCCAACCCAACACAGGTAATACTAATCTATGCTCTGACAAGGAAAAGAGAGAGAGAGAGAGAGAGAGAGAGAGAGAGAGAGAGAGAGAGAGAGAGAGAGAGAGAGAGGTTGCATGAAAGAAGGGAAAAAAGGTTTGCACCTAGACTAAAAGTTGATCTACCCTCACCTGTAACTACATAGAACATCAATAAAATTTCCCAAAAGATACACTAATTCCTATCTAATTCTAGTTTTCTAAGACTGAGTCAAGACTGGAATTCTTAACAATGGAAGAGGAATGAACAATGTTCTCAGATGCCACTCCAAGAGGAGTCAAAACTATCACAAATGTTGAGGAAATAAGAACAAGATGCATTCACACAAACAGGTAAGAGAAATATACAAATTTTCATAGACTGAAACAAGGTAAGGCAAGAAAATTATATTAAGGTAGGGGCAAGGTAATTTTTATAGTTGCAGGAGTCATAGACTATTGTAAGAGAAAAAGAGGAGAAGATCCTTTGGAAAAAATACAAAATTTGCCTCTATAATTGAGGCATAACTCAAGAATTGAAGTACCAACTGAAACACTAACCCTCCTAGTGTTAGGTTTCAAAAATATCAAGAGGGAGGAGATCAAATTGACATGAAGGATTTGATGGCGAGAAAAATAACCCAACGGTGAAGCAATCCCTGCCAACAAGCGTGGTCAAGCACACTTGTAGGGACAAAAAGTCTTTGTTTTGCATTGAAGAGGGCATGGTGGCATTAAAAATCAGCTTGCAGGGTCCAATCTAGGGTAAAGGTGAGCAAAGATGGTGGTTGGATGAGAATCTAACCAATAATGAGGCACCGACTAAGAAGGAAGAACATCTCGACCATCGGGTCGACAACAACCCACCTGCAAAATTTTAAATGCTAATGCCTCAAAGGAAGTTCAAATGCTAGTTGTTTCTCAGGAGACCTCATGTACAAATTGACGCATGAGATCTCATCAAGAGAGCACCAAGGGGGGCAATGAAAGAACAAGTCATGGCCGTCGAATTAGATTTTAAGTTGAGATAGACGAACAAGATGCATCAGAGTAAGGGTGGGCCTACTGGGCCCACAAGACCATCCACCATCATTGATGTGGCTGCTGATGTGGCCACTGAGTCATCGGGCCCATCATCTTCCCCTCACCCCTTTTATCTTGCATGGCCCTTAGCCTTGTAATATTCTTAGTGCATGATTTTAGTTTATGTTGGTGTCAAACCTTTGATTTTATATTTTATGGTGACATGTCTTTTATTTTTTCTAAGATGTCTTTGAGTAGAGATTTTATCTAGAGGATGTCTTTGACTAGAAAGGCGAGGATGGGGTATGTTCACCTATTTGTTGTTTGTGGATTTTCTCTTAGTAATATTATGGCTTATCCAAGGATATGAGTACATTTTGGTTCTAGTGTGAACTAGAGCATTCCTTTTCCATCATTGTCTAATCTTCATGTAAATGATATAATGACTATCTAGGTCAAACCTATATCTGGATGGTCACATACATTATCCATAATAAGGTCAATGATGATAATAGCACAAGAAGCTCATTAACCTCGATATCTTCTACCTCCCACCCCCCTTTCCTGTGTATCATCCATCATCCTTCCCTGCACCTGTGTATTTTGGAATCACATGACTGAGTATAATGACACACCAAAAACATTTGCATTTCATGTAGTGTCCATCTGCCTTATCATATGTTAGTATATCATATACATAGAAATCATATTTGTGTCCATCTTTTATATCCATATATTAGCTTGCATATAATCATATCATAAGATCACATCCTACACACACCACTTGTTAGGACATCATATAAGCATAATGGACATACATGAATCCATCATATATAATTATAGTATAGAATAACTACACCATCATAAATAGGAACATTACATCATCATTGTGTATGATATAACTATATAGAATAATCTAATGCATGTCAGTACATCACATTGCATCATAGATCATATCAAAACATTATATAAAATAATTGCATGGTAGAACACCATCATACATAATATAAGCATATATAAAACAAAATACATCTTATATCACATCATAGAAACATCATAAATAAATTGCATCACCTCATAAACATCATAAATATATGGAATCATTTATCATAAATGCATCACCTCATAGACATCATAAACATATGGAATCATTTATCATAAATACATCACATAAGAACATAAGCATATAATTATTGCCAAAATAGATAATCTCACATATATATAAAAAATAATGTGTCATGATACAATGATGTCAAAAACTCCTATGACTACAAAATCACCCAAAGTTGTTTACATCATTGAACAAATCAACTGATACAAAAGCAAACTTGAGAGAGCTATGATGAGCTCCCTCCCTTAGAGCCAATAGGCCTTGATTAAATCTAAGCTCCCAAAGGTCTAGCCTGTAGATTGTCTCGTCACCTCCCTCCTACTGACCCTGGTGCTAGTGGTGGTCCCATTGCTAGGATTCCCAAAGATACTGAGAGGGGGGGTGAATCAGTATCTAACCAGTTATTGAATTTACTTGATTTAAAACATGTAAAGCATATCAATACTATATACCGGTAAACCAAGAATAATGTAGTAAACAAGAATAACATCAACCACATTAAAAGCACACCATAAAATAGTAGTTTAACGAGGAAACCCAGTGTGGGAAAAACCTCAGTAGGATTTGTGACCCACAATATTCGCTTACTGGCCAATAGGTGAATATTACTCTCACAATAGGGGCCTGTACATGCAGGAAGGCCAAGTGCCTAGAGCTCACTGCTCAATTACAAAATAAGAAGTCACACTGACTTACAAAATGGATTATACAAATCCAATGTCTTGTACTGCTTCAAATTAGCATCTGCTATGCCAGATCCAGTACTGGTTTTAGCTCTGCTTCATACATAAACCCTCAACCTATAATTCACATATTAGGTCTGCCTTATTTTGCCTATCACATTATTACAAAATATTCTACAATGATCTCATACATATATGAGTCATTTTACAACTCGCCATGTCGGCTTACAATGATTTTACAATTAATTACAAAATACATTATAAATAAAATTCCTGTCAGCCAGGGTGCTAGTATCCTTCCTTTGTCAGTGTTCTGTGTGTCGATGTAGAGTTTGTCGTTGCCAATGCTGATATATTGTCTTGCCCATATCATATGATTGTAAGGTTTCCATCAATGACAAAACCTTCAATCACCTACAATTTCTCATTGGAGTGTGCATTTGCCAACAATCTCCCCCTTTGGCATTGATGGCATCACTCATGAGAAAAATAAAAAAAGTGTCATCCAAAAATGGGTCTGCCAGAATTGTCTTACCAAAAAAATATGAGCTCCCCCTGAGCTGATGAGCCATTTGCTGATCATTTTTCTCATAGCCTCTACTCCCCCTTTGACATCAATGACAAAGGTTGTCATTCACTGTTAGTGGAGTCCTGCCTGGTTTCTTGTAATTGGTGGGTTACACTCTGAAAAATATTTGTCAAAATTAAATTTATGTCGTTGCTGAATGTTTTACTGTCTTTTATAGCCTCATGGGTTCTCTGCATTATACTAGTGAGTATGTGCATTTTCTCTTCTAGTTTCTTTAGTCTGGGTACCAGAGCCTCAGATATTTATTTTCTCAAAGAAATAAGATACTCTAGTCTTGGACCAAGTCTGCATTTTAAGTCCTTTGCTTTGTCCTTTATTCTTTGTTTTTCATTTTTCAGTTTCCTGATTTTCTCTTCCTGCTTTGCAATTTTTTTCTCTAATTCCAAAAATGAATCTGATGTTCCAATCAGATTGTCAGCAATATTGTTAATCTTATCCTATGTCTTTCTGATTTCATTGTTAAGATCTTCTATTAATACATCCATTTTGCGTGTATCCCTGTACAATTTCTTGAAGTCAAAAATGATTTCATTGAGTTCCAGTAAAAGAGTATCCATCTCCTCTTTGTTCTTATTCACAATTTCCATAAAGAATTTATCTTTTTCTTTTATCATCCTTTCCTTAAAAGTATCATCATTTATTTGATCAACAATGATTATGTTACCGGTGATGAATTTAGGCAATGTGTCTAATTGTCCTAAAGAATCTTTATTCTTTATGTTACACTTGGGTGCAATCATCATCAAAATTGGTATGGTGTTATCAATAACATTATATGCTAGTGCATTACAATCTATTATTTTCTTTATTGAATCTAGCAATACCTCTGTCACATTTGTTGGTCTGAATTCAGACATTGAGGTTCCAGATGTCTGTCCAACTGTCTTCACAATTTGTAATCCACTAGTGGTGATAATAGCAATGTTTTCCTCTTTCACTGGAGGATTAGTTTGTGTCTACATTTCAGCTACCAAAGGTTTAGGTCTTTTAGTTGTAGTCAATGGAACTGTCTCTAAATGTACTTGTGAATGAACCTGTTGTTCTACCTATTTCTTTGTACTCTCTACCGATGGTTTCTTTGATGGTGCCTCTGATGATTTTTTAGTGGTATCCACTTCCATTTTTTCTGTTTGTGACTCTATATGTTGTATCAGTTTCTTTGTGCTTGCTCCTGAAATGTCTTCAGTTGGTATCTCAATAGATTTTTCATTGTTATCAGTTGTCATTTGCTCAATAGATACATTATGTACACCGATGCTATCATCTTTTCATGTATCCATTGTTTGTTCAGGTTGTTGCTCATTCCCAATTTTAGTGTCTCCAACTGTATCTTCAACATTTGTCTCAACTGTTGTGTCTTCTATTGGTGACTTAGTTGCCACATCTCTTTTCTCACTTGTTTCCTTATCAACCATAATGTTGACTTCCTGAGTGTCGATATTCATTATGTACAACACCTCAGAATCAGGATTTGTGTCCTCATGTGTTGTCTTCATACTCTCTGTTGCCAGTTGATTTTCAGTAGTGTCTACTGGTGGAGTATCTAAAGGCGGTGGGGGTAAGTTGTCTATTATCTTTATACTAGGAGGTCCACCAACCTTGCCTTTTCCTTTGTCCCTATCCTTTTGATATACCTTGAAGGTTTTAGGTTTTTGATATTCTTCCCATTTCTCCTTTTCTACCAAGAATATATCCCATGCATCTGCTGTTTCCTCTGTTATCTGATTCACTCTTCCTGCCATCAGTGCTACATGCCAATGAGTAGCTGAAAATACTGACTGGTTAGCTTCAGAGATTAATTGATCTATCTCATTAGGTGAGTTAACAGGGTGCACTACAAGTAGTTTTTCAATCGTTATTTTCTTATCTAGCTGAATAATAGCTACTCTTCTAGCTTCTAGTCTGTTATATAGATCTGTCGGTATTTCATTAACAACTTGCATCAAAAATTTCTTTAAAATATCTAAGTGTAATATTACACTATTCTCTACTCTCTCTTTGTCATCAGCGGATAGTGTGTTATACAGTTTGCTAATATTCTTTAACTTGCCATCCTCAGTAATTTCATTTAGTAATTTATCAATAGGAGCTATAGTTTGTTTTGACTTCTTCTTAGGAGTCAACTTCTTTTTCTTTGGAGTTAATTTCTTTGTTGGGGGCCTTACTGCCTAATGCTTCTATCTTTTTGGTGTAGGAGAAGGTGCTGGTGAAGGTTTTCATTTTTACTCAACTCTCTTGAATACTATAGGCATGTCACTTTCTAAAGAAATTCTAATCGGTGAAAGGTGTGTTTCCAGTTGGATTGCTTCCAATTCACCTTTAGTTATACCAGTTTTCTTTAGCACATCTTATTTAATAGCTTTTGCCTGCCGGGTTCCTTTTCTAACAGTTGCCTCAACCCTTTTAACTCTTTTCTTTGATTGAATTTGACTTTCTATAGTTTCAACATTACCAAATACTTCTTCTTCAGGTTCCTTAGGAGCTTCTAGGAGGGCTTTTGCATAGGTTTCTATTATGTTGTCATCTCTCATACCCCATTTCAATAACCCATATGGTTCTAGGAACAACTACCTCCATCCAAATTTCATCTTTCTTTATTACAAAACAAATTTCTTTTTGGTACTTATCCACAATAGCTTGTGATAACCTTACCCTTGTTTTCATTCAAGCTTTTAGTGCTTGAAAGTAATCATCTATGGTTTTCTCCCTGTTCTCTCCCATATTGTTCAACAATTTTGATAGTTGTTTTCCTACCGGTATATCATATCCAAAATCTTTGGTGCCGATATCAGGTACTTGTTTGGTTATATATAGCATCAGACAAACAAGTAGGTTTCCAAATTTGAATGTTCCTTTCTTTTCCCTTTTGATCTTTATTAAATTGTCTATTAGTTCATCCTTAAGCCATTCACATATGTCTATCCTTGCATTATCATTTACCATATCATAGGCACTCTTAATACATAGGCTAGAAACTAAGTTTAACCTATTTGCATGTGTAATCTTGTAACCTAAGATCATACTGATAAATCTGATATTTGTATCCTTTACATCGTTTACCCTTAGTGATCTCTTATCAAATGTTGCACCGATTAGGTTTGTCACTAGATCATTTGAGACCTTCTTAGTTTTGTCAGGTCTGTTGCCGATGGAGGGTAACCCTATCACAACCTTTACTGCTTCTTTTGTGATTTTATGGATTGAGTCCAACCAGAAAAATTCACCATGTACTCCGCTTAATACTATCCTTATGATATCCTTGGGGAAATCTGGAATACTGATAATTTTAGTGAAACCTAGGGTTTCTATTATCTTATGTTCAGGTTTGATATTTTCTAATTCATCACAAATCATAGATTCATACATATTCTTAATTTTCTCATCACCTAGCTCATCAATATGATAGTGTATATACATTCTAGGGTCTTCAGCATATACTACCCCTTAAGGTATTTGAGAAAATGCACCAAAGCTATCATCTTTCTTCGCAATTTTGGGAACTAGCTGGAATACGGGTCTAGGGCATTTAATAACTTCAACAACAGGAGGGTTTGCAATAAATTCAGGAGTAGATGAAGATGCCATGGCTATAAATACCTTAATCTTCCTTAGGGATGAAAGATTTGATAGATTTCTCCACTTCTTTGCTTGGAATACCTTTGCTTGGGATTTTCACTCTCTTGAAGATTTGAATGCTCGGTGAAATGAAAGTGGAGCCAAAACACTTGTTTTATAATGTTATTTCCTTCACCCACCATATTTAATGCTTGCCGGTTAAGTCACAACTTAACTTATCTGCCAGTAAAGAAGTAATCTCAACTTCTCACCATCAACCGAGGGAATAATAGCATGTTTTTCATTTAGTTACTAAACCCCCAAATGATTTTTCTTCAGTTAGATGAAGAGTCTCTTGCTAGTGGAGTGTTACTCTGTTTTGCATGTAGAGGAGTATTCCCATCAACATTCTATTCTAACTTTCTGATCCATTGTTTTGAGAATTCTTGTTTTACCTCTTCAACCTTTTCTTTACCTTTCAAACTAGCACCATTATTATTTGCCGGTGGTGCCTTACTTCTACAGAATTTTTTAATATGTCCAATCTTGTTACAAGCATAATAAGTCACATTATTTTTCTGAATAGATTTCCCATATCCTATGCCAGTTTGTGTTCTGCATTGATTAGATAAGTGTCCAAATCTCCCACAAACATAACATCTTACATTCATTTTGCAATTCTCTAAATTATGACCAGCTTTGTTGCATTTAAAACATTGACTGGTGGGTGTATTGGTGTTCTGATAATTTCTAGATCTACATTGATTTTCTCTATGACCATACTTGTTACAGTTAAAGCATTTGCCATTAAATTTATAAGCATTTGGTTGCCTTACCGGTTTGCTATGATCATGTGTGTTTGCAGTTCCAGAGCTTTCACCAACTTCAAAGCCAAGGCCATTAGTGTCACCATTAGGTTTTTGATTCTTCAACATGTCACCAAGTTCTTCTGAGCTTTTCTTGAATTTTTCCTTGTGCTGATTTGTAGTAGCCAGTTCTCTTTCCAAGATTCCTTTCCGTCTCATAAGTTCATTTGAGTCATTTTGTGTATGCATCAGATCTATCTTCAACATATCATTTTCATAACTAAGTCTTGTGTTTTCATTTGCAGCATCATTCAATCTTCTAGTTAGATCTTCTTCATTTTTCTTCCTATCTTCATTTTCTTTGCAAAATCTCATAGTCATATCTTGCATTTCATTCTTTGTAGTACTTCTTTCTTGTCTCAGTTTGTTTACCAGATCATTAAGAGTTTCCTTTTCATCATTCTCATTCTGCATCTTTTCACAAAGTTCTCTTTTATTTCTTGCAATGGTAAAATTTTCTTGATGTGCTTGAATAATATCCTGAGTAGCTTTTAGATCATCTTCAAGTTTGATATTTTTCAATTTTTCTGCATCATAGTCTGAAAGAGCCATTTCCAATTGTTTCTTCAAGTTATCCATCTCTACCAGTGTCAAGATCTTCCTCAAGCTGTTAGGCTTCTGAAAATAGAGGACCAAACTCTGATACTAATTGTTAGGATTCCCAAAGATACTGAGAGGGGAGGGGGGAATCAGTATCTAACCGGTTATTGAATTTACTTGATTTAAAACATGTAAAACATATCAATATTGTATGCCGGTAAACCAAGAATAATGCAGTAAACAAGAATAACAACAAACACATGAAAAGCACACCATAACACAATAGTTTAATGAGGAAACCCGGTGTGGGAAAAACCTCGGTGGGATTTGTGACCCACAATATTCGCTTACTGGCCAATAAGTGAATATTACTCTTACAATAGGGGCCTACACATGCATGAAGGCCAAGTGCCTAGAGCTCACTGCTCAATTACAAAATAAGAAGTCACACTGACTTAAAAAATGGATTATACAAATCCAATGTCTTGTACTGCTTCAAATTAGCATCTGCTATGCCAGATCCAGTACTGGTTTTAGCTCTGCTTCATACATAAACCCTTAACCTATAATTCACATATTAGGTCTTCCTTATTTCATCTATCACATTATTAAAAAATATTCTACAATGATCTCATACATATATGAGTCATTTTACAACTCACCATATCGACTTACAATGATTTTACAATTAATTACAAAATACATTATAAACAAAATTCTTGTCAGCCAAGGTGCCAGTATCCTTCCTTTGCCAATGTAGAGTTTGTCATTGCTGGTGCCGGTATATTGTCTTGCCGGTATCATATGATTGCAAGGTTGCCATCAATGACAAAACCTTCAATCACCTACAATTTCTCATTGGAGTGTGCATTTTCCAACACCCATAACTCCACCGCTAGATACCCTCTGCCCATCCCTTCTGGTAGTAGTTCGTCACACTTGCATGTAACTACTTTCTCTAAGGTGAGGAGGAATCGTTGCCTCATAGAGGTTCCTCTAATAAATGATCTCAACCCTAGCCCTACGATAGTATGTGTATCTTGAACCACTGTCTCCATGTTGTGTGGCCCTAGCTATCCTAATAGCCTCCTCATTGACAATATATCGCTTGATGGCCCTATCCCTCTCATCCATGGCCTCCTGTAGCTACCATCTCAATCTAGCCATCTCTCCCTCAAATCCCTCAATAATCTCATCCCTCTTATCCTCTCCCCCTACAAACTCTACTCTATCCTCTCTTTTTCTGCCCTCTTATTGAGTATCTTGTCCCTAATCTTATATCTCTATTGTGCCTACCCATGTATCTATGGTTGTGCCAGTTGTCCTCCCCTACCCGATAGTGGTCTTCATGGCTTTCCACCCCAATCTTGATCCCCTCCTTATCTACCTCCATCTCCCTCACCCACCCCTCTCCACCTCACTATCCTCATGCCCCCTCTCCTCGGTCTACTCTGACCAACAGATGGAATGTGCAAGTCTCTAAGTGCCATCTCTTGCCTAATGTAGTCAGCAAGCCCATGTTCACTCAAATCTCAGGCATGGACATGATGTGTCATAATCCTATAGCCACTATCACTGCATGGTCATCCTCACTCAAATCCAGTTGTAACCTCTATGTCATAGGAAATATCTCCCATGACTCCAATAGGGCTAGATACTCCTACAATCATAGTAAACCAATCATAACAGTCCTAGTAGTAGTTATGTCTATCACATGGTGCTACTTAGCTTATCCTATCCTAACCTTGCAATATTTATGTTCGTCACATGGTTCTTCTCATTAGGCTCTATCTCTATAGTGCTTATGTTTATCACATGGCACTACTATCAATGTATATGTTAATAACATTGCACTCAATATTAATCCTAGCTTGCTAGAGCACTCACTGATTTTATCAATCTAATGACATATCTTATATTTCCTTAGCATCTTATCCTCACTAGGAGCACCTGGTTGATTTTATCACCTTGAAATTTTTTCTATTTGGTTGTACACATTTATCACATTGCCACTGATTCTTTCCTTAATTTTATCCTATCTTTGCTAGGGGCATGTGTCTCAGTTCATTATCTTGACAGTTTATCAAATTGATAGCATATTTTTATCACAAAGCTATTGATTTTCGCCTATTTTGACATATACACGATACACCATTACCAATAGGTGACATTACTGCACATACGCAATTTTATTTAGCACATATGCAGTTTTACATGCATTCATTGCTCGACCTATATGCAATTTTACAACCTACATGCAACATTAATCCTATATGAAAAAATCAATGACACATACATGATTACATGTGTAATTGCAGAAGTACCAAACCTATACATGGACTCGCATTGCATACGCACCCTAACCTAAAATATGCATACCTAAAACCTAATATTATCCTACCATTTTTTTGCAATACCTGACATTCTAGCCTAATAAATGTGCATTAATAAAAAATCAACAAGCAAGTTTGAGGTACATATTGGCTCACCCATGTCTACAGGCCCCTCGTAGCATCAAACTTGATCAAACCAATGCAATTTGACTGCCATGGCTCTCTAACTTTTGACTGCTCTCCTAATCTCTCTGGATGCTCTACACTTTGATCTCTCAAATGTGATGGATGTAAATGAGGACGTTTCTCCCCATGGATGCTATATATAGGCTGGGGAACCCTAACTAGTTGTGCTCATCTCTTGGTGCCTTTTTCCTACCCTTTGATCCTTTTTGAGTCTAGTTTTCACTCGCTTGACCCTGTCGTCTTATCCTTGTCCCTTCCAACCTTTATTTCTTTTCAAGAGATTGTTTGTAATTTTTTGAAATTTTTTCACCTAATCTCTCAAGGAGGCATATTGTCTTCCTTATCTGGGGCAAATGTTGTATCACTTTATCTTATCTTCTTTGAGCCAATACGACAAGTTGCATTATCTCAAAGAGGGACAAAATATATACACCTAAAATTGTCCTAGCCTAATTAAATAAATATTTTATTTATTTAATTATTTCATCCTAAGCCTTCTATTAATTAAACAGATCTTTATTTATTTAATTATTTCATTAATCCTCTTCTAAAATCTCCTCATTTAAATAAATATTTTTATTTACTTAAATTATCCTTTCCCTAAACTAAATAAATATTGTATTTATTTAATTGGTCCCACTTCTTCTATTAATTAAATAAATCTTTATTTATTTAATTAATTCATTAGCTTTTTCCCTCCATGACACTTGTCATTCATCTCTTAATTTTCCTTTAACCACCTCTCTAATATTTTATTATTTCCTATACCTACCCTTTAATTTGAGACAACCATTTGTCCTTTCACCTCTTAATCCTATCCCTTCATTTCTAGGCTACTCTCTATATAAAAGGATCCTTTCATCCTTATCAACCCTAACTAATCTAATCAACTAATGCTTCTATCTAACTAATGCAATCATATCCCTAACAAGCGATTTTTTTTTTTTCTGTTGATTTTTCATAGCGATCAAGCAATCAAGCATCTACACAACCACTGTAATGCCTACCCAGAATACCCTAGAGAAACTATCCAACTAACTAGAAAATATAGATTTTTTTAAAAAAGAACTGATATAACACATAAATCCCAAGTGAACACATACGTTAATTAAGCATTAACCCACAAACATAAATGCACAAGAAAAATTAACTTACATCATTTAGATTTACATTCCCTAGGATAACTCAACATCATTACCTAACATAGCATTAAGATAAGAACAATATCAAATAGTCATTAATACATGATTTCCTCATAATTAAGAGAATATTCATCTCATCTAAAAAGAACATAGGAAAGTAACCTTTTTAAACCCATCTAACACATCCAATACAATAGGTTATTTTTAAAGAATCAATTCCAAATGTTCCCAACCCAAATTTCAACCAACTAGGTATCCATAGCAACTGTATACCATAACCAAAACCATTTATAAATAGAAGTAACCACATAAATCCTTTATTATAGATTACACATTACATATTACATCTCATACAAAGATGACCAATACAATTATACATTATTTTCTCGACTAAGAATCAGAGTCTCTAACTACAAGAATAATTATCCAAGTTACAAATTACAATGATATCCCTCAATCATAAAGAATAGATCATAATGGCTCAAAACTCAATAGCACAAGCTAAAGAGATAGATAATTATCAATCATATGCATGAACATCCAATGAAGATAAATACCAATGGAAGAAGGCATCAAACCACTCAACCATGTGGAACCAAAAAGGTCCACCCCCGTGCTCTAGAGAATGACATAAAGCCCCACACACACACTCTAAACCTAGGTCGACACTTAACTATTGGAATCAAGGAATGCTAAGAGGGAAGGGGGGTGAACTAGTATTCTACCGGTTATAAATTTTTTTGACTTAACCTTAAACCATTGGACGCATAAGCATGAAACTGAAATGCAGAAACACAAAAAAATCAACCACAAAATCATAACACCAAGATTTTTATGTGGAAACCCAAATGGAAAAAACCACAGTGGGATTTGAACCCACAATATTATTCCACTATGGCCAATAAAAAAATAGTATTACATGAGGGGGAATGCACAAGCATTCAGGCACACTACTTAGAGCTCACTTCTCAATTACAATAAGGGCTACAACCTTGAAAGGCTCACTTCCTTATAGATTAATTATAGTGATGGATTACAATGAATGAACTCCAAAATAGCATCTAACAATGCTTGGTTGAGTTCTGGTTAAGTGTCAAATCTTTGACTGTATATAATTGCAACTTTGCTCTATTTTCTATCTCATTTAGCTACCAGATAAAGAATACGTATGTGAAACTAAACTATAAAAGATTCTCGATCACAACTCACTCATATAAAATCATATCACACACCAAAAAGATCTTCTCCATCGGTCTTATATATCCACAATCACAAAATAAACAATTATCAAGTCATCCTATTGATGTAACATGTAGAATTGAGTTGGCTTGACTAGATCACCAAAAACCTAATAAGATGATGTTTCTATGTTGTCCCTATCATCCCATGCATGATTCATAACACCGCAATCATCGGAGAGCTTTGGGACCAAAACTGCTCTGCTCAACCTGAATTATCGGTTAACTGGTTACCGATTAACATCCACTTCATGTTGTCAAGATCTGTGATCACCAGATGGGATTATCAAGCAGATTTTCCATAAATGACAACCCTAAACCATTAATCAAGCATCGATAACCACCAGATGAGTGTCAATTGCCAACAATCTCCCCCTTTGGCATTAATGGTAACACTCGTAAAAAATGACTAAGTGTTGAAACCTATACACTTGATCAAAATTGCTATCAAAATTTCTAAGGCTCCCCCTTAGATCAAGATCTCAAAAACCTGTAACATTCTCTATATATTTTTTACTCCAGTCTTCACCTTCGACAACAATGCCAAAGTAGGGGTGTTTTCTAAAACGTATACACAGGGACTACCATACACTTTACACATACTTGAAGATGTCAGCAAAAATAGTCTGAAAAAATCCTAAGTAGTTGTCCAAAATTGTAATGAATGCATTGAAAACATATGCATGAATCTCCACATCCTTCAACTCAGTTAGAATAGGTTGTGACCTAGCCTTCAAGAAATCAACTTTGTTGCTCAACATGGTGTCCAACCAGCGGGCAATTAGATTCTGAAGTTCACCAACTCTCCTCAAAATTCTATCATTCTCCGCTATAAGGCTCAAGATTTGATCATTGAGAACCATTTTAGATACTTTTCTCTTCCTTGCAGGTGCGGCTAACTGCTTGTGCAACTCCATATATTTCTCCTTAAATGTGTCAAACCTTGGTTCATTTGGATCCACTGGTTTGCTCAGAAGGTGTTGAACATAAACTTCAAGGTTCTAACCATCCACCTCATAAACCATTGACAAAATCTAGACTGTGCTTGGATCCATAGCTTCCATGTGACATTGGTCTTTATCCACCATGA
The DNA here is from genome assembly GCF_030272615.1 of Cryptomeria japonica. NCBI lineage: Eukaryota > Viridiplantae > Streptophyta > Pinopsida > Cupressales > Cupressaceae > Cryptomeria > Cryptomeria japonica. Next base: position 257,525,765 of record NC_081410.1, read on the forward strand.
AGCAGATAGCCTTCTCATACTTCTCAACAATATCTTTGGGAATCCTTTCTCTATCTTTCATTCGGCCTTGAAAAGTCTTAAAGAAACTCCACAAGGCTATTGTCTGATTTTCTCTATTTCCAAGTCTTTGCGAACCTTTTTTGATCTGGGTGGACATCGGTAGATCAACTACCCTTTGCACTTTAATTGTACCAGGAATATGGTTCATGAAGTACAATTCTAGACAAACAATTAGATTACCAAACTTAAATACATTCTTCTTATCTGATTTTATCTTCTTCAAATTTCTCAGAATCTCCTCAAGAAGAATTGAACAAAGATCATACTGAGTGTCTTCCTTAACCATCTGATACGCTACATAAATAGATTTACTGGAGACTGAGTTCAGTCTGCTAGACTGGTAGACCTTATAGCCAATGATTATAGACACAAATCTCACATCATGCTCTCGGATATCATCAATTGTCATTGATCTATTATCAAATTGAACACCATTTTCCTTTGTGACAATTGTGTTAGCCACCTTCCTTAGCTTAGGTTCATCACCGATTTGATGCAGACATGTGACTGCATGAATGGCTTTCTTGTTCATTTTGTAAGGCTTGTCTAACCAGATAAATTCATCATGCACATGACTAAGTATGTACCTCATCCATTCATCTTTATCGAATATAGGGAAATGCACAAATTGCGTGAAACCTTCCTTTGCAAATGCACATATGTCAATTTAATATTTACATTCCTATCTCAGAGGTGTTGATTTTAAAGTACTAGAATCACATCAATACTAGTTTCTTCAATATTGCAGTGAATATAGGCTCTTACATCGTCAACATGCAAAACATCATAGGGCACAAATGAGAAGGCACATTTTCGATCATCCTAAACTCACTTAAATGTGTGCTTCTTAAATTTTGGCCTTTCTCTTTCTAAAACCTCAACTACCAAAGGACTATTAACAACAGATGATGCCATTCTGAGAAATTTAGGCTTAAGAGTGTTCTTCTGTAAATACCTCTTGCATCTGTTGGATGTATAGATACTCTTTGTTGAATTTTATTTAAGCTCTTAGATCACCTTGATAATTGGTTCACCTTGCTTTGTTGCTTCAACTCTTTGCTCATATTGTCAGGAATGATTCACATTCACCCTTTTTAACTTCACAAATCCTAATTTCAAGTTGATATAAATGCACCGATAAGGTTTAACTGAATGCCTTGTTCAACATCAATCAACTCACCGGATGATGTAGAGATCTAGATAATTATCTCCAAGCATCTGCAATATACCATGATCGATCCCATATCTCTCTAAGGGGGTTCTGCAAGATTTTGTATGAAGATGCCACCCCCTAAGGCCAAATGTCTTAGTTACTGGATGAAGATCTTACACCAGATTCAAGTACATATCCATTGTCCACCTTAGATTCATCTTTTCTTACTCACATCTTCTCATGCTTTTCTCTGATCTCCTCTACCTTTCCCTTTCCTTTATCATCAATTGTGTTCTTGTCTACCAGAGCACTCTTTTTCGCATTTTTTCTTCTACAATATTTTGCAATGTGACCTGTTTTATTACATGCATGACAAACAAAATTCTACATAGGTCTGAAGTTCATTTGATTTGGTCTCATCCTACACTAGTTAGAGATATGTCCAAACATCCGACAAGCATAACATCTCTTGTTTTGAAATTTATTTGTTACTGCTCTACACATATTTGAATTGTGACCAAGATTATTGCATATGAAACACTAATTAGTAAAGGTAGGACCATTGTTCATATTGTTCATTCCATTATTCATCCTACTTTTGCATTGATTTGCCATATGACCAAATTTATTGCAAGTAAAGAATCAACCATTGAATTTATGAGCATTAGGATGTCTTACCAGAGGATTCTTGCTTTTAGGGTTTGCATTGCTTTGTCTAGATCTAGAGGATTCACCTTTATCAAATCCAAGTCCTCGTATATCCTTTCCATGTCTCTGACTTTCCAGGATCTGATCAAACCTTGTCGAGCTAGCATTGAATTTGTCTTTGTATTCATTTGTAGTAGCAAGTTCATCTCCTTAGGCAATAATATGTATCTCAATTTCTTGACCATTATTCCTTGATTGTGTCAACTCCAGCTTCAACTGATCATTCTCATAGGTAAGCCTAAAGGATTCCTCTACTTTGTCCTTCAATGATTGAGTCAAAATTTCTTCACTCTTATTTCTGTCTTCAATCTCCTTAGTTAGCTTCATCACAATGGATTGCATCTCATTCTTCAACACAACTTTTTCTCTTGCAAGTTTGTCACATTCATCAACCTTGTCTTGATTTTACATGCATTGATCTTCCCTCCCCTTTATCTTGTCCATCAATTCCTTCCTCTTGTCTCTTTTAGAGTTCACTTGATCCTTCAAGTCATTAATAAATTCTTCAATTGCATCTAGGTTTCTCTTCAAGGTACTGATCTCATTTCTTGTTGCAGCAAGATCTTCAAGTGCCATATTAAGTTATCTCTGCAAATCATAATCCATTTATTCAATCTCACGAACCTTCCTCAAAGGAACTAGGATTGGATACCAATTGTTGGAATCAAGGAATACTGAGAGTGGGAGGTGAATCAGTTTTCTATCGGTTATAAAATTTTCTGACTTAACCTTAAACCACTGGAAGCATAAGCATACAACTAAAATATAGAAACACAAAACAATTAACCATAAAATCATAACACCAGGATTTTTACGTGAAAACCAAAATGGGAAAAACCATGGTGGGATTTGAACCCACAATATTATTCCACTATGGCCAGTAGCAAAATAATATTACATGAGGGGGAATGCACAAGCATTCAGGCACATGGCCTAGATCTCACTGCTCAATTACAATAAGGGCTACAACCCTGGAAGACTCACTACCTTATAGATCAATTATAGTGATGAATTAGAATGAATGAACTCCGAAATAGCATCTAACAATGCCTAGATGAGCTCCGGTTAAGTGCCAAATCTTTAACTATATTTGTTCAACAACTCTACTATGTTTTTTGTCTCAGTCAGCTATTGGATCAAGAACGCACATGTGAAACTGCACAACAAATTAATCTCGATCACCACTCACTCACATACAATCATATCACACACCAAAAAGATCTTCTCCATCGGTCTTATATATCCGCAATCACAAAATAAACAATTATCAAGTTGGCCTATTGATGTAATGTGTAGAATTGAGTTGGCTTGATCAGATCAACAAAAAACCAATAAGATGAAATTTCTATGTTATCCCTATCATCACATGGACCATTCATAACATTGCAATAATCAAAAATCTTTCAGACTAGAACTGCTCTACTCAACCTGAATTATCGATTAATTGGTTACGGATTCACATCCACTTCATGTTGTCAAGATCCGTGATCACCAGATGGGATTCTCAAGAAGAGTTTCCATAAATGACAACCCTAAACCATTAATCAAGCATCGATAACCTCCAGATGAGTGTCAATTGCCAACAATCTCCCCCTTTGGCATTGATGGCAAAACTCGTGAAAATGACTAAGTGTTGAAACCTGTACACCGGATCAAAATTGCTATCAAAATTTCTAAGGCTCCCCCTTAGATCAAGATCTCAAAAACCTGTAACATTCTCTATACATTTTTCACTCCACTCTCCCAATTTAGCAACAATGCCAAAGTAGGGGTGTTGTCCAAAACTTATATACAGGTATATCTGCCAAACACTTTACACATACTTGAAGATATCAGCAAAAATAGTCTTAAAAAATCTTAAGTAGTTATCCCACCCTGTCATCAAGTTGTCCAAAACTATAATGAATGCATTGAAAACATATGCATGAATCTCCACATCCTTCAACTCAGTCAGAATAGGTTGTGCCCTAGCCTTCAAGAAATCAACTTTATTGCTCATCATGGTGTCCAACCAGGGGGCAATTAGATTCCGAAGTTCACCAACTCTCTTCAAAATTCTATCATTCTCCACAATAAGGCTCAAGATTTGATCATTGAGAACCATTTTAGATTCTTTTCTCTTCCTTTCAAGTGTGGTGAACTGCTTGTGCAACTCCATATCTTTCTCCTTAAATGTGTCAAACCTTGGTTCATTTGGATCCACTGGTTTGCTCAGAAGGTGTTGAACATAAACTTCAAGGGTTTGACCATCCACCTCATAACCCATCAACAAAATCTAGACTATCCTTGGCTCCATAGCTTCCTTGTTACATTGGTCTTTATCCACCATGAAGCAGATAGTTTTCTCATACTTCTCAACAATATCTTTGGGAATCCTTTCTCTATCTTTCATTCGGCCTAGAAAATACTTAAAGAAACTCCACAAGGTTGTTTTCTGATTTTCTCGGTTTCCCAATCTTTGTGAACCTTGTTTGATCTGGGTGGACACTGACATATCAAATGCCCATTGCACTCTGCATATATTGGAAATTTAGTTCATGAAGTACAATTCCAGACAGACAATTAGAGAACCAAACTTAAATTTATTATTCTTATCTAATTTTATCTTCTTCAAATTTCTCAGAAGCTCCTCAAGAAGAATTGAACAAAGATCATACTGAGTGTCTTCCTTAACCATCTGATATGCTGCATAAATAGTTGTACTAGAGATTGAGTTTAGTCTTCTAGACTGGTAGACCTTGTAGCCAATGATCATAGACACAAATCTCACATCATGCTCTCGGATATCATCAATTGTCATAGATCTATTATCAAATTGCACACCATTTTCCTTTGTGATAGTTGTGTTACCTGCCTTCCATAGATTAGGTTCATCACCGGTTTGATGCAGATAGGTGATTGCATGAATGTATTTCATGTTGATTTTGTAAGGCTTGTCTAACCAGATAAATTCATCATGCACACGACTAAGTATGTACCTCACCCATTCATCTTTATCGAATACAAGGAAATGCACAAATTACTTGCAACCCTTCCTTTGCAATTGCACATATTTTAATTTAATATTTTCATTCCTACCTCAAAGGTGTTGATTTTAGAGTGCTAGAATCGCCTCATTACCGATTTCTTCAATATTGCAGTGAATATACTCTCTTACATCTTCAACATGCAAAATACCGTAGGGAACGAATGAGAAGGTGCATTTTGGATCATCCTCAACTCACTTAAATGGGTGCTTCTTAAATTTCAGCCTTGCTCTTTCTAAAACCTCAAATACCAAATGACTATTAACAGAAGATGATGCCATTATGAGAAATTTAGGGTTAAGAGTGTTTTTCTGTAAATACCTCTTGCATCTGTTGGATGCATAGATACTCTTTGTTGAAATTTCTTTAAGCTCTTAGATCACCTTGATAATTGGTTCACCTTGCTCTATTGCTTCAAATCTTTGCTCGCATTGTGAGAAATGATTCACATTTTCCCTTTTTACCTTCATAAACCCTAATTTCAAGTTAATATAAATGCACTGATAAGGTTTTACTGAATGCCCTATTCAACATCAATCAACTCACTAGATGATTTAGAGATATGGATAATCATCTCCAAGCATCTACAATATACCATGATCGATCCCATATCTCTTCATGGGGGTTCTGCAAGATTTTGTATGAAGATGCCACCCCCTAAGGCCAAATGCCTTAGTTACTGGATGAAGACCTTGCACTAGATTCAAGTACATATCCATTGTCCACCTTAGATTCATCTTTTCTTACCCACATCTTCTCATGCTTGTCTCTGATCTCCTATACCTTAACCTTTCCTTTATCATAAATTGTGTTCTTGTCTACCGGAGCACTGTTGTTCACATTTTTTCTTCTACAATATTTTGCAATGTGACCAGTTTTATTGCATGCACGACAAACAACATTCTACATAGTTATTCATTACTACTCTACACATATTTGACTTGTGACCAAAATTATTGCATATGAAACACTAATCGGTAAAGGTAGGACCATTGTTCATATTGTTCATTCCATTATTCATCCTAGTTTTGCATTGATTTTCCATATGACCAAATTTATTGCAAGTAAAGAATCAACCATTGAATTTATGAGCATTAGGATGTCTTACCATAGGATTCTTTCTTTTAGGTTTTGCATTGCTTTGTCCAGATCCAGAGGATTCACCTTTATCAAATCCAGGTCCTCGTATGTCCTTTCCATGTCTTTGACTTTCTAGTATCTGATCAAGCCTTTCTGAGCTAGCATTGAATTTGTCTTTGTATTCATTTGCAGTAGCAAGTTCATCTCTTTAGGCAACAATCTGCATCTCAATTTCTTGATCATTATTCCTTGATTGTGTCAACTCCATCTTCAATTGATTATTCTCATAGGTAAGCTTGAAGCATTCATCTGCTTGTCCTTCAATGATTGAGTCAAAATTCTTCATTCTTCTTTCAGTCTTCAATCTCTGTAGTTAGCTTCATCTCAATGGATTACATCTCATTCTTCAACACAACATTCTCTCTTGCAAGTTTGTCACATTCATCAGCCTTGTCCTGATTTTCCATGCTTTGATCTTCCTTCTCCTTCATCTTGTCCATCAATTCCTTCCTCTTGCCTCTTTTAGAATTCACTTGATCCTTCAAGTCATCAATGAAGTCTTCAACTGCATCTAGGTTTCTCTTCAAGGTACTGATCTCATTTCTTGTTGCATCAACACCTTCAAGTGCCATATTAAGTTTGCTCTGCAAATCGGAATCCATTGATTCAATCTCCCAGACCTTCCTCAAAGGAACTAGGCTCTAATACCAATTGTTGGAATCAAGGAACACTGAGAGGGGGAGGTGAATTAGTTTTCTACCGGTTATTAAATTTTTTGACTTAACCTTAAACCACCGAAAGCATAAGCATGAAACTGAAATACAGAAACACAAAACAATCAACCATAAAATCATAACACCAAGATTTTTACGCGAAAACCCAAATGGGAAAAACAATGGTGGGATTTGAACCCACAATATTATTCCACTATGGCCAGTAGAAAAAAAATATTACATGAGGGGGAATGCACAAGCATTCAGGCACACTACCTTGAGCTCACTGCCTAGAGCTCACTGCTCAATCACAATAAGGGCTACAACCCCGAAAGGCTCACTGCCTTATAGATCAATTATAGTGATGGATTACAATGAATGAACTCAAAAATAACATCTAAAAATGCTTGGATGAGCTCTGGTTAAGTGCCAAATCTTTGACTGTATTTGTTCTACAACTCTACTTTGTTTTCTGTCTCAGTCAGCTATTAGATCAAGAATGCACATGTGAAACTGCACTACAAATTAATCTTGATCACCACTCACTCGCATACAATCATATCACACACTAAAAATATCTTCTCCATTGGTCTTATATATCCACAATCACAAAATAAACAATTATCAAGTTGGCCTATTGATGTAACGTGTAGAATTGAGTTGGCTTGACCAGATCATGAAAAAGATGATAAGATTAAATTTCTATGTCAGCCATATCATCCCATGCACGATTCATAACATTGCAATAACTGGAAATCTTTCAGACTAGAACTACTCTGCTTAACCTAAATTATCGCTTAACTGGTTACCGGTTCACATCCACTTTCAGTTGTCAAGATCCGTGATCACCAGATGGGATTCTTAAGAAGAGTTGCCATCAGTGATAACCCTAAACCATTAATCAAGCATCAATAACCACTAGATGAGTGTCAATTTCCAATACTAACATCCAAGGAACTTAAAATATAGGCAACAACAACTGAAAACTAGCCACATAAGCCATAACCAAAAAACACAGAATCAAGGCTCAACCATTAAACACAAACTCACCAGAGGCTACCATCAAAACACAAGGCTAAATTAGTAGGATACATATAGGGAAGGGTGTCATCACTTCTCATCAACAAAGGTTTTCCTGGTAGTCTCTAGACCTCCATGCCTATCAACAAGGGTTTCCCTAGTAGTCTCTCTCTAGATCTTGGCACCCAAGTGATACCCATGCGGAACCAACTCAACCTTTTTGTGAAGACAAGGGAGTATAGTTATGCCAACAAGGCCTTCCCAACTCATCCTGAGACTGAACTAGCACTCTAGGCCTTGAGTGGGGCTCCAAACATTTTCTTATCTTTTTAAATGAGAAAGGTGCCCAAACCCCTAAATCAATTAATTAATATTATCACTAGCTTACAAAAAAACTTCCAATGAGATTCCCCGGTAATATATCTCTAGACCTTGACACTCACTTGGAAGCCACTCCCCTTATCATGTTCCTAAAACCTATGGTAAATACATCAATATAAAATAATCTCAAAGAATCACATGACAATACTTTCAAAGGTTCCATTTACAAATTGAACCATAATTCATATCTGATTCCATAAAGACAATATCCATAAACCTCATACAACAATTTAACCATGAAACCAATAGTCTAAAAGCATGGTACATTTGAAACATGATTCCAACATTTCACTGCAAGATATAACAATTTCTCTCAAAATCCATAATGCAAACATTTATCAAAATCTAAAATGAAAATAAAACATTAAAATTGGAAACATCATAGGGAATCACATAAATCTCAAAATCAAGCCTCTAGTTCAACATAGACTCAAAAAATTAACTGGGTAGAATTAATTGGCACATTCAATAATTACTCAGGCAGCTTTGCAAGACCTTTTGGCACCTCTGTGACTCAGAATAGTGCAGAGTAGTGCATATGAAATTTAAAATAGTGCATCCAAAACAAACTATGGCACATATACAACTCAAAAGAATACTTTTGTTAACCAATTTAGTGCATACAACTAATAGTTTGGTGCATTAACTAACCAAACTAGTGTATACACAAAATTATGTAGCAGAAACGGTGAATAGATTGGTGCATTTGACCACCGTTTTAGTGCATACCTCACAGAAGGAAAAAAAAACTAAGAAAGAAATATAAATTAATTAACTAAGTCCTGAAAGATCTTAAAATTGAAAAATGACACTGAAAATGAACGAGGAGCTTGAAAAACCTTATACATGATCCAATAATCAAAATGCAAGCCATAAACACAAATTCTAATCACAAGACTAGCCTAGTAGAGTGGGATCCAAAAATAAAAAATTCCAACAAATCAAAATATTGAAAAAATATAAATACATAAATTCCAAGAGATAAAATTTCCATGGGGATTCAACTCAATACAGTCTCAAGGAAAATGAAAATAAGACTATCCCAACAATTAACAGATCCAAAGAAAGGGAATACAAAGTTTCCAGATTTCCAATAAACGTTTACTTGTACACAACAACATTCATTTTTCCTTTCACCACCATAGTGCAGACAATCCTTTCTTTTAAAACAAAATGCATAAACAAAATTGGATCAGAACCACTGACCTAGAAATTGAAGAAATGGACAAAGAAAGTTGAAAAAAAATGCACAACGAATTTGAAGAAGCCAAACAATCCACAATTCAACAAACTCCTCCCACACACAAACAACAACAATGCAAATAGAAAACCAACTCCAATCTTCAAACATACACAAAATCCATTTCCTCCCAAACCAAAATCAAAATCCAGAAGCTCTTCCAGGCAAAAACTTCATGAGAATATCATTCTTCCATATTTCAAAATTTTCAATAGTCATACTTCATCGCAACCAATATTATTAATAATAATAATATTACTAACCCTTTTTGAAAATCAAAGGAAAATAAATTAAATAATATTATTCTCCAAATACAACTCCCAAAGACCAATAGTAAGAAAGGGTGAGTAAATAAATAATTAAACAAATAGATAAATAATTAAACAATTAAATTAACCAATAAATAAATAAATAATAAAATAAATCAATTGCACAAATAACATAAATGCTCAACTAAATATACTCCCACAAAATAAACATCAATTTATTATAAGCTCTTAATAAATAAATTTATTTATATTTAAATATCCAAACGAACCATCAAAATAATTTAACATCAATAAACTATGTATAATAATTAATTAATTACCTCAACTCATATAATCAATCAAACACGAAATTAAATAAAATACCATGTATCACCTAGAAAAGAAACTCTAGCCAAAAGACTAGGACTGACAAGACCAACAAATCCTAGAGTGTGAAGAGACCTTATGCCATCTTCGACCAACTTGCCATTGGGACTAGATGCACACTTGACCTGTGAAACCAGGTGGAGTCAATGTCTAGTACCTATGTCTTGCAAAATACCAAATGTCTATACAACAATATGTACATTTGCATATATCATAAAACAATTAAACAGGTGAAAGAGAATTGTGACATCACACCTTGGTCATAAGTGAGTGGTATAACATTTTCCCTTTCAAGACCACAATAATGATATAATAATGACAAAATAACATCATTGATAGCCTCATCGTATCCAATATAAGCATGAAGTAGAGTTAGCACATAGCACAACATCATAATGAGTAGATATAAACCACAACACACATATAATGAGTGCACATAGATAACCAAACATATGTCCCATCATCATAATAGTCTTGAATGTATTAGCATCCACATAAAACCATAATGTATCAACTATGAAGAAGCAATGTCTAGCATCAAACTAAAAGCACCATAAATATAAATAATGCCATAAGTATCCATCGAGAGTATCATAAAAGAGTGCACTATGGAAGGGCACTACAACCACAATCTATTCTTTGTTGAGCTCTTGTGGACAATACAAAATTTGAGAGAAACCATATCAAGCAAGATCAATTGAGATAGGAAAAAATGGAGATTAAACCCTACTAAGCATGTGAATGGTATAATATTTCATGTTTTTGATATTTTGCATGTTTTAGGTTCTTCATTGGTGTATGGTTGATCTTAATTATAGAACTAGGGTTTTTATTGTTGGAAATATTACATTATTATAGACAATGAAAGATTGTGGACATTTCAATAAGGATATTGAGAAGGTTGTTGATGATTATGGACATAACTGATTAAAGATGATTTACTATCTTGATATTATTATTTTGTCATTGATGTCAAGAAATTGATTTTCTAATTCAATATGATGTTGCCATATCTTGAGAAGTATGATATGAAGATTATAAAGTAGTTGGTAAAGACACAAGAAATAATATGATGAATAAGGGGATAAGTTATTCAATGGGAAACTACTACTGAGTCAGACAATGATGAGATCTTGATGTTTTAGATTGTTTTAACATCATACATATGTTGTAAAATGTAAAGGTTAATACTATACTATGTTATCAGGCAAAGAACCTAGTCGGTAAACCCTAAGGAACCTAGTCAGTAAACCCTAAGGTTATCACTACCGGTCAATGAAGGCAGAATGTCTATCGAGTGAAGTTTAGTATTCACCAAGTTGTAACCGAGCTATAACAGAATGCATTAAATTTTTACATGTGATATTTAATGAAAGAAGCTAATGAGATGAAGTGGATCAATGATTGGTAAGCCGTGGAAGAAGTTTGTTAACGAATCTAAGGCAATGGAAAGTCGGCAGGAAGATCTACAGCTCAGATTGAACCGTATTACCCTAACACAAGTTCCAAGGTGAAAATACAAGTTCCAAGGTAGGGTAAAACATTTTCAGATCGAAAGATACATTGAACCTGGACAAGATTGAAGATCTGATGGCTATGATTGATCATGGGAAATGTGATCAAGGAGATTAAGTGGTTACCTAATTGTTTATAAATAGGAAACTATTGATAAACAATGTATGCGGGCAAGTGTATGCATAGGGATGCTACATAGTGATTACCGAGCATAGAAACTTGAAGACCTATTAGAATAATAGAGTATTGATGCCCAATAGATAGACAAGATTAGTTCTATGTCTAGATTGTATTGAACAAATAGGAATCTGCTTTAGCATTTTAGATGTTAAGTTGTAGATAGATTTTCATTACTGTTATTTTGTGAAAGTGATAGGAAATCTCTTAACTGAGTGGACTTAACAGTCTTATATGTAAATCCTCTAGCAAGGTGACATTCTGATTGAGTGTTTGAAATCCTTTGACAAGGTCACTTCTAACAATGTGAAGATCCTAACAGATCTGAGGGAAATCCCTTAACCGGGTCACATCTAGCAATGTGTTTGTAATCTTTAACAGGATTTGCTTTTAACCAAGCATACTCTAGAAGAGTATATTTCTTAGTGGGTCCAAAATCCCACAGTGGTTTTTCCCTATTTGGGTTTCCAAATTAAATTTGGTGTAATGAGGTTTATATTGTTCATATGCTTTTGAGTTTGCATGTTTGATATTTTTTGGTTATATAACTGATATATGTGTTACCGAGGTTGAATCTGATGTTTTTATGGATAATTAAGTTTGTATGATTCACCCCCCCCCCTCTCATCTTGTTGGGTATTGGATCTATACTTATATTAAGTATCAGAACTATCAATTGGTATCAAAGCTTTGGACTCTGAAAGGAAAGTTTAAAGGCACTTGAGTTAAAGATCCAAAGATGTATAAGAGGGATGCACCTAAGCTGAATAAGTCAAGTTTCTCTACATGGCAGAAAAGGATGAATCTACATCTATCAGGAGTTGGAGAATATGCTATATACTATCTGGAGAATGATTTTGTTGCACCGAGCACCTATCCATTGACTATGGAAGAGATAAAGGTGAAGCAAGAACAGATTCAAGCAATGATTGAAATAACATCTGCATTGACCGATTTAGAGTTCAATGATCTAGAAGGCTGCAATGATGCAAAGGCAATGTGGACTAACTCATATCTGTATATGGAGGAGATGAACATGTTCAAAGAGAAAAATTAGATAGTCTACGAGGACAACTTGAATCTATGAGGATGAATGAAGGTGAGAACATAACCCAGTAGAGTAAAAGACTAAAGGAGATTGTAAATCAAATCAAAGGAGCAGGAGGAACTATTGAAGAAAAGGATGTAACAAGTAGATTGTTAAGAACCCTTCTACCTGCCTATGCAATCCGAGTCTCTGCAATCAATGAATTGAGGTTTGTACCTAATATGCCAGTTTCCTTGGATGCTACTATTGGTAAGCTACATGTATTTGAGTTAAGTAATTTTGAGAATAGTGGGTCATCGGTAAATAAAGTTGAATATGCATTTAGTTCTTTTCATATGAATAAATCTAATGATTACAATGAAAGAAAGTATAAGTACTCTGAAGGAGATCACAGTGGAGCAAGTGAAAGATTTCAGAAGAACATGGAGGAGGTACACAAACTGTATGAAGAAATTAGAAAGCAAGAAGAGTTTGAAGCACTATTGGCCAAAAGGTTATCGAGAGGCAAAGGTAAGTATAAAGGGAAACTACCTTTGAAATGTTTCAATTGTGATAAGATTGGACATATGGCTTATAACTATCCTAACAAAGATTTTACTGAAAAGAGAGATTACCGAGATGACAGACAGAAAGATAACCATTACAGAGGACACCGAGACTTCAGAAGAAGAGATAGAAAGACATGCTTAATAGCTGATGAGGAATCTAACGATGATAAATTAGATGAGATAGATACAGAGGAAGTTGTTTATGTGGCTATCAAGGATGGATCAGATGAAGAAAGGTATGAAGAAAAAGCCCTAATATCTCACATAAACACTAATGATTCTTGGATTATAGATAGTGGATGCTCACATCATATGACAGGAGATAAACACAAGTTTGTTATGTTAGAAGATTATGACAGAGGCTATGTTAGATTTGGTAATGATGCACCATGTCCGGTAAGAGGTAAAGGATCCATAACACTTCTTGATAATGCAAGATGCAATGATGTTTATTGGGTTGAAGGTTTGAAATACAATTTGTTGAGTGTAGCACAACTAAACAACATAGGTTACCGAATAGAATTTCAGAAAGGAATTGTCAAAGTTCATGACAACAATGGAAAGTTAGGTACTACAGGACACAAAAAAAAGGTAATACATTTCACCTTGACTCAACTCACAATAAGTGTTTGCATGCAAAGATTGATGATACTTGGTTATGGCATAAAAGGTTTTGTCATGTTAATTTTGATAATCTGATCAAAATAAGTAAGAAGCACTGAGTAAGAGGTCTATTGAGTCTTGAAAAACCTAAGAATGCTATGTGCTGAGGATGCCAGATGGGTAAGTTGACAAGATCAAGGTTTACAAGTAAGTCCTACACTTCTAAGGGAATTTTAGATCTTGTGCACACTGATCTTTGTGGTCCTATGAAAGTTCAAAGTTATTATGGTGATAAGTATTTCATATTATTTGTGGATGATTATTCAAGGATGATGTCAGTAATGTTTTTAAAAGAAAAATTAGAAGCTTTCAAATGTTTAAATGGTACAAGGCTAGAGTTGAAAATGAAACAGGAAGATAACTGAAATGTCTTAGATCAGATAAAGGAGGAGAGTTCACATCTGATGAGTTCAAACTATTTTGCAATGATCATGGTATTAAAAGACAAGTCTCTACACCGAGAACTCCATAGCAGAATGGAATAGCTGAAAGAAGAAATAGATCTATTGTGGATTGTGCTAGAACACTGATGATTGAGAAGAAGGTTCCACAAACATTTTGGAGAGAAGCAATAAGCACATTTGTTTACACCTTGAATCGAGTTCAATTGAGGAAAGGTACTTTGAAGACACCTTATGAAATCTGGTATGGCAAGAAACCTAATGTAAGTTATTTTAAGATCTTTGGAAGTAGATGCTATGTTCATAAAGATGATAGAAATGTTCATAAAGATGATAGAAATGGCAAGTTTGATCAAAAAAGTGAAGAAGGAACATTTCTAGGATATTCTTCTAGAAGCAAAGCATTTAAATGTTTGATCAAATCATCTAACAAAATAGTAGAAAGTGCAAATGTGAAAATTGATGAATTTGCAAAAAGAAACGATGAAGGAAATTCCAAAGAACCAGAAGATTATGATGAATTTGTCTATGTGCAACTGAGAAGTCCTACCGAGATAACTATTGAAGAAAATGAAGAAAATATCCAGTTATTGAGTGATGAAGAAGATCATACAGAGCCTACCGAGCCTGTATTAGCCAAGTATGTTAGATGACATCATGCTCCAAGTCAGATTATAGGAGATAAGGATGATCCAGTGATGACAAGGAACAAACTGAGATAGAACACATGTTTGATATCTGAATTTGAACTGAGAATAGTGAAAGAGGCATTTAACAGTGAAGATTGGATAAATGCTATGATAGAAGAGATTGATCAAATCAAGAAGAATGACACATGGACACTGGTCCCAAGACTGAAGGACAAAAATGTAATCAGTACAAAGTGGATCTTCAGAAACAAGCTAAATGAAAAAGGTGAGGTCATTCAGAATAAAGCAAGATTAGTTTGCAAAAGTTATGCCCAAGAAGAAGGAATTGATTATGGTGAGACTTTTGCACCTATTTCTAGACTTGAAGGAGTAAGAACATTGTTGGCATATGTTGCTTTCAAGAACTTCAAGGTATATCAAATGGATGTCAAATCTGCATTTCTGAATGGAATATTAGAAGAAGAAGTTTTCATTGAACAACCTGAAGGATTTGTTGAAGACAATGATAAAGATCAGGTATGTAAATTGAACAAAGCTTTATATGGTCTGAAACAAGCACCCAGAGCATGGTATGAGAGATTGCACTCTTATTTGATTAAGATTGGTTTTATAAGAACAAGTGAGAACAATAACATGTACATGAAGAATGATGAAAATGGAATACTAATCTCAGCCATATTTGTTGATAATATTATATTTTATGGAAATGACTCTTTATGCAAGAACTTTGGAAATGAAATGAGCAAAGAATTTGAGATGTCATTAATTGGTGAGATAAAGTATTTTATAGGTTTACAGATACTGCAAATGAAAAATGAGATTTTCATTACTCAATCCAAGTACATAAAGGAAATCTTGAAGAAATTTGGAATGGAGGATTTAAAACCAGTAAGTACTCCTATGACTACCAATTGTAAACTATCAAATAATGATGAATCTACATCTATTGATGAGACACTCTACCGATCCATGATTGGAAAACTACAATATGTTGTTCATAGTAGGCCAGATATAGCACATGTAGTAGGTATTGTTGCAAGATTCTCTGCAGATCCTAAGGAAACACACATGACAGCAATCAAAAGAATTTTCAGATACTTAAAAGGCACTGAAGAGTAGGCTTAGTATATCAGAAAGGAAATGATTTTGATTTAAAAGTTTATACTGATGCTGATTGGGCATGCAACATTGATGACAGGAAAAGCACAAGTGGAGGAGCTTTCTTTTTAGGAGAAAGACTAGTGAGTTGGCTTAGCAAGAAACAAGGATGTGTTTCTTAGTCAACAACGGAAGCTGAATATGTTGCTGCAACACTGAATTGTACCAACATTGCATGGATCAAACAACTATTGGAAGGTATAAATGAGAAAGTTACTGAGCCAGTAACTATATTCTGTGACAATACTAGTGCCATTAATATTTCAAAGAATCCTGTTATGCACTCTAAGACAAAGCACATATCTATCAAATATCATTATCTTAGAGAAGAAGCTTAAGAGAAAAAAGTCGTATTGGAATATGTTAGCACAAAGGAGCAAATAGTAGATATCTTCACCAAGACACTACCAAAGGACACTTTTGAATATCTCAGAAATAAGTTAGGGGTCCTACCCCTATCTTCTACTCACTGACCAAGTTTGGTGAAAGCATCAATTCGATGACTCTATTGAATATCTTTTGGGGAGTTGATGCTGGAGTGATACACTTTAGAATGTTTTCTAAAAGTGTATTGGAATTAATTTTACAGAGAATGTTATAGAGAACAGGAATTGAAGATAAATGCTCTGACCGAGACTCAGTTGATACACAACAACAGGACATAACTTCTTATAGAAACAAATTATGTTTTAGTTCTTTTCTTTTTGGCATTGTTGTCAAAGGGGGAGAAGACGTACCAAGAGGGAGAAGACCTACTAAGGGGGAGAAGACTAAGAGAATATATGGGAGAATTGAGAAAAGACTACAGATTGAAATAAAGACTGAAAACAGAAGAGAAGTCTAATGTATGGGGGAGAGCATTTCAAGCATTTCAGAATCACATCAATTTGAATCTTTTAAAGGTCAAATCAATTGGTTTTTCCATCAATGCCAAAGGGGGAGATTGTTGGCAATATTACATTATTACAAACAATGAAAGATTGTGGACATTTCAATAAGGATATTGAGAAGGTTATTGATGATTATGGACATAACTGATTAAAGATGTTTTACTATCTTGATATTATTATTTTGTCATTGATGCCAAGAAATTGATTTTCTAATTCAATATGATGTTGCCATATCTTGAGAAGTATGATATGAAGATTATAAAGAAGTCAGTAAAGACACAGGAAAGAATATGATGAATAAGGGGATAAGTTATTCAATGGGCAACTACTACTGAGTCAAACAATGATGATATCTTGATGTTTTAGATTGTTTTAACATCATACATATGTTGTAAAATGTAAAGGTTAATACTATACTATGTTATTAGGCAAATAACCTAGTTGATAAACCCTAAGGTTATCACTATCGGTTAATGAAGGCAGAATGTCTACTAAGTGAAGTTTAGTATTCATCGAGTTGTAACCGAGCTATAATAGAATGTATTAAATGTTTACATGTGATATTTAATGAAAGAAGCTGATGAGCTAGAGTGGATCAATGATTGGTAAGCCATGGAAGAAGTTTGTTAACGAATCTAAGGCAATGGAAAGTTGGCAGGAAGATCTACAACTCAGATTGAACCGCATTACCCTAACACAAGTTCCAAGGTGAAAATACAAGTTCCAAGGTAGGGTAAAACATTTTCAGATCGAAAGATACATTGAACGTGGACAAGATTGAAGATCTGATGGCTATGATTGATCATGGGAAATGTGATCAAGGAGATTAAGCAGTTACCTAATTGTTTATAAATAGGAAACTATTGATAAACAATGTATGCGAGCAAGTGTATGCACAAGGATGCTACATAGTGATTACCAAGCACAGAAGCTTGAAGACCTGTTAGAATAACAGAGTATTGATGCCCAGCAGATAGACAAGATTAGTTCTATGTCTAGATTGTATTGAACAAATAGGAATCTGCTTTAGCATTTTAGATGTGAAGTTGCAGATAGATTTTCATTACTGTTATTTTGTGAAAGTGATAGGAAATCTCTTAACTGAGTGGACTTAATAGTCTTATATGTAAATCCTCTAGCAAGGTGACATTCTGATTGAGTGTTTGAAATCCTTTGACAAGGTCACTTCTAACAAAGTGAAGATCCTAATAGATCTGAGGTAAATCCCTTAACCGGGTCACATCTAGTAATGTGTTTGTAATCTTTAACAGGATTTGCTTTTAACTGAGCATACTCTAGAAGAGTATATTTCTTAGTGGGTCCGAAATCCCACAGTGGTTTTTCCCTATTTGGGTTTCCACGTTAAATCTGGTGTAATGAGGTTTATATTGTTCATATGCTTTTGAGTTTGCATGTTTGACAGTTTTTGGTTATATAACTGATATATGTGTTACCGAGGTTGAATTTGATGTTTTTATGGATGATTAAGTTTGTATGATTCACCCCCCCCTCTCATCTTGTTGGGTATTGGATCTGTACTTATATTAGGTATCAGAACTATCATTTATGTGGTTGGATCTTTGTTGGTTTTGCAATAGTTTATCATTCCTTTTTCACACACACACACACACACTTATATAATACTAAGTATTTAGATATGTGCAAGAAAAATCATACTACAATATACTATGTTTTGACAAACAAGAGAAGTCAAATATAACATATATTCAAAACATTTCATAGGACACCTCAAATAAATGCAAGATGGTATTTGTAGTGATTTTATTTATGTTGTATATGAATGTTTATGAAGGATCATTAAGTAGATTTTTTTGCATTATATAATATATTTGTTGCAACTTCTTGCTTGATGTTTTAATTGTTTTATATGAATTATTACCAATAATGTCCTATTCTTCAAAACCTTCGACATACATTTCAAAACATCAAATACCAATTATTTGTAGTATAGGAAGTAGGAGTAGATTAATACTTGTTGTTCATGATTCAATATTGCAAATAAAGGATGAATCTTTAGTAAAATTAAATGTTACATTTTCTATGAATCATTTCCAACATGTCCCTAGACTCCCTACTTTGCCAAAGTCTATCAAGTTATAAATGAAACTATCTCAAGGAATTGTAGCACTACCATTATCAAACCTAACAAGAACCGTCCCATCTTAAAGGTATGGTATAGTGGAAGTAGTGATTCCTTATATGAAAGATGTCATATGGAATGTATGTATGTGTGTATGTATGTATGTATGGATGTATGTATGTATGTATGTATGTATGTACATATGTACGTACGTACGTATGTATGTATGTATGTATGTATGTATGTCTGTATGTATGTATGTATTCATATGTGCATATATACCTATATATGTATATGTATGTATGCATATGTACATCTATATATATATATGCATGAATGTATGTATGTATGCATGCATGCATGCATGTATGTATGTATGTATGTATGCATGTATATGTACATATATACATATATATGTATGTATGTATATGTACATATATACATGTGTGTGTGTGTACAATAAGCAATCATTAGTCATATTCAAAACACTTAGAGCAGTCATAGAGATCTTTCTAGATGACAATGGTTGATAATTGCATTAGAGGTCATTAACTCCACAAAGTATAGATCAAGCATTATAGAAAACTTCAAGTTCATTCAGCAAATACAATGCGAAGAAAAAGATCACAACTTCAACAAGATGAAGGTAGCATCAAGTTTAAAGAGAAAAGTCTTCTATCAAACAACATAAAGGCTAACAATAATTCACAACCCAAGCATCTAAAGCTCACAAACCTATAACTATTATGTATAGAGTATAAGTATGATTAGGATGGCCTTGAGAGAAGAGATTGCATACCCTGTCATGGTTAGAAGTCATGGATATAAAAGGCATAGATCTAGTGGAAAGAAGAGAAAAAAAGGTATGAGTATGAACCATGATTAGAAAGTCATTATGACTCAGAATTGTCAACAATTCCAAATAAAGATAGTAATATTGAAGCTCTGAGATAGTCATATTGTCTTTCTCAGTGATTGAAGACATAGTGTTACAGTTCTAGGAGCATTAAAAAAGGAAATCAAGCCTTTGAAAGATTTTTTTAATCTTAGTCTATAAAGGCCTAAGAACAGTATTGATAGTGAATATAGATAGCCAACACAAGGTATTGTTACCTTGTTATAGATATTAATACACAGTCCTTAGCCATAATACTCATGCCAAGAACAACAATGACATTTACAATCATAAGATATCTCACAAGTACAATCAATTGTCAAAGAAAGGGAAGACAGTCCATGGTGTAAAAAAAAAACCATCCTATAGCTAAGTCTATCCTTCATCACTAGTCAAAAGTTGTGCATGTGCAGATATAAATGATCAAAGGGGATAGTAAAAGGACTAAAGTAGAAAAATACTATACTTGTGACAAAGCTATTCACTGTAAAAAATACAAATTTAAGCCCTATCCTAGAGAAATCAATGCCATATATCAATACAAACAATGCTTAAGATATAGTACACAAAGATGGCCAAGATAAGGGTTTGAAGCATAGTATGAGCATTAAGAAGACAAAATTCAATGACCTATTTTTTGGATTCAATAAGACAATCACAGGTAGTAAGACTTTGTCACAGTTATAGTAATATCAGTAGCAGATCAGAATATAGATGCGGTCATGATGAACATTAAATCTTGAAGTTGCCAACTATAAAAAAACCATTTCCAAATAATGAAGTCTTTTGAACTTGAGATATTTTGTATTAAATCAAAATCCTACACCTTTTGAAGACTCAATAAAAATTCAAGGGATAGTCATAAGTCCTTATTTCATGCAAACCACATAAGAAGGACTCTCAAGTAATAAAGATATCATGTATCAATTAAGATTTATAAAAGAAGGGATCTCCGAGTAAAAGAACAACAGTATAGGTGCATTTCAAGACTTCCCATGAATGAAGTACCTATTTCTTATTTTCACCTTCAACTCAATTAGGCAAAGATGGAACAGTGTGTACAATAGATGGTGATCACTATTAAGAAACAAAGAGCTTAAGTTCATTAAAGCAATTACAAAGGCTATTTGTTTACAGAAACATTGAGATGCACATAACAAATGATCACAATCCTAGAAGTGTCATGAAAAGAACATGAAATATGTGCTAAGAGTTTATAAAAATATAAGTTGCTATCAACTAAAGCACTTAATTCATTGCAAATATTCATAAGCAACAAAGAATATACAATGGAACATAAAGAATTGTTTTCTTTAATGATGAATATTAAAGGTACAATGTCCCACACAAGCCATGGGAAATGACTAAAGAAATGCATTATAAAATAAAACAATGCATTATAAAAGAAAACAATGCATACAAAAATGAAGCATAAGAGAAAATGGATGTGTCATTAGCTATAATGAAAAATCCCATAGTTGAGTGTTGACGAATCCCACAGTTGAGTGTTGACGAATCCCACAATTGAGTGTTGCATTTCTAGTGTTAGTTTGCTTCGCCATCTAGGAATACCTGCAAGGAGATCAGAGAGATTGTCTTAGAAGCTCGAGATTCCAAATCTAATCTTAAACATCATCAAAAGATACACAGTCTACTTTCATAATGCATCATATCAGCTATGTAATCATTACATGAATCAAAGAGGAAAATAGAACAAATCAAAATTCATTTTTTTATCTAACATGTTTTTTCATTGTGCAAGTACAGGTTTGATATCCATCATTGAGAAATTTTACATTCACATTGGTATCATAAGCTACAACATGTGGGGTAAAATAGGCTCCTACAAGGGTTGAGCCCATCATGTAATTATTTATGCTATTATTATTGGCAGATATTTAGTGTGATATCCTACATGACATAGTGATTCAATCAAACATGAATTTATCATTCATAGCAATGAAATGGTGAGTTCATTGATATAAATAACAAATTGATGCTCAATGGGACCAAGGTTTCATGAAAGATAGAAATACTCACCAATGACATTTTTATAGATGATCACAACCACTATCAAATATAGTGAGCTTATGCTACATAGTGATTTATAACACTTTATATGGCAAAAAGGGATGTGAATACAATCCTCAATAAAGTACAAACAAACTGAGGAGCACTCAAAGACCAAGGTATGTAATACAAAGATCAGTATGCATACAATATATGAGCAACACCCTTCATTGATCACAATACAGTGAGTGAAGCAACCATGACAAGAAGATAGTCACATAGCAACCTAGTGGTCTGAACATAGAAAAATAGCAGCATAAAGGTTTAAGATTTGAACACATCTCTTTGGGAATCATTCATGCACAATAGATAAAGGACAAAATCTATTTATAGATCAACATTGTTTAAAAGATCAGAGATATTGGAAGGTCAAATTTATTCATCAAGAAGATAGACCCCTGCCAAAAGAGTAAATATTAGTGATATTGCTAAAAAGCAGCTCTGAATCACTTTCAAGCTTATAGAGATTAATTACAGGCCTTAAAACAATGATGATAGATAAAACCATAAATTTTTTTATGAACAACCCATATGTGACAGACTCATGAAATTCAAAAGGAGAGATACAAACAATGAGCATAAGGTCCTAGGTCATCACCGAGATAGAGCTACAGCAAACCACAAAGGTCATGATCTAGGGCATATGTCTATAAGGAGCAGTACATTGATGATGACAATCAAAGGAGTCACCCAACACTCAAAGTAGCAGTAAGAACTTAGGGGTATAGTAAGAATATCCATAAAAGTCAACTTCAAAAGGCAGAGAGCTCTCCAAAAGTAAAGATGCAGTCTTTAGGAATAAAGAAGATAGTCATAAACCTTTGAGAAATTCCACATAAGCATCCCCAACAATGTTTTGATAGTGGTAGCAATAGATTATTGAATCCAAGTTACAGCTATCAAAGACATATAGACAGTGAATAGAGAAGACAACCATTTAGCAAAGCCTTTGGTTTGGTCATATCCAATAGAGAAGTCTCTTCTTACAGAGAACAGTCCAAGATGCATAATGATAATCATTGAAAACAACCTCATACATTAATGCAACACCAAAATATTGATTATGGAGATTGCACACGGTCATAAGCATGCCATGATTTTGTCATGAGGACAAAAATCCTATACAAAGAGTCCTCATACAAAAGAATTTCAATGAATTTCTCAGAGACAGTTTTGTGAATATCATGGCCAAAGTAGTATCAGTCCTTAATACATACAGTCAGTGACAATCACAGAGGAAAATGAACAAAGTGCCAAAGAATGGTCAATAGATCAAAAGCCTTAACTAAGATTAGAAGAAGCCCAAGATGGTGTAACTGTTAGAAGGGCATGACAGTAAAACAAACACAAAAGTCCTGAGAGATCACAACCAATAAAAATACTTTATATAATCATGTGCTCTCAATTGGATCAGAGTAGAAAATGACAAGACAAAGGGCATATATGACATAATTAGCCAAAATAAGGATCACTGAGACAAAATAGACCAAATCATATTGATAGTATATAGTCCTAGAGACAAGAGTTAAAGGACAGTAATCAACACTTAATAGTGAAATGTATCAGAACACACAATAGGCGGTTTTGAGTCCTAAAATAGTAAGTGAAGCATGAGGACAAGTTTATATCCCAAAAATAGGATATGGATCATGGGGGTCATAGAGAAGCACATGATGAATGTGCTACATCAAACAATTAATGAGGAAAGAGCAATACACAATCATCTGCAACAATCAAATTCAGTCACCTTAAGGCAAAACAATTATAACAATCCTAAGCCTCTATGAAAGAATAGTAGATAGTGATAAAGAAAAAATAGACCTTGAGATATGCCTTGTGAACACAACATAGAAGAGCACAAGAGGAGCACATTAATAGTATAAAATTAAATAATCAAATGATCTCTAAGGGTAGTGAAAACAATCATAGTCATAGTGCAGGATTTGAAAATATTCATGATTAAAGTAGTTCCAGGTCTAGAAAATGATGCAACTTCATTCTTGTAGAGGGAAATGATTAGATTCCATTATACAAAGCACAAAACTCATGGCATCCACCAAAGAGTAGTCAACAATGTAAATCAGCCCAAGTAACCCCTAAATTCTTTACTATGAACATGATCTCAGATCTACAAACAGTGAATAGTCCTGATGTTTGCTACAACAAATGAAAAACTAGTGTACAAAAAGATGATATCAAAATCATCAATGTACAAATTAACAGTCCAATATAGCAGTGTGGAGCCAAAAAAAAATGATTATGCTGCCAAATGGAAATAAACCATACTCAGAAGGAGCTCTTTCAAAGTAGAAAGGGCTTACCAACATTGGCTTCCATATGCACAGGATCTGCATTTAAAATTTTTCTAGTAAAACCTCCAGAAACCTTCATGGCGATGCAATACCACAGTGAAATAAAGCAAAGATACAACAAATGAGGAATGAAATGAATGGTGGTTCCTTTATTTTAGGGTTTTATTCACCCTAAAGTGTATTTGATTAACTTGGGAATTTTTGCCTATATTCATTTCCATTTTATTCTTCCTTGCATCACATTTTTCCACAACTTAGCGTCAAATTTCTTACGAAAGAATATTGCTAAGTGATATAATGTTTTTCACTTTAAGCATATACCCTTGAGAAACAGTCAAAAAAGGTTATTAAAGATTATTGTTGTAAAATTGATGAAGGGGAGATGATATAGGGAAGTTAGGAACAAATGGAGACAAGTGGGGCATATCTAGGGGCTCTTTATGGGTCAGTTTGAGGATGTTAAGTACTTTCTGAGGAGTCTTCATGTTTGACAAGGTCACATTTGACTTTTTCCACACATGGGAGCTCTTTTGAAGAAGTTTCAATTGCTATTTTTGGGGATTTTTGGAGGTATCCGACCCAAGAAGTTTTTAGTTGCTATTTTCATTTAGCTGTTTGAAAAAGCATAAGTATTCTTCAACCTTCATTTTTGAAGTTAATTCTTACTATTTTCACTTCATGCAACTTGTAATTTGTAGAGTTCTTTTTGTAGAAGGGAATAGTTTGTGACTCATTTTTCAGAGAGTAATACAACATTGTAACACCTTTTGACAATAATAGAACATTGTTAGCATTCTCTTTTTTTTGAAATTGTGTTTAGTGATTGATGTGATGTCTTTATCCTGATAATTGTGTCTCATAGTAGTACCTTTATGTAGAATTACATATATATTTGCAGGTTATAAGTTGTGCTAGTAATATAATCAGTCTTAAGTTGTGAGAAAAACATCATTTCTCCTACTAGGATAGTGAGTATTTAGTCTTCTTATAAATTGTTGATGCAAAGTTTATGAGTTTTGAGTTGTGCAAGAGCAAGCTTTTGTTACTGGTTTTCTATGTGTTGCTATTTGTATAAAGTTTATAAACTAATTTGGTGCATCACCTTTAGGATTAAGTTTCATTTACATGTTTTTTCCTCCTTACTCTTTCCTCTGCAAAGTCATTAGTAAGATAGATTTAGGTTAAGTATCAAGGGAGTCGGCCCTTTCTCTGGAGATCCATTCTCACTACAAGTTTCCTATAGCCTGAGAATGTTCCCATGTGTCACAAGCCTACTGAGTTGATAGCTTAGCAAAGGGTGTAGGTTTAAGTGCTAACAATACCACTTGAGGCTCTCTTTGATGCAGTTATCCTTCAGTTTGCATCACTTTAGAGCCCTATTTTGCATGATATTGAATCAATTTTGATCTTAGTAACCAAGGAGGCATAAAACAACTCATGCAATAGTTCATGCCTATAAAAAAGGAGATTTTAAAGAATTTATAATAGTTCTACATCAACTTAAGACTCCACATGCACGCCCCATCAATCAAGGAGAAGTTTGGCCCCACCTACACTTAATTTATGGAGTTTTGCATTCTTTTATGCATACTTTTCAAATAAATTCAACCTAACAAAGTCTCCTCATGTAGAGTTTAAAGATTAAAGCAAAATAAAGAAATAAAGCACTCAGCTATCTTTAGTTCTGCGAAGGCACATCAGCTCAACCCTTCTTTTTAAGACTTTCTCTATAAGTCTATTTTTCTCCTCCTTTCTTAGGGAGTTCTTTTCTTTTTCCAACTTGTATTGTAGCCTTTGCAAAGCTATTTCAGGCTGAAAAATGCAATTGTAACTCATCTTTTTCAATTCTAGAAGCATTGTAATAGAATTCCTTTCAGTATTCAATAAAGAAGCATCATTATTTCTCAAATGTTTTCTAATTTTCATTATTGTTACGAGTGATTTGATATGTTTTTTGTGTTTTCCCTTCAAAAAACATCTAAATATGTCTCATTTATGCAATGATAGGGTTAGGGATTTCATGTAAATGCAGGTTACAAGCTGTGTTAGATTGCTAAAAGTAGTTTGTAGTTGTGAAACTCAGGTTTCCTTCACACAAACGCTGAAACAAGAGGCCTTCTTGTGAAATATTTATGTATTTCTTGATTTTTCTGAGTTGTGATCATAAAAGCCTCTTTAATTGAGTCTAATTATGATTTTATGATGGCAAATGGAATTACAGCGTTTGGTGCATCATCTCCTCTTAGGATAGATTTAGATTTTAGTTATCCTTCTATCCCTTTACCTAGAAAGTCATTTTTAGGAGGTTCATCAAGGTGAACCAACTCGCACTAGAGATTCACCTTCAATTTGAGCAACCCACGAATCGAATGTGTTTCCATGTTTCATAGGATTGTTGAGATTTTAGCTTAAGAATCATAGTCTAATCATGACAATAGTTTTTTGCACACCCGGTGGGACAGTTTGAACATTTTTAAGTTCAAAGCTTTTCTATACAATTCTAATTTTTGGTGTGAAAATCAGTATTTTTGGCCTTTGGAGGTGAGATTAACACACACACTTGGCAACTCTAAGCTCAAATCTACTGGTTTCAACAGTCTAGGTGCTAGTATGTACATAAGACAAATTTGATTTGTCCTTATTTATGAGATTTTCTATGAATTTGCAGCATATATGAATGTTCTAAGATGTCTTCTTTTCATAGAAAACCATGTTATTACCCCCCATATCATGAGAACACTTCTCCTACTCCCTCTTATCAACCATATCCCAATAACCACAATGCTAGTTTTAGTTCAAATAGCTCTGTTACAACAAGTAATCAACATACTTATCATACTTTCCACCCACCCAACCCTGCTCAATCTTCTTGGTAGCCTAACCAAGCCTATAACTAGACTCAAGAAGCCCCTTTTCTTCCAAATCAACAAGATCACATTCCCAACCAACTCCAAAATGAAAATTTTGGAGTTAATGAAATAAAAAGTATATTGCAAGGCTTCAAAGAGAAAATGAAGGAGATCAAAAGACAACATAAATAGAATGACTTAGATTTTCAAGCTTATCTTAATGAACAACAAGATGAGTGGGCTCATCAAGCGTATATACATGAGTAGGAGGAGTTGACTCATCAAGACCAATTCTATAAGCAATATTTGGTGATGCAATAGAAGCAACATGAGGAAAATATTGCAAAGGAGTTAGTTGCACAAAAAAAAGAAATATGAAGAAGATCAAGAAAGGGAGTTAGTTGCACAAAAAGAGAAACATGAAGAGAGACTAACAACTACAAAATGAGAGTTGATGAAGATTTTTCATGTTGTATTACAAGAGGTAGAGGCACCATCAACTCCTTCTCCTTCATTGCATGAACCTGTATCTAAGCAAAAAGCTAATCTTGCTTGCGTGTTTTGAAATCCATTTTTTGAAATGGGTAATTCCTATGTTCAACACATTATGCTTTATACCAAATGCACCACATGTTAAACCTACAATCTTTGAAGACCAACTTCTCCAAGAGCCTATTTGCGTTCCAACAACCCAAGAAATTGATCTAGTATATCCTATTGTTTTCTAGGAGAGTTGTCATACTGAACAGAGCATGCTGGATAAACGAAGTATAAAGAAATAAAATGGTAACCAATAGGAGGTATTGCCTGATTTATTCAATGAACTTCCACTTTTTGTTGAAGAAGAAGAGGTTGTGCCATGTTCAATACCAACAAACAATCCAAGACAAGAAGATTAAGGTGTCAAGGAAGGTAAACATGATAAGGTTTTTGTTTTCTTAATTGATGAGCTTCCTTGTTTCAATGATCAAGATAAAGAAGACAAGACAAGCTTGGGACAACAAGAAGATAGCCTAATTTTGAAGGATGAAGAGATGGAAATGGAGCAAGTTTTTAGTCAAGGTCGTAAAGTTGAAATACAAAATTTTATTTCTGAAAAACAAGAGTTGGCTGGTCAAGGTAAAAGCTTTGATATTTTTGATATTTGGGATAGCAATTAAGAAGATAACTGTAATGAGAGCATGTTCTTAAACATGATTGAAATTTTTTTCTCAAAGCTTGATGCTAAGCCTCCAATGCCTAGATCAAAAAAATGTGAGAAGGATATTATTGATGTCTCAACAAAGATTGGAAAGAGCTGCAATGAAGTCCAAGTAAGTCCTATTATGTAGAAAACCAAAGAAGACATAGATGAAGACAAGTTTTGGGATGATTTGGAAATATTTTGTTCAAATATGGAGGATAAGACAACATCTTTTGAAGGGGTAAATCATCAGCTGGATGAAGAGGTTGTTTCCAACCAACAAGTTGACATTAAAGAGCTAATCTATGAGGAAAAGATCTGTATTAAAGCTCCAAAATTTTCCTTCTCAAGAGGCTACCCAATTAGATTCTTATCTAGAGTTGAAGCCAGCAAAGCAATACCAATCATGCATTCACTTGAATATGAGCAAGTAGATGAAGATGATCAACCTTCACTCACCTATCCACAAGAGGAAGTTGGCATGAATAATAAGCACAAAGAGGTAGGTGATTGCAATTTTACTCTTGATGGTATTTATCAACATATAATGCATCCCAAATTGGGCAAAAAAGGGTCTTATTTTAGAAAACTAGTGAATGGCCTTGTTTGAGAAAGTTTCATTCTTGGTTAGGGTAGGGTAGAGTAGGTTTCCATTTAGTATTTCCATTCCTCTAAATGCTGGTGCACATGCTTTATTTCAGTTCCTTTCCCTTTCCATAAGTGTTGATGCACAAGATTTAGTTTAGTTTTTGTGAGTCTTGTTGTTGTTCAATGTTGCTAATAGCTAAGTAAAGGTCTGATCTGAGTTTTCCCAAGCCACAAGTTGACTCCTATGCCCAATTGATGCAAAGACTATTGGTTCTAGAAGTTTAGCAAGAAAACATCCCTGAGAGGACGCCAAAATCTTACCTATTTTTGAATATCAGGACAAAAATAGCCTATTAGTGGCTCTTGGTATTTATTTATTTTAAGTTAAAAGGGCCTTTAAATGTGCTGAAATGAGTAAAAGAAAGTAATATTTTTCATTCATCATTGGAGAGATTTAAATTAAATTGGAAATGATAAATAATATCTTTTATTTATTGTTACAATATTAAAAAAATGTAAGTCCAAGAAGTCTTTTGTAAAAAACTCTCACATTAAATATGTATTGGAAATGCAAAAAAGAAGGAAATTTCTACATTGCATGGAGAAAAGGAGGGAATAAAGGAAATTTAAAGTGTTTTTCCATGTTGCAATTCATGGAATACATGAAACATGTCACACTTTGATTTTAGCGTAAAATTAGGATTTGTAAGTCTTTGTTTTGCCATTTTGAGCAGTATCTTGCATGAATATTTTTAGCGTCCAAATCTTTCCAAGCCAAAACATAACCTTGTCAATGCTATCAGAGAGTTTCCATTGCTTAATCTATTGTTGGTTTGAAAGAAGAGTCATATCTTCATTTTTATTTTCTAGTTTCAAGAGGTGGAAGTGTGTCTTCAGAAGATTTGGGTGTGAAAGGTGAGTTATGACAGAGGAAAGCATGTAAGAGTTCTTCATTTTAA
This sequence comes from Cryptomeria japonica, assembly GCF_030272615.1. Taxonomy (NCBI): domain Eukaryota; kingdom Viridiplantae; phylum Streptophyta; class Pinopsida; order Cupressales; family Cupressaceae; genus Cryptomeria; species Cryptomeria japonica. The sequence goes on from NC_081410.1 coordinate 257,555,788, forward strand.
TCCATTAAACTCTCATACAAAGCCATGCAAGAGAATGCAAAGTTACCATGAAGTTAGCCTTTGGTATGGATTTTGAGCTAAAGTTGTAGTTTTATGCAAAAAAGAAAACCCTAGCCTTCAATGTGAAGAAGTGGTTTGAAGAATTCTAGGGTGTATCAAGAGTTGAACAAATCTAAACAACATGATATTAGGCTCTTTGTCTCCATGTACATAAATGAAAGGAGGTATGATAACTATTGCTCCCTATATTAATGGTAGATTGAATGCATTGCATGCATATTTTATGAGTACTAGAGGTCTTTCATGATTATCCAAATAAGTATATGGTATGAATAATGTTGAGCTTCTTGTACTTGACACAATCTATAGAAATAAAGTTGAGAGATCTTGCATTTAATAATAATGCTTGTGAAAGATATGGTTATATTCTCATATATTTGAATAGTTGTATGACAAAAATTCTCTTTGAAAGAAAGGAAAGATAACTTTTAAGGGTTTTTATTAGCACCGAAGAGCAAAACTGAGCAGATTTGAAATTCATATCAAAGAGCAACCAATAGATCCTATTTTCAATCAAGGGTCATACAAAGATATCTTTCATAAGATACAAATCTCTTTAACAGAGTTATGAAAGTACAAAAGACCACACAATACTTTCTAAGCAATACCAGACTTAAGGAAGTGTTTACAATTAAACAGTGACTTTGTGTCCTAAAGGAAAATATGATAATGATGTTTCTCAAGGATATTGCACTCAGTGACCAACATGGTCAGAAAAGAATAAACAACACAGATCAGTAAAAGCCAAAAATGCAGTCAATGAAAGCCCAAAGTATAGGAGAAGCCACAATAAAACTAAAGAGTCAAAGTCATCTAAAGCACAAAGGTCCATTTAAAGAGTATATACATCAAAGGATTCAAGAAAAGAACAACTAAAGCTAATATGGTTTTAGTCACAAGAGCAGTGCCCTAAAGCTAAAAATACAACCCATTGATTGGAAAATAGTGAATAGGAAAGAAACATAGTCATTGGAGTCATGTAGTATGTGTAAGTTACAAGAAAAAGTCATTTCACAAAATGAGGACAGAGACAGTCCTAATAGACACATATACCCCTTGTACAAAGATCACTCTCAAAGGCATGATATAAAATGTTCACTAAGGATTACCATCAGACTTTATTATAGTTTCAAGATAGTTGCAAGATTAGAAGGTATCATATGTGGCAGACCATGATCTCATGGAGCATAGTGAATAAGGATAACAATGCTTAGAGGTTTTTATAGTAAAAGGCATAGTACAAGCTTTCAAGGGCACAATCAAGGAAACTTTTAACAGTGCTCAAACAATGCATTAGCAATCAAAGGCATGACATGGGAACTCTCATATTCCCCATAGCACAAATCAGTCCCAACAAGATAATGAGCATTGTTCTAGAGGTAAAATACAATACATAAAGAATGCAAATATTAGCATAAGCTTCAAACCCTAGAGAGAGGTTACACAAAGCTTGAAGGTTTTAAAACAGTAAGCAGTCATTAGTCATCTTTAAAACACTTAGAGAAATCACATAGATCTTTCTAGATGGCAATGGTTGATAATTGCATTAGAGGTCATTAACTCCACAAAGTAAAGATCAAGCATTAAAGAGACTTCAAGTTTGTTGAGAAAATACACTCCAAAGAAGAAGATCACAACTTCAACAAGACAAAGATAATATCAAGTTTAAAGAGAAAACTCTTCTATCAAACAACATACAGGCTAACAGTAATTCACAACCCTAGCATCTAAAAGTCACAACCCTATAACTATTACAGGACAAAGCATAGGTATCATTAGCATGGCCTTGAGAGAAGCAACTGTGTACCCTATCATGGTTATAAGTCTTGGATATAAAAAGGCATAGAGCTAGTGGTAACAAGAGCAAAAAAGTATCAGTCTGAACAATGATTAGTACAATCATTATGACTTAGAATTTTGAACAATCCCTAGTAAAGACAATCATATTGAAACTTTGAGATAGTCATATTGTCTTTCTTGGTGATTGAAGACATAGTGTTATAGTGCTAGAAGAAATAAAAAAGGAAGTCAAGCCTTTCAAATATTTCTTTTACTCTTAGTCTATAAAGGCCTAAGGACAATATTGATAGTGAAGCCAGAAAACCAACACAAGGTATTGTTACCTTGTTATAGATATTAATATGTAGTCCTTAGCCATAGTACTCATGCCAAGAACAATAGTGACATTTACAATCATAAGATATCTCACAAGTACAATCAATTGTTAAAGAAAGGGAAGACAACCCATGATGCTAAAAAAACACCATCCTATAGCTGAGTCTATCCTTCATTAGTAGTCAAAAGCAGTGCATGTGCAGATATAAATGATCAAAGGGGATAGTAAAAGGACTAAAATAGAAAAATAATATACCTATGACAGAGCTATTCACTGTAAAAAATACAAATTTAAGTCCTAACCTAGAGAAATCAAGGCCATATATCAATACAAATAATGCATGAGATACAGTACACAAAGATGGGCAAGATAAGGGTTTGAAGCATAGTATGAGCATCAAGAAGACAAAATGCAATGACTTATCTTTTGGATTCAATAAGACAGTCATAGATAGTAAGACTTTGTCATAGTTATAGTAATATCAATAGCAGATCGGAATATGGATGTAGTCATGATGAACATTAAAACTTGAAGCCACCAACTATAAAAACACCATTTCCAAATAATGAAGTCTTTTGAACTTGATATATTTTATATTAAATCAAAATCCTACACCTTTTTAAGACTCAAGAAGACTTCAGGGGACTGTCATATGTCCTTATTTCATGCAAACCACCTAAGAAGGACTCTCAAGTAATAAAGATGTCATGCATCAATTAAGAGTTATAAAAAAAGGGATCTTTGAGCAAAAAAACAACAATATAGGTGCATTTCAAGACTTCCCATGAATGAAGTACCTCTTGAGGTTCTCTTTTTTATGTAGTTAGCCTTTAGTTTGCATCACTTTAGAGCCTTATTTTGCATGGAATTCAATCAATTTTGACCTTAGTAACCAAGGAGACATCAAACAACTCATGCAATAGTTCATGCCTACAAAAAAGGATCTTTCAAAGAATTTGCAATAGTTTTACGTCAACTTAAGACTCTGCATGCATGCCCCATAAATCAAGGAGAAGTTTGGGCCCACCTACACTTAATTTGGGGAGTTTTGCATGCTTTTCAAACAAATTTGACCTAAAAAAGACTCCTCAACAAATTTCAAAGATTAAAGCAAAATGAAGAAATAAAGCACTCAGCTATCTTTAGTTATTCAAAGGCATGATCGCCCAAACCTTCTTCTTCTTAAGACTTCTGTTATAAGTTTGTTTTTCTCCTTCTTTCTTAGGGAGTTCTTTTCTTTTTTTAGCTTGTATTGTAGATTTTGCAAAGCCATTTCAAGCTAAAGAATGAAATTATAACTTAGCTTTTTCAATTCTAGAAGCATTGTAATAAAATTCCTTTCAGTTTTCAATAAAGAAGCAGCGTTATTTCTCAGATGTTTTCTAATTTCATTATTGTTATGAGTGATTTGATATGTTTTCTCTTCAAAAAAAATTTAAATGTCTCATTTATGCAGTGATAGGGTTAGGGATTTCATGTAAATGGAGGCTCCAAGTTGTGTTAGATTACTAAAAGTAGTTTGTAGTTGTGAAACTCAGGTTTCCTTCACAAAAAAACACTAAAACAAGA